>NC_053036.3:631474735-633974735 GCF_002575655.3 Aegilops tauschii subsp. strangulata | reverse complement strand
CACTTTTCCGACAATTCCTCTCAGCCATCGCCTCCTCCATGTTAAGTCTCCACGTTATGAACAATCGGCGCTGCCGCCTTCTCCATCCAGATGATGCCCCTCTGCATGTTCATGTTGCACCAGTTCCTGAGGGAGCAGTACTATTAGCAGATGGAGATGACATGAAGGCTTGGTGTACGTGCAGCAAGGACGGGATTGGCCTAATGCCACCAACGTAATAATGATTCTTATTTTTTCCTTGATTTGTTTGTCACTTTGTCTGTGACAGAGAATTTAGGTTCGAATTCTTCTGGTTTGGATCCAAAGTTGTTTTTCTCGCGTAGGCAAGTAATTTTTTCTGTCCAGACGATGCCACTCCGATGTTCTTCATGCCTCAGTTCATGCGAGGAGCAGCATGGTTGAGAAGATGGAGAAGAGATGAAGGCTCGGTGTACCTGCAGCAAGTAGCAGATGGGCCTAATGCCTCCAAAGTAATAACTATACTTATTCTGTTCTTGATTTGTATGCGGGTGAGAGAAAAATTAGGTTGGAACTTATTCTGGTTTGAACACCAAGTTTTTTTCTCACATAGAGAAGTAATTTTTGAGGTAAATACTACCATTTCTGCTTACAATCGATAGTTGCTCATATTATAGTCAAAAGGAGAGAAGCACAATGGTGGATTGTCCCTTGAGAAGTTGTGCATCTTTCGGCAAGGCCTCAAGGGCGCCGAGAAAGGTTCTCTTCCATATTCTTTAATTCCTTTCAATTGCCATATTTGTTTCACGGGAATGTTAATATAGCATATGATTTTCCCTTTTGAAGCTCTTTGATTGCCTATGAGCATTACCTGAAACTTCTATTTCTGAAAGCTTTTTCTGTTATTGAGAATTAGGAGCCGCCTGACCTATATGTGTTCATGAGTTCTCGGACGCCATCGGCAGCGTGTGGGCATGCACACTGGCATCCAGGTTGCTGCAAAAGCCACGCCGGCTCTACAGGTTCGATCTCTGACTTCCGATGGCCACCGGGAGTGGCCGGCGTGTTCACAAACCATGCCAGGATGTGAAGTACCTTCGTTTGTACGTGGATCAGTTCGGCATGCTGGAGCGCATAAAATTACGTTCTGTTGCGAATGAGTACACCAGCATCGGTAAGAACGATGTTTTTAACTTAACCGAGGAGGAGGTTGCTGTAGGGCGGTGACGACTCGGCGTTCCAGACAGGACACAGCGAGTGACAGATCCCTTGAAAACCCTCACTGTTTTTCTTGTGATGGAATTGACTACCACATGCATTGCAACCTGATAGGCTGACATAAACAACGACCCACATGCTGCATAATTTGTTGAGGCAAGGATGAGACACAGTACTGGAAGGAAAAATATTGCATGGCAAGACATGGATGGTAAGAATCAATGAATTGATTGATCATGTTAATAGGGAAAGAGTGTGGTTTTTTGTAGGACGAGCTACATGGCACCCCATATCACAACCGTCCAAGCTGAACTCAGATGCATGTGGATATGTTTACAGATTTGAAAAACTACGGCTGTGATAGTTGACGCCGACGCGTGCTTAAACGCTCTAGCACATACTCTAAGGTAACGTTGTGGAATCTCTCTGCTACGTCACGGACCGATTGATAGCATGTAGGCCCCATGATGGTTAGCAAACAAGGCAACGCACAACCTTTCTTGCGTAACTTTTTTTTACAAGATGAGTACAGCGATACATCTAACTCTAAGGTAACATTTCTACTTATGTGCATAATTTACTCCCACTAATATTTAAAACCTTAATGATTGGATTTGGTGAACACATTTTATTAGTGTTATATTATTATATCTATTTTTTAGCTTCTTTCTAGTAAGCTATTATTAGTAATATCATGTACTCTCTCACTAATTAAGCCGGATGTACATATCGCCGCGCCTCTGTTTCAACTCACCTCTGGATTTATGCAGTATAAAAAGAGAAGAAAAAAAATGACATACACAAATGTTCTGGCCTTGCAGTGAGACAGTGATTAAATGTATCTAACATCGATGTGACACATGCATAAGCTCTTGAGTGTGGTGCAGTCCGCCGCTGACTACTAGTACCACCGAGCATCGACCACGAGGTGAACAGTGACTAAAAGATGCGACAAAGAAGTAGGCCTCTGTAGCTAGGGTGTACGACCTATAGCTACTATGCATTATCATTCACATATAGGCATGCATGGCAGCCCCTGCTAATGACGTTAGCTCGGACCGAGACACTGCTCGTGACTCTCCTGGCTGCAAAAATCGCGAAGCAAAACGACAGACATGATAGGGGGCACCATGTAGCCCGGTCTACAATAGAACTTTGCGATAGGGAAATATCTGAAAGTATGTCACTTGGATTTTTTATAACAGGCCCCAGGCCGGCTATCATTGAAGAAATATATGGTCGTACTGCCCACTAGAGAAGTCAATATTATATCGTCAATATTTCTGCTCTTAACTTGATCCATAAAATGTAGCAGCTCGAGCTTATTTCAGCCAATGGTTGTCTTGGAACTTAGATACACGCAGGAAATAGAGTTAGCTTTCACTGATAATGCATAATGGAAGTTCTCGCTACACTAAATGTACAATTGCAGAATCTCCCCTACTAAACTCAAGATGTGTAAAAGTAATTTGTATCGTGCAGTGATTACTTATTTCTTTTCAGTTAAATGATTGGCTATGGATGATACTCGATAATATTTTCTTTTCAGATAAATGTGTAGCAAATTTAAAGGGTTCTAAGCTGTGTGTGATATGAACATCTAAAGCTCTTTGACTAGCTCCCGTGATCTATGAGTTTTCATACTATTTATCACAAAATCTCCTTTTAGTCCTGTAGGATTATCACATGTATTATTTTGCATTTGACTTCATGCGGCATAATGATTTTGTGTGTGTGTGAGATATACTGACGATTATCGTCTACATGGGGAGAATTGTTTATAGCAAAAGCGTGATCCAAATTGCTAGACATATTTTACAAGTAATGGTCTTTCATAATTTTTCCATATTTTATATATCTTAGTATATGCAAAATTTAAATTCATACAAATAAGATGGTACATAACTCATGAGTAAAGACTAACAATGGAAAATGACCAAATTTTTCATCGATAAATTGTATGTCAAGCAAATTTTGGAATGAAAATCATCTACGTAGTTAAATACAAACACTTGCTAATACAAGGTAAAATTATATTATGCTAAGTGTCCATTGAATGGACCAAACTCATAGTAACTCAAGTGAAAAAAATATATCATATTATTCCAAAAGCCTTTCCACGTCTTCCCTCTTCCTAAAAGACAAAACCTGGAAATCACTATTTTGCCATTTTTGTATAGCTCACATGTTTACTTATTTCATCACCAAACTTTACACATGTAATATACATCCAAATGATCAAGAGCTCTTTGGATTTTTTAAAGTGTAAATGTGACTTTTAGAGTATTCAAAATAAGGTCCTCTAATACACTGGGGATCCAAAATCAACTGTATATCAAACAAATGCATTATCAATCAGTCAATTAAAAAATGTATAATTTTGAGTTCACTGGTACTGGCATAAATAATATGATAGAATGAGCTTTTAACAAAAACTTCATTGTGGAATTATGTTTGGTGAAATTTCAAAACAAATCAATTTTCCCTAATAAACACTATTATTTTTGTTCCTGGTAGAGTAATTTGAAGAAAAAATGAGAGGAGCTTCTCTAACATAGTAACATGCACATTTATATAAAGGAATATTTTATGTAGTAACTCAAAATAAGTAAGTAAATCATACACTAGCCCGTGCAGTTGCACGGGTTATCGCCTAGTACCTATACTAATTATTGACTCCCTAGAAATTCAAACGTTAATTAGTAATTATGAGCCGTTAATCTTGTGGGACCGGATTATTACGGTGTAGATCGACCCATATAATTTTCAGGTTAAATTTGGTTGATTGTGAAAAAACGCTCAAAGGCCCGCAATAAATTGCCGGTTATAAAGATAGAATCCACCAAAGTCACGATCCTGTTACTTCTACGCCGTTTCTTCCCTTCCTTATCAATCCACTTAAAAAAACAATTTCTATCTCTGTCTTAAAAGAAAACATGCTTTATCTACTCCATGGTTACTTCCTCATCTTAAACTGAACCCAGGCTGACCCACGCACGTCTCCTCTTATTTATTGGTGGACGTCAATCATCTTTGCCTGGTGTGTAGGGAAAAGAAGACGATCGTCCTCTGGTGCCTGTACTTTTGCCATCGCGATATTCCATTAGCAACTACTGCGAATCTGTCGCTCAAGCTTCTCCTCCACTTTTCCGACAATTCCTCTCAGCCATCGCCTCCTCCATGTTAAGTCTCCACGTTATGAACAATCGGCGCTGCCGCCTTCTCCATCCAGATGATGCCCCTCTGCATGTTCATGTTGCACCAGTTCCTGAGGGAGCAGTACTATTAGCAGATGGAGATGACATGAAGGCTTGGTGTACGTGCAGCAAGGACGGGATTGGCCTAATGCCACCAACGTAATAATGATTCTTATTTTTTCCTTGATTTGTTTGTCACTTTGTCTGTGACAGAGAATTTAGGTTCGAATTCTTCTGGTTTGGATCCAAAGTTGTTTTTCTCGCGTAGGCAAGTAATTTTTTCTGTCCAGACGATGCCACTCCGATGTTCTTCATGCCTCAGTTCATGCGAGGAGCAGCATGGTTGAGAAGATGGAGAAGAGATGAAGGCTCGGTGTACCTGCAGCAAGTAGCAGATGGGCCTAATGCCTCCAAAGTAATAACTATACTTATTCTGTTCTTGATTTGTATGCGGGTGAGAGAAAAATTAGGTTGGAACTTATTCTGGTTTGAACACCAAGTTTTTTTCTCACATAGAGAAGTAATTTTTGAGGTAAATACTACCATTTCTGCTTACAATCGATAGTTGCTCATATTATAGTCAAAAGGAGAGAAGCACAATGGTGGATTGTCCCTTGAGAAGTTGTGCATCTTTCGGCAAGGCCTCAAGGGCGCCGAGAAAGGTTCTCTTCCATATTCTTTAATTCCTTTCAATTGCCATATTTGTTTCACGGGAATGTTAATATAGCATATGATTTTCCCTTTTGAAGCTCTTTGATTGCCTATGAGCATTACCTGAAACTTCTATTTCTGAAAGCTTTTTCTGTTATTGAGAATTAGGAGCCGCCTGACCTATATGTGTTCATGAGTTCTCGGACGCCATCGGCAGCGTGTGGGCATGCACACTGGCATCCAGGTTGCTGCAAAAGCCACGCCGGCTCTACAGGTTCGATCTCTGACTTCCGATGGCCACCGGGAGTGGCCGGCGTGTTCACAAACCATGCCAGGATGTGAAGTACCTTCGTTTGTACGTGGATCAGTTCGGCATGCTGGAGCGCATAAAATTACGTTCTGTTGCGAATGAGTACACCAGCATCGGTAAGAACGATGTTTTTAACTTAACCGAGGAGGAGGTTGCTGTAGGGCGGTGACGACTCGGCGTTCCAGACAGGACACAGCGAGTGACAGATCCCTTGAAAACCCTCACTGTTTTTCTTGTGATGGAATTGACTACCACATGCATTGCAACCTGATAGGCTGACATAAACAACGACCCACATGCTGCATAATTTGTTGAGGCAAGGATGAGACACAGTACTGGAAGGAAAAATATTGCATGGCAAGACATGGATGGTAAGAATCAATGAATTGATTGATCATGTTAATAGGGAAAGAGTGTGGTTTTTTGTAGGACGAGCTACATGGCACCCCATATCACAACCGTCCAAGCTGAACTCAGATGCATGTGGATATGTTTACAGATTTGAAAAACTACGGCTGTGATAGTTGACGCCGACGCGTGCTTAAACGCTCTAGCACATACTCTAAGGTAACGTTGTGGAATCTCTCTGCTACGTCACGGACCGATTGATAGCATGTAGGCCCCATGATGGTTAGCAAACAAGGCAACGCACAACCTTTCTTGCGTAACTTTTTTTTACAAGATGAGTACAGCGATACATCTAACTCTAAGGTAACATTTCTACTTATGTGCATAATTTACTCCCACTAATATTTAAAACCTTAATGATTGGATTTGGTGAACACATTTTATTAGTGTTATATTATTATATCTATTTTTTAGCTTCTTTCTAGTAAGCTATTATTAGTAATATCATGTACTCTCTCACTAATTAAGCCGGATGTACATATCGCCGCGCCTCTGTTTCAACTCACCTCTGGATTTATGCAGTATAAAAAGAGAAGAAAAAAAATGACATACACAAATGTTCTGGCCTTGCAGTGAGACAGTGATTAAATGTATCTAACATCGATGTGACACATGCATAAGCTCTTGAGTGTGGTGCAGTCCGCCGCTGACTACTAGTACCACCGAGCATCGACCACGAGGTGAACAGTGACTAAAAGATGCGACAAAGAAGTAGGCCTCTGTAGCTAGGGTGTACGACCTATAGCTACTATGCATTATCATTCACATATAGGCATGCATGGCAGCCCCTGCTAATGACGTTAGCTCGGACCGAGACACCGCTCGTGACTCTCCTGGCTGCAAAAATCGCGAAGCAAAACGACAGACATGATAGGGGGCACCATGTAGCCCGGTCTACAATAGAACTTTGCGATAGGGAAATATCTGAAAGTATGTCACTTGGATTTTTTATAACAGGCCCCAGGCCGGCTATCATTGAAGAAATATATGGTCGTACTGCCCACTAGAGAAGTCAATATTATATCGTCAATATTTCTGCTCTTAACTTGATCCATAAAATGTAGCAGCTCGAGCTTATTTCAGCCAATGGTTGTCTTGGAACTTAGATACACGCAGGAAATAGAGTTAGCTTTCACTGATAATGCATAATGGAAGTTCTCGCTACACTAAATGTACAATTGCAGAATCTCCCCTACTAAACTCAAGATGTGTAAAAGTAATTTGTATCGTGCAGTGATTACTTATTTCTTTTCAGTTAAATGATTGGCTATGGATGATACTCGATAATATTTTCTTTTCAGATAAATGTGTAGCAAATTTAAAGGGTTCTAAGCTGTGTGTGATATGAACATCTAAAGCTCTTTGACTAGCTCCCGTGATCTATGAGTTTTCATACTATTTATCACAAAATCTCCTTTTAGTCCTGTAGGATTATCACATGTATTATTTTGCATTTGACTTCATGCGGCATAATGATTTTGTGTGTGTGTGAGATATACTGACGATTATCGTCTACATGGGGAGAATTGTTTATAGCAAAAGCGTGATCCAAATTGCTAGACATATTTTACAAGTAATGGTCTTTCATAATTTTTCCATATTTTATATATCTTAGTATATGCAAAATTTAAATTCATACAAATAAGATGGTACATAACTCATGAGTAAAGACTAACAATGGAAAATGACCAAATTTTTCATCGATAAATTGTATGTCAAGCAAATTTTGGAATGAAAATCATCTACGTAGTTAAATACAAACACTTGCTAATACAAGGTAAAATTATATTATGCTAAGTGTCCATTGAATGGACCAAACTCATAGTAACTCAAGTGAAAAAAATATATCATATTATTCCAAAAGCCTTTCCACGTCTTCCCTCTTCCTAAAAGACAAAACCTGGAAATCACTATTTTGCCATTTTTGTATAGCTCACATGTTTACTTATTTCATCACCAAACTTTACACATGTAATATACATCCAAATGATCAAGAGCTCTTTGGATTTTTTAAAGTGTAAATGTGACTTTTAGAGTATTCAAAATAAGGTCCTCTAATACACTGGGGATCCAAAATCAACTGTATATCAAACAAATGCATTATCAATCAGTCAATTAAAAAATGTATAATTTTGAGTTCACTGGTACTGGCATAAATAATATGATAGAATGAGCTTTTAACAAAAACTTCATTGTGGAATTATGTTTGGTGAAATTTCAAAACAAATCAATTTTCCCTAATAAACACTATTATTTTTGTTCCTGGTAGAGTAATTTGAAGAAAAAATGAGAGGAGCTTCTCTAACATAGTAACATGCACATTTATATAAAGGAATATTTTATGTAGTAACTCAAAATAAGTAAGTAAATCATACACTAGCCCGTGCAGTTGCACGGGTTATCGCCTAGTACCTATACTAATTATTGACTCCCTAGAAATTCAAACGTTAATTAGTAATTATGAGCCGTTAATCTTGTGGGACCGGATTATTACGGTGTAGATCGACCCATATAATTTTCAGGTTAAATTTGGTTGATTGTGAAAAAACGCTCAAAGGCCCGCAATAAATTGCCGGTTATAAAGATAGAATCCACCAAAGTCACGATCCTGTTACTTCTACGCCGTTTCTTCCCTTCCTTATCAATCCACTTAAAAAAACAATTTCTATCTCTGTCTTAAAAGAAAACATGCTTTATCTACTCCATGGTTACTTCCTCATCTTAAACTGAACCCAGGCTGACCCACGCACGTCTCCTCTTATTTATTGGTGGACGTCAATCATCTTTGCCTGGTGTGTAGGGAAAAGAAGACGATCGTCCTCTGGTGCCTGTACTTTTGCCATCGCGATATTCCATTAGCAACTACTGCGAATCTGTCGCTCAAGCTTCTCCTCCACTTTTCCATCAATTCCTCTCAGCCATCGCCTCCTCCATGTTAAGTCTCCACGTTATGAACAATCGGCGCTGCCGCCTTCTCCATCCAGATGATGCCCCTCTGCATGTTCATGTTGCACCAGTTCCTGAGGGAGCAGTACTATTAGTAGATGGAGATGACATGAAGGCTTGGTGTACGTGCAGCAAGGACGGGATTGGCCTAATGCCACCAACGTAATAATGATTCTTATTTTGTCCTTGATTTGTTTGTCACTTTGTCTGTGACGGAGAATTTAGGTTCGAATTCTTCTGGTTTGGATCCCAAGTTGTTTTTCTCGCGTAGGCAAGTAATTTTTTCTGTCCAGACGATGCCACTACGACGTTCTTCATGCCTCAGTTCATGCGAGGAGCAGCATGGTTCAGAAGATGGAGAAGAGATGAAGGCTCGGTGTACCTTTAGCAAGTAGCAGATGGGCCTAATGCCTCCAAAGTAATAACTATACTTATTCTGTTCTTGATTTGTATGCGGGTGAGAGAAAAAATTAGGTTGGAACTTATTCTGGTTTGAACACCAAGTTTTTTTTCTCACATAGAGAAGTATTTTTTGAGGTAAATACTACCATTTCTGCTTACAATCGATAGTTGCTCATATTATAGTCAAAAGCAGAGAAGCACAACGGTGGATTGTCGCTTGAGAAGTTGTGCATCTTTCGGCAAGGCGTCAAGGGCGCAGAGAAAGGTTCTCTTCCATATTCTTTAATTCCTTTCAATTGCCATATTTGTTTCACGGGAATGTTAATATAGCATATGATTTTCCCTTTTGAAGCTCTTTGATTGCCTATGAGCATTACCTGAAACTTCTATTTCTGAAAGTTTTTTCTGTTATTGAGAATTAGGAGCCGCCTGACCTATATGTGTTCATGAGTTCTCGGAGGCCATCGGCAGCGTGTGGGCATGCACACTGGCCTCCAGGTTGCTGCAAAAGCCACGCCGGCTCTACAGGTTCGATCTCTGACTTTCGATGGCCACCGGGAGTGGCCGGCGTGTTCACAAACCATGCCAGGATGTGAAGTACCTTCGTTTGTACGTGGATCAGTTCGGCATGCTGGAGCGCATAAAATTACGTTCTGTTGCGAATGAGTACACCAGCATCGGTAAGAACGATGTTTTTTAACTTAACCGAGGAGGAGGTTGCTGTAGGGCTGTGACGACTCGGCGTTCCAGATAGGACATAGCGATTGACAGATCCCTTGAAAACCCTCACTGTTTTTCTTGTGATGGAATTGACTACCACATGCATTGCAACCTGATAGGCTGACATAAACAGCGACCCACATGCTGCATAATTTGTTGAGGCAAGGACGAGACACAGTACTGGAAGGAAAAATATTGCATGGCAAGACATGGATGGTAAGAATCAATGAATTGATTCATCATGTTAATAGGGAAAGAGTGTGTTTTTTTGTAGGATGAGCTACATGGCACCCCATATCATAACCGTCCAAGCTGAACTCAGATGCATGTGGATATGTTTACAGATTTGAAAAACTACAGCTGTGAAAATTGACACCGCTGCGTGCTTAAACGCTCTAGCACATACTCTAAGGTAACGTTGTGGAATTTCTCTGCTACGTCACAGACCGATTGACAGCATGTAGGCCCCATGCCATAGATTCTGCAATTGTACAACACCTGTGGCATACTGGTGTAAAAATTGCTTCGCATGTGGTATACCCTGATGTCCATCGGATCTGACAACTTCAGCTCTGTGTGTATCTCTGCATATCCTCGCATTTTCACGCTTTCACAAAATTCATATTTTGCGTGGACTTGGCGTTGTATGTATGTGAATCATAGGTCGAACCTGGATTCCTCAGACTAAGTTATGGAGCAACTACCTGCAGTAGTGTCCCACTGACAAAAGCCATCTTGGAACCATACTAAGTTCATGAATGAACTATATGATTCAACATCTTCTTCTGTCGCTTCTAAAGCGTCAACATACTTAGTCATTTGTTATAGAATTTGCCACAGTATCCTGTTGGGAACAATTTCCAACTACTGTGCCACCATATTGTGTATTACACAAAACCCTTAACTTAAATCGAAAATCGCACGGAGAAAAGATGAAGACTATTGATGTAACATTTTACAACGAACTATTCATGATCTCCGCTTGCAAGAAAACATATCATCAGTACTTACTCTAGTACTCAATTATATCTTTCACTGTTGTCCCACGATCAGTACTTTGATCACTTTAGTATCCATAGTCGCAACACCTTGGGAGTATCGGACATATCTGGTTGTTTTACATACCATGGAATACATGATTAATCCAAACACAAAAGTGTGTGGAATCTGCATCATGTATTTTACTCATCAGTGTTTTGGGACACCGAGTCTTGCAAAAACTCTTTCCATGTGACTTTGGCAAGAATCACTCCTTGGCGTTTTAAATGCTAAAAGGTTTTAGCATCTTGTCAATATGTATTCATTGCTTAGCCCCATTAGGTAAATCTATCTCCATAGATCATCATGCCTCATATTGAGGCTATTTAGCCTAAGCACTTCATCGAAAAACTATTTTCAAATGAAGTCCTAATTCATGTCAAGAAATTTATTTCCAATTACCAATGTGCCAAGCACATAAGGTTTTTAGAAATATTATTACACTCCCACTTACTTTCTTGAATTACAAGCATCTTCGTTACCCATTGATGAAGTCAAAACCCCTTTGACCATTTCATCAAAACACGAAGATTCCAACTCCATTTTGCTCTCTTCTGTCCATTGCTGGAACTCTGAAGTTTGCATACCTACTAGCATCCTCTGGATCGACAAATTACTTTGGACTGTATCATATACAAGTCCTAGCTTTCATTTCCATCAGATGGAAATCCTTTTATCATCCATGTTTCATATCTCATGATTGAAATATGTATTAATTGCTAGTTCAACCCGAACCGACTTTAAGCATCGCTACGATGAAAACAACCTCATCGTAGTCAACTCTTGAACTTGTTATTTCAACAAGTCGAGCTTTATGGATAAAACATTTTTATCCGTATCAGTTTTAAGTTCCATAAATATTCGTTAGACTCTACGTCTTCCGAAAGGTGTATCAAGGTTTAAATCTTGAATCACTTATATGGAAACTAACTCGGGTTGTATTGGCATTTAGCCAATTCCAGAGTCAGGGCCCATCAACGCTTCGTTGTGTATCGTAGGTATAATGTTGTCTAACAACAATATCTTGTTTGCGCACCTGAGAGGTTTGCACGAGCCTTGCCTACGTGGTTCAGCTACAAGTTCGACCGAAGTTCATACATTTTATTGTAGAGACTCCATATCAGTCGCAGTAGGAAACTCTGGAATTACTTCCAAGGTCTCTTTCCTTTGATCTGATGATGTAGATACTGTTTATCTCGTTGAGTTGCACTATTCTCCCACTCACCTTTTTGAAAGAACCATTCTCTTTAAAAGCACACCGTTTCGCGGCAAAACTATTTGCCTCGGTATAGTGAGGGAGGAATACCCAACATTTTGGTATAACCTACAAAGTAGCACTTGTCTGATTTGGAATAGGTTTGTAACCTTTTACACAAGCCCCATATTCCAAATGTTAAGAAAAGATATAACATGGTTGGGCGTACCATACCATGGCTTCATTTCAACAGACCCGATGTAGCTCTTTTCAGTGTAAAAGCCGCAGTCTCTAAAGCATCACTTTAAAAGGGATAATGACAAATTTATTTATGTCATCTTTGACCTTACCATGTCATAAATGGTTTGATTACATCTCCACAGACTTTCCACTTGCAGTGGTGTTCCGGGAGGTGCAAGTTATGAAACCCCTTTCACAACTCATCAGACATTCGCTAAACATGTAACTCAAATATTCCTTTGTGCAATCAAATTGCGGAAACATAATTTTCTTGTTACAATAACTTCTACTTCATTTTTGAGAACCTTTCGAATGATTTCAAAAGATCCAGACTTACGTCTCATCAAGTAAATATCCATATATCTACTTGAGTCATTTCTGAAGATAAATAAATCCACCACTAACAACACTTATCGGACTACACACATCAAATGTATGATCACTAATAAGTTTGTTGTTTGTTCCTTATGGCCTGTGAACGGTATTTTAGTCACTTCACTTTTCGGAGGAAAGTTGCAAGTGTCAGATGATTCAAAATCAAAAAGACTTCAAAATCCATCATAAGGGAATTTTCCATGCGGGTTTCTCCAATGTGACCAAATGTAGTGCCACACTTGTGTGGTATTCTTTTAGTCTTGCGACATTTAGCGTCAGTGTTATGGATGTATCATATTACCATCAATATTCATAACATACATGCCATCTTGGATGGAAGCATGGCCCTTCATGTTATTCATAATACTTAACAACAATTGTTGTTTTTATGAACAACTCTTTTGCAACAAACATTGTGCAATGGGCTAGAGTGTATGAAACTCTAAAATGAATTACAAAAGTAAACCCAGAGGCATTGTATTATTATCAATATTCATAACATACATCTCATTCATATGAAAGTATGGCCCTTGTGTTATTAATAACATCGAACATAAAAAGTTCTCTTATGAACAACCTTCTTGCAAGATACCTTATGCAATGGGATAGAGTTTGTAAAACTCTAAATGAATTATGAAAATAAATACAGACGACAATACACCAATGGAAGGTATAGTAACATTTACTATGTTCCCTGTGTATACCTTAACCTCATTTCTAGCTAGTCTTTCAGGCCATAGTAGTTCTTACATCGAGTTGCAACAGAATGCAATCGAGCGGGCAATTTTGTGATGAACTCACAATACCCAAGAATTAGTGATTAACATGTTTAACCATAATTCGGAAGACCTATATCTTTGACCAGCCTTCTATACATCAAAAACTTGTATGACATTCATACATGAGCTGGATATTCCAGTCTTCTTTCCTTTTGCCTTTATACTTCTAACAGTTTAACTTTTAGTATTTCTCCTACTCTCAGAAGAAGCACCCAACTTAAGAGTGGCATTAGCCCCGGACTTCCTAGGCGTGTAAGTCATACTTACACCCTTTGGACACTTCCTTTCTCTTTAAGTTGTTGTTTTATTAACCTTTCATTATATGACAGGCGTTCTTCTGGATCCCTTTCCCAACAGTCAAATGCATAGTAAACCCTTTTACTAATACTTGCAAACAAACATTGCTTTGTTTGTATCTGAAAATAATTTTCAGTTCCATGAATATCATATAACTATCCCAACTTTCGAAGTTTGGGTTTCATGGAAGCAAACATATTCCACTTGACCGTAACAGAATTCTAGCTTTTGGATCGAAGGACGAGAGTCACATGATCCATAGCATTAGCGGGAGGATACGGAAAGCATGCGATAGGACAAAGTCCTTCTCGGCACTTTTGAGGACAATCCTCATATTACGTTACCAATCATAAAGTTTTAACCAGATATTTAACAGTTATTCAATTTTAACAGGGAAGGTGGAAACGCCAGCCATTATTCTACAACTATTTTGCAAGAAACACTTAGACAGTGTTCATAATTAATTGCACTGAGAATTAAACATGCTAATTCAGCAGTGCGCTCCCACTCAAATCAATATCTCCCATAATTGATTTAGAGTGATTCAAGATCCATATTTCTATTCCATGCCATTGACGGGTTCATCACTGATGACACAAATTTCAATCGGTAGGCCAACTTGCCGATCACATCTCTTATGTGATTCTTGTTCATCTTTCGATGGGCATGTTCCGAGCTCAGGACTCTCCTGCCTGAACGTCAAAGACAACCAAGTGATCTTGCTGCGAGGTCTGACCTCACCCGCCTCATTCCTCTTGATTCGTTCGTGCTCATGTGTACATGGCGCACCCCTAAAAGATACGAATTTCAGACGGTGCTACACTTGGGTGAACACTAACTACTTTGATATTTTAAGTGAGAGATCACCCTAATAAAAAGCGACTACCGCGCAATCAAGAAGGGTGCATCATAAGGGATAAACATCTCAGGCAATTCATAATAGCATGATATGGTATAGCCCTTTCTAACGGAGAAGTATTTCATTTCTTCGTCTTCGGCATTCGCGTCGGTGTTCTCCTTCACGAAGATTGCCACCACCTTGTCGATGCACCAGATAATATTGCTATCTCTATAGCTAATAAAATAAGTGCATTACTTAAGGTTTACACGCAGGTCATTAAAGTGACAATCATATGGCTCCAGCCATCATGCTGAATCATGACACGCAGGTCATGTTAATTACATCATATAGTCATCTCATACATAATCAAATTGAATATGAGCATTGCTATACCACATCACATGCACATCCTGCAAAACCAAGTTAGACGCCTCTAATCGGTTTATGCAAAAATTTATTTTACGTGGCTTCTAAGGTTTTGACTTAAACCGCAACTACCAACGTTTTATCATCAAGTATGATTATTCAAGTTGCTAGATTAACATCTCGGGGTGTATGAAACATGAGATAATTAAATCTCGAGCCCCATACTAAACTTCGTCATACGCATGACCCCCGTGCAGATCATATCTGCAATGCCCTTTCATCTGCGAATTTCATCTTTCTTTTGACTACGGCAGAACCCAAAGAACTGATAGCACTTCCATGATCAATCAGGATCACGGATTGCCAGAACTTTGTCAAATTCCACCATGCTGTCTCGAGATTGAGCAAACGCAAATTCTAGGGAAGCAACAAGAACGTCGGGTAACAGATTTCATCTGTCACCCGCATAAATAATTTTCAGCAATATATCTCATCTACTACCTAATTATATTATGCAATACCCATACATCTCTATGTATTCTAGATCGAAACCTGCATCTACGCATAGCACGGCTCATGATGCCATTGTAGGGTAACGCAGCAGAAAACAAAAAATTTCCGACCTACGCACCAGCCCAGGACCACTATGGAGACTGCATACATGGTTTGATCTTTTTCGTTACCGACTCGTAGCGCAGCGGGAAGTAGAGTCGATGACGATCGGCGGTGCAGATCCCCGCAGCTAGGATTTACAACCTCCCAACCGCGAGGATGTATACCCTCATCTGCTCCTCAAACAGCCCTCCGGGAGGCGGTCGAACAGCCCCCCGGACGGTGTCGCGGACAGCCCTTCGGGAGGACCTTCGAAACTCGAACGGTCACTCGGACAGCCCTTCGGGAGGACATTCGAAACTCGTACGGTCACACGGACAGCCCTTCGGGAGGCACTCACGAACTAAGACCGAAACTACGATCTTTCTACAGAGTTGCACACATACGGTGTCATCTATCGGGCAGGGCTTCGCCGTCCAGAACTAGTTCCTGCCGGAACCCAGACAGTCTTACGGCTCTACGAAACTCTTTTCGTGGGAGGGAGAGAAGAAGCCAGATAATGCATGGCATGTGTATGAGAGCAAGGGATGATCCTTTAGGCAGCTCCCTCCACCCCTATTTATAGGCCAAGCCCAAGGGTGGCTTCTCCAAGAAGCCAAGGGGGGAATACCAAAAAGGCCCTCAAGGTGGCTTCTCCAAGAAGCCAAGCAAAAAGCACTTTCACTATTCATGACGACATTTTTCAGCGTCCGTTCAAACTGAAAATATTTATGTGGGCTCAGAACATTTCCAGTACCCACTAAAATAATTTTCAACGCGTTCCGAAACAATTTCGGTTTAGTGATTTTCATCTGCGAAAAGCAAACAAGAATGCGTTTTCACTATTCATGAAGACAATTTTTCGCGTCCACTAAATCCGAAAATATTTTTGTGGGTCTTAGAATAATTCCAGTACCCACTAAAATGATTTTGGATTCGTTCTGAAACAATTTCAGATTAGTGAATTTTATCTACGAAAAACAGCCAAAGCGGTACCGGCAGCTCCGAAACATTTTCGGTTTTATTTCTGAAAATTCCAAAAAAATTCCAGAATGATTCTGGCACCCTCCAAGAATTATCAGGCATGTGCCGAAAACATTTTGACTTAATGGCATACCCCAAAACAACTTTTTCGGTTTCACCGAAACTCATCCGGTGACCTCTCTCTGCGGAACTTTTCCGCTGTCCGAAACTTTTCGGTGTCCGAAACTTTTCCGGTGATTTTCTCTCAGACTCCCTGTCTAGTGTTCAGCAGATAGATGACCCTTAAGCGTGTGACCCTATAGGTTCGGTGAAGTATAGACATGACCCGGAACCCCTTCCGATCAATGATCAACATCGGAGCCGTGGACACCCATATTGACCCCTATACCACACGAATGAATATTCGAGTGAACCTCCAGTTGTAGTGAGCTATTCCTGTTGCTTCGCGATATGTCACAAACACCCAAGGTGAGATTTATTGCATGCCCATGGACGAACAATTTGTCCACCATGCAAGTTACCTCGTTACCGGTTTTGTTCTCTTTTCTCGTTTCCGTGTTCCGGCATCCCAGTGATCAAATCACACTGTGTCTGGCCAGACGATGATGGATACCGTAATATCGAGAGGGCCCGAGAATATCTCTCCATCGTCGGAGGAGCAAATCCCAATCTTGAGCTATCAAGTTACTTGACACACTTTTCCATGAACCCGTAAGCCGCCGTAATAGCCACCCATTTACGGATGACGTTTAACAAACCCCAAAGTTCATGAAGCAAGCATGAAGAAACTCGATACTCTCATGGTCTAAGGAATCATGCAAACGTTAACCATCTCTGTGTTATGTACCATTAACTTGTGATGAATGAATCTCTTAGCATAACATCATGCCGGGTCGATTCAACACAAATGTTCTCTTAACATTGTGCCCTCAAGGTTGCTGACATAGACATGCCCAAGATCAGGAAAACATAACCATCATGCAACACTTGAGCTAGTCTTAGAGGCCAGACTAGGAATACTTCTTACCGTTTATTATTCCACACGTGCATATGAGTCTTCCTCCGAGCCTCGTGGATATTGCAGACTCGAGAATCATTGCAGTTATAGCATGGAACATAAACATAATTGTGAACTCGGAGATAAATAATATCATTTATTATTGCCTCTAGGGCATATCTCCTACACTAGTACCACCAAGCATCGACCACGAGGTGAACAGTGACTAAAAGATGTGACAAAGAAGTAGGCCTCTGTAGCTAGGGTGCAGGACCTATAGCTAATATGCATTATTATTCACATATAGGCATGCATGGCAGCCCCTGCTAATGATGCTTCGGACCGAGACACCGCTCGTGACTCTCCTGGCTGCACAAATCGCGAAGCAAAACGACGGACATGATAGGGGGCACCATGTAGCCCGGCCTACAATAGAACTTTGCGATAGGGAAACATCTGAAAGTATGTCACTTGGAATTTTTTGTAACAGGCCCCAGGCCGGCTATCATTGAGGAAATATATGGTCGTACTGCCCACTAGAGAAGTCAATATTATATTGTCAATATTTCTGCTCTTAACTTGATCCATAAAATGTAGCAGCTCGAGCTTATTTCAGCCAATGGTTGTCTTGGAACTTAGATACACGCAGGAAATAGAGTTAGCTTTCACTGATAATGCATAATGGAAGTTCTCGCTACACGAAATGTACAAATGTAGAATCTCCCCTACTAAACTCAAGATGTGTAAAAGTAATTTGTATCGTGCAGTGGTTACTTATTTCTTTTGAGTTAAATGAGTGGCTATGGATGACACTCGATAATATTTTCTTTTCAGTTAAATGAGTAGAAAATTTAAAGCGTTCTAAGCTGTGTGTGATATGAACACCTAAAGCTCGTTAACTAGCTCCCGTGATCTTTGAGTTTTCATACTATTTATCACAAAATCTCCTTTTAGTCCTGTAGGATTATCACATGTATTATTTTGCATTCGACTTCATGTGGCAGAATGATTTTGTGTGTGTGTGAGATATAGTGACGATTATCGTCTACATGGGGAGAATTGTTTATAGCAAAAGTGTGATCCAAATTGCTAGACATATTTTAGAAGTAATGGTCTTTCATAATTTTTTTCCATATTTTATATATCTGAGTATATGCAAAATTCATACAAATAAGATGGTACAGAACTCATGAGTAAAGACTAAGAATGGAAAATGACCAAATTTTGCATCGACAAATTGTATTCAAGCAAATTTTGGAATGAAAATCATGTACGTAGTTAAATACAAACACTTGCTAATACAAGGTAAAATTATATTATTCTAAGTGTCCATTGAGTGGACCCAACTCATAGTAACTCAAGTGAAAAAAATTATCATATTATTCCAAAAGTCTTTCCACGTCTTCCCTCTTCCTGAAAGACAAAACCTGGAAATCACCGTTTTTTTCATTTTTGTATAGCTCACATGTTTACTTATTTCATCACCAAACTTTACACATGTAATATACATCCAAATGATCAAGAGTTCTTTGGATTTTTTAAAGTGTAAATGTGACTTTTAAAGTATTCAAAATAAAGTCCCCTAATACACTAGGGATCCAAAAATCAACTGTATATCAAATAAATGCACTATCAATCAGATAATTAAAAAAAATAAAAGTTTGAGTTCACTTGTACTGGCATATATAATATGATAGAATGAGCTTTTAACAAAAACTTCATTGTGGAATTCTGTTTGGTGAAGTTCCAAAACAAATCAATTTTCCCTAATAAACACTATTATTTTTGTTCCTGGTAGAGTAATTTGAAGAAAAAATGAGAGGAGCTTGTCTAACATAGTAACATGCACAATTATATAAAGGAATATTTTATGTAGTAATTCAAAATAAGTAAGTAAATCATACACTAGCCCGTGCACTTGCACGGGTTATCGACTAGTACCTATACTAATTATTGACTCCCTAGAAATTCCCACATTAATTAGTAATTATGAGCCGTTTATCTGGTGGGACCGAATTATTACGGTGTAGATCGACCCATATAATTCTCAGGTTAAATTTGGATGGTTGTGAAAAAAAACGCTCAAAGGCCCGCAAGAAATTGCCGGTTGTAAAAATAGAATCCACCAAAGTCACTTTCCTGTTACTTCTACGCCGTTTCTTCCCTTCCTTATCAATCCATTTAAAAAAGCAATTTCTATCTCTTTCTTCAAAGAAAACATGCTCTATCTACTCCAGGGTTACTTCCTCATCTTGAACTGAACCCAGGCTGACCCACGCACGTCTCCTCTTATTTATTGGTGGACGTCAATCATCTTTGCCTGGTGTGTAGGGAAAAGAAGACGATCGTCCTCCAGTTCCTGTACTTTTGCCATCGCGATATTCCATTAGCAACTACTGCGAATCTGTCGCTCAAGCTTCTCCTCCACTTTTCCATCAGTTCCTCTCAGCCATCGCCTCCTCCATGTTATCTCTCCACGTTATGAACAATCGGCGCTGCCACCTTCTCCATCCAGATGATGCCCCTCTGCATGTTCATCTTGCCCCAGTTCCTGAGGGGAGCAGTACTATTAGTAGATGGAGATGACATGAAGGCTTGGTGTACGTGCAGCAAGGACGGGATTGGCCTATTGCCACCAACGTAATAAAGATTCTTATTTTGTCCTTGATTTGTTTGTCACTTTGTCTGTGACAGAGAATTTAGGTTCAAATTCTTCTGGTTTTGATCCCAAGTTGTTTTTCTCGCGTAGGCAAGTAATTTTTTCTGTCCAGACGATGCCACTCCCACATTCTTCATGCCTCAGTTCATGCGAGGAGTAGCATGGTTCAGAAGATGGAGAAGAGATGAAGGCTCGGTGTACCTGCAGCAAGTAGCAGATGGGCCTAATGCTTCCAAAGTAATAAATATACTTATTCTGTTCTTCATTTGTATGCGGGTGAGAGAAAAAATTAGGTTGGAACTTATTCTGGTTTGAACACCAAGTTTTTTTTCTCACATAGAGAAGTAATTTTTAAGGGAAATACTACCATTTCTGCTTACAATCGATAGTTGCTCATATTATTGTCAAAAGCAGAGAAGCACAATGGTGGATTGTCGCTTGAGAAGTTGTGCATCTGTCGGCAAGGCCTCAAGGATGCAGAGAAAGGTTCTCTTCCATATTATTTAATTCCTTTCACTTGCCAGATTTGTTTCACGGGAATGTTAATATAGCATATGATTTTCCCTTTTGAAGCTCTTTGATTGCCTATGAGCATTACCTGACACTTTTATTTCTGAAAGTTTTTTCTGTTATTGGGAATTTGGAGCCGCCTGACCTATATGTGTTCATGAGTTCTCGGACGCCATCGGCAGCGTGTGGGCATGCACACTGGCCTCCAGGTTGCTTCAAACGCCACGCCGGCTCTACTAGTTCGATCTCTGACTTCCGGTGGCCAACGGGAGTGGCCGGCGTGTTCACAAACCATGCCAGGATGTGAAGTACCTTCGTTTGTACGTGGATCAGTTTGGCATGCTCGAGCGCATAAAATTACGTTCTGTGGCAAAGGAGTACACCGGCATTGGTAAGAACGATGTTTTTTAACTTAACCGAGGAGGAGGTTGCTGTAGGCCGGTGACGAATCGGCGTTCTAGACAGGACACAGCGAGTGGCAGATCCATCGAAAACCCTCACTTTTTATCTTGTGATGGAATTGACTACCACATGCATTGCAACCTGATAGGCTGACATAAACAGCGACCCACATGCTGCATAATTAGTTGAGGCAAGGACGAGACACAATACAGGAAGTAAAAATATTGCATGGCAAGACATGGATGGTAAGAATCAATGAATTGATTGACCATGTTAATAGGGAAATATCTGAAAGTATGTCACTTGTACTTTTTGTAACAGGCCCCAGGCCGGCTATCATTGAATAAATATTTGGTCGTACTACCCACTAGAGAAGTCAATATTATATCGTCAATATTTCTGCTCTTAACTTGATCCATAAAATGTAGCAGCTCGAGCTTATTTCAGCCAATGGTTGTCTTGGAACTTAGATACACGCAGGAAATAGAGTTAGCTTTCACTGATAATGCATAATGGAAGTTCTCGCTACACTAAATGCACAATTGCAGAATCCCCCCTACTAAACTCAAGATGTGTAAAAATAATTTGTATCATGCAGTGATTATTTATTTCTTTTGAGTTAAATGAGTGGCTATGGATGACACTTGATAATCTTTTCTTTTCAGTTAAATGAATAGCAAATTTAAAGCGTTCTAAGCTGTGTGTGATATGAACACGTAAAGCTCTTTGACTAGCTCTTGTGATCTGTGAGTTTTCATACTATTTATCACAAAATCTCCTTTTAGTCCTGTAGGATTATCACATGTATTATTTTGCATTTGACTTCATGTGGCAGAATGATTTTGTGTGCGTGTGTGAGATATAGTGACGATTATCGTCTACATGGCGAGAATTGTTTATGGCAAAAGCGTGATCCAAATTGCTAGACATATTTTAGAAGTAATGGTCTTTCATAATTTTTCCATATTTTATATATCTTAGTATATGCAAAATTTAAATTCATACAAATAAGATGGTACAGAACTCATGAGTAAAGACTAAGAATGGAAAATGACCAAATTTTGCATCGACAAATCGTATGTCAAGCAAATTTTGGAATGAAAATCATATACGTAGTTAAATACAAACACTTGCTAATACAAGGTAAAATTATATTATTCTAAGTGTCCATTGAATGGACCCAACTCATAGTAACTCATGTGAAAAAAATATCATATTTTCCAAAAGTCTTTCCACATCTTCCCTCTTCCCGAAAGACAAAACCTGAAAATCATCGTTTTGTCACTTTTGTATAGCTCACATGTTTACTTATTTCATCACCAAACTTTACAGATGTAATATACATCCAAATGATCAAGAGTTCTTTGGATTTTTTAAAGTGCAAATGTGACTTTTAAAGTATTCAAAATAAGGTCCTCTAATACACTGGGGATCCAAAAATCAACTGTATATCAAATAAATGCACTATCAATATGTCAATTAAAAAATGTATAATTTTGAGTTCACTGCTACTGGCATAAATAATATGATAGAATGAGCTTTTAACAAAACCTTCATTGTGGAATTATGTTTGGTGATGTTTCGAAAAAAATGAATTTTCCCTACTATTATTTTTGTTCCTGGTAGAGTAATTTGAAGAAAAATGAGAGGAGCTTCTCTAACATAGTAACATGCACATTTATATTTTATAAAGGAATATTTTGTGTAGTAATTCAAAATAAGTAAGCAAATCATACACTAGCCCGTGCAATTGCACGGGTTATCGACTAGGAGCATTAAAGTATAAAGTCCTCCTTACTCCCATACGCAAACAACCTACTTACTCGGGTCCGTGCTTCTGTCACTCACGCCACCCACCATAAGTGAATCATGAACATATTGGAAACCCTACAGCAGGGATCCCTCACGCTTGTGCGACACGGAGAGCACCATAGGACAACACCAATAATAAAACAAACAACTCAAACCGATCACGATGATCAATTAACCCATAGGACAAAACAGATCTACTCGAACATCATAGGATAGCCATACATCATTGGGAAATAATATATAGCGTTGACCACCATGTTTAAGTAGTGATTACAGAGGGGAGAAGAGGTGTTACAGCCCTGCATATACAGGGAGAGAGCTGGTGATGACGGCGACGAAGTTGTTGGTGTAGATCGCCGTCACGATGATGGCCCCGGCGGCGTTCCGGCGCCACCGGGAGAGAGGGGGGAGAGCCCCCCTCCTTCTTCTTCTTCCTTGGCCTCCCCCCTAGATGAGAGGAGGGTTTTCCCTCTGGTCCTTGGCCTCCATGGCGGCGGAGGGGCGAGAGCCCCTCCGAGATTGGATCTCTCTCTGTTTCCTTCTGTTTCTATGTTCCTATTTTCTGGCCTTTCATCGTTTCTTAAATTCCTGAAGATCCGTAAGTCCAATTGGGATGAAATTTTAACACAATTATTATCTGGAAATTAGCTTTCTTGCGGCCGAAGAAGGGCACCAACCGCCATAAGGGGTGGCCGCAAGACTCCGAATCGCGCCCCTAAAGCTTCTGGGCCCCTCGGGCATCGTCTCACGTTGATTCTTTTTCCCAAAAATAACAAATATTCCAAAATAAATCTCCATAAGTTTTATCGCATTTGGACTTCCTTTGGTATGGATGTTCTACGAAACAAAAAACATGCAACAAACAGGAACTGGCACTGGGCAGTGGACCAATATGTTAGTCCAAAAATAATATAAAAAGTTACCAAAAGTATATGAAAGTTGTAGAATGTTGGCATGAAATAATAAAAAATTATAGATATGATGGAGACGTATCAGCATGATAGATGCATAGAAATGCAAATGATACACGCGGATATGAAGTTGTCAGATTCGATAGGACGAAGTCTATACCACAAGAAAAGCATGGACTCACACCAGATTGCCATTGGTGTAAAAGTTAAAAGTGCTAACTAGATTATTGACTCTAGTGCAAGTGGGAGACTGTTGGAAATATGCCCGAGAGGCAATAATACTGTATTATTATATTTCCATTATTAAGAGTTTATATTCCATGCTATAGCTGATATGATCCTGGAATATGCAATTTAGTGGAAAACTCATTTGCACGTGTGGAATGATAAACGGTAAACAATAGGTTCCCGGCCTCGCCTCTAAGACTGGTTCAAGTGTTGTTTGTGATCACGTTTTCCCGATCTTAGGATATCGTTAAGTGTAACGATAGTTCTAAAACAACATTGAGGGTATGACGTTAGAAGAACGATCATATTGAATCGACCCAGTACTTGTCTATTATATTATGTGATCGTATCGTCTGAAATCATCTGTTATAATACAGAGTGCTAGCATGTGTTTTAGTTCCTCAGACAATGAGAGTGTCTTGGTCACTTCTACCGGAAGGTGGGCTTAGGGGTTGCTCAAACGTCATCTATAAAAATGTTATCATAACGACAACTTTCAGGCACATAAGAAACGGTTTTCGACAAGATCCGGGAATATAAGAAACGGTTTTCGACAAGATCTGCAGAACACGAAACAAAAGAGAACAGAGAGGGAGATCCAATCTCGGAGGGGCTCCGGCCCCTCCGATGCCATGGAGACCAAGGACCAGAGGGGGGGAACACTCCTCCCATCTAGGGGGAGGCCAAGGAAGAAGAAGAAGGAGGGGGCTCCCTCCCCCTCGCTTCCGGTGGCGCCGTAGTGCCGCCAGGGCAACGATCGGGACGGCGATCTACATAAACAATTTTGCTACCATCATCACCAACTCTCTCCCCCTCTATGCAGCGGTGTAACACCTCTTCTCCCCGCTGTAATCTCTACTTAAACATGGTGCTCAACTCCATATATTATTTCCCAATGATCTATGGTTATCCTATGATGTTTGAGTAGATCCGTTTTGTCCTATGGGTTAATCGTGATCTTGGTTGGTATGATTGTATATTTTATTTATGGTGCTGTCCTACGGTGCCTCCGTTCTTGTGCAAACGTGAGGGGCCCCCGCTGTAGGGTCTTGCAATATGGTCATGGTTTGCTTATTATCAGTGTTGCGGGGGTGACAGCAGCCTAAACGCGGATAAGTGGGTCATGGCGTATGGGAGTAAAGAGGACTTGATACTTAATGCTATGGTTCGGTTTCACGACCTTAATGATCTTTAGTAGTTGCGGATGCTTGCTAGAGTTCCAATCATAAGTTCATATGATCCAAGTAGAGAAAGTATGTTAGCTCATGCCTCTCCCTCATATAAAATTGCAAGAATGATTACCGGTACTTGTTATCGATTGCCTAGGGACAAATGACTTTCTTATTGAAAAAAGTTATCCACTTTCATTTCCTTGCAATTTATCCGTAGTTTTATTCTCACAAGTACTCGTAGTTTTGTTCTTGCAAAATAGTTTCATACTTGCTCTAGGTAAAGCAAACGTCAAGTGTGCGTAGAGTTGTATCGGTGGTCGATAGAACTTGAGGGAATATTTGTTCTGCCTTTATCTCCTCGTTGGGTTTGACACTCTTATTTATCTAAGAAGGCTACAAACGATACCCTATACTTGTGAGTTATCAAGAACTTTTTCTGGCGCCGTTGCCGGGGAGCAATAGCGTGGGGTGAATATTCTCGTGTGTGCTTGTTTGCTTTATCACTAAGTAGTATTTATTTTGTGCTCGTGTTTCTATCTTTTGTTATGGGTAGGAAACGCAAAATACCAAAAAAATTAGTTGTACCTACTAAACCAATGGTTGAAGAACCACCCAAAATATATCATACTACTGAAGCTTTCTACTTGGATCATCTTCAATCCATTTGTGCTCGTGCTGAAAACCCAACTAGCTTAGTTGAGAGAAAATCATTAGATGAGCATGCTTGTTTTGTGCGACACCGTTTATCTCAAAAAGGGAAACTTTTACAACATCAAATTAATACTATGCAATGCTATGCTTGGAATTTATGTGAATTATATGATTTTACTTGTTGTTCTGAAGACCCTAGGAAACACCTTCCCTACCAATGTGAGTTTATTTATAATGGAATCGTATCTACTTATGCCAAAGGTGCTTATAATTACTTTGATATTGAACAAATTGAAGAATTTGTTGCTTTTAAGGGTGCTTATGAAATTGCTTCTTTGATTGAAAAGTATGATGCTACTCTTTACAAATCTGAAAATCTTGTCATACTTAAATATTGTTATGATAATTATGCTTCTAATGCCTATGTTAAACCATATATTGAGGACTTCTCCATTGTCCAAGAAGAGATTAACATTTTGCAGGAGTCTATAGAAGAAGAAATTGATGAAACTGTGAGCTCATTGGATGAAAAAGATGATGAGGAGAGCGAAGAACAAAAGGAGGAAGAGAGGATTAGCTACCCGTGCCCACCTTCTAATGAGAGTAACTCTTCAACTCATACATTGTTTAATGTCCCTTCGTTCTTACTGAAGGATAAATGCTATGATAATTGCTATGATCCCGTTGATTCGTTTGAAATATCCCTTTTTGATGATGCTTGCTATGCTTGTGGCCAAGATGCCAATATGAAGTATGCTATTGGAGATGAACTTGCTATTGTTCCTTATGTTAAACATGAAATTGTTGCTATTACACCCACACATGATAGTCTTATTATCTTTTTGAATTCTCCCAACTACACTATATCAAAGAAGTTTGCACTTGTTAAGGATTATATTGATGGGTTGCCTTTTACAGTTGCACATGATGATTTTGATGAATGTAATATGCATGTGCTTGCTGCTCCCACTTGCAATTATTATGAGAGAGGAACTACATTTCCACCTCTCTATGTTTCCAACACGATAGAATTGCAAGAAACTACTTATGCTATGTATTGGCCTTTACTTGATGTGCATGAATTATTCTTGTATGACATGCGGATGCATAGGAAGAGAGCTAGACTTCGTCATTGCTTGATATATGTTGCTTTGTGCTCACTACTAAATGCCAAATCACTGTTAATTAAAATTGGCTTTGATATACCTTGGGATCCGGGTGGATTCATTACTTGAGAACTTTATGCCTAGCTTAATGGCTTTAAAGAAAGCGCTGCCAGGGAGACAACCCGGAAGTTTTAGAGAGTCATTTATTTCTGTTGAGTTCTTCTATAAAATTTAAAAACAAAAAAATATAGAGGGGAACACAAAACTTTTCAAAAAGGAAAGTGAAAGTGAGAGAGACAAGCATTGTTGAAGTGGGTGAGCTCCTTGAACTTTGTTCATGCTCACGGAAACTTTGTGAATCTTAATTACAAAAAAATTCAACAAAAATAATTATCCCCTTGTAAAATTCCATTGTATTATAAAAATAATGTGCCAAGATTTGCCTTTAGGATGAGTAGATTGCTTGTTGGTTTGTGCGGTGCAAAACAGAAACTTTGGCTGTAGTGCGCGATTTTACGTTTTTTACTGGAACATCAAATGGTTCTGAAACTTTTTGCACTGTCTTTATATACAAAATTTTATTTGTCCTAATTTTCTCAGAATTTTTAGAGTTACAGAAATATGGTGGATGTTCAAATATTTACAGACTGTCCTGTTTTCACAGATTGCTGTTATAACTTTGTTATTTGCGTATGTTTGAATTCTTGTTGAAGCCTCCTTGACTTGGGGCCATAGAATTGTGATAGCATACAGTGGGTAATGTTTGTTTATAATTATAATACAATAATGTTGTAGCTGTACATGATGGGATTTCATTGCCATTTTCACTAACCCCGCCACTAAAAGTTCGTTTAAGTTTTGTGTGGATGAAGTGTTCGAAGATCGAGGAGGTCTCGATATGAGGAGAAGGAGGAGAGGCAAGAGCTCAAGCTTGGGGATGCCCAAGGCACCCCAAGTAAATATTCAAGGAGACTCAAGCGTCAAAGCTGGGGGATGCCCCGGAAAGCATCCCATCTTTCTTCAACAAGTATCGATATGTTTTCGGATTCATTTCGTTCATGTGATATGTGCAAATCTTGGAGCGTCTTTTGCATTTAGTTTTCACTTTTCTTTTATGCACCATGCTGGTATGAGATAGTCCATGGTTGATTTATAGAATGCTCATTGCACTTCACTTATATCTTTTAAGTATGGCTTTATAGAATGCTTCATGTGCTTCACTTATATCATTTGAAGTGTGGATTGCCTGTTTCTCTTCACATAGAAAACCGATGTTCGTGGAATGCTCTTTTGCTTCACTTATATTTGTTAGAGCATGTTCTTTTGTAGACAGATTGAACTCTCATGCTTCACTTATATCTATTTAGAGAGTCAACAGGAATTGGTCAATTGCATGGTTAGTCACAAAATCCTACATAAAACTTGTGGATCACTGAATATGATATGTTTGGTTCCTTGCAATAGTTTTGCGATATAGAGATGTTAAATATGTGGGAAATACTAGTAAACGGTTGTGGTTAAGTAAGAATCTTGGTGTTAAGGTTTGTGATTCCCGAAGCATGCATGTATAGTCTCTCGTTATGCTATGAAAGTTGGAGCACAATTTATCCTTGATTGTCTTCCTTATGAGTGGCGGTCGGGAACGAGCGATGGTCTTTTCCTACCAATCTATCCCCCTAGGGGCATGCGTAGTAATACTTTGCTTCGAGGGCTAATAAACTTTTGCAATAAGTATATGAGTTCCTTATGACTAATGCGAGTCCATGGATTATACGCACTCTTACCTTTCCGCATTTTGCTAGCCTCTACGGTACCATGCATTGCCCTTTCTCACATCGAGACGTGGTGCAAACTTCGCACGTGCATCCAAACCCCGTGATATGATACACTCTATCACACATAAGCCTTATTATATCTTCCTCAAAACAGACACCATACCTACCTATTATGGCTTTTCCATGGCCATTCCGAGATAAATTGCCGTGCAACTTCCACCGCTTTCGTTTTGATGACTTGAGAATTCATTGTCGTATTGCTTTGCATGATCATATCGCTGACATAGTAGTTGCGGCTTAGCCACCGTGCATCATTTTTATACATGTTACGCTAGATCATCTCTCAGAGGCATTCATATGGAGTCATATATTGTTATAGGTATCGAGTTGTAATTTTTATTCCTTTTGAGTTATAAGTAAATATAAGTGTGATGATCATCACTTTTAGAGCAGTGCCCCAGTGAGGAAAGGATGATGGAGACTATGATTCCCCCACAGGTCGGGATGAGACTCCGGACAATGAGAGGAAAAAAAGTGAAAATAAATAAATAAAAAATAAAAAAATAAAAAAAGAGAAGGGGCATTGTTAGTATCCTTTACCACACTTGTGCTTCAAAGTAGCACCATGTTTTCAAATGGAGAGTCTCATATGTTGTCACTTTCATATACTAGTGGGAATATTTCATTATAGGATTAGATGCACACCCACTTAGTATTTATATGGAGCTTTCATACACTTATAGCTCTTAGTCAATTGATGGGCATCTCCATAGCCCGTTGGTTATCCCCGTCGATGTGAGACTTTCTTACTTTTTTTACTTCTTTATATTTACCCCTATCATCATAGTCCATTCCACTCGTAGTGCTACATCCATGGCTTGCGCTCATGTATTGCATGAGGGTTGAAAAAGCTGAAGCGCATTAAAAAATATGAACCAATTGCTCGGCTTGTCATCGGGGTTGTACATGATTTATACTTTGTGTTAAGAAGACAGAGCATGACAAGACTATATGATTTTGTAGGGATAGCTTTCTTAGCGGTGATATTCTGAAAGACACGATTGTTTGTTGGGATGCCTGAGTATTGATGTCTTTATGTCAAATTATAGACTATTGCATTGAATCACTTATGTCTTAATATTCATGCCATGACTAGACATATGATCAAGTTTATGTTAGGTAGCATTCCACATCAAAAATTATCTTTTTTATCATTTACCTACTCGAGGACGAGCAGGAATTAAGCTTGGGGATGCTGATACGTCTCCATTGTATCTATAATTTTTTATTGTTTCATGCCAATATTATTCAACTTTTACATACATTTGGCAACTTTTTATATGATTTACTTGGACTAACTTACTTATCCAGTGCCCAGAGCCAGTTCCTGTTTGTTGCACGTTTTTGTATAGCAGAAAATTCATATCAAAAGAAGTCCAAACGTGATGCAACTCAACGGAGAATTATTTTGGAATATTTGTGAATTTTAGGAGTTGGAATCACCGCAAACAGAGGCCCACACGGACCACGATACACCAGGGCGCGCCCCAGGCCCCTGGCGTGTGGTGGTGGGTGCTGCTCACCTCGTACGTCGGTTGGAGCGGTACTTCGGGCGCAATGAAGCTTATATGAGGAAAAAATCATGTAAAAAGATCAGCGCAATCGGAGTTACGGATATCCGGGAATATAAGAAACGGTTTTCGGCCAGATCTGGAGAACGCGAAACAGAAGAGAACAGAGAGGGAGATCCAATATCGGAGGGGCTCCCGCCCCTCCGCCGCCATGGAGACCAAGGACTAGAGGGGGAACTCTCCTCCCATGTAGAGGGAGGACAAGGAAGAAGAAGAAGGAGGGGGGCTCTCTCCCCCTCGCTTCCGGTGGCGCCGGAGTGCCGCCGGGGCAACGATCGGGACGGCGATCTACATCAACAATCTTGCTACCGTCATCACCAACTCTCTCCCCCTCTATGCAGCGGTGTAACACCTCTTCTCCCCGCTGTAATCTCTACTTAAACATGGTGCTCAACTCCATATATTATTTCCCAATGATTTATGGTTATTCTATGATGTTTGAGTAGATCCGTTTTGTCCTATGGGTTAATCATGATCTTGGTTGGTATGATTGTATATTTTATTTATAGTGCTGCCCTACGGTGCCCTTCATTCTCGCGCAAACGTGAGGGGCCCCCGCTGTAGGGTGTTGCAATATGTTCATGGTTTGCTTATTGTCAGTGTTGCGGGGGTGACAACAGCCTAAACACGGATAAGTGGGTCATGGCGTACGAGAGTAAAGAGGACTTGATACTTAATGCTATGGTTGGGTTTCATGACCTTAATGATCTTTAGTAGTTGTGGATGCTTGCTAGAGTTCCAATCGTAAGTGCATATGATCCAAGTAGAGAAAGTATGTTAGCTCATGCCTCTCCCTCATATAAAATTGCAAGAATAATTACCGGTACTTGTTATCGATTGCCTAGGGACAAATGACTTTTTTATTGACAAAAGCTATCCACTTTCATTACCTTGCAATTTATCCATAGTTTTATTCTCGCAAGTACTCGTAGTTTTGTTCTTGCAAAATAGTTTCATACTTGTTCTAGGCAAAGCAAATGTCAAGTGTGCGTAGAGTTGTATCGGTGGTCGATAGAACTTGAGGGAATATTTGTTCTGCCTTTAGCTCCTCGTTGGGTTCGACACTCTTATTTATCGAAGAAGGCTACAAATGATCCCCTATACTTGTGGGTTATCATGCTACGTTTCCCACATGCTTTGCAAGCCTACTTTTCTTTTTGTTAACCGGAATCATTAATACGCAATATGCATGCTAGGAAGGAATGGGAAGGAAGTAGCCGAGTGTCAATATGACTACATGCATGCAAGTATTAAACAAGTTGCTAGTACGAGGTAACACCATTAATTTTTGCCTTGATTACTCTTGGTGGCCTTATATAGATGCAAAATATATTTTTTATAGTGGCCTTGTATAAGGGAATGGAGGGAGTAAATAAAATCAAGCCCATTAAGGTCCTGATAATAATTGTCCATTGCATATTGAGGTTAAAATAGTACAACCACTATATGAGTCTCATACGATGCCATTTCAAGACTGTACCACAAAAGTGCAAAATATTATAAGGTTCAAATTCCAGAATTACAAGGCTCGAATTTGAAGATTACAAGGTTCAAACCAACATTAAAAATGAAATTATGTTCATGCAGCTGTAGACACCCGCGCTGGTCAGTTGAACATGAACATATGAGAGGTTCAAACTGATACTACAACTAGTTTTGCCACCTCAACATTTCTACAAAGGGATCATCCACTAGCAAGTCATGTATGGGCTTGACATAATGACTTCCGATTAGTCTGTCAAGTGAACTTGCAAAACAAAATTCAGGTTCTGCAGGGCCTTTTCCATTCTGTCGTAGCCGCCGGCACTGATCAACAAATCATTAAGTTTTGTGCGATAAATGTCGGGCAAACCTCATTAACTTTAGCACACTTGCTCTCACAACAAACAACCTGATGAACATAATCTTCAGTAAGGTCACTCGGTAGGAGTTCAAAGTAATTTTTAAGAGATGGAGATCAAGGCATTCAATGGGATTGTTATATTGTATCACATTATCCACTACCGTGCCTAATCGTATCTACAAAAGAAGAGAACATATTAGTGCCTACATGCAGTATTGAACACTACAAGCCTCTTTGATTTGCATGATTTCTAAAATACACGAATAGAGTGGCATGCCATCTTCGATCCTACATGATTAATATGAGCATTTGATTACACTCTAGGAAAATATAGGCTTCTTCACAAGAGGTTGGAGTGGATGAAAAATTTCCTATGAAAACTAGTACAGATGAATCAAAAAAAGAAATGCTTTCAGCATGAGATAATATGTCATACTTTTATTTTCCCATCGGTTTTTTTAGGAAAGTATACACGACATTTTATTGTCCTCTAAACTCTATGGATTTTCCCATATTGAGTTTAAAGGGACTATTATCATGATATGTCATATCATTCTCTCCTTATATTTTTCTCATTGGATTTTAAAAGAGTTTTCAATGGCATATTAGATCACACTCTTTTTCCTTTATGAGCTTTGTCTCGAAGTTTCTCATAAAAGGTTTTTAACGATGTGACTTATGTAATACTTTCTATTTTTTCCCACTGTTTTTCTAAAGGAACGTATACAAAGCATATTTATTGTTCTCCAAACTCACCAATGAGTTTTCTCCTTCCTCAAAGGTATTTCTTTTATCTTTTTTTCCTAATAATAATAAAGCACGGGTTGAGCCTGTCGGGTTCACCGTCGCGGTGTTTTTACACAAAAATCCCTGCATTTTGGCTAATTTAACCCGCAGTTGTCGGTAAGCGAAGAAAAACGGTTCGGTATATTTTTTGGTCAAACCCTCTATGCACGTTTGGCTTCAGATCGAGTGGCGGTGCTCCCGATCCGATCGGGATGCAGGACGACGGCGGCAGGACTCCGGGATGCGGGGAACGGCGGGGAAGATGCGGACGTAGGGGGCGAGGCGGATGAGGTCGTGATCCAGTGCGTAGGCACGGAGGCCGGCGGCGGCGACGCTCCATGGCCATGGCGGCTCGGTCTCCTGGGAAGAAGAAACGACGGAGAGAGGAGGTGAGATAGAGAGAAGAGAACGTAGAGTAGGGACGGCGTCGCTTCCTGCTGCTGGTCCGGCGGCGGCTTCGATCGACAGATCCAGGTTTGATTTTCGGATTCCTCTCCTTCCCGCTGCACGATAGGGTTTGCCCAGCCGCCACTCTTCCTACCCCACGCACCTCCTCCCCCTAGCCGCACCTCCCTGCGTTCATGAAGACGCCGTCGCCCTCGCCTGCATCTCGCTGTTGCCTTGTTGTCCGTGGGTAAGGAGCGACAGATTTGACAGAAAATAGAAAATGACAAGATTTTCTAGGGTAAAAGGAGAGGATCTCAGAACGAAGGGAATTTTGTAACCATTCTGAATTTTGTAACGGGGTTCGGCATTACTCTCTGAATCTAGATATTCTGCAGACCAGTGTCATTATTAATAAGTAGCTTAAAGCTGTAGATAAATCTTTAGAAACAATGATTTTCTTTAATCAGTACATAATACAATGCTAATTGCTGGTTATTCAGGGAGTAGGAGCTTGAGGAATACGCAGAGAAGGCCAAGACGTATGTTGCCTGACACAACAACTAAGAACAAGAGCAAAGCTGGACAACGGTCGGCCCAGCAACCACCGGCATAATATCTACACACACACCTACAGTTTGTTGCAAACTAAATATGTTTTCTGGTGGAATCATTAGCCATCGCTTGAGTTTGATGACACATGCATTCTCCTTGCCCGAGGTATGGAGACCACTCTTGCATACATGCTGCTCTTGTACTTCTTTCTCCGGGATGCATTGCTCTCATCTCTGCACTCTGCTCTCATCTCCCAGGGTGCATTTCAGCTGGACAAGCCCGCCTCCAATCCAAACAACTTTCTGTTCATGAGCCGTGGCATGGTAGAGTGATGCAGCCTTTTATGGATTTCTGGAACTGTTAATTCAAGTGCCTTTTGAATTTTGGTCTTGGGAGTTGAAGCGGATTTGATTTTGGCGCTACATTAGTGCGCTTTTCTTTTGCGGATATATTTTGAGGAGAGTCAACCCGCATGTATGTGCATTGATTTTCATTGTGAAGCTTGCAGGTGAATCAGGCTCTGCATGCTTCGGTCAATCCCATTGGCGACCTGTTCCCGGCCCGGATCAATGGTCCACGCACAACTGGAACAAGCAGGTTGATGGATTTTGATAAGGATGTTAGATTGAAAGTTGCAACGTACAAAGCTTGCTATTAGGTGTTGTCCCGTTGCCTCTCGCGGACACACGTATGGATCCGCTAGGCAGGCTAGATGACGATCTCCACACACCTAGAGTTGCTGGACCTCCGTCCTCCCGCTTCGAACTTCATGCATGACCTTCGTCCATCTGCAGAGAAGGCGCCGACTGTGTTGCCGGCTAGATGGCAGCCTCGGCGTGACTAGGAGCCTATGACTCCAATGGTTCCATTAAACTCCTACTTTTAACCAGCCCATGCATGACAGCAAGCAATTCTCTTTTCTTTGTTCAGAGTTACTTAAAGGGTATATATGCATTTCAATCAAAGAGATTTAGTGATTTACTCTAATGACTACTGAGGAAGTATGTGACAGGGATGCTTCCCCACTGACCCCAGGATCGTGAACGCTAATTACAATTGAAGATTTGCATATGTGTGATTTGGATTTTATGTGCATATATATGAAGCTACTAGGGAGTTTATGTGTAGTGGACCGTGCATGCAGTATTTAGTACCCACTGCTTTAGATGTTGAATATATTTTCCTATAGTTATTTGAAGTAAATTTCTTACTTGTATGACAGAAATTGAAATACCTGGGAGTAAGCCTCAACACACCCCCCCCCCCCGCCCCCGCGTCGTCTCCTCCGAGGCGACTCGGGGGAAACCCTAACCGCCGCCGCCGCCCCCCTCCTCCCCCCGCCCCCCCCTCCCCTTCCCCTCCGCCGCCGCCAGAGGTGTGCGCCGGCGTGCGCTCGACACGGATGAAGGTGACGGCGGGGGATCTGGCGGCTCCACATAGCGTGGAGGGCCTCGGCATCCGGGGCGGCGGCCCCGGGCGGAGAGCGCCAGGTGGCCCGGGCGGCGGGCCATTCCGGCCGGAGCTGGTGAGGCGCCTCCCTCGGTCTCGCGGGGGACGGGGAGGCGTCGGTCCACGGTCGCCGGAGTGCGGCCTCCCCTGCGCGGTTGCGGCCGCCAGATGCATCTCCTCCTCTCTGCCCCGATCTGCTCCTTCCATCGCCGGATCCGGGTCCTAGTGGCTTAGGCCGTTCTCCCCGGGCGCCGGCGGATCTCGTCGAGTGGGGTTGGATCCGGGGGAAACCCCTGGCCGGCGCAGCCACATCGCAGGCGAAGCCATGGGCGTCGTACCCCTCCCTGGAGGCTGTGGTGAGGATCCTTCTTCCCCTCCTTCCGTTCCCTGCTAGGTGAAAGCCTAGGTCCCCTGTTTCGGGCGGCGACGACACATCCGTGTCGTGTTCCTTCTTGGAGGCGCAGTCCGGGGATCGCAGGGGCGGCGAGAGAGTCGGGTTATGGGTGTGATGGTGGCGGGTGGCAGCTTGGCTCGGCGCTTCACTGCCTTCTCTTCGGTGGCTCATCGTTGTTACCCGTTTGCTGCGACTGTGGCCGACAGCTCTAGCCCTTCGGTGTGGCTTAACCGCGGACGATGACGGTGCTCGGATTGGTGTGCTCTGTGCTAGCAGGTCTGCTCCTAGTTCCTTCCTCATGCGCAGATTGGACGTCTTCCTCTGGGTTCTAGGGTGAACCGAGCTGCCGCCTGCCGGTGCGGCATCCTTCTAGCCAGGATGAGAGGGCAGGGGCCCTTTGCAGTGGCAGTTCCAGAGGAGTGTCTGTTCTGTCTTCGAGTCTGGCTACGATCACGAAGCTAGCACGGTGGTGCATCCTCTCAAGTCCGTAGCTTGTCCGGTTGGTGTAGGTCGTCCTGTAGGGTGATGGCGGCAGCATGGCGTTGGATGCAGATTAAGCTTGCTATCGCTGCTGCCTTAGAGTCTGCTTTGCTTTGCTCCTTGTATCAGCCGCTTGTCTCTCTTTTTGCTTTTTCTTGTAAGTTGGTGATCTTGTATTCCTGGCCGGTTGATGGCTTTGTTAATTCAAAGCCGGACTCTTCTTGAGCCTTCGTTCTAAAAAAAAGAAATTGAAATACCTGTATATGACAGAAATTGTACGATTTCAGTACTAGCAATGATCTAATACATGCCCGACAGAGTCCTCCAATTCAATAGGGAGTCAAATCAGGATATTTATACATCATCTTGAGGTATGTAGTCTGATGTGCACCATAATACTTAATAAATCATGTTAGTTATGTGGCGGAGATGGGCTACTTAGTTGACTCAACCATTTTGCAATTCACTTTTAATCTGAAAAACTGTACCTGATACTGATCATGACTTCTTTAGGTTATTTGGTTAAACTCATGGTCAATTTTGTAGATTGGCGCTGATTTGGGGAGTAAAGCTCTTTGAGCAAGTGACAAATCAAGTCTTTCGAGCATCTCAAAGATGGCGACCTGGAGTCGTTTGACTGGCAGCTTAAAAGCAATTAAAGTGAAGAGAGGAATCAAACTTTTAAAGCCACTCTTGCCATTTGTGGACTGTTCCTGCTTGTTGGTGACTGCTTTTGCGAGTATGTCCACTCTCATCTAGCGATGAAATATTTTGTTTCTGTTGCGCAACTGCTGAAAGGGCAAACCCCAGATCCTAGATATCTGCGCGTTTTGGGTGCCCTCTGGGGTTACCCGGATGTTCCTTTTTCTATTTCCTTTCCCTTTTTAGTTTTCTTCATGCTGTAGATGAATAATTGGTTTCTGTTAATAGAATTCAGAGAGGAGGCTCTCTTTTAGAAAATCTAATGATGGGGAGACTGAATGACCGAGTGTAGATGACACTGACCAAGTTTATTAGTATGTGATCCTACATGTCGCTCCATTAATTCTTCTAGATAATTCCTGTATGCTTAACTGTCTCCTCACTCAGTCCAATAACGATGACAGATCCGAGGTGGTATCCTTCGTAGCTGAAGGAAAATAGGTATGCAAGGGTGTATTCCATATACTGTTCTATCTTTGTGTCATTATAGCATATATATTCCCTCAGTGCTTAAAATGTTCTCATTGCCAGTATGTTTACGACGAAGATGGATACTCTCACTGTATTGCATAATTGATATTCATCTTTTTACTAAGTGCTATCCGGCACACACGTACACGAGTAGTCAAGTGTACCTTTACGTAGTAGCAAGTATTTTTGGTAATCACTACTGGTTTAGGTCGAATCAAATACCGGACCAGGATTGAGCAGACAATATCAAGTTTGATGAGACAACAATCCACATGAGGCAACAACCGAAGATGACAAGGGGACTTTACCGAGGAGGCATATGTGCTGACAGCAACGCGGCATGGAGGAGCGACACTGGAGGCTAGAAGAAAAGTTTGGGGTAGAGCTCACATGGCAAACACGTTGACGCACAACATGGCTGCTCAGGCGGTGTTGAGCCTGAGGTTGATCAAATAGAGGCGGGATTTGCGCTCGTCCAAGCCAACGCCGTATGGGTTGTGATGTCATTATTGGGTTAAATACGTGTGATATTTTCTTTCCCCGTTACAATGCACGGGTATATTTACTAGCAATGTTTTTTAAGAAAAGGATAAACTCTTCCCAAGCAAACAACCAACTATCTGTAGAAAAATTCAACGTAGTAAAATAGTTTTAAAATGTTCACAGTTTTACATATGTTTACACTAAAAAAAATGTTCACACTTTTAAAAAGGTTCAAAATTCCTGAAAAAGTTCCATTTTTGTAAAAATATTTTTTCGTTTTAAAATGTACAAAAACATAAAATAGTTAAAATTTATTTTTCAAAAAAAAGTTCCTCAGAAAATGCTCCAATTTCTGTAAAAACGTTAGCTTTCCTTAAAAGTGTCCCAGTTTTTGTGACTTTTATTAAAAATAAGGAAATTTTCGCATTTTCTCGAAAAGTAAAAAAATAAATCTGGTGGACAACTACGCCATCCAAAACTACTCTTCCATCAGACAAAGAATGCTAAGTTGCTTCTTCATGTCCAAACTTCATCCTACAAAAAGCAATAATCAGTGTAACCTTATTATTAATGTTTATTAAAATTGGATATAAAAAATGGGGCATAAAGCAGGTTGTGCGTTTTTTTCGCCCGGTGCAACTCACGGGCATTTGTACTAGTGAGTTATCAAGGAGACAATGATATGTTGCACCCTTTTCTCCATATTATTTTTTCTATAGGGTTTAAAAGAGTTTTAGCAACCACACTACTCTCCTCAGATTTTTCCCACAAAGTTTTTGGAGGAGTTATTCAAGACAATATACGCTTGTGATCAAGACAAAGATTCGCAAGATTATACAAGGAATTCGAGATCATACAAGGAATACAAGAAGGAACTTTGTACAAGGGGGAGTGTTAGGATTTGATAAGGCGGTTCGAATATTCCCGAAGTGTTTGCAAGGACGTGTCCTTCCGAATGGGTACCTTATCATTGTATAGGTGCATGTTAGTATTAAATAACAGGCGCTTCAAATAGAGGCAAAATCCTTGTGCGCACCAACATATGGTTGGATAGTTAGGAGGACAGTGGTATCCCCTGCCCAGAGTTCAAGTCTGAGACTTGACATTGGTGCTCATATTTCTCCGGATTTATTCCAGCCCTTCTAGCAATGTGCGTTCCGTGGGAGGACACGTTCCCACCGACTATGAAGGTGTCTGTAGCGACTTCGTCAATCTCAAGATGTCTCAAGATGATGTGCCGGCTCAGTCTCTCAAAGGTGCTCATAGGGGTAGGGTGTATATGTCTTCATAGGGATGAGTGTATGTGAGTGGCTTCGATTGTATTGTGTTTAAAAATTCAAAAAAAAAACCGGCACCAATCCTTATATGAAAGGGTTTTGCCCAGAATGAATACTATAGATGTTTTCCATCAATCACTTTGTTTCTTTACAAAACTCACACCTCATTTGTTATTTCGAAAGCACTTTGGTTGTCCACTCAATTGAGAGAACAGGCAACCCCCACATCAACCACGAAGCAAAAAGAACAAATAAACCATATCTTCAACAACGAAAACTTCAAACATAAGTAGTACTTTGTAAGCAAATAGCTTAAGAAAAAACACACTAGTACCACCCGCTGCGAGTATGCGCGTGGCACTGGCTACACGGCTCCAGGACCTGGAACCTAACACCCGAGGGAACTCTCCCCGCAATGTATCTGTTGGCAACCTTAACAGCTCTGTTAGCCTCGGCGATACAACCCTCAGTCATCATCGCGCACCTCCTTTTCATCTTTCTTGATTTGTCATTAATATCACACCTACCAGACCACAAAGTTGTGTCTAGTGTGATGGACTCAAGCCGAGGAGTGTTCTCAACGATATGTATCACAAACTGAACCAGGTTTTTTTCCGAACAAAACCCTATGATCCTCGCCTGACTGAGAGAATCATTTCGGAACTGTGGCTTCCACCTTGGATCATCAGTGGCATTCTCGCCTCCAACAACAGAATCAGGCCTCAAGACATTCGCATCTACCTGGATGTGCATATGTACGTACAATCAACATTTTTAATTGATAACATAATGTAATGTCGGCTCTAAAAGATGTGGCTTACGCGTAGGATGAATGAATCCAAGGCCGGAGAAGCATCAAGAAATGAAACCAAAGACAGAACAGCTTGTGGTCTTTTGATGTTAATTTCCAACTTCTTGAGACGGGGAAACTTGGAGTGCAGCATTGGTATGTTGACATCCTGAAAAAAGACAAGTCCACAGACAAATCATGCCTTTCAATATACATGTGTTATATACATATACATATACAAATCATTATTCACTATATACCTGCCGATCTGATAATTTCATTAGCAACTGGCATGTAAAATGTGTTAAGACCAACATAAAATACAAGCAAAAAATAGTTCTCTTGCCACTTTTCTTATTTGAACATTTATTCTTACCTTGAATATTGTTAAGGTGCACGGAAACTCTCAAGGTCTTAAACATTTATTCTTACCTTGAACAAGGAAATATAATAATAACCATTTTATTATTGCCTCTAGGGCATATTTCCAACACCACATGCATGCAAGGAAGGAATGAGAAGGAACTAGCTGAGTGTCAATATGACTACATGCATGCAAGTATTAAACAAGTTGCTAGTACGAGGAAACATCATTACTTTTTGCCTTGATTACTGTTGGTGGCCTTGTATAAATACAAAATATATTTTTCATAGTGGCCTTGTATAAGGGAATGGAGGGAGTAAATGAAATCAAGTCCACTAAGGTCCAGATATCATTGCATATTAAGGTCAAAATAGTACTACCACTATACGACTCTCATACGATGCCATTTCAAGGATTGTACCACAAAAGCCCGAAATATTACAAGGTTCAGATTCCAGAATCGCAAGGATCAAATTTGAAGATTACAAGATTCAAACCGACGTTAAAATGAAATTCAGCTCATGCAGCTGTAGACACCCGCGTTGATCCGTTGAACATGAACATATGAGAGGCTCAAACTGATTTTACAACTAGTTTCGCCACCTCAACATTTCTACAAGGGGATCAGCCACTGACAAGTCATGGATAAGCTTGACATAATGACTTCTGATTACTTTGTCAATTGAACTTGCAAAATAAAATTTAGCTTTTGCAGAGCCTTTTCCATTCTGCCGTAGCCGCCGACGCTGATCAACAAACCATTCAATTTTGCGCGATAAATGTAGGGCAAACCTCATTAACTTTAGCACACTTGCTCTCACAACAAGGAACCTGGCGAATATAATCTACAGTAAGGTCCCTCGGTAGGAGTTCAAAGTTATTTCTGAGAGATGGAGATCAAGGCATTCGATGAGATTGTTATATTGTATCACATTATCCACTACCGTGCCATTCATTATCTACAAAAGAAGAGAACGTATTAGTGCCTACATGCAGTTTCACTACTAGGGTTTTCCCTAGTAGTGGCGCGGGTTTTAGTGCTATGAGTAGCGCGGGTGGCTGTGCTACTACTACGGCGCTACAGGTAAGTGGTAGTAGTAGCGGGGTCTAACCCAGCGCTACTACTAATAACTGTATCAGTAGTGCTGGTCAGTCATGCACTACTATTAAGTAGATGTAGCGCTTTTCCTGCCCCGCGCTGTTGCTGTATCTTTCAACATTTTTTTGCTTCCTATTAATGTAGAACAACACCCGTTTCAATAAACTGCAATTTCACATATACCACAATACCAGATACTCCTATATAGTCATACAGTAGTCATACAATATCATAAAGCATTATAGGTATTCATATGTAGTCAACATGCATCCTCACATGAATATAGCATATATGATAAGCAGTACTAGGTAGTCTTACAACCACACATATATAGCAGTTCTACTAGGTATAGTCATACAGCCACACACATATGTAGTTCTAGATGATATCGACGACGATCATCATCCTCAAGCCTGGGCGGTGGGTGTTCCTGATAGTAATTAGGATGGCCTGTCCAACACGAAGATTCTTGCCAACGAGGAAGCTCTTCCATCCAACCGAGTTTAAGTGTGTACGACCGTCCGTGTCCATACCGTACGCACAGGTGGTGACGGAGCCCCTTGCGGTAAGGCGTATTCCAGCCGAGCCTTCTTTATCAGGCTCGATACCACAACTCACAGATAGGCTCTTTGGCAATTTCTGAATAAGAAAAACATATCAATTAATAAGTAGCCTCGCACATACTCTTGCAAATATATTTCTACTAAGTGTAGATTTCTACACTATCAAAAGACACAGTACTACACATTTCTACTAAGCATGAATTCTACTAATAAGTATGGATTATCTACACTATTAATAGTTCCTTGGATTCTACACTAATAAGCATGTCATCGGACTCTACACTAAAGCATATTGCTACGTCTTGAGCTTGCGTTGGTTTTCCTTGAAGAGGAAAGGGTGATGCAGCAATAGTAGCGTAAGTATTTCCCTCAGTTTTTAAGAACCAAGGTATCAATCCAGTAGGAGGCTCCTCAAAAGTCCCACGCACCTACACAAACAAACAAAGAACTCGCAACCAACGCAATAAAGGGGTTGTCAATCCCTTCACGGCCATTTGCAAAAGTGAGATCTGATAGAGATAGTATGATAAGATATATTTTTTTTTTGGTATTTTATAATATAGATGCAAAAAGTAAAGATGCAAATAAAAGTAGATTGAAAGCTTATATGATAAAAGATAGACCCGGGGCCATAGGTTTCACTAGTGGCTTCTCTCAAGATAGCATAAGTATTACGGTGGGTGAACAAATTACTGTCGAGCAATTGATAGAAAAGCGAATAATTATGAGATTATCTAGGCATGATCATGTATATAGGCATCACGTCCGCGACAAGTAGACCGACCCTGCCTGCATCTACTACTATTACTCCACACATCGACCGCTATCCAGCATGCATCTAGAGTATTAAGTTCATAAGAACAGAGTAACGCATTAAGAAAGATGACATGATGTAGAGGGATAAACTCAAGCAATATGATATAAACCCCATCTTTTTATCCTCGATGGCAACAATACAATACGTGCCTTGCAACCCTTTCTGTCACTGGGTAAGGACACCGCAAGATTGAACCCAAAGCTAAGCACTTCTCCCATGGCAAGAAAGATCAATCTAGTAGGCCAAACCAAACTGATAATTTGAAGAGACTTGCAAAGATAACTCAATCATACATAAAAGAATTCAGAGGAGATTCAAATATTTCTCATAGATAAACTTGATCATAAACCCACAATTCATCGGATCTCGACAAACACACCGCAAAAAGAGTTACATCGAATAGATCTCCACAAGAGAGGGGGAGAACATGGTATTGAGATCCAAAAAGATAGAACAAGCCATCTAGCTAATAACTATGGACCCGAAGGTCTGTGGTAAACTACTCACAACTCATCGGAGGGGCTATGGTGTTGATGTAGAAGCCCTCCGTGGTCGATTCCCCCTCCGGCGGAGCGCCGGCGAAGGCTCCCAGATGGGATCTCGCGGATACAGAAGGTTATGGTGGTGGAAATTGTTTTTCGTTGGCTCTCTGGATGTTTTTGGGGTACGTAGGTATATATAGGAGGAAGAAGTACGTCGGTGGCCGCTCGAGGGGCCCAGGAGACAGGGGCGCGCCAGGAGGGGTGGGCGCGCCCTCCTATCTCCTGGCCGCCTCGATTGCTTCTTGACTTGCACTCCAAGTCCTCTGGATCACGTTCGTTCCAAAAATCACGCTCCCGAAGGTTTCATTCCGTTTGGACTCCGTTTGATATTCCTTTTCTTCGAAATACTGAAATAGGCAAAAAAACAGCAATACGGGCTGGGCTTCCGGTTAGTAGGTTAGTCCCAAAAATGATATAAATGTGTAAAATAAAGCCCATAAACATCCAAAAGGGGTAATATAATAGCATGGAACAATCAAAAATTATAGATACGTTGGAGACGTATCACATATCATCGACTAGATTCCACACAGCATATCATTGGACTCTACACTAAGCATATCATCGGATTCACTAAGCATATCATCGGATAATTTGCATTTGTAAGTATAACAATAAAGCATATACATGTCATCAAATTACTACAGTAAGTATAACATACCATGACAAGCCGATCAGAGACAAACAAGATAAATGCTGCAAAGAAGCAGTATGACCATCGCACGGGGTTAGGTGGCTACCTCAAAGCCCGGCCGTTGTGGGACAAAGTTGAGAATGACCTGCTTGCTAAAGGGGTCGAACCAGAGACATTGAACCCGCGTCAAGAAGCTTCAGAAGTGTATCGCCGCAGCGCAGCAAGGGACGTTCTTTCTCGACAGAGAGAATGATGAGCTTATAGAGGCCCTCGGGAATCCTGAGCACCCTGGATGAACACGAGGCACGCCAGGCTCCGTCGCGTGGAAGGTTGGGTTTCCCGGCGCAGGAGGTTACAAAACCCGGGAGATGAAGAGGAAACTTGCGCAGAGCAAAATGCAAAAGCTCAATGCAAGAGTACAAAAGCTAGAGGAACAAGTTGAGAGCCAGCGAGCTGCTGGAGCTACCCCGCCATCTCAGCGGAGAAGCGGCATGGCTTCCACGGAGCTCATTCAGCGGCCTGACTTCACGGCTCCTAGCTACCCTGTGGATGCTATCACGGAGGCTCAACATTGCCAGCTTATGACGAAATGGCAGAACCTCACCTTGAAGGCGGCTGTCGGCTCTGTTGCACCTCCTCAACCCGACGAAACTTTTCACTACCATCCGATTCCACATGGCTATGCTGTTGTGACAGTGGATGAAGTAATGGAGGGATTGGAGGAGCTCGAGCTTGAACACCCTACAGGTGAAGGGGAGACTCAACTGAGTTATGCTCTGAGGACTACATGTCTATGGCGGAAGGAGTACATCAAGCTTCTGAACTGGACGCCTCCGCCTCCTCCTCCTTCTCCGGCGAGTCAGGGCACACCGCCTCCTCCTCATCCTCCTCCGACGAGTGATCAAGGCACTCCACCTCCTTCTATGTCTCCTCCAGCACGTGAGGCCGGCACTCCGCCTCCGCCTTTGCCTCCTTCGGCGCGTCCGAGCATTCCGCCTCCTCCTCTGCCTCGTCAGCAACGGCGGAAGACAGCCGCCGCCGCTCCGGCTGCTCTGGCGCGTCGGAGCACTCCGCCTCCTTCTCCGCCTCATAAGCAATGATGGAAGAGAGACGCCGCCGCTTCGGCGGCTAGCAGTACAGCGAGAGGTGGGAGGCAATACAGATACGGTCCATCTCTCAAGACTCCTGAAAAGTTACCATACGAGAGGACCGAGGAGGAAAACGCGGAGATCAGTCAAGCCGAAGTGAGGGACTTTTTTGCAAAGAAACCTCCACCTTCGAAGGAGACTATAGATCCGGTGAAAGCGAAGTGCACTATCGATGCCCTGAAGCGACCACCACCGTCTTCGCCGGATGACAACCATGTCCGCGCCCTTAAAAAGACATTGGAAGATGCGCGGCGGTCGGGAACTACTTCAAGTGATAAAAGGTTAGTAGAACGAAGAAGTGGGGAGAAAATTCCCAGCTCGGCGAACAGGCAAACCAATCGCGCCCCCGCTCAAGGTGTCTAGCGATATCGTCGCAAATCTGCCGGGGATGGTGCCCGGTACCAATCCTGCTGATTACCTGGGCGATGATGTAGTGTTTGATATAATGGAGGTGGACCAATTCAGATACCAGTATGGGAAGCGTCTCGTCAAAGATGGAAGTCCTCCTCTAACAACGATGATGCAAAGATTCCATGAATGGTACATGGAAACATGCAGCAAGTCTGGGAAGGATGCTTTGATGATGAGAATTAAAGAGGAGCACGACTTCGTTGGACAAGATCTGATTACTGTTGATTTTGACGAGTTTTCCAGTTCTACAATCAAAAGGCCCTCGACAAATCACTCATGGCTTGCTACTGTCTGTAAGTACTACTTCTGTAATTAAGTCTCTATATATAGCTCAGCTCTTTCATTGCATGTATATATAATTATCCTCACTATATTATGCAGACTGAAGGTCGTCGAATGCGAAAAAGCACAAATCTATGACATTGGGTTCATTAACCCAAATGTCATACATGAATGGACGGTTAAACACAATGTCTCAGAAACCAAGGACAACTTGCTACAATCGTTGCTCAAAAATCAAAGCAAAGATAAAATACTCTTTCCTAACAATTTCAAGTGAGTGTTACTGTCTTATGCATATTCGGTTTCCCTTATTACTCGAGGTTATAGTAACGTAACTGATGAGTTATGCATGCGTGCGCAGCTTCCTCTTTATTCTCCTAGAGATTAAGCTTGTGCGGGGAGAAGTAACCATCTTAGACTCGAGACGAAAAGATCCTGAGGACTATGCGGACATGACTCGAAAACTCCAGAAGTAAGTTCAATCGATCATTATCGCACCATATCGGGAACTTTGTTCATTTCCTGATATCAAGTAATTATTTTTCTTTGTCTGGCAGATTTCGGAAAGAGTTCACCGTAATTACTCCGGGACTGCCAAGCGAGCTGCGATTTAAACACCCGAAAGTAAGTACTACTACCTAGTTCCGCGCATCTCCCATTGATTCTAGCTAGTTTCATCAATACCATTTAGCATGCTTGCTTATCAGTTTGATTGACCTCTATTTCTCGTAAAGTGCTTGTGGCAGGAAGCCGGGAATGATTACTGTGGATACTACATTTGCGAGTTCATCTACAACGCGACGGCCTCTAATAAGCGGGGCTACTCTGAAAAACAATATGAAGTGCGTAAGCAAAAATATTCACAATTTTATTTTATTACCATCATTTGTGTTGAGTTTCATTCATACACATATATTGACTCTCTTCTTCAATTTAGATCTGGCAAATGCGGGATGGACTCCTACCAAAAGATCACATACGGGCAATTCAAGAGGAATTGGCGGGATTCTTTCTTGACCACGTGATCAATCCAGCCGGAGAATACCATGTGAAACTTGACTTCAAATGTTAGGGATTGTAAGAGATCTTATGTTGTACTCCCTCCGTTCCTAAATATTTGTCTTTCTAGACATTTCAAATGGACTATCACATACGGATGTATGTAGACATATTTTAGAGTGTAGATTCACTCATTTTGCTCCGTATGTAGTCACTTGTTGAAATGTCTAGAAAGACAAATATTTAGGAACGGAAGGAGTATATATGTAGCTAGTAGCGTCGGATAGATATGCGAAAACTTGTTGTTCGACCAATCTCTCGGAGAAGGAGAGGTCGATCACTTCTCTCTATATATATTCATGACGATCTTGTGTACTTAATGGTTTCCTTCATTTGCTTACTAGCTAGCGTGTTGAGTTCTCTCTATACGTATAGTACGTAGCGTCGACCGAGCACGGAGATAAGAGAGGTCACTTCTCTCTATTAGCTAGCTAACACAATATATGAAACCCCTAAATTAACTCTCCACCCCCCCCCCCCCCCCCCCTCCCTAAAAAAACAAAAATCCCAGCTCCTGAGCTACTGACGCGTGTATTTTCTTTCAAAGGGGACCAAAGGCCCTCCTGCCTGGGCTCGCCGCAGTGGCCACGTGGAGCACCATCTGTCCCGGTTCATAAGCGAACCGGGACTAAAGGTGTTGGGCTTTAGTCCCGACCCTTTAGTCCCGATTCCAGAACCGGGACAAATTGGCCTCTGGATCTGGGACAAATGGGTCTTTTTCTACTAGTGACATCTCTACAACTACATACCCTGGCATAAAATATATGACTACACACCCCAATAATACATATTATTATACCTCGCATATTCACTACATACCCCGACGTGAAATATATGAGTACATACCCCAATAATATGTAGGTATTATCCCTAATTGTTTTTCGAAGTATATAGTCACAAATAAGTGAATATGATACCCCAATTGTTTTATGGATATATGTCCACGAAAATGTGTGGGCACCATACATATTATTTTTTATGTACTATATACTCGCAAATACGTGATCTAAATCTCTTATGTGGAAAGGTATGAGAGAAAAAAGCAATAAAAGGAAATGCTTCATGTTGTTTCATAAATGGAATGTCTTGCATGCAAATAAATTAGGAAAGAAAACAAAAGTTCTGCTAACGGGTTGGACCCGGTCAAGGTTCTTAAGACAAACCACACTAGTACCACCCGCTGTGAGTACGCGCGTTGCACTGGCTACACGGCTCCAGGACCTGGAACCTAACACCCGAGGGAACTCTCCCTGCAATGTATCTGTTGGCAACCTTAACAGCTCTGTGAGCCTCGGCGATACAACCCTCGGTCATCATCTCGCAACTCCTTTTCATCTTTCTTGATTTGCCATTAATATCACACCTCCTACCAGACCACAAGGTTGTGTCTAGTGTGATGGACTCAAGCCGAGGAGTGTTCTCAACGATATAGATCACAAACTGAACCAGATTTTTTTCCGAACAAAACCCTATGACCGTCACCTGTCTGAGACAATCATGTCGGCACTGTGGCTTCCACCTTGGATCATCAGCGGCATTCTCGCCTCCAACAACAGAATCAGGCCTCAAGACATTCGCATCTACCTGGATATGCATATGTACGTACAATCAACATTGTTTATTGATAAATGTAATGTTATCTCTAAAAGATGTGGCTTACGCGTAGGATGAATGAATCCAAGGCCGGAGAAGCATCAAGAAAGGAAATCAAAGACAGAACAGCTTGTGGTCTTTTGATGTAAATTTCCAACTTCTTGAGACGGGGAAACTTGGAGTGCAGCATTGGGATGTTGACATCCTGAAAAACGACAAGTCCACAGACAAATCATGCCTTTCAATATACATGTGTTATATACATTCAAATCATTATTCACTATATACCTGCCGATCTGATAATTTCATTAGCAGCTGGCATGTAAAGTGTGTTAAGACCAACATAAAATAAAAACAGAAAACAGTTCTCTTGCCACTTATTAGTTTCTTATTTGAACATTTATTCTTACCTTGAATATTGTTAAGGTGCACGAAAACTTCTCAAGGTCTTAAACATTTATTCTTATTTGAACATTTATTCTTACTTTGAAACTTCGAGTGCAGCATTGAAACATGTAAATGTGGCATCTCTTATATGAAAGGTTAATTTATATTAAATTTAAAATATTACAAAAGCGCAAAATATATAAGCCCTTATACCAAGCACTGTACAGTTAGACCTAAAATCAGAAAATGTTGTTGATAATTTCAGATGATGTGCACATCTCAAGGATTAATACCATGATTTTTTCGAAAGAAGAAATACTGAAATAATACGTAATAATTTATTCAAGAACGATGATTCTCAGTTATACAGTGACTTGGGAGTAATTATGAGACAATAAGCATAGAACGGATCAAGAAATTCCAAACCATTGTATGAAGAATTATGAAATTGGATTAAAGAGTTTAGACTGTTCAGATGGAAACTATTGTATCATAACCATCCACTTTATATGTTTATACAGAATAACCTGTAAAAACCCAATGCATACCTCATGAGAAGACACGAGGGTCAGGCTCCTAACATTTCGTGTGATGGATGGAAGCCTCGTACGAGCATAAGACAGCATGCGGGACGGACGGCAAGATTTAAAATACACATCCCTAAGCGGTGAAGGATCCACAACCGAGATTTTTACTAGGGCTCCATCAAAGTGAAAAGAGGAGAGCCTTGGAGCATTGATCTGTACCACCTGGAGCTTCTCACACAATTTAATAGTGAGGAGCTTGAGTTGCTGCAGCATGGAAGGTATCTTCAAGCATATTATCGCATTGCATCGAAAGATATATAACTGCTGCAAGGCGAAAGATTTCGAGAACAAGTGCCCTAATCCCTCATCAGTAATGTGGACAAAAAACAGAGATAATGCGTTCAGTCTTCTCAAGCAGCCAAGTGTTGTTGTGGGACGAAAAACGCAACCCCTGAGGTAGAGAGACCGAATTGAACTTGCAGCTGCATCATCAGACAAAACCGAACATGGGAAGCTGTACTTTTTCTTCATGAAGTAAGACATCTCCAATTTAAGTTCTTTGATCCCCGAACGAACAGCAGTCTGCAACCATCTGTCCAGGTATGAAGGGTCAATATTTTTGCAAGATAGGAGGCAGAGATTGAGTGTCTCCACCCCATTGCCAGAATGGTTCTTAAGAATGCTGTCAACTCTGTCGATGAGAAAGATTTCCCAATCCTCGGATTTCTTGTGAGCCAACCCAAGTGTTGACACGTTGAATGTAAGGTTGGAATAGCATCTCCAGAAAAGCAGAAATCCATGGGAGACGCAGGCGGCACGAGCAGCATCTTGCAGTGGCAAGAGAGAATATATATGGTGCATGATGTCCTGCAGAACCAAGGTTGAAAAGTTCAAAAGTTAGGTCGTAGCTAGTAGTAACGCTGACCTCATTTATTTCGAATAAACAACAAAATCACATACATCTGGCTTGTTAATTACAACATCTGCAATTTCGACGAAGAGAGTGCATCAACTGGGTTATTTCTATGAAACTTTTGGCGGCATAACTACGACGCCTGATTTCTTACCGAAACATGCCAGAGACAACAAATTGAATTGATACATTGGCAAGGTGAAAACCTATCTTTGTTGACGAATATATTATAATTAGGCGTATAGTATGCATGTGTTAGCCAATGCATAGTGTGCTAGCTAGCAGGTACCATGGTGATAATTTACTTGTAACTGCAATTCTCTTGACTACCAGGGAAGAGAAGCATACCACGGGGAGTTTCTCAAACGCATCTTCTGAAGACCTTGATCGACTATCTGCAATGATTTTTTTTTTTGAACGAAGGCTCAAGAAGAGCCCGGCTTTGAATTAACAAAGCCATCAACCGGCCAGGATTACAACCACAGCAGAACAAACTCGAAACAAAAACAGAAACACGGCAAGAAACTATCTGCAATGATACTGGCCTTGCTTGTAAGTAGACGTATTTCATAATGTGACTGAAATCTTCCATATTTTAGTGCAGTATATATGCCGATTTGCGGCGCCCAGACAAGGGTGAGAATATGCCAAGGCCGTCACAAAGAAGCTACCAAACCACATCTACCATACATAAAATTAGCAGAAATCAGGGATCTGGATTTGGTTCCTTGCAATATCTGAAGTTGGCCGCGGGAGGGGGGGGGGGGGGGGGGGGGGGGGGCTGGAGCCGGGGAAGACGGTCGGTTTGGTGAACAAAACAACGGCCGGGGCACGGAAACCGGCGGGCGCGTCGGTAGTTTACGTAAGAAGAGAGGGCGTACTTGCAGGAGGAGTACAGAAGAGTTCCCTCAGCCGCTGCTTCGTGCTGCGCACGGCGGCGTAGATTCCCATTGAGAAGGCCCTGGCGCCGACGGAGAACGGCGGAATCGTTTTGCTTCCAGTTGGATCGATCGAGAAGACCACCGGTGCGGCTCGGCCTTATACACGGACGGGCAGTCCGGACACAGCCCGGGCCGAAGACGACTACCCAACCGCGCTGGCCCTCGCGCCCGTCGCTATGGGCCGGCCCAGCAATGGTAGGCATGCTCGCTCGCCATGACGCCTTGCTCGCACCCTCTCGCTCACACGGCGACGCCTCGCTTGCTCGCTCGGTTAACCAGTTCACCACTATTGACTTTAGATCCACTAGCACATATGCCCGTTCGTGGTAACAGGAGAGAGATTTTTTTGCGAGAAATAATCGGAGAGATTATTGATGTGTCCAGCAAAAACGATCTTCATAGCGATGCGATAGAGAGAGGAGTTGTGGTTTTATCGCATGTCATGTTTGTTCGGCGGGATTTTGATAGTGGTGGGGTTAGTCGGCGTGGCGACAACCATCCAACTCATGCTTTTTTTTTTCATCGGGTCCGCCTCTGTCTCGGGATTGTGTCTGCCTCCTCATTTGCTAGCTATGCGGCGACCTTCAGGGGCACGGTTGCTTCGACCACTCTCTCTTACAATGGAGTAACCGGTTGAATTACTAATTGTAGCGCATAAATCTCATTATTATCATATTTAGCACATAACCAGTCATCAATATCCATTTTTATTAGGGTTTATTCTCTTTAATTATTTCAGCGCTCAAGTGCCCACAATTTTTTTATTCGAGCCAAACCAACATACTCAATTTTGTTGGCCCAAGAAAAAAATCACTCCCTCGGACGACCCAGTAGGGGAGTGCGGCTAAGGCCAAAAATTGCCTCTGCGACAGAGCAATTTTTTTGGGCCAACTACCTGGGAGCTACTATATGACGCTTGTTATGTAAAATAGTGCGTGGGATGCACATCAGTTCGTGTCTGGGCCAACGCACTGGTAGGCTCCAAGACGATCTGTGTTTGTAAGGCACGAAAAAATCCAGAAAATGATGAGTTGAAGGATCGAAATCATGCTTAAAGACCAGACTACGGGCTGCTAGTCACTCGAAGAAACGAGTCCTACCAACCAATGGCCAGCTCAAACCATTAAGATCATACTCCAATGTCAGATTAGAAACACTTTTTGTTTTTTCTGAACTTTTTAAAAAAACGCTGAATATTCTTAGAAACATGAATAATTTTGAAAAACCCAACCATTTTTTTGAAATTATTTACATTTTCAGAATACACAACAAAATTTGAAACGTTAGAAATTCACAATCTTGTTTGAAAACATGAACCTTTTTATAATAACATGAATATTTTTGAATTTGTGATATTTCTGAAAAAGGAAGCATATTTTTAACATTCGGAATAATTCTTGAAAATGTGTTTCTTTAAAACCAAATATTATTCTGAATTTGCGAACATTTCACTAAAACAAGAATATTTTTCCTATTCGAAACATTTTTGAAATGTAAATTTTTTTGGGAAATCTCAAATCATTTTGGAAAACAGAAAATGAAACATTTGTTTAAAATCTGAACCAATTTTGGAATGCGAACAAAGATTTAATGTTCTGAGCATTTTTTAAAATAGAGTATATTTATAATTATGAACGTTTATTGAAAAATCGATGTTTTCTGATATTATGAAATTTTCCGAAAATTCTGAATTTACTAAAAAAAAGGTAGAAAGGAAAATAAACTTGAAAGGAAAAATCACAAAAGAAACAGAAAAGAAAAATGCAAATAAATGGAAAAAATAGAAACATAACACAGAACAAAAAGGGAAAACGGTTCAGCCCAACTTGGGTGCCATGTGCGAATTTGCGACTATTTTAGAAAGAGAACAAAGATTTATTGTTCCGAACATTGTCCAAAATGAAATATATTTTAAATTTTTGAATATTATTAAAGATTTTGAATTTTTATGATATTATGAAATGTTTAAATTTTTTGAATTTACACAAAAAAGGGAGAAATAAAAATAAACTTGAAAGAAAAAAAAGACAAAGGAAAAAGGAAAGAAAAATAGAAAGCAACGGAAAAATAAAAAATAGACACATAACACAAAACGAAAAAGAAAACGGTTCAGCACAGCTTGGGCACCCTTTGCCAATTTGCGATTATTTGACACCCGATGCGATAAATAGGGTTTTCTCACCTGTGTGGGCACGAAAATAACTGGGCTTGCTGGACCACACTATGGGCGGCCCATGTACGGAATTCTGGCATTTTTCTTTTCTAATTGACGGACAGACAAAAATTTAGTACCACCTCGAATAGAAAAAATATCTTTTTAATGGTGAACGGATGAAAAAATCGGAGAAACGTACCTTGCTTTATATTATTATTATTAGTATTATTATTATTATAATTATAAAAAGTAGGTACTAGTAAATATGCTAATGCGTTGCTACGGACGATTTCTTAATCTTTCTCTGATCCTAGCCATGCAATAGATCTAGCTTTATTCGGCTAAAAGGGGATTTGATTGAATTATTTTGACTATGGAGAATTTAGTCAAAGTCCATTTTTCATTTTGGGCAAATAGTCCATTTAGGATTGTTGTTGTCTAGACCATGGGGCGTAAATGTGAAGAAGTGTACTCTAGTGGTGTCTCCTTCATCTTTGCACTGCCCCCGGATGGAAGGTGCTTGATGCAGGGAAGAGTTTATAGTAAAATAACACAGCTGATGTGAGGGCTAGATGGAGCGGGAGGGGCACACCGAGGGTGCCTTTTTCTTGACTTTGAAGCATTTTTTTGGGCGTTCAATTACGAATTCAAAGTATTTTCATACATTATTTGAAGTAAGAGACTTGTATACATATGAGTTTTTTTGTCCGAATTCAGTATGACAATGTAGATCTGACCGTCGATGCCCAGTGACAAAGCAAATCACACCGACATGTTTATTTATTTTGTACCGAGTAACTAAACATGATGCTGAGTAGGAATGATATCCCCACTACTTTCTCTTGCACGGTTCTCTCAATCTTTCAAGGACAATTGATCTATACACTGCCCAAAAGATTATGCACAAATAAATAGACAACGATACAGTCCATCTGATTATTTGAAGAACACCATTATTTAGATTTCTAATAACATGCAAACAATTTGAAAATTTCTTCACTTATTTAAAGAAACATATCTAGATGGATTATTCTGTAAGTTGAAAGAAGTTTCTAAATTGAACTGTTTGCTAAATACAGCTCTCCAAGTAAATCGATCCTAGAAGTTCTTGATAGGAAAATGCAGCAAGGAATTTATCCATCACTAGTAGAAAACAGGGCTTCCATTTGAAGGAAATATGCCCTAGAGGCAATAATAAAGTTATTATTTATTTCCTTATTTCATGATAAATGTTTATTATTCATGCTAGAATTGTATTAACCAGAAACATAATACATGTGTGAATACATAGACAAACAAAGTGTCACTAGTATGCCTCTACTTGACTAGCTCGTTAATTAAAGATGGTTATGTTTCCTAACCATAGACATGAGTTGTCATTTGATTAACGGGATCACATCATTAGGAGAATGATGTGATTGACTTGACCCATTCCATTAGCTTAGCACTTGATCGTTTAGTATTCTACTATTGCTTTCTTCATGACTTATACATGTTTCTATGACTATGAGATTATGCAACTCCCGTTTACCGGAGGAACACTTTTTGTGCTACCAAACGTCACAACGTAACTGGGTGATTATAAAGGTGCTCTACAGGTGTTTCGTAAGGTACTTGTTGGGTTGGCGTATTTCGAGATTAGGATTTGTCACTCCGATTGTCGGAGAGGTATCTCTGGGCCCACTGGGTAATGCACATCACTATAAGCCTTGCAAGCATTGTAACTAATGAGTTAGTTGCGGGATGATGTATTGCGGAACGAGTAAAGAGACTTGCCGGTAACGAGATTGAACTAGGTATTGAGATACCGACGATCGAATCTCGGGCATGTAACATACCGATGACAAAGGGAACAACGTATGTTGTTATGCGGTTTGACCGATAAAGATCTTCATAGAATATGTGGGAGCCAATATGAGCATCCAGGTTCCGCTATTGGTTATTGACCGGAGAAGTGTCTCAGTCATGTCTACATAGTTCTCGAACCCGTAGGGTCCGCACGCTTAAAGTTCGGTGACGATTTGTATTATGAGTTATGTAATTTGATGTACCAAAGGTAGTTCGGAGTCCCGGATGAGATCGGGGACATGACGAGGAGTCTCGAAATGGTCGAGACGTTAAGATTGATATATTGGACGACTATATTCGCACATCGGAAAGGTTCCGAGTGATTCGGGTATTTTCGGAGTACCGGGGAGTTACGGGAATTCACCAGGAGAAGTATTGGGCCTTATTGGACCATACGGGAATAGAGGAGAGAGGCCAAAAGGAAGGAGGTGCGCGCCCCCCCTCTGGTCTGAATTGGACAAGGGGTGCAGCCCCCTTTTCCTTCTCTCCTACTCCGGAAAGGAAAGGGGAATCTTACTAGGACTTGGGAGTCCTAGTAGGACTCCCCACACTTGGCCCGCCCCCTCTAGGGCCGGCCTCTAGACACAACAATTGATCTCTTGATCCCTTAGCCGTGTGCGGTGCCCCCCTCTACCATATTCCACCTCGATCATATCGTAGCGGTGCTTAGGCGAAGCCCTGCGTCGGTAGCATCATCAACACCGTCATCACACCGTCGTGCTGACGGAACTCTCCCGCAAAGCTCTGCTGGATCAGAGTTCGTGGAACGTCATCGAGCTGAACGTGTGCTGAACTCGGAGGTGCCGTACGTTCGGTACTTGGATCGGTCGGATCGTGAAGACGTACGACTACATCAACTGTGTTGTGCTAACGCTTCCGCTTTCGGTCTACGAGGGTACGTGGACACACTCTCCCCTCTCGTTGCTATGCATCACCATGATCTTGCGTGTGCGTAGGAATTTTTTTGAAATTACTACGTTCCCCAACAGTGGCATCCGAGCCAGATTTTATGCGTTGATGTTATATGCATGAGTAGAACACAAGTGAGTTGTGGGCGATACAAGTCATACTGCTTACCAGCATGTCACACTTTGGTTCGGCGGTATTGTTGGATGAAGCGGCCCGGACCGACATTACGCATACGCTTACGCGAGACTGATTTTACCGCCGTGCTTTGCACACAGGTGACTAGCGGGTGTCAGTTTCTCCAACTTTAGTTGAACCGAGTGTGGCTACGCCCGGTCCTTGAGAAGGTTAAAACAGCACTAACTTGACGAACTATCGTTGGGTTTTGATGCGTAGGTAAGAATGGTTCTTGCTCAGCCCGTAGCAGCCACGTAAAACTTGCAACAACAAAGTAGAGGACGTCTAACTTGTTTTTGCAGGGCATGTTGTGATGTGATATGGTCAAGGCATGATGCTATATTTTATCGTATGAGATGATCATGTTTTGTAACCGAGTTATCGGCAACTGACAGGAGCCATATGGTTGTCGCTTTATTGTATGCAATGCAATCGCCCTGTAATTGCTTTACTTTATCACTAAGCGGTAGCGATAGTCGTAGAAGCAATAGTTGGCGAGACGACAACGATGCTACGATGGAGATCAAGGTGTCGCGCCGGTGACGATGGTGATCATGACCACTACTAGGAAAAGGGCTATAGATGGAATGGCCACTAATGGCGCATCAGACATGTGGTGTGCCACTACTATATAGCAGTGGCGCACCATGTGCTGGTGCGCCATTAGTGTGAAAGACACTAATGGCGCACCAGACACACGGTGCGCCATTAGTAACAAATTTTTTATTTATTTTTCCAAACATACTAATGGCGCACCAGCCACATAGTGCGCCACTACTATATTTTTTATTTTTTTGCAAAACTACTAATGGCGCACCAAGGAACAGTGAGCCATTACTAGTTTAAACTAGTAATGGCGCACTGTTCCACGGTGCGCCATTAGTGTATATTTCATGGACACTTGATCTCGACCCCCCTCCATCTCGATCGCTATCCCACCTCGCCAGATCCGGTCCCCCTCGCCGCCGAGCACCCCCCGCACCCTCTACCCCGCTCCACCGGCCGCCGCCGCCGACCTCCCGCACCCTCCCCCGCTCCACCGCCGCCGACGACCCACCGCACCCTCCCCGCTCCACCGCCGCCGACGACCCACCGCACCCTAGCTCCCCTGCTCCACCGCCGCCGACGACCCACCGCACCCTCCCCGGCCCGCTCCACCGCCGCCGACGACCCCCCGCACCCTCCCCGGCCCGCTCCACCGTCACAAATGAATGCAACTAAAATTGCAAAAAAAACAAATTTGATTATATTTTCAAATAACAAATTTGATGATATTTTCAAATAATAAATTTGATGATATTTTTTCATATTCATAAATATTTTTAAATAACAAATTTGATGATATTTTTTAAAAAAATTATTACTGTTTTTGTAAAAACTTATTACTGTTTCATATTCATATTCATTTTCTAAAAAATTATTAGATGCAACAAAAAATAATAATAAAAAAATTACTTATGGCGCACCTCTGGCTGGTGCGCCATTGCTATAATTTTTTTACTAATGGCGTACCCATCGTGGGTGCGCCATTGCTATGTAAAAAAAACATTCTAATGGCGCACCTCTTCGGGGTGCGCCATTAGTAAGTTTTCCCCCTTAGCTAATTCCTCCCTCTCCCTCGCTAGTCTACCCGCGCGCTCACCGGCCTGACCCACGACGCCGCCGCCCCGACCCCCGCCGCCCCCGCGCCCCCCACCACTGCAGCTCCCCCGCGCCCCCGCGCCCCCCACCACTGCAGCTCCCCCGCGCCGCTGCCCCCGCGTCTACCCGCCGCCCCACCTCGTCTTCCACGCGCCAAATCAAGCGGCGGGCAGGTAAATCCCTCCTGACCCGCCGGCGTCCACCTCGACCTCCCTCCTCCCCTCCATTCCCTCCTGACTCCTCCACCTTCCCTTCTCTCTGCAGGATCGGACGAACTCCATCATCGAGCAGAACCGGGGCGAGCTCCAGCCCTACCCACCTGCGTCCAGCGTAGGTATGCTCATCCCCTTCGCGCCCCTCCGGCTGCCGGCGTCCGCCCTCCCTCTCCCCTGTCCCCCATCTCTGATTGGCAGTGGTTATGTTGATGAATATAAGTGGTGGTTATTTCAGTGTTTATTTAAGTGAATATAAGTGGTTATGTTGCAAAACCTTCTACTTTGTAATAAAGCTCAAGTGTTTCCAACACATATTTTATATGAGGTTGCATCTGTGTCAACTGTCAAGTTTACCACTTTCATATGGTATCTCCAGTTCTGAAAAGTAGATTCATATTGTATCTCAAGCAAGTCTCATTTCTCATTATCATAAGGAGTATAGGCAATATTTACTGTCCGAATCAGAACCTATAATGCCCACATCAATTTGTTAGTTTATGTTCCAGCTTGACAGTTTGTTTGTTGAAAGCAGTGATGTTGTTAGTTTAAAGGGAGCAAGCTTTGCTGCCCATGAAATCTGTTACTCTTTAGGTCCTGGCCATGTTTGGCATGAATAACCTCCAGATAATTAATTATTGTTTGAGTAATAATAAAAAGTAGAAGTGTGATTTAGAGACGAAACCTTCGAGGAGTGACAAACCTTCGAGGTCCCTGCCAAGACCTGCCAAGACACTCAGCAACATAGCATTTAACACCAGACAAAACCTTCGAGGAGTGACAAACATGGCTTGCACTGTTGCACAAGGTAGCAAACACCACTTACTAAAAATATATCAAGCAGAAAACAGATTCATTCAAACAAGACCCTCACTCAAAAATATATCAAGCAGAAAACACCAGACAAAATTCATGTAGCTCCATTCAAACAAGACCCTCACTCAAAAAAGTTTCAAATGCAGCCTCTCAGATTTGCTGCATTTGTGGCATCGGTTTGGGACACTTCATGGAGTTGTGCTGCACAATTAACTTCATGGAGAACATTAGAATTTGTGTTTAGTGAAGTAGTTAGTGTACTGTACTTGCAATAGTTTGCTTGGTCTTTCTTTGGTTTAAGTTAAGTTATTGTCAGATTTTCCTCTCCATTGCTCTGAGTGGTGCTTGTGTTTCTTCTTGCAGAAATGTACCATGAGTGGTACAAAATGCTGCTATATACATCAATGCTTTACTACTAGCCCTTGAGTGGTGCTTGTGCTTCTACTTGCAGAAATGTACTACTTGGGAATTTTGTCAACTTGTGATGCTGCTGCTGTACCCTGAGAGGCCCTTGAGTTTGCCGAAATGTCGATTAACTTCCGTTCCGGCAAATTCGGGTACTCCATATGTCCTATTTTCAGCAAAGGTCATGCTGAAATTTTCCGTGAATTTTAGCATGACTTTGCTAAAAATAGGACATATGGGGCACTTGCGACTAATGCATGGGCCGGGGTATCTTAGTACTTAATTAATTAGGATCAACTGCCCCTTTATTCTTGCTGCATTAAACCATAGGTGGCAATAGAGCCAAGTGATTAGGCCCAACTTAGAATTCTCCTCCCCTTTTCTTGATAGGGTGTATTATTAGAAGATACCCATATATATCAGTCAACCTAGGGTCCCTCGGCATCGATAAACCCTAAATGATGAAAACTTAACTTAGCATTTAGGGTGCCTCAGCGTCGACAAACCCTAAATGATAAAACCTTGGCTTTTAGGGTGCCTCGGTGTCGATAAAAACCTAAATGATGAAAGCTTAGGCTTTTAGGGTGCCTCGGCGTCGACAAACCCCAACATATTCTATTTGGATGGCCCTGCTAACCCTTGACCATAAATACTTGAGATGGATGTAGCAGGCTTAAAGAAAGAAATGTTTTTAGGCCAACTCCACTGGGCCTGGCTGAAAATGCACAAGTGTGCATGACTAACAATATTCTATTGTAAAGCTAAACAGGAAAGAGGAACCACTCATCCTAACCATTAGCTCTCAAAATTACCACTTCACTTCTTACTACTGAAAATCTTAGACCATCTCCATTCACCAATTGCTCAAACCAGTTCGAAGGGCGTGTTTTCACCACACTGTGGATTATCTTATTGGACCCAACAGACATGATGTAGTTTTGAATTATGAACATAGGAAATGTCGTCATCGGACGACGAAAGTCTCCCGGGGGAGTGCGACTGGTGCCACGACGGTCGAGGTCTGTGCGACAGGCCTCACCTGGATGATGATCGGTGCTTCAGCATTAAGCTCGAGGAGACCTTCGAAGTTGAAACGGTACGCAATGACGACAAGTGTTTTTTTCATAATTAAGCATGACTTCAACTATTTCAACGTGTAATTTCATCTTTTACAATTCGAGTATAGTTTATCCCATGCCATGCAAGACGCTATGTCTTGGAGAGGATGGATTTTGAAGATCATGAAAATTTTGAAACAAAGAAAATTCACCTAAGGACACATCATGATGTGGATTTTGAAGTAAATCTGTATAATGCTGAGAGCGTAACCCATTTTGGTTGCAAAAATTGGGAAGCATTTTTCAAGATGTATGGTTTTGATGAGGGTATGCTTGTCACCATGGATCTTGGTGATCCTGGCATCGACCAAGACAATATGGACATTTGGGTCCTTGTTGATACGCCTCCAGTTCTACCGCTATGTGAGTTTCTCAAACATAGTTAATTATTAACTAATTTATATTGTTTATTTCAAAATAGTTGACAACTTATTTCCATTGACAGCTTATTTTGATTGTTCAAAAAATGTGCGGAACATGGTAGACAAAACCCACTACACCGATGGCTCCGAGTTAACTTATCAGGAGAAAAATCATCTGGTCGGATTTTGTACTAATCTTGAGAATTACAATATCTACAATCAAACTCCTCAACATTATGGTCAATACGTGCCCCTAGTGCACGTGTTGAACTACGGTAACTACCATGGAGATACCCTGGTAAGATTTTTTACTATTACGACATCCGTGCATCTTTTGCATACTTCTAAAACTAGTACATCATTGCTAACTATGAAGTTATTACTATGTTTTTCAACAGAGAATCCCAGAGGATTGTGTGCCTCATTTGATGTATCAGAATGGCAGCCTTCATGTTTTGAACTTATATCCAGGTCATCCTACGAATCTCAACTGTCCATACCGGATTTCTAGAAGAAGTGGAGACATGCTAATCAGAGAATGGAAAAAATGTATGGACAGTCGTAAGGAGGTTCTTGGAAGCAAAAGGAAGCGCCGCGCAAGAATTGGAGACAGGATGATCTCCATTCTCCATAATGGAGAGTCAGGGTCTATATTGTTTTATGCTATTTTACCTTAAATAGGGTATTTAGGTCCTGCCTAATACTGATGATCATGTGCTAAGAACAATTAAGTAGGGTTGGTTCGATGACTATCAGGATGATAATCGTATGACTTGTTATTAATAACGAGTAGAAGTTGTATGATGATGATTAGTAGGATTTGTTAGGATTAGTATTACTTTCGACAAACTCACTACTCGCGGTCTCGAGACTTGTAATGTTCTATCTTTGTTCGGTCTTTTGAATTCGGAGACTAATATGATGAATTGTATTCGGAGACTAATCTTCTATTGTATTCGATGAATCTGCTGTTGCTGTGTGGTGCTGTTTATATTCTGTCCAATAATATATTTTGTAATCTGTGCAAATATCAGAAAAGAGAAAAAATCCCTAATATACATACTAATGGCGCATCACCCCAAGGTGCGCCATTAGTATGCCAAAGGATACTAATGGCGCATCACCCAGCAGTGCGCCATTAGTATGGCAAAGCACATGGGTAAATATGGCCCCCTGGGAGGCATACAAATGGCGCACCGTGGCCTATACTAATGGCGCACTGCCTGGTGCGCCATTAGTATACCAGATACTAATGGCGCACCAGTGGTGCGCCATTAGTAAAAAATACTAGTGGCGTGGTACTAGTGGCGCACCAGTAGTGCGCCATTAGTAGGCAAAACTGGTGCGCCACTAGTAGGCCTTTTCCTAGTAGTGGACGGTGCTTCGGAGATGGAGATCACAAGCACAAGATGATGATGGCCATATCATATCACTTATATTGATTGCATGTGATGTTTATCTTTTATGCATCTTATCTTGCTTTGATTGACGGTAGAATTATAAGATGATCTCTCACTAAATTTCAAGATAAAAGTGTTCTCCCTGAGTATGCACCATTGCCAAAGTTCATCGTGCCCAGACACCACGTGATGATCGGGTGTGATAAGCTCTACGTCCATCTACAACAGGTGCAAGCCAGTTTTGCACACGCAGAATACTCAGCTTAAACTTGACGAGCCTAGCATATGCAGATATGGCCTCGGAACACTAAGACCGAAAGGTCGAGCGTGAATCATATAGTAGATATGATCAACATAGTGATGTTCACCATTGAAAACTACTCCATTTCACGTGATGATCGGTTATGGTTTAGTTGATTTGGATCACGTGATCACTTAGATGATTAGAGGGATGTCTAAGTGGGAGTTCTGAAGTAATATGATTAATTGAACTTAAATTTATCATGAACTTAGTCCTGGTAGTATTAGCATATCTATGTTGTAGATCAATAGCTCGCGTTTAGCTGCCCTGTTTTATTTTGATATGTTCCTAGAGAAAACTAAGTTGAAAGATGTTAGTAGTAATGATGCGGACTTGGTCCGTGATCTGAGGATTAACCTCATTGCTGCACAGAAGTATTATGTCCTTAATGCACCGCTAGGTGACAGAACTATTGCAGAAGCAGATGCAGACGTTATGAACGTTTGACAAAAGCTCGGTATGATGACTACTTGATAGTTTAGTGCACCATGCTTTACGGCTTAGAATCGGGGCTTCAAAGACGTTTTTGAAACGCCACGGAGCATATGAGATGTTCCAAGAGTTGAAATTGGTATTTCAGACTCATGCCCGTGTCAAGAGGTATATATGAGACCTTTGACAAGTACTTTGCCTAAAAGATGGAGGAGAATTGCTCAACTAGTGAGCATGTACTCAGAATGTCTGGGTACTACAATCACTTGAATCAAGTGGGAGTTAATATTCCAGATAAGATAGTGATTGACAGAGTTCTCTAGTCACCATCACCAAGTTACTAGAACTTCAAGATGAACTATAATATGCAAGGGATAACGGAAGCAATTCCCAAGCTCTTCGTGATAATGAAATCGGCGAAGGTAGAAATCAAGAAAGAGCATCAAGTGTTGATGGTTGACAAAGACCACTAGTTTCAAGAAAAGGGTAAAGGGAAGAAGGGGAACTTCAAGAAGAACGGCAAGCAAGTTGCTGCTCAAGTGAAGAAGCCCAAGTCTGGACCTAAGCCTGAAACTGAGTGCTTCTACTGCAAAGGGACTGGTCACTGGAAGCGGAACTGCCCCAAGTATTTGGCGGATAAGAAGGATGGCAAAGTGAACAAAAGTATATTTGATATACATGTTATTGATGTGTATTTTACTAGTGTTTATAGCAACCCCTCGGTATTTGATCTGGTTCAGTTGCTAAGAGTAGTAACTTGAAACGGGAGTTGCAAAATAAACAGAGACTAGTTAAGGGGGAAGTGGCGATGTGTGTTGGAAGTGGTTCCAAGATTGATGTAATCATCATCGCACACTCCCTATACTTTCGAGATTAGTGTTGAACCTAAATAAGTGTTATTTCGTGTTTGCTTTGAGCATGAATATGATTTGATCATGTTTATTGCAATACGGTTATTCATTTAAAGTCAGAGAATAATTGTTGTTCTGTTTACATGAATAAAACCTTCAATGGTCATACACCCAAGGTGAATGGTTTATTGAATCTCGATCGTAGTGATACACATATTCATAATATTGAAGTCAAAAGATGCAAAGTTAATAATGATAGTGCAACTTATTTGTGGCACTACCGTTTGGGTCATATCGGTGTAAAGCGCATGAAGAAACTCCATAAAGATGGATTTTTGGAATTACTTGGTTATGAATCATTTGATGCTTGCGAACCGTGCCTTTTGGGCAAGATGACTAAAACTCTGTTCTCCGGAACAATGGAACGAGATACTAACTTGTTGGAAATAATACATACCGATGTATACGGTCCAATGAGTGTTGATGCTCGTGGCGAGTATCGTTATTTTCTGACCTTCACAGATGATTTGAGCAGATATGAGTATATCTACTTAATGAAACACAAGTCTGAAACATTTGAAACGTTCAAAGAATTTCAGAGTGAAGTGAAGAATCTTCGTAACAAGAAAATTAAGTTTCTACGATCTGATCGCGGAGGCGAATATATGAGTTACGAGTTTGGTCTTCAATTAAAACAATGTGGAATAGTTTCGCAAACTCATGCCACCTGGAACACCACAGCATAATGGTCTGTCCGAACGTCATAACCGTACTTTATTGGATATAGTGTAATCTATGATGTCTCTTACCGATTTACCACTATCGTTTTCGGGTTATGCATTAGGGACAGCTGCATTCACGTTAAATAGGGCACCGTCAAAATCCGTTGAGACGATACAGTATGAACTATGGTTTAGCAAGAAACCTAAGCTGTCGTTTCTTAAAGTTTGGGGTTGCGATGCTTATGTGAAAAAGTTTCAGCATGATAAGCTCAAACCCAAATCGGAGAAGTGCTTCTTCATACAATACCCAAAAGGGACTATTGGGTACACCTTCTATCACAGATCCGAAGGCAAGATCTTTGTTGCTTAATATCGATCATTTCTAGAGAAGGAGTTTCTCTCAAAAGAAGTGAGTGGGAGGAAAGTAGAACTTGATGAGGTAACTGTACCTACTCCCTTATTGGAAAGTAGTTCATCACAGAAATCTATTCCTGTGATTCCTACACCAATTAGTGAGGAAGCTAGTGATGATGATCGTGTAACTTCAGATCAAGTTACTACCAAACCTCGTAGGTCAACCAGAGTAAGATCCGCACTAGAGTGGTATGGTAATCCGGTTCTGGAGGTCATGTTACTTGACCATGGCGAACCTACGAACTATGTGGAAGCGATGATGAGCCCAGATTCCGTGAAATGGCTTGAGGCCATGAAATCTGAGATGGGATCCATGTATGACAGCAAAGTGTGGACTTTGGTTGACTTGCCCGATGATCGGCAAGCCATTGAGAATAAATGGATCTTCAAGAGGAAGACGGACGCTGATAGTAGTGTTACTATCTACAAAGCTCGAATTGTCGCAAAAAGGTTTTCGACAAGTTCAAGGTGTTGACTACGATGAGATTTCCTCACTCGTAGCGATGCTTAAGTCTGTCCGAATCATGTTAGCAAATTGCCGCATTTTATGAAATCTGGCAAATGGATAAACAAAACTGCATTCCTTAATGGATTTATTAAAGAAGAGTTGTATATGATACAACCAGAAGGTTTTGTCAATCCTAAAGGTGCTAACAAAATATGCAAGCTCTAGCGATCCATCTATGGACTGGTGCTAGCATCTCGGAGTTGGAATATACGCTTTGATAAGTTGATCAAAGCATATAGTTTTAATACAGACTTGCGGTGAAGCCTGTATTTACAAGAAAGTAAGTGGGAGCACTACAACATTTCTGATAAGTATATGTGAGTGATATATTGTTGATCGGAAATAATGTAGAATTATTCTGCAAAGCATAAAGGAGTGTTTAAAAGGAGTTTTTCAAAAAAAGACCTCGGTGAAGCTGCTTACATATTAAGCATCAAGATCTATAGAGATAGATCAAGACGCTTGATAAGTTTTTTCAATGAGTACATACCTTGACAAGATTTTGAAGTAGTTCAAAATGGAACAGTCAAAGAAAGAGTTCTTGTCTGTGTTACAAGGTGTGAAATTGAGTGAGACTCAAAGCCCGACCATGGCAGAAGATAGAAAGAGAATGAAAGTCATTCCCTATGCCTCAGCCATAGGTTCTATAAAGTATGCCATGCTGTGTACCAGATCTAGGAGTAGATCACTGAACAGCGGTCAAAATTATCCTTAGTGGAATAAGGATATGTTTCTCGATTATGAAGGTGACAAAAGGTTCGTCGTAAAGGGTTACGTCGATACAAGTTTTGGCACTGATCCAGATGACTCTAAGTCTTAATCTGGATACATATTGAAAGTGGGAGCAATTAGCTAAAGTAGCTCCGTACAGAGCATTGTAGACATAGAAATTTGCAAAATACATACGGATCTGAATGGACCCATTGACTAAACTTCTCTCACAAGCAAAACATGATCACACCTTAATACTCGTTGGGTGTTAAATCACATAAACGATGTGAACTAGATTACTGACTCTAGTAAACCCTTTGAGTGTTGGTCACATAGCGATGTGAACTATGGGTGTTAATCACATGGTGATGTGAACTATTGTTGTTAAATCACATGGCGATGTGAGCAAGATTATTGACTCTAGTGCAAGTGGGAGACTGAAGGAAATATGCCCTATAGGCAATAATAAAGTTATTATTTATTTCCTTATTTCATGATAAATGTTTATTATTCATGCTAGAATTGTATTAACCGGAAACATAATAATGTGTGAATACATAGACAAACAGAGTGTCACTAGTATGCCTCTACTTGACTAGCTCGTTAATTAAAGATGGTTATGTTTCCTAACCATAGACATGAGTTATCATTTGATTAACGTTGTCACATCATTAGGAGAATGATGTGATTGACTTGACCCATTCTGTTAGCTTAGCACTTGATCGTTTAGTATTCTGCTATTGCTTTCTTCATGACTTATACATGTTCCTATGACTATGAGATTATGCAACTCCCGTTTACTGGAGGAACACTTTTTGTGCTACCAAACGTCACAACGTAACTGGGTGATTATAAAGGTGCTCTACAGGTGTTCCCGAAGGTACTTGTTGGGTTGGCGTATTTCGAGATTAGGATTTGTCACTCCGATTGTCGGAGAGGTATCTCTGGGCCCACTCGATAATGTACATCACTATAAGCCTTGCAAGCATTGTAACTAATGAGTTAGTTGCGGGATGATGTATTGCGGAACGAGTAAAGAGACTTGCCGGTAACGAGATTGAACTAGGTATTGAGATACCGACGATCGAATCTCGGGCAAGTAACATACCGATGACAAAGGGAACAACGTATGTTGTTATGCGGTTTGACCGATAAAGATCTTCGCAGAATATGTGGGAGCCAATATGAGCATCCAGGTTCCGCTATTGGTTATTGACCGGAGAAGTGTCTCAGTCATGTCTACATAGTTCTCGAACCCGTAGGGTCCGCACGCTTAAAGTTCGGTGACGATTTGTATTATGAGTTATGTAATTTGATGTACCGAAGGTAGTTCGGAGTCCCGGATGAGATCAGGGACATGACGAGGAGTCTCGAAATGGTCGAGACGTAAAGATCGATATATTGGACGACTATATTCGGACATCGGAAAGGTTCCGAGTGATTCGGGTATTTTCGGAGTACCGGGGAGTTACGGGAATTCACCGGGAGAAGTATTGTGGCTTATTGGGCCATACAGGAATAGAGGAGAGAGGCCAAAAGGAAGGAGGCGCGCGCCCCCCCTCTGGTCCGAATTGGACAAGGGGTGCAGCCCCCTTTTCCTTCTCCCTCTCCCCCTCTTTCCTTCTCTCCTATTCCGGAAAGGAAAGGGGAATCCTACTAGGACTTGGGGGTCCTAGTAGGACTCCCCACACTTGGCGCGCCCCCTCTAGGGCCGGCCTCTCCCTCCCTCCTTTATATACGGGAACAGGGGGGCACCTCTAGACACAACAATTGATCTCTTGATCTCTTAGCCGTGTGCGGTGCCCCCTCCACCATATTCCACCTCAATCATATCGTAGCGGTGCTTAGGCAAAGCCCTGCGTCGGTAGCATCATCAACACCGTCATCACGCCGTCGTGCTGACGGAACTCTCCCGCAAAGTTCTGCTGGATCGGAGTTCGTGGGACGTCATCGAGCTGAACGTGTGCTGAACTCGGAGGTGCCGTACGTTCGGTACTTGGATCGGTCGGATCGTAAAGACGTACGACTACATCAACCGCGTTGTGCTAACGCTTCCGCTTTCGGTCTACGAGGGTACGTGGACACACTCTCCCCTCTCGTTGCTATGCATCACCATGATCTTGCGTGTGCGTAGGATTTTTTTTGAAATTACTACGTTCCCCAACACCGTTCGTGCCAGATAAGCCCATTAGTCCTGGTTCAGTCACGAACCGGAACCCATGGGGGCATTGGTCCCGGTTCGTGCGGCTAAAAGCATTAGTCCCCGTTCAAGTGAGCCCTTTAGTCCCGGTTTGAGAGACGAACCGGGACTAAAGGTTGTGATGCCCTTTAGTCCCGGTTCGTATCTCAAACCAGGACTAAATATTAGACCTTTAGTCCCGGTTTGAGACACGAACCGGGACTAAAGGGTGCAATGCCCCCTTTAGTCCCGGTTCGTGTCTCAAACCGGGACTAAAGGTCCCATTTTCAAACTCTACCCCCACCCCCCAGTGGGTCGCCTTTTCAGTTTTGTAAAAAGCAAAAGAGAATGAAAACTTCAAAAATTAAAATCCTTCGAGATGTAGTTATGTCACTACATCTATTAGTTAGGAAAATTTAAAAACTTAAATTTGAACATGTTTTGCAAAAAAGTGTTATGAAAAAGTAAAACGGTCATATCTTTTGCATACGATGTCGAAAAAAACGCATAATATATCAAAAAATCAGCACGAAAATCCGGATCCGATTTTGATGGACATAGGCCTGTTTGCAAAATTTTAGAATCCGCAAATTCTGAAAGGAAAAAAAGATATGCTCAAATTTCAGTTTTTTTTGAATTTTGGTTAAATCTGGTCAAACTATGGTCAAACTACTTATTCAAGAAGTATTAGTGGTACTAAATAATTATTCAAGAATATTAGTGTTACTAAGCAATTATTTCAGTATTTTGAATTTTGGTCAAATCTGGTCAAACTGTGGTCAAACTACTTATTCAAGAAATATTAGCGTTACTAAATAATTATTGTTTTTTAGAATAGAACCCGGAAGTTAAGCGTGCTCAGGCTGGAGTAGTGAGAGGATGGGTGACCGGCCGGGAAGTTAGATGATTTGGAATGATGAGGGGTGATTAGAGATTAGAGGTTAAATTGAGGAGTGATGAGTGGTGATTAGAGATTAAATTGTAAAATAATTCAAAATTTTGAAAATCAGAAGAAAAAAATAAAAATAAAATTCAAAAAATAAAATTTCGTACAAAATTTCATAAAAATAAAAGAATTTCCTACTGGAACTAAAGGCCCTCTAGAACCGGGACAAATGGGCCTTTTTCTACTAGTGCATACATCTATTTTGTTACATGTATTCCCTTGCTATTTGCTATGCCTAATAGTATTTCAAATATGCATGTCGCAAAAAAAAAATACTTCAAATATGCAGATCACTGAATTAGACAATCGCACTCCAATATTTCATTACACTTACAAGTAATCTCAGTAATTCTGATAAATATGTTACACATCGAGGTACGCTTTCCATCTCTCATAGTATGATCCGATCTTGCAACAATTGTACACAATGCTCAGCTTGACAAATAGATCAACTAATAATTAGGGAAAAATTATATAATTTTCTCCATGAAGATCACACGTCTCATTGTTCTATTGCCGATATGCATGAAGACTCGCAGCGCAGGACATCCATGTGTCCATTTGCCTTCCAATCTGCTGCAAAAGCTGCACGGAATCACGGTGCTGCTTTTTGGCAAAGGAGATATGCATACGAAGCTGCCTAATATTGACAGCGGGTGCATACAACAAGAGATGGAGGACGATGTTGGGAGCTGCTGCGTGGCACCACCTCTCTAGCCAAACTTTTAGAGACGCCGTCGAATTTTGGCAGCGGAAACTTGATCCGTTGGCGCAGATCACGCTAAGCATGAACTCCTCGGAGCACACACTCGAACACCGCGGGGGTCGCGCTCGCGAGCGGCGTCCATCTTTATTTATGGAAAGTGCCAAGCCCACAATCCGCCGCATACCCCCCGACGCATATCTCAGGAAATTCCTCCATCACATTAATTAGCTGACCATATATATCTCTCCCTCGACGTGATTCCTAGACCAGATCCTTCCTCTTCCCTCATTATCTCCTTATTAGCGGACCATTTATAGGTCTAGCAACAACTGGATTCACTGCTCACTTTCCCTTATTGATTCCCGAGATAATCGTCCAGCAGTCAGCTTCTGCATATGTGCAAGTGTTTCATGTATATAAACTGGTGTGGCTGGATATAAGAGATCGAGGTGGGACTATTTCATAATAGGGCGAACCCGTTTTATAATATAACAACTTGCGTTAGCTCAAGTGGTCGTAGCCTCATATTATCGGCAGGGCGATTATGTTGCAAACAATACATAATTTGCCATTAATTTAATTCCTTTAACTAGTACGTACAGGAGCAGGTTAAACATGCAAATGGTTTTCTTCATAAGCATGCAGTATAGATTCACAAAGGAGCAGATTGATAGCACCCATCCTTGTATAATTAGCATGCAAAGGGAAACATCACGTAACCAGCTAGGACTATCTACCATACTAGTGTCGGCAGAGTAGCAGTACAGACAGATTAATGTCTAAACGTGCGTGCGTGCATTATTGGTGGACGGACGAAAATCAATCTGGATTGCCTGTATCAGTGGACGGACGACAATAATCGTAATGAAACGAACCAAATTATGTTGGAAAGAAACGCTGGCCCTTTTATTAGTAGGTATAGATAGATATAGATATAGATAGATATGAACTAAAAACCCTAATTTTTTAAAAAAGTTCGCTGACATGACTGTTGACCTTTCACAAAAAGTTCATGAGTTTGAAAATTTTCATGTATTTCAAAAATTTCCCATTCGTCTCCGTCACAAACTCATCCTCGCATCTCAGTGTTGTCGCCCTCGAGCCCATGTTGCCGTCGTCGTCTGTCTTTGTGGAAAGGGGGCATGGCATCGTCTCTCCTGCTCGTTCATCGGGTGGGAAACTTTCGCTTTCGTCATCTCTATCTCCTCATGGTTGTGGCTGTTGATGGCGCCGAGGCCACCACAAGGGGCGTGGGCTCTAAGCGACAATCGTGGGTATGTCGTGCGAGTCGTCGCCGTAAGCATTCGATCTTGCCTATCCAACTAGCTAGGCATGAGCATTCAATCTTTGTTCTATGTGTTGTCAACGGGACTCTGAAAAAGATTTGCTCTATATTAATTATAGGTACGTATGTGGCATTCGATCAACCTAATGGCGCGCATGTGTTCCGTGGGAAAAGGAAAAACTGGTCGTGGTGGCAGACGGTGGTAAGCCGTGACGATGGGGCTTGGCGGAGGTGGGATTCATTTGCTGCCACTGGTCGAGTCCCCGACTGGCAGTTGGCATCGCAACCTAGTCGCGGACACGGAAGACGACAGCAACCGCAATTTGCATGTTCTAGCGGCTGTGGCACGGGCAGCAGCGCATGGCCAAGTTGAGTGGAGTGCCGCCGTTGTGCATGAAAGGAGGGAGTACATATCTGGTGAAAACCGTACATTCAGCAAAAACATGGAAACTTGGCCTTGTGCCGTTGGATAGAAAACGTGTGGTGCAAGATGGAAGGATATACAAATTGCAAATTAAACCCCGCAAGAATTCTGCTCCTTCGTACAGAACCTGAGCCCTTCTGTACCTTTTCCCGTAGCAGTATGCCAATCCCATTCTATCTCCTACCGTGAGAAGCTAGGGTTAGGAGACGAGCCGGCCAGACCCTCTCGTTCGGCGCTGGACCGCGAGCGGCGGGCGGCGCCAGTGATTCCTCTCTAGTGATTGTCCCGCTAAATGGCAGCCCTATTCCGAGCGTTCCGTGTTGGGCCGACGGCCAACGAGCGGCGCGGCTGATACCTCTCCGGCGATTGTCCGGCCAGCCGTGCTCAATCCCCAACTGGATTTGGGTCCCTAGGTATGAGGATTTGTACCCTTCATATTTTCTGCTTTGCCCCATTCTCTTTTGTCCCAGTGGCTCATCTACTGGTCTCCTCTTCTCTAGATTTTGCTAGATTTGCAAAGCAAACAAAGGAGGCGAGTAGCTCGTGGCTCATTGGGTTGTCTACTCCAAGTTCAGCACATCTAAAAAGGAAATAGGAGAGGGGACGAGGTAGTGGCATCTTGCCAGCAACTGCTTATTTTCCTAGAGTTTACTGTCCAGATTTTTGTCTTGAAGAAATTGGCGAGATATAATTTACTTGCTCCTAATTAAGTGTTATATACATCTATGACTATACGTGTGTCACTGCCTATTTCAAAGAAATAGCTTTGTCAGGGCTTATGCGGACCACTTCAAGGTCAGAGAGTGCCAATTCTTTTTTCTCACGTATTATTGGTTACAAACATGCTTTGGTTGAGTTTTGGCTTAGATTTGACACGGCTTTGGAAGAACAACGTCATAAGGACTTGCAAGAGGACCATGTGAGCCTACATACGATGCCTGTGTTGAAGACATCATGGGCGATTGAAAAGCATAGCAGCGAGGTGTTCACGCATGAGATATTTCTGGATTTTCAACATGAGTTGCTTGCTGATAGGGATCGTTGCCTTGTTGAGATGATGGCACATGATGGTGAGGTTAAAACAGTAACTATACATGATGGCTATAAGAAACTAAGGGTGGTAACTTACAACACAACAACCATGGTAGGTTCTTGCACATGTAAGTTGTTTGAGACACATGGTATCCCATGTCGTCATCTGATCCATGTCCTAAGAACTGCCCAGCTAAATGAATTGCCAAAGCATTATGTACTCAAAAGGTTTAGAAAGGACTGCAAAACCAAGCCAGTCTTTGACGAGGATGGCATTCTATTGGAAGGCAATGAGAGCAGTTCAATTGATCCAGAGATACAAAAATTAGCTTCAGAAACATGTAAGAAGATGGAAGACCTTTTAGTACAAGCGAAGCAATCTCAGGTCGGCATGCAATTCTTGAGAGATCACATTTTTGCACTTGGAGAGAAATTGTCTACCCAAGTTCCAGCGAAAACAACAAACTCAAACAGAAGAATTTGAGGAATTTTTAGGTTGTTCCATTCCAAGTGAGGTTCATATCCATCCTCCAAATGATATTCGATCAAGGGGTAGAATCAAAAGACTAAAGGGGTACAGGGATAAGGGTGGAAAGCAAAGACAGAAAGAGAAGAACAAGAACAAGGACAAGGAAATGCAGCAGACATGATTATGGTACATTCCTCTGGACTTAGTTTAGAGAATAGTTCTAAAATTTTGCTTGCTAATAAATACAACACACACTGGTGTAACTATATTCATAGATTAGTATTAAAAATTGTTTATAATTTTTTGTATAATTTCTAGCGATGTTTCCTATGGCTTGACCAATTAAACTTTTTTGTTTCAGGTTGCTTGGTGGCCCTACCGACTTCTGCAAGTTATTAGGACTAAAATTATTCCATTGGTGTGTTCTTGGCTAGAGTAATGGAGCTATTAGTTGTTGGTGCCAGACTTCTGCAAGTTGTAAGCTAGTGTACTGGAGCTGTGTGCTCAATGACTGATGTATATAAAGGTGTAGATTTTAATGACGCGTCTATTTTGTAAGTGTGTACTGGAGTGAGGCATTATCTTGAGTGACTGAATCAGACTGATGTTGCATAATCACACTATGTGCAATTGTACTGTTTGCCTTACTTAAATCTATTCTAGGCAATGGTCTCAATTGCTGGAATATGCTATGTGAGGATTTCTTGAACTGGGCAATGGTTTGGTTGTGGTTTCGGCATTGATCTGGGCAATGGTTTAAGTTGTTCTATTGTACTATTTGTTCTATTTAAATTTACAAGGAACTGGACAGACTTCAATATTTTTTGGCAGAGCTTCATTGGACATGGTTCTAATTAAGCTAGCTGTGATATGAGGCTCATATACTTGGAGAAAGCACAGACGCAAGGAAGGGCATGTGACTAAGCATCACATGTGACGAGGAGCTAGCTGTGATACTTGTATGCATCAGGGGGTTATGTGCAGAATAGCTTCACTGGGAGCATGGGTTTTTCTGCAAAACTGCATGTAGCAGTTATGAATGAATCTAGTCCATACATACAAGATCCAACAGCCTGTGGTAAGGTTTCCACGCTTCCACTGAAGGTTGGGTTTTCACCTGATATTGTCTCGAAAGGAGGAAACATATTGGTCTATCTAAGACGGGGACGAAGGAGGTCGGTGGCGGCATAGGACGAGGGCGCCGGCGACGGGAGGGTTTGAAGAAGACGGGAATTAAGGCGACACGATGTGGCGGGCGTGCAGTTTTTTTTCTTGCTAAGTCTCAGTCGACTTAGACTTCGTTATGTCTTACTCGGTGGTATATTCGTTAGATCATACATTGAGATCCATGCAAAAAAAATTCAGATTTTTCTTTTTCTTTTTTACATGGTATGTTACTTGATTTACACTTTTTTTTGTAGGGTACTTGATTTACACTTGGTTAAATTTCACTGGACTGAGGCCTAGCCATACTTTTCTTTTTGTTTTTTTGGACATGACACACGTGCACGCGCGCGATAGTGAACTGCATGCATGAAAGGAACGAAAGCGGAGACTTGGATCGATCCGGAGGACCGGGGAAGGAAAGCGACCCTTTGCGCGCGGTTTGCGTTGCAGGAGCACGAGCGGGCGTACGTATGACGATTCTATCAAAATCGAAACCTGGCCAACGGCCGCGTACGTGCGCATCGAAACGTGCTGTGCGCAAGAGGATTTCCTCGTCCGGCGCCTCCTCCGATTCAGACTCTTCTTGTTTCTTGCCCAGAACGGTCTCCGAGCTCTCATATATGGGTCCGTCTATATTACATCTAGACAATATCTCACATCTAAGTATGATGTTAACGTCACTTCTTTTTTTATTGTTGGTAAAATGTATTCAAATGTGTGCATAGTTCTTGTTCTCATGCGGCGGGGTCGCGCATGCGGATTCTTGCTTACGTCGCTATCGTGTGCTACAGTGATCATGCACTAACATGTCGGTGGTGCAATATAAGAGTATGCAACACATGCACGTATGGTGTCCTACACTATGATGCTGCAGTACATCTTGCTTTAGCATGCGACGAAGATAATATTGCTAGTACATTAATTTTCTTTTCAATTAAGCATGCACGACATAATTAAATGACAACTAGCGTGCAATTTTGTTGGCAAGCTATACAAAATAAAAAGGACGCGTACAGCGAGCGCTCGGCCGCTCGCTACCGCTCCGTAGCATCCTTCCTTTTTTAGTACGTTTTTGTCCCATCAAACAAATTAGGAAAGGTACTATCCTATTAACTAGCAAAAGTTGCATGCAACGTGTTTGAAAAAAATACCCATGCAACATGTGTGAACACATTTAATTTGGAGTTCAACTTTTTTTAAAGCCACAACTTTTGAACGGAACATCAAAATTATGATCCGCTTTCACCGGAGGAATGCTCGTGACGTGCTCTTCGAAACTAGATCTCACATCGATATGTTTCGACGAACTTTCTTGTGTGCAATTTACTCACCGTTTGGTGCAACTGTCTAGTAGTGAATGTGCAACTAGTTGACACTCGTTTTAAAAGCCATAACTTTCATACCACGAGTTAGAGTTAAGATCGGTTTTCATTGTTGGAACCCTGGTGACGTCATCTTCAAAATTAGATCCCGCATGGATATGTTTTGATAAAATAAATTTGTGCAATTTAGTCACCGTTTGGTGCAACTGTTAGAAGTCAATGTGCAACTACATGACAGTCAATGTGCAACTTTTTTTCTACTCGTGGACACGTAGTTTTCACTCATGTGAACAGACATGAACACTAATTCAGGGTTTTATTTCCCTAAAAAATAATAACTTTTGACTTGAACATCGGAATTAATATCCATATTCACAGTAGCAATCATTCATAACGTGCTCCTCAAAACTAAACCCCGCATTGATATGTTTTGACGAACTTTCTTTTGTGTAACTTACTTTCCGCTAAGTGCAACTGGCTAGTAATGGACGAGCTACTATACCGCCGAGAGTGTGCACGTCCATGGCCGCGCATGTGCGACTATGCCGACGAGAGTGTGCAACTCTGTGGTCGTGTGTGCGCGGCTACGCCAACGAGAGCGTGCAACAGCACGACGGTGCGTGAGCTACTACGAGAGTGTGCAACTCTATGATCCTATGTGTGCGACTTTGCCATCACGCGTGTGCAATCCATGGACTAGTATGTTGATGAGAGTGTGCAACTCCCGCAGCCAACGAGAGTGGTCACCTATGACGCCATGCGTATGCAACTCCAAGGTCGTGTGTGTGCGACTATTCGAGCGAGAGTGCTCACCTCTGCTATCATGTGTGTGCAACTATGACGACGAGAGCGTGCAACTCCATGATCGCGCGTGTCCGACTATGCGGATGAGTGTGCAATTCCGCTGTCATGCGTCTGCGATTGTGGCGACGAGAGTGTGCAACTCCATGGTCCTGCGTGTGCGACTATTCCACCGCATGTGTGCAACTCTCGCAGTCGTCCATGGACTACTATGTCGATGAGAGTGTGCAACTTCCACAGCCAACGAAAGTGGACACCTATGCTGACCATGGACCGTGCAACTCCATTGTCATGTGTGTGCGACTATGCCGCTGCGTGTGTGCATCTCACAGTCATGCGAGAGCTATTATGCCAACGAGAGTGCGCATCTTGGTGGCCGTGTGTGTGCGTGGTAAACTTTCTAATGGTTGTATCCAACTGAGAACTAATATGTGTGTAACTAAAGTTGCATCATGCAGTAATAGAGTTGCATCGTATAGCATTAAAGTTGGCGTCGAAAAAATTTCGTCGAAATATACCAATGCGGGATCTAGTTTGAAAGATCTAGTCGCGACGAGTACAGCGGTGAAAACGGATCTAAATTTCCACGCGCATTTTAAAAGATGTGGTTTTTTGAATTTTTGTGGGACACAGCGTGATGCCAGGAGTGCGGACCAAGCCTACGAGCAGCCTACGTGGCAGGTCGAGCCACCTGTGCGCAGCATTTCTCCCGACCAGATAGCACCTGGGACTGCGGTCCGCTGGATTAGGACGCTTCTAGTGGTCGTTGAGCGGCCGCTCCGTTTCGTCGAATCGTGCACGCGCACGATGAAGCTTTTACGAAATAAAAATGGGAATTCGGGCACAATAAAACCTGACAAGAAGTTTTCCTTCCAGCAAGCTATATGAAATAAAAGTGACAACTCGACAAAATTTAAATGACAACTAGTGTGTAATTTTTGTTGGCAATCTACACAGAATAAAAAAAAAGGCAACTCGGGCTGTCAGCCATAATAAAGTCTGACAACTAGATTGTACAAAAGAGTTAGCAAGTAAGTTAGTTTAATGTGGTCACTAAGTGCCTCATAATTCGACAAATAAGTGATAGTAAATCTGGATGGAAAATAATACATTGAACTAAAAGCAAACAGTAAAAAAAAAAGAAAACCAAATAGAGAAAATAGATAAATAAGAAGAAAATAAGAAATGAACACATTTTGAATTTAAAAAAATGATAAACACAAACAAATTTAGAAAAATGAAAAAATATAAATTTTTGAATATTTATTGAAACTTGTGAATTTCTGAAAAAATAATCTAAAAAGAAAAAAAATGAGATCAACTTTTGAAAAATAGAAACATTAAAAGAGAGGAAACCAATGAAGAAAAAATGATAAAAAATAAATAGAAAAAACATGAAGAAAAAGGTCGGACCCCTAGTGGCAAGTTGAGGGTGGACTCGCAATGGGACTAAAAAGGGTCAGGCCCAAGCTGCGAGTCGAGTTTGGACTTGCAATTGGGTCAAAAAAGGTTGGGCCCAAGTTGCGAGTCATGAGTGGACTTGCAACTGGGACAAGAAAAGGTTGGGCCCCAGTTGCCAGTCGATGGTGGACTTGCAACTGGGAGAAAGAAAGGTCGGTCCCCAGTTACGAATCGAGGGTGAACTTGCAATTGAAACAAAAAGCTTGAGCTACAGTTGTGAGTCAAGTGTGGACTTGTAACTCGGACAAAAAAGGTTGGGCCCTAGTTGCGAGTCGAGGGTGGACTTGCAACTCAGACAAAAAAGGTAGGCCCCAGTTGCGAGTCGAGGATGGACTTGCAACTCGGACAAAAAAAGGTTGGCCCCCAGTTGCGAGTCGAGGGTGACTTGCAACTCGAACAAAAAGAAAGCCTGGCCTCATTTGTGAGTCGAGAGTGGACCTAAAACTAGGGCAGAAAAGGTTAGGCCTCGGTTACGAATCGAGGGTGGACTTCCAACTGGGACAAAAAGATCCAGACCCCCATTGCGAGTCGAGTGTGGACTTGAAATTAGGACAAAAAAATGTTAGGGCACAATTGCGAGTCGAGAGTGAAATTGCAACCGGGGAAAAAAGACCGGGCTCCAATTACGACATGAGGATGAACTTGTAACTGGGACAAAGAAAAAGGTCGGACCTCTAATTGCGAGTTGAGGGTGGACAAACCATAGTGCAGCATCCCACCCAGCTATAAGCTATTGACCATGAAGAGTAGAAAATAATCACATTGGTGAAACCCATCTCCCACATGAACCACTTCCCAGTCAAGCTCCATGCAACAAATCAGTTGTCCTCTAATATCGCAACTCTTACACAAGAAATTGTAGTGACCACATATCATAGTAACCTCTGGATTGATGTATAGTTTGCTAGGCACGATCTTAATTTATGGACCTGTGGCCATATATGTTATTCAATTCATGCTTTCTTTAGGCAGATTAGTTGTTGATCATCCGAACATACATGCCCACTTCACAAAATAAAGGAACATTAATTATTGAAGATTGCACGCGTGCATCCACTCCGGTTCATGCTTTCTTTATGCAAATTAGTTGATGAATAACAGAACATGAGTTCTATCTTAATAATCTATAATACTTAAATAGTTCATCCCCACTATTGTATTTCTTTTGACATGCACACTATCCACATCAGCAGTGGGCCACTTCAGCCATACTTTAACCACCTCATGCATTCACCGAATGGGCCATGTCAACAATTTTTTTCTTAAATCTTTTAGTTTTACTCTGATGGTGTCAGCTGTTCTTCGGCTGCGGTGCTCCACCCCAACGTCTCCCCAATTAATACCCAGTGATTATTTTCCACTATTCTCTTCAGCTACTACGTCAGGGCTTTTTCACCTTCTCCACTAAACAAAGAGTAACGGATTGAGTTATCCTCCCTTTTTAAGCAAATCAGTCTGTCTGTTAGTCTTCACGTCCAGAAAATTATGGGGCACTCCAGAGGATTTGCTTGATAACCAAGTTCGCCCAGAAAATCAATTTGATCGAGCGACGAAGTTGAAGCCCCGCCGTCCCTTTACCACCACCGTCTTGGACAGGGTGAATTAAGAGGAGGAGTCGACCCGAAGCTCCCGGGCAACACTGAAGGGCTTCATGACGCGGCGCCTCTAGGTCGTTCTGTATGTGCTCCATGATCGAAATTATGGTGCCATCTGCGGCGCTACCACCATATCGGGCGCATCCACCATATTGATCGATGTAGCTCTCGCCGATGAGCCGAGGACCTTGCCGACAAGCAGATAACTAATCGCTTACATCGATTCCCATTTATATCTCTCAAACCGACCTGGCTGTGCTGTCGATTTTGCTTCATGGTGTCAGTTTCCGCTGAAGTTACAGTACTAGGCAACATTTAAAGGCCCCACCGCCAGTTGGTACCTCCATTGTGGCACCTAATTCGTGTCAGGTTGTTCCTGATTCCTCCATGGATCCAATCGTTATCCTACGTGAATTGCTGACTTTCTGTAATTATATTCACAGGAGAACGAATTTTCGTACTGTTTGCAACCCTCACTGATGCATGTTTATTGATTTGTTCTTCTGAATTTTTTTCAGTTGTGCTATCTGACTTGCTACTCCCTTCGTTTTCTTTACTCTGCATATTAGATTTGACTGAAGTCAAACTTCATAAAGTTTGACCAAGTCTATAGAAAAAAATATGGACATTTATAATAACAAATCTATATGGTGTGAAAGTATATTCAACAATGAATCTAAGGATATTGAATTGTTAGTGTATATGTTAATACTTTTATGTATAAACTTTGTCAAAGTTTACAAAGTTTGACTTTGACCGAAGCTAATATGCGAAGTAAATAAAAACAGGGGGAGTACATCAGTACAGGGCATAGATGGTTATGGCACTTGGACGGGTGGAGTTCTGAAATTTATTTGACATGCACAATATCATAAAATAATTTTTTTTACTCTAGATCAGACTATCAAGTAGTTCAAGCAATTCTTCAACACTGCAGATTGTTTCTCTAGCTTTATGTATGGGAGACCAAACATAATTCATGTTTTAATGTTTACTTCGAGAAGACCAAGCATATGTTATATCACCATCATGTCTAAGATATACTCAGGTAAGTAAGTAAATAATGTATGCCTGAAATTTGTAGGAAGAAAACTACTTAGGGCTATCTGTGGTCGTTATTAGAACGGCAAAGGGAGCCGCGCCTAACTCCGCACTGAAGTGGGTTCGTGAGACCTTGGCGATTTTGGAGATACCACCAAAACGCAAGATTCAATCACCTGGGCAGTGTTGGCGACCCCCGGAAGTGGGTTGGGTCACGATCAACACCGATGGAGCGGTGAATATCGAGGACATGAAGGGGGGCGCTGGGGGTGTGGCTCAGTCACACATCGCTTTCCTGGGAGCTTGGAGCAAGCCTTTACATGGAGTGACCGATCCTTTCATCGTGGAACTTCTAGCCCTCCGGGAGGGGATGATTTTTGCTTAGTTTCGTGGTTTCTCACATGTGATAATGGAGGTTGACTGTCAAGATCTGGTTGACCTCCGGAAATTGCGCGGCAACTCAAGATCTGTCGCAGCGCCTATCTTGATCGAGTTAGTGGAGATTAGTGCTACTTTCGTCTCTTTTTCTGTTACTCATGTCAGTAGGGTGGTTAGCGTTCCTGCCCACCAATGTGCACGTCTAGCAAGCACATCAGAGTGGACGGAGAGTTGGCTTGATATAAGCCCTGAGCTCCGTCTTCCTTCCCTTCGGGCGGATTGTAACACTATGATTTTCAAATAATAAAGCTCCCTTTCAACGCAAAAAAAAAAAACTCCGGCGGTCAGAAACATAGTCTAAGTATCAGGGCTAATAACCACCCTGCAAGGCTCCAAAAAGGTATTTCCTCTGGTCTAAAATACACGTATTTTGGACCGGAGGGTGTTTTTGTTTCCCTTACCATGCCCATGATGTAGGTCCAAGGACAGAGTAAACTGATGTCACTTCACACACGTATTCCTCTCCCTTTCTTTTGTGTGTGTGATCATATATTCATTTTTTCCTATTTCATTAATCATTCATGCCCGCTGCTTTTTCATTCAGCTTGATGCTCAACAAATTGTTTTGGGTACAAGAATTGCATTATTACTTACCGATGTCGCTTACGCCGTGCAGGTACTCCACGAAATGCAGCTTAGCAAAATTTATACCATTAAGCTGACTTTTTGGTGAAGAATTTTGATCATTCGTATGCCCCCTCCATTTTTCACGAATTGAAGTTTTATCCTAGTTTCCAAGCATCAAATTATTTGTTGTCCTCTTAGAACAATCCTCAAGTTTTGCTGTAAGTTGAGTGCCGCCTTATGAAATACTAGATCATTAATGACGCGCGTTGCCGCTGCCGTTCATTTATGCAGTGTAACAAGAGGAATTTATATAATATCAGGCGCCATGAGCAAGAGCGAATATGCTTTTAACCGGCAAAATCTCAATTGACAGTGTAAAGGATACGTCAGCTGGACAATTGATAACATGTTACATAGGACCATTCATATATGATGTCCTGCTTGTAACCCTAAAAATATAGTATTCCCTCCGTCCCAAAATGTAAGATGTTTTTTTACACTATTAGCTCGACATGAATGTTGTGAACCGACACCAACATCTAGTATGGTTGCTCACGGTAGCACATTACTTAGTATCATTCACTAACAAAATACAAAGAAGGACAGAGAGTCACGTCGTCGTTCAGCTGGATCAGGAGCTCGCCGATGAACTGGAACATGGAGCTCGACATGTAAACTGACGTCCCTCAGGTGTTGGGAGTCGACCTTCAGCATTGCGCTGCCATCTTGAATGACAGCAACCGCCGAGTCCACACCGTAAGACTGAAGGCTGGAGAATTGCAAGCCAAGAAGGTTAGCACTTAACACAGTTAATTAAAAGTTGTTAGTTTTTAGATGGAAGCAACTGCAATAACGTACATTGCTGTTACTCGGTTGGATACCCCTTGCTTGAACATCTCTGAGGGCGGCTCTAGCTCTTGCGAACAGAACTTCTGCTGACAGACACCAAACTTTCAAATAATAATAGTACATAGAAAAAATAGCATGAAACACTTATTACTGTTCCGTTGTTCATTTTGCTCGGATGATACGAAAGCCGACTCCGAGAACATGGGAATTGGGTTGTCCTCCTGATACGTCAAAAACAAAGTGACCAAAAGAACACCTCTGATTCACTGCCAAGTGTACGTATGTCGGTGTACCAAAGTATGGGTATTTCTGTACCACTTACTAGTGCACGGGCAGTCGCAGCCACACCTGCGGCAGGGCTTGGCGAGGCAGGGGAAAGCAAAGCACGAAGACACCAGGACAGATACCCGAAGCGCAAGGAGTAGAGGGCGAGCTGGACCACCCCCGACAAGGACCTTCCCGGGGCGTCCTACACAGCACCAGCAAGCCCATCACCCTTGGGGCTGAGAGCTCTGACACCATCAACAACGTTAAGACAAGGATCTGGAGAGCGCATGCTCGATAGCATGCAGATCCTCATAAAGATTGACAGCCCACAGATCCACGTGGGACCAGAAGACGAAGACCCCCGGCAAGACCCTTGCCGGGGATGACTCCAAGGCCCCCAACAAGCCTTGCCGGGGACGATCGCTGGGCCGCGGCCAGGCCCGCGCCCGGCAAGGTTTCGCCACCTCACCACCATTCCAGTGCAATGATCGGCGTGCCAACTAAGTAGACGCCTGCGTGGTGGCATGCAGATCTTCGTGGAAGCTTACCATTATGCCAACACAGAAGCTAGTTGGCCAGCGTGGCACTGCATGCCTCATCGACCCGGACGCGTGTCGAAGCAAGGAGGAGCGGCGAAAGACGGGATGGCATCTGTTGCCGTCTCCAATAAAGCAAGAGGACACGTAGGCGACGCATTAAATGCGTTTGTCCGATGTTGCCGAGCGATAAGCTCGTGCACTGTAGTTTGCCACCTCCCATGTGCCACTGTGGCAACCCCTTTTCGTATAAAAGGAGGCCCAAGGCACACAGAGAGAGGATTCGGACTTTTGGACAAAGCACACACCGTAGCTAGTTCAAAAGCTCAAGAACACACATATAACCAGACATGCATGACTATGGTATTAGCATCTTTGCGGTCCGAACCTGGATAAAAATCCCCTGTGTGCTAATGGCTCGACCTGCTCTTCGTGCAGCTAATCCCCCGCCGAACGTAGAAGGGATCCTTGGGACCCCATAGGTGTTCGGTTTCCCCAACATCTTTGGCGCGCCAGGTAGGGGCATTAGTTGTGAGAATCTGGTCTGTTAGTTAGTACAGTAGCTTCTTCGTCGCCATGGCCTCGAAGAAGAAGACCATCTCAGTGATCGGCCCGTCCGGAGCTGCTCCGCCCATGCCTGCGCGGACAAGCGACGCAGCGGATGCCAGTGGTGGAGGAGACCAAGATCGTCCGCATCATCCAAATACGAGGAGCCAGGCGAGTGACGTCCTCCGCAACGGCGACAGCGGTCGGCGCGCCGCGGCGCCCAAGGATGGAGTTGCGCTACCTGCGGGTGGCGCGGGGACCTCCAAGGGCAGGAAGACGACCCCGCCAGTGCACGCGCCGCGGTCCTCTCAGCTCGTGCGCGACGAACGGCGCCGCGATGTTGAAGACCCCGGGCGTCGCCACGGCAAAAGCCCTCAGCGTCACTCTCAAGACACGCAGGGCCGACATGCATGCCACGGAGCGGGCGAAAAAGGCACGCAGCCGCGGAATCGTGATGGGACTCCTTCTAACATAGTTAGAAGTCTGAATTCCTCCCATTCTTCGCGCTTGTCACTGCCACCCACGCGAGCAGAAGCGTTGACACGAGCGCCAGCTACTCCTCGACTTTCCTCCTGCTCTGGAGAAGCAAGAAGAGTGGAGGGCTGCCATCCAAAGCCTCATCAGCCATGCCAACAGGGATGGCCACCGGGAAGCAAGTCCCTCGCGACGCCGGGCCACCGAGCCGGCGCGCATCGACAGTGGAAGGGTTGGAGGAGCCGCAACCACGGTGCACTGCCCTCCACCGCGGCGAGCCCGTCGGGTTGACGCCCGTGATAACGTGTCCACGGCGTCGTCAGACCCACGGACGCGTTGTGACCAACGTCAAGTTCTCCGTGAGCGGCTCAAGGAAGACGCCCGGACAACCATCTAATGACGCCGGGATGCACGCCATCAGTTTGATAGGCATGCTGGGCCTACTGTGTACAAGCCTGCGCCAGGGGATGCCGGCGACTTGCCCTATGCAATAACCTGCCCAGCATTCACCCATGAGCTGCGGCAGTTCCAATGGCCCAACACCCGCGTGTTTAAACCAGAGGTCCCGGAGAAGTACGACGGCAAGACTCATCCGTCCGAGTTCCTGAGCGTTTACACCATTGCGATGCAAGCTGCTGGAGCACGAGACGACAAGGTACTCACCAACTATTTCCCGTTGGCACTTAATTAAGCCCAACGTCAGGTCATGGTTGATGCATTTGCCGATAGACTCCATAGCCTCTTGGTCCGATCTGTGCCACGAGTTTGTTGGTGCCTTCACGGGCGGCCACGTAGCTCCTGGGCAGGCAAGTGATTTGCATGTGATCCCCTAGAGGGACGACGCATCCTTGCGTAAGTATATACAGAGGTTCAGCCGTGTGCAGTACAACATCCCCGATGTTCATCCCGCCGCTGTCATCAGCGCGTTCCATCAGAACATGCGCAATCGTAAGATGCGTGAAGAGCTGGCCATGAACAAGGTTGCGGATGTTGCCGAACTATACATTATGGCCGACAGATGTGCCCTAGCTGAGGAAGGAAGGAAGTACCCCGGCGAAGAAGCCGTCGTGGGAAGTGAGTCTCAAGACGAAGACGTCGTCGCCCCGGCAAAGAAGGGCCGGTGACGTAACAGAAAGCGCAAGGGCCAGACCATGCTCGCTGTCGAGGAATCCGGCGACCCCGACACCGCCAAGAAGGCCAAGGTTGATGACCCCGGCAAGGAGATTGCCAGGTGCAATGCCTGCCGGGCCATGGCGGCCGCCATCAAGTCAGAGGGCTCCGACAAGCAGTACTGCAAGATCCACCGTACCAAGGGCCACGATCTCCAGAATTGCTGCCAAGTGGAGCTGCTGATGGAGAAGCAAAGGGCTGAGTACGAGAGACGAGACAAGGAGAAGGGCCAAGGTGGCGCTGAAGGATCCGGCAAGAAGCGCGACAGCCAAGGAGGACGCGGCAACAAGGAGAAGCAAGAAGAGAGGCCTGCCCGAGGCCGCGACAAGAAAGAGGAGGATGACGATCATGATGATGATGGTTACGAATCCACCGAGCATGAGTTCCAGAAGGCGACAGAAGTCATGTGTGTTGACGGAGGTGCTTCGTTGCATTCTTCCCACTGCCAACTGAAACAGTGGGTGCGTGAGATTAATGCAACGGAACCAATGGTCGACGCCCAGAAGCCATTGAGGTGGTCCCACACACCTATCGTTTTCGACGCTTAGGATCACCCTGATAGCACAACTGCGATCGGGTGTTTGCCGTTGTTGGTATCCCCAACAATACGCAGCCTCAAGGTGTCGAAGATGTTAGTTGATGGTGGGGTCGGCCTTATCTTGATCTCGCCCAACGTGGTCAAGAGGCTGCAGATCCCTGATGAAGATCTCGAGGAGACGGGTACGTTCCAAGGGATCAATCCGGGGAGGATTCAGCCCAAGGGAAAGGTCACACTACCAGTTACGTTTGGCGGCAAACTCAACTACAGGACGGAGAGGATCGTTTTCGATGTTGCTGAGATCCCGTTGCCATACAACGGGATCCTTGGCCGCTGTAATGCCCCGAGATCGATGCGCCAGGTGTCTTCCAGTTTTCGCCGTCGTTGCCATGTCATTTGCTTGCGTGTTGCGCTTTGCCATGTCATCATCTGCATTTCATCCGCATGTTTTTCAAAACTTGCATCCATCCGGGTTCTCCCAGTTCTTTCTGTTGTCCGTTCGGAGCCCAGCCACACTCGCACGTGCCCCAGCACCTCCGGAAATGGGATGAAAGTTGGCGCGCGGCCTTATTTTAGCGTAGGTAGACCGCCTGCCAAGTTTCGTCGCGTTCGGAGTTCATTCGATTGCCCAACCGGCAAACATACACCCGCAATATAGTCGGTTTATTCGTCGGACGTTTTGGGTTTCCGGAAACTGCCGCCGGGCTGTTCTGCTTCTCCCTCTTCTCTCCCTAGCCCATCTACACAGCCACAATCAGCCCACTAGGCTCAGCCTACCCCTTCCTTTGCCCGGAACCGCCCGATCGAGATCGGAGGCTCCAAAACCCACAAACCTAGCCCCTCCTACCTATAAATGGACACTCGATAGTCCATTTTCGGACTAAAACCTACAATAACCTAGCCCCTAGTCCTCCCCTAACCTCTAGCCGCCGCCACCTCCTCGGATCCCGCGCCGAACCCCTCCTCCGTTGCCACTTGGCCGCACCCAGCCACCCACCGCCGCCAGCGCCGCCGCTCTTGCCAACCAGAGCGCGCCACGCGGGGCTCCCCGCGCCTCCCAGCCGCGCGGCCCGCGCAAGGCCCGCCGAGCCCATCTGGGCCCTGAACTCGCCGCCCGTGCCCCTCTGCGACCGCCGCCTTCTTCGCTCCCGGGCTCGAGGGAGGAGCTCCTCGCCGCCCCGTCACCTTCTCGCCGGAGGCCTCCCGCCGGACCCAGGTCACGGCGCCGCCAGCCATCTCTCCTCTCTCCCCGTCGCTTTCTTCCCCTAACCTCTTTCTCTATCTTCTGGCCCATGGATAGGCGCCATGGACGCCCACCGACCGCAGGCGCCGCTCCAGTTCCATCCTCCCGGAGCCCTGGCGCTGCCCCTCCTCTCCAGATCTGGCGACCCCGTGGCCGGATCCGCCCACCGTCGCCGTGGCCGCTGGCGCCGCCGGCCTCATCCCCGATCGGGAGGAGGACGTGCGCGCATACCCGGCCTCGCCCGGCCAAGTCGGCCTCTCCACCGCGCCGGCCCAGCCCAGGCCTCCCGCCGGCCTGCCTCGCCTTCTCTTCGCGTGGGCCGAGCCCATGGTGAGCGCCGTCTAAATCCCGTCCCGTGCTTCATTTTGTTATCCCACACACGGACCCGTTTTTCGGCTAAGTCTTTTCTAAAAATCAGCATCATGTTGCATTATTGTATTGGGTGTAACTTTGTGCATATTGCTCCATTTTGCGTGTATGATATGTCAAAATGTTCATATCTTGATGCTCTACGTGATGGTAGCATTTGCATTTATGTTACTATTCATATTGATGCCCTAATCCTCGTTGCAGAACTGCTAAGTGATATAAGCTGCTGAAAACTGCTGCATGTTAACATCATATAGGTGTCTTCTGAATGCTATAACTTTGTTCCTGTTGACCCTATGGTGATGATCTTGATATGCACATGTTCTGATCTTCATGATCTACATGCTGGTGTGCTTTGCATTCATGGTAGGGTGCATCTTGACATGTTAATATCTGCTGCAAAAGTGCATGTTGTTGTTAACTGCTGAAAACTGTAATAACTTGCCCTTTTGTCTTTTCTATATCTTCTTGTGTGATTTTCTTTTGAAAATCACGTCTATATGTTTTAGGATCATAATTATTCCATATTTGCTGTGGTGCAATCCGTGTATTTTGATATGCCCTGTAGTGAGTGCAACAAGCTCGTGAAGTGGGCTACTCGCTGTTAATGTTTTGTCAATGCTGAATCTGTTATATCATGATGCCATGTTTGCTTGATGCTACCAATTAATCCATGCATACTATGGACATTCTTAGTTGACATGATTTGATGTCCATGTTTTGATATATCTTGCCATTCCATTTAATGCCTCATATATGTAATCTAGAATACGTTTTCATTGCCATGAACATGCCCAAATGATGTTCCAGTTTTTTGTTAACTTCATGATGCCATGTTGTGAGCTTGTTATTAATTTTTCCATGCCTCTTTTGGAGATGCTCCAATTACAGGATTTGAAGTATGCTATGATTGCTTTGTCCACATGCCCTGTTTAATAATTTTGGATATCATATGCCTCTGTTCCCTGCTTGCAAACATGATATAATAATGTTGCTGTTTTACACCTGCTGAAACTGTTTCAACAAGCAATCTTGTCTTGATGGTTCCCACTAATCCATGAGCCATATGTATATGATGCTTTGATATTATTTTCTCTTTGTTATGTGTACTTTGATACCATTCCCTTGGTTGCCATGAATAGTTGCGTAGCATCTTTGTTTCATGCCTCCAACATGCCATCATATTAACTCTGCTCATGTATATGCTCATGTGTTATAAAGTTGCATTTTGCATTGATCATCTTGGATTAATCTTGATGCCTATGAACCTGAACCTTAATGATATATGAAATATGTTATTAGTACATGAAGCGCATGTCAAGTTTGTGCTCATATAATTCCTGTAACATGTTGTTTTGATGATTGCAAAGTGCCTAATTGTTGTTTTGGGCAGATTGTTATGTCTTGTTTGGAGTGTATATATGTGTTGAACCGTTGCTCCATTTTGAGCATACTCTATATGAAACTTGATTAGAATTGTATGTAGTTTCATCATGTTATGTTGAATCCTTGTTTTGAGTGTGTTTTCTTGATGTTTGAATGCATTTTGCATCAATGCCATGTTTAACTTGTTTTGCTCATATCTTCTAGGCTGTAGCTCCGAATTAAATGAACTTTATATGGAACTGGACTAGAATTTCACGTAGATCATCATGGCGCATCTTAACTTGCTTTTTAACAACTTGAATATAATGTGTTATTCAGATCTGGACAAATTTTGAAATTTTGCATATGAGGACTTATCGGAGTTGTTATATGTTGTTTCCGGCCTCATTTAAACTTGCTTTGATGTGTTGTTCTTCTATGCATCATCCCTTGCCATGAGTAGCTTCATGTAGCCTTGTCATGCATCATACTTGGTTGTGCATAATGCCATGCTTATGTGTTGGGTGTTTACCATGTTATTTGCTTCTTTCCGGTTGTGCTTCTTCTCGATAGTACCTGTTTCATTGCGATCGTGAGGAATCGTTCGACTACGCTTGGTTTGTCTTCGCCTGTTCGTCTTCTTCATGGACTCGTTCTTCTTCCTAGCGGGAATTCAGGAAAGATGACGGTTACCCTGGATCTCACTACTATCATTGCTATGCTAGTTGTCTCGATGCTATCGCTATGTCGCGCTTCCTACCACTTGTTTATAACGCCTCCCAAATTGCCATGACAGCCTCTAACCTTTTCACCCTTCCTAGCAAACCGTTGTTTGGCTACGCTACCGCTCTGCTCAGCCCTTCTTATAGCGTTGCTAGTTGCAGGTGCACTTGCAGGTTGTTCCATGTTGGAACATGGATATCATGGATATCTTGGGTATCACAATATCTCTTATTTAATTAATGCATATATATATACTTGGTAAAGGGTGGAAGGCTCGGCCTTATGCCTGGTGTTTTGTTCCACTCTTGCCACCCTGGTTTCCATCATACCGGTGTTATGTTCCTTGATTTTGCGTCCCTAACACGGTGAGGGTTTATGGGCCCCCCTTGACAGATCGCTTTGAATAAAACTCTTCCAGCAAGGCCCAACATTGGTTTTACCATTTGCCTCATAATAACTAAAACTTGCATAGGGGATTTTCGCCGGCCCCTGAGTATTTTTAATCAACCCCCGGGCCAATGCTCCTCTGAGTGTTGGTCCAAACTAGAGTCGTGTGCGGCTTCCCCTAGGGCAACTCGGGTCTCAGTCGATGTACGCTGTGCTCATCCGGACGTGGCCTGAGACGAGATACACACGGCTACTATCAGGGTGTCCGCACGCTGGGAGGTCTTGCTGGTTTTGTTTTTCCATTGTCGAAATGTCTTGTGCACCGGGATCCCGAGTCTGATCGGATGTCCCGCGATGGAGGATTGTCTCCGCGGATCGTGAGATTGTAATGGGCTAAGTTGGGACACTCCTGCAGGGTATAAACTTTTGAGAGCCGTGCCCGCGGTTATGTGGCAGATGGGAATTTGTTAATATCCGGTTGTAGAGAACTTGACACCAGATTCGAATTAAGATACCCAACCGCGTGTGTAACCGTGATGGTCTCTTTTCGAGTGGGTCGAGAAGAGAACACGGTGGTGTTATGTTTGAACGTAAGTAGTTTAGGATCACTTCTTGATGATTACAAGTTTGCGACCGCTTGCGTAGCTTCTCATCTTATTCTTGTACTCGTAAGTTAGCCACCATACATTGCTTAGTCGCTGCTCCAACCTCACCACTTATTCATTCCATACCTATTAAGCTTTGCTAGTCTTGATACCCATGGTACTGGGATTGCTGAGTCCTAGTGGCTCACAGATTACTACAACAACAGCTGCAGGGGCAGGTAATGCGATGATCTGATGTGAGAGTGATGTATGCTTGTCTTGGGGTTTTTCTGCTTCTTCTTTGTTCAGGGGATAGGTTCCTGGTCGGCAGCCTGGGCTAGTAGGGTGGATGTCGTTTGAGTTTCTGTCGTGTCTCATCCGTAGTCGGATGTTGTTCTTGTGTATGATGTTGTTGTATTCATGTGGCATTGTATGCCTTTTATATGTATCCCCAACTATTATGTAATGGTACGATGTAATGATATCCACCTTGCAAAAGCGTCTCCAATATGCGCTTCTATCCTTGGTGGGACCTCCGAGTACCTTTAGGATAGGATCGCATATTGGGCATGACAGCCGCGCAACGCTGGCCAAGTTCATGGCGGCTCGCACTACGCATATAATAAGCTGAAGATGCCTAGCCCGATGAGCATCATCACCGTTGGCTGTGATAAGAAGGATGCACTCATCTGTGCCGATCAGCTCTATCGAGAGGCGGTTGCAGTGTCTGCCGCCAAGGCACCTGCTCCTGCCACCGAGAAGAAGACCAGTAAGGCCTTGGCTGCCGGCAAGACTCCTAGCTCCGGCAGGGGTTCCTGCAATCACTTCGGCAAACGCACCTCTTCGGAGTGCTATGTTCCCGCTGAGGACGTGCCAGAGAGCTCTACTGGCAAGAGCAAGAAGTCTAAGGCGGCCCCGCCGGAAACCAAGAAGGTGTCCGTCAAGGAGGATGGCACGGACGAAGCTTTTATCATAAGCTCCACCCTTGATAGCAAATAGGAAAACGCGTTCGTCGCCTTCCTGCGGGCGAATGTCTACGTGTTTGCATGGCAAGCATCCAACATCCCCGGCGTTCCCAGGGAGGTGATCGAGCACCATCTTGCTGTCTGCCCCCATGCATGGCCCGTCAAGAAGAAGGTCAGAAAGCAAGCTTTGGAGCGACAAGAGTTTATTGTTGAGGAGATCAGGAAGTTGGAGGCGGCAGGTTTGGTCAAGGGAGTTCTGCACCCGACGTGGTTGGCCAATCCAGTAGTAGTACGTAAGGCGAGTGGGAAGTGGAGGCTATGTATCGACCATACTGATATCAATAAAGCGTGTCCAAAGGATCACTTCCCATTGCCACGTATCGACCAGATAGTGGACTCCACTGTTGGGTGCGACTTGCTGTCGTTCCTTGATGCTTACTCAGGATATCATCAGATCTTCATGACGAAAGAAGATGAAGAAAAGACCGCGTTCATCACCCCATGTGGTACGTACTATTTTGTACGGATGCCTTTCGGGTTGAAGAGCGCTGGTTCGACGTTCGCCCAAGCGGTCCAAATCGGTTTTGAGCCCCAGCTCCATAGAAATATGGAAGCCTACATGGATGATATAGTGGTCAAAACCAAAGATAAGGCCACGCTTGTGCAGGACCTGGAAGAAACCTTTACGAATTTGCGCAAGATCAACCTCAAGCTCAACCCAGAGAAGTGTGTGTTCGGTGTCCCGTTCGGCAAACTTCTTCGGTTCTTTGTGTCTCAACGTGGAATCGAAGCGAACCCCGACAAGATCATAGCCATTGAGCAGATTGAGGTGCCCCGATGAGTCAAGGACGTCCGTAGGCTTGCCGGCTGTGTTGCCGCCCTGAGTAGGTTTATCTCTAAGTCTGCTGAGCACGCCCTCCCCTTTTTCAAAATTTTGAAAAAGGCGGGTCTGATGAAATGGACTCCGGAGGCAGAGGCAGCACTCCAAGACTTAAAGTGGTACCTCTCCTCTACGCCAATACTAGTTGCGCCCAAACCACAAGAGCCATTACTGCTGTACTTGGCAGCAACAAATCAAGTGGTTAGTGCTGCGCTAGTGGCAGAGAGAGAAGCTGAAGAAGAGGCAACACCGGTGGCGTCTGAGCCATCGGATGAGGAACCAGGGTCGGCAGGGTCCAATGCCGGTAAGACAAAATCCCCGGCAGGGTCCGGAGCCGGCGAGATAGAATCTGCGCAAATGGGTGAAGGAAAGCAGAAGAAAAAGGTGGTGCAGCACCCAGTCTACTTTGTCAGCTCTCTCTTGCAGGGGGCTAGGTCAAGGTATTCTGGTATGCAGAAGTTGCTTTTCGGCCTTCTTATGGCCTCAAGGAAGCTACGCCACTATTTTCAAGCACACGAGATCACTGTCGTCACGCGCCTCCCGTTGCAACGAATCTTGCACAACCCAGATGCAACGGGGAGGATTGTGGAGTGGGCGTTGGAGCTGTCTAGCTTTCGGCTCAAATTCGAAAGTACTTCGACGATCAAGAGTAGGGCTTTGGCATAATTCATAGCGGAATGGACATCCACGCCCAACGAAGAAGTTCAAGAGACCACCCTTCCGGGCAAAGAGGCAAGTAGTTATTGGATTATGTAGGGGCCTTCTCCTTACAAGGTGCTCGTGTCGGCGTGCTGCTCGTCGCGCCCACCGAGGTGCGCCTCAAGTATGTGGTCCAGATGCACTTTCCCCGAGAGAGGCCGACAAACAATACCGCAGAGTACGAGGGGTTGCTTGCGAGTCTCAGGATCGCAGCGGACCTCGGGATTAGGAAGCTTATTGTCAGAGGAGATTCACAACTTGTCATCAAGCAAGTCAACAAGGATTATCAGAGCCCGCTGATGGAGGCATACGTGGATGAAGTGAGGAAATTGGAAGAGCGCTTTGACGGTCTACAAGCAGAGCATGTTCCTCGAGCAGAGAACAACATCGCCGATGACCTGTCAAAGCGCGCTGCCCTCAAGCTACCTGTGGAACCAGGTACCTTTGGGCTTCAATTAACTCAGCCATCCGTCGTGTCATCAGCAGAGAAGACCAAGTGAAGGAAGGTGGGCCCCGACAAATACTTTCCTGCAGAGCTCCCAGGAGCCACCGGCAAGGAGGTTGCCGGGTACCCCAAGCTTGCCGGGGAGCAGCAGCCTCCGGCAGAGTCCCGAGCTCTTGCCGTCGAGACAGCTGCCCCCGCGGCAGAAGACATGCCTTTGGTCCTTGCCATCGAGCCTCAGGCTCCAGCATGGGCACATCATACAACCCGTTTCCTCCAAACAGGGGAGCTCCCTGAGGAGCAAGAAGAAGGAGAGAAAGTAGCCCGTCGGTCTAGCATGTACCAATTTGTGGATGATGTCCTTTACAGAAGAAGGCCGAACGGCGTGAAATTGAAGTGTATTCCTCGGGAGGACGGACTGGAGCTGTTGGCAGAGATAAACAGAGGCATATGTGGCTCCCACATAGGGTCAAGAGCCCTTGCCGGCAAAGAATTCCGGCAAGGTTTCTTCTGGCCCACTGCCCTCCAGGATGCAACGACACTTGTAACCAAGTGTGAAGCGTGCCAGTTTCATTCAAAGAAGCTTCTGTTGGGGAACGTAGTAATTTCAAAAAAATTCCTACGCACACGCAAGATCATGGTGATGCATAGCAACGAGAGGGGAGAGTGTTGTCCACGTACCCTCGTAGACCGAAAGCGGAAGCGTTAGCACAATGCGGTTGATGTAGTCGTACGTCTTCATGATCCGACCGATCAAGTACCGAACGCACGGCACCTCCGAGTTCAGCATGCGTTCAGCCCGATGACGTCCCTTGAACTCCGATCCAGCCGAGTGTTGAGGGAGAGTTTCCTCAACAAGACGGCGTGGTGACGATGATGATGTTCTACCGACGCAGGGCTTCGCCTAAGCACCGCTACAGTATTATCGAGGTGGACTATGGTGGAGGGGGGCACCGCACACGGCTAAAAGATCAAACGCCAGGAGGAAGGGGGAGGTGCGGCCAGCCAGGAGGAGGCGCGCCAGGAGGAGTCCTACTCCCACCGGGAGTAGGACTCCCTCCCTTTTCCTTGTTGGACTAGGAGAGGAGGGGGAAAGAGGTGGAGTAGAGGAAGGAAAGGGGGGGGCGCCGCCCCCCTCTCCTTGTCCTATTCGGACTAGGTGGGGAGGGGCGCGCGGCCCTGCCCTGGCCGCCTCTCCTCTTCTCCACTAAGGCCCACTATGGCCCATTAAGCCCCCGGGGGGTTCCGGTAACCCCTCGGTACTCCGGTAAAATCCCGATTTCACCCGGAACACTTCTGACATCCAAATATAGGCTTCCAATATATCAATCTTCATGCCTCGACCATTTTGAGACTCCTCGTCATGTCCGTGATCATATCCGGGACTCCGAACAACCTTCGGTACATCAAAACATATAAACTCATAATATAACTGTCATCGTAACGTTAAGCGTGCAGACCCTACGGGTTCGAGAACTATGTAGACATGACCGAGACACGTCTCTGGTCAATAACCAATAGCGGAACCTGGATGCTCATATTGGCTCCCACATATTCTACGAAGATCTTTATCGGTCAGACCGCATAACAACATACGTTGTTCCCTTTGTCATCGGTATGTTACTTGCCCGAGATTCGATCGTCGCTATCTCAATACCTAGTTCAATCTCGTTACCGGCAAGTCTCTTTACTCGTTCCGTAATATATCATGCTGCAACTAACTCATTAGTTGTAATGCTTGCAAGGCTTAAGGGATGTGTATTACCGAGTGGGCCCAGAGATACCTCTCCGACAATCGGAGTGACAAATCCTAATCTCGAAATACGCCAACCCAACAAGTACCTTCGGAGACACCTGTAGAGCACCTTTATAATCACCCAGTTACGTTGTGACGTTTGGTAGCACAAAAAGAGTTCCTCCGGTAAACGGGAGTTGCATAATCTCATAGTCATAGGAACATGTATAAGTCATGAAGAAAGCAATAGCAACATACTAAACGATCGAGTGCTAAGCTAACGGAATGGGTCAAGTCAATCACATCATTCTCCTAATGATGTGATCCCGTTAATCAAATGACAACCCATGTCTATGGCTAGGAACCATAACCATCTTCGATCAACGAGCTAGTCAAGTAGAGGCATACTAGTGACACTCTGTTTGTCTATGTATTCACACAAGTATTATGTTTCCGGTTAATACAATTCTAGCATGAATAATAAACATTTATGATGATAAGGAAATAAATAATAACTTTATTATTGCCTCTAGGGCATATTTCCTTCAGTTTCCCACTTGCACTAGAGTCAATAATCTAGATTACACAGTAATGATTCTAACACCCATGGAGTCTTGGTGTTGATCATGTTTTGCTCGTGGAAGAGGCTTAGTCAACGGGTCTGCAACATTCAGATCCGTATGTATCTTGCAAATTTCTATGTCTCCCACCTGGACTAGATCCCGGATGGAATTGAAGCGTCTTGATGTGCTTGGTTCTCTTGTGAAATCTGGATTCCTTCGCCAAGGCAATTGCTCCAGTATTGTCACAAAAGATTTTCATTGGACCCGATGCACTAGGTATGACACCTAGATCGGATATGAACTCCTTCATTTGCTGTTTCTGAAGCAGCTATGTACTCCGCTTCACATGTAGATCCCGCCACGATGCTTTGTTTAGAACTGCACCAACTGACAGCTCCACCGTTCAACGTAAACACGTATCCGGTTTGCGATTTAGAATCGTCCGGATCAGTGTCAAAGTTTGCATCAACGTAACCATTTACAATGAGCTCTTTGTCACCTCCATAAACGAGAAACATATCCTTCGTCCTTTTTAGGTATTTCAGGATGTTCTTGACCGTTGTCCAGTGATCCACTCCTGGATTACTTTGGTACCTCCCTGCTAGACTTATAGCAAGGCACACATCAGGTCTGGTACACAACATTGCATACATGATAGAGCCTATGGTTGAAGCATAGGGAACTTCTTTCATCTTCTCTCTATCTTCTGCGGTGGTCGGGCATTGAGTCTTACTCAACTTCACACCTTGTAACACAGGCAAGAACCCTTTCTTTGCTTAATCCATTTTGAACTTCTTCAAAACTTTGTCAAGGTATGTGCTTTGTGAAAGTCCAATTAAGCGTCTTGACCTATCTCTATAGATCTTGATGCCCAATATATAAGCAGCTTCACCGAGGTCCTTCATTGAAAAACTCTTATTCAAGTATCCCTTTATGCTATCCAGAAATTCTATATCATTTCCAATCAATAATATGTCATCCACATATAATATTAGAAATGCTACAAAGCTCCCACTCACTTTCTTGTAAATACAGGCTTCTCAAAAAGTCTGTATAAAACCAAATGCTTTGATCACACTATCAAAGCGTTTATTCCAACTCCGAGATGCTTGCACCAGTCCATAAATGGATCGCTGGAGCTTGCACACTTTGTTAGCTCCCTTTGGATCGACAAAACCTTCTGGTTGCATCATATACAACTCTTCTTCCAGAAATCCATTCAGGAATGCAGTTTTGACATCCATTTGCCAAATTTCATAATCATAAAATGCGGCAATTGCTAACATGATTCGGACAGATTAAGCATCGCTACGGGTGAGAAAGTCTCATCGTAGTCAATCCCTTGAACTTGTCGAAAACCTTTCGCAACAAGTCGAGCTTTATAGACAATAACATTACCGTCAGCGTCAGTCTTCTTCTTGAAGATCCATTTATTCTCAATGGCTTGCCGATCATCGGGCAAGTCAACCAAAGTCCACACTTTGTTCTCATACATGGATCCCATCTCAGATTTCATGGCCTCAAGCCATTTTGCGGAATCTAGGCTCACCATCGCTTCTTCATAGTTCGTAGGTTCGTCATGGTCTAGTAACATAACTTCCAGAACAGGACTACCGTACCACTCTGGTGCGGATCTTACTCTGGTTGACATACGAGGTTCAGTAACAACTTGATCTGAAGTTTCATGATCATCATCATTAACTTCCTCACTAGTTGGTGTAGACGTCACAGGAACCGGTTTCTGTGATGAACTACTTTCCAATAAGGGAGCAGGTACAGTTACCTCATCAAGTTCTACTTTCCTCCCACTCACTTCTTTCGAGAGAAACTCCTTCTCTAGAAAGGATCCAAATTTAGCAACAAAAGTCTTGCCTTCGGATCTGTGATAGAAGGTGTACCCAACAGTCTCTTTTGGGTATCCTATGAAGACACATTTCTTTGATTTGGGTTCGAGCTTATCAGGTTGAAGCTTTTTCACATAAGCATCGCAGCCCCAAACTTTAACAAATGACAACTTTGGTTTCTTGCCAAACCATAGTTCATAAGGCGTCGTCTCTACGGATTTAGATGGTGCCCTATTTAACGTGAATGCAGCCGTCTCTAGAGCATAACCCCAAAACGATAGAGGTAAATCAGTAAGAGACATCATAGATCGCACCATATCTAGTAAAGTACGACTAGGATGTTTGGACACACCATTACGCTGTGGTGTTCCGGGTGGCGTGAGTTGCGAAACTATTCCGCATTGTTTCAAATGAAGACCAAACTCGTAACTCAAATATTCTCCTCCACGATCAGATCGCAGAAACTTTATTTTCTTGTTACAATGATTTTCAACTTCACTCTGAAATTGTTTGAACTTTTCAAATGTTTCAGACTTATGTTTCATTAAGTAGATATACCCATATCTGCTCAAATCATCTGTGAAGGTGAGAAAATAACGATATCCGCCATGAGCCTCAATATTCATCGGACCACATACATATGTATGTATGATTTCCAACAAATCTGTTGCTCTCTCCATAGTACCGGAGAACGGCGTTTTAGTCATCTTGCCCATGAGGCACGGTTCGCAAGTACCAAGTGATTCATAATCAAGTGGTTCCAAACGTCCATCAGTATGGAGTTTCTTCATGCGCTTTACACCGATATGACCTAAACGGCAGTGGCACAAGTAAGTTGCACTATCATTATCAACTCTGCATCTTTTGGCTTCAATATTATGAATATGTGTATCACTACTATCGAGATTCAACAAAAATAGACCACTCTTCAAGGGTGCATGACCATAAAAGATATTACTCATATAAATAGAACAACCATTATTCTCTGATTTAAATGAATAACCGTCTCGCATCAAACAAGATCCAGATATGATGTTCATGCTCAACGCTGGCACCAAATAACAATTATTTAGGTCTAAAACTAATCCCGAAGGTAGATGTAGAGGTAGCGTGCCGACTGCGATCACATCGACTTTGGAACCATTTCCCACGCGCATCGTCACCTCGTCCTTAGCCAATCTTCGCTTAATCCGTAGCCCCTGTTTCGAGTTGCAAATATTAGCAACAGAACCAGTATCAAATACCCAGGTGCTACTGCGAGCACTAGTAAGGTATACATCAATAACATGTATATCACATATACCATTGTTCACCTTGCCATCCTTCTTATCCGCCAAATACTTGGGGTGGTTCCGCTTCCAGTGACCAGTTTGCTTGCAGTAGAAGCACTCAGTCTCAGGCTTAGGTCCAGACCTGGGTTTCTTCTCCAGAGCAGCAACTTGCTTGCTGTTCTTCTTGAAGTTCCCCTTCTTCTTCCCTTTGCCTTTTTTCTTGAAAACTGGTGGTCTTATTGACCATCAACACTTGATGCTCCTTCTTGATTTCTCCCTCCGCAGCCTTTAGCATTGCGAAGAGCTCGGGAATCGTCTTATCCATCCCTTGCATATTATTGTTCATCACGAAGCTCTTGTAGCTTGGTGGCAGTGATTGAAGAATTCTGTCAATGACGCTATCATCCGGAAGATTAACTCCCAGTTGAATCAAGTGATTTTTATACCTAGACATTTTGAGTATATGCTCACTGACAGAACTATTCTCCTCCATCTTGCAGCTGTAGAACTTATTGGAGACTTCATATCTCTCAATCCGGGCATTTGCTTGAAATATTAACTTCAACTCCTGGAACATCTCATATGCTCCATGACGTTCAAAATGTCGTTGAAGTCCCGGTTCTAAGCCGTAAAGCATGGCACACCGAACTATCGAGTAGTCATCAGCTTTGCTCTGCCAGACGTTCATAACATCTGGTGTTGCTCCTGCAGCATGTTTGGCACCTAGCGGTGCTTCTAGGACGTAATTCTTCTGTGCAGCAATGAGGATAATCCTCAAGTTACGGACCCATTCCGTGTAATTGCTACCATCATCTTTCAACTTTGCTTTCTCAAGGAACGCATTAAAATTCAACGGAACAACAGCATGGGCCATCTATCTACAAACAACATAGACAAGCAAGATACTATCAGGTACTAAGTTCATGATAAATTTAAGTTCAATTAATCATATTACTTAAGAACTCCCACTTAGATAGACATCTCTCTAATCCTCTAAGTGATCACGTGACCCAAATCAACTAAACCATGTCCGATCATCATGTGAGATGGAGTAGTTTCAATGGTGAACATCACTATGTTGATCATATCTACTATATGATTCACGCTCGACCTTTCGGTCTCCGTGTTCCGAGGCCATATCTGTTATATGCTAGGCTCGTCAAGTTTAACCTGAGTATTCCGCGTGTGCAACTGTTTTGCACCCGTTGTATTTGAACGTAGAGCCTATCACACCCGATCATCACGTGGTGTCTCAGCACGAAGAACTTTCGCAACGGTGCATACTCAGGGAGAACACTTATACTTTGATAATTTAGTGAGAGATCATCTTATAATGCTACCGTCAATCAAAGCAAGATAAGATGCATAAAAGATAAACATCACATGCAATCAATATAAGTGATATGATATGGCCATCATCATCTTGTGCTTGTGATCTCCATCTCCGAAGCACCGTCATGATCACCATCGTCACTGGCGCGACACCTTGATCTCCATCGTAGCATCGTTGTCGTCTCACCAATCTTATGCTTCTACGACTATCGCTACTGCTTTGTGATAAAGTAAAGCATTACAGGGCGATTACATTGCATACAATAAAGCGACAACCATATGGCTCCTGCCGGTTGCCGGTAACTCTGTTACAAAACATGATCATCTCATACAATAAAATTTAGCATCATGTCTTGACCATATCACACCACAACATGCCCTGCAAAAACAAGTTAGACGTCCTCTACTTTGTTGTTGCAAGTTTTACGTGGCTGCTACTGGGCTTAGCAAGAACCGTTCTTACCTACGCATCAAAACCACAACGATAGTTTGTCAAGTTGGTGATGTTTTAACCTTCGCAAGGACCGGGCGTAGCCACACTCAGTTCAACTAAAGTTGGAGTAACTGACACCCACTAGGCACCTGTGTGCAAAGCACGTCGGTAGAACCAGTCTTGCGTAAGCGTACGCGTAATGTCGGTCCGGGCCGCTTCATCCAACAATACCGCCGAACCAAAGTATGACATGCTTGTAAGCAGTATGACTTATATCGCCCACAACTCACTTGTGTTCTACTCGTGCATATGACATCTACGCATAAAACCTGGCTCGGATGCCACTGTTGGGGAACGTAGTAATTTCAAAAAATTTCCTACGCACACGCAAGATCATGGTGATGCATAGCAACGAGAGGGGAGAGTGTTGTCCACGTACCCTCATAGACCGAAAGCGGAAGCGTTAGCACAACGCGGTTGATGCAGTCATACGTCTTCACAATCGGACCGATCAAGTACCGAACGCACGGCACCTCCGAGTGCAGCACACGTTCAGCCCGATGACGTCCCTCGAACTCCGATCCAGCCGAGTGTTGAGGGAGAGTTTCATCACGACGACGGCGTGGTGACGATGATGATGTTCTACCGACGCAGGGCTTTGCCTAAGCACCGCTACAGTATTATCAAGGTGGACTATGGTGGAGGGGGGCACCGCACACGGTTAAAAGATCAAGCGATCAATTGTTGTGTCTCTAGGGTGCCCCCTGCCCCCGTATATAAAAGAGCAAGGGGGGAGGTGCGTCCGGCCAGGAGGATGCGCGCCAGGAGGAGTCCTACTCCCTCCCTTTTCCTTGTTGGACTAGGAGAGGAGGGGGAAAGAGGTGGAGGAGAGGAAGGAAAGGGGGGGGGCGCTGCCCCCCTCTCCTTGTCCTATTCAGACTAGGGGGGGAGGGGCGCGCGGTCCTGCCCTGGCCGCCTCTCCTCTTCTCCACTAAGGCCCACTATGGCCCATTAAGCTCCCCGGGGGTTCCGGTAACCCCTCGGTACTCCGGTAAAATCCTGATTTCACCCGGAACACTTCCGACATCCAAATATAGGCTTCCAATATATCAATCTTCATGTCTCGGCCATTTCGAGACTCCTCGTCATGTCCATGATCATGTCCGGGACACAGAACATATAAACTCATAATATAACTGTCATCGTAACGTTAAGCGTGCGGACCCTACGGGTTCGAGAACTATGTAGACATGACCGAGACACGTCTCCGGTCAATAACCAATAGCGGAACCTGGATGCTCATATTGGCTCCCACATATTCTACGAAGATCTTTATCGGTCAGACCGCATAACAACATACGTTGTTCCCTTTGTCATCGGTATGTTATTTGCCCGAGATTCGATCGTCGGTATCTCAATACCTAGTTCAATCTCGTTACCGGCAAGTCTCTTTACTCATTCCGTAATATATCATCCTGCAACTAACTCATTAGTTGTAATGCTTGCAAGGCTTAAGTGATGTGTATTACCGAGTGGGCCCAGAGATACCTCTCCGACAATCGGAGTGACAAATCCTAATCTCGAAATACGCCAACCCAACAAGTACCTTCGGAGACACCTGTAGAGCACCTTTATAATCACCCAGTTACGTTGTGACGTTTGGTAGCGCACAAGAGTTCCTCCGGTAAACGGGAGTTGCATAATCTCATAGTCATGGGAACATCTATATGTCATGAAGAAAGCAATAGCAACATACTAAACGATCGAGTGCTAAGCTAACGGAATGGGTCAAGTCAATCACATCATTCTCCTAATGATGTGATCCCGTTAATCAAATGACAACCCATGTCTATGGCTAGGAAACATAACCATCTTTGATCAACGAGCTAGTCAAGTAGAGGCATACTAGTGACACTCTGTTTGTCTATGTATTCACACAAGTATTATGTTTCCGGTTAATACAATTCTAGCATGAATAATAAACAATTATCATGATATAAGGAAATAAATAATAACTTTATTATTGCCTCTAGAGTATATTTCCTTCAGCTTCATCAACCAACTCAAGCCCTTCAAACAATCCCTCTCTCCTGGCCATTTTCGGTCTGGGGGCTCGACATACTGGGCCCTTCCCCTCGTGCTGTCGGGGGCTTTGAGTACTTGTACATTGCGATCGACAAGTTCAGAAAGTAGCCGGAAGTAGAGCCAGTGAGAAAGGTAACAGCGCAGTCGGCCATCAAGTTCTTCAAGGGACTCGTTTGCCGTTTTGGTGTGCCAAACAGAGTCATCACCAACAACGGCACATAGTTCACAAGCCGCACCTTCATGCAGTATATCCAGGACCTTGGCAACAAGGATTGCTTTGCTTCTGTTGCTCACCCAAGGAGCAATGGCCAGGCGGAAAGGGCGAATGCTGAAGTATTGCGGGGCCTCAAAACAAGAACTTTCGACAGGCTGCACAAGTGTGGAAGGCGCTGGATTGATGAATTGCCAACGGTTCTTTGGTCAATAAGAACGACACCAAATCGAGCCACTAGCCAAACACCCTTTGCCCTGGTATACGGGGCAGAAGCAGTTCTCCCCACAGAACTCATATACGGGTCACCTCGAGTGCTCGCTTATGATGAGCTGGAGCAAGAGCAGTTGCGCCAAGGTGATGCAACACTCCTTGAGGAAGATCATCTTCGAGCTGCTGTGCGAGCCACTCGCTATCAGCAAGCCTTGCCCCGCTATCATAGCCGCAAGGTTCACGCCCGAAGCCTTGAGGAAGGCGACCTTATTCTTCAGTGTGTTCAGTCCGCCAAGAATTCAAACAAGTTGACGCCAAAATGGGAAGGCCCCTATCGGGTAATACGAGTCACCAGGCTCGGCGCAGTCCGCCTGCAGACCGAAGATGGCATTCTGGTGAACAACTCCTGGAAGATCGAACATCTTTGCAAGTTCTACCGATAGGGCGCGGCTGCCGGGAGCTCCGGCAACCCCCTTTTTTTGTACTAGCCTTGCTGGCAAGGCATGTAACCCTATATACAAAGCCAGGCGCAGACCCTGTGCGCAGCCCGATAGTTTTTAGCATGCACAGTTTCCTGCTAGTTTCCATGTCTATATATATATATTATATGCATGTCATGCTTGCTAAGGATTGTGCTACCTCAGATTCTAACAGGTGCCGGGGAATCATCAAGGCTCTGTGCCCCCATCCTCTCCTCCTTTCAGCTTCAGTAACAACGCTCCAGCAAGGAATTGGGAAGACTGCCCGGCACAACGTCTCCGCCGACAACCCAACCAGATAAAGTTCATCTCCTGCCCATTCATGTTCGTAGCTTGTGACTTGGGCATTATAAGACCTCGCCACTCTTATTGGACTCGGCTGTTCCCGTCCCCGACTCGAACGCTGCTTTGGCCGGGGTGGTTACAGAAACCTTTGGCAGAAAGAGATTCGCAGGCGGCTGGACCCTGCGTCTGTAACTCGGCAGATGTGATTCTCCGGCAGACACAGAGGGCACCGGCAAGGTGGCTTGCCGGGGAGACTCATTTTTTTTATTAAAGGGGCATTCTTGCCTCTGCACGAACGCTTACGTGCATGAGTTCCGCAAAAGCTTATCTTCTTCATTGATATGCTGATACAAGTACAAATATTACAGAACATAAGCATGGGCTTGGAATATTACATTTTTCTACAAAGTTAATATTTGGCAAGTGCCTAAAAATTGATAAAAAGATAAGAGCCCCGTAATCCCCGTTCTTGCCCCTTTCCTCTCCAGGCACGGCAGGCGAAGAAAGGTGACGGGCATGGGGAACGCGGCGATGGAGAGCTTGACGAGGAAGCCCGTCCACCACCGGCGCCAGAGCCAGCAGGACGCAACCCCCGACAAGGCGTGTTGCCAGAGGAAGGAGGAGGTGGAGCTGATGATGGTGCTGCCACTGATGGTCACCTGGAGTCGGCGTCATCGTCCTCCCGCCCGCTGCCATCGTCCTCGCTGGCGCTGTCCTCCTCGCCGCTGTCGCTCGAGGAGGAGCTTTCATCGTTGGTGGAACTCTCCACGCAGCACCCTAAGCGGATTCCTGAGATCCCGAAGACCTTGACGGAGAACAGGCCGCTCTCCATTAACTTGAAATGGAGAACGTGCCCCTCAGACAAGCTGTGGGCATGTGCAAAAGTCTTCCACCCCTAGCGAAGGTACATGACGTGAGGGCGAGGAAAGTCAACGTCAGCCCACATGCTGCCGTTCCCGCAGCTCCTCATGTGAAGCCTCAAGGCCTGCAGTGGGTCCTACACACAGTCTTATATAGCCTGATGAAGAACTAGTAGGGTTGGTCCCCGACGTGGCTGCCCATTGGAGGAGGGGCCGCCGGCGGGAGCGCAGCTGGTGCACCGCCCCGTCCACCTCCTACCCGAGCACTGCGATGACCTCGGCCCCGTCCCCTTTCCCTCCCCCTCGCGGCGGGCTTCGCCACCGAAGGCTCCGGAGGAGGAGGAACGCGTTGTCGAGTAGAAGCCCTCGTCACCGCCGTTGAGGCGCCAGCGCGCCCTTTCACCATGGCGAATGGGAGGAAGATGGTAAGCAAGAGGGGGGAAGAGGGCGAGTGCGGAGAAGCACCGTTCCTCTCCCTTTTTATAGAAGAGCAAGGCCGGGGCCAGGCCACCCAGCCCAAAGGGTGGCCGCCCCGCGCGGCCAATGCGGCCTCCTGAAGCAGGGGAATCAAAACCGACCCGCTCCCCGAATCAACGAACGCCTGGTTTTTCCGCCCCGGCGTTAATGCCCACGTCGTCCGCATCCACCGCCTGCCCTTCCCAAGGCATGGAGGATACGTGGCAAAGCGGAAGGGGCGTGGGGACAGGTGGGAGGACCGTTTTCCATCCCGTGATCGTGGGGTGCGGTGCCATGCAGGCTGCGACCCGAGTCCGCTTAGTAAATGAGTAGCGCCCCTGCAGATTCCTTCTTTTTTAAAGGAAAGCACGGACCGCCTCTTTACTATCGATTGCGGATGATGCAAGCATGCTGAGACCATCCCACGCACGACCCCCACGTCACGCACTCGACGCGGGTCATGGGGAAGCACAACTGACAGAAAGATCGTGGCGATGCATCTTTGCCACGCCCGCCCGCGCACTGCCTTGGGCCTGGCCCAACTACGCCTTGCGCTTATGTGTGGCCCAGGCCCGGGGGCTCCTGTCGGTGTACAAAAGTATGGGTACTTTTGTACTCCTTACTAGTGCACGGGCAGTCGCTGCGACACCTGTGGCACGGCTTGGCGAGGCAGAGGAAAGCAAAGCACGAAGACTACCAGGACAGATACCCGAAGCGCAAGGATTAGAGGGCGAGCTGGACCACCCCCGGCAAGGACCTAGCCGGGGCGTCCTACACAGCACCAGGAAGCCCATCACCCTTGGGGTTGAGAGCTCTGACACCATCGACAACGTTAAGACCAAGATCTGGAGAGCGCATGCTCGATAGCATGAATATCCTTATAAGGATTGACGGCCCACAGATCCACGTGGAACCAAAAGACCAAGACCCCCGGCAAGACCCTTGCCAGGGATGACTCCAAAGCCCCCGGCAAGCCTTGCCGGGGACGATCGCTGGGCCGCGGCCAGGCCCGTGCCCGGCAAGGTTGCGCCACCTCACCACCATTCCGGTGCAATGATCGGCGTGCCAACTAAGCAGATGCCTGCGTGGCAGCATGCAGATCTTCGTTGAAGCTTACCATTGTGCCAACATAGCAGCTGGATGGTCAGCGTGGCACTGCATGCCTCATCGACCCGGACGCGTGTCGAAGCAAGGAGGAGCGGCGAAAGACGGGATGGCTTCTGTTGCCGTCCCCAATAAAGCAAAAGGACACATAGGCGATGCATTAAATGCGTTTGTCCTACGTTGCCAAGCGATAAGCTCGCACACTGTAGTTTGCCACCTCCTGTGTGCCATTGTGGAAACCCCTTTTCGTATAAAAGGAGGCCCAAGGCACACGGAGAGAGGATTCAGACTTTTAGACAAAGCACACACCGTAGCTAGTTCAAAAGCTCAAGAACACACATATAACTAGACAAGCAGGACTATGGTATTATGCATCTTTGCGGCCCAAACCTGGATAAAAATCCCCTGTGTGCTAACGGCTCGACCTACTCTTCGTGCAGCTAATCCCCCGCCGAACGTAGAAGGGATCCTTGGGACCCCATAGGTGTTGGGTTTCCCCGACACGTAGTGCATCAAACATGCCCGAATTTGCCAGGTCCCTCCTTTTCTTGATATATTCACATGACGTGAAATGAGCTGAGAAAAATCCGCTGCTCTCACTTTCACTTTCATCATGTATAAAAAGTATTCCTATATATAAGTGTTTAACAACTCCTTGCTTTTACTGTAAGATAATATCAAATAAATCAGAAAGGGTGCCAGACAAAGGAAATTATTTTAACAAATAATTACATGAACTGCAAAACATAATTTATAGCTATGGAGCATGTCATTAGAACAAATAATTACATGAACTGCAAAACATAACTTTCTGTTCGTGCAGCAGACGGCTCGTCTCTTGCACAACCTGAAGGCGCCACGCATGCTTCTCAAGTTGGACATAGCTCGTGCGTTCGACAGTGTTTCTTGGCCCTTCCTCCTGCAACTTCTGCAGCACCTGGGGTTTGGCCCATGTTGGCGTGAGTGGATTTCCATGCTTCTCTCCATGGCTTCCACGAGAGTTCTCATCAACGGCCACCCAGGGCCTCCGATCGACCACGCTCACGGCCTTCGTCAAGGCGACCCGGTCTCGCCCATGCTCTTCACCTTGGTCATCGACGTGCTGAACTCCATGCTGCTGCGTGCGGTTGACCTTGGCCTCCTCCATCGCTTGACCAACCGTCACGCAGCTTCGAGCATATCCCTTTATGCCGATGATGTGGTCATCTTTTGCCACCCGGACCCTCACGACCTCGCCACGATTCGCAGGCTCCTCCACGTCTTTGGCCTCGCTTCTGGGCTGCACACCAACTTTGACAAGTGCTCGGCCACTCCTATTCAATGCACTGAGGATCACATTGCTGCTATAGACGTGGAGTTGCAATGCCCCGTCACTCACTTTCCCATCACCTACCTCGGGCTGCCCCTCTCAGTCCGCAAGGCCTCTTCGACAAGCTTGGAGCCGATCATTGACAAGCTTGGGCGCAAGCTCTCTACATGGCGGGCATCTATGCTATCCAAGGGAGACCGCCTATCCCTTGTGCGCCACGTCCTTAGTGCCATCCCCACGCACTTCCTCATGGCCATCGCCTTCAGCAGCACTGCCATTAAGAAGGTGAACCGGATCATCCGCGGATTCTTATGGGCTGGATCGGATAAGGCCAATGGGGGCTAGTGCCTCGTCAACTGGCAGCGTGTATGCCGGCCGATCTCCCTCGGTGGCCTCGGCATCCGAGACATCCAGCGTACGGGCATCTCTCTCCGCGTTCGCTGGCTATGGCTGCAACGTACCGATGCTACTCGCCCGTGGAGCCACCTTCACATCCCCCACGATGCGGACACGAGTGCAAATTTTCAGAGCCTCCACGACTTGGCAACTGGGAGCTGGAGATTCTTGCAGATTCTGGACCGACCATTGGATCACTGGCAGGTCCGTGGCCGAGATTACCCCTCTCGTTCTAACTCTTGTCCCAAGACGCCTTCGGAAGGAGAGATGCGTGCGTGATGGGCTGCAGCAGCGCTCTTGGGTACAGGATATCCGAGGTGCGCTCGGGCCGGCGGCCATGGTGCAGTACGTCGAGCTATGGCGTTCGGTGCGGCACATTGCGCTCTCTAGCAAGCCAGACACGCTACGCTGGCGTTGGACCTCCTCTGCTACGTACACGGCAAGCTCCTGCTACAAGGCCCTATTCTTTGGAGCCTGTGAAGACCCTTTCTGGCGGCTCACTTGGCGGCCTTGGGCTCGTCTCCGCGTCAAATTCTTCCTGTGGCTGGCCATGCAAAACCGTTGCTAGACCGCGGAGCGCCTGGCTCACCGCGGATTGCCCCACAACGACGCCTGCGTCTTGTGTGACCAGGAGGATGAGACCATGCACCACCGTCTTGCCGGATGCTCTTTCTCTCGCCAAGTTTGGCACGAGATCCTCGGCTGGGCCCGCGTGCCCATTAGCCTCCTGGACCACGACACGCCATTCCAATTGTGGTGGCAATCCTCTCTCGACCTCGCGCCCACTTCCATGCGCAAGGGCCTAGCCTCCCTCATCATCCTCTTAGCCTGGTGGATTTGGAAGCAACGAAATGCCTGTATCTTTGACGGAGCGACGCCATCGATTACCTTCACATCCGACACCATCAAGGATGAGGCGCGTCTATGGGCCAAGGCAGGCGCTACCGGACTGCAAAACAGTATCCCCGGCGCGTAGTCTCTAGTTTCTAGCTGTGGGGCTGAGCACACCCCTATCTGTTGTGCTCCTTCGCTTGTTCACCATGCCTAGTGCGCACATGGCATTGTAAGCGTTGTAATCCCATGCTTGTACTCTCCTTCTATCACTACAAAGATACGCAGCTTGCGTATTCGCGAAAAAAAATGAGAACAAAAACTCATCTTGTAAACTACAAGGTTGGAACAATTAGCAGATATACTTGACAAAACTACATTGAGTACACCAAATAGATTGAACATTCTTGAAAAGAAAAATGATGCGTAGTTCCACATACTACTTAGAAAATAAGAAAGATTTCAAAATACCTGACTAATGATTGAATGGAAATTAAAATTTTACATGAATTGGCCGTTTCAAAACTTTAACAGCGTCGTTAACGGATATTGACTTGTTCTGGTGATCAACAGCTGTAAACATTTTGTCTACATCTCCTTTCTTAATATCTTGCTTTCTAACTGTCACACCAAATCCTTCAGGACCACCCTTTAAAATCTAAAAGAAAAATAATCGTTCTTACAACGGGACAACACAAAAATGTGGAACTCAAGCATGGTAGGGCAGCCTCAAGCCGCTTGGGTAGCCTCACTAGTAGAAAAAGAGGCTTCCATACGCCCCCATTAGTCCCCAAAATAATCGAACCGCGACCAAAGGGGTCTTTAGTCGCGGTTCGGGAGGAGACCCGCGACCAACTATCTGGGCCCAGCGCGCGCTGGCGGACGGGAGGGGCTTTAGTCCCGGTTGGCCTGGCCAACCGGGACTAAAGGTCCTCAGGCTGGCCCGAAGGCCTTTAGTCGCGGTTGGCCAGGCCAACCGGGACTAAAGGTTAGACCTTTAGTCCCGGTTGGTCTGGCCAACCGCGACTAATGGCCCGAACCTTTAGTCGCAGTTGGCCCGAACCCCGTTAAACATTTTCAAAATCCTCAAAAACCTAACAGAAAAAAGATACGGGGCTTTTAAGATTTGGAGAGGCAAAAAATTTCAAAAAATTTCAAATTGTGGTCAAACTGTGGTCAAACAATGGTCAAACTAATTATTCTAGAATATTAGTGTTACTAAATAATTATTTCAGTTTTTTTAAAATTTTGGTCAAATCTGGTCAAACTGTGGTCAAACAGTGGTCAAACAATGGTCAAACTAATTATTCCAGAAATATTAGTGTTACTAAATAATTATTGTTTTTTAAAACAATAGTTTCAAACTCAAACAGTGAAATGTGTCACTTCATGCTCAAGCTAAATTCCTGAGGGTTAATAGAATTGACATCCTACTATTGTCAGGAAAATAACAAGTGCAGACTTGGAAACGAGGGAGAATAGAACCCGGAAGTTAAACGTGCTCAGGCTGGAGTAATGAGAGGATGGGTGACCGTCCGGGAAGTTAGATGATTTGGAATGATGAGGGGTGATTAGAGATTAGAGGTTAAATTGAGCAGTGATGAGGGGTGGTGATTAGAGATTAGAGGTTAAAATAATTCAGAAATTTGAAAATAAAAAAAATTAAAAAAAAATTCGCAAAAAAAACCTGCGGAGGAGGCCTTTAGTCCCGGTTAGCCACGAGAACCGGGACTAAAGGACTAGCCTTTAGTCCCGGTTAGCCACGAGAACCGGGACTAAAGGACGGGCCTTTAGTCCCGGTTGGCCACGAGAACCGGGACTAAAGCCTTTAGTCGCGGTTCGTAAGAGGCGCGACTAAAGGGGGAGGGGGTCTTTAGTCGCGCATATTTAGTCTCGGTTGCACAGCCGGGACTAAAGGCCTTTGCGAACCGGGACTAAAGGCCTTTTTTCTACCAGTGCCTCAAGCCTCTTGGGCAACACAAAAATGGGACAACGTTCTCATGATCCACCACGACAACTGGCTTCCGCGCCAGGGCAGCCTCAAGCCGCTTGGGCAGCAATATATTTCAGGTGTTACTCAGGTGCGCCACCTCTTGGATGAATCAGGCGCTGCATGGGATATGGACAAGGTGGAGAGGATGTTCACTCCAGGGGATAATGAGGATATTAAGCAGATTGTGGTAGGCGGGCCGAATATGAGGGATTACATCGCATGGAGCTTCACCAACAACGGACAATTTTTAGTCAAGTCGGCGTATCACCTATGCATGAGTTTGAATGGCCTCAAGACCGGACAGCCGGGTTCTTCGATGCCGAGCAGGGAGCACAAAGCGTGGCTCGCCTTTTGGGACACTAATGCTCCGGGAAAGGCAAAGATTCATGCATGGCGACTGATGAAAAACAGTCTCGCCGTTGGTACGGAACTGCATCGGCATCGGATCAAGCCGGGAGTGTTTTGCTGCGCTTGTGGACTAGAAGAGACCTTGCACCACCATATCTGGGCGTGCCCTCATTCAGAGCTGTTTTGGAAACACTTGTGCGAAGATATGGGGGAACCGGTGGTGTGGCCGCCGGCGATGGACGGCTCGCTGAACAGACTAGTAGCCTGGCTTAAGGCCTGGTTTGCTTAAGCGGGTGCGGCAGAACGCGAGACGATGGTCCATGCGTTGTATGGCCTATGGTGTGCGAGAAACGAAACTAGAGATGGGAAGAGGATCCAAGACGCCCGAGAGCTGGCAGAGAAAGTGCACGATCACCTACAGGAGTGGCACGTTGTTCACGCGAAGGAGCCGACGATCAAGGAACCAAGGCGACCGGAGAGGTGGTAGCCACCAGGAGCCAGGGTGGGTCAAGGCTAATGCTGACAGAGCAACGTCTAGGGCGCAAGACAGGGGGAGGTGGAGGAGTGGTTCTCAGGAATCACCATGGTGCTTTTAGAGGAGGGACTTCTGTCTTCTTCTCGGGTATCACTAACCCCCTACACTCAGAGATCCTCGCGCCGAGAAGTGCCGAGCAATTGGCAATCAGTGAGGATATTCATCGCTTGCACGTTGAACTTGATAGTCATGAGGTGGTGGCAATGCTTAATGAGGAAACCAGGAATCTCTCCACCTTTGGCCCTGTCGTGGAGATAAAGGAGCTGTTGAGGACTCGCCAAGAGTTCAGAGTCACTTGGGTTCGGCGCTCGGCGAATGGAGCAGCGCATGGTCTAGCTAGAGAGGGGATTTGCAATGAAAATAATATCATTTTTGTTTTTCCTCCGGACTGTATTATTCAAGTTGAAGCGGACGAGATCCCAAACTTTACTTAAGCTAAATAAAGATGCAGTATTCCCCTAAAAAGCATGGATGAGAAGAATACTACCTTAAAACCATCTTTATCAACAGCAATAATCACTCAAAAATCTTTTCGGCTGCTAATATTTACAACGTCAAATATACATAGTACAAAAGTATATATTTATGCTAGCAACAGGCACCCCTGGTTTTAGAACAGAAGATGCTATCTAGAATGGGGAATTGATGAAACACAAGATGACGGAGTTATGTCTAGCCATGGCAATAGTCTTCACGAACAAGAAGTGTATTGGTCATCTTTCAGAATTCCAACAACAAAATAAAGATAGATCTCATCAGCTGCAAACCCTAACAGGTAATAACAGGTTAACTATTTCCAAAAAGAAGACTAACATGTTAAGAGCTAGAATTTGAATTCAAATACATGTAATCTCTAGTAATTTCTTATCTTCTTCCACAATCTGTGCCTTTTGCTTGGACAGGTAACCAACCACCCGCGAATATGCCAAGCCAATTTTTTTTACAGATTCATGCAGTACCATGGCATGGCAAAATTTAGATGTTGTCCAAACATGGACACTCTTGCGGTGAAGGTAAAGGCCTAATCCAGTTTGAGGTGGTATTGCTAGGGTTTTGATGACCAGGGAGCATGCAGTACACTCCACATCACATCCAATCCGAGATACCTGAGCTTTGTGCAGTAGCTCGAGCACCATGGAGAAGAAAAAGTTGCCCACCAAGTGTACCCAAAACCAAGAAGAACTGAGGTGTATTGAATCTTAAATTGTTGGGGATATAACTATTAGGTATGACCCGCCCGGGAGGAGCCGGGATATACCTATGGTGATTCATCATCATGAAGCCCATGAAGATATTTAAAGATGGTGGTTCAATAAGGTCCCAAGGCCCAAAGGCGGCTTAAGGCCCGTAGAGATAAACCGCCATATATGTGTAACTTGTATTGTAAGGCATGAATAGATAGTCACCGAGCGGGACACTGTTTATGAGCCGGTCGGGACTCTGTGAGCTGCTGGGCGTCGACCTCTATATATAAAGGGACGACCCGACAGCGGTTCAGGACAAGTAACAAGAGATCGAAAGGTAGGTCAAGCGGATTCGCTCCCTGGTAATCGAGACATAAGCAATACCACCTCAAAACTGGATTAGGCCTTTACCTTCACCGCAAGGGGCCGAACCAGTATAAACTCCCGTGTCCTCTGTCCCGTTTTAACCCCTTTAAGCTTCCTAGTTGCGATGGCTGCAGGACTAAGTCCTTTTGCTCGGACATCTGCCGTGACCTTTCCACGACAGTTGGCGCCCACCGTGGGGCCAGCGCATGATGGATTTGAGTTCTTGAAGGGCAGTTTCGAAGGGCTCAAGGGATACGCTGTGGGCCGGATGACCAAGAGTCGTCGCGGAAAGCTCTACATCGACGACGCAGGCTAGGGCCCCGACGCCGGCTCAATTGAGTACGGGTACCGGGTCCCCTTCAGCGGAATCCATGTCTTCATCGGCAAGATCGGCGAGCAGGGCCCTGAGCCGGACATCTGCACCGACATCATCGAGACGGCTCAGCATGCGAGACCCACCCGAGCTCAGCCCGCCATGAAGCATGCCTTCGTGGGATGCATCCATGGAGGGGAATTTCTTGAAGGATCTATGTCTGGTGGTGAGACGGCCATCTACTTCGATGGTGAGTCGTCCACGGGCGAAACTGATTCATTGTATCAATTGCAAGACGGCAAGCTTGGGGGCTATTCTGATGGCAATAGTATTCCGGACCCCATTGAGCTACCAAACAGAGTCAGGATATTCATGGCTGGCACGCAACCTGGGAAAAACTCTACAGCTGCGGCAGCAATGACTTCCGGGCCAGCGACGGTGATGGTAGCCGGGGTAGGAGGCCCTGCGCGCCCACCGGCTCAAGTTTTGATGGCCCTGATGGATAAATTAACAACTCTACTAACAGCCGTGGTTAACCCGGCAAATCAAGCTCAGCATGATGCGGAGGTGACACAGTTACGTGAGGAGGTAGCGCAAGACAAAGAAGACCTGGCAACAGAGGATGTCAGGATGGCCGCGGAACGGGCGGCTTTGGATGCTCAAGCCCAGCGGATTCAGTCAGAAGCTTTCCAGCTTATGATGGATCAGAACGCGTCAAATGAGATCATGAGGAGAAGGCACCAGTCCCGTCTACCTACAGTTTATGAGCCTAGAAACCTCTTCCGTACGCCCGGTGCAGGACCCAGTAACCCGCCGGAGATAAACCGGGCTGCGGCGCCCGGAGCAGGAACGCCGGTGAAAACGCCTGTGACGGAACCCCCTCGTCTGAATACTGCTCCCCTCAGCATGTACCGACACGACCGGCTCATTATTCTAATCCTTTTGAGAACATGATTGCTGCAGCGGCACGATTGGCGGCTCTCTCGGTGGATGGTGACTCTCCAACGGTGGTTGCAACATGAAGGGTCTGGGAACTTCTTCAGACAGCCTTGGCACAGCAGGAGGCATATTCTTACAGTCGGGATAGGATCCACTCGACCCCCCGCCCAAGCCAGAGCCGGATCTATAGCAGGCACATGCACTCACCAGCTATTTCAAGCAACACCCGGCGCCATGACCAGCCGCACGGGCCCAGGATGGAGCTCTTAATGTGGTTGATCAGGACAAAGTGCGTCAAGAAGCTGAGCAGGCGGCTCGGCGGGTGGCTTACCAGCCCCTTCCGGTTTACCCAACGACTTCGGTCGAGGCAGGCGTAACTTCAAGATCTACGGGTGTACCCTGTTTGGTGCCGGCTCTGGGGAATGAGCGTTTGCCCAAGGATTTCAAGGGACCTCGAAAGGTGCCTAATTACACAGCCGACTTACCCCTTGAGGCGTGGATTGAAAGTTATGAGATGGCCATGGAGCTACTGGAGGTCAGTGACGCCGTGTGCGCCAAATACTTCACCATGATGCTGGATGGAACGGCCCATACTTGGTTAAAAGGGCTGCCTGCTAATTCCATTGCTTCATGGGTAGAGTTAAAGGCCTAGTTCATTCAGAACTTTAAAGACACATGCAAGCAGCCAATGTCGATTGTGGACTTGACTAATTGCAAGCAAGAGGAGGGAGAATCCACAACCCATTGGGTGTGCTGGGTCAAAGCTATCATACATTCATCCGATAACATGAACGCCGGCTCTGCAGTCTTAATGTTAGAGAAGAATTGCTGTTTCGAGCCTCTAAAACAGAAGCTGTGGCGGCTGAAGCGCGATTGTAATGACATGGGCTAGCTGATGGCGGCTCTAGTCAAATATGCCGACTCTGATAGTACCAAGGATCCTCAGTCTGACGATGAGAAGGCAGGGAAGGGAAAGAAGAACGGCAATGCTAAGGGTCCGCAGCATAACCCGGCGAATCAGGGGAGCAACGGTAAACGCAAGGCGGATGGTAACTCGGAGTTTGTGGCTAACACCAATGCACAATGCAACAATCGATGTCGTAAGGGGAGGCCGCCTCCTCAGAACAGCCGGTCAGGTCCTACTCTTGAGCAATTACTGAATGAGCCCTGTTCAAGGCATGGTTCACAGGGGAAGCCAGCCACTCACCTTTGGAAAGATTGTACGATTATGAAGGCTTTCAAAAATTCCAACGCGTTTGACAGCGATCAAGGGCCGGGCGGCGGCTCAGGCGATGGTGGTTCCCAAGGCCCGGGTTATGGAGGTGGCGGTTCTAATTCCGGCTTCCTGGGCCACCAAAATAATCAGGGTGGATATAATCAAGGTAACCAAGGTGGTTACAATCAGCAATCTGGCCAAGGGGGTCAGCAGCAGCAGCAGTCCGGGTATCAAAGTCATCCAAAGCAGTTGAACAGCGGGCAGTATCACGTTTTCACCACAAGTTTGTGCAAACGGGACCAGAAGCTTCACAAGAGGTCTGTGAACGTCGTTGAGCCGGCAGTTCCCCAGTACTTGCGATGGTATGAGTAGCCCATTATGTGGAGCCGGTTCATCACCCGCCCCGGGTTGATAATCCGAGTCACCTAGCTTTGGTGGTAGCGCCTCAAGTTGGTGGATACAAATTCACTAAGGAACTTATGGATGGAGGTAGCAGCATTAATATCCTTTACTATGAGACTTTCCGTTGCATGGGGTTAACTGACAAAAATCTTAAGACATCCAACACTGTTTTCCATGTAGTGGTGCCTGGTAAGTCGGCGTACCCTGTGGGTAAGATTGAGCTGGAGGTGGCCTTTGGAGATGAGCATGATTCCAGGGCTGAGAAGTTAACTTTTGAAGTGGTCAAAATCAGAAGCCCGTACCACGCTCTGTTTGGACGACTGGCTTATGCCAAGTTCATGGCGCGGCCGTGTTATGTTTATGTACAGCTCAAGATGCCATGTTATAAAGGAACCATCACGGTGCATGGGAGTCGGAAGATAGCCCTGGAATGTGAGGAAGGCGATGCTGCTTATGCTGAGTCTGTCTGTGCAACAGAGGAATTGAAGTTTTATAAGGACAATGTTGACCCGGCGGATATGACGTCTTTGAAAAAGCCAACTACAGAGCATGACCCGGTGATGAATTTTAAGTCGACTGATGACACCAAGCTGGTTGATTTTGTTCCTGGCGACTCATCCAAGCAGTTCAGTATCAGTGCAAACGTGGATCCCAAATAGGAAAGCGTGCTCATCGAGTTCATTCGTGAGAACCGGGACATCTTTGCATGGAAACCTTCTGACATGCGAGGTGTACCGAGAGAACTCGCTGAGCACACTCTCAATATTGATCCGAAATTTAAGCCGGTCAAGCAGTTTCTTCGGCTATTCAACGAGGAGAGGCGTAAGGCCATTGGTGAGGAAGTGGCCTGGCTCTTGGCAGCTGGGTTCATTGTTGAAGTTTTTCATCCAGAGTGGTTGGCTAACCCGGTGCTGGTGCTCAAGAAAAATGGCACTTGGCGTATGTGTGTGGATTACATGGACTTAAACAAGGCTTGTCCGGCTGATCCCTTTGCTCTCCCTCGTATTGATCAAATCATTGATGCTACGGCGGGTTGTGCAGGCAACTTTTATTACTCCCTTTGGAGCCTTCTGCTATGTGTCTATACCTTTTGGGCTCAAGAGTGCCCAAGCGACTTACCAGCGCTATGTGCAGAATTGTCTTTAGAGTCAGATTAGGCGCAATGTTCATGCTTATGTGGATGAAATTGTGGTGAAATACAGAGAGAAAGAAACCTTGATAGATGATTTGAAGGAAACCTTTGATAATCTCCGGGTCTACAATATGATGCTTAACCCGACCAAGTGTGTCTTTGGTGTGCCAGCAGGCAAGCTTTTGGGATTTCTGGTTTCTAACAGAGGCATAGAGGCTAACCTGGAGAAGATCAAGGCCATTACCTCTTTGGCAAAACCCAAGTGTATCAATGATGTTCAACGTCTGGCGGGTTGTATTGCTGCTTTAAGCCGGTTCATAAGCCGGTTAGGTGAAAAGGCCATACCGCTGTATCAGATGATGAAGAAAACAGATGACTTCGTCTGGAGTGACACTGCGAACCACGCGTTTGAAGATTTGAAGAGGCAGCTTGTTGAGCCGCCAGTCCTTGCTGCTCCCATTGATAAGGAGCCGTTGTTGCTCTATGTGGCTGCTAATGCCTGGGCTGTCCGCGTAGCTGTTGTGGTGGAACAGAAGGAGGCAGGCAAGGAATATCCGGTTCAGCGGCCAGTTTATTATATCAGTGAGGTGCTCATTGAGTCCAAGCAAAGGTATCCACATTGGCAGAAGCTTGTTTATAGGGGTGTTCATGGCCAGCTGGAAGCTTAAGCAATATTTTCTGGGTCATTTCACAACTGTGGTCAGCTCTGCTCCTTTGGGAGATATCATTCAAAATAGAGAAGCCACAGGGCGGGTAGCCAAGTGGGCTATTGAGTTTGGACCTCATGGTTTAAAATATATGCCTCACACTGCTATCAAATCTCAAGCATTGGTGGATTTCATCAACGACTGGACAGAGCTGCAAATGCCCAAGAGAAGCCAGACAATACATATTGGATGATTCACTTTGATGGGTCCAGGCATTTGGAAGGCTCAGGGGCTGGAGTTGGCTTAGCTTCCCCTCGACGTGACAAGTTTTGTTATGTTCTAAGGTTGATGTTTCCCTGTACTAACTGTTGGGGAACGTAGCAGAAATTCAAAATTTTCTACGCATCACCAAGATCAATCTATGGAGTAATCTAGCAACGAGGGGAAGGGGAGTGCATCTACATACCCTTGTAGATCGCGATGCAGAAGCGTTGCAAGAACGCGGATAAGGGAGTCGTACTCGTAGCGATTCAGATCGCGGTTGATTCCGATCTAAGCACCGAAGAACGGTGCCTCCGCGTTCAACACACGTGCAGCCCGGTGACGTCTCCCATGCCTTGATCCAGCAAGGAGAGAGGGAGAGGTTGGGGAAGACTCCATCCAGCAGCAGCACGACGGCGTGGTGGTGGTGGAGGAGCGTGGCAATCCCGCAGGGCTTCGCCAAGCACCGCGGGAGAGGAGGAGGAGGGAGAGGGGTAGGGTTGCACCGAAAGAGAGACGTTCTCGTGTGTCTTGGGCAGCCCAAACCTCAACTATATATAGGGGGGAGGGGGCTGCGCCCCCCTTAGGGTTTCCACCCCCAAGAGGAGGCGGCCAGCCCTAGATCCCATCAAGGGGGGCGGCCAAGGGGAGGAGAGGGGGGCGCCCCACTAGATGGGCCCTAAGGCCCATCTGGACCTACGGTTTGCCCCCTCCCACTCTCCCATGCGCCTTGGGCCTTGGTGGGGGGCGCACCAGCCCACCTGGGGCTGGTCCCCTCCCACACTTGGCCCACGCAGCCTTCTGGGGCTGGTGGCCCCACTTGGTGGACCCCCGGGACCCTCCCGGTGGTCCCGGTACATTACCGATTTCACCCGAAACTTTTCCGGTGACCAAAACAGGACTTCCCATATATAAATCATTACCTCCGGACCATTCCGGAACTCCTCGTGACGTCCGGGATCTCATCCGGGACTCCGAACAACATTCGGTAACCACGTACATACTTTCCCTATAAACCTAGCGTCATCGAACCTTAAGCGTGTAGACCCTACGGGTTCGGGAACCATGCAGACATTACCGAGACGTTCTCCGGTCAATAACCAACAGCGGGATCTGGATACCCATGTTGGCTCCCACATGTTCCACGATGATCTCATCGGATGAACCACGATGTCGGGGATTCAATCAATCCCGTATGCAATTCCCTTTGTCTAACGGTATGTTACTTGCCCGAGATTCGATCGTCGGTATCCCTATACCTTGTTCAATCTCGTTACCGGCAAGTCTCTTTACTCGTTCCGTAACTCACATCATCCCGTGATCAACTCCTTGGTCACATTGTGCACATTATGATGATGTCCTACCGAGTGGGCCCAGAGATACCTCTCCGTTTACACGGAGTGACAAATCCCAGTCTCGATTCGTGCCAACCCAACAGACACTTTCGGAGATACCCGTAGTGCACCTTTATAGCCACCCAGTTACGTTGTGACGTTTGGCACACCCAAAGCATTCCTACGGTATCCGGGAGTTGCACAATCTCATGGTCTAAGGAAATGATACTTGACATTAGAAAAGCTCTGAGCAAACGAACTACACGATCTTGTGCTAGGCTTAGGATTGGGTCTTGTCCATCACATCATTCTCCTAATGATGTGATCCCGTTATCAACGACATCCAATGTCCATGGTCAGGAAACCGTAACCATCTATTGATCAACGAGCTAGTCAACTAGAGGCTTACTAGGGACATGGTGTTGTCTATGTATCCACACATGTATCTGAGTTTCCTATCAATACAATTCTAGCATGGATAATAAACGATTATCATGAACAAGGAAATGTAATAATAACCAATTTATTATTGCCTCTAGGGCATATTTCTAACACTAACAATGCAGCTGAGTATGAAGCCTTGCTCCATGGTCTTCGGATGGCTAAGGAGATGAACTTAAGCCGGGTGAGGTGTTTTGGCGACTCCGACTTGGTAGCTCAGCAAGTTTCAGGCAAATGGGATTCTAAAGACCCGATCATGGCGGCTTATCACCGTGAGGTTGATGCTATTGCTGGGCACTTCAAGGGTTATCAGGTGGAACACATCGATCGCAGGAAGAATGAGGCAGCTGATGCTTTGAGCCATTTGGGATCTCAGCGTAAGCCGGTGCCACCTAATACTTTCTTGGATGTTCTGCACAACCCCTCCGTCAAATTGCCTACAGAGGAAGATTTGGCTATTCCTGACCCGGAGGCACAGTTGGTGGCGGCCCTGCACGTTATTCCAGATTGGATACTACCATATTTGGCTTACATGACCCGGGGTGAGTTGCGTGAGGATGAATCTTTGGCCCGGCAGATAACCCGGCGGTCTAAGTCAATGACAGTTGCCAATGGCGAGTTACACCATTGCAATGTCACTGGGGCGTTTCAGCGTTGCGTTTCTCCTGAGGAAGGCCGTGAGATTCTTCGTGAGATTCATGAAGGAGATTATGGTCACCATGCCGGTTCCAAGTCCCTTGTGGCAAAACCTTTCCGTCATGGATTTTATTGGCTGACGGCTCATGCTGATGCCGAAGATTTAGTCTTGAGATGTGACGGTTGTCAGAAATTCTCACGACGAGCTCATGTGCCGGCTCAAGAATTGAGGATGATTCCAATTACTTGGCCGTTTGCAGTCTGGGGGCTTGATATGGTTGGGCCTTTCATAAGATCCAAAGATAAAAAGACCCACCTTTTGGTGGCGGTTGATAAATTCACAAAGTGGGTCGAGGCAGATCCAGTTAGTAAGTGTGATGCAGCCACAACGGTTCAATTCTTGAAAAAGGTGATTTTTTGTTTTTGCTTTCGACACAGCATTATAATTGACAATGGCACTAATCTGTCCAAGGGTGCCATGGAGGAGTTTTGTCAACGTGAGCATATTCGAATTGACGTTTCAGCAGTAGCTCACCCTCAGTCCAATGGTCAAGCTGAACGAGCCAATCAAGAAATTTTGAAAGGCATCAAGCCCCAGCTTATGGTTCCCTTGCAACGGACGCCGGGTTGTTAGGTGGAGGAGTTACCTTCAGTGCTATGGAGTATCACTACTACCCCCAACAGATCTACGGGTTACACCCCTTTCTTCATGGTTTATGGAGCAGAGGCGGTTCTTCCCAGTGACATCCGTCATGACTTGCCACGCGTGGTGGCTTACATTGAAGCTAATAATGAACAAGCGCGTCAGGATGCACTTGACCTATTAGATGAGAAGCATGACCTGGCGGCAGCCTACTCGGTGATTTACCAATAGGACCTGCGTCGTTATCACAGCCGCCAGGTTAAGTCCAGAACCTTTCAAGAAGCTGATTTGGTGCTTTGGCTCATCCTGGATCAAACTGTTGCACACAAATTATCCCCACCTTGGGAAGGGCCCTTTGTGGTCAGCAAGAATTTGAACAATGGGTCATACTACCTTATCGATGTTCGAGAGCACAAAGACTCACGTAAGTCGGAGGAGGAGACCCGCTGGCCGTGGAATATTGCTCATCTTTGGCCTTACTACACATGAGCCACCGGCTCTTATGATGTACATATTTTTATCATGTATATATTATGGGGATTATAATAAAGCAGGGTCTCTATTGTTTTATCTTCAAATGATCATGTGTCTTCATCGTCATCAATGACCATTGGGGCGGATCGTATTCGAATCTAGCTTAACCCCTTTGGCACAGCTTCTTGATCATATTCGAATCATAGCTGTTCAAACCTCTTGATCATTTGGGGGCTGGATCGTATTCGAATCATGGCTTAACCCCTTTTGGTCCGACTCTGATTGTATTCGAATCAGAGTCGTTAAAAATGTCTCAGGGTCACTTGGGGGCTTCCTGTTCAAACATAGGTGTCACTCACCAAAGAGAACATAGTTGTCGGTACCCTCTTGATCGGCACAATGCCAAAACTTAAGGTCACTTGGGGGCTTCCTGTTCAAACGTAGGTGTCACTCACCAAAGAGAACATAGCTTTCGGTACCCACTTGATCGGCGCAATGCCAAAAACCACTTGGGGGCTTCCTATTGAAACATAGGTGTCGTTCACCAAAGAGAACATAGCCATTAACCCTTTTGGTCCGGCTTCCTGTTCAAACATAGGTGTCGTTCACCAAATAGAACATAGCCTCGTGTTTTTTCTCTTTTTATTTATTTAAGTCTTTTGAAACGGTTTTCCGGGTTTCTCTTGATACTTTTTTGCTTACATCTGAAGCATATATGTGACTTCAAGTAACCCGGCTTGACTTTGGACGATAAGTCGCCAGCACATGAGAGACATAAAGCAGTTGGAAATTTTGGCTTCTAAAGATTGGGTTATCACCCTTATTACACAGGTCATATAAACCAGCAGTACAAATTCAATATCACAGGTATGATATTGTTACTATAGTTATGTTTCATGTTCTGATTCATACCAGCCTTATCTATGACTCTTTTTACATATCAGTGTTTATATGTGAGATATTATGACCCGCTCTGCGGGAAACCGCCAAGGGTTCTTCTGATCTATTTCTGTGCGCAGGATAGTTCAAGGATTTTCTTATGCAAAGTCACACAAGTGATAAGTGTAAAGAGGATAAGTATCAAAGGGCGGCTTAACAGTGTTGAGCACCAAAACATGCACGATGGCATGACAGAGCAAAGTCATTACTACCCTATTACATGGCTCCCCGAGTCCAAAGATCAGCTGTTTTTTCAAAGTCATGAATATGAACCGCCCAGCGGATCGGTTTTCTTGTTGGCCTGATGCTTCTGGATCAACCCTCTCCGCTTCTTTGTCCTGTTCCACGTCCTGGAAGGTTGATGATGACCAGTCAATGCCATTCAAAGCTTGAAATTCAGCTTCATCATCAATTAGCTTGGATGGGTCAACTTTAGGGGCGAAGGTGTGCTTATGGATTGGGGGGATCAGGCCTGTCACTTTATAACGCGGCGTCGGCATCCTCTGGTTTCCCGCATCATAAGCCGGATGGTACTTGGTGAGGTCTGTCTCATCGGCAATCAGGGTGGCCACAGGGCGTATCTCCTTCACGCAAGCAGCGAAGTCCTCCTGTTCAAATGAAGTGCCATCTTCCTTGAGGCTTGGGTACCCAATAGAGATGTCGGCCGGGTCTAATTCCGGTAACCATGCTTTGGCCCGGCTTAAGGAAGTCACGGCTCCGGCTCTCGCAGATGATCGCTTTAATTCATTAAACCGCTGGGGCAGTATAGAAAACTTCTTTAGCACATCAACCAGGAGTGTGGGGGCTTCATTGGATAGGGCAACTGTGGCCAAGGCACACTGAGCTCCAGTGTAAAGCTGTTCTACGAGTGTGTAAACCGCCTTCAGCTTCACGAGCATGTCCTGGTTGAGGTTAATGCTCCTGGGGCCTGCATAGTAATAACAGATGAGTTAAAGACCATTCATATGATCAAGAGAAAGATTCAACAGTTGACACTTGTAGGGCGACTTACCAAAGATAGCCGAGACCATCTGAGACACATGGCATTTTAAGCCGGACAATTCAGTGGTCACCTCTTCAAGAGCCGCATCTGCTTTTTCAGCTCGATGGGTCAAGGCAATCTTTTCTTCAGCCCAGGCGTCCTTTTCAACTTTAAAGACGGCCTTCATTTTTTCTGATTCAGCCACAGTAAATTCAAACTTTGAGTTTGCTTTCTGGGTCTCAGACTCTTGCAGTGCCAGGTGGGTCTTCAACTCAGACAGTTTGGTTTGAAGTTCAGCAGTGGTTGTCTATTCATAAATCGGATCAATATTCTGGTTCAAGAGTTAGTTCAACATATAAAGTCCCAAGCCTTTTGCACGCAACAACACTTGGCACTTGGGGGCTAATGTCTACCGAAAGTTTTATCTCAGTGGTGGCTTAAGTGAATAAGTCCCAAGCACTTTGCAAGCAAAGAGTACTTGGCACTTGGGGGCTAATGCATATTGTTGTTAAAGAATAGGCAAGTAAGTATCATTTTTCACACATGGATATAAAGGACCGGCTCATTCATGCTGATTAAACCGGCCCTTGGGGACTACGGATTAAGTCGGAAGATCAAAAGATTCTACCAAAAGGATCAGATTTATGCTCATGGTTCATCTAAAGTCTACAGCATATTTATCATAGACAATAGACTTGGGGGCTGGCATAGTAAGCATAATTCAAAAAAGGAAGAATTCATACCTCAAACTTCTGGTGCATTTGTTTCACCATGTCAATTTCAAGATCGCGGCTGCTGTGCACTTGGCTAAGATAACCAGAAAAAACTTCGCCAATGTTCAAGTGGGAGTAATCAGCAATATCAGATCTGACTTTAAGTCGTTCAATGTGCTCCTCCTTGGCAGAATGCATGGCCAGCACAGTAGGCCTGCCCGGTTCTCTAAAGCCGGTGGCAGTGATTATCACGTCATCATCATGAAAATCAGCCGTCTTCGATGGGCTGGAGACTTCAGGGTTTAAAGATTCATCAATGGCTCGCTCCATAGGAGGGTCAGAGGTTGTTGGCGTGTCATGAACCGCTCAAGCGGTTCAGGAATAGAGATCTCAAGCGCTGGGATCTGTTGCTCCGGTTCATGCACTACCGGCTCTTCTGCCAACTTGTTCTTTTTTGGCCTCTTGCTGGGCTTTGCTTTTCTGCATGAGTCAAAAAGGTCAGTACAGATATAAAAGGAATAAAATGAATAAAGGATAAAGTAAATTGCCATTACCCAGGAGCAGTCTTGAAAGCCGGCAAGTTGGATTGAATTGAGTTGCCGGAAGATGAATGAGATGTATCCTGATAATTTGAGTCGTAAGAATTGACTAGTTGAAGAGTAAGACACGCCAAAGGATAAAAAGAGTTTACGTCGGGGATGACCTCATTTCGACTCTTCCTTGGCATGTTTGGTAAACCGGAGGAGAGTTCCGCGTCCCTGCTCGTCCGAGTTTGCCGCCGGCTCTCGTGTTGTTGTTGCTTCAAAATAAAGTGAGGATCCATATGAGCTAAGGGGTGTGAAAATCTTACTTTCTGGGTTACTCTTCGGATACTTTGTCTTGGCAAAGGCTCGGAGTCGGAGGAAATAATAGTTAACTCTTATTCCACTCCCTGACTCGTTCCCGTATCATCCTGGTGATAACTAGTGTCAATAAGATGGTTAAAGAAGGAGCCAAGAGAGTCAAGAGCTACCTACGATTCTGAGGAGTCCTCCAGTTGAAACAATTTGGAAGCATTGGGCTTCTTTCCTCTCTTCTTGGTGGCTTTCCTGGCGGCTTTCTTGGCCTTCCTTGCTCTCTTTGCAGCTTCATGGTCATATTCTTTCTTCCAAAACTCTTCGTCAGCCTGGGAAATCATCAAAGGTTGAGATAAGACAAAAGCATCAAAAATAAAGGTAAATTAATTAAAGTTTGGTGGCATACCCCTGGAGCCGAGTTAGCTATGCAGAAAGGGCTTAGGCCCACCTTGCCACATTCCGCTAGGCTTTCATTCAGAAGTGATTTCGTCATGTCATTGATAAGTTCCTCAGTTAACTCATTGGGGTTGTGGCGTAAAGGATCCTTTGTGTCACCGGTGTAAGTGCACATTAAACCGGGGCGGCGGCTCAAGGGGATGATCCGCCAGGCAACCCAACACCAGACCAAATCAATGCCATTTAAGCCGTTCCCCAACAGAGCTTTAACTTTTGCAATGGTGGGGGCGAGCTTCTGATGCTCAGCAGCTGACAACTTGTCGGGAAGTGGATGATTGGATTCAAGACGCCGGGCTCGAAAGCCGGGAAGAGGGTTCTCATCAGCCGGAGATGTATCTTGGCAGTAGAACCATGTCTGGTTCCAGTCTTTGGGATGACTCGGCGGCTGCGCATACGAAAAGATGGCATCTCTCCGTCATTGGATTGAAACCCCACCAAGTTCCAAGCTGGGGCCGTTGGAATGTTCATTTTGGCGGTTCAAGTAAAAATATTCTCTGAAAAGTTCGAAGCTGGGTTCTTCTCCAAGGTATACCTCACAGAACACTTGGAAGTTGCATATATTAGACACGGAATTGGGTCCGATGTCTTGAGGAGGGAGGTCGAAAAAGCGCAGAACGTCTCTGAAGAACTTAGAGCCGGGCGGCGAAAAGCCCCGGTTCATGTGATCAGTGAAGACAATGATTTCTCCTTCCTTGGGTTGAGGTTTCTCTTCCGTCGGTTTAGGAGGGCGGTAAGACATGATATCCTTTTCAGGCAGATAGCCGGTTTTCACAAAATCTTCAAGTGTACGCTCCGTGACAATGGAGCGAACCCAGTTGCAGGAAGTGGTTGTTTTGGGCGGCATTGCGAAGAACGAGGCCTAAAAAGGATAAAACTGTCGGTTCAAAATTAAGCCGGAGGAAAAGGTATTATAGCAAGTATCATACTAGCGGCTTATAAAGAGGCCTAATGGTATATGAATAATTACGAGGTTATTTAAGCCGCCATGAGCAGTTTGATGATTATTTATTGAGCATTGCAAATTAAAGCCGGAGGTATGAGCCGCCATGGCTAGGTGGATCTATCAAGGTGCAGTTTTTTGGCTAAGTACCACACAAATAGGTTCCACAAATTGCAATCATTATTTTGGATCAGTGGCAGTTCAGAAAAGGAAATAAATTAAGACCTAAAAAACCAGTACATATGAGTTCATGAGTTTTAAGGGGATCTCTCCTCAAAGAAAAAGGATCCGCTGGTATGGAAGGCGGAGGCAAAACTACCACCGCTTATGTTCTGCGCCATTTTTAGATCAAAGAGGGTCAAGGTGCGGGCGCTAGGGATGAACTGCGATGAACTATGAAGAACATGGAGAAGTTCAGAAACCCTAATGCGGATTTGGGGTACGGGAAAGCAAGTACTTACAGATGCAGATCGACTGCGGAGGTGCGCCGCTGTTCTCTGGTTCGTTCAGGGTGATGCATCGGCCAAAGATGAGGACGACGGTGTGCGCTGCGGCGGCGGCGGAGCTTGAGCGGCAGAGGCTTGCGAGAGGAAGAAGACGATGGAAAAGTGGGAGAATGAGAAAAGGCAAGTCATGGCTATTTATAAGGAAAGGCCGATAAGTGGGAGCGAAAAACGAGGAGACCAGAACGTGGTTATCCAGCTGCTCAGGCGCCTCAATTTTCGGAACGGTCATTAAGATAAAGATCAGTTGAGGTATGTTTGATAAAATATGAATTAATGACAGGTGACGTCATGGCGGGTTATCACAAATCCAGAAGATGACGTGATGGCGGGTTATAAATTCTCGCGCAAATGAAGAGGAGAAGATTTTTCTAAGTATTGAAGATTGACATGAACCAGTTCAAATCAATCTGGGGCCTAATGTTGGGGATATAACTATTAGGTATGACCCGCCCGAGAGGAGCCGGGTTATACCTATGGCGATTCATCATCATGAAGCCCATGAAGATATTTAAAGTTGGCGGTTCAATAAGGGCCCAAGGCCCAAAGGCGGCTTAAGGCCCGTAGAGATAAACCGCCATATATGTGTAACTTGTATTGTAAGGCATGAATAGATAGTCATCGAGCCGGACACTGTTTATGAGCCGGCTGAGACTTTGTGAGCCGCTGGGCATCGACCTCTGTATATAAAGGGATGACCCGGCGGCGGTTCAGGACAAGTAACAAGAGATCGAAAGCTAGGTCAAGCGGATTCGCTCCCTGGTAATCGAGACATAAGTAATACCACCTCAAAGCTGGATTAGGCCTTTACCTTCACCGCAAGGGGCCGAACCAGTATAAACTCCCGTGTCCTCTGTCCCGTTTTAACCCCTTTAAGCTTCCTAGTTGCGATGGCTCCACGACTAAGTCCTTTTGCTAGGACATCTGCCGTGACCTTTCCACGACAAAAATAGAGTTAATATTTTTATCTGAAATAAGATGAGGAAAGGAAAGGTCACATCACCAAGATGTGGAGCAGCTCGGGGGGCGTGTGCACTACCGTTGGGTTGATCCACCATCGCCGGATAAAGGTAGGGTGGGGCATCACTCGCCGCTGCCGCCGAGAGCCACGACTTATGCGTACGGAGATGTGTTCCAAAGGTCAGTGGCCCATGACGCATGCTCGCCCCACCCAGCAGTAACTGGAACCCTGGTTCTATCACCGCAACCGCCGAGGAGGCGCTGCCGGCTTGTTGCCTCTGCCGCCAGCGTTGTTAGGGTTTTCAGGTCCTAGGAGGGGGAGGAGAGGGGGAGGCCGGGAGGGGGGTGAGCGAACTGCCACGGGGTGGACGGGTACCAATCGAAGGCCAGCGGATACTTTTTACGGACCTGTAACCCGAATCAACAAGCGTCCAGCGTTATCTCGTGGGCCCCTTGTGGCTCCCCTCACCGACTTCCTTCGCATATATATATCCATATACCCTGAAAACAGCCAGGAGCACCACGAAACCCTATTTCCACCGGCGCAACCTTCTGTACCCGTGAGATCCCATCTTGGGGCCTTTTCCGGCGCTCCGCTGGAGGGGGAATTGATCACGAAAGGCTTCTACATCAACACCATAGCCTCTCCGATGAAGTGTGAGTAGTTTACCACACACCTTCGGGTCCATAGTTATTAGCTAGATGTCTTCTTCTCTCTCTTTGATTCTCAATACAAAGTTCTCCTCGATCTTCTTGGAGATCTATTCGATGTGATTCTTTTTGCGGTGTGTTTGTCGAGATCTGATGAATTGTGGGTTTATGATCAAGTTTATCTATGAGAAATATTTGAATCTCCTCTGATTCTTTTATGTATGAATGGTTATGTTTGCAAGTCTCTTTGAATTATCAGTTTGGTTTGGCCTAATAGATTGATCTTTCTTGCAATGGGAGAAGTGCTTATCTTTGGGTTCAATCTTGCGGTGTCCTTTCCCAGTGACAGCAGGGGCAGCAAGGCACATATTTTATTGTTGCCATCGAGGATAAAAAGATGGGGTTTATATCATATTGCTTGAGTTTATCCCTCTACATCATGTCATCTTGCCTAATGCGTTACTCTGTTCTTATGAACTTAATACTCTATATGCATGCTGGATAGCGGTCGATGTGTGGAGTAATAGTAGTAGATGCAGAATCATTTCGATCTACTTGTCGCGGACATGATTCCTATATACATGATCATGCCTAGATATTCTTATAACTATGCACTTTTCTATCAATTGCTCGACAGTAATTTGTTCATCCACTGTAATACTTATGCTATCTTGAGAGAAGCCACTAGTGAAACCTTGGCCCCGGGGTCTATTTTCCATCATATAAGTTTCCGATTTATTTTATTTTGCAATCTTTACTTTCCAATCTATATCATAAAAATACCAAAAGTATTTATTATCTCTATCAGATCTCACTTTTGCAAGTGGCCGTGAAGGGATTGACAACCCCTTTATCGCGTTGGTTGCAAGGTTCTTATTGGTTTGTGCAGGTACGAGGGATTTGCGTGTAGCCTCCTACTGGATTGATACCTTGGTTCTCAAAACTGAGGGAAATACTTACGCTACTTTGCTGCATCACCCTTTCCTCTTCGAGGGAAAACCAAGGCACGCTCAAGAGGTAGCAAGAAGGATTTCTGGCGCCGTTGCCGAGGAGGTCCACAAGTCAAGACATACCAAGTACCCATCACAAACTCCTATCCCTCGCATTACATTATTTGCCATTTTCATCTCGTTTTCCTCTCCCCCACTTCACCCTTGCCGTTTTATTCGCCCTTCTTCTGTTCATCTTTTCGTTTGCTTTGATGTCTTACTTGGCTTGTTTGCTCGTTTGGTTGGAATAGTTGTTCATTTATTGCTAAACAGAGAACCTAAGATCTATGGATCCTCATCCGCTTGCTAATCTTTTTAACAGATCCAATTATGATGAACCAATTTCTAGTGATTTGAGTGCACTAGATTCTCTTTCTGAGGTTTTGCTTGAAATTCGTGAATCTGAAAATTGTGATGAAGAGATTCACGATAGCTCCTTGAATAAAAAGCATGATTGCAATCATTTTATTATAAATTCTATTAATGTCAATTGTGTTAATGATCATGATTGGGGTGATTCTTCTTATAATCGTGAAATTTTATTTAAGCCCCATGATGAATATGAGATTGATAATAAAGTTTGCAATAATACTGAAAGTGGGTTTGGAAGAGTGTCAACTTTAGATCCCACATATTTGGATAATGTTCAATCTTATGAAGTTTTTAATAAAAGTGGGTTTGGAGAGGTCATGACTTTAGTTAATAATAATCGCACTATTTTGGAAGAGTGTCAACTTTACATGCATATGGATCGTGTTGAAAATATTTTATGTGATAGCTATTTTGTTGAATTTGCGTATGATCCTACATTAATTATTATGAGAGAGGAAAATATGGTCGTAGAAATTTTTATCTTACTAAATTACCTCTCGTCATGTTGAGATTGCTATCGTCTCTTTCTTCTTCCTTGCATATGCTAGTTTTTGCTTGCCATGCAAATTTGTTTGCTTATAATATTCCTATGCATAAGAAGTATGTTAGACTTAGATGTGTTTCTCACGTGTTTCATGATGCTCTCTTTGCGCTTCAATTCTTGTCTTTCATGTGAGCATCATTAAAATTATCAATGCCTAGCTAAAAGGCTTTAAAGAAAAGTGCTTGTTGGGAGGCAACCCAATATTTTTCATTGCTGTTATTCAATAAATAATTCATCTAGCCTCTGTTTAGATGTGTTTTTATGTTTTAATTAGTGTTTGTGCCAAGTACAACCTATAGGATCATCTTGGGTGATAGTTAATTTGATCCTGCTGAAAAACAGAAACTTTTGCGCGCACAATAATAATTTTAATAAATCACAGGAACGTGATTTTTAGTTGATTATTTTTGGAGTAAATATATAGACAAATTGCCTAGGACTTCCTATTTTGGTAGAATTTTTGGGGTTCAGAAGTATTCGAAAGTTACAGATTTCTACAGACTGTTCTGTTTTTGACAGATTCTGTTTTTCGGGTCTTGTTTGCTTATTTTGATGAATCTATGGCTAGTATCGGGGGGTATGAACCATAGAGAAGTTGGAATACAGTAGTTTTAACACCAATATAAATAAAGAATGAGTTCATTACAGTACCTTAAAGTGGTGGTTTGCTTTCTTGCACTAACGGAACTTACGAGTTTTCTATTGAGTTTTGTGTTGTGAAGTTTTCAAGTTTTGGGTAAAGATTTGATGGATTATGGAATAAGGAGTGGCAAGAGCCTAAGCTTGGGGATGCCCAATGCACCCCAAGGTAAAATTCAAGGACAACCAAAAGCCTAAGCTTGGGGATGCCCCGGAAGGCATCCCCTCTTTCGTCTTCGTCCATCGGTAACTTTACTTGATGCTATATTTTTATTTACCACATGATATGTGTTTTTCTTGGAGCGTCTTGTATGATTTGAGTATTTGCTTTTTAGTTTAGCACAATAATCCTTGCTGTACACACCTTTTGGGAGAGACACACATGAATCGGAATTTATTAGAATACTCTATGTGCTTCACTTATATCTTTTGAGCTAGACAATTTTGCTCTAGTGCTTCACTTATATCTTTTTAGAGCACGGCGGTGGTTTTATTTTGTAGAAATTATTGATCTCTCATGCTTCACTTATATTATTTTGAGAGTCTTTTAGAACAGCATGGTATTTGCTTTGGTTATAAAATTTGTCGTAATATGATGGGCATCCAAGTTGGGTATAATAAAAACTATCATATAGAGTGCATTAAATACGATGACCAATTTGATACTTGATAATTGTCTTGAGATATAAAGGTGGTAATTTTAGAGTCATGCTAGTTAGGTAATTATGAAATTGAGAAATACTTGTGTAAAAGTTTGCAAGTCCCATAGCATGCACGTATGGTAAAAGTTGTGTGACAAATTTGTAGCATGGGGTGTTCTTTGATTGCCTTCCTTATGAGTGGAGGTCGGGATCACGCGATGGTCAACTCCTACCAACCCTTCTCCTAGGAGCATGCGTAGTAGTACTTTGCTTCGAGGGCTAATAAACATTTTCAATAAGTATATGAGTTCTTTATGACTAATGTGAGTCCATGGATTATACGCACTCTTACCCTTCCGCAATTTGCTAGCCTCTACGGTACCGTGCATTGCCCTTTCTCACCTTGAGAGTTGTGAAGGAAATATGCCCTAGAGGCAATAACAAAGTATTATATATTTCCTTATATCATGATAAATGTTTATTATTCATGCTAGAATTGTATTAACCGGAAACATAATACATGTGTGAATACATAGACAAACAGAGTGTCACTAGTATGCCTCTACTTGACTAGCTCGTTGATCAAAGATGGTTATGTTTCCTAGCCATAGACATGAGTTGTCATTTTATTAACGGGATCACCTCATTAGGGGAATGACGTGATTGACTTGACCCATTCCGTTAGCTTAGCACTCGATCGTTTAGTATGTTGCTATTGCTTTCTTCATGACTTATACATGTTCCTATGACTATGAGATTATGCAACTCCCGTTTATCGGAGGAACACTTTGTGTGCTACCAAACGTCACAACGTAAATGGGTGATTATAAAGGTGCTCTACAGGTGTCTCCAAAGGTACTTGTTGGGTTGGCGTATTTCGAGATTAGGATTTGTCACTCCAATTGTCGGAGAGGTATCTCTGGGCCCACTCGGTAATGCACATCACTATAAGCCTTGCAAGCATTGTGACTAATGAGTTAGTTGCGGGATGATGTGTTACGGAACGAGTAAAGAGACTTGCCGGTACTGAGATTGAACTAGGTATCGAGATACCGACGATCAAATCTCGGGCAAGTAACATACCGGTGACAAAGGGAACAACGTATGTTGTTATGCGGTCTGACCGATAAAGATCTTCGTAGAATATGTGGGAGCCAATATGGGCATCCAGGTCCCGCTATTGGTTATTGACCGGAGACGTGTCTCGGTCATGTCTACATAGTTCTCGAACCCGTAGGGTCCGCACGCTTAACGTCACGATGATAGTTTTATTGAGTTTTGATGTACCGAAGGAGTTCGGAGTCTCGGATAAGATCGGGGATATGACGAGGAGTCTCGAAATGGTCCAGACGTAAAAATCGATATATTGGACGACTATATTCGGACTTCGGAAAGGTTCCGAGTGATTCGGGTATTTTTCGGAGTACCGGAGAGTTACGGGAATTCGTATTGGGCCTTAATGGGCCATACGGGAAAGGAGAGAAAGGCCTCAAAATGTGGCCGCACCCCTCCCCATGGTCTGGTCCGAATTGGACTAGGGAAGGGGGGCGCACCCTTCCTTCTTTCTCCTTCCCCCTTCCCTTCTACTCCCACAAGGAAAGGAGGAGTCCTACTCCCGGTGGGAGTAGGACTCCCCCCTATGGCGCGCCTCTCCCCTTGGCCGGCTGCCTCCCCCTTGCTCCTTTATATACGGGGGCAGGCGGCACCCCAGAGACACAACAATTGATCCTTAAGATCTCTTAGCCGTGTGCGGTGCCCCCCTCCACCATATTACACCTCGATAATACCGTTGTTGAGCTTAGGCGAAGCCCTGCGTCGGTGGAACATTATCATCGTCACCACGCCGTCGTGCTGACGAAACTCTCCCTCAACACTCGGCTGGATCGGAGTTCGAGGGACGTCATCGAGTTGAACGTGTGTAGAACTCGGAGGTGCCGTACGTTCGGTACTTGATCGGTCGGATCGTGAAGACGTACGACTACATCAACCGCGTTGTGATAACGCTTCCGCTGTCGGTCTACGAGGGTACGTGGACAACACTCTCCCCTCTCGTTGCTATGCATCACCATGATCTTGCGTGTGCGTAGGAATTTTTTTTGAAATTACTACGTTCCCCAACAGTGGCATCCGAGCCTGGTTTTATGCGTTGATGCTTTGCACGAGTAGAACACAAGTGAGTTGTGGGCGATATAAGTCATACTGCTTACCAGCATGTCATACTTTGGTTCAGCGGTATTTTGAGATGAAGCGGCCCGGACCGACATTACGCGTACGCTTACGCGAGACTGGTTTCACCGTTGCGAGCACTCGTTGCTTAAAGGTGACTGGCGGGTGTCTGTCTCTCTCACTTTAGTTGAACCGAGTGTGGCTACGCCCGGTCCTTGCGAAGGTTAAAACAGCACCAACTTGACAAACTATCGTTGTGGTTTTGATGCGTAGGTAAGAACGGTTCTTGCTAAGCCCGTAGCAGCCACGTAAAACTTGCAACAACAAAGTAGAGGACGTCTAACTTGTTTTTGCAGGGCATGTTGTGATGTGATATGGTCAAGACATGATGTGATATAATTTGTTGTATGAGATGATCATGTTTTGTAATCGAGTTATCGGCAACTGGCAGGAGCCATATGGTTGTCGCTTTATTGTATGAGATGCAATCACCATGTAATAGTTTTACTTTATCACTAAGCGGTAGCGATAGTCGTAAAAGCAATTAGTTGGCGAGACGACAACGATACTACGATGGAGATCAAGGTGTCGCGCCGGTGACGATGGTGATCATGACGGTGCTTCGGAGATGGAGATCACAAGCACGATGCTTCGGAGATGGAGATCACAAGCACAAGATGATGATGGCCATATCATATCACTTATATTGATTGCATGTGATGTTAATCCTTTATGCATCTTATCTTGCTTTGTTTGACGGTAGCATTATAAGACGATCCTTCACTAAATTATCAAAGTATAAGTGTCCTCCATGAGTATGCACCGTTGCAAAAGTTCTTCGTGCTGAGACACCACGTGATGATCGGGTGTGATAGGCTCTACGTTCAAATACAACGGGTGCAAAACAGTTGCACACGCGGAATACTCAGGTTAAACTTGACGAGCCTAGCATATAACAGATATGGCCTCGGAACACGGAGACCGAAAGGTCGAGCGTGAATCATATAGTAGATATGATCAACATAGTGATGTTCACCGTTGAAACTACTCCATCTCACGTGATGATCGGACATGGTTTAGTTGATATGGATCACGTGATCACTTAGAGGATTAGAGGGATGTCTATCTAAGTGGGAGTTCTTAAGTAATATGATTAATTGAACTTAAATTTATCATGAACTTAGTCCTGATAGTATTTTGCAAATTATGTTGTAGATCAATAACTCGCGTTGTTGCTTCCCTGTTTTATTTTTTGACATGTTCCTAGAGAAAATTATGTTGAAAGATGTTAGTAGCAAAGATGTGGATTGGATCCGTGATCTGAGGATTATCCTCATTGCTGCACAGAAAAATTATGTCCTTGATGCACCGCTAGGTGCAGACCTATTGCAGGAGCAGATGCAGACGTTATGAACGTTTGGCTAGCTCAATATGATGACTACTTGATAGTTTAGTGCACCATGCTTAACGGCTTAGAAACGGGACTTCAAAGACGTTTTGAACATCATGGACCATATGAGATGTTCCAGGAGTTGAAGTTAATATTTCAAGCAAATACCCGAGTTGAGAGATATGAAGTCTCCAACAAGTTCTATAGATAAAAGATGGAGGAGAATCGCTCAACTAGTGAGCATGTGCTCAGATTGTCTGGGTACTACAATCGCTTGAATCAAGTGGGAGTTAATCTTCCAGATAAAATAGTGATTGACAGAATTCTCTAGTCACCATCACCAAGTTAATAGAACTTCGTGATGAACTATACTATGCAAGGGATGACGAAAGTAATTCCCGAGCTCTTCGTGATGCTGAAATCGACGAAGGTAGAAATCAAGAAAAACATCAAGTGCTGATGGTTGACGAGACCACTAGTTTCAAGAAAAGGGCAAAGGGAAGAAGGAGAACTTCAAGAAGAACGGCAAGCAAGTTGCTGCTCAAGTGAAGAAGCCTAAGTCTGGTCCTAAGCCTGAGACTAAGTGCTTCTACTGCAAAGGGACTGGTCACTGGAAGCGGAACTACCCCAACTATTTGGTGGATAAGAAGGATGCCAAAGTGAACAAAGGTATATTTGATATACAGATTATTGATGTGTACTTTACTAGTGTTTATAGCAACCCCTCGGTAATTGATACTAGTTCAGTTGCTAAGAGTAGTAACTCGAAACGGGAGTTGCAGAATAAACAGAGACTAGTAAAAGTGAACAAAGGTATATTTGATATACAGATTATTGATGTGTACTTTACTAGTGTTTATAGCAACCCCTCGGTAATTGATACTGGTTCAGTTGCTAAAGAGTAGTAACTCGAAAACGGGAGTTGCAGAATAAACAGAGACTAGTAAAAGGAGAGGTGACGATGTGTGTTGGAAGTAGTTCCAAGATTGATATGATCATCATCGCATACTCCCTGTACTTTCGGGATTAGTGTTGAAACTAAATAAGTGTTATTTGGTGTTTGCGTTGAGCATGAATATGATTTGATCATGTTTATTGCAATACGGTTATTCATTTAAGTTAGAGAACAATTGTTGTTCTGTTTACATGAATAAAAAACCTTCTATGGTCATACACACCAACGAAAATGGTTTGTTGGATCTCGATCGTAGTGATACACATATTCATAATATTGAAGCCAAAAGATGAAAAGTTAATAATGATAGTGCAACTTATTTGTGGCACTGCCGTTTAGGTCATATTGGTGTAAAGCGCATGAAGAAACTCCATACTGATGGGATTTTTGAATCACTTGATTATGAATCACTTGATGCTTGCGAACCGTGCCTCATGGGCAAGATGACTAAAACGCCGTTCTCCGGAACTATGGAGAGAGCAACAGATTTGTTGGAAGTCATACATACAGATGTATGTGGTCCAATGAATATTGAGGCTCGTGGCGGATATCGTTATTTTCTCACCTTCACAGATGATTTGAGCAGATATGGGTATATCTACTTAATGAAACATAAGTCTGAAACATTTGAAAAGTTCATATAATTTCAGAGTGAAGTGGAAAATCATCGTAACAAGAAAAATAAAGTTTCTACGATCTGATCGTAGAGAAGAGTATTTGAGTTACGAGTTTGGCCTTCAGTTAAAACAATGTGAAATAGTTTCACTACTCATGCCACCTGGAACACCACAGCATAATGGTGTGTCCGAACGTCATAACCGTACTTTATTGGATATAGTGCAATCTATGATGTCTCTTACCAATTTACCACTATCGTTTTGGGGTTATGCATTAGAGACAGCTACATTCACGTTAAATAGGGCACCATCAAAATCCGTTGAGACGACGCCTTATGAACTGTGGTTTGGCAAGAAACCAAAGTTGTCGTTTCTTAAAGTTTGGGGTTGCGATGCTTATGTGAAAAGGTTTCATCCTGATAAGCTCAAACCCAAATCGGAGAAATGTGTCTTCATAGGATACCCAAAGGAGACAGTTGGGTACACCTTCTATCACAGATCCGAAGGCAAGACATTCGTTGCTTAGTATGGATCCTTTCTAGAGAAGGAGTTTCTCTCGAAAGAAGTGAGTGGGAGGAAAGTAGAACTTGATGAGGTAACTGTACCTGCTCCCTTATTGGAAAGTAGTTCATCACAGAAATCTGTTCCTGTGACTCCTACACCAATTAGTGAGGAAGTTAATGATGATGATCATGGAACTTCAGATCAAGTTATTACTGAACCTCGTAGGTCAACCAGAGTAAGATCCGCACCTGAGTGGTACGGTAATCCTGTTCTGGAGGTTATGTTACTAGACCATGACGAACCTACGAACTATGAAGAAGCGATGGTGAGCCCAGATTCCGGAAAATGGCTTGAGGCCATGAAATCTGAGATGGGATCCATGTATGAGAACAAAGTATGGACTTTGATTGACTTGCCCAATGATCGGCAAGCCATTGAAAATAAATGGATCTTCAAGAAGAAGACTGACGCTGATGGTAATGTTACTGTCTATAAAGCTCGACTTGTTGCGAAAGGTTTTCGACAAGTTCAAGGGATTGACTATGATGAGACCTTCTCACCCGTAGCGATGCTTAAGTCTGTCCGAATCATGTTAGCAATTGCCGCATTTTATGATTATGAAATTTGGCAAATGGATGTCAAAACTGCATTCCTGAATGGATTTCTGGAAGAAGAGTTGTATATGATGCAACCAGAAGGTTATGTCGATCCAAAGGGAGCTAACAAAGTGTGCAAGCTCCAGCGATCCATTTATGGACTGGTGCAAGCCTCTCGGAGTTGGAATAAACGCTTTGATAGTGCGATCAAAGCATTTGGTTTTATACAGACTTTTGGAGAAGCCCGTATTTACAAGAAAGTGAGTGGGAGCTCTGTAGCATTTCTGATATTATATGTGGATGACATATTACTGATTGGAAATGATATAGAATTTCTGGATAGCATAAAGGGATACTTGAATAAGAGTGTTTCAATGAAAGACCTCGGTGAAGCTGCGTATATATTGGGCATCAAGATCTATAGAGATAGATCAAGACGCTTAATTGGACTTTCACAATGCACATACCTTGACAAAGTTTTGAAGAAGTTCAAAATAGAACAGTCAAAGAAAGAGTTCTTACCTGTGTTACAAGGTGTGAAATTGAGTAAGACTCAAAGCCCGACCACGGCAGAAGATAGAAAGAGACTGAAAGTCATTCCCTATGCCTTGGCCATAGGTTCTATAAAGTATGCCATGCTGTGTACCAGATCTATTGTATAACCTACACTGACTTTGGAAAGGGAATACAATAGTGATCTAGGAGTAGATTACTAGACAGCGGTCAAAATTATCCTTAGTGGAATAAGGATATGTTTCTCAATTATGGAAGTGACAAAAGGTTCGTCGTAAAGGGTTACGTCGATGCAAGTTTTTGACACTAGTCTAGATGACTCTAAGTCTCGGTCTAGATACATATGGAAAGTGGGAGCAATTAGCTAGAGTAGCTCCGTGCAGAGCATTGTAGACATAGAAATTTGCAAAATACTTACGGATCTGAATGTGACAGACCCGTTGACTAAAATTATCTCACAATCAAAACATGATCAGACCTTAGTACTCTTTGGGTGTTAATCACATAGCGATGTGAACTAGATTATTGACTCTAGTAAACCCTTTGAGTGTTGGTCAGATAGAGATGTGAACTATGGGTGTTAATCACATGGTGATGTGAATCATTGATGTTAAATCACATGCCGATGTGAACTAGATTATTGACTCTAGTGCAAGTGGGAGACTGAAGGAAATATGCCCTAGAGGCAATAATAAAGTATTATATATTTCCTTATATCATGATAAATTTTTATTATTCATGCTAGAATTGTATTAACCGGAAACATAATACATGTGTGAATACATAGACAAACAGAGTGTCACTAGTATGCCTCTACTTGACTAGCTCGTTGATCAAAGATTGTTATGTTTCCTAGCCATAGACATGAGTTGTCATTTGATTAACGGGATCACCTCATTAGGAGAATGACGTGATTGACTTGACCCATTCCGTTAGCTTAGCACTCGATCGTTTAGTATGTTGCTATTGCTTTCTTCATGACTTATACATGTTCCTATGACTATGAGATTATGCAACTCCCGTTTACCGGAGGAACACTTTGTGTGCTACCAAACGTCACAACGTAAATGGGTGATTATAAAGGTGCTCTACAGGTGTCTCCAAAGGTACTTGTTGGGTTGGCGTATTTCGAGATCAGGATTTGTCACTCCAATTGTCGGAGAGGTATCTCTGGGCCCACTCGGTAATGCACATCACTATAAGCCTTGCAAGCATTGTGACTAATGAGTTAGTTGCGGGATGATGAGTGACGGAACGAGTAAAGATACTTGCCGGTAACGAGATTGAACTAGGTATCGAGATACCGACGATCAAATCTCGGGCAAGTAACATACCGGTGACAAAGGGAACAACGTATGTTGTTATGCGGTCTGACCGATAAAGATCTTCATAGAATATGTGGGAGCCAATATGGGCATCCAGGTCCCGCTATTGGTTATTGACCGGAGACGTGTCTCGGTCATGTCTACATAGTTCTCGAACCCGTAGGGTCCGCACGCTTAACGTTACGATGACAGTTTTATTGAGTTTTGATGTACCGAAGGAGTTCGGAGTCCCGGATGAGATCGGGGATATGACGAGGAGTCTCGAAATGATCCAGACGTAAAAATCGATATATTGGACGACTATATTCGGACTTCGGAAAGGTTCCGAGTGATTCGGGTATTTTTCGGAGTACCGGAGAGTTACAGGAATTCGTATTGGGCCTTAATGGGCCATACGGGAAAGGAGAGAAAGGCCTCAAAAGGTGGCCGCACCCCTCCCCATGGTCTGGTCCGAATTGGACTAGGGAAGGGGGGCGCACCCTTCCTTATTTCTCCTTCCCCCTTCCCTTCTCCTACTCCCACAAGGAAAGGAGGAGTCCTACTCCCGGTGGGAGTAGGACTCCCCCCTATGGCGCGCCTCTCCCCTTGGCCGGCTGCCTCCCCCTTGCTCCTTTATATACGGGGGCAGGGGGCACCCCAGAGACACAACAATTGATCCTTGAGATCTCTTAGCCGTGTGCGGTGCCCCCCTCCACCATATTACACCTCGATAATACTGTTGCGGAGCTTAGGCGAAGCCCTGCGTCGGTGGAACATCATCATCGTCACCACGCCGTCGTGTTGACGAAACTCTCCCTCAACACTCGGCTGGATCGGAGTTCGAGGGACGTCATCAAGCTGAACGTGTGTAGAATTCGGAGGTGCCATACGTTCGGTACTTGATCGGTCGGATCGTGAAGACGTACGACTACATCAACCGCGTTGTGATAACGCTTCCGCTGTCGGTCTACGAGGGTACGTGGACAACACTCTCCCCTCTCGTTGTTATGCATCACCATGATCTTGCGTGTGCGTAGGAATTTTTTTTGAAATTACTACGTTCCCCAACAAGTTGGTGCAAACCTCGCCGGTGCATCCAAACCCCGTGATACGATACGCTCTATCACACATAAACCTCCTTATATCTTCCTCAAAACAGCCACCATACCGACCTATTATGGCATTTCCATAGCCATTCCGAGATATATTGCCATGCAACTTTCCACCGTTCCGTTTATTATGACACGCTCCATCATTGTCATATTTCTTTTGCATGATCATGTAGTTGACATCATATTTGTGGCAAAGCCACCTTTATAATTCTTTCATACATGTCGCTCTTGGTTCATTGCATATCCCGGTACACCGCCGGAGGCATTCACATAGAGTCATATTTTGTTCTAAGTATTGAGTTGTAAATAAATAAAAGTGTGATGATCTTCATTATTAGAGCATTGTCCCAAGTTAGGAAAGGATGATGGAGACTATGATTCCCCCACAAGTCAGGACGAGACTCCGGACTTTATGAAAAAAAGAGGCCAAAGAAGCCCACCAAATAAAAAAAAAAAACAGAAAAAAGAGAGAAAAAGAGAGAAGGGACAATGTTACTATCCTTTTACCACACTTGTGCTTCAAAGTACCACCATGATTTTCATGATAGAGAGTCTCCTATGTTGTCACTTTCATATACTAGTGGGAATTTTTCATTATAGAATCTGGCTTGTATATTCCAATGATGGGCTTCCTCAAAATGCCCTAGGTCTTCGTGAGCAAGCAAGTTGGATGCACACCCACTTAGTTTCTTTTGTTGAGCTTTCATAAATTTATACACTACTAGGGAAAACCCTAGCAGTAGCGCGTGTTTGAAGCCTATCAGTAGCGCGGGATACAACGCTACTAGTAAGGCGCTACAGCTAAAGGTTAGCAGTAGCGTGGGCTAAACCGCGCTACTACTACATCGACTTAGTAGCAGCGCTTTCTAAAATGAGCGCTACTGGTAATTAGTAGTAGCGTTTCTACTAGCACGCGCTACTACTATTATTCCGTATTTCTTTTTTATTTCATGTTGTATTCATACACCTTTATACAATTTTTCATACCACAGCAATTTAGAGAATGATTTTACATCATAATGAGTTATTACATTAGTGGGAGAAAGAACCGTGGACTAGTTTCAAGTGGATGGACATCCACTTGAAACTAATCCACGGTTCTTTCACCCAATGATCTAATAAATATCATCATCATCATCATCATCATACCATTAACAACTTATCATCATAATACATCATTGTCATATACCACCTCCTCATGATAATCGTTTTCATCAATGAGACATCACATACAAGTTGGTCATTAGACATAATCACAACTACTCATCATCATCAACTCTCATAAACATATTGTACATCATAACCTACTACATTCTCTTAGGACCTACTATATTTTCTTGGGTATAATAGCATAAAACAAGATAGCCCCTGACTCTCCATTATGGAGAATGGACATTATCCTGTCTCCAATCCTTGCCTTTCGCGCAATGTTGCTTCCAAGAACCTCCTTATGAATGTCCATACATTTCTTCCATTCTTTGATTATCATGTGTTCGCCGTTTTTAGAAACCCGGTATGCACAGGTGTGATTCGTAGGACGACCTGGCTGTATGTTCAGAACATTCAGGCGACCATTCTGATACATCAAATGAGGCACACAATCCATCGGGATTTTCTGTTGAAAAACATAGTAATAACTTCATGGTTAGCAATGTAGTTCAGTTTTAGAAATATGCAAAAGATGCATGGATGTCGTAATAGTAAATTATCTTACCAAGAAATCTCCATGGAAGTTATCGTTGTTCAACACGTGCACTAGTGGCACGTATTCACCATAATTTGGAGGAGTTCGTTAAAAGGCATTGTAATTCTCAATGTCAGTACAATATGCGACCAGATGATTTTTCTCTTGATAAGTTAACTCAGAGCCATCGGTGTAGTTGGTTCTGTCTACCATCTTCCGCACATTCTTTGAAGCATGAAAATAAGCTATCAATGGAAATAAGCTGTCAAATATTTTGAAATAAACAATATAAATTACTTAATAACTATGTTTGAGGAACTCACATAGCGGAAGAATTGGAAGTGTATCAACAAGAACCCAAATGTCCAAATTATCTTGGTCGATTTTAGGGTCACCAAGATCCATGGTGACAAACATACCCTCTTGAAAATCATACACTTGCCAAGTGCTTCCCAACCCGGGCAACCAAAATGGGATACACTCTCAGAATTGTATAGATTTACACCAAAATCCATACCATGATGGGTCCTTACGTTAATTTTCTTTGTTTCATTCCTCTCATGATCTTCAAAACCCATCCTCTCCAAGACATAGCGTCTTGCATGGCATGGGATAAGCTAGTCGAATTGTAAAAGATGAAAATTACACGTTGAAGTAGTAGAAGTCGAGCTTAATTATGAAAAAAAATTAGCGTCGTAGCGTACCATTTCACAATCGAAGGCCTCCTCGAGCTTAATGCTGAAGCGCCGATCGTCGTCCAGGTGAGGCCTGTCGCAGAAATTCCGGTTGTCACCGCACCAGGAGCACTCCCCGGGACCTTCTTCGTCCGATGACATTTCCTATGTTCATAATTCAAAGATTAAAATTGTACAATTAAATATATGTACTACAAAAACTAAATTAGATCATTATTATTCATCACGGGTTGACTATGGGTCTGTCGAGTCTTTTCTTGAAAACTCTCAGCTCACGTGGTGTATATATTCGACCGTCGGTGATGGTAGCTCCTCCTTTCGTTCCCGAGTGCATTACACCAAATTGTCTAGCACATGGGAACGAAGGAGAAGCTACCCCCACGACAACAGTCGGGATTCTTCGTCCTCTCACATATGGTGGATACTCTTCCTCACTGATTCCTCTTTGACATTTGCGACCGTCGGTGATGGTCGTTACTCCTCCTTCCCCTAGTGCATAACAAAGGTCTAGCACCCGAAGAAGAAGGAGAAACGACCCCCACGACAGCAGTCGGGATTCTTCGGCCTCAACAGTCTTAAAGTCAACCCGAAATATCGTTTAATTATCTTTCTAGAAAATCCAGGCCACTCGATATTTCCTACATATTCTAGCACAAGTCATGCCAAAATTCACGGAAAATTCCGGCATGACCTTTGCTAAAACAGGACATATCGAGAACCTGAAATTTGTCGGAACGGAAATTAATCAACACTCCGGCAAAACATAGGCCACTCAGATATACATGTTTTTATCTACATAGGCCTATTTGAGCAACACAAGATGTACATGTTTTTATCTACATCGTATCTTATAGGACTAATATTGACATGGAGTTTGGCTGGTCTCACCTCGAGGTCGGAGCGGGTCGGTGACGGGGATGACGGCGGGGATGATGGAGGGGCTCCTTGATTTCTGCAAAAACAAAAACCCTATAAGTTATCACTAATACATCCCGAATAGTATCATACATATAACATCACTAATTGCTTAAACTAAAAAAATAACAACAAATGTGACATGTTCAACTAGTTCTATTAATTCAACTAGTTCTTACTAAAAGTAAACTTACTATAAATAGAAATAAACTAGTTCTTTCTAAAAATAAACTAGTTCAACTAGTTATATTAATTTTCTTACTAAAAATACATTAGTTCTATTAATTCAACTAGTTCTTACTAAAACCAAACTAGTTCAACTAGTTTATTAATTTACTTACTAACTACTTTAAACACTTACTAAAACAGTAAAAAAAACTACATTATACAATTGTAAAAAACAGAAGAAAAAAAGATGGAGGGAGGAGGAAGAAGGAGAGAGGATGAGGGGGAGGAGGCCGGTGGGATCAGAGGAGGGAGGGGGCGGGGGGAGGAGGAGGAGGAGGGAGGGGCGGGGGGTGGAGGGGGAGGGGCGGCCGGAGGAGGAGGAGGGAGGGGCGGGGGGTGGAGGGGGAGGGGGTGGCCGGAGAAGGAGGAGGGAGGGGGCGGCTGGAGAAGGAGGAGGGAGGGGCAGTGGGAGGAGGGCGGACGGAGGAGGAGGGGGGAGGCGGGAGTACCTCGGCGAGGAGCAGTGCGGCAGCGGCGGACGATGGGTTCGGCGCGGCCGGGCGAGAGCGAGTGAGAGGGAGAGAGTGAGTGAGAGGGAACTGCACCGCGCGCTCTAGGGTAAGGTAAGTAAGTAGTAGCGCGTTTCAGAGAAAAGCGCTACTGCTAAGAGACGTAGCAGTAGCGCTGGCGGGGCATACGTGCTACTGCTAAGTGTGTCTAGCCAACTGCGCCCAGTCCAAGTATAGCAGCAGCGTTCTTTGGCAGAACGCGCTACTGCTAAAGTAGTAGCAGTAGCGCAGTTTATTTAAAATCGCTATTACTAAGTAGCAGTAGCGCCCTGTTTTGTCCAGCGCTACTGCTAAGATGTTGTGTATAAGGTTTTCCCTAGTAGTGATAGCTCTAGTGCATCCGTTGCATGGCAATCCTTACTCCTTGCATTGACATCAGTTGATGGGCATCTCCATAGCCCGTTGATTAGCCTCGTCAATGTGAGACTTTCTCCTTTTTGTCTTCTTCACACAACCTCCATCATCAATATTCTATTCCACCCATAGTGCTATATCCTAGGCTTATGCTCATGTATTGCGTGAGGGTTGAAAAAGCTGAAGCGCGTTAAAAAGTATGAACCAATTGCTTGGCTAAAACCGGGGTTGTGCATGATGGGAGTATTTTGTGTGACGAAAATGAAGCATGGCCTAACTATATGATTTTGTAGGGATAAGCTTTCTTTGGCTATGTTATTTTGATAAGACATGATTACTTTGTTAGTATGCTTGAAGTATTACTATTTTTTATATGAATATGAACTTTTATCTTGAATCATTTGGATCTTAACATTCATGCCACAATAAAGAAAATTACATTGAGAAATATGCTAGGTAGCATTCCACATCAAAAATTCTGTTTTTATCATTTACCTACTCGAGGACGAGCAGGAATTAAACTTGGGGATGCTTGATACGTCTCCAACGCATCTATAATTTTTTATTGTTCCATGCTATTATATTACCTGTTTTGGATGTTTAATGGGCTTTACTATACACTTTTATATCATTTTTGGGACTAACCTCTTAACCGGAGGCCCACCCCAAATTGCTGTTTTTTTTTCTATTTTAGTGTTTCGCAGAAAAGGAATATCAAACGGAGTCCAAACAGAATGAAACCTTCGGGAGAGTTATTTTTGGAACAAACGAAATCCAGTGGACGTCAAGAAACAAACGAGGAAGCCACGAGGCAGGGAGGCGCGCCCTAGGGGGGTGGGCACGCCCCCCAACCTCGTGGGCCCATCGTGGCTCCCCTGAGCGACTTCCTTCGCCTATATATATCCATATACCCTGAAAACATTCAGGAGCACCACGAAACCCTATTTCCACCGCCGCAACCTTCTGTACCCGTGAGATCCCATCTTGGGGCCTTTTCGGGCACTCCGCCGTAGGGGGAATCAATCACGGAGGGCTTCTACATCAACACCATAGCCTCTCCGATGAAGTGTGAGTAGTTTACCACAGACCTTCGGGTCCATAGTTATTAGCTAGATGGCTTCTTCTCTCTCTTTGATTCTCAATACAAAGTTCTCCTCGATCTTCTTGGAGATCTATTCGATGTAATTCTTTCTGCGGTGTGTTTGTCGAGATCCGATGAATTATGGGTTTATGATCAAGTTTATCTATGAGAAATATTTGAATCTCCTCTTAATTCTTTTACGTATGATTGGTTATCTTTGCAAGTCTCTTCGAATTATCAGTTTGGTTTGGCCTACTAGACTGATCTTTCTTGCAATGGGAGAAGTGCTTAGCTTTGGGTCAATCTTGCGGTGTCCTTTCCCAGTGACAGCAGGGGCAGCAAGGCACGTATTGTATTATTGCCATCAAGGATAAAAAGATGGGGTTTATATCATATTGCTTGAGTTTATCCCTCTACATCATGTCATCTTGCCTAATGCGTTACTCTGTTCTTATGAACTTAATAATCTAGATGCATGCTGGATAGCGGTCGATGTGTGGAGTAATAGTAGTAGATGCAGAATTGTTTCGATCTACTTGTCGCGGACGTGATGCCTATATACATATGATCATGCCTAGATATTCTCATAACTATGCACTTTTCTATCAATTGCTCGACAGTAATTTGTTCACCCACCGTAATACTTATGCTATCTTGGGATAAGCCACTAGTGAAACCTATGGCCCCCGGGTCTATTTTCCATCATATAAGTTTTCGATCTATTTTATTTTGGAATCTTTACTTTCCAATCTATATCATAAAAATACCAAAATATTTATTATCTCTATCAGATCTCACTTTTGCAAGTGGCCGTGAAGGGATTGACAACCCCTTTATCGCGTTGGTTGCAAGGTTCTTATTTGTTTGTGAAGGTACGAGGGATTTGCGTGTAGCCTCCTACTTGATTGATACGTTGGTTCTCAAAACTGAGGGAAATACTTGCGCTACTTTGCTGCATCACCCTTTCCTCTTCAAGGAAAAACCAACACATGCTCAAGTGGTAGCGGCCTATTGTCGGCACATTTTTCTAATTCACCTACTGTTCTTCTCTATATTTTTGCGAGGGAGCATCTTCTATTCAACCAAACAGTTTTCAAATAGTTTTATATCATCTCTCAAAAAAAAATAGTGCTCCATATCATGCAAGGGATTTCCGCAGCAACGTGCGGGGCATCCTCTAGTTATACTAAAAATGGGGTAGGAATATTTTGAACACTATGACGATTACATTTTGCACGTTTTTAATATTTTCAAAATTCAAGGGATAGGACTTTGTAGCTCCGGTCCTCCGCCTCGTAACCGGCTCCACAGGTCGCCGGCTGCCCTCCCATCGACGTCCTGGCCATAGATTCGTCGGACTGGGTGCCAGATACGCGCATCTGGCGGCGCATGTCAGCTCCGGTCGTCCCTTCACCTCGTGGTGGCTCCGGGCTGTTACGTTTCGCCGTCGATGGTTGTCCCCTTTGTGTCCAATAAGGGGAGGGGTTAGGCCTTGTACAATGGGAGGTGCTTAGGGGAGGTGCTTAGAGAAATAAACCAGGCTTTTCTTAAGCACCGGTGCTTATTTATACAGGATAGACGCTTAACTAAGCGTCTCTCCTGTAGAAATAGGCACCGGTGCTTCAGAAAAATCCGGTTTATTTTTCTAGGCATCTCTCTAAGCACCTCCCATTGTACAAGGCCTTATATGGCATCGTGGCCATGGCCACCTCTCCGCCGGTCGGCCCTGCGACTGCCGTTATCGATACGAGCAGACGCCCCCCTGCCCAGATCTGGAGGGGCCAGATTTCGGCGATGCACTCCTTTGGCAACATCTCAGCAGGGGTTTAACCTCATCTCTATACTAATTCTACTAAAAATTGGGGTAGGAATTTTTTAGTATTTGTAGAATTCAATGGATAGGACTGTGTAGCTCCGGTCCTCCTCCTGACAACCGCCTCCAGGTCGCCGGCTATGCTCCCATCGACGTATTGGCCATGGATTAGTGTCGGGCTTGGTCCCGGATCCGCGCATCCGGCGACGGATCTCTGCTCCAGTCGTCCCTTGATCTCGTGGTGCCGCCATGATGTTACAGTTTGCCGTCGATGGTTGTCCCCTTCGTGTCCTGGAAGGGGAGGGGTTCTATGCTATCGTAGCCATGACCACCTCTCCGTTGGCTGGCCCTGCAGCGATTGTCATCGATACGAGCAGATGAGTCTTCTGCCTGGATCTGGAGGGAGCTGATCAGGGCGGAGCCCTCCTTTGACAACGGCTCATGACGAGTTTAACCTCATCTATATGCTAATAGTTATACTAAAAAATGGGGTAGGCAAGTTTTGAACACTATGGCGATTGCATTTTGCACGTTTTTAATATTTTCATAACTCAAGGGATGGGACTTCGTACCTTTGGTCCTCCTCCTAACAACCGGCTCCAGGTCGCCGGCTGTGTTCCCGCTGACATACTAGCCATGTATCCATTGAGCTGGGTGCCAAGCCCACAATCCGCCGCATACCCCCTTGAGATCAGGAGGACACAAATCCATCCACACAATACCCTTCCCTTTAATCAACGCATATCTCAGGAAATTCCTCCATCACATTAATTAGCTGACCATATATATCTCTCCCTCGACGTGATTCCTGGACAAGATCCTTCCTCTTCTGTCATTATCTACTTATTAGTGGACCATATATAGGTCTAGCAATAACTGGATTCACTGATCACTTTCGCTTATTGATTCCCGAGATAATCATCCAGCAGTCAGCTTCTGCATATGTGCAAGCTTTTCATAATAGGCGAACCCGTTTTTATAATATAACAACTTGCGTCAGCTCAAGTGGTCGTAGCCTCATATTGTCGGCAGGGCGATGTGAGTTCGATCCAACATACTCGCGCTTAGTTTTGCGTCTTTCCTGCACTATGTGGGCCGGCTGAGATGAGCCAAAGCGCAGGCCAAAACGAAAATCTGGATTGCCTATTGGGGAACACAGTAATTTCAAAAAATTAAAAAATTTCCTACGATCACGCGAGATCATGATCCGACCGAAGGTACGGCACCTCCGCCATCTGCACACGTTCAGCTCAGTGACGTCCCATGAACTCTAGATCCAACTGAGGTCGAGGGAGAGTTTCGTCAGCACGTAAACAATCAACTTGTGTGTCTATGGGGTGCCCCCCTCCCCCGTATATAAAGGAGCAGAGGAGGGGGGGGGAGTCCTACTCCCAGTAGGAGTAGGTTACCCCCTTCCCTAGTTGGAGTAGGAGAAGAAGGAAGAGGGAGAGGGAGAGAAGGAAAGGGGTGCCGGCTCCCCTCCCAATTCGGATTGGGCTTGGGGGGCGCCCCCACCTTGGCCGCCTCCTCCTCTCTTCCATCATGGCCCATTAACTCCCCGGGGGTTCCAGTAACCTCCCGGTACTCCGGAAAAATGCCCGAACCACTCGGAACATTTCTGGTGTCCAAACATAGTCTTCCAATATATCAATCTTTATGTCTTGACCATTTTGAGACTCCTCGTCATGTCCGTGATCACATCCGGGACTCCGAACAACCTTCAGTACATCAAATCACGTAAACTCATAATACTGATCGTCATCGAACGTTAAGCGTGCGGACCCTGTGGGTTCGAGAACTATGTAGACATGACCGAGACTCACTTGCGGTCAATAACCAATAGCGGAACCTGAATGCTCATATTGGTTCCTACATATTCTACGAAGATCTTTATCGGTCAAACCGCATAACAACATACATTGTACCCTTTGTCATCGGTATGTTACTTGCCCGAAATTCGATCATCGGTATCATCATACCTAGTTCAATCTCATTACCGGCAAGTCTCCTTACTCGTTCCGTAATACTTCATCCCACAACTAACTCATTAGTTACAATGCATGCAAGGCTTATACTGATGAGCATTACCGAGAGGGCCCAGAGATACCTCTCCGAAGACAAATCCTAATCTCGATCTATGCCAACCCAACAAACACCTTCGGAGACACCTGCAGAGCACATTTAAATCCCCTTTTACATTGTGACGTTTGGTAGAACACAAAGTGTTCCTCCGGTATTCGGGAGTTGCATAATTTCATAGTATGAGAAACTTGTATAAGTCATGAAGAAAGCAGTAGAAATGAAACTGTAACGATCATAATGCTAAGCTAACGAATGGGTCATGTCCATCACATCATTCTCCTATTAATGTGATCTCATTCATCAAATGATGACACATGTCTATGGTTATGAAACATAACCATCTTTGATAAACGAGCTAGTTAAGTAGAGGCGTACTAGGGACACTATGTTTTGTCTATGTATTCACACATGTACTATATTTCCGGTTAATAGAATTCTAGCATGAATAATAAACATTTATCATGAGCTAAGGAAATAAATAATAACTTTATTATTGCATCTAGGGCATATTTCCTTCAGTATCCCACTTGCACTAGAGTCAATAATCTAGTTCACATCGCCATGTGATTTAACACCAATAGTTCACATCTGTATGTGATTAACACCCATAGTTCACATCGCCATGTGACCAACACCCAAAGGGTTTACTAGAGTCAATGATCTAGTTCACATCTCTATGTGATTAACACCCAAAGAGTACGAAGGTGTGATCATGTTTTGCTCGTGAGAGAAGTTTAGTCAACGGGTCTGTCACATTCAGAGCCGTATGTATATTTGCAAATATTCTATGTCTACAATGCTCTGCATGGAGCTACTCTAGCTAATTGCTCCCACTTTCAATATGTATCCAGACTGAGACTCAGAGTCATCTGGATCGGTGTAAAAGCTTGCATCGATGTAACTCTTTACGACGAACTCTTTATCACTTCCATAACCGAGAAATATTTCCTTACTCCTCTGAGGTAACTAAGGATAACTTTGACCGCTGTCAAGTGATCTACTCCTAGATCACTATTGTACCCCCTTGCCAAACTCATGATAAGGTGAACAATAGGTCTGGTACACAACAAAGCATACTTTATAGAACCTATGGCTGAGGCATAGGGAATGAATTTCATTCTCTTTCTATTTTCTGCCGTGGTCGGGCTTTGAGTCTTACTCAACTTTACACCTTGTAATACAGGTAAGAACTCCTTCTTTGACTGACCCATTTTCGAATTCTTTCAAAAACTTGTCAAGGTATATACTCATTGAAAAAACTTATCAAGCATCTTGATCTATCTCTATAGATCTTGATGCCCAATATGTAAGCAGCTTCACCGAGGTCTTTCTTTGAAAATCTCCTTTCAAACCCTCCTTTATGCTTTCCAGAAAATTCTACATCATTTCCGATTAACAATATGTCATTCACATATACTTATCAGAAAGGCTGTAGTGGTCCCACTCACTTTCTTGTAAATACAGGGTTCTCCATAAGTCTGTATAAAACCATATACTTTGATCACCTAATCAAAGCATATATTCCAACTCCGACATGCTTGCACCAGTCCACAGATGGATCGCTGGAGCTCGCACACTTTATTAGCACCTTTAGGATTGACAAAACCTTCTGGTTGTATCATATACAACTCTCCTCAGAGATATCCATTTAAGGAATGCAGTTTTGACATCCATTTGCCAGATTTCATAAAATATGACAATTGCTAACATGATTCGGATGGACTTTAAGCATCGCTACAGTTGAGAAAATCTCATTGTAGTCAACACCTTGAACTTGTCGAAAACCTTTTGCGACAAGTCGAGCTTTGTAGATAGTAACACTAGTATCAGCGTCTGTCTTCCTCTTGAAGATCCATTTATTTTCTATGGCTTGTCGATCATCGGGAAAGTCCACCAAAGTCCATATACTTTGTTCTCATACATGGATCCCATCTTAGATTTCATGGGCTCAAGCCATTTCGCGGAATCTGGGCTCATCATCGCTTCCTCATAGTTCGTAGGTTCATCATGGACTAGTAACATGACTTCCAGAATAGGATTACCGTACCATTCTGGTGCGGACCATACTCTGGAAGACCTACGAGGTTCTGTAGTAACTTGATCTGAAGTTTCATGATCATCATCATTAGCTTCCTCACTAATTGGTGTAGGAATCACCGAAACTGATTTCTGTGATGGACTACTTTCCAATTCGGGAGAAGGTACAATTACCTCATCAAGTTCTACTTTCCTCCCACTCACTTCTTTCAAGAGAAACTCCTTCTCTAGAAAGGATCCATTCTTAGCAACGATCTTGCCTTCGGATCTGTGATAGAGGGTGTACCCAACAGTTTCCTTTGGGTATCCTATGAAGACGCATTTCTCCGATTTGGGTTCGAGCTTATCAGGTTGAAGCTTTTTCACATAAGCATTGCAGCCCCAAACTTTAAGAAACGACAACTTTGGTTTCTTTCCGAACCACAGTTCATAAGGCGTCGTCTCAACGGATTTTGATGGTGCCCTATTTAAAGTGAATGCAGCTGTCTCTAATGCATAACCCCAAAACAATAGTGGTAACCCGGTAAGAGACATCATAGATTGCACCATATCCAATAAAGTGCGGTTACGACGTTCGGACATACCATTACGTTGTGGTGTTCCATGTGGCGTGAGATGTGGAACTATTCCACATTGTTTTAAATGAAGGCCAAACTCGTAACTCAAATATTCTCCTCTATGATCAGATCGTAAAAACTTTATTTTCTTGTTACGATGATTCTCCACTTCACTCTGAAATTCTTTGAACTTTTCAAATGTTTCAGACTTGTGTTTCATTAAGTAGATATACCCATATCTGCTCAAATCATCTGTGAAGGTCAGAAAATAATGATACCCGCCACGAGCATCAACACTCATTGGACCGCATACATCGGTATGTATTATTTCCAATAAGTCACTAGCTCGTTCCATTGTTTTGGAGAACGGAGTTTTAGTCATCTTGCCCGTAAGTCATGGTTCGCAAGCATCAAATGATTCAGAATCAAGTGATTCCAAAAGTCCATCTTTATGGAGTTTCTTCATGCGCTTTACACCGACATGACCCAAATGGCAGTGCCACAAGTATGTTGCACTATCATTATCAACTTTGCATCTTTTGGCATCAATATTATGAATATGTGTATCACTACGATCAAGATTCAATAAACCATCAACATTGGGTGTATGACCATAGAAGGTTTTATTCATGTAAACAAAAATAACAATTTATTCTCTGTCTTCGATGAATAATTGTATCGCAATAAACATGATCTAATCATGTTTATGCTCAACGCAAACACCAATAAAAATTTATTTAGGTTCAACACTAATCTCGAAAGTATAGGGAGTGTGCGATGATGATCATATCAATCTTGGAACCACTTCCAACACACATCGTCACTTCACTCTCAACTAGTCTTTGTTTATTCTATAACTCCTGTTTCGAGTTACTAGTCTTAGCAACCGAACAAGTATCAAATACCCAGGGGCTACTATAAACACTAGTAAGGTACACATCAATAACCTGTATATCAAATATACCCTTTTTCACTTTGCCATCCTTCTTATCCACCAAATATTCAGGGCATTTTCGCTTCCAGTGACCATTTCCTTTGCAGTAGAAGCACTCAGTTTCAGGCTTTGGTCCAGCCTTGGGCATCCTCACGGGAGTGATAACGTGCTTGCCATTCTACTTGAAGTTCCCTTTCTTTCCCTTTGCCCTTTTCTTGAAACTAGTGGTCTTGTCAACCATCAACACTTGATGCTCTTTCTTGATTTCTACCTTCGTTGATTTCAGCATCACGAAGAGCTCGGGAATCGTTTTCATCATCCCTTGCATACTATAGTTCATCACAAAGTTCCAGTAACTTGGTGATGGTGACTAGAGAACTCTGTCAATCACTATCTTATCTGGAAGATTAACTCCCACTTGATTCAAGCGATTGTAGTACCCAGACAATCTGAGCACATGCTCACTGCTTGAGCTATTCTCCTCCATCTTTTAGCTATAGAACTTGTTGGAGACTTCATATCTCTCAACTCGGGTATTTGCTTGAAATATTAACTTCAACTCCTGGAACATCTCATATGGTCCATGACATTCAAAACGTCTTTGAAGTCCCAATTCTAAGTCGTAAAGCATGGTGCACTAAACTATCAAGTAGTCATCATATTAAGCTAGCCAAACGTTCATAACGTCTGCATCTGCTCCTGCAATAGTTTTGTCACCTAGCAGTGCATCAAGGATATAATTCTTCTGTGCAGCAATGAGGATATACCTCAGATCACACACTCAGTCCGCATCATAGCTACAAACATCTTTCAACTTAGTTTCCTCTAGGAACATATAAAAAACATAGGGAAGCTACAACACGAGCTATTGATCTACAACATAATTTCCAAAATACTATCAGGACTAAGTTCATGATAAATTAAAGTTCAATTAATCATATTACCTAAGAACTCCCACTTAGACAGACAACCCTCTAGTCATCTAAATGATCACGTGATCCAAATCAACTAAACCATGTCCGATCATCACGTGAGATGGAGTAGTTTTCAATGGTGAATATCTCTATGTTGACCATATCTACTATATGATTCACGCTCGACCTTTCGGTCTCCAGTGTTCTGAGGCCATATCTGCATATGCTAGGGTCGTCAAGTTTAACCCGAGTATTCTGCGTGTGCAAAACTGGCTTGCACCCGTTGTATGTGAACATAGAGCTTATCACACCCGATCATCACGTGGTGTCTCGGCACGATGAACTATAGCAACGGTGCATACTCAGGGAGAACACTTGTACCTTGAAATTTAGTAAGGGATCATCTTATGATGTGATACGTCCATTTTGCATCATGCTTTTATATCGATATTTATTGCATTATGGGTTGTTATTTCACGTTATGTCACAATACTTAAGGCTATTCTCTCTTATTTTACAAGGTTTATATAAAGAGGGAGAATGCCGGCAGCTGGGATTCTGGGCTGGAAAAGGAGCAAATATTGGAGACCTATTCTGCATAGCTCCAAAAGTCCTGAAACTCCACGAAAGTCATTTTGGGAATTAATAAAAAATATTCAGCGGAAGAAATACCTGAGGGGGGCCACCCACCGTCCACGAGGGTGGGGGACGCGCCCACCCTTACAGGGCGCGCCCCCTGCCTCGTGGGCCACCTGGCAGCCCTCTGGTGCCCATCTTATGCTATAGAAGCCTTTTACCCTGGAAAAAATCATAAGCAAGCTTACGGGACGAAACTCCGCCGCCACAAGGCGGAACCTTGGCAGAACCAATCTAGGGCTCCGGCGGAGCTGTTCTGCCGGGGAAACATCCCTTCGGGAGGGGGAAATCATCACCATCGTCATTACCAACGATCCTCTCATCGGGAGGGGGTCAATCTCCATCAACATCTTCACCAGCACCATCTCCTCTCAAACCCTAGTTCATCTCTTGTATCAAATCTTTGTATCAAAACGTCAGATTGGTACCTCTGGGTTGCTAGTAGTGTTGATTACTCCTTGTAGTTGATGCTAGTTGGTTTATCCGGTGGAAGATTATTTGTTCAGATCCTTAATGCATATTAATACCCCTCTGATCATGAACATGAATATGCTTTGTGAGTAGTTACGTTTGTTCCTGAGGACATGGGTGAAGTCTTGCTATTAGTAGTCATGTGAATTTGGTATTCATTCGATATTTTGATGAGATGTATGTTGTCTCTCCTCTAGTGGTGTTATGTGAACGTCGACTACATGACACTTCACCATTATTTGGGCCTAGAGGAAGGCATTGGGAAGTAATAAGTAGATGATGGGTTGCTAGAGTGACAGAAGCTTAAACCCTAGTTTATGCGTTGCTTCGTAAGGGGCTGATTTGGATCCACTTGTTTCATGCTATGGTTAGGTTTACCTTAATACTTCTTTTGTAGTTGCGGATGCTTGCAATAGGGGTTAATCATAAGTGGGATGCTTGTCCAAGAAAGGGGAGTACCCAAGCACCGGTCCACCCACATATCAAATTATCAAAGTAACGAACGCGAATCATATGAGCGTGATGAAAACGCTTGACGATAATTCCCATGTGTCCTCGGGAGCGCTTCTTTCATTATAAGAACTTGTCCAGGCTTGTACTTTGCTACAAAAAGGATTGGGACACCTTGCTGCACTTTATTTACTTTCATTGCTTGTTACCCGTTAGAAATTGTCTTATCACAAAACTATCTGTTACCTACAATTTCAGTGCTTGCAGAGAATACCTTACTGAAAACCGCTTGTCATTTCCTTCTGCTCCTCGTTGGGTTCGACACTCTTACTTATCGAAAGGACTACGATAGATCCCCTACACTTGTGGGTCATCATGATGCTACCGCCATACTAAGGAAAATAAGATGCATACAATATAAACATCACATGCAATCAAAATATGTGACATGATATGGCCATCATCATCTTGTGCTCATGATCTCCATCACCGAAGCGTCGTCATGATCTCCATCGTCACCGGAGCGACACCTTGATCTCCATCGTAGCATCATTGTCGTCTCGCCAACTATTGTTACTACGACTATCGCTACCTCTTAGTGATAAAGTAAAACAATTACATGTCGATTGCATTGCATACAATAAAGCGACAACCATATGGCTCCTGCCAGTTGCCGATAACTTTGTTACAGAACATGTCATCTCATACAACAATTTATATCACATCATGCCTTGACCATATCACATCACAACAAGTCCTGCAAAAACAAGTTAGACATCCTCTACTTTGTTGTTGCAAGTTTTACGTGGCTGCTACGGGCTTCTAGCAAGAACCGTTCTTACCTACACATCAAAACCACAACGATTTTTCGTCAAGTGTGATGTTTTAACTTTCAACAAGGACCGGGCGTAGCCACACTCGATTCAACTAAAGTTGGAGAAACAGACACTCACTAGCCACCTGTGTGTGAAGCACGTCGGTAGAACCAGTCTCTCGTAAGCGTACGCGTAATGTCGGTCTGAGCCGCTTCATCCAACAATACGCCGAATGAAAGTATGACATGCTGGTAAGCAGTATGACTATTATTACCCACAACTCTTTCTGTTCTACTCGTGTATATAACATCTACGCATAGACCTGGCTCGGATGCCACTGTAGGGGAACACAGTAATTTCAAAAAAATTCCTACGATCACGCAAGATCTATCTAGGTGATGCATAGCAACGAGAGGGGAGAGTGTTGTCTACGTACCCTCATAGACCGAAAGAAGAAGCGTTATGACAACGCGGTTGATGTAGTTGTACGTCTTCACGATCCGACTGATCCTAGCACCGTAGGTACGGCACCTCCGCGATCTGCACACGTTCAGCTCGGTGACGTCCCACGAACTCTAGATCCAGCTGAGGTCGAGGGAGAGTTTTGTCAGCACGATGGTGTGATGACGGTGATGATGAAGTTATCGATGTAGGGCTTCGCCTAAGCACTACAACGATATGACCGAGGAGGAAATCTGTGGAGGGGGGCACCGCACACGGCTAAACAATCAACTTGTGTGTCTATGGGGTGCCCCCCTCCCTTGTATAAAAAGGAGTGGAGGAGGGGAGGGCCGGCCCTTCCCTATGGCGCGCCCAAGGGGGGAGTCCTACTTCCAGTAGGAGTAGGTTTCTCCCCATCCCAGGTTGGAGTAGGAGAAGAAGGAAGAGGGAGAGGGAGAGAAGGAAAGGGGGGCCAGCCCCCCTCCCAATTCGGATTGGGCTTGGGGGGGCGCCCCCACGTTGGCCGCCTCCTCCTCTCTTCCATCATGGCACATTAACTCCCCCCCCCCCGGGGGGGGGGGGGTCCGGTAACCTCCCGGTACTCCGGAAAAATGCCCGAACCACTCGGAACCTTTCCGGTGTCCAAACATAGCCTTCCAATATATCAATCTTTATGTCTCGACCATTCTTAGGCTCCTCTTAATGTCCATGATCACATCTGGGACTTCGAACAACCTTCGGTACATCATATCACATAAACTCATAATACCGATCATCATCGAACGTTAAGCGTGCGGACCCTACGGGTTCGAGAACTATGTAGACATGACCGAGACTCACTTCCGGTCAATAACCAATAGCGGAACCTGGATGCTCATATTGGTTCCTACATATTCTACGAAGATCTTTATCGGTCAAACTGCATAACAACATACGTTGTTCCCTTTGTCATCGGTATGTTACTTGCCCGAGATTCGATCGTCGGTATCATCATACCTAATTCAATCTCGTTACCGACAAGTCTCTTTACTCGTTTCGTAATACTTCATCCCGCATCTAACTCATTAGTTACAATGCTTGCAAGGCTTATAGTGATGAGTATTACCGAGAGGGCCCAAATATACCTCTCCAAAACACGGAGTGACAAATCCTAATCTTGATCTATGCCAACCCGACAAACACCTTCGGAGACACCTGTAGAGCATCTTTATAATCACTCAGTCACGTTGTGACGTTTGATAGCACACAAGGTGTTCCTCCGGTATTCGGGAGTTGCATAATCTCATAGTCTGAGGAACATGTATAAGTCATGAAGAAAGCAGTAGCAATGAAATTTTAACGATCATAATGCTAAGCTAACATATGGGTCATGTCCATCACATCATTCTCCTAATGATGTGAACCCGTTCATCAAATGACAACACATGTCTATGGTTAGGAAACAACCATCTTTGATTAACGAGCTAGTCAAGTAGAGGCATACTAGGGACTATATGTTTTGTCTATGTATTCACACATGTACTAAGTTTCCGGTTAATACAATTCTAGTATGAATAATAAACATTTATCATGAATTAAAGAAATAAATAATAACTTTATTATTGCCTCTAGGGCATATTTCCTTCAATTCTTATGGCTTTGAGAGACTCATTGATATCATGCTTGGATGGAATAGATCTAAGTTTCAAAGAATCAACACCAAGAGAAATTCTATCCACGTTCCTAGCCAAATCATCAATCTCTAGCAATTTTTTTCAATCAAAGCATTGAAATTCTTTTGCGAACTTATAAATTCTTTAACACTATTCTCAAATTCAGAGGGCATCTTATTAAAATTTCCATAAGAATTGTTGTAGTAATTACCATAATTATTAGAGGAATTACTAGGAAACGGCCTAGGATTAAAATTACTTCTATATGCGTTATTACCAAAATTGTTACTACCAACAAAACTCACATCCATAGATTCATTATTGTTTTCAATCAAAGTAGACAAAGGAATATCATTAGGATCAATAGGAGCACTCTTATTAGCGAACAATTTCATAGGTTCATCCATCTTTCCACTCAGACATTAATCTCTTCAATTGCATGCACCTTTTTACTAGTGGAAGATCTTTCGTATGCAATTCTTTTCTCATCAAGTCTTCCAAGAATCGTCTTAGAAATTCTATTCTTTCCTTTGTTTACCTCCTAGTGGATGAACTTAAATCATGAAAGAGACTTTGATAGGTAATCTTAACATTCATAAACCCATAATCGGGATCATCACCATAAATATCATCATATAAAATACGAAGCTCATTTCTAACGGGTTCCTTCATCATTTTATTCAACCAATCCCTATTAAATCCTACATAAATTCCTCTAGTTATCCAATCAAACTCCTCAAAAGCCTCAAGATACAAATATTGAGATATCTCTGAATGAGGAACTCTCTTTCTAAGATTTGCACTATAAGATTGGTAGTCCCTAGATTTTAAACTATGCATAGTTTCTTTATCATGGAGAATGTCTATAATTGGAGGGTGTTCAACATCCTTTTTATATAAGGCAAAAATATCCCTAGCTTCTTGTATTATAAAATCAAATTCACGCATGAGGATAATAGTGGCAATCTTTTTAGCTATAGGATGATTGATCTTAGGAAGTTCATAAAACACTGTTTGCAAAGCAGGATGAAGATGCCCAAATTTTCTTTCTAATTTCTCAACAAGCATAACAATAGCATCAGCATAACAATTTGTCTCAAGAAGAATAATTCTTTTATTGATAGACTCCCGTACAATCAAAGAATTCTTGGATAACACTTTTCCCAATAATATTACCTTCTCCTATACGAAAGATTTTAGTTTTGTAATTAGGAGGTTTTTCAGTTCCGGGATCCAAAGAACAAGTTTCAAATTTCTCCCCAAGATTTTCAGCGATAACCTCCTCAGTTTCATACATGGTGGCAACTGGCAAACGAGCAAGACGAATGGAAGAGAGGCGAAGAAAAGGCGAAGCTTTCAAAAAATTGTTTTAGAAGTGGGGGAGAGGAAAACGAGAGGTGAATGGAAAATAATGTAATGCAAGGGATGAGAGTTTATGATGGGTACTTGGTATGTCTTGACTTGGCGTATATCTCCTCGGCAACGACGCCAGAAATTCTTCCTGCTACCTCTTAAGCTTGCATTGGTTTTTCCCTTGAAGAGGAAAGGGTGATGCAGCAAAGTAGAGTAAGTATTTCCCTCAGTTTTGAGAACCAAGGTATCTATCCAGTAGGAGACAACGCCCGAATACCTGCACAAACAAACACCAACTTGCACCCAACGCGATAAAGTGATTGTCAATCCCTTCACGGCTATTTGCAAAGTGAGATCTGATAGAGATGGATAAATGGCATAGTAATATTTTTGGTATTTTTTTGTTTCTGGAACGGAAAGTAAAAAATGCAAAATAATGGAACGGCGATAGAAATTGGCAAATTGATGGGAAGCTAATATGATGTAAAATAGACCCGGGGGCCATAGGTTTCACTAGATGCTTCTCTCAAGATAGAAATTATAACGGTGGGTGAACAAATTACTGTCGAGCAATTGATAGAAAAGCGCAAAGCTGTGACGATATCTATGGCAATGATCATCAATATAGGCATCGCGTCCGTGTCAAGTAGACCGAAACGATTCTGCATCTACTACTATTACTCCACACATCGACCACTATCCAGCATGGATCTAGAGTATTAAGTTTATAAAGAACGGAGTAACGCCTTAAGCAAGATGACATGATGTAGAGGAATTAACTCAAGCATTATGATGAAAACCTCATCTTTTTATCCTCAATGGCAACAATACAATATGTGTCATTTCCCCTTCTGTCACTGGGATCGAGCACCGCAAGATTGAACCCAAAGCTAAGTACTTCTCCCATTGCAAGAAAAATCAATCTAGTTGGCCAAACCAAATTGATAGTTCGAAGAGACTTGCAAAGATATCAAATCATGCATATAAGAATTTAGAGAAGATTCAAATAATATTCATAGATAAGTTGATCATAAATCCACAATTCATCGGATCTCGGCAAACACACCGCAGAAGAGTATTACATCGAATAGATCTCCAAGAACATCGAGGAGAACTTTGTATTGTGAATCAAATAGAGAGAAGAAGCCATCTAGCTACTAGCTATGGACCCATAGGTCTGTGGTAAACTACTCACGCTTCACCGGAGAGGCAATGGTGTTGATGTAGAAGCCCTCCATGATCGAATCCCCCTCCGGCAGGATGCTGGAAAAGGCTCCTAGATGGGATCTCACGGGTGCAGAAGGTTGCGGCGGTGGAAATGTGGTTTCGCGGCTCCCCTGAAAGTTTTTGGGGTATATGAGAATATATAGGAGGAAGATCTAGGTCAGGGGGTCACCGAGGGGCCCACAATGTCGGGGGGCGCGCCCTACCCCCGGGCACGCCCTCCACCCTTGTGACCGCCTCGTGGCTCTTCTGACTTGCACTCCAAGTCTTCTGGGTGTCTTCTGGTCCAAGAAAAATCATCGCGAAAGTTTTATTCCGTTTGGACTCCGTTTGGTATTTCTTTTCTACGAAACTCTAAAACAAGGGGGAAATAGGAACTGGCACTGGGCTCTAGGTTAATAGGTTAGTCCCAAAAATCATATAAAATAACATATTAATGCATATAAAACATCCAAAATAGATAATATAATAGCATAGAATAAAGAAAAATTATAGATACGTTGGAGACGTATCAGGCGCATACCACGAGAGGTGGACGCGCGGGGACGACAGTGGACCGTGGGCCGCGACGGTACGGCCCGAAGGGGCGACGCAACGGTGGCGGGCGGGTCGGGGCGACGGCGGGAAGACCTCGGGGCGGCGGTGAGGACCGCGAGCCGCGGTGTGACAACCCGAAGGGGCGGCGCAGCAGCGGAGCGTTGGTCGGTGCAACCGCAGGGACAGCCTCGGGGTGGCGACGGGGACCGCGTATCACGGCACTACGGCCCGAAGGGGCGACGCGGCGGCAAAGCACGAGTCGATGCAGCCCCGCGGATAACCATGGGGTAGCAGCGCTGCTGCCCGACGGGGCGATGCAGCGGCAGCCCGATGCTCGATTGATGCAGAGGCGCGTTGTACTCGGGACGGTCTCCACGGGACATGCGGAGGCGCGTGCAACTGACGGGCTAGGTCGGTCGCGCGGCGTAGATGGGGCGGATCGTGCGCGAGGTCGGGGACGCCGCTCGGTGGAGGCGGGGTGGCGGCGGAGTCCGAGATGAAGCCGGAGACGATGGATGGCGTGTGACAATGTGCGGACGAATGCCTCAGCACCGGCACCCGGGCCGCCAAAGCAGCACCGGCGCCCGGGCAGCGAGGCCCGAGCGACCAACGAAGCAGCTGCGCCCAAGCTTGAGGCAGCCGACGGGCCTGACGCAGTCGGCCCGACGCAGCCAAGGACGAGGCCGGCTAGGCAACCCGCAGGCCGCCGTGCAGACACAACGGAGGCGGGTGGCGTGGATCGATTTGTGGGCCGACGCGCGAGCGGCGGTTATGATTGGCCGCCACATGGCGCCAGGCCACTGGGTGGAGGCGATGCAGGTGTCTCGGTCGGACAGGGCGGAGATGGTCGACGTAGATTAACGGGCGAGCCGGCGCGTAGACGACGACCGTGAGCGACCACCTGTCGCGCGAGGACACCGGGCCGGTGAAGGAGCTGACCGGTCGCGACGGTGTCGTAGTAGAGGCGCACGGGGTTCGACGGTGGTGTCGGGCGACGCAAACCGATCAAGCATAGATCGAAAAACTAAAAAGAAAACGCCGATCATGATGACCGGCAGGAGAGAGAAAAACCCGGAGCAAGGGCTAGGAAAAAGACTCTCTAGGGCAGCCGGTCAATACGACCGGTGGACGAACCATAGGTACGGGCGGCGCGGCCCCCGGCGGCGGTCATGGAGGCCGACCGCCTCGGGGGCGGCGCGCACGTGCGGAAGCGGCGGCGGCTAGGGTTTAGGATCGATTAGGCTGATACTATGTTAGAAGTGATAGAAAAAGATTGTGGCGAAATATGATGTATTATTGAGCCTCGAGGATGAGTATATATTGAGTACAAGGTTTGGAGGGCAAGAAGCCTCAGGCAAATATATCTAACAGAATACATACATATATAATGTATGCATACATGTAGGTACTCGGGTACATATGAATGCCATACCGGCCAGCTCGTCTCTGGTACGAACGGCCCAGCAGCTTCGCCTACGTGCATGTGGGGTTGTGGCTGCTCCCAATTAGTCTCCAATGCATAGTTGCACTTAAGACTTTAATGCATGCATGAGGTAGGCGCGTGAGGTGCACTAATTGATTTCTTGTAACTATACCCGGTAATACTACCGGGTGTAGTTACACTCATGTCTCATATACTATCATGTGATAGTATATATATTACTTTATCATTTTTAGTATGTTCATATGCTATATCTAAGATACTCCAAAGCGAGTTGTGTGGAAAAATTGGATGTGAGCCTATGTTTTTATCATATTTGTGAAATACGTACATATTTGTACATAAAAAGGAGTATCATCAAAATATAATACATACTATCTAAAAATTCTTACATACTACACATACATACACTTCGGTATGATGGATACTACCTAAAACGTACAAAACAAAAATGGGAGTAACTACACCCGAGAGTCAGGCTGCAGGTGGGGGTGGGCTTAAGTGGGACTGCCTCAGCCCATCCCACTTAATGGTACCCGTGGGACAACAAAAAAGTTTAGTGGGCTGTCCAGTTTAGCCCGATGGGATCCCACCTCACCCCACCTAGCGATTACACGGCAGGCCACCCCTCACCATCGACAGCGGCACAGCGCCGACAGGGGCAGAGCCAGGACAAAAAACGAGAGGGGGCAAAGAGGTATACAATTTTTTTTCTCAAAACATGTATACGAACTAATGAGTAGATAATTTAAAGGACCAATCACACAAGCAAAATCATATAATTTCTTATGAGATAATGTGATCACACCCATAACTATGACATGTTCAGTGCTAAGATAAAAGTGAACTAACCACTTAAGATAGAATAACTTCAGAAATATGGATATGTCGCTCCTTTTTATTGCTACGTCTCTGATTTCTAGCCTTCAAGCTGCATGAAAAGAACTTATTTTTAAATACAGAGAGAATGTAAACATTGACGGATAAAAATAAAAGATTAAGCACATTACCTCCTTCCGTTTCATCCCACCACGATTTTTCGCATGAAAGCATTTAACGATCACCTCATTAGAAATAGCATCCAACATTTCTTTTTCCACAAAGCAAATAAGGCTATTGCTCAAATAATCATCACCCATCTTGTTACGCAAAGCATTCTTCACAAGCTTCATCACCGAGAAGCATCTCTCAACAGTTGCAGTGGCAACAGGAAGAGTCAGCACTAGCTTTAAAAGTCGATAGACAAAAGGATAAGAAAGATGCTTCTTTGTAGACACCATCAGTTTAGCCAAATCATTGATAGTGTCCAAGCTAGCAAATCTTGTATATTGCGTACATTATCTATGTACAGGCAAAGCTCTTTCTCAAGATGGTCCAGCTCGTTATCACTAAAATCATTAGGATAAAACCTAGCCAACTTCAACAACTTCTCATCATCATAGAGACTAAACTGACAACTTGGGTTGAAAGCAGACATACAACAAAGCAACTCATTGTTTACCTCATTGAATCTGCGGTTTAGTTCTTCTACCAATAAATCCAAAATAGCAAAAAAAAACAGTCGATCCGATAATGATGCTCATTATTAATGCCAGTCCTTTGCCTTGGCTTCTTTGGATTTACATACTCCTTTTCCATGCCCATAACTGAAATATCATTCTTGTTGCAAAAAGAACAAACCTTGCTCACGAGAGAATTCCATCCATGCTCAGATCTAAGCTTATCTATCTCTCGCTTAACAGATTCCACATCTGATATAGCATTAACAATGTCCATATCCTTTCTCTAAAAGGTTTTTGAGAGCCCATTTGTTAAAGCTAATATAAGCATCATCATATGTAGAAAGAATGCAAAATCAAATGACTGGAAATATTTTAGAAGACCACTGGCTTGACGTTGCTTAGTAGCATCTGAGCCCTCTTCCTCCACATATTCTAGTACTTTTATCACAGAGGGGAACATCTTAGACAAACTCCACAAAGTGGTATAGTGAGAATTCCATCTAGTATCACCTGGTCTCTGAAGAGAAAGCTCCTGGTTTAATCCTGACCCTGTAGCAATCTCTCCCTTACCAATCGCTTTCCTTACTTCTTCTCGATGGTTCTCTCTAAGTTTATCCTTTCTTTTGCAAGATGATCCAACGACGTCACCAACAATGATATCATATCAAAAAAATCTCCAACATCAAATATCTTTTTTGCAATGGCCACAACAACCAAGTTAAGTTTGTGAGCAAAACAATGTACAAAATAAGCTGAACTGTTCTCCCTCATAATCTTGGCTTGCAAACCATTAAACTCACCTGCCATGTTGCTCGCTCCATCATAACCTTGTCCTCTCACTTGTTGTGGACTCAAACCAAGCTTTGCAATTATAAAATCAATTTTAGACTTGAGATAAGCAGATGTTGTTTCCTCCACGTGAAGAACACCAACAAATCTCTCATTTGACAGCCCATGTGTATCAACATAACGTATCACCACTGCCATTTGCTCTTTGTCGGAAACATCACGACATTCATCAACTAATAAGCTGAACACGCCATTGTCAAGCTCCTTCAGAATACAACTCAACACTTCTTCTGCAAAGTGCTCGATGATATCCTTTTGAATTGTTGAAGACAACAACTGATTATTTTCTGGAGCATTTTTGAATGCCTTGGCTATAACATCATTGTGCATAATTGTATAATCCATCAACTCTCGAGAGTTCCCTTTATTTGTAGACTCTTTTGACTCATCATGGCCACGAAACGGTTGTCCTTGATGCAACAAGTATCTGCATACATCAATTGCAGCATTTACCCGGATAAGATGGTCATTTTTCTCAAGTTCACTCTGTTTATGCAAAGCTACAGGGATTGATTGTTCCATTTTCATTAGATCCTCACCATTCTTAAGTGCCCTGTTATGAAAACTATCACGATCACCCACATGAGTCGCAAATCTCTCTACTGCCTTCTTCCAATTGACAAAGCCATCTACCACAAATGCATCATGCCCAGGTTTGTTACCTTTAATGTTGTCTCTAAACAAATAACAATACAAGCAATATGCCTTGTCCTCTACCTCGCTGTACTCTAGCCAATTACGATGCAGGTCATACCATTCAGGATTGAAATACCGCTTACTCTTACCAATCCACCTGGGTTTAAACTTGGCTGGACAAGGTTGATAAGCCCCCCATGTCAGGTACTTTCTCCTAATCTCCTCATGCTGATTGATATTATAATCTGTAAGTCTCCTCCATTTAGATGGATCCCAAGTAAGCTTGTCCAGATCAACTATTTCCGGCATACTACCAGTTGTGGATTTCGCAAAATATCTCTCCATTAGATTTCCTGGCAATGCATGTCAAATAGTTAAATGATACATAAATTGACGTATATCTTTGTCACACAAGAACTGAATCATAGTTTAATGTGATGGGCTGCTCCGCTGCTGCCTTTTTCACACAAGAGAAGATGGGCTGGGCTAGCAGGCAGGCCAATGGGGGCACATATCCTGGGCTGAGCGGGGGCAAAGCCATATATAGTGGGCCAAAAATTTGAGTGGGGGCATTCGCCCCCACAAGCCCCACAACCCTGTACGTAAATTCGCCCCTGCGCGCCGAGTTCTTGTAAGGATAGGGTTTGAGCCGCCGCCCCTCCGGCCGGCCCGTCGGCGGCGCACTGCTCTTCCGGCCGCCCCTCTTCTCCCTCGCCGGTGTTCTCATCCGCCACAGCAGCTTACTGACACGGTCGTTGGTTCTGTCTTTGTTTTGTTGGCAGCAGGGGAAGGAGGAGGAGGAGTTCAGCACAGGGCCCCTCTCCATTCTCATGCTCAGTGTCAAGAACAACACCCTGGTTGGTTTGGTTTGGTTGACTTCTTGCCTCTGTTGATTGAGATCTCAGCTTAGCGAGGGCATATTTTCTGCAGTAGTAGTACTTACTGACTTACTGTCTGTCTGCATATCCGTGTGGACTGAATACCTGACCTTCTGGAGTGCTGGTGTTCTCCGTTGTGCGTGCACTTGTTAAAACACACCAATCGACTTATTCGCCTGTGATCCCGTCGTGCAAGTGAACACTAGTTTCCCTCTTAGTGCTACAATGCTAAGCGCACCATCGCATAAATGTGTCAGTAATTAACCACTGTTTTGGTGCAGCCTTTCCGTCAAATGCCTTTGGTAATAGTGTGGCACTGCAAAGTTGAATGCACCATTGTGTACAATTGAGGGCTAGTCATTTGGAGATTAATCCTGACCTCGATATCTCGATAGGTCTGGCCAGATAATAATTAACTAATACTACTAAATGACAGCCATTTGGCTACATTCAGGCGAGCTAGAGCTTCGACTAACATCGGTCTTTCCAAGTTCCTCTCCGGCTTAAAAAAACTGTGCTTTGTAGTTTGCTTCTTTTTTCTTTTGTGAAAAAGTGCTAGCTTGTCCTGATGCATAGTATAGTAAGTACATTATTTGATTTGCTTGGTCTAGGCCAGCTGGTTGTGGCAGTTGGCACTAGTGCAGAAGAGGAGGGAGAAGAGAGACATTGTCAATGGATACTGCGTACTTGTATATCTATCTAGTAGTAGTACTTCTTTTGCAGATGCTTGTTACAATTTTGAAAACCTGTTACTCTTTACTGCAGTAGGACGTGATGGCCAGATCGCCGCCAGCCCCTAGCCCGACTCCAAGATCACCGGCAGCGTCAATCCCGACGCCCAGGTCGCCGCCACCCCCAACCTCGACGCCCAGGTCGTGGGCAGAAGGTACATTCGATCGCTGGTACATTTGTTGTCTGAAGGTCAAAAGTTCTTAAATCTAACTAAAATCAAATCCTTGTGATTTATCCAACTGAAGATCCAAAGCTTGTAGTTAAAATGATAGTTAGGTGGTACAGGGACTGGCATCATGTGTACCAATTGGATAGACACTGCTTCGGTTATTTTATCCTCTGCTTTGTGGTTGTTATCATTCTGTCATCTTCATAAAAATCACCATGCAGTCCTGAACATGATTTGCATTTCAAGTGACGTGGTAGTTATTATGTGATTTGCATTTCTTTGTTTACTTAGGTACTGATCAGAATTTTGGAACAGTGTGCTTTACATGCTAATTTTTCTGTTTTGAGCAATGACAGTTGACTTCCGACTGACCGCAGCTTTTGGTGGTGGCGCCGAGAAATATCTTACCATGGTGAAGAATGCGATGAAGATCTTATTTGCTGAATCTGCATCTGAATTTGGAAACACCTCTGATGAAGGTGATGAGCTTGCAGAGGAGGATGTGGAGGACACTCTTGATGATTGGGATAAGCATTTGAGATTGAAAAGATCCCACAACTCGAATGAGCTACAATAATATCTTGAAGAAGACTTGTTTCCTCGTCGACAAAAGTTGGATATCTTAAAGTGGTGGGAGATTCACTCCCCAAAGTATCCAGTGCTCGCAGCTATAGCACGGGACATATTGGCAGTGCCCGCGTCTACCGTGCCTGCAGAGGCTGCATTCAGCAATGCTGGAAGGATCATCAGTGATCAAAGAAGTAGGTTGATCCCGAGTACTGTCGAGACGCTGATGTGCCTTGAGGATTGGCTTAGAGCTGCTGGTCATATGCTTTTAATTATTTTTCCCATACTCCATTTAATACTTTCCATGCTGAATGTTTCATTTTGAATGCCTTTGACATTGCAGATCGCCAAAAGGCGGAGCCAACAGTTGGAGACCGTGGTGGTGATCAAGACGATGCTGGAACAACGTAGGTAATTCTGCTACTTGTACGCTGCACTTCAGTACAATCATTCTTTGCTGTCCTGGGGTAATATTTTAACTCATTTGGACATGTATGATGACTGATCTTTCATTGTATTGACGTGAAGTACTAGTTGAGGTTGCAATACATTTGTGCTTTGGACTGGAAGCACAAATAAACAGTTTATTCATGTCTCTCGTACCTTATAATTCTCAGTTTTTTCTATCTACAGAATCTGCTATGAATATTTACAGATTTTTTTTTCTTTGGACCATGCTGGAACCACCTTAAGGTACATCAGATTCCATTTTGTTATTCTGGCATAAAAATAGTAGACGATTGATATTCCGAAGGTTTCAAATACCTATTATGCCACGGCTCTAATATTTTCATTGCCAAACTATATTAAATTAAAAAAAGATGCATTGCTAACTACAGTAGCTTAATTAGAAGGCTGTCTTTCATCCTCGTATACAATGTATTCTATTGTTTCACTGTTGTCTCTGTAGTCTGTATTGCCAACGTATTATACATCCATCTTTCCATGTTTTAGGGACTAGCATATGTTTTTCTAATTGGCTAACGGAGGTGACCATGTTCATCCCCTCAGGTTCTATGAGTTTCTGGGACCATGGGTAGAGGCTTCTTTTATTGGTGATTTGTGGGCTCTTTCACGGGTCGTGCTGTTGGATGCTTCCTCGCATGATGTGAAGAAAGATGGTGTCGCCATGTTCAGAGCATATAGCCATATAGCCTTGTCAAGTTTGCCATTTGTGATGTATTATGTATTTACAGATTTTACTTTTGTTAGATGTACTGTGTGTTCACAAATTTACTGTAATTTCTGGTGATGTTAGTGTCAAGTTTACGATTGTTGTACAATCTGGTGGCATGTATCCTGAACCAAAGTTATATTCAGATGATTTTCATTAGTATTGTAGCTTAAATAACTTGCAAGCAAGTCCGTCTATAGCCTGCAGTTTATGAACCTGAAATACATATACATTTCTTATGTGGGAACCCACTTATTCCCACTTAATTCATCATACTTCTAGTGGGCTGTCCATTAGTGCCCATCAACCAGCGGTGGGACTAGGTGGGGTTGTGGTGGGACGCCCACATGCAGTCCCACCTGCAGCCTGATTTTGGGCTGTCAAAAAGCTTGTAGGACAATGAATGAGGTGCGTTTGAGACATGGCCTCTGCACCACCTATCAACTTTATTCAGGTTTCTGCTAGCATAAGAAAAACCTATATGTTGCAGTTTGCCAACAGATGACACACCAATATCTCTAGGTAGTTTCTCCTACGTTTGGAGTGTAAATGATGTTAAACACCGATCAATTTGTCTGTAGAATACTTCACCGCGCGCAGGGAGTGATTTTATTTGCGTGATCATATAAGATGTGTCAATAGAAACTAGTGCACACACCAGACAGTAGTTGTGTACAAGTAAAGTCATGACAACAACATCACATCACATCACACCACAATCAGGATACGAGTCCGATCGCATCACGGTCAAGTCATGCAACTCCCCAAACGCACTCACACGTCTGCTCCGCCCCCTCCTGCTCCTGCTCCGGGAGGGGGAAGGTCGCCTGCCAGAATCTCTAGCAGATGGGGCTGGTTGGCCGTCACCCGGGCATGGAGAAGCACCACCGCGTTGACGATGTAAAGGCACCCCATGACAAAGGCGAGGACGGTGGCGATCTCGTGTCTTTGGCATAAGGTCCGCATCTCACTGACACAGGTCCGCCTAAAGCTATGGTTGATGATGACGCCCAGCGCGGCCGCCCCCGCCGGCCCAGCTGCACGGGCGCAAAGACCTTCACATATATATGATGATTAGTGAGTCAAGTGTGAATGCATGATGCGCTTATAGGGATAAGTGTATGTGCATGTATGTGAGCATGTGTGATTGTACCGTGTTAAAAAAAAGGTGTGCACGCATGATATAGCAGTCTAACATGGGCTACTGACATGTTTAATAAGTCTTTAGCTCAAGGCCAACTGAGCAAGTGCATGTATCATATTGATATCATCTTGATATTCATATATTATCCTTTATCGGAAATAGCAGATGCACATACCCACTCGCAAACGACCATCGGGTAGGAGAAGTGGGCTTGGCCGCCCGGCCCGTCCTGCAGCCACTGCCACCCACGTAGGCTGCCGACGTGCAGGAGAAGGAAGCACGAGCACGTGAAGATCGCGAAGAGGGTCGTCGCCTTCACAGCCCTGTTGATTTGCATTTGCGCACAACAAGACCATGTCAGTTCGACAATATCATTCATAACGTAACCAATTATATGTGGTACTTACACGAAACCCTCAATGATCAGCATGGAGCTGGGAGAGTCCATCGGTGCAATGACGAAGGCCGCCACCGCCAGGACCGTGCACGCCGCCCTCGACACCAACAAGAAGTAGTCTCGGCAATCCATCTGAGATGACAATAACAAAAACATGCATGAAAACTAAGTTAGTTGGAGAAATGTAATAAATTAGAGGCTGCATAATTTTAAAACCAGAACCAACATCATATTCATTTCTAATGAATAATACTTCCTCTGTTGCTAGATATAAGTCTTTTTACATATTTCGAAATTAGTGAATCTACACTCTAAACTATGTCTATATGCATCTGTATTAGTTCATATTGAAATCTCTAAAAAAAACTTATATTTAGAAACAGAGGAAGTAATACATTTGGCTAAGGACAAATTTAATTTTGGGGCATGTTTAACAGGAGTGTGGGTGTACGAGGCCATGGCAGGTTTTTTTGTGTGTGGCCAGGTTCATAGGCAAACCCTGAATGAATTCAGGGGATCTCCTATATGCCGCTCTCTGTGGCAAAGAGTCTGTGTTTCGCACAGGTAGTTCACCAAACTGGGACGGCCCATGAAGGTAGCGACTGACAGCGAACCCATACTATAGCTCAAAAAAAATGTCACGGTCGCAAGAATTCGAACCAAGGATCTAATGCTATACGCATCACGATGCTACTGATCATATTGCAGCCCCAAACGAAAAGAACCAAACCCATCCGAATTATCTTTGTAATTTCCAAATCAACTTTTTTAATATTTGTGATCAAATTTTTAGAAAACTGAAACATTTTTCGAAAAACAAAAACATTTTTTGAATAATCGTGAAAAAATTTAAATTCCAAAACAAAATTTGGAAAAGTGAACATTTTTTAACTCCCAAACAAAATTTGATAACACGAATATTTAAAAAACATTCTTGAACAATCTTTAAAATGGGAGAATTTTTTGAAACTCCTGAAAGTACTAAAACATGAACATTTTTTAAAAATGTGAACAATTTTATTGTTAAACTTTTAAAGAAATTTTTCCGATATATTTTGAAAATACTCCCAATTAGTCTCCAATGCACAGTTGCACTTAAGACCTTAATGCATGCATGAGGTAGGCGCGTGAGGTGCACTAATTGATTTCTTGTAACTATACCCGGTAGTACTATCGGGTGTAGTTACACTCATGTCTCATATACTATCATATGGTAGTATATATATTACTTTATCATTTTTAGTATGTTCATATACTATATCTAAGATACTCCAAAGCGAGTTGTGTGAAAAAATTGGATGTGAGCCCATGTTTTTATCGTATTTGTGAAATACGTACATATTTGTACATAAAAGGAGTATCATCAAAATATAATACATACTACCTAAATAATAATATATATAGTACATAAAAATTCTTAAATACTACATACTACACATATATACAATCCGGTATGATGGATACTACCTAAAACGTACAAAACAAAAATGGGAGTAACTACACCCGGGAGTAACTCATCGAACAATGTTATCAAGTGCAGTTTAGCTAGTGTTGGCGATCACCTTTGCCTATTTTACCTGGACGATGAGTGCCATCTTTTCTTTTCCGCGTGGGCGTGCTAGCAAAAAGAACATGCACTACATGCTCTGGCCTTGTTTTCTACTCCGTACTGTATGTTGACGAGGTAGTGCTGAACCTGTTTCCAATGCCTGGCTAGATATAAAACGAATACCACCGCTTTCTTCTCGATCGTGAGTCTCTTTCGTTTGTTCATCGACAGAGCTGTTGCGATGCAATGAGAAGACATGGACCCTTGGCTTTTTTAGGAGTGCCACATAAGATAAATGCTGAAATGGCAAGGGAATAATCCTTAAGGTCGAACCAACTTGCTGGTTCGATTCCAACCCAATAATTTATTTATTTTTGGAAAATACTGCTCGCTTCGCCTGCAGTGCATTTCTCCGTGAAGGATGATCTCCAATGTTGCTCTTTCCTGTATTGTTAGCAACAAGGGCCAGTATAGTTCCTACAAATTGGACCACTATGGGTCTTAAAAATAATTTGGGGGGGGGGGGGGGGGGGGGGGGCAAGGACGTGGAGTTTGTGAGCTCGTGGATGAACAGTAAAATACGCCAAACAAAGTAAAATAAAAAAATGATTTTTTTTGACAAGAAACATTCATGTGTTTTTGACACGCATGCAAAATTGCATGACGGAGTCACATTTGTTGATTGTGTGAAAAAAATTGATGCTCCAAAAAAGAGTGTTTTCGAAGCATATGGAGCCTCAATTTTATTTTATTTCCACACCTCCACAAATGTCCGCCGCGAAAATTTGCATGCGTGTGTAAAAAGCATAAATGTTTCTTACCAATAAAAGGTTTCAAATTTTTTTGTTTTTTTACTATTTTTTAGGATTTACTGTTCATCCGAGATCATGTAAGCTCGAACTCACAATAGCACTTTCGGAACAAGGATTCCATTTTCAGTTGTTAGAGATGAAATACAATCCTTTCTTGCCATGGATTTGGATGGGGAGGAGATTTAGTTTATAGCGAGAACGGAGATAACACAAAGTAGAAGAACCATCCTATTTTATTGTCATTTTTCCGTATTTCCAAGTGGGGCCCAGCATTCAACCCTATACGTTGTACACATTAGAGGAAAAATCTCATTGATTCATATTGTTAACATTTCTACTTTGAATGAACACAACATTAGACATATTCCCATGTCGAGGGACTTAGAGGATGCACCTATCTCCTCGCCCCAGAGTGGTGGAATATAACGGCTTGAAAAGTGACATCTGAGCACGGCCACACGGTGTCGGGATTTATGAAGTTTAAAAATCCAGAATTTTAGGGCTTGAAAATTTTCAAATTTTGTTGTGCATGGACGTATCGAGGTGGATTACGACTGGACAAAATTTCAGCAATACGCATGCTTGCATGTAAAATCTAAAAAAAGAGACAAAATACATGCAAATTAGGGGCTTGTTCTTTGTTGTTTTTGGGCCGAAATTTTGTCTTTTTTGTGCATCACATAATACAACGTATTATTGAGGAAATTTCACTGGTAATTAGACGACATGCATGCATATTCATGTAAAAAAATCAATTGTTTTCAAATCATTTAAGAACTTTTTTGGAGCAGTTCAAAATAAAGTGCTCCATAGCCCCGGTGCACAAAAAATCCGCTCCATTGTTCAGCCCAACTCACATCATCGCGTTCATACAGATGATAACATGTATCAACCGCTATATGCAGCTAATGATTTTTTTGTTATAGAATATAAAAGGAATTGTTTAATTATGATCACTCAACTATTGGTTGAGTTTAGTTTTAGTTCACAAGACAAGTTAATACTTAAATTTAGGCAAAGTAAAGTATACATGCGCACCCACTTACACAATATACTCACATACATAACTGAATATACTTTTTTTGTAAGTCAAATTTCTGTATATTTGACCGAACCTACGAAAATATATGCTAATATCTACAACATCAAATGCATACTTCAGCAAAAAAACAAATATGTATATATAATTATATTTTATGATCAAGCTAACGACAATGGTTTACTTCAGTCAGTTTAGAACAGATGGATTAACTTTTTTGCACGGAATACATGGGGTGATATATTTTTAGGTTTTTGAAAAGGTGGTTGAAACCCCAACCTCTACATCATTGTGATGCACCGATGGTGTGACACATAATGTCACTTGCACACTAGTACTCTACACCACGCCGATCATACATATCAGGCCAAGGAAGAGTTTAGCTTTGACCTTCCACACTCACATCACTAGATCACACTTGTCCGCACATTATCTACATTGCTTTCAACACAGGAAAAGACAGATAACACATATGCTTCTCATGGTGTGTATCATGAAGATCACCGGCGGAAAAAGCTCTAATCTACTCATCCATTCGAGCAGAAAACCTACTCTATTTTTGGAAGGGTTGGAGGTGGTGGTAGCATCGTCGACGCCATAATAGTGATCATATGTCTTTTTGCAGGGTTAGTGGAGTACAAATTAATCCTTCCTCTACCATTGATTAGTGGTCATAATTGAATCCTAGGGAAGCTAGCCAACAAAATAATTACGAGTGTCCACACAGAGAGAGACTCCCTAGCTAGCTAGCTCCATGACACATTACAGATGTTAATAATAATGTGCATAGCGGCCCATTAATAATAATGTTAATAATAATGTGCGTAGTGGTCATAATAGTGTTGCAAAAGTTTATCCAAGATTTCTGGTGTAGTGGTAGCCTTTGCGAAATTAGCTGCATCTGGCCAGTCCATCTCATGTTGGGACAAAATGCAGCTAATGAAACTGTGGAGTAGGAAGAAAATGACAAGACACACTCAAACCTAATAGGTGAGTTGATATGTGCAATGGCAGTTGCAATGGAAAATGCGCCATGCCCTTTCGAAAAGATGGTACTATGGTGAGCTCACGCAAAGCGATATATACCATGTTGTCAACTTCATCAAATCACAATTAATCATGTACCTTTTCCTGTAGCATAGATGGTTCAGTTCATGGCCTTTTCTCATGATGATTCCAGACTTCTGTATGCTTGATGAAAGTGTCATTGATTTTTGTATGTTTGTAGTATTTATTAGGGCTGAAACTTTATCTTTAATAAAATAAATTAAATCAAACAAAAATAATAGTACAGACATAGAAAAGTCTGGATTATAAATACTCATGCATGTTAGAATGGTATATTTTCGGTACCATTCCCGTCAGGTTAACAAGTACATCTCCCACTCCCCACCCCCACCTCCAGCACGAAACCAGAATGGTTATACAGCAATGTAGAACAATCTATCAAGTTATATAGATATTTAATAATATTATGGAAGGTACATATGAACACGCTATAATGCCCTAAGATGAAAATTAATTTTTGGAGTAAAGTGATACATCTGATTGATTAGGTCTAGTGCAAAAAACAAGCCAACCTATAAAAAAGTGACATTTTTGAAAGAGGAAATTTATTTCAACTCACAAATATTTGAACTGTATGAAATACATATCTTAAAACATAGAATGGGTGTGTTATAAATCTTCTAGTGATAACTAGAAACACTATTTAAGATGATATATCAAAAGTTTCAATAAAAATGGCATAGATTTAGTGACAAGATGAATTATGATGAAATAAAAGAGATTAGTATAAATAAGTGAGATCACATCAACTCACTACCAACCCAATACTTGAAAATATGTCTAATTTGTAAATCTCTTGAATTGATCATCTCTAAAACAGAGTGCGCCAGTAAACCTCAAGAAGCAAACTGCTTAATTGTCTACTAGAGGACGTCCAACTATGATCACTTAGTGGGCAGAACGGGTCTCCTTGCCTTAAACCCCCTTTCAGATTGCATTTTATTACGCTATATTGATTATATTATTATAATGTTTGACTTTCATGAATAAATTCAGTAGGAAACTTTGGAACACTATTCATATATTCTGCAGTTTTTTCTTGGTATCATTGTCAATCCAGGAAGATGGGTTCAGAAGCAGGAAGAGACTAATGGGACTGAGTGGCTTGGAAACTTGACCATGGATGTGGAAAGGAAGGCCAAAAGTTATTGTACTTTTAGATTTGGGATCTAGCTAGTGGTATGTGGATCCAGCTACAAGACCTTAGTTGTTTCTTAGTTTGGCGGTGCTAATGAACAAGAGGATGTTTCGACAGTGATCTCTACTGTTTCTTTAGATCGTCTGAATATATGTTTCATATGGCTGTTTGATGCTCAAAACAAAGGTTGGTTCATTTGCGAGTAGGAGTGTCTTAGTTTGATGTTCTGTTGTTTCTACGCTCCAATCAATGTGGATTTGCATTCCCCTGTTGCCAGCCATGACCGAAATCCTTTGGTTTCCAAAGTTTTCGTCTCATTGCAAATAAATGCCCGTTGCTCACCACTGTTTCTTTGGCATACATTTCAATGTTCCAATCAGGTGCTTTCGGTTGGATTCTCTACTCTGGGCTCCATTTGAATTTGTACTAACAAATGATTAGGCTGTAGTCGAGACGGGAAATGCTGAACTAATGTTTTCTAAGATGCTTTGGGAGAGAGCTTGTTGAGCTCTGTTTACTGATTTCACCCAGGGCGGAGATGCTAAGTGCTCTGCTTCTCTGTTCGACATTTCTCGGGTTGTAGTTTCTCTCAGTGAATTGAGCTGGTGAACATGCGTACTAGATGAGTCTTAGACCAAATTGATTGGTGTTCATATGTAGTAGTGCGGTGAGGAAGAGCAAATAAAATTAGCATAAGCCTGTACACAACACATCATACAGTAGAATGCAAGGGTTATAGATGCCACCTGACCTAGGGGTCCAATTGCTCCATAAAGTAGGCAGTCACCCGAACAACTTGGTGGGCAGCGCCCATAATCTTGACAACACGCTCGTGGAACGGCGAGACCTCAACAAGGTGGATGCCGCCGGTGAGTTCAGCTCAGATCTCCATATGAGATGAACCATACTGCAGCACATCGTCGAGCTATAAAATATGGACGCTTGAGTGGTAGAACCCGGCTCTAACTCAACCCACCTCCTAGTCAAGCTCCATGTAACATCTCACTTGTCCTCTAATATCTCAACTCGTACATAAGCTTTACAAATATATTCATATGGAAATTGTAATGACCACATATCAGTGTAACCTCTGGATGTATGGATATGTTGCTAGGCATGATCTTAATTTATAGGCGCGTGCCTATATAGGTTATTCATGCTTTCTTTCTGCAAGTTAGTTGGTGAACATCGTCATGCATGCACTCATTCAAGTCCATGCTATGCAAACTAGTTGGCGTCCAACATCAAAACATGCATGAACATTGTTGCACGCATGCAGTCATAAAAGATGACCTAATGTATAAATGGCCAATATGCATGTCATGCTTGAACTTATTTTATTCCTTTTTCGTTGGAAAGGCAAAAAGTAAATATTAAGTAACACGAATCCTTACAAAAACACCCTTACATAAACTTAAAAATACATCAAATTTTTTGGGGGTGTGGAAGTCTCGTTCCTCTCGCATCCATCGGCGGAGCGCCGAGAGCAAAGCTCAATGCCACTCTGGTCTTCGTCTCAGCGGAGCAAACTTTCTCAAAACAAAAGCTAGTAGAAGTTGTGATTGATAAGTCATCGACATAGACAAAAAGACGCCGATGGTTGTGATCTGTATAGGAAATCTCCATTTCGGAGAAGAAAGTAATGGAGAGGGCCTATATAGCACCCCAGCTCCAACTAGATAGAGTCGAGGAACACAAACCTCACACGCTCTATGAAGATGTACGACCATGCTGTGCACTTCGTTGGTTTGTGCTACCAAGATAAAACCAATGCTCCCACTGGTAGATTGGGGCCTGCCAACACACTCCCACCAGCGGAGCCGGCGGAGGAGGAGGAGGCTGGTGATCTATCAGCGGACGAGAATCCTAGATCGACTTTGGGCAAGGGCTTTGTCCCATAGATGGTTGTGTGTTGGTCATTGCTTTGACTACATGATCTTACATACAAACTAGACTCATTTTATTCTTAATCCTATAAAGATGCTTTGGTGGGGATAAATTATAATGAAAAAAATTGGTGCGGAAAACTCTTGAACACTATGTCGATTACATTTTGCATGTTCTTAGCTTTTGTAGAATTCAAGGGATACGACTTTGTAGTTCCAAAGATCCTAACAACTTTAGGACGATTATTTCAAATAAAGCACATGCACGTTGCATAAAAAAGAATCAAAACAAAACATTGTGAAAATACTATAGCACTTGTACTATTTTGTGATAATGTGTGGGCTTCGTGGCTAGCAGTATAGGGTGGTGTAAAAAACCTCCACTACATCTTTACAATAGGCTCGCCGAACTGCACGACCTCATCTCTTTGGTTGTGTGGTATTTTCCTGTGTCACTGATGAGATGAACCAGCGTGCAACATGCCGTCCACTTGATCACAAGTGCTGCGATTGACCACAAGCAGCAGAAAATAATCACATTGGCGGAACCCATCTCCCACACGAACCAGTTCCTAGTCAAGCTTCATATAACATCTCAGTTGTCTTCTAATATCCCAACTCACACATAAGTCTTTAAAAATATCCACATGTCAATTCTCTATTGTACATGCCCAGATATCATCATAACCTCTGGATTGATGTATAGGTTGCTAGACACAACTTTAATTTGTAGGTGTCTACCTGTAATATGTTAGTCATGCTTTCTTTATGCAGATTAGTTGATGACTATAATGCATGTTGCATTGCATGAACAGCAGAACATGTGTGAACATTGCAGCCATGCATTCATACAAGATGATCTATACTAGAGGCTAACAAGCGCTTCGCCACGGCATTGTTCACTCGTGAAATTAACTTTTGTATATCTATAGATTATTGTTTTGATTTCATCTGTGTTGGCTTTGTGTTTTAATTTTTTTCTTGGTGTGATTTTTGTTCGTATATCGTGTTGGGTTGCTGTTGGAATATATTTTTTCAATAGAAGAGAGGAGTTATTTGATGCGTGCTTGTGAAGTCTTTTTACATTTTGGCCTTGGTGTCAGCCCGATGATGATTATTTGAGCCTCTTGGGAGTTCTTATTTCTGCTAAACCCATGGAATTGCTACTGTGACACTTGCATGGGTCAGCACACGCAACTCTCACTTTTGCTCAGCTTGGCTCCCTGCTACTCTCACTCATTTAGTATTTTTCGCTCACCCCACTGCTAGCTCAGAAAAAACCGCCTATCTTTTTTTATTTGAGATGGTTAGTTAAATTAAATGATGTTTAAGGAACTTTAAAAGTATTATGACTTTTAAAAACCAAGGAGAAGACAAAGTAATATGGGCTCTTTGTTAGATCAACAATAATGCATATGAGAGCCACTCAACATTTTCATCGTGGTCTTCTCCTCTCGACCCCCAAAGAAAAGAAAAGAATTTCAAAGAAACACACTGAAATGTTTTTGGGATTTTTGTTTTTCTGAAGAAAGTAAAACAAGAATGAGAAAAACTATTTACACGGGAAAGCTCCCAACAAGCAAAAGAACGAGAAATCTTTTTGGGTTTTGTTTAATACTACAACTAAGCATGGAAAGTAAACTAGCTACAACAATTTATGTTTTTGGTTTCTCTTAAGGTTTTTCAAACACAGAAGAAGAAAGCGGGAAAAAGAAAGTAAACTAGCATGGATAATACAATGAAAAAGTATGAACACCGATAACTCAAATGAGTGTGTGAACATGAATGTAATGTCGGTGAGACATGTGTACTCCCCCAAGCTTAGGCTTTTGGCCTAAGTTGGTCTAAGGCCATGACTGGCCCGGATTGTATCTGAAATCATAGTTGGGGTTGTATTGTACTGCGGCAGCTACCGCTTGGCGAGCTGCTTCTTGGAGGCGAGCGGCCTCCGCCGCTCTCTCATACTCGTTCGCCTCCTCTCTAGTTATAAAATATCTCCCATTTACCTGAAAGTTAAAGAAGGCAGGAGTAGGAAGGGTAATATGGACAGCACGCCGTCTGTCAAAGATTAGTCGATACTGGAGGGATTGTCCGTTCCTCTCAAGAAACTGGTAGCGCACCATAGCATTATAATCTAGAAAAGCGGGTGGCAACTCAGTGTCATTCCCTCTTATGGGTACACCAAGATAAGTAGCTAAACGAGTTTCATAAATCCCACCAAATAAATCTCCATCTTTAGCATTAAGATCTAACCTCCTTGCAATAATAGCCCCCAAGTTATAGCGCTTATCACCTAACACCGCACACTTGAGAACACAAAGATCTAGAACGCAAAGGTGGCAATGATCATGTTTACCGTTAATGCATCTACCTATAAAGAGAGCAAAGTAATGTATGGCAGGAAAGTGAATGCTCCCTATGGTAGCTTGTGTGATATTTCTAGTTTCTCCCACAGTGATACTAGCAAGGAAATCATTGTATTCAGATTTGTGAGGCTTACTAAGAAGGCCCCACTTTGGGATTTTGCAAGCAGTATAAAAATGCTCAAGATCCATGGTATATGATTCATCATAGATATCAAATAAAACAGTATGGGTATTGCGCTTAGATGAAAATTCAAACCTCCGCACAAAGGAATCGGTGAGGTGATAATATTGTCAGCACTTATCTGACACGAAGTCCTCAAGGCCGGCATTTTGTACGTATGCATAAAACTCATCCTTGAAACCTGCATGAACCATGAATTCATCTGACGGCCATTCATGAGGCCGCACTTGAGCTTCCCTTGGTGGTTCAAGGTCCGGCTCACGTATCGCAAGCCTCGGTGCTTGCTTCCTCGAAGAACCACCATGGTACATTTTCCTGGACATTTTTCTTCCTCTGAAAAATTTCTGAAATTTTTAGTGACTCAAAATAAAAGTGAACCAAACTCAACAAAATTGATAGCAACTACTCCTACAAGTGCCTAGAGGCTATATCATGCATCAAAACTACTTTGGACCATATAAATTTAACATGCAAGCTCAAGAACAAGGTCACCACAGCAGCAAAAATTTGCAATAAATAAAGCACTAGAACAAAAACTAATTGGACCATTGGAGGAGTCACATACCGAAAAACAATCCCCCAAAGGAGACTTGCGAATGGAGCTTTGAGCAAGGAGATCGAAAATGGCAGCAAAATGAGTAAGAACACGGGTTTGAGCTATGGGATGATTTTTTCTGGAGGAAGACGAAGTTGATGGGTGCTGGAATAAGTGGAGGGGACCCACGCGGGACCCACAAGACAGGGGGGTGCGCCCAGGGGGTAGGGCGCGCCCTCCACCCTTGTGGTCCACTGGTGCATCCCCCTGGTGTGTTCTCAGTGCCAGAAATTCTCAATTATTCTATAAAAAATCATACTAAATTTTTAGGGCATTTGGAGAACTTTTATTTTCGGGACATTTTTATTCCACGGATAATTCAGAAAATAGACAGATAATACTATTTTTGCTTTATTTAATCTAAATAACAGAAACTAAAAGATAGGTACAAAGATTTGTGCTTTTTAAATTCATCCATCTCATGCTCATCAAAAGGAATCCATTAACAAGGTTGATCAAGTCTTATTAACAAACTTCTTCCGAATGACATGAAACCGGAGAATTTTTGAATAAAACTAGGTTACCTCAATGGGGATATGCATGTCCCCGACAATAAGAGTATCATATTTCTTTTTGATAGTAGGGAGAGGGAATTCAAAACCTCCAACAGTAATAGTTGAAAATTTTCCAATAGAATTGATACTATGGACTTGAGGTTGTTTCTTCGGAAAGTGTATCGTATGCTCATTACCACTAAGATGAAAAGTGACATTGCCTTTGTTGCAATCAATAACAGCCCCTGCAGTATTCAAAAAGGGTCTACCAAGGATGATCGACATACTGTCGTCCTCAAGATATCAAGAATAACAAAGTCCGTTAAGATAGTAACGTTTGCAACCACAACAGGCACATCCTCACAAATATCGATGGGTATAGCAGTTGATTTATCAGCCATTTGCAAAGAAATTTCAGTGGGTGTCAACTTATTCAATTCAAGTCTACGATCTAAAGAGAAATGCATAACACTGACACCGACGCCAAGATCACATAAAGCAGTTTTAACATAGTTTCTTTTAATGGAGCATGGTATAGTTGGTACTCCTGGATCTCCAAGTTTCTTTGGTATTCCACCCTTAAAAGTATAATTAGCAAGCATGGTGGAAATTTCAGCTTCCGCTATCTTTCTTTTATTAGTAACAATATCTTTCATATACTTAGCATAAGGAGACATTTTCAGCATATCAGTCAAACGCATACGCGAGAAGATAGGTCTAATCATTTCAGCAAAGCGCTCAAAATCCTCATCATCCTTTTTCTTGGATGGTTAGGAGAAAAGGGCATGGGTTTCTGAACCCATGGTTCTCTTTCTCTAACATGTTTCCTAGCAACGAGGTCTCTCTTATCATAACGTTGATTCTTTGATTGTGGGTTATCAAGATCAACATCAGGTTCAATCTCTACATCATTATCATTACTAGGTTGAGCATCAACATGAACATCATCATTAAAATTATCAGTAGGTCCATGTTCATTACTAGATTGTGTCTCAGCATCAGAAATAGAAATATCATTGGGATTCTCAGGTGTGTCTATAACAGGTTCACTAGCATGCAAAGTCCTATCAGTTTTCTTCTTCTTTTTATAACTAGGACTAGGTGTATCAATATTAATTTCCTGAGAATCTTGCTCAACTCTCTTAGGATGGCCCTCAGGATACAAAGGTTCCTGGGTCATTTTATCACCTCTAGTCATAAAGTCCTATCATTGTTTTTACTATTCAACTCATTAAGCAAATCATCTTGTGCCTTAAGTACTTGTTCTACTTGAGTTGTAACCATGGAAGCATGTTTACTAATAAGCTTATGATCATTAACGGTTCTACTCATATAATCACCCAAGTGATCAACCATGTAAGCATTATGTTTCAATTGTCTACTAACATAAGCATTGAAGTTTTCTTGTTTAACAATAAAATTATCAAACTCATCCAAGTATTGACTAGCAGACTTATTATGAGGAATATCATTTTCATCAAATCTATAGAGAGAGTTTACCTCTACTACCTGTGTTGAGTTATCAAGACCATGTATTTCTTCAATAGGCGGTCGATTCTTAACATCTTCAGCTTTAATACCTTTTCTTTCATAGATTTCTTTGCCTCTTGCATATCTTCAGGACTGAGAAATAGAATACCCCTTTTCTTTGGAGTTGGCTTAGGAGTTGGCTCAGGAAGTGTCCAATCATTATCATTACTCAATATATTATTCAATAGCAATTCAGCTTGCTCAATAGTTCATTCCTTGAAAACACAACCAGCACAACTATCTAGGTGGTCTCTGGAAGCATCGGTTAGTCCATTATAAAAGATATCAAGTATTTCATTTTTCTTGAGAGGATGATCAGGCAAAGCATTAAGTAATTCGAGAAGCCTCCCCCAAGCTTGTTGGAAACTCTCTTCTTCAAATTGCACAAAGTTAAATATTTCCCGCAAATCAGCTTGTTTCTTATGAGCAGGGAAATATTTTTCAAAGAAGTAATAAATCAAATCCTGGGGACTAAGCACACAACCAGTAGTAAGAGAATTAAACCATAAATTAGCATCACCCTTTAACGAGAAAGGAAATAACTTAAGGATATAGTAATAGCAAATTTTTTCCTCATGGGCAAATAGGGTGGCTAGATCATTCAATTTAGTAAGATGCGCCACAATACTTTCAGATTCATAACCATAGAAATGATCAGATTCTACCAAAGTAATTAACTCATGATCGTAGAGAATTCATAATCCTTATCAGTAACAAAGATAGGTGAAGTAGCAAACATAGGGTCATATTTCATTCTAGCATTCAAAGACTTTTCTTTCAGCTTGGCTAACAGTTTCTTAAGATCATCTCTATCATTACAAGCAAGAAAGTCTCTAGCAGTTTCCTCATCCATAATATAACCCTCAGGTACAACAGACAATTCATATCTAGGGCGAGATTCATAATCTTCACTTTCAATAATATCATCAGTTTCAGTAATTTCATTCTCTCTAACCCTAGCAAGTTGTTCATCAAGAAATTCACCTTGTGACATAGTATTATCAAGCACAGAAGTATTATCATCATAAGCATCATGTATAGTAGAAGTGGCATTATCAATAACATGTGACATATCGGAATCAATAGCAGGTTTAGGTGTCATAAGTTTACTCAAAACAGAAGGTGAATCAAGTGCAGAGCTAGATGGCAGTTCCTTACCTTCCCTCGTAGTTGAGGGAAAAATCTTGGTTCTTTGATCTTTCAAATTCCTCATAGTGATCAACAGATATAAATCCCAAGTGACTCAGAGAATAGAGCTATGCTCCCCGGCAACGGCGCTAGAAAAAGATCTTGATAACCCACAAGTATAGGGGATCGCAATAGTTCTTGAGGGTAGAGTATTCAATCCAAATTTATTGATTCGACACAAGGGGAGCCAAAGAATATTCTCAAGTATTAGCGGCTAAGTTGTCAATTCAACCACACCTGAAAGACTTAATATCTGCAGCAAAGTATTTAGTAGCAAAGTAGTATGGAAGTAACGGTAACAGTGGTAGAAGTAACAGTAGTAGTTTTGTAGCAATCGTAACAGTGTCAACGGAAAAGTAACTGGGCAAAGATCAATATGAAACGAGCTCGTAGGCAATGGATCAATGATGGATAATTATGTCGGATGGCATTCATCATGCAACAGTTATAACATAGGGTGACACAGAACTAGCTCCAATTCATCAATATAATGTAGGCATGTATTCAGTATATAGTCATACATGCTTATGGAAAAGAACTTGCATGACATCTTTTTTCCTACCCTCCCATGGCAGCGGGGTCCTATTGGAAACTAAGGGATATTAAGGCCTCCTTTTAATAGAGAACCGGACGAAAGCATTAGCACTTAGTGAATGGATGAACTCCTCAAACTACGGTCATCACCGGGAAGTGTCCCGACTATTGTCACTCCGGGGTTGCCGGATCTTAACACGTAGTAGGTGACTATAACTTGCAAGGTAGGATCAAGAACACAAATATATTCATGAAAACATAATAGGTTCATATCTGAAATCATGGCACTCGGGCCCTAGTGACAAGCATTAGGAATAGCAAAGTCATAGAAAAATCACTCTTAGAACTTAGTGGATACTAGGGATCAAACCCTAACAAAACTAACTCGATTACATGGTAAATCTCATCCAACCCATCACCGTCCAGCAAGCCTACGATGGGATTACTCACGCACGGCGGTGAGCATCATGAAATTGGTGATGGAGGATGGTTGATGATGACGATGGCGATGATTTCCCCTCTCCGGAGCCCAAAACGGACTCCAGATCTGCCCTTCCGAGGAAGAACAGGAGGTGGCGGCAGCTCTGTATCGTAAATTGCGATGAATCCTTCTCTCTGATTTTTTTCTCCCCGAACGTGAATATATGGAGTTGGAGTTGAGGTCGGTGGAGCCTCGTGGGACCCACAAGACCGAAGGGCGTGCCCCAGGGGGGTGGGCGCACCCTCCACCCTTGTGGATAGGATGTGGGTCCCCTCTGGTTGATTCTTTCGCCAATATTTTGTATTTATTCCAAAAATAATCTCCGTGAAGTTTCAGATCATTCCGAGAACTTTTATTTCTGCACAAAAATAACACCATGGCAATTCTGCTGAGAACTGCGTCAGTCCGAGTTAGTTCCATTCAAATCATGCAAATTTAGAGTCCAAAACAAGGGTAAAAGAGTTTGGAAAAGTAGTGTAGCGACCCGACCCGAATGGATCAAGTCTCTGTGCTTAAGTGTCATCCCTGGATCGGTATGCTGACACACACAGTACTCGAGGATTTATAACAGAGGTAAATCACATGTATAAAGTAACGTAAATACTATTACCTCAATCCAAATAGCGGAAGTAACAAGGTTGTGGATTCCCATCAACACCAACGGCAAAGTTGAGTGTAGAAATCGTAACCCTAACGCATCACTTACTCGTCGTAAGAATCCTGCAACATGAAACGTTGCAGCCCGAAAACGGGTCAGCACATGGAATATGCTGGCAAATTCACACCATAGAGAAATGATGAACAAAGGCTATCACTACATGCATATATGGCTGGTGGAAAAGCTCTATGGTTATAATGTTTTTGCGAAAAGCCAATTTTTCCCTACTTCAAAGCAATAAATTTTATTTAACAATCATGGTGGTTGTGAAACATTGAGATGGTTGACAGCATCTCAATCCCAATTAAGAACGTGATTAAACCCAAATCAAATTTAAATTAAGTAACATGATGAGATCAACGGGATAATCCAAGAACTAGATACTCAAGATGTCCATAACCTGGGACACGGCTAATCATGATTAGTTTGTACACTCTGCAGAGGTTTGCGCACTTTCCCCACAAGACTCGATCGCCTCCGTTGGATTTCTCGCACTACATGGTGTTTGAGAAACGGATGATCGAGACACAGTCCTTCAGAAGCATTTACTCTCTACTCCGGGCAGACCGTTACACCTACAATCCCCCTACATCTGCTAGTCCACCTCTTCAAGAGCTCACACAACTTACTCAACTATGCCAGAGCCCATAATGGCTTGTGGCTGCACACGGAAGTTTCTAGCATGAATAATCTTATGATCCCTTTGAGCCTGGGTGGCGGTCCTTATACAAACAGACAACACTGGGTTCTCCAGGTGCCTCAATCCACCCAGATGTGAGTTTTAGTTGCCACCTTAAGTAAACCATTATTAACAATCTCACATCTGTCATGAATATCTCTCAAACCCAATCCACGTCTACGAGCATAGCATGGCAATATAATAGCAACATAGAAGTAACTCCCAAGGGTTTGATTGTAAACAAGGCAATAGGTACTACCTCATCAACTACTTCCCAATACCCACATGTTAATCAGATCCTAATCATGCAATTGTTTGAGGGTTGAATCTAATGCATAAAAAAAACTGGGTATGGAAGGGATATGATCAAAGTGTGAACTTGCCTGCAATGTTGATGAAGATGATTCGCACTCAAAACTCTTGATAGATCTACTCGTCACACTCTGGTCAATCTATCGTAAACAAGCAATGGTAACCACACATAAGCAATCACTCAAAAGATCAGAAAGAACGAGGAAGACACTTCGGAAAACATCAAAACCAAGCAAATAACTCTTGCAACATAAAACAATTTCTAACAGTACCAAAATTATGTGAATTTGGCCTTATCAGAAAGTTTAGGTCAAGAGCTTCGCTTTGCAAAAAGATTCAACTCAAACGGAGTTAGGGAACTTAAGTTATGAACAAAAGAAGTTTGAATATGAATTTGAACATATTTCAAAATTTGAAAATTTCAAAAAGTTGACGTGACAGGTTAACTAATGAACGAGTAAAAAGCTATGGCTATTTGAAAAATCAGGACCAAGCTGTTTTGCAGAAGAAAAAAATAGCTACGGATAAAAGAATTCTAGATCTAACGTATAAATACATTTATACAGAAAACAACGAATAAATATACCTTTATAAGGTATAGAAAAGACGACTTCGGAGTGTGGAGACAACTTCCAAAAGTCCCGCCGGAGAGGAGAAATATATTTTTAGCTAGTCAAACCAAAATATTGATTTAATCCGCAATGGATAATTTTTGGAGGCTCTATGGGTCTATATTTATAGGTGGGCAGGCCTTAGCGGTTCGGCCGGCCGCGCGGCAGTCTTTTTTTTTTAGCAATTGAAAAGAAAGAAAAGAAAGAAAAAAAAACTATAGAAAAGAAATATGGGGAGGAATATGGCCGGCTGGGCCTGGCCTATTTAAGAGAAAAAAAACAATGGGGCGCCAAAAGCTACTATACTGCGCATGAGGGCGACATATAGTCACAGAGTACGTGCATGTAGTTTTTTTTATAAATAGAGACAGGAAAGGAAACACTGAACAAAGAAAATAAAAATAAAACTTTATATAGGCATATTATATATCAAAATTTGCAGAAAAAGATTTCCTACAGCATGAACATTGCTACTGCCTTAATAAAATCCAATACAAATCATTTTAAAAATACCAAAATGATTTCAAATTTATTTTTCTCCAATTTTCTGATGTAGGGAATCATGTTACCCTATTTTCTATATATTTTTATTTTGGATAAAAATACTTTGAATAAGACTCAAATAACTCCAAATTAAAATAATTTCCAAAAGGACTTTGAATTTGACCTTTGAAACTCCCAACTCATATTTCATATGTTTTGAAGAAGTCATTTTATCTTCTCTCGTGAAAATCATTGAGTTGCATAAAGTTTCAGAAATGTGAAATATTTTCAAATGAAATTCAAATATTTTCAACACCCCTTGTCATTTAAATAAATGGAAGAAGTCATGTCATCTTCTCTCCAGGGTTTTGTGGTGAAAAGAATTTGAATTCATGGAGATCATAAAAGCAAAATGAAAGTTTGGGAAAGTCCTTTTATTCCCTCTCATTTAACTTTCAAAAGATTTCGAATTCCACTCACTTTCAGTCAATCAATCAAACAATCAATCCAATCTATCTGTTTATTATAACATTCCAAAATTTAGAATTTTGGGATGTTACAAACCTACCACCCTTAAAATGAATCTCGTCCTCGAGATTCGGAGAGGCTAGAAAGAAATAGGTTAGGTTTGGGGTCTCCTCAAAATCCATCGATCATCTCAGGGTCTGGGGTGCTACCACCCTTAGAATCATTGTTACGGTTCCATCAAAACTCGTATACTCCATCCTTGTTGTTGACAGTGTCAGTCTTCTCAGATTCTCGGAAAAATTCCTTCTCTGGCTCTTTGGGTAGCGGCATAACCTTTTCCTCAATTCTTCTGTCTTTCATCTCGGTAAGGTTATTTCGAGAATGGGTCTTCATAGCTGACGGGTTTGGCGCCAATACTAAACAACTATCGACATCTCATGGTGGTCAACAATTTACGGTTTCTCCTGCAGGAAATGGGTCTGGGTTGAACCTCACCGTATAACCTACGGTTGGCAACAACTGCCGTGTACAAGGGACAATACCTATACCATTCTAAGGTTTAAACAAGGTTTAAATCATCGTCACTCTACTATAGGCAAGTCACTCAGATTTACCATCCCGTATAGCAAGGCGAACAATAAGAGTAAGTCGGTATGGTGATCAATCCATCCCGCACCAAATCATTACCTTGTATATGGTTTAGCGAATCTCGCATTCTAACACTCGGTCATCCTCGCAAGCATTGCAGAATTTCTCTTGTCGACGAACCAAGTTCGGATAAATCCATGGATTCTGCAAGCCAAACAAACATCTATCGTTCCTTCACAACTCTCAGGTTTTTGCGTTACTCCTATAAAATCGTCTGTCGATAAAATCGTAACTTCTTCCAGGGTTTTTCCTTCAGCAAGAATGCGCTTGCTTCTTGGCAGGTCCTGGGGCCTGTGGGTTATGGCCCATCTCATCACTTGTAAACCTTGAACTCATCATCGGGCAACTGATCCTTAATCCAACATCCAACTTCCTGGTATTCTTAAATCCATCCAATTGTACTGTCTTCCTTCCTTCTATTGGCACCAAATTAAGACATGATTACTCAGACTCATCATGGAATTTCCATTGATCCAACATCATACCTCCTTTATATCCAATAGTACTCTTCATCCTCGTGGGATATCCCACATACCGAGATAAAAAAACACTTATACTTATTAAGTCCATACTCCACTTCGTGGAACATCATTATCCTTTCCAGGGTCAAGCGTCCTTACAGGGGAATATTGGCCATCTCTGCATGGCACTTCTTCAACTGGGAAAGGTGAAACACATCATGAACTCATGACAGTCCTTCGAGTGACTCCAGCTTGTTGGCCACTTCTCCCATACGCTCCAAAACTCGGTATGGTCCTACAAATCTCGGGGCTAACTTTCCCTTAACTCCAATAGTTTAACTCCTCGTAGAGGGAACACACGAAGACATGCTCCGTCTCCAATTTCATAGACTACCTCCTTTACATCCAATAATACTCCATACCCTCATATTCTTGGGGTATCCAACATATCAAGATAAAACTCATACTTATTTTGTTCGAAATCCACTTCGTGGAATATCATTACCTTTTTCCAAGGGTCAAGTTTCCTCACAGGGTACTACCACCTTTAAAATGCACAATCTTCCATAGACCATATTTCTCATATCCTCGAAAATGGTCAAAATCTTTCTTCATAGAGTAACAACTCATAGAATCCAAATCAATACCAATGATGCTAACTTTATTGATTCTCAAATTATTACAATCTCCTGCATTCCATTACATGCCTCAATCTGACACCTCACTAATAAAAGAAATGTCCACACTACTACTACTATATTTCTCGTTGCACTCAACTATTTGTCACAAGTCTCCGTCTCCTTGGGGCATTCTCTGGCAAAGTGCCCTGCTTCATCACAACGGAAACATATTACTTCTGACATATCTCGGGGTTTCCTTGTGATTATGTAGCCTCCTGGGGTCCTCATCTTCCCTTTTGGGCAATCATTGTGGTAGTGTCCTGAATTTTTGCACCTGTAACATGTGATATGACTCAGGTCTTTTTTTGTAGAAATTGGGTTGTTCCTGGGATCCAATCTACTTCTCTTCCTGGACTTTTCCGTTCCAATCAGGGCTTCTATTTCCTGTGGGTCATACTCTACTTCCTCTGTCGGGAATTCTACTAAATCCCCATTCAGACAATTTTGGGAGATGTGTCCTTCTTCTCCACATGAATAGCATGACTTGGTGCAGGGTTTAATTGGTTCTTCTTTGGGTGTGTCCTCCACCTCTTCCTTCATCACAGATTCCTCTAAACTTTCCATGAGGGCTCTTTTCATTGCTTCTTTCTTCTGCTGGATAGTCCTTTGTACCATGGGGTAGATGTGACACTGAGCAGGGTAGTGGGTAGTCCCTTCACACAAGAAACAAGTGATCTGCCTAGTTGGGCATCCTTCAGCTGGGTGACTTCCTTCACAATTAGGGCATTCATCCTTGTGTTCCTTATGGTTATGGCCTATTTCTCCACAAGGCTTGTATGCACAAGGTTTCTTCATATCCTTTCCATAAGGCTTCAATTTCTGGGACACAAGATGAGATCTTTGTAGAGTCCACTTAAATTCTTTCCAAGTGGTTACTTCTTGCCATCCATTGATGGTTTGGTACATCCTCCACCAAGTAGCAGCACCTCTTTCAAAACATTGAAGAGCATGCCGGGTCATATCCTTTCCGACTAAGGGTTATTCTTCATGTGATCCTCCATGTTCTAAATCCATCGGTCCGTCTCCAATTGACTCATCGGTCCAGAAAATACAAGCTCATCTCCATTCATCCTCTATTGGGTCCATGGGTTTGGGGTGAGATAAGAGAGGTCGAGAGGGATGCACACAATACAAACAAAATTTTGAAAAGACAGATTTTTTTTATTGTGGCTGTCGGAAAAACAACAAACAAATGACAGCTCACAAACGTCGCATCTAACGTAGGTATAACATGGGTTTGGTCTTCTAAAGGTCAATAAGTCTTCAGCGTCGCCAAACTCTTCAAGTCTTGTTAATGTCTCCGATGGCTTCTTCCAATCATGCTTGTCCTTCTCAAGTTCTTTTGCCAAATCATTTCTGTTGACGCGAAGTCTCTCGTGACGTCCTTTAAATTTCTGGAGTTGCGTTCCAAACTTCTGGGTCTCAACATCCTTGACATGAACCATGATCCTACTGTCCTTCAGTTCCTGACGAATCTCCGTTATCTCGAGGTTTTGCTTTCCCTGCTTGGCTACTTTCATTTTCTGGGTTCTGAGTCCTTCACGAAACACTTCTTTGTCAAATACAGCTTCCTGCAGGTCCATCTTAACTTCTTGATGTAATACTCCAGATCCTGGTGATACACCAGCTAAGGTTAAAACTTCAACGTTTGCTGATAGATGCTCCATCCACCTTCTACCATCCAATCCTTCCATGCATATGCATGCTTAACTCGGCACGGTGACAATAGCATAAGCGGCAATAACACCATGGTTAGCCGTGTCTACGCTCATGTTACGGCCATGAGCTTTCATTCCATAACTGATATCTCCTGTCTTTGGGTTTTCTTAACAAAAACTTTTGAGTTTCTAACTCTCCATGTTTCGGTCTTTCTCCGATACACCTTGATCTCGGGCATTGACGGCTTCCATAGTCTTCCAAGTTCCATAAGGGTAGCCTTCCTAGGTCATAAACATCTGGCAATTCTTCAGAGCCTTCAAATTCTCCCAGTCTTCGGAGTCTTCAACCGTTGTAGTTTCCATTATCATAATGCACGGTAAAATCCTCTTCATTCCGAATGGTCTTAGTTGTCCGATATCTTGTCCTTCTTGGAGTGGTCTTATCCGTCGAATCTTCGAGTGGTCCAAAAGGAAAAAAGGGGTATGGTCTCACTAAAAGGGAATATTTGAATAAGACTCGGAAAAGGAGAGAGGTAAAAGATCTTTTTGAAAAGGAAAGTTGTAGAGAAAAAAATTTCCTATGGGCTTGCCAGTTTCTAGGGTCACGTCCTACAGTCAACATGTGCTCTGATACCATCTTGTAGCGACCTGGCCCGAATGGATCAAGTCTTTGTGCTTAAGTGTCATCGCTGGATCGGTATGCTGACACACACAGTACTCGAGGATTTATAACAGAGGTAAATCACATGTATAAAGTAACGTAAATACTATTACCTCAATCCAAATAGCGGAAGTAACAAGGTTGTGGATTCCCATCAACACCAACGGCAAAGTTGAGTGTAGAAATCGTAACCCTAACGTATCACTTACTCGTCGTAAGAATCCTGCAACATGAAACGTTGCAGCCCGAAAACGGGTCAGCACATGGAATATGCTGGCAAATTCACACCATAGAGAAATGATGAACAAAGGCTATCACTACATGCATATATGGCTGGTGGAAAAGCTCTATGGTTATAATGTTTTTGCGAAAAGCCAATTTTTCCCTACTTCAAAGGAATGAATTTTATTTAACAATCATGGTGGTTGTGAAACATTGAGATGGTTGACAGCATCTCAATCCCAATTAAGAACGTGATTAAACCCAAATCAAATTTAAATTAAGTAACATGATGAGATTAACGGGATAATCCAAGAACTAGATACTCAAGATGTCCATAACCGGGGACACGGCTAATCATGATTAGTTTGTACACTCTGCAGAGGTTTGCGCACTTTTCCCCACAAGACTCGATCGCCTCCGTTGGATTTCTCGCACTACATGGTGTTTGAGAAGCGGATGATCGAGACACAGTCCTTCAGAAGCATTTACTCTCTACTCCGGGCAGACCGTTACACCTACAATCCCCCTACATCTGCTAGTCCACCTCTTCAAGAGCTCACACAACTTACTCAACTATGCCAGAGCCCATAATGGCTTGTGGCTGCACACGGAAGTTTCTAGCATGAATAAACTTATGATCCCTTTGAGCCTGGGTGGCGGTCCTTATACAAACAGACAACACTGGGTTCTCCAGGTGCCTCAATCCACCCAGATGTGAGTTTTAGTTGCCACCTTAAGTAAACCATTATTAACAATCTCACATCTGTCATGAATATCTCTCAAACCCAATCCACGTCTACGAGCATAGCATGGCAATATAATAGCAACATAGAAGTAACTCCCAAGGGTTTGATTGTAAACAGGGCAATAGGTACTACCTCATCAACTACTTCCCAATACCCACATGTTAATCAGATCCTAATCATGCAATTGTTTGAGGGTTGAATCTAATGCATAAAAAAAACTGGGTATGGAAGGGATATGATCAAAGTGTGAACTTGCCTGCAATGTTGATGAAGATGATTCGCACTCAAAACTCTTGATAGATCTACTCGTCACACTCCGGTCAATCTATCGTAAGCAAGCAATGGTAACCACACATAAGCAATCACTCAAAAGATCAGAAAGAACGAGGAAGACACTTCGGAAAACATCAAAACCAAGCAAATAACTCTTGCAACATAAAACAATTTCTAACAGTACCAAAATTATGTGAATTTGGCCTTATCAGAAAGTTTAGGTCAAGAGCTTCGCTTTGCAAAAAGATTCAACTCAAACGGAGTTAGGGAACTTAAGTTATGAACAAAAGAAGTTTGAATATGAATTTGAACAAATTTCAAAATTTGAAAATTTCAAAAAGTTGACGTGACAGGTTAACTGGATAGGTGAAAACAAGACGAAGCTATAGGCGCTGGTTTCATCTAATTTGGATGAACGAGTAAAAAGCTATGGCTATTTGAAAAATCAGGGCCAAGCTGTTTTGCAGAAGAACAAAATAGCTACGGATAAAAGAATTCTAGATCTAACATATAAATACATTTATACAGAAAACAACGAATAAATATACCTTTATAAGGTATAGAAAAGACGACTTCGGAGTGTGGAGACAACTTCCAAAAGTCCCGCCGGAGAGGAGAAATATATTTTTAGCTAGTCAAACCAAAATATTGATTTAATCCGCAATGGATAATTTTTGGAGACTCTATGGGTCTATATTTATAGGTGGGCAGGCCTTAGCGGTTCGGCCGGCCGCGCGGCAGTCTTTTTTTTTAGCAATTGAAAAGAAAGAAAAGAAAGAAAAAAAAACTATAGAAAAGAAATATGGGGAGGAATATGGCCGGCTGGGCCTGGCCTATTTAAGAGAAAAAAACAATGGGGCGCCAAAAGCTACTATACTGCGCATGAGGGCGACATATAGTCACAGAGTACGTGCATGTAGTTTTTTTTTATAAATAGAGACAGGAAAGGAAACACTGAACAAAGAAAATAAAAATAAAACTTTATATAGGCATATTATATATCAAAATTTGCAGAAAAAGATTTCCTACAGCATGAACATTGCTACTGCCTTAATAAAATCCAATACAAATCATTTTAAAAATACCAAAATGATTTCAAATTTATTTTTCTCCAATTTTCTGATGTAGGGAATCATGTTACCCTATTTTCTATATATTTTTATTTTGGATAAAAATACTTTGAATAAGACTCAAATAACTCCAAATTAAAATAATTTCCAAAAGGACTTTGAATTTGACCTTTGAAACTCCCAACTCATATTTCATATGTTTTGAAGAAGTCATTTTATCTTCTCTCGTGAAAATCATTGAGTTGCATAAAGTTTCAGAAATGTGAAATATTTTCAAATGAAATTCAAATATTTTCAACACCCCTTGTCATTTAAATAAATGGAAGAAGTCATGTCATCTTCTCTCCAGGGTTTTGTGGTGAAAAGAATTTGAATTCATGGAGATCATAAAAGCAAAATGAAAGTTTGGGAAAGTCCTTTTATTCCCTCTCATTTAACTTTCAAAAGATTTCGAATTCCACTCACTTTCAGTCAATCAATCAAACAATCAATCCAATCTATCTGTTTATTATAACATTCCAAAATTTAGAATTTTGGGATGTTACAAACCTACCACCCTTAAAATGAATCTCGTCCTCGAGATTCGGAGAGGCTAGAAAGAAATAGGTTAGGTTTGGTTTCTCCTCAAAATCCATCGATCATCTCAGGGTCTGGGGTGCTACCACCCTTAGAATCATTGTTACGGTTCCATCAAAACTCGTATAATCCATCCTTGTTGTTGACAGTGTCAGTCTTCTCAGATTCTCGGAAAAATTCCTTCTTTGGCTCTTTGGGTAGCGGCATAACCTTTTCCTCAATTCTTCTGTCTTTCATCTCGGTAAGGTTATTTCGAGACTGGGTCTTCATAGCTGACGGGTTTGGCGCCAATACTAAACAACTATCGACATCTCATGGTGGTCAACAATTTACGGTTTCTCCTGCAGGAAATGGGTCTGGGTTGAACCTCACCGTATAACCTACGGTTGGCAACAACTGCCGTGTACAAGGGACAATACCTATACCATTCTAAGGTTTAAACAAGGTTTAAATCATCGTCACTCTACTATAGGCAAGTCACTCAGATTTACCATCCCGTATAGCAAGGCGAACAATAAGAGTAAGTCGGTATGGTGATCAATCCATCCCGCACCAAATCATTACCTTGTATATGGTTTAGCGAATCTCGCATTCTAACACTCGGTCATCCTCGCAAGCATTGCAGAATTTCTCTTGTCGACGAACCAAGTTCGGATAAATCCATGGATTCTGCAAGCCAAACAAACATCTATCGTTCCTTCACAACTCTCAGGTTTTTGCGTTACTCCTATAAAATCGTCTGTCGATAAAATCGTAACTTCTTCCAGGGTTTTTCCTTCAGCAAGAATGCGCTTGCTTCTTGGCAGGTCCTGGGGCCTGTGGGTTATGGCCCATCTCATCACTTGTAAACCTTGAACTCATCATCGGGCAACTGATCCTTAATCCAACATCCAACTTCCTGGTATTCTTAAATCCATCCAATTGTACTGTCTTCCTTCCTTCTATTGGCACCAAATTAAGACATGATTACTCAGACTCATCATGGAATTTCCATTGATCCAACATCATACCTCCTTTATATCCAATAGTACTCTTCATCCTCGTGGGATATCCCACATACCGAGATAAAAAAACACTTATACTTATTAAGTCCATACTCCACTTCGTGGAACATCATTATCCTTTCCAGGGTCAAGCGTCCTTATAGGGGAATATTGGCCATCTCTGCATGGCACTTCTTCAACTGGGAAAGGTGAAACACATCATGAACTCATGACAGTCCTTCGGGTGACTCCAGCTTGTTGGCCACTTCTCCCATACGCTCCAAAACTCGGTATGGTCCTACAAATCTCGGGGCTAACTTTCCCTTAACTCCAATAGTTTAACTCCTCGCAGAGGGAACACACGAAGACATGCTCCGTCTCCAATTTCATAGACTACCTCCTTTACATCCAATAATACTCCATACCCTCATATTCTTGGGGTATCCAACATATCAAGATAAAACTCATACTTATTTTGTTCGAAATCCACTTCGTGGAATATCATTACCTTTTTCCAAGGGTCAAGTTTCCTCACAGGGTACTACCACCTTTAAAATGCACAATCTTCCATAGACCATATTTCTCATATCCTCGAAAATGGTCAAAATCTTTCTTCATAGAGTAACAACTCATAGAATCCAAATCAATACCAATGATGCTAACTTTATTGATTCTCAAATTATTACAATCTCCTGCATTCCATTACATGCCTCAATCTAACACCTCACTAATAAAAGAAATGTCCACACTACTACTACTATATTTCTCGTTGCACTCAACTATTTGTCACAAGTCTCCGTCTCCTTGGGGCATTCTCTGGCAAAGTGCCCTGCTTCATCACAACGGAAACATATTACTTCTGACATATCTCGGGGTTTCCTTGTGATTATGTAGCCTCCTGGGGTCCTCATCTTCCCTTTTGGGCAATCATTGTGGTAGTGTCCTGAATTTTTGCACCTGTAACATGTGATATGACTCAGGTCTTTTTTTGTAGAAATTGGGTTGTTCCTGGGATCCAATCTACTTCTCTTCCTGGACTTTTCCGTTCCAATCAGGGCTTCTATTTCCTGTGGGTCATACTCTACTTCCTCTGTCGGGAATTCTACTAAATCCCCATTCAGACAATTTTGGGAGATGTGTCCTTCTTCTCCACATGAATAGCATGACTTGGTGCAGGGTTTAATTGGTTCTTCTTTGGGTGTGTCCTCCACCTCTTCCTTCATCACAGATTCCTCTAAACTTTCCATGAGGGCTCTTTTCATTGCTTCTTTCTTCTGCTGGATAGTCCTTTGTACCATGGGGTAGATGTGACACTGAGCAGGGTAGTGGGTAGTCCCTTCACACAAGAAACAAGTGATCTGCCTAGTTGGGCATCCTTCAGCTGGGTGACTTCCTTCACAATTAGGGCATTCATCCTTGTGTTCCTTATGGTTATGGCCTATTTCTCCACAAGGCTTGTATGCACAAGGTTTCTTCATATCCTTTCCATAAGGCTTCAATTTCTGGGACACAAGATGAGATCTTTGTAGAGTCCACTTAAATTCTTTCCAAGTGGTTACTTCTTGCCATCCATTGATGGTTTGGTACATCCTCCACCAAGTAGCAGCACCTCTTTCAAAACATTGAAGAGCATGCCGGGTCATATCCTTTCCGACTAAGGGTTATTCTTCATGTGATCCTCCATGTTCTGAATCCATCGGTCCGTCTCCAATTGACTCATCGGTCCAGAAAATACAAGCTCATCTCCATTCATCCTCTATTGGGTCCATGGGTTTGGGGTGAGATAAGAGAGGTCGAGAGGGATGCACACAATACAAACAAAATTTTGAAAAGACAGATTTTTTTATTATGGCTGTCGGAAAAACAACAAACAAATGACAGCTCACAAACGTCGCATCTAACGTAGGTATAACATGGGTTTGGTCTTCTAAAGGTCAATAAGTCTTCAGCGTCGCCAAACTCTTCAAGTCTTGTTAATGTCTCTGATGGCTTCTTCCAATCATGCTTGTCCTTCTCAAGTTCTTTTGCCAAATCATTTCTGTTGACGCGAAGTCTCTCGTGACGTCCTTTAAATTTCTGGAGTTGCGTTCCAAACTTCTGGGTCTCAACATCCTTGACATGAACCATGATCCTACTGTCCTTCAGTTCCTGACGAATCTCCGTTATCTCGAGGTTTTGCTTTCCCTGCTTGGCTACTTTCAGTTTCTGGGTTCTGAGTCCTTCACGAAACACTTCTTTGTCAAATACAGCTTCCTGCAGGTCCATCTTAACTTCTTGATGTAATACTCCAGATCCTGGTGATACACCAGCTAAGGTTAAAACTTCAACGTTTGCTGATAGATGCTCCATCCACCTTCTACCATCCAATCCTTCCATGCATATGCATGCTTAACTCGGCACGGTGACAATAGCATAAGCGGCAATAACACCATGGTTAGCCGTGTCTACGCTCATGTTACTGCCATGAGCTTTCATTCCATAACTGGTATCTCCTGTCTTTGGGTTTTCTTAACAAAAACTTTTGAGTTTCTAACTCTCCATGTTTCGGTCTTTCTCCGATACACCTTGATCTCGGGCATTGACGGCTTCCATAGTCTTCCAAGTTCCATAAGGGTAGCCTTCCTAGGTCATAAACATCTGGCAATTCTTCAGAGCCTTCAAATTCTCCCAGTCTTCGGAGTCTTCAACCGTTGTAGTTTCCATTATCATAATGCACGGTAAAATCCTCTTCATTCCGAATGGTCTTAGTTGTCCGATATCTTGTCCTTCTTGGAGTGGTCTTATCCGTCGAATCTTCGAGTGGTCCAAAAGGAAAAAAGGGGTATGGTCTCACTAAAAGGGAATATTTGAATAAGACTCGGAAAAGGAGAGAGGTAAAAGATCTTTTTGAAAAGGAAAGTTGTAGAGAAAAAAATTTCCTATGGGCTTGCCAGTTTCTAGGGTCACGTCCTACAGTCAACATGTGCTCTGATACCATCTTGTAGCGACCTGACCCGAATGGATCAAGTCTTTGTGCTTAAGTGTCATCCCTGGATCGGTATGCTGACACACACAGTACTCGAGGATTTATAACAGAGGTAAATCACATGTATAAAGTAACGTAAATACTATTACCTCAATCCAAATAGCGGAAGTAACAAGGTTGTGGATTCCCATCAACACCAACGGCAAAGTTGAGTGTAGAAATCGTAACCCTAACGTATCACTTACTCGTCGTAAGAATCCTGCAACATGAAACGTTGCAGCCCGAAAACGGGTCAGCACATGGAATATGCTGGCAAATTCACACCATAGAGAAATGATGAACAAAGGCTATCACTACATGCATATATGGCTGGTGGAAAAGCTCTATGGTTATAATGTTTTTGCGAAAAGTCAATTTTTCCCTACTTCAAAGGAATGAATTTTATTTAACAATCATGGTGGTTGTGAAACATTGAGATGGTTGACAGCATCTCAATCCCAATTAAGAACGTGATTAAACCCAAATCAAATTTAAATTAAGTAACATGATGAGATTAACGGGATAATCCAAGAACTAGATACTCAAGATGTCCATAACCGGGGACACGGCTAATCATGATTAGTTTGTACACTCTGCAGAGGTTTGCGCACTTTTCCCCACAAGACTCGATCGCCTCCGTTGGATTTCTCGCACTACATGGTGTTTGAGAAGCGGATGATCGAGACACAGTCCTTCAGAAGCATTTACTCTCTACTCCGGGCAGACCGTTACACCTACAATCCCCCTGCATCTGCTAGTCCACCTCTTCAAGAGCTCACACAACTTACTCAACTATGCCAGAGCCCATAATGGCTTGTGGCTGCACACGGAAGTTTCTAGCATGAATAAACTTATGATCCCTTTGAGCCTGGGTGGCGGTCCTTATACAAACAGACAACACTGGGTTCTCCAGGTGCCTCAATCCACCCAGATGTGAGTTTTAGTTGCCACCTTAAGTAAACCATTATTAACAATCTCACATCTGTCATGAATATCTCTCAAACCCAATCCACGTCTACGAGCATAGCATGGCAATATAATAGCAACATAGAAGTAACTCCCAAGGGTTTGATTGTAAACAGGGCAATAGGTACTACCTCATCAACTACTTCCCAATACCCACATGTTAATCAGATCCTAATCATGCAATTGTATGAGGGTTGAATCTAATGCATAAAAAAAAACTGGGTATGGAAGGGATATGATCAAAGTGTGAACTTGCCTGCAATGTTGATGAAGATGATTCGCACTCAAAACTCTTGATAGATCTACTCGTCACACTCCGGTCAATCTATCGTAAGCAAGCAATGGTAACCACACATAAGCAATCACTCAAAAGATCAGAAAGAACGAGGAAGACACTTCGGAAAACATCAAAACCAAGAAAATAACTCTTGCAACATAAAACAATTTCTAACAGTACCAAAATTATGTGAATTTGGCCTTATCAGAAAGTTTAGGTCAAGAGCTTCGCTTTGCAAAAAGATTCAACTCAAACGGAGTTAGGGAACTTAAGTTATGAACAAAAGAAGTTTGAATATGAATTTGAACAAATTTCAAAATTTGAAAATTTCAAAAAGTTGACGTGACAGGTTAACTGGATAGGTGAAAACAAGACGAAGCTATAGGCGCTGGTTTCATCTAATTTGGATGAACGAGTAAAAAGCTATGGCTATTTGAAAAATCAGGGCCAAGCTGTTTTGCAGAAGAAAAAAATAGCTACGGATAAAAGAATTCTAGATCTAACGTATAAATACATTTATACAGAAAACAACGAATAAATATACCTTTATAAGGTATAGAAAAGACGACTTCGAAGTGTGGAGACAACTTCCAAAAGTCCCGCCGGAGAGGAGAAATATATTTTTAGCTAGTCAAACCAAAATATTGATTTAACCCGCAATGGATAATTTTTGGAGGCTCTATGGGTCTATATTTATAGATGGAAAAGAGGTTTAGGGGTTAAAGGCTAGACAATGCGGGACTAAACATAGACGAAAAGACAAAAAGGGAGCGCGTCGCATGGGCCTAAAGGCCTTAGCGGTTCGGCCGGCCACGCGGCAGTCTTTTTTTTAGCAAATGAAAAGAAAGAAAAAAACTATAGAAAAAAAATATGGGGAGGAATATGGCCGGCTGGGCCTGGCCTATATAAGAGGAAAAAAAACAATGGGGCGACAAAAGCTACTATACTGCGCATGAGGGCGACATATAGTCACAGAGTACGTGCATGTAGTTTTTTTTTAGAAATAGAGACAGAGTACGTGCATGTAGTTTTTTTTAGAAATAGAGACAGGAAAGGAAAAACTGAATAAAGGAAATAAAAATAAAACTTTATATAGGCATATTATATATCAAAATTTGCAGAAACAGATTTCCTACAGCATGAACATTTGTTTAAAGTCAAATAAAGTCCAAACAAATTTTAATAAATCAAACAGTGCTACTGCCTTAATAAAATCCAATAAAAATCATTTTAAAAATACCAAAATGATTTCAAATTTATTTTTCTCCAATTTTCTGATGTAGGGAATCATGTTACCCTATTTTCTGTATATTTTTATTTTGGAGAAAAATACTTTGAATAAGACTCAAATAACTCCAAATTAAAATAATTTCCAAAAGGACTTTGAATTTGACCTTTGAAACTCCCAACTCATATTTCATATGTTTTGAAGAAGTCATTTTATCTTCTCTCGTGAAAATCATTGAGTTGCATAAAGTTTCAGAAATGTGAAATATTTTCAAATGAAATTCAAATATTTTCAACACCCCTTGTCATTTAAATAAATGGAAGAAGTCATGTCATCTTCTCTCCAGGGTTTTGTGGTGAAAAGAATTTGAATTCAGGGAGATCATAAAAGCAAAATGAAAGTTTGGGAAAGTCCTTTTATTCCCTCTCATTTAACTTTCAAAAGATTTCGAATTCCACTCACTTTCAGTCAATCAATCAAACAATCAATCCAATCTATCTGTTTATTATAACATTCCGAAATTTAGAATTTTGGGATGTTACAAGTAGATACGATGGAGACATATCACTCATCGTATGATGTATTCGCTTCCTTATCTTTTCTTTTTCTCAGCTTGGTAGACATGTCCTTCACATAGAAAACCTGCGCCACATCATTGGCTAGGACGAATGGTTCGTCTGCGTACTTGTTGAGATCCACTATTGCCATTCCTTACTGCGGGTCTTCCGTTACCCCGCCTCCTATAAGATTAACCCATTTGCACCGAAACAAAGGGACCTTCAAACCACATCCATAGTCAAGTTCCCATATCTCCTCTATGTAACCATAATATGTGTCCTTTCCCCTCTTGGTTGCTGCAACAAAGCGGACACCACTCTTTTGGTTGCTGCTCTTTTTATCTTGGGCGATCATGTAAAATGCATTCCCATTTATCTCGTACGCTTTGAAAGTCGTTATATTCAAAGATGGTAACTCGGACAGCAAGTACATGTCATCTTCAACAGCGTCGTCATGCATGGCACGTGTCTGCAACTAACCGGCGAAAGTCCCCGTTTGTTCACGTCTAATCCAGTCGTCAGACTGCTCCGTGTGTTTGGAGCATACAATATTCTTGTGTTCCTCGATATACGGAGCCACCAAGGCGGAATTTTGTAGAACTGTGAAGTGTGCTTGGGTGAGAGAATGACCGTCCATACTTATTATTGCTTTCGGTCCTAGCGTGCCTTTTCCACCCAGTCTGCCCTCATGCCGCGATGGAACACCAATCGGCTTAAGGTCAGGAATAAAGTCAACACAAAACTCAATGACCTCCTCATTTTCATGGCCCTTGGAGATGCTTCCTTCTGGCCTACTACGGTTATGAACATATTTCTTTAAGACTCCAAGGAACCTCTCAAAGGGGAACATATTGTGTAGAAATACAGGACCCAGAACGGCAATCTCGTCGCCTAGGTGAACTAGGACGTGCGTCATGATATTGAAGAAGCATGATGGGAACACCAACTCAAAACTGACAAGACATTGCACCAAATCATTCTCTAACCTTGGTATGATTTCTGGATCGATTACCTTCTGAGATATTGCATTGAGGAATGCACATACACTACTAGGGAAAACCTTATACACAATATCTTAGCAGTAGCGCTACTGCTACTTAGTAGCAGCGCGTATAAACAAACCGCGCTACTACTATAGCTTTAGCAGTAGCGCGTACTAGCAAAAAGCGCTGCTGCTATGTCTGAACTGGGCGCACATGGCTAGCCCAACTTAGCAGTGGCGCGTATCCTCGCCCAGCGCTAGTGCTATTTTCCTTAGCTGTAGCGCTTTTATCGGACCCGCGCTACTACTAACCCTACCTTATCCCCCCCACGCGGCCGACCCTCTCTCTCACTCACTGTCCCTCTCAGTCACTCTCGCCCGCGCCGATACCCGTCGTCTGTCGCCGTCGCCGCCATCGTCCTTCTGCCACCGAGGTACTCCCACCTTCCCTCCCTCCTCCTCCCACCGCTCCCTCCTCCCTCCTCCTCGGGTCGCCCCCTCCTTCCTCCTCCACTGGTAGCCCTCCTCCAACCGCCCCTCCCTCCTCCTCCTCCCACCGCCCCTCCCTCCTCCTCCTCCGGCCGGCCCCTCCCCCTCCTCCTCCGGTCGCCCCTCCCCCTCCTCTCTCCTCCCTCCTTCCCTTGTCTCTGTTCTTGCAAATTATAGGTAATTTAAATGTAGATTTTAGAATGTAGACATCATAGATTTAGGTTTTTTAATAGAATATTTTTTGACTATTTTAGGTGTTTTGAATAAAATAGAAGTAAAATAATTTAGGGTAGAACTAGGGTAGTAGAATTTTTAGCAAGTGTTTAATAGAAATAGTTTATTTAGTAAGTGGTTAATATAACTAGTTTATTTATATTAAGTTCTTAATAGAACTAGTTTATTTAGTAAGTGCTTAATAGAACTAGTTTATTTATAGTAGGTGTTTAATAGAACTAGTTTATTTAGTAAGTAGTTAATAAAACTAGTTTATTTAGTGTTATGATTATATATAAGATATTTTCAAATGTTTTTGTTCATATTTTCAACCATTGAAATGCAATGACCATCGATAAGTGGCCTATGTTTTGCTGGAGTGTTGATTAATTTCCATTCCGGCAAATTTTAGGCGGTCGATATGTCCTTTTTTAGCAAAGGTCATGCCGAATTTTTTGGGTTTTGCCGTCGAGTTATAATCTTTGAATTTTGAACACAGGAAATGTCTGATGATGATGGGATCCCGAAGTGCGGGTACTGCTACGATGACCGAGGTGTGTGCGACAGGTTTCCTCACCTGCAAAATGATAGTTTTTCACCGTGAAGCTGGAAGAGACCTTTGATGTTTGTACGGTACGCAACGACAAGCATCTCATCGTAATTAATATCATCACTTGTGCTTCTTTTGTTCAACGTCTAATTTATGGATTTTTTTAATTCGATTAGTACATCCTGTGCCATGCTAGACCATATGTATTGGAGAAGCTTGGTTTTGGTTTAGATGACTTTGAGAATGTGGAGACAAGGAGGGCTCACTTAAGAACTAAACATGGTTATGAGTTTCTGGTTAAGTTGTACAATGCGGTCGATCACTCCCATTTCGGTTGCTCTAATTGGGAAGCTATATGCAAGGCATATGGATTTGAGGAGGGAATGCGAATAAGATTTGATATCCGTCCCGAAGATTATAATGATGATGATAATATCGACATCTGGGTGGATGTGGATATGCCTCCAGTTTTGCCTAGATGTGAGTTTGTCAAACTAATTTGTTAAGTTCAGTAATTTATGTTGTCAATTTAAAAATATTTGGTGTTCGTCCGTACTAAACTTATTTATTTATAATTGTTAGCTTTTTTCTTATCTTTAAGAAATACTCGGAAGGTAGTAGACAACACATACTACAGCTATGACTCCAAGCTTAATTGTGAGGAGAAAGGTTATCTTGTCTCATTCATAGATGATGTTGAGGCCTTCAAAACCAGTCACTCTATCAGCCAAAATTATACTAGATACGTGCCACTAGTCCATAAATTGCTTCATGGTAACTTCATTGCCAAAAACTTGGTAAGATTTTGTTAATGATGGTAACTTCATTGCATACATTATTATTAAGTAAACTACATTGCTAACTATATATGTTACTATTACGTTTTTGAACAGAGGCTCCCGAAGCAGGTTGTGCCTGACATGCTATTTACCGAAAGTGATATGCATATGGTTAGCTTACGACCAACTCCTTCGAAGGCTTACCATATTGCATACTCGATTTCTTCAAATGATGGAAGGCTCAAAATCAAAGAATGGAGCAAAGTGATGAATGCGCACACGCAAATAATTGGAGACAAAATGAATGTGTGCAAGCCACAAGTTGGAGATAGGTTTATGTCCATTCTCCATTATGGTGAAGGACCGGTTTATCTGTTTTATGGTATTTTAGATAGGAGAGAGGAGTAGGTCCTAAGTATTAAGATCAATTATTTAGTGTTGATTGTATATGACTATGATGATTATGAGAAGATTTTATTATGTGCTACAATGTCTTAGACTTGATGGTGATGCTGAGTAGGAGTAGTGATTATGAGTACTATGATGATGATGAGGAGGAGTTGTTATTATAACTAGTGACCAAGTTGTTATATGATGTCTCATGGATGAAAATGATGATTATGAGGAGTTATATGACAATGATATATTATGAAGATAAGTTGTTAATGATATTATGATGATGATGATGACAAGTTATTATGTCATTGGGTGAAAGAACCGCGGATTAGTTTCAAATGGATGGATCCAAAGTGATCATTGGTTACTTTGGATCCATGCACTTGAAACTAATCCAAGGTTCTTTCAACTAGTGATTTAATAACTCATTATAATGTAAAAACAATCTCTAAATTGCTACTGTATGAAAAATTGTATAAAGGTGTATGAATACGACCTAAAATTCAAAAGAAATAGAATACGAAATAATAGTAGTAGCGGTTGTTTTCGAAAGCGCTACTAGTAATTAGCAGTAGCGGTTGTTTTGGAAAGCGCTACTACTAAGTAGATATAGCAGTACCGAGTGCCAGTAGGCGCTACTGCTAAGGTTTAGCTGTAGCGTCGTATCAGTAGCGCGCTTACCCGCGCTACTGATAGGCCAAAAACCAACGCTACTCCTAGGCTTTTCCCTAGTAGTGATAGCTTCACAATGGCTAATCGAAAGTTTTTTGGTAGAAGCCCCCTCAATGCAACCAGAAGTAGTTGCGTCATAATCACGTGCCAGTCATGTGACTTTAGGTTCTAGAACTTTTTCTCTGGCATATTTATTATTCTCTTTATATTCGACGAGAAGCCAGAAGGGACCTTCATACTGAGTAGGCATTCAAAGAAGATTTCCTTCTCTTCTTTGGTAAGAGTGTAGCTGGCATGACCTTGATGTATGCTGATACGTCTCCAACGTATCTATAATTTGTGAAGCATTCATGCCATGTTTACAATAGTTTATATGATTTTGGTATGATTTGATTAGAACTAACCCGGACTGACGCTGTTTTCACCAGAACTACCCTGGTGTTGTTTTTGTGTAGAAATAAAAGTTCTCGGAATGCGCTGAAAATAAACGGAGATTTTTCTGGAAAATAAAAAAAATATTGGAACGAAAAGTTACAAGAGGGGAGTCCCATGGGCCCCACGAGGGTGGAGGGCGCCACTACCCCCCCTGGGGCGCGCCCCCTGCCTCGTGGACTCTCCGTGGGCCCCTGACTTGTTCTCGACGCCAATCTCTCCTATAAATACCCAAACCTCCAGAACATAACCTAGATCGGAAGTTCTGCCGCCGCAAGCTTCTATAGCCACGAGAAATCAATCTAGGCCCTCTCTGGCGCCCTGCCGGAGGGGACCATCATCACCGGAGGCCATGGGGGAGGATCCCGGAGGGGCCATCATCGCCATGGAGGCCAAGGACCAGAGGGATAACCTCTCCCCATCCAGGGGGGAGGCCATGGAGGAGGAAGCACAAGGTGGAGAACCTCTCCTCCTCTCTCTCTCGATGGCGCCGGAGTGCCATCGGGAGGGGAATCATTGCCGCGGTGATCGTCTTCATTAACATCACCATCATGATCACCATCCTCATCTCTTTTACGCGGTCCACTCTCCCGCACCCCGCTGTAATCCCTACTTGAAGATGGTGCTTTATGCCACATATTATGATCCAATGATGTGTTGCCATCCTATGATATTTTGAGTAGATATCCTTTGTCTTTGGGTTGATTGATGATCGAGATTGGTATGAGTTGTATGTTTTATTTTGGTGCTGTCCTATTGTGCCCTCCGTGTCGCGCAAGAGTGAAGGATTCCCGCTGTAGGGTGTTGCAATACGTTCATGATTCGCTTACAGTGGGTTGCTTGAGTGACAGAAGTATAAACCCGAGTAAGGGGGTTTTTGCGTATGGGATAAAGGGGACTTGATATGTTAATGCTATGGTTGGGTTTTACCTTAATGATCTTTAGTAGTTGCGGATGCTTGCTAGAGTTCCAATCATAAGTGCATATGATCCAAGAACAGAAAGTATGTTAGCTTATGCCTCTCCCTCATATAAATTGCAATAGTGATTACCGGTCTTGTTAACAATTGCCTAGGATAATTCCGCACACCGACCCATCATTATTCCACACTCGCTATTTATAATATTTAGTAATACATTCTAACTTTATGATAATATCACCTACTTTTATATTTTAGCTCTCTGATATCATGCAAAGTTATCCTCTTCATACCTGTCGGTGTCAAAACCGGCGGATCTCGGGTAAGGGGTCCCGAACTGTGCGCCTAAGGTTGATGGTAACAGGAGACAGGGGACACGATGTTTACCCAGGTTCAGGCCCTCTCTATGGAGGTAATACCCTACTTCCTGCTTGATTGATCTTGATGAATATGAGTGTTACAAGAGTTGATCTACCACGAGATCGTAAAGGCTAAACCCTAGAAGCTAGCCTATGGTTATGATAATGAGTATCCGCCTATCCGGACTCTCTTCGGTTTCTATAGACACCGGAGAGATCTAGGGTTACATGGAGTCGGTTACATAAAAAGGAATCTACATGATTAGTTGCTAAGCTTGCCTTGCACGCCAAGGAGAGTCCCATCCGGACACGGGTGCGGTCTTCGGTCTTCACATCTTCACGGCCCATCAGTCCGGTCCATGGCTAGCAGGCCGGACGCCCGAGGACCCCTTAGTCCAGGACTCCCTCAGTAGCCCCTGAACCTGGCTTCAATGACGAGGAGTCCAGCGCGCAGATTTGCCTTTGGCATTGCAAGGCGGGTTCCCTTCTCCCGAACTCCAGAATAGTCTTTGGATGTAGTAAATATATCCAGACCTGTGTATGCAATTGTAGAGAATATGACATTTCACGATCCCAATCCGCTGACAACTGTTTGCAACATTACGTCACGCCCGCCCGGTAATAATTCCGAACCGTTGGCTAGCCCGCCGCCCCACGTCTCGGGATGCGGTTTTACTGGCACGTCTTGTCAAAACGGAGATCGTGTCCCCTTATTCACGGGATTCTCTTCAATGCGAGCGTGGGTAACCCAACCGTCCCATGAGTACAACTCTTTGGAGACAGGTAAGTCTCGAGACCCAGGAGGAGACGCTCAGTATTCGGGGTCTTTATATAGGGACCCAGGCTCGTCTTTTTCTTTTGCGTTTGCTTCTTCCTCAACCTCAGCCACCTCGAGTTCTAACCCTCGGGTTCCAATTACCACCAGCCTCAATCATGTCCGGATCCAGTCGTCCAGGCCGGTGGGTGGCTTCTTCTGTCAAGAAGGAGGATATTGCGACGCTCCGCGCGGCGAGGTACCTGACCTCAGAGATCCTTCATCGGCTCCCTACAGCGGGGCAGGTTGTACCTACCCCCAGATCCGGCGAGAGGGTAGTATTTGTGGCCCACTTCCTCCATGGGTTAGGGTTTGCGCTTAACCCCTTCGTCCGGGGGCTCCTGTTTTACTACGGATTGCATTTTCACGATCTGGCCCCGGACTCTATTCTTCTCATCTCGACATTTATCTTTACGTGTGAAGCCTTCCTCCGGACTCCTCCGCACTTTGGTTTATGGCTCAAGACCTTTGGCATGAGGCCGCAGGTGACAGAGGAGGAGCAGGCAGAATGCGGCAGCGCCGTAATTGGCAAGCTTGCCAGCGCGGTTTGGTTTGAAGGATCCTTCGCCGAATCTTCCAACTTATGGCAGCAATGGTGGATTTATATCAACGAGCCACGTGGCTCCAGGTGGGCGGCTACGCCCGCGTTCCGACCTGGCCCTCCAATCCAGCTTGCTTCATGGATCAATAAGGGATTGGGCTGGGGATCCGTTAATGAAGTGCAGACTCTACAGAGTCGCATTCGAAGCCTCATCGAGAAGGGTATCAATCTTGTGAACGTCGTTCAAGTAATGTTAGTCCGCCGGACCCTGCCATGTCAGCGGCGGCCTCTCCGTATGTGGGAGTTTAATCCAGAAGGGCGGCGGACTCTTCAGCACTTCTTTGGCACCACGCACGAAGGAATGTGGAAATTATATTTCGGGGAATGAGAGCAATGGCCAGACACCACCGAAGATGTTGGCCTTGATTGCAATCATCCGGACACCGAACTAAATATTCACTCTCCACACACCTTCCATTCAAGCATCTCTCGACAAGGTACTGAACAATCCGTCTCCATACAGGACTGGATAAAGAAGGTGGTAATAATCTGGTGTCTGGCGCCCCTTCCTGAAGACTCTGCGACCGCACTGCTGATAAGAATGCTGACTCCGACACCGTGCCAGGGGTCTGCAGAGGAGGGCGAAAATAGGGAGACCAGAGGTGATCTCGGCCCTGAGGATAAATTAGACGCTACGTTCGGGGAAACCGAAACCTTTTTGCTCGAGAGCAAAGGTGCAGAGGAAGCCCTCCATGGCAAGAAGAGGACCGCTTCCGAAGATCAGAAGGGGAAACCTTCCAAGAGAGGAAAGACTCCATCGTCGGGCGGCTCGGGCCGGGCACGTAATGTTGTCGTAGAGCTCTATGATGAGGACAAACCTCTGGCCAAACCGTAAGTGAAGTAGGGCCCTTTAAGCGTACCTCATTCTTTTCCTATTAGTAAAATAATCGTCTGATATATGTACGTACATCCTCGCAGGTCAACACCTGGTGTTTCTCAATCGTCCTCCTCCTCGGGAGACCTTCTTCCGGAGATGATGGAGAGTGATACGATTTCTCCGGCTTAATGATGGAGAGTGACAGGGCGGATGATGCTGAGGTATCGTCCTAGAAGGCTCCTCCCGATCAACAAGCAGTGCAGGGAACGAAGAAGACATTACCCGAAGGTGGTGCCTCTGTTACTCGGGATTCAGAAGTCAAGAATGCCAGCCCCGCACTATCCGGTTTATGACCAAAGACTATTTAGGAGGCGAGTAAGCAGGTTCCTTCAAAGGAATGCCGTACTCCGGCGGCGGTTTCCGAAGACCCCGGCGTGCCAGAAATGCTGACGGATATGCTGCGTCAAGCGTCCGTTTCAGAGGAGCGCCGTGCCTTGATGGCTATGGTGGTTGAAAAGGTTCTATCCGCGAAGAGCGGATTGAACGAGGCCTTCACAAGCCTTCTAAGAGGTTTCAAGGTTTGTGATGTAATTTTGCCAATTGAATTTTATTGATAGAATGCACCTGTTGTATATGCAGTAGCCCCTGAGACTCAGATTGCCTTCCAAGGGAAGCGATCGGAGGATCAAAAAGATATACTCAGGTACTAACCTTGTTTTAATTTGGAACACAGGCTGCCTCCCCCTCGGCGACTACTCGAAATACGGAAGTGGCTGAACTGCACCGAAAACTGGATATTGCGGGGGATGACATTGCATTGATGAACAGGTGTCTTGACGACTCGCAAGGTATATATTCCGAGCATTTCTTACACCTATTTACTTGTAATTGAGGCCTGATGCAGAAGAGAGCATTATATGAAATGTGCATGAATGCAGATGGTGCTGCCACCGTTGAAGCTCTTCGGGCGGAGCTAGCCCGGGCCAAGGAGCAGGCCCGGTGTAGTAATGTGGCTGCCGAAAAGGCATCGGCTGATCTTAGAGCCGAACAAGCAGCTCGGCGCCAAAATGAGGAGAAAATATCCTCACTGGCGCTTGAATTGGAGAATGTTGCTAGCCGCTGTGAATATCTTGAGAAGGAGAGTAAAGCCAAAACGGCTGAGCTTGATAAGGCCTTACGAGAGGCGAGTGAAGCTCGGTCTGCATCCAGGGCAGCTCGTGAAGAGGTTCGGCAGGCTAAGGAGATAGCGGCCAGTAAGCCCTTTTTGCTTCAGACTAAGTTCGGCGATCCGGACTATGCTCAGTTGAACCAGGTCTGGAGTTCTCTGGCTGAATTTTTGGACTTGTCGAAGAGTTCTTCCGATGCGGTGCAGTTTTACCAAGCGCAAGAGGGGTATGCAACGGACAAGCTTTTCTGGTCACAATTTGGCGCGTCAAAGCGCCTGATGACCCGCAAGTATACGGGATAGTTGTAGCCTCTTTCGATATGTAAGAGTGTTGAACCCAACGAGGAGCTAAAGGTAGAACAAATACTCTCTCAAGTCCTATCTGCCACTGATACGACTCTACGCACGCTTGAATTTCGCTTTACCTAAAACAAGTATGAAAGTAGAAGTGCTTCGTAGGTGTTGTTGGATAGGTTTGCAAGATAATAAAGAACGTGTAAATATAAACTGGGGCTGTTTAGATAAAAATACAATAAAGTAAATATAGCGAGTGTGGGAAAGTGGTGATAGGAGTTGTGGAATTGTCCCTAAGCAATTGACTATGTTACTAGACCGGTAATCACTATTGCAATTCTATTTGAGGGAGAGGCATAAGCTAACATACTTTCTCTACTTGGATCATATGCACTTATGATTGGAACTCTAGCAAGCATCCGCAACTACTAAAGATTCATTAAGGTAAAACCCAACCATAGCATTAAAGTATCAAGTCCCCTTTATCCCATACGCAAACAACCTACTTACTCGGGTCTGTGCTTCTGTCACTCACGCCACCCACCATAAGAAAATCATGAACATATTGCAAACCCAACAGCGGGGATACCTCACGCTTGCGCGACACGGAGAGCACCATAGGACAGCACCAATAATAAAACATGCAACTGAAACCAATCATAGAAATTCATCAATCACTGGTAGGACAAGGAAAATCTACTCAGACATCATAGGATGGCAACACATCATTGGATAATAATATGAAGCATAAAGCACCATGTTCAAGTATAGGGTACAGCGGGTTGCGGGAGAGTGGACCGCTGAATATATATGGGGGAAGGTGATGGAGATGTTGGTGAAGATGATGGAGGTGTTGCTGAAGATCGCGGTGATGATGATGGCCCCCGGCGGCGTTCCGGCGCCACTGGAAGCAAGGGGGAGAGGCCCCCTTCTTCTTCTTATTCTTCCTTGAACTCCTCCCTAGATGGGAGAAAGGTTTCCCCTCTGGTACTTGGCTCCCATGGCGTGGGAGGGGCGAGAGCCCCTCTGAGATTGGATCTATCTCTCTGTTTCTGCGTTTCCAGATTCTGCCCCTTCACCGTTTCTTTTATATCCGGAGATCCGTAACTCCGATACGGGTGAATCTTTCCCCCATATTTTTCTCGTAAAATTAGCTTTCTTGCGGCAAAAGAAGAGCGTCAACCGCCTTACGGGTGGCCCAGGAGAGTGCCAGGCGCGCCCGGGGGGGTGGGCGCGCCCCCTATCTCCTGGCCACCTGGGACACCGTTTCGCGTTGATTCTTCCTCCGGAAAATCCCAAATATTGCAAAATAATTCTCCGTCCGTTTTTATCCCGTTTGGATTCCGTTTGATATTGGGTTTCTGCGAAACATAAACATGCAACAAACAGGAACTGGCACTGAGCACTGGATCAATATGTTAGTCCCAAAAATAATATAAAAAGTTGCCAAAAGTATATGAAAGTTGAATAATATTGGCATGGAACAATCAAAAATTATGGATACGACGGAGACGTATCAGCATTCCCGAGCTTAATTCCTGCTCGCCCTCGAGTTGGTAAATGATAAAAAGGATAATTTTTGATGTGGAATGCTACCTAGCATAATCTTGATCATATGTCTAATCATGGCATGAATATTAAGACACGAGTGATTCAAAGCAATAGTCTATCATTTGACATAAAAACAATAATACTTCAAGCCTACTAATAAAGCAATCATGTCTTTTCAAAATAACATGGCCAAAGAAAGTTATCCCTACAAAATCATATAGTCTGGCTATGCTCCATCTTCACCACACAAAATATTCACATCATGCACAACCCCGATGACAAGCCAAGCAATTGTTTCATACTTTTGACGTTCTCAAACTTTTTCAACTTTCACGCAATACATGAGCGTGAGCCATGGACATAGCACTATAGGTGGAATAGAATATGATGGTGGAGGTTTATGTGGAGAAGACAAAAAGGGAGAAAGTCTCACATCGACGCGGCTAATCAACGGGCTATGGAGATGCCCATCAATTGATGTCAATGCGTGGAGTAGGGATTGCCATGCAACGGATGCACTAAGAGCTATAAGTGTATGAAAGCTCAAACTGAAACTAAGTGGGTGTGCATCCAACTTTCTTGCTCATGAAGACCTCGGGCATTTGAGGAAGCCCATCATCGGAATATACAAGCCAAGTTCTATAATGAAAATTCCCACTAGTATATGAAAGTGATAGCATATGAGACTCTCTCTATGAAGAACATGGTGCTACTCTGAAGCACAAGTGTGGTAAAAGGATAGTAACATTGCCCCTTCTCTCTTTTTCTCTCATTTTTTTATTTTCTCTTTTATTATTTTTTTGGTGGGCTTCTTTGGCCTCTTTTTTTATTTGGGCTTCTTTGGCCTCTTATATTTATTTTTAAAGTCCGGAGTCTCATCCCGACTTGTGGGGGAATCATAGTCTCCATCATCCTTTCCTCACTGGGGCAATGCTCTAATAATCATGATCATCACACTTTTATTTACTTACAACTCAATATTACAACTCGATACTAGAACAAAGATATGACTCTATATGAATGCCTCCGGCGGTGTACCGGGATGTGCAAAGATCTAGCGTAGCAATGACATCAAAAACGGATAAGCCATGAAAACATCATGCTAGCTATCTTACGATCATGCAAAGCAATATGACAATAAATGCTCAAGTCATGTATATGATGATGATGAAAGTTGCTTGGCAATATATCTCGGAATGGCTATGGAAATGCCATGATAGGTAGGTATGGTGGCTGTTTTGAGGAAGATATAAGGAGGCTTATGTGTGATAGAGCATATCGTATCACGGGGTTTGGATGCACCGGCGAAGTTTGCACCAACTCTCGAGGTGAGAAAGGGCAATGCACGGTACCGAAGAGGCTAGCAATGATGGAAGGGTGAGAGTGCGTATAATCCATGGACTCACATTAGTCATAAAGAACTCATATACTTATTGCAAAAGTTTATTAGCCCTCGAAGCAAAGTACTACTACGCATGCTCCTAGGGGGGTAGATTGGTAGGAAAAGACCATCGCTCGTCCCCGACCGCCACTCATAAGGAAGACAATCAATAAACACCTCATGCTCCGACTTCGATTCGTTACATAACGGTTCACCATACGTGCATGCTACGGGAATCACAAACTCCAACACAAGTATTTCTACAATCCACAACTACCCACTAGCATGACTCTAATATCACCATCTTTATATCGCAAAACTATTGCAAGGAATCAAACATATCATATTCAGCGATCTACAAGTTTTATGTAGGATTTTATGACTAACCATGTGAATGACCAATTCTTGTCATCTCTCTAAATAGATATAAGTGAAGCAAGAGAGTTTAATTCTTTCTACAAAAGATATGCCCACGCTCTAACAAATATAAGTGAAGCAAAAGAGCATTCTACAAATGGCGGTTTTCTATGTGAAGAGAAACAGGCAATCCAAACTTCAAATGATATAAGTGAAGCACATGAAGCATTCTATAAAGCCATACTCAAAAGTTTTAAGTGAAGTGCAATGAGCATTCTATAAATCGACCAAGGACTATCTCATACCAGCATGGTGCATAAAATAGAAGTAAAACCTAAATGCAAAAGACGCTCCAAGATTCACACATATCACATGAACGAAACGAATACGAAAACATACCGATACTTGTTGAAGAAAGAGGGGATGCCTTTTGGGGCATCCCCAAGCTTAGACGCTTGAGTCTCCTTGAATATTTACTTGGGGTGCCTCTGTCATCCCCAAGCTTGTGCTCTTGCCTCTCTTCCTTCTTCTCATATCAATACCTTCTCGATCAAACACTTCATCCACACAAAACTTCAACAGAAAATTCGGTAAGATCCGTTAGTATAATAAAGCAAATCACTACTCTAAGTACTGTTGCAAACCAATTCATATTTTGTTTTTGCATTGTGTCTACTGTAATATAACTTTTCCATGGCTTAATCCACTGATAGAAGTTGATAGTTTCATCAAAGCAAGCAAACTATGCATCAAAAACAGAATCTGTCAAAAACAGAACAGTCTGTAGCAATCTGAACAATCACCATACTTATGTTACCCCAAAAATTCTACCAAAATTAGGAAAAATAAAGAATTTGTACAGCAAGACAGAGCAAAAAGAATCAGAACCGTTTGACGTTTCAGGAAAAAAATGTAAAATCGCGCACTACAGCCAAAGTTTGTGTCCTGCACCGTACAAACCAACAAGCATTGTAAACATCCTAAAGGCAAACCTTGGCACATTATTTTTATAACACAATGGAATTGTACAAGGGGATAATTATTTTTGATGAAAAGTTTCTGTAATTAAGATTCACAAAGTTTCCGCGAGCATGAACAAAGTTCAAGGAGCTCTCCCACTTCAATAATGCTTGTCTTTTTCACTTTCACTTTCCTTTTTGAAAAGTTTTGGATTCCCCTCTTTATTTATGTTGTTTTTAAACTATATGAAAGCACTCAACAGAAATAAATGACTCTCTAAAACTTCTGAGTTGTCTCCCTGGCAGCGCTTTCTTTAAAGCCATTAAGCTAGGCATATAGTGCTCAAGTAATGAATCCACCCGGATCCCAAGGTATATCAAAGCCAATTTTAATTAACAATGATTTGTGATTTAGTAGTGAGCACAAAGTAACATATATCATGAAACAACGAATTCTAACTCTCTTCCTATGCATCGGCATGTCATAAAAGAACAATTCATGCACACAAAGTAAAGGCCAATGCATAGTATAAGCAGTTTCTTGCAATTTTATCATATTGGAAACATACAGAGGTGGAGATCTAGTTACTCTCTCATAATAATTGCAAGTAGGAGCAGCAAGCACATGCATATTACATTCATCAAAATTATCATGTGCAACGGTAAAAGGCAACCCATCAATATAATCCTTAATAAGCGCAAACTTCTCCGATATAGTGTAGTCGGGAGAATTCAAAAGGATAATAGGACTATCATGCGTGAGTGCAATAGCAACAATTTCATGTTTAACATAAGGAACTATAGCAAGTTCATCTCCATAAGCATAATTCATATTGGCATCTTGGCCACAAGCATAGCAAGCATCATCAAAAAGGGGTATTTCAAGAGAATCAACGGGATCATAACAATCATCATAGCAATCATCCTTCGGTAAGCATGAATGGGAATTAAACAATGTATGAGTTGAAGAGTTACTCTCATTAGAAGGTGGGCACGGGTGATCAATCCGCTCTTCCTCCTTTTGTTCTTCGCTCTCCTCATCATCTTTTTCATCCAATGAGCTCATAGTTTAATCAATTTCTTCTTCCATAGACTCCTCCAAAATATTAGTCTCTTCTTGGACAGCGGAGACTTTCTCAATAAACGCATCAATATTGGAGTTATATTCATAATTCTCATAGCAATATTTCAATATAGCATAATTTTCAGGCCTATAAACACCATCATCATCAAAAGCTTCATACTTTTCAAACAAAGATTCAATTTCATAAGCAGCCTTAAAAGCAACAAATTCTTCTATTTGTTCCACATCATAGTAATCATATATACCATTAGCATAAGAAGCTAAAGTTTTATTATCATTAAATTTGAATGAAAAGGGAAGGTGTGGAGCCTTCATCCTAGATCAACAATTATAATCATATCTCAAGCATAAATCCCGAGCATACCAACGCAACTTATAAATTTGATCCCATAATAGTTTCCCTTTTTGTGTGTCAAGCGATAATCCCTAAAGTATTCACGTTGATCCAACGTTACTCCCATTATAAAGTTGAATGGGGTTTTCTCAGGATTATCAAAGTAGTACATAATATCTTTTAAATAATGAGAATCGAGGGTTTTAGGAGTTACCCCATCTCCATGAGTAGCAAGTACACCTAATTTTTTTGGTATTTTGTGTTCCATACCCATAACTAAAGATAGAGAACAACTTAGACCAACAAATAAAAATTACTTAGTGATAACGCAATCAAGCACACACGAGAATATTCACCCCACGCTATGACTCCCCGGCAACGGCGCCCGAAAAAGGTCTTGATGACCCGCAAGTATACGGGATAGTTGTAGCCTCTTTCGATAAGTAAGAATGTCGAACCCAACGAGGAGCTAAAGGTAGAACAAATACTCTCTCAAGTCCTATCTGCCACTGATACGACTCTACGCACGCTTGAAGTTCACTTTACCTAAAACAAGTATGAAACTAGAAGTGCTTTGTAGGTGTTGTTGGATAGGTTTGCAAGATAATAAAGAACGTGTAAATATAAACTAGGGGCTGTTTAGATAAAAATACAATAAATTAAATATAGCGAGTGTGGGAAAGTGGTGATAGGAGTTGTGGAATTGTCCCTAAGCAATTGACTATGTTACTAGACCGGTAATCACTATTGCAATTCTATTTGAGGGAGAGGCATAAGCTAACATACTTTCTCTACTTGGATCATATGCACTTATGATTGGAACTCTAGCAAGCATCCGCAACTACTAAAGATTCATTAAGGTAAAACCCAACCATAGCATTAAAGTATCAAGTCCCCTTTATCCCATACGCAAACAACCTACTTACTCGTGTCTGTGCTTCTGTAACTCAGGCCACCCACCATAAGCAAATCATGAACATATTGCAAACCCTACAGCGGGGATCGCTCACGCTTGCGCGACACGGAGAGCACCATAGGACAACACCAATAATAAAACATGCAACTCAAACCAATCATAGCAATTTATCAATCACCGATAGGACAAGGAAAATCTACTCAGACATCATAGGATGGCAACACATCATTGGATAATAATATGAAGCATAAAGAACCATGTTCAAGTAGAGGGTACAGCGGGTTGCGGGAGAGTGGACCGCTGAATATATATGGGGGAAGGTGATGGAGATGTTGGTGAAGATGATGGAGGTGTTGATGAAGATCGTGGTGATGATGTTGGCCCCCGGCGGCGTTCCGGCGCTACCGGAAGCAAGGGGGAGAGAGGCCCCCTTCTTCTTCTTCTTCCTTGACCTCCTCCCTAGATGGGAGAAGGGTTTCCCCTCTGGTCCTTCACTCCCATGGTGTGGGAGGGGCGAGAGCCCCTCCGAGATTGGATCTATCTCTCTGTTTCTGCGTTTCCAGATTCTGCCCCTTCACCGTTTCTTTTATATCCGGAGATCCGTAACTCCGATTGGGGTGAATCTTTCGCCCAGATTTTTCTCATAAAATTAGCTTTCTTGCGGCAAAAGAAGAGCGTCAACCGCCTTACGGGTGGCCCAGGAGAGTGCCAGGTGCGCCCAGGGTGGGTGGGCGCGCCCCCTATCTCCTGGCCACCTCAGACACCGTTTCGCGTTGATTCTTCCTCCGGAAAATCCCAAATATTCCAAAATAATTCTCTGTTCATTTTTATCCCGTTTGGATTCCCTTTGATATTGGGTTTCTACGAAACATAAAACATGCAACAAACAGGAACTGGCACTGGGCACAGGATATATGTTAGTCCCAAAAATAATATAAAAAGTTGCCAAAAGTATATGAAAGTTGAATAATATTGGCATGGAACAATCAAAAATTATAGATACGACGGAGACGTATCAGCGCCCTCTGTTGCTGAATGAACAGATGTCCCAATGGGCCGAACTTCATAGGATATCCAGTGACTCCATGAAGAACATCATAATCCGGTTGTGGCCAAATGAGCCTATTCCAAAGAGTTACTTTGGCTTGGTGCGGCGTCTTATTGACGCGGTGCCGTGTACCGACGCTGTGAAGCGGTCGGCGTGCATTGAAGGTGCACGGATGGCTTTTTCCCAAGACAAGACATTTTGGGGTAAGATGAAGGCCATCGATGTTGCGGCGAAGAGTCCGCCCAAGGGCAAGGACCGTAATGAGCCAGAGCATTACTTTGAAGACGTCCTGGAAGCCACCTACCTGATAGAGGGTCAATGCTCGAAGAACATAATGTTCAAGTGAGGTGTATTAGAGTTGTAAAAGACAATTTTATAATTAATATATTTTTATATTTTGCTCAAAAGCTTGTACTCCTCCTGTGTGGCCGTTTTAATATAATCTGAAAGTTTTCCAGTCGTCGGCTTCAGCCCCCTCGTAGGAAGTACGGGGGTGTTCAGAAAAAGCATGTAATCACTCTTGATCCAACGTCTTGGTCCATAAAGGAGGTGACAATGCGGCGAACCAGGCAATCGGACTATAGGGTGTTAACACTTTCACTTAGCCATAGGAGTTTTATAGTTGGGGCTACGAGATAGCCCCTGGTATGCATACGACTTATTCTGATGTGGTGCGTTACATATGTGACCGAGAAAGGACGTCCTTCGTGTTACACGGAGGAATCGCGACAGATTTTGAGAAGTCATCGAGTGGTTGACCAGCTCGCGCAGCATCATGACAGTCGGTTTTCGGCTTTCTCTACTGAGGTGCTCATCCGGTCTAAGCCAGGGCACAATCGCAGTAGTTCTCCCTTTACCACCCTAGCCGATAGAGCGGAACGTAGGGTAGCAAGCACAGGAGCCCGGCAACCCAACCATTGACCCAAGACATGATTTGGAGCTGATGCATATAAGGCCAAAACTCGTGACGCCGAAGTACGCTCTAAAGCTGTTCGGACTTTGCTGGCAACTCATTTGTTCCCATACCGAGCCCCTGGCAGGTGATGCCGAGGTGCATCTGTAAAGCGGCCGTTAAGGCCGTACTCGTTAGTTCGGATAAAGTTTTACTGGGAGCAGAGCAATATGCCAATGATAAATTCATATATAGAAGAAAACCACAAACCCGGCTTATTTGACATGCTCGGGGTCAGGAAGGAGGAAAAAGGCATAATACAGGCTCAAAAATAAAGAGTGTGGTCTACAAAAAGTTAATTTGGACCTCCTGTCGCACGTCTGTGCCGCCCGTCCTCGGGGGCGGGGAGGGGGGGAGAATCCTTAACAGAGGTAGCCCCTTAGGTGAGTGTACGGATCCGAACTCCGATAGAGTCCGGTGTAGATGCTGTCCTTTTCGTCACCTGTTTCTTAAGAGATAATAAAGAAAGAAAAACAGGAAGTAGATAAAAAACGTTACGGGAATGATTGCAGGGTTGTTCTTATTGTGCTTCTGTCGACACCCATGGTATCTTGAGTGCGTAGTGATGTACGTGCGGTGTAAATCTTGCCGGTATAAGAGGTGGGTGACGGAAGCCGAACTGCTATTTCCGCTCCGGGAGTGGTCGTACTTCGGAGGGAAACTGTTTCTGGCCCCCTGGTATTCGGTTGGTGAGCCGCTCCATCGTCTTTATCGCCTGGCGGCCTCCTCCCTTTGTGTTCGGCATTGCGCTTTCCTGCCTTCTTGAAGACCCAACAATTTATGTTGGTGTGATTAGCTGGTTTATCAGGCTGGACGTGAATCTGGCACGGTTGGTCCAATATCCTATCAAGGGTGGATGATCCGTCTTGGTTTGCCTTCAGTGGCTTCTTCCGTTGACCGGGTTTTGGATTGTTAAATCCTGCATTGACCGCTGTGTCCCGTGAACTTTCATTGTTATTGCGACTGTTGTGCTCGGTTCGTCGTGGCTTGCCATTGCCGTCTCGGATTTCGGAAGTGCCTGGGTCGCTGGCGTTATTGCTTTTACGAGCGATCCAGTTGTCTTCTCCCGCACAAAAGCGAGTCATTAGAGCGGTAAGGGCTGCCATGGACTTGGGTGCTTGCTGGCCGAGGTGACGTGCTAGCCATTCATCCCGGAAGCTATGCTTGGAAGCCGCTAGGGCTTCCACGTCCGGGCAGTCGACAATTTGGTTCTTTTTGACTAAGAACCTAGTCCAGAGCTCCCTGGCTGACTCGTCGGGCTGCTAGACAATATGACTTAAGTCATCGGCATCTAATGGCCGAACATATGTTTCTTGGAAGTTGTCTCGAAAGGCGTCTTCCAAATCTTCCCAGCTGCCGATAGAATTTTCTGGAAAACTGTTTAGCCAGTACCGCGCTGGCCCTTTGAGCTTGAGAGGTAGGTATTTGACGGCGTGAAGGTCATCTCCTCCGGCCATGTGAATATGGAGGAGGAAATACTCAATCCATATCGCAGGATCTGTTGTTCCATCGTATGATTCGATGTTGATGGGTTTAAACCCGTCGGGAAGTTCATGTTCCATTACCTCGTCGGTGAAGCAGAGAGGGTGTGCGGCTCCTCTCTGTTGGGCCACACCGTGGAGCACCTTTGGTGGAGTCCGTTTGCGGCTTTCGGACCGGGCACGGTCGAGTCTGTGGCGTCCGAATAGGTGACCATCGTCGTCGGTCGGGGCATGTCCCCATAATCTATACATTGATCTTGTGTGTCCTGCTCTGCCCTCCAGGTTTTGTTGGGTGTCGCGAGTGTGCCCCCGAGCTGTTTTGCTCTTGCCTTGACGGCGGAGTGGGGTGGTGTGGTGTTCTACTTGGGATGTTGCTTGATCTGGACCGAACTGTGGTCGGCCTGCCGCATTATGCGATGGTGGTGCGGGCTCCAGCGCCTCGCCGTCGTATTGAGGGAGCCACCTATACTTGGGGTGGATTTTATCTGGGCTGTTAAGGCCGTATTCTTTGGCGGCTAGGACCTCGGTCCATCTATCATTGAGCAAATCTTGGCTCGCTTGAAGCTGCAGCTGCTTCTTTCTTAGGCTCCTTGCAGTGGCTATTAGCCAGCGTTTAAAGCGCTCATGCACGAGAGGTTCCTCAGGCACGATGAAATCCTCGCTGCCGAGGCTCTCCTCTTCCTCGGAGAATGGAAGATAATTACTGTCCCTCGAGTCTCCATATATGGCCTATTTATCAGGGCTATCTTGCCTGCTTTCCTGTTTGGACCCTACCTCAACGGGGTCTTCAGTATCCGGAGTGTTATCTTCTCCGGTGCTAGTATTGTTTTCTTTTGGGCGACACAACTTGGAGCGGCGCCGGGAGCGCCGGTGTTCGGACTGTGTACCAGGAGGTTTATCCTCGACTGGATCCTCCTTGTCATCATTGGGAGCATCGTCGGGTGTGTCTAACATACACACGTCGTACCAGGAATTGGCCGTCCGCGTCTAGTGGATAGCGAGTTCTGGCCTTGCCCCTCATCGTCGTCCATACCGTCGATGTCTTCGGAGATGGGGTCAAGCGTGTTGGTTGGATCTTCGACAGTGGCTATGAAGTGGGTGGCGGGTGGGAAACAAAATTCTCCTTCATCCGCCGCAAGTTCGAACCGAACATAGTTCGGCGGCGAGTCACCTGCCAGGGATAGGCTTTTTAGTTAGTGCAGTACGTCGCCCATGGGCGAGTGCTGGAAGACGTCTGCGGCTCTGAACTTGAAGATCGATAACCGGTCGAGTTCGTTATCTGCGGACTCGCAGGGTCCGGAGCTCATCGCCAGAGGCGAGTCCGGGGCTCCGTGGATACAGATATCATGCGAAGTAGAATCTGTGTGCGGCTCCAATGCCGCGGAATCAGTAGCCTCCGTGATGGGGTTGAGCTTCCCATCTTTGGATGGCTCGATCTGCTCCAGGTCTAAGGCCAGAGCTGTTGCTAGAGCTATCTCCTGGATGCGGCCCGATGACAGGTTTAGGCCATGCTTATCGGGGCGAAGGGGAGCGGTTGCCGCGGTCTCAAATCCGTTCAAGATCAAGTCTCCATGGATGTCCGCGACATAGTTCAAGCTTCCAAACCTGGCCTGATGGCCAGGGTTGTAGCTGTCGATCTGCTCAAGATGGCCAAGCGAGCTGGCCCATAGTACGAAGCCGCCGAATACGAAGATCTGTCCGGGGAGAAAGGTTTCTCCCTGGACAACGTCTTTATAGACGATCGAAGGGGCCATCAGACCCTTTGCCGACGGCATAGTGGAACTGTCAATGAAAGCACCAATGTCGGGGTCAAAACCGGCGGATCTCGGGTAGGGGGTCCCGAACTGTGCGTCTAAGGTCGATGGTAACAGGAGACAGGGGACACGATGTTTACCCAGGTTCGGGCCCTCTCTATGGAGGTAATACCCTACTTCCTGCTTGATTTATCTTGATGAATATGAGTGTTACAAGAGTTGATCTACCATGATATCGTAAAGGCTAAATCCTAGAAGCTAGCCTATGGTTATGATAATGAGTATCCGCCTATCCGGACTCTGTCCGGTTTATATAGACACCGGAGAGATCTAGGGTTACATGGAGTCGGTTACATAAAAAGGAATCTACATGATTAGTCGCCAAGCTTGCCTTCCACGCCAAGGAGAGTCCCATCCGGACACCGGTGTGGTCTTCGGTCCTCGCATCTTCACGGCCCATCAGTTCGGCCCATGGCTAGCAGGCCGGACGCCCGAGGACCCCTTAGTCCAGGACTGCCTCAATACCCACAATGTAGTTTTATTTCTCGTTTCTAGTTGGAAGCAAACGTTCGGTGTACGTAGAGTCGTATCAGTGGCAGATAGGACTTGAGAGAATATTGATCTTACCTTAAGCTCCTTGTGGATTCGACACTCCATACTTATCACTTTCACCTTTGGGAATTGCTACGATGATTCCCAGCACTTGGGGATTATCATATGTCGTCTTTTCCGTGCATACGTTGCTGGTCCTCCCATGGCTCTGGTGTGTCTTTTGTCTTCCCATACATGCCCAAGAAGCCAAGCAGGGTCACGCAAAGATTCTTTGTCACGTGCATCATGTCGATTGCAGAGCGGACCTCTAGGTCTTTCCAATAGGGTAGGTCCCAAAATATAGACTTCTTCTTCCACATGGGTGCACGTCCGCCAGCGTCATTTGGAACAAATTGTCCGCCAGGACCCTTTCCAAAGATTACTTTTAAATCCTTGACCATATCAAGTATATCACGACCAGTACAGTGGCAAGGCTTCTTCCGATGATCTGCCTCACCTTTGAAATGCTTGCCTTTCTTTCTTATGGGATGCCTGCTCAGAATAAATCGATGATGTCCCAGGTACACATTCTTCTTACAATTATCCAAATATAGACTGTCGGTATCATCTAAACAGTGCGTGCATGCGTGGTATCCCTTGTTTGTCTGTCGTGAAAGGTTACTGAGAGCAGGCCAATCTTTGATGGTCACAAACAACAACGCATGTATGTCAAATTCCTCCTAATTGTGCTCATCCCACACACGTACACCTTTTTCATTCCACAGCTGTAACAGTTCTTCAACTAATGGCCTTAAGTACACATCAATGTCGTTGTTGGGTTGCTTGGGGCCTTGGATGAGCACTGTCATCATAATGAACTTTCGCTTCATGCACAACCAAGGAGGAAGGTTATACATACATAGAGTCACAGGCCAGGTGCTATGATTGCTGCTCTGCTCCCCAGCAGGATTAATGTCATCTGCACTTAGACCAAACCATACGTTTCTTGCGTCATCTGCAAAGTCCTCCCACTTTCTCTTGATTCTTCTCCACTGCGACCCGTCAGCGGGTACTCTCAACTTCCCGTCTTTCTTACGGTCTTCTTTGTGCCATCGCATCAATTTGGCATGCTCTTTGTTTTGGAACAAACGTTTCAACCATGGTATTATAGGAGCATACCACATCACCTTGGCAGGAATCTTCTTCCTGGGGCGCTCGCCCTCAACATCACCAGGGTCATCGCGGCTAATCTTATAGCGCATTGCACTGCATACCGGGCATGCATTCAAATCCATGTACTCACCGCGGTAGAGGATGCAGTCATTAGGGCATGCATGTATCTTCTGCACCTCTAATCCTAGAGGGCAGACAACCTTCTTTGCTTCATACAGACTGTCGGGCAATTCGTTGTCCTTTGGAAGCATCTTCTTTAACATTACAAACACCTTTTTTCAAATCCCTTGTCAGATACACCATTCTCTGCCTTCCATTGCAGCAATTCTAGTGTGGTGCTGATAACCCACAAGTATATGGGATCGCAACAGTTTTCGAGGGTTGAGTATTCAACCCAAATTTATAGATTCGACACAAGGGGAGCCAAAGAATACTTGCAAGTATTAGCAGCTGAGTTGTCAATTCAACCACACCTGGAGATCAATTATCTGCAGCAAAGTGATCAGTAGCAAAGTAGTATGATAGTTTTGATAGCAGTAGTTTTATAGCAAGTGCAACAGTAACGATAACAGTAGTAACTTAGCAAGAATAATAAGTAGAAAAATCGTAGGGGGCACGCCTGGAGGGGGGCGCGCCCTGGTGGGTTGTGCCCACCTAGGTGCCCCCTCCGGTTGTTCTTGGCTCCAGAAATTCTCTTTTATTGTGTGAAAAATCCTTGCAAAGTTTTGTTCCATTCCGAGAACTTCTATTTCTGTACAAAAACAACACCATGGTAGTTCTGCTGAAAACAGCGTCAGTCCGGGGTTAGTTTCATTCAAATCATGCAAATCAGAGTCCAAAACAAGAGGAAAAGCATTAGGAAAAGTAGATACGTTGGAGACGTATCAACTTCCCCAAGCTTAAACCTTTGCTTGTCCTCAAGCAATTCAGTTGATAAACTGAAAGTGAAAAAGAAAAACTTTTAGGAACTCTTTTGCTCTTATTTGCATAAATAAGCTTAAACAGCACCCAGGTTTTCAGCCACTATTATAACTAAGCATGTCGACGATAACTCTTAAAAATTATATTAACTCATACCAATGGCATAATCAGCTAGCGAGCAATAATAAGATATCTCAAACAACAACATGTTATCATGGTTGTTTTGATAACGTGTTGCTATTTGAGATATCTTATTATTGCTTGCTAGCTGATTATGTTTTGCGGCGTTTGTTTTGATTCAACTACATGCATGAACATGTGCCAAGTCAAACCACTCGAACATTCACAGGAGGATACCATATCATCATACTACATCACAATCATTTTAACGCAATATTGACATCCAAGATAAATCATTATCCACTCCTAGCTACTTATGCATGGCATGAGACACTATAATCTCTAATTGTCATTGCAAACATGTTTAATCATAATGAGCTGAATTATGGATACTAGGTTAAACATATTTACAAAAACAGAACAAGTCGAGTTCATACCCGTTTCTCTCTGCCACGGCTAGTTCATCAAATATCGTCATTATTGCCTTTAACTTGCATGACCGAACGATGTGAAAATAATAACAGTGCAAGAATGCCATGGACTAGGCTGGAATCTACAAACATTTATTCAACAGGAGAAGACAAGGTAAAATGGGTTCTTTGTTAGATCAACAATAATACAAATGAGAGCCACTAAACATTTTCATCTGGTCTTCTCCTCAGTAAGACTCAAATAAAAAGAATAGAAATTCAGAGAAACACACTGAAATATTTTTGGAGCTTTTGGTTTTTCTTGAACAAGTAAATAAAATGGGAAAAGCAAAAACGAGAAAAACTATTTACACGGGAAAGCTCCCAACAAGCAAAAGAAGAACAAGGAAATCTTTTTGGGTTTTCTTTTTAGTGCTACAGCTAACTACTCTAGAAAGAAAAATAAAAAAGAAGCAGGAAATATTTTTGCATTTTCTCAAAGTTTTTCAAACACACAAGAAGAAAGCGAGAAAATAAATTTAACATGGATAATAGAATGAAAAAGTGTGGACACCGACAACTGGAATGAAATGTGTAAACATTAATGTAATGTCGATGGAAATACGTACTCCCCAAGCATAGGCTTTTGGCCTACCTTGGTAATCAGTCAGTAGCCTGCATAGTGGTTGGGGCGATAGCTCACGGAGGCTCTCGGTGCGGATGCCTCAGCCTGCCGTGCAGCCACCACCGCCGCGTTATGAGCTTGGGCCTCGCTCTCAAGAACAAAATATCTTCCCCTACTGTGATAATCAAAGAGAGTAGGCGCAGGCAAATATGTGTACACCACGGACTCTTGGTTAAACAACAATTTATAGGTGAAATTATGGGGATCTCCTTTAAGGATCTCATGATGTTTCATAGCATCAAAGTCTAAATACTGCGTGGGTAAAATAAGGTCATAGGGCAAAGGTGAAACACCCAGCTCTCTTGCTAAACGTGTGGCATAAATTCCACCATAGAAATAACCACTATTAGGGTTGTGTTGCAACCTGCATGCAACAATTGCTCCAAGATTATAAATTCTGTCACCGGTGAGAGCGGTGCGTATGAGGCTCAAGTATGGAGCACAAAGTGTACTACAATCTTGTTTGCCTACTATACATTTTCCATTAAATAATGCAAAGTACTGAATTGCGGGAAAATGGATGCTCTTTATTCTAACTTGTGTCACTCCCCTCGTCTCACCATAGCAAAGGCTAGTCAAGAATGTTTGGAACTCAGATCTTGGTGGTTCGTCAAGCTAACCCCAGAATGGGATTTTGTAGTGGTGAGTAAATCTCTCTAAAGATGTGGTAAAAGGGTTTTCATACAGTTTATATGACACCCTAGGCTCACGGGGATGGAATTTAAATCTTTTGACAAATGATTCAGTGAGAGTATGGTGTTGGTTGCACTTATCTGAAATGTAGGGACCGAGATCGACATTGTGAACATACTGCTCAAATTCCTCCTTAATGCCCACACACACCATATTCGTCGCATGGCCATAGGCATGTTTTGGTGGCGGCATCTCGTATGGAACTTTCACTTGGATCAACATAAGACCGACGAACGGAGCTATCACTAGAAGATGCCTCTGAGGATCTCCTCTTCGAAGACCTCCTTCCAAAGTGGTTCGTCATATTCGCGTATAATTTTCTGAAAATTTTTGGGTGACAAAAATGTATCAACAAAACTTTACAAGATTGATAGCAGCTACTCATTGGAATGCCTAAAGGCCATAGCAAGCATTCAAACTACTTAAAACTCTAAGAATTCAACATGCAAGCTCGTCTACAATAGCACCAAGAGTAGCTAATTATTCAAAATATAAACCACTAAAACAAAAACTAATTGGACAAACTGAGGAGTCACATAACAAGCAACAATCCCCCAAAATAGTTTCGGAAATGGAGCTTCGAAATACGCGGGTTTGAGAGCAAGAACACGAGAGAGAGAGAGAGAGAGAGAGAGAGAGAGCAATGGTGATTTTTTCTGGAGGTAGGTGATGAAGTAGTATGAAGAGATAAGTGAGGGGCCCACGTGGGGACGACAACCCACCAGGGAGCGCCTGGGGGTCCTGGCACGCCCTGGTGGGTTGTGACCACCTGGTGCACCTCCCTTTGATGTTATTTGTGCCAAAAATTCGTAAATATTCAGAAAAAATTCGTATTAAATTATCAGAGCATTCTGAGAACTTTTAATTTTGGGACATTTTTTATTGCATGGGAAATTCAGAAAACAAACGAAACATGGCACTTTATTTTATTTAACTAATAAAAACAGAAAACAAAAGGTAGGCACAGAAGATAGTGCTTCCTAAATTCATCAACTTCATACCTCTCAAAAATGATCCATTAATAAGGTTGATCAAGTCTTATTAACAACCACTTTCGATTAGCATGAAACCGAAGAACTTTCGTGAATCACTAAGTTACCTCAACGGGGATATGAATGTCCCCAACAATAAGCATTTCATATTTCTTTTTAACAGTAGGTAGATGTTGGGGATATAACTACTGAGTATAAACCGCCTAGGTGGGGCCGGGTTATACCTGTAACGAGTTATCCATATTGAAGCCCATGAAGACAAGGAGTGTGGCGCTTTACTGAAGAGACTTAGAGTCCCAGGGCCCAAAGGCGGATTAGGGCCTGTAGACATAAACATCCATATACTATGTAACTTGTGTTGTAAGATAGGAAAGGGTAGAAACCGAGCCGGACACGTGTATGAGCCGGCGTCGGGATTCTGTAAACCGTCGGGCGTCAACCTGTGTATATAAAGGGACGACCCGGCGGCGGTTCAAGGACAAGAAACAACAACTCGAGAGCCAGGTAAAGCGGATTCACTCCCTGATCATCGAGACCCCATCAATTCCACCACCACTGGATCGTAGGCTTTTACCTTCACCACAAGGGGCCGAACCAGTATAAACTCCCCGTGTCCTTTGTCCGGTTTAACCCCTTTAAGCTAATCTCATTGTGATGGGTCCATGACTAAGTCCTCACACAAGGACATCTGACGTGATAATTCCACGACAGTTGGCGCCCACCGTGGGGCTATCGCACGATGATTTCGAGTTCTTAAAGGACAATTTCGAAGGACTCAAGGGATACGCACTGGGCCGGATGACCAAAAGTCGTCGCGGCAAGCTCTACATCGACGACGCAGGCTGGGGCCCCGACGCCGGCTCAATCGAGTACGGTTACCGGGTCCCCTTCGGAGGAATTCATGTCTTCATTGGCAAGATCGGCAAACCGGGCCCTGAGCCGGACATCTGCACCGACCTCATCGAGATGGCTCAGCGTGCAAGCCCCGCCCGGGTTCAGCCCGCCATGAAGCATGCGTTCGTAGGATTCATCAATGGTGCGGAGTCTGAACCAGTATCCGACGATGAGACGGTCATCTATTCAGATGGCGAATCATCCACCGGTGAGACCGAGTCACTGTACCAACTGCAAGATGGCCGGTTTGGGGGCTGTTCCGATGGCGACAGTATTCTGGACCCCCTTCAGCCGCCAAACCGGGTTGCGATCTTCATGGCCGGTACGCAACACTCACCAGCTGCAGCGGCGATGGTTTCCGGATTGGCAGCCAGGGCAGGAGGCCTCGCGCGCCGGCCGGCTCAAGTCCTGTCTGGCTTATTGGACGCCTGGACGACATTGTTGACCATGGTCACAGCGTCGAGGTGAGCCGGGGAGGTGGAAACCGGCGAAGCAGCTCACTGTAGAGGCCGCACGGTCGGTGCAGCTATTGCGCGGGAGCGAGGACTCGCAGGGGTGGGCGAGCTTGAGAAGTCCAGCAGGCAGACGGCGAAGCAAAGCGACAGCGGCATAGGCGAGTCCGTGTCTGCGACTGCCTCCTGTTTTTTTTCTAATCATTGCCTCTTGTTTTTTGTTCGATGATGTACGCGAGTAGTGGTTGTACTCGGCTTGCCAGATCCTTGTCTTATGTTTCATCGGCGATACACACAGGAACGCCAAACCCTAAATTCCCTTGAACTCAAAACTTATACTGGACAGTTGCAAACTTCTCGATCCCTAGGAGAAGATCCCTCCAAGAACTCAACACCACCATGCGCAGGCCCCACGGTGGGCGCCAGCTGTCGTGGAATTGTCACGGTAGATGTCCTTAGTGTCAGGACTTAGTCGCGAGGCCAACGCATCTATGCGGTAGCTTGAGAGGGGTTGGGCGGAATCGAGAGACGCAACATAAGACAAGGATTTAGACAGCTTCGGGCCCCGGGAAACATCATCCGATAATAGCCCTACATGTTGTCTGTGGCTAGGTCTCATTATGCTCATCATGGAGTCGCCGATAAGCCGGCTCTTTGTGTCTAGCCCTAGAGATTGTTTCTTCTTGCTTGTCCCTCTTGGGGTGCCCTGCCCCTCCTTATATATGTTGAAGGGGCGGGTAACATGACTAGTCCTAGTAGGATTAGGATTACTCTATTACAAGTGGAGTCCTAGTCTTGCTTCCTTTGTAAGGGAATATTCCTTACGCTTTCCTCTTAAGCTGGCTCAGCATAACATAAGCCGTTCTTATGGGCCTTGGTCCTAGTCTTCTATCTGACCCGTCGTCAGAACCATTAGTGTGTCACCAGGCTCGTGAGTCGTCAGACTAGTGAGCCGCCAGACTCGTGAGTCGCCAATCAACCGGCGGGTTACTAATGAAACGCCAAGTCCGGCTGGGTCATACTTCCGGCCGGGTCATACCGCGGGGTATATCCCCGACAGAAAGGTTAGCACTAATAATAACAGGATATATCTTCTTTTCATCAAGATAAGCATATTTAAGGGTATCAGGTAAATGTTTAAGCTCAGACACGGGATCACCCTTGGGTTGAGGGGGATCCCCTAGGATTTCGACAGGAAAGTTGTGTTTCAGAATAGGACCCTGTTTAAAGAATGCTTCATCTATCTCCCTTCTTTCATTCATAAACATATCATTTTCATGGTCTAGCAAATATTGTTCTAAAGGATCAGTAGGAGGCATGGCAATAGAAGCAAGACCAATAATTTCATCCTTACTAGGCAATTCTTTATCATGGGGTTGTCTACGAAACTTAGCAAAATTAAACTCATGTTTCATATCCCCCAAGCCTATTGTAACAACATCCTTTTCACAATCAATCTTAGCATTAACAGTATTCAAGAAGGGTCTACCAAATATAATGGGACAAAAGCTATCTTGTGGGGAACCAAGAACAAGAAAAACAGCAGGATATTTAACTTTCCCACACAAGACTTCGACATCTCTAACAATCCCCATTGGTGAAATAGTATCTCTATTTGCAAGCTTAATAGTAACATCAATATCTTCTATTTCAGTGGGTGCAATATCATGCATAATTTATTTATATAAGGAAAAAGGTATTGCACTAGCACTAGCACCCATATCACATAAGCCATGATAACAATGATCTCCTATTTTAACAAAAATAACAGGCATGCCTACAACAGGTCTATGTATCTTAGCATCGGGTCTAGCAATATTAGCAGCTTCATCACAGAAATAAATAACATGCCCATCAATATTATCGGCCAAGAGATCTTTAACCATAGCAATACTAGGTTCAACTTTAGTTTGCTTAGGAGGTGTATATGTTCTAGTATTACTCTTACGAACAATAGTTGAAGCTTTAGCATGATCCTTTATCCTAACAGGGAAAGGTGGTTTCTCAACATAAGTAGTAGGATCATTATAAGTAATAGTCTTTTCTTCAACTGTAATAAGTGCAACTACTTTTACTTCAGTTGGAGGATTATATTTAAACCACTTTTCCTTAGGAAGACCAACGTGAGTAGCAAAGGATTCACAGAAAGAAGCTACTATCTCAGAATAAAGTCCATATTTAGTGCTAAATCCACGAAAAGCATCGGTATCCATAAAAGACTTAACACAATCAAACTTAGGTATCATACCTGACTCCTTACCATCATCGGAACCCCAATCTTCAGAGTTGTGCTTAATTCTTTCCAATAAGTCCCACTTGAATTTAATAGTCTTCAGTGATGAGAAATTAAGAAATTGTTCGATTAATTTAATCCAATAATAAATCATGAACATGACATAGGCAGTGATAATGACATACTGAATTTTGATAATGTACGCACGTACTAGGCAGATAGTAGAAACATCTACGCAAACCACTAGTACTGCACACATGAAAGTAAACAGGAGCGGGGTAAATGTGTTATACCCTCCAGTAGGCCAGTCGGCCGTAGCAGCAGCGGAGGCGTCGGCCTAGTCGGCGATCCTCTTGTCAGCAGCAGCCTTCTCGGCAGCCGCGCGATCGGCGTCAATGCTCATGGTGAAGACGAAGGTGACGCGGAAGTAGTCGACGTAGATGAAGTAGTTGAACAGAGGCGAGCAGTCGCATAGGAGACGCTCCCTAAAAACCTAATCGCCTCTCTCCCGTACAGGATCAGGAGAAGCGGGATTTCGGAGGCCTACTCTCCCGTCAGCCGTGTACGCGGTAGACGGGATGGGATCACCGAGGGCAGCAGCAGTGAAAGGAACGACCAGGGAGCAGTGGAGGTGTGAAGCGTTGTGTTTTTGGCTGAGCTACGATGCCTCATATATATAGCCAGTCGGGTAGGAGAACGGTCCAGCAATAAAACCGTTTAATTACAGAACATTTCATCTCCATAAAAACATGTTTAATTACAGACGTTTCCATTTCCACAATTAAATGTATTTATTTATTTATTTTTGAATATTTACTGTGAGGCAAAGCCCCACAGCCCTTTATTAAAATAAATAAAAAAGATCCACTGTACAAGTATAACAAACTATACAAGGAAGAAAAACAAAAGGGGAAAGAGTCTACCTATTAGCTAACTAACTGTACTTACTTTACAACAAAGAATCAATCCACGCCAAAAGTTTCGGCCTGTTACAATCCTTCACCCTGTGAGCAAGCAAGGAAATGTCATGGATGAAATTACACTTCCAAGCACTGAAAGTAGCTCTCTCAGCTCTGAAAATTCTGCCATTTCGCCAGATCCAAATATTCCAGGCTGCTGTGAGTATGACTTCAACGAAAAAAGGGTGTGTGAAGTTAGACCTGGCGTGCAGGAGACATTGCAGGATATCTGAACCTCCAGACCAATCAATACCCAAATAGTTCCAGATTCTACAGCTAAAAGTGCAGTGAAAAAATAGATGCATCCTATTCTCATACGCCAACTCACTGCAGATGAGGCAAAGATTATCATCCTGATTCGAACGCCAGTGTCTCCTAACCAGCATATCCTTGGTGTTAAGTCTATCAAAGAATAAAAACCAGCCAAACACCTTGATCTTCATGGTGCATTTACTTTGCCAAAGCCATTTGCAGGGTTGTATTGTAGGCAAGTCGGAGTGCATGATCCTGTAAAAACTTTTTGCCGTATACCCTCCTGATTGACCAGGCCATATCCAAACATCAGGGATGGTGGGGTCTCTGTCTAACTGCATGATCCAATTTTCCAATGTGTGCAACTCAGCAGCAGCTTCCTGAGAAAGAGGTAGATAAAACATGGAGAAGAGATCCTAGGATTGGAGAAATTCCCTCACAGAGATCCTGTCATTAATGACAAAAGAAAACAACCTTGGCAATCTCCAACAGAGGGGTCTAGCAGAGCCCCCAATGTGCCAGGAATTAGTCCAGAAAAGGGCAGAATCACCCATGTTGATGTGGACTGAAGCAATAGCAGTGTAAGCCTCATGCAGCTTCAGAATATCTCTCCACCAGAAAGATCCAACAGTAGCTGTTGCCTGTGGGACCCGTGATCATAGTAACTATTCCATATGAGGGTCACCCAAGGAACATCAACCTTGTTATAGAATTTATGCAGATGCTTGAGAAGCAGCCCTTGGTTCTGAATGTTCAGATTAATAATGCCTAAACCACCCTTATCTCTTGGCCTGCAAACGAGCTCCCAAGCAGCCAGGGACTGTTTTGGAACATCATTATTACCCCTCCAAAGACATTGCCTGAAGATCCTGTCCAGTTGCTTAATGATCCCCGCTGGGATATTGAGGGTACACAAAAAGTATATTGGCAGAGAGGTCAAGACAGAGGTGAGAAGCTGCAAACGAGAGCCTTGATTCAGCATAGAAGAGCTGGCAGTTAACCTCCTTTCAAGACTGTCAACTAAGGGCATGAGGTCAACGATCCTAGGCCTTGTAGTTCCCAATGGCAATCCAAGATAAGTAAATGGAAGTTGGCCAATTTTACAACCAAGAATAGCAGCAAGTCTGTCAGCCTCCTCATTAGGCATATTCAGTGGGATCATTGAGGATTTAGCAAAGTTGACCTTTAAACCAGTGGATTGTTGAAATGTAAGCAGCATATTCTTGAGGGCCACAAGCTCATCATCCTTAGCTGCAAGAAATAGGATCGTATCATCCGCATATTGAATGATGGGAAAATCCCTGTCATGTGTCTGAAGAGGCAAAGAAAGTGTGCCAGACGCGAGCATTTGATTAACCACAGATTGCAACAGGTCGGCTGCGATGACGAACAACAGAGGAGAGAGTGGATCACCCTGCCTGACGCCACACTTACACAAGAATTGCTTTCCAGGAATGCCATTTAACAGCACAGACGACGAGCCTGTAGACAACAGCTGTTTAACCCAAAGAACCCATTTGGCATCAAAACCTTTATGCTGCAACATCTGAAGAATAACCTCATGCTCAACTGTGTCAAAGGCCTTAGCAAAGTCCAACTTAAGGATTACAATTGGGCGCTTGGATTGCTTACATTGATGAATATACTCAAAGCTCCAGGCCAGGCAATCCTGAATCGACCGGCCCTTGAGGAACCCATATTGATTTTTGTGGATGCACTTGAGGATCACCCGCTGCAATCTGTTGGCCAGTAATTTTGTGAGGAATTTAAGACATGTGTTGGTGAGGGAAATCGGCCGGAAATCATCCGGCCCTTCTGGTGACAGGATTTTGGGAATGAGCGTAATGAGGGAGGAGTTGATATTTTCCAACGAGAGTTTCCCCTCATAAAAAGCCCGAATCATCCTCAAGAAATCCCCCTCAATGATAGGCCAACAGCGCTTGACAAACATCCCATTAAAGCCATCTGGGCCAGGTGCTCGATCCGCCGGCAAATCCTTCAAAACTTTGTGTATTTCTTCATCAGAAAAAGGCAAGGATAACTCCTCCAGCCCCGGGATGGGTTGAATTAAATGATTCAAATCAAAGCCCATAGAGATCCCTTGGGCCCGGCCCATCCTAGATTTGAAAGAGGCCCACAGGATTCCCGCCATCTGAGCATGATCAGTCACTGGATCAAGCATGGAGCTGGTTTTGAGGCTGGAGATTGAGTTTCTCCTCATACGCTCAGAGGCCATGGCATGAAAAAAATTTGAATTCTCCTCACCAACCTTGATGTACCTAATAGTGCACCGCTGCTTCCAATATATGTAGTGAAGTTTTAACAGGTGTTCATAGTGTAACTTCACGCATTTCCGGAAGTTGAATTCCGGCCGTGTTAAAGGTCGCACTTCCTCCAGCTGATCAAAGTGCAGAATCACCTTTGAACAATCAACAGTAAGCTTTTTGATGTACGATAATTTTTTGCTCCAAATTTTCAAATCGTACCGCAGTCGCTTAAATTTCCTTGTGATAACCGCTGAAGCAGAGAGATCAGAGAAAACAGGTGCATTCCAGGACTTGGAGACACAATCCATGAACCCCGGCATATCCAACCAGAAATTTTCAAACCGAAAAATCTTGGCCGCAGGAATGGTAGTGTCAATGGACACCACACAAGGCACGTGGTCAGAGGAAGTTCTGGCTAGTGTGGTAACCACGGTGTTTGGGTAGTGTGAGATCCAATCAGCAGTAGTGAAGAACCAGTCGAGTTGCTCAAGCAGGGGGTTCTGCTGCATATTAGACCAGGTAAAGCTCCGTCCCTTCAAGGGCAGCTCCAAAAGTCCCTGGTGACCAATTATTTTTTTGAATAGAAAGATATCATTGGTATCACCACCCGGAAGGTTTCGGTTGTCCAAAGATCTGATGAAATTAAAATCCCCCAACAAGAGCCAATTTTCATCCGGTGGAATTGGTAAGTGATAAAGCCAACTAACAAAATCATCCCTAGGCTGGCCCTCACATGGCCCATAGACAGTGGTTAGGGTCCATTTTTCAGAATTCTGTAACGACTAGAAAGAGACGATAACACCAAACCTCTGAATATCCACAAGCTGACCATGAAAGATCGAGGAATTCCAAACAACGAGGATCCCACCAGAGGCTCCAATAGAAGGGGAGAACACAAATTGATCGAACCGCCTAGGGCAAAAGGATCTAAGCGTACGAATATCGAAGCTCTCACATTTAGTTTCTTGCAGACAAATAACAGAACATCTGCTCTCCTCAATCTTGGCACGGAGATCACGCTGTCGAGCCTCAGAATTGAGCCCTCGCACATTCCAACAGAGCACATTCCAGTTGCGAAAATAGCAATTATCCATAAAAAACAACGCAGGGATATAGTTGCAGATCCAGCTGCTTAACAGCATGGACATAAACGGACCACATGTTGCAATAACAGTAACCAATTGTTGCAGACAGATACTGAAAACAAAAAAAGAGCGCAAAAGCAAAAGCGCCCAACTCGCCAGGAATCTTCGTGGGCCATCAAGCATCATGTGGACCATCACCTTCTGCAGCAGGATTGGGAGAAGCCATAAGCTTCTCCACTGATAACTCGGCTGGATCGATGCCCAAAGCCACTCCAATGGCCTGCAGCGTCGAAATTGGCATCGGAGGTGGGAGAGGGAGCACGCTGGGCTCATCGTCAAGTCGAAGCTTCTTGGCCTTCGGGCGACGCTGGGGGGCAGACCTCGGAGAAATTGCAGAGACGGGCTTCATGCCTGTCCTCTTGGCAGCACTGCGCGTCATGCGTCGAATGGAGAAGTCGGGAGCTGGCTCCACAAGCGTGATGGAGCGCCGTGAGCATGCAGACTGACGTGGTCGCTTACCCAGCGGAGAAGGTGTAACCGAAGAAAACTGAAAGTCCTCTTGAGAAACCTGGTAAGTGGAACACGAGTGATCGTCAGATGCCAACTCCTCAATGACCACCGAGGAGCTGGGTCCAGGGACGGAGACATCAGGCGGAGCAGAGAAAAGCTGATACTTCGCTTGCAGATCTGCAGACCCAAATTTGATTTGTAGCAACAGCGCAGAAGAACTAGGGAGGCAGGCTGGTATATCCTTGATGAAGAATTCAGGTAACAAAGTCTTGAAAGATCGCTCCCAGATCATGGCCGGCGGCAAAACTGGTCCATAAAAAACCCGGACCAAGCCAAGATGAATCGGCTCCAGCTGCACAAGTGGTGGGGCTTGTAGAGGCTGCTGGACCTCAGCCATATCCTCATCGTCAGAAGAATCCGCAGATGGGTTCAGAATCATAGAATCCTGGTCTTGGACAGGTTGGACCTCTTGATGCTGCTGCTGATGGTCAGGCTGAACCTGCTCCTCCCACGGGCCCCATCCTGCTCCTTGTGGCACATTGTCAGCCCAGCCCGCCCCCTCATTCTGCCCTTGTGGAGGGCCCGGAGGAACAGCGTTCCATCCCAAAGCAGGGTATGGGGGCATTGCCCAAAATGGCTGCGGCACTTGAACTCCAGGCAACGGGTGGGGGTTCCCATTTAGAGGCATTGGGTCCTCATCCGCTGGGATCATGGCACCAGCGAATTCCCCTGACAGGATATAGCAACCAGCTGACCAAGAAACCATGACATCGCCCCAATTGGCAAATTCCCGAAAGGTGACCGAACGAGGAACTAGCGCATTGTCGGGGAACGAGGCGCGGACCAAAGCTCGAACCTTGCGCCGGTCAGTACTATTCCAGTAATGAAACTGCCCAAAAGAGCCAACCGTATCTGCAATGCACTGCGTATTCCTGTAGTCTAAAGGGATGCCGATGAACATCAACCACCCCGTCCGCTGACCATGAATAGCACGAAAACCTTCACCCTGATTATGCGGAATAAAATGGACGAAAAACTCGTTGCCATCATCATCAATCCCTAAGGGGAACGGAGGATGCAGAGTGAAAGAGTCTCGGACAACAGGATCTTCCATCTCAAACAGACCAACTCCCTGATACCAAGTGTGAGCAGAAAGAACTGGAACATGCATCACTTGAACTAGAAAATCAAGAACCTGCTGCCGACGGACCCCAACTAGCTCTGGAGGTGGGATCGGCTCCACAATGGCCACCATGTACTGCTCATGCGCTCGGGGCGGCGGGACGGCCGGCGTGTAGAAGGTGCGAGGTAGACGATCTGCTCCGCCATCTTCAATATCAAAGCCCGCAGGGATAAAGCGATGCGGGTCAATCTCATACACCGCCATTGAGGGCTGCAGAGCAGGACCCGGACCAGAGCTAGGGGAAGCGTGGGCGTGCTCGTGAGGGCGGTCCGGCGGCGATGGTGGCGGCAGAGAAGCAGATGGGGTTTTCTCCGGAGGCGTTTGGTCTCGGAAACTGGAGAGGCAGTGGGAGAATCCTCTGTTCGGTTAAACGTATTTATTATGGACGTTTCCATTTCCGCAATGAATATGATGTCTCATATTCATTTTGTGTCTGTAATGGACTCTCCAATTTTGACCGGCAAAACATTGCATCGGCTCGGCTCATTCCCGAAACCTGCGGCGCGCGCGCGTTGTGACGAGGCGTGGCGTGGCGGGCAGCGGAGGAGCGCGCGTGTGGAACACCTCTCCTTCCTTCACACCAACTCATACTAGTGGGAGAAGAGCTCACGTTAAAAGTTGGTGTACATCAATCTCAACTAGCCATGTGGGACTAAATTTCCCACCACTCCCTTGACAGCATGGGCCCTTAGGGATTTTCCTGAAATTGTTATGGGCCATTAGCCCAACTAATATTCAGCAATCCCCCACCAGATCCCGAAGGCCCATGGTGTTGTCCTCTGTTCCAAACTCTGTTTTGATATACCAGTATTTTCAGTGGAGACCCGTTAAGGTTGAACATCCACCTAGAACAAAAAGCTACACTCCTTCACAACTGAACAATGGACTAGGCCTTGAAATGTCAATTTGGCGTGAAGGAGTTTCACCAAGTGTCTTACCAGTACTAGGCTGCCGAAGGCTGACCCCTCGGGTGGAGCATATTGGTCACTCCTGGCCTTTTCATGAACTTACTAGAGATCACCCTAATCTCATAGACTATGACCAATAGTCAGGCTCATATAGGTGTGTTCCTCCAAAGATTGCTCTGTAGGATAGCATCTTGCTTTTATAAGCCTTGGAACACATTAAGACAAAAGTCAACCTGCCATACAGTTACCGAGAGTTGTGTATCTCCAACGGAGTGGGTTAGTCAAAATACTCTCCTCGGTTAACCACTAGCTTGTTTTCCCAGGTCCTACTTCACGGGATCTCCGATCACATAGGTTGGGTTACCACCATGGCAACTCATGTGGGTCTCATACCCATCTCCCTCGATGCATTATCTATCACAACACGCGATAGCCCTTTTGTAAAGGGATCTGCCAGATTCTTAGCCGTTTGGACATACTCCAACGCTATCACTCCGGAGTTTCTTAGTTTTCTGACAGCTTTTAGTCTCATTCTTATGTGTTTATTGGACTTCATGTTGTCCTTTGAACTCTTCACCTTAGTGATGACAGTCTGATTGTCACAGTTCATAAGGATAGCCGGAACCGGTTTATCAACCAATGGCAAGTCCATCAAAAGATCTCGAAGCCATCCTGCTTCGACACCTGATGTGTCTAATGTTGTTAATTCTGCTTCCATTGTCGATCTCGTTAAGATCATTTGCTTGCAAGACTTCCAGGAAACAGCACCACCTCCAAGAGTAAACATATACCCAGTTGTGGCCTTCATCTCATCAGCATCAGAGATCCAATTCGCGTCAGTATACCCTTCAAGTACCGACGGGTATCCGGTATAGTGAAGTCCATAGTTCATAGTACCCTTCAGATAGCGCATAACTCTTTCAACAGCACGCCAATGCACATCACCCGGTTTTGAAACAAACCGACTCAGTTTACTCACAGCAAAGGCGATGTCAGGCCTCGTAGCGCTCGCTAGGTACATAAGTGGACCAATGATTTGAGAGTATCTTAATTGATCTATAGCCGTGCCTTTGGATTTTCGAATCAAGACGCTAGGATCATATGGTTTTTGAGATGGCGTGCAGTCCGCATATCCAAAACGACTCAACACCTTCTCAACATAATGGGATTGCAGAAGTGTAATCTCACCCTCATTATCTCTCAGTAGCTTGACGTTCAAGATAACATCAGCCACACCAAGGACTTTCATCTCAAAGTTCTGAGATAGAAACGACTTGACCTCCTCAATGACTTTGAGGTTGGTTCCGAATAACAGTATGTCATCAACATACAAGCATAGTATAACTCCTTCGCCCCCACCATGGCGATAGTATACACATTTGTCAGCTTCATTAACAACGAAACCAACAGGTGTCAGAGTTGTATTAAACTTACCATGCCATTGCTTAGGTGCTTGTTTCAGGCCATACAAAGATTTTAGCAACCTACACACTTTTCCTTCCTGACCATCTATCACAAAGCCATCTGGCTGTTGCATGTAGATTTCCTCGTTTAGCTCTCCATTCAGAAAAGCCGTCTTAACATCCATCTGGTGGACAAGAAGACCATGCGAGGCTACCAACGAGAGTAATACTCGAATGGTGGTCAGTCTGGCCATAGACCCACAAGTATAGGGGACCTATCGTAGTCCTTTCGATAAGTAAGAGTGTCGAACCCAACGAGGAGCAAAATGAAATGACAAGCGGTTTTCAGTAAGGTATTCTCTGCAAGCACTGAAATTGTAGATAACGGATAGTTTTGTAATAAGATAATTTGTAATGGGTAACAAGCAATGAAAGTAAATAAAGTGCAGCAAGGTGGCCCAATCCTTTTTGTAGCAAAGGACAAGCCTGGACAAATTCTTATAATGAGAAAATCGCTCCCGAGGACACATGGGAATTATCGTCAACCAAGTTTTCATCACGCTCATATGATTCGCGTTCGTTACTTTGATAATTTGATATGTGGGTGGACCGGTGCTTGGGTGCTGCCCTTTCTTGTACAAGCATCCCACTTATGATTAACCCCTATTGCAAGCATCTGCAACTACAAAAGAAGTATTAAGGTAAACCTAACCATAGCATGAAACAAGTGGATCCAAATCAGCCCCTTACGAAGCAACGCATAAACTAGGGTTTAAGCTTCTGTCACTCTAGCAACCCATCATCTACTTATTACTTCCCAATGCCTTCCTCTAGGCCCAAATAATGGTGAAGTGTCATGTAGTCGACGTTCACATAACACCACTAGAGGAGAGACAACATACATCTCATCAAAATATCGAACGAATACCAAATTCACATGACTACTAATAGCAAGACTTCACCCATGTCCTCAGGAACAAATGTAACTACTCACAAAGCATATTCATGTTCATAATCAGAGGAGTATTAATATGCATGAAGGATCTGAACATATGATCTTCCACCAAATAAACCAACTAGCATCAACTACAAGGAGTAATCAACACTACTAGCAACCCACAGGTACCAATCTAAGGTTTTGGTACAAAGATTGGATACAAGAGATGAACTAGGGTTTGAGAGGAGATGGTGCTGGTGAAGATGTTGATGGAGATTGACCCCCTCCCGACGAGAGGATCGTTGGTGATGACGATGGTGATGATTTCCCCCTCCCGGAGGGAAGTTTCCCCGGCAGAACAGCTCCGCCGGAGCCCTAGATTGGTTCCGCCAAGGTTCCGCCTCGTGGCGGCGGAATTTCGTCCCGTAAGCTTGCTTATGATTTTTTCCAGGGTAAAAGACTTCATATAGCAGAAGATGGGCACCGGAGGGCCACCAGGGGGCCCACGAGGCAGGGGAGCGCGCCCTGTAAGGGTGGGCGCGCCCCCCACCCTCGTGGCCAGGGTGTGGGCCCCCTCTGGTACTTCTTTCGCTCAATAATTATCATTAATTCCAAAAATGACTTTCGTGGAGTTTCAGGACTTTTGGAGCTGTGCAGAATAGGTTTCCAATATCTGCTCCTTTTCCAGCCCGGAATCCCAGCTGCCGGCATTCTCCCTCATCATGTTAAACCTTGTAAAATAAGAGAGAATAGCCATAAGTATCGTGACATAACGTGTAATAACAGTCCATAATGCAATAAATATCGATATAAAAGCATGATGCAAAATGGACGTATCAGACGGCAAAGAGGCGGGTACGTTAATGGCCATCCCACCCCCGTCCTCTCTCTGTTCTCTCACTCTCTCATTCCCTCCCCACCCACACCCGCGCCGCCGCCGCCGACCCCGTCTGCCGTACCCGGCCGCCCCGCACCCCTCCCCTGCGGCTCCCCGACCTCCACCGTACCCCCGCCGCCCCTTCCACGTCCCCCCCCCCACCCCCTCCCCTCCGTCGCCATCCCGCTAGCAGACGGCAAAGAGGACACATGGCAGCTACCTGTAGAACCTATTTGGACAGTTTGCCGTCCGCTGGCGGAAAGCAAAGACCTTTGAATCTTTGCCGTCTGCTGGCAGACGGCATAGCTGGCCACGTGGCAGCTTCCCAGTGCTGTCCTAACTGAGCTCTTTGCCATCCGTCAGCGGACGGCAAAGAGCTTCGACTCTATGCCGTCCGCTGGCAGACGGCAAAGAGCGCCGTTAACCCCCTAACGGCTCTGACGCCACCCCACTGTCGTCCATTGTCTTTGACGTCTGCTCGCCTCAGATGGCGGACGGCACAATCCTTTGCCGTCCATTTCATGGAAGCGGACGGCAAAGAAGGCCTTTGCTGGCACCTGTTCAGACGGATAGTTTGTCGTCTGCTGGCGGACGGCAAAGAAGTTTGCCGTCCGGGATCTATGCCTTTGCCGTCTGCCATGGCGGACGGCAAAGAAGCTGATTCCAGTAGTGTTTGCATTGAAGTGATCTTGCTTTCTAATGTAATTTTCAGACTCATAAAGGCATTGGATGGGGTGCATATTGTGAGGATTATAATTATCATTGAATTTCATTAGAGAATTTACCTCTACCACCTTACGTGGTGGTGGTGTATCAAGCCCATGTATTTCTTCAATAGGAGGTAAATTTTTGACATCCTCAGTTTTAATACCTTTTTCCTTCATAGATTTCTTTGCCTCTTGCATATCTTCAGGACTGAGATATAAGATACCCCTCTTCTTCAGAGTGGGTTTAAGCAGTGGTTCAGGAAGAGTCCAATCATCATAATTTTTCAATATGTTATTCAATAATTCTTCAGCTACCCAATAGTTCGCTCCCTGAAAACACAACCAGCACAACTATCTAGGAAATCCCTAGAATCATCGGTTAGTCCATTATAGAAGATATCAAGTATTTCATTTTTCTTAAGAGGATGATCAGGCAAAGTATTAAGCAATTGGCAAAGCCTCCCCCAAGCTTGTGGGAGACTCTTCTTCAATTTGCACAAAGTTAAATATCTCCTGTAAAGCAGCTTGTTTCTTATGAGCAGGGAAATATTTCTCAGAGAAGTAATAAATCATATCCTGGGGACTACACACACAACCAGGAGCAAGAGTATTGTACCAAGCTTTAGCATCACCCTTTAATGAGAACGGAAATAATTTGAGAATATGGTAATAGCGAGTCTTCTCATCATGAGTTGGTGTACATCTCTCTCAACTAGCCATGTGGGACTAAATTTCCCACCACTCCCTTGACAGCATGGGCCCTTAGGGATTTTCCTGAAATTGTTATGGGCCATTAGCCCAACTAATATTCAGCAATCCCCCACCAGATCCCGAAGGCCCATGGTGTTGTCCTCTGTTCCAAACTCTATTTTGATATACCAGTATTTTCAGTGGAGACCCGTTAAGGTTGAACATCCACCTAGAACAAAAAGCTACACTCCTTCACAACTGAACAATGGACTAGGCCTTGAATTGTCAATTTGGCATGAAGGAGTTTCACCAAGTGTCTTACCAGTACTAGGCTGCCGAAGGCTGACCCCTCGGGTGGAGCATATTGGTCACTCCTGGCCTTTTCATGAACTTACTAGAGATCACCCTAATCTCATAGACTATGACCAGTAGTCAGGCTCATATAGGTGTGTTCCTCCAAAGAACGCTCTGTAGGATAGCATCTTGCTTTTATAAGCCTTGGAACACATTAAGACAAAAGTCAACCTGCCATACAGTTACCGAGAGTTGTGCATCTCCAACGGAGTGGGTTAGTCAAAATACTCTCCTCAGTTAACCACTAGCTTGTTTTCCCAGGTCCTACTTCACGGGATCTCCGATCACATAGGTTGGGTTACCACCATGGCAACTCATGTGGGTCTCATACCCATCTCCCTCGATGCATTATCTATCACAACACGCGATAGCCCTTTTGTAAAGGGATCTGCCAGATTCTTAGCCGTTTGGACATACTCCAACGCTATCACTCCGGAGTTTCTTAGTTTTCTGACAGCTTTTAGTCTCATTCTTATGTGTTTATTGGACTTCATGTTGTCCTTTGAACTCTTCACCTTAGTGATGACAGTCTGATTGTCACAGTTCATAAGGATAGCCAGAACCGGTTTATCAACCAATGGCAAGTCCATCAAAAGATCTCGAAGCCATCCTGCTTCGACACCAGATGTGTCTAATGTTGTTAATTCTGCTTCCATTGTCGATCTCGTTAAGATCATTTGCTTGCAAGACTTCCAGGAAACAGCACCACCTCCAAGAGTAAACATATACCCAGTTGTGGCCTTCATCTCATCAGCATCAGAGATCCAATTCGCGTCAGTATACCCTTCAAGTACCGACGGGTATCCGGTATAGTGAAGTCCATAGTTCATAGTACCCTTCAGATAGCGCATAACTCTTTCAACAGCACGCCAATGCACATCACCCGGTTTTGAAACAAACCGACTCAGTTTACTCACAGCAAAGGCGATGTCAGGCCTCGTAGCGCTCGCTAGGTACATAAGTGGACCAATGATTTGAGAGTATCTTAATTGATCTATAGCCGTGCCTTTGGATTTTCGAATCAAGACGCTAGGATCATATGGTTTTTGAGATGGCGTGCAGTCCGCATATCCAAAACGACTCAACACCTTCTCAACATAATGGGATTGCAGAAGTGTAATCTCACCCTCATTATCTCTCAGTAGCTTGATGTTCAAGATAACATCAGCCACACCAAGGACTTTCATCTCAAAGTTCTGAGATAGAAACGACTTGACCTCCTCAATGACTTTGAGGTTGGTTCCGAATAACAGTATGTCATCAACATACAAGCATAGTATAACTCCTTCGCCCCACCATGGCGATAGTATACACATTTGTCAGCTTCATTAACAACGAAACCAACAGGTGTCAGAGTTGTATTAAACTTACCATGCCATTGCTTAGGTGCTTGTTTCAGGCCATACAAAGATTTTAGCAACCTACACACTTTTCCTTCCTGACCATCTATCACAAAGCCATCTGGCTGTTGCATGTATATTTCCTCGTTTAGCTCTCCATTCAGAAAAGCCGTCTTAACATCCATCTGGTGGACAAGAAGACCATGCGAGGCTACCAACGAGAGTAATACTCGAATGGTGGTCAGTCTGGCCACAGGTGAATAAGTATCGAAGAAATCTTCCTCTTCTTTCTGATCATAGCCCTTGGCCACAAGCCTAGCCTTGTACTTTTCAACCGTACCATCGGGCCTAAGCTTCTTTTTGAACACCCATTTACAACCCAATGGTTTACAGACATAGGGGCGTTCAGTGATTTCCCATGTCCCGTTAGCCATGATGGAGTCCATCTCGCTACGGGCCGCTTCTTTCCAGTAGTCAGCATCCGGAGACGCATAAGCTTCTAAAATAGAAGTGGGAGTATCATCCACAAGGTATACAAGGAAATCATCACCAAAAGACTTTGTAGTCCTCTGTCTCTTGCCCCTACCAAGGGTTTCCTTGTCATCCTCCTCAATAATTCCATCATGTGTCTGTTCATAATATCCCATCGGAATGGCAGGTTCAGGAGTCTCATCAGATTCCAGCCTAGAAGTGCTTTGCATATCTCTCATAGGAAAAATATCATCAAAAATGTAGCATCTTTAGACTCCATAATCGAACCGACCTTCACGTCAGGTACCTCAGATTTCACTACCAGAAATCTATAGCCGACGCTATTCGTAGCGTAGCCCAAATTAACGCAGTCCACGGTCTTTGGTCCAAGCTTACGCTTTTTGGGGATTGGCACATTGACTTTCGCCAAGCAGCCCCAAGTACGTAAGTATGAGAGTGTCGTTCTTCTCTTTTCCCATTGTTCATAGGGAGTGATCTCATTGTCTTTTGTCAGAACTTTATTCAGGACATGACATTATGTCAATATAGCCTCCCCCCACCATACCTTGGATAAACCCGATGTATCTAACATGGCATTAACCAAATCTGCTAGAGTACGGTTTTTCCGTTTGGCAACCCCATTTGACTGAGGTGAATAAGGAGGCGTTCTCTCATGAATAATTCCGTGTTCCGCACAGAAAGAATCAAACTCATTAGAGAATTACTCTCCACCACGATCTGACCGAACTAGTTTTATTTTCTTTTCAAGTTGATTCTCAACTTCTGCCTTATAGATTTTAAAGTAGTGTAGAGCCTCACCTTTAGTGTTTAAAAGACATACATAGCAATATCTAGTAGAATCATCTATCAGTGTCATGAAGTATCTTTTTCCACCTTTAGTCAGTACACCATTCATCTCACAAAGATCAGAATGTATGAGTTCTAACGGTGCCAAATGTCTCTCCTCCGCAGCCTTATGGGGCTTGCGAGGTTGCTTCGCTTGCACACACGAATGGCACTTAGAACCTTTGGCTAAAGTGAAACTTGGGATTAAATTCAATTTTGCCAACCGCGTCATACTACCAAAACCAATGTGACACAGACGTGAATGCCAAACTTCTGTTTCATTAACACTCGAATGAATATTGTTCATGACTTTATTACAAAAATCTGTGAGGCAAAAGCGGAACAGACCTCCGCATTCATATCCTTTTCCAACAAACAGTCCATATTTCGTAACAACTACTTTATTAGACTCGAATACCAATTTAAACCCTTCTCTACATAGAAGGGAACCACTAACAAGATTCTTCTTGATGGCGAGGACATGTTGCACGTTCTTCAGTTGCACGATCCTTCCCGAAGTAAACTTCAGATCGACCGTGCCAACACCATGAACAGAAGCACTCGCGCCATTCCCCATCAGTACGGACCCGTTCCCTGTGGCCTAATAAGAAGAAAACAATGAAATGTCAGCACACACATGAATATTTGCACCTGTGTCAATCCACCAATCGGTAGACTGACAAACTGAAAATACAGTAAACAAATTACCGTACCCAGATGGCCCACTCTCATCGTTGCTCACAATCATGTTGACAGTCTTGTAGTCCTGTCCTGGCTTCTTAAACTTGTTTGGGCACTTGGCAGCCCAATGTTCATCTGAACCACAAGTGAAACTGCCACCCTTCTTCTTATCTTTCTTGAAGGTCTTCTTGCCCTTCTTTTTAAACTCGGTATTCTGTTGGACACCAGTCTTCCCCTTGGGCTTGTGAGGGTTGAAGTTCTTCTGCACCACATTGGCAACAGAGGTCCCTTCGGTCCCTTTTTCGTGCGAGTCCTTTGCCCTCGAATTCTGCTCGACACTCAGATGGCCAATGACATCCTCAACTGAGAATTCACGCCTCTGATGTTTTATAGTGGCAAAGTTCCTCCAGGAATTGGGTAACTTAGCGATAGTGCAACCCGCGACAAATTTGCCTGGCAGCACTGTATCTCATGAGCCTGTTCCAATACAGAACGGTTTTCGACCATTTCGTAATCGTGGAACTGCTCCAAAATATACATCTCGCTTCCAGCATCCGTAGCACCGAATTTATATTCGAGCGCCTCCCACAAGTCCTTGGCAACCCGCATATGTAAGTATGCATCAACCAGCTTATCTCCGATCACGCTCAGAACGCATCCAACAAAGACGACGGTGGCCTCCCTGAACGCCTTCTCCTGTTCAGGAGCGATCGTTCCCGTGGGAGTAACACCGGCGACCCAGAACACGTTCATCGCTATAAGCCATAAGACGGTTTTAGTCTGCCAATGCTTAAAGTACGTCCCTGTAAATGGGGCTGGTTTCAGTGCAGCAGCAAAACCATGGATCGAAAATTGCCTACGCATATTAGGTTTTTGGATTGATGAGAAATTAAGCAATTGTTTGATTAATTTAATCCAATAATAAATCATGAACATGACATAGGCAGTGCTAATGACATACTGAATTTTGATAATGTACGCACGTACTAGGAAGATAGTAGAAACATCTACGCAAACCACTAGTACTGCACACATGAAAGTAGACAGGAGCGGGGTAAATGTGTTATACCCTCCACTAGGCCAGTCGGCCGTAGAAGCAGCAGAGGCGTCGGCCTAGTCGGCGATCCTCTTGTCAGCAGCGGCCTTCTCGGCAGCCGCACGATCAGCGTCAGTGCTCATGGTGAAGACGAAGGTGACGCGGAAGTAGTCGACGTAAGATGAAGTAGTTGAACATACAAGCATAGTATAACTCCTTCGCCCCCACCATGGCGATAGTATACACATTTGTCAGCTTCATTAACAACGAAACCAACAAGTGTCAGAGTTGTATTAAACTTACCATGCCATTGCTTAGGTGCTTGTTTCAGGCCATACAAAGATTTTAGCAACCTACACACTTTTCCTTCCTGACCATCTATCACAAAGCCATCTGGCTGTTGCATGTAGATTTCCTCGTTTAGCTCTCCATTCAGAAAAGCCGTCTTAACATCCATCTGGTGGACAAGAAGACCATGCGAGGCTACCAACGAGAGTAATACTCGAATGGTGGTCAGTCTGGCCATAGACCCACAAGTATAGGGGACCTATCGTAGTCCTTTCGATAAGTAAGAGTGTCGAACCCAACGAGGAGCAAAATGAAATGACAAGCGGTTTTCAGTAAGGTATTCTCTGCAAGCACTGAAATTGTAGATAACGGATAGTTTTGTAATAAGATAATTTGTAATGGGTAACAAGCAATGAAAGTAAATAAAGTGCAGCAAGGTGGCCCAATCCTTTTTGTAGCAAAGGACAAGCCTGGACAAATTCTTATAATGAGAAAATCGCTCCCGAGGACACATGGGAATTATCGTCAACCAAGTTTTCATCACGCTCATATGATTCGCGTTCGTTACTTTGATAATTTGATATGTGGGTGGACCGGTGCTTGGGTGCTGCCCTTTCTTGTACAAGCATCCCACTTATGATTAACCCCTATTGCAAGCATCTGCAACTACAAAAGAAGTATTAAGGTAAACCTAACCATAGCATGAAACAAGTGGATCCAAATCAGCCCCTTACGAAGCAACGCATAAACTAGGGTTTAAGCTTCTGTCACTCTAGCAACCCATCATCTACTTATTACTTCCCAATGCCTTCCTCTAGGCCCAAATAATGGTGAAGTGTCATGTAGTCGACGTTCACATAACACCACTAGAGGAGAGACAACATACATCTCATCAAAATATCGAACGAATACCAAATTCACATGACTACTAATAGCAAGACTTCACCCATGTCCTCAGGAACAAATGTAACTACTCACAAAGCATATTCATGTTCATAATCAGAGGAGTATTAATATGCATGAAGGATCTGAACATATGATCTTCCACCAAATAAACCAACTAGCATCAACTACAAGGAGTAATCAACACTACTAGCAACCCACAGGTACCAATCTAAGGTTTTGGTACAAAGATTGGATACAAGAGATGAACTAGGGTTTGAGAGGAGATGGTGCTGGTGAAGATGTTGATGGAGATTGACCCCCTCCCGACGAGAGGATCGTTGGTGATGACGATGGTGATGATTTCCCCCTCCCGGAGGGAAGTTTCCCCGGCAGAACAGCTCCGCCGGAGCCCTAGATTGGTTCCGCCAAGGTTCCGCCTCGTGGCGGCGGAATTTCGTCCCGTAAGCTTGCTTATGATTTTTTCCAGGGTAAAAGACTTCATATAGCAGAAGATGGGCACCGGAGGGCCACCAGGGGGCCCACGAGGCAGGGGAGCGCGCCCTGTAAGGGTGGGCGCGCCCCCCACCCTCGTGGCCAGGGTGTGGGCCCCCTCTGGTACTTCTTTCGCTCAATAATTATCATTAATTCCAAAAATGACTTTCGTGGAGTTTCAGGACTTTTGGAGCTGTGCAGAATAGGTTTCCAATATTTGCTCCTTTTCCAGCCCGGAATCCCAGCTGCCGGCATTCTCCCTCATCATGTTAAACCTTGTAAAATAAGAGAGAATAGCCATAAGTATCGTGACATAACGTGTAATAACAGTCCATAATGCAATAAATATCGATATAAAAGCATGATGCAAAATGGACGTATCAGACGGCAAAGAGGCGGGTACGTTAATGGCCATCCCACCCCCGTCCTCTCTCTGTTCTCTCACTCTCTCATTCCCTCCCCACCCACACCCGCGCCGCCGCCGCCGACCCCGTCTGCCGTACCCGGCCGCCCCGCACCCCTCCCCTGCGGCTGCCCGACCTCCACCGTACCCCCGCCGCCCCTTCCACGTCCCCCCCCACCCCCTCCCCTCCGTTGCCATCCCGCTAGCAGACGGCAAAGAGGACACATGGCAGCTACCTGTAGAACCTATTTGGACAGTTTGCCGTCCGCTGGCGGAAAGCAAAGACCTTTGAATCTTTGCCGTCTGCTGGCAGACGGCATAGCTGGCCACGTGGCAGCTTCCCAGTGCTGTCCTAACTGAGCTCTTTGCCATCCGTCAGCGGACGGCAAAGAGCTTCGACTCTATGCCGTCCGTTGGCGGACGGCAAAGAGCGGCGTTAACCCCCTAACGGCTCTGACGCCACCCCACTGTCGTCCGTTGTCTTTGACGTCTGCTCGCCTCAGATGGCGGACGGCACAATCCTTTGCCGTCCATTTCATGGAAGCGGACGGCAAAGAAGGCCTTTGCTGGCACCTGTTCAGACGGATAGTTTTCCGTCTGCTGGCGGACGGCAAAGAAGTTTGCCATCCGGGATCTATGCCTTTGCCGTCTGCCATGGCGGACGGCAAAGAAGCTGATTCCAGTAGTGTTTGCATTGAAGTGATCTTGCTTTCTAATGTAATTTTCAGACTCATAAAGGCATTGGCTAGGGTGCATATTGTGAGGATTATCATTATCATTGAATTTCTTTAGAGAATTTACCTCTACCACCTTACGTGGTGGTGGTGTATCAAGCCCATGTATTTCTTCAATAGGAGGTAAATTTTTGACATCCTCAGTTTTAATACCTTTTTCCTTCATAGATTTCTTTGCCTCTTGGATATCTTCAGGACTGAGATATAAGATACCCCTCTTCTTCGGAGTGGGTTTAAGCAGTGGTTCAGGAAGAGTCCAATCATCATAATTTTTCAATATGTTATTCAATAATTCTTCAGCTACCCAATAGTTCGCTCCCTGAAAACACAACCAGCACAACTATCTAGGAAATCCCTAGAATCATCGGTTAGTCTATTATAGAAGATATCAAGTATTTCATTTTTCTTAAGAGGATGATCGGGCAAAGTATTAAGCAATTGGCAAAGCCTCCCCCAAGCTTGTGGGAGACTCTTCTTCAATTTGCACAAAGTTAAATATCTCCTGTAAAGCAGCTTGTTTCTTATGAGCAGGGAAATATTTCTCAGAGAAGTAATAAATCATATCCTGGGGACTACACACACAACCAGGAGCAAGAGTATTGTACCAAGCTTTAGCATCACCCTTTAATGAGAACGGAAATAATTTGAGAATATAGTAATAGCGATTCTTCTCATCATGAGCAAAAAGGGTGGCTATGTCATTCAACTTAGTAAGATGTGCCACAATCGTTTCAGTTTCATAACAATGGAAAGGATCAAATTCAACCAAAGTAATTAACTCTGGGTCGACAGAGAATTCATAATCCTTATTATCAATAAAGATAGGTGAAGTAGCAAACTTAGGATCATATTGCATTCTAGCATTCAAGGATTTTTCTTTATACTTGCATAATAATTTCTCTAGATCATCTCTATCCTTACAAGCAAGAATATCTCTGGTTGTCTCCTCATTCATAACATAACTTTCTGGTACCTTTGGCAATTCATATCTAGGAGGGCTAGTTCTAATAGGTGTTTCAAGATTTTCAGTTTCAAGCTCATCATCAATTTCAACAATATCATGTTGTCTTACTTTAGCAATTTGTTTATCAAGAAATTCACCTAGTGGCACATCATCATCAAGCAAGGTACTAGCATCATCATAAGTATCATTCGTAGCAAAAGTAGCATCATCAATAACTTGCGACATATCAGGATCGATAGCATGTGGTGGTGTTGCAAGTTTACTTATAACAGAAGGTGAATCTAAAGCAGAGCTAGACGGCAGTTCCTTACCTCCCCTCGTCTTAGAGGGATAAATCTTAGTCTTAGCATCCTTCAGATTCTTCATTGTGATAAATTGATAATAATCCCAAGTGACTCAACAAATATAGCTATGCTCCCCGGCAACGGCGCCAGAAAAAGGTCTTGATAACCCACAAGTATATGGGATCGCAACAGTTTTCGAGGGTAGAGTATTCAACCCAAATTTATAGAGTCGACACAAGGGGAGTCAAAGAATACTTGCAAGTATTAGCAGCTGAGTTGTCAATTCAACCACACCTGGAGATTAATTATCTGCAGCAAAGTGATCAGTAGCAAAGTAGTATGATAGTTTTGATAATAGTAGCGACATCAATAGTAACGGTAACAGTGATAGCAGTAGTTTTATAGCAAATGCAACAGTAACGATAACAATGGTAACTTAGCAAGAACAATAAGTAGGAAAATCGTAGGCATTGGATCGGTGACTTGTTGGATGATATTCATCATGTGACAGTCATAACCTAGGGCGATACATCACTAGCTCCAGTTCATAAATATAATGTAGGCATGTATTCCGTAAATAGTCATACGTGCTTGTGGAAAGAACTTGCATGACATCTTTTGTCCTACCCTCCCGTGGTAGCAGGGTCCAATTGGAAACTAAGGGATATTAAGGCCTCCTTTTAATAGCGAATCGGAACAAAGCATTAACACACGATTAATACATGAACTCCTCAGACTACGGTCATCACCGGGAGTGGTCCCGACTATTGTCACTCCAGGGTTGCCGGATCATAACACGTAGTAGGTGACTATAACTTGCAAGATCGGATCTAGAACATAGATATAATGGTGATAGCATAAACGGTTCAGATCTGAAATCAGGGCACCCGGGCCCAAAGTGACAAGCATTAAGCATGGCAAAGACATAGCAACATCAATCTCAAAACATAGTGGATACTAGGGATAAGGCCCTAACAAAACTAACTAGATTACATGATGAATCTCATCCAACTCCTCACCGACCAGCAAGCCTACGAAGGAATTACTCACTTCCGGTGGGGAGCATCATGGAATTGGCGATGGAGAAGGGTTAGTGATGACGAAGATCGAAGATCCCCCTCTTCGGAGCCCAAAACAGACTCCAGATCTGGCCTCCCGATGAAGAACAGGAGACGGCGGCGGCTCCGTCTCATGGAACGCGATAATTCTTTCTCCCTGATTTTTTCTGGAAATATGTGATTTTATAGCGTCGGTTTCAGGGTCTTCGGGGCCGCCAGGTGGGGACAACCCACCTGGGTGCGACTGGAGGGGGCGCGCCCTGGTGGGTTATGCCCACCCAGGTGCCCCCTTCGGTGGTTCTTGGCTCAAAAAAAATTATTGTGTAAAAAATCCTCGCAAAGTTTCGTTCCATTCCGAGAACTTTTATTTCTGCACAAAAACAACACCATGGTAGTTCTGTTGAAAACAGCGTCAGTCCAGGGTTAGTTTCTTTCAAATCATGCAAATTAGAGTCCAAAACAAGAGGAAAAGCATTACGATCAGTAGATATGTTGGAGACGTATCAGGTACCCAGCTTTTTCTTGTCAGCTTCGCAATTTGGGTACAACAATTTTTTCTGATCCTCTAACATGCGTTGCAGCTTCAGCTCTCCTTTTCACTTGCACAGTTTCTCTTTGCATCGGCAATGGCCCGACCAAGATCATCAGCGGGCTCATCTGATGCCTCTTCTTCAGCTTCTTCCCACATTGCCGGCTCAGCTTCTTCCCCCATTGTTGTACCATCGTATTCAGGGAACCCATGGCCAGGATAGCTTTCATCGTCCCCTTCTTCTTCATTGTCTTCCATCATAACCCCTCTTTCTCCGTGCTTGGTCCAAACATTATAGTGGGGCATGAAACCGGACTCAAACAGGTGGACGTGAATGGTTCTTGACTTGGAGTAACTCTGATCATTCTTACAGACAGCACATGGACAACACATAAAACCATCCGCCCGCTTGTTTGCCTCAGCCGCAAGTAGAAAAGTATGCACGCCATTAATGAACTGGGGAGAGCATCGGTCATCGTACATTCATTGCCGACTCATCTTCATTACACAACACCAAAAAGACCAAATTAATACAAGTTCATACACACTTATTCTCATAAAACAACATACACACTCTCTAGCTAAAGCATAAATGCAACAACAAATGCGATCAAGATCGCAACTAAGGTAACAATTGATCCAACAACATAATGATACCAAGCCTCATTATCAATGGCATATTTTCTAATCTTTCTAACCTTCAAGCGCATTTTCTCCATCTTGATCTTGTGATCATCGACGACATCGGCAACATACAGCTCCAGTTTCATCTTCTCTTCTTCAATTCTTTTCAATTTTTCTTTCATATACTCGTTTTTTTAACTAAATTTAACCTCTTGACAAGAGGGTCGGTTGGAATTTCCGGTTCACATACCTCCTAGATAAAAATATCTATGTCAACTTGATGGGCATAATTTGTCAGAAACACGAAATGCAACAGATAGTTATAAAAGAGAATATACCACATCCGAATCATAAACCGAACGAGGACCGACGGGGACGGATATCAAAACCATGCCACTATGTATACAAACAACGTACGGGTAAGAATATTATACAAGTAACTATATATCTAAATCACAAAAACATGATTTTTTTTATATAAAAAAGAAAGAAGAACAAGGGCTCACCAAGGTGGTGTCGGCGATGGGACGGTGCGGGCGATCTACAGTGGTTAGGACGGGGACGGGAAGGCGTTAAGTAAACCACACCTACATATGCAAAGTATGAGTTAGTTTGAGCTCAAATTGCATATAAATCAGATAAACTACCACGTATAATCACTCCCAAACTAAATCCACAAATCACTATACTTATAGAGCATTGCAAGAGCTAATCTAGCAATGAGAGATAAAAGGACAAAGTTGCTAACCTTTGTGATCACTTGGATGGATGGGGGACCTTCAAATCTTGACAAATTTTGGGCAAAATGAAGGATGAGCTCGAGCTTTGGGGAAAAACGAAGAGGAGAGGAAAGGGAAAGAACAGAGAGCTCGATCGCGGGCTCGACGAAGAGTATATATAGGAAAATCTTTAGTCTCGGTTCATGGCACAAACCGGGACTATATGTGAGCTTCTAGTACTGGTTCGTGACACGAACCAGGACTAAAGGAAATGTTGGGGCCCCAGCCTGCCACCACCTCTTTAGTCCCGGTTTGTGACACGAACCGAGACTAATGATGACCGCCCGCCTAGCCGTTGGAACCGGCACTAATGGTCACATTAGTGTCGGTCCGTTTACAAACCAGGACTAATGTATCTCACGTAAAGTAGTTTTTCTACTAGTGTATGGTCATGATTTTGAAGTACTTGTCGATCTTATTGAATCTTTTGCTTATCATATTAAGATTTGTAAAGCTAGATGGGAAAAATATCATGAACCTTTTAAAGATATTTCTAAGACAAGTAATTCTTTTGAGAAAGAAATTTGTGTAAATACTATCAAAGAGGTCGAACCTATTGCATATGCTGAAAAACACCTTTTCAATGAAAATTAGAGAGCATGTGCTAGCGTCTTTTGTTAAAAATAAGAGTAATAATAAGTGCACTACTACTTATGTACAAATAAAGACATAGGCTGAACTCTCTATTGTCAATGAATTAAACATTGAAGATCCTGAAGAAGAAATAGTGTGCTTAATGGAACCTGCTTCTAACATGATATAATATGTGTGGCTATCATATTGTCATAGTTTGAGGATATATATGCACTACTACTAGAAGCATGTTTGTACTTCCATCTATGCATAGAAAACCTAGGAAACATGTATGCTATGAAGAAATGCCATCTACACCTAGGAATAGACTAAAGTCGATCTGTACATAGAACATACAAAGCATTGAAGAAGCATCAGTACATATGAAGCACCTAAGATGAAGGAAGCATGCATGATTCTCTCTTGCAAAAAAAATTCCATCAAAACATAAATGAGAGAAATTAGAAACACAAAAAATTATATATGCAAAATTATCATACTTGACACAACTATCCAGGTGCAAAAAATTGTTTTCTACAAATTTGATCTAACAAACTTGGAGGATCAATTGCTAACTTTCAGAACTACTAGTTACTACTTGGAGATGGCAAAGAAAAAAATCCAAATCAAAGCTTGGAGATCCTCACTGGTTGTTTGGTGGTTGAACTCGAGGGCGCAGGTCATGGAAACTACGTTAAGAGGAGGTGGTGGCATTGGCAATGGAGTTACCAGGGTGCATTGGAGACTCCTAGGCGGATATGAGGTCTCCGGTGAGGAATCAATGGATTTACCCCCAGAAAGTTTGTAAAGGTTTGGAGGCCGCTTGAAGGTCTACCACTAGTGGTTGAGAATCACATTTGTTGTGATATCTCAAGGAGAATAGGATGGGTCTTCGTGTTGTTGGTGTGCCTTCATGGTAACACCCACTCCTCCAATGGTGATTAGATCCCCTCCAAGAAAGTGAACATCAGGGTACATCCTCGTCTCCGGAGTTTCGGTTATCCCTAACCCAAGTACTTGTTGTCTACTTTGGCCCCTTGACCATGCACTTTTTATAATATTGTGTTTTTGCACTCACCATATCATTGTTACCATCGTATGCTAGAACTTGCCTCACCATAGTAATTGTTATGCTCATCTTTATATTCCGCACTTGGCTAAAATTGCTAATAAGTAATTAAAATTTGTAAATGTACCTATTCATGCCCTCTCCCTCCACGCACGCCTAGGTCCATCTTGATCCTTTCACCGGATACCACCAAATCCGCATGAAAGAGGAAGATGAGGCAAAGACCGTGTTTAAAACACACCATGGCCACTTCAATTTCGCACCATGCCTTTCGGTCCGACAAATGCGGCGATGACCTTCCAATGCCTGATGAATGCCATCTTCCATGTGTACATCTATAAGTTTGTATCCTTGATGACATTCTTTTCTACAACGCCACTCTCCATGATCATGTCGACCACTTGCGTCTGGTGTTCGAGCTGCTACGCGCCCACAATCTATATACCAAGGTGTCGAAGTGCTCATTCACACGTGACCACAGTGACTACCTCGGCCATATGATTCCGCGGGAGGGCGTCGTCACCGACAAGAAAAAGACCTAGGTGATGGTACAGTGGCCCACACCGATGAACGCGACGAAGCTGCATGGCTTCCTCGGCCTCAAGGGGTACTACCGCAAGTTTTCCCCATGGTATGGGATCACCGCCAAGCCCTTTACTCAACTTCTCACCAAGAAGGGCTTCGCGTGGAACGAGCAAACACAGGTTGCTTTCGACTTCTCAAGATTGTCATATGACCACACAGTGATGGCGCCGCCAAACTTCGACAGCCCCTTCTCCATTGAAACCGATGCCTGTGACACCAACATCGGTGCAATCCTAATGAAGATGGTCACCCGGTGGCGTATTTCAACAATGCGATGGGTATGTGGAACCAGAAACTATCCACCTACGAGACATAATTACTCACAGTTATGATGGTCGTCGACAAGTGGATGCCGTACTTGCAACGGGGACCATTCGTGAACTTCACCGACTACAAGAGCCTATACACCCTCAATGAGTAGCAGTTGGAGGCGATGTCGGAGTTGGCGTGTCTTCAATTCCGCTTCCGATACAAGAGCGGTATCGACAACGGCGCGGTAGACGCCCTCTCTCACATGGGCAATCTGCTCAATGTCGCCGCCCTCTCCTTGTGCAATATGGCATGGGTTCAGGACGTGGTCAACCATCCACCTACGAGACCAACGCGGATGCGCAAGAGCGAGTCCAAAAAATCTCCATACACAGGCCCGACGACGACGGCTATGATCTCCACATCGCACTCATCCGCCGTCGTGGGCGCCTATGCATTGGCGCGAACACCTCCCTGGCTCCACGGCAAACACCAAGCTCATCTTGGCTCTTCATAATAGAGCCGTGGGCGACCACGCTGGCTCCACCGCGACGTACCACCGGGTGAAGAAGCATTTCGAGCGGCACGACCTGAAGGCGGGCGTCGACGACTCTGCATGCACCAGTGCACCATGTGCCAACAAGCAAAAGCAAAACACGAGCACTCGAATTCGGCGGGGCTGCTCGTTCCTCTTCCAGTCCCTACCGTGCCATGGCAAGATCTGGCGATGGATTTTGTCGACAAAATCCAAGGGCTACGACACCATAAATGATGGTGGTCGTGTTGGCGCCGCCTCCTCGCAGCGCCACTCTTCTTCTTCCTCATGTTGCTTCTCACAACTCTCCTGAGGCTTCTCTCTTTGTATCTCTCAAGACCACAAGGACACACACCATGAAAACTCACGCACACACACTTCATCAAGGAGAAAGCTGGCTTTGCCTTGTCTCCTGGTGAAAATCACAGGCGCTACATGCTTTCTCCTTCAGCCCTCTCGGCTTCGTTCTCATTGCTTGATATGCATCATATATACAAGGAGTTGGCCTCACACACGTACTGACTAGCCGGCAGGTTCGGCCACTACTCCACATACCGTACGCCCAGCTAACTATCCTGAAATCCCTCTGGAGCTAACAACTTATCCATACAGCCACTAACTAACCCATGCATGCATGCATTTGACTGGTTAAACACAATACTGTTGTAGCTTGCACGCACACACACGGCCACATCTCTGTGTGTGCACACTGCCGCAGCTACTACTACCTGGATGACTCAAAGCAAAACCAATTACCCACTTATACAACAAGGTTAACTCTATCAGGTCGATTGCTTCACCAAATTGGCCATTTTGTGCCGCTTCGCCACCCATTCACAACAACACAAGTGGCGCATGCATTATGGGACAACGTTGTTAAGCTCCACTGCGTCCTGGCTTCGATTGTCTTCGACCGTGACAAGGTGCTCACGGGCAATCTATGACGGGAACTTCTCACCAACGCCGGCACCAAACTATTCTACTCCACCGCCTACCGCCCGCGGACGGATGGCCGGAGCTAGAGGGTGAACCAATGCATTAAGATGTACCTCCGATGCACAACATGCAGCATCAAATGGCGTCGTTGGCTGCCAATGGACAAATTTTGATATAACTCCACCTTCCAGTCCTTGCTCCAGTGCCCCATTCGAGGCGCTCTACGGCAAGGAAGCAAATATTGGGGCCATGGCGGCGTTGGCAGGAGAATACTTGGACGACTTGGACTGGGCGGCACACATCACCCACATTCGCGGGCAGGTCGAGTTGCGTCCACCTGGGGCGTGTTTGGTTGCCGTCGGCTACAGTACCTGCGCTGCGTTACATACCCTTCTCCACTCAGTCTGGCTCTGGAAAAACAGCCTCATATGCGACATCTGCAAGTTGTTTGGTTGCCTGCATATGGACTTCCTGTATTAGGGGATCAATTTTGGCACGTTGTTTGGTTGCCTGCATTGTCTCGGCGCATACAACTACACGTTGTTTTGGTTGCCCGCATGGGGTATGATTAAGAGCTAGCACTTGCACTTAGCACACAGGGTTAAGAGCTAGCAGATGAAGGGGGAGAAGAAATGCAGTGTGCGCCGGACCATGACGACTGCGGTGGATAGTGGCCGTGGCGCTGTGTCCAACATGACGAGCATAGAGTCGGTACAGTAGGAGGACGACAGAGAGTAGGCCGAGATAAGCGACGCCGGAAACGACTCTAGTGTAGTAGGACGCGAGCAAGGAGATCAAGTGGAAGGGCGTCGGCGTCGAGGGGGATGAATAGGAGGGCTCTGAGCAGAGGATAGAGGAGCTCAACATGGCGGCGTGAGTGCACTAGACTGTTGTTCAAGGAGAGATGAAGCTACGATCGTCGAAAGAAAAAACTTACAACACGAATGTTGTGCGAAACTGCAAGATTGGGCTGCTGGTCAAAGGAAATTTTAAACGATCGATCGTGCGCGACGAATCTAACAAAATTCGTCCAGAATAACTCCAAACGGGAACACGAAATAAAGAACTTTCGGCCGACGAAATTACGAACCGATCGCCTGAATGGAACCGTAGCATCGTGGTGCATCTTTTTCATGTAGAGCTACCTCGAATCGAAGCACCGTTGTGTAGATCAGGGGGACAAGAGAGAGGAGATTAGTGAGAAGCTTGCATCCCTCCCGTCTCCACTCATGCAAGGGCCACCTCGCTTGCGCTCGCCTCGGCCTGACTCGCAAGATCGACAAAACTGTCGATCTAAGCGCCAGCGAGCCAGCCCAGAGATGCTTTAAGTTCCGTACTATGCAGGCCGAACAGTGTATGCAGCCAACCAAACAGCCCGTTTTCTTCCCGCACGGGCCTGATTGGGCCTCATGCAGGCAACCAAACACGCCCGCGCACTCTGGATCCGTTTGCAACTGAAGTTATTACAGCTAACATCCTCAACCGTCGCATGATGAAGCATGGTAACCAGGCCGTCGTGCGCCAGATGCAGCAACATGGGAGGACTACGAGGTTCTACGCAAGTGCTGCCCAGCCAGCGTGCAAGTGCTACCCAGGTGAGGCGGACGATATCTCGAATGAAACAGTGCATCGCAGAGCAGAGTTCGCTCGCTAAGTTGTACTCCCTCTGTCCGAAAATGCTTGTTATCAAAATAAATAAAAAGAAATGTATCTCAAACTAAAATATGTGTAGATACATCTTTTTTATTCATTTTGATGACAAGTATTTTCAAACGGAGGGAATATGTACAATCTGTCCAAACCGCCTGCATTTCCTTATAGTATATATATATCGCACAGTTTTTTTTTTCTTCCTGCAGCGTGCGACTAGTGTAGGGTGAAACCACGGCGTGTCATCATGGACCGGTATGTGGCTTTCTCTCCCACTCCCAGTCAAAGTGTCGATCGACGGGCAGGAAAGATCAGCGGTGGCCGGCCATTGCTGTCCCAGGCCGAAACGGGGCCACAGTTTACTCGTACTGACGAAAAATGATGCAAGACGGAAGCTCAGCGCCTTTTTAAGAATGGCAAGTCCTATCCCGTTCCCGTGTGGTTAACCATGTCCAGCGTGATATACTACTATACAAGCTAACTAGGAGTTTTCCGAGCACCGACCCTCGTGTCTGCTAATTTTTAACTACAGCAGTACGTATACCACCTGGCTCCAGTCACATATGTACGCAAAATCATCATCACCGCTAGCATGGTACTAGTACCACTAGCACAGATAAGTTTGGGGATATCCTCAGCATTATCACCGACTTCATTTACTTGCCCTACATCCACCATTTCTTTGCTTCTTGTGGTAGTTATCTATATCACGGACTGCATTTGCTTCTCTATTATTACTCTTCTGGTCATGTCGCTTCATTTGTTTCATCTTAACCAGTCTTTGCCAGGATCAGCAACCCCTCACCAGTCTCTTTGTCACGGTATGTCCTGTAATGATAGACATGTGTAAACTGGTAAGTAAATACGTAATGCACTTGATCACATTTGATCAATAATAAAGGGCAGTTACTCAGCGTTCATTTCTCAATTAGATAGTTCTTCGGCAAATACATGCTCTTCACGTTTGTGTCTCTACAGCATAGTATCCCTATCTAGAGACAACAGGCTGTCAGCCTGAGCACAACTATTGCTAACAATAATGCCCTATTAAAGGCTTTATTAAACCAGGGAAGGGAATGACTAGACAGTTTCCTGAGGAGAACAGGACGCCAGCTCACAAGACCAGCCACACTAAACAGCTAGAAAACAGCAGAACGGCTACACTCCCACACTACAGCAGGGCTCAGAGATCAACAATACAGCCCGCTACTCTCCAACTCTGAACATCCTCAGAAATGGCCTCAAAAAACACGGTCAGGACTACAGCAGCGCTGAGAGATCAGCAATACAGCCCGCAGCAGAACGCAGTGCTGGAATGGCGCAGGTTAAGAAGTGGAGCGGCTGGGTGAAGTGGAGCTGCTGGAGGGCTGTGTCTCTCGTAGAGGAAAGGAGACGGAGAGAGGAAGCAGCGGGAGGAAGAAAGGAAGCAGTGGGAGGAAGAAGTGGAGCTGCTGGTGCTGGATGCTGCTGACTGGCTGCATCTGCGCATAGACTTGCTGCTGTAACTGCTGTTGTGGCTGCATGTGGAGGCTGCTGCTGCCGATTGCTGAAGGAGAAGGAGGCAGCGACTGGAACTGCTGCTGTCGCTTATTGCAGAGGGAAAGGAAGCAGCGACTGGAGCTGCTACGGCAGCTGCTTACCAGGGGGAGAAGGCGACGTTGCTGATGCATGTAGCTGGTCAGACAGATGGGTGAACCAAAAGGCCTTGCTGAGGCTGTCGAGAAGCTCACTTCGTTCCTCGCGGGCTCGAAATCTGGGGCCATCGTTCCTCGGCAGGAAGTGGCTCAGAAGGTCGAGCTGTCACCCACGGACATCAAGCTAGAGGGGCTACCAATTATCTGAGCTGGTCTCGGAGGGCATTGCTGGCTGTGGAGCAGAAGGAGCTTGATGGGCACTTGTTGGGTATTGTTGCAGAACCAGGAGACAACACTAGTGCAGACGGAAAGAGGTGGAAGGTCATCAACTCTATGCTTATTGGGTGGTTGTTAAACTCGGTGGTGCCCTCTATTGGACGCTCTGTGGAGGGGCTATCCACATCTGCTGAGATATGGAAGAATCTGTCCACCCAGTACTCTGGCAAGGGCAATGCCATGCTCATTGCTCAGATTGATAGGAAGATTAGTCGGCTGCGCCAACATGACATGTCAGTGATGGCATATGTGGCAGAGTTGCAGGCTTTCTGGGTAGCCCAGGATAACTGTGATCCTCAGTTTGCATCAAGTCAAGGCACAAGGGGATGGCACACAGGTGTGTGCTGAAACTTTTGGAGGGCCTCAAAGGGTGCTTTCATGGCAGGAGGCATCCCTGCTGCACCAAACTCTCCTGCCTACTATTGATGAGGCTATTGCAGTGACTCAAGAGGAGTTGCGGGCATCTCTTGAGCAAGCAAACGTGAAGGTTGTAGCGGCTTCGACGTTTGCAATCACAGAGCACATGGAGTGGAGAGATTCCAGGGGCTGTTATACCTGTGGGGAGGCATGTCACTTGAAGTGGGACTGTCCAACTCGTGGCAGAGGCAGGATTGCTAGAGGCAAATGTGGACATTCAGGGAACTCAGTGGGTCAAACTACTAGAGGCAGAGGTGGATACTTGGCAAAATCAGGGGGTCAAAGGGCACACATGGCAGTTGAAGGAGACCATGGGTCATGGGATGTCGAAGGGCAAGGAAGAAGTAGATGATGCTGCCTATGGAGACTTTGCTCACTGGGCCTCCACTGATGAAGGTAATCCGGAAAAAGGCATCTCTTGCTACAAATGAGAATGTTCCAGAGTTGGTGCCATGGACTAACTTGAAGTTCTCCTGGCTGCCACGATTGCAAGTAAAAATGCTCTGGGCCGGCAAAATTAGAGCAAGCAGCAGGGGGGCGAGGCGAGCAGCCAGCAGCGTGTCAAAAAAATTGGAGAAGCCATGGATTAGGGAGATGGGCCTGAAGTAATTAATATTAATATCCAAGGGGTTTCCCGTTTTGGGCAGCAGCAGCATGACAAAGGAATTTAGGTGACTCAAGTTAAGGAACGGTCCCTTAAGGAGATGATCAAGAGCCCTCAGAAGATCATGGGCGATTATATCCCAACACAACTTGAAGAAGAGACAAGAGAAGCCATCAGGGCCTGAAGCACAGTCAGAGGGCGTGGCAAGAATGATTCTCTTGATTTACTCACGAGAGAAGGGACTTTCAAGGGCATGGGCCTCCTGAGCCAAGAGTCGCCGTAAATTCAAACCATCAAAGTTCAGCAAGTGTTGACTGGCAGGAGCAGTGCCCATGATGTGCGAAAAGAAACAACGAGCCAGGTTGAGTTTATCGCCCACCGTGGATGCCAATCTGGCTTCCCTTTACAGGTGTTTTTTTTTTGACAGGTGTGTTGCTGTTTACTTACTTGTGATGTCCTGTTATAACTATTTAGCAAATGATTAATACTTTAGTTCATTAATAACTGTGCTGCGACATGGCTATAATCTGCTACATAGATAGCTTGAAAGGCCTTAGTATTGATATTCCTATGTTATGCCTACTGAGAACAACTTCCCAGCCATCCCAACTGCACCTCCTATGCCTGCAATATCACCCGCCGTTAGAGACGGCCAATTCGTGGTGACAGTTGAGTGTTACTCCAAAGCAGTATGTCTACACCATGCATCTGGTGCTCTGTCGCTGTCCGGCCATCCATCAAACTACGTGCCAACTGCAATGAACAATGTTGCGGCACAAGCGATCATATATATGGATATCATTACTTATACCTGATCAAGGTGCGAAAGGCCTACAACTACGCCTCGCTGAAAAAAGACAAAAGAGACAAACTTGCAGCTAACCGTTTTGGTGAACAAGAAAGAGAAGAAAGGCAAAGGGCAGGATATAAAGATTAGAGAGATTAGTGAAGGCTGGGCTGACAGCTTGGATGATGTGTTTGATGCTTCTGGCAAAATCCACCGACTAAAATCAGTCTATCCCCAACCAGTTCTACTGATGACAGTGCCCTAAAAAAGGCTCTACTCTATATCCATGATGCTATTGGTGACCTTATTATAACTCACAGTCGTGCTCATGATATTGGTAGTGATCATTTTGTGGTTCAACTTTACTGAAGCAGTATAGGTCTGCATTTCTAACTTTTATAGTACATGAACAGTGCATCACTACAATAACAAACAATAGTATCTGTATCGTGGAGCACGACCACAATGTTCAGAAAAGAGACTTTAGGGGGCAGGGTAGCATCAGTAGAAGGGAGAACATGCATGACTTGTTCATCGATCCAGAAGGCATGTCTCTTCAGAGAATAATATTCAGTTTCAGCGGTTAAAACTGTTTCTTCTTTTAACTGCATTTTGCTCTAATCAGCCTAACCTCAGAACAGAGAACAACTCGGTCTACTGCTATTGCAGCAAGCAAAATGAAATTCAATCAAAGACAGAAGATAGTATAGAGAGCAAACATGACATGATAGATATAATGCGACAGATCGGATAACTGGTACAAGGTAACCACAACCAATGTTAACGCCTATCCAACTACAGATGACACTACTATAAAAGTGCAACTTTCCTTGACTGCGTTTTGCTGCAGTTAGCCTACTTTGTATTTAGCATACACCCTCAGAATGGCTTGGTCTACTGCTATCGCAGGAAGCAAAACGAAAATTCAATGACAGACAACAGGCAACATAGAACAAAGATGAAAGGATGGATATGATGCCAAAGATCGAAAACCTGGGTCAAAGTGATACAGATCGCAACAAATCTCAACACCTATCAAACTACACATGGGCAACTCCCAGTTTGTCGACACACGAAGTATACCACAACCGTATAATGTACAGATGATGCAATATAGAAAGTTACATACCTCGAGGTGTGGTTCATCCGTCTGCAATATCCTGGTCCCAGAAACCATTTTTGAACAGAAGAAAGATAGCTCCGACAAAGTCCACAGCAAATGAGAAAAGATGCCCCCACCAGATGCGATTGGATAATAACGGAAACTCTTTAACCGCAAAAAAGCTTATCTTCGAAAGACTGTTGACAAGAAAGTTTGCTGCATCATTGTTTCTATATGCCATCAAATTAAATTCTTGCCTGATAACAAATGATTTTCACAGCCCAAACCATGAACATCATCAGAGCTGGGGCAGCTATCTTCTCTACCCCCCATATCAAGTACTGGTTTGGCTCCCGTGCATTGGGTGGGGCCGGAGCAGCTGCCGATGGGGCCAGAGCGGTTGCCAAATCAGAGCTGACACTTTCTGTGAATCGCATAGACAGGAGAAAGAGTATCCAATGTGACAGAAATGAAACAGTCACGTTGCAAGCGAAGGACATCATCATTCTCCCTTTGGATCTACGGATTCGCTCCATTCTCCTCTCCACAAGCAGATCTTCCAGTTCTAATTGATGCTCCTCCGGTAAACGCTCGTGGAAGTTAGTGAACATCGTCCGCACATCTGACCACTGCTCATCATTCAGCTCCATGATTCCTTCAGTAGCCACCAGGAATGTAACTAAACCATGAACACGCTGAATCAAATCTCCCTGTTTATCATTTATGCTGCAATATAGTAAACAGAACACTAAAATTAGTAATGAAAATAACACAAGACCTGCACAAATGATATAGCGGGCATTGCTAAAAATAATATAGATGGAATGTTATAATGCTTCACTGCTTCTCCTGATTGCAGCCAAAGGCAATTCTAGAAGTACCATTAGACATGGTTGAGAAGTGAAAGGTACACTAGCAAACATGTAAACCACTTTACACATTGTCACCTCCATGTTTTTTTCTCAGATATGAATCTTTGATGATGCCATTTCCAGTTTATTGTTGCCCATAAGATTGTATCATGTTCTTAGACTCTTCCTTTTCCATTATATTACTTATTTAATTATACATGAGCTACAGTTTTCTGTTCTTTAGTGAGACTAGCACCGGTGGCATGTGGATTTTATCATGTATTACACCCTTTACTGACAAGCATGTCTTGAAATTTGATATTCTTTAATTTTCCTTTTGGTCTGCCATTAGACCGAAAGATAGGTAAGGAGTAAATTAACTGCATTTTGGGAGCAACGTTTATCTTCTGGAATCTGCTACCATGTGATGAAAGATACATACAATAGATTTGAACTAATGGGAAAGGATGCTAAGAGACAGAAAAAGTTAGGGACGCTACTCTGAAAATGTGGCGTCTACATGCTTACACACTTCCAAAGGTCTAGTCTATCATGGGTGATAGGACATACTGTGGCCTGTTGTTGCCGCCGCCAACTGCAAGCTGGTCCTCGGCAAGTGGAGGTAGGTACTCTTGAGCATCCCCGTCACTACATTTCAACCAGCAGACAGGATGAGTAAACCAGCGATACGTAGAGAATGAGAAAATCAGCAACCAGCGATATGCAGAGAATGAGAAAATCAGCAACCACTGCATTCATGTCCATTTGCAGGAAAGGGAAAATATAAAGGAATCTAACTAGAATGAATAAGTTGGCTCAACAATTTGTTTTATCATACACAAACTTTCCTAATAACATAATAGGCACGCACACAGTCAGTCAAGCACAAATCATGCACCCAGCCAGGTCCTCCGCTGGTCCGCCTCTGTGGTATGAATCAGCGGTAGGAACTCATCAGTTCCCCCATCTCCCTGTTACCATGAGTTCACGCCATACTCCACTAACCACTAATACCATGACCACTTCTACGCCCACTAACATACCAACTCCATGCGTGAAGCTAGCTAACAAACGACATGCATCTAACAACTAACTAACTACTGCCATGTTCACCACTTGCGTCAACCTCTCAACGGCCACGACCCAGCCGACATAGTATGCATCCAAACTAACACAACGATCTAGCCTGTTAATGTGGCATGGGTGATAGGACATACTCTGCTATGTTATGCCCGCCCCCAGCTGCACTCGGGTCAGCACCAAGTGGAGGTACATATTGTCCATCATCTCCATCATTTGAGCCGTGCTCACTGCATTTCAACCAGCGCACAGGATAAGTAAACCATGGCATCTGTGAGCAGCCCCTCGCCGCCCCAGCCGAGCGAGGCCACCCCCAGCGCCCCCTGTAGCAGAAACAGAACCAAATGACTAAGAGGACATACCTCACATCAGGGACAGGGAAGTTGTCTGGGATATCGATGACAATGTAATCGACCTGGATGGCAGGTGCTGGTGGTAGGCCTAGCAGGAGAGGGGCCGGTGGGGGTGCAGCGGGATCAGGGCGGCGTGCAGACGATACAACGAACACGTTGCGGGTGTTCTCTCGGGTGGCGTGGTCCACCGTATCGAAGACGGCGACCAGGCGGAGCAGGACGCCGTCCCGGTCGATGTTGAGGAATGCACGGGCGCGTCTCTCGCCGCCGCGGTCGACGAAGTCGACGGCGACCACCCCGGCGGCGGCGTCATCGACGCGCGTCACCGTCGTATCCCAGGAGCCGTCCCCGTAGCCGAATGCCACCGCGGCCCGAATCGGTCGGTCGCGGTCAAGGAGTAGACCCGCTAGGAGCGGCGGGCCTCCGCCTCCGGTCGCGGCGGCGAGAAGCCACGAGCGGTCCATGGCGGCGCCGCCGTTCGCCGCGCGCGGCCGGCTTGATTTTGGGGAAAAGGGCGCGGCGGGCGGGCGGATTTTTGGGGGGCTTTTCCCTTTTCTTTTATTATTATTATTACTGCCGGTGCTCGCAGGCACTTACATGTGGGTCGGCTCGGTGGACTTTGTCAACCCGCCGCCGTGGCCGTGGCCAGACCTGGCCAAACGGGCCGGCCCGGCCCGGCACGGCACGGCCTGTGCAAATCGTGCCTGGCCCGGCACGGCCCGCCGTGGCACGTTTAATAGCCGGGCCGTGCCGTGCCGGCCCACGGGCGCGGCTCCTTGGCCCGGCACGGCCTGATTAGTAAACGGGCCGCCCCGATGGCCCGTTTAGCACGCTGGGCTGCACATTTTCAGCCTGTTGGGCTGGTTTTTAGGCCTATTGGGCTATATATTAGTTATGCATATGTAAAAAAATCTGAAAATTATATAAAAAAATTAAACGGGCCGTGCCGTGCCGGCCCGTGTGCCCAGGCTCCAGGCCCAGGCACGGCCCAAGGCGTGCCGCGTGCCGGGCACGGCCCGTTTAGCCCGTGTCGTGCCTGGCCCATGGCGGGCCGTGCCGGCGTGCTCGCGGGCTGGCCTGTTTGGCCCGGCCCGTTTGGCCAGCTATAGCCGTGGCCAGCGTACCTGGATGGGAGTATGCGTGATATTTAAAAAAAAAACAGAGGCAAAAAGGCTTGCCTCATTCACCACAACATAGCCTGTCCCACAACAAAACATCTTGAATAAGTTTTTCAACTATCATTTTTCTCATTCCAAATGACCCAACTGACAAGCATGGTAAGAAAAGTCATGTCCTTTCGGTTTGTCATATTGGGCTTCAACATGTTAGTTCATCACCGCTTGACGTTGCATTCCGCCGCGTATTGATTAATCTCCAGAGCCCCTAAGCCAAGCCACTCTAACATTATCCGGCTATGCAGCGTGTACCAGGACCGAAAGAAGATGTGTGCGGTAGTCTCGTTGGCCCTTCTGCAAAGGGTGCATAGCCCAAATTTCCCCAACCTCGCTTCTTCAATATGTCCGCCGTCCAAATCATGTTTTGAATCGCCAACCATGAGAAGAACTTGATCTTGGGAGGATCCCAAACCTCTCAAATAGTATTGTTCATGGTGGTCGACATGGAACCAAAGAATTAGGCCCTGTAAGCATAGGCCGCTGAATACTCTTTATTCGCTTCAAGTTTCCAAGAGATGTCATCATCAATGCCCGGTTGAAGTTGAAACTGCTCAAGACAAATCCAGAGGTCGACAAACTCAACAATGTGGGTGATTGAGAGGTTGATGGAAGGCTTGATCTTGCGCACCCAAGCATTATCTTGCAGGGCATCCCTCACCACCCACTTCTTGCGCTTGGAGACCGCCAAGATGATGTGCTGATATCTTTCGGCTTTTTTCCTCTCAACCAAGGTGCCTCCCAGAAAGGCGTCTTCCCTCCATTCCCCATTGTAATGAAGGTGGAAACGTCGAAGAGTTCCATATCCACATCCGAGCATAGATTTCCCAAGACCACCACAGTTTAGTTGGGTCCTTCCATGCAACCCACGACCATCTCAACCTGAGAGCCCTAGCAATTTTTTCAAAGTGTAGGATCCCAAGCCCACTGAGATGCGTGGGGTGGCAAATAGTCTCCCAGTTGACCTTGCATTCCATGCCTAAAGTTTTATCCTTAGCTGACTAGAGGAAAGCACGCTCAATCTTGTTGATGATGTGATAAATGACTTGCGAAGTGAGGACCGATTTAACCAAGGCCGCCCGGGCGACTATGGTGACGTTTCACCCTTGCCAAGAGGAAGCTTTGCAGCGACCTTATCCTCAAGGTGTTAGAAGTCAACCCTCTCCAGGTGAAAAATGGATAGGGGGGCATGGGTACTTCAACAGGAAGGACGTCTGCGAGACGGGCAAACTATGGAGAACGTCGTCAAGGTTTAGGAGCCCACATGAAAATGCGACTACGGAGCTCTTCTAAAAGTTATCACTCTCCAACGTTTCTATAATTTTTTGACTATTAAATGCTATTATATTATCACTTTTGTATGCTTTCTATATCATTTTTACAGACTAACCTATATCATTTTTGACTATTAAATGCTAGTAAACCTTCAAACGACCTTCAAAATTGTGTCTTCACCAATGCGGACATAGTTGTCAACGACATCGGCGAGCACCCATAGGCCAAGACTCGAACAGCCGCAATGCACTTCATTAGAAGGCTTGCACTTATCTATCCACTTGCATTTCTCTGGAGCTTGAACCAGTCATCATACTTTGTAACGACTTTTGCAATGGTTAGAAAAAGACTTGTGTGCATCCGAAAGAGCCGAGTAAAGTACTTCTCCGGATATGTTAGATTTGGAGCAAAGTAGTCTCTCATGATCTTGGCATGACTTCCGCTCTATCACGGTTAATGTGTATGCGGCTAAACTGTGATCCTCTCCTAGGCATTGAATATCATCATTGAAAATCATGCCTAAAACAGTTTCAAAGTCTCCGTCATCTTCTTCCTCTTCGGATGACGATGAGTCCTCGACGACCATCTCTGTCAACCTCTTCATCTATAATTCAAATGGCTTGGTTCAATCCAAACGGCTCGGTTCAAAAGGAAACGAACGAAAAACTCACCTAGGCAATTCACTGAACACTTGCACTGCGGTGGTGATGCACCGGCCAGCCGCCGTCGTTTCGGCCAAACTGGCGGGTGGGGAAGCGTGGGAGTGACCTGCAACGGCGCGCAAGCAAGGTCAGATGCGGCGGCCGCCAAAGAGGAAGAAAATATGAAGCAATCCGACGAGTCAGTAATGGCGACGGCGGCGGCGTTTCACCTTGATTCCGGCGGCGGTGACGAGGGCGGAACGGGTTCGGCGTCGGACAGAAGGGTGGTGAGGGCCAAGGGAGGCAACGAAGTAGCGGCGGAGCCAACGGGCGGTCGCCGACGAAGAGGCAGTGGTGGAGGGAGAGGCGAGACTTTTTCCTCTGAGCGGTAGTGTCAGAGTAAATTTAGGGACGGGATAGGCGCGGGAGGATAAATTATCTTCCGCTATTCGGTTTAGGGATCGGTTAGGTGCCGGCTAAAGGAGGAAAACTGAAATTATCCTCCTCTAACACCGAATAGGGGATCAGTTAGAAATGCCCTACACGCGCATGTTTTCATTAATTAGCATGAATTGGTGCATCATGCCTACATGTGACGTGTATATCTGCACAACCATTCCGATTAAGTGAATGACTAGTGGACATCAATGTTTTCTCACTTTTTTGACTAGATGATGGTACAGGTTGCATTCCGTAATTTTATATTAAGACATGTAATCCATGTTAGTTTGAAACAAAAAACATGTAGTTGGATAGAAAAATCAGATACGTAAAAAAGAACCATGTTCACACATACTATAATTTTAACTATTTTCATAAAAATCCAAATTATTTTAGTGCCGTTAGAAATGACTAGCAAAAGGACCCGCCCGTGCATTGTTACAGGTGAAAAAAATAAATCATAATCTCCAAGGACCATGATCACATTTTACTGCATCACCGAGATACATTATCACTCTCAATTCCATGAAATCACGAACATTTTTTAAACTCGTGAACATTTTTCAATTCATGTACACTTTTACAAATTTTCGACCATTTTCTAAAATCAAGAACATTTTTGAATTTGTGAACATTTTATACTATTTGCAAACATTTTCTTAAAATTGTGAACATTTTTTTAACATTTTTTCTTGAATCGGCGAACATTTTTAGAATCGACAAACATTGTTTTGGAAATTGGTGGAACAAAATTTGAAATTCATGAACATTTTTGTAAATGCATGATCATTTTTTGAATCAGCTGACATTTTATGAATGAAGAGACTATTTTGTAAGTCATGAAGTTTTAGAATTTTTAGGATATTTTTCCATTCATGAACATATTTTGAATTGGTAAAATTTTGTTCAATTTCATTAAAAATTTCAAATACATGAACTTTTTAAAAAATAATGAATATTTTTTATTCCCCAGACATTTGTTTTCAAAATTTTGAATATTTTTTGAATAAGCAAACATTTTTTTATAAAATCGTGAATATTATTTGAATCAACATACATTTTATGATTTACTAAACATTTTATTTTAAAATTCTCATTTTCTAATTTTGTGAATTTTTTGGAACTCCCACATTATTTAAATTAGAAAAATAAAAAATAGAAAAGAACAAAATAAAACTTAAAAATAGGCCGCCCGGAGATGGGCTGCCCCGAACAGAAGCGATGTGTCTTCTCCCAGCGTGCAAAACGCAATACAGGAGGTCCCTACTGCATGGGCCGGCCCAGGTGGGGGATTCCCCTGTGTGAAACGTTTTGTTATCACTTATAGGTGGCATTGATGGGTAATATTTTGCAAATTTGAGGAAAATTTCCATGACGTACCGCAAGAAGAAATAGCCCATTTATTATTAGGTATAAATAGATTGCATGAAATGCTTCTCAACACTAATTTAGAATTCCTGTCGAACAACAAGGTTTGAACAAACTCAAAAGAAATAAGATATCTAGGAGATAATATCCGTCTACAGAATTTTTGTACCATATGTAGATACTTGGGAGAAAATACCATTTTACACAGTTTAAGATTTGGTACTGATATGTTTCTTTCCATCTATATTGATCCTTACCATTTATTTCCAAATAACTAGTGGAAACTGTCAAAGTGGAAACACAATATTAGTGCAGTCTTTTGAACCGAGCCTTCGTGGTTTATAAAGTTTCTGCAAAACAAGTTCTGTACAACTGGAGTTAAGACAAGTTCTATAGATCTAGAAATTAGACTTTGCGAATTTTACAGTACATGATATCTTTGAACTTGTCCCTTTCAAGTTGTACTGTAAGAGTATATTTGTTATGTGCGGATTTGCCATGGACCATGAAGTTCACAAACGGGACCCGGCCCACTAGTTCTTTACTCATAGATTGAGGCGTTAAGTTTTATATCTCTGAAGTATATCATAAAATTGGTAAGAGTATACATGTCTAAAAGACAACTTTCGAGGGATAAACCCTAAATCATAAATCATAAACCCTAACCTCTAAAAAACCTAAGCCCTAAACCTTAAACTCTAAACACTAAACCCTTCAAATTCCAAACCCTAAAGGCTAGACCTTATACCCTAAAACCCTACACTAAACAAAGAACCCTTACCTAAACCCTCAACCCCAATCCTAAAACCCTAAAGCCTTACCTAAGCCCTAAGCCTTAAACCCTAAAAAGCCTAATCATAAACCCTTGACACTAAAAGATAACCAATATCAAAGAAGGACATATAGTGTCAATCAGTCTTATATGGATAATTGTAGAAAATAGAAGTTTGCAACACCAATGTATTAAAAAGTATGACGGTTGAAGAATTAAACAAGACTAAAGAAGAGCATATACTATCAAGTAGTCTTATTTATAACCCTAAAAACGCTAAACCGTAAATCTTAACCAAAATCCATAAGCCCTAATCCCTAACTCGAATGTATTAAAAGTGCCACTTGCTAATAGTTAGGTAAAAATTCAAGAAATTAATGTAGGTAAGAACAACTTTTAGCACAATATGGTGCTATAGCAAATTCTGGCGAGCACCTCAAAGATAACGAGAAACCCTAAATCAATACTTCAAAATCAATGGAACCAAGTTTACAGTTGATGAACTTAGGTTTGACCAACTTTGGCAGCTCATAAAATTACGACAAAGCAAGTTCTGTAAGCCAGAACTTAGGACGTGTTTTATAGATCTAGAAGTTTGACTTTGGGAATTTTACAATACATGATAGCTTTGAACTTTACCCCCTTGAAGCTGTTTGGTAAGACTATTAGTGTGGAGTCGACATGATTATGACATAAGTGCTACTATGGGGATCCAAAACAATTAAAGTTGGTGTATCATTGTTCATGAATAAATATTATCTATATCTATATCTATATCTATACTACTTATAGTGTACCAGTTTTGAATTGGGCATGATCATCAATCCTAGCCATTCGTGTGCTAAATCCAACGGCTGAAAAGAGTGGGATTTGCAGTGAACAGTACATCGTTGCTCCATCCACAATGTTCCAGAACGATCCCCTCATCCTTCTCAAAATAAGTGGCCCATACTGATTCCTCTTGGCCCATGTTGCAGTTTGAGGACGTGTTGAGCCCAAAAAAGATGGTTTCATTGAGGAAAGATACAGTAAAGTTATACTCTCTCCGTCCCACAATATAAAACATTTTTGGCAACCAATTTTATGAATTATTTTCTTTCTTAACAAATTGCGGGGATTACATATATTAACTCCTACTTTTTTATAATGTATTTTCTTTCTGCATCCGTACATAAACAATATTTTCTTTTTGCCTTGAATCTATGGGCAAGTCTATGTTTTTTTTCTACCAAAAAATCACTCCATAATAATGTTAAAACGTGCGTTGCACGTGCATACATACTAGCATTATAGTAGAAGACCATATTTCGAAGGATGCATTATGTTCCGATGGTAGCGAGCGCGATGCACACTCGACATACCACGAGGAGTGTAGGTACATCACGAACATATCATGGGTGTGGTTTCACGATAGTGAGAGGAATTGCACGGTCGGAAACTCTTGTTCAACAAGTTTAACATATGAGAAACTCTGTTTTCGCTTAGTTTTTTTTACCGTAAAGCTTACTTCTAACCGAGATTTTGCAATTTAGAAAATGGGGAAAACTTGTTTTTTGTTATACAAAATTGGGGATACTTCTAAACACATTTTACATTGAGGAATTTAATCTTACCAACTTAAATAACGAAAAAGTTATATCTATGTGATAGATTTGACCAAGTTATGTAGGTTGGAACTTAGTTCAAACCAAGTTTTGAACCGCAGGACTTATTTTGACCAAGTGTTGCAATTTGGAAAAAGTTATAAACTTAATTTTGTATTATACATAATTTAGGAATTTTCAAGCTTACCAAGTTTGATGACAATAACTTGTATCTATGTGACAGATTTGACCAAGTTTTGTAGTACCTCAGGAATTTAGTTCAAACAGAATAATTCTGCCAAATGGCACTCCGACGCAGTTTCACAATCATGAGAGGAATCGAACGGCCAGAAACTCTTTTTTAAGCAAGTTTTACGTATAAGAAACTTATTAATGTTGGATTAGTTTGTTTTTACCATGAAATAAAGTTCTGACCAAGATATGCAATTTTAAAAGTATAAAAATCTTATATTTTTATTATATATAATTGATGGCATTTTTAACACATTTTATATTGATCAGCAATTTAATTTTAACAACTTTGGTAACGAAGTAGTTATATCTACATGATATTCTTTATCAAGTTTTGTAGGTTGGAACTTAGTTTGAATCAAGTTTTGTAACGCGGAATATTTGACCAAGGGTTGCAATTGTGGAAAAAAAATTGTATTATACATAATTGAGAAATTTTCAACTTTTCCAAGTTTGATGACAAAAAACTTGTAACTACGTAATAGATTTGACCAAGTTATGTACTCGAGAAACTTAGTTGAAACAGAAAAAATGGCGGCCACGGCCGTGCAAGCACCCTCTAGCGTGTGCCGTCCACGCAGTCGACCCCCGGCCAATATCCGCGCGCTCCAGCTGCAGGCTCCCCGGACGGCAGCCGGAGAAAGTTGGACACGGCGCGGTTGGATGCTCACGCTGGGCACACTGCAGGAGCACGGCATCAGGGGCCGTCCAAGGCGAGGAGACCGGTGCAGCTCCAGCCCCAGCTCCTGCCAGACGGCACACAGGCGAGAGCAAACTGTTGGTTGCCGGCAAGGATTAGACTGATTTAGCCAGGAGCAATACACATACGATACGTGCAAAGCTAGGCTTAGAAATAGCTTAATCGAATTTGTAGGTCTAGCTTGCCGTAGAATCCTGTACATGGACCTGCTTGGGCTAGCTCCGTTCCTAAATATAAGTCTTTTTAGAGATTTTAACAAGTGACTACATACGGAGCAAAATGAATGAATCTATATTCCAAAATATGTCTACATACATCCTTATGTTGTAGTCCATTTGAAATGTCTAAAAAGACTTATATTTAGGAACGGAGGGAGTATTTTCAAAACCTTGTTGATCTATTTTCAAAACCTTGTTTGTCTATGTTATATGAGAAGAATATGGAACAAAATGTAAAAGATAGACAATCTCAAAGGAGCCATGGATCATTTTTTTTTCTGTTGGCATTAAGTGTAGCCTCAGTGGTCAGGCATTCTCTACAGACGTTGTTGTCATGGTTTCACTTGTCCTGAAGATGAATTTGGTTTTTCTATCTCGTTTATTTATGATTTCCTGCCAGGAAATCCTCTAGTTGCCTTTGTGGATCAGCATCGTGCTGACACACTGTGTGACCCATCTCTGCATTTTGTGACCCATCAAGTTAATGATAGGTAAGCTTGCCCAGTTTGTTTTCTGTTATGTTGAATGTAAATAATCAACATGGCCTATCAATTTGGTAAGTAATTGTGCATATATAGCATGCAGCTGATGGCATTGCAACATGAGCTCTCATGTACAACTACAGTGCTGAAAGTGAAGACTTCAAAACTCAAGGTATGATGAGCGAATTGTTCAAGTGTTTCAAAGGCGCATATCAACAAACAGCCTGAACACGCACCACAAAAAAAAAAGACCAAGCAGCACGTCCTGGCGCCCAAACTGCAGCAGGTTCAACACCATGGGCAAACATCCATAGTAGGCATGAACTAGAACCACACGAGCAGACGAACGGATGCGGGAAGTGCAAGGACACTGGATGGTTAAGTGGGAGGAAACAGCAGCAGAAGGGGAAGATGAGAACAGAACTGCAGGGAAAAGGGAAGCTCAGAGCTTCAGCGGCAGCATGAGCACAAGATACTGAAGCGAGGCGGAGAGGAGAGCATACCTCAGGGTCGACGACCAGCCAGGCAAGAACACAACGAGCCGAGCATGCAGACTGACAGATCCACCTGCTCAAAACCAAGAAGAAAGAACAGGTGTGAGAAACCAAATGCAAAACTGAAGAACAGTGAAGAAATCTGACAGGCAAATACCTTAGGCCACACCACGGAGCCACCAAACCCATACCTACTACATGGAGGCCTCGACAGCAAAACTGACCAACCGTTAAATAAGCAGAGAACTATAGTCGATGACCTACAAAGAGCTGCTGAATAATCATACAACTGTGCAAGATGAATGATACTTTGCTAGTTTACTTTAGCCAGCTCACAGAAGACCTGGATGGAGCGACTAATGAGTTGGTTGCAGAGGCATGGTTCAGAAAATATTTGAGTTATCACGTTGCATTGATGCCCTCAACTGTGTGTACATACTTTGAGACCATACTTTATGCTAGATATATATCGTACTCGGCTACATCTCAGTCTTGGAAGCAAAGCCAATTGTATATCCCAATGACTGGAGAAGAGCATTGATGAAACCAGACAAAGGAAGATATCAACGTTCTCGGCAAGGTGTACTCTTACCATAGAGAAACCACTTACCATATGTCTGCTCATCAGTTGGAGCCTGATCAGTATGAGAACTCGGTGCGTGGGCTTCTGAAGTTTAAGCTCAAATTTTCATGAACATGGTGGGCAAGGGCCAGTGCATGTACAATATATCGCTGACTTGGTGCTGTGCGCTGCCAAGATGTTCAGTGAGTTTCTTCCAACCTTGCTGCATACCTTAATCGAGAAAATATAATTCGGAACAGAAGCATGCGAATGGAGCCGTGAGGAGAACATATATGCTTTAATAAACTTATTCATTAAAACAAAAGTTCATTACATCATGCCCGCACATCAACATAACTTTACTGAAATAAAGCAAGAGGGCACATCAAGTCTTGACACAACCCCAGCAGAAACAGACAATAAGACTGAAAAATAAACAGACTAACACCAGCTAACCGGCCATCAAACCAGACACACTTCCTTTCCAGTGGTACAAATCCTATTTGGCACCAAAGCAGAGCCCATCCTTGTGGTATGCTGAAAGATTGCTGCTTTTGTTGTCCGGAGATTAGAATACAACTGAATCCCCATGTATAAATGTTTATTTCCCCTGTGTATAAGCAGATAAACCACAATCAGGTCTACTAGGAAAGATGTTACATGTGCATAAAAGTACAAGTGTTCTAGCCACCATAAGAATGCATTAATACGAGCAACATAATATTCGACGAAAAGAAAATGCATACCTTTCTCTTTTCAGTTCTCGGTGACATAGAGGCTCATGAGGTACATGAAGCAGGATATGCCGACTAACAGGACTAGCTTTTCTATAATCCACAAGGTATTGGTACGAGTTCCTTTTTTCCCGAGGAAGTTCTTCTTCTGTTCACAATCCATCAACTCAACTGGGGGAGTATTTTTCTCTTGTGCCCGACGGAGGATATTGAGTTTGAAATCCGCAATCAGTTGATCCTGTAGACTCTCAGGTAGATGCGGGTACACTTTATTCATCAGCTCTGCAAAAGCTTCCTTAACTCTAGTGTCAGTAATCAGATCATCGGTCTTAAGAGCTTGTGCACACTTCACTGCCTCAGCCAACACTTTGGTTAAATTCTCTGGATTATCTCTAAAAGGAAAAAGAACAAACAGTCAGCTTCCTTAACATATTTGTAGGCTCAAAAAGAAAAGAAAGAAACATGGAGGTTTGGTTCAAATCGGGCAAAGTTATGAATAAGTGTTTGGATCAGTAAACCCAATCACAGCACAAAAGACCTATACAGATGAAGCAACCGCGGATCAGAAAACCTGAGCCTCAGAGCTACTCCAGGATCAACTGACGGCTGACGAGTGGACGAATCAGGAGGCGAGCTATTCCCTATATAGATTTTTTTTTTTAATTTTAGAACGAAGGCTCGAGAGAGAGCCCGGCTTTGAATTAACAAAGCCATCAACCGGCCAGGAGTTACATCGGACAGCACCTAACAAGAGGAAAAAGAAAAAGACGGCAGATACATGGTGCTACTAGACAACTTACAAACCTCAACAACACCAAGCACTACAACATAATGGACAACAAAGCTTCACTTGATGTCGATGAAGTCCCCAGCCGCAGAATGAGCGCCATAGGTGGAGCGGAAGCACTAACAAGATGAGACCCATCATAGGCAGGGAGCATGCCCTCATCTGCACCAGGAGTGGTGAGCTGCAACAAACTACCCGAAACCATCTCCGAAGAGGACCCCTGCCCCTCGTCCTGGCTCGAAGGACGCTGTACCGTCGGAAGATGGGGAAGCTCACCCTAGAGCCAGATAAGATGGCAGCCACGAACAACCTTGAGAGATACTCAGCCCCGCCCCCAGCTGAGACGAGCTCGCCTTGGAAGATCCTCGCCCATACGCATAGAGCCACACACGAAGGGATGAAGCTATCAAGATCGAAGGTGCTGAGGAAGGACGCGCAGAACGATAAAATCGGACCACGCGACCGTCAATCCCCGAATCCCCAATTCAGAACGCCCTCGCATCTCTCGAACCACCTGAGCGGCACCTCCAGGAAGGTGACGGCGTAGAGCGCCGCTGCCGCCCCATCCAAAAGGATGAGGTTTTCACCCGGGGCGAGAGGGGGAGGGGGGAACAGAACCTCGACGGAGCCTCTAGGGAGGGGCACGGCAACAGTTGATATCGTCACCGTCGTGGCCGGGCCACACCGGCCAAGGATTTCTCCCGGACTGCCGCCACTCCCGCACCCCAAACGCACCAGATCCGACGACCAGGGACCGCCAAGGACCAGCAGCGCCGGGGTGGAAGGAGCTATGAGAGGGGGAGGGAAAGACCTGCAGATCTGGCGCCGTCCGTCGGAGAAGACCGCACGCGAAGACCAGCCACCAAACAACCGCCGCCACCATGCCGCCCGCGCGGCCGAGGGGGCGGAGCAGCACCCGCGACCACTGCTCGCCGGAGAGCCAGCCGTCGCCTCTCCTTCCGAGGCCGCCGCCTCGGCGTCCGAGGCTCTCCGCACGGACGGCATTTTTTTCTGTCTACTTGTTGCGGAACCGGCTCCTCTACCGTGCTGTTAAGCACGGCAGGGTGCCGTGCCTCCTTGTGGCGCTAGCGGTCGCACGCATATGGGCCTTGTCAAAAATCAAACTAGTTACCCAGCCCAGCCGTTCTATCCATCACACCGTTCTATTAAAAAACAGATTAATTGCCTCAAAAAAGATTAATGATTAACTATAATTAATACAGTACATGGCTAACAAAAATAAACTCATTTCAGAAAAACATTTTTACTAAATCTCAGTCTTATTTTACATGGAGCGGAATATGTCCTTTTCCTATTTTTTATTTATTATTTTAATCGGTTCGATTGGTACCTTTATTTTTGTTTTTGTGTGCTTTTAGATAATACTGTGAAACAAAAATGGTCTCATTTCAGAAAAAAATGTTTTGCTAATCTCAGTCTTATTTTGCGCAAAGCGGAATATGTCCTTTCTATTTATTATTTTGACCAGTTTGATTGGTACTTTTATTTTTATGGGTGTCGGTTTTATTTTTTACCACATTCGTCGCCCAGACAAAACTACAATTGCATGCCAACATATCGTGCGCAACTGCAGTCGCACGTCAGTGCATGGGCGTGCAACTACAATTGCATGTCCATCGATCACATTTAACTATAGTTAAAGATCGTCGTGTTGTATCCCTTTGGTCGCCACTGGGTTGCGGCTAGAGTTTCCACTCGGCTGTGTAGCCGCCTCACTCACAAGTTTCAACAAATATATTATCCGCAAAAAAACAAATACATCCATGTATTAAAATTATATAGTTTTAAATAACACACTTTTCTTTCGTTCTTCTTTTTCTAGTTTTATGTTTTTAATACACGAATATATTTGTCGGAGATCGTGAGAGAGGTGGCTACGCAGCTGACCAAGGCGCGACACTTGTTCTCTCCCTAATGATGTCGCCTGGGCACAGAGACATTGGCGACAGATGGACATGCAATTGTAGATGCACGCCAGTGCATGTTTTTTTTTAACAAGAGGAATACCCCCAGTCTCTGGATCGCCTGAGCGCTCACCCTCATCGCCTCATTCGCTCGCTCTCTCAACAAATCCCCCACCCTCATGAACTCGAGGGGCAGATCGCCAGTGCACATGCATGCGATTGCAGTTGCGCACGATCGGTTGGAAGGCAACTAAGATTATGTGTGGTCGGCGGGTGTGGTCAAAATAAAAGCGCACAAAAACAAAAATAAAAGTACAATCAAATGGATTAAATAATAAATAGAAAATAGGAAAATGACATATTTCGCTCCACGTAAAATAAGACCGAGATTTTGTAAAACTATTTTTTTGAAACAAGTTCATTTTAGTTAGTCATGTACTGTATTAATTATAATTACTAATTCGTTAATCTATTCAGGTGTGTGATGCATCAGACGGATGGTCTGGGTAGCTACATTGGTTTTTGGCAAGGCCCAAATGCGTGCGTCCACTAGCGCCACAAGGAGGCACGGCAGGGTGCCGTGCTTAACAGCACGGCAGAGGATCCGGTTCCACTTGTTGCTGGTACCCCTTTTGGCATTGTTAACAACTTTGTTAGTGTATAACTAACATATTGAAATAGGAATAGACAAAAGTATGTTTGAAAGGCACATCTTTGTACCTTGTCCGAATTTTCAAACCACAAAATATTTTGGCCAAATAAGAAATGACATGATTTTCAGATAGACAGAAAAAATCAGAAAATTCACACACCAAAACTCATGCATACATCAATTAGAACATGGGAATATGATGTTACCTTTTCAGATCCATCACACCCCTTAGTCAATCCAGCCCCTCCCACTCAAATCCCATGCCAATCACACACACAAGACCTAGGTTTCCATGATTTAGAAATTGTACCAGAAGAAGAGCACAAAATCTGTGAAGAATACAAGGGGGAAGAGGTTGCCTTTGAAGGAAATATGCCCTAGAGGCAATAATAAAGTTATTATTTATTTCCTTATATCATGATAAATCTTTATTATTCATGCTAGAATTGTATTAACGGAAACATAATACATGTGTGAATACATAGACAAACAGAGTGTCACTAGTATGCCTCTACTTGACTAGCTCGTTAATCAAAGATGGTTATGTTTCCTAGCCATAGACATAAGTTGTCATTTGATTAACGAGATCACCTCATTAGGAGAATGACGTGATTGACTTGACCTATTCCGTTAGCTTAGCACTCGATCGTTTAGTATGTTGCTATTGCTTTCTTCATGACTTATACATGTTCCTATGACTATGAGATTATGCAACTCCCGTTTACCGGAGGAACACTTTGTGTGCTACCAAACGTCACAACGTAAATGGGTGATTATAAAGGTACTCTACAGGTGTCTCCAAAGGTACTTGTTGGGTTGGCGTATTTCGAGATTAGGATTTGTCACTCCGATTGTCGGAGAGGTATCTCTGGGCCCACTCGGTAATGCACATCACTATAAGCCTTGCAAGCATTGTGACTAATGAGTTAGTTGCGGGATGGTGTGTTACGGAACGAGTAAAGAGACTTGCCGGTAACGAGATTGAACTAGGTATCGAGATACCGACGATCAAATCTCGGGCAAGTAACATACCGGTGACAAAGGGAACAACGTATGTTGTTATGCGATCTGACCGATAAAGATCTTCGTAGAATATGTGGGAGCCAATATGGGCATCCAGGTCCCGCTATTGGTTATTGACCGGAGACATGTCTCGGTCATGTCTACATAGTTCTCGAACCCGTAGGGTCCGCACGCTTAACGTTACGATGACAGTTTTATTGAGTTTTGATGTACCGAAGGAGTTCGGAGTCCCGGATGAGATCGGGGACATGACGAGGAGTCTCGAAATGGCCGAGACGTAAAGATCGATATATTGGACGACTATATTCGGACTTCGGAAAGGTTCCGAGTGATTCGGGTATTTTTCGGAGTACCGGAGAGTTACGGGAATACGTATTGGGCCTTATTGGGCCATACGGGAAAGAAGGAAAAGGGCCTCAAGGGTGGCCGCACCCCTCCCCTTGGTCTGGTCCGAATTGGACTACTGAAGGGGGGCGCCCCCTTCCTCCCTTCTCTTTTTCCCTTCCTCTTTTCCTATTCCATATGGGAGGTGGAATCCTACTAGGACTAGGGAGTCCTAGTAGGACTCCACACTTGGTGCGCCCCCTCCTAGGGCCGGCCTCCTCCTCCCTTGCTCCTTTATATACGGGGGCAGGGGGGCACCCCAGAGACACAACAATTGATCCTTGAGATCTCTTAGCCGTGTGCGGTGCCCCCCTCCACCAAATTACACCTCGATAATACCGTTGCGGAGCTTAGGCGAAGCCCTGCGTCGGTAGAACATCATCATCGTCACCACGCAGTCGTGCTGACGAAACTCTCCCTCAACACTCGGCTGGATCGGAGTTCGAGGTACGTCATCGAGCTGAACGTGTGTAGAACTCGGAGGTGCCGTGCGTTCGGTACTTGATCGGTCGGATCATGAAGACGTACGACTACATCAACCGCGTTGTGATAACGCTTCCGCTATCGGTCTACGAGGGTACGTGGACAACACTCTCCCCTCCCGTTGCTATGCATCACCATGATCTTGCGTGTGCGTAGGAATTTTTTTTAAATTACTACGTTCCCCAACAGTGGCATCCGAGCCTGGTTTTATGCGTTGATGCTATGCACGAGTAGAACACAACTGAGTTGTGGACGATATAAGTCACACTGCTTACCAGCATATCATACTTCGGTTCAGCGGTATTGTGAGATGAAGCGGTCCGGACCGACATTACGCGTACACTTACGCGAGACTGGTTTCACCGTTCGGAGCACTCATTGCTTAAAGGTGACTGGCGGGTGTCTGTCTCTCTCACTTTAGTTGAACCGAGTGTGGCTACGCCCGGTCCTTGCGAAGGTTAAAACAGCACCAACTTGACAAACGATCGTTGTGGTTTTGATGCGTAGGTAAGAACGGTTCTTGCTAAGCCCGTAGCAGCCACGTAAAACTTGCAACAACAAAGTAGAGGACGTCTAACTTGTTTTTGCAGGGCATGTTGTGATGTGATATGGTCAAGACATGATGTGATATAATTTGTTGTATGAGATGATCATGTTTTGTAATCGAGTTATCGGCAACTGGCAGGAGCCATATGGTTGTCGCTTTATTGTATGAGATGCAATCACCATGTAATAGTTTTACTTTATCACTAAGCGGTAGCGATAGTCGTAAAAGCAATTAGTTGGCGAGACGACAACGATACTACGATGGAGATCAAGGTGTCGCGCCGGTGACGATGGTGATCATGACGATGCTTCGGAGATGGAGATCACAAGCACGGTGCTTCGGAGATGGAGATCACAAGCACAAGATGATGATGGCCATATCATATCACTTATATTGATTGCATGTGATGTTAATGCTTTATTCATCTTATCTTGCTTTGTTTGACGGTAGCATTATAAGATGATCCTTCACTAAATTATCAAAGTATAAGTGTTCTCCCTGATTATGCACCGTTGCGAAAGTTCTTCGTGCTGAGACACCACGTGATGATCGGGTGTGATAGGCTCTACGTTCAAATACAACGGGTGCAAAACAGTTGCACACGCGGAATACTCAGGTTAAACTTGACGAGCCTAGCATATAACAGATATGGCCTCGGAACACGGAGACCGAAAGGTCGAGCGTGAATCATATAGTAGATATGATCAACATAGTGATGTTCACCGTTGAAACTACTCCATCTCACGTGATGATCGGACATGGTTTAGTTGATATGGATCACGTGATCACTTACAAGATTAGAGGGATGTCTATCTAAGTGGGAGTTCTTAAGTAATATGATTAATTGAACTTAAATTTATCATGAACTTAGTCCTGATAGTATTTTGCAAATTATGTTGTAGATCAATAGCTCGCGTTGTTGCTTCCCTGTGTTTATTTTTGATATGTTCCTAGAGAATAATTATGTTGAAAGATGTTAGTAGCAAAGATGCGGATTGGATCCGTGATCTGAGGATTATCCTCATTGCTGCACAGAAAAATTATGTCCTTGATGCACCGCTAGGTAACAGACCTATTGCAGGAGCAGATGCAGACGTTATGAACGTTTGGCTAGCTCAATATGATGACTACTTGATAGTTTAGTGCACCATGCTTAACGGCTTAGAATCGGGACTTCAAAGACGTTTTGAACGTCATGGACCATATGAGATGTTCCAAGAGTTGAAGTTAATATTTCAAGCAAATACCCGAGTTGAGAGATATGAAGTCTCCAACAAGTTCTATAGCTAAAAGATGGAGGAGAATCGCTCAACTAGTGAGCATGTGCTCAGATTGTCTGGATACTACAATCGCTTGAATCAAGTGGGAGTTAATCTTCCAGATAAAATAGTGATTGACAGAATTCTCTAGTCACCATCACCAAGTTAGTAGAACGTCGTGATGAACTATAGTATGCAAGGGATGACGAAAGTAATTCCCGAGCTCTTCGTGATGCTGAAATCGACGAAGGTAGAAATCAAGAAAAACATCAAGTGTTGATGGTTGACGAGACCACTAGTTTCAAGAAAAGGGCAAAGGGAAGAAGGGGAATTTCAAGAAGAACGGCAAGCAAGTTGCTGCTCAAGTGAAGAAGCCTAAGTCTGGTCCTAAGCCTGAGACTAAGTGCTTCTACTGCAAAGGGACTGGTCACTGAAAGCGGAACTACCCCAACTATTTGGTGGATAAGAAGGATGGAAAAGTGAACAAAGGTATATTTGATATACAGATTATTGATGTGTACTTTACTAGTGTTTATAGCAACCCCTCGGTAATTGATACTGGTTCAGTTGCTAAGAGTAGTAACTCGAAACGGGAGTTGCAGAATAAACAGAGACTAGTAAAAGTGAACAAAGGTATATTTGATATACAGATTATTGATGTGTACTTGACTAGTGTTTATAGCAACCCCTCGGTAATTGATACTGGTTCAGTTGCTAAAGAGTAGGAACTCAAAAACGGGAGTTGCAGAATAAACAGAGACTAGTAAAAGGCGAGGTGACGATGAGTGTTGGAAGTAGTTCCAAGATTGATATGATCATCATCACACACTCCCTGTACTTTCGGGATTAGTGTTGAAACTAAATAAGTGTTATTTGGTGTTTGCGTTGAGCATGAATATGATTTGATCATGTTTATTGCAATACGGTTATTCATTTAAATTAGAGAACAATTGTTGTTCTGTTTACATGAATAAAACCTTCTATGGTCATACACACCAACGAAAATGGTTTGTTGGATCTCGATCGTAGTGATACACATATTCATAATATTGAAGCCAAAAGATGCAAAGTTAATAATGATAGTGCAACTTATTTGTGGCACTGCCGTTTAGGTCATATTGGTGTAAAGCGCATGAAGAAACTCCATACTGATGGGATTTTGGAATCAATTGATTATGAATCACTTGATGCTTGCGAACCATGCCTCATGGGCAAGATGACTAAAACGCCGTTCTCCGAAACTATGGAGAGAGCAATAGATTTGTTGGAAATCATACATACAGATGTATGTGGTCCGATGAATATTGAGGCTCGTAGCAGGTATCATTATTTTCTGACCTTCACAGATGATTTGAGCAGATATGGGTATATCTACTTAATGAAACAAGAGTCTGAAACATTTGAAAAGTTCATATAATTTCAGAGTGAAGCAGAAAATCATCGTAACAAGAAAATAAAGTTTCTACGATCTGATCGTGGAGAAGAGTATTTAAGTTACGAGTTTGGCCTTCAGTTAAAACAATGTGGAATAGTTTCACAAATTCATGCCACCTGGAACACCACAGCATAATGGTGTGTCCGAAGGTCATAACCGTACTTTATTGGATATAGTGCAACCTATGATGTCTCTTACCAATTTACCACTATCGTTTTGGGGTTTTGCATTAGAGACAGCTACATTCACGTTAAATAGGGCAGCATCAAAATCCGTTGAGACGACGCCTTATGAACTGTGGTTTGGCAAGAAACCAAAGTTGTCGTTTCTTAAAGTTTGGGGTTGCGATGCTTATGTGAAAAAGTTTCATCCTGATAAGCTCAAACCCAAATCGGAGAAATGTGTCTTCATAGGATACCCAAAGGAGACAGTTGGGTACACCTTCTATCACAGATCCGAAGGCAAGACATTCGTTGCTTAGTATGGATCCTTTCTAGAGAAGGAGTTTCTCTCGAAAGAAGTGAGTGGGAGGAAAGTAGAACTTGATGAGGTAACTGTACCTGCTCCCTTATTGGAAAGTAGTTCATCACAAGAAACGGTTCCTGTGACGTCTATACCAATGAGTGAGGAAGTTAATGATGATGATCATGAAACTTCAGATCAAGTTGTTACTAAACCTTGTAGGTCAATCAGAGTAAGATCCGCACCAGAGTGGTACGGTAATCCTGTTCTGGAGGTTATGTTACTAGACCATGACAAACCTACGAACTATGAAGAAGCGATGGTGAGCCCAGATTCCGCAAAATGGCTTGAGGCCATGAAATCTGAGATGAGATCCATGTATGAGAACAAAGTGTGGACTTTGATTGACTTGCCCGATGATCGGCAAGCCATAGAAAATAAATGGATCTTCAAGAGGAAGACGGACGCTGATAGTAGTGTTACTATCTACAAAGCTAGACTTGTCAGAAAAAGGTTTTTGACAAAGTTCAAGGTGTTGACTACGATGATATTTTCTCACTCGCGGCGATGCTTAAGTCTGTCCGAACCATGTTAGCAATTGTCACATTTTATGAAATCTGGCAAATGGATAAACAAAACTGCATTCCTTAATGGATTTATTAAAGAAGAGTTGTATATGATGCAACCAGAAGGTTTTGTCAATCCTAAAGGTGCTAACAAAATATGCAAGCTCCAGCGATCCATCTATGGACTGGTGCAAGCATCTCGGAGTAGGAATATACGCTTTGATAAGTTGATCAAAGGATATAGTTTTATACAGACTTGCGGTGAAGGCTGTATTTACAAGAAAGTGAGTGGGAGCACTACAACATTTCTGATAAGTATATGTAAGTGACATATTGTTGATCGGAAATAATGTAGAATTATTCTGCAAAGCATAAAGGAGTTTTTCAAAGAAAGACCTCGGTGAAGCTGCTTACATATTGAGCATCAAGATCTATAGAGATAGATCAAGACGCTTGATAAGTTTTTTCAATGAGTACATACCTTAACAAGATTTTGAAGTGGTTCAAAATGGAACAGTCAAAGAAAGAGTTTCTTGCCTGTGTTACAAGGTGTGAAATTGAGTAAGACTCAAAACCCGACCACGGCAGAAGATAGAAAAAGAATGAAAGTCATTCCCTATGCCTCGGCCATAGGCTCTATAAAGTATGCCATGCCGTGTACCAGATCTATTGTATACCCTACACTGATTTTGGCAAGGGAGTACAATATTGATCTAGGAGTAGATCACTGGACATCGGTCAAAATTATCCTTACTGGAATAAAGATATGTTTCTCGATTATGGTAGTGGCAAAAGGCTCGTCGTAAAAAGTTACGTCGATGCAAGTTTTGACACTAATCTAGATGACTCTAAGTCTCGGTCTAGATACATATAGAAAGTGGGAGCAATTAGCTAGAGTAGCTCCATGCAGAGCATTGTAGACATAGAAATTTGCAAAATACTTACGGATCTGAATGTGACAGACCCGTTGACTAAAATTATCTCACAAGCAAAACATGATCACACCTTAGTACTCTTTGGGTGTTAATCACATAGCGATGTGAACTAGATTACTGACTCTAGTAAACCCTTTGGGTGATGGTCACATGACGATGTGAACTATGAGTGTTAATCACATGGTGATGTGAAATATTCATGCTAAATCACATGGCGATGTGAACTAGATTATTGACTCTAGTGCAAGTGGGAGACTGAAGGAAATATGCCCTAGAGGCAATAATAAAGTTATTATTTATTTCCTTATATCATGATAAATGTTTATTATTCATGCTAGAATTGTATTAACCGGAAACATAATACATGTGTGAATACATAGACAAACAGAGTGTCACTAGTATGCCTCTACTTGACTAGCTCGTTAATCAAAGATGGTTATGTTTCCTAGCCATAGACATAAGTTGTCATTTGATTAACGAGATCACCTCATTAGGAGAATGACGTGATTGACTTGACCCATTCCGTTAGCTTAGCACTCGATCGTTTAGTATGTTGCTATTGCTTTCTTCATGACTTATACATGTTCCTATGACTATGAGATTATGCAACTCCCGTTTACCGGAGGAACACTTTGTGTGCTACCAAACGTCACAACGTAAATGGGTGATTATAAAGGTGCTCTACAGGTGCTTCCAAAGGTACTTGTTGGGTTGGCGTATTTCGAGATTAGGATTTGTCACTCCGATTGTCGGAGAGGTATCTCTGGGCCCACTCGGTAATGCACATCACTATAAGCCTTGCAAGCATTGTGACTAATGAGTTAGTTGCGGGATGATGTGTTACGGAACGAGTAAAGAGACTTGCCGGTAACGAGATTGAACTAGGTATCGAGATACCGACGATCAAATCTCGGGCAAGTAACATACCGGTGACAAAGGGAACAACGTATGTTGTTATGCGATCTGACCGATAAAGATCTTCGTAGAATATGTGGGAGCCAATATGGGCATCCAGGTCCCGCTATTGGTTATTGACCGGAGACGTGTCTCGATCATGTCTACATAGTTCTCGAACCCGTAGGGTCCGCACGCTTAACGTTACGATGACAGTTTTATTGAGTTTTGATGTATCGAAGGAGTTCGGAGTCCCGGATGAGATCGGGGACATGACGAGGAGTCTCGAAATGGCCGAGACGTAAAGATCGATATATTGGACGACTATATTCGGACTTCGGAAAGGTTCCGAGTGATTCGGGTATTTTTCGGAGTACCGGAGAGTTACGGGAATATGTATTGGGCCTTATTGGGCCATACGGGAAAGAAGGAAAAGGGCCTCAAGGGTGGCCGCACCCCTCCCCTTGGTCTGGTCCGAATTGGACTAGGGAAGGGGGGCGCCCCCTTCCTTCCTTCTCTTTTTCCTTCCTCTTTTCCTATTCCATATGGGAGGTGGAATCCTACTAGGACTAGGGAGTCCTAGTAGGACTCCACACTTGGTGCGCCCCCTCCTAGGGCCGGCCTCCTCCTCCCTTGCTCCTTTATATACGGGGGCAGGGGGGCACCCCAGAGACACAACAATTGATCCTTGAGATCTCTTAGCCGTGTGCGGTGCCCCCCTCCACCAAATTACACCTCGATAATACCGTTGCGGAGCTTAGGCGAAGCCCTGCGTCGGTAGAACATCATCATCGTCACCACGCCGTCGTGCTGACGAAACTCTCCCTCAACACTCGGCTGGATCGGAGTTCGAGGTACGTCATCGAGCTGAACGTGTGTAGAACTCGGAGGTGCCGTGCGTTCGGTACTTGATCGGTCGGATCATGAAGACGTACGACTACATCAACCGCGTTGTGATAACGCTTCCGCTATCGGTCTACGAGGGTACGTGGACAACACTCTCCCCTCTCGTTGCTATGCATCACCATGATCTTGCGTGTGCGTAGGAATTTTTTTAAAATTACTACGTTCCCCAACAGCCTTACCTTGGGCCAGCGATGGAAGGTGGCGGATGGGGAGAAACGCGGCGGAGCAGGGCAGCGGACGGCGGGCGCAGCGGCTCTGGCGGCTGGCGGCTAGGTCGAGTCGGGAAGGGGAGGGGAGATAGAATGAGAAACGGGCCAGGCCTCGGGCCTCTGTCTCGTGAGTTTGAGGAAAATTGGACGAGGGCAGATTTGGCAATTACAAATTTGTTAAGTCCAGATTCTTTCCTTATGCACTAAATCCAGAGATAACAGCGCTAGAGGGGCAAGCGAGCCAAAATTAGGCTGCGTCGGGGGCTTCAGAGGAAGGCAAACGAACAAGGGGGCTTAAGATCAAAGGCGCGCGAGCTGGGGGGGTTAAAATCAATTCTCCCAGTGGCAGCGAGGGGGGAGCTAGCAGGGGGCGGCGGCGCGCGCTAGGGTTTCGTCGCCGCCCGAGTCGCCCCGAGCGGAGCGACGCGGGGGCTGGGGGGATGATTTACATCGACGGCCCCCTATATAGATTATGCAACCAACCATCAAGACCGACCTATTATACATCAGGAGTACCTTCTTATTGATGGCTGACGAGTGGACGAATCACCATGAGACGCCGGCTGCTTGTGGATGGAGGCGAGCGCGTTGTCGCGTGAGGCCGGGCCATCGGAGAGGCTCAGCGGCGGCGGCGGCGCTGGCCGCATGGTTGACTCGCGAGGATTGAGGGAGGAATTGTGCGAGATGAGGGATTTGGGGAACAAACACGGACCGCCCTGTGTGTGTGTCATGGACGTCTCCTAGTGCTTTGGGCTCTTTAACTATGGGCCGCGCGCAGCACATTATGGGCCTGGTGGAGGACCAAACATTTTTTCTAATAATGTGAAAATATAAGATGAAAACATATTTTTTTTAGTAGATGACCCGTTTGCTATCCCTGTAAATTTGAAAACTCAGTAATAAATTAAAGCTTTTTAACCCTACAGAACTAAACATTTTTCTAATGTGAACATTTTATAATATGCAACGAACATATTTTTAAGTACACTGAACTATTTTAAAACTCATACTGAACAACTTTTACAAATGTATATTTTTAAATAGCGTTTACAAAATTCATGTATAATTTTATAAATTCCTCTCATTTTACAAAATTTGTAAAAAAATGAAATTCAGAAAATAATTGAATATCTAACACTTTATAAAATGTGTGAATGGTTTTTAAATTTTAGAACTCCTGTCTGAAATCCGAGAATATTTTTTGACTTCGCGAATTTTATTTGAAATCCAAATGTTTTTTTTAATAATGAAAAATTAAACAGAAGAGGAAAGGAAGCGACAAAAGCTGGCCCCAGAATTAGCCGGCCAATGGCCGTCGCTTCCTTTTTTATTTCAAATTTCTAACATTTTTTCAAATTCATACACAAATAAATTTCATGAATTCAATAGGTATTACAAATTCTGCAGGCACCTAGAGCGCCTCGCTTTACCTCCCCATATAAATGAGCTAGGCCCGATGCGGGACAACACACGCCGCCACACGTTTATTTATATTTCAATAAAAAAATACATGCCAAAACTTACTTTACGTAAAGTTTCAAAATTCTACAACTCGTTAAAAAAATGTGAATGCAGTGTTCAAACAATGTTCGTGACATTTAGAAAATGTTCCCACGTTTCACAAAAATCCACGTGAAATTTTTAAGAATTGTTTATACAATGTAGAAATGTTTGCATAATTCAAAAAATTGTTTCACACCATTCAAAAGGATGTACGGGGACCTTCAAAAAAATGTTCATGACTTTCAAAAAAATTGTTCTTGGCATTTTTGTTGCCAAGGAAAGTTCACGTTGCTGAAAAGGATGTTTTATATCATTCAAAAAATGTTCGACGTCTACTTGAAAAAATGTTTAGCACATATTGAAAACAAAATGAAAGCATTATATATAAAAATGTTATAATGTGTTTGGAAAATGTTAAACGTATATAAAAAAAAGTGTTCCTGGTGTTTACGAAAAATATACAATGTGTATGAAAAAGAGTGGACATCAAAACATATACTCCCTCATTTCCTAAATATAAGTCTTTTTAGATATTTTAATATGGACTACATATGGAGCAAAATGTGTGAATATACATTGTAAAGTATGTCTATATACATCCGTATGTACTCCATATTGAAATCTCTAAAAGAATTTATATTTAGAAATGGAGGGAGTATTTGAAAGTGAACTCAGCGTCGCTCGGATGGTTAGTTCCCTTGCGGTAGAACCAGGCCACCAGGGTTCAAGTCCTAGACTTGGTATTGCTGGCTCGCATTTTATCTGGATTTATTGCAAGCTTACCGACGATATTTATGCAGTTGGCAAAGATGCTCCCATCGACTACGAGGTGCTAATAACCCATAAGTATATGGATCGTTTGGAACCTTTTTGATCAATAAGAGTATCAAACCCAACGAGAAGCTAAAAGTAAGATTTATATTCTTTTCAAGTTCTATCGATCACTGATACAAACTCTATGCACGCGTTTGTTTTATCTATAACAAGAATAAAATTACTTTGCAAGAATAAAACCAGGAGAACTTTGCAATATAATAAAAGTTAGTTGTTGTTTAAACTTTTTGGAGAACGATTAGAAAGATTTATCCATAGGCAATTGAATATGACGCGTGTGATATTTATCATATACATGAGGGAGAGGCATAACCAAATTAAACATTCAATTACACGAGTGACTACACACATAACATTTGCACACACCAAAGTAACAATTACATGCATAATAAACTAGGGGAAATGATCATCAAATCATCTACTTGTTGTGACGACGCTTGCCATTGATATTCTTTCGGCTGGATCCCTCGCCGTTTTGGGGAAGGAGTCACTTCCTCATGTCAACGATCCGACTGTACATCTCGTAGCTCGTGTATGCCACCTTGGCCATGTACACGACGTGATCTTCGTCCAGTTTCTCCATCCAGGCCGAGTGGCAGGCAAGCTTGTCCTCGTTGCAGCATCCTTCATGTCTCTTTAGTAGGGGTCGATGGTAGTCTCGGCGAGGTGAACCAGTGAGTCCTTCTCGTGCTTCTTGCTGCCCTAGATCTTGTATTGGCCCTGGATGTCGACAAGATTCTGGCAGGAGATGCCCGAATTCTTGAGCACCTTTACATCGTTGGTGGTGTCCACCATAGCGAACCTGTAGTGGGGGTTGTTGACAAACCTGGCGAAACGCTCGCAAGGCCTTGTGGCTAGTCAGTACTGATAGACGAGGACGTGATTGTGCACACACATCTGGGCAACGACGACCTTCTAAAGATACCCGACACGAGCGCGGGTGTACTCAAGGTCGAACCCGACCACTTTGTACTTCTCCACAACAAGCAACACATTCATAGTGTGGATGGAGTTCTCCACCCATATCAGGTTGTTGGTGTACAACACCAAGAGCTCCATGAACCTTCTGTAGGTGTCCACTACGGCATGCATGGTGAACCGCCGCTCATCGTCCGCAGGCACTGTGAGCGCCATTGGAGCCACAGAGGATACCCTCTCTGTATTTTTCATCGTGGGTGTGCTTCTTGTAAAATTGGGGCACGGTCAAAAGGTTGAAGAGACACAAGAGTTTAATGGCTGATGTAATAACTGGGGGCCGAACAGTTTGTAATCGTCACATCTTGTCACCGCGTTCCCAGCGGAGGATCCCAGTGCACGCTTGAGCACCCCACATGCGTTTAGTTTGACCACACATAGTCTTGAAAAGGCGCCAAATGTATCATTGGTGAGCCTGTTTCCACACAATCGCGCAGGTTACCATGCATAACCATGCAATATTCCCTCCCGGCTTTGTTTGGCCACGTGTCGGCTCGAAGAAGGGCCAATTGACAGGGCAAACACATTCGAGAATGGTACTCCTATCGTTCCCTTATACAAGGTCACAAACTCAAATTACAGGTACCAAGATAAAATTAATGAATGCTTTGCGAGCCTACTTTTCTTTTCGTTAACTGGTATCATTAATACTCCACATGTTGGGGAACGTAGTAATAATTCAAAATTTTCCTACGTGTCACCAAGATCAATCTAGGAGATGCTAGCAACGAGAGAGAGGGAGTGCATCTTCATACCCTTGAAGATCGCCAAGCGGAAGCATTACAGGAACGCGGTTGACGGAGTCGTACTCGCGGTGATTCAAATCGCAGAAGATCCGATCTAGCGCCGAACGGACGGCGCCTCCGCGTTCAACACACGTACAGCCCGGGGACGTCTCCTCCTTCTTGATCCAGCAAGGGGAGAGGAGAAGTTGAGGGAGAGCTCCGGCAGCACGACGGCGTGGTGGTGGAGCTTGTGGTATTCCTGCAGGGCTTCGCCAAGCACTGCGGAGGAGGAGGAAAAGTTGGAGGAGGAAGTGAAAGTGCAATCATGCCCTTACATTATGTTTTGATGTTGATGACAATATACATGTAGGGGACTAACAATGGTTGTTAAGTAAATCTCAGGTGTTAGTCCCCGGCTCATCGAAGTGTGTGGATCAAGGGCATACAAGTGATTTTACTCAAGGATGAAGCATAAAAATTGATTTGATATTTGGTTTCTTGAGTATAGGATCCCGCACTATTAAGAGGGGATCGGTAGGGTTAGTTAAAGACTTGCTCAAGTTACAATAATTCCTTGCTTCAATAAAAACTTAGGGTCACACAAAAATACTCTGTGCACATGTTCTGTTTGCTCCCTTGCCGGATGTCCGGGCTACCTGCCGGATGTCCGGGTCTCCTAGCCATGCCGAATGTCCGGTATTTTCCCCGGATGTCCGACTCCCTGTCATTCCAACACCAGTAAGTCTGCATGCTCACGCCGGATGTCCGGGCTACACCACGGATGTCCGGGTCTCCCAGCCACGCCGGATGTCCGTATTTCCCCCGGATGTCCGGCTCCCTGTCATCTCGACTCCAGTAGGTTTGCACGTTGCTGCCGGATGTCCGGGCTTCGCCCGGATGTCCGGGCCTTCCCGTGTCACCGGATGTCCGGTCCTTGCTCCGGATGTCCGATCCTTACTCCGGATGTCCGGCCCCCTCTGTTTTTCTCCTGGATTCTCCTCTGTTCTTCTAGTGCCTCGCCAGCCCGGATGTCCGGCCACCCTGCCCGGATGTCCGGCCTGCCCATTCACTTGTGCTATAACGACCACATTTGTGCTTACACTATATATAGCCCTTCTTCCCCACGGGAGAGGGTTGACCATTCACTTTGAACAAACCCTAGAACACCTCTCACTCTCTCTCTCTCACTCCTCCACACCAAATCTTAGATCCCCAAGGGATTTGAGAGCATTTGAGAGAAGTTGTCCGATCAAGTGATAGATCCACTCCATCCCCTTCTTTGCACCCAAGGAATTCGTGATTTGAGCAAGTCTTGAGCTTTTCCCCATCGTTCTTATTACTCTTGGAGGTTGGAGACTCCTAGGCGGTAGGAGTCTTTCGGAGAGGAATCGACCTTTCTGATTACCCCCCGGAAAGTTTGTGAGGATTTGGAGACCACCCCAAGGTCTACCACTAGTGGTTGAGAAACGCCTCCATGGTGTTGTCTCAAAGGGAGAATAGGGTGAGCCTTCGTGGCGTTGGTGTGCCTTCATGGTAACATCCACCTCTCTAACGGTGACGTAGCTTCCCTCTAAGGAAGTGAACATCGGCATACATCCTCGTCTCCCGGAGTTGCGGTTATTCCTAACCCTAACTCCCTACCTGTGGTTACTTGTCTCTGAGTACTTACTTATATCATATTGTACTTGCTTACTTACATACTTGCTTATCTTGCTTAGCACTTAGTACTTCACTTGCAATTGTTAGGCTCACCTTCATATTCCGCATTATTGCCTAAAATTGCTAAGTAACAATTAAAATTTGTAATTGTACCTATTCACCCCCCTCTAGGTCCATCTCGATCCTTTCAGGAAGGGGCTGCGCCAGGGAAGGGGTGCGGCTGCCCTCTCTCTCCCTCACTATATATAGGGGGAAGGGGGGAGGAGGAGGCGCCCTAGGGTTTCCCTAGGGGAGGGGCGGCGGCCACAGGGAAAACCCTAGATGGGTTTGGGCGCCCCCACCCCTAGGAAACTTGCCCCCCAAGCCGGGAGGGGTGGCTGCCCTAGGGGAGGCACCCCAACCTCTCCAGGTTACGTGAGATGGGGTGGGAGGGGCGCTCAGCCCCTTAGTGGGCTGATGTGCCCCCTCCCCTTGGCCCATAAGGCCCCCCAACGCTTGCCGGGGCCTCCGAAACCCCTTTCGGACACACTGGTCGTCACCCGGTACCCCTGGAACAATTCCGGACTCCAATACCCTTCGTCCAATATATCGATCTTCACCTCCGGACCATTCCGGAGTTCCTCGTCACGTCCGGGATCTCATCCGGGACCCCGAACAACCTTTTGGTTACCACATACTATTTCCCATAACAACTCTAGCGTCACCGAACCTTAAGTGTGTAGACCCTACGGGTTCGGGAACCATGCAGACATGACCGAGACACCTCTCGGCCAATAACCAATAGCCGGATCTGGATACCCATATTGGCTCCCACATGTTCCATGATAATCTCATCGGATGAACCACGATGTCGGGGATTCAATCAATCCCGTATACAATTCCCTCTGTCTATCGGTATGTTACTTGCCCGAGATTCGATCGTCGGTATCCCCATACCTCGTTCAATCTCGTTACCGGCAAGTCTCTTTACTCATTCCGTAATGCATGATCCCGTGACTAACTCCTTAGTCACACTGAGCTCATTATGATGATGCATTACCGAGTGGGCCCAGAGATACCTCTCCATCATACGGAGTGACAAATCCCAGTCTCGATTCGTGCCAACTCAACACACTCTTTTGGAGCTACCTGTAGTGCACCTTTATAGCCACCTAGTTACGTTGTGACGTTTGGTACAGCCAAAGCATTCCTACGGTATCCGGGAGTTGCACAATCTCATGGTCTAAGGAAATGATACTTGACATTAGAAAAGCTCTTAGCAGACGAACTACACGATCTTGTGCTATGCTTAGGATTGGGTCTTGTCCATCACATCATTCTCCTAATGATGTGATCCCGTTATCAATGACATCCAATGTCCATGGTCAGGAAACCATAACCATCTATTGATCAACGAGCTAGTCAACTAGAGGCTCACTAGGGACATGTTGTGGTCTATGTATTCACACATGTATTACGGTTTCCAGTTAATACAGTTATAGCATGAACAATAGACAATTATCATGAACAAGGAAATATAATAATAACCAGTTTATTATTGCCTCTAGGGCATATTTCCAACAGTCTCCCATTTGCACTAGAGTCAATAATCTAGTTCACATCACTATATGATTGTAATGAATCCAACACCCATGGGGTTTGATCATATCTTGCTTGTGAGAGAGGTTATTAGTCAACGGGTCTGAACCTTTCAGGTCCGTGTGTGCTTTACAAATCTCTATGTCATCTTGTAGATGCCGCTACCACGCGCTATTTGGAGCTATTCCAAATAACTGCTCTACTCTATGAATCCGGTTTTACTACTCAGAGTCATCCGGATTAGTGTCAAAGTTTGCATCAACGTAACCCTTTACGACGAACTCTTTTACCACCTCCATAATCGAGAAAATTCCTTAGTCCACTAGTTACTAAGGATAACCTCGACCGCTGTCCTGTGATCCATTACTGGATCACACTTGTACCCCTTGACTGACTCATGGCAAGGCACACTTCAGGTGCGGTACACAGCATAGCATACTGTGGAGCCTACGTCTAAAGCATAGGGGACGACCTTCATCCTTTCTCTCTCTTCTGCCGTGGTCAGGTCTTGAGTCTTACTCAATACTCACACCTTACAACACAGCCAAGAACTCCTTCTTTGCCGATCTATTTTGAACTCCTTCAAAATCTTGTCACGGTGTGTGTTCATTTGGAAGTACTATTAAGCGTTTTTGATCTATCCTTATAGATCTTGATGCTCAATGTTCAAGTAGCTTAATCCAGGTTTTCCATTGAAAAACACTTTTCAAATAACCCTATATGCTTTCCAGAAATTCTACATCATTTCTGATCAACAATATGTCAACAACATATACTCATCAGAAATTCTATAGTGCTCCCACTCACTTCTTTGGAAATACAAGTTTCTCATAAACTTTGTATAAACCCAAAATCTTTGATCATCTCATTAAAGCGTATATTCCAACTCTGAGATGCTTACTCCAATCCCTATAAGGATTGCTGGAGCTTTGAATACTTGTTAGCATCTTATAGGATTGACAAAACCTTCTGGTTGTATCACATACAACCTTTCCTCAAGAAAATCGTCGAGGAAGCAATGTTTTGACATCCTATCTGCAAGATTTCATAAATAATGCAGTAACTGCTAATATAATTCCAACAGACTCTTAGCATCGCTACGAGTGAGAAAGTCTCATCGTAGTCAACTCCTTGAACTTGTCGGAAAACATCTCAACGACAAGTCGAGCTTTCTTAATGGTGATACTTACCATCATTGTCCGTTTTCCCTTTTAAAATCCATCTATACTTTGTTTTCATACATGGATCCTCTCGGATTCTATGGCCTCGAGCCATTCGTCGGAATCCGGGCCCACCATCGCTTCTCCATAGCTCGTAGGTTCATTGTTGTCTAGCAACATGACCTCCAAGACATGATTACGTACCACTCTGAAGTAGTACGTATCCTTGACGATCTATGAGTTTTGGTAGTGACTTGATCCGAAGTTTCATGATCAATATCATCAGCTTCCACTTCAATTGGTGTAGGCGCCACAGGAACAACTTCCTGTGCCCTGCTGCACACTAGTTGAAGTGACGGTTCAATAACCTCATCAAGTCTCCACCATCCTCCCACTCAATTCTTTCGAGAGAAACTTTTCCTCGAGAAAGGATCCGATTCTGGAAACAATCCCTTTTGCTTCCAGATCTGAGACAGGAGGCATACCCAACTGTTTTTGGGTGTCCTATGAAGATGCATTTATCCGCTTTGGGTTCGAGCTTATTAGTCTGAAACCTTTTCACATAAGCGTCGCAGCCCCAAACTTTTAAGAAACGACAACTTAGGTTTCTCTAAACCATAATTCATACGGTGTCATCTCAACGGAGTTACGTGCTGCCCTATTTAAAGTGAATGCGGTTGTCTCTAATGCCTAACCCATAAACGATAGTGGTAATTCGATAAGAGACATCATGGTATGCACCATATCCAATAGGGTGCATTTATGATGTTCGGACACACCATCACACTATGGTGTTCCAGGAAGTATTAGTTGTGAAACAAATTCCACAATGTCTTAATTGTGTGCCAAACTCGTAACTCAGATATTCATCTCTATGATCATATCATAGACATCTTATCCTCTTGTCACGGCGATCTTCTACTTCACTCTGAAATTACTTGAACCTTTCAATAATTCAGACTTGTGTTTTATCAAGTAAATATACTCAGCATCTACTCAAATCATCTGTGAAGTAAGAACATAACGATATCCACTGCGTGCCTCAGCACTCATTGGACTGCACACATCAAAATGTATTACTTCCAACAAGTTGCTTTCTTGTTCCATCTCACTGAAACCGAGGCCTTTCAGTCATCTTGCCCATGTGGTATGATTTGCATGTCTCAAGTGATTCAAAATCAAGTGAGTCCAAACGATCCATCTGCATGGAGTTTCTTCATGCGTATACACCAATAGACATGGTTCGCATGTCTCAATCTTTTCAAACACGAGTGAGTCCAAAGATCCATCAACATGGAGCTTCTTCATGCGTTTTATACCAATATGACTCAAATGGCAGTGCCACAAGTATGTGGTACTATCATTACTATCTTATATCTTTTGGCATGAACATGTGTATCACTACGATCGAGATTCAATAAACCATTCATTTTAGGTGCAAGACCATTGAAGGTATTATTCAAATAAACAGAGTAACCATTATTCTCCTTAAATGAATAACCGTATTGCGATAAACATAATCCAATCATGTCTATGCTCAACGCAAACACCAAATAACAATTATTTAGGTTTAGTACCAATCCCGATGGTAGAGGGAGCGTACGATGTTTGATCACATCAACCTTGGAAACACTTCCAACACATATCGTCGTCTCACCTTTGGCTAGTCTCCATTTATTCTGTAGCCTTTTATTTCGAGTTACTAACACTTAGCAACCGAACCGGTATCTAATACCCTGGTGCTACTAGGAGTACTAGTAAAGTACACATTAATATAATGTATATCCAATATACTTCTGTCGGCCTTGCCAGCCTTCTCATCTACCAAGTATCTAGGGTAGTTCTGCTTCAGTGACCGTTCCCCTTATTACAGAAGCACTTAGTCTCGGGTTTGGGTTCAACCTTGGGCTTCTTCACTAGAGCAGCAACTGATTTGCCGTTTCATGAAGTATCCCTTCTTGCCCTTGCCCTTCTAGAAACTAGTGGTTTTACTAACCATCAACAATTGATGCTCCTACTTAATTTCTACTTTCGCGGTGTCAAACGTCGCGAATAGCTCAAGGATCATCATATCTATCCCTGATATGTTATAGTTCATCACGAAGCTCTAGTAGCTTTTGGTAGTGACTTTGGAGAACCATCACAATCTCATATGGAAGATTAACTCCCACTCGATTCAAGTGATTGTAGTACTCAGACAATCTCAGCACATGCTCAACGATTGAGCCTTTTCTCCCTTAGTTTGCAGGCTTAAGAAACTTGTCAGAGGTCTCATACCTCTTGACGTGGGCACTAGCCTGAAATCCCAATTTCAGTTCTTGGAACATCTCATATGTTCCGTGACATTTCAAAAATGTCTTCGGTGCCTCAATTCTAAACCGTTTAACATTTCGCACTGAACTATCACGTAGTCATCAAAACGTGTATGTCAGATGTTCGCAACATCCACAGACGACGCTTGAGATTCAGCACACCGAGCGGTGCATTAAGGACATAAGCCTTATGCGCAACAATGAGGATAATCCTCAGTTTACGGACCCAGTCCGCATAATTGCTACTATCAACTTTCAACTAAATTTTCTCTAGGAACATATCATTCATCACATCCTTCTGGCCATATTACATCACATGACACTTGCTGCAAAAACAAGTTAGACGTCCTCTAATTGTTGTTGCAAATTTTTTACGTGGCTGCTATAGGTTTCTAGCAAGAACGTTTCTTACCTATGCCAAAACCACAACGTGATATGCCAATTTCTATTTACCCTTCATAAGGACCCTTTTCATCGAATCCGATCCGACTAAAGTGGGAGAGACAGACACCCGCTAGCCACCTTATGCAACTAGTGCATGTCAGTCGGTGGAACCTGTCTCACGTAGGCGTACGTGTAAGGTCGGTCCGGGCCGCTTCATCCCACGATGCCGCCGAATCAAGATAAGACTAGTAATGGCAAGTAAATTGACAAAATCGACGCCCACAACAACTTGTGTTCTACTCGTGCATAGAAACTACGCATAGACCTAGCTCATGATGCCACTGTTGGGGAACGTAGTAATAATTCAAAATTTTCCTACGTGTCACCAAGATCAATCTAGGAGATGCTAGCAACGAGAGAGAGGGAGTGCATATTCATACCATTGAAGATCGCTAAGCGGAAGCGTTACAGGAATGCGGTTGACGGAGTCGTACTCGCGGCGATTCAAATCGTAGAAGATCCGATCTAGCGCCGAACAGGCGGCGCCTCTGCGTCAACACACGTACAACCCGGGGACGTCTCCTCCTTGATCCAGCAAGGGGAGAGGAGAAGTTGAGGGAGAGCTCCGGCAGCACGACGGCGTGGTGGTGGAACTTGTGGTATTCCTACAGGGCTTCGCCAAGCACCGCGGAGGAGGAGGAAGAGTTGGAGGAGGAAGGGGCTGCGCCAGGGAAGGGGTGCGGCTGCCCTCTCTCTCCCTCACTATATATAGGGGGAACGGGGGAGGAGGAGGCGCCCTAGGGTTTCCCTAGGGGAGGGGCGGCGGCCACAGGGCAAACCCTAAATGGGTTTGGGCGCCCCCACCCCTAGGAAACTTGCCCCCCAAGCCGGGAGGGGTGGCTGCCCTAGGGGAGGCACCCCAACCTCTCCAGGTTACGTGAGATGGGGTGGGAGGGGCGCTCAGCCCCTTAGTGGGCTGATGTGCCCCCTCCCCTTGGCCCATAAGGCCCCCCAACGCTTGCCGGGGCCTCCGAAACCCCTCTCGGACACACTGGTCGTCACCCGGTAACACCGGAACAATTCCGGACTCCAATACCCTTCGTCCAGTATATCGATCTTCACCTCCGGACCATTCCGGAGTTCCTCGTCACGTCCGGGATCTCATCCGGGAACCCGAACAACCTTTGGTAACCACATACTATTTCCCATAAAAACTCTAGCGTCACCAAACCTTAATGTGTAGACCCTACGGGTTCGGGAACCATGCAGACATGACCGGGACACCTCTCGGCCAATAACCAATAGCCGGATCTGGATACCCATATTGGCTCCCACATGTTCCACGATAATCTCATCGGATGAACCACGATGTCGGGGATTCAATCAATCCCGTATACAATTCCCTTTGTCTATCGGTATGTTACTTGCCCGAGATTCGATCGTCGGTATCCCCATACCTCGTTCAATCTGGTTACCGGCAAGTCTCTTTACTCGTTCCGTAATGCATGATCCCGTGACTAACTCCTTAGTCACACTAAGCTCATTATGATGATGCATTACCGAGTGGGCCCAGAGATACCTCTCCGTCATACGGAGTGGCAAATCCCAGTCTCGATTCGTGCCAATTCAACAGACACTTTCGGAGCTACCTGTAGTGCACCTTTATAGCCACCCAGTTACGTTGTGACGTTTAGTACACCCAAAGCATTCCTACGGTATCCAGGAGTTGCACAATCTCATGGTCTAAGGAAATGATACTTGACATTAGAAAAGCTCTTAGCAGACGAACTACACGATCTTGTGCTATGCTTAGGATTGGGTCTTGTCCATCACATCATTCTCTTAATGATGTGATCCCGTTATCAATGACATCCAATGTCCATGGTCAGGAAACCATAACCATCTATTGATCAACGAGCTAGTCAACTAGAGGCTCACTAGGGACATGTTGTGGTCTATGTATTCACACATGTATTACGGTTTCCAGTTAATACAGTTATAGCATGAACAATAGACAATTATCATAAACAAGGAAATATAATAATAACCATTTTATTATTGCCTCTAGGGCATATTTCCAACACCACATGCATGCAAGGAAGGAATGAGAAGGAACTAGCTGAGTGTCAATATGACTACATGCATGCAAGTATTAAACAAGTTGCTAGTACGAGGAAACATCATTACTTTTTGCCTTGATTACTGTTGGTGGCCTTGTATAAATACAAAATATATTTTTCATAGTGGCCTTGTATAAGGGAATGGAGGGAGTAAATGAAATCAAGTCCACTAAGGTCCAGATATCATTGCATATTAAGGTCAAAATAGTACTACCACTATACGACTCTCATACGATGCCATTTTTAGGATTGTACCACAAAAGCCCGAAATATTACAAGGTTCAGATTCCAGAATCGCAAGGATGAAATTTGAAGATTACAAGATTCAAACCGACGTTAAAATGAAATTCAGCTCATGCAGCTGTAGACACCCGCGTTGATCCGTTGAACATGAACATATGAGAGGCTCAAACTGATTTTACAACTAGTTTCGCCACCTCAACATTTCTACAAGGGGATCAGCCACTGACAAGTCATGGATAAGCTTGACATAATGACTTCTGATTACTTTGTCAATTGAACTTGCAAAATAAAATTTAGCTTTTGCAGAGCCTTTTCCATTCTGCCGTAGCCGCCGACGCTGATCAACAAACCATTCAATTTTGCGCGATAAATGTAGGGCAAACCTCATTAACTTTAGCACACTTGCTCTCACAACAAGGAACCTGGCGAATATAATCTGCAGTAAGGTCCCTCGGTAGGAGTTCAAAGTTATTTCTGAGAGATGGAGATCAAGGCATTCGATGAGATTGTTATATTGTATCACATTATCCACTACCGTGCCATTCATTATCTACAAAAGAAGAGAACGTATTAGTGCCTACATGCAGTTTCACTACTAGGGTTTTCCCTAGTAGTGGCGCGGGTTTTAGTGCTATGAGTAGCGCAGGTGGCTGTGCTACTACTACGACGCTACAGGTAAGTGGTAGTAGTAGCGGGGTCTAACCCAGCGCTACTACTAATAACTGTATCAGTAGTGCTGGTCAGTCACGCACTACTATTAAGTAGATGTAGCGCTTTTCCTGCCCCGCGCTGTTGCTGTATCTTTCAACATTTTTTTGCTTCCTATTAATGTAGAACAACACCCGTTTCAATAAACTGCAATTTCACATATACCACAATACCAGATACTCCTATATAGTCATACAGTAGTCATACAATATCATAAAGCATTATAGGTATTCATATGTAGTCAACATGCATCCTCACATGAATATAGCATATATGATAAGCAGTACTAGGTAGTCTTACAACCACACATATATAGCAGTTCTACTAGGTATAGTCATACAGCCACACACATATGTAGTTCTAGATGATATCAACGATGATCATCATCCTCAAGCCTGGGCGGTGGGTGTTCCTGATAGTAATTAGGATGGCCTGTCCAACACGAAGATTCTTGCCAACGAGGAAGCTCTTCCATCCAACCGAGTTTAAGTGTGTGCGACCGTCCGTGTCCATACCGTACGCACAGGTGGTGACGGAGCCCCTTGCGGTAAGGCGTATTCCAGCCGAGCCTTCTTTATCAGGCTCGATACCACAACTCACAGATAGGCTCTTTGGCAATTTCTGAATAAGAAAAACATATCAATTAATAAGTAGCCTCGCACATACTCTTGCAAATATATTTCTACTAAGTATAGATTTCTACACTATCAAAAGACACAGTACTACACATTTCTACTAAGCATGAATTCTACTAATAAGTATGGATTATCTACACTATTAATAGTTCCTTGGATTCTACACTAATAAGCATGTCATCGGACTCTACACTAAAGCATATTGCTACGTCTTGAGCTTGCGTTGGTTTTCCTTGAAGAGGAAAGGGTGATGCAGCAATAGTAGCGTAAGTATTTCCCTCAGTTTTTAAGAACCAAGGTATCAATCCAGTAGGAGGCTCCTCAAAAGTCCCACGCACCTACACAAACAAACAAAGAACTCGCAGCCAACGCAATAAAGGGGTTGTCAATCCCTTCACGGCCACTTGCAAAAGTGAGATCTGATAGAGATAGTATGATAAGATAAATATATTTTTGGTATTTTATAATATAGATGCAAAAAGTAAAGATGCAAATAAAAGTAGATTGAAAGCTTATATGATAAAAGATAGACCCGGGGGCCATAGGTTTCACTAGTGGCTTCTCTCAAGATAGCATAAGTATTACGGTGGGTGAACAAATTACTGTCGAGCAATTGATAGAAAAGCGAATAATTATGAGATTATCTAGGCATGATCATGTATATAGGCATCACGTCCGCGACAAGTAGACCGACTCCTGCCTGCATCTACTACTATTACTCCACACATCGACCGCTATCCAGCATGCATCTAGAGTATTAAGTTCATAAGAACAGAGTAATGCATTAAGAAAGATGACATGATGTAGAGGGATAAACTCAAACAATATGATATAAACCCCATCTTTTTATCCTCGATGGCAACAATACAATACGTGCCTTGCAACCCTTTCTGTCACTGGGTAAGGACACCGCAAGATTGAACCAAAAGCTAAGCACTTCTCCCATGGCAAGAAAGATCAATCTAGTAGGCCAAACCAAACTGATAATTTGAAGAGACTTGCAAAGATAACTCAATCATACATAAAAGAATTCAGAGGAGATTCAAATATTTCTCATAGATAAACTTGATCATAAACCCACATCGGATCTCGACAAACACACCGCAAAAAGAGTTACATCGAATAGATCTCCACAAGAGAGGGGGAGAACATGGTATTGAGATCCAAAAAGAGAGAACAAGCCATCTAGCTAATAACTATGGACCCGAAGGTCTGTGGTAAACTACTCACAACTCATCGGAGGGGCTATGGTGTTGATGTAGAAGCCCTCCGTGGTCGATTCCCCCTCCGGCAGAGCGCCGGCGAAGGCTCCAAGATGGGATCTCGCGGATACAGAAGGTTGCGGCGGTGGAAATTGTTTTTCGTTGGCTCTCTGGATGTTTTTGGGGTACGTAGGTATATATAGGAGGAAGAAGTACGTCGGTGGCCGCTCGAGGGGCCCAGGAGACAGGGGCGCGCCAGGAGGGGTGGGCGCGCCCTCCTATCTCCTGGCCGCCTCGATTGCTTCTTGACTTGCACTCCAAGTCCTCTGGACCACGTTCCTTCCAAAAATCACGCTCCCGAAGGTTTCATTCCGTTTGGACTCCGTTTGATATTCCTTTTCTTTGAAATACTTAAATAGGCAAAAAAAAACAGCAATACGGGCTGGGCTTCCGGTTAGTAGGTTAGTCCCAAAAATGATATAAATGTGTAAAATAAAGCCCATAAACAGAGACATTGAACCCGTCAAGAAGCTTCAGAAGTGTATCGCCGCAGCGCAGCAAGGGACGTTCTTTCTCGACAGAGAGAATGATGAGCTTATAGAGGCCCTCTGGAATCCTGAGCACCCTGGATGAACACGAGGCACGCCAGGCTCCGTCGCGTGGAAGGTTGGGTTTCTCGGCGCAGGAGGTTACAAAACCCGGGAGATGAAGAGGAAACTTGCGCAGAGCAAAATGCAGAAGCTCAATGCAAGAGTACAAAAGCTAGAGGAACAAGTTGAGAGCCAGCGAGCTGCCGGAGCTACCCCGCCATCTTAGCGGAGAAGCGGCATGGCTTCCACGGAGCTCATTCAGCGGCCTGACTTCACGGCTCCTAGCTACCCTGTGGATGCTATCACGGAGGCTCAACATTGCCAGCTTATGACGAAATGGCAGAACCTCACCTTGAAGGCGGCTGTCGGCTCTGTTGCACCTCCTCAACCCGACGAAACTTTTCACTACCATCCGATTCCACATGGCTATGCTGTTGTGACAGTGGATGAAGTAATGGAGGGATTTGAGGAGCTCGAGCTTGAACACCCTACAGGTGAAGGGGAGACTCAACTGAGTTATGCTCTGAGGACTACATGTCTATGGCGGAAGGAGTACATCAAGCTTCTGAACTGGACGCCTCCGCCTCCTCCTCCTCCAGCGAGTCAGGGCACACCGCCTCCTCCTCATCCTCCTCCGACGAGTGATCAAGGCACTCCACCTCCTTCTACGTCTCCTCCAGCGCGTGAGGCCGGCACTCCGCCTCCGCCTTCGCCTCCTTCGGCGCGTCCGAGCATTCCGCCTCCTCCTCTGCCTCGTCAGCAACGGCGGAAGACAGCCGCCGCCGCTCCGGCTGCTCTGGCGCGTCGGAGCACTCCGCCTCCTTCTCCGCCTCATAAGCAATGATGGAAGAGAGACGCCGCCGCTTCGGCGGCTAGCAATACAGCGAGAGGTGGGAGGCAATACAGATACAGTCCATCTCTCAAGACTCCTGAAAAGTTACCATACGAGAGGACCGAGGAGGAAAACGCGGAGATCAGTCAAGCCGAAGTGAGGGACTTTTTTGCAAAGAAACCTCCACCTTCGAAGGAGACTATAGATCCGGTGAAAGCGAAGTGCACTATCGATGCCCTGAAGCGACCACCACCGCCTTCGCCGGATGACAACCATGTCCGCGCCCTTAAAAAGACATTGGAAGATGCGCGGCGGTCGGGAACTACTTCAAGTGATAAAAGGTTAGTAGAACAAAGAAGTGGTGGAAAAAATTCCCAGCTCGGCGAACAGGCAAACCAATCGCGCCCCCGCTCAAGGTGTCTAGCGATATCGTCGCAAATCTGCCGGGGATGGTGCCCGGTACCAATCCTGCTGATTACCTGGGCGATGATGTAGTGTTTGATATAATGGAGGTGGACCAATTCAGATACCAGTATGGGAAGCGTCTCGTCAAAGATGGAAGTCCTCCTCTAACAACAATGATGCAAAGATTCCATGAATGGTACATGGAAACATGCAGCAAGTCTGGGAAGGATGCTTTGATGATGAGAATTAAAGAGGAGCACGACTTTGTTGGACAAGATCTGATTACTGTTGATTTTGACGAGTTTTCCAGTTCTACAATCAAAAGGCCCTCGACAAATCACTCATGGCTTGCTACTGTCTGTAAGTACTACTTATGTAATTAAGTCTCTATATATAGCTCAGCTCTTTCATTGCATGTATATATAATTATCCTCACTATATTATGCAGACTGAAGGTCGTCGAATGCGAAAAAGCACAAATCTATGACATTGGGTTCATTAACCCAAATGTCATACATGAATGGACGGTTAAACACAATGTCTCAGAAACCAAGGACAACTTGCTACAATCGTTGCTCAAAAATCAAAGCAAAGATAAAATACTCTTTCCTTACAACTTCAAGTGAGTGTTACTGTCTTATGCATATTCGGTTTCCCTTATTACTCGAGGTTATAGTAATGTAACTGATGAGTTATGCATGCGTGCGCAGCTTCCACTTTATTCTCCTAGAGATTAAGCTTGTGCGGGGAGAAGTAACCATCATAGACTCGAGACGAAAAGATCCCGAGGACTATGCGGACATGACTCGAAAACTCCAGAAGTAAGTTCAATCGATCATTATCGCACCATATCGGGAACTTTGTTCATTTCCTGATATCAAGTAATTATTTTTCTTTGTCTGGCAGATTTCGGAAAGAGTTCACCGTAATTACTCCGGGACTGCCAAGCGAGCTGCGATTTAAACACCCGAAAGTAAGTACTACTACCTAGTTTCGCGCATCTCCCATTGATTCTAGCTAGTTTCATCAATACCATTTAGCATGCTTGCTTATCAGTTTGATTGACCTCTATTTCTCGTAAAGTGCTTGTGGCAGGAAGCCGGGAATGATTACTGTGGATACTACGTTTGCGAGTTCATCTACAACGCGACGGCCTCTAATAAGCGGGCTACTCTGAAAAACAATATGAAGTGCATAAGCAAAAATATTCACAATTTTATTTTATTACCATCATTTGTGTTGAGTTTCATTCATACACATATATTAACTCTCTTCTTCAATTTAGATCTGGCAGATGTGGGATGGACTCCTACCAAAAGATCACATACGGGCAATTCAAGAGGAATTGGCGGGATTCTTTCTTGACCACGTGATCAATCCAGCCGGAGAATACCATGTGAAACTTGACTTCAAATGTTAGGGATTGTAAGAGATCTTATATTGTACTCCTTCCGTTCCTAAATATTTGTCTTTCTAGACATTTCAAATGGACTATCACATACGGATGTATGTAGACATATTTTAGAGTGTAGATTCACTCATTTTGCTCCGTATGTAGTCACTTGTTGAAATGTCTAGAAAGACAAATATTTAGGAACGGAAGGAGTATATATGTAGCTAGTAGCGTCGGATAGATATGTGAAAACTTGTTGTTCGACCAATCTCTCAGAGAAGGAGAGGTCGATCACTTCTCTCTATATATGTTCATGACGATCTTGTGTACTTAATGGTTTCCTTCATTTGCTTACTAGCTAGCATGTTGAGTTCTCTCTATACGTATAGTACGTAGCGTCGACCGAGCACGGAGATAAGAGAGGTCACTTCTCTCTATTAGCTAGCTAACACAATATATGAAACCCCTAAATTAACTCTCCACCCCCCCCCCCCCCCCTAAAAAAACAAAAATCCCAGCTCCTGAGCTACTGACGCGTGTATTTTCTTTCAAAGGGGACCAAAGGCCCTCCTGCCTGGGCTCGCCGCAGTGGCCACGTGGAGCACCATCTGTCCCGGTTCATAAGCGAACCGGGACTAAAGGTGTTGGGCTTTAGTCCCGACCCTTTAGTCCCGATTCCAGAACCGGGACAAATTGGCCTCTGGATCTGGGACAAATGGGTCTTTTTCTACTAGTGACATATCTCTACAACTACATACCCTGGCATAAAATATATGACTACATACCCCAATAATACATATTATTATACCTCGCATATTCACTACATACCCCGACGTGAAATATATGAGTACATACCCCAATAATATGTAGGTATTATCCCTAATTGTTTTTCGAAGTATATAGTCGCAAATAAGTGAATATGATACCCCAATTGTTTTATGGATATATGTCCACGAAAATGTGTGGGCACCATACATATTATTTTTTATGTACTATATACTCGCAAATACGTGATCTAAATCTCTTATGTGGAAAGGTATGAGAGAAAAAAGCAATAAAAGGAAATGCTTCATGTTGTTTCATAAATGGAATGTCTTGCATGCAAATAAATTAGGAAAGAAAACAAAAGTTCTGCTAACGGGTTGGACCCGGTCAAGGTTCTTAAGACAAACCACACTAGTACCACCCGCTGCGAGTACGCGCGTTGCACTGGCTACACGGCTCCAGGACCTGGAACCTAACACCCGAGGGAACTCTCCCTGCAATGTATCTTTTGGCAACCTTAACAGCTCTGTGAGCCTCGGCGATACAACCCTCGGTCATCATCTCGCAACTCCTTTTCATCTTTCTTGATTTGCCATTAATATCACACCTCCTACCAGACCACAAGGTTGTGTCTAGTGTGATGGACTCAAGCCGAGGAGTGTTCTCAACCATATAGATCACAAACTGAACCAGATTTTTTTCCGAACAAAACCCCATGATCGTCACCTGTCTGAGACAATCATGTCGGCACTGTGGCTTCCACCTTGGATCATCAGCGGCATTCTCGCCTCCAACAACAGAATCAGGCCTCAAGACATTCGCATATACCTGGATATGCATATGTACGTACAATCAACATTGTTTATTGATAAATGTAATGTTATCTCTAAAAGATGTGGCTTACGCGTAGGATGAATGAATCCAAGGCCGGAGAAGCATCAAGAAAGGAAATCAAAGACAGAACAGCTTGTGGTCTTTTGATGTAAATTTCCAACTTCTTGAGACGGGGAAACTTGGAGTGCAGCATTGGGATGTTGACATCCTGAAAAACGACAAGTCCACAGACAAATCATGCCTTTCAATATACATGTGTTATATACATTCAAATCATTATTCACTATATACCTGCCGATCTGATAATTTCATTAGCAGCTGGCATGTAAAGTGTGTTAAGACCAACATAAAATAAAAACAGAAAACAGTTCTCTTGCCACTTATTAGTTTCTTATTTGAACATTTATTCTTACCTTGAATATTGTTAAGGTGCACGAAAACTCTCAAGGTCTTAACCATTTATTCTTATTTGAACATTTATTCTTACTTTGAAACTTCGAGTGCAGCATTGAAACATGTAAATGTGGCACCTCTTATATGAAAGGTTAATTTATATTAAATTTAAAATATTACAAAAGCGCAAAATATATAAGCCCTTATACCAAGCACTGTACAGTTAGACCTAAAATCAGAAAATGTTGTTGATAATTTCAGATGATGTGCACATCTCAAGGATTAATACCATGATTTTTTCGAAAGAAGAAATACTGAAATAATACGTAATAATTTATTCAAGAACGATGATTCTCAGTTATACAGTGACTTGGGAGTAATTATGAGACAATAAGCATAGAACGGATCAAGAAATTCCAAACCATTGTATGAAGAATTATGAAATTGGATTAAAGAGTTTAGACTTCAGATGGAAACTATTGTATCATAACCATCCACTTTATATGTTTATACAGAATAACCTGTAAAAACCCAATGCATACCTCATGAGAAGACACCAGGGTCAGGCTCCTAACATTTCGTGTGATGGATGGAAGCCTCGTACGAGCATAAGACAGCATGCGGGACGGACGGGAAGATGAAAAATACACATCCCTAAGCGGTGAAGGATCCACAACCGAGATTTTTACTAGGGCTCCATCAAAGTGAAAAGAGGAGAGCCTTGGAGCATTGATCTCTACCACCTGGAGCTTCTCACACAATTTAATAGTGAGGAGCTTGAGTTGCTGCAGCATGGAAGGTATCTTCAAGCATATTATCGCATTGCATCGAAAGATATATAACTGCTGTAAGGCGAAAGATTTCGAGAGCAAGTGCCCTAATCCCTCATCAGTAATGTGGACAGAAAACAGAGATAATGCGTTCAGTCTTCTCAAGCAGCCAAGTGTTGTTGTGGGACGAAAAACGCAAGCGCTGAGGTGGAGAGACCGAATTGAACTTGCAGCTGCATCATCAGACAAAACCGAACATGGGAAGCTGTACTTTTTGTTCATGAAGTAAGACATCTCCAATTTAAGTTCTTTGATCCCCGAACGAACAGCAATCTGCAACCATCTGTCCAGGTATGAAGGGTCAATATTTTTGCAAGATAGGAGGCAGAGATTGAGTGTCTCCACCCCATTGCCAGAATGATTCTTAAGAATGCTGTCAACTCTGTCGATGAGAAAGATTTCCCAATCCTCGGATTTCTTGTGAGCCAACCCAAGTGCTGACACGTTGAATGTAAGGTTGGAATAGCATCTCCAGAAAAGCAGAAATCCATGGGAGACGCAGGCGGCACGAGCAGCATCTTGCAGTGGCAAGAGAGAATATATATGGTGCATGATGTCCTGCAGAACCAAGGTTGAAAAGTTCAAAAGTTAGGCTGACCTCATTTATTTCGAATAAACAACAAAATCACTTATATCTCGCTTGTAAATTACTAGCTCATTTACTCTGCATCAAGACAAACTATTTCGACGAAGAGGGTGCATCAACTGGGTTATTTCTATGAAACTTGTGTCGGCAGAATTATGATGCCAGAGACAACAAATTGAGACATTGGCAAAGTGAAAACCAGTCTCTGTTGACGAATATATTACAATTAGAGATGTAGTATGCATGTGTTAGCCAATGCATACTGTGCTAGCAGGTACCATGGTGATAGTTTACTTGTAACTACAATTCTTGACTACCAGGGAAGGGAAGCATACCACGGGGAGTTTCTCAAACGCATCTTCTGAAGACCTTGATCGACTATCTGCAATGATACGGGCCTTGTTTGTAAGTAGTACGTATTTCATAATGTGACTGAAATCTTGCATATTTGAGTGCACTATATATGCCGATTTGAATATGCCACGGCCGTCACAAAGAAGCTACCAAACCACATCTACCATACATAAAATTAGCAGAAATCAGGGATCTGGATTTGGTTCCTTGCAATATCTGAAGTTGGCCGGGGGGGGGGGGGGGGGGGGGGGGGGGGGGAGGGGGGGTAGAGGCCGGAGCCGGGGAAGACGGTCGGTTTGGTGAACAAAACAACGGCGGGGGGACGGAAACCGGCGGGCGCGTCGGTAGTTTACATAAGAAGAGAGGGCGTACTTGCAGGAGGAGTACAGAAGAGTTCCCTCAGCCGCTGCTTCGTGCTGCGCACGGCGGCGTAGATTGCAGAGAAGAGCTCCCGCAGTCGCTGCTTGGCGCTGCGGACGACGGCGTAGATTCCCATGGAGAAGGCCCTGGCGCCGACGGAGAACGGCGGAATCGTTTTGCTTCCAGTTGGATCGATCCAGAAGACCACCGGTGCGGCTTGGCCTTATACACGGACACGGCCCGGGCCGAAGACAATCACCAGGAGGACCTTTTTTTTTTCTTTGAGGCAAATCAGAATCACTAGTCCGGACACGGCGCTGGCCCTCACGCCCCGTCGCTATGGGCCAGCCCAGCAACGGTAGGCATGCTCGCACGAAATGAATTAGAATATCATCCATTGAAAAGTAACTAATTCATCTACAAGTTTTCTAAAAAGAATTCATTTCTTAGAACAAGATAAATGTTTTATTCGCAAAATTGTTGAAAAACAAAGATCACCTGAATTCTTGAATGCTCCTGAGCTCTGGAGTAAATTAGAAGAAGAAAATACAATGTTCAAACGACAGAAGCTAAGTGACTGCGGGTATCATACAAATCATGAATCAATTATTCATAATAGAATAAATAGAAAGGGCCAAGGAATTTGATACAGAAATTACTTGAAGGCTTGGGCGCTTGGCTTGAACAATCCACTGAACACACGTCTACACCGCCCGCCCTTGGGCCGTGGTTAGGACCCCGATGATGTACGTCCATCACGGATATGGTAATACCTTGCCACTTCACGCTACGGGCTACTTCTCTCGGGTGCTTGCTGGGGCCTGGCGTCGGACTTGGATATTCATTCATTAGAGGCGTGTTTGGTAGCCCTCATGAGGCCCGGCCTGGCTCGCGCGGGACGAAAACGGGCTGATTGGTTGCCTGCTTTCACTGTTCGGCCCACATGGCACGAACCTTAAAGCACTCCTGGGCCTGGCTCCCTGGGAACGCACTAATCGGCAGTTTCTCCAGGGCCAGGCCCGAGCGGTGCACGTGGGCGGCGGTGGCTGCACGCGTGTGGTCACGCTCGAGAAGCCGCGTTGCTTCCCGAAGCACCGACAGTTATTAGCCTCACCTCCCCTCACCGCCCCCTCTCCCCACTCTCCCAACTCTCACCGGCGGCCGCGGATCGGAGCAGAGCAAGAAGACCACCGGACTCCATCACCGGCGAGCGGATCATCAGTTGGCCCACGGCAATGGCGGTAAGCACTTTTCTCTGTTCGACATGCATAACTTTTTCCCGTTCGATCCGGCGATAGATTCGATCCATGGCGGAGGGGAATGGGGAATAGAGGTAGATAAGCATGTAGAGGTAGTTCATACGAGTTCATAGTACTTCAAACTAGTTCATGCAATATCGGAATAGAGGTAGATGCGGATGCAGAAGGGGGATTGGTGGATAGGGGGTACACAACGGACACCGGCTCACCGCGGCGGCCGTCACCGGCGTGCAGAGCGGCGGGTCGAGCCGCTGGCCTTCATCTTCTTCTTCATCGCCGTGCGGGCCGGCGGGTCATCGTCGTCGTCCTCGGCGGAGTCGAGGTCGATCTGCCAGGTACGACGGCCTGGCTCCAGCGCCCTCGCTGTCATCTGCACCGCTTCTTCCTCCTCCTTAGGCTCCCCACCGACGACCGCCGGCGGCGCGATAGCCGTCTCCCAGTACACTGCGGCACGGCGGTCATTGGGAGCCTAGTAGTTCTTTTACTTGCACCACTTCTTCCTCTGTTTAGCATCGTCAGAGATGGCCTGATTCATGGGCCAGCGAATGATGTCAACTGCCATCGCGCCCTTCGCTGGATTAGGAATCAACGTCTTTCAGCTCTTCTGCAGTGGCCTTCATGAGCACTGCATTAGATTCCTTCTGCATGTCAGGCATGGAGCCGAAGTTCAAGCACACCTCCATGGTGTTCTCGAACTTGGTGCGGTCACCAGCCGACCACCCTAGGAAGAAGGCCCTCCAGCCAATACCCCAAGGGAAGGGGTTGGCGTTGGGGCTGGAGCTAGAGCTCATGGCGATGGGGAGGAGGAAGGTTGACAGTGAGAGAAGAGAGAGGGTGGGTAAGTAGTGTTGGGCAGGGTGAGTAAATATAGGGGCGATGGAGAGGAGGAGAAGAATGACAATCATGCCGTTTTAACTACATGCTCTTCAATAAGCCATGAACTCGTGCCCCTGTTACCATCGTGTCAAGACCCTTAGTTCGAGACCCCCCTACCTGAGATTTGCCGGATTTGGCTCCGTCATGGCTAGACTGGCCAGCTGTTAACTCCTGTTTGAGGCGCGCCATCCACCCCGTCGGCACGCGAGCGGTTAGCCACATGAAAACTAGTTCAAAAAAATTGCTCAGTGTTTTTTGCCACAATTAATTTTTCGGCACGGTGAAATTTGCTGCGGTTTGTAAAGTGATGGTTGTTCGCTAATGACAATGATATTGTGGTAATTATGTGCATCTTACTCCACTGCATCACAAAAAGTGTCTAGATCATGTGGTTTGGGCCTTTGCAGGCGTTAAGGCACCGCGCTGGAGTTGCCCTTACTTCATTTGCAGAGAGTACATGGTGTGACAGGTAATGTCACTTGCATCCAAGTACTCTACACCACGTTGAGCATACATATCAGGCCAAGGAAGAGGTTAGCTCTGACCTTCCACGCTCCCAATAATAGATCACGCTTGTCCCCATATTACATATCTACATTGCATTGCACCACAGAACAAGATAAATAACACCTATGCATGCATCCATGAACTTTTAGTGGTGTGTAGCATGAGGACCACCGGCCCAAAATTCTCTAATCTACTAATCCATTCAAGGAGAAAACATACTATATTTTCTGAAAGGACCGGAGGTGATGGTTGCATCAGCGACGCTATAACAGTGCTCCTATGTCATTTGCAGGGTTAGTGGAGTGGAAATTAATCTCTGCTCTACCATTGTTTAGTGTTCATAATTGAAGCCTAGGGAAGCTAGCCAACAAAATAAGATTTAAGAGTATCCACATAAGGTGACTCCCTAGCTAGCTAGCTAGTTCCATGACACATGCACAGATGTTACTAATAATGTGCATAAGATTTGTCACATCCTGTCTTGGAAAAGTTTATCCAAGATTTCTGGTGTAGTGGTAGCCTTTGCAAATTTTAGGTGCATGTGGCCTGTCCATCTCATGCTGGGACAAAATGCAGCTAATGAAATTGCGGAGTATGAAGAAAATGATTCGACAAACTCAAACCTGCTAGGGGCAGTGACAATGGAAAATTTCTTTCAAAAAAAATGACAATGGAAAATGCACAATGCCCTTTTGAAAAGATGGTATAAAAAGCAACTCCAACGCGCCGACCCAAAATGTCTGCGTGTGTTTGTTTGGGTCGAAACAGACACAAAAGCCGGCCCATCGCGCCGACGCAAACGGATCAGCCTCCACTTTTTGTCCTCGCGACACCCATTTCAAGCCGAAATTTGGGCCGCGTTTGCATCGGCGCGGACACGCAACAGATGCGCGACGCCCGCCCTTGTCCTCCCCCTGGCACACGAGTCAGTGGCACATTCGCCATTTCTCCCTTCCTCCCATCGATCGCCCCACACCCGGCCACCCCCTCGTCGCTGCCACCCAGTTCTGGTGCCCAGGCCAGCCGCACGTACTCAGATACCTCCCCCAGGCCGGCTTATCCTCATGCATCTGCAATTCCGTCCAGTCATTGATGAAATCCACAAGTGCTTGAGACTTTATAGCCATCCGAGTCATATACTTCAAGCCATGGGGTCCAAGCACAATGGCCCACTTAGCTACCCGACCTGTGGCTTCTCTTTTGAATAATATCCCCCAAGGGAGCAGAGCTAACCACAGTCATGGGATGACAAAGAAAATATTATTTCAACTTACGGCTAGCCATGAACACGTCGTAAACCAATTTCTGCCAATGTGGGTACCTCTGCTTAAACTCAATGAGCACCTCACTGACATAATAAACCGGCCTTTGAACCGGATACTCCTTGCCTGACTCTTTCCTTTCAACCACAACTGCCACATTGACAACTCTGTTGTTTGCAGCCACATATAAAAGCAAGGGCTCCTTCTCAATAGGAGCTGCAAGAACCGGCGGTTCAGCCAGCTGTCTCTTAAGCGCCTCAAACGCCTTATTAGCAGCATCACTCCAGACAAAGTTATTTATCTTCTTCATCATTCGATATAAAGGGATAGCCTTCTCTCCCAGGCGACTTAACTGGCTCAAAGCTGCAATACGACCCGCCAATCGCTGGACATCATTGATACACGTCGGCTTAGCCAAGAAAGTGATAGCCTTGATTTTCTTCGTGTTAGCTTCAATGCCTCTCTCAGAAACCACAATAGTTTGCCTGCTGGCACGCCAAAGACACACTTGGCCAGGTTAAGCATCATTTTATAGACCCGGAGATTGTCAAAGGTCTCTCTCAAATCTTCTATCAAAGTCACTTTCCTCCTGGATTTCACAACAATATCATCCACATAGGCGTGAACATTGCGTCCAATCTGGTCATGGAGGCAATTATGAACACACCGTTGGTAAGTCGCCTGGGCACTCTTGAGCACAAAAGGCATAGACACATAGCAGAAGGCTCCAAAGGGAGTGATGAAAGCTGTCTTCTCCTGGTCCTTAACTGCCATCTTGATCTGATGATAACCAGAATAAGAATCCAAAAAGCTCAAACGCTCAAAACCCGCCATAGCATCAATAATTTGATCAATATGAGGGAGAGCAAAAGGGTCAGCCGAACTGGCTTTATTAAGGTCTGTGTAATCCACACACATACGCCAAGTGCCGTTTTTATTAAGCACCAGCACCGGGTTAGCCAACCACTCAGGATGAAAAACTTCAATAATGAACCCAGCCGCCAAGAGCCGGGCCACCTCTTCACCAATGGCCTTACGCCCCTCTTCATTGAAACGATGAAGAAACTGCTTGACCGGCTTAAACTTTGGATCAATATTGAGAGTGTGCTCAGCGAGTTCCCTCGGTACAACTGACATGCCAGAAGGTTTCCATGCAAAGATGTCCTGGTTCTCATGGATGAACTCGATGAGTGCGCTTTCCTATTTCGGATCCATATTAGCACTGATGCTGAACCGTTTGGACGAGTTGCCAGGAACAAAATCAACCGACTTAATATCATCTGCCGACTTAAACTTCAACAGGGGGTCATTCTCTGTAGTTGGCTTCTTCAAAGGTGTCATATCCGTCGGGTCAACATTATCTTTATAAAAATTTAACTCCTCGATGGCACAAGCTGACTCAGCATACGCAACATCACCCTCTTCACAATCCAGAGCAATCTTCCTATCACCATGCACCGTAATGGTGCCCTTATGACCCGGCATTTTGAGCTGCAAATAAACATACCAAGGCCACGCCATGAATTTGGCATAAGCCGGCCGCCCGAACAAAGCATGATACGGGCTTTTGATCTTGACCGCCTCAAAGGTCAATTTCTCAGCTCTGGAATCATGGTCATCTCCAAAGGCCACCTCCAGGGTTATTTTACCCACCGGATATGCCGACTTATCAAGCACCACCCCATGGAAAATAGTGGAAGACGTCTTAAGATCTTTGTCAGTCAAATTCATACGATGAAAAGTATTATAGTAAAGGATATTGATACTACTGCCCCCATCCATGAGAACCTTTGTAAGCTTATACCCTCCTACTTGAGGAGCCACCACCAAGGCCAGTTGACCCGGATTGTCAACCCAGGGTGGGTGATCCTCACGGCTCCATACGATAGGCTGCTCAGACCACCTCAAATATCGAGGCACTGCCGACTCAACTGAGTTCAACGCCCGCTTATGGATTTTCTGACCTCGTTTGCACAGACTTGTGGTGAACACAGACCGCTATTCAAGTGCTTTGGATTGTTCTGATAACCAGATTGCTGATGCTGATTCCCTTGGCCAGATTGCTGATTAAAACCACTGTGATTGCCTTGGCCCTGAAAGCTAGAGCTTGAACCGCCACCTCCCAAACCAGGTCCGTGAGAGCCGGATCCTAAACCGCCGTGTGGGCCATGATTGTTCTGGAAAAAATTAGAGTTTCTATACTCCCTCATGATGAAGAAATCCTTCCACAGATGACCGGCACGCTTCTCCTGGGTTCCGTGCTTTGGGCAAGGCTGATTCATCATGGCCTGCAGGTTGAACTTTGGCCCCGCAAACCGGGGCGCTGACGTTTTCCCCTTACGGCGCTGATTATTACTCTGCGTATTGGTGTTAGCCATAAAGTCTAAACCACCATCGGCTTTGCGCTTACCGTTACCGCCTTGACTCGCCGCATTATGTTGTCCCTTTGCATTGCCACTCTTCTTCCCTTTTCTAGCTTTCTCCTCATCAGACTCAGGGTCTTTAGTGCTATCAGAATCGGCATATTTAACGAGAGCCGCCATAAGCTCCCCCATATCATTGCAATTGCGCTTAAGCCGCCCAAATTTCTGCTTAAGGGGAGGAAAACAACAATTCTTCTCCAACATCAGGATTGCTGATATGGCATTGATACTGCCCGATGAGTGTATAATGGCTGAGATTCGGCGCACCCAATTGGTTCTTGACTAGCCTTCACCTTGGACGCAAGAGTCCAAATCCAGAATCGACATAGGCTGCTTGCACGTGTCTTTAAATTTTTGGACAAAACGCGCTTTCAACTCCGCCCATGATCTGATGGAGTTAGCGGGCAACCCTTTCAACCAAGTACGAGCCGTTCCATCCAACATCATGGTGAAATACTTAGCACATACAGCATCACTAACATCCAACATCTCCGTAGCCATCTCATAGCATTCAATCCAAGCCTCGAGGGGCTGATCCGCCGTCTAGTTGTTTGCGTAGAGCCGGTACTAAACATGGCACACCCAAGGTTCTAGAAGTCATCCCTGTCTCCACAGATGTTGAAGGATAAACTGGAGGTTGCTGTAGAGCCGCCAACTGAGCCGCTAGCTCAGCCTCACACCGCGCCCTGCCCTGGTCCACAAAAGCCTGAGCATCATTACCAGCACGCGGCGGGTCACTGCTCGATACAACCGGCTCATCAATGTGTCTGCTATTACTCCGGCTTGGACGCGGGGTCGAGTGAATCCGTTCACGGCTACATGAATAAGCCGCCTGTTGAGCCACAACCATCTGAATAAGTTCTCCGGCTCGCCGTGTTTCCATCGCCGCTGGCGACTCATCCTGAACCGGGAGAGCCGTCAATCGAGTAGCCGCAGCTATCATGTTATCCAAAGGATTAGAATAGTGACCCGGGGGCGTCGGAACATGCTGAGGAGGGGTCAGATTCAAACGTGGGGGGTCTCCAGCACGTGGTTGAACCAGTGCTCCAGCCGCCGGCGCCTCAATGGCCCGATCCAAATCAGGCGGGTTACTGGTTCCTGCCCCGGGTGTGTTGAAAAGGTTTCTCGCATCGTAAACCGGGGGTAAACGACTCACATGCTGTCGTGGAATTGTCACGGCAGATGTCCTCGCGCAAGGATTTAGTCGTGGAGGCATCGCAGCTAGGAAGCTTAAAGGGGTTAAACGGGACAAGGAACACGAGAGTTATACTGGTTCGGCCCCTTACGGTGAAGGTAAAAGCCTACGTCCAGTTGAGGTGGTATTGATTAGGGTTTCGATCACCAGGGGCTAAACCGTCCTGCCTGGTTATCGAGTTTGTCTTCCTTCTCTCTAAACCGCCGCCGGGTCATCCCTTTATATGGAGAGGTTGACGCCCAGCGGCTCTCAGAGTCTCAGCCGGCTCATAACAGTGTCCGGCTTGGACTCTTAACTATTCTTGCCTTACACTACAAGTTTCACCCTAACGGCGGTTAACACTACGGGCCTTAAGCCATCGCCGGGTCTTAAGCCCGTTATTGACCCGCCGTCTTCAAGTTTGGTGCTGGGCTTCGCGTGATGACCATTATGACGTAACCCGGCCCCTCCTGGGCGGGTGACTCTAACGGTTATATCCTCAACATTAGGCCCCAGATTGATTTGAACTGGTTCATGTCAATCTTCAATCCCTTTGAGAGAAAATCTTCCGGCTTATATTTGCGCGAAGGTTTTAACCCGCCGTGACGTCATCTCCTGGATTCCTGATAACCCGCCATGACGTCATCTTCCATTAAGTTCATTTTTTTATTCTGTCATATCCCGACGGATCTTATCTTTAATGGCCATCCCAAAAATCGAGGCGCTTCTGTGGCGAGATAATCACGCCGTGGCCTCCTCGTTTCTCGCGCCCACTTATTAGCCGCACCTTATAAATAAGCCCGGCCCATGAGCCTTCATTCACTTGTCGCCTCCATCGTCTTCCTCCTCTCGCTACTGTACTGCCGCTCGAGCTCCACCGCCGCCGCCGCGGATCTCCTCGTCTTCACCAACTCAGGCCGCTGCATCAACCTGACTTGACCAGAAAAACGCGACGGATCTCTGCAGTAACTCTGCATCTGTAAGTTTTCCCCTCCCTGTTCCTTAGATCTGCATTAATGATCTTCGAGTTCGTCGGTGTTCGTCACCGTTCGTCACGAACACTTGATGGATTCCACCTTTACCACCTTTTCCTGGTCTTTAGACAGTATAAAACTGCTGCGGTAATCATTTCGCACCCGTTTCCGAATGCACATAGATCCTTTCCATTACACAGAGGCCCCGTTCGAGCCTATGAACTTCATCTGTGTCAGTTCTAGGTCTAGAAATTTTTCTTTTTAGCCGATCGTTTGATCCAAAATAATTACTGCGATCTGTGAAACTTGTTTGCGCCACACTTAGTCAAAAATTGCATCTGTTTAGCTATGGCGGCTCATATCTCCGGCTTAAAAGAGGCCACGCGCTGTAAAATTTCCGGCTCATTTATGATAAAGCTGTAGACAACTTGAATTATTCACGATGCCCACAGCGGCTTTAGATAACCCGACACAATTAGCCATATGTCATTAGGCCCCTTCATAAGCCGCCATTTTGAGTGCTAAACTGTAAACTTCTTCCGGCTTATAGTTGAACCGAACATTTCCTTTTGTCATAGGCTTCATCTTTCACAATGCTGCCCAAGGCTCCCAAGGCACCCATCACGTGTAACTGGATGAGATCCAATGTTACTGATGAAACCTTAGCTGATTTCGTGAAGACGGGTTACCTGCCCAAGAAGGAGGTCATGTCTTACCGTGCCCCTGACCCGTCGGAGGAAAGACCTCAACCAAGAGATGGCGAGGTGGTGATATTTGTGGATCACATGAGCCGGGGCTTCGCACCGCCCGGCTCAAAATTCTTTAGAGATGTGTTGAACTTCTTTGATCTGCGGCCGCAAGACATAGGACCCAATTCCGTGTCGAATATTTGCAACTTTCAAGTATTCTGCGAAGTATATCTTGGCGAAGAGCCCAGCCTACTGCTTTTTAGGGAGTTGTTCTATCTGAATCGCCAGAATGAGTGCGTCAACGGGCCTAGCTTGGAGCTTGGCGGAATCTCCATTCAACGACGGAGAGATTGCCTTTTTCCTTATGCTGAGCCGCCAAGCCACCCAAAGGACTGGAACCAGACATGGTTCTACTGCCAGGACACTTCTCCGGCTGATGAGAACCCTCTGCCCGGCTTTCGTGCTCTGCGTCTGGAGCCAAATCACCCCTGCCAGACAAGCTATCTCAAGCTGAGCGTCAGCCATTGATCCCTACTATCAACAAGATTAAGGCTCTTCTGGGAAATGGCCTCAACGGCGTTGATTTGGTACGGGTCTGGCTTTCTTGGCGGGTGATTCCCTTGAGCCGCCGCCCCGGCTTAATGTGTAATTACACCGGCCGGAAGAATGACCCTCTGTGGCACAGCCCCAACGATCTACCTGAGGACGTCGTGGACGACATGACCAAGTCCCTCTTGAACGAGAGCTTAGCAGACTGCGGGAGGACCGGCTTAAGCCCCTTTTGCCAAGCTAACCCGGCTCTAGCGGTAAGCCACTGACCTGAGCACCTTGCTTTCCCTTTTAATAGTTTTCATCTGAACCTTAAGAAATCTTTGTCGTATTTTTCAGGCTAATGACAAGTTCTGGAAGGTCAAGTATGACCATGAGGCGGCTAAAAAGGCCAGGAAGGATAAGAAAGCCGCCAGGAGAGCCGCTCCCCGCAAGAAGGGGAGTAAGCCTAGCGCCTCAGAGCTGCTTCAGCTAGATGATAGCTCCGAGTCAGAGGTAACCCTTGTTTTGTCAGGCTCTTATTCTGCTTTTCGTCTGTTTTTCAACCACCTTACTGATTTGATTATCCGCAGGATGATACCGGAGCGAGTAACCGTGTGACTGAAGAGGTAACTATACTTTCCTCCGACTCGGAGCCCTTGCCAAGGCCGAAAGTCCGAAGAGTAACCCGGAAAGTAAGATTTTCACATCATTTAGCTTATCAAGATCTTTAATTTCTTTTGAAGCAACAGATTCATGAGAGCCGGAGACAAACCCGGGCCAACAAGGATGTAGACCTCTCCTCCGGCTTACCTGAAGCATCGAGGAAACGCCGGACTGAGGTTATCTCCAACTTATACCCTTTTCATCCTTTAGCGGGCGTTACCCGTCAACCGCTCAATTCGTCTGATTCAAATTATCAGGAAACTTCACCTTCCTCTGGTGACTCTATGCAATCTAACCTGCCGGCTTTCAAGACCGCCCCCGGGTAATGATGATCATCTTATGCTGTGCTTATCTTTACTCATGCTTTTGTACTAACCTTTTGTCCTTTCAGTGCTCAAGCAAAGCTCAGCAAGAGGGCGAAGAAGAACAAACCGGTCGAAGAACCGGTCCTGACTGAACCGGAGGCTTCTGCTCAAGAGCCGCCATCTGCCTCAGCTCCTGAAGCTACCGCTCCAACTGACGAGCAAGTCATAGAGGATTCTAATAACCCGGTGATCCCCAACCCAGCTCAACCGGTCGATGACCCGGACATTGTAATCACACGGACAGAGTTTGTCGAGCCGGGGAGACCCACTGCACTGGCTAAATGCTCTGCCAAGGAGGAGCTGCTAGAGCGCCACAGGGCCAAGCTGGATATCACCAACTATGCTAACTTGAGCATTGGAGATATCGTCTCCGGCTATGTTAATCAGGTGCACAACAGCCGCGACATGGAGATTGACATGGTAAAGCAGATACAGCAAAAATCTGAGGTACAACTCTCTTGCTTACTCCATTGTCATCCTTACCATGCTAGCCCCCAAGTCTATTACTTATGATAGAATACGTTGTAGACGTAACTTCCGGCTTACCTGCATGAACCGACAATTATAAATAGAATCCTTCAGCATACATTAGCCCCCAAGTGCCAAGTGTCTTTGCTTGCAAAGTGCTTGGGACTTTATTGTTGCATAATAATCACTCACACTGTAACCCGGAATTTGTACAGGCTGCCTGCAAGAAATTTGAAGCTGAAATCTCTGAGCTGAAGAACCGCCTGAAGACTCAGGAAACTGAGACCCGGAAGGCCAACGCCAAATTTGAGTTCAGTGTTGCTACACAAGAGAAGCTGAAGAAGAAATTCGAAACAGAAAGAAAAACTTGGGCCGAGGAGAAAACCGCTTTGCTCAGCCGGGCCGAACAAGCGGAGGCTGCTCTGACTGAGAGAACCGCCGAACTCTCCGGCTTAAAGCGCCATGTGTCACAGATGGTCGCCGCGATCTTCGGTAAGTCATTCTGCAAGCCTTTAACAAGCTTACATTCTTTATGTCTTAGAAATCCCACAATTGCCATCAGCTCACCTAACCCTGTCATGCAGGTCCCAGAAGCTCCAACCTTAATCAGAATGTTCTGACCAAGTTGAAGGCCGTGTACACCCTGGTGGAGTAACTCTACACCGGGTCACAGCGTGCGTTAGCCGTTGTGGCTCTGTCCAACGAGGTTCCGACTCACCTGGCGGACGTACTCAGGCGGCTTGCCGTTCTTCCTCAGCGCTTCCAGGAGCTAAGGCGGGCCTCTGCAAGAGCCGGAGCGATAGCTGCCTTGAGCCGGGCCAAGGCTTTTCTTCCGGAGCTAGACCCGGCCGACATCGCTCTTGGATACCCCAGCCTGAAGGAAGACGGCACCCCCTTTGACCAAAAAGACTTTGCTGCCTGTGTGAAGAGCGTGCGCCCAGTGGCCACCCTGATCGGGAATGACACCGACCTTACCAAGTATCAGCCGGGCTACGACGCGGAAAATCAGAGGATCCCCACTCCACGTTATGAAGCCATCAGCTTGATCCCTCCGACCCGTAAGCATACCTTCGCCCCAGAAGTTGACCCGGCCGGGTTAATTGATGATGAGGCTCAATTTGAAGCTTTGAGTGGCATTGACTGGAAATCATCAACCTTCCAGGTCATGGAATCAGCCGGAGGAGCGGAGAGGGATGAGCCGGAAGCTTCAACTCAACAAGCACCTTGACTTGTAGGCGGCTCATGGTTACACCTTAAAACAATGCCTCACCTTTTGGACTCGGGGAGTCTTGTAATAGAGTAGGACAAGCACTTAATTTTGTCGTGCCATCTTGCACGTGTGGAATGCTTAACTCCATTTAAGCTACTCCTTCATATTCCTCCGGGTTATAATTGATCATTTATTTTCCTTAAGCTCGAATAGCTGTCTTTAACCATCCTGCATAGAAAACAAGCCACATGTCTCTGGGTGGCTTACCGCACTGAGAATCATAGACCTTATATATATAACCCGGAATATGAACCAAAGTCACCAAAGACTGGCCCTCAATTATATCCTTGATGTAACCATAATAGCATACTTACAAGGCTTCGAATATACTTCCGGTTTATGTAACCCGAATAATGAGGTTAAAATCACAACTCCGGTTCACCAGCATCAATAATACTTACTATGTGCTATCAACGTTGTGAATCATAATTAAGTCGGCGAAGTAAGAGCCGCCCTTCACTGTTGATATGACCAAAAGAACTTGTTGTAAGTCAGAAAATCAAAACTTAGGGGCTTCCGGTTCGAATACGACCAGAGAACCGTCCCAAAGGGGTTAAGCTAAGATTCGAATGCGATCATATAGCCCCCAGTGGCTTTGGCGTTGCCGATCAAGAGGGTACCGACAGCAGTGTTCTCTTTGGTTCGAATACGACCCATGTTTGAACAGGAAGCCCCCAAATGACCTTAAGAGTTGTTTAACGACGCTGATTCGAATACGATCCACGTCGGTTCCCAAAGGGGGTTGAGCCATGATTCAAATATGATCAAAGAAAACTCCCCAATGAGCTCGGCAATTTGCCAATCAAGTGGGTATCGACAGCTATGTTCTCTTCGGTTCGAATGCGACCTATGTTTGAACAGGAAGCCCCCAGGTGATCATATAGTTTACGGCTAGATTCGAATACGATCATAAGCCGGATCCACCTCCAAGTGAGCATGTGGTGTTGTAATGGAAATAACACGTTTACCTTTGGAGGAGAAAAGGACAGAGGTCCTGCTTTATTATTTATCATAATATATACATGGCTATAGAAATATGTACATTATGAGAGCTGGCGGCTCAAGTGTAATAAGGCCGAAGCTGAGCTATGTTCCACGGCTGACGGGTCTCTTCCTCCGACTTGCATGAATCTTTGTGCTCCCGAACATCGATAAGGTAATATGACCCGTTGTGCAAGTTCTTGCTGACCACAAAGGGCCCTTCCCAAGGCGGGGATAACTTGTGTGCATCTGTCTGATCTTGGATGAGCCGGACACCAGATCACCTTCCTGGAAGACCCGGGACTTAACCTGGCGGCTGTGATAATGGCGCAGGTCTTGTTGGTAAATCACCGAGCGAGCTGCTGCCACATCACGCTGTTCGTCCAACAAGTCAAGAGCATCTTGGCGCGCCCGTTCATTATCCGCCTCAACATAAGCCGCCACTCGAGGTGAGTCATGACGGATGTCGCTAGGGAGGACTGGTTCCGCTCCATAAACCATGAAGAAAGGCGTGTAACCCGTAGATCTGTTAGGAGTAGTATTAATGCTCCATAACACGGAGGGTAACTCCTCCACCCAACAACCCGGCGTCTGTTGCAAAGGGACCAAAAGCCGGGCTTGATGCCCTTCAAAATCTCCTGATTAGCTCTCTCAGCTTGACCATTGGATTGAGGGTGAGCCACTGATGAAACATCAAGTCGAATATGCTCTCGTTGACAAAACTCCTCCATGGCGCCTTTAGACAGATTGGTACCATTGTCAGTTATAATGCTGTGTGGGAAACCAAAGCGAAATATCACCTTTTTCATGAACTGAACCGCTGTGGCTGCATCACACTTGCTAACTGGCTCTGCCTCAACCCACTTTATGAACTTATCAACTGCCACCAAAAGGTGGGTCTTCTTATCCTTGGACCTTTTAAAAGGACCAACTATATCAAGCCCCGAGACCGCAAATGGCCAAGTAATTGGAATCATCCTCAGCTCCTGAGCCGGCACATGAGCCCGTCGCGAGAACCTCTGACAACCGTCACATCTATTGACCAAGTCCTCCGCATCAGCATGAGCCGTCAGCCAATAAAAACCATGACGAAAAGCCTTGGCCACAAGAGATTTTGAGCCGGCATGATGGCCACAATCCCCCTCGTGAATCTCACGCAAAATATCTTGGCCTTCCTCAGGGGAAACACAACGCTGGAAAGTTCCAGTGACACTGCGGCGATGTAGCTCACCATTGATAATTATCATTGACCTAGACCGCCAGGTTATTTGTCTGGCCAAAGTTTCATCCTCAGGCAACTCTCCCCGGGTCATGTAAGCCAAGTATAGTACTGTCCAGTCTGGGGTAATGTGGAGAGCCGCCACCAACTGTGCCTCCGGGTCAGGGATAGCCAAGTCTTCCTCTGTAGGTAACTTAACAGAAGGGTTGTGCAAGATGTCCAAGAAAGTATTAGGAGGCACCGGCTTTTGCTGAGAACCCAGCCGGCTTAATGCATCAGCCGCCTCATTCTTCCTGCGGTCGATGTGCTCTACTTGGTAACCCTGAAAGTGTCCAGCAATGGCATCAACTTCACGGCGATAAGCCGCCATGAGAGGGTCCTTGGAATCCCATTTGCCTGACACTTGTTGAGCCACTAAATCTGAGTCGCCAAAGCACCTTACCCGGCTCAAGCTCATCTCCTTAGCCACCCGAAGACCATGGAGCAAGGCCTCGTACTTAGCCGCATTGTTAGTACAAGGAAACATCAACCGTAGCACATAACGGAACTTGTCACCTTTAGGGGAAGCCAATACAACTCCAGCCCCCGAGCCCTCCAATTGCCGAGACCCATCGAAGTGAATAGTCCAATATGTATTATCCGGCTTTTCTTCAAGCACCTGCAGCTCTGTCCAATCGTTGATGAAATCCACCAAAGCTTGAGATTTAATAGCAGTACGTGGTACGTATTTCAGACCATGAGGCCCAAGCTCTATAGCCCACTCAGCCACTCTTCCTGTGGCTTCTCTGTTTTGGATGATATCCCCAAGGGGAGCAGAACTAACCACAGTGATGGGGTGACCCTGGAAATAATGCTTAAGCTTCCGGCTTGCCATGAACACACCATAAACAAGCTTCTGCCAATGTGGATACCGCTGTTTGGACTCGTGAGCACTTCACTGACGTAGTAAACCGGCCGCTGAACCGGATACTCCTTACCCTCTTCCTTGCGCTCCACCACCACAGCCACACTGACGGCTCGTGTGTTAGCAGCTACATACAGTAATAAGGGCTCCTTGTCAACCGGAGCAACAAGAACTGGGGGCTCAGCCAGCTGTTTCTTCAAATCCTCAAAAGCAGCATTAGCGGCATTATTCCAGATAAAGTCATTAGTTTTCTTCATCAACTGGTACAGTGGCATGGCCTTTTCACCCAAACGGCTTATAAACTAGCTCAAAGCAGCGATGCGGCCTGCCAGACGCTGGACGTCGTTTATACATGCCGGCTTAGCCAGAGAGGTGATTTCCTTGATCTTTTCCGGGTTAGCTTCAATGCCTCTGTTAGAAACCAGGAAACCCAAGAGCTTGCCTGCGGGAACACCAAAAACACACTTGGCCGGGTTAAGCATCATCTTGTAAACCCGGAGATTATCGAAGGTTTCTCTAAGGTCATCTACCAGGGTCTCCTTCTCCCTGGACTTAACCACGATATCATCCACATAGGCATGAACATTGCGCCCAATCTGGTTATGAAGACAATTCTGCACACAACGCTGATAAGTCGCCTGTGCACTCTTGAGTCCAAAAGGCATAGACACATAACAGAAGGCTCAAAAGGGAGTGATGAACGCCGTCTTCTCCTGGTCCTTAACTGCCATTTTAATCTGATGGTATCCAGAATAAGCATCCAAAAAACTTAAGCGCTCACAACCCGCCGTAGCATCAATGATTTGATCAATACGGGGGAGAGCAAAAGGATCAGCCGGACACGCCTTGTTTAAGTCCGTGTAGTCCACACACATCCGCCAGGTGCCATTCTTCTTGAGCACGAGCACGGGTTAGCTAACCATTCCGGATGAAAGACTTCGACAATAAACCCGGCCGCCAAGAGCCGGGCCACCTCCTCACCAATGGCTTTCCGCCTCTCCTCGTTAAACCGCCGAAGGAATTGTCTGACCGACTTAAATTTCGGATCAATATTGAGAGTGTGCTCAGCGAGTTCTCTAGGTACACCTGGCATGTCAGAAGGTTTCCATGCAAAAATGTCCCTATTCTCACGGATGAACTCGACGAGTGCGCCTTCCTATTTTGGATCCAGATTGGCACTGATGCTAAACTGCTGAGACGAGTCACCTGGAACGAAATCAACAAGTTTAGTCTCATCAGCTGACTTAAATTTCATTGCCGGCTCATGCTCCGTGGTCGGCTTTTTCAGAGATGTCATATCTGTTGGGTCAACATTGTCCTTATAAAACTTCAACTCCTCTGTTGCACAAACAGATTCTGCATAAGCCGCGTCGCCTTCCTCACACTCCAAGGCTATCTTTCGGCTGCCATGGACCGTAATGGTCCCATTGCGACCCGGCATCTTGAGCTGTAAATATACGTAACACGGGTGTGCCATGAACTTGGCGTAAGCCGGCCGCCCAAATATAGCATGATACGGACTTCTTATCTTAACCACCTCAAAGGTCAATTTTCCACCCTGTAGTTGTACTCATCTCCAAAAGCCACTTCTAGCTCGATCTTGCCAACTGGATATGCCGACTTACCAGGCACCACACCATGGAAAACAGTATTGGACTGGCTGAGGTTCTTATCAATCAACCCCATACGACGGAAGGTCTCGTAATAGAGGATGTTGATGCTGCTGCCTCCATCCATGAGCACCTTAGTGAACTTATATCCCCCCACCTGAGGGGCCACCACCAGGGCCAGGTGACCCGGATTATCAACCCGGGGAGGGTGGTCCTCCCTACTCCACACAATAGGCTGCTCAGACCATCTTAAATAGCGTGGAACCGCCGGCTCAACAGCATTCACAGCCCTCTTATGAAGCTTCTGATCTCGCTTACACAGAACTGGTGGTAAATACATGATACTGTCCACCATTGAGCTGCTTTGGATTGGTCTGGTATCCCCCCTGTTGCTGTTGATGACCCTGGCCGGGCTGCTGATTAAAGCCCCCTTGAACATTCTGGGGATTGGAATTTGAGCCGCCGCCCGGGCCATGAAAGCCGCCAACGCCTGAGCCGCCGCCCGAGCCATTGTTGCTATTAAAGGCATTGGAATTCTTAAAGGCCTTCATGATTGCGCAATCTTTCCATAGATGAGTAGCCGGCTTCTCCCTAGAGCCATGCCTTGGACAAGGTTCATTCAACAACTGCTCCAGCGTCGGGCCTGACCCGCCGGCTCGGGAAGGTGGCCTCCCCTCACGTCGCTGGTTGTTACCCTGTGAGCTGGCGTTAGCCACAAACTCTATGCTGCCATCGGCCTTACGCTTGCTACCTCCTTGGTTCGCCGGGTTATGCTGAGGACCCTTGCCATTGCCGTTCTTCTTTCCCTTCCCTGTCCTTTCATCATCTGACGTGGGGTCCTTGGTACTATCAGAGTCGGCGTACTTGACGAGAGCCGCCATCAGCGTACCCATATCATTGCAATCGCGCTTGAGCCGCCCGAGTTTCATCTTCAGGGGCAGGAAACGACAATTCTGCTCCAACATTAAAACTGCAGAGCCGGCATCCATCTTATCAGATGAATGTATTATCTCTTTGACCCGGCGAACCCAATGGGTTGTGGACTCACCCTCCTGCTGTTTACAGTTAGTCAAATCCACAATTGACATAGACTGCCTACAGGTATCTTTGAAGTTTTGGATGAACCGGGCTTTCAGCTCAGCCCAAGACCCGATAGAGTTCGGTGGCAGCCCTATCAACCAGGTGCGGGCGGTCCCATCTAACATCATGGTGAAGTACTTGGCCATTGCCGCTTCGCTGACCTCCAGCAACTCCATGGCCATCTCATAACTCTCGATCCAGGCTCCGGGTTGTAAATCAGCCGTGTAATTAGGCACCTTCCTAGGCCCTTTGAAATCCTTGGGCAGACGTTCATTGCGGAGAGCCGGCACTAGACAAGGGACACCTCCAGTCCTCGTAGGGATACCCACGTCGATGGAAGCCGTCGGATAAGCCGGGGGTGGCTGGTAAGCCGTCAACTGAGGCACCTGCTCCGCCTCTTGTCGTGCTCTGTCTTGGTCTACCGCGTGAAAGGCCCCGTTACGAGCCGGGCCGTGGCCAGGAGGCAAGTCATGGCGTCGGATGTTACTTGAGCCGGTCGCTGAGACCATGTGTCTGCTATAACTCGGGCTCCGGCCTGGACGAGGGGTTGAATGAATCCTGTCCCGGCTATAAGAATATGCCTCTTGCTGCGCCAGAGCCGTATGAAGGAGTTCTCTGACCCGGCGGGTTTCAACTGCCGTTGGAGAGTCACCATCAATTGGGAGAGCCGCCAGCCGCGCCGCTGCGGCGACCATGTTTTCCAACGGGTTGGCATAATGACCCGGTGGTATTGGCACGTACTGAGGCGGGGCAGGGTTCACCCGGGGAGGTCCCATCACTTTGGGCTGAATTGGCGACCCAGCCCCGGGCACTATGATCTCTGGCGGGTTACTAGACCCTGCACCCGGCGTGTTGAAGAGGTTTCGAGGATCGTAAACCGGAGGGAGTCGAGATTGGGCCTTTTGATGCCTCCTTCTCATGACCTCATTGGACGCGTTTTGATCCATCGTGAGCCGGAAAGACTGTGCCTGAATCAGCTGAGTCTGGGCGTCGAGAGCCGCCCTCTCTGCAGCCATCCTGATCCCTTCCGCCGCCAGATCCTCCTTGGCTTTTGCTAGATCCAACTTTAACTGTGCCACCTCCGCGTCATGCTGAGCTTGATCCGCCGGGGCAACCGTAGCGGTCAATAAAACCGTCATCTTGTCTGTGAGATCCATCAGCACCTGAGCGGGCGAGGGCACAGGGCTTCCTGACCCAGCGGCGGGGCTTTGAACAGGTTGTGCGCCGGCCATGAAGATTCCAACCCGGCTCGGCGGCTCAAAGGGGTCCGGAATGCTGTCGACATCGGAACAACCCCTGAGCCTGCCATCTTGAAGTTGATACAACGAGTTTGACTCATCCGTAGACGACTCGCCGTCAGAGCCGGCGGCCGCCTCATCACCAGATCCAGATCCTTCAGAGAGTCCTCCATGGACACATCCCACAAAAGCATGCTTCAAAGCAGGTAGAGCCCGGGCGGGTCATGCACGCTGAGCCGTCTCAATGAGATCGGCGCAGAGATCCGGCTCAGGGCCCGGCTCACCAATCTTGCCAATGAAAACATGAATTCCGCCGAAGGGGACCCGGTACCCGTACTCGATTGAGCCGGCGTCGGGGCCCCAGTTTGGATCGTCGATGTAGAGCTTGCCGCGACGACTCTTGGTCATCCGGCCCACCGCGTATCCCTTGAGCCCTTCGAAGCTGCCCTTCAAGAACTCAAATCCACCGTGCGCTGGCCCCACGGTGGGCGCCAACTGTCGTGGAATTGTCACGGTAGATGTCCTCGCGCAAGGACTTAGTCGTGGAGCCATCGCAGCTAGGAAGCTTAAAGGGGTTAAACGGGACAAGGAACAAGAGAGTTATACTGGTTCGGCCCCTTACGGTGAAGGTAAAAGCCTACGTCCAGTTGAGGTGGTATTGATTAGGGTTTCGATCACCAGGAGCTAAACCGTCCTGCCTGGTTATCGAGTTTGTCTTCCTTCTCTCCAAACCGCCGCCGGGTCATCCCTTTATATGGAGAGGTTGACGCCCAGCGGCTCTCAGAGTCCCGGCCGGCTCATAACAGTGTCCGGCTCGGACTCTTAACTATTCTTGCCTTACACTACAAGTTTCACCCTAACGGCGGTTAACACTACGGGCCTTAAGCCATTGCCGGGTCTTAAGCCCGTTATTGACCCGTCATCTTCAAGTTTGGTCCTGGGCTTCGCGTGATGACCATTATGACGTAACCCGGCCCCTCCTGGGCGGGTGACTCTAACGGTTATATCCTCAACACATGCCTTCTGTTAAAGACAACGTTTGATGCATTCCGGTCCAAGCTCAAGTGAAATTTTTCTGCTTGAAGCCGTTCTGCCTCCCTCTCCAAGGCGGCTCGCTGCGTTGCCATCCGGGTGTTCTCAGCGTTTAAATCCTCCTTGGCTTGAGCTATCTCATCACGTAACTTTGCAACGTCCACATTATGTTGTGCTTGGTTCGCCGGGGTCACCTCCGCCGTCAGCAATGTTGCCAGAGCCTCTAATAGTTCAGATAAAACTTGAGCTGGCGGGCGCACATGGCCTCCTGCCCCGGCTGCCATAGCAGTCGCTGAACCGGAGATCATTGCTGCCGCAGTTGAAGAATTCTGCCCTGACTGCGTGCCGGCCATGAAGACTGTAACCCAGTTTGGCGGCTCACAGGGGTCCGGAATACTGTTGCCTCGGAACAGCCCCCAAGCCTACCATCCTGCACTTGATACATGGAGTTGGTCTCGCCGGTTGTAGACTCATCGCCTGAATAGACGGCCGTCTCTCCACCGGAGTCAGATCCTCCTTCCATATCTACTCTTTGAGTAAAGCCAACAAAGACATGCTTCGGGAAGGCTTGAACCTTGGCGGGTCGCGCGCGCTGAGCCATCTCGACGATGTCGGCCCAGGTGTCTGGCTCAGCTTCTGACTCGTCAATCTTGCCGATGAAGACATGAATACCGCCGAAGGGGACCCGGTATCCGTACTCGATTGAGCCGGCCTCAGGGCCCCAGCCCGCGTCGTCGATGTAGAGCTTGCCGCGACGACTCTTAGTCATCCGGTCCACAGCGTATCCCTTGAGCCCTGCGAAGTTGCCCTTCAAGAACTCGAAACTTCATTGCGCTGGCCCCACGGTGGGCGCCAAGTGTCTAAGGTGCCCTAGCATGAGGACTTAGGTGTGGAGCCATCGCAACGTAGTTAGCTTGAAGGGGTTAAACGGGACAAAGGATACAGGTAAAGGCCTACTCCTGCTTTAGGTTGTATTGCCTGGGTTTCGATTACCAGGGAGTGAATACGCCTGACATAGTTTTCGACTTGTTGTTTCTTGCCTTAACCCGCCGCCGGTTCACCCCTTTATATACACAGGTTCATGTCCGGCGGCTTACAGAGTCCCGGCCGGCTCATACACAACGTGTCCGGCTCGGTGACCAAACTAAACTTTTCTTAACATACAAGTTAAACATATGACGGTTTATGCCCGTGGGCCTCAAGTAGCCTCTGGGTCTTGGGCCTTAAGTAAGCTTGCTTCATGAACCGTCATCTTCAACATCTTCTTGGGCCTTTTCATTATGAACCGCCAGTGGTATGACCCGGCCCCTCCTGGGCGGGTCATACACAATAGTTATATCTCCAACATTTCCTGACCATTCTTTCTTGCACCTTTTTTTTGAACTTTTCCAATTCATTAGCATTGTATGATAAGAATATAAGGTTTGTTGTTCACATGAAGTGTTGATTTATTCACTTCAAACCGTGGCCTAGTACAAAGAAACATAGACCACTTTCCATCTGATGACCATGCAAGGGCAATGGCATGAAACAAGACGGTGGCATGGTCATTGCTCAGGCAAAGCAGTATGAAATCACGGTTGTTCTTCTGTCTAAATAAAAATGTTGTAGGTGGTAGTACTAGTGCCAGCTTGTTGGAGTAATCAAAACACATATCTGTTAGTTTGGCAAGTTTTGGAGTCTAAAAGGAAGATTCTACTTGAGTTAGGTTAATATTTGTGATCACTGTTGGCGTGTGCTTAGACTAGGAAGGCTGAGTCAGGCTAGGACTAGTAATTCAGCACGTACGTGTGGTAGCAGTGTTTGCCCGTGTCCGCTATGAGAACAGACAAATCTGGTAGCGCAAGGCCCCCTTGAAATACCATTAGTTATTAGTTTAAGCAGAATCTTTCCTATTGCCCCCCTCTAGACTACTTTGCCCCCTCAATAATCTATGTCACCTCTTGGGAAGATTTCGTGATCAATAAGGGACTGACGCCGTCCATTTACGTGGCACAAGACGGCTCAGCGGACGATACACGGGGCCATCGACCTTGTAGTGTAGGCAGTTGTAGAGATCTTAGAAGCAGCTCAGCCGCTCGATCAAACTAGTTGTTGTGCCCTGCCTATTCTCTCACAATAAATCGTGTTGGCTTGGTCGTCGTTGTTGTAGCTCAACTGCCCTTCCTGCAAAAGAATTCCACTGCTGGGGTACGTATTGATGCAATTGGAAGTCATGGCCACTAGCATTGCTTTGTTTCAACAGATTACACATTGCAGGGGAAAAGGCTGTGCGAGATATATACTGCAACTCATGCACACGTAACTGGTGAGAACGGAGAAAGGCAGCATGGCATCCTCGTTGGCGAGGTGAGCGTGTCGTCTGTGTCTTCCAGATCGGATTGGACATATTATGCAACGTTGTGATGGGAGATTTAGTGCACGGATCGACCCATTTGACTTGTCGTCGTCGAGATTGTCCACTTTTCTCTTTAGGTACGTGCACTAAATTTTCCGTCCAACGTGTGCTCCAGATCCGCGCGTGTACGGTGGCGACTATACACTACTAGTAGCTTTTGGAGGAGTGGCTCGGACGAAGCCGTCCAAAACGAAATGGCCGGGGGCGTGCTCCCGATCGGCGCGCAGTCCACCGCTTTCCGCGGCCAAGGCCAAGGCCACAGGCGAACGCGGCAGGTGTGTCAACTCGTACGGAGTTACTTTCGCAAGGCACCTCGCTTGTACTGCCGAAAAGTGAAGTAAATTTGGCCGAGAGATAAGAGCATCTACAACCGGCATAGCAAATATGACCCCTTAAACGCCGGCGGACGCGTCTGATCAGCGACCGGGCGTGTCCATTTTAAGCCCTCATTTATCCGTCCGCGCAGCCACACTCCTCATTTTTCTCTTCATATGTCCGGTCACTTGCACGTGATTGGTGGAGACGAAGAGAGAGATATAAAAGAATGAATAAAGAAAAAGAAAAAGTGGTCCGGGTGGGGCCCCGTCCTATGTGACAGACTGCCCGTGTGCGCCTGGGTGCGTCGCGAGCCCTCATATCCTCCCCATATGTGAGTCCACAAATAAAAGGAGCCACCATATAAACTTCTTATGAAAAGAACAAAATCTTATCATTTTTCAAGCATATATCTAACTGATTTGTTTTTGGCAAAGCATATATTGTAAAGCCTAGGGAAGTTATCTTTAAGAGCTTTATCCCCAATCCACAAATCTTCCCAAAACCTAACATCTACACCATTTCCCACCACAAATCTAGAGAGAGAGAGAGAGAGAGAGAGAGGAAATGTTCTGTATGTTTCAAGAGTTTAGACCAAAACTGAAAATCCCCTTGTCTGTGTTTAATTCCTGCAAAATCTTTGTTTTTATTATATTTACTCGTCAACACTTTCTGCCATAAACCTTTAGTGCTATAGATTTTCCACCAGCTTTGTTCATGTGTCCTGAATTCGGTCATATCTTCTGGTCTATAGACCACAGACCATTTTGCTAAATGGTACTTTTTTCTTCTTATCCTCCTCTTCCTGTCATAAAAGTCTAGCTCTAAAAAATCCATCCTCTTATTAACCCCAACCGGCAGTCCATAAAAGGACATCATGAAATCAAACCAAATAAATCTAAATGAGCATGTCAGATAGCCGAATCATATGCAATGTAGAAATTGACAACATTTCATGTTTTTCATTGATTATAATAATGATGATAATTTACACACAAGTACCAAACCCAACTTGCAAGTCACATTTGACATGTCCTCTACGTTTCTATGAATATATTTTCTTAATATACACTAGAAACAACTATTAAGATATTTGTTAGTGTGTATGACATGAAATCTCTACCATGATATTCAGAAATATTAAAAGACATATGAACACATGCATAGCCATGCAAATATATGTGTATAAACTATACTTTATGTAATAATGAAAAATAAATGCAAGAGATATTTTTAAAGCAAAAATAGAATTTTTGTTACATCATACAAATTAAATTTTGCAAAAGAAAACTTCCAAGTATATGCATTACGACTTTATAACAATGGTTAATTATCATTTTGCCCTCAGTGGTGTCCATCTGCTCAGTTTTGCCCTCAGATGCAAATTGTGCTCAGTTTTGCCCCTAGTCCATGCACAGCAACTATGACGAGGCCTAACGGCCATATTTGAGTCCATTCCGTCCGCCGGCGTTAGTGGTTGTGGGTCCGGAGCTTACACGTGGGACCGCGTGGACGTGGGTCCGGAACTGACATGTAGGCCCGTGCAACTAAATCCCCAAATCATTCGTATGATTGTAGCTCACTCTGCCCATCCGCCGGCCGGCTGTCCTGCGCCGCCGCCGCCGCCACCTACGCCGCGGCCAGTACTTGCCCCACAACCAGTTGCACGGCCTGCTCCGCCGCTACCGTCCTGCGCCTACGCTCCACGGCTACCTGCAACGCCCGCCACCTTCCTGCGACACCAAGGGTGCGGCGCCCGCCACCTGCTCGACCCGCGGCGCGGCCTCCTTCCGTGCGCCCGGCCGGAGCGTTCAAAGGCGGGGGGCTGCTGGAGCTATTTGAACTAGGAGGAAGAACCCTAGGGCGAAATGGCGAGCAGCGGCGACCCCGGAGTATTTGGCGAGGCAGGCATCGGGTCGGAGATCCGCCGCGTCCACGACTGGGTTCCCGAGGGGTAAGTCTCGCCTCCTGTTTAGATTGAGCTTAGTTGTGCATTTGAACACTTGATCGATTCGATTAGGTTTGCCCAATTAGTGTGTTGATTGCGTCTCTGTTTTTCGCCGGTTAGGATGGAGTTGCGGTTTGCCTTCTTGGTGCACATTAGAAGGGACCGGTACATGTTCGATGCAAAGGATAAGAAGAAATACCAAGGAGGTTTTGATTATCGGTTGCCAATGGCTAGTAATTGGAGTTTCAAACAATTTGGGGAGGTAATTTGTAGCCAATATCCTTGGGGTTTGCTTGATGAAGTGGTATACAAATACTATGATGGGGAAAAGAAATGGGTGACAGTTAGTAATGATGAAGAGCTAGCTACCATGTTTGTTAGGCATAAAGAGAAAGATAATTTTCATGTGAGGCTGCAAGTTGATGTGCTTGAGCAGGAATTTGGACCTAGGATGACGGGTGCAACATCTCGGGGAGAACCAAGTCGTCGTAATGGCATCTCTAGCCAGAACAGTTCAGTTGGTGCACGGCGACGTGGTGGCTCAACAAGTGTGGGCAACAGCAGTAGGGTCCCCCTTGAAGTGGAGACTGATGACTACAATTCTGGGGTTGATGAAGAGAAGCTATATTCTGATGTTATTCGGAATTTACGACGGGCACCTCGGGCTGAAAACCAAGATTAGGCTCACAATGCAGTCCGTGTGGATGATGACGCGGTGGGTGAGGATGAAGACCTTGCAGCTGTTGAATGGGACCCTTTGAACCCTCATATGGAAGAAGGTACCGTTTTTGCATCCATGAATGAGTGTAGAAATGCACTTGTGACATACTGCATCAAGGTAGAACGTACTTTCAAAGTTGACAAGAGCGATCAAGTACGTTACAGAGTGCACCGTCCGACTGAGGGTTGTCCATGGAGGCTGCTCGCATCTAAAATGCGAAATAGCACTAATGTTCAGGTCAAAGTGAACCCTTTTAAGCACACATGCCAGGAATCAATCCTTAGGAAGGATACAATCAGTAGAGCCAAGTCAAGATGGGTGGCAGAAGAAGTAAAGAAGTGGGTGAAAGAAAACTAGCAAGTGGGTCCAAAGGAATTGCAGAAGAACATCAAAGATAAGTTCAAGATAGATTTACCATACATGAGGTTGTTCAATGGTAAACAACATGCTATGGATTCTATTTATGGTAACTGGCAGGAAAGTTTTCAATTGTTGTATTCATTCAAAGGTGAAGTGGAGAGGACAAGCCCAGGTAGTATTGTAGATATTGGTCACCACACCGTGGAGTACACATTAAAGGGAGTGACAAAGACCAAGGAATGCTTTAGGAGGGTTTTTGTCTGCTTTGAGGCTTGTCGCCGGGTTTTTTTTGGCAGGCTGTAGGCCTTATTTGGCTATTGATGCCACTTTTCTCACAGGGAGGTTTAAAGGACAGTTAGTAGCAGCTTGTGCAGTCGATGCACACAGTTTTGTATTTCCAGTTGCCTACGGTGTGCTAGAGACAGAGTCTGAGGAGAGCTGGACTTGGTTTTTGCATAATTTGCGCCGGGCTATTGCACGTCCCAATGGGTTGGTCATTCATACAGATGCCTACAAAGGTTTAGAAGTGGCCGTGGACAATCTGTTCCCTGGAGTAGAGCATAGGGAATGCATGCGTCACCTTGCTGCAAATTTCATGAAGAAATTCAAAGGAAAGGTGTATACCGATAATTTATGGCCAACATCTTTGACTTGCAGTGTGAAGAAGCACAACTACCACTTGAGGCAGTTATACATGAATCCCAAAGTGAAAGAATACTTGGAAACACACCACTCCAAGTTATGGGCCAGAAGCCAATTTAGTGAACTGAGCAAAGTTGACTATGTGCACAATAATCTAGCAGAGTCTTTCAACTCAACGATCCGGAAACTAAAGGGTCATTATGTGGTGGATTTGCTTGACAGGATAAGGATAGAATACATGAAGAAATTTCACTATCGTGCAGGAATAGCCGAGGCAAAATTCATGGGCCACATTATCATCCCTGCCGTGATGAATGAACTGAAGCAGAAAACAACAGGCTTGGAAATTAACATGACCCTTTGCTCGGGTACCACAGCAGAGATATCATATTTGGATAAAGAGAAGAGGGAATGGAGATATCCCGTGGATTTAGAAGCTAGAACTTGCAGTTGTAGGCAATGGCAGATAACTGGGTTGCCATGCATTCATGCCTTGTTTTTCATCACTTCTCTCCCAGGTCCAGCAGGGAACATACAACAGTATGTGCATGATTACTACTCTGTTGCAAGGTTCAAAGCCACATATGCTTATGCCTTGCCTGCTATGGAGGGAAAACAACAATGGGACATGGTGGACCCTGGATTCAAGCTTTGCGCTCCAGTTCTGAAGAGAGCAGCAGGTAGACCAAGGAAGAGTCGAATCAGACCTCGCAGCGAAGGAGCTGGACTTGGAGCGAGGAAGCGTAAGTGCACAAGGTGTGGTGGGTCTGGTCATTTCGGTAAGTATTGTGATAACACAGTAGATCCAGCGTTCGGAGAGAGTTTCGATGAAGGCTTCGATGAAAATGTTGGTCAGCAGCCGGTTGCCTCAACAGATGATGAAAATGATGGTCAACAGCCGGTTGCATCAGATGAGGATTTTGACGAGGTTCCAAATGATGATGGTCAACAGCCGTATGATTTTGACGATGATCCAAAATATCCTCCAAATAATGATTCAAGTGAGGCTCCAAATGGTGATCCAAGTGAGGCTCCAAATAGTGATCATGGTGATCCAAGTGAGGCTCCAAATGGTGATCATGGTGATCCAAGTGAGGCTCCAAATTATGATCCAAGTGAGGCTCCAAATGGTGACCAACCTTCTGTTGTTGTGAGTTCTGCTAGGTATGTAAATCTTGCAAGGGTCAAATACTACTGTACATTTATCACTTGACATGATCTCCTTACCCTTTATGTTTTGCACAGCTCTATGATAGGTTTGAAGAAGACGCACAAGGTACCGACAACCAAGAGGAGAAGAGAAGAAGCAATGAGCACAAGGTGCACGAGGAGCAAAGTGATGGCAAGAAGCTCAAGGAACAGACAGAAGCCCCAACGCTATATATGAATAATTATGAAACATTATGAATAACCTATGAATAATGTTGTATTTCTGTTGGATGATGTTGGACCTATGTTAGAACTATGTTTGACATGATGTTTAAATCTGTTGGATGATGTTTGAATGAGCACATGGTTTTTCCTTTTTTTGATTTTTCTGAATTTTGTTTTGCTCATTTGAATTCTAGTCAAACCTAACTTTGACCAAGATTTAAACAAGTCTAAAACATCAAAATGAAAAACTAAGCCTGGATCCTTCTTAGTCAATCCAAAATGAAGCTGTGGTGAGGTTTTTGAAATTTTCATGAAAAATGTGCTAAAAAGAGGAGTCCAAAGGTAGGGTAAACGACCTCATTTCTAAGCAAGGTTTTTTCGACCTTGTCTAAATCAGCCAAATAACTTTCCTACACATATATTCTATATATACAGACTATGTGCGCTGGTTTCTCCATTTTTTGATTTTTTTTTAATTTGTTTTGCTCATTTGAATTCTGGTCAAACTTAACTTTGACCAATATTTAAACAAGTGCAAAACATCAATATGAAAAACTAAGCCTGGATCCTTCTTAGTCACTCCAAAATGAAGCTGTCGTGAGTTTTTTGAAATTTTCATGTTCATTTCCCCAAAACACTTCTCTTCACTTCATACAAGAGAGTTTGAGATACTCGAGATATCACACAATACACATGAACTTATCGTTTAAATGTATGTAAACCTTGTTTATCAGCTTAAATCGTTAGTATATGACATAAGAAGACTATGTGCGCAGGTTTTTTATTTTCTGATTTTTATTTAATTTATTATGCTCATTTGAAATCTGGTCAAACATAGCTTTGACTGCTCCAAACCCCGCTAACCCTAGCGCTGAACAAAGACCGTTCATCTAACCCTAGCGGCGATCAAGGGCCGTCGATCTAACCCTTCTAGAAGGAATCTGCGGGGAGGAGGAGGGCGATCCGTGAGATGCAATCTGATTGGCTGGGAGATTTTTTTTTAACAAATACCAGGCGCGCTGGATGGACCGTTGGGCCGTCTCGTTGTCTGGGCCTGAGACCGCAGTAAATAGCCCGTCTCAGCCTTTCCAGGCCTTGCATCATGGGAGGCGGTGACGTGGGTTTGCATGCGCGGGAGGCGGCAACGTGCATGCATGCGAGCGAGGCGAGCGAGGCGCGCTAGGCTAGCAAGGCGAGCTAGGTGGTTCAGGGCAGTGGTTCAGGGCAGCGAGTCAGATGCACCGCCCGGTCAAAGAGCTATGCAGTGATTCAGATGCACTCACGCGCCCCATGCATCATTTTCGTGCAAAAATTTAAGAGTGCAAAACGTAACGGATACACACACGCGTCCGGATTCACACACGCACCGTTCTCATCCTTTCTCTCTTCCTCTCCCACCCACAGGCCTATAAATGGGGTGCCTCTCTTCCTCTCCCACCCACAAGCCAGATCCGATCCATTCTCTCCAACTTCAAACACCCAAGCGACCGAGCCCTCCCCAAGCGAGACCAAGTGAAAATGCAGTTCAACGGGCCGACCTTCAACCGTCCGCCTGTCGTGCCGGAGCTGCGCTACCCACCGGGCGTGCTCGTGGAGAGGGAGCTCCGTGTGTGGGCTATTTCAAGGTGGAGGGTTTCCGTCGAACTCACCCGTGCCTTCCTCAGAGCCGGCTATGCCCACCTCCCACGGGGCTCGCCGAGGATGTTCACCCTCAACGAGGTTCGTGACCACGGCGGCATCCTCCTACTCCTCACGGTCACCTTCACCAACCCGTTTGACGCGCGCGAGCTCCTCGGCCAAGTCTTTTGGTGCGGCTGCGAGGCCATCTTCTTCACCGTCTACAACATCTAAACCAACTACGAGAGCATCTTCCCCACTCCAGGCTAGATGCACTCCCTTCCCTACGACGAGGAGGAGGAGGTGTGAAGGTGAAGACGGTGTTGAAGGGGCGCGTGCGGCCGAGGTGGAAGAAGGAGGTCAATATGAAGATGTTCAAGCCCGGAGTCAAGCTCGTCCTGTTTCGTTTTTTATTTTGTTGCTTTTCTATGTCGTGTCGTGTCATGTTTCGTCATGTGTCCGTGAACTTATTATTGTAATGGTACGGTGTGTTGCATCTTATCTAAGTTATTAGGGTTTATTATGTGCGTTAAAAAAATGTCCGTGCCCAAACATATCATTTCTTCCCTAAACCAAGTCATGAAGTTCGAGAATTTGTGGTTTTCATTAATGAAAATCGGAGGGGGTGAGAAGCCCTCTGTTTCATTCAAAAAAAAGTCATGAAATAACATGCAAATTTATTCCCTTTAAATCCTAAACCAAGTGCCACTCTAACCAAAATCATGTGGCAGTGCAAACATACGTTTTCAACGTTCCAACCCTCCAAAATTTCAGTGCAAAACAAAGGAAAACCACTCTCACGCGTGTGCAAACATTCACGGTCTCACTATTTTTTTGACAAATTTCACAGTCTCACTATGTATACCTTCCTTCCCTACCCATGTCAAAGTCTTGCCATCTGTACTAGCGGTTACCAGCGCAGCCCTAAACACCACAAACCCATGCGGTCCTGGGTTCGAGTCCCCAGCCGCACCAATTTTTTGTGCATTTTCCACCCTTCATTTTTTAGACAAATTATTTTTTCTCAATGTAATGGCCTTAAAAAATGTTCATTTATTTTGGCACCAGGTGTAAACCTCTACCAGAGCCGAGGCACATTTTCCATGACATTTTGGTCTTTGATTTAAATCATGGTGTATTTGAATTGGATTAATTAAATTGCTATTAAATATTTAACAGCTCCAAAAAAATTCTAACCTTAATTGTTTGGCTCTGGAATAATTCAATTAGCTTCCACAAAAAGTTTCAGCATTATGATTTACTGCCTAAATTAAATCAGAACAGAAAACAGAAAAACACGCAAGAGAACCCCTGAATGGGCCTAATTGGATGCAGTTGGCCCATTAGTCTAGCCTGCACTTGGCTCTACACTCTGAATTTGGCCCAAGAGCAACCTTTTTTTTGACAGAAAGGTAAAGCACACAGCTGCATTTCATTGATCAAAAGTTTCTGAATTCCTCATTTCTTCTCCTTTTTCAACATATTTAAATGTTGGTCACTTCTTCTCTTTTTTTCAACATTTAAACAACTTTGACCAACATTTAAACTAGGTAAATTTCTCATACAATTTCAAGATTACAAATTCCTCCATAATTCATGCCTTTCCATAAATTTTCAACATTACAACCAGTGCGATTACCATACCTACAAATGCCCAAAAGTATTTGCAAATGGGTATTGGTAGTGCTTGATCTTCAGCTTCCTAACCTTCTTCTTCAACATCCTAAGCTCAACAGCTAGCTCTCTGTCAGTGCGTGCTTCGCCCTCCATCTCTTCTTCCGGAGCTCGTGCTGCGGCCACTGTGGTTCGTGGCAGCATGCACAACTATTCTTCATGCTCTTCTTGCAGTTCATTCATCAGAGTCCTGGCCAGAGCATCAACCCAAAGAAAGAAGCATGTCACCTGCATGAACACCAAACAAATCAACCAATTGCTCAAAGATCCCGACCACGAAAATGGTGCAATTGCCCCGATTCTTACCCCATTCTCGCTGCACACGTAGAACAGACGATTCTGGTTCCTCGGTGTGTGAGAAACCCTCCGATCAACGCCCGCCCGGCACCGCGGACAGACGAAGACAGGCATGTCCACACGCGCCAGGCTCTGCATCCGCGAGGTGGCGCGGGAGCTTGAGGAAGACATGGAGCTCGGAGCCGAAGGGGATCTCAATGCCGCCGCGCCCTCCACAGCTAGCTTCGCACTACCGTGCCCTCCACAGCTAGCTTCCCACCGCCGTGCTCTCTCTCTCTCACCGTGGTCACCGCCGTGCTCTCTGTCGCCGTGGTCACCGCCGCTGTCGCCCGCTTATATAGCACACCCGCAACGGCTCTCTGCTCAACGGCTCTCTGCTGGGTCCCACAAGCCACGCGTGCCACGGTCTGAAAAAAATTTGCCGTCTCTGCCGCCTGGTCCCACCTGTAAGGGCCGAGTCAAAAGGTTGACCTGATGGAGACAGCAGAGTTCACGGAACGAGTCGGTGCGCATGGGCTAGGGGCAAAACTGGGCACAATTCGCATCTGAGGGCAAAACTGAGCAGATGGACACCACTGAGGGCAAAAGGATAATTAACCCTTATAACAAATAATATTATAAATATTATTTAGAAACATTGTTGTGTGGCTAACTATGATAGATAGGTACTAAAAAATTGTACTAATTAAAATTGTAATAAGGTAGAATTAGTAAATAAGTATAAAAATTTAGTATGAATAAAATATTATTTAATATAGTCCGGGGAATAAATTATCTTATTTATTTCACATTGAATACACTTTCTTCCATCCATCTTTTTCAAGGAAACAACAGATCTGATTTGGCCGCTGCTTCGGCCCAACCCCAATCAAGGGAGCCAAACCATTTATTCGTATGGGGGACCGAGAAAATATCAGCCACGACTATGATGATTTTATGGTTTGGCTTGTGAAATCATTTCTTATTAGGCAGTAGTTCAATCAGATGGCATATAAAAACAAGGGACCGACTATTTCACATCTAACTATGACATCATCCCACATCATTAGACTAGTCCATCAGGTTGTTCTATTATTTGTTTCTCTCTTTTCCTGTTGATTTTTTTAGTGCGGCCCAAAAAAGACACGCAGACGAGCTCACGAGGTCGTTCTATTATTTGTTCGTGTCTTTATCTTTGTTTTAAGACGACATAAAAAAGGCACGCACAACGCTCCCCTGAGAAATCGAAGACAGATCTCTTACTAAGGAGCGCTAACTCCTACCAGTACGACAAATTGACGGTACTAAAATTTTACAAGCAGGAAACCTTTAATAACATAGTAGTGCGTCTCAGATTAGCAGACAATTTTTGAAAAAAAAACGACAACTTTTTAGCAAATTGCAAACAATTTTGAAATGACGGATATTTGTGAAAACAGAAATAATTTTTAAAATTTCAAATAGTTTTTGTTAATAGGGCTCATCTAAGATGATGTCACCCCTAGTCCACTACGTGTAAAGCTTAAGAGTTACTTAGATATGATTAGCATTAGTGAATAAATTTTAAAAAACGAAAATTGTTCAAAAGTTCGAGTATTTTCATAAAACAGAAACTTTTTTTAAACCAGCAAGGATTTTTTGAAAAACGTGAGCTTAATTTGCTATTTTTTTACATTTTTTGAAAACCCCAAACACTTTTTGAAAAACAAAGATTTTTCAAATTCCAAACACTTTTCGAAACAAAAAAGGAAGAAAATGAAAAATAAAAGCAATATTTTCAAAACAAAAAAAAGGAAAAAGGAAAGGAAAGCTACTGAAGAAAAAAGAAAGAGGAATAAACAGGAAGAAAAACAAAACAAACAAAACGAATCCTAGCTACTTGGGCCGTCCCATCTGCGATTTGCTCGCTTCTCGCCCTGTAAAAACATTGTTATTTTGCCGCAGTGAGTGGTGTACAGGAGATTTGAGGGGTGGGCTTTCAACCAAGACGACAACAACATTTATGGGCCCACTTGCAAGTCGTTGGTCTTGCAATGAGGTTGGGAAGATGTAAATGCCAAGTTGCGAGTCAAGGGGTGGGCTTGCTACCGAGATGACAATAACACCTATGGACCCAGTTGCGACTCGAGGGATGGACTTGCAAGTGAGACAACACTTGCTGCATGCCCAGTTGCAAGTCGAGAGTGGACTTGCAACTGCGAAGACAAGACCACCTATGGGCCCAGTTGCGAGTCGATGGATGGACTTGCGAGTGAAACAACACTAACTACGTGTCCAATTGCGAGTCGGCGGATGGACTTGCAAGTGAGACAACACTTGCTACATGCCCAGTTGCGAGTCGAGGATGGGGACTTGTAACTGCGAAGACAAGAACACCTATGGGCCCAGTTGCAAGTTGAGGGATGGACTTGCGAGTGAGACAATGCTAACTACGTGTCAGTTGCGTGTCGAGGATGGACTTGCAATTAGGACAAAAAAGATCAGCCCGCGGTTGCGAGTTGAGGCTGGACTTGCAACTGGGACAAAAAAGGTCGGGGCCGCAGTTGCAAGTCGTGGGTGGGATTGCAACCGGGACAAAAAAGGCCAGACCCCAGTTGTGAGTCAAGGGTGGACATGCATTTGGTAAAAAAAATGTTGGGTCCCATTCGTGAGTTGAGGATGGATTTGCAACTGGGACAAAAAGAAGGCCGGACCCTAGTTGCGAGTCAAGGGTGGGGTTACAACTAAAAAAGGTCAGGCCCCAGTTACAAGTCGAGGGTGGACTTGCAACTCCGACAAAAAAAAGTGTTGGGTCCGAGTTGCGAGTCAAGGCTGGACTTGCAAGTAAGATAAAAATGGTCTGGCCCTAGTTGCGAGTCAAGGGTGGACTTGCAACTGGGACAAGAAAAGATTGGGCCCAATGCGAGTCGATGATAGACTTGCAACTGGAACAAAAAAGGTTAACCCCCAAGTTGTGAGTCGAGGGTGGACTTGCAACTCAGACAAAAAAGTGTTGGGTCCAAGTTGCGAGTCGATGGTGGACTTGCAACTGAGACAAAAAAAAGTTCGACACTAGTTAGGAGTCAAGGGTGGACTTGCAACCGAGACAAAAAGGATTGGACCCAGTTGCGAGTCGACGATAGACTTGCAACTGGGATAAAAAAGGTTGACCCCCAGTTACGAGTCGAGGGTGAAAAAAGTGTTGGGTCCGAGTTGCGAGTCGAGGGTGACTTGCAACTAAGACAAAAAAGTAGGTTCGGCCCCAGTTGTGAGTCAAGGGTAAACTTGCAACTGGGACAAAAAAGATTGGACCCAATTGCGAGTCGATGACAAACTTGCAACTAGAACAAAAAAGGTTAACCCCTAGTTGTGAGTCGAGGATGGACTTGCAACTCAGACAAAAAAGTGTTGGGTTCGAGTTGCGAGTCGAGGATGGACTTGCAACTGAGACAAAAAAGGCTCGACACCAGTTGCGAGTCAAGGGTGGACAAGACAACACACTGAAGTACAATTGACGCGCAGTAAACAAGGGCCGGTCAGCAAGACAAACACGACGCAAGACAACCGCGACTTCAACCTGCGCACGAATTCTAAAGACAACAATCCAATGGTGAGAGACTTAGATGTCAGATAGCTATTTCACATCTAGATGTGAAATAGTAAATCTGTAAAAACAATGATACAGTGAACTGCCTTGTAAACAGTCTCTTAGAGAAAAGCTTCCTTGTGGTTAAAGAGTTCCCGTTGTTAGGCAATCCCGTCTGGAGGCAGGAAAGGGAGATGTGGTGCATCCATCCATCATCATAGTATATATAGGAAATGTGACATGTGTGGACTAATGAGTGAGTGAAGACGACTGTGACGGCTACGACGTCCGTCTAAAGAAAAGGAAGAGAGTAAAATACATATCACTTGAATAGCGTCTTTGCGGAGTTTTCAGTTATGACTAAGAGAGAGGAATTTTTTCATCATCTAATGTCTGCTGAACTAAACTTGCCAAGAGGTCGTAAGAGTAGTTTTCAGTTAAGTAATTTCATTCATGAGCGTAGAAACAATAACTATGAGGCTCATAAACTTGCCAAGTTCTCTTGTAACGTACAATTAGGTAGACATGTGTGGTTGAGAAATCCTCATGACCCAACAGTTGTACCAATGAACGTTGCTTTGGAATATAAAAGCTTGGCGAGTTTTTCTAAAAAAAAAACCTTCAACTAAAAACAAAACTTGTTCCCTCGGTTAACTTTAGAAAAATATGAATACAAAAAACCCTAACTTTTTAAAAAGTCCGCAGACATGACTGTTGACCTTTCCAAAAAAGTTCATGAGTTCGAAAATTCTCATATATTTCAAAAAGCTCTCATTCGTCTTTGTCACAGACTCATCCTCGCATCTTAGCGTTGTCGCCCCGAGCCCATGTTGCCGTCGTCTGTCTCTACGGGAAGGGGGCATGACATAGTCTCTCCTGGTTGTTCATCGGGCATGAAACATTCTCTTTCGGCATCCTTGTGCCGGTTCATGGCGCTGAGGCCACCACAAGGGGCGTGGCCTCTGGGCGACAATCGTGGGTATGTCGTGCACATTCTCGCCGTAGGCATTCGATCTTGTCTATCCAACTAGCTAGGCGTGAGAATTAAATCTATTTTCTGTGTATTGTCGGCTGGACTCTCAAAAGGATTTGCTCTATATTATAGGTACGTTTGTGGCATTCAATCAAACAGGTGGCGAGCATGCATTCCGTGGGAAAAGGAGAAACTGGTCGTGGTGGCAGACACCGGTAAGCCGTGACGACGGGGCTTGGCGGAGGTGGGATTCGTCTGCCGCCACTGGTCGAGTCCACGGCCGGCAGTTGGCATCGCAACCTAGTCGCAGACACGGAAGACAACGGCAACCGCAATCTGCATGTTGTAGAGGTTGTGGCACGGGCGGCAGAGCATGGCCAAGTTGAGTGGAGTAGAGCCGGCGTGCATGAAAGATGGAAACATTTTGGTCTACCTACGCCGGCGGTCGGCGGACGGAGGAGGTCGGTGGCCGCACAAGACGATGGCGCCGGCGACGGGAGGGTTTGAAGAAGACGGCAATCAAGGCGGCGCGATGTGGTGGGCGTGCACCTTCTCTTTTTCCTTTGGACAGGACCCACGTACGTGCACGCGCGCGATAATGAAGTGCATGCATGCAAATGCAAGGAACGAAAGCGGAGACTTGGATCCGGACTTTGCGCGTGGTTTGCGTTGCAGGAACACGAGCGGGCGGGCGTATGACGATTCCATCGAAACCGAAACGTGGCCAACGGGCGTACGCTAGAGGATTTCCTCCATTTATTACTTCACTTCTTCGGTACAACCCCCTGAACACATAAACGATTAAGATCTGTTCATACACCTTCATAATAAAAGGTAGAATGGTCTTTCTAAGAAATACGACGCGGAGATTTATCACGTTTTGAGTCCATCTTAGGCCAGCCCATTTCGAACACAGGACCTACAGGGGTTGTGAAATTGCTGATTGCCACAGGAACCGTCATAATTCGGTGATACTTATGGAGCGCAGTTCGTTATCACCTAGAATGGATGTATTGTAGGTGTTTTTTATTTAGAAATGCAGTAGCAGATCAAAATTGGTACTGTACAGCCTGGCCGGACATTCTATCTAAAGCGTTTTTTATAGCTAAAAAAAACTAATGTGTTTTTCATCTTTTGGAATATTTTTCAAAAACATGAATATTTTTAAAGATACGAAAAAAACAAAATTTGAACTTCTTTTGGAAACGCGAATTTTCTTCAAATTTCTGATCGTCTTTTATGAAAAATATTTTGATTTTGTGAATATTTTTCAAATTCTATGAACAGTTTTTCAGAATTGTCTACATTCTTCTGAAACTGCACACATTTTTTTCGAAATGACGAATAATTTATCAAATTTGTGAACATTTTGTTTAAAACATGAACAATTTTTATATTTCTGGACATTTAAAAATGCAAACAGTTTTAAAAATTGGCGAGCATTATTCTAAAACACAAACATTTTTTCAAATTTGCAAATATTTTTTCTAATAAACTAACATTTTCTGAAAACATTTCTTATTTTCTAGGGCCTAAGCATTTTTTTGTTGCAATTATTTTCGTTTTTCTTCTCTTTTTGGTAATCCATTTTTCTACTTTTGAACTTTATTATTCTTTGTGAAACTTGTTCAAAAATTTGAAATTTTGTTTGGCATAACATAAAATGTTCTGGTTTTCAAATATTGTTTAAAATTCTAAAAACCATTCTGGAATTTCATCAAATGTTACAATTTTCGAATTTTTTGTTCACAATTTTAAGAAATTTATGCGTTTCAAAAAAGTTGATGATTTTTTTAAAAAAGTACGTGGTTTCAATATTTGTTCAAAATTTTCATCATTTTTTCGTAGTTTGTTAACAATTATGGGAAAAAGTGTTCAAGTTAGTGAAATTTTGATACACAATTTGAAATTCCAAAGTTGATGACAAATTTCAAGAAATTGTTAGGAAAAAAAAATGTTTATGTTGAGTGATAATGACGGGAATTATAAATACACTCATCTAACTGGTATATTTTAGGCTATGGATAAATGATCCCAGCTTCTTGTAAGAGTCTGGCATGGACATATGAGGCATCCATGCTTGGTTTGAATGACTTCCAACACCGTATGCACGTTTTGACACATTTTGACATTAATCGGCTTTTTTCACCGAGAAAACTCAAAAAATGCAAAACTTGGCAAAAAAAAAGTCAAACAATTTGGCACGGGGCCTTGAATTGGTCATACAAGACCATGAAAAAAATAGGGTCATTTAAGGAATTTCGAGAAATTAGGTGCTCCCAAACATATCCTTCTAGCCTATTCGAACACTCTCCATTGAACATGGTATTGTTGGGGAACGTATTAATTTCAAAAAATTTCCTACGCACACGCAAGATCATGGTGATGCATAACAATGAGAGGGGAGAGTGAGTCCACGTACCCTCGTAGACTCAAGCGGAAGCGTTAGCACAACGCGGTTGATGTAGTCCTACGTCTTCACGATCCGACCGATCCAAGTACTGAACGTACGACACCTCCGAGTTCAGCACACGTTCAACTCGATGACGTCCCGCGAACTCCGATCCAGCAGAGCTTCACGGGAGAGTTCCGTCAGCACGACGGCGTGATGACGGTGATGATGTTGCTACCGACGCAGGGCTTCGCCTAAGCACCGCTACGATATGACCGAGGTGGAATATGGTGGAGGGGGGCACCGCACACGGCTGGGAGACATCAACAGATCAACTTGTGTGTCATGGGGTGCCCCTAGCCTCAGTATATAAAGGAGGAGAGGTGGGAAGGGGCCGGCCCTCTCTATGGCGCGCCCTGGGGAGTCCTACTCCCACCGGGAGTAGGATTCCCCCCCCCCCTTCCATGTAGTAGGAGTAGGAGTCAAGGAAAGGGAAGAGAGAAGAGAAGGAAGGAGGGGGCGCCGCCCCTCCCCCTAGTCCAATTCGGGCTAGGCCTTGGGGGGGGGGGGCGGCCGGCTTGCCTCTCTCTCTCCCTTAAAGCCCAATAAGGCCCATATACTCCCCGGCGAATTCCCGTAACTCTCCGGTACTCCGATAAATAACCGAATCACTCAGAACCTTTCCGATGTCCGAATATGGTCGTCCAATATATCGATCTTTACGTCTCGACCATTTCGAAATTCCTCGTCATGTCCCCGATCTCATCCGGGAATCCGAACTACTTTCGGTACATTAAAACACATAACTCATAATATAAATTGTCACCGAACATTAAGCTTGTGGACCCTACGGGTTCGAGAACTATGTAGACATGACCGAGACTCATCTCCGGTCAATAACCAATAGCGGAACCTGGATGCTCATATTGGCTAATACATGTTCTACGAAGATCTTTATCGGTCAAACCGCATAACAACATACGTTGTTCACTTTATCATCGGTATGTTACTTGCCCGAGATTCGATCGTCCGTACCTCAATACCATGTTATGCATCTTATGGGCATCTTATGGGCATGAGCTCTACAGGTGTTTTGATCTATGCCATTCCATCTTTACAGGGGTGTATGCCCTGTATTTTTGTGATCTAAGTGGTGACTAGTACAAGCATGCAAACTAGGCTTCGTGATGTTTCTGTTTTCAGAAACTTAGGATTCTCACCAAGTCTGTTACTGCTGTTATTTTGTTGCCATGTATCCATGTGGCTACAGAAAGATCCATGCTTATTTTGGGCATGTTCAGTAAGGATGTTTTGTAGGTATAGTTGTGCTCTATCCATCCATGCACCCGTTTGTAATTATGGCGTGCCCTAGCATGTCTTAATCTTGCTCTACTTTTGCTATAAAATATTTCCGGCAGAATGTTAACATGATATTCAATTTTGCCAAGGTTGTTGTAGTTGAGCCACACATGCTATGAACTTGTTCTTGCCTTGGTTAGCTTCATAAATATTCCTTCGTGCTGTAGGTATGCTTGTTTTGTCATGCATTGCTTTGTGATGAGTGAATCGAGCTCACAAAGAGGCCTTCCTAATTCTGTTAACGCCATGTTCTGTTTTCTGCCAAGTCTGAAACCTGTTAACGAAACTTGCTATGTTTACATGGGTGCCGTCATATCTTCTGCCCCTTTTTGGCTCATGGTCAGTAAGGGACTTTTGTTCTATGCATTTAGTAGATTCATGCCATGCCTTGTTTTGCTATGTTAAGTTCCTGTAGCATGTGTTTGGCTTGATCTGAACATTGCTACCTGATGCTGTTTATGCCATGTCTAGTAATTTCACCAAGTCTGTGAAGCTGATATGTTTTGCACTTTTGTCATGCTTGTTTGAACCTATTCTTGTGTGATCTAGCCGTAGCTCAGTGTTCATCTTTTGTCAAACATCTCCTGTAAATTACTGTCATATGCTTTGTTGCTATGTTGGGGTGCTGTAGCATAGTTACTTGATGTATTCTAAGTGCTATCATGCTGTTAATCGCAGAATCGTGTCATTCTTGTTTTGCTTGCCATTTGCAAACCGTGCATCCGTTTCCGGTGATCTTTATATCGATTTCGACTGAAATCATCTCATCTTTCCAGTGGCATACTTGGTTTGCCAAGTTACTGCCTTGTTCATCCTTTTTCTTCCGGAGCACGCATACGCATCGCATATCATGCATGTATTGCATCATGTTGCTTGTGCATTTCCCGTGATTGATTGTGGTTCCCATTGCTTGTGTTCTTGCTGTGGGTAGAGTCGGTAGACGAGTTCGTGAACGAGGAACCTGTTGAGTATGCCTACGAGGATCAAGCTTTCGACAACTCTGAGAACCTTGCAGGCAAGATGACCATACCCTCGAAATCACTTCTATCTTTGCTTTGCAAGTTGTTCGCTCTATTGCTATGCTGCGCTACCTACCACTTGCTATATCATGCCTCCCATATTTTCCATGTCAAGCCTCTAACCAACCTTTCCTAGCAAACCGTTGTTTGGCTAAGTTACCGCTTTTGCTCAGCCCTTCTTATAGCGTTGCTAGTTGCAGGTGAAGTTGAAGTGGGTTCCTTGTTGGAACATTGATATATTTTGGCATATCACAATATCTCTTATTTAATTAATGCATCTATATATTTGGTAAAGGGTGGAAGGCTCGGCCTTATGCCTGGTGTTTTGTTCCACTCTTGCCGCCCTACTTTTCGTCATACCGGTATTATGTTCCTTGAGTTTGCGTTCCTTACGCGGTTGGGTGATTTATGGGACCCCCTTGACAGTTCGCCTTGAATGCAACTCCTCCAGCAAGGACCAACCTTGATTTTACAATTTGCCTACCTAAGCCTTTTTCCCTTGGGTTTTCGCGAGCCCGAGGGTCATCTTTATTTAAACCCCCGGGCCAGTGTTCCTCTGAGTGCTGGTCCAAACTAGAGCCCTTTGCAGCGCCACCTCGGGGAAACTTGAGGCCTGGTTTTAGTTGTACGGACTGCTCATCCGGTGTGCCCTGAGAACGAGATATGTGCAGCTCCTATCGGGATTTATCGGCACATTCGGGCGGCTTTGCTGGTCTTGTTTTACCATTGTCGAAATGTCTTGTAAACCGGGATTCCGAGACTGATCAGGTCTTCCCGGGAGAAGGTTTATCCTTCGTTGACCGTGAGAGCTTATAATGGGCTAAGTTGGGACACCCCTGTAGGGTATTATCTTTCGAAAGTCGTGCCCGTGGTTATGTGGCAGATGGGAATTTGTTAATGTCCGGTTGTAGAGAACTTGACACTTGACTTAATTAAAATACATCAACCGTGTGTGTAGCCGTGATGGTCTCTTCTCGGCGGAGTCCGGGAAGTGAACACGGTTTGAGTTATGCATGAACGTAAGTAGTTTCAGGATCACTTCTTGATCATTTCTAGCTTCGCGACCGTTGCGTTGCTTCTCTTCTCGCTCTCATTTGCGTATGTTATCCACCATATACGCTTAGTGCTTGCTGCAGCTCCACCTCATTACACCATCCTTTTCCTATAAGCTTAAATAGTCTTGATCTCGCAGATGTGAGATTGCTGAGTCCTCGTGACTCACAGATTCTACCAAAACAGTTGCAAGTGCCGACGATACCAGTGCAGGTGACGCAACCGAGCTCAAGTGGGAGTTCGATGAGGAACGTGGTCGTTACTACGTTTCGTTTCCTGATGATCAGTAGTGGAGCCCAGTTGGGACGATCGGGGATCTAGCATTTGGGGTTATCTTATTTTCATTTGGATTTGACCGTAGACGGTCTATGTGTGGATTTTGGATGATGTATGAATTAATTTATGTATTGTGTGAAGTGGCGATTGTAAGCCAACTCTCGTTATCCCATTCTTGTTCATTACATGGGATTGTGTGAAGATGACCCTTCTTGCGACAATACCTAAAATGCGGTTATGCCTCTAAGTCGTGCCTCGACACGTAGGAGATATAGCCGCATCATGGGCGTTACATCACTATATCTAGAGATTCGTCGACATAGCTTGTTGCCAGATAATCTTCAGTGTGTGAAAGGCATCAAGCTTCCATGCGATGGATGGCTTTTGCAAACCCGACATGCGGCGATGTGGTTCATGCCAACAGCAAATATGAACAACTTGATTCGTACTGATATCTAGACTGAGCCATGTGTCCTGCTTCTGTAGCATGACCCTCTTTTGTTGGATATTATGTACTGTTGTTAGTTTGAAGCACTCCTCTGGTTAGAAGGATAGATACTTTTCTGGGATCAAGTGCATCCTAACTCACCTGCGTAGGATGTACTGATAATGATGTGTGTATATATATATATATATATATATATATATATATATATATATATATATATATATATATATATATATATAAGGAAAATCCATCCTACCACCTGGGGGTAGTTACCCCACATGTCTCATATACTACCATGCGGTAGTATATATTCTACTTTATAATTTTAAGTATTTTGATATACTATGTATAAGATACTTCAAAGTGAGTTACATGAAAAAATTGCAAGTTGGCCCATGATTTTTATTATATTTGTGAAATACGTACATATTTGCAAGTGCATCCTAACTCACCTGCGTATGACGTACATATTTTGATATACTATATATATAAGGATTGACTATTCGTCACCCTGGGTGAGAAATAGTTATTCTTCACCCCCTCGATTTTACCACCAATGCACTGTAATTTTACATTCCGTAAGTTTTGTTTTATTTTTGACGTAAAAAGAGACCATAAGAAAATATATCATCGCCGTAAAAAATATTTTATGTTATGTAAAATTACAAACGTAAAAACATAGTGTAAAATATACATAAACTCCAAATTTTCTTGTCTTATGACCTATACTTTTATTTTCTTATATCAAATTTTACATAGTGAATCAATAGGAATGTAACTATTTGAAATCCAAATGTAATTTAATTATGAAGTGATCGTAAGATTATCTCGGGTGAAGAATAACTTATTCTGCACCCTGGGTAATATATATAGGGAAAATCCATCCTACCACCTAGGGGTAGTTACCCCACATGTCTCATATACTACCATGTGGTAGTATATATTCTACTTTATAATTTTAAATATTTTCTTATACTATGTATAAGATACTTCAAAGTGAGTTACATGAAAAAATTGCAAGTTGGCCCATGATTTTTATTATATTGGTGAAATACGTACATATTTGTATGTAAAAAGGAGCATACTCAAAATACGATACATAGTACCAAAAAAGTAGTATATATAGTATCTAAACATTGTTATATACTACATACTACACATACATACTCTCGGATTTGATAGATACTACATACAACATACAAAACTCAAGTGGTAGTAACTACTACCGGTGGTAGATAAAATTTGTCCTATATATATTTTGTATTACTCATGTAGCCTACAAAGTCCGTCGCACAGCCTTGTAACTTCTTACCCCATTTCTAAATTTGTACTAGTCCTCTATACCATATATTGTGCTACTCGTACTACTACCTCCCTCCTGATTTACTGGCCCCCTTCGTAATTTGTGTCAAATTTTGACCATAAATTTCACTAACTAAATGTTAATACATGTCACAAAAAATTATATCATTTTATTCGTATTTGAACATAGTTTCCAGTGGAATAATTTTCGATGACATGCATTGACATTTTGTTAGTTAAACCTATAGTTAAAATGTGACACTAAATACACCTAGTAAGTAGTACAGTAGCAGTACTAGTATACGTCGGTCAAATTATTCATCATGTCCACACATTGAATTGACGTGACAACACGCTGCGCGTGAGGTGACACAAGAATACCGGCGGCGTCTTCGGGTATTGTGGACTTCAGATTTGGAGTACCACTTATCTGTCGAAATCTTTCATCATTCACTTAAAACAGTCGATTGATCATACATTGAGTACCATATAACTGGAATTAACCGGTGCAAGTCCAAGAAGGATTGGCCGGTGCTGCCGGTTGGCGTCAAGTTTGAGCCCATGGATCAAGAGCTGATCGAGCACCTTGAGGCCAAAGTGACTGCTGACAGCGCGAGATCTCACTCTCTCATCATTTTGTTCATACCAACCATCGACAGCGAGCACGGCATATGCTACACCCATCCTGAGAAACTTCCAGGTAAGACACCGATCGGCCGTCTACTTGCACAAACATATTCCTTTGTTTATAGCTCTATTTTTATTTTTAGACGCAAACCTAGTGAAGCAATTACAATTAGACAGTTAATAAAAAGTGAAACAAGTGACTGCAACATGCCAAAGATGTTATGAAAATGCCAACCACGTACACTAAAACTTGTATTCGACAATACTGCAGGTATCGCACTGAGTGGCCTAAGCAAGCATTTATTCCGGCGCAATTCCAGGGCGTTCAAAAGGGGCACGTGGATGCGTCGCAAGATACAGTCGGAGTGCGGCATGCACGCGATGGGGCACAAGACCGGCAATACCTTGCCGGTGGTGGTCAACGGCCGGCAGACGGGCAACAAAAAGGTTCTGGTGCTGCACACCAACAAGAACTTCGACCAGCAGAGGACCAACTGGGTGATGCACTGGTACCAACTCGGGGACCTGGAGCAAGAGAAGGAGCGGGAGCTGGTCCTCTGCAAGATTTTCTACCAGACGAACACTAGGGCCAGGAGTAAAAAGATTATAAGTTAGTTTGGTATTGGTACTTGTACTACCTTGTCGTCCGCAAGTTGGTATTGTTGTTAACGATCTTTTGGTATGAACTTGGCATTTGCTTCCAACCATCATGTCAAGGGTCCGCAAGCTGAATCATTTATTTTGAAATGAATTTTCAGGCACCTAATTTTTATTTGATGGGTAGCATAAGCACCTGCCGTTTGAATTCCCAGTTCTCCAAATTTTTCAAAACAAGTGCATGCACTTATTATCACGGTGAAAAAACAATATACCTACTGCATCCCAGTTATCAGTCTGTACTTGCAGAATTCTCTCGTTTGTTGAGCAAGTATATTGTTTTTTCAGGTCGAGCAAGTTTCAACTGAGCTGTAGACTGCTCAGGCTTGGTTTTGCATTTAATAGGCCCAGCCCATAACGACAACGGGGCACAAAGATCCAGCAGGTATCTATTGGCCTCTGGCCCGCCAGCGTTGGTCATATTTTGTCTTACAACATCCGCAGGCAATTTTTTTACTGAATCAAACACACAGCTCAGTTCTATTTTCCTCTTGGAACGCCGTGTCCTACATCCGTTTCCTAATCTCTACCTATAGTTTTACTAGTTCATATACACGTATCATTATATTGAAAATACATAAAGTTCCCTTTTCATATTTACATCCTTATTTTTGTTGTTGTTTTCCCTCCCAACACTGATTTCTTTACAACTGGTTTTCCCTTAAACCAACTCAATTGTCCCACGTCTTATTTGCTTACAAAAACAAAACGATTTTTTTGGCAAATCAATAATTTCTTAAAAATGTTTATCATTTTGGGATTACAACAGGTCGGACTCCACCGAAATATGCAAAATAAGGTTGAACTTTTTGACCGTGGTCCTGGGCAGAAAATGGGCTGTAATAAATTACTTAAGAATTAGCAAATGGGCTGCAAATTATAAAAAAATTAGCATATGGGCTCTATGTTGTCTGCCACAGATTTGGAGGCTGACTTGTGGGCCTACTAAGTTCATGCGTACACAAGGTTTCTCAAAAAAAGAAACTTAGTCAACAATCGACTCTACCAGCGTCACACCGTTAGATGTCCATCTAATGGCAATCGTGCTTCTTCAGTCTCTGATCTTCCTGCTCCAGCCGCCCAAACCAGCGCTGGCGGAACCGCTGCTCCCGCCTCCCGTGGCCGGCTGTGCTGCCGGTCAGGCCTCACGGTCCCACCATACTCGCATCCCTGGCCTGTCTATCCCTCTACTCACCCACACCTCCTATTATTTTCCGGCGACGGTAGCCGAACCAGCCAACCCTCGTACTCCCCACCGCGTGGGCAGCCAGTGTCGTGATTTCCCCGGCTCCGTGTCGTTCCCTTCGTAGGCCTCGCCGTCGTCCACCGTCCTGGTGCTCTCGGCGTGGCGTGGTCAATGAACGACATCCATTGGAAGTGGACTGTACGTGGAGAGGTTGACAGCTGGGTCCACGGCCGCACACAAGGAAATGCCTCCTTATTACGCGCAAAATAATGATTCCTCCACCTGACATCTGGGACCAACCGGAAGGGCCTCTGTATTTCCCGAAAAAAAACATCCCCCCGTTGACAGCTCGGACCCACCACTATATCTTCGCACGCAAGGAAGTGCCTCCTTATTACGCACAAAAAATGAATACCCCCCTGTGTGGGAGGCTGACTTGTAGGCCTACTAAGTTGACGGGGACGGAGGGCTTTGTCAACTTAGTCAATATGAATGATTCTAGCTCCAGTGACCGTACGATGTCCATCAAACGGCCGTAGTGCTTCTTCAACCTCTGGTCTTCTTGCTCCAGCCGCCCAAACCAGCGCCGGTCGTGCCGCGTGCTCTTGCCTCCCGTGGCCGGCTGTGATGCCGCGGAGGCCTCACCACCCCCTACTACTCCCACCGCTGGTCAGGCCATCTGCCTCTACTCACCCACACCCCCTGTTATTCTGCGGCGACGGCAGCCTCACACCACAGCCGAACTAGTGAACCCTCGTACTCCTCTCCGCATGGGCTTCCACTGCCGCATCTTCCCCAGCTCCGCGTCGCCCCCTTCCTAGGCCTCGCCGTCATCCACCGCCTTGGTGCTCTCGGCGCGGCGTGGTCAACGTGGTCAAGGAACGACTTCCATAGGAGAAATACTATACGTGGAGAGGCTGACAGCTGGGTCCACGGCCGCAGCAAGGAAGTGCCTCCTTATTACGCGCAAAATAATTATTCCTCCACGTGACAGCAGGGACCCACCGGATGGGCCACCGTATTTCGCGAAAAAAACATTTCCCCCTGACTGCTCGGACCCACCAGCTAAATCTTCGCACACAAGGAAGTGCCTGACAGTTGGGACCCACCTGGTCGAAGCGTACGTGGCGATGTCATTCTGGTCGCAAACGTGTATGTACATACTGGTCGATGTAGAGGCGCGCACGTGTGGTAGTAGAGGCGCGCACGTAGCATGTACACGTACGTATAGTGGCCAGGGTGCAAGAAAATAAATACGGCCACGTACCACTACTAGGGAAAACCTTATACACAGAATCTTAGCAGCAACGTGGTTTAAAAACAAACGCTACTGCTAATTAGTAGTAGCGAGGTCCAGGAAACCGCGCTACTAACATCCCAGTAGCAGTAGCGTCCTAGGTGAAACAAACGCTACTACTATAATTGACACGGCGTTGCCTCCAAGCTAGATATAGTAGTAGCACCTTTCTCCTGGACGCGCTACTGCTAAAGTACTCAGTAGCAGCGTTTTTCTTCAAAACTTGCTGCTGCTAAGTATCACCGCAACTAATTAAGTTTAGTCCCATACTGCTAAGCGAACAAGGTGTTTCCAAACTATATGTTACTTCTCAAACTATCTCGAGCACTTGGTCTTCATTGAACTATATGTGTAGGATTTGTGGCTGCAATATGAATCTTCGCCTGTGCCTATACAGGTACGGTGAAGATTCATGTTGACTATTTAATCTACACAAAAAGATCAATGATGACCAATGTATATTTTTGATGTTTTTACATGCTTAGACTTATAGCGTTTTTCCAGGACAAAGCGCTACTGATATTGGGATAAACAAAAGAAATAACTGCTACCTTTAGCAGTAGCGTTTTTCTCTAAAACGCGCAATAGCTAAATTAGCTATAGCGCGTTTCCTTAAGAGCGCTACTGCTAGTTCGACATAACCACCCGCGCGGGCTCAAAATTTTGCTAAGTCCTCCTTTCCCCCTGTTCCCCTACTCCTGTGTCACCGCCGCCCGAGCTCGAGCCTGCCGTCACCGCCGCCTTATGAATCTTTGCCTCTGCCTATATGATAACCCACAAGTGTAGGGAATCGCAACAGCTTAGGAGGGTAGAGTATTCAACCCAAATTTATTGATTCGACACAAGGGGAGCCAAAGAATATTATCAAGTATTACCAGTTGAGTTGTCAGTTCAACCACACCTGGATAACTTAGTATCTGCAGCAAAGTGTTTAGTAGCAAAGTAGTATGATAGTAATGGTAACAGTAGCAAAAGTAATATTTTGGGGTTTTGTAGTAGTTGTAACAGTAGCAACGGAAAAAGTAAATAAGCAAAGAACAATATGTGGAAAGCTCATAGGCATTGGATCAATGATGGATAATTATGTCGGATGCGATTCCTCATGTAATAGTTATAACCTAGGGTGACACAGAACTAGCTCCAGTTCATCAATGTAATGTAGGCATGTATTCCGAATATAGTCATACGTGCTTATGGAAAAGAACTTGCATGACATCTTTTGTCCTACCCTCCCGTGGCAGCGGGGTCCTAATGGAAACTAAGGGATATTAAGGCCTCCTTTTAATAGAGAACCGGACCAAAGCATTAGCACTTAGTGAATACATGAACTCCTCAAACTACGGTCATCACTGAGAAGTATCCCGATTATTGTCACTTCGGGGTTGTCGGATCGTAACACATAATAGGTGACTATAGACTTGCAAGATAGGATCAAGAACTCACATATATTCATGAAAACATAATACGTTCAGATCTGAAATCATGGCACTCGGGCCCTACTGACAAGCATTAAGCATAGCAAAGTCATAGCAATATCAATCTCAGAACATAGTGGATACTAGGGATCAAACCCTGACAAAACTAACTTGATTACATGGTAAATCTCATCCAACCCATCACCGTCCAGCAAGCCTACGATGGAATTACTCACGCACGGCGGTGAGCATCATGAAATTGGTGATGGACGATGGTTGATGATGACGACGGCGACGAATCCCCCTCTCCAGAGCCCTGAACGGACTCCAGATCAGCCCTCCCGTGAGAGATTAGGGCTTGGCGGCGGCTCCGTATCGTAAAACGCGATGGAACTTTCTCTCTGATTTTTTTCTCCGTGAAACGGAATATATAGAGTTGGAGTTGAGGTCGGTGGAGCTCCAGGGGGCCCATGAGACAGGGGGGCGCGCCCACGGGGAGGGGCCGCGCCCTCCACCCTCGTGGACAGGGTGTGGGCCCCCTGGCCTTGATTCTTTCGCATGTATTTTTCTTATTTTCCAAAAATAATCTCCGTGGATTTCCAGGTCATTCCGAGAACTTTTGTTTCTGCAGAAACATAACATCATGGCAATTCTGCTGAAAACAGCGTCAGTCCGGATTAGATTCATTCAAATCATGCAAGTTAGAGTCCAAAACAAGGGCAAAAGTGTTTGGAAAAGTAGATACGTTGGAGACGTATCAACTCCCCCAAGCTTAAACCTTTGCTTGTCCTCAAGCAATTCAGTTGATAAACTGAAAGTGATAAAGAAAAACTTTTACAAACTCTGTTTGCTCTTGTTGTTGTAAATGTAAAGCCACCATTCAAGTTTTCAGCAAAGATTATGAACTAACCATATTCACAATAACACTTAGGTCTCATGTTTACTCATATCAATGGCATAATCAACTAGCGAGCAATAGTAATAAAACTCGGATGACAAGACTTTCTCAAAACAATCATAATATGATATAACAAGATGGTATCTCGCTGGCCCTTTCTGAGACCGCAAAACATAAATGCAGAGCACCTTTAAAGATCAAGGACTGACTAAACATTGTAATTCATGGTAAAAGAGATCCAGTCAAGTCATACCCCATATAAACTAATAGTAATGCATGCAAATGACAGCGGTGCTCTCCAGCGGGTGCTTTTTAATAAGAAGGTGATGACTCAACATAAAAGTAAATAGATAGGCCCTTCGCAGAGGGAAGCAGGGATTTGTAGAGGTGCCGGAGCTCGATTTTAAAATAGAGATAAAAAATATTTTGAGCGGCATATTTTCATTGTCAACATAACAACCAAGAGATGGCGATATCTTCCATGCTACACACATTATAGGCGGTTCCCAAACAGAATGGTAAAGTTTATACTCCCCCTCCACCAACAAGCATCAATCCATGGCTTGCTCGAAACAACGAGTGCCTCCAACTAACAAGAGTCCCGGGGGAGTTTTGTTTGCAATTATTTTGATTTGATTTGCATAAAGCATGGGACTGGGCATCCCGGTTACCAGCCATTTTCTCGTGAATGAGGAGCGGAGTCCACTCCTCTTGAGAATAACCCACCTAGCATGGAAGATACGGACAGCCCTAGTTGATACATGAGCTATTCGAGCATACAAAACAGAATTTCATTTGAAGGTTTGGAGTTTGGCACATACAAATTTACTTGGAACGGTAGGTAGATACCACATATAGGAAGGTATGGTGGACTCATATGGAATAACTTTGGGGTTTATGGAGTTTGGATGCACAAGCAGTATTCCCGCTTAGTACAAGTGAAGGTTAGCAAAAGACTGGGAAGCGACCAACTGAGAGAGCGACAACAGTCATGAACATGCATTAAAATTAATTTAAGGTGAGTGCAAGCATGAGACCACGAAGGGAAAAGAAAAGAAGGATTCTAGTTTGCCACTACTTGGACTCAACTTGGACTTAGGATATAATCCACCATGAACATAAATATTGTGAAGGCTATGTTGATTTGTTTTCAACTACATGCGTGAACATGTGCCAAGTCGAGTCACTCAATTCATTCAAAGGAGGATACCATCCCATCATACCACATCACAATCATTTTAATAGCATGTTGGCACGCAAGGTAAATCATTATAAACTCATAGCTAATTAAGCATGGCATAAGCAACTATAATCTCTAAATGTCATTGCAAACATGTTTATTCATAATAAGCTGAATCAGGAATGATGAACTCATCATATTTACAAAAACAAAAGAGGTCGAGTTCATACCAGCTTCTCTCATCTCAAACAGCCCATCATATATCGTCATTATTGCCTTTCACTCGCACGACCGAACGGTGTGTATAATAATAATTGTGCATGTGCATTGGACTAAGCTGGAATCTGCAAGCATTCAATTCAAGAAAGAAGACAAAGTAATATGGGCTCTAAGTTAAATCAACAATCATGCATATGAGAGCCACTAAACATTTTCATTATGGTCTTCTCCTCTCGACCCCAAAGGAAAGAAAAGAAATAAAACTATTTACACGGGAAAACTCCCAACAAGTAAAAGAAGAATGAGATATCTTTTTGGGTTTTCATTTTAATTACTACTACAAGCATTGAAATTAAACTAACTAATTTTTTGGTTTTTCTAAAGTTTATCAAACACACAAGAAGAAAGCTAGAAAAATAAATTAAACTAGCATGGATAGTACAATGAAAAAGTATGAGCACCGACAACTAGAATAGTGTGTGAACATGAATGTAAAGTCGGTGAGAAATACGTACTCCCCCAAGCTTAGGCTTTTGGCCTAAGTTGGTCTAATGCCAAGGATAGCCTGGCTGATATCCGAAGTTATAACCGGGGTCGTACTGAGATGCCGCAGCCAAGCCTCCTGAGCTGCGACATGTTGGCGAGCTGCCTCCGCTCTCCTCTCGTGTTCGGTTGCCTCCTCCCTGGTGACAACATATCTTCGCTTTACTTGGTAATTAAAAAGGGAAGGAGCAGGGAGAGTAACATGGACAGAGCAACGTCTGTCCAAGATTAGTCGATACTGGAGGAATTGTTCATTCCTCAAAAGAAAACGATGTCTGACCATTGCATCATAGTTTAAATAAGCGGGAGGCAACTCCATATCACCCTCACGTGGAGGTATACCAAGATAATTAGCAACACGGGTCGCATAAATTCCTCCAAATAAATCTCCAGATATACCATTATTATGCAACCAACGTGCAACTATTGCCCCCAAGTTGTAATCTTTATTACCTAAAACAGCACTCTTGAGGACACGGAGATCAGGGACACACATGTGACATGCTTCATCTTTACCGTTAATGCATCTACCAATGAAGAGAGCAAGATAATGTATAGCAGGAAAATGAATGCTCCCTATGGTAGCTTGTGCTATATCCCTAGATTCTCCCACAGTGATACTAGCTAGAAAATCTTTATATTCAGATTTGTGGGGTTCATTAACATTGCCCCACTGTGGGAGTTTGCAAGCAGTTGTAAAATCCTCTAGGTCCATGGTATAAGATTGATCATAAATATCAAATAGGACATTATGAGAATTACGCGAAGATGTATATTTAAATCTTCTAACGAATGAATCAGTCAATTGGTAGTACTGAGGACACTTATCTTGTATGAAGTCCTCAAGATCGGCATTACGCACGTATGCGTCAAATTCATCCTTAATGCCTGCATTGACCATAAACTCTTCTGACGGCCATTCACAAGGCCGCACCTCAGCTTCCCTTGGTGGTTCATCGTCTTGCTCACGCATAGCACGCCTAGGTCCTCTCTTTGTTGAGGAAACACCTTGGTACATTTTCCTGGACATATTTCTTCCTCTGAAAAATTTCTGAAATTTTTAGTAACATCAAAATAAAACTGAATCAAACTAAACAAGATTGGTAGCAACTACTCCCACAAGTGCCTAGGGCCTATATCATGCATTAGAATTACTTGGGACCTCATAAATTTGACAAGCAAGCTCAAGAACAGGGTCACCTATGCAGCAAAAATTTGCAATGAATAAAGCACTAGAAAAAAAACTAATTGGACCAATGGAGGAGTCACATACCAAGCAACAATCTCCCAAAGCAGTTTTGTGAATGGAGCTTTGAGCAAGGAGATCAAAAATCGCAGCAAAATGAGCTAGAACTCGTGCTTGAGCTGGATGGGGATTTTTTTGGGAGGAAGATGGAGTGTGTGGGTGCAGGAATAAGTGGAGGGGGGCCACCATGGGCCCACGAGACAGGGGGCTCGCCCTGTAAGGGTGGGCGCGCCCTGGACCCTCGTGGCCAGGTGCTTGCCCCCCTGCTGTGTTATCAGTGCCTAAAATCCTTAAATATTCCATAAAAAATCCTAATAAATTGGCAGGGCATTTGGAGAACTTTTATTTTCGGGATATTTTTTATTGCATGGATAATTCAGAAAATAGACAGATAATACTATTTTTGCTTTATTTATTCTAAATAACAGAAAGTAAAAAGAGGGTACAGAAGGTCGTGCCTTCTAGTTTCATCCATCTCATGATCATCAAAATGAATCCACTAACAAGGTTGATCAAGTCTTGTAACAAAATCATTCTGAATAACATGGAACCGGAGAAATTTCGAATAACACTAGGTTACCTCAATGGGGATATGAACATCCCCTATAATAAGAATATCATATTTTTTCTTGACAGTAGGAAGAGGAAATTCAAAACCTCCAATAATAATGGTTGGAACTTTTCCAATAGAATTGATGCTGTGAACTTGAGGTTGTTTCCTTGGAAAGTGTACCGTATGCTCATTACCATTAACATGAAAAGTGACATTGCCTTTGTTGCAATCAATAACAGCCCTTGCAGTATTCAAAAAGGGTCTACCAAGGATAATCGACATACTATCGTCCTTGGGAATATCAAGAATAACAAAGTTTGTTAAGATAGTGACATTTGCAACCACAACAGGCACATCCTCACAAACACCGACAGGTATAGCAGTTGATTTACCAGCCATTTGCAAAGATATTTCAGTAGGTGTCAACTTATTCCATTCAAGTCCACGATACAAAGAGAAAGACATAACACTAACACCGGCTCCAAGATCACATAAAGCAGTTTTAACATAATTTCTTTTAATGGAGCATGGTATGGTTGGTACTCCTGGATCTCCTAGTTTCTTTGGTATTCCTCCTTTGAAAGTGTAATTAGCAAGCATGGTGGAAATTTCAGCTTCCGGTATCTTTCTTTTATTTGTAATGATATCCTTCATATATTTAGCATAAGGATTTACTTTAAGCATATCAGTTAAGCGCATACGAAAGAAGATAGGTCTAATCATTTCAGCAAAGCGCTCAAAATCCTCATCATCCTTTGTCTTGGATGGTTTAGGAGGAAAAGGCATGGGTTTCTGAACCCATGGTTCTCTTTCTTTACCGTGCTTCCTAGCAACAAAGTCTCTTTTGTCATAACGTTGATTCTTTGATTGTGGGTTATCAAGATCAACAGCAGGTTCAATCTCTACTTCATTATTATTGCTAGGTTGAGCATCAACATGAACATTTTCATTAACATTATCACTAGGTTCATGTTCATCACCTGATTGTGTTTCAGCATCAGAAATAGAAATATGATTAGGATTCTCAGGTGTGTCTACAATAGGTTCACTAGAAGCATGCAAAGTCCTATCGTTTTTCTTTTTCTTCCTTTTAGAAGGACTAGTTGCATCTACATTATTTCTCTGAGAATCTTGCTCGATTCTCTTAGGGTGGCCTTCAGGATACAAAGGTTCCTGAGTCATTCTACCAGTTCTAGTAGCCACTCTAACAGCATAGTCATTATTCTTACTATTCAATTCATTGAGCAAATCATTCTGAGCTTTAAGTACTTGTTCTACTTGAGTGGTAACCATGGAAGCATGTTTACTAATGAGTTTAAGTTCACCTTTAACTCTAGACATATAATTACTCAAGTGTTCAAGCGTATCCGTATTGTGTTTCAATTGTCTACCAACATAAGCATTGCAGTTTTCTTGTTTGATAATAAAATTATCAAACTCATCTAAGCATTGGCTAGCAGACTTATAACGAGGAATATCACCTTCATCAAATCTATAGAGAGAATTTACCTTTACTACCTGCGTCGGGTTATTAAGACCATGTATTTCTTCAATAGGAGGTAAATTCTTAACATGTTCAGCTTTAATACCTTTTTATTTCATCGATTTCTTTGCCTCTTGCATATCTTCAGGACTGAGAAATAGAACACCTCTCTTCTTCGGAGTAGGTTTAGGAATACTATTATTTTCATTAGTCAACATATTATTCAATAACAATTCAGCTTGGTCGACTGTTCTTTCCCTGAAAACACAACCAACATAACTATCCAAGTGGTCCTTGGAAGCATCGGTTAGTCCATTATAAAAGATATCAAGTATTTCATTTTTCTTAAGAGGATGATCAGGCAAAGCATTAAGTAATCAGAGAAGCCTCCCCCAAGCTTGTGGGAGACCCTCTTCTTCAATTTGCACAAAATTATATATTCCCCGCAAGGCAGCTTGTTTCTTATGAGCAGGGAAATACTTAGCAGAGAAGTAATAAATCATATCCTGGGGACTACGCACACAACCAGGATCAAGAGAGTTAAACCAAGTTTTAGCATCACCCTTTAATGAGAACGGAAATATCTTAAGGATATAATAATAGCGGGATTTCTCATCATTAGTAAATAGGGTGGCTATATCGTTCAACTTTGTAAGATGTGCCACAACAGTTTCAGATTCATTGCCATAAAAAGGATCAGATTCAACCAAAGTAATTATCTCAGGATCAACAGAGAATTCATAATCCTTATCAGTAACAAAGATAGGTGAAGTAGAAAAAGCAGCGTCATATTTCATTCTAGCATTCAGAGTTTTCTGTTTAAGTTTAGCTAGTAATTTCTTAAGATCAGATCTATCATTGCAAGCAAAAAGACCTCTAGCAGTTTCTTCATCCATAACATAACCCTCAGGAACAACAGTCAATTCATAATTAGGGGGAGAACCTTCATCATCACTATCTTCAATAATATCATCATTAATAATTTCATTCTCTCTAACCCTAGCAAGTTGTTCATCAAGAAATTCACCTAATGGCACAGTAGTATCAAGCATAGAAGTAGTTTCATCATAAGTATCATGCATAGCAGAAGTGGCATCATCAATAACATGCGACATATCAGAATTCATAGCAGTAGCAGGTTTAGTTGTCGCAAGCTTACTCATAACAGAAGGAGAATCTAGTGCAGAGCTAGATGGCAGTTCCTTACCTCCCCTCGTAGTTGAGGGAAAAATCTTAGTTCTTGCGTTTTTCAAGTTCTTCATAGTGATTAGCAGATATAAATCCCAAGTGACTCAAAGAATAGAGCTATGCTCCCCAGAAACGGCGCCAGAAATTAGTCTTCATAACCCACAAGTGTAGGGGATTGCAACAGCTTAGGAGGGTAGAGTATTCAACCCAAATTTATTGATTCGACACAAGGGGAGCCAAAGAATATTATCAAGTATTACCAGTTGAGTTGTCAGTTCAACCACACCTGGATAACTTAGTATCTGCAGCAAAGTGTTTAGTAGCAAAGTAGTATGATAGTAATGGTAACAGTAGCAAAAGTAATATTTTGGGGTTTTGTAGTAATTGTAACAGTAGCAACGGAAAAGTAAATAAGCAAAGAACAATATGTGGAAAGCTCGTAGGCATTGGATCAATGATGGATAATTATGTCGGATGCGATTCCTCATGTAATAGTTATAACCTAGGGTGACACAGAACTAGCTCCAGTTCATCAATGTAATGTAGGCATGTATTCCGAATATAGTCATACATGCTTATGGAAAAGAACTTGCATGACATCTTTTGTCCTACCCTCCCATGGCAGCGGGGTCCTAATGGAAACTAGGGGATATTAAGGCCTCCTTTTAATAGAGAACCGGACCAAAGCATTAGCACTTAGTGAATACATGAACTCCTCAAACTAAGGTCATCACTGAGAAGTATCCCGATTATTGTCACTTCGGGGTTGTCGGATCGTAACACATAATAGGTGACTATAGACTTGCAAGATAGGATCAAGAACTCACATATATTCATGAAAACATAATACGTTCAGATCTGAAATCATGGCACTCGGGCCCTAGTGACAAGCATTAAGCATAGCAAAGTCATAGCAACATCAATCTCAGAACATAGTGGGTACTAGGGATCAAACCCTAACAAAACTAACTTGATTACATGGTAAATCTCATCCAACCCATCACCGTCCAGCAAGCCTACGATGGAATTACTCGCGCACGGCGGTGAGCATCATGAAATTGGTGATGGAGGATGGTTGATGATGACGACGGCGACGAATCCCCCTCTCCGGAGCCCTGAACGGACTCCAGACCAGCCCTCCCGAGAGAGATTAGGGCTTGGCGGCGGCTCCGTATTGTAAAACGTGGTGAAACTTTCTCTCTGATTTTTTCCTCCGCGAAACGGAATATATAGAGTTGGAGTTGAGGTCGGTGGAGCTCCAGGGGGCCCACGAGACAGGGGGCGCGCCCAGGGGGAGGGGGCGCGCCCCCACCCTCGTGGACAGGGTGTGGGGCCCCTGGCCTTGATTGTTTCGCCAGTATTTTTCTTATTTTCCAAAAATAATCTCCGTGAATTTCAAGGTCATTCCGAGAACTTTTGTTTCTGCACAAAGATAACATCATGGCAATTCTGCTGAAAACAACGTCAGTCCGGATTAGTTTCATTCAAATCATGCAAGTTAGAGTCCAAAACAAGGGCAAAAGTGTGTGGAAAAGTAGATACGTTAGAGACGTATCACTATACACGTACGGTGAAGATTCATGTTGACTACTTAGATTCTACACAAAAAGATCAATGATGACCAATGTATATTTTTGATGTTTTTACATGCTTAGACTTATAGCATTTTTCCAGGACAAAGCGCTACTGATATTGGGATAAACAAAAGAAATAACTGCTACCTTTAGCAGTAGCGTTTTTCTATAAAACGCGCTATAGCTAAATTCGCTATAGCGTGTTTCCTTAAGAACGGTATTGCTAGTTCGACTTAACCACCCGCGCGGTCTCAAATTTTTTCTAAGTCCTGCTTTCCCCCTGTTCCCCTATTCCTCTGTCGCCGCCGCCCGAGCCCGAGCCTGCCCTCACCGCCGCTGCCCGAGGCCGCCCTCAACCTCACTGCCGCCGCCCGCCGCCGCTCTCGACCTCACCGTCGCCGCCCTTGACCTCACCGCCGCCGCCTGAGCCCGCCCAGGACCGCCGCCTCCCGATCCCGAGCCCGCCCTCGTCGCCCCTACCTCCGTCACCGAGCACCTCCCTGCCACCGTCTCTCCCCTCTCTGTAAGCCCCCCACCCCCTCTCTCTCTGCTTAGTTAGTAGATGTTTTTTAGTAGTAGTAGATGTTAATTTAGGGTTCATAGATAATGATTTTTAGTAGTAGTAGATGTTAATTAGTAGTAGTGATGGTACTAGTTAACTAGGGCAGTATGGTTAATAGTAGATCTTTTTACTATTGTATAATGTAGTTTTTTTTACTGTTTTTAGTAAGTGTTTAAAATAATTAGTAAGTAAATTAATAAACTAGTTGAACTAGTTTAGTTTTAGTTGAACTAGTTTAGTAAGTAAATTAATAAACTAGTTGAACTAGTTGAATTAATAGAACTAATGTATTTTTAGTAAGAAAATTAATATAACTAGTTGAACTACTTTATTTTTAGAAAGAACTAGTTTTTTTTCTATTTATAGTAAGTTTATATTTAGTAATAACTAGTTGAATTAATAGAACTAGTTGAACATGTCATATTTGTTATGCCGGAGTGGCCTATGTTTTGCCGGAGTGTTGATTAATTTCTGTTCCGGCAAATTTCAGGCGCTCGATATGTCCTTTTTTAGCAAAGGTCATGCCGGATTTTTCCGTGAATTCTGTCATGACTTGTGCTAGAATATGTAGGAAATATCGAGTGGACTGGGTTTTCTCGAAAAATAATTAAATGACATTTCGACAGACCGATAGTCAACCCGTGATGAATAATAATGATCTAATTTAGGTTTTTTTAGTACATATATTTAATTGTACAAGTTTAATCTTTAAATTATGAACGTAGGAAATGTCGGACTCGGATGACGAAAGTCTCCCAGGGGAGTGCAGCTGGTGCCACGACGATCGAGGTTTGTGCGACAGGCCTCACCTGGACGAAGATCGGCGCTTCAGCATTAAGCTCGAGGAGACCTTCGATGCTCAAACGGTACGCAACGCCGACAAGTGTTTTTTTCCGTAATTAAGCACGACTTCAACTATTTCAACGTCTAATTTTCATCTTTTACAATTCGACTAGCTTTTCCCATGCCATGCAAGACGCTATGTCTTGGAGAGGATGGGTTTTGAAGACCATGAAAATTTTGAAACAAAGAAAATACACCTAAGGACCCATCATGATATGGATTTTGAAGTAAATCTGTACAATTCTCAGAGCGTAACCCATTTTGGTTGCCAAAATTGGGAAGCACTTTGCAAAATGTAGGGTTTTTATGAGGATATGATTGTCAGGATCTTGGTGATCCTGACATCGAGCACAACAATATGGACATTTGGGTCCTTGTTGATACGCTTCAGATTCTACCGCTATGTGAGTTTCTCAAACATAGTTATTAACTAATTTATATTGTTTATTTCAAAATAGTTGACAGCTTATTTCCATTGACAGCTTATTTTCATTCTTCAAACAATGTGCGGAAGATGGTAGACAAAAACCACTACACCAATGGCTCCGAATTAACTTATAAGGAGAAAAATCATGTGATCCCATTTTGTACTGATCTTGAGAATTACAATACCTATTATCGAACTCCTCCAAATTATGGTGAATACGTGCCACTAGTGCACGTGTTGAACCACGGTAACTTATATGGAGATACCCTGGTAAGATTTTTTACTATTACGACATCCGTGCATCTTTTGCATACTTCTAAAACTAGTACATCATTGCTAACTACGAAGTTATTACTATGTTTTTCAACAGAAAATCCCGATGGATTGTGTGCCTCATCTGATGTATCAGAATGGTCGCCTTGAGGTTCTGAACATACATCCAGGTCATCCTACGGATCTCACCTGTGCATATCGGATTTCTAAAACCGGTGAACATATGCTAATCAAAGAATGGAAAAATGTTTGGACAGTCGTAAGGAGGTTCTTGGAAGCAACATTAAGCGAAAGGCAAGAATTGGAGACAGGATAATCTCCATTCTCCATAATGGAGAGTCAGGGGCTATCTTGTTTTTTGTAGGTCCTAAGAGAATGTAGTAGGTCCTATGAGGTACAATATGTTTATTATGTGGTACAATGTGTTAGAGTTGATGATGAGGAGTAGTTGTGATTATGACTGGTGGCCAACTTGCTATTTGATGTCTCATTGATGAAAACGATGATCATGAGGAGGTTTTATATGACAATGATGTATTATGATGATAAGTTGTTAATGATATGCAGTGCAACCGCTCGGGTTTAGTTAGAGCCCAACGCCTCGCACACACACGCGTACGTACGAGAGAAACGCGCATCGCTCGGCCCCCGACCACCCACCGTAACCGGGAACTCCCTGATATTTTCCTCGCCCTCGCTTCTACCACGGTTTTTTCCGTCATGGACGGCCCAAAGAATGTCATGCAGCTGCGTCTCCGGCCCGCCCAGGACGAAAAGCCCATTTTCTGTCATGATTTTTTGTCATAGAAGTAGGACCCCACCACATCTATGATGATACCGGGTTTTGTCACAATTATCGTCATAGAAGTGTCATAAGTATGACAGAAAAAAATTTCGTTCGGCCCAAAATGTCACAGATGTGTCTTTTTTTTTGTAGTGAATTGGAGTGCTCAAGTTCTCTAGCAAATGACTGTATCTCATGAGCCTGCTCAACCACGGAGCACTCATCAGCCATCCTGTAGTCATAGAATTGTTCCATGATGTACAGCTCAGTGCCGGCATCCGAGATCCCAAACTTGGCCTCGAGTGCATCCCACATATCTTTGCCATTATCAATTGACGCATAAGCATCAACTATGTTCTCACCAAGAACACTGAAGAGAGCAGCCTTAAACAAGGTGTCAGTTTTTTGAAAATCTTGTTCCTGCTGAGGATCAAGGACTCCTTCATATTTGCCAAGAGTGACGTCATAGCAACTCATGATTTGAAACCATAGAACGGCTCTCACACGCCACCTCTTATAGTGCACACCCTCAAACATAGGAGGCCTCATGGAAGCAGCAAAACCACTTGGGGTAAATTGCCTATAATAAGGTTTTCAGATTTTTGGAAATATGAGTCATTTACCATATGTTTTTATTAACAAAAATAGTAGATAAAACATGACAATCATAGTAGAGATAAGACAAGTCAAGCAATCCAACAGAGTGTATGCAAATGGCATCTGAAGTAGTGAATATGAACAAAACATTTGTATAACAGAAGCTAGAACAAGAAACTATGTCAGGATTTTAAACAGAAAGAACACGAAGACGTACGGAATAGTGGTAGAAGCATTGGACTTGCGGTCAACGTCCTCACCGGCCTTATGAACCCCAGCCGGCACTCCATACAAAGACATCATGACATCAAACCAAATAAATCTAAATGAGCATGTCACATAACCGACTCATGTGCAGTTTAGAATTGACAACAATTTATGTTTTTCATTGATTATAATAATGATGATAATTTGCATACAAGTACCAAACCCAACTTGCAAGTCACATTTGCCATGCCCTATACATTTCTATGAAGATATTTTCTTAATATACACTAGAAATTACTAGTAAGATATTTGCTAGTGTGTATGATTTGAAATCTCTATAATGATATTCGAAAATATTAAAAGACATATTAACACATGCATAGGCATGCGAATATATATGTGTAGACTATTCTGTATGTAGTAATGAAAAATAAATGCATGAGATATTTTTTAAACAAAAAGATAATTTGTGTTACATCATACAACTTAAATTTTGCAAAAGAAAACTTATAACAAATAATATTATAAATATTACATAGAAACATTGTTGTGTGCCTAACTATGATAGATAGGTACTAAAAAGTTGTACTAATCAAAATTGTAATTTAGTATAATTAATAAATAAGTATAAAAGTTTAGCATGAATAAAATATTGTTTAATATCGCCCGGGAAATAAATTATCTCCTTAATTTGACATTGAATACACTTAGCATGTTAGTGTACTTTGTGCTAATCCTAAGCATTTCTAGATATCAATTCACTACCTACGGTGAGTCACAACTTGTATTTTTTGACAAAAAAATGTGAGATACAAAATGAACTGCAAGACGACACATACGGCATAATACGAGAACCGTAAGCAAATCTAGATTCATCACAGAGGATATATTTCACCGCATATTAATCTCGGTTGATCACAGTAGCAAGAAAGCGCAATGATACACAAATTTGCATCGTTTCACGCGGCCAAAAAATTCCGAGGGACGCCAAAAACATGAGTTCCAGCGGCCGGATTCGCAACAAGATCTAGAATCATTTAGTGACAAAGAACCATCTACTCTAGGCATGAATCGAACGGAAGAGTACGGCGCGAATTACCAACTTCACCCTCGCCGGAGCCGCCACCCCTCCGACGAGGACCTCGCGAAATGGTCCGCCTAGGCGGCGTCGGGGGCCGCCTCCTCCTCCTCGCCGCCGGCCCCATCTCCTCCTCCCGCGGCCGTGGCCGCCTCCGCGTCGTCGTCGGGAGGGGCCAGCACCGCGTATCTGTTCGGCGGCGCCGAGATGCCGGTGGGCGGGAGCTCCACCAGCAGGGCCTCGCGGTCGTTGTTCGTGAGGACGGCGGAGACCCAGCAGCGCTGGTGCTGGTCCCGCCACATCCTCGCCGCAGCGACCGCCAGGTCCTTGGCTCCGGACGGCCCCCTCAGCGGGGCGGGAACAGCGCGGGTCGGTGCGGTCGCTGCCATCGGGGCTCGGGGTGGGGGTGGAGGCAGACGGAGAGGGCGGCGCGGGCGGAGGATTGGGGCTCTCGGCTAGTTAGGTGATGGAATGAACCAAGACGGCGAGCTTCCTGATTCTTATACCTAGGTAGGGAAAGCCAGCGGATACAACGCTCGCGGTTAGCAGGGTGCGGTTTCGCTCCGCAACCCCACCTGCTCCTTTTCTTACTTGAACGGGAAACCGCCATGCATCCTTTTCAAGGAAACGACAAATCTGATTTGGCCGCCGCTTCGACCCAACCCCAATCAAGGGAGCCAAACCATTTAATGGTATGGGGGGCCGAGAAAATATCAGCCCCGACTTTGATAATGTTTATGGTTTGGCTTATAAAATCATTTGTCATTAGGTACGAGTTCAATCTGATGGCATATAGAAACAACGATACAATGAACTTCTTGCTAAATAGTCTCTTCAAGAAGAGCTTCTTTGCGGTTAAAGAGTTCCCATTGTTAGGCAATCCCGTCTGGTGGGGCCATGCTTCCTCATTTTCTATGGACAACGCCGGAGCAATCTTTCTGCTGTTCAAAATTGAGTTTTGGGATCAAGATACCGCAGATGGATGAATCACATCTTCAAGGTATGTAATTTTCTACATTACATCATCTACATATTATTGGTAATCTGGTATACTTCATGGCAAATTTCAAAAAGTCTTTGGCGTTAATTATGTAGCAGAGCACAAAACAACACATTAGCAACACAACACAAAAGTGTGTCCATGTTTTGTGGGGTATTACCTTCACAAGGCGCAAGGCCCAGCTTAAGGCGAGTTAGGTTGCAGCAGAGCAAGGGCATGTTGCCCTTTGAGTTGTCTTCCAGTCAGGATTGATCCCTAATGAATATGAATTTCCCTATAACATACCTTGCCCCGGGTTCACTACTGGCTATGTGTGGCATCGAGCATTATTTGGCCACTCGCTGATAGATTCTCGAAGAAATTGATGGTTGGAAGCCCCATTTGCTCCTCACCAATGGATGACTTGTTCTAGCCCACTTGGTTCTGAAGGCGCTTCCATTGCATCTTCTCTTAGTTTTGCTTTTCTTGATGTGGGTTCTGGAAATTAGCAACAAGTGGTATCACAATTTCATTTGGAAGGGTGGACCGAAGGTGAAAGGCGGCTAGTGTATCCTTCCTCGGTCACAGGTCTGTATGTAGCATGGCGGCATGGTGATCCTTAACCCGGGCCATTTCAGCAACGTATTCTATTGCAAGTTACCTTGGCTCATATGGGCCAGCAAGCCTAGGTACTTGTGCCTTGCTCCTAGTACGAGATGATGAGGATGTTGCCTCTATCTTCTGCGCTGGTACATTCATCCAACTCAGTACTAGAGCCCTGGCTTCCTAGAGGTCTCTCACTCACTCAATTTGCATTGGCCTTGGCCTTCCTTGGCCCATGATTTTGACCTCTCCATCCTGTCGACGCTGGCTGGCAATACATTGGTCAGGGACATCTCTGGTGGTCTATTTGCACATGCCATTGGCCAATAAATCTCTAGCATTGGGACCTCCTCAGTTCCGTCTAATTGGATCCTAATAAGGAGGACAAGGTAGTCTACCGTTTTTATCCCAATGGCAAGTTTTCTATGGCCAGTATGCATCATATTTTCTTCACTGCCAATACTTGGTTCTCCTATGGCCTAATAAAGATTCTAACAGTGCATTATTGTTACTAGCGATACTTTTGCTCGAGCGGACAGCTTGTTGTCACCCTCTAGATATGGATACTATGTTGTACAAGCACAAACATAAAGAGCATGCCTTTGCCGAAGAACCATCTAACTGAGAAATGAACACTGAACAAATGCCCTTTATTCTTGATCAAATGTGGTCCAGCGCATTAGTTATTACTCTACTTATCATTTTACATATCTCTTATCATTGCAGGTTGCACGCGTGCATAGGATACTGGAGAGAGGTTGCTGGCCCTACCATGACATGACTGTTAGAGTTGTTAGAGCGAACACTGACATGAACAGAACTGGCGATGTAGAAAAGGAAATAGATGAAGGTTGTGATACATAACTAACACTAATTGGCCAGCTAGCAAACAAACGCTGCAAAGGATAATAGGGAAAAAATCATGTTAAGGAACATCGAATGGGCAGCGAGCTAATAAACGTTGCATATATAGAGAGCAAATGAAGTCATGTGCTCTGATAATGCTGAGGATGTCCTCGGATTTATTTCAGCTAGGGGCACTACCGTAGTAGTAGATGGTGTTGACGACTGGGCAGGCAAGTGGTATACTGATGTGGTCAACTAGTTTGGTTTTGGAAAACAAAAGGTCATAAGTTTTCTTGATTTTTTTCGGTTCCAAAATTTTGTTGACCGGTCTAGCATGTGAGCGAAACCGTCACTAGGCTGCCATAATAAACATGTTTTGGTGAGATTGTCTAGGCATTGTGAAAATCTAGGTTTTTTCGAAGATCAAGGATCCCTCCCTGGTTCCATTTAAACACAGCCTACTTTCAACATACTCACAGATCCTGCTCCAAGTGCCCGCCTACTAGCTTTGATATGCACGAGGAAATCTCTAGAGAATTCACTTGCGAGAGCCTGGCTTAATTGAAATGATAGACTACCACTAGTAGAAAACAGGGCATAGGTCACAGGGCAGTTTTCACATTAGCCCCGGTTCAGTCACGAACCGGGACCGATGGGGGCATTCGTCCCGGTTCGTGAGCCCAGGGGGCCGGCCGGGGCCTCGTGGGCATTGGTCCCGGTTCGTATGGAACCATTTGTCCCGGTTCGAGCCACGAACCGGGACTAACGGTCCTCGCTCCTGGCCCACAACCATTTGTCCCGGTTCTTGGCATGAACCGGGACAGAAGGCCCGGATTTAGTACCGGTTCATGCCACGAACCGGGACCAATGAGGTGCCTATATATACCCCTCGCCCGCGAGCAGAGCACTCCAGTGCTCTGTTTTTCTCTGGCCGGCGAGGGGAGGGCTTTGTGGTGCTCTAGCTCACCTCCTATGCACATGAGGTGTTCGATGAAATGCCCGAGCCAGACTAGTTAAGCTTTGTCCTCTCGAAGCTCGACCTCAAAGCTCCATTTTCCTCGAGATTTGTCTAGGTTTAGCGGCCCGTCACGTCCCATTCCCGTCTTCACCGCCGTCGACCGCCCGCGCCGATCTCGTCGCCGGCAACACCGTGGTGAGCCTCTTGTTCTTATCTTCTTTTTGAAAGAAAAAAATTCTTACTTTAGATAGATACTTGTCTAATTTTCTTACTATTTTATTCCTTCTTATTACATAGTGCGGTGGTTTTGGTATCCGCCCCCGTCGGCCCTCGTCCTGTCTATGATTCGGATGTGGTATATATTATCTTTTTATAACTATTTGATTCATTTATTGTTTATGACAAATATACCGACCAGCGTGACATAGATTTTATTTATCTAGGAGGTGGTTGAACCGGAAATTCTAACCGACCCTATTGTCGAGAGGTTAAATTTAGTTGAAGAAGAAAACAATTACTTGAAGGAAAAAATAAAAAAAATTGAGGAGGAGAAGATGATATTGGAGTTGCATGTTGCGGATGTCGTCGATGATCACAAGATCAAGATGGATGCAATGCGCTTGAAGATTAGAAAGATTAGAAAATATGCCATTCATACCGAGGCTTGGTATCATTATGCCGTTGGATCAATTGTTACCTTGGTTGCGATTATGATCGCATTTGTTTTCGCATTGAAATGTTTTACATAGTTTCAATGTATGGTTTAATTAATTAGATGCTCTGGAGAGCTATATATATGTTGTTAGATGAGAACTATGTATGTACTTTGGTTCTAATGTGATGATGAACTTCTATTAATTTGGTCACTTAATTATCTATTCATGATGTTCTGTAATGGTTTTTGACACACTTAATTATATATAATGCACGCAGATGAACCGGCAATGGATGTACGGTGACAGACACACCTCCGAGTACATTAAGGGCGTGCATGATTTTCTCGAAGTGGCTGAGGCAAACAAGCAGAATGGTTTTATGTGTTGTCCATGCCCTACATGTGGGAATACGAAGTCTTACTCTGACTGGAAAATCCTTCATGCCCACCTGCTTTACAAGGGTTTCATGCCACACTATAATGTTTGGACGAGGCACGGAGAAATGGGGGTTATGATGGAAGACAGCGAAGAAGAAGAGGACGATGACAACTATGTGCCCCCTGAATACGGTGATGCTGCAACGGGGGAAGCTGCTGAAGATCAAGAGGAACCAGACGATGTGCCCAATGATGCTGCAAGGGGGGAAGCTCCTGAAGATGAAGAGGAACCAGTGCCCGATGATGATGATCTCCGCCGGGTCATTGTCGATGCAAGGACGCAATGCGAAAGTCAAAAGGAGAAGCTGAAGTTCGATCGCATGTTAGAGGATCACAAAAAAGGGTTGTACCCCAATTGCGAAGAAGGCAACACAAAGCTCGGTACCGTACTGGAATTGCTGCAGTGGAAGGCAGAGAATGTTGTGCCTGACAAAGGATTTGAGAAGCTATTGAAAATATTGAAGAAGAAGCTTCCAAAGGATAACGAATTGCCCGACAGTACATATGCAGCAAAGAAGGTCGTATGCCCTCTAGGATTGGAGGTGCAGAAGATACATGCATGCCCTAATGACTGCATCCTCTACCGCGGTGCGTACAAGGATCTGAACGCATGCCCGGTATGCGGTGCATTGCGGTATAAGATCAGACGAGATGACCCTGGTGATGTTGACGGCGAGCCCCCCAGGAAGAGGGTTCCTGCGAAGGTGATGTGGTATGCTCCTATAATACCACGGTTGAAACGTCTGTTCAGAAACGAAGAGCATGCCAAGTTGATGCGATGGCACAGTGAGGACCGTAAGAAAGACGGGAAGTTGAGAGCACCCGCTGACGGGTCGCAGTGGAGAAAAATCGAGAGAAAGTACTGGGCTGAGTTTGCAGCTGACCCAAGGAACGTATGGTTTGGTTTAAGCGCGGATGGCATTAATCCTTTCGGGGAGCAGAGCAGCAATCACAGCACCTGGCCCGTGACTCTATGTATGTATAACCTTCCTCCTTGGATGTGCATGAAGCGGAAGTTCATTATGATGCCAGTTCTCATCCAAGGCCCTAAGCAACCCGGCAACGACATTGATGTGTACCTAAGGCCATTAGTTGAAGAACTTTTACAGCTGTGGAATGAAAACGGTGTACGTACGTGGGATGAGCACAAACAGGAGGAATTTAACCTGCACGCGTTGCTGTTTGTAACCATCAACGATTGGCCCGCTCTCAGTAACCTTTCAGGATAGACAAACAAGGGATACCACGCATGCCTGCACTGTTTAGATGACACTGAAAGTATATACCTGGACAAAAGCAGGAAGAATGTGTACCTGGGCCATCGTCGATTTCTTCCGACCAACCATCAATGTCGAAAGAAAGGCAAGCATTTCAAAGGCGAGGCAGATCACCGGAAGAAGCCCACCATGCGTACCGGTGATCACGTACTTGCTATGGTCAATGATTTACACGTAATCTTTGGAAAGGGTCCCGGCGGACTAGTTGTTCCGAATGACGTTGAGGGACACGCACCCATGTGGAAGAAGAAATCTATATTTTGGGACCTACCCTACTGGAAAGAGCTAGAGGTCCGCTCTTCAATCGACGTGATGCACGTGACGAAGAACCCTTGCGTGAACCTGCTAGGCTTCTTGGGCGTGTATGGGAAGACAAAAGATACACCTGAGGCACGGGAGGACCTGCAACGTTTGCACGAAAAAGATGGCATGCCTCCGAAGCAGTATGAAGGTCCTGCCAGCTACGCTCTTACGAAAGAAGAGAAAGAAATCTTCTTTGAATGCCTGCTCAGTATGAAGGTCCCGACTGGCTTCTCGTCGAATATAAAGGGAATAATAAATATGCCAGAGAAAAAGTTCCAGAACCTAAAGTCTCATGACTGCCACGTGATTATGACGCAACTGCTTCCGGTTGCATTGAGGGGGCTTCTACCGGAAAACGTCCGATTAGCCATTGTGAAGCTATGTGCATTCCTCAATGCAATCTCTCAGAAGGTGATCGATCCAGAAATCATACCAAGGCTAAGGAGTGATGTGGCGCAATGTCTTGTCAGTTTCGAGCTGGTGTTCCCACCATCCTTCTTCAATATCATGACGCACATCCTAGTTCATCTAGTCGACGAGATTGTCATTCTGGGGCCCGTATTTCTACACAATATGTTCCCCTTTGAGAGGTTCATGGGAGTCCTAAAGAAATATGTCCGTAACCACGCTAGGCCAGAAGGAAGCATCTCCATGGGCCATCAAACAGAGGATGTCATTGGGTTTTGTGTTGACTTCATTCCTGGCCTTAAGAAGATAGGTCTCCCTAAATCGCGGTATGAGGGGAGACTGACTGGAAAAGGCACGCTTGGAGGGGGGAACTCAATAATATGCAGGGACGGATATTCTTGGTCTGAAGCACACTACACAGTTCTACAGAACTCTACCTTGGTGACCCCGTATGTCGATGAACACAAGAACAGTCTGCGCTCCAAACACCCGGAGCAGTGTGACGACTGGATTACATGTGAACACATCAGGACTTTCAGCAGTTGGTTGGAAACACGTCTCAGAGGTGACACCACTGTTTGTGATGAGTTGTACTCATTGTCCAGGGGACCATCTTCGACTGTATTGACTTACAAAGGATACGAGATAAATGGGAATACATTTTACACGATCGCCCAAGATCAAAAGAGCACCAACCAAAACAGCGGTGTCCGCTTTGATGCATCAACCGAGAGGGGAAAGGACACATATTATGGTTACATAATGGACATATGGGAACTTGACTACGGACATGATTTTAAGGTCCCTTTGTTTAAGTGCAAATGGGTCAATCTGTCAGGAGGCGGGGTACAGGTAGACCCACAGTACGGAATGACAACAGTGGATCTGAACAATCTTGGGTACACTGACGAACCGTTCGTCCTAGCCAATGATGTGGCACAGGTTATCTATGTGAAGGACATGTCTACCAGACCGAGGAAAAGAAAAGATAAGGAAGCGAATACATCATACGATGAGCCAAAGCGGCACATAGTTCTTTCAGGAAAAAGGGACATTGTGGGAGTGGAGGGCAAGACAGACATGTCTGAAGATTATGAAAAGTTTCATGAAATTTCTCCCTTCAAAGTCAAGGCTGACCCAAGCATCCTGATAAACGATGAAGATTATCCATGGTTACGGCGCAATAAGCAAATGACACAAGCGAAGAAAAAGTGAAGACTTTCTCCCGCAACTATTATGATGATAGCATGCCAACTTTGTAATAGACGAGTATGATACCATTGTCCGTTTTGTACAAGAAGTGCATCTAGTTTTTGCCGTAACCCTCTCAACTTTCTTGCACATGCTATGTGGATGAAATGATGATACCATGCCAACTTTCAACCTTTTCAGAGTTCATTTGAAATGCTTTATAAGCCCTGAGTGCAGAGAGGTTAGGCCCGTAAGCCTGCTTTAGAGAGGAGCTCGACAGCTCAGGCGCACCGCACCTTATAAACAGGTGCGGCTCTCTCTTAGCTAGCGAGGTGGGACTAAACTCACAACCACGCCGCTGTGCAAGGCCATTGGTCCCGGTTGGTGGCACGAACCGGGACCAATTCCACCCTTTGGTCCCTGTTGGTGCCACGAACCGGTACTAATGAGGCTGTGGCCCCACGAGCACCTTTAGTACCTGTTCGTGGCACGAACCGGTACTACAGTTTCTTACTAGCTAAGCAGTTTTTTAGTCCCACCTTGCTAGCTGAGAGGCACTAGGAGCGGTTTATAAGCCCTGAGTGCAGAGACGATGAAGAAGAGGCGCAATGCTCACGTTGCTTAGCTTCAAGCCTTGAGGAATAAGGTAGACTGCATCGAGCTATGTGCAGTGCAGTCTACACTATTCCGAAAGGCTTGAAGCAAATCAACGCGCATTGCGCCTCTATTTTATTTTTAATCATTAAAAGCAAAAAGAATTTTCATAAAGAACTTTTTTTGATAGAAACTTTAATAGCAGAAAGAATTATCATAAAGTAAAATAAATAAGTAATTAGAAACAAAATAAAATAAAATAAATAAGTTTTTTGTTGTAAGTAGAAATAAAACAAAATAAATATAGCAAAAAAGAAAATAAAAAAACTAAATACAGCAAAAAGAATTTTCATAAAGAACTAATGGCACTAATAGAAAGTTTATATGTTTTCTAAAACTAATGGCACTAACGGAAAGTTTATAATTTTGCTGACCTAAAAGCAAAAAGAATTAAAAAATAAAGCAAAAAACAAAAGAAATTAAATAATGCAAAAAATTTAAAAAACTGCCACCTATTGGGCCACCACGGCCTGAATACGACTAGAAACCCAACCTGGGCCAGGATTCAGGCCCGCAGAAGGCCCAATAGGCCAACAGACAGCACAGTGTGACATTAGGCCCGTAAGCCTGCATTTGAGAGGAGCTCGAGAGGGCAGCCGCAGTGGAGCTTATAAACCACTCCGAGCCCCTCTCAACTAGCGAGGTGGGACTAAACTTTTGGCCGCGGGCAGCGCAAGGCCTTTGGTCCCGGTTGGTGGCACCAACCGGGACCAATGCCCCCCTTTAGTCCCGGTTGGTGCCACCAACCGGGACCAAAGGCCGCCGCTTCCCGCCCTTTGGGCTGCTGAAAAGAGGCCTTTGGTCCCGGTTGGTGGCACCAACCGGGACTAATGCCCACCTTTAGTCCCGGTTGGTGCCACGAACCGGGACTAAAGGCTTTGCTATATAAGTCCACACTTAGGAAATTTTCGACATACCTCGCCAGTTGCCCCCGACACCGCCAGGCTGCCCGTGCTCGCCGTCGCCGCCCGCTCCTCATCGCCGTCGCCCCGCGCCCTTGCCTCGACGGGTCGCCGCCCGGTGCTCGTCGCCGTCGCCCTGCCCCCACGCGCCGCCCCGCCTCGTGCTCCCCTGCTCGCGCGCGCCGCCTCGGCGCCCCAAGCCCCCCTGCCCGGCCCGCGCATGCTCGCCGGCGCCCTCGCCGCCCCCGCCCCGTCCCGGCCCCGTGCGCCGGCGCCCTCGCCGCCCCCGCCCCCGCCGTCGCCATCGTCCTAGCCGCCCCCGCTGTGAGAGCCGCCGCCCCGGCTCTTTTTTTTATTTTTATTAGTTTAATTTTTTTGTTCATATGTGATGTATATGTGTATGTGGCTATAATGTATATGTGAACAAAAAAAATTTTGTATTTATGTAGATGTTCAAAATGTATGAATATATATGTCAAAAATGTTTTTTTGTTCATAGAAAGTTTCTTGTTCAGAAAGTTTTTATATATGACAATGGATATATATTCGATATATATGAGAAATGATGATCCACATGGAAAAGTTTTATATATGCAAAGGTTACAATTTTAGAAAAGTTTTATATATCTAGCTAGGAAGGGAAGAAGAAGAAAAAGAAGGATAGGAAAGAAGAAAATAAGAAGAGGAAAGAAAGAAGAAGAGGAGAGGAAGAAGAGGAGATATAAATAAGAAGAGGAAAAAAGAAGAAAAAGAAGAGGAGAAGAAGAAAGGAATAGAGGAGAAGAAGAAAAAAATAGAATATTCTATTTTTTTCTTCTTCTCCTCTATTCCTTTCTTCTTCTTTTTTTCTTCTTCTCCTCTATTCCTTTCTTCTTCTCCTCTTTTTTTTCTTCTTTTTCTTCTTCTTTTTTTTCTTCAATCCTCTCCTCTATTCCTTTCTTCTTCTCTCCTCTTTTTATTTCTTCTTCATTTTCTTATGTTTTATCGGGTCTGTCGTCGTCAATATATACCCCTCCCGATAACTTCAACACGAGGGGGGATAACTTCAACACGAGGGGGGGGTCGATATACCCCCTCCCCGATAACATTATTTTCCCGTGTATATATGTCGTCGTTGTCGATATAACCCCCTCCTGATAACTTCAACACGTGGGGGGGTCGATATACCCCCTCCCCGATAACATTATTTTCCCGTGTATGTATGTTGTCGTTGTCGATATTACCCCCTCCTGATAACTTCAACACGAAGGGGGATAACTTCAACACGAGGGGGGTCGATATACCCCCTCCTCGATAACATTATTTTCCCGTGTATGTATGTCGTCGTTGTCGATATAAAACCCCCTCCCGATAACTTCAACATGTGGGGGGGTCGATATATACCCCCTCCCCGATAACATTATTTTCCCGTGTATGTATGTCGTCGTTGTCGATATATATAACTCCCTCCCAGATAACTTTGACATGATGGACGGTCGATATGTATACCCCCTCTCGACCATGATAACTCATACCACGGGAGCACCCCCCGGCCCTCTCGCTCGACCAAAACTCTCGAGGACACCCAAACCCTAGAAAAAAACGATGTCGGTCTCCTACCCCCTCCCGCCGCGCCCCTACCCTTGAAGCGTTGCCTAGGCCACCCCAAACCCGGAATAAGCTAGGTCTACGTTTGCACTAATATATCCACCTGCTGTCATGTTTGTGTAATAATTGCCATGTTGTAATATTTGCAGAAACAATGGAGCACGGACGAGATGAGCAAGCAGAAGATGTTTTGGGGGACATAATCTTAGCCGGAGGTGATATCTTGTCGTATCTTAACGACAATGATGGTATGGAAGAATAGGGTGAAGAAGCAGGCTGCGGTGATCGAAGATTGGAGGAGGAAAGACATGATTATGATGGCTCCGGTGACCCAATGCTGGTGCAAGAAGGAGCCCGTGGTGACGGCTCCGGTGACCGAACAGAGTCCGGCCAGGTAAATATATTAGTTAAGCCTGTGTTGACTAGCTAATTGATGCATTCATTGTTTTGGTATGTACACATATTAATTAACACTCATCTTTCTTCTTTTTTCTAGCCCTCCGGATCGAGCACAACTGCGGTAAAGAGACGAGGCCCGAAGAGAAAGTTGCGCTCGGATGAAAGGTTTGAGATCACAGCAATCGCGCGCGATGGCCAACCGATTGAACCCCTCCGGACAAAGGATGCTTTTGCTGCTCAGTGCGGGGTTCTAGTTAGGGACAAGATCCCGATCAGCATCCACCAATGGTATAAGCCTAAGAAGGAAGACCCTGAGGTGTCTTATGTCAATGATATGCAGAAAGATGATCTTTGGACTGAGCTAAAGGCAAATTTCACCCTACCGCCAGAGGAGGATCCGGAGAAGCCAGTTATAGAGCAATTAATCAAGTCTCATGCTCTTAAGAAGATGGCAGACCTATTCAGGAGGTGGAAGAATGAGCTGGAAACTTTTGTCGACAAAGAAGAGACACCAGAATTCGTCGGCCGGTATGAGAAGATCAGAGATCACTGGCCCGCATTTGTGGCCCACAAGACATCGGAAAAGAGTAAGAAGATGTCAGCGACAAACAAGCAGAATGCTGCGAAGAAGAAGCTTCACCATCGCACGGGGTCAGGTGGCTACCTCAAAGCCCGGCCTAAGTGGGCCAAGTCTGAGAGGGATCTGCTTGATAAAGGGATCGAACCAGAGACAATGAACTGGCCAGACCGTTGCCGGACTTGGTTCTTCGGGGCTGGCGGAACCTTGGACCCTGTATCAGGGAGGTGTCGTTGGACGGACGAGCAACTTGCAATACCCGTCAAGAAGCTTAAGCACTATATCGATGCAGCGCAGCAAGGGACGTTCGTTCCAGACAGAGAGAACGACGAGCTCACAATGGCCCTCGGGAATCCTGAGCACCCTGGACGGACACGAGGCACGCCAGGCTCCGTTCCGTGGAAGGCTGGTTTTCCGGACGCGGGCGGTTACAAAACCCAGGAGAGGAGGAAAAAAGTGGAGCAGATCCAAATTCAGCGTCTGCACGAAAGGGTTCAAGTGCTAGAGGAACGAGACGACAATAGAGATGCCGAAACTGCCCCCGAAGCTACACCGCCATCTCAGCGTAGAAGCAGCGTGGCTTCCACCGAGCTGCCTCAGCTGGAGCATGCGGCTACTCCTAGCTACCCCGTGGATGCTATCACGGAGTCTCAACATTGCCACCTTATGGCGGAATGGCAGAACTTGAAAGTCAAGGCGGCTGTTGGCTCTGTTTTACCTACTGAACCCGGCGCAACCTACCACTGCCGGCCGATTCCAGAAGGATATGCTAGGGTGATGGTGGATGAAATAACGGAGGGATTTGAGGACCTCCAGCTTGACCACCCTACCGGTGAAGGGGAGACTCGGCTGGGTTCTGCTCTGAAGACTCCATGCCTATGGCGGAAGGAGCTCATCAAGCTTCCGAACTGGACGGCTCCGGCGAGTAAGGGCACTCCGCCTCCTCCTCCGCCTCCTCCTCCGGCGAGTGATCAGGGCACTCAGCCTCCTTCTCCGGTGCGTGGCGGCACTCCGCCTCCTTCTCCGCCAGCGCCGGCGCGCCAGGGCAGCCAGCCTCCTCCTTCTCCGCCTCGTCAGCAAGGGCGAAAGAGAGCCGCCGCCGCTGCAGCTGCTCCGGCGCGTCGTAGTCCTTCTCCTCCGCCTCGTAAGCAAGGAAAGAAGACAGCCGCAGCCGCTCCGTCTGCTATGCCGGCGTCTAGCAGTACAGCTGCCAGAGGCGGGAGGCAATACAGATTCGGTCCTTCTCTGAAGACTCCAGAGAAGTTACCATATGAGAGGACCGAGGAGGGGAACGCGAAGATCGTGCGAGCCGAAGTGAAGAACTTCTTTGAAGGGGTCAAAGCAAAGAAACATCCACCTCCGGAGGAGAAGGTAGATCCGGTGAAAGCAAAGCGCACTCTGGCTGCCCTGACAAAACCACCAAAGTCTCCGCCAAGAGGCAACTATGAGCGCGTTCTTGGAAAGGCATATGCCGAAGCGGAGCGGTCGGGAAGTACTGTCAGTGATAAAAGGATGAAAGAACAACGAGCTGGGAAAAAAAATTGCCCAGCTCGGCGAACAAGCGAACCAATCGTGCCCCCCGCTCAAGGTGTCAAAAGACATCGTCGCTAATGATCCGGGTATGGTGCCCGGTTATAGCAATCTTGGAGATTACCTGCCCGACGATGTACATTATGAAATCATGGAGGTGGACAACCACAAATACCATTACGGGAAGCCTCTCGTCAAAGATGTCAGATCTCTAAGCACGATGATGCGAAGACTACATGATTGGTGCATGAAAACCTGCAGAGAGTCTGATGGGATGAGTACTTTGACGCTGAGAGTTAAACCGGAGCATGACCTCGTTGGAATTGAACTGCTGAATGTTCCATTTGAGGATTTCTTCCAGTTTTACAATCTAAAGTCCGTCGATAAAACAACGATCACTTGCTACTGTCTGTAAGTAGTACTACTTCTGTCATTAAGTCTCTCTATATAGGTCAGCTCTTTCATTGCATGTATTTATACTTATCCTCACTATATTATGCAGATTGAAGATCGCCGAATTGAAGAAAAGACAAATCGGTGATATTGGGTTCATCAACACAAATCTCATAGATGCATATACGGTTGAAAAACATCCCAAAGAAGCCGAGCCAACTTGCTACAATCGTTGGTATTAAATCAAAACAAAGATATAATACTCTTTCCTTACAACTTCAAGTGAGTGTTATTGTCTTCTGCATATTCGGTTTCTCTTATTAGTCCAGGTTATGGTAATGTAATTGATGACTTATGCATGCATGCGTAGCTTCCACTATATTCTCCTAGAGATTAAGCTTGAGCCGGGAGTAGTAACCGTCTTAGACTCGAGACGAAAAGATCCCCAGGACTATGCGAACATGACTCAAATGCTCCAGAAGTAAGTTAAATCGATCATTATCCACCATATCAGCAACTTTGTTCATTTCCTGATATCAAGTAATTGTTTTCTTTGTCTGGCAGGGTTTGGAGAAAATTCACCTCAAAAGCCCCGGGACTGCCGAACCAGCTGCAATTTAGACACCCGAAAGTAAGTACTATAGTAGCATGTTCCGCGCATCTCCTAGTAATTCAAGCGCTAGTTTGATCAATACCATTTAGCATGCTTGCTTATCAGTTTGATTGACCTCTATTTCTTGTAAAGTGGTTGTGGCAGCAACCCGGGAATAATTACTGTGGATACTACGTTTGCGAGTCCATCCGCTACCATACCTGTGAGCGGGGCTACACTGAAGAACAATATGAAGTGCGTAAGCAATAATATTCACAATTTTATTTTATTACCATCATTTGTGTTGAGTTTCATTTATTCATATATATATATGTATTGACCCCCTTCTTCAAATTAGATTTTTCGGAAGCGGGATCAACTCCTAGCAGAAGATCGTATGCGGGGAATTCAAGAGGAATTGGCGGCATTCTTCCTTGACCACGTGATCGCTAAAAATGGAGAATACTATGTGGACCCTGTGTTCCTACAATATAATTAGGAGATTGTATTGTAAGAGATAATTATTGTATATATGTAGCCGGTAGTGTCGGATAGATATACGAGAACTTGTTGTTCGACCAATATCTCGGAGAAGGAGAGGTGGTCGATATCACTTCTCTCTGTCTGCATATGTTCATGACGATCTTCTGTTTCCTTCATTTGATTACTAGCTAGCGTGTCTACTCCTCTCCATACGTATATAGTACGTAGCGTCGACCAAGCACGGAGATAAGAGAGGACACTTCTCTCTATTAATTAGCTAGCTAACACAATATATGAAACACCTAAATTAACCCCCCAAAACCCCTAAACCACCCCTTTTCAAAAAAAACAAAAACCTCAGCTCCTGCTAGGGGCTGACGCGTGGATGCCTATTGGTTCCGGTTGGTGGCACCAACCGGGACCAAAGGCCCTCCTGCCTGGGCTCCCCGCACCGGCCACGTGGACGGCCTTTAGTCCCGGTTCGTGTAAGAACCGGGACTAAAGGGTTAGGGCATTAGTAACGACCCTTTAGTCCCGGTTCCAGAACCGGGACTAAAGGCCCTTATGAACCGGGGTAAAAGCCCCTTTTCCTACTAGTGTACTCATATCAACAAGGAATTCCTTCATTTCTAAAAGCCTATTTGAAAAGAACTCCAAAGTTAAGTGTTCTTGGCTTTGACTAATTTGACGATGGGTAACCAACTGGAAAGTTGATCCCGGATGTGCACGAGTAAGAACAAAGTGCACAGGAAAGACTAGTGTTAGTCTGTGGCGCTAGTCTAGATCCCACCAAGTGTAACGGCCAGGAATCGGTGATTGTGGCCGGGGCGTTACATCACTGGCGGAACCTTCCTGTTCATCCTAGTCGGATTGCCGTCATCAGCTTCAGTGGCGTTGGAGGTTGTTTACAAAGCAAGAGGCAAAGCCCTCCAACCTGCTCCAGGTATCCACTTCACGCAACGGTGACCATTCATCTAGACGGTTCCGACAACACTCGAAAGACCAATAATTTGCAATATTGATGTTGTGAGAGCCAAATCTTTAGCCATTCATCTAGAGAAATCTTACTTAAACCCAAATCTATTCCTCCCTTTCTCGCCCAAGTGGATCCAACCTCTCTAAATATTGCCAAAGCATGTCTAGTTACATCCTAGCCCTCTCAGAATTATCTTCCCTATTAAATATTCCTTTGCCATCTAAAGGAATGTCCTTTTAACGTTATCCTTATCCATTTGAGGCGAAACTTTGCCACATAGCTCACTTTACTACCATGCCAGAACACAGGAAATATAAGGTCATTTCACCCAGCCTCTCTCTCACTACACAATACAAACACCTGCTGACCAGCTAAGATTTTAACTCCATGCACTCAGCACAATGGCCCACTGTCTCTCAAATCTCCATAGGTATCTATCCTAGCATCAGTTCACACATAGGCTTTGGTTTCATCAAATCAGTGCACTAGGAAAGGAGGGCGCTAGCGGCAGGCGGTGATCGTGACACTGGCATGCGAAACCGGCTCTACCACTACCACAATGAACGGCTATGCCGACGGCCGTCGGCATAGCCCTGATTCCCGTCGGCGTATGCCTATGCCGACGGCCACCGTCGGCATAGAGCTGTCGGCAACATATGCGTCGGCGTATCCAGGATGCTGTCGGCATAGAGAAGCCGTCGGCATAGAGTCGCCCGACCAGCTGCTTTCGCCCCCGCGTGTCCCTCTGCGCTAGCGTGATCTTCATCCTATTCAGCACGACAAGAGCCCCCTTCCCCCTCGTCTGCATCCAATTAGTGGCGCCGCCGCTCTGCCGCCACAGTACAAGCACCTGGCCGGAGACATCGACTTGGCAACAAGGCCAGGCCCATAGTGGTACCAAATGTGCGGCCAGCATAGGGCACACAATTTTGGGGGCCCCAAATTTTGTATATAGGCTTAGTAGTACAGTATTTCTCAAAAAAATAAATCCTAGCTAGGTGCTGGAGCTGGGCCTAAGTCGATCGGGAGCTGGAGCTGGGCCTAAGTCGATCGGGAGCTGGAGCTAGGCCTCGAGGCCATCGAGCGGAGGAGCGCTGGTGCTCGATCGATCTTTTGCGTTTCCATATTATCGATCGAAACGCTACCATCGATAAAAAAAGCGATCGCTACAGAAGTCCATCAGGATCGTTTCGTCTCTCCATCTGGAGACTGGTCGCGTCCGCTTCGCTACAGGAAAAAGGATCGTCTCGTCGCCTCCGCCTCATCAGATTGATAGGATTCAGGCCGCTGCCGTTGTTGCCTTCCTAGCTTCCTCTTCCAAATTTCAGACTCGTCGCCTCATCGGATCGATCCGTGACCAACTCCAACCTCTAGGTGCTTAGTGAGTCCTCCTTTCTGATTAATTTCGGTTCCTACTCCTAATTCCTAATTAACTTTTCGCAGGGATTGTTACTTCGTTAGAAATTGGTTCTTACCTCCTTGGTTAAAGATCACAGTGTAGCAGTCAACCGGACAGGACCCAATACTAGGTGAGTTAGAAAGTTCGTCCAATTGCCTCTCCAATAGATATGTTTTTTTATATGTCCAATTGTTATGAAGGACATTATATTATATACATTATAAAAAAGAATTTACAAGATCAGTATACATTATAGTTGCTCGTGAATTCATTTTTTTAGTGAGATAGGGTCACATTTTTAGTTTCGCACGGGATCCCGGATTTTGCCAGCCCACCCTGCTCGGCAAGAACGGATACATTTTGTGTTCAGAAAAACACCACGAATTCAAGTACCCTGCGAGATTCTGTCGCGATTGCGAGGACTTTGACTGTCAACAACACAGAAATACCAAACGTATTCCCAACCGTACTTATTATGACATGACACCTTGGGCTTGGGGGTGAAGAAAGTAATCAGAAATCAACCACTGGCATGCCCATCGCTCTCACCGGTTTTGCATTGCATGCCTTGGTCAGAGTTTGCAGTTCCTGTTAGAGATATATTTGGGATATTTGTATTTAATAGTTTAGGATTTGTAATCCGTCTCCTACCTTATCTTCAGGAAAGGCGTCTTGCCCTCCAAGTCTTGTACTCAATATATACTCGCCCTCGAGGCTCAATAATACATTCATCATATTCCGCAACAATCCTCTCTCTCCCTTCTAACATGGTATCTATCGCAAGTCGATCCTAAACCCTAGCCGCCGCCGCTTCCGCACCTGCGCGCCGCCCCCGGGGCGGTCGACCTCCATGACCGCCGCCGGGGGCCGCGCCGCCCGTACCTAGGATTCGTCCGCCGGCCGTGTTGGCCGGCTGCCCTAAAGAGTCTTTTTCCCGAGCCCTTGCTCCGGGTTTTTTCGCTCTCTTGCCGGTCGTTTTTTGATCGGCGTTTTTCTTCGTGGTTTTCCGATCTATTCTTGATCGGTTTGCGTCGCCCACCGCCGCCGTCGATCCCCGTGCGCCTCTACTCTGACCCCGGCGCGACCAGCCGGCCTCTCCTCCGACACGGCGGTCACTCGCGCCGAGGCGGCCCGTTCGGGCCAGCCGCCGTCCGCGCGTCGGTCCGCACGGGGCCCTGCGCCGGTCGTCACCGCCCTGTTCCGACCGGGACACCTGCATCGCCGCGACCCGGCGGCATCAAGCCATGCGTCGGCCAATCATAGCCGACGCTCGCGTGCCGGCCCGCCCATCGATCCACGTCACCCGCCTCCGCCGCGTCTGCACGGCGGCTCGGCGGTCTACCTCGCCGGCCTCGTCCTCGGCTGCATCAGGCTCGTCGGCCGCCTCAACTCGGGCGCCGCTGCTCCGTTGGTCGCTCGGGCCTCGCTGCCCGGGCGTCGGAGCTGCTTTGGTAGCCCAGGTGCCGGTGCAGACGTCCCCCGCCGTCCGTCGTCGCCGGCCTCATCCCGGACTCCGCCGCCACCACTCTTCCACCGAGCGGCGTCCCTGACGTCGCGCGCGATCGGCTTGATCATCCGCTCGCCGCCGCGATCCGCCTCATCTACGCCGCGCGACCGACCTGGCCCGTCGGTTACGCGCGCCTTCGCAGGTCCCGTGAAGATCGTCCCCGAGTTCAGCGCGCCTCTCCACCGATCAAGCATCGGGCTGCCGCTGCGTCGCCCCGTCGGGCCGCAGTGCCGCCGCCCCGTGGTTCTCCTCGCAGCTGCATCGACTCATGCGTCGCGTTGCGTCGCCCCTTCGGGCCGTAGTGTCGCGATACGCGGTCCCCGCCGCCGCCCCGAGGCCGTCCCCGCGGTTGCACCGACTCGTGAACCGCCGTTGTGTCGCCCCTTCGGGCCGCAGCGTCACGGCCCGCGGTCCCCGCCGCTGCCCGAGGTCTTCCCGCCGTCGCCCCGGCCCGCCTGCCGCCGCTGCGTCGCTCCTTCGGGCCGTAGCGCCGCGGCCCGCGGTCCACTCCGCCATCACCGCACGTCGACCTCCCGTGGTATGCGCCGCGCCGTCTCCCTTGGCGCGGGAACACCACCGTCCGCGCCGGTCTTCGTCACGCTGTCAGGGTTCTTCGCCTACTTCGAGCACCGCCGCCGCACTCCTAACCTAGCCGCTGCCGCCGCTCTTCTTTGGCCGCCGCGCGGCTACCTCCGTAGCTGCCGCCGCCGCCCGTCCACCCCACTTCGTCTTCGTGCAGCACCAGCTCGTCGCCAGCGTCGCCGTCATCTACCCCGACCGCTTCATCTACTCCGACAACCGCGGGCGACATTGGCCCCGCGCCGATTGGCGCCGCAACCGTCGTCGAGTCCTTCTCTGCTGGCCTCTCTGACCTCTTCGACATGACGTACAACTCGTGCAGGTCCCAGTCTACGCATGCCCGGTGCTGGCAACACCGTCGCGTGCCTTCGTCCATGACGTGTCCCCGGGCCTGGCAAGCCTGGTGCGGCGCTTCGTCAACTTCGTCTTCGACTGTCTACGCATGCCCGGTGCTGGCAACACCGACGCGTGCCTTCGACTACGATGTGTCCCCGGGCTTGGCAAACCCGCCGCGACGCGTCGTCAACTACATCTTCTTCCAGGCGCACCACTACTTCGGCACCACTGCGCCCATGCTAACTCGGCGCCCCCTTGCGCCCGCGGCTCCACGGCGACTCCCTCGACACCGGCTACCCCGACTCGACATCGACCACGGCGTTATTCGCACGGCTACCTCGACCACGGCTACACCACCCACGCTCTCGGTTACCTCGACAACGGCACAAAGGGCTATCATCCGCTTGAGCAACTCGTCGGCTTCCTCTACAGTCAACGCGTCCGCGACGCGACACCGTCCAGGACGCTCCCGCTAGGACTGCGGGGGGATGTCAGTCCGTCGGCTGCTATTCTCTCCAGTCTGACCGTCCGCGACGCTCCTGTTGTTCGCAACGCTACCGCTACGACTGCGGGGGGATGTTAGAGATATATTTGGGATACTTGTATTTGGTAGTCTAGGATTTGTAATCCGTCTCCTACCTTATCTCCAGGAGAGGCGTCTTGCCGTCCAAGTCTTGTACTCAATATATACTCGCCCTCGAGGCTCAATAATACATCCATCATATTCCGCAACAATCCTCTCTCTCCCTTCTAACAGTTCCGCTTTACAGTTTGCACGTCCTTCCCTGTTCCTTCTCCACCCTTGTCTTTCTCGTTGGGAGAGGCAAGGAAGGGAAGGGAGATGGTCGTGGTTTATCCATCCATGATCCATATCATAGTTGTTAGAATAAATCCGAGGCACATCATTGATCTTTCGAGAATCAAGCAATCGTACGAGCACGATACCATGATTTGTTAATGAGGTTCATCGATATGGCTACAATCTTGGAGCCTGACTATGACACCGCTACAATACCGCATCCGGTCGCCCTAGACTCCGGCACATGCCGCCGGTTTTCCCTGCGTTCATGTGCTATTATGTTGGTATAGGTTACATCGTGTCTATCCTCACTATATATGAGAGGCCTAGGATACAAGTGTCCTATTAGGACACGACTCCATATCCTATCTAAACACAATATTACTCAGAGTCCAACTGTAACCTATCTTGTACACAATATTCGACACAGCTCTAACAAACTCCACCTTGGCGAATATTCTCCACCACCTTGAGTTCGTCAATGGATGAAACTTCCATGTACATTTGGACTTGAGCAGGGGTGGAGCTACAGGGGGACGAGCGGGGGCCACGCCCCCCCACCCCCCAACGTGCGCGTCGAACCAACGTTGTATAGCGCATTTTTTGTTCGATCAGGACTAGTTAGAACTAATTAGCCCCCCCCCCCCAACGGTGATCTCAAGCCCAGTAGCATATGTTTAGCCCACTAGCCCAACACGGAAGACAAAGAGGCAGGTCTGAGGTCTCCTACGACCTACGGAATAGGAAACGATCGACCGGTCTGAGCACGCACGCACGACAGACGAGACGCATCTCTCGGTCATTCCCTCTCCCTCGTCCCTCCGCCTCCTGCCGTCCTGCGACTCCAATCAGCGCCGGCCAGGCCTGGCGCCGGCTCCGGCGGCGCAGTCGCGCAGACGGCCGAACCTGCAAGTGAGTCTTCTTTAATTCATGCTATGTAATTTATATGCCGGCGAACTGATCCGTACCGCAGAAATTCTTGAGTTAGGTACTTAGTGATAGGAATATGCAACTTGTATTTCCAGGTGGCCATAGGCCAGTATATATACATGTACAGGTGTGGAATATATGCAGGAAACCCCTTATACAATAGGGTAAATACGAAAGGTTACATGGCTATATATATATATATATATATATATATATATATATATATATACATATATATATATATATATATAACTCTAACAGCCCCCCCTCAAACTCATGGTGGATTAACAACACTGAGTTTGGAGAGATAGAAGCCATGCTGCACTCTAGTCTGGGCCTTCGTCAGAAAATCCGCCAACTGTAACTCGGAAGGCACATACTGAAGAGCAATAACCTGATCCTGCACACCAGCGCGCACATAGAAAGCATCAACACCAATATGCTTGGTGAGCTCATGCTTCACAGGATCGCGCGCAATGCTAATAGCACCTGTACTGTCAGACAAGCGCGGAGTAGGTGTAGTAACAGAAACACCAAAATCCTGAAGTAACCACCTTAACCAAGTCACCTCTGCCGTCAAAAGAGCCATAGCTCGTAACTCAGCCTCTGCACTCAAACGGGAAACTGCTGTATGTTTCTTCGTCTTCCAGGCAATGAGAGAACCACCAAGAAAAACACAGTAAGCAGAAACGGCGATCGGAGGGATCACTAGCCCACGTAGCATCCGAATAGGCCTTAAGCTGTAAAGAACTGGAGCGAGGAAAGAATAGACGGTGAGAAATCGTGCCCAGAAGATATCGAAGAACACGAAGGAGGTGACTATAGTAAACCGAAGTGGGAGCGGAGACAAACTGACTCAGAATAAGAACCGGATAAGAGATATCCGGACGAGTGACAGCTAGATAGACAAGACTCCCAACAAGATGACGATAACGTGTCGGGTCAGGCAAGGGATCACCATCAGTATCACAGAGGTGAACATTGAGCTCCATTGGAGTCTCAACAATGCGCTCATCGGTAAGAGCAGCACGAACAAGAAGATCCTGGGATATAAAAAAGCCATCAGAGGTAGAAGAGACTTCAATCCCAAGAAAGTAGCGAAGAGGTCCAAGATCGGACATAAGAAACTGCTCACTAAGACGGGCCTTTACAAAGGCAATATACTCGGGGTCGTCGCCAGTGATGATCATGATATCAACATAGAGAAGAAGAAGAGTCCGACCACGAGGAGAAAGGTGGACAAACAATGCTGGATCATGAGCACTCGCTGAAAAACAGCGGCAGTCACCACAGAGGCAAAACGCTCAAACCAGGCGCGGGGGGCTTGCTTAAGGCCATAGAGAGAGCGACGAAGACGACATAGCATGTCATCAGGAACAGAATACCCAGGTGGTGGCTGCATGTATACCTCCTCACGCAGCTCACCGTTAAGAAAGGCATTCTTAACATCAAGCTGAGATACAGAACGGTGGCGTGCAGAGGCCATGGCAAGAAGTGTGCGGATAGTGGTCATATGGGCCACAGGAGCAAATGTCTCATCATAATCACGACCATGCTCCTGCTAAAAACCACGAGCCACGAGACAAGCTTTATAACGCTCAAGAGAACCATCGGAGTGAGTCTTAACCTTGTAGACCCACTTACAAGTGATGGGACGGACACCTGGAGGAAGAGAAACAAGATCCCATGTACCAATGCGTTCAAGAGCAGCAATCTCATCTGCCATCGCAAACTGCCATTCAGGATGAACAACAGCCTCATGATAAGAAGCCAGCTCAAGAACAACAGCACCAACGGTGTAAAAACCAAGGCGATCAACAGGCGGAAGCGGACGAGGACGCAAGCCATAGGTAGGCTGAGACGAGGAGGACGGCAAGTCGGCAGACACATCCACATTACGTGAACGACGAGTGTAATAGTGAGGCAAAGATGGAAGAATATGAGGAGGAATAGCCGAGGTAGAATCAGGAGGTGGAGACGAAGAAATCACCAGGGATGAAGCTGCAGAATCTGGTGATATGCGAGGTGAGGAAACCATGGGAGATGGTGGCGGCAAATTGGCAAGAGGTGGAGAAGTAGAGTGAGCAGGACGGAGAGACAAGGGCTCAACTGGAGTGATAGGTGTGTCGGGAAAAGTGAGGAAAGAGATATCCTCCACAGAAAAGGTCGAGGAAGATGGACGCGGGTAGAAGGGACGAGACTCATCAAAAGTCACATCCCGAGAAATACGCATCCGACGACCGATAGGATCCCAACAACGATAGCCCTTATGCTCATCACTATAGCCTAAGAAAACACACTCAACAGACTGAGCGGTCAGTTTGGTGCGTTCCCGAGGGGCAAGAAGGACATAGCAAACACAACCAAACACGCGAAGCGTCAAATAATCAGGAGAACGATCAAAGAGACGCTCGAAAGGAACACCACCCTGGAGAGCAGCGGGCGGTTGAAGGTTGATGAGATAGGTGGAGGTGAATATAGCCTCGGCCCAAAAATGAGGTGGAAGAGAAGCGGCGACCATCAACGCACGAGCCGTCTCAAGAAGGTGGCGATGCTTTCGCTCAGCCACGCCATTCTGAGCATGAGCACCAGGACAAGAGAACTGAGGAAGAGTGCCCTGCTCAGCAAGAACACCACGCAACATCTTGGAAATATACTTGCCAGCGGAGTCAGCACGGAACACACGAATAGGCGAAGAGAACTGAGTGTGAACCATGGCAGCAAAACGCTTATAGATGGAAAGAACCTCACTGCGAGAAGTCATAAAATAAAGCCAAGTGTAACGAGAGAAATCATCTATGAAAATAATATAGTATCGATGGCCCCCTTTCGAAGCGAAGGGAGCCGGACCCCATACATCAGAATGGACCAAATCAAAAGGACGCTGAGACACCGATTCACTAGTAGGGTAAGGTAACTGAATCTGTTTTCCTAGTCTACAGCCCTGACACTCTAAAGAGACATCTCCTGAGACAGACCCCAGAAGACCTCGACGAACTAATGACGACAAGCGAGACCCACAAAGATGACCAAGTCGATGATGCCACTACTGGAAGGAGCCGGTGGCTGAAGCGGTAGAAGCGGATGGATTGGCGATAGTGGTGGCAGCGGAAGGAACATGAAGCCAGTCTAGCTCCCAAAGACCCTGAGAGTCACGGCGGCGAGGGCCAGCCCCAACCAAAGTGTGCATTCGACGATCCTGAACAGAACAAGAGTCAACGTCAAGGATGACGCGACAGCCAGAATCAGTAAGTTGACCGGCAGAAAAAAGATTCATGGTAAGTCGAGGAACATGAGCAACATCAGGAACAGAGTAAGAAGGTGTGGTAAGATTGCCTCAAATAGCAACAAAAGGAGGGGGTACCATCAGCAGTGGGTACATGAACAGGAAAATCAAGCGATTTAAGAGAGGACAAATTTGAAGAATGAGAAGACATATGAAAAGAAGCTCCGGAGTCCAGAACCCACGAGGATGTACCTGACTGTGTAGAGGGTGGTTGCTCAGTGCGGGAAGCATCAGCCACAGAACCTGCAGTACCCGTCGAAGGAGAACCTGAAGCGGCAAGCAGATGCTTAAGTCGCAGAATATCCTGCTCAGTCAAGGCGGTGGCTGAAGATGTCGAAGTAGAAGAAGTCCCTGACGCTGATGAACGCGCCTTACGCAGGTGTTTCTTCTCCTGGAAGCACTGAGACTCAACATGACCATCCATCTTGCAGTAGCCACAGTGAGGACGAGACCGACCCTGGCCGCCTGTAGGAGTAGGCAAGAGTGGCGGAGCGCTCGAGTGGGAAGGAGTCGGTGCAGCAGGCATAGTAGGAACTCGAGTAGCGAGCACAGAAGGAACCTCAAGTAAACCAGCACCACGGAGGCGAGTCTCCTCGGCACGGATCTCAGAAAGCGCCTCCATGAGGGGGATACGACCACGAGCAAACAACTAAGCGCGCCGGGGCTCAAACTCCTTACAGAGTCGAGACAAGAACTCGTAGACACGATGAAACTCCAAATCAGCCCGCACAGCCTGGCAACACTGACAAGTACGACAACCAGCGGTGCGGAGAGAATCAAGCTGACAGATAGCAGAACCCTGTGCATAGAACTCATCAACAGTGGTGTCACCCTGTTGAAGAGCATGCTCCTGACGAACCACAGACAGGTATAAGGCATCACCAGAGGGCTGATAGCGCTGACGAAGCCGAGTCCACATCTCAAATACAGTAGAGAGGCCGAGAAACTCAGAGGCAAACTGAGGCATAACACTAGCAGTCAAAACAGCTGCGGCACGAGCATCATCATCAAGCCACTGAGTGTAAGCAGACAGAGCTACATGATAAGTCTGAAGTGCGTCCTCATAGGTCTGAACCTGCTCATCATAAGAAAGAACGGCAGCAGCATCAGCCAGCTTAGCTGCATCCTTTGCAGCCTGATCAGCGTCGGCAGCAAGAACCGGTGGCGTCGGCGGAGTAGGAGCCACAAGAGGAACTGGACACGGTGGACTGGGGACCTTGCCAGAAAGAATGCCCTAAAGACGAAGGCCACACATGTGAATGTGCATGAAGCCAACGAACTCGATGTAGTTAGTGCCATCAAAAACCACCGGACAACGAGGAACTGTGACATAGCCCGTAGATGTAGACATAGTACCTCTTTTTTTTCAACGGAAGCAGACGGAAAACTGACAGCAAGCGCACACGCGCGGCTAGCAGAGGCGGAGACCAAGTCCACGCGGGCGAGCAGCGGAGACCAAATCCAGGCGGGCGAAGACTACGTCCAGCAGCAACGATGTAGCGAAGACCAAAACAAGTGGCGACTGAGGCGGGAGTCTCGATCGGAAGGAGAGGTGGGAGTCTCGATCGGGACCTTCTCTGCTCGATCTCGGCAGGGAAATCGATCAGGCCGAGCGATCAGGGGTGACGGCGGGAGTCTTCAATCGGGGGTGGCGGCTATCTGGCGGCGGCGGCCTCACGAGACAGAGGCGGACGAGGGCGGGTCGAGCAGATCGATCTGGGTGACAGCAGAAGTCTCGATCGGGGGTGGGCGGGAGAAAAACCAGTAGCAGCCTGAGGATTTGGCCACCACGGAGAGTCAGCGCAGCCAAGGATGGAGGCGTCGCGACGGAGGTGGATCAACAGCACGAGTTGCGCGTGCTGTAAAATTGACCTAGCTCTAATACCATGATAGGAATATGCAACTTGTATTTCCAGGTGGCCATAGGCCAGTATATATACATGTACAGGTGTGGAATATATGCAGGAAACCCCTTATACAATAGGGTAAATACGAAAGGTTACATGGCTATATATATATAACTCTAACACTTAGGTTAAATGGGATCAGGGAAATTAGGGGAACTAATATCTTGTTTATCCTCACAAACATGTACTGCAAATTAGGCATGACACAAATTAGGCCTGTTCTTTTGTTTGGATTTATTGTCTGTTGTCACCGATCTATATTTTTGTGTTTGTGTAGTCATGAAGAGGAAGACAATGCTTTCTTTTTTTGAGAAGGTTGGATCAAGCTCCTGCCCTGGCTCCCAACCTGAACCTACTGCTACCGGTGTTGATGATTCCAACACAGCCAAACAAGGACAAAGTAGTGGACAGAGTAACACTCTAGATCAGAATATTTCAGCATCTGTAGAAGGTCCACAGCAAGAGACAGTTGTAACAACAGAAACAGATTATATTAGAGATCCCAGCAAACGTCTTCAAATTTGGCAACTCCCTCCTGCCAAGCAAGACGAAGCTCGGTGTTTTTATATATCTGAGGGCGCATATCAACCGATCCTACAACCAGAGGAATACTCATTTGCTAGAACGGGTACTCATCGCCGTCGATTCCAAAAAGATTGGTTTACCAACCATTTTTGGTTGGAGTATTCAACTGACACACATAGGGCATACTGCTTGCCTTGTTTCCTCTTTGCCAAAAAGCCAATTGGAAGGTGTGGCTCAGATACATTCACAGTCAAGGGATTTCAAAACTGGAAAAAGGTAAATAATGGGAAAGAATGTGCTTTTCTAACTCACATGGGTCGTGATCCTAACTCAGCTCATAACTTTGCTGTTAGATGTTTTGAAAATCTTAAGAATAGCATGTCTCATATAGACAAGGTAATGGTGAAGCAATGTGAGAAAAAGAGTGGCAGATGCGAGACTAAGACTCAAGACTACAATTGATGCAATCAGGTAAGCATGATTTCTATATCTATTATGTTCCAATTGCAGGCCTGTCCAAGTGGACTTGTTGTAAATTCTATACTAAGCAATTGTTGCATCTACAGGTGGTTAGCATTTCAAGCGTGTCCCTTTAGAGGCCATGATGAATCTCCAGGATCTAAAAACCGAGGTAATTTTATTGAGATGCTCAAGATTCTGGCGTCGTATAATAAAGAGGTCAATGAAGTGGTGTTAGAAAATGCTCCAAGAAATGCAAAGTAAACTTGCGGAGAAGTCCAGAAAGAAATTGTAAGCATAATTACTCGTAAAGTGCAGAAATCAATTAAAGAAGAAATTGGCAATCGCAAGTTTTGTATAATGGTTGATGAAGCTAGGGATGAATCCAAAAAAGAGCAGATGGCGGTCGTTACTAGATTTGGCAATGAAGAATCAATTATTACAGAGCGCTTCCTTGATGTAGTGCATGTTAAAGATACTGCTGCAACAACTCTCAAAGACAAGATACTTGCTGTTCTAGCTTTCAATAACCTGAATGTGCAAGATATCAGGGGCCAAGCATCTGATGGGGCTAGCAACATGAGGGGAGAGTGGAATGGATTGAAGGCTCTTATTCTTCGGGAGTGTCCGTATGCATACTACATTCATTGTATGGCTCATCAGCTGCAGTTAGCTCTTGTTGCACTAATAAAAAACGACTTTTAGTACCGGTTTGTAAGGACCTTTAGTACCGGTTCTGGAACCGGCACTAAAGAGTGGGGACTAAAGGTCCCCCCTTTAGTCCCGGTTCAACACGAACCGGGACCAAAGGCCCACCACGTGGCACGAGGCGCGTCGTGGTCTGGGGGACCTTTAGTCCCGGTTGGTAAGGATTTTTTTTATTTTTATTTTTGAAATAAAGCAAAAACAGCCCGCCTACTTGGCCGACACGGCCTGCATACGACTAGAAACCCAATCTCTAGTTGGGCCAGGATGCAGGCCCGTACGGCCCAGTAGGCCCCACAGGGCAGAAGACTTGCAATAGGCCCACAAAGGCCTACTTAGAGAGGAGCTCGACACGGTAGCCGCGGCGGGGCTTATAAACCGGTGCGAACTCCTCTCAACTAGCGAGGTGGGACTAAACATTGTGCACTGCGGGTGGCAGCGCACAACCTTTAGTGCCGGTTGGTGGCTCCATCCGGTACTAAAGGGGGGGTCTTTAGTACCGGTTGGAGCCACCAACCCGTACTAAAGGCCACCACCTCTTTAGTACCGGTTCGTGGCACGAACCGGTATTAAAGGTTCGCCACGAACCGGTACTAATGAGCGCCGCCCGCCTGGCCGTTGGAACCGGCACTAATGGTCACATTAGTGCCAGTTCAATTACAAACCGAGACTAATGAGTTTCACATTAGACCATTTTTCTACTAGTGTTGCAGCATCCAGAGAGGTGCATGAGGTACACAACTTCTTTCAGCATGCAAACTTTATAGTCAATGTTGTTAGTGCTTCTTCCAAACGCAAAGATGAATTGCTAGCAAACCAGGCAGCTCAAATTGAACGAGAGATCGAACTAGGAGAACTTGATACTGGTTGAGGGGCAAATCAGTTAGGCTCTTTACAAAGAGCAGGAGACACTAGATGGAGCTCCCACTATAAATCAATCCAAAGCTTAAGAAAGATGTTTGCTGCTGTTGTTTCTGTTTTAAGAAGTATAGCAAGTGATCGTTTGGTCTCACAATTTTCTAGAGGAGATGTTGTTGGTGCTCTTAGGATTCTCATCTCATTTGATTTTGTGTTTATTCTGCACCTAATGGAAAAAATCATGAAGATCACTGATGTGTTGTGTGTAAGACTGCAAACTAAATCTTTGGATATTTTGAATGCTTTGGATTGTGTGTCCAACACAAAGGTGCTGCTTGCTGACTTAAGAGAAAATGGTTGGGAATCTCTTCTTGAAGAGGTTAATTCTTTTTGCCTGAAGCACGAGATTGATATTCCGGATTTTAATCGCAAGTATGCACCTTTTCCCAACTCTGTACTTAAGATTATGTTACATATTTATTACCTAGTGAAACTAATTCTTATGTATATTATTATTAGGTACGTTGATGTGACCAAATCCAGAAACAAGCATGACAACACCACAACACTCCATCACTACAAAATGGATGTATTTAATGTTGCCATAGACCAACAATTGACAGAGTTAGGTGATCGTTTCAGTCTTCAAGCGACAGAGCTTTTAAGCCTTTGTGCATCATCGGATCCAAGAAGTGACACATTTGACAGATCAAGAATATGCACGCTAGTTGAAAAATTATATCCTGCAGATTTTTCTTCTCAAGAAAGAGCTCAGTTGGAGTGTCAGCTACCACATTTTCAACTTGACACATGCAACCATCAAGAACTGAAAATGTTACCATCACTTGCAGCTTTGGCACATGATCTGGTCAAAACAGGTAAATCATCTATGTATCCAATGGTCGACGGGTTATTACGATTAGTAATAACTCTCCCGGTGTCGACTGCAACAGCAGAGAGAGCATTTTCAGCTATGAAACTTGTCAAGACTCGTCTTCGAAGTACAATGGGTGATGATTTTCTTCGACATTGTATGATAATCTACATCAGGAAGGATATAGCGTCAAAGTTTAGTTCTGATGAAATTATAGACATATTTGATCTTCTTGGTTGTCGCAAAGGCAACTTCAACAATAGAGATGTAACTTCTTTGCATTGTTTGATTGACCGTATGGTCTGTACCGAACCATGAAAAATTAGTATCATCTTTGCAATGCTAGATTTTTTTTGCTTCTTGTGTCTTGCCAGTTGCCCCCCCCCCCCCCCCCCCCAACCTCAATTCCTGGCTCCGCCCCTGGACTTGAGCCAACAAATTAAGATTTAAGAGTATCTACGGACGGTGACTCCCTAGCTAGCTACCTAGCTAGTTCCATGACACATTCACAGATGTTACTAACAATGTGCATAACCATTGGGATTTGTCACATCTTGCCTTGGAAAAGTTTAACCAAGATTTCTGGTGTAGTGGTAGCCTTTGCAAATTTAGGTGCATGTGGCCCGTCCATCTCATGTTGGGACAAAATGCAGCTAATGTAACTGTGGACTAGGAAGAAAATGACGAGACAATCTTAAACCTGCTAGGTGAGTTGATATATGCAGTGGCAGTGACAATGGAAAATGCACAATGCCCTTTCGAAAAGATGGTATTATGGTGAGCTCAAGCAAAACGATATATACCATGTTGTCAACTTCACCAAATCACAATTAATCATGTACCTTTTCTGGTAGCATAGCTGGTTCAATATCATCGCTCCTTTCTTGACCGCCTGTCTGAAACTTGAAGAAATTTCACCGTTGCTTGTAGTCATACCGAGTCAAATTCGCAGTTGTCTCACCACATGTATGACCACCAGAGCCCTGGCCTGTCTTCATGCCCCGTGCGTACCGTACACCTCGCCACTATTATCGTGTGGAGCCTCTGTTGTCCCGGTTGAGTCTCAAGGTTCAAAAACCCGCACCACTCAACCCCCACTGCAGAGTACCACCGATCATCACCGACCGATGACAAGTTTCATGCTTCCATCAAACCACTGGGCTCCAGTTCGAATAACGTGTCCCTCGCTTTTTTCCCGCTGAATAGGCTTTGATTCTCTGGATCCTTGCACAGTAGCCCCTCAATCAGCACCGAGTGAAGTCCTTTAGACTCCAGCTCCACCTTCAACATGACTCCATGGTAGATGATCAGTCCACCCTCGCGCCCCGTCGACTTCAAGCCTTCTTGAATCAACCCCGCGTCATAGTCTCGTCGAAGCCGCACAAGCCCTCGGGCTTGTGCCACATGTTTCCACGCTCCAAAAGTGGGTCACCATCAGCATCACGCACCTATGTCGTTGTCGCCGATCCCACCACCGTCTTATGTACCAACCGATTCACGTCGATCCGTCAGACTGCCTAATCCGACCCAGCCGAACTCGTTCGACTGTACTACACGCTCGAGGCTCCCAAATCATCTTCCGTGAATTTTCATTCATGACATGATAATTTCATCTTAGCAGACATGACTTCCTACAACCCCTTCAAGCATCCCTATTGCACCAATAAATCTTTCATCTTTGTCTGTCATAACACAAGGTTTCTAGTCCGTCGAGCTTCTCCACCTCAAATCAAGTACCCATTGGCACATGATTCTTCATATAGCTGACTGTGGAAAATATCCTTAGCCCAACTCCCGATGCTGGCTATTGCTTTGCCTGTGCCCATGCTATCCTGGTGTAATACCACGTGATTTTCCTTCACCAATTGGATTTGCTCCTGACTCTCCGTGTCATGTGAGGACTCGGTCCTCTTTTTGTCTGAAACAAATCTCACGCTTGCATGTCTTCCTTATCTGTATATGCTCCAGCAGACAAGCACCACCCGTTGCTTGGGCCTCCTATGCGCTCGGTTTGCCAAGGCGTCGCTGCCTCGGCCTTCCCACGCCATGGGACACCAGCCATCGGTTACCAGGTTCTAGTGATCCCACCAGTACGGCCCACCGCTTGTACGCTCGCCCAATCGGGTGATCGATCGCCGCACGTCTCTCTGCTGGTGGCACGCGCACACGCGCTTCTAGTCAACTTCCGAGATCAATCTGCTGGATTCACCGTCTGCGTACCGATCCGACTACCACACGTGTTCTACTGCCGCTTCTGAGTTCCTGTCGAGTTTCGTTCCTCCCGTCGAATTCGATCCCTTCTGAGTTTTGCCGCTCGCGATCGGTCGACTGTAGCTTAAATCAAACTGATCTCTTTTGTGACTTCGGTTCTTTCTCTAGATCAACAATTCATCATCTCCGAACAACCTAGCTCTGATACCACTTGTTAGAATAAATCCGAGGCACGTCATTGATCTTTCGAGGATCAAGCAATTACACGAGCACGACATCAAGATTTGTTAACGAGGTTCACCGATATGGCTACATCCCCGGGGCCTCACTATGGGCGCTCCTCCCCATGACACCGCTACAATGCCGCACCCAGTCGCCCTGGACGCCGGCACATGCCGCCGGTTTCTCCTGCGTTCCAGTGCTATTATGTTGGCATAGGTTACATCGTGTGTCTACCCTCACTATATATGAGAGGCGTAAGATACAAGTGCCCTATTAGAACACGACTCCATGTCCTATCTAAACACGATACTACTCAAAGTCCAACTGTAACCTACCTTGTACATATTCGACACAACTCTAACAATAGTAATGCTTGAGGGTTTCCTAATCAATCATTGAGCACTGACCCCTATATAAGAAATGTGGGTGTGGATTAGTGGGCGAATGAGAACGTTAGTGTATAGTGGAGGAAGAGAGGGTTTGCCATGTACTCCCCACTCCCCACCCCCCACGTCTGTTCGCTTTATCATGAGAGGCATGCAGAGAGGTCTCTACCGCAGTGAATCAGACATTGTGCTCTACTTGATTTTTGCCCACAGTGATTCAGACATTGTGCTTTTGTATTAATTGATTTTTGCATGCCGGCGAGGGATACCAAAGAATTACTATCTTGCTGTGGCATGAGCACTTGCACTTGAGCCAACGGCCATGCAAATGCGAGCGATACCAAAGAGTAATCTCGAATGTAACACGACAAGGGCAATCAAACGTGCGCTCGGTTGGATTTGACCACCTGACCTGATTGATTGAGCGCGCTCGGGCGTGATGTCGCTGGCTAATGGTTGGTCGATCGGTCACTAATGGCGACACACACTGCTTAATTTTGTTTGCGCAGAGTCACAAATTCGAAGCTCGATGGTCTCCAGCGTGAAAGGTACGTATGTATTTGCTCGATCGCATGCCGGCATGCCATGGTCATGGCCTCGTGACCACGCCTTGTCGATCGCATGCCGGCACCAGTATTAGGTCGAGGTTGCGTCTGGCGGCCAAGCGGGCAGCACTGTAGTTACACTTGTTAAACATCGTATATACGGTGTTCTATAAACCGTATGTAGATAGGTCTTGTGCGTGCGTGTGTTGTAACTTGGTTGGGTTAGGCTGTTGACATCTGATCCTAATAGTTAGCTTCCTTGGAGATCACTAGCAAACATGCCCGTGCGTTGCACCGGGAGAAGAAAAATCAATGATAAATAGAAAGACCAGATGTTATACGCAAGACAAATGACACACGTCAAGGGACTTATTTATGAAGGACCGAGCTAACAACATTCATATACTATTTTAAAGCTTGGGGCTTCCCGTGAAAGGCAACACTCATTTAGTTCTACAACGGTCAATATAAAAATTGAAGGAGCAGCATAAAAAATCAACCAAAATGTTACAAAATAATTTAAAAATGTAAGGCCCAAATCTGGAATGGTCATTGTGAATTGGCTCAGAGAATGTAAACCATATAACTAGGAAAGTGCTATATATAACAGTATAACCGAAGATTATCACAAAATTCAGTAACTGTCAACCTCTACCGACACAGTTATGCCCATTCAAAATATCACCAAGTTTGAGTATTACATAATATTTCAGCAGTACTACATGAAAGTTGAAAGAATCCTGAGCCGACACCCGAGTAAGTTAGGTGTGAGCTTTAGTGTTGAAGTATCTTTGTGCATAGTACTATGATACATTACACGGATGTGAAAAATAAATTTAACAAACACGGTAATCACTAAGCTGCCTTTGTCAGCAAAGGTACCAATAGCATGCATGGACACCATGCTTAAAAGGAAAACTTACTTGATGAGGACATGAAGTGCTACTTTCTTCATACTATTAAGACATTGGAGAAATTAGAAATATATAAAACATTATACACCTGTCAATATCTATCGGCATATAATTATACCACATCCAACAAAAATAGCCTACTACGAAGCAAAAGGAATTGGTAACTAACAAATGATGGAATCGTGCTTGCATAATTAACCTATTTCAGCACTACAGGTGGTATTGTTGGCCCTGAACCAAGATCATAATACCACTTAGCATAGAAATTATGATGTATATGTGTGAACACAAATACATGAAATTAGGTTACTTCTGGATAAATATTGTTTCTGCATAGAAATCGAGAAACTGAGAGTTGTTCAGAATACGTACAATATCCAAGGAGTGAAATAACATGACATACTGAGACATACCTTAATCATCATTTTAAATGCATGCCAATGAATAGCTTATAAAATTTGAGAAAAAATATGATGGACTTGCAACAATAGTTTATGTTGCTTTTTGCCACTGGAAACAACATAAATTTCTTCAGATTATCTCAAAAGAAAGAAAAACTTAAACAAAAAAAACATGATTTGCAAGATTAGGGACTATATGTCATTATATAATGCAAATCATGGTTATAATGTACTCAACTATAAATAACTATTGAATAAATATAACATGGTGAACTGCGGCAAGGAGGGGGGCATATGCCCCCTGTCCATGTTGGTTTTTTGTTCTGCCAAGTGCAGGCTGCCGGCAGTAACTGCACGTGAGAAATACAGGGTAAACCAGCGAACTACACTGTAAGGCGCACAAGCAAAACAAGAACCAGAGCCAGAAGAACAGCTTTAGTGATTTTCATGTTGTCGTCTCCGCCTTGCGTGCCCTCGCCAAGAGAGGGCCGGGCTATCTATATAGTGCGGGATGTCCATACGCGTCGGTTGCCTCCAGCATCAGTCCTCCGTTCTCCCAAACCCTAGGATATAACTCCACTCGAAGTTATCTGATTCTCGCCTGTCTGCACAAGCTATCCTTACTGCAGCTCCCCAAAAATATTATTCTCTTTGTCACTCTAGCTGCATTCGTGTTGTGTTGCAACTCAGATCAACCGCAAAAGGGTCGCAGATGCAGACAAGGCGAGTGCGTCCAATTGATTGTCTGAGGAACTAGTGAGGTGCCTGCTGAGCATGTTCTCGTGGATGGGTTACATCGGCGGCGCCACCGGCAGGGCCGGCCCTGACATTTTATAGGCCCTTGTGCGAACTTGGTATAATGGGCATGTGTGCTATAAGAGTAGTGTCAAAGCGAATTCATGTAATGACATTGTTCTGTATCTAAGTTTTTATCATGTTATTGTTTTTAACACTACATACACCTAACACTGCCGCATTTTGGCTAAGACATTTCACAAAATGAATTAGAATATCACCCATTGAAAAGTAACTAATTCATCTACAAGTTTTCTAAAAAGAATTCATTTCTTAGAACAAGATAAATGTTTTATTCGCAAAACTATTGAAAAACAAAGATCACCTGAATTCTTGAATGCTCCTGAGCTCTGGAGTAAATTAGAAGAAGAAATACCATGTTCAAACGACAGAAGCTGCCTGGCTGCGGGTATCATACAAATCATGCATCAATTCTTCATAAGAGAATAAATAGAAAGGGCAAAGGAATTTGATACATAAATTACTTAAAGACTTGGGCGCTTGGCTTGAACAATCCACTGAACACACGTCTCCACCGCCTGCCCTTGGGCCATGGCTAGGACCCCGATGATGTACATCCATGACGGATGTGGTGATACCTTGCCACTGCATGCTACGGGCTGCTTCTCTCGGGTGCTTGCTGGGGTCTGGCATCGGACTCGGATATTCATTCATTAGCATGGGAGTTGGGTCTTGGCTCAGGTCAATAAATGGAGGAAGAGGAAGATGGAGAGCGGAAGAAAACTGGCGATGCGGCGGAGTTTGTGGGAAGAGGAGGACGCACGAAAAGAAGGGACTGGGGATGTTCGTGCGAGACTTGCCTCTTGTTCGTAAAAAACGAAGTGCGCGACTGTCTCTTTTCTAATGGGTTGGGCCTGTCTCCTTTTCCATAGTAAAAAAAACTAGTAAGTGCACGCACAAAGTATGGGCCCCTGCTCCAGCTGGGCCCTAGGCCGACGCACTCGCCGCCATGGCCTAGGGCCTGCCCTGCCCAAAAGCAATAATACCTTATTCGACAAAGGATGGATTTTATTGACTCAAAATGGAGCATCAAGAAGATATATAACACAGTGAGCACACACCTGGCCTCTGTACAGTTAGCATGCACACAGTCAACACCATCTCACACACAGACGAAAAACGCCGGTAACTAGCAAAGTCATATAAGACCAAAACTATGTGTAGGCGAGAAAAAAAAGCCTCAAAGTGATCTGTGATCGGCAAACTACAACAATGCCCAAAAGCAATAATACCTAAGAGTGGCATAGAGTTTTATCTCCAAGCAGAGCCTGGACCTGAGTAAAAACTCGTGCCCCTATTACCATCGCGTCAAGACCCTTAGTTCGAGACCCCCTACCTGAGATTTGCTGGATTTGGCTCCGTCACGGGCCAGACCCGCCAGCTGTTAACTCCCGTTTGAGGAGCGCCATCCACCATGTCGGCACACGCGCGGTTAGCCACATGAAATCTAGTTAAAAAATTGCTCCGTGTTTTTTGGCACAATAAATTTTTCGGCGCGGTGAAATTTGCCACGTTTTGTAAAGTGGTGCTTCTTCGCTAATGACAACGTTATTATGGTAATTATGTGCATTTTACTCCATTGCATGACAAAAAGTGTCTAGATCACGTGGTCTGGACCTTTGCGGGCGTTAAGGCATCGCGCTGGAGTTGCCCTTACTTCTTTTGCACAGAGTACATGGTGTGACACGTAATGTCACTTGTACCCAAGTACTCTACACCATGTCCAGCATATTTTCTATAAGTGGAGTCCTCTTTTATGCATATTTTCTCATTTTCTATTGAATCGGATTCTAAAATCATTGCTTAAAGTGGAAACCTGCATAAAAGAGGACTCCACTTATAGACATTAAGGATATTATAGTATTACATATCTACATTGCATTGCACCACAGAACAAGATAGATAACACATATGAATAAATGAACTTCTGGTGGTGTGTAGCATGAGGACCACAGGGGCAAAAAGCTCCAGTCTAGTCATCCATTCAAGCAGGAAACATACTGTATTTCTGAAAGGATTGGAGGTGGTGGTCGCATCAGCAACGCCATAACAGTGCTCCTACGTCATTTGCAGGGTTAGTGGAGTGCAAATTAATCTCTGCTCTACCATTGTTTAGTGTTCATAATTGAAGGCTAGGGAAGCTAGCCAACAAATTAAGATTTAAGAGTATCTACGGACGGTGACTCCCTAGCTAGCTACCAAGCTAGTTCCATGACACATGCACATATGTTACTAACAATGTGCCTAACCATTGGGGTTTGTCACATCTTGCCTTGGAAAAGTTTACCCAAGATTTCTAGTGTAGTGGTAGCCTTTGCAAATTTAGTTGCATGTGGCCTGTCCATCTCATGTTGGGACAAAATGCAGCTAATGAAACTGTGGAGTAGGAAGAAAATGACGAGACAAACTCAAACCTGCTAGGTGAGTTGATATGTGCAGTGGCAATGATAGTGGAAAATGCACAATGCCCTTTTGAAAAGATGGTATTAAGGTAAGCTCAGGCAAAGCGATATATACCATGTTGTCAACTTCAACAAATCACAATTAATCATATTCTTTTTCTTGTAGCATGGATGGCCTTTTCTCATGATGAAGCGGTTCAGCCGGCATTTTCGGTAGCCACACAAGGACATCTCTCAGCCTCATCGCAGAGAAAAGGCAGCTACTTGTTACTTGGGAAAAGGATATAAGTGGCTAAACAACAACGTTAATACAAACATACATACTCCTGTGAACTTCAGAGCAAATCCATATGATGCAAACAGCATACTGCTTTATAAAGTTTTCATCTAACAATTTATATAGCCCTTGAAGATGACCTCAACTAGAGTACTAATTATGATCTGTACAAGTTTCACTCCACGACAGCCATATTGATTCTGCTTATGCCATACTGAAAGCAATGCTACAGAATCGAAAGCAAAGTACATCATATACTTGTAGAAGTACTAGGATAGATATATAGCAACAAAGTATCTGTGCAGAAAGCTGAAGATGTTCTCTTGGCTTCATGTCAGAGCCTACAGAACTGCTACGGACGTCACGTGAGATTTCCGGTTCTGGCCTTTGCATTTCAGATAGACAGTCTCTGTTGAATAATTTTTAACTCTTCAGGATATTATTTATCCGTGGCAATGGTCAAAACAACTGAACGACGTGACTGTGTGTGTATGGAGAGACAAACAGGAAAAGCTGGGCAAAATCAGTCGTTTCATAGCCATCATGTCTGGCATGTGTTTCCAAACTTTTCCATCTCATTAATACTGTATGATATGAATATAAGGTTTGTTGTTCAGACGAACTGCTGATTTATTCACTTGAAACAGTGGCCTAGCACAAAGAAACATAGAACAGCTTCCACAGCAAATGACATGAAACAAGATGGTGGCATGCTCCGGGAAATGATTATAAAATCACGGTTGTTCTTCTAAATAAAAATGTTGTAGGTGGTACTAGTGCCAGCTGGTCAATTTATTTTTTCCCAAGCTTCACCAAATTAACTATTAGGTAGCATACCTCGTATCAGCGATGGTTCAGTTCATGGCCTTTTCTCACGGTAAAGATGCTCTTGAGCCAGTTTCATTCGCCGTATAGCTAATCATGTAGCTTTTTTTGTTGTTGAAAAAGAGAGCTCCCTCTCCGATTTCTGTATATTAGAAACCACTTTTCTTTGACTATTTGTTACAGCTAATAGGCACCAACACGAATACCCCCTAGTTTGACGATGATGCACGATCCAGCTAAACAGCACAGGCTAGACCCGCCTGCCTAACCAGACCGCACAAAGACACCTAACGCTGATGAAAGCTTAAACGGTACTACAAACCATCAGTCCAAACAGGAAGACCCCCTCCTGGGAGAACCACAAAGTACAAGTTCTGATACTATCATAAGGTGGAAGTGATAGACGGTGCAACCAAGGCGACGCCCAGAATGAAACCAGGGGGAGTTTTCTTTAGCATCTAGCTATTTTGAGCAGGAACAACCACCTCCTCATCCAGCTGTCATTCGATGACTTGTCGTCCATCCCAACAGAGCTCTAAAAACTTCCCCAATGAGCAGTTCAACCTTTTTTACGCCCTCCATCATAGCCTTCAATTTCTTGGGTTTATCTGCAAAATAAGCCAGTCATGAAGCAGTTTTATTTCAAGTTCACAGGGACACAATGGTGAGAGACCTTGTTTTTATCAAAAATAATACCATTTCTTATTTTTCATATTGTCCAGCAAATGGCAGATACCCCAACTGTCACCAGCTTTCTCTCCTATGTGTTGAATCTGGCTAGCCATTCGCTGAACAAATCATGAATATTGTTAGGCATGTTATGTAGACCAAACGCACACTGCATGATAAAAAGATGATCTATTGTAGCTGCATGAATCAAAGCAGATACTGGAGTGGGACCGTCCAAACAACAGTTTAGCCAAAGAACATTGAAAAAAAATATGATCTATACTTTCATCATGCATACAAAATGGACATTTCTTATCTCGAGGCCACATTAGAACAACTCTAGGGGCATTTTCGTTTTCCGCATAAAGTTATGTGGATATCTCACCCCATTTTCAACTAGTCGTCTGTAATAGGATTTTACATTGTAAATCCCATTTTTATTTAGTGTCCATCTCATGATATCGCTCTCTGATCAGTCAACTCCATCTGAGCACAACACTCTTTGATGTGAGTCCACAATTCAAAGGAGCCACCATATAAAGCTCTTCTGAAAAAGAACATAATCTTGTCCTTCTTCAAGTATATATCTAACTGTATTATTTTTGGCAAAGCATATATTGTAAAGCCTAGGGAAGTTAACTTTAAGAGCTTTATCCCCAATCCACAAATCTTCCCAAAACCTTACATTTACACCATTTCACACCATAAATCTACACAGAGAGAGGAAATGTTCTGTATGTTTGAAGAGTTCAGACCAAAACTAAGAATCCCCTTGTCTGTGTTTAATTTCTGCAAAATCTTTGTTTTTTTATTATATTTACTCATCAGCACTTTCTGCCATAAACCTTTAGTGCTATAGATTTTCCACCGGCTTTTTCATGTGTCCTGAATTCTGTCATATCTTTTGGTCTACGGACCTTAGACCATTTTGCTACATGGTACTTCTTTTTCTTATCCTCTTCTCCCTGTCATAAAAGGCTAGATCTAAAAAAATCCATCCGCTTATTAACCCCAACCAGCAGTCCATAAAAGGACATCGTGATATCAAACCAAATAAATCTAAATGAGCATGTCAGATAACCTAATCATATGTAGTGTAGAATTGACAACATTTTATGTTTTCCATTGATTATAATAATGGTGATAATTCGCATACAAGTACCAAACCCAACTTGCAAGTCACATTTGCCATGCCCTTTACGTTTCTATGAATATATTTTCTTAGTATACACTAGAAATTACTATTAAGATATTTGTTAGTGTGTATGATTTGAAATCTCTACCATGATATTCAAAATTATTAAAAGACATATGAACACATGCATAGGCATGCAAAATTAATTCAAGAGATATTTTTTAAACAAAAAGAGAACTTTTGTTACATAATACAACTTAAATTTCCCAAAATAAAACTTCCAAGTATATACATTATGACATTATAACAAATAATGTTATAAATATTATTTAGAAACATTGTTGTGTGTCTAACTATGATAGATAGGTAGTAAAACTTTATACTAATTAAAATTGTAATATTGTATATTAATAAATAAGTATAAAAGTTTAGTATGAATAAAATATTATTTAATATTGCCCGGGGAATAAATTATCTTCTTTATTTCACATTGAATACACTTTCTCCCATCCATCCTTTTCAAGGAAACAACAGATCTGATTTGGCTGCCGCTTCGACCCAACCCCAATCAAGGGAGCCAAACCATTTATTGGTATGGGGGGGCAAGAAAATATCAGGCACGACTTTGATGTTTATGGTTTGACTTGTGAAATCATTTGTCATTAGGCAGGAGTTCAATCTGATGGCATATAAAAACAACAATACAATGAACTACCTTGTAAACAGTCTCTTCGAGAAGAGCTTCTTTGCGGTCAAAGAGTTCCCATTGTTAGGCAATCTCGTTTGGTGGGGCCATGCTTCCTCATTTGTTGTGGACCATGCCGGAGCAATCTTTCTGCTGTTCAAAAATGGGTTTTGGGATCAAGATATAATAGATAGATAAATTGCATCTTCGAGGTATGTAACTTTCTTCATTACATCATTTACATATTATTGGTAATCTGGTATCCCTTTGTGGCAAATTTTAAAAAGGCTTGGGCGTTAATTATGTAGCATAGCATAAAACAACACAACACGAAAGTGCGTCCATGTTTTGAGAGGTATTCCCTTCACAAGGCGCAAGGCCCAGCTTGACGCAAGTTAGGCTGGTGGAGCAGAGCAAGGGCATGTTGCCCTTTGAGTTCTCTCCTTGTCAGGATTTCTCCCTAATGAATATGAATTTCCTTATAACATACCTTGCCCCCGGCTCACTACTGGCTGTGTGCAGCATCGAGCATTATTTGGCCACTCGTTGATAGATTATTGAAGAAATTTAGGGTTGGAAACCCCATTTGCTCCAGACCAATGGATGACTTGTTCTTGCCCGCTTGGTTCTGATGGCGCTTCCATTGCATCTTCTCTCAATTTTGCTTTTCTCGGTGTGGGTTCTGGAAATTAGCAACAAGTGGTATCACAATTTCATTTGGAAGGGTGGATCGAAGGTGAAAGGCGGCCAGTGTCTCCTTCCATGGTCACAGGTCTGTATGTAGCATGGCGGCATGGTAATCCTTAGCCCGCGCCATTTCAACAACGTATTCTATTGCAAGTGACATTGGCTCAGTTGGGCCAGCGAGGCTAGGTACTGGCGCCTTGCTCTTAGTACGAGATGATGAGGATTTGCCTCCATCTTCTGCGTTGCTACATTCATCCAACTCGGTAATGGAGCCCTGGTTTCCTGGAGGTCTCTCACTCACTCAATTTGTCATCAGGTAGGAGTTCATTCTGATGGCATATAGAAACAACGATACAGTGAACTTCTTGCTAAATAGTCTCTTCGAGAAGAGCTTCTTTGCGGTTAAAGAGTTCCCGTTGTTAGGCAATCCCGTTTGGTGGGGCCATGCTTCCTCATTTTCTATGGACCACGCCGGAGCAATCTTTCTGCTGTTCAAAATTGAGTTTTGGGATCAAGATACCGCAGATGGATGAATCAAATCTTCGTGGTATGTAATTTTCTACATTACATCATCTACAAATTATTGGTAATATGGTATCCCTTTATGGCAAATTTCAAAAAGTCTTTGGCGTTAATTATGTAGCAGAGCACAAAACAACACATTAGCAACACAACATGAAAGTGTGTCCATGTTTTGTGGGGTATTCCCTTCACAAGGCGCAAGGCCCAGCTTAAGGCGAGTTAGGCTGCAGCAGAGCAAGGGCATGTTGCCCTTTGAGTTGTCTTCCAGTCAGGATTGATCCCTAATGAATATGAATTTCCCTATAACATACCTTGCCCCGGGCTCACTACTGGTTGTGTGTGGCATTGAGCATTATTTGGCCACCCGCTGATAGATTCTCGAAGAAATTGATGGTTGGAAGCCCCATTTGCTCCGCCCCAATGGATGACTTGTTCTAGCCCACTTGGTTCTGATGGCGCTTCCATTGCATCTTCTTTTAGTTTTGCTTTTATCGATGTGGGTTCTGGAAATTAGCAACAAGTGGTATCATAATTTCATTTGGAAGGGTGGACCGAAGGTGAAATGCGGCCAGTGTATCCTTCCTCGGTCACAGGTCTGTATGTAGCATGGCGGCATGGTGATCCTTAACTCGGGCCATTTCAGCAACGTATTCTATTGCAAGTTACCTTGGCTCATATGGGCCAACAAGCCTAGGTACTTGTGCCTTGCTCCTAGTACGAGATGATGAGGATGTTGCCTCTATCTTCTGTGCTGGTACATTCATCCAACTCAGTAATGGAGCCCTGGCTTCCTAGAGGTCTCTCACTCACTCAATTTGCATTGGCCTTGGCCTTCCTTGGCCCATGCAAGTTGGTGAGGCCAGTCTAGATCCCACCAGGCATAACGGCCAGGAATTAGTGGTTGTGGTCGGAGCGTTATAGCACTGGCGGAAACTTCCTGTTCATCCTGGCCGGATTGCCATCATCAGTGTCAGTGGCGTCAGATGTTGTTTACAAGGCAAGAGGCAAAGCCCTCCAACCTGCTCTTGATTTCCACTGCATGCAACGACGACCATTCATCTAGACGGTTCCGACACTCTAGGGACCAATAATTTGCAATATTGATGTTGTGAGAGCCAAATCTTTAGCCATTCATCTAGAGAAATCTTACTTAAACCCAAATCTTTTCCTCTCTTTCTCTCCCAAGTGTATCCAACCACTCTAAATATTGTCAAAGCATATCTAGTTACATCCTAGCCCTCTCACAATTATCTTTCCTATTAAATATTCATTTGTCATTTGAACGAATATCCTTTTAATACGAATTTGCGTAGCAGTTCACATTTCTATTCTTTTAAACATCCCTGAGTAATTATCATAAATAATAATACACCTCTAAACCTCAGATACACTAACCCACTGTTGGGGAACGTAGCAGAAATTCAAAATTTTCTACGCATCACCAAGATCAATCTATGGAGTTTACTAGCAACGAGAGGGAAGGAGTGCATCTACATACCCTTGTAGATCGCGAGTGGAAGCGTTCAAGAGAACGGGGTTGATGGAGTCGTACTCGTCGTGATCCAAATCACCGATGATCCTAGCGCCGAACGGACGGCACCTCCGCGTTCAACACACATACGGAGCAGCGACGTCTCCTCCTTCTTGATCCAGCAAGGGGGGAGGAGAGGTTGATAGAGATCCAGCAGCACGACGGCGTGGTGGTGGAAGTAGCGGGATCCCGGCAGGGCTTCGCCAAGCGCAAGCGGGGAGGAAGCGGTGTCACGGGAGGGAGAGGGAGGCGCCAGGGCTTAGGTATTGCTGCCCTCCCCCCCCCCCCACTATATATAGGGCCAAGGGAGAGGGGGGCGCAACCTTGGCCCTTCCTCCAAGGAAGGGTGCGGCCAGGGAGGAGTCCATCCTCCCCAAGGCACCTCGGAGGTGCCTTCCCCCTTTAGGACTCTCCCTTTATCTTATCTCTTGGCGCATGGGCCTCTTGGGGCTGGTGCCCTTGGCCCATATAGGCCAAGGCGCACACCCCTACAGCCCATGTGGCCCCCCGGGGCTGGTGGACCCCCTTGGTGGACCCCCAGACCCCTTTCGGCACTCCCAGTACAATACCGATAATGCGCGAAACTTTTCCGGCGACCAAAATAAGACTTCCCATATATAAATCTTTACCTCCGGACCATTCCGGAACTCCTCGTGACGTCCGGGATCTCATCCGGGACTCCGAACAACTTTCGGATTTCCGCATACTAATATCTCTACAACCCTAGCGTCACCGAACCTTAAGTGTGTAGACCCTACGGGTTCGGGAACCATGCAGACATGACCAAGACGACTCTCCGGTCAATAACCAACAGCGGGATCTGGATACCCATGTTGGCTCCCACATGCTCCTCGATGATCTCATCGGATGAACCACGATGTCGAGGATTCAATCAATCCCGTATACAATTCCCTTTGTCTATCGGTATGCTACTTGCCCGAGATTCGATCGTCGGTATCCCGATACCTTGTTCAATCTCGTTACCGGCAAGTCTCTTTACTCGTTTCGTAACTCACATCATCCCGTGATCAACTCCTTGGTCACATTGTGCACATTATGATGATGTCCTACCGAGTGGGCCCAGAGATACCTCTTCGTTTACACGGAGTGACAAATCCCAGTCTCGATTCGTGCCAACCCAACAGACACTTTCGGAGATACCTGTAGTGCACCTTTATAGCCACCCAGTTACGTTGTGACGTTTGGTACACCCAAAGCATTCCTACGGTATCCGGGAGTTGCACAATCTCATGGTCTAAGGAAATGATACTTGACATTAGAAAAGCTCTGAGCAAACGAACTACACGATCTTGTGCTAGGCTTAGGATTGGGTCTCGTCCATCACATCATTCTCCTAATGATGTGATCCCGTTATCAACGACATCCAATGTCCATGGTCAGGAAACCGTAACCATCTATTGATCAACGAGCTAGTCAACTAGAGGCTTACTAGGGACATGGTGTTGTCTATGTATCCACACATGTATCTGAGTTTCCTATCAATACAATTTTAGCATGGATAATAAACAATTATCATGAACAAGGAAATATAATAATAACCTATTTATTATTGCCTCTAGGGCATATTTCCAACAGTCTCCCACTTGCACTAGAGTCAATAATCTAGTTCACATCACCATGTGATTAACACTCACAGGTCACATCACCATGTGACCAACATCCAAAGAGTTACTAGAGTCATCAATCTAGTTCACATCACTATGTGATTAACACTCAATGAGTTCTGGTTCGATCATGTTATGCTTTATGAGAGAGGTTATTAGTCGACGGGTCTGAACCTTTCAGATCCGTGTGTGCTTTACGAATATCTATGTCATCTTGTGGATGCTACCACGCGCTATTTGGAGCCATTTCAAATAATTGCTCTACTATACGAATCCGGTTTACTACTTAGAGTCATCCGGATTAGTGTCAAAGTTCGCATCGACGTAACCCTTTACGACGAACTCCTTTTCACCTCCATAATCGAGAAAATTCCTTAGTCCACTAGATACTAAGGATAAGTTCGACCGCTGTCATGTGATCCATTCCCGGATCACTATTGTACCCCTTGACCAACTCATGGCAAGGCACACTTCATGTGCGGTACACAACATAGCATACTGTAGAGCCTACGTCTAAAGCATAGGGGACGACCTTCGTCCTTTCTCTCTCTTCTGCTGTGGTCAGGTCTTGAGTCTTACTCAATACTCACACCTTGTAACACAGCCAAGAACTCCTTCTTTGCTGATCTATATTGAACTCTTTCAAAAACATGTCAAGGTGTGCGTTCTTTGAAAGTATCATCAGGCGTCTTGATCTATCTCTATAGATCTTGATGTCCAATATGTAAGCAGCTTTATCCAGGTCTTCCTTTGAAAAACTCCTTTCAAACAACCCTTTATGCTTTCCAGAAATTTTACATCATTTCGGATCAACAATATGTCATTCACATATACTTATCAGAAATGTTGTAGCGCTCCTACTCACTTTATTGTAAATACAAGTTTCTAACAAACTTTGTATAAACTCAAAAACTTTGATCACTCCATCAAAGCGTATATTCTGACTCCGAGATGCTTGCTCTAGTCCATGGAAGGATCGCTGGAGCTAGCATACCTTTTAGCATCCTTAGGATCGACAAAACCTTTCTGATTGTATCACATACAACCTTTCCTTACGAAAACTAGTAAGGAAACTTGTTTTGACATCCATCTACCAGATTTCATAAATGCAGCTAATGCTAACATGATTCCGACGGACTTAAGCATCGCTACGGATGAGAAAATCTCATCATAGTCAACTCCTTGAACTTGTGGAAATACTCTTTGCCACAAGTCGAGCTTCATAGACGGTAACATTACCGTCCATGTCCGTCTTCTTCTTAAAGATCCATTTATCTCAATGGCTTGCCGATCATCGGGCAAGTTCACCAAAGTCCATGCTTTGTTCTGATACATGGATCCTATCTCGGATTTCATGGCTTCTAACCATTTGTCGGAATATGGGCCCACCATCGCTTCTCCATAGCTCGTAGGTTCATTGTTGTCTAACAACGTGACTTTCAAGACATGATCACGTACCACTCTGAAGTAGCACGCATCCTCGTCGTCCTACGAGGTTTGGTAGTGACTTGATCCGAAGTTTCATGATCACTATCATAAGCTTCCACTTCAATTGGTGTAGGTGCCACAGGAACAACTTCCTGTGCCCTGCTACACACTAGTTGAAGTGACGGTTCAATAACCTTATCAAGTCTCCACCATCCTCCCACTCAATTCTTTCGAGAGAAACTTTTCCTCGAGAAAGGACCTGTCTCTAGAAGCAATTACTTTTGCTTCCAGATCTGAAATAGGAGGTATACCCAACTGTTTTGGGTTTTCTATGAAGATGCATTTATCCGCTTTAGGTTCGAGCTTATCAGCCTGAAACTTTTTCACATAAGCATCGTAGCCCCAAACTTTTAAGAAACGACAACTTAGGTTTCTCTAAACGGCGTCGTCTCAACGGAATTGCGTGGTGCCCCTTTTAAAGTGAATGCGGTTGTCTCTAATGCCTAACCCATAAACGATAGTGGTAATTCTATAAGAGACATCATGGTATGCACCATATCCAATAGGGTGCAGTTATGATGTTCGGACACACCATCACACTATGGTGTTCCAGGCGGTATTAATTGTGAAACACTTTCCACAATGTCTTAATTGTGTGCCAAACTCGTAATTCAGATATCTCTATGATCATATCATAGACATTTTATCCTCTTGTCACGACGATCTTCAGCTTCACTCTGAAAGTACTTGAACCTTTCAATAATTCAGACTTGTGTTTCATCAAGTAAATACACTCAGCATCTACTCAAATCATCTGTGAAGTAAGAACATAACGATATCCACTGCATGCCTCAGCACTCATTGGACTGCATACATCAAAATGTATTACTTCCAATAAGTTGCTCTCTTGTTCCATTTTACTGAAAACGAGGCCTTTCAGTCATCTTGCCCATGTGGTATGATTTGCATGTCTCAGGTGATTCAAAATCAAGTGAGTCCAAACGATCCATCTACATGGAGTTTCTTCATGCATATATACCAATAGATATGGTTCGCATGTCTCAATCTTTTCAAAAAATGACTGAGTCCAAAGATCCATCTACATGGAGCTTCTTCATGCGTTCTATACCAATATGACTCAAATGGCAGTGCCACAAGTATGTGGAACTATCATTACTATCTTATATCCTTTGGTACGAACATGTGTATCACTACGATCGAGATTCATTTTAGGTGCAAGACCATTGAAGGTATTATTCAAATAAACAGAGTAACCATTATTCTCCTTAAATGAATAACCGTATTGCGATAAACATAATCCAATCATGCTAAACGCAAACACCAAATCTCGATGGTAGAGGGAGCATGCGATGCTTGATCACATCAACCTTGGAAACACTTCCAATACACATCGTCATCTCACCTTTAGCTAGTCTCCATTTATTCCGCTGCTTTTATTTCGAGTTACTAACACTTAGCAACCGAACCGGTATCTAATACCCTGGTGCTGCTAGGAGTACTAGTAAAGTACACATTCATATAATGTATATCCAATATACTTCTGTCGACCTTGCCTGCCTTCTCATCTACCAAGTATCTAGGGTAGCTCCGCTTCAGTGACCGTTCCCCTCATTACAGAAGCACTTAGTCTCGGGTTTGGGTTCAACCTTGGGATTCTTCACTAGAGTAGCAAACGACTTGCTGTTTCATGAAGTATCCCTTTTGCCCTTGCCCTTCTTAAACTAGTGGTTTTACTAACCATCAACAATTGATGCTCCTTCTTGATTTCTACTTTCGCGGTGTCAAACATCGCGAGTTGCTCAAGGATCATCATGTCTATCCCTGATATGTTATAGTTCATCACAAAACTCTACTAGCTTGGTGGCAGTGACTATGGAGAACCATCACTATCTCATCTGGGAGATTAACTCCCACTCGATTCAAGCGATTGTGGTACTCAGACAATCTGAGCACATGCTCAACGATTGAGCTTTTCTCCCTTAGTCTTCAGGCTTAAGAAACTTGTCAGAGGTCTCATACCTCTTGACGTGGGCACTAGTCTGAAATCCCAATTTCAGTCTTCGGAACATCTCATATGTTCTGCGACGTTTCAAAAACGTCTTTGGTGCCACAACTCTAAACCATTAGCATTACGCACTGAACTATCACGTAGTCATCAAAACGTGTATGCCAGGTGTTTCGCAACATCTACAGACGACGCTGAGGTTCAGCACACCGAGCGGTGCATTAAGGACATAAGCCTTCTGTGCAGCAATGAGGACAATCCTCAGTTTACGGACCCAGTCCGCATAATTGCTACTACCAACTTTCAACTAAAATTTCTCTAGGAACATATCTTAAACAGTAGAACTAAAGCGTATGACATAATTTGTAGACCTTTTGACTATGGTCATGATAATGAAGTTCATCTGATTATTGAACTCCCACTCAGATAGACATCCCTCTAGTCATCTAAGTGATACATGATCCGAGTCAAACTAGGCCGTGTCCGATCATCACGTGAGACGGACTAGTCATCATCGGTGAACATTTCCATGTTGATCGTATCTGCTATACGACTCATGTTCGACCTTTCGGTCTCTTGTGTTCCGAGGCCATGTCTGTACATGCTAGGCTCGTCAAGTCAACCTAAGTGTTTCGCATGTGTTCCGAGGCCATGTCTGTACATGCTAGGCTCGTCAACACCCGTTGTATTCAAACGTTAGAATCTATCACACCCGATCATCACGTGGTGCTTCGAAACAACGAACCTTCGCAACGGTGCACGGTTAGGGGGAACACGTCTCTTGAAATTTTAGTGAGGGATCATCTTATTTATGCTACCGTCGTTCTAGGCAAATAAGATGCATAACATGATAAACATCACATGCAATCAAATAGTGACATGATATGGCCAATATCATTTTGCTCCTTTGATCTCCATCTTCGGGGCACCATGATCATCTTTGTCACCGGCATGACACCATGATCTCCATCATCATGATCTCCATCATTGTGTCTTCATGAAGTTGTCACGCCAACGATTACTTCTACTTCTATGGCTAACGCGCTTAGCAATAAAGTAAAGTAATTTACATGGCGTTATTCAATGACACGCAGGTCATACAAAAAATAAAGACAACTCCTATGGCTCCTACCGGTTGTCATACTCATCGACATGCAAGTCGTGATTCCTATTACAAGAATATGATCAATCTCATACATCACATATATCATTCATCACATCTTCTGGCCATATCACATCACATAGCACATGCTGCAAAAACAAGTTAGACGTCCTCTAATTGTTGTTGCAAGTTTTTACGTGGCTTGTATAGGTTTCTAGCAAGAACGTTTCTTACCTACGTAAAACCACAACGTGATATGCCAATTTCTATTTACCCTTCATAAGGACCCTTTTCATCGAATCCGATCCGACTAAAGTGGGAGAGACAGACACCCGCTAGCCACCTTATGCAACTAATGCATGTCAGTCGGTGGAACCTGTCTCACGTAAGTGTACGTGTAAGGTCGGTCCGGGCCGCTTCATCCCACGATGCCGCCGAATCAAGATAAGACTAGTAACGGCAAATAAATTGACAAAATCGACACCCACAACTACTTTGTGTTCTACTCGTGCATAGAAACTACGCATAAACCTGGCTCTGATACCATTGTTGGGGAACGTAGCAGAAATTCAAAATTTTCTACGCATCACCAAGATCAATCTATGGAGTTTACTAGCAACGAGAGGGAAGGAGTGCATCTACATACCCTTGTAGATCGCGAGCGGAAGCGTTCAAGAGAACGGGTTTGATGGAGTCGTACTCGTCGTGATCCAAATCACCGATGATCCTAGCGCCGAACGGACGGCACCTCCGCGTTCAACACACATACGGAGCAGCGACATCTCCTCCTTCTTGATCCAGCAAGGGGGGAGGAGAGGTTGATAGAGATCCAGCAGCACGACGGCGTGGTGGTGGAAGTAGCGGGATCCCGGCAGGGCTTCGCCAAGCGCAAGCAGGGAGGAAGAGGTGTCACGGGAGGGAGAGGGAGGCGCCAGGGCTTAGGTATTGCTGCCCTCCCTCCCCCCACTATATATAGGGCCAAGGGAGAGGGGGGGCGCAGCCTTGGCCCTTCCTCCAAGGAAGGGTGCGGCCAGGGAGGAGTCCATCCTCCCCAAGGCACCTCGGAGGTGCCTTCCCCCTTTAGGACTCTCCCTTTATCTTATCTCTTGGCGCATGGGCCTCTTGGGGCTGGTGCCCTTGGCCCATATAGGCCAAGGCGCACACCCCTACAGCCCATGTGGCCCCCCGGGGCAGGTGGACCCCCTTGGTGGACCCCCGGACCCCTTTCGGCACTCCCAGTACAATACCGATAATGCGCGAAACTTTTCCGGCGACCAAAATAAGACTTCCCATATATAAATCTTTACCTCCGGACCATTCCGGAACTCCTCGTGACGTCCGAGATCTCATCCGGGACTCCGAACAACTTTCGGATTTCCGCATACTAATATCTCTACAACCCTAGCGTCACCGAACCTTAAGTGTGTAGACCCTACGGGTTCGGGAACCATGCAGACATGACCAAGACGACTCTCCGGTCAATAACCAACAGCGGGATCTGGATACCCATGTTGGCTCCCACATGCTCCTCGATGATCTCATCGGATGAACCACGATGTCGAGGATTCAATCAATCCCGTATACAATTCCCTTTGTCTATCGGTATGCTACTTGCCCGAGATTCGATCGTCGGTATCCCGATACCTTGTTCAATCTCGTTACCGGCAAGTCTCTTTACTCGTTCCGTAACTCACATCATCCCGTGATCAATTCCTTTGTCACATTGTGCACATTATGATGATGTCCTACCGAGTGGGCCCAGAGATACCTCTCCGTTTACACGGAGTGACAAATCCCAGTCTCGATTCGTGCCAACCCAACAGACACTTTCGGAGATACCTGTAGTGCACCTTTATAGCCACCCAGTTACGTTGTGACGTTTGGTACACCCAAAGCATTCCTACGGTATCCGGGAGTTGCACAATCTCATGGTCTAAGGAAATGATACTTGACATTAGAAAAGCTCTGAGCAAACGAACTACACGATCTTGTGCTTGGCTTAGGATTGGGTCTCATCCATCACATCATTCTCCTAATGATGTGATCCCGTTATCAACGACATCCAATGTCCATGGTCAGGAAACCGTAACCATCTATTGATCAACGAGCTAGTCAACTAGAGGCTTACTAGGGACATGGTGTTGTCTATGTATCCACACATGTATCTGAGTTTCCTATCAATACAATTTTAGCATGGATAATAAACAATTATCATGAACAAGGAAATATAATAATAACCTATTTATTATTGCCTCTAGGGCATATTTCCAACACCCACTGGCCCCATAGTGCAAAAGCCAAGCACATGCGTGGTCCAAAACGTAGTTTAGGGCATCTCCAACGGCAACCTGCAAAGTTCCTCCCGCATCCATCCCCGAACAAGGGAGGACTAGTCCGCGGACATGGATGCGGGAGGTCGACATCTAATGCTAGCTGCATACATTTCAAACTCTTTTTCAACTAATCGGATGAAGTTCATGCAAACACAGCCAGATTTCATACAAACATGACGGATTTCATAAAACACGGCGGATTTAACTACATTTTGAACATTTAGAACAAAAAAAGACCCACCCCTAAACATATCTTACGGCAGCGGCGCCCGGCGTCCAAGCCCGTGCTGTCCTCCTTCCGCCGTCTCCATGAGCACCGACGATAAGACCGATGAAGTGAAGGTGCGGTCTCCGGTGAGGAATAGTAGAACACGGGAGACGAACCGGCCCACATGGGACACTAGGCTTCGTTGCTTCCCGTGCCCTACTCATCCTCGGAGGAGTCCGCGCCTTGTCCGTCGCCGGTGGACGTGAGGTCCACGAGGGAAATGGTGGTGCCTTGGCTGTCGTTGTCCCACCGGGCCGGCTGATTGTTCGTCGGTGGCGCTCAGGAGGCGCAACTGGCGATGTTCTCCTCCGTGATCGCCTGCAGCTGCGCCTCCGCGGCTGCCGCTTCCTGGTGAGCGGCGTCTTGAACGCGGACGGCATCGTAGATGGCATGCTGCTCCATGACGAAATTTGGGTTCGCCGCAGCCATAGCCGCCACGGCCTCCTCGCTCGCGCGCTCGCTGTATATCTAGCCCTCCGCCAGCTGGTCCTGCTCCATGAGGAATGGGTTGTACTGTTGTTCCTCCTACGCCTGATGGAATGCTGACAAAGGCGTCGGCGCAAGTTGCACCTCCGCCATGGCGGCGTTGAACTACGCCTGCGGCTGCTCCATGGTGAAGCTGGCGTGCACAAGAGGCGCGGGAGCCAGGGCGGAGTTTTCGGAGGCTGTCTCCATCGTGGTGTCGTCCTCGTCATCGGAGACCTCGGGCGAGCTGGCCGGCAAGCCGGACAGGATCCGCCTGGCATGGCGGCTATGCCAGGCGGCGGCACCGCGTGCTTCATCTCCGGCGACAGACTGACCCACAGTGCTTTCCCACTGGCGCTCATGGCGGATGCAGTGCAAGGGAGGACGATGTGGAGGGGATTGTGTTGTGGTGTGAAGTTAGCCGGGTGTGGCCGCCTTTATATAGCGGATTCCGGCAAGGCGAGGCATCGGGGTGCGTCAATGCGCGGCGCCGGAGGATGGACAACGACATTGAATGGGTGTGGTAGATATCCGTCCCGTCCAGTCTAGTCATTGAACAGGCACGGACAACGGAGATGCGTCGCGGGCGGCACCCTCAGTCGACGCGCCGCTTCAATGGCGGAGGCAGTGAGAGGTCGCGTCCGCCCTGAGCCGTCTTCAATGTTGAGCGGCGCGCTCTATAGCGGCATGAATGGGGCAGTTGGCGCCGAGCGGGAGCGCGCGCGGGAGGGGGAGGGGTTTCTGGTGTGCCGGGGCGGTCAGAAGTGGGCTTGGGATCGGTCCGGACTCCCGCAAACCACCCCGACGTTTTGTCTCCGGTTTTCAAGAGAAATCCCGTCTGGACCGCCCCACGGACCGATATAAGTCGGCGTTTGATGGCTTCCACGGTTCGGACGGTTACGGGAGATTTATGGGTCTGCATCGAACATGCACTTATACGCAATAGGTAGATTTGCAAAGCAAGTACCCGTTATCCTTATCCATTCGAGGTGAAACTTTGCCTCAGAGCTCACTTTACTACCATGCCACAACACAGGAAATACAAGGTCATTTCACCCAGCCTCTCTCTCTCTCACTACACAATACAAACACCTGCTGACCAGCCATGGTTTTAACTCCATGCACTCAGCACAATGGCCCACTGTCTCTCAAATCTCCATAGGTATCTATCCTATCATCAGTTCACACATGGGCTTTGGTTTCATCAAATCAGTGCACCACGGAGGGAGAGCGCGAGCGGCAGGTGGTGACCGTGCTGCTGGCATGCGAAACCAGCTGCTGTCGCCCCCGCGTGTGCCTCTGCGCTAGCGTGATTCTCATCCTATTCCTGCACGCCAAGAGCCCCTTTCCCCCTTGTCTGCATCCAATTAGTGGCGCCGCCGCTCTGCCGCCACAGTACAAGCACCTGGCCCGAGACACCGACTTCGCAAAACGGATACATCTTGTGTTCAGAAAAACACCGCGAATCCTCAAGTACCCTGCGAGATTCTGTCGCCATGGCAAGGACTTTGACTGTCGACGACACAGAAATACCAACGCATGCCCGTGCTTATCATGACATCACACCTTGGGCTTGGGGTGAAGAAACTAATCGGAAATCAACCACTGGTATGCATGCCCATTGCTCTCATCCATCATGAGAGCATCATGGATGTCTTTTGACGTCTTATAGGTGCAGAGGCTGGGTGTAATTGTATCTTCATGATATTAATACATTCCCCTTTTTAAAAAAATCGCTCTCACCCAGTTTGCATTGCATGCCTTGGTCAGAGTCGGCAGTTCTGCTTCACAGTTTACACGTCCTCCCCTGTTCCTTATCCACCCTTGTTTTTCTTGTTGTGAGAGGCAAGGCAGGGAAGGGAGATGGCCGTGGTTTATCCATCCATGATCCATGTCATAGTGCTTGAGGGTTTCCTAATCAATCGTTGAGCACTGACCCCTATATAAGAAATGCGGGTGTGGATTAGCGGGCGAGCGAGGACGTACGAGTAAAGTGGAGGAAGAGAGGGTTTGCTTTATCGTGAGAGGCATGCAGAGGTCGGTCTGACATTGTGCTTTAATTGATTTTTGACCACGGTGATTCAGACATTATGCATAATTTAATTGATTTTCGCATGCCAGCAAACGATACCAGAGATCGAGTTATCTTGGTGTGGCATGAGCACTTGCACTTGAGCCAACGGCCATGCAAGGCCGGCCGCCGGAGGGCATTCAAATGAAAGACGACACGGGCAATCAAACGTGCGTGCGCTCGGTTGGATTTGACCACCTGGCCTGATTGATGGCCGGTCGGTTGCTCGCTAATGGCGACAATGCTTTGGTTTTGTTTGTGCACAACAGCTGTGCGAGAGCAGCTCGTAGCGGCGGGGCGCGCTTCGGTCGCGGCGGCAGACAGCGACCGCGCAGCACGTCCACGCAGTCACAAATCCCAAGCGCGACGTGCTCGATGGTCTCCACCATGGAATGTACGTAGGTTAGGTAGTACCTGCCTGCTCGCTCGATCGATCGCGTGCCCCGGCATGTCATTGTCACGGCTGCGTGACGCCTTGTCAATCGCGTGCCGGCAGCATTAGTATGTGTTTTAGGTTGCATCTGGTCCATTATTACCCGGCGGCACATCCGTACGCCGATATGCCATCCCGGCGGACTGATCGAGCCGCCGCCGCCGGTGCGGCGCTGTCACCGCCGGCTGGGTCGCCGACACGGCCGGGGGTCCATGTGCTGCCTGCAATGCATGCGTCCGTTCGTTGCACCTGCAGAGGCAGGACCGGACTAGTCAATCACTAGCCCACCCAAAAAGACAGCACAAAAAAGCATACTGCAGCAGCTGAGGGTTGCTGCTCGATCTCGACCGGATGCTCCGAAACAGCACCAGAAGGATCACATGGCTGGCCTTATCTTCTGTACTGTAAACTGTTGCTGGATGCTAGATCGATCGATTGCCGCCAAGGCGCTCTGGAAACAGATACGACTCTAGTTTAGGTTAGCCTGTACTACCACGCATGTTTGTTAGCATCTGTAGTCTGTGGGGTTACACCAGCCCAGTGTCAAGATCATCTCTTCATCACTTGTGCGACCATGCAGTTTTGAGATTTGCTTCACGCTCAAGCAGCCTCTACCAAGCACCACCGCAACTTGAGCCCGATCGCAATCCAACACCATTGGCTCCATTATAGGATCCGGCTGTGATGATGCCAGTAGTAAAGCAGGGGGAGGGAAGGTCTAACTAATGATTAGGCCACCCAAAGCCAGCACCAACGCAATTACCCAGAGGGACACAAACAAGGAAGGAATCGGCCACACATCCATGTATGGTGAGCTATTTACGCAAAACCACCACACTTGAGGCTAGGGTAATAATTTAATATCAGATTTGTGCCAGGGCACAGAAAACCATCGAAATTGTGCCTAACCCGTAACGCGGAGCACTGATTGTCTGATTTAGTCGCAAAAACAGGGAAACTGACAAGTAGGCCCCACCCGTTAGGCTGACGTGGCGAAGACCAAAAACTTTGACCGACTGATGTGGCAAATGAGACGTGGGCCCCACCCGTCAATGACTATATTGTCATCTTCTTCACATCTCTTTCTAAGGGGCATTCCATCAAGCAGATTCTGGGCGCCGGAGTACGTCTGCGGCATCTGCCTCCGGTGATCAGGGTGGACGGCTGCTATGGAAGAGGAGACGCTGGGAGCTGCCCATACGTTTCTTTGCCTCCAACGGAGCCGCGGGAGCCGTCCCGTCGACAGCCAAGCTGGCCGCCGTGCCCAGCGCGAGGAGCGGCGGGAGCTGTCGCGTCACACAGCCCAGCCAGCCGCCATGGCTAGCACGAGACGCGGCCACTGCAGGCTGGCACGGGTGTGGCAGCGAGGAGCAGGACGCGCACAAACACCAGACGCGCGCGCACACATCAAGCTAGAGCGCGCACGCACACAACGGCTCATCACACAATGAACTCACGTTGCCTGTCCAAATTGACGCGCGTTGACCATCGAAATCACACGCTACTGGGCTATACGTACGAATCGAGCACCGGTGTGATCCCACGGCTAGAGGCATCGTCCGTCCCGTCCAATTTCACCCGCTTGTCGATGCGGCCAGAGACTTGCGGAAGATGCGCCGCTGCACGGCTTCTGAAGATCGACGGACTCGGATTCCCGCGAGTCTGCGGATCCCATGGCCAGAGAGGCAGCAGCCACTCGCCGCCGCGTGGCTCCCATGGCCGGCTCTCCGGTGCGCCGCCGCTCGCCGCCACGCGACCTCGCCTGTGCGGACAACATCGTGGAGCCGGCGAGCTGGCATCCAGTGGATCCGCGCCGCACGGGAAGGATGGGGGATGCGGGGCGACTTGGGAGGCGGCAGCCGTCGAGACCGCCGGAATACCTGCCGTCGGGAGAGAGATGAGGAGGAAGAAAAGAAAATAGGGAAAAAAGATGGGAGGCTGACAGGTGGGTTCCCCATCCACATCATCGTATTGTCCACATAGGTACACCAAGTCAGCCTGGCAGGTGGGGCCTACCTGTCAGTTTCCCTGTTTTCACGACTAAATCAGACAATCAGTGCTCCGCGTTATAGGTTAGGCGCAATTTCGGTGATTTTCTGTACCCTGACACAAATATGATACTAAGTTGTTACCCTAGCCTCAAGTATGATGGTTTTACGTAAATAACTCATATGGTCCATCCATGCCAAAAACTTCCTTCCGTCCATCCACTATGCAGTTTCTTGACCTTTAAGCCTCCATGCACACAAGTCGTGCATTATTCTGGATGCATGCAGAATCGGTTTCGAGCAGCACAATTATACTTCATCCGTCCGGAAATACTTGTCTTAAAAATGAATAAATGAATGTATCTATAATTAAAATAAGTCTAGATATCTAGTCTTTCGGACTTTGACCATTGAAGCCAGGTTTGCACGCACACAGAAATTTCCTTGCATGCATGTCGAGCCGCCGGCCGTTTGGCAGCACTCAGATAGACTCCCGTGTTTATCTATCATCGCAAGACTTTGCGAAGAAGAAAAAAACTAACTAACGCACACGGTGTCGACCGAGATCGCATACCTTCATCAAAGACAGTTTCCCTTTAGATCCTTCCGATTCCTTTCTTCATCGTTTCCCTTTGCTCTTTCTCTTTCCAGAGGTAGGAAAGGGGAGATGGGTGTATCCATCCATCACCTTACTCCCTCCGTTTCTAAATGTAAGTTTTTTAGGGATTTCACTATAGACTACATACGAAGCAAAATGAGTGAATCTACGCTCTAGAATTCATCTACATACATCCGTATATGATCCATAGTGGAATCTCTACAAAGACTTGTATTTAGGAACGGATGAAGTAGTATATATAGGAAATGTGACAGGTGTGGATTCATGAGTGAGTGAAGACAACTGTGATGGCTACGACGCCCATCTAAAGAAGGGGAAGATGGTGGAAAGAGGAGGGCCAGGGCTGCATGATGGCACCGTCCATGCGGAAAGATAAGAGCTCGATGGCCCCACCACTCCGTGTAATGTATGTATGCACCCACTTTGTGATTAGTCTCGCAGTACGTTATTGTTGTTCTCTGCCTCGAGTGATGGGGATCGGTCCACGCCTCCCATCCTGCCTCAAGGGACTCTCCGGTGTCCATCATTCATCCATGCAAGTGTCATACAAAATCATTCCAATTTTGAACTACAACGTTAGTATGTGTTCAAAATTGAAATCACTCCTTAGCTTACTCGTCTTACTCAAAGTACGCTTTAGACCTCTTACTCAAAGTGTGCTTTAAGCTTGCTAGGGAAGCCATTAAAACATTGACCTTGCCTGGCATGCATGCCTGGCACGCCTAATTAACCTTGAATAATCCTCAATCTCAATACACTTGAATAATCGATGTGGATATGAAATGCCTCCTACTTGCACTACACTTGCTTAACTGCCTAATTAAATTATAGGTTCTTTCTAGTGCCCAAAAAATTAGCTGTTCAATAATGCCAATTTAGTTGACCTCTCATCAGATATTCTTAGGTGATCCCAACTTCCAACTACAAAATAATCTCATGGAGAGCAACTAATTAAGTATGCATGCATGATCAGCTTTATCTTAGTTTATATACCTGTTGATACATCATGTAGGACAAGCAACGAATAAATCCGTGCTGAAACTATGGTGTCAACAGGAGCATCGAGGAAAGTCACCATGTTGAACTGGAGCGTACGGAGGGGAATCAGATTAAGCTTAATTTGGTGGTTAGCAGTTCGTGCTGAGCTTTGGAGCTAATCAATCATTGTTTAAGCAGTAGAGTGCTAGGCAAACCTGTTCCAATAATAGTGCTTTAATCTATTTGATGCACACATGTACTACCTTTACTCACTTTATAAATGGAGCAAGTGCATATGCATTACTTGTTTATCTTTTAGCACCATACCATCATCGGTTCATTTGTAGTTTACCTCACTCTAGTAATATTTCAGTTTAATCATGTGGATGCTTTTTGTTTTTATTGGTTTTGAACAATGTAAGGCACAAGCACGCACAAAATCGTCAAGGATATGCTAATGCTATGTAATCTCGGTTGTGTATTCATATGATTGCAAATCGCGAATAAAAATTGTTGCAGACCCAAAGTAAATTATTTGTCAATCAAGGGAGTTCCAGAGTATAAAAGACTTGCTGATTTATCGACGATCGGCGTTTCTGTTCGAGCCACCAAACCATCTCCCACACTAAAGTGAAAATACGCCATCATATTTCTCCCCGACCAGATTTTGCAAACTCCTAAATTTCTTACAAACTTGATCAATTCTCATATTTATTGCAATAAATATCTTTTCATCGATTTCTTGTTATATCCGTCCTTTCGAGATACCAACGACCATAAAAATCATTTGTACGCTTTCTATTTATTTCCTATCAGAGTGTGATTGCTATTTTTTTAGAGAAAAGGGTTGCTAATCTCCTTCATTCATCAATTTAATTACACATTTGCCATTTTATCATGCGGCTGAAAATGGATTTGGGGTTAGTCGATTCGGGAGAGAAGAGCAGGAGGCATAGCTCTAAGGCAAAGATGAGGATATCGCAGTGAGCCGTAGCAAGGCTTGGGAACATTAGCGTGGCTGAGCCGGTAGTGATCTGGAGTTGGGGAAGATGCAGCATTGGCCTCGCCGGTGAAGGGGAATCATGGGTCGATGGTTTAGGGTGCGGGGTGGGTTGCTTGAGCATTAGAAGAACAGTGGAGGGGGAGGGGGCTAGAGGGATGGGTGGCGCAACACGACCAAGGGGGAAGATACCGAGACTTTGGTGATACCATGATACGGGCTCCTAGGAGTCATTGGATCTCAGATCTGACGACTCCAGAAACTCTTGAATATTTTGCAAAAAGGCCATCCAAGAGTATTAAAATTATGCGCCTGTAGAACAGCTCCTCAGGTACCAGATCCGACGGCCCACAAGCCCGCATCATGGTATCATCTAAGCCTGGGTATCACGTGAAACTTTCCCATGATGAAGATGGTGGTGAGGGAAGGACGGGGCGAGGTGTGCGCGAGGGCGCCTCTGGCTGCACATCGGCGCGCAGTCCACCGCTTTCCGCGGCCGCGGCCAAGCCGACGGGCGAACGCGACAGGTCCTCTTGTCAAAACAGAGTTAAGCACAGTGTCAAGTTTGTCAACTCGTACGGAGTTCCTTTCGCAAGGCGCACCTCGCTTGCTAGTACAGAAAAGTGAAGTAAATTGAGCTTTGCTAGAGTTGATAACGTTGAAGCCAATAGATCAGCCGGCCGACCGAGGGACGGACGTACGTACGTACGTACTTGTGGACTGAGACGGTGCGGCAAACGCGACCAACGTGCCGAGTTTAACTAAGCAAATCCAGTGGAATTTGCGTGACTTGCGCCTGAATTAATTCCCCTGGGAACTGAAATGAAAGCAGCGGCCGATCCCAGGAGAGAAAGTCGTCTACTGTCTGCCAAAAGCTTACCCAACATCTTGTCCGCGTTGCTTTAATTTGCATCTTGTCCACTGCCCACTGGTACCACAAGTTATGCTCCTCCCAAATCCATATGGACACAACGGAAGTCATCTCTCTCTTGTACTACTAGTAACCGCAAGCATTTTCTTGAGATCTCTTCTTCCCCTGGTCTTGAGATTCTCTCCTCTCGTACGTAGCCGAATGATAGCATCTTCTATTCACCTGAGTTATACCATATGACCACACGCTCGCACATCAGGAACATACCTAAGCTCCCTGTGCCCAACACACCCATCGGCCATCGATAGGGCGAGCTCCCGTGACCTCGGTCACAGCTACGTGTTCCACCAAATATAGTGCATGGTTCCGGCCCCCATGAAGGCGACAAGCTTAGTAGGCCGGCGGTGGTGGGTCGTCGACGACGTGCGCTTTGGCCGATATGACACCCTCCGCTCCGGATGCATCATGTACGCAGGGGGTGCCTCACCAACGGATGTACCTGTCCAGATCCACTGCCTTTCCTTGTTCGTTGCACTTTGCTCCTGCCGTCACTCTCGCACGATAACAGTATAGCACACACCACCACAGCGGACAGGACACACAACAACCGTTAAGTCTTCTTTCAAGGGATAGAAGCAATGCTAGTAAGGCGGAGCACGTAACGCCATAGCACACTTCACACCACGTCGATCACAAGGAAGTTGTCACTAGATCACTTGTCCGTACATCCCCATATTACATATCCACATTGCGTCGCACCAGGGAACACATATGCATATAGAGAGGACCACGGCGCAAAAAAGGGCTCTACAAGCTAGTCATCCATTCAAGCATCCTATATGTTTCGCAGGGTTAGTGGAGAGCTAATTAATCTTTGCTCTAACATTGTTTGGTGGTCATAATTGAGGCCTACGGCTGCTAGCCCCAAGGAAATCAGGAATCAAGAAGTAGCCACGGACAGTGACTCCCTAGCTACGTAGCTCCATCACTCCATTACACTAACAGTGTGATTAATTACCATTTGTCACATCTTGTCCTGCAAGAGGCTATCTAGGAATTCAAGAGCGTAGTGGTAGCCTTTGCAAATTTAGCTGCATGTGGCCAGGGATAATATGCATGCAACTACTCAAAATGTGCAGCGAGTAGGGAGAAAACGATGAGAGGAATTCAAACTTGATAGGTGAGTTGATCCGTGGAATGTTAGTGGTAATGACATGTAGTACTACTAGTTTTGCTCATCTCAAAGAAAAAGCCAGCTACTAGTTGGGACAAGGACAGAAAAGTGGTTAAACACCAATACTAAAACAAAGCATCCATGCCTATGTGAACTTCAAATGAAATTTATAAGATGCAAGCAGCTTACTGCATGCCTTGTAAAGTTGTCATATAATTAACCACTTATATGCTCCTTGAAGATGACCTCAAGTACTAAATATAAGCAGTACAAGTTCTACTCCATGACAGGCATACGTTTGTGATTCTGCTTATGTCAAACTGAAAGCAATACTGCAGAGTCCGGCCAGAGCAAAGTACAACGTATAGTTGTACAAGTAATGGAAGCAACTTTATGGTGGACGGCGGCTCGTGTGGACTTTATCCCGGCCATCAAACAATTCCTCGGGATGATCAAACGTCAGTTGGCTGTCCCCCGTGCTCGTTTCTTAGGAATAGGGACTAGGTGTGCTAGGCGTACGAGTTTGGAACAACTGTTTTCGTCGCTTGGAGATGGACACGCCAACTGCAGCTGTTTTGGGATACTTGCGGATGACGTGGCCTAGTCGGCCCACATGTCAGGTTGTGGCTGTTCCTTTTGCAAATCACTACTGTATTAACCGGGGATGGTCCTGCTCCAGATTCAGACGGGCGTCTTCCTCCTCCAGATCCAGGATCCAGTTCATCATGGAAACGCAGGCCGATGCAGGAGACAGGTAATTAAAATCCAACCTGAGTAAGCTCCCACTAATCTTCTCCGCAAGCTAAAAGGGAGGATTAGATCTTCATTTGTCCCATTTCAAGTCAACGGTGGTTCCTAAATCCTCTAGGTGGCAATTTTTTGCAGGATTAGCCATGGGCAGTTGGGGCATACTGCGGCGGCGCGACCTATTGAGTCCTAGTAGGCTTCTATTTGCATCGCCGAGTCGGAGACGTCTGCAGCGCCGGCGGCAAAGCGGGATTTGTTGGTGATGACCCGGTGTTGCAAGTGTGCTCTGAGGCTACGAGTGGTTGGACACGCAGGTATTCCTACGCAACCTGGTATATTTTTTTGCGTAATCTGTGCAAGTTTGATTTCAGGCTTAACTAACTACCTGATTTATAGTTAGCTGTTGTAATTTTGTTTAGTGGCTACTAGTTCAACCAGGGAGCTAACTGAATTAGGGGAAATGTGATTTACTGTCGACTCTGCGACTGTGATTTACTGTCGACTTTGTGTATGTGTGGGCATGGGCATGGGCATGGATTGCTAGTCAGTACAGCGTTGTTTAGTTTAGCAGTTTTGTATTGGAAAGGAAGCTAATAAAAAAAAACTGGTATGGATTATCTCGTCTTGCTGCAATTTTAGCTAATTGTGAGTACATGTGTCTGATCTTTAATTGCTGTGGAATATGTACCAATGGATTTGTGTTTACAGGCTGAGAAACTCATGGTGTCACTGCAAATGTGGCTTGTCTGCTGTTATAAAATACCCATGTACTTAGTAAAATTAGAAGCAGGCAATCTCATGGTTATCTCCTGTGTTTTTTGGATACGGATTTTGATTTTCTTTTCTTGCAATCTACTGAAATTATTACTCCCCGATCTAACAGAGTGAGGAACTGAATGTTGATATACCCAAGAAGATGTACATTCTCACTCATGTGGATGCTTTGGCATGTGAAAAATGGAGCAAGTTCAGATATGGGAGATATTACAAAAGTTCCAAGAAAGATGCCCAAGTGTGGTAAATGTGGAGTGATCGGACATCGTCAAAATCACGGGGCAAGCGTGCAGATCCATTTTAGCCTAATTTCCTTAGCTTTTGACATGGTCCCATTTGATTTGTGTTTTAATTTGGACTTTGATTCAAAATGTATTTTCGTTATGGAAACTGATATTGTTTCCCTGCTTGTCCCTGAATTATACGCCACTTTTGAAACATTTGCTAAGTATTTTTTGTTCCTGCTAAAACACTTTTGATTATATTGCGATTTACAAACACCTGCAAGGTCTGACGTGAAGAAAAAATTAGGTACTTTTGCTAAGGTGATTTGTGGCCGTAGAAATACTTGATGCTATTGCAATTTGCGAAAAAAACGGGGCGGACGTCAAAATAATAAACTTATTTAGATCCATCTGCACGTGATTATTACTGGTTTAGTGACCGTATAAAAGACTCTTGCTATCATAATCTCTGTACAGCACACTGGACTAACGTCCTGTTCTTAAATGGAAGGTAACCGGTTATTATTCTATTTGCTCACGTGAGAGGGGAGAGTCATCTGGGCACATGGACGCGTCACTTCTGTCAGTAAAGCTAGCTCTGGTTGCCGGGATACAAGCGTGGGCGAGCATCTACGGGGGACAGCGCGCGTAAATACCGGGAGGGATCTGATGAATATAGAAAACGGACGGCGCTGATATGGTCCACAGAGTGCTTTCGGCATTTTCGCGTAATAGGTTAGATAGCTACACAGTATCTGTGCTGGAAGCTGAAGATGTTCTAAGGTGCCACGTAAGATTTCAGGCCTTTGCATATCAGATAAACGGTCTCTGTCAAATAATTTTCATTTTTTTGGGATTTTATTTATTCTTCGCCATGTGCAGAAAATATGGAAGGTGTGACTGCGTGTGTATCGCGAGACAAACAGGAAAAGCAGGGGGAAATCAATCCTTTCCTGACCATTCTTTCTCGCACCTTTTTCCGAACTTTTCCAACTCATTGGCACTGTATGATAAGAATATAAGGTATGCTGTTCACATGAAGTGCTGATTTATTCACTTAAAACAGTGGCCGAGTACAAAGAAACATAGACCGTTTCCACCTGACGACCATGCCACGTCAATGACATGAAACAAGATGGTGGCTAGTGTTGTAAATCAGCTAGTGTATTTTTTTTTACATTATGGGTGTCATCTATTTCTGTGACAGCAATGTTTCTACCTGCTGAGCGAAGCTTATTTGAATCTTTTCCATGGCCTAGTTAAATAAGTAATGCCCTACTCTGCTTCCCTCTAATGATCATTTGTGTGTTGTCTCCTCCTTTTGCTGTGATGGCTGCTTGACTCTTCTAAAAGGCATCTCTCGTGCTACCCTTACCACCACTTGAACCGTGGTAGTACTAGTCCTCACTAACCAACCAAATCTTGGTTACCAAATCATACAAGTCCGCAGAGCTCCAAGCAAGCGTATATAGTGCACTGCAGTTGCCGTGCGTATATACTTTACCGAAGCAGCAGATCATACTTTGTGTTCATGTTCCGGACAGCCACGTTGCTGTCAACCGTTTGCTGCTAGTTGGACCATACTTTGTGTTCGGTGCTCTGAAGCACGTCTGTACTGTAAGTTACTTGTAGTACCTGCGTGTACTGTGATGAGAGTATGTGGCTGGACATGGTTAATTACGGACGGAGGCCAGTTTGACACGCATGTATTTCCCTTCTGTACTTACGTACGACAGGAACAGCCCAGTGTCGAGATTTCGACGCGAACATTTCCCCCTCAAAGCAGACAACTTTGTTGGAGTATCGGTCATTTCTTTTGTTTCAGGCTTTGAGATTTGCTTCACAGCAAAACTCCACCAAGAGCCACCACGTTCGGTAACAAACATGACCATTACAGAATCCAGATATGGTGATTCCAGGATTAAAGCAGGGAGCACTAACCTTTAGCGCCCAAAGCCAGCCAGCGCGCAGCAACGCAACGTACGTTGGATGTGCGATTTGTGGATGTGCAAGCCATCACACACACACACACACACACACACACACACACAACACACACACACAAAACACGATACATCCATGGCAAAAGCAGAGGAAAACACCATCCATCCGCCCAAAGAGACGAAATGTGCGCATTCCACGGGTCAACCAACTCTGCAATCTCTTAACCTCTAAGCCTCCATCCATGGCATTATTCTGGATGCAGAATTGGATTCGATAGCGAACCTTTATATACGAAGATGTCGACCTGGCATGCAGAGTAGAATAACAACACTGCAGATCGGGTTGCATGGCCCAGCCAAAAAATTGCGAGATCTCTCGAGTCTTTGGGACTTTGACTGTCATAAAGGCCAGCGTCACACGGAAGCTTCCATGCGTCGGTACACAGGTGACAAGCCCCCACCACTGCATGGGGAAAGACAAGAGCTCGACAGCCCCCACCACTGCATGTAATGTATGTATGCAATTGACAATTGGTTTGGTATGTTATTGCTGCTCTCAGCCTTGAGTGATGGGGATTGCCTCATGCTTGATGCCTGGACTATTGATGCCTCATGCTTGATGCATGGATGCTCTCAGTAGCCCATCATTCATTCATGCAAGAGCCATACAAAATCATCCCAAATTTGAGCTACAAAGATGGCCTGTGTTCAAAACTGAAGCCATTCTTTAGCTTACTTGTCTTACTCAAAGTATGTGTTTGACTGTCTAACTCAAAGTTTGCTTTAAGCTTACTAGGGAAGCCATTGCAGCATTAACCTTGTCTGACATGCATGCGTGGCTCACTTAATTAATATTGAATAATCCTCTGAGGTAGCCTTGCAGGGGCGATGCTCACCTGGAGCTGCATGAGGATATGAAATGCCTCCTAAATGCACTGCACTTGCTTAACAGCCTGATGAAATTAGGTTCTTTGTAGCACACCAAAAATACTAGTTGTTCAGTAATGGCAATTAAGTTGACCTCTTATCAGATTTTTCTGAGCCAATTCTTAATCAGCTTAATTATTCTTAGGTAGTTCCAACTAAACAATCATCGGATGGAGAACAACTAAGTATGCATGTATGATCAGCTTATCTTAGTATATGCACTTGTTGATGCATCACGTAAGATTTGTTTTAGGAGAAGCAACGAATAAAGATGTGCTCAACCTAAAGGAACTAAGGAAGCATAGGCGAAAGCCACCAGGGCCTGTTGAATTGGAATGTACCGAGGGGGACCAGATTAAGCTTTAATTTGGTGGTTAGCGGTTCGCCCCTCAGCTTTGTAGATAAGTAATCCTTGTTTAAGCTTGAGAGTGTGCTCGCAAACCTTTTGCCAATAATAGTGCTTCAGTCATTTAAACGCATGAACGTATCACCTTTCCCCACTATTGAAATGGAGCAAGTACGTGCATAAGCAATTACTTGCTTATTTTCAGCCAGAGGCATGTTTTCAGTACCACGCCACGCTAGCTGTCATCGGTTTGTATTTTATCTCACTCTAGCATGTGATTTTGGTTTAATCATGTGAACGTGTGTTAGTTGTATATCTCTGTTTGATTGTTTGTTTGTTTAGACCAAAGTAAGGGGCAAGCAGGCCACAACATCATGCATTAAATCTAGGATAGTCCTATAAAATGAGGTCTTATACTCATATGATTACGAACAAAAAATAAAACTTGTAGTTTGACTCCGATGCAAATAACTCGTACAAAGGAATTTATGGGTAGAACGACCTTCCCATTTGTTGTCGATAGGCCTTTACACTCGGTTGGCCGGACCATCTCCCATGCTAAAGTTTTCTCAAAAGAAAAACTCCCAAGCTAAAGGGATTATATGACATGCTTTTTTTTCTTTCGAAATGGCTTATTAAAGGGCCCCATTTTTCTTAGAAGGCGGATAAATTATCTTATTTTTAATAAAGCGTTTCTCAAAATAAAAATTAGGTTATGCATTTACTTCCTAAAGCGACGACCGTAAAAACCGCCCACGCTGTGGCGCTTTCGATTTGCCTTCCTTCCAGGTGTGATGTGATTGCCAATTTCGTTTCGTTCATCAATTTGACTAGTAGAATGACCGTGCGTTGCTACGGGCTACGATGCATATAAATGTTTCTTATTATATCATGGAAAAAGTGCATAAATTTGGAAATCAAGCAAAAAGAAAAGAGTTCACACTGAAGATTATCAACACAAAAAGCATGTATAACTCTTCCGATTTAATTAGTGCTGAATAAGTAGTTCCCTTTTATTTTTATTAGGGGGTTCACTATAGAGAATTTTATTTTTCTGACTGAAATCTTTCCGACACTATTAGTGAGAATAATCGCACACATTATCAGCGAGGTATGAAGTTTATGACATAGTGAACCAACATCATTGCACGACTTACAACATGTGCAGCAGATGCACTAAAATTTGTTAAATTATTCACTACTAGGAAAAGGCCTACTAATGGCGCACCTAATTTGGCCATTAATGGCGCATTAGTGGTGCGCCATTAGTAGCACGCCATTAGTATATTTTACTAATGGCGCACCACTGGTGCGCCATTAGTATCTGGTATACTAATGGCGCATCGGGATGCGCCATTAGTATATACAACAGTGCGCCATTAGTATGCCTCCCAGGGGGCCATGTATACCCAGATGCTTTGGCATACTAATGGCGCACAACAACAGGATGCGCCATTAGTAACTTCGGCATACACTGTTTTTTTTTTGCACAGGTTACAAAATGTATAATTGGACAAAATATAGACAGCACACATCAACAACAGATTCATCGAATACAATAGAAGATTAGTCTCTGAATACAATTCATCATTTTAGTCTCCGAATACAATTCATCATATTAGTCTCCGAATTGAAAAGACCGAACAAAGATAGAACATTATATTACAAGTCTCGAGACCGCGAGTTTGTCTTCACATTACAAGTCGATATCGATCATCTAAACTACCATCACATAGAAGAGAGCTGCGGTCATCACGATGAGCATCATCACGATGAAACTCGTCTTCATCCGGTTCCTCCAACGCTCCCTCCCCTCTCCCGCTAGATAGCGGGCGTATCTAGATTCGGCCTCGGCCCTAGTGGCGTACCCTTTGTAACTGTTACCGCTGAATCGGTGAACCTGTCTCCGACACTCCTCCCAGTCGTCTAGACTCCGGGAACCTTACCCTTGTACACGACATACCACGGCATCGCTATGCAGTAGCCAAACGAAACGTTAGTACCAATTCACAGACAATACATAAGCAATATATAAGTATGCAACAGAACGATCGGAAGAGAAAAGCAAGACATTAATAGCATCGATTACATCTAAGTTGAAGGACTCTCGAAACCAAAGAGACATACTACAAGTTCATTAACGTTTAATTACAACATGAGCCAATCGATGTTTCAGAACTAGACACAGCATCACTGCTTTCGACTCGACTCAAGGGACCGGAGCGTGGATGAAGCCGCCGTCTATCGTGGGAGTCATGAAACAACGGGCGTTGTCAGCCTGCATTTGTAGGATTGTGTCGATGTCACTGTTGGACGGTTGATTTCTGAGGTAGAACTGCCCCGAGGTACGAAGGACATCTTGATGGATGATTTCCGCAAACTCCGACTGGATGCGAAAGAATTCTTGTCTGATGTCCGCGTCCTGGATTGCCGACACGCTCGCGGCCCAATCTTTGAGTCTACTCGGTAGCAGAAGTTGATGATGGTCCCGTACGATCGCCCGCATGTGATGGATGGCGTAGTAGGCACCCTTCTGACCGCCAGGCGGCTGCTTGACGCAGCAGAACGTCGTATTGTGGGAGAACACGTGCTTGCCGTACTTACGAATAGGCCTGGTGAAGGTGCCTCCAGATTTGACGTAGCCGGGGAGAACATCATCAAGAACCTTCTTGACATTTGTGTAGTCTACGTTCGACTGACGGTCCGGGTCGAAATACGTGGCCATGGAATATTTGGGGCTTAGGAGGATGAGCGTGCAATGTGTGTCACTGCAGAAAACACGGAATGTTAAAAGAAAAACGATCGAAATCTAAGAATTCATATGTTACGGGGCGGTTGAGGGGAGGACTTACTCGGGAAAGTAAGGCACGAGGAAGTTATCCTTATCTTGGTTTGCCAGAATGACGCCTTCGAGGTAAGAACTCGCGACTTGCCGGTCCCCAGCGCTGCCCAAGATCTTGGCACGCATGTAGAAGGGGTCGACTATCACGATGTCCGGGGTCTTGTCGCGAATGATCCGCATCTCCATACTCAGCGAAAATAGCCGAACGAAGGTGTAGTGCAGCGGATGAAGGTTCAACATAGCGTGGATGTCATCAAACCGCAGGACGATCGTACCCCCGATGGAGTTATCCACAAAGCCCTTGCCCTCTGGCACCTTGGCCGCGAAAACCGGGTATGCCACATCCTTCTCTCCGAGACGCCGCTTCTCCAAAGAAAGAACACTGTCATGCAGACTCCGCATAGCACCGGTTGCAGCATCGAGCATATTTCTCGGTAGCATCGGCCTACCCGCCACATGCACCCTCCTCGAGATATCCGCAGTTGAAGGTGGCCCGTCCTGAGCACGGATCGTACTCGGTGCCGGCTGGCCCGCACCCTTGTTAGTCTTTCTTTTGCGTGCCTTCTTCTTCTCCTGTAATGGGACCGAGTTCTGCTCACAGACTGCCTTCTTGAGTGTGTTGGGGCTGATCATATTTCGCACCTCGCCTATCTGAGGCTCGGTGAAGTCGGCAGCTGGAGGCGTCTCCTGAGAGCTGAACTGCAGACGACGCCTGTTGCAACTTGGCTTCTCCGCGGTACCAGCTAGATCGCACACGTCTTTTGTTGGGTTGGGTTCTTGAGAAGGAGGCCCCATGAAGTCGCCACCGTCCCCATGATCGGCAAAGTACTGATCGACGTTGGCAAATGTATCGTCGTCGTCGTCGTTCTGATCCTGTGCCATATGCATGTTTGGATCCAGTGGCATAGGGATGTCCGGCACCGTTGCGGCGGTCTTGCCATGGGGCCGACTTGGCGTCGGCACGACTGGCGGTGTTGTCTTTGGGGTGGTGACCCCCGCCCCCAAACGAATCTGGCTCTTCGGCCAAAGCAGGGGCCAGCTCAGGCAGGCGCTGAGGGTCATCACGTCATCATCGTCGGCCCTGATGGGTCGAATCGGAGGTAACAACTCGTCGCAGCCTGGCAGCACCCGAACCAGTTGAACCCTAAACAAGTTGGGTGGCATCTGGGTACCGTGGAACAAGGGGTTGCCCGGTTGAACGATTTTGCCCTTGGCGACATCGACCAACTCGTTGTTCACGAAGTGCAGGAGAGTGCACGGAACGTCGGCGGCGCCCTGCGAAAACATGTAGGGCGTTAGGGATGCCCAGTCAAAGGCAAGGAGATGAAGTCCTCGGCCGAGAGAGGCTTAATTAGTTACCATGATGATGGCGTCGAGCTCGGCTAATGTCGAGGCACCACCAACGGCGGGCGTGCAGTTGACGGAGGGGCCGCTTGCTGCAGAGGTGCCGACCGGCGTACACCCGGGTGCATTAAGCTCCCGTGCCGGCGTCGGAGACACCAATGCCGCCTCCGCCGGAGACACCAATGGCCCCGCCATCGCGTTCTGCGAGTTGCTGGCCGTGCAGCTAGGAATCAGGGGCGGCCCCTGTTGGCCGCCCGCAATCCACGCACTAATCCCCTGGATCAAGGTAGGCACAATGGCGGTGATCGTCGCTCCGAGTTGTTGTTGCACTTGCTCTTGGACAATCTCCGGAATCCGCGCCACCTGTGCCCTGAGTTCTTGAACCTCGCGCGCCTGGCTTTCCGAGCTAGTCTTTTTCTCCTTTCGCCCACCAGTGTTATAGTATGACGACCATTTTGTCGACAAGCCTTTGCCGGCCACACGACCAGCTGACGTCGGCTTACTGAGCTTATCCTTGTTCTTCATTACATTCAACGCCCTATTTAGAGTGGTGTCCCAAGGGTTGCTCTTAGTCGACCCCGCGCTACTGCTTTCAGTCGCCTGCGGAAGGAATGTGAACCATTTAGAAATTTGGCTTCATTAATTAGAATGCAACCATATGGAGCTAATTACGCGGGGGTGTATTCCTTACCAGAACAAGCTCAAGCGCCCTGGTCTTCGGATCCGTGGTAAGCTCCTTTGTTTTCGGGTCCTTCTTGTACCGGGCCCTGACAAAGTTCCTGGTCTGCTTGTCACCGTATTTATCGAAGAGGGGCGGTAGGCCTTGCTCGGCACGGTCCGCCTCCTCCTTGTCCCATATAGGCTCCGCCACTCTGTAACCGCCGGGACCGAGTGTGTGTTCCCCTAAGTTCAGCTCCCGCATTTCTTTCCCCCACTTACTTGATTCGGAGTTTGCGGTGCTCGAGCAATTGATCTTGAAGTCGTTGTAGTCATCTTCGGTGATCGAAGGATTTTTCTCCTTGATCTTCTCATAACTCTCACCTTTCTCGATCATTCTCTTCACATTGCTTTTCCAAGTAGACAGGGCCTTGCTCATCTTCGTGAGGGCAGCATTGTTCACTTTATTCCCTTTGAGGCTTGTGTTTTCAAATTCAGCGGGGAACTTGTATCGTTCGTGCAGCTTCGTGAAGAGGAGGTTGCGCAAATTCCCTCGGTCAGGATGCCTCAGGTTCTCGGTGTTGATCGAGACGGTGCTCCGGAGAATGCACCCGAGCTGAAGCGAGTACCCCTTGACTATTCGTTCGGGCGCCGTTGGATTCCCGTCGGAGTCCACTTCAGTAACTTCCTCCTTGAGGGTGCGGAGCACGGTCGGGCGCCGGTCCTTCCGTTGCCTCTTCGGTTGGCTGCCATCTGTGCGTGCGCCGCCATCATCAGTGGTGGCATCCTCGGCGGCACCATCAGTGGTGGCATCAGTGGGGTCATCCTCGGCGGTACCATCAGTGGTCTCAGGATCGGTGGGGAAGGTGGCGTCCTCATACAAGTGAGGTTGTTCCTCCATCTCCTGGGACAGCTTCCAGAATGGCTTGACGCCCGAACCCCCGGCCTCATCGTTGTTGGCCATGTTTCTCTCTAAATAGGAACAAAGTTTGGTCAAAAAGTTGGTTATTGTCAAGGAACAAGATCATGGTCTCATCATTTAGGGTTTGTCGACACCGAGGCATCCTAAAAGCTAAGCTTTTATCATTGAGGGTTTTTCGACGCCGAGGCACCCTAAAAGCCTAAGCTTTCATCATTTCGGTTTTTATCGACACCGAGGCACCCTAAAAGCCATGCATTAGTCACAAGTACGCCGTGGCACTTGATCCTACTTAATTAACTACTAAGATACCCCGGCCCATGCATTAGTCACAAGTACCCCATATGTCCTATTTTTAGCAAAGTCATGCTAAAATTCACGGAAAATTTCAGCATGACCTTTGCTGAAAATAGGACATATGGAGTACCCGAATTTGCCGGAACGGAAGTTAATCGACATTCCGGCAAACTCAAGGGCCTCTCGGGTGGACAAGGCAAAAAAGGCCTCCATCACAACATGGAAAATACATTGGCATGTGAAGAGGTGAAACAATATATGCATCTCCAAGCAGTATCATTCAACATTTTGGACAAAACACTACAAGCAACATGAGACACTGAAAACAATTGCTACCAATGAATCTACACTTCTATAACAAAATAAATCAGAAACTTAGTCTGTCATCATTAGGCAGCCACCATTAGTTATTCCGTTATGTTAAAGCAAATAAAACAGAGAATTGACTTGTGCAATCTGCAGGTAGCAGTAGCCGGGACGCGCAGGTTACTGCTGGTGGCATCCGAGATGTTTCACGAACGTCGGGTGTGTGCCAATGTATGCAAAGAATTGAAGATTGAAAAAGTTTCGAGCTACGCTGGAAGTTGATTGTGTGATGAGCTTCTTTTAAACGACAGTCGCTTTCAGAAAGAGATTGTTTGGTTTTTGTAATAGACTAAGTAAAGTTGTTGGAGTGAGCTGATCTCTTACATGGATAGCTTGCTTTGGTTTGGCTGAGAGCCATCCTTGTCGCTTTTACATGTGTTTGTTTTTCTTAGCTGAACCTGACAAACCTGAGGGTGCATCATCATATTTGTAATGACTGAAAATATTTACTTCAGGAAATATTTACTACTGTAGTTTCTGTTACAAACAAAAAAAAGACTGAAGTTTGTCCTAGCTATATTTCAGGATGATTTTTCAGTTGCTCATGCTTTTTACAAATTGTAGCTACTGTTTTTTATACCTAAACAAAATTGCCCTAGCTATATTTGCTACTGTTTTTATACCTAATTTTTTGCTACTGTTTTTTTAATTTGCTACTGCTTTTTTTTATTTGCTACTGTTTTTATACCTAAACAAAATTTCCCTAGCTATATTTGCTACTCTTTTTTTATTTGCTACTCTTTTTATACCTAATTTTTTGCTACTGTTTTTAAAATTGCTACTATTCTTTAAAAATTGCTACTGTTTTTTATACCTAAACAAAATTACCCTAGCTATATTTGCTAATATTTTTTATTTGCTACTGTTTTTATACCTAATTTTTTTGGTACTGTTTTTTTAAATTGCTACTGTTTTTGCTACTACCCTAATTTTCTAAAAGATTTCTAACTTTGCTAACTGTGCTAGATTTGCCCTAAAATTTACTGCCCTAACCCTAAAATTTGCAAACCCTACACCCTAAAATTTACAAAGGGGAAGGAGGAGGCCGGAGGGGGAGGGAGAGGTGGGGGCAGTACCTGAGGAGGCGGAGGAGGCCGGAGGGGACAAGGAGGAGGTCGGAGCGGCGCGGCGGTGGCGCGGACGAGGAGGAGGGCGAGGACGAGGACGACGGGGCGGCGGCATCGGGAGAGGAGAGGGGAACGGGATCGAGGGCGACGTCGAGGGGCGAGGAGGAGGTCGGGGCAGCGGCGTCGGGAGAGGAGAGGGGAAGGGGCAGCGGCGTCGGGGCGTCGGGGCGGAGACGAGGACGACGGGGCGGCGTCGAGGCGGCGGGGCAGCGGCGTCGGGAGAGGAGAGGGGAAGGGGATCGAGGGCGAGGGCGAGGGAGAGAGAGGGGATAGGTTATCTTCCAACAGGTACATCCATACTAATGGTGCACCTCACCCTGGTGCGCCATAAGTACATCCATACTAATGGCGCACCTCACCCTGGTGCGCCATTAGTATTTTTTTTATTTCTGCTCGAGCCAACAGGTTATCTTCCACCTGACCTGATCCACACCAAGTTCCCTCTACTAGCTCGACTGGTCAGCAGCCAGTTCTCACACCAGGAGGTCCTGGGTTCGATTCCCAGGCTCCACAATTTTTTTATGCATTTAAAATGCTGTTTGATATTTATTTGTGTTTAAATATGTTCAAACTTGTTTAAATCATAACAGTAATATTTTTTTATAAGACAGTAATAATTTTTTAAAAAATATCATCAAACAGTAATGCCGGTGGAGCGGGGGAAGGTGCGCGGGGTGCGGGGGGCCGGTGGACCGGGGGGTGCTCGGCGGCGAGGGGGACCGGATCTGGCGAGGTGGGATAGCGATCGAGATGGAGGGGGATCGAGATCGAGTGTCCATGAAATTTAAAAATATTCATGATAGTTCAAAAAGTGCCCATGAAATACAATCGAGAAATGAAGGCTACGATTTAAATACAATCGATCTTAGCTAGCTATCTGTTCACAATCTTCTTGCCCTTCTTTTTCGCAAATGGAGTTCTTCTGTGGAACGGACGTCCTTTAGGTAGGGTGGTCCTGCTTCTTCTTGTGGTGTATGCTGCTACTTCATCATCGTCGTCATGTTCGATTCTCGGGTCGCCGTACTTGTCGAAGTCTTGCTCATTGGCTACTCCATCCATTCCGATGATCTTCCTTTTGCCTCTCCTCATGACAACACGACTGGGCTTTGACGGGTCGGTAATGAAGAAGCATTGGTCCACTTGGGAAGCCAGTACCCATGGCTCATTTTTCGCGGTGACGTTTGCGCCTGCGGTCTTGGATTTGGCTTCGGGTATAACCATGGTGGTGAAATACCGGTCTTCTTTTAGGACGCTCTTGGCCCATCTGACACGGAACATCGGGACCTTCTCTCCAGCGTAGCTCAGCTCCCAGATCTCCTCGATCCTTCCGTAGTATCTGTCCTTGTCGTTACCGGTGTAGGATTCCATCGTTACCCCGGAGTTCTGATAACCATCGCTCTTCATGTCCTTGGCCTCGGTGTAGAATGTGTAGCCGTTGATATCGTACGCCTCATAGGTCATCAGGTTGTGCTCGGCGCCCTGTGACAAGGCGAATATGAGTTGTTCTTCCGCGGAAGAATCCTCATGTAAAGGGTACGACAGAAGCTTCTGCTTGAACCAACGCGTGAAACATGAGTTGTGCTCTTTGAGTATATCTCCGTCCGTCCTCTGTTGGCCTCGGTCATTGTACGTCTTCTTAATAAAGGTTTTGTGCTCTACCACCCAAGGATCGACCACGTCTATGTGTTGTAGCGCGACTAGGTTTGCTCTTTCAAAGTCGGCGAGTCGACCCTCGAAGTCGACATGCATTTCGCGGCGACCCTCACGGTGACCCCATCCAGCGAGCCTGCCGAGGTGCCTGTTGATGGGCAGACCAACGGGGTTCTCGATGCCTAGATAATTCGTGCAGTAGGAGATGCACTCTTCGGTCAGAAAGCCCCTGGCTATGCTTCCCTCTGGACGTGACATGTTGCGGGGACGATCTCTTCCTGTAGCCTTCTGAGTTGCCTCACGCCAACAGACTTCCGAGAGATGACGTCGTAAAAGTTGCATAGGCCAAATAGCGTTTCACGGACGTGCGCGTCCATGATCCCACGGATTGCAACTGGAAGTATCTGCGTCATCAGCACGTGACAGTCGTGAGACTTCATCCCGCTGAACTTCAGCTTCGCTAGGTCTAGGTATCTGCTTATCTTCCCCGCGTAACCGTAAGGAAGTTTTACTCCTACGAGGCAGGTGAAAAACTGCTCGATCTCCTCCTGACTTAGAGTGAAGCACGCGGGAGGGTAGTCATTTCCGGTCTTCTTGGCCTTTTTGCCTTTGCGACGACTTTCCGTGTCCTGCTTCGCCTCATCATCATCATCATCATCATCATCATATATAGCGTGAAGCTCCTGCCTAATGCCCATTGATTTCAAGTCTGCCCTTGCTTTCGGCCCATCTTTGGTCCTCTCTGGCATGTTGAGCAGGGTACCAAGCAGACTCTCGCACACGTTCTTCGTGATATGCATGACATCAAGGCTGTGAGGCACACGGTGGATCTTCCAGTACGGCAAGTCCCAGAAAACAGACCTCGTTTTCCATACCTTCAGCAGCGGCTCTGGCGCCTTTCGCTTCTTTCCCGGCTCTGGCGCCTTTTGCTTCTTTCCCGGCAGTGGGCAGTCTTTCCAATTTTTCAACAGCTCGTCTATTTCCTCGCCGCTCCTCGTACGCGGGCGTCCTCGGGGTTCGGTTTCACCATCGAATAGATCCTTGCGTTTTCTCCACGGGTCATCGTCGCGAAGCCACCTTCGATGTCCCATGAACACGGTTTTCGAAGACCCGGGATCTCTATCTAGCTGGCGATACGTTGTGTCATCCATGCACCTGACGCATCCAGAAAATCCGTGGACCACCTGCCCCGCGACATATCCGTAACCGAGATAGTCGTGCACCGTCGTGAGCAGCGCGGCTCTCATAGGGAAATATTCTTTCTCTGCGGCGTCCCACGTATTGGCTGGCATTTTCCACAGCGTGTCAAGCTCCTCTTTCAGCAGCCCCAGATACAGATTGATGTCGTTCCCTGGTTGTTTCGGTCTTTCAATTAGCATACTCATGTGAATGTACTTCCTCTTCATGCACAACCAGGGGGAAGGTTGTACATCCACACAAACACAGGCCAGGTGCTATGTGTGCTTCTCTGGCTGCCAAACGGATTGACTCCATCGGTGCTCGCGCCCAGCACGATGTTCCTTGGATCGTTCCCAAATTCTAGGTCTTCGAAGTTCAACGCTTGCCACTGGCTCGCATCCTTAGGGTGACTCAGCATCTTGTCTTTTTTATCTATCTCCGGATCATTTGCGTCATCTTCTCGCTTCTTCTCCTCCCTATCCGCGTGCCAACGCAGGAGCTTTGCTACCTTAGGGTCCGCGAAATACCGCTGCAGACGAGGAGTGATCGGAAAGTACCACACCACTTTTCGAGGAGCTTTCTTCCTCTTCTTGTATCGAGTGACGCCGCACACCGGACATATGGTAGACTCCGCGTGCTCGTCCCGATAAATGATGCAATTGTTCATGCACACATGGTATTTCACGTGCGGTAAATCCAGAGGACACACGATTTTCTTCGCCTCCTCCAAACTGGTCGGCCACTTGTTCCCCTTGGGAAGACGTTCGTGCCAGAATGACATGTTCTCGTCGAAGCATGCGTCGGTCATTTTCTGTTTTACCTTCATCTCCAGAGCCATGAGCGTTACTTTCAGGCGGGTATCCTCGGGCCTGCATCCTTCATACAATGGAGTAACCGCGTCTAACTCAAGTTTATCCATCTTGGCTTTCTCTCGGGCGGCAGCTCTTGCGTTATCCGTCTGCTTGAGAAGCAGCTCTTGAATATGAGGGTCCTGCACCCAGCCCATCGATGGTCCAGCGTCGTCTGCTCCGCCGGCATCATCATCTTCATGATCATGCCCGTCGTCTGCTCCGGCATCTTCCTCATCACCATGTCCTGCATCTTCTACATGATGAATGTGTACAACATCACCGTCGTGATCATCTCCTGGGGATTCTTCGTCTTCTCGCCTGCCCGAGCCACGGTGGTTGTCTTGCTGCCCTTCCTCATTTCTTGCCCGGCCCCCATGGACGACTTCGTAGTCATCTTCATCACCTTGCCACCGATAGGCATCCATGAAACCACGCAAGAGCAGGTGGTCCCGCACCTGCCCGGATTCCGGGTCCGCAATAAGGCTCTTCAGCTTGCATCTTCGACACGGACATCTTATCTCCGTCTCGTTCTTTTGAAGCATCTCGGCCTTCGCGGACCTCAAAAACCTATTCACGATGCCTTCGGTCATCATGCGGACCATGGTCGCCTGCGGGGTAGAGCAAAACGATATTTTAGAACCAAGAAAAAATTTGGCATGACTTTCCCTAAAAATAGGACCAAAAAGAATGCTTAATACCAAAATTCTCGCCGAAACGGAAATGAATCAACATTCCGGCAAAATATTGGCAACTATCGCATTTCAAATACCGGTACACCTCCAAACACAAACACATATGCAACACCACAAACATACATAGATCTAGCTAGGCCATAAAAAGTGCATGTGCACATTGTTGTAGGGAGAACAACATAAATATAGCTTCCCCCCTTACTTACCTATCAAAACAAGGTAATTTAACCACTTAAATTGAATGAATCTATGGTGGAAATGAGGTGAAAAAGAGGAGGCACCGAGACAAGGAGGAGGTGGAGAGAATGAAGTGGGGAGAAAGTGAGTGTGGGTAGGAGAGGCCGTCCAAAATATCTTGTTGCTGCCCACTTACTAATGGCGCACCAACTCTAAATGCGCCATTAGTAATCCAGGTTACTAATGGCGCACCTTCTGATGGGGTGCCATTAGTAGTTTTGCAAAAAAAAACATACTAATGGCGCACTGTTCCACAGTGCGCCATTACTAGTTTAAACTAGTAATGGCGCACGGTGGAAAAGTGCGCCATTAGTAGTTTTGCAAAAAAGGGAATAAAAAATATAATAGAAAAAACAACATTAGTGGCGCACTTTCCGGCAGGTGCGCCATTACTAGTTACAACTAGTAATGGCGCACTGTGTCTGGATGCGCCATTAGTATGTTTGGACAGGCGCACTAGTTAAAAAATTGATACTAATGGCGCACCCTGGGCCAGGTGCGCCATTACTAGTTACAACTAGTAATGGCGCACTGTGTCTGGATGCGCTATTAGTATGTTTGGACAGGCGCACTAGTTAAAAAAAAATTTGATACTAATGGCGCACCCTGCGCCATTAGTAGTTTCAACTCTAATGGCGTATCAGAAGGTGGTGCGCCATTAGTATACTAATGGCGCACCGCTTGTCTGGTGCGCCATTAGTGTCAATCCCATCTATAGCCCTTTTTCTAGTAGTGATTGTACAAAAATAATTAGTCAATTTTGTCCAGAAGTTGTCAATACATGGTGATGTTAAGTTTCAGGCAGTTTCTTGTGCCTTTGTTGTGATCTTTTTTCCAACCAACATTAACCAGCATCGAAGAACATTGTTTTTTGATGGATAAAGAGGATGGAACAATCAGATGTAGAAAGCATATAATATTTAGTGTGTTATCCATTATTTCACTCTGAATCCATGTGAAGGAGAGATGCATAAGGTATTTAAAGTTAATAGAGGCTAGCATGGGTTGATCATACAGAGATGGCTCACATGAATGGCCCAACAAGTGCGCACAGATGCTCCCTATCTACGTAAATTTTGAAGTGGGTGAAAGAACGCATGCCTGGCAAGGATATCAAAGGGCTTCACAGAAAGGTATTGTGCTCTTCTTATTCAAAGCCTCCATCTCTTGCATTCGACATACACACACTTCCATGAAACCTAGGTAGAACTGAATGAAATAAGTATGAACAAAGAATAACAGTGAAGATGAACCAAAGAAGAAAGTAATTTGGGAAACAAGCACTCACCCCATGCATCCATATTGTGGAGGATCTGGTGATGAGGTGGAGGATGACCTCTGAGTTGTTGAAGATGGAGCCATGCGCCTCCAGCTTGTGGCGCAAAGGCAACTAGTTCACCAGGTTGTCGTTGTGCTCCACGGCGAGCTGCCCGAACCGGTGTCCGGCAAGGAACGGCACCATGTTGCACAGCTGGGCATCGCCACCGGAGGTGGAGTAGCGGATGTGGCCAATGGTGGCCTGGCCATGGGGGCTATTGACGTGTGCCAGATCCCTTAACACGTCGCTGACGAGCCCCAGCCCCGTGATGGATTTGAGCTTGTCAAGGATCAACTCAACTAAAAACTTTATTCAGCTTTATACAAGATCATATATGTCAAATGCAAAAAAAATGAATAAAGATATATACGGTATATTTTAGTGTTACAGTTAAAACACATTGAATTGCTCATAAAATATTCCTCTGCATCTACTTTCTTATACATTGCTCGTGCATGGTCAAAACCCTAATGCTCGCTATAATGTATGTATTCACTGGAAAAAAAAACTATTTTGAATCTCTTCCGCATGTTGAGTCAAAAATTAAAACCATCATTATTATCCAATTGAAGTTCACTGCATGTCTGCATGAAGATAATAGTCATGGTTAAAGCATGCCACTATATAATTTGCGAAAAAATGATCATAAATGTATGCAATATAATGACAGATGAGAACACAAAAGGCAAAAGGCCCAAGCTTCAATGTACCAAATGAAATGGCAAATCACATACTTGTGTCAAGCTAAATTAACAACAACAGCAATTGTTAAGTGATATAGCAAAAAAAGCGAAAAAGATAACAGGTTATTACTTAATACTTTGCAATGTAGCTGCCCTGTAATTAGATAAAGCGATCAGTTTATATGTACAGCATATATATACAATTATTAAGCACGGGAAGCAACCATTATTCCTCTTCTTTCATGCCATTCAAAGGGAACTATATTGATCAGCAAAGGGCCAATTAGTCAGCCACTAAAACAGAATAAATATTCACCAGGCAATAGAACATATTTGAATTAATGGAACATGAAACAGAAGAGGGGAAAAAAGACTTAAATATACGTCAAAGGAAATGAAAAAAAAAATCACCTTTCACAATCTTCAATGTTGAAGTTTCGTCATAATGCCTAAAGACTGAAATCAAGGTTAGTGATTTAACAGAACATGCCCATATTAGTGACCATGTAAGCTTCAAGATTTAAAACCTATAAGAAACCCCAATAAGTGTGAATGGAAGAGAAAATGTGTGGAAGTTTCTTGCCTATGTCAAGTCATTTCAACTTGAGCATGCTAATGTATGATCTGCGTCCTTGATGGGACAAAGGAAACGTCTGCTGCACAACGCATAAGCAGCAACACTATAACATCATAATCTTATTCAATTTAACACGCAGAAGAACAGTAGGCTTGCAGATGTTTATACTTATGTCAAAAAGTATTATGAAATGGGTGTGCAATACAACATGGAGGCATTTAACAGCTGTATTTCGCTTGCCTAAATTATGCGATGTTATTTGCTGGGCCTATTATATCTTCGGAGCTGAGCTGTGCTGGCACGGCAGACATGTCGCCGACTCGCTTGAACACCTCTGTTTCCATCCACCGGCATATGGCATGGGGAACGATGATCTGCATAGGCACATGCGTCAACTGGGTCAAGTGCAAGTACATGTATACTATATCTAAGGTCAGGCTAGGGAGCTAGAGATGATCAACAAAGGACTAACCGAAGGCATGTAACCAAAGTGACTGACTAAACTCACGGGATGACATAAGTGAGAAAAATAGGAGGGTAAAAGATAAACGATACTCACAACTACAGATTTCAAGAAGTCAGGAGTTACACAAACTTCGGATGTTTGTGCAATCCCAGAAGGTGCCGTCACATAGTAACTCTAGAAAAATATATTGTTCCTTCCTCATGCATGCATGTGGTAAATATATATGAGCTTGTAAGAAGCTTCAGAATTTTCAGAGCATTGTGTTGGTATGCCTCTGACCTCATCTTTACAATAGAACCTGTTCTAAAAAAATAATGCAATCTTCATGTACTTCCTAATTGTGTATGAAATATTAAACTTTGCTAATTAAACACAATACTCACTTGGTCATGCAAAGCAGTTGATTTTTAACCTTTTGGGTGAAAAAAATCAATTAATGTGATTGGGTAGATAAACATGTAGTAATGAGTGTCAGGGTCTCACGTATTAATCAAGGTGTCCTGCTCAGGCACCTTGTCGAGCACCAGGAGCCTCTCGTCGCCACGCACCGGCAGCGTCGCTCCTCTCACAATGTAGAATAAGAGCAGAACTCACGTTACACCCAACTACATGGTGATGTAAAGATGATGCAAGTTTCATGACTTGATCCTGCGCCTATTGGGAGGCCTTGATCTGCTCCTCCCTGCCACGAATGAGTTTCAGCTTGCACCGACACCGGCCGAAAGCAGAGGACCCAGGCCAGTCCCTAAAGTACCAGAGGCAGGGCGGTAAAAGAAGTTTATTGGAACACAGAACTGAAAATAAAATCCGAAAATCATCTTCCGCGAAAGTAAATCCATCAACCAAGATTTATTCACCATGCTATAGTTCATACAAGAAAAATCACAGGCACACACAAATAGGGAATGAATGGGAACAAATGGAAAAAGAGGGAAGCTCACCTTAGAGAACCCATAGATAACTTGGGCGGCTGTTGGTGGTCGACGGGCATCGCGGTCGCCGCTGATAGGTGCAACAAGGGGGAGGAGACTTGGGCGGACATGGCCGAGTAGAGGAGACTGCGGTGAAGGAGGGCCGCCGGGAGAGGAGAGGTGCCGGACTGCCGGGGGCGGGGCTGCGGTCTTAGGCGGCGGCGGCGGAGCCATCTCATACGAGGGTTGAAGATACGTACGAGACCGAGTCTTTTTTGAGACTATGATGAATAGCGAGGAGTTGATTTCACTTTTGTTTTCGATGGGACAAAACATCTGGCCCATGGGCCGCACAGTTTTGCGGGAGGAGCCGCGCGAGCGAAGAGTTACCAACGAAACGAACGACGACCATTGACTTACCATCGGGACCGCTGACAAGAGTAGAAAAGGCTCGACGCATTAGGAAAATTAGGATTTGGATTTGATTTTCATGAAAGTAAATTTTATTGATTGGTGATGTGCTATCAGTTCCTGCCCGTTTATAACGTGTCTAATTAGGAAACTTTGGAAAGATTAAGAAAGTTTTTATTGTGAGGGTAAAAAAAATCAACATGAGTAGATATGGTGATGGCATGTGAGACGAAAATAAACCGGACGAAATATAACCAGACGAAAATAAACCGTGAACGCAATCCTAGCAACTCAAACATTAAGAATAGAGATCAGGCCGATGGATATCCATCCCGAGTTTATGTTGCATTTCCCGTGAAGTGGTACGTACGATTTGGACCGTGCACATGGATGGCACAGTGAAATGGATTACTACTGGTGTGCCTGTCCTTTGGACGCGTCAAGAAACCATAAAAACGGCCTCATGTCCAAAGGTCCCTTTTCAGCAGCGCAAAGGGCGGTGGGACCTTTGGTCCCGGTTGGTGGCACCAACCGGGACTAAAGGGTGGCATTGGTCCCGGTTGGTGCCACGAACCGGGACCAAAGGGCCTTGCACAGCGGCGTGGTGGTGGACGCGTCAAGGAACCATAAAAACAGCCCGAGCGCTTCATGTGCCGCTTTCGATTTATTTCCCATCTGAGCTTGATTGGCAGTTAATTTCTTGTCGTCCATCCACATCTGTTGATCTTTATCGAAAAATCAACATCTGGTCATGGAGGATGTCACGCCGCGGATATGCAGCTGATCTCGTGCACGCGATTTGGACCGTGCGCGCGCGACGTAATGAAATGGATTACCACTGCCGCTGCTAGCTCGATCACGTTGCTGCCATCGTCCGTACGCGTGGACTGTGGCGCTGTCCCAGGACGGCGACCTCCGGCCGGCCTCGATGGTATTTCTGTCGACGGTCGACAGAACAGCTAGGGAAAGAGACCTGTGTATACCGGTTAGCGACGACGGCGTCCAGCTCCATGTGCGCGCTTATAGTGAGCGGAGTATATCGCGTTTCACTCTACAGTTGCACGGAGGGAAAAAACTGCGCCAGGTTTATGAAGCGCAGAAACATACAGGTAGCGTGCATGGCGTTGTCGTCGGCGGCGAGCCGAGCGTGGGTGTCTCTGCTTTCCGTGTCTTCATGATCGGTATATATGGTAGCGAGCCAAGTGTACCGACGGTGTACAGTTCGCTGGTTCAGTGGAACGAGTTTGATGTGCAGGGTCGACTGGTCCAATATCAAAAGCACCATCTAAATTAACTACTCGCGCTCAGGTCAACTGCCAAGTCTTCAACGAGTACATGTACTGTTGTACATTCACCAGTAGGAAAAGGGGCTTTTACCCCGGTTTGTAAGGGCCTTTTGTCTCGGTTCTCGAACCGGGACTAAAGGGTCGTTACTAAAGCCCTAACCCTTTAGTCCCGGTTCTTACACGAACCGGGACAGAAGATCCTTCACGTGGCCGCTGCTGCCAGCCCAGGCAGGGGGGGCCTTTGGTCCCGGTTGGTGGCACCAACCGGGACCAATAGGCAGGGCCTTTTGTCCCGGTTGGTGTCATCAACCGGGACCAATAGGCATCCACGCGTCAGCAGCTGGCAGGAGCTGAGGTTTTTGTTTTTTTGAAAGGGGGTGGTTTAGGGGTTTTGGGGGGTTAATTTAGGTGTTTCATATATTATGTTAGCTAGCTAATTAATAGAGAGAAGTGTCCTCTCTTATCTCCATGCTTGGTCGACGCTACATACTATATACGTATGGAGAGGAGTAGACACGCTAGCTAGTAATCAAATGAAGGAAACAGAAGATCGTCATGAACATATGCATACAGAGAGAAGTGATATCGACCACCTCTCCTTCTCCGAGATATTGGTCGAACAACAAGTTCTCGTATATCTATCCGACACTACCGGCTACATATATACAATAATTATCTCTTACAATACAATCTCCTAATTAAATTGTAGGAACACAGGGTCCACATAGTATTCTCTGTTTTCAGCGATCACGTGGTCAAGGAAGAATACCGCCAATTCCTCTTGAATTCCTCGCATACGATCTGGTGCTAGGAGTTCATCCCGCTTCCGAAACATCTAATTTGAAGAAGGGGGTCAATACATATATATATGAATAAATGAAACTCAACACAAATGATGGCAATAAAATAAAATTGTGAATATTATTGCTTACGCACTTTATATTGTTCTTCAGTGTAGCCCCGCTCATAGGTCGTGTAGCGGATGGACTCGCAAACGTAGTATCCACAGTAATTATTCCCGGATTCCTGCCACAACCACTTCACAAGAAATAGAGGTCAATCAAACTGATAAGCAAGCATGCTAAATGGTATTGATGAAACTAGCGCTTGAATCACTAGGAGATGGGCGGAACATGCTACTATAGTACTTACTTTCGGGTGATTAAATTGCAGCTTCTTCGGCAGTCCCGGAGCTTTTGTGGTGAATTTTCTCCAAACCCTGCCAGACAAAGAAAACAATTACTTGATATCAGGAAATAAACAAAGTTGCTGATATGGTGGATAATGATCGATTTAACTTACTTCTCGAGCATTTGAGTCATGTTCGCATAGTCCTGGGGATCTTTTCGTCTCGAGTCTAAGACGGTTACTACTCCCTGCTCAAGCTTAATCTCTAGGAGAATATAGTGGAAGCTGCGCATGCATGCATAAGTCATCAATTACATTACCATAACCTGGACTAATAAGGGAAACCGAATATGCACAAGACAGTAACACTCACTTGAAGTTGTAAGGAAAGAGTATTGTATCTTTGTTTTGATTTAATACCAACGATTGTAGCAAGTTGGCCTCGGCTTCTTTGGGATGTTTTTCAACCGTATATGCATCTATGAGATTTGTGTTAATGAACCCAATATCACCGATTTGTCTTATCTTCAATTCGGCGATCTTCAATCTGCATAATATAGTGAGGATAATTATAAATACATGCAATGAAAGAGCTGACCTATATAGAGAGACTTAATGACAGAAGTAGTACTACCTACAGACAGTAGCAAGTGATCGTTGTTTTATCGAGGGCCTTTTGATTGTAAAACTGGAAGAAATCCTCAAATGGAACATTCAGCAGATCAATTCCAACGAGGTCATGCTCCGGTTTAACTCTCAGCGTCAAAGTATTCATCCCATCAGACTCTCTGCAGGTTTTCATGTACCAATCATGTAGTCTTCGCATCATCATTGTTAGAGATCTTTCATCTTTGACGAGAGGCTTCCCGTAATGGTATTTGTGTTCGTCCACCTCCATGATTTCATAATGTACATCGTCGGGCAGGTAATCTCCAAGATTGCTATAACCGGGCACCATACTCAGATCATTAGCGACGATGTCTTTTGACACCTTGAGCGGGGGGCACGATTGGTTCGCTTGTTCGCCGAGCTGGGCAATTTTTTTCCCAGCTCGTCATTCTTTTAACCTTTGATCACTGACAGTACTTCCCGACCGCTCCACTTCGGCATATGTCTTTGCAAGAATGCGCTCATAGTTGCCTCTCGGCGGAGACTTTGGTGGTTTTGTCAGGGCAGCCAGAGTGCACTTTGCTTTCACCGGATCTACCTTCTCCTCCGGAGGTGGATGTTTCTTTGCTTTCACCCCTTCAAAGAAGTTTGTCACTTCGGCTCGCACGATCTTCCTGGTTTCCTCCTCGGTCCTCTCGTATGGTAACTTCTCTGGAGTCCTCAGAGAAGGACCGAATCTGTATTGCCTCCCGCCTCTGGCAGCTGTACTGCTAGACGCCAGCAGAGCAGACGGAGCGGCTGCGGCTGTCTTCTTTCCTTGCTTACGAGGCGGAGGAGAAGGACTACGACGCGCCGGAGCAGCCGCAGCGGCGGCGGGTCTCTTCCGCCCTTGCTGACGAGGCGGAGAAGGAGGAGGCTGGCTGCTCTGGCGCGCCGGCGCTGGCGGAGAAGGAGGCGGAGTGCCGCCACGCGCCGGAGAAGGAGGCTGAGTGCCCTGATCACTCGCCGGAGCAGGAGGCGGAGTGCCCTTACTCGCCGGAGCCGTCCAGTTCGGAAGCTTGATGAGCTCCTTCCGCCATAGGCATGGAGTCTTCAGAGCAGAACCCAGCCGAGTCTCCCCTTCACCGGTAGGGTGGTCAAGCTGGAGCTCCTCAAATCCCTCCGTTATTTCATCCACCATCACCCTAGCATATCCTTCTGGAATCGGCCGGCAGTGGTAGGTTGCGCCGGGTTCAGGAGGTAAAACAGAGCCAACAGCCGCCTTGACTTTAAAGTTCTGCCATTCCGCCATAAGGTGGCAATGTTGAGACTCCGTGATAGCATCCACGGGGTAGCTAGCAGGAGCCGCATGCTCCAGCTGAAGCAGCTCGGTGGAAGCCACGCTGCTTCTCTGCTGAGATGGCGGTGTAGCTTCGGGGGCAGTTTCGGCATGTCGATTGCCGTCTCGTTCCTCTAGCGCTTGAACCCTTTCGTGCAGCTTCTGAATTTGGATCTGCTCCATTTTTTTCCTCCTCTCCTGGCTTTTGTAACCGCCCGCGTCCGGAAAACCAGCCTTCCACGGAACGGAGCCTGGCGTGCCTTGTGTCCGTCTAGGGTGCTCAGGATTCCCGAGGGCCATTGTGAGCTCGTCGTTCTCTCTGTCTGGAACGAACGTCCCTTCCTGCGCTGCATCGATATATTGCTGAATCTTCTTGACTGGTATTCTCAAAAGCTCGTTCGTCCAAACGCACCTCCCTGATACAGGGTCCAAGGTTCCGCCAGCCCCGAAGAACCAAGTCCGGCAACGGTCTGTCCAGTTCATTGTCTGTGGTTCGATCCCTTTTTCAAGCAGATCATTCTCAGCCTTGGCCCACTTAGGTCGGGCTTTGAGGTAGCCACCTGACCCCGTGCGATGGTGAAGCTTCTTCTTCGCAGCATTCTTCTTGTTTGTCGCTGACATCTTCTTACTCTTTTCCGATGTCTTGTGGGCCACAAATGCGGGCCAGTGATCTCTGATCTTCTCATACCGGCCGATGAATTCTGGTGTCTCTTCTTTGTCGACAAACGTTTTCAGCTCATTCTTCCACCTCCTGAATAGGTCTGCCATCTTCTTAAGAGCATGAGACTTGATTAATTGCTCTATAACTGGCTTCTCCGGATCCTCCTCTGGCGGTAGGGTGAAATTTGCCTTCAGCTCAGTCCAAAGATCATCTTTCTGCATATCATTGACATAAGACACCTCAGGGTCTTCCTTCTTAGGCTTATACCATTGGTGGATGCTGATCGGGATCTTGTCCCTAACTAGAACCCCGCACTGAGCAGCAAATGCATCCTTTGTCCGGATGGGTTCAATCGGTTGGCCGTCGCACGCGATTGCTGTGATCTCAAACCTTTCATCCGAGCGCAACTTTCTCTTCGGGCCTCGTCTCTTTACCGCAGTTGTGCTCGATCCGGAGGGCTATAAAAAATAAGAAAGACGAGTGTTAATTAATATGTGTACATACCAAAACAATGAATGCATCAATTAGCTAGTCAGCACAGGCTTAACTAATATATTTACCTGGCCGGACTCTGTTCGGTCACCGGAGCCGTCACCACGGGCTCCTTCTTGCACCAGCATTGGGTCACCGGAGCCATCATAATCATGTCTTTCCTCCTCCACTCTTCGATCACCGTAGCCTGCTTCTTCACCCTGTTCTTCCAGACCATCATTGTCGTTAAGATACGACAAGATATCACCTTTGGCTAAGATTATGTCCCCCAACACCTCTTCTGCTTGCTCGTCTCGTCCGTGCTCCATTTTTTCTGCAAATATTACAACATGGAAATTATTACACAAACATGACAGCAGGTGGATATATTAGTGCAAACGTAGACCTAGCTTATTCCGGGTTTGGGGTGGCCTAGGCAACGCTTCAAGGGTAGGGGCGCAGCGGGAGGGGGTAGGAGATCGACATCGTTTTTTTCTAGGGTTTGGGTGTCCTCGAGAGTTTTGGTCGAGCGAGAGGGCCGGGGGGTGCTCCCGTGGTATAAGTTATCATGGTCGAGAGGGGGTATAAATATCGACCGTCCATCATGTCGAAGTTATCTGGGAGGGAGTTATATATATCGACAACGACGACATACATACATGGGAAAATAATGTTATCGGGGAGGGGGTATATCGACCCCCCCCCCCACGTGTTGAAGTTATCGGGAGGGGGTTATATCGACAACGACGACATACGTACATGGGAAAATAATATTATCGGCGGGGAGGGGGTATATCGACCCCCCCTCGTGTTGAAGTTATCGGGAGAGGGGTATATCGACGACGACAGACCCGATAAAACATAAGAAAACGAAGAAGAAATAAAAAGAGGAGAAGAAGAAAAGGAATAGAGGAGAAGATCGAAGAAAAAAAAGAAGAAAAAAAAGAGGAGAAGAAGAAAGGAATAGAGGAGAGAAGAAGAAAAAATAGAATTTTTTCTATTTTTTCTTCTTCTCTTCTATTCCTTTCTTCTTCTCCTCTTCTTTTTCTTCTTTTTTCCTCTTCTTATTTATTTCTCCTCTTCTTCATCTCCTCTTCTTCTCCTTTCTTCCTCTTCTTATTTTCCTTTTTATATGAACATATCATCATATATATGAACATACATTTTCTTTGCATATGCATATGAACATACATTTTCTTTGCATATGCATATGAACATACATACATACATTTTTCTTTCATATGAACATACATACATACATTTTCTTTGCATATGACCATACATACATTTTTCTTTGCATATGACCATTCATACATTTTCTTTGCATATGCTTTGCATATAAACATACATACATATGAACATACATACATACATATAAACATAACATACATACACAAAAAATTCTAAAAATCTGCCTAAAAAAATTATATGAAAAAAAAGCATACATCATCCATCCATCCATATAATGAACATATGCATCATCCATCGATCCATATAATCAACATATGCATATGAAAAAAAATTATATGAAAAAAATTTATATGAAGAGGATCGAGGGGACAGGGAGGAAAGGGGCTCGCCGGAGCCGGACCGAACGGGGAGGAGGGGCGGTGTCGAGGCAGGGGCGGCAGTGGAGGCGGGCGCCGGCGACGACGACAATGGTGGGGGCGGGCCGGGGCACAGGGGCGCGGCCGTGCGTGCTCGGGGACGGGGCAGGGGCACGGGGCGGCGGCCGGCGTGGGCTCGGGCGCGGGGCAGGGGCACGGGGAGACGGGGATGGCGGCCGGCGGCGGCGACGGCGACGAGGAGCGCGCGAGCGATTTGGGCAGCCTGGCGGCGGGGGCAACTGGCTAGGGAGGCGAGGGAGATGTCAAATTTTCACAAGTCCTGGTTATATAGCAAGGCCCTTTGGTCCCGGTTCGTGGCACCAACCGGGACCAATGCCACCCTTTAGTCCCGGTTGGTGCCACCAACCGGGACCAAAGGTCCCTTTTCAGCAGCGCAAAGGGCGGTGGGACCTTTGGTCCCGGTTGGTGGCACCAACCGGGACTAAAGGGTGGCATTGGTCCCGGTTGGTGCCACGAACCGGGACCAAAGGGCCTTGCACAGCGGCGTGGTGGTGGGAGTTTAGTCCCACCTGCTAGCTGAGAGAGAGCCGCACCTGTTTATAAGGTGCGGTGCGCCTGAGCTATCCAGCTCCTCTCTAAAGCAGGCTTTCGGGCCTAACCTCTCTGTACATGCCTGTGGGCCTACTGGGCCTTCTGCGGGCCTGAATCCTGGCCCATGGATGGGTTTCTAGTCGTATTCAGGCCGTCGTGGCCCAGTAGGTGGCATAATTTTTATTTTTTGCCTGTTTTTTTGTTTTCTTTTTTGCTTTATTTATTTTGTTTTGTTTCTACTTACAACAAAAAACTTATTATTTTATTTTATTTTGTTTCTAATTACTTATTTATTTTACTTTACGATAATTCTTTTTGCTATTAAAGTTTCTATCAAAAAAAGTTCTTTATGAAAATTCTTTTTGCTGTATTTAGTTTTTTTGTTTTCTTTTTTGCTATATTTATTTTGTTTTGTTTCTACTTACAACAAAAAACTTATTTATTTTATTTTATTTTATTTTGTTTCTAGTTACTTATTTATTTTACTTTATGATAATTCTTTTTGCTATTAAAGTTTCTATCAAAAAAAGTTCTTTATGAAAATTCTTTTTGCTTTTAATGATTTTGAACAGAAAATACTTCGATAATTTTAGTTGCATCAATTTTATATGATTTTAGTTTCAATAATAATAGAGGTTTCTTATAATGTTTTGAACAGAAAATACTTTGTGAATTTTAGTTTCATAAATTTTATTAAAGTTTATTTTATTTTGTCGGAACACAAGAAGTCCGGAGTTGTAATAAGTTATTAAAAATAAAAAAGATGCGCAATGCTCGTTGATTTGCTTCAAGCCTGTCGGAATAGTGTAGACTGCACTGCACATAGCTCGATGCAGTCTACCTTATTCCTCAAGGCTTGAAGCTAAGCAACGTGAGCATTGCGCCTTTTCTTCATCGTCTCTGCACTCAGGGCTTATAAACCGCTCCTAGTGCCTCTCAGCTAGCGAGGTGGGACTAAAAAACTGCTTAGTAAGAAACTCTAGTACCGGTTCGTGCCACGAACAGGTACTAAAGGTGCTCGTGGGGCCACAGCCTCATTAGTACCGGTTCGTGGCACCAACAGGGACCAAAGGGTGGAATTGGTCCCGGTTCATGCCACCAACCGGGACCAATGGCCTTGCACAGCAGCGTGGTGGTGAGTTTAGTCCCACCTCGCTAGCTAAGAGAGAGCCGCACCTGTTTATAAGGTGCGGTGCGCCTGAGCTGTCGAGCTCCTCTCTAAAGCAGGCTTACGGGCCTAACCTCTCTGTACATGCCTGTGGGCCTACTCGGCCTTCCGCGGGCCTGAATCCTGGCCCATGGATGGGTTTCTAATCGTATTCAGGCCGTGGTGGCCCAGTAGGTGGCATAATTTTTAATTTTTGGCCTGTTATTTTTCATGCATTTACTAATTATTTTGAGCTATAAGACCCTAAAATTGAAAAGCATTTCAAATGAACTCTGAAAAGGTTGAAACTTGGCATGGTATCATCATTTCATCCACATAGCATGTGCAAGAAAGTTGAGAGGGTTACGGCAAAAACTAGATGCACTTCTTGTACAAAACGGACAATGGTATCATACTTGTCTATTACAAAGTTGGCATGGTATCATCATAATAGTTGCGGGAGAAAGTCTTCACTTTTTCTTCGCTTGTGTCATTTGCTTATTGCGCCGTAACCATGGATAATCTTCATCGTTTATCAGGATGATTGGGTCAGCCTTGACTTTGAAGGGAGGAATTTCATGATACTTTTCATATTCTTCAGACATGTCTGTCTTGCCTTCCACTCCCACAATGTCCCTTTTTCCTGAAAGAACTATGTGGCGCTTTGGCTCATCGTATGATGTATTCGCTTCCTTATCTTTTCTTTTCCTCGGTCTGGTAGACATGTCCTTCACATAGATAACCTGTGCCACATCATTGGCTAGGACGAACGGTTCGTCAGTGTACCCAAGATTGTTCAGATCCAGTGTTGTCATTCCGTACTGTGGGTCTACCTGTACCCCGCCTCCTGACATATTGACCCATTTGCACTTAAACAAAGGGACCTTAAAATCATGTCCGTAGTCAAGTTCCCATATGTCCATTATGTAACCATAATATGTGTCCTTTCCCCTCTCGGTTGCTGCATCAAAGCGGACACTGCTGTTTTGGTTGGTGCTCTTTTGCCCATCGGCGATCGTGTAAAATGTATTCCCATTTATCTCGTATCCTTTGTAAGTCAATACAGTCGAAGATGGTCCCCTGGACAACGAGTACAACTCATCACAAACAGTGGTGTCACCTCTGAGACGTGTTTCCAACCAACTGCTGAAAGTCCTGATGTGTTCACATGTAATCCAGTCGTCACACTGCTCCGGGTGTTTGGAGCGCAGACTGTTCTTGTGTTCATTGACATACGGGGTCACCAAGGTAGAGTTCTGTAGAACTGTGTGTGCTTGAGACCAAGAATATCCGTCCCTGCATATTATTGAGTCCCCCCTCCAAGCGTGCCTTTTCCAGTCAGTCTCCCCTCATACCGCGATTTAGGGAGACCTATCTTCTTAAGGCCAGGAATGAAGTCAACACAAAACCCAATGACATCCTCTGTTTGATGGCCCATGGAGATGCTTCCTTCTGGCCTAGCGCGGTTACGGACATATTTCTTTAGGACTCCCATGAACCTCTCAAAGGGGAACATATTGTGTAGAAATACGGGCCCCAGAATGACAATCTCGTCGACTAGATGAACTAGGACGTGCGTCATAATATTGAAGAAGGATGGTGGGAACACCAGCTCGAAACTGACAAGACATTGCGCCACATCACTCCTTAGCCTTGGTATGATTTCTGGATCGATCACCTTCTGAGAGATTGCATTGAGGAATGCACATAGCTTCACAATGGCTAATCGGACGTTTTCGGTAGAAGCCCCCTCAATGCAACCGGAAGCAGTTGCGTCATAATCACGTGGCAGTCATGAGACTTTAGGTTCTGGAACTTTTTCTCTGGCATATTTATTATTCCCTTTATATTCGACGAGAAGCCAGTCGGGACCTTCATACTGAGCAGGCATTCAAAGAAGATTTCTTTCTCTTCTTTCGTAAGAGCGTAGCTGGCAGGACCTTCATACTGGTTCGGAGGCATGCCGTCTTTTTCGTGCAAACGTTGCAGGTCCTCCCGTGCCTCAGGTGTATCTTTTGTCTTCCCATACACGCCCAAGAAGCCTAGCAGGTTCACGCAAAGGTTCTTCGTCACGTGCATCACGTCGATTGAAGAGCGGACCTCTAGCTCTTTCCAGTAGGGTAGGTCCCAAAATATAGATTTCTTCTTCCACATGGGTGCGTGTCCCTCAGCGTCATTCGGAACAGCTAGTCCGCCAGGACCCTTTCCAAAGATTACGTGTAAATCATTGACCATAGCAAGTACGTGATCACCGGTACGCATGGCAGGCTTCTTCCGGTGATCTGCCTCGCCTTTGAAATGCTTGCCTTTCTTTCGACATTGATGGTTGGTCCGAAGAAATCGACGATGGCCCAGGTACACATTCTTCCTGCTTTTTTCCAGGTATATACTTTCAGTGTCATCTAAACAGTGCGTGCATGCGTGGTATCCCTTGTTTGTCTGTCCTGAAAGGTTACTGAGAGCGGGCCAATCGTTGATGGTTACAAACAGCAACGCGTGCAGGTTAAATTCCTCCTGTTTGTGCTCATCCCACGTACGTACACCGTTTCCATTCCACAACTGTAAAAGTTCTTCAACTAATGGCCTTAGGTACACATCAATGTCGTTGCCGGGTTGCTTAGGGCCTTGGATGAGAACTGGCATCATAATGAACTTCCGCTTCATGCACATCCAAGGAGGAAGGTTATACATACATAGAGTCACGGGCCAGGTGCTGTGATTGCTGCTCTGCTCCCCGAAAGGATTAATGCCATCCGCGCTTAAACCAAACCATACGTTCCTTGGGTCAGCTGCAAACTCAGCCCAGTACTTTCTCTCGATTTTTCTCCACTGCGACCCGTCAGCGGGTGCTCTCAACTTCCCGTCTTTCTTACGGTCCTCACTGTGCCATCGCATCAACTTGGCATGCTCTTCGTTTCTGAACAGACGTTTCAACCGTGGTATTATAGGAGCATACCACATCACATTCGCAGGAACCCTCTTCCTGGGGGGCTCGCCGTCAACATCACCAGGGTCATCTCGTCTGATCTTATACCGCAATGCACCGCATACCGGGCATGCGTTCAGATCCTTGTACGCACCGCGGTAGAGGATGCAGTCATTAGGGCATGCATGTATCTTCTGCACCTCCAATCCTAGAGGGCATACGACCTTCTTTGCTGCGTATGTACTATCGGGCAATTCGTTATCCTTTGGAAGCTTCTTCTTCAATATTTTCAATAGCTTCTCAAATCTTTTGTCAGGCACAACATTCTCTGCCTTCCACTGCAGCAATTCCAGTACGGTACCGAGCTTTGTGTTGCCATCTTCGCAATTGGGGTACAACCCTTTTTTGTGATCCTCTAACATGCGATCGAACTTCAGCTTCTCCTTTTGACTTTCGCATTGCGTCCTTGCATCGACTATGACCCGGCGGAGATCATCATCATCGGGCACTGGTTCCTCTTGATCTTCAGCAGCTTCCCCCCTTGCAGCATCATTGGGCACATCGTCTGGTTCCTCTTGATCTTCAGCAGCTTCCCCCGTTGCAGCATCACCGTATTCAGGGGGCACATAGTTGTCATCGTCCTCTTCTTCTTCGCCGTCTTCCATCATAACCCCTATTTCTCCGTGCCTCGTCCAAACATTATAGTGTGGCATGAAACCCTTGTAAAGCAGGTGGGTGTGAAGGATTTTCCGGTAAGAGTAAGACTTCGTATTCCCACATATAGGGCATGGACAACACATAAAACCATTCTGCTTGTTTGCCTCAGCCACTTCGAGAAAATCATGCACGCCCTTAATGTACTCGGAGGTGGGTCTGCCACCGTACATCCATTGCCGGTTCATCTGCGTGCATTATATATAATTAAGTGTGTCAAAAACCATTACAGAACATCATGAATAGATAATTAAGTGACCAAATTAATAGAAGTTCATCATCACATTAAAACCAAAGTACATACATGTTGGAAATATGCCCTAGAGGCAATAATAAATGGTTATTATTATATTTCCTTGTTCATGATAATTGTCTATTGTTCATGCTATAATTGTGTTATCCGGAAATCGTAATACATGTGTGAATACATAGACCACAACCTGTCCCTAGTAAGCCTCTAGTTGACTAGCTCGTTGATCAACAGATAGTCATGGTTTCCTGACTATGGACATTGGATGTCATTGATAACGAGATCGCATCATTAGGAGAATGATGTGATGGACAAGACCCAATCCTAAGCATAGCACAAAAGATCGTGTAGTTCGTTTGCTAGAGCTTTTCCAATGTCAAGTATCATTTCCTTACACCATGAGATCGTGCAACTCCCGGATGCCGTAGGAGTGCTTTGAGTGTGCCAAACGTCACAACGTAACTGGGTGACTATAAAGGTGCACTATGGGTATCTCCGAAAGTGTCTGTTGGGTTGGCACGGATCGAGACTGGGATTTGTCACTCCGTATGACGGAGAGGTATCTCTGGGCCCACTCGGTAATGCATCATCATAATGAGCTCAATGTGACTTAAGGAGTTAGCCACGGGATCATGCATTACGGTACGAGTAAAGAGACTTGCCGGTAACGAGATTGAACAAGGTATTGGGATACCGACGATCGAATCTCGGGCAAGTAACGTACCGATTGACAAAGGGAATTGTATACGGGATTGATTGAATCCTCGACATCATGGTTCATCCGATGAGATCATCGTGGAACATGTGGGAGCCAACATGGGTATCCAGATCCCGCTGTTGGTTATTGACCGGAGAGGCGTCTCGGTCATGTCTGCATGTATCCCGAACCCGTAGGGTCTACACACTTAAGGTTCGGTGACGCTAGGGTTGTAGAGATAATAGTATGCGGAAACCCGAAAGTTGTTCGGAGTCCCGGATGAGATCCCGGACGTCACGAGGAGTTCCGGAATGGTCCGGAGGTGAAGAATTATATATAGGAAGTCCAGTTTCGGCCACCGGGAAAGTTTCGGGGGTTATCGGTATTGTACCGGGACCACCGAAAGGGTCCCGGGGGTCCACCGGGTGGGGCCACCTGTCCCGGAGGGCCCCATGGGCTGAAGTGGGAGGGGAACCAGCCCCTAGTGGGCTGGGGCGCCCCCCTTGGGCCTCCCCCTGCGCATAGGGTTGGAAACCCTAGGGGTGGGGGGCGCCCCACTTGGCTTGGGGGGCAAGCCACCCCCCTTGGCCGCCGCCCCCCCTCAGATGGGATCTCCAGGGGGCCGGCGCCCCCCCAGGGCCCCTATAAATAGTGGGGGGAGGGAGGGCAGCAGCAACACAGCCCCTGGCGCCCCCCTCTCCCCCTGCAACACCTCTCCCTCCCGCTTGTGCTTGGCGAAGCCCTGCCGTGATCCCCGCTACTTCCACCACCACGCCGTCGTGCTGCTGGATCTCCATCAACCTCTCCTTCCCCCTTGCTGGATCAAGAAGGAGGAGACGTCACTGCTCCGTACGTGTGTTGAACGCGGAGGTGCCGTCCGTTCGGCACTCGGTCATCGGTGATTTGGATCACGGCGAGTACGACTCCATCAACCCCGTTCACTTGAACGCTTCCGCTCGCGATCTACAAGGGTATGTAGATGCACTCCTTTCCCCTCGTTGCTAGTATACTCCATAGTTGGATCTTGGTGATGCGTAGAAAATTTTAAAATTCTGCTACGATCCCCAACAATACATAGTTCTCATCTAACAATATATATATATAGCTCTCCAGAGCATCTAATTAATTAAACCATACATTGAAACTATGTAAAACATTTCAATGCGAAAACAAATGCGATCATAATCGCAACCAAGGTAACAATTGATCCAACGGCATAATGATACCAAGCCTCGGTATGAATGGCATATTTTCTAATCTTTCTAATCTTCAAGCGCATTGCATCCATCTTGATCTTGTGATCATCGACGACATCCGCAACATGCAACTCCAATATCATCTTCTCCTCCTCAATTTTTTTTATTTTTTCCTTCAAATAATTGTTTTCTTCTTCAACTAAATTTAACCTCTCGACAATAGGGTCGGTTAGAATTTCCGGTTCAACCACCTCCTAGATAAATAAAATTTATGTCACGTTGGTCGGTATATTTGTCATAAACAATAAATGAACCAAATAGTTATAAAAAGATAATATATACCACATCCGAATCATAGACAGGACGAGGGCCGACGGGGGCGGATACCAAAACCATCGCACTATGTAATAAGAAGGAATAATAAAAGTAACAAAATTAGACAAGTAACTATCTAAAGTAAGAATTTTTTCCTTTCAGAAAGAAGATAAGAACAAGAGGCTCACCACGGTGGTGCTGGCGACGAGATCGGCGCGGGCGATCGACGGCGGTGAGGACGGGGACGGGACGTGACAGACCGCTAAACCTAGACAAATCTCGGGGAAAATGGAGCTCGGAGGTCGAGTTTCGAGAGGAGAAAGATTAACTAGTGTGGCTCAGACATTTCATCGAACACCTCATGTGCATAGGAGGTGAGCTAGAGCACCCGAATGCCCTCCCCTCGCCGGCCAGAAAAAACAGAGCACTGTGGAGTGCTCTGCTGTGGCGATGGGGTATATATAGGGAACTCTTTGGTCCCGGTTCGTGGCACCAACTGGGACTAAAGGCCTTTGGTCCCGGTTGGTGCCACGAACCGGGACCAATGCCCCCTTTAGTTCCGGTTGGTGGCGCCAACCGGGACCAAAGGCCTTGTGCTGCCCCGCGTCAAAAGTTTAGTCCCACCTCGCTAGTTGAGCGAGCTCGAGAGTGGTTTATAAGCGCTGCTGCGCCCACTCTCTCGAACTCCTCTCAACTGCAGGCTTTCGGGCCTAACTGTTCTCTTTGCCTGTGGGGCCTACTGGGCCTTCTGCGGGCCTGAATCCTGGCCCATGGATGGGTTTCTAGTCGTATTCAGGCCGTGGTGGCCCAGTAGGTGGCATAATTTTTTTCCTCTATTTTTTTCTCTTTTGTTTTATTTGTTTTGTTTTGTTTCTACTTACAACAAAAACTTATTTATTTTATTTCTAATTACTTATGTATTTTACTTTAATTATTTTATTTTTATTTATTTTACTGCTGCTATTTTTATTTATTTTACTGCTGCTATTTTTACTTAATTTATTAAGGTTTATTATTGTAGTTACTATAGTTTATTTTATTTTATTTTTTTAAGGTTTATTTAGTTTTATTTATTTTATTAAGGTTTATTTATTTTATAAATATAAAAAAATGAACATAGATGCGCTTATAGAGAAAATTCAACCTAAATTCATAATAAATTTCTATGAAATTTACTGTGAATTTAGGTCAAATTCCTTGTATAAGGGCATCTATTTTCACTTTAAGAGAAGCTCAACAAGGCAGAGAGGGACGGGCTTATAAACTGGTGTGAGCGCCCTTCGGTTGGCGAGGTGGGACTAAACACTGGCCGCAACTAGGACCAGCCCTTTAGTCCCGGTTTGTGGTAGGAACCGGGACTAAAGGGTGGTGGGCCAGGAGCGTGGCCCATTGGTCCCGGTTTGTCCCACCAACCGGGACCAACGGGTCCGGACGAACCGGGACCAATGCCCCCACGAGGCCCGGTAGGCCCCTGGCCGCACGAACCGGGACTAATGTGAATATTGCCCTGTGACCAAAGCTCAGTTTTTTACTAGTGATTGCCTGGTTGAATAAATACGGGAGAGATCGTTAGTCGTTGCCATGCGATGCTTCTTCGAGCTGTACAGAACTCGTAATCGTGAGCATTTTCTCGAGTCCTTTTCCTCCTCCGGGTCAGTCTTGAGATTCTCTGTGCTCGTACGTAGCCCGGTCTTCTATATATGACACGGCGGCATAGCATCAACGTAAGCTCGTGAGGAGCGCTCTGTGTGCCCAAGACATCCATCGATGGAGGGAGCCCCCATGACGCCGGTGACGGCTACGCGCCACCGTAGTAGTGCACGATTCCGGCCCCCACGAAGGCGACAAGCCTAGCTAGGCCGGCGGTGGTGGGGGCGGCGGGCCATCGACGACGTGCGCTTCGGCCGATATGGCCCCTTCCCGATGCATCCCGTACGCCCGGGATGCCTGCCCAGCGGATGTACCCATCCCGTGCCACTACCTTTCCTTGTTCGTTGCACTTTGCTCCCGCCGTCGCTCTCGCACCGATAGCAGTGTTAGTGTAGCACACACCACCACAGCGGATAGGACACACAACAACCGTTAACCTTTCTTATTTCAAGTTGAAATCATCATTACCCGTGATGTACTTGGTAGGATGTGTGCATCCCCACACTACACATCCACCTTGCATTGCACCGGAGAACACATACGCATACACCATGTAGAGAGGCCCGCAGGCACAAAATGGGTACTCAACCATTCAAGCAGAAGGCCATACATACCGTATTTCTCAAAGCATTGGATGGAGGTGGATGGAGGTGGTTGCGGACTTGTGGTTGTGCCGTCGCCATAACAGTGCTTCTACCATTATGCAGGTCAGGTTAGTGGAGTGATAATTAGTCCCTGATATACCATTGTTTAGTGCTCATAATTGAAGCCTAGGGCAGCTTGCCCCCTATTAGCCTCGAGCAAATCAGGATTTAAGAAATACCCACGGACAGGGACTCCCTAGCTAGCTACTAGCTAGGTAGCTCCATCACTCTAGCCAATTGACAGTGTGAGTGACCATTAGGATTTGTCACGTCACTAGTGCAGAACCAGGCTTTAGCGCCGGTTCGTAAGGGCCTTTAGTGCCGGTTCCACAACCGGCATTAAAGAGTGGGGACTAAAGCCCCCCCTTTTAGTACCGGTTCATCACGAACCGGCGCTAAAGTACAACCACGTGGCACGAGTCAGGCCCGGGTGCGTGGTACTAAATGTTTGGGGTGTTTTGGTATTATTTTTTATTTTTCCTTTAATTTTGTGTTTTCAATTTAATTTAGTGATTATTTTAGTTGTTAAATCATTAGGTGAAAGTACCGCAGATTAGTTTCGACTGGATGCATGTGGATCCTAGCTAAGTGATCAAGTATGTGCCATATCCATATTATACTTGATCACTTAATATCACCTATAATTAAGTGATCAAGTATAATATGGATATGTCACATACTTGATCACTTAGCTAGAATCCATCCAGCTGAAACTAATCTGCGATTTCTTTTATAAATGATATAATAACTCATCATCATCATCATCATATTAATATAAAAACTCTTGCATCATATCATCAACAACAGTAAATTAGCTAGCTAAAAATCATCATAGTCGTCATTACCACTGTTTAATCATCATAGTCATTACCGCTATCTAATCAGCACCAACACTAGCTTAAAGAAAAAACATTCACTTGTACCAGAAGCAAAGATACCATCGAGTTCAACATGGTCATCATATTATAAGCGTTCATAACACCACAAAAGCAAATCACCCTTTGAGATTAAGTTCATGACGAAGAACACGGATATGAGAGGACAAAAGTACTAAGAGCATGAACTAGCTAAATCACTCTTGCTGCTCTCTCTCAGGTAAAATAGCATAGAACATGTATAGCTCTCCTGATTCATCATACTGGAGCATGCAGATGAACCTGTCTCCTAATTGTGGGCTGCGCTTCTCATTGCTGCCCCCTAGTACTTCTCTTGGATCGTTAACAATTTTTCTCCAATCTTTCACTATTAAGCATTCATCGCTTTTAGAAATCCTGAATGCACTCATGTGCAATGTAGGATATCTTGGTCGTAAGCTAACCATTGATATGTGACCTTTAGTCTCGATCCACTGAGGCACAACTGTCATCGGGAGTCCCTGTTGAAGAACATCGTATAGTAATTAATATACTTAGCAATGAAAGTTTAGCAAAAAAATAATGTATGCAAAAGATGCACTGAGGACAAATAGTAAAAATCTTACCATCTTTCGTAAATAGATGTGACCGTAGTTCAATACGATCACTATTGGTTGCACGTTTTGAGTACTAACATTTCTAAGTGCAGGAAGAAAATTTGTCTTAACAGTATGAAGATTCTCAAGCCATGAAACATAATGACTTATCTCCTTGCAGTTTAGTTGAAAGTATAACCATGCTCGGTCTTCAGGTAAACTCTCTTTACCTGCATAGTTTCCATAGCACTGAAACCTATCTTATCCAAGACAAAAATTCTTGCATGGCATGGGATGCGCTAGTAGAATAGTGAAAATTTAAAATTATAAGTTGAAGCAAATGAAGCATATATAAGTCATGCTTAATTACGAAAAAAGACTTGTCGTTGTGACTTACTGTATCCACTTTGAAGGTCTCATCCAGCTTGATGCTGAAGCGCCTATCATCAACAAGGAAATTTCTGTCGCACAAGCCGCGCTGGTCTTCACAGTATTCGCACTTAATGAAATCTTTTTCGTCGTCAGACGACATTTCCTATGTTCATATAGGTGAAACACTAAACACTTACTAGTTCTATTAATTCAACTAATTCAACTACTTCTATTAGTTCAACTAGTTCTATTAATTCAACTAATTCAACTAAGCATTTAATAAAAATAAACTTGTTTTATTAATTTTCTTACTAAAATAAAGTAGCTAGTTCTATATAGTAATATTTTAATTAGATCATCAAATCTCAGATATCTAAATTTTCTTACTAAAAATAAACTAGTTCTATTAATTCAACTAATTCAACTAAGAATTTACTAAAAATAAACTAGTTCTATTAATTTTCTTACTAAAATATATATATAAAGTAGCTATAGATAGTAATATTTTAATTAGATCATCAATCTCATATACCTAAATTTTCTTACTAAAAATAAACTAGTTCTACTAATTCAACTAGTTCAACTAAGCATTTACTAAAAATAAACTAGTTTTACTAATTCAACTAGTTCAAATAATCTTATATACCTAAATTTTCATACTAAAAATAAACTAGTTATATTAATTCAACTAGTTCAACTAAGCATTTACTAAAAAATAAACTAGTTATATTAATTCAACTAGTTCAAATAATCTCATATACCTAAATTTTCTTACTAAAAATAAACTTGTTCTATAAATTTTCATACTAAAAATAAACTAGTTATATTAATTCAACTAATTCAAATCTCATATATATACCTAATTAATATCTAGCTAATTCATCTAAAATTGACATTAATATTTAACATCTTTTCCATATAATTCATCTAACAATAACATTCTAACATTCTTATCTACGTAATTCATCTAACATTAATCTAAACAACAGAAAATAGAAAATAAGTATAAAAAAAATGTGTGTGTGAGTGTGTGTGTGTGTATGTGTATGTGTTTGTATGTGTGTGTGTACGAGCGGGGGGCGGCGGCGTACGGGCGGCTGCGCGAGACGGCGATGCGACGAGGACGGCACGACGACGGGGGGCGGGCCGGGGGCGACGGCGCGATCGAGACGGTGACGTAGTATGGGGCGGCGGCGACGGGCGCCAGGGGCGACGGTAGTGACGGCGTACGACGGGCGGCGGGGGCGACGGCGGTGACGGCGACGACGGGCGGCGAGGGCGGCGGGGCCGGCGAGGGTGGCGCCGATGGGCGACGGCGCGGCGGCGACGGCGATGTCGCGTGAAGAAGTTGGAGAAGAAGTGGGTCGATGAAACTGATTTTTTCGTAAGTGTCATATATATAGGAGGGGCCTTTAGTACCGGTTGGAGCCACCAACCGGTACTAAAGACCAATTTTCGTCAGGTCAAGCGGCGGAAAATGGTCCCCTTTAGTACCGGTTCGTGGCTTGAACCGGTACTAAAGGCCCACGCATTAGTACCGGTTGGAGCCACCAACCGGTACTAATGGTTGTGCGCTGCCATCAGCGGTGCACAATGTTTAGTCCCACCTCGCCGAGCGAAGGGCAGCCGCACTGGTTTATAAACCCAGTCGCGGCTGCTCCTTCGAACTTCTCTATATAGCAGGCTTCTGGGCCTAACTTCGGCGCGCTGCCCTGTGAGCCTGCTGGCCCTTCTGGGCCTGCATTTGCAAACCCTAGGTCTGGCAGGCCCACTGGGCAGCGCCCTAACAATTTTTTTATATAATTTTCTTCTATTTACTTCGGAGTAGTTTTTTTGCTGTATTTAGTTTCTTTGTGAATATAACAATTTTTTATATTTTTTTTCTTTTCTGCATTATTTATTTTCTGCTATTTATTTTTGAGTAATTTTTTTATATAGTTTTTGTCTTTTCTGTTTTATTTATTTTCTGTTTTATTATGATGCATACTGAACGCAAAAATAGGCTGGAGTTCAAATAAGTTAAAAAAACATAAGTGCCCGTGTAACAGATGAGTTCTCGTCCAAAACCCTGATATTCTGAAAAAGATTGTCCAGTTTGTACACGAGGTGCGTCCAGTTTTCACCGTGACCCTCTCTACTCTTTTGCACATGCTATGTGGGTGAAATGATGATACCATGCCAAGTTCCAACATTTTCAGAGTTCATTTTGTAGTGATTTTCAATTTCACCGTCATTTAGCTCTCTAAACAAATCGATAAATGACTGAAAAACAGCAAATGATGTCAGAACATGTTGAAATTGATGACGTCGCTTTGAATGATGCATACTGAACGCAAAAATAGGCTGGAGTTCAAATAAGTTTAAAAAACATTGAAGTGCCCGTGTAACAGATGAGTTCTCGTCCGAAACCCTGATACTCCGAAAGAGATTGTCCAGTTTGTACACGAGGTGCTTCCAGTTTTCGCCGTGACCCTCTCTACTCTTTTGCACATGCTATGCGGGTGAAATGATGATACCATGCCAAGTTCCAACATTTTCAGAGTTCATTTTGTAGTGATTTTCAATTTCACCGTCATTTAGCTCTCTAAACAAATCGGTAAATGACTGAAAACAGCAAATGATGTCAGAACGTGTTGGAAATTGATGACGTCGCTTTGAATGATGCATACTGAACGCAAAAATAGGTTGGAGTCCAAATAAGTTTAAAAACATTGATTATCATAAAAAATACATTGATTATCAATGATCTTTTTGTGTACAATCTGAATTGTCAATATGAGTCCTCAACGGTTTAGAAACCGGTGATGACTCATATTGCGACCACAAATTCTACACATAGAGTTCAAACAAGACCAAGTGCTTGTGATAGTTTGAGAAGTAACATATTTAAGGTGGTAAAAATCTTGCTAGGGGAGCGAGGTGGGACTAAAAACAGCCTGCCACAACCTCTTTACTACCGGTTCGTGCCACGAACCGGTACTAAAGATGCTGGCCGGGCCCCATTCTCTTTAGTACCGGTTCGTGGCATGAACCGGTACTAAAGATCTCCTCCCGCCTAGCCGTTTGAGCCCGCACTAATGTGTCTCATATTTGACCCTTTTTCTACTAGTGAGTCAGGAATTCAAGGGTGTAGTAAGGCGGGCTTTACAAATTTACGTGCATGTGGCCAGAGCAGAGTAGGGAGAAAACGATGAGGGGAATTCAAACATGATCTGAGCTCAATTGGTCTTTGGAATGCCAGTGGCAATGATATGTAATTTTGCTCATCCCAAAGAAAAAGGCAACAACCGGTTCGGACTTGGGACAATGACAGAAAGTGGTTAAACGACAGCACTAACACAAAAGCATACTGCCACTGCCATTCCAAACCACAACACTCATGTGAACTCCTAATGAAATTGATAGAATGGAGCAAGTAGCATACTGCCATATAAAGTTTACATACAACTAACCATTTGTATACTACTTGAAGATGACCTCAAGTACTAATTATAATCAGTACAAGTTTCACTGCATGGCAGGCATATGTTTGTGATTCTGCTGATGTCAAACTGAAAGCAATACTACAGGGTCCGGCCAGAGCAAAGTACAGCATATACTTGTAGAAGTAATAGGGTAGATAGCTACGGAGTATCTGTTCCGGAATCTGGAAATGTTCTTTTGGCCTCATGTTGGAGCCAACACAAATGCTACAGGTGTCACATGAGGTTTTGGGCCTTTGCATTTCAGATAAACAGTCTCTGTCGAATCATTTTTCGGAGCTTGAAATTTTATTATCGGTCTTATATGCATGGAAAGAAAATAAACAGCAGACCTGTGTGTGTGTGTGTGTGCAGAAAAACAGGGCAAAAGCAATCCTTTCCTGATCATTGTCTGGCCAATTATTTTCTACTTGTGTCACCTCATTGCCACTCCATGATATGAATATGAGGTTCCGCCGCCCCCTGCCTGCGGCGCCGTCCCGCCCCGACCCAGCCATGGCCTGGTCCGGCGACCACTCGCAGAGGCCTGCGGAGGTGTTCACGGTGATCCACGGGTCGCCTGCCATGCATCAGGAGGCCGCACTGCTGGGCTCGTACACGATGGTTGCGTGGTTAGACCGAGACCTGCGGGCAAGCACGCAGGACATCGCCGCTGCCATCGCCTTCGAGCTGGGCGCTCTGACGGACGATGTCTCTGTCGTCAAGCACTTTCCGGAGGCTTACCTCGTCAGGTTCTTCCACCAGCATCACTGCATCGACGCGACAGGGCGCCGAGACCTGCCGTTCCGCGAGACGAGACTGCAGCTGCGCCCTTGGAGCATGGAGGCTCACTCCAGGAGCGTCGACCTCGTCCACCATGTTCGGCTGTGCCTGGATGGTCTCCCGCTGCAGGCGTGGGACGACCACGCCGTCGCGCAGGCCATCGGGCCCGGCTGCTCCATCGACTACATCGAGGCAGCCTCGAGGCTCAAGATGGACTGCGAGGTGCTGGCGGTCTGGGCGTGGACTGCTTCACCGGCCAACGTCCCGCGCGTCAACTGGGTGACCCTGCCGACGCGTGCGGGCGACGAACCGGCGTTCGGACGGCGCGGCCGGGAGCGGCGGGTCATCATCCATCTCTCGATCCACGAGGACCCGACACAAGGCCCCAGGGTTGTGACCAAGGGATACAACTTCCAGAAGGGTGTCGTCAACGGCGAGCGACAGGCCCGAGACCCGCGGGGGCGCATCTCCCGCCCTGACAACAACCACCGGCGTGACCGCGACGATGACCAAGACAGGCGCCGTGAAGACAGGGACCGTAGGGGGCGCGACGACTCGCGCAACAGGGAAGGATGGGCCGCGCGCATCAGGCGCAGCCTGTCCAGGCAGCCGCGGGACTCCTCACGGGACCATGGTCGCGGTGCTGGGCGCGAGGAACGCCGGGGTGCTGCTGGCCGCGACCGCGACGGCCGTCGCCGCGCCGTCGTCGCTGCACCGCATGCATCTGCTGTCTTGCTGGGCTCCGGCTCCTCCGGCGCGGACGCGGCCCGTGTCATGGAGATGCAGCCTCTGCTGACCCTGCCGCTGGAGGCTGAACGTGGGCGCAGCGTCGCGCGACACCCCTCACCACGCGCTGCCCGGCGTCGGTCTCAGGAGAGCCTCACGCCACCAGTCTCGCCTCCGCTGTCGCCAACTACCGTCCTTCCGCCGTCTCCGAGGTCCATGAGGAATGAAGCCCGGTCGGTTGCGCTTGTGCCGAACATGCCAAGCCCGGCGCTGCTCGAGCTTTGCTCTCCCCAGATGCTGCTCCTGCCTGTTCCGTCGCCTTCCAGGCCGCCGGGCTTTGAGGCCTCCCCAACGCGACCCCTGTTGTCCAGTGGGCTGCTGCGCCGCACTCCTTCGCCTGTGCGGCATCGTAGGGTTGCTGTCGGTGCGGTCGGCCTCCAGTGCCTTGCACCCCTGTTTGAAGATCGCCAGGAAGCCATCCTGCCCACACCCACCCCTGCTCTAACGCCACCCCGAGCTCCTGCTGCACGCAGGAAAACCATGGCTAGTGTGACCATCTCCAGGGTTGGCGGTGCTCTTTCGCTGCACAAGACGCGGGCGGCAAGCCGCCCCAGGGCCACGCCGGTGGCTACAGCGGCAGAAATTCTGGTCCGTCGCTCCCTCGGCATCGTCAAGGATGGTGAGGACGTGACTGCTGCAACCCTTGATGCCTTCGCGGAGCGCTTCAAAGCGCATCTATCGTCGGAGGTGATCACGGCCATGAGGGGGCTTTTTAAGCTGGACGACGCGAATGCGCATGCTGTGGAGGAGGCCCTCCTGTCGCATGGTGGGGGTGGCGCGCTGGACCTGGAGAGGGCCGATGAGGAGGCCGAGCTCCAGCAGGCTGCAACCTAAGCAGTTTTGCTCAAAACTGGGGTTGATCTTGTTAAATGTTAGTACAACCAAATGCATGTCCTCGGGTGTCTATGTACTGGGTCCAAGGTATCTCTAGAGTAGAAGTTTGTGTGCGTGCTGGCTACATGCCTAGTTTCAAGTCTGTGGAGTTGCTGTTGCATCTCAGGGAGTCTGCTATTGTAACCGGGTGCAAGCAGTCTGTTGCTGCTCCTGCCATTATGCCAAGCGCTATTGTGGTCGTCCCAGCTCATGATACATGCATATGCTCCAGGGATCTCATGTTTAATCATGTTAGCTCAACCGATCAACTTCTTGAGCTGGAATGTTAGGGGCCTTAACTGCCCGGATAGGCGGTCCACAGTTAACGCAACCATTGCTTCCTCGTCCTGCCATGTGGTATGTCTCCAGGAGACGAAGCTTGACAATATCGACCAGTTCACGGCCGCGTTTTTGGGGGGCCATAGGTTATGCAGCTTTGCGCAACGCCCGGCAAATGGCACGAGGGGGGGCATCCTCCTGCTTTGGGATGATCTCTTGCTGGAGATGTCCAACATCACCTTTACAACCTATTGCCTCTCAGCCATGGTTCGTGTCAGGGATTCGGGCGTGCGATTTAAGATCACAACCGTCTACGGCCCGACCGACCCTTCGCTCAAAGATGCGTTCTTTGCCGAGCTCATTAGCCAGAAGCCGCCTGTTGGGGTCGCTTGGATCGCCTCCGGGGATTTCAACCAGATTTATCGGGCAAGGGATAAAAACAAGCGGAACGTTAACACCAGTCGAATCAACCGGTTCCGTGCAACTCTCAATAGTTGTGAGCTTAAAGAAATCCACCTCCAGAATAGGAGGTTCACCTGGAGCAACGAGAGGGCAAACCCAACCCTGAGCAAGCTTGACTCCTTCTTTCGCAATGCGGACTGGGACACCACCTTCAACGACCACGTGCTCCATGCACTTTCTTCATCCCTATCCGACCATTGCCCGCTCCTGCTCGCCGATGATAAGGGTCCTAGGAGGCCTAAGACTTTCAAATTTGAGAACTTTTGGACTTCTATGCCCGGCTTCAGTGAGGTGGTCCAAAAGGCCTGGGTCGAGCCCGTTGAGCACACCGAGCCACACATTATCCTTTTCCACAAGCCAAAGAAAACGGCGATGCGCCTCTCACAGTGGAGTAGGGGTCTCTTCTCTAAAGCTAAGGTCCATCTCCATGCCGCCCTCTTGGTGATCCTACGCCTCGACATTGCTCAGGAGAGAAGGCTGCTCTCCCCCGAGGAGCTCGACCTTCGGGCTAGGCTCAAGAGAAGGGTCATAAGCCTGGCTGTGCTCGAGAAAGCACGCAAGAAGCAATGTGCCAGAATTGCAAACATCAAAGAAGGTGATGCCAACACAAAGTTCTTTCATCGCCGGGTTAATGCGCGAAGGAGGAAAAACCACATTCACCGTATCATGAATGATCAAGGGTGGGTGACCGAGCACAACGCCAAGGAAAAAATAATTCACGACCATTTCTCGCATATAATGAAAAGGGGAAGTGCAAGCACAAAGGACTTCAATTGGGAGGAACTTAACCTGGAGTCGCATGACCTACAGGAGCTTGACTCTCCCTTCTCCGAGGAGGAGGTCATCGAGGCAATAAATAGCATGCCTAGCGACAAGGTGCCTGGGCCGGATGGCTTCACCGGCCTCTTCTTCAAGAAGTGTTGGGGCATCATCAAGCACGACCTCATGAGGGTGATTCAATGCTTTGACTCCCTCCACACAACAAATCTTCACCGGCTCAATTCTGCGAATGTTGTGCTGCTTCCCAAGAAGGATGGGGCGGAGAGCATCGTCGATTATAGACCCATCAGTCTCATTCATGGAATCGCCAAGATCATTGCAAAAGTGCTCTCCATAAGGCTTGGACCGCATATGTCCACCCTCGTCTCCAACGCTCAAAGTGCTTTCATCAAAACACGGAGCATCCACGACAACTTCATGTATGTTCGAAACCTCGCGCGGCGCCTTCACAAGAGCAAGACCCCCTCCCTGCTATTCAAGTTGGACATTCGCAAGGCCTTTGACTCTATCAAATGGGAGTATTTGCTTGACCTCCTTCGGAGACGAGGTTTCCCAAGCAAATTTCGAGAGTGGATTGCGGCACTCCTATGTTCCTCATCTTCGAGGATCCTCTTGAATGGAGTACTTGGTGCTCCCATCAAGCACGGCCAGGGGCTACGCCAAGGGGACCCCGTCTCTCCACTCTTGTTTGTCATAGCTATTGACCCCCTACAGTGTATCCTCGACATAGCGACAAAAAAGGGGCTGCTTCATAAGCTCCGAGGGAGAGGTGTCATGGTGCGTACCTCCCTCTATGCGGACGACGCAGCCGTGTTTGTAGCTCCGATTAAAAGTGATGTGGACAACCTTGCGACTATTCTGAGAGGCTTTGGGGATGTCACCGGTCTGTGCACCAATTTCCATAAGAGCTCGATGGTTCCGATTCGGTGCGGTAACCTTGACTTGGGGCAAATCACCCAAGGGCTGCCGGCTGTTAGGGCCTCCTTCCCACTATGATATTTGGGCCTACCACTCTCTGTGTGGAAGCTAAATATCGTTGACTTGCAATTCCTTGTGGACAAGGTGGCAAGCAGATTGACAACATATGAGGGCCAGAACATCACCACCATTGGGCGCGCGGCTCTTGTCAAGTCGGTGCTCGCTTCCCAAATGATCTACTTCATCACGCCGCTTGTCATACAGCCCACCATCCTCCAAAACATCGACAAGCTTGAGAGGGCCTTCCTGTGGTCTGGGTCAGATAAGACAACCGGGGCAAAATGCAAGATCAATTGGGACATTGTTTGTCGGCCGCTTGCTTATGGTGGGCTTGGGGTCCTAAACACCAATAAGTTCGCGCGGGCCTTGAGACTGCGGTGGCCTTGGTATGAATGGAAGGAGCCAACAAAATTGTGGGTTGGGAGAGGTAACCCGTGTGATGAGGAAGATCTCAACTTCTTCTATGCTAGCACCACAATCAAGGTCGGGAATGGGGCGAAGACACCCTTCTGGGAATCCCCTTGGCTTCTTGGGCGCAAGCCCAAGGACATTGCTCCTCTCATCTACGAGTCTTCATCGCGGAAACATTGGAAGGTACGGGAGGCCCTCAAGGAAAACGCGTGGATCCTCAAAATCAGGCCACCTGCGGTTGTTTCCACCGAACACGTAGCACAATTCTTCACCCTTTGGATGCTTCTGCATGAGGTGCATCTTGAGGAGCTTGCTGAGGACGACATAGTATGGAAACACGCGGACTCTGGGCATTACTCTGCGGCCTCTGCTTACAGGGCACAATTTTTGGGTTTGGTCCTCTCCCCCATGGACCAAATGGTTGGAAGCCTTGGGCCCCACCGAAGGTCAAGTTCTTTGCTTGGTTCGCACTGCAAGATAGAATTTGGACCGCCGATAGACTGGCTAAGCGGGGTTAGCCAAATTGCGGCCCTTGCCCCTTGTGCAGGGGAGTGCAAGAATGTGGAACACATCTATTCTTCAGATGCCGCTTCACGTTGAGGCTTTGGCATTTGGTTATTCAGAAATTTCTCATACACGACATGGACACGTCGGCATGGAGCTCCTTCGACTCAGTCAAGACATGGTGGGCGAGCATGAGCGCCATGGGCACCACCAACCGAAAAGCGAAGGCCTCGATCACCATGCTTGTGTCGTGGGTCATTTGGAATGAGAGAAACGCAAGAGTGTTCCGGCATAAGAGCAAGCCTCCGCCAACTCTACTCAACACCATCATCGACGAGGCAAACCTTTGGATCACCGCTGGGGCAAAGAAGTTAGGGTCTTTTCTATTGCGAGAATAATTGTCATGCTGTATTCTGGGGTGTGTGTTGTAACAAACTCTCCTCTCCTTATTTAATATATGAGGCAAATCTTTTGCCTCCGTTTTAAAAAAAAATATGAGGTTCATTTGTCCACATGAGCTGTTGATTATTCACTTCAAACAGGGACCTAGTGCAAAGGAACATAGAGCAGTTTCCATCTGGATAGGATAACCATGCCATGGCAATGACGTGAAGCAAGATTCACCAAATCAGCTAGTGCCTGTAGGTCAAGTTTTCTTCCAAGCCACACCAAACCAGCTATCATGCAACATTGCTTGTAGCAGAGATGGTTCAGTTCATCACTCCATGACACTAACAGTGTGATTTAAGAAGTAGCCACGGACAGGACTCCCTAGCTAGCTATATATGTAGCTCCATCACTCCATGATACTAACAGTGTGATTAACCATTAGCATTTGTCACATCCTGCCTTGCAAGAGGCTATCTAGGTATTCAAGAGCGTAGTGGTAGCCTTTACAAATTTAGGTGCGTGTGGCCAGGGGTAATATGCATGCAGGTACTGAAACTGTGCAGCAGAGTAGGGAGAAAACGATGAGAGGAATTCATAGGTGAGTTGATCTGTGGAATGTTAGTGGTAATCTCAAAGAAAAGTCGTTATCTCGAAGGTAGTAAAGTAGTGATTTAAATGCTTTTATATTTCTTTACAGAGGGAGTACTAGTTTTGCTCATCTCAAAGAAAAAGCCAGCTACTAGTTGGGACAAGGACAGAAAAGTGGTTAAACACCAATACTAAAACAAAGCATCCATGCCTATGTGAACTTCAAATGAAATTTATAAGATGCAAGCAGCTTACTGCATGCCTTGTAAAGTTCTCATATAATTAACCACTTATATGCTCCTTGAAGACGACCTCAAGTACTAAATAGAGATCTCTACTAAATATAAGCACTACAAGTTCTACTCCATGACAGGTATGCGTTTGTGATTCTGCTTATGTCAAACTGAAAGCAATACTACAGAGTCTGGCCAGAGCAAACTACAACATACACTTGTAGAAGAACTAGGTTAGATAGCTACACAGTATTTGTGCCGGAAGCTGAAAATGTTGTAAGGTGCCACGTCAGACTTCAGGCCTTTGCATATCTGATAAACGGTCTCTGTCGAATAATTTTCATTTTTTGGGTTTTATTTATTCGTCGCCATGGGCAGATAATATGGACAGCGCGATTACATGTGTATCGCGAGACAAGCAGGAAAAGCAGGGCAAAATCAATCCTATCCTGACCATCCTGTCTCGCATCTTTTTTCGAACTTTTACAACTCATTAGCACTGTATGATAAGAATATAAGGTATGTTGTTCACATATTATTATTTTCGGAAAGGAGGTTCAACCCCCGACCTCTGCACCAATCGATGCATGCAGCCATCTTTATTAATTATTCCACAAAGGTCTGACAAGAACATACGTCAAATCACCCGAAGTCACCACTCACACCTACAAATTCGATAATAAGGAGTGCTCTCACTCTCCATATCTAAAACCGGTGTCATCGCCGATCCATCCACATAACGTATCAGGACTAACAGCCGGTGTAGCAGACCTAAAGCGCATATCACATGCATACGTTTTAGAAGCCGCCATCTTCATCGGACCACTGACCCATCTTCAGGAGAGAGATCCGCATCATTTTTGCCAGTCCAGACATCTGTCGACGCCACCACGGCGCCCGACGGCGCCACCGCCCTGCGCTTGTCCGTCCAGACGGGAAGACTCTGGAAGATCTGTCGTGCGTAGCACCTGTCAATTAGGCATGACTCAGCGTCATGACTTGACAGCTTCACTGAAGCTCCGTGCAAGACGGGGCCGCTCCTCCTCCTGCCTCTGTCTTCGCATGAAGTGCTGATTTATTCACTTCAAACAGGGGCCTAGTACAAAGAAACATACACCAGTTTCCATCTGATGATCATTGCTCTGGCAAAGCAGTATAAAATCACGGTTGTTCTTCTATGTAAATAAAAATTCTGTAGGTGGTACTAGTGCCAGCTGGTCAAGTTAGCGGCGACGGTTCAGTTCATGGCCACTTTCAGTAACTGTATAGCTAATCATATACTCCTAGATGGAATCAGATTGGGAAATGAAAGTACAGAGCTGAAAACTGTCTGCGAACCGAGACACCTACTCGGCAAAATTGATACGTCTTGTCTTCAGAAAAACACTACGAATGTTAGTGTTGTTAATCAGCTAGTGTTTACTTTTTAGTTACTGTATTATGAGTATATTTTTTACATGCGTGATGGGTGTCATCTGTTTCTGTGGTAACAACGTTTCTACCTGCTAAACGTTTTTATTATTTAGATTTGAATCTTTTCCATGGCCTAGTTAAATTAATAAGAGGATAATGTACTACTCTGCTTTCCTCTAACGATCATTTCTGTGCTGTCTCCTCCTTTTGCTAATTGCCACTTGTTGTGATGGCTGCTTGACTCTTCTAAAAGGCATCTCTTGTACTAGTCGTGCCACTACTTGATGACTTGAACCGTAGTAGTCCTCATTTAGATTTGCTTCACGCCAAAACTCCAGCAAGCTGCCGCCACATACGCTGTTCCATTACAGAATCCAGATACGGTGATGCCAGGAGTAAAGCAGGGAACCCTTATCATTAGCGCCCAAAGCCACCCAGCGCGCACCAACACAATGTGGATGTGCGACTTGTGGGTGGGCAGTGCAGTGCTAACAAGGAAGGAATCCCTGGCGCACACAAACACATGATACATCCATGGCAAAAGCAGAGGGAAACATCCATCTGCCCAAAGAGACGAAATGTGCGCGCATGCCACGGGCCAACAAACTCTGTAATATCTTAACCTCTAAGCCTCCATCCATGGCATTATTCTGCATGCAAAATTGGATTCGATAGAGCAATCTTATATCTGAGATGCCAACTTGGCATGTATAGTAGTATAATAACAACATGGAAATCGCGAGATCTCTCGAGTCTTTGGGACTTTGACTGCCATAAAGGCCAGTGTCACACGGAAGCTTCCATGCGTGGGTCTGCAGGTGACGAGCCACCGGTCGTTTGGCAGCACTCGGATAACGGGCCGTGTTTATCTATCATCAGGAGGACTTTGCGAGCAAGTCTCGTAACACCGCGAGTCGCCGATCGCTGTCGCCCGAGATCGGGTGCCTTCATCGGAAATGGTTCAACTTTAGATCCTTTCTTTTCTATTCTCTCTCTCTCTCTCTCTCTCTCTCTCTCTCTCTCTCTCTCTCTCTCTCTCTCTCTCTCTCTCTCTCTCTCTCTCTCTCTCTCTTTTCAGAAGGCAGGAAGGGGAGATGTGGTGCATCCATCCATCATCATAATATATATAGAAAATGTGGGTGTGGATTCGAGTGAGTGACGGGCGATGGCGATGGCGACTACATTCGCGTAAAGAAGAGGAGGAGAGGAGGGCCAGGACTGCACGATGGCACCGTCCATGGGGAAAGATAAGAGCTTGATAGCCCCCGCCACTGGTTTGGTATGTTTTTGCTGCTCTCAGCCTTGAGTGATGGGGATGGCCTCATGCTTGATGCCAGGACTATTGATATGCTCTCAGTAACCCATCGTTCATTCATGCAAGGGCCATATAAAATCATTCCAAATTTGAGCTACATGTAAAATCAGTCCAAAGTTGATCCACAAAGATGGCCTGTGTTCGAAACTGAAGCCACTCCTTAGCTTACTTGTCTCACTTAGACTGTCTAACTCAAAGTGTGCTTTAAGCTACTAGGGAAACCATTGCAGCATTAACCTTGTCTGACATGCATGCGTGGCTCACTTAATTAATATTGAATAATTCTCTGAGGTAGCCTTGCAGGGGCGATGCTCACCTGGAGCTGCATGTGGATATGAAATGGCTCCTAAATGCACTGCACTTGCTTAACAGCCTGATTAAATTAGGTTCTTTCTAGCACAAAAAAATACTAGCTTTTCAGTAATGCCAATTCAGTTGACCGCTCATCAGATTTTTCTGAGCCAATTATTAATCAGCAGAATTATTGTTAGGTAGTTCCAACTAAACAATCATCGGATGGAGAGCAACTAAGTATGCATGCATGATCAGCTTATCTTAGTCTATGCACTTGTTGATGCATCACGTAGTATTTGTTTTAGGAGAAGCAACGAATAAGGATGTGCTCAAACTAAAGGAAGCATCGACGAAAGCCACCCTGGCCTGTTGAACTGGAATGTACGGAGGGGAACCAGATTAAGCTTTAATTTGATGGTTAGCGGTTCGCCCCTCAGCTTTGTAGATAACTAGTCCTTGTTTAATCTTGAAAGTGTGCTCGCAAACCTTTTCCAATAATAGTGCTTCAGCCATTTAAACGCATGAACGTATCACTTTTCCCCACTATTGAAATGGAGCAAGTGCGTGCATAAGCAATTACTTGCTTCTTTTCAGTCAGAGGCGTGTTTTCAGTACCACGCTAGCTGTCATCGGTTTGTATTTTATCTCAGTCTAGCAGACGATTTTGGTTTAATCATGTGAACGTGTGTTAGTTTTATATCTTTGTTTGTTTAGACGAAAGTAAGGGGGCAAGCAGGCCACAACATCATTAAATCTAGGATAATCCTATAAAATGAGGTCTTATACTCATATGATTACGAACAAAAAATAAAAACTTGTAGTTTGACTCTGATGCAAATAACTCGTACAAAGGAATTTATGGGTAGAACGACCTTCCCATTTGCTGTCGATAGGCCTTTCCAATCGGTTGGCCAGATCATCTCCCATGCTAAAGGGATTATATGCCATGATTTTTTTTTTCAAAATGGTTTATTAAAGGCCCCATTTTCCTTAGAAGGCGGATAAGTTATCTTGTTTTTAATAAAGTGTTTCTCAAAATGAAAATTAGGTTATGCATTTACTTCCTATAACGACGACCATAAAAACCGCCCACGCTGTGACGCTTTCGATTTACCTTCCTTCCAAGTGTGATGTGATTGCCAATTTCGTTTCGTTCATCAATTTGATTAGGCCGATGGATATCCATCCCGAGTTTGTGTGCTGCATTTCCCGTGAAGTGGCACGTACGATTTGGACCGTGCACATGGATGGCACAGTGAAATGGATTACTACTGGTGTGCCTGTCCTTTGGACGCGTCAAGGAACCATAAAAACGGCCTCATGTGCCGCTTTCGATTTATTTCCCGTCTGAGCTTGATTGGCAGTTAATTTCTTGTCGTCCATCTACATCTGTTGATCTTTATCGAAAAATCAACATCCATTGATGGAGGAGGTCACGCCCCGGATATGCAGCTGATCGTTCTCGTGCACGCGATTTGGACCGTGCGCGCGCGACGTAATGAAATGGATTACTCCTGCCGCCCGCTGCTAGCTCCTTCACGTTGCTGCCGTCGTCCGTACGCGACTGGCGCTGTCCCGGGACGGCGACCTCCCTCCGGCCGGAGCTGCTGGCATTTCTGCCGACGGTCGACAGAACAGGGATGGAAAGAGACCTATGTATACGGGTCAGCGACGGCGGCCTCCATCTCCATGTGCCGGCGTCGCCGTCGGAGCGTCGTGGGCGCAGTACATCGCGTTTCACTCTACAGTTGCACGCAGGGAAGAACTGCGCCAGGTTTATGACGAACAGGACGGTCTGAAGCGCAGAAACATACAGCTAGCCTGAATGGCGTTGTCATCGGCGGCGAGGCGAGCGTGGGCGTCTCTTTCTGTGGCTTCATGATCTGTATGGACAGATTAAAACAAGAATCTAAAACAAAAATTTTGGGACGGAGGGAGTACTACTTATACCGTAGCGAGCCAAGTCTACTGTGTACAGTGCACTGGTTCAGTCATTTGAACTTTGTCGAACTTTTTTTTTGAACCGGAGACAATATATGGCCGAGTGCGGGAGGGAGGGGATCGAGTGGCAGCCTCCTTTGTCTGTTTTTTTTTTCATCCAGCAAATTTCTGGTGCGGGACTAGGCAGTGGCAATTTTGACGTAATAAGATCAAAAGACAGGGCCACATCAATATACCCTTTCGGTTTTAAGTGGGAAACTGCCGGAAGCTACCCTTCCTCCAACTTTTTTCCGTTGTGAAAAAGAGGGAGGTGGAAATAAGCTAAGCCAGCTTTTACAAAACGAGTTCTTTTGAGCTTCTAGCTTATTTTGACAATAAGCTGCTAGAAGCTTCAAAAGACCTTAGTTTTGCTCATACGGAAGAAAAGGCAACAACTAGTTCCACTTGGGACAATGATAGAAAGTGGTTAAACGACAACACCACCACAAAAGCATGCTGCCACTGCCATTCCAAACGACAACACTCTGTGAATTCCAAGTGAAATTGATAGAATGGAGCAAGTAGCATACTGCCATATAAAGTTTCCATACAACTAACCATTTATATAGTATACTTGAAGATGACCTCAAGTACTAATTATAAACAGTACACGTTTCACTGCGTGGCAGGTATATATCGAGATTCTGCTGATGTCAAACTGAAAGCAATACTACAGGGTCCGGCCAGAGCAAAGTACAGCATATACTTGTAGAAGTAATAGGCTAGATAGGTACAGAGTATCTGTTACGGAATCTGAAAATGTTCTCTTGGCTTCATGTCTGAGCCAATAAGAGATGCTACAAGTGTCACATGAGGTTTTGGGCTTTGCATTTCAGATAAACAGTCGAATCATTTTTCGCAGCTTTGCATTCACGCCTTTTAGAAAGAGCCGCTAAATTAACTTCTCTTTTAGGCGAAGGAAGTATGACCGCTTTACCAATAGTTGAGACGCAATCTGGAGACGTTTCCGCCTCTATTCCTACTAATGTAATCTTCATTACAGATGGCTTGAAATTTTATTATTGGTCGTATATGCATGGAAAGAAAATGAACAGAAGGCATGTGTGTGTGCGTGCAGAAAAACAGGGCAAAAGCAATCCTTTCCTGATCATTGTCTGGCAAATTATTTTCTACTTTTGTCACCTCATTACCACTACATGATATGAATATAAGTTTCATTTGTCCACATGAGCTGTTGATTATTCACTTCAAACAGTGGCCTAGTGCAAAGCAACATAGAGCAGTTTCCATCTGGATAACCATGCATGCCATCCCAACAACATGAAGCAAGATTCACCAAATCAGCTAGTGCCTGCAGGTCAAGTTTTCTTCCAAGCCTCACCAAACCAGCTATCATGCAACATTGCTTGTGGCGGCGATAGCTCAGTTCATCACTCCATGACAGTAACAGTGTGATTTAAGAAGTAACCAGGGACAGGGACTCCCTAGTTAGCTATGTAGCTCCATCACTCCATGACACTAACAGTGTAATTGACCATTATAGGATTTGTCACATCTTGTCTTGCAAGAGGCTATCTAGGAATTCAAGGGTGTAGTGGTAGCCTTGGCAAATTTAGGTGCATGTGGACAGGGATAATATGCATGCAGCTACTGAAACTGTGCAGCAGAGTAGGGATAAAACAATGAGAGGAATTCAAACTTGATAGGATGAGTTGATCTGTGGAATGTTAGTGGTAATGACATGTACTAGTTTTGCTCATCTCACGGAAAAAGGAAACTACTAGTTGGGACAAGGACATAAAGTGGTTGAACAACAATACTAGAACAAAGCATTCATGCCCATGTGAACTTCAAATGAAATTTATAGGATGCAAGTAGCATACTACATTGTAAAGTACTCATATAATTAACCACTTGCATACTCCTTGAAGATGACCTCAAGTACTAATTTTAATCAGTCCAAGTTCTACTCCAAGACAGGTATACGTTTGTGATTCTGCTGATGTCAAACTGAAAGCAATACCACAGAGTCCGGCCAGAGCAAAGTAAAGCATATTTATTTGTAGAAGTAATAAGCTAGATAGCTACACAGAGCGTATGTGCCTGAAGCTGAAAATGTTCTCAGGTGCCGCGTAAGATTTCAAGCCTTTGCATATCAGAAAAACGGTCTCTGTCCAATCCTTTTTCAGTTTTGGGAATTTATTTATTTGTAGCACATGGGCAGAAAATATGGACGACACTCGGCACGACTGCGTGTGTATCATGAGAGAAACAGGAAATGCACGGAAAATCAATCCTTTCATGGCCATCATGTGTGGCACCTTTTTTCGAACATTTCCAACTCATTAGCACCTTTAATACTATGATATGAATATAAGGTGTGGTGTTCACATCAACCTCTGATTTATTCACTTCAAATAGCGGCCTAGCACAAAGAAACATAGGCCAGTCTCCACAGCAAATGACATGAAGCAAGATGGTGGCATGGTCATTGGACTTGGCAGTAGCGGCGGCGGTTCAGTTCATGGCCACTTTTCAGTATTTGTATAGCTAATCATATGGATAGAATCTTTTTTGTTATGGGTTCATATGGATAGAATCTTTTTTTTGGCGGGTGCATATGGATAGAATCGGAGACTCCTACTCGGCAAAATTGATACATCTTGCCTTCAGAAAACACTACGGAAGTTAGTGTGTTAATCAGCTAGAGTTTATCTTTTTAGTTCTTTTATTATTGTTTACATGGATGATGGGTGTACTATTCTGCTTTCCTCTAATAATATACTTTTAGAAGTAATATGCTAGATAGCTACAGAGTTTCTGTGCTGGAATTTGAAAATGTTCTCTTTTGGCTTCATGTCTGAGCCAACAGAAATGCTAAAGGTGTGACATGGGATTTTCCGCCTTTTCCAGTTCAGATGAACAGTCTCCGTTGAATCATTTTTCACTCTTCGGGATTTTAGTTTTCTCGTCGCATATGGGCAGAAAAAAAATGAACGGCACGACTGTGTGAGATTCGAGAGGCAAAGAGGAAAAACAGGGTAAAATCAGTCATTCCCTGACCACCATGTCTGGCACCTTTTTAAAAACTTCTCCATCTCATTAGCACTGTATGATATATGAATATAAGGTTTGTTGTTCACATGAACTGCTGATTTATTCACTTCAAACAATGGCCTAGTACAAAGAAACATAGACCAGTATCCATTTCGATGACGATGCCACGACAAATGACATGAAACAAGATGGATAGTGGCATGGTTATTGGAACTCCTAGGGCAAAGCATTTTTTTTCGAAACGGAGGCAAAAGATTTGCATCATCTATTAAATGAGAGGATAATAGAGTTTAAGTCGGTTACAATACCCCACCCCACACGGCATGGCAATATTACTCGCTTAATACATTTTTCCCTAGTTTCTTAGCACCGGCAGTAACCCAAAGGCTAGCCTCATCGGTAATTATTTTGAGGAGGATCGGGGGCGGCGCGCTCTTGTGTCTGAAGATCCTACCATTCTGCTCATTCCATATAGTCGACGACACTAGTATGTATGACTAACCTCTGTTTGGTGGTGCAGGAGGAGAAACTGAAGCGGCCGCTCTCAGACATGCAGGCGTGGGAGATCGCCCATACGTGGAAGGGCCCCAAGCCTGGTGAGCCCAAGTACTATGGCAAGAAGACCGCGGGGAGGAAGAAGGCCTACTCCGAAGGGTATTTGAAGTTACATCCTGACACACCTGACCCCATTGCGGCGGATCTGGACGAGAGGGTGGTGGTGGGCATGGGGCCCAAGGAGCACGGTCGGGAGGCGGTTCTCGATGCTGTGATCACTCCTACTATCTCCTACACACAGCTCCATCGGATCGACCCGAGCCTGAGCCAGCGCACGAGCCAGCCAATGACCAGTGCACAGTCACAGTCCCTCTTTTAGAAGCAACAATCTGTAAGTATTTTCCCTCTTATCTTCATTGCTCACTTTATTTTTCGCATTTACTAGTTTTATGAGTTCCATCATGTCATACCGTAGGACTACCTGGAGTACACACGCCAGGAGACCATGGCGTGGCATGAGAGGCTTTATGAACACCAGGTGCAGAGGGATCGCCAGATGCAGCAGGCTTCTCAGGAAATGGTGGCCAGCAGGTGTCCTCAGTTGCAGCCAGCACAATGTCCTCCAGCACAACCAGTGCTGCTGACCTTTGAGGAGTTTGTGGCACAGAACACTGGCCCCTCGTCGGTTAGTTCATCCCCAATCTATTCACCCAAAGCATGTCATGCCTTTCAACACAGTCATATATCCCGTTAATATGTCTTTTCAACATCCAGGGAACAGGTGGATCTACCGTTGGCGGTGGTCTTCACAGCACTCCCGAGACACGGAGCCCGACCACTCCGATCCACGGAGGCAGAGGTGGAGGCGGTCTTGGCAGTAGCGCTGCCGCTAGCAGTGACGACCTGGGCTTCGGCGGTCTTGGCGGTGACGACCTCCGCGGTGCTCAACGTCCTGGCGCTTAAGCCTTTGCGTCACATTGTGGCGGTCTTGGTGGTGATGATACTTATATGCTAGTGATGTTTCTTATTGTTGTTTGTGAGATTCTTATATGCTTTGGTGGTGATGATACTTATATGTTTATGCTTTGTGATGCTTCTTATGATGTGTGATGATGAATTTGTTGTGTGATGCTGCTCCTTATTGTTATGTGATGCATATATTGCTGTATGATCCTTATATATGCCGTATATATTCAAATGAATTGAGCTGAAACAAAACAGAAAAAAAACAGACAGAAACTATGCCGACGGCTAGGCCGTCTGCATAGAGCTCGCGTGAGCTCCCAGTGGCTGACACGTGGCAGGCCTATGCCGACGGCCTAGCCGTCGGCACAGTTTCAAACTAAGCCGACGGCCAAGCCGTCGGCATAGCCCTGCCCCAGGAGAGCCCAGTTGCTGCCACGTGGCAGGCCTATGCCGACGGCCTCGCCGTCGGCTTAGTTTGAAACTATGCCGACGGCCTAGCCGTCAGGCGTTGGTCAGCACTTGACGGCGGCCGCCGTTAGGAGGTAACGTTGCCGACGGCCAGGGCCGCCGGCATAGATGTACGGACACCGTCGGGATAGGTCCTATGCCGACGGCCACCCGGGCTACGCCAATGGATATGTTGCCGACGGCCCTATGCCGACGGGGGCCGTCGGTATAGGCCTGTCCTGACGGCCAGTCAGGGCTATGCCGTGCGATTCCGGTAGTGACTGCTGGAGCAGCAGCAATCGGCGGTGGAAGCAGGGAGCGTGGATTGCCAGATCTGCACTCAGCAGGGAATGGCGGCGGCGGGGGGACCGGATTCTCCACCAGCGTCTGAACTATCAGCTGGAATGGTGAACCCGCAGGCCCAGGCTGGGCGAAAAGGTGCGATTCCGAATCCACTTTGTTCTGGTGGTGCCGTACAGATCGACCGACGGCTATTCAGCTAACTGGTGTGCAAAAAAATAGCTTAAAGGGATGCAGGATTGTGGTGGGTATCTCAGGCTGATTGCAAGCTTCTGCTATATGATCGAAAGCACCAGCGTACCAGTCACAAAGCAAACCTGAAGCAGGCATGTGTATTTTTGTGTCGTGCAATCATCCTGAGACACACAACACAATATTGCAGTGAACAACATACACGAGGGAACCATTTCAGTAACTAAGCATAGGTTACTACATGCATTTATAATTTACCTGCATCTCCTTGCGGTGCTCGCTGAAAATAGTTTCAGAATTTTGAGGCTGTTACAGGATCGTCGATTACCCTCGTGATGCAACATATGAATTTTTTTCCTTTCTGGTGTTCGTGTGCAGGGTTCTAGTTAGTGTTGCTGCACCGGGAAGAACTCCGTGTGCAATCTGCACACCAGCATTGGTGAAGGCAATCCGGTCTTTTGTAGAGGATCCATGTGATAATGTGGTCGTTCCAGCACTAGGAACAAGTTTTGACTCGCTTGGGGAAGAATTTGATTTCTACAATTTGTACTCCTAGGAGATGGGGTTCAGGATAAGGTATGGCAAAAGTAGGCTGAATGTTGAGAGGACGAAGTGCATGCGGGAGATTGTCTGCGGTTGTGCTGTAAGTTCAAGTATTCCAAGTATTAGAGAAACGAAAACCATGTGATGACGGAACTTGCATGATTAAAATTCCCTTTGGTATTTTGCACTGGTTTGCAGGGGAAAGCATGTGTGAAGAATACAAGGTCACGCAGGTCCGAGTACCCAGCTCTAATAAGATTTCTACTGTCAAAGGATAACGCCTGGTACATATGTGAGCACCGTGAGCAGCACAATCATTCATTGTCGCAGGACTTTGGGCAGACAATTCACTGGCCGTCGCACAAGCATATGGATGTGTACAGCTCCGATCTGGTTAAGCAGCTAAGGCAGAATAATGTGAACCTATCTAAGGTGTACAACATAATAGGGAGTTTCTTCAGATCAATAGAGAATGTGCACTTCACAAAGCGGGCATTGTGTAACCTGTGTGGGAAAATTAATCGAGAACAGGCTGAAGACGATGTACGGAAGACAATGGAAGTGTTTGTAGAGCTGGGTGCTAAGGATCCGCACTTCACGTATCGCGTGCAAGCTGACAAAGATGGGAGGATCAACACTCTGATGTGGGCGAATGGAAGCAGTAGGTTGCAGTACATGGTGAACAGTGTGTTTTCTGTTCGTCATGGTGAAAAGCCAAGTTGAGAGTTTCCATTTTTGTGCAGGGGAGGCCACTCTTGAGAGCAAACCTAGCTATTGAAAGGCATGCCGGCAAAATATACACCCGTGCAATGTTCGAGCAGTTTGGTGGCAGTTTGCTCACATGGGACTGCTTTGCTGTCATTTGTTAAATGTAAAGTGCATTCTCGACAGACGTATGAAGTTCCTTGATGATTATAACACCAATGATACAAACATGATGTATGTGGTGCACTCTACGGGGTCTGGATTTTATTAGGATTAAGCAGATTCCGGTAAGGCATATTGTGAAGAGATGGATGGGGGGTGCGAGATATCCTCCCGCCCCACCTTGCTCAGTACCAGAAATATAACCCCCACAAGAATCCATTCAGTTTCAGGTACTTAACAATTTATCTTCGAGCGATGAAGCTCGTCAAACTGGGTGACGCAAGTGTGGAATCTTAAGATCGGTTGATTGCGCTTTTCAAGAATTGCATGGTTGAGATGCAGCCATTTGCAGAGTGTATGGATGGACTAGGACTAGAGGACACGATTGCATAGTGGAGCTATTGGGAACCAGCATGGTGAAGGTTCTGTTGCAGAAATACATGGGATGAACGCAAATGAAGATGCAGTCAGTGGTAACAACAAAATCGATGCAGGAATCAGTCATTCCGATGGTAGGGTTATTGCTGCCAGGTAAACAGAAAAAGATTGGACGACCGACAACCGGCAGGGAGAAAGCGCTATGCGAAGGTTTGTGTAAGAGGTCCAGATTTTGCACAATCTATCAGAAAACAGGGGCACAAGCGGACCACTTGCTCGGACAAGGGAGATATGCCGAAGCAGACGTGTAGACCAGCAAGATTCCGTAGCCTACATGTAGACGTGTGGACAAGGGAGTGCCTTTATAGGGGCCTGAAGAAAAATTCCGTAGCCTATATGTACTGGCCCTAAGCATCATAATAAGGAGACTGAACTTGTGTAGGCTATGTTTCTGAAATTTATAGTTTCCGTGCCTATGACATGGAATATGATGCGGGTGTCTTCAAATGAATTGATTTGTGTTTGTCTTTGCTTTGAAATGTACAGTAATTCTCACTACTGGAATTTGCTTATTTGCCGTCTGCCTATTCTTTGCCGTCTGCTGGCGGACGGCAAAGAAGGTCTTTGCCGTCAGCTTGAAAAAAACGGACGGCAAAGAACTGGCTGATGGCAAAGAATGTCTGCCGTCCGCTGGCGGACGGCAAAGAGAGAGGTGGGCCCCACTAACGAGCTGCTTAGAAAAAAACCTAAAGCAGACGGCAAAGAGCAAAAAAGCGGACGGCAAAGGGGGGCGGACGGCAAAGAGACAACCTAACTAACAGCCGTCCCCCACCCCGCTCCCTCCCTCTCTCTCTCTTTCTGTCCTCCCCACCCCGACGACCACCGCCACCCGCCGCCGCCCCCGCCATCAGCCACCTGCCGCCACCACCCGCCCACCCACCGCCTCTCGCCCCGTCGCCCCGACCACCCACCGCCCCCCTTGCCCCGTCGCCCCACCGCCCGCCGCCGCCCCCTCGCCCCGCACCCCTCCCCTGCGGCGCCCCTTCCACGCCGGGCAGCCGCCCCCTCCCCTCCCCTGCGTGGCCGTCCTCGCCCCGTCGCGCCGCGGCCTCCCCCTCCACCGGGCCGCCGCCGCCCCCACCCGCCGCGACCTCCCCCTCCACCAGGCCGCCGCGGACTCCCCTCCACCGGGCCGCCGCCGCCCCCACCCGCCGCGGCCTCCCCCTCCATCGGGCCGCCGCCTCCCCCTCCACCGGCGATCCCCTGTGCAGGTGAGTGATTTCCCCCCTTTTTTTAGTTTAGTTTGTTTTAGTTTAGTTTCTTTTAATTACTTTTAGTTAATTTAGTTTCTGTTTTAGTTATAGTTTTACTTTAGTTTTAGTTTTATTTTTAGTTTAGTTTATTTTAGATTAGTTTTAGTTTTAGTTTAGAAGAATAAGAAGAGTAGAAGGAGGAGGAGGAGGGAGGAAGAGGTGGAGGGAGAAGAAGAAAGAAAAGAAGAAGAAGAAGAAGAAGAAGAAGAAGAAGAAGAAGAAGAAGAAGAGGAAGAAAGAAGAGGAAGAGGAAGAGGAGGAGGGAGGAAGAGGAGGAGAAGAAGAAGAAGAAAAGAAGAAGAAGAAGAGGAAAAAGGAGAAGAGGAAGAAGAAGAAGAAGAAGAAGAAGAAGAGAAGAAGAAGAAAAGGAAAAAAACAGGAAAAAAGAAGAAGAAGAAGAAAAAGATACCCTGACACCCCGACCCCGACACCCCGACACCCCGACACCCCGACCCCGACACCCCGACAACCTGACACCACACCCCGACCCCGACCCCGACACCCTGACACCCCGACCCCGACACGCCACCCCGGCATGACACCCCGACCCCCGACCCCCGACACCCTGACACCACACCCCAACCCCGACCCCGACCACCCCGACACCCCGACCCCGAAACAGCACCCCGACCCCGACACGACACCCTCAACACCAGAGGCCGACGAGCTCATATATTTGTGAATTATGAGTTAGGTCATATATTTGATGCCACTGAACCCTATGAGCCCGTCATTGATTATAGTGATGATGATGATTATGCATTTATTGATGATAGTGATCGAGATTATTAGTAGTGTCAGGTATTCAATTTTTTTATGTTGTACTTGATGATGATACATAAGTGATATACATATTATTATTCATGTCGGTATTTTTTTTATGTTGTACTAATTTCGTTTACTCTTTGTCATGGCAGGTGTTGAAAGATGGTGGGCGCTGGTCGGGAGCGCTTCGAGGCCCCTTCTTCGTCGGCGCGTGGTGGGAGGTCTTCCATTCCACACGCACCTCTCCGCCGAGCGTTGCTGGACAGTATGGCGACACCGCCGGGCCCTTCTTCGTCGACTGCGGTGCCCAGCAGGGGACGAGGTAGGGGAGGGAAGAAGAGAGGAGTTGGAGCACGTGGTCGCGGGAGAGGAGGTAGGGTGACTGCTAGGGCGCCTTCCTCGCCGCCACCCCAGCTGTTTCACCCGAGCACGTGATTGCTAGGGTGGACTCGTCCGAGGAGGAGGCTACACGGACTCCGGTCCACGAGCCTTCGGCCCACGAGCCTCGGGTCGACGGGCCTTCGGCCCACGAGACCCCGGAGGAGCACACGTCTGGATGGGGTACCTGGCCGGATGAGCCTGAGGGGCCGAGTGGCCATGCTGATGATGGCGGGGAGCCGACTGATATTGAGGAGGAGGGGGGCACCGTCTACCAGCGTGGTTGTACACGGCTCCCGTCCGTGCCGGCGACCCGCGAGCAGAGGTGGTTGATTTTCCCTGATGGGGAGAGGTAAGTGCATTTAATCCTTTTGTACCTTCTGCATTCATGTTTCTTCAAATATCTAATGCGTTGGCCTTGTCATGCTGTAGGGGATGGGACCACCATCATAGTGTCCACCGGCCCAACTCCGTCCTTGGGGTGCTTTGCCGGCAAAACTTCCCGGGGTTTGTCACGTTGCCTGGTGAGGGTCGGCTTCCAGAGCTTGGATTGAGCTGGGAGCACTACTCGGCTGCCCCGGCCCCGCCGGGTGAGATTATCGACGGTGTCTTGTGCGACACGAGGGCAGATGTGGTGATCAGAAAGTTCTGGGTAATTTCTCCTTTACACATTTAAAAATCTTCAACTAGCTAGTTATTAATTGTACTAATAAATATTATCTCATTGATTGCAGACATTCTACAGGTGTGAGGAGGGATACGAGGAGGAGGCGGCAAATGTAATAGAGAACGTCTGCGAGCGCCTACTACAGAACTTACGGCACGAGGCTCGGGTGCAGGCTGTTCGAGACTACTACGCCTTGCGTGGTATCAAGAAGCGCAAGCCGGCGTGCCGCGATAAGTTCCTGAGTAAGGAGGAGTACATGAAGGTAATTCTTAAGGCCTTGTACTTACTTCCTTCATTTAGTAATTCACAGCCGTAGCGCTCAAGTTTCTGTTTGCTAACTTAGGCGCCTCCGAGATGGTGTGCGGATCGGATGGATTGTTGGGAGGTGTTGGTCAATGAGTGGTGCTCAAAAGAATGGCTAGCCGTCCACAACGCGGCCAAGGACAAACGTGCCCAAATGGAAGGTGTGCCACACCATCAAGGCAGCTCCAACTTATATCAGTTCGGGCGGAACTGGGTATGTGGTTTGCTTCATGATTCATGCAATTCATTCATCACGCTAGCTTGAGCCTTTTAATTACTAATTTACTTTGTTTCTCTTTTTCAGGCATGCTACAATAAGGCGGATAAGGTGCCAGAGGTGTACGATCTGTATGCCATGGCCCACATTGCCTCTTTCAAGAAAGTCAAGGCATTCTCTCCGTCTGACCTCGATGATGAAAACAACTTCACCAACATCTCCTCCCACGACAAGCTCGTGAAATATAGAGATGAGGGGAAGGCGAGGAAAGGGGAGGACTTTAACCCGAGCCAGGGTCCCATTGATCCAGAGCTGGTGATGATATCTGGTGGCGGGAGGTCCCATGGCTCCATAGCCATTGGAGATGGACTTATCCGTTGTCCTAGCACTCTCCCAGAGATCAAGGCGCGCCAGTCGAGCTCCGCTCCTGAGATAAGGCCTCGTGAACGGCCAGTCCAACTCGCCATCAAGGTTAGTTATACGTACTCAGTTATCTTTCTCCATTACATTGTCCGTGCTTCCATCAATGATTACAAATGGTAACGAGGAGTGGTGTTGCAGGCTGCTATACAGAGTGAGAGAGACAAAACGGAGAAACTTCTGGCGGAGGCGGCGGAGAGGCAGCGGGAGTTGGAGGAGAGGACGACAACGATGTTGGAGGAGGAGAGGGCACGGAATGACATGCATGCAAGGGCCATGTACGAGCTCCTTGTGGTAAGTTTCTTCTGCAGATTAGCCAAAATATTCATGTAGTGTTTGTCTCATTACTAACTAGTATGACTGAGTCGTCAAAACCAAATGTGCAGTCTGTGTGCGAGAAGACCGGTCAGACCGCTCCGCTGATGCCAGTGATTGCTCCTGGGACCACGGTGAGTTTAATTTGAATGGACATTACTTGCTAGTCTTAACATTTGAGTGTCATCATGCTAACGAGACATTGGAAATGATCTTTGGTGCAGCGTAACTCCAGACAAGCATCGCACGATCCTTCTCCAGCTCCCGGCACGAGCCTGCCCGCTCCTACACCTCCATGATCATGGTAAGTTTCTCTAGTGTTTTGCTTAACAAATGCATAAAGACCTAGACTTAGCCTTATTTCCTCCAAAATGCTTACCACAATGACCTAGACTTAGCTTTATTTCCTCCAAAATGACTTCATAAGCTTACTGACCTCCAAAACCATCCATTTGACCTAAGTTAGCTCTAAAACGATCTATACTTAGCTTTGTTTCCTTCAAAATGACCAAAGATAGCTCTAATATGCTTAGTTAACTAGGTTTGCTCAATAATGACATGTACTTAGCTTACTTATGTCAAAAATGGCATAATTAGCTTAGTTAGCTCATAAACGATCCATTTTACCTAAGTTAGTTCTAAAATGATCCATTTACCTTAGTGAGCTCATAAACAATCCATTTTACCCAAGTTAGCTCTAAAATGACCCATTTTACCTTACTTAGCTCATAAATGATCTATTTACCCAAGTTAGCTCTAAAATGACCCATTTTACCTTACTTAGCTCATAAATGATCCATCTTACCTAGGTTAGCTCTAAAATGATGCATTTTACCTAATTTAGCTCATAAGCGATCCATTTCACTTAGGTTAGCTCATAAACGATCCATTTCACCTAAGTTAGCTCACAAACGATCAATTTCACCTAAATTAGCTCATAAATGTCATATATTCTTCTTCTTCTTCATTTTCTTCTTCTTCTTCTTCTTCTAATCTTCTTCTTCTAACTTTCTTATTTCCCATTTTGCAGAATTCATTCGCTTCACGGAAGCTAGCATAGATGGAGTGTTTGTTTGGATGAACTATGTTTCTTTTGTATCGATGAACTATGCATGTATGGTAGGATGACACCATTGTAATATGTATGGTTGGATGCATGTATGTGGAACTTGCTATGTATGGTTGATGGAACTATGCATGTATGATGAAATTATATGTGTTGGATATCTCATATGTTTGCTGTGAACTTGCCATGTGAAAAATATATATGTATCATCTATTTGCTGTGAAAATGGTTGGGTATAAGAAAAAATAGAAAAAATGAGGCAATGCAGGCTCTTTGCCGTCTGCCACCGACGGCAACGGGCTCTTTGCCGTCCGCGGCGGACGGCAAAGAAGCCACGTGGCAACCACCTGTGCTTCCTGGCAGCTGACCCATTTGGTCAGTTTGCCTACAGTGGCAGACAGCAAAAGCTTGATGCTCTTTGCCGTCAGCCACGGACGGCAAAGACTGCCGTTAGCCACCTAACGGACTAACAGCGAATTTATTGCCGTCGGCTTTCTTTGCCGTCCGGCGCTAAATGGCAAAGGCCCCTTTGCCGTCCGTTTCAAAAAGCAGACGACAAAGAAGCTCTTTACCGATGCCTACTTTGCCGGAGCCTTGCCGTCCGCCATCCTTGCCTTTGCCGTCTGCCGTGGCAGACGGCAAAGTAGCTGATTCCTGTAGTGTGTGACTTCTAGACGATCAATGTGTTTGCCTTTCTCAAACAGTAACGAAATGTTGATGCACTTACAGTCTGTGTCAGACTGTCAGGTTACTGTAATGTTAAAAGTTAACTTGTGTGGCAGCATTTAAGGGCGGGGCAATGCTATCACTGTCGTTGGGGGAGAACTTGAACCATACAACTCCTACAACTTTTCAAATTTTGAAAACGATTCGGTGGGATTCATATGCTTTGGAGTAATACAAAAGGCATGAGAGTGGGCGGCGAGAGGGTGCGGACTGAAGACCAGTTGCTGTGGAGTGAGTTCAGAAAAGAGCTTCGGTGGCTTTCAGGTGTCCAGCAGTACGTAGGCTATTTATATTGGTTCGATCTCAACAAGCAAGGACGTTGGAGGCATGGATCAGGTTAGTTTAATTATTTTCCGCGCTCGTTTGTTAGAAATGCATTACTTTGAGATTGGTTGTTATTATTACTGATTCGTTTGGGTAATTGGGTTGGTCAGGTTGCTGCTAACGATGGATCTGAATCTTAAGTATTTTTAGGGTTAACTGAATCTTCATTTGATCAGTCGTTGGCTGCTGGCGGCGAGTCGTGCTGGCGAAGACAGGTTGGTACAACGGCTACAGCAATTAAGGCTCTGTTTGGTTCACAAGTTCTAGGACTTTTTTTAGTCCCAACTTATAAGTCCCAAGTCCCTAAAAAGTCCCTACCTGTTTGGTTTCTGGGACTTAATATGGACTAAAAGACCATATTATAACTATAAGTCCCTATAAGTCCCTCCTTCAGAGTCTTATTTCATAAGTCCCAAATGCCCACTTTAAGTCCCTATAAGTCCCTCCTGTTTGGTTTAGATGGGACTTATTGAGACTTTTTAAGTCCCTAAATCAATAAGTCTCTGGAAACAAACACCCTCTAATAGGCTGGACTGTTTCCGACGTTAGTCCAGAATCTGCGTCGTGATGGCCCATGAGTCCATGACATTACCTGACGTCTGAGCCGACCAACCTCAGGCTGACGACGTCCAATTTAATCATCTTGCCGTGATTTCTAGTGGGCCCATAATTTGGTGGCCGGCCCTCGTTAGAGCTGGGCCTTCACGTACTCTGTTGGGGATCTCGAAGCGCAGAAACGGCGAGGATACCGAGCGCAGAGGAGCTCGAGCTCATAATAGCATTTTCGCTCCTACTTGCACTACACTTGCTTAACTACCTAATTAAATTATAGGATATTTTTACTACAAAAATATATATTAGCTGGTCAGTAATGCCAATTTAGCAAACCTCTCATCGGATAGTCTTCTTAACCAGCTATATATTCTTAGGTGGTCCCAACTTCAAGCTAAACAATGATCGGATGGACAACAACTAAGTACGCATGCGTGCTCAATTTTATATTTGTTTATATACCAATTGAGGCATCCTGCAATATTTGTTTAGGACAAGCAACGAATAAAGTTGTGCTCAAACTAAAGAGGACATCGACCAAAGAACCGGACCATACGGATTGGAACAAGACTAAGCTTAATTTGGTGGTTAGGAGTTCACTTTTTAGCTTTGGAACTAATCCTTTTTTAAGCTGGAGTGCTAGGCAAACCTGTTGCCAATAATAGTGCTTTGGTCTATGAAATGCGTGAACAGAATAGCTTTCCCAACTGGACCAAGTATATATGCAATTACTTGGTTCTTTTTTCAGTACCATGCCAATTATCATTGGTTAATATTTTCATCTCACTGTAGTATGATGATTTTTTGTTTAATCATGTGGATACAACCGGGCGAGGACGTCGGACGGGGGGGGGGGGGGGGGGGGGGGGGAGGGGGATGCTCTGATCCTCATGCAAATTTCTCGTCCCACAAGGAAAATCATGGGTAATGAAATGGTAGGCACACACCTTTAATACTTTGATAATTTTTTGTTTAATCGTGTGGATGGTACAACTAGGCCAGGACGTCACCACGCTGGGGGGAGGGGGTGGTTGGTGTTCGGGTGCTCGGATCCTCATGCAAATTACTTGAAGGAAATATGCCCTAGAGGCAATAATAAAGTTGTTATTTTATATTTCCTTATTCATGATAAATGTTTATTATTCATGCTAGAATTGTATTGATCAGAAACCTTGATACATGTGTGAATACATAAACAAACACCTTGTCCCTGGTGAGCCACTACTAGACTAGCTCGTTGATCAAAGATGGTTAAGGTTTCCTAACCATGGACATGAGTTGTCATTTGATAACGGGATCACATCATTGGGAGAATGATGTGATGGACAAGACCCATCCGTTAGCTTAGCATTATGATCGTTCAATTTTATTGCTATTGCTTTCTTCATGTCAAATGCATATTCTGTCGACTATGAGATTATGCAACTCCCGAATACCGGAGGAACACCTTGTGTGCTATCAAACGTCACAACGTAAGTGATTATAAAGATGCTCTACAGGTATCTCTGAAGGTGTTTTTTGAGTTGGCATAGATCGTGATTAGGATTTGTCACTCCGAGTATCGGAGAGGTATCTCCGGGCCCTCTCGGTAATACACATCATAAGAAGCCTTGCAAGCAAAGTGACTAATGACTTAGTTGTAGGATGATGCATTACGGAACGAGTAAAGAGACTTGCCGGTAACGAGATTGAACTAGGTATGAAGATTCCGACGCTCGAATCTCGGGCAAGTAACATACCGATGGACAAAGGGAATAACGTATGTTGTCATAATGGTTCAACCGATAAAAGATCTTCGTAGAATATGTACGAGCCAATATGAGCATCCAGATTCCGCTATTGGTAATGACCAGAGAGGTGTCTCGGTCATGTCTACATAGTTCTCGAACCCGTAGGGTCCGCACGCTTAACATTCGATGACGATATTGTATTATATGAGTTATGTGATTTGATGACCGAATGTTGTTCGGAGTCCCAGATGAGATCACGGACATGACGAGGAGTCTCGAAATGATCGAGAGGTAAAGATTGATAGATAGGACGATGGTATTCGGACACCGAAAGTGTTCCGGAGTGTATCGGGTATTTGTCGGAGTACCGGAGGGGTTACCGGAACCCCCGGGGGGGGGGGGGAGATATGGGCCATATGGGCCATGAGAGGGGAGCACACCAACCCACAACGGGTGGCGCCCCCGCCCCCTATGGCAAGAGGCCGAATAGGAGAAGGAAAAAGGGGGTTCGCCCCCCTTCCTTTCTCTCTTCCTCCTTCCCTTTCTTCTCCGGTGAAAAAAAGGAAAGGGGGGCGCCACTTGGGGAAACCCCAAGTAGATTCGGATCCTACTTGGGGCAACCCTGGCTGCCTCTCCTCCCCTCCCACCTATATATATGTGGGGAGGAGGGCGCCTAGAACACACAACATCAATTGTTAGCCATGTGCGGCGCCCCCCTCCACCGTTTACAACCCCGGTCATATTCTCGCGGTGCTTAGGCGAAGCCCTGCGCGGATCACATCACCATCACCGCCACCATGTCGTCGTGCTGACGGAACTCATCTACTACCTCGACACCTTGCTGGATCAAGAAGGCGAGGGACGTCACGGAGCTGAACGTGTGTAGAGCTCGGAGGTGCCGTACGTTCGGTACTCGATCCGTGGAGCGCGAAGAAAGTTTGACTACATCAACTGCGTTGTGAAACGCTTCTGCTAACGGTCTACGAGGGTACGTAGACACACTCTCCCCCTCGCTGCTATGCATCTCCATGGATAGATAATTGCATGTGCGTAGAATTTTTTGGTTTTCCATGCAACGTTTTCCAACAGTGGTATCAGAGCCAGGTCCATGCGTAGATGATATGCACGAGTAGAACACAAAGAGTTGTGGGCGTTGATAGTAATACTTCTTACCACCAACGTCTTATTTTGATTCGGCGGTATTGTGGGATGAAGCGGCCTGGACCAACCTTACATGTCCACGCACATGAGACTGGTTCCACCGACAGACATGCAACTAGTTTTGCATAAAGGTGGCTGGCGGGTGTCTGTTTCTCCTACTTTAGTTGAATCGAATTTGACTACGACTGGTCCTTGAAGAAGGTTAAAACATCAAACTTGACGAAACACCGTTGTGGTTTTGATGCGTAGGTAAGAACGGTTCTTGCTAGAAGCCCGTAGCAGCCACGTAAAACTTGGAACAACAAAGTAGAGGACGTCTAACTTGTTTTTGCAGGTCATGTTGTGATGTGATATGGTCAAGGCATGAAGTGATATACGTTATTGTATGAGATGATCATGTTTTGTAAAAGTTATCGGCAACCGGCAGGAGCCTTATGGTTGTCTCTTTATTGTATGAAATGCAACGCCATGTAATTGCTTTACTTTATCACTATGTGTTAGCGATAGTTGTAGTAGCAATAGTTGGCGAGACGACCACGACGCAGCGATGGAGATCAAGGTGTCGAGCCGGTGACGATGGAGATCATGACGATGCTTTAGAGATGGATATCAAAAGCACAAGATGATGATGGCCATATCATGTCACATATTTTGATTGCATGTGATGTTTATCTTTTATGCATCTTATTTGCTTACTACGACGGTAGCATTATAAGATGATCCATTAACTAAATTTCAAGGTATAAGTGTTCTCCCCGAGTATCCACCATTGCGACAGTTCGTCGTGTTGAGACACCACGTGATGATCGGGTGTGATAGACTCTACGTTCACATACAACGGGTTCAAAACAGTTTTGCACATGCAGAATACTTATGTTAAACTTGATGAGCCTAGCATGTATAGACATGGCCTCGGAACACTGGAGACCGAAAGGTCGAACGTGAATCATATAGTAGATATGATCAACATAGAGATGTTCACCATTGATGACTACTCCATCTCACGTGATGATCGGACATGGTTTAGTTGATTTGGATCACATATCATTTAGATGACTTGAGGGATGTCTATCTATGTGGGAGGTCTTAAGTAATTTGATTAATTGAACTTAATTTATCATGAACTTAGTGCTGATAGTATTTGCATATCTATGTTGTAGATCAATCGCCCGTGCTACCGTTCCCTTGAATTTTAATGCGTTCCTAGAGAAAGCTAAGTTGAAAGATGATGGTAGCAACTACACGGACTGGGTCCGTAACTTGAGGATTATCCTCATTGCTGCACAGAAGAATTATGTCCTTGATGCACCGCCAGGTGAAAGGCGTGCTGCAGGAGCAGATGTTGATGTTATGAACGTCTGGCATGCTCGATCTGATGATTACTCGATAGTTCAGTGTGCAATGCTTTACGGCTTAAAATTGGGACTTCAACGACGTTTTGAATGTCATGGACCATATGAGATGCTCCAGGAGTTGAAGTTAATATTTCAAGCAACAACCTGAGTTGAGAGATATGAAGTCTCCAACAAGTTCTATAGCTGTAAGATGGAGGAGAACAATTCTGTCAGTGAACACATACTCAAAATGTCTGGGGTATCATAATCACTTGACTCAGCTGGGAGTTAATCTTCCAGATGATAGTGCTATTGACAGAGTTCTTCAATCACTGCCACCAAGCTACATAGGCTTCATGATGAACTATAATATGCAAGGGATGGACAAGACAATTCCCGAGCTCTTCGCAATGCTCAAAGCTGCGAAGGTAGAAATCAAGAAGGTGCATCAAGTGTTGATGGTTAACAAGATCACTAGTTTCAAGAAAAAGGGCAAGGGAAAGAAGTAGAACTTCAAGAAGAATGGCAAGCAAGTTGCCACTCCTGGGAAGAAGCCCAATGCTGGACGTAAGCCTGAAACTGAGTGCTTCTACTGGAAAGGGGCTGGTCACTAGAAGCAGAACTGCCCCAAGTATTTGGCGGATAAGAAGGATGGCAAAGTGAACAAAGGTATATTTGATATACATGTTATTGATGTGTACCTTACTAATGCTCGTATTAGCGCCTGGGTATTTGATGCTGGTTCGGTTGCTCATATTTATAACTCAAAACATGAGCTACAAATTAAACGAAGATTGGCTAAGGACAAGGTGACGATGCGCGTCGGGAATGGTTCCATGGTTGTTGTGATCGTCGTCGGCACGCTACCTCTACATCTACCTTCGGGATTAGTTTTAGACCTGAATAATTGTTATTTGGTGTTAGCGTTGAGCATGAACATTATATCTGGATCTTGTTTAGTGCGAGACGGTTATTCATTTAAATCACAGAATAATGGTTGTTCTATTTATATGAGTAATATCTTTTATGCTCATGCACCCTTGAAGAGTGGTCTATTTTTATTGAATCTCGATTGTGGTGATACACATATTCAAAATATTGATGCCAAAAGATGCAAAGTTGATAATGATAGTGCAACATACTTGTGGCACTGCCGTTTAGGTCATATTGGTGTAAAGCGCATGAAGAAACTCCATGCAAATGGGCTTTTGGAATCACTTGATTATGAATCATTTGATACTTGCGAACCATGCCTCACGGGCTAGATGACTAAAACTCCGTTCTCTGGAACAATGGAGCGAGCCAATGACTTATTGGAAATAATACATACCGATGTATGCGGTCCGATGGGTGTTGGGGCACGCGATGGGTATCGTTATTTTCTGACCTTCATAGATGATTTGAGCAGATATGGGTATATCTACTTAATGAAACACAAGTCTGAAACATTTGAAAAGTTCAAAGAATTTCAGAGTGAAGTGGAGAATCATTGTAACAAGAAAATAAAGTTTCTACGATCTGATCGCGGAGGCGAATATTTGAGTTACAAGTTTGGTCTTCATTTAAAACAATGTGAAATAGTTTCACAACTCATGCCACCTGGAACACCACAGCGTAATGGTGTGTCCAAACGTTATTAGATATGGTGCGATCTATGATGTCTCTTACCGATTTACCACTATCATTTTGGGGTTATGCAATAGAGACAGCTGCATTCACGTTAAATTGGGCACTGTCTAAATCCGTTAAGACGACACCATATGGACTGTGGTTTGGCAAGAAACCTAAGCTGTCATTTCTTAAAGTTTGGGGTTACGACACTTATGTCAAAAGGCTTCGGCCTGATAAGCTCGAACCCAAATCGGAGAAGTGCGTCTTCATAGGATACCCTAAGGAAACAATTGGGTACACCTTCTACCACATATCCGAAGGCAGGATATTTGTTGCTAAGAATGGATTCTTTCTAGAGAAGGAGTTTCTCTCGAAAGAAGTGAGTGGGAGGAAAGTAGAACTTGATGAGGTAATTGTACCTTCTCTCGAATTGGAAAGTAGCTCATTACAGAAAACTGTCCTCGTGATGCCTACACCAACTAGAGAGGAAGCTAATGATGATGATCATGAAACTTCAGATCAAGTTACTATTGAACCTCGTAGATCAACCAGAGAATGATCCACACCAGAGTGGTACGGTAATCCTATTCTGAGTCATGTTACTAGACCATGACGAACCTACGAACTATGAAGGAGCTATGATGAGCCCAGATTCCGATAAATGGCTTGAGGCCATGAAATCTGAGATAGGATCCATGTATGAGAACAAAGTGTGGACTTTGGTGGACTTGCCCAATGATCGGCGAGACATAGAGAATAAATGGATCTTCAAGAAGAAGACTGATAATGATGGTATGTTACTGTCTACAAAGCTCGACTTGTCGCAAAAGGTTTTCGACAAGTTCAAGGAGTTGAGTACGATGAGACTTTCTCACCCGTAAAGAAGCTTAAGTCTGTCCGAATCATGTTAGAAATTGCCACATTTTATGATTATGAAATCTGGCACATGGACGTCAAAACTGCATTCCTTAATATATTTCTTAAACACAACTGCAGGATGCTGCTAACGCGACACTACGACCAGAGACCCTTCGAGAAATTGTGTGCGATTCAATAATCGCAAACGGTGGTGTATGAAAACCGTCAAAAATGTATAAAACGTTTGCGATGACGGATGCATCAAACACGGTTCAGATTTTAGTTACGTGTGCGATGAAGGGCTGATGTCTACTACACAACCTTCTTCTTGTAGACGTTGTTGGGCCTCCAAGTGCAGATGTTTATAGGACAGTAGCAAATTTCCCTCAAGTGGATGACCTAAGGTTTATCAATCCGTGGGAGGCGTAGGATGAAGATGGTCTCTCTCAAACAACCCTACAACCAAATAACAAAGAGTCTCTTGTGTCCCCAACACACCCAATACAATGGTAAATTGTATAGGTGCACTAGTTCGGTGAAGAGATGGTGATACAAGTGCAATATGGATGATAGATATGAGTATTTGTAATCTGAAAATACAAAAACAGCAAGGTAACAAGTGGTAGAACTGAGCGTAAACGGTATTGCAATGCTTCGAAACAAGGCCTAGGGTTCATACTTTCACTAGAGCAAGTTCTCTCAACAATAATAACATAACTGGATCATATAACTATCCCTCAACATGCAACAAAGAGTCACTCCAAAGTCACTAATAGAGGAGAACAAACGAAGAGATTATTGTAGGGTACGAAACCACCTCAAAGTTATCCTTTCTGATCGATCTATTCAAGAGTCCGTAGTAAAATTGCACGAAGCTATTCTTTCCGTTCGATCTATCCTAGAGTTCGTACTAGAATAACACCTTAAGACACAAATCAACCAAAACCCTAATGTCACCTAGATACTCCAATGTCACCTCAAGTATCCGTGGGTATGATTATCTGATATACATCACACAATCTCAGATTCATCCATTCAACCAACACAACGAACTTCAAAGAGTGCCCCAAAGTTTCTACCGGAGAGTCTAAGACGAAAACATGTGCCAACCCCTATGCATAAGTTCACAAGGTCACTCAACCCGCAAGTTGATCACCAAAACATACATCAAGTGAATCAATAGAATACCCCATTGTCACCACGGGCATCCCACGCAAGACATACATCAAGTTTTATCAAATCCTTAAAGACTCAATACGATAAGATAACTTCAAAGGGAAAACTCAATCCATTACAAGAGAGTAGAGGGGGAGAAACATCATAAGATCCAACTATAATAGCAAAGCTCGCGATACATCAAGATCGTGCCAAATCAAGAACACGAGAGAGAGAGAGATCAAACACATAGCTACTGGTACATACCCTCAGCCTCGAGGGTGAACTACTCCCTCCTCGTCATGGAGAGCGTCGGGATGATGAAGATGGCCACCGGAGAGGGACCCCCCCTCCGGCAGGGTGCCGGAACGGGTCTAAATTAGTTTTCGGTGGCTCTGGAGGCTTGCGGCGGCGGAACTCCCGATATATTGTGTTCCCCGATGTTTTTAGGGTATATGGACATATATAGGCGAAAGAAGTCGGTTAGGGGAGCCACAAGAGGCCCACGAGGGTGGGGGGCGCGCCCAGGGGGGTAGGGCGCACCTCCCTGCCTTGTGGCTTCCTCGAAGCTTCCCTGACGTCTACTCCAAGTCTCCTGGATTGCTTCTGTTCCAAAAATAACTATCCCTCAACATGCAACAAAGAGTCACTCCAAAGTCCCTAATAGCGGAGCACAAACGAAGAGATTATTGTCGGGTACGAAACCACCTCAAAGTTATCCTTTCTGATCGATCTATTCAAGAGTCCGTAGTAAAATAGCACGAAGCTATTCTTTCCGTTCGATCTATCCTAGAGTTCGTACTAGAATAACACCTTAAGACACAAATCAACCAAAACCCTAGTGTCACCTAGATACTCCAATGTCACCTCAAGTATCCGTGGGTATGATTATACGATATGCATCACACAATCTCAGATTCATCAATTCAACCAACACAAAGAACTTCAAAGAGTGCCCCAAAGTTTCTACCGGAGAGTCAAGACGAAAATGTGTGCCAACCCCTATGCATAAGTTCACAAGGTCACTGAACCCGCAAGTTGATCACCAAAACATACCTCAAGTAGATCACGTGAATATCCCATTGTCACCACAGATAAGCACATGCAAAACATACATCAAGTGTTCTCAAATCCTTAAAGACTCAATCGATAAGATAACTTCAAAGGGAAAACTCAATCCATTACAAGAGAGTAGAGGGGGAGAAACATCATATGATCCAACTGTAATAGCAAAGCTCGCGATACATCAAGATCGTGCCAAATCAAGAATACGAGAGAGAGAGAGAGAGATCAAACACGTAGCTACTGGTACATACCCTCAGCCCCGAGGGTGAACTACTCCCTCCTCGTCATGGAGAGCGCCGGGATGATGAAGATGGCCACCGGTGATGGATCCCCCCGGTAGGGTGCCGGAACAGGGTCCCGATTGGTTTTTCGTGGCTCTGGAGGTTTGCAGCGGCGGAACTCCCGATCTAGGTTTCTTTCTGGGGGTTTCTGTATTTATAGGATTTTTGGCGTCGGTCTCACGTCAGGGGGGTCTCCGAGTCGTCCACGAGATAGGGGGGCGCGTCCAGGGGTGGGCGCGCCCTCCACCCTCGTGGACGGTTCGGGACTCTTCTGGTCCATCTCCGATGCTCCGTAGGCTTCTTCTGGTCCATAAAAAATCGTCAAAAATTGGCACGTCAATTGGACTCCGTTTGGTATTCCTTTTCTGTAAAACTCAAAAACAAGGAAAAAACAGAAACTGGCACTGGGCTCTAGGTTAATAGGTTAGTCCCAAAAATCATATAAAATAGCATATAAATGCATATAAAACATCTAAGATGGATAATATAATAGCATGGAACAATCAAAAATTATAGATACGTTGGAGACGTATCATGGGCATATGGTTCAGTTCAATTAACTGTTTGCGATGAGGAGGAACAAAAGAAACGGGAAGAAAGATGAAGGTGTGTGCGATACACAGCATACGGTTCACTCGGATGAACTGTTTGTGATTAGGCAACACAAAAGAAATGGGCAGCCAGATGGAGGTGTGCGCGATATACAACATACGGTTCACTCGGATGAACTGTTTGTGATTAGGCAACACAGAAGAAATGGTCAGCCAGATCAAGGTGTGTGTGATATACGCACGCGGTTCACTCGGCCCTTGTCGTCAGTGTGTGACCTCTGTGGCAACCTTTCGCTCCCCAGGCGCCTCTTCGTGTACCGTGGCAACCGTCCACCGCATCTTCGCCTTTCCCTCTCGATTTGGAACTGCTGTCGCACGCTCTTCCTTCCTCCATTTGCCTTCACCCTTCCTTCTGCCATTGTTCGATCATCTTCTCCATGGAGGGAACAGGCCGGAAATGACCGCGTTATTCTTGCCCTGATCTGAAAGATGATGTGGTGGAGGAACTCATTGATCGGTGCGACGTCATCACATCGGATAGCATGGAGGTTCGTTCAAGACCATTCTCGACTCAACTAATAACATAATTACAAGGAACCCAAGGGTCCAGGAGCGGTTTGATCTCCCCTATCTTCTTCGACGTGACCCTGCTGACTGGCGCGGGGACGAGGGAAGCCTCGCCTTGTGCAAGTTGATGCCGCTTGATAATGATACGTATGATGTTAAGATGCCATCGCTTGAGGGCAAGGCTTGGGCCGGCGCAAATGGAGATTGGGTTGTTTATATTGGGTACAACAGCGAGTGGGAACTTGTGAATGTGTACACTTGTCACCGGGTTCCACTTCCAAAAATCTCAGACGACTGCCCAGAGGTTGAGTACACCGGTATTTTACGTGAGTTCAAATACGATCATGGTGACTATCATCTACGGAAGATAGCAATTTGTCGATTTCCCAACCGCTCTTGGGATTACACGAACTATGAAGTTGTTTCTATCTTCGACACGCTTGTTGTCGTCCTTATTTCCACGACTCGATGGGTATTGCTCAAAAATCAATTTATGTACACGGATGAGTACTGTGATGCAATTCAATACGAGGGTCTCGTGTTTGCTGCCACCACTCGTGGGACTATTTTTGCATGGAATCCTGATGCTATCGGTACGTTTGTCTTCCACCGTAATTATAATTGTTTCATCCACATGCATGCGGGTTAGCTAGTTTCCCTTTACTAATTAACCTTCTTGTATTTCCAAGGTCATGTGAACATTCCACCACCTATACTTGAAAATTTTTATAACCAAGGGGGAGATGATGATGCTGATGATCACGAGCATGAGGACGAGCAGGACCCATATACTCAGTGGCGCCTGGCAACTTATTTCGATGGATCGCCTCTTCTTGTCTGTATATAGGGCACTCCTGATGTTACTAAGGAAGCAGGTGTTGTCTCGCATGGTCGCACTCTCTGGACCTATTCCAACATCCGTTGCAGGGTATTCGGGATGGATACTAGTGTACTAGCGCCAACACCTTCTCCCTGGTTCAGTATTGAAAGTCTTAGAGGAAACTCGCTCTTCCTTTGACAAAACTATCCAATGATGGTGGAAGGCGATCCAACTGCTGTTGACACAACGTTACTACCATTTATGAGAAGCAACTGTATCTATACCTCGGACATTGCTATGCTTCCCTACTGTCCCAATATGGGTCCTGACATAGGCGGCTTCAGCCTGGATGATCAGTCTTGTGTTGGTCTCGAGATTGACAGTAGCTGGCCCTTCCCAGAGAATCAGTTCTGGTTCAAAGCAAGCATTTCCAACGCTGACGAGTGGTTGAGCTGAAATTCATTTCATTGCTTTGTTATTTGTTGTGTGAGAAAAACTTTACTAGAATGTTTTGTTGGAAATGATCTATAATACAACGTGTATCCTCGTCCTTGTGGTGGGTTGATGACATGTTGTATGTAATCAATGGTACATTCGCATATGTGTGCATCAACTCACGCCTGCTAGTGGTGTCCATATGAAAAGTGCTAGTGATTTTAGTTGCAAAGAATAGATAGTGCTACTGATTTTTAGCTGCATATTTTGACAAATCACTGTGTTACAAGGTTGACAAATCGCAATGTTACTAGATAAACAAATGTCAATCTTTCCAGTTTGACAAATGGCAACATACCCAAAATGACAGATATGCAAATCTTACCCAATTGTTTGTACGTGGTTGCACACGGGTCATGCAAAACAACCATTTGCGTTGAAGGGATGCAGAAATCCTGCTCGGCACATTTTCCCTTGGCTTCCTGGGGAAGCTGTCGGTTTGCATACGGGTGTTCTAACTAAAACGTTTGCGATGAGTGTTTTATATTTAAAAACCATTGACGCTTCTTTCAAAAGAAAATCGTTTGATAAGTCTGTACATTAAGAGAGAAAAACGCAAGTTTGTTCAAACCATATCTTTCATTCAGTCACACTGCAAATTTATATTCATATGATCGAGAATTCGAGATACAGTATTAAACCCCCAAAAAACTATTTCTGGCGGCGGCGGAGGCGACGTGCCGCGCCGTCGTTGTCGTCCTCCGGGGCGCCGTTGTTGAAGTCTTCAAGGCAGCACAAAATGTTCTTCACTTGTAAATCAAACATCATGTCGTCGTGCGATCGACGGGCGGGGCGCGGGAGGACAGCAACTAGCGCCGCTGAGAGGTAGCGGTCGACGGCAGCGTCCCATGCCGCTGAGGGGGGCGCGCGCACGGGCACGGGCACGGCGCGGCGGCTGTAGCCAAACGCACGGGGACCGGTGCCGCGGTGGGTGAAGGGGAGTGCATGGGCAAGGGCACGGGTGCAGCCAATCGCATGGGGGCCGGCGCCACGGTGGGTGGAGGGATGATACGTCTCCAACGTATCTATAATTTTTTATTGTTCCATGCTATTATATTATCTGTTTTGGATGTTCAATGGGCTTTATTATGCTATTTTATATGATTTTTGGGACTAACCTATTAACCCAGAGCCCAGTGCCAGTTTCTGTTTTTTCCTTGTTTTTGAGTACCGCAGAAAAGGAAACCAAACGGAGTCCAATTGACCTGAAATTTGACGGAGATTATTTTTGGACCAGAAGAAGCCCACGGAGCATCGAAGATGGACCAGAAGAGTCTCGGGCTGCCCACGAGGGTAGGGGGCGCGCCCAAGGGGCGCGCCCCTGCCTCGTGGACAGCCCGGAGACCCCCCTGACTTGTCCCCGACGCCAATACCGCTCATATATACCCAAACTTCCGAAAAGAAACCTAGATCAGGAGTTCTGCCGCCGCAAGCCTACAGAGCCACCGAAAACCAATCTGGACCCATTCTGGCACCCTGCCGGAGGGGGATCCCTCTCCGGTGGCTATCTTCATCATCCCGGCGCTCTCCATGACGAGGAGGGAGTAGTTCACCTTCGGGGCTGAGGGTATGTACCAGTAGCTATGTGTTTGATCTCTCTCTCTCTCGTGTTCTTGATTTGGCACGATCTTGATGTATCGCGAGCTTTGCTATTATAGTTGGATCTTATGATGTTTCTCCCCCTCTACTCTCTTTTAATGAATTGAGTTTTCCCTTTGAAGTTATCTTATCGGATTGACTCTTTAAGGATTTGAGAACACTTGATGTATGTCTTGCGTGGGATGCCCATGGTAACAATGGGGTATTCTATTGATTCACTTGATGTATGTTTTGGTGATCAACTTGCGGGTTCCGTGACCTTGGGAATCTATGCATAGGGGTTGGCACACGTTTTCGTCTTAATCTCTCCGGTAGAAACTTTGGGGCACTCTTTGAAGTTCTTTGTGTTGGTTGAATAGATGAATCTCAGATTGTGTGATGCATATCGTATAATCATACCCACGGATACTTGAGGTGACATTGGAGTATCTAGGTGACATTAGGGTTTTAGTTGATTTGTGTCTTAAGGTGTTATTCTAGTACGAACTCTATGATAGATCGAATGGGAAGAATAGCTTCGTGTTATTTTACTACAGACTCTTGAATAGATCGATCCGAAAGTATAACTTTGAGGTGGTTTCGTACCCTACAATAATCTCTTCGTTTGTTCTCCGCTATTAGTGACTTTGGAGTGACTCTTTGTTGCATGTTGAGGGATAGTTATATGATCCAATTATGTTATTATTGTTGAGAGAACTTGCACTAGTGAAAGTATGAACCTAAGGCCTTGTTTCCTAGCATTGCAATACCGTTTATGCTCACTTTTACCACTTGTTACCTAGCTGTTTTTATATTTTCAGGTTACAAAAACCTATATCTACCATCCATATTGCACTTGTATCACCATCTGTTCGCTGAACTAGTGCACCTATGCATTTTACCATTGTATTGGGTGTGTTGGGGACACAAGAGACTCTTTGTTATTTGGTTGCAGGGTTGCTTGAGAGAGACCATCTTCATCCTACACCTCCCACGGATTGATAAACCTTAGGTCATCCACTTGAGGGAAATTTGCTACTGTCCTACAAACCTCTGTACTTGGAGGCCCAACAACGTCTACAAGAAGAAGGTTGTGTAGTAGACATCAAGCTCTTTTCTGGCGCCGTTGCCGGGGAGGTGAGTGCTTGAAGGTATATCTTTAGATCTTGCAATCAAATCTTTTTGTTTCTTGTTTTATCACTAGTTTAGTCTATAAAAGAAAATTACAAAATAAATGGAATTGAGGGTGCCTCATATGCTTCATCTTTTTAATATCTTTCATGAGAATAAGGATTCCGATAATTGTGCTCAATTGCTAGAGGAAGAATGCATTAGAATGTTTGGCACTAAATCTTTGAATGATGAGCATGATTGCAATGTTGTTAGTATGAACTCTTTGAATATCCATAGTACTAATGATGATTGCACTAGTCATGATGAAAATGTCTCTTATAAGCATGTCAATTTTTGTGGAGCGCATAGAGTTTGCAAGTACACACCAAATAGGGAAGATAGATTTTGCAAGAGGCATAAGTATTTAGAAACCAAATGGTTGCAAGAAAGGCTAGGTGTTTGCGCTGAAAATTTAAATTTTCTTAGCCATCCTTGTGAACTTTGCAATGAACATGGTCATTTAAATATCCAATGCAAATTGTTTCATGATCGTATCGTGTCCAAAAATTGTGTTAACTTGATTTCCCTTGCACATCATAATGAACTTAGTTTGCTTTTGGGTTATGAAGAAATGAAACGTATAACTAAGGATATGCCAGAGTTTGTCCTTGATAAAGTTCTTGATTTTGATCTAGAAGAAATTTTTATGTATTGTGCGTTGAATTGCATTGAAAATCCTTATATTGCCAATTACATAAAGAAAAGAAAACAAATAGAAGATGAAGAGAATACTAATGAAAGGGAAGAGACTTCCCAATATCCTCCTATTCTCTCTTATGATGAATCAGGTAACGAGGAGGAGCTTTCTGTTCAAACAATCTCGTTAATAAGGAGCTCAAAAAAGAGGGTTAACCCCACACATGATGTGAAGAAGAAAAAGAAAAGACGGAGAAGCAAAGGTAGAAAGGTATCCCACCCAAATGATGTTGCTCCTACTACTCATTGTGATGATAATAATTGCTATACTATTGGTGCTATCCATACTGTTAATGATGAGAGTGATTATGCTTATGATATGAAAAGGCCCAAGCTTGGGGATGCTATGTTTGATGAGAATGATATGTTTGAGAATATATTTGCTGCAATTAATGTTTGTCCCAAGCTTGGGGATGCTATGTTTAATGAAGATGATATTTTTAGCCTCCCAAGTTTTGATGAGCAAGTTTATTATGATGATAGCATGCCTCCTATTTATGATGATTATTGTGATGACACTTATGCTATAAAAAGTAGTGATGATTATACTTATAAAACTTGTCATGATTATGATTATGATTACCTTTTTTCTGAACATCACTCTTTTAATGTGGAAACAATTTATAGTATTCGAGTCTCTTATAATACTCCCACTATTCCGATTGAGAAGAATTTTGCTTATGTAGAGAGTAGTAAATTTTCTATGCTTGTAGATCATGAAAAGAATACTTTCGGTGCTGGTTATATTGTTGAATTCATTCATGATGCTACGGAAAATTATTATGAGGGAGGAATATATGCTTGTAGGAATTGCAATAATATCAAGTTTCCTCTCTATGTGTTGAAAATCTTGAAGCTATGCTTGTTTTGCTTTCCTATGCTAGTTGATTCTTGTTCCCATATGTTGTTTGCTCACAAAATCCCTATGCATTGGAAGTGGGTTAGACTTAGATGTGCTAGTCATATTCTTCATGATGCTCCCTTTATGTTTCAATTCCTATCTTTTATGTGAGCATCATTGTCATCATCATGCCTAGCTAGAAAGGCATTAACAACTAGTTTGGCAACAAAGTTTTTAGAGAACCATGGTATTTGAAAACCACAGTATTCAGATGTGCACACAACAAATACTACAGTTTCTTTAAACCATGGTTTTTCTCAGTTTTAGCAAAACTACCTAGGTGTTTGGCTGGTGTTGTTATACTATAGTTTTGACCGATTGTAACGCTGGGTGACATCTGAAACTCACTGAGCTACATGACCTAACGGCCGCCGGGTGCATGCAGCTTCTACGCACAAGGTCAGCTCGTCTGCACCTATGTAGCAGATTTGTGTACTACTATGCTAACTAGGTAGGCGCAAGAAACGGATCGATCAACCGGCCTTAAATGGCTGGACTAATTTAACCATGAGGTGCATGATTGATCGAGATCCTGTGGCAACTTAAGTTCATTAATCAACTAGATTGAAGTAATACAATCCTAGGAGTGTGTTCCTATCATATGTCTATACGAGCATGTACTCTTGGAGGCGGACCAAAATTCCTTGTGCGTGCACAATGCATGGCAATCCCTACTCCTCACATTGACATCAATTGATGGGCATCTCCATAGCCCATTGATTAACCGCGTCAATGTGAGACTTTCTACCTTTTTTGTCTTCTCACATAACCCCCATCATTATACTTTATTCCACCCATAGTGATATATCCATGGCTTGCACTCATGTATTGCGTGAGGGTTGAAAAGGCTGAAGCGCGTTAAAAAGTATGAACCAATTGCTCGGTTTGTCATCAGGGTTATGCATGATGAGAACGTTTTGTGTGACAAAATTGAAGCATGGCCTAACTATATGATTTTGTAGGGATAAGCTTTCTTTGGCTATGTTATTTTGATAAGACATAGTTGCTTGGTTAGCACGCTTGAAGTATTATTGTTTTTATGTCAACATTAAACTTTTATCTTGAATCTTTCGGATCTAAATATTCATGCCACATAAAAATAATTACATTGAAAATTATGCTAAGTAGCATTCCACATCAAAAATTCTGTTTTTATCATTTACCTACTCGAGGACGAGCAGGAATTAAGCTTGGGGATGCTTGATACGTCTCCAACGTATCTATAATTTTTGATTGTTCCATGCTATCATATTATCTGTTTTGGATGTTCAATGGGCTTTATTATGCTATTTTATATGATTTTGGGACTAACCTATTAACCCAGACCCCAGTGCCAGTTTCTGTTTTTTCCTTGTTTTTGAGTATCGCAGAAAAGGAAAACCAAACCGAGTCCAATTGACCTGGAATTTGACGGAGATTATTTTTGAACTAGAAGAAGCCCACGGAGCATCGGAGATGGACCAGAAGAGTCTCGGGCTGCCCACGAGGGTAGGGGGCGCGCCCACCCCCTGGGCGCGCCCCCTGCCTCGTGGACAACCCGGAGACCCCCCTGACTTTTTCCCGACGTCAATACGTTTGAGATATTAAAGTGGCAGCTATTTTTTTAAATGCCTTTGTTGGCTGTCATTATTCGAGTGCGCCTTCTCTCAAAATGGACACGAAAAATGCCACAGCATGTTGGGTGCCATTGTTGGGGAACGCAGTAATTTAAAAAAATTCCTACGCACACGCAAGATCATGGTGATGCATAGCAACGAGAGGGAAGAGTGTGTCCACGTACCCTCGTAGACCGAAAGTGGACGCGTTACGACAACAAGGTTGATGTAGTCGTACGTCTTCACGATCGACCGATCCTCAGTACCAAACGTACGGCACCTCCGTGTTCAGCACATGTTCAGCTCGGTGTCGTCCCGCGAACTCACGATCCAGTAGAGCTCGGGGGAGAGTTTCGTCAGCACGACGGTGTGGTGACGATGTTGATGAAGTTACCGACGCAGGGCTTCGCCTAAGCACCACTACGATATGACCAAGGTGGATTATGGTGGAGGGGGGCACCTCACACGGCTAAGAGATCAATGATCAATTGTTGTGTCTATGGGGTGCCCCCTCCCCACGTATATAAAGGAGGGAGGGAGGAGGAGGCCGGCCCTAGGAGGGGCGCGCCAAGGGAGTAGGATTCCTACTCCTAGTAGGAGTAGGTTTCCTCCTTTCCTCGTCCAACTAGGAGAAGGGGGAAAGGAGGGGGAGGGGAGAAGGAAGGGAGAGGGGGGCCGCGCCCCAAACCCCTTGTCCTATTCGGACTGGGCTTGGGAGGGGCGCGCGCCACCTCCTAGCTACGCCTCTCCTTCCCACTAAGGCCCATTAAGGCCCATTGACTCCCCGAACGAATTCCCGTAACTCCCCGGTACTCCGAAAAATACCCGAGCCACTCAAAACCTTTCCGATGTCCGAATATAGCCTTCTAATATATCTATCTTTACGTCTTGGACATTTCGAGACTCCTCATCATGTCCCCGATATCATCCGGGACTCCGAACTACCTTTGGTACATCAAAACACATAAACTCATAATACCGATCGTCACCGAACGTGAAGCGTGCGGACCCGACAGGTTCGAGAACTATGTAGACATGACCGAGACTCATCTCCGGTCAATAACCAATAGCGGAACCTGGATGCTCATATTGGTTCCTACATATTCTACGAAGATCTTTATCGGTCAAACCGCATAACATCATACGTTGTTCCCTTTGTCAACGGTAAGTTACTTGCCCGAGATTCGATCGTCGGTATCTCAATACCTAGTTCAATCTTGTTACCGGCAAGTCTCTTTACTCGTTCCGTAATGCATCATCCCGCAACTAACTCATTAGTCACATTGCTTGCAAGGCTTATAGTGATGTGCATTACCGAGAGGGCCCGGAGATACCTCTCCGACAATCGGAGTGACAAATCCTAATCTCGATCTATGCCAACTCAATAAACACCATTGGAGACACCTTTAGAGCACCTTTATAATCACCCAGTTACGTTGTGACGTTTGGTAGCACACAAAGTGTTCCTCCGGTATTCGGGAGTTGCATAATCTCATAGTCATAGGAACATGTATAAGTCATGAAGAAAGCAATAGCAACATACTAAACGATCAAGTGCTAAGCTAACAGAATGGGTCAAGTCAATCACATCATTCTCTAATGATGTGATCCCGTTAATCAAATGACAACTCATGTCTATGGCTAGGAAACTTAACCATCTTTGATTCAACGAGCTAGACAAGTAGAGGCATACTAGTGACACTCTGTTTTGTCTATGTATTGTATCAAGTTTCCGGTTAATACAATTCTAGCATGAATAATAAACATTTATCATGAAATAAGGAAATAAATGATAACTTTATTATTGCCTCTAGGGCATATTTCCTTCAGTCTCCCACTTGCACTAGAGTCAATAATCAAGTTCACATCGCCATGTGATTTAACACCAATAGTTCACATCACCATGTGATTAACACCCATAGTTCACATCGTCATGTGACCAATACCCAAAGGGTTTACTAGAGTCAATAATCTAGTTCACATCGCTATGTGATTAACACCCATAGAGTACTAAGGTGTGATCATGTTTTGCTTGTGAGAGAAGTTTAGTCAACAGGTCTGCCACATTCAGAGTCGTATGTGTTTTGCAAATATTCTATGTCTACAATTCTCTGCACGGAGCTACTCTAGCTAATTGCTCCCACTTTCAAATGTATCCAGATCGAGACTTAGAGTCATCCAGATTGGTGTAAAAACTTGCATCGACGTAACTCTTTACGACGAACTCTTTATCACCTCCATAACCGAGAAATATTTCCTTAGTCCTGTAAGGATAATTTTGACCAATGTAAATTGATCTACTCCTAGATCACTATTGTACTCCCTTGCCAAACTCAGGGCAGGGTATACAATAGGTCTGGTACATAGCATGGCATACTTTATAGAACCTATGGCTGAGGCATAGGGAATGACTTTCATTCTCTCTCTATCTTCTGCCGTGGTCGGGTTTTGAGTCTTTACTCAACTTCACACCTTGCAATACAGGAAAGAACTCCTTCTTTGATTGTTCCATTTTGAACTACTTCAAAATCTTGTCAAGGTATGTACTCATTGAAAAAACTTATCAAGCGTCCTGATCTATCTCTATAGATCTTGATGCTCAATATGTAAGCAGCTTCACCGAGGTCTTTCTTTGAAAAAAAAACTCCTTTCAAACACTCCTTTATGATTTCCAGAAAATTCTACATCATTTCCGATCAACAATATGTCATTCACATATACTTATCAGAAAGGCTGTAGTGCTCCCACTCACTTTCTTGTAAATACAGGCTTCATCGTAAGTCTGTCTAAAACTATCTGCTTCGATCAACTTATCAAGCGTATATTCCAACTCCGAGATGCTTGCACCAGTCCATAGATGGATTGCTGGAGCTTTGCACACTTTGTTAGCACCTTTAGGATTGACAAAACCTTCTTGTTGTATCATATACAACTCTTCTTTAAGAAATCCATTAAGGAATGCAGTTTTGACATCCATTTGCCAAATTTCATCAAATGTGGCAATTGCTAACATGATTCGGACAGACTTAAGCATCGCTACGAGTGAGAAAATCTCATCGTAGTCAACACCTTGAACTTGTCGAAAACCTTTATGCGACAATTCGAGCTTTGTAGATAGTAACACTACTATCAGCGTCCGTTTTCCTCTTAAAGATCCATTTATTCTCAATGGCTTGCCGATCATCGGGCAAGTCAACCAAAGATACTTTGTTCTCATACATGGATCCCATCTCAGATTTCATGGCCTTAAACCATTTTGCGAAATCCGGGCTCATCATCGCTTCCTCATAGTTCGTAGGTTCGTCATGGTCATGTAACATGACCTCCAGAACAGGATTACCGTACCACTCTGGTGCGGACCGTACTCTGGTTAACCTACGAGGTTCGGTAGTAACTTGATCTGAAGTTTCATGATCATCATTATTAATCTTCCTCACTAATTGGTGTAGGCATCACTGGAACTGATTTCTATGATGAACTATTCTCCAATTCGGGGGAAGGTACAATTACCTCATCAAGTTCTACTTTCCTCCCATTCACTTCTTTCGAGAGAAACCCCTTCTCTAGAAAGTATCCATTTTGAGCAACAAATATCTTGCCTTTGGATCTGTGATAGAAGGTGTACCCAACAGTTTCCTTTGGGTATCCTATGAAGACACATTTCTCCGATTTGGGTTCGAGCTTATCAGGTTGAAACTTGTTTCACATAAGCATCGCTGCTCCAAACTTTTAGGAACGACAGCTTAGGTTTCTTGCCAAACCACAGTTCATACGGTGTCGCCTCAACGGATTTAGATGGTGCCCTATTTAACGTGAATGCAGCTGTCTCTAATGCATAATCCCAAAACGATAGCGGTAAATCAGTAAGAGACATCATAGATCGCACCATATCTAATATAGTGCGGTTACGATGTTCGGACACACCATTACACTGTGGTGTTCCGGGTGGCGTGAGTTGCGAAACTATTCCGCATTGTTTCAAATGAAGACCAAACTCGTAACTCAAATATTCTCCTCCACGATCAGATCGTAGAAACTTTATTGTCTTGCTATGACGATTTTCCACTTCACTCTGAAATTCTTTGAACTTTTCAAATGTTTCAGACTTATGTTTCATCAAGAAGATATACCCATATCTGCTCAAATCATCTGTGAAGGTCAGAAAATAATGATACCCGCCACGAGCCTTAATACTCATCGGACCGCATACATCAGTATGTATTATTTCCAATAAGTCAGTAGCTCGTTACATTGTTCCAGAGAACGGAGTTTTAGTCATCTTGCCCATGAGGCATGGTTCGCAAGCATCAAATGATTCATAATCCAGTGATGATTTCAAAAGCCCATCAGCATGGAGTTTCTTCATGCGCTTTACACCAATATGACCTAAACGGCAGTGCCACAAATAAGTTGCACTATCATTTTTAACTTTGCATCTTTTGGCTTCAATATTATGAATATGTGTATCACTACGATCGAGATCCAACAAACTATCTTCATTGGGTGTATGACCATCGAAGGTTTTATTCATGTAAACAGAATAACAATTATTCTCTGATTTTAAATGAATAAACGTATTGCAATAAACATGATCAAATCATATTCATGCTTAACGCAAACACCAAATAACATTTATTTAGGTTCAACACTAATCCCGAAAGTATAGGTAGTGTGCGATGATGATCGTATCAATCTTGGAACCACTTCCAACACACATCGTCACTTCACCCTTAACTAGTCTCTGTTCATTCTGCAACTCCCGTTTCGAGTTACCACTCTTAGCAACTGAACCAGTATCAAATACCGAGGGGTTTCTATAAACACTAGTAAAGTACACATCAATAACATGTATATCAAATGTAGCTTTGTTCACTTTGCCATCCTTCTTATCCGCCAAATACTTGGGGCAGTTCTGCTTCCAGTGACCAGTCCCTTTGCAGTAGAAGCACTTAGTCTCAGGCTTAGGTCCAGGCTTGGGCTTCTTCACTTGAGCAGCAACTTGCTTGCCATTCTTCTCGAAGTTCCCCTTCTTCCCTTTGCCCTTCTTCTTGAAACTAGTGATCTTGTCAACCATCAACACTTGATGTTTTTCTTGATTTCTAACTTCGCCGATTTTAGCATCGCGAAGAGCTTGGGAATTGTTTTCGTCATCCCTTGCATATTATAGTTCATCACGAAGTTCTAGTAACTTGGTGATAATGACTAGAGAACTTCGTCCATTAATATCTTATCTGGAAGATTAACTCCCACTTGATTCAAGCAATTGTAGTACCCAGACAATCTGAGCACATGCTCACTAGTTGAGCTATTCTCCTCCATCTTGTAGGCAAAGTACTGTTAGAGGTCTCATACCTCTCGACACGGGCATGAGTATGAAATACCAATTTCAACTCTTGGAACATCTTATATGCTCCGTGGCGTTCAGAACATTTTTGAAGTCCCGGTTCTAAGCCGTAAACCATGGTGCATTAAACTATCAAGTAGTCATCATACCGAGATTTTGTCGAAATGTTCATAACGTCTGCATCTGCTCCTGCAATAGTTCTGTCACCCAGCGGTGCATCAAGGACATAATACTTCTGTGCAGCAATGAGGATAATCCTCAGATCACGGAGCTAGTCCGCATCTTTGCTACTAACATCTTTCAACTCATTTTTCTCTTGGAACAAATCAAAAATAAACGGGGAGCTACACCGCGAGCTATTGATCTACAACATAGATATGCTAATACTACCAGGACTAAGTTCATGATAAATTAAAGTTCAATTAATCATATTACTTAAGAACTCCCACTTAGATAGACATCCCTCTAGTCATCTAAATGATCACGTGATCCAAATCAACTAAACCATGTTCGATCATCACGTGAGATGGAGTAGTCTTCAATGGTGAACATCACTATGTTGATCATATCTACTATATGATTCACGCTCGACCTTTCGGTCTCCAGTGTTCTGAGGCCATATCTGCATATGCTAGGCTCGTCAAGTTTAACCCGAGTATTCCGCGTGTGCAAAACTGGCTTGCACCCGTTGTATGCGAAAGTAGAGCTTATCACACCCGATCATCACATGGTGTCTCAGCACGAAGAACTGTAGCAACGGTGCATACTAAGGGAGAACACTTATACCTTGAAATTTAGTGAGAGATCATCTTATAATGCTACCGTCGATCTAAGCAAAATAAGGTGCATAAAAGATAAACATCACATGTAATCAATATAAGTGATACGATATGGCCATCATCATCTTGTGCCTTTGATCTCCATCTCCAAAGCACCGTCATGATCACCATCGTCACCGGCGCGATGCCTTGATCTCCATCGTAGCATCGTTGTCGTCTCGCCAACTATTTTTTCTACGACTATCGCTACCGCTTAGTGATAAAGTAAAAACAATTACAGGGCGATTGCATTGCATACAATAAAGCGACAACCATATGGCTCCTGCCAGTTGCCGATAACTCCATTACAAAACATGATCATCTCATACAATAAAATTTAGCATCATGTCTTGACCATATCACATCACAACATGCCCTGCAAAAACAAGTTAGACGTCCTCTACTTTGTTGTTGCAAGTTTTACGTGGCTGCTACAGGCTGAGCAAGAACTGTTCTTACCTACGCATCAAAACCACAACGATATTTCGTCAAGTTAGTGATGTTTTAACCTTCAACAAGGACCGGGCGTAGTGACACTCGGTTCAACTAAAGTTGGAGAAACTGACACCCGCCGGCCACCTGTGTGCAAAGCACGTCGGTAGAACCAGTCTCGCGTAACCGTACGCGTAATGTCGGTCCGGGCCGCTTCATCCAACAATACCGCCGAACCAAAGTACGACATGCTGGTAAGAAGTATGACTTGTATCCCCCACAACTCACTTGTGTTCTACTCGTGCATATAACATCTACGCATAAACCTGGCTCGGATGCCACTGTTGGGGAACGTAGCAATTTCAAAAAAATTCCTACGCACACGCGAGATCATGGTGATGCCTAGCAACGAGACGGAAGAGTGCGTCCACGTACCCTCGTAGACCGAAAGTGGAAGCGTTATGAAAACGCGGTTGATGTAGTCGTACGTCTTCACGATCGACCGATCCTCAGTACCGAACGTACGGCACCTCCGTGTTCAGCACACGTTCAGCTCGGTGATGTCCCGCAAACTCACGTTCCAGTAGAGCTCGAGGGAGAGTTTCGTCAGCACGATGGTGTGATGACAATGTTGATGAAGTTACCGACGCAGGGCTTCGCCTAAGCACCACTACGATATGACCAAGGTGGATTATGGTGGAGGGGGGCACCGCACACGGCTAAGAGATCAATGATCAATTGTTGTGTCTATGGGGTGCCCCCTCCCCACGTATATAAAGGACGGAGGGAGGAGGAGGCCGGCCCTAGGAGGGGCGCGCCAAGGGAGTAGGATTCCTACTCCTAGTAGGAGTAGGTTTCCTCCTTTCCTCGTCCAACTAGGAGAAGGGGGAAAGGAGGGGGAGGGGAGAAGGAAGGGAGAGGGGGGCCGCGCCCCAAACCCCTTGTCCAATTCGGACTTGGCTTGGGAGGGGCGTGCGCCACCTCCTAGCTGCTGCCTCTCCTTCCCACTAAGGCCCATTAAGGCCCATTGACTCCCCGGACGAATTCCCGTAACTCCCCGGTACTCCGAAAAATAGCCGAACCACTCAGAACCTTTCCGATGTCCGAACATAGCCTTCCAATATATCAATCTTTACGTCTCGGACATTTCGAGACTCCTCGTCATGTCCCCGATCTCATCCGGGACTCCGAACTACCTTCGGTACATCAAAACACATAAACTCATAATACCGATTGTCACCAAACGTGAAGTGTGCGGACCCTACGGGTTCGAGAACTATGTAGACATGACCGGGACTCATCTCCGGTCAATAACCAATAGCGGAACCTGGATGCTCATATTGACTCCTACATATTCTACGAAGATCTTTATCGGTCAAACCGCATAACAACATACGTTGTTCCCTTTGTCATCGGTATGTTACTTGCCCGAGATTCGATCGTCGGTATCTCAATACCTAGTTCAATCTCATTACCGGCAAGTCTCTTTACTCGTTCCGTAATGCATCATCCCGCAACTAACTCATTAGTCACATTGCTTGCAAGGCTTATAGTGATGTGCATTACCGAGAGGGCCCAGCGATACCTCTCCGACAATCGGAGTGACAAATCCTAATCTCGATCTATGCCAACTCAACAAACACCATCGGAGACACCTGTAGAGCACCTTTATAATCACCGAGTTATGTTGTGACGTTTGGTAGCACACAAAGTGTTCCTCCGGTATTCGGGAGTTGCATAATCTCATAGTCATAGGAACATGTATAAGTCATGAAGAAAGCAATAGCAACATACTAAACGATCAAGTGCTAAGCTAACGGAATGGGTCAAGTCAATCACATCATTCTCTAATGATCAAGGTTGTCAGAATCGCGGTTTTGAATCGGATTGGAGCTCTGATGGTAGGATCGCAAATCATAGAATCTTCACCGTCAGGATCGTAGAAACGTAGATTCTATGAACTAAAGTCTTAGAATCAGAGGGGTTAGTTTGGATCATAAAGTCGTAGCATCGTATAACAGAATCGTGATTCTGACAACCTTGCTAATGATGTGATCCCATTATTCAAATGACAACTCATGTCTATGGCTAGGAAACTTAACCATCTTTGATTCAACGAGCTAGTCAAGTAGAGGCATACTAGTGACACTCTGTTTTCTCTATGTATTCACACATGTATCAAGTTTCCGGTTAATACAATTCTAGCATGAATAATAAACATTTATCATGAAATAAGGAAATGAACAATAACTTTATTATTGCCTCTAGGGAATATTTCCTTCAGCCATTCCAGGATAGCATGCCAAGTTTTATGAATTGCAGACGAGTTTTGGATTTACTAGAATTTAAAAACCAGGCATCTCAATGTTTTGACGGCAATCAACGGTGCCCTGGTGTTTGAAATTCATTCCCATTTCTTGCATGGGACCTAATTAAGCATGCACCCTAGGAAACAGATTTGAGTTTTCAACGAATTTATATGCACTAGAGGATGTGCACGTAGTTTAAATTTGAAATATGCACATAAATGCATTGAAAACTCAGTTAATGCATAAAAATGTCCAAACGAACCCCGAAAAATCCCAAAAAATTCACACAACACTCCTGTTGTTCTATGTTGACACGAGGAATTTTTTGAAAGCAATAAGAGGCAATGGATATCATTTCGTCCCCAAAGGTGGGATGTTCCCTACCGAAACCATCATGCTTGTTGTGAGAAGCTCTGGTTTGTGAGAAGCATATACCCGAACCTGCCCCAAATGGGACAAATATTTTACCACGGCATATTGATGCGGCTCCATGATAGCATGCCAAGTTTCATGAATTTCAGACGATTTTTGGATTTACAAGAATTTACAAACCGGGCATCTCAACGTTTTGCCGGCAATCAACAGTGCCCTGGTGTTTGAATTTCATTCCCATTTCTTGCATGGTTCCTAGAAATTCACCCAAGGACACAGATTAGATTTTTGAACCAACTTTAGTGCATTGGAGCATGTGCTTGTAGTTCAAATTTGAATTATGCACATAAAATGCCTAGAAAACCCAGTTAATGCATAAAAATGTCCAAACGAACCCCGGAAAATCTCAAAATATGACACAATACTCCTGTTGTTCTATGTTGATACTAGAATTTTTTTTGAAAGCAATAAGAGGCAATGGATATTGTTTCGTCCCCAAAGGTGGGATGTTCCCTATTGAAAAAGATCATGCTTGTTGTGAGAAGCTCTGGTTTGTGAGAAGCTTATACCCAAACCTGCCCCAATTGGGACAAAATTTTCACCACGGCATGTTGATGCCGCTCCATGATAGCATGCCAAGTTTCATGAATTTCAGACGAGTTTGGATTTACAAGAATTTTAAAACTAGGCATCTCAACGTTTTGCCGGCAATCAACAGTGCCCTGGTGTTTGAATTTCATTGCCATCTCTTGCATGGGACCTAGAAATTCACCCAAGGACACACATGTGATTTTTCAACCAAATTTAGTGCATTGGAGCATGTGCTTGTAGTTCAAATTTGATTTATGCACATAAAATGCCTAGAAAACCAAGTTAATGTATTAAAAAGGCCAAACAAACCCCGAAAAATTCCAAGATTAAACACAACACTCTTGTTATTCTATGTTGACACTAGAAAATTTTTGAACACTGTCCGGCTTGATCTTGTCGATCGGGGAACAAGACAGGCCGGGTACGATGCCATGGAACACGGTCCGGCTTCGCATGAGCTGCTTTGCCTTGAGGTTCAACTTCTCCATGGTATCGCTGTACAGTATGTTCATACTGCTTCCGCCATCAATCAGAACGCGGGAGAATCAGGCAGCTCGCCTCTCCGTTGCGAGGGTGACATCCAACACTAATGCGTAGGAGCCAGGGGACGGCATCACCTCTGGTTGATCGGCCCGGTTCCAGTTGATAGGCTTCTCGGACCAATGCATGAACTCGGGGTTGCTGGAGGCGACTATGTTGACCTCTTGGTGCTGTCGGCGCCAGCTGCGCTTGTCTTCAACCTGGCTCGTGAAGACGACGTTGGTGGCGTGCTCTTCAGGGAACTCATCTTGAATGGCTCCGACTGCTGGTAGAGCAGCCGGCTGCTGGGGGGCTGGAGGCGGCGGGCCGGGAGGCGGAGGCGGCACCAGCCCCTCGCCCTTAGAGATCCGTGTGAGCCAGTGGCAGTTTCGGGTCGTGTGGTTGGACGGCTTCGCGCCGCTGTGGAACTTGCAGGTGGCATCGAGAGTCTGCTCGTAGGAGAAGGCCAGCTGCCAAGCCGGCCTGCCGCCCTTCTTCTTGGGAGCGGGCCGTTCTTCGGGCTGCTCATCCTCGACTGTGGCCACCTGCCGACTGGTGGAAGGCGGCATAGGGGCTTGCGCTTGCGGTCGTTTTGGTAGGGGCACCGATTGGAGTCGCCAGCCGGCGTCTTGGGAGCCGGAGCGAGCACCTTCCCAGAGGCGTCCACTCGGAGCTCGGTCTTCATCGAGGAGTCGGCCGTGGCGTACTTGTCCGCAATGATCAGCAGCTCGTCGAGGGTAGCCGGCTCGTCACAGAGGAGTCGGTGCTTGAGGAGGGTGCCCTCTCGGCACCCGGCGGTGAAGTATTCGATGGCTTGAACCTCGTGCACCCCCACGCAGGAGTTGCGGAGCTCGGCCCACCGCGTCAGGTAGTCGCGGCTCGACTCGTTGGGCCCTTGGACGCATAGGGAGAGCTGGTGGGGCTTGGGAGGCCGCTTGTACGTGCTGGTGAAGTTGCGGACAAAGACTTCCGTGAAGTCCAGCCAGCTGTTGACGCTGTAGGGCTTGAGGCTGTTGAGCCGGGTGCGTGCCGTGCCTTGCAGCATGAGAGGGACGTACTTCACGGCTACGCGCCTATTGCCGTTCGCTATGCTGACAGCAGTAGAGTAGTCGATGAGCCAATATTCCGGCTTCACAGAGCCGTTGTACTTGGGCGTGTCTCTGGGGAGCGAGAACCCTTTGGGGAAGGGCTCGTTGCGAATGCGGGGGCCGAAGCATGTCGGGCCGACATCGTCTTCTTAGGGATCGAGCTAGGCGGTCGATCCGGTGGCTGGCGTCGTTCTCGCCGACTTCTTCGCGGTGGCCTAGTCGGCCACCAAGAGTCGGATGCGTGCCAGGCGGCGGGGTGGGATATCTCTCCCCTCGAGGCGGGGGGGGGGGGGAGGCGGATTTCCTTGGCGCTCCACTGCTCGAGGGCGGCCTTCCGCGTCGCGGTCGATGGTGATCCGAGTCCGGCTGCGGCTAGCAGCCGGCTCCTTGTCTTTCCTAGCGCGGGCGCCGCTCGCAGACGGCGACCGGGATGTCGCGGCGTGCTCTCGGCGTGGGGGAGGACTCTCAGCGTGGGCGCCGGCTTCGTGCCGTTCTGCGGCTGTGTCGATCAGCTCTTGGATTCGCCTTGTCATGCAGGGGAGCTCATCAGCCCCCAGCCCATTTAGCTCTTCAGCGGCCGCCTGAGCGGCTCGCAGATTCTCGAGCGGGGTGGCGTACACAGGGCGGTCTGCCCCCAGCATGCTGGCGATGGCCGCACCGCGCTTATTGACAAGGCCGGCTCGGTTCGGCCCGCCATGAGGCGGCGTGCCAAAGGTGGCGCGGTCGACTTCGCGCTGGTGAGCCCCGGTGAGGCGTCTCATGGAGGCTATCTTCTGGCCTTCCGCGATGAGGGCGAGGCGGCGTGCCTCCAGGGTCTCGGCGTCGTCGTCGGCCGGGATGGGGACGGACAAGTCATGCATCGCCGCTTGCAGGGCGTCGTGGGCGTTCTCGCCCGAGTCGGCGACGTGGCTGATGACCAGCACCTCAGTGACAGCGCTGCTACCGCTGTCAGCTCGGGGGAGAGGGTCGTTGAAGACTACCACGTCGGAGGGGTAGGCGTCGAGCGATGCCATGTCAGAGTCGACAAGCATCGGGTCGGTGGAGCCGACCGACTCCAAGTCTATAGCAAGCTCGCTGGACACATGGAGTTGGTCGAGGAGGCTGACGAGGCGACTCTCGATGTAGTCCGTGCCTGTGTCGGATGCGGGCTCGTCGGAGATGTGAGCCTCGCCAGGAAGATCGGCGAGGCAGCTCGCTGCGCAGGCGTCGTCAACACCTTGCAGCGCGTCGGGGCAAGCGCCATCGGGTGCAGCGGGCTGGCTGCGCTCGCGGGGGAGGAAAAGGGTTCCCATCGAGAACAGGTCCCCGGACGACGGTGCACCTGGCCCCACGGTGGGCGCCAAATGTCGGGTGGTAGGTGCCACATATGCCAACGGGTTGCTTATCATTGTGGGAGCCAGTAAGACGTCGCCGGTGCCTGCAAACGGGATGAGGCGAAGACATGCACGCCGGCGAATCTTACCCAGGTTCGGGGCTCTCCGTGGAGATAACACCCCTAGTCCTGCTCTGCGGGGTCTCCGCATGATCACTAGATCAAGACAAGTAGCTACAAGTGCTCCTTGAGCTATCGGGTTAGAGGGAGAAGAAAGGCAAGGCTAGTTCTCCTTTTCTCTCTGTGTGGTGTGTGTAATTCTATGAGACCAACCCTTTGCATGGGTGTCCCGGGGGTTTATATAGGCCTACCCCCAGGGGTACAATGGTAATCCGGCTGGGCGCGGGTCCCATCCATCAGTGTCTATGCTTGCCGGCTTCTCCGCCGGTCATTGGGGCCCGTCGACTGGTGGGTCCCGCCGGCTGCCGGCTTCTTGGCCGGCACGCCGGCCCCACCGCATGGGGGCTTTGTTGGCGGCTGGTTACTGTTGTCTCGCCTCTGATGACGAGGGCTTTGTCGAGGTAAGCATGGCTAAAGTGTCGCCGTCTTGCGAGCTCTCACAATAGCCTTACCTCGTCTTGTCTCCTTAATAGGGCGCATGCTTCGAGGGAGGGAGGTAGCCGGCTATTGGGAGTCGGCCACATCCCTGGCCGACTAGAGGAGGCCGGGCCGTCTCCAGATGTCTCCCTGGCGAAGGGGGCTGCCGCCCGCGGGCCGTTCTGGCACCTGTCGTGGGTGACGTCGGGGCCAACATGGCTACAGTGCCACGCCGGACGGGGGATGGCTGGCCCGTACGGTGCCCTGTGGCCATGCCTGTTCCGGGATTCGGGCGTAGTGGGCTGTACTGCGGCCACGCCCCATCCTATCACCGTTATGTGGGTACAGTCTTAGTGGGTGCAGTCTTGGCCGGCTTCTGGGAGTCGGCTTTCTTCATGGCCGGCTTCTGGGAGTCGGTCCTCTTGGGGCCGGCTTCCTGGAGTCGGCTACCTCGTATCTTTCTTGGGGGAGGTTTTCTGAGACTGGGTCTCCTTCTGGGAGTCGGCCCTAGGGATAGCCGGCCGGGGGAAGGCGGCCCTATGCTTTGTATGCTTGAAGGCTCGAATGGCCTGATAATTTTTCGAAGAGCCAGGGGGAGTCGGTTAGGCTACCCGTGGCCATTTACTCCGACAGTAGTCCCCGAAGCTGATTGGGCTTCGAGGTTGAGTGGAGGTCGAGAAGCTCAGGCAGCTTCTTATCTTGACGAGCCAGCAGCTGGGAGCCGGCTCCGGTTGGGCGTGCCGTCTTGGCGAAATTTTTAAAGTCGGAAGGCGGGAGTCTGTTGGCGCGTGCGCCGGGCTGCGGGCCGGCCGCTCGCCGCCTGCGAACCATGTGGCATCCCCTAGTTGAAGAGAGCCTGCCAACCCACGCGCGTGACAAGACGCCGCCGCAGGCCAAGGGCCCACCACTCCTACGCCTAGGCCCAGGCGCGGATTCTTTGCGGCCCAAAGCCGTCCGCACGTCTTCCGGCGGCGGTTTCCGCACTGTCTTTAGGGCGTAGTAATCGCAGGACGTGGGGGAGTGGGTGCAGTTAATCCCCCGTCCCCCCCACGCCTCGCCTCCTCGGCTTTGCCGCACGAGGCTATAAGTAGGGGAGGAGGGGAAGCGGCAGACGCTCGCACGCTCCTCTCCTCTCCGCCATCTTCTTCCTCCTGCTTTCCCTCACAGCAGCGCCTCGCCGCCGCGCCGTCCCACCATTCTTTTCCCCGCCGCCGCACTCATTCTTGTCGGCCTCACGCCGCCATGTAGTACGGCGGGGACTAGGACGGCTCCAACGTCCATATGGACCACGTCGAGTTCCTCCGCAAGACGCGGCGGCTGCCCGGCGCGGATAAGGTGCGGGTCCGTCTCGCGCCTGAGAAGGAGATCACGCCGGAGCCGGAGGAAGGCGAGCGGGTGGTCTTTCGCTCGCATTTCCCGCGCGGCATCGGCTTGCCAGCGAGTGCTTTCTTCCGTTCCTTCCTCGAATTCTATCAACTCCAGCCGCACCACCTCACCCCGAACACGGTGGTGCTGCTGTCCGCCTTCATCACCTTGTGCGAAGGCTATCTTGGCGTTCTCCCCACCCTCGAGCTCTGGGGTAGTTCTTCCAGTCCAAGCTGGGCACGCGTATGCAGGGCGTGCCGGCCCAGAGTGGCGCCTTCATCGCGATGTGGAGGGTGGCAGTCGACAACCCCTTCCCCGTCATCACGCTAATCCAGTCGGTGAAGCTCTGGCAGAAGTCATACTTCTACGTGAAGAACGTCGCCCCGCAAGGCGACTACGTCAATTTGCCGTCTTATGTAGCCGGCCCGCCAGCGGGTAGGCGGCCCCAGTGGTCCTATCGGGCCGTGACGCTGACGCCGGCTGGAGCCGCGGCCGTCGCCCGACTGCGGGTGATTATCCAGTCGGAGGGCCTGACTGGGTCCGACTTGCTGGCCGCCTTCGTCGCGCGCCGGGTTCTTCCGCTTCAGAGCCGCCCTCACCTGATCTGTCAGATGAGCGGCCAGCTCGATCCGAGTCGGATGTGCACCAAGGACATGCCGCACGACGAGGTGGCCCATATGGTGAATTACCTTGCGAACTGCAAGCTCTCCGCAGAATGCCAGTTTGGCAAGGAGCCATATTCTCGGGCACATCCGCCGCCCACGGTATGTTCTCTTTTTCCCTTTCTTCTCTTAGTTTTGTCGCCGAGTTCCTTTTGGCCGACTCTGACCAGTCGGCACGTCTCGGCAGAGCCCTCTCCTTAGGCCTGCAGGCGGGTCGGAGGCGGAGCGCCGATTCCTCCCCGACCGGACGGAGCACGACCTGGAGGACCCCGACTTGGGGGCGGCCGCCATGGATGACAACACCGAGGCGGGTGGCGGCCAAGCCGGCGGCGAGGCAGGCGGCTCCGGGCTTGGAGTCAGCTTCGACGACTGGTCGGATGACGACGAGGCGGAAGTCGTCCCACGCCGCCAGCCGGCGTCTGGCCACGGCGCGGGTTCCTCCGCCGCGCCGCCTGCTCGGGGCGGCGGGCAGAAGCGTCGTGCCACGTCGGGCTTGTTCGGCAGTCGGCCAAAGAAGCCCAAGGGCGGGGCAGCGGCGACCAGGCGGGATGAGGCGGCCGCGAAGGCGGCCCGCTTCCGCAAGGCGGTGAAGCAGCCGCAGACGGTGTCGGCGTAAGTGTATACTTTCGTGTATTCTTTCTTCTTTTCTCTGGTAGTTCCTGAATCCTTGTCCTTTCTCAAAAAATCAAGGCTCCACTGTCGCTCGAGCGGGTTGCTGCCGCCTCCGTCGTTGGATCGCCGGGAGGATCCGGGAGCACCACTCGCCGCATGGACCCCCGTGCCGAGCTTTAGGCGGCGACGGAGCGAAACGCGCGGGAGGAGCGAGAGGCAGAGGAGTTAAGGGCGGCCTCCGCCAAGGCGGCGCAGGAGGAGGAGGCGGCGAAGGCGCGCGCCGATGCAGCGTTTAAGGCCCAAGCGGAGGCTGCGGCCGCGGCGATGGCGGAGGGGGCCTTGCTTGTCACCCCTCTGCGTGTCGTGGCGCCTGAGGCCCCAGAGCCCCCGCCAGAAGAAGACGGCGGTGACCAGCCGGGATTGGAGAGGGAGGACGACGTCGTCATCCCGGAGAGGGAGGCAGCACCGGCCCCGCCGACTGGGGCGACCCAAGGCGGCCGGCCTAACTTGCCGCCTGCACAATCGGCCGGGGCGAGCCGGCCGCGAGGACTGATCTGGTGGTCCAGACGCCATCGCGCCAGCGCGCAGGGAAGGCTGCATCGGAGCCGCAGAAGGCCGCGGGCTCCAGCTCGTCGGCCCAGGACATGAAGGCGGCCAGCGCCAGCTCGGGGTGGACGCCGGGTGGAGGGACGGCTGTGGTGAACGTGGCCGCGCAGGACGTCCGGAACCGGCTTCAAGCCCAGGCTGCGGCGCTGAGGAAATATAATGACGAGTTCCTTGCGACGCGGGCGGCCATTCGGGTTAGTCTTCTTGTCTTTGCTTTTTTGATCTTGGTTTCTTCCATGGGGGCGCGTCAGCGCACCCACTGGGTGTAGTCCCCGAGTTCCGAGTCGGCTGCTGAGCAGGCGGCTTGGAACTTCCTAGCGGGCCTTGTTTTGCTATTCTTGTTCTCATTCGCTCCTCTGCCTGACTTGCAGGACTACCACAACCTCCGCGCGGCTGCCTTCAACTTCCAGGCTCGGGAGCTGACCCAGAAGACTGCTGACCTATCTGAGAGCCGGGGTAAGTGCTTCATCTTTTATCTCACGTGGGGGCGCGTCAGCGCACCCACTGGGTGTAGTCCCCGAGATTCGGGCCGACTGCTGAGCAGTCGGGTCGGATCTTCCTTGACGACTTCTTCCTTATTGCTTCTTTCTTTTCTGCCATCCATGCAGCGGCCAACGCCAATCTAAGGGAGCAGCTGGGCGAGACTAGGGCCGCCCTCCGCGCTAAGGAGGCCGAGTTTGCCGCCTTGGCACAGGAGCGTGACCGCCTGGCCAAGAGGTTGGCCAACCAGGAGGAGAGCCACAGGGCGGCCCTGAAGGCGGTGCGGGACAGCAAGGCCGCCTTCCAAGCCGAGTATGAGACAGAGGCGGCCAGCTGGGCCGAAGCGAAGCACACGCTGATCAACGGCTATGGCCAGATCGAAGACTTGGTTGACGGTAGGCCGCCTTCCTCTTCGTCCTTGCTTGCCGCTTGCCGTTTTAGCTTGTTTTCTGACTTGGTGTTTTTCTCTTCTTTCTCTTTCTTCCTTGCGCGGAGTACTTCCCTGGCTACTCTACCGCAGGCAACCAGGTCGTCGAGGCCCACTGCGAGGCACAAAGGCCGGCTGGCGCTGAGATCGCACCAAACGCTCGCCGGTCGCTGGAGGAGTAGCTCTTGGCGATCCAGGCCCGCCTCCAGCCGGCTCATCGCCTGCTTCGCCGGTTTCAGCGTGTTGGGGCGCAGGTGTTGGCCGCTCTCTGGCCTGGTGAAGTGACTCCCCGCACCCCTAGTCGGACTGCCGACTGGCTGGAGGTGGCGGTCGGCCGCTTCAAGGCCTGGAAGGCTTCGGCGGCTCGGTCCGGCGCCAGGCGGGCGCTGGAGTTCGCCAAGGCCTGGTATCCCGAGCTGAGTCTAGACCAGCTGGCCACCTGGCGGCAGGAGGCCGACACGGAGCTGGAGCCGGCGCGGCCGGCTATCATCCAGCGGGCTTCGGCGATCGCCGACTACACCGACACCAGCGCCTTCGCTCCTGAGGTGGAGGACAACGGTGTTGCCTAGCCGGAGGAGTGGTTCGGGCTGAACCCGGCAGACGGCGAGGACTCAGCAGAGGAGATCGACTCCAGCGACGAGGGCGAGGAGGAGGAGGAGGTGGGTGAATACGCCGGGCCAGATGGTGGAGCGGCCGGTCAGCCTTAGCCTGACCGTGCCTCCAGCAACAAGGCACGCGCGGGTGCACCGTCTGCAGCCGGCGATGATCAAGCCGAGACCCGCCAGCCGGCCACTCCTCCAGCCGGTGGCGCCGTCTCCACCGACCAACCCGGCTCCCACACTGCGCCCTTAGTATAGTCTGTTGCCTCTATTCTCCTGTTTTACCACTCTTGGAACAGTATTTTGTTAGGTTTGCACAATTCCACCCACTGGGGGTGTATTCGAACTATATTGATTACCGGCCTGTTGGGGGCCTTATGTGTAAATATAATTATGCATGTGTTTGGCTTTCCCTTGTTCTATGCTTTTCATCCTTCTGCTGTTTCCTTTGCCGCCCTCCCTTGGTTGTCGCCTCCCCAATCGGACAGTTGCTCTGCAATCTGTGGCTGGAGAAGTGCTTGGCCAGTTGGGAGGGCAAGTACTCTAGCTTTGTTGGATTATAGCGAAGTGATTGGGAGGCCAGCCAGCCGGCTGTTTTGACAGCCGGCAAGCATGGTTGGAGGCCGTCTTTGCGTTATACAAGTTCGTTAGTCCTTAGCCGTTTTTCATGTGGGCATCCTTTCTGCCTTTGGCTCTTGCCAGTCGGACAGTCGGTTCTTCGAGCTGCGACTTTCAACAAAAGAGGGCTCGGGTGCCGGCACACTACTTGTCTGACTTCAGGTAGAACTTTAACATAACTTAAGGCGGCCAGTCCCCGGGCCGACTAGTCGAACCCGGTGCCAGACAGAAAATCAAATGTAATAATACATTCATGAATATGACACTCGTCATTCATAGATAAAGGAGGGCAGTCCCCGAGTGCTCCTCGGGGGGCCCGTTATTTCGTACTTAATACAAAAAGGTAGCATGTTACATACTGCTTTCAACTGTAAAATCTTCTCAGGAGGTTCGCGTTCCATGGTCGCTCCGACTCCTTGCCGGAATCATCCCTCTTGCGTGCTCTTGGTTTTTGTGCGTCGATCAGGTAGTAGGAGTCGTTGCCTAGTGCCTTGCTGATGACGAAAGGGCCTTCCCAAGGGGCCGAGAGCTTGTGCTGGCCGGCTGTTCGCTGGATCAGCCGAAGCACAAGGTCGCCCTCTTGGAAAGATCTTGGCTTGACCTTGCGGTTGTGGTAACGGCGCAAACCCTGCTGGTAGATGGCGGACCGGCTGAGTGCTAACAGCCGACCTTCTTCCAGCAGGTCGACGCCGTCTTCTCGCGCTTCCTTGGCCTCCGCCTCCGTGTACATGGTGACCCGAGGCGAGTCGAACTCGGTGTCGGTTGGGATGACAGCCTCGGCACCATATACAAGGAAGAACGGAGTGAAGCCGGTTGACTTGTTAGGGGTAGTACGCAGACTCCAGAGGACAGCCGGCAGCAAATCGAGCCAGCAGCCGGCCGATCGCTCCAGTGGTACGACCAGTCAGGGCTTGATGCCGGAGAGGATGAGTCCATTTGCTCGCTCGACCTGGCCGTTTGACTGCGGGTGGGCAACGGACGCTAAGTCCAGTCGGATACCCTGCGTCGCGCAGAAACGTGCCAGTGCTCCTTTGGCAAAATTTGTGCCGTTGTCGGCGATGATGCTGTGCGGCACGCCGTACCGAGTAGTGATGTCGGCAATGAATGTCACGGCAGTCGGCCCGTTCAGCTTCTTGATCGGCTTCGCTTCGATCCACTTGGTAAATTTGTCCACGGCGACCAGCAGATGTGTCAAGCCGCCGCGGGCTGTCTTGAATGGGCCCACCATGTCCAGCCCCCAGACGGCAAAGGGCCAGGTGAGGGGGATGGTCTTGAGTGCAGAAGCCGGCAGGTGTTGCTTGGAGCTGAAGACTTGGCATCCTTTGCAGTTTTTGACTATCTCTTTGGCATCTTCCAAAGCAGTCGGCCAAAAGAAACCGTGGCGGAAGGCTTTGGCCACAAGTGATCTTGAGGCTGCGTGGTGGCCGCATTCGCCTTGGTGGATATCCTTGAGGATTGCCACACCATTCTCTGGCTCGACGCAGCGCTGGAAGACTCCGGTGACGCTGCGCTTGACAAGTTCTCTGTTTATTATTGCATATGCTCCGGCTCGACGTTGCACTAGTCTTGCCGAGATCTCATCAGTCGGCAGCTCTCTGTTGACTAGGAAGTTGAGGATGGGCTGGGCCCATGATGGAGCTGTGACTTCTTCTACTGTCAGTACGGCTACTGTGACTCGGGTGGGTGAGTTGGGTGGTGGAGAGTTGGAGTCGGCCACCGCTTCTTGTGTCGCTGCAGTCCCCGGGCCGACTGCTGCAGTCCCCGGGCCGGGTTCAGATGTCCCCGGGTCGCCTGTCGAAGTCCCCGAGCCACCTGCTGGGTTCCTCCAGTCGGATCCGGCTGCATCGGGGGCAGGCGGTACGAAGATAGAGTCCGACTCTGGAGACGGCTTGATAGACGGTTTGAGGAGGCGCTGGAGAGAGACACCGGTTGGTATAGCCTGTCGGGTGGACCCGATCCGTGCCAGGGCATCTGCTTGGTCGTTGTCGACCCATGGCACGTGAAGGAACTCACACCCTTCGAATTACCCACTGATCTGCTGGACGAGGAATCGATAGCTCGCCATGTTTGCATCCTTGGCGTCCCAGTCGCCAGATGACTGCTGGACCACCAAGTCTGAGTCACCATAACACAGGATCCGGCGTATGCCGAGCTCTTTGGCTAGCCGGAGCCCGTGTATGAGCGCCTCGTACTCGGCCACGTTATTGGAGGCGAGGAAGTGGATTTGCAGCGTGTATCTGAGTTTGTCGCCTTTGGGAGAGGTGGGGACGATGCCGGCTCCCAAGCTGGTAGAAGATTGTGTAAGGCGCCAGCGCAATGGCCCATTTAGCCACCCGACCGGATGCATCCCGACTGCCTATGATCTCGGCAAGCGGGGCGGTGCATACGACTGTGATGGGATGCTCTTGAGAGTAGGGCTTCAGCTTCTTGGCGGCGATGTACACTCCATAGCACATCTTCTGGTAGTGCGGGTAGTTTTGCTTTGAGCTGGATAGTACTTCGCTTAGATAATATACCGGCCTCTGGACTAGCTGGGCTCGGCCTTCTTCTGGGCGCTGGACCACGACGACTGTACTGACCACTCGGCTAGTCACGGCAATGTAGAGGAGCATGGGCTCCTTCTCAGTCGGCGCCGCCAGGACAGGTGGAGTAGTCAGCATCTTCTTCAACTCATGGAAGGCTTGGTCTGCTTGGTCATTCCACTCGAAATGAGTGGATTTCTTCATTAGTCGGTACAGGGGGAGAGCCTTCTCTCCTAGCCGGCTGATAAAGCGGTTTAAGGAGGCCAGGCACCCAGTGAACTTCTGCACGTCTCGCAACTTGGTGGGAATCTCCATTCTCTCAATGGCCTTGATCTTCACAGGGTTGCACTCAATGCCGTGTTCGGAGACCAGAAAACCTAGAAGCTGGCCGGCTGGTACACCGAACACGCATTTCTCGGGGTTGAGCTTGATCTGGAATCGGCGCACGTTGGCAAATGTTTCTTTGAGGTCCTCCAGCAGGATGCCGCGCTTCTCTGTCTTGACCACAATATCGTCTACGTAGACGTGGGCATTTCTACCGAGTTGCTTGAGGAGGCATTTCTGCATGCAACGCTGAAAAGTGGCACCGGCATTCCTCAAGCCGAATGTCATAGTCAGGTAATAGAAAGCTCCGAATGGTGTGATGAAGGCGGTCTTCAGGCGGTCTGCTGGGTCCAACTTAATCTGGTGGTATCCTGAGTAAGCATCCAAAAAACTCAACAACTCGCATCCGGCCGTGGAGTCTATCACTTGATCAATCCGTGGCAAAGCAAACGGATCTTTGGGGCAGGCCTTGTTGAGGCTAGTGTAGTCTATACACATACGCCACTTGTTGTTTTTCTTCAACACCAAGACTGGGTTGGCAAGCCACTCTGGGAAAAACACTTCCATAATAAAGCCGGCGGCGAGGAGCCGGGCTATCTCTTCTCCTACGATTCTTTGCTTCTCTTCTGACAGTCTGCGGAGGGGCTGCTTGACCGGCTTCGCGTCGGCTCGGACGTGCAATTTGTGCTCGGTGAAATCCTTCACAACACCCGGCATGTCCTTTGGGGACCATGCAAAGATGTGTCGATTCTCACGGAGGAAGTCGACGAGCTCGCCTTCCTATTTACTGTCCAGGTTTGCACCAATGACTGCAAACCTTTCCGGGTTCTCCGGGTCCAGAGGTATCTTCTTCGTCTCCTTGGCCGGCTGGAAGGAGCCCTGCGCATCATAATCCTTGGGGTTGGGAGACAAGGCCGGCTGCTTGCCGGCCATGGCCACAACTCGCTCCAGCATCTTCTCTTCTGCCACTACGAGGGACTCGGCCAGCCGACTGCTGGCTGCAGTGCACTCGATGGACTTCTTGTAGTCGCCGGCTACAGTGATGATCCCCTTCGAGCTCGGCATCTTCATCTTCAGGTAGGCGTAGTGGGGCACAGCCATGAACTTGGCCAGAGCAGGTCGGCCAAGCAAGGCGTGGTAAGGGCTCTCCAGATCTACTACCTCGAACCAGATTGCTTCTCGGCGAAAGTGATCCTTGTCTCCGAAGAGAACATCCATCTTGATCTTGCCGATCGGGGAACAGGACAGGCCGGGTACGATGCCATGGAACACGGTCCGGCTTGGCATGAGCTGCTTTGCCTTGAGGTTCAACTTCTCCATGGTATCGCGGTACAGTATGTTCATACTGCTTCCGCCATCAATCAGAACGCGGGAGAATCGGGTAGCTCGACTCTCCGTTGCGAGGGTGACATCCAACACTGATGCGTAGGAGCCAGGGGACGGCATCACCTCTGGGTGATCGGCCCGGCTCCAGTTGATAGGCTTCTCGGACCAATGCATGAACTCGGGGTTGCTTGAGACGACTGCGTTGACCTCTAGGTGCTGTCGGCGCCGGCTGCGCTTGTCTTCAACCTGACTCGTGAAGACGGCATAGGCGGCGTGCTCTTTAGGGAACTCATCTTGAATGGCTCCGACTACTGGTCGAGCAGCCGGCTGCTGGGGGGCTGGAGGCGGCGGGCCGGGAGGCGGAGGCGGCACCAGCCCCTCGCCCTTGGAGATCCGTGTGAGCCAGTGGCACTTTCGGGTCGTGTGGTTGGATGGCTTCGTGCCGCTATGGAACTTGCAGGGGCATCGAGAGTCTACTCGTAGGAGAAGGCCGGCTGCCAAGCCGGCCTGCCGCCCTTCTTCTTGGGAGCGGGCCGCTTTTCGGGCTGCTCATCCTCGACTGTGGCCACCTGCCGACTGGTGGATGGCGGCATAGGGGCCTTGCGCTTGTGGTCGTTCTGGTAGGGGCGCCGATTGGAGTCACCAGCCGGCCTCTTGGGAGCCGGAGCGAGCACCTTCCCAGAGGCGTCCACTCGGAGCTCGGTCTTCATCAAGGAGTCGGCCGTGGTGTACTTGCCCGCAATGATCAGCAGCTCGTCGAGGGTAGCCGGCTCGTCGCAGAGGAGTCGGTGCTTGAGGAGGGTGCCCTCTCGGCACCCGACGGTGAAGTATTCGATGGCTTGAACCTCGTGCACCCCCTCACAGGAGTTGCGGAGCTCAGCCCACCGCGTGAGGTAGTCGCGGGTGGACTCGTTGGGCCCTTGGACGCATAGGGAGAGCTGGCGGGGCTTGGGAGACCGCTTGTACGTGCTGGTGAAGTTGCGGACAAAGACTTCCGTGAAGTCCAGCCAGCTGTTGACGCTGTAGGGCTTGAGGCTGTTGAGCCAGGTGTGTGACGTGCCTTGCAGCATGAGAGGGACGTACTTCACGGCTACGCACATGTTGCCGTTCGCTATGCTGACAGCAGTAGAGTAGTCGATGAGCCAATCTTCCGGCTTCACAGAGCCGTTGTACTTGGGCGTGTCTCTGGGGAGCGAGAACCCTTTGGGGAAGGGCTCGTCGCGAATACGGGGGCCGAAGCATGGCGGGCCGACATCGTCTTCTTGTTCTAGCACCAGGGATCGAGCTAGGCGGTCGATCCGGTGACGGGCGTCGTTCTCGCCGACTCCTTCGCGGTGGCCTAGTCGGCCACTAATAGTCGGATGCGTGACAGGCGGCGGGGTGGGATATCTCTCCCCTCGAGGCGGGGGGGAGGCGGATTTCCTTGGCGCTCCACTGCTCGAGGGCGGCCTTCCGCGTCGCGCTCGATGGTGATCCGAGTCCGGCTGCGGCAAGCAGCCGGCTCCTTGTCTTTCCTAGCACAGGCGCCGCTCGCAGTCGGCGACCGGGATGTCGCGGCGTGCTCTCGGCGTGGGGGAGGACTCTCAGCGTGGGCGCCGGCTTCGTGCCGTTCTGCGGCCGCGTCGATCAGCTGCTGGATTCGCCTTGTCATGTAGGGGAGCTCATCAGCCCCCAGCCCATTTAGCTCTTCAGCGGCCGCCTGAGCGGCTCGCAGATTCTCGAGCGGGGTGGCGTAGATGGGGCGGTCTACCCCCAGCATGCTGGCGATGGCTGCGCCGCGCTTCTTGACAAGGCCGGCTCGGCTCGGCCCGCCATGAGGCGGCGTGCCAAACGCGGCGGGGTCGACTTCGCGCTGGTGAGCCTCGGTGAGGCATCTCATGGAGGCTATCTTCTGGCCTTCCGCGATGAGGGCGAGGCGGCGTGCCTCCAGGGTCTCGGCGTCGGCGTCGGCCGGGATGGGGACGGACAAGTCATGCATCGCCGTTTGCACGGCGTCGTGGGTGTTCTCGCCCGAGTCGGTGACGTGGCTAATGACCAACACCTCAGTGACAGCGCTGCTGCCGCTGTCAGCTCGGGGGAGAGGGTCGTTGAAGACTACCACGTCGGAGGGGTAGGCGTCGAGCGATGCCGTGTCGGAGTCGACAAGCATCGGGTCGGTGGAGCCGACCGACTCCAAGTCTACAGCAAGCTCGCTGGAGACGTGGAGTTGGTCGAGGAGGCTGACGAGGCGACTCTCGGGGTAGTCCGTGCCTGCGTCGGATGCGGGCTCGTCGGAGATGTGAGCCTCGCCAAGAAGATCGGCGAGGCAGCTCGCTGCGCAGGCGTCGTCAACGCCTTGCAGCGCGTCGGGGCAAGCGCCATCGGGTGCAGCGGGCTGGCTGCGCTCGCGGGGGAGGAAAAGGGTTCCCGTCCAGAACAGGTCTCCGGACAACGGTGCACCTAGCCCCACGGTGGGCGCCAAATGTCGTGTGGTAGGTGCGACATATGCCAACGGGTGGCTTATCATTGTGGGAGCCAGTAAGACGTCGCCGGTGCCTGGAAACGGGATGAGGCGAAGACATGCACACTGGCGAATCTTACCCAGGTTCGGGGCTCTCCGTGGAGATAACACCCCTAATCCTGCTCTGCGGGGTCTCCGCATGATCACTAGATCAAGACAAGTAGCTACAAGTGCTCCTTGAGCTGTCCGGTTAGAGGGAAAAGAAGGGCAAGGCTAGCTCTCCTTTTCTCTGTGTGTGGTGTGTGTAATTCTATGAGACCAACCCTTTGCATGGGTGTCCCGGGGGGTTTATATAGGCCTACCCCCAGGGGTACAATGGTAATCCGGCTGGGTGCGGGTCCCAGCCATCAGTGTCTATGCTGGCCGGCTTCTCCGCCGGTCATTGGGGCCCGCCGACTGGTGGGTCCCGCCGGCTACCGGCTTCTTGGCCGGCACGCCGGCCCCACCGCATGGGGGCTTTGTCGGCGGCTGGTTACTCTTGCCTCGCCTCTGATTACGAGGGCTTTGTCGAGGTAAGCATGGCTATAGTGTCGCCGCCTTGCGAGCTCTCACTGTAGCCTTACCTCGTCTTGTCTCCTTAATAGGGCGCATGCTTCGAGGGAGGAAGGTAGCCGGCTGTTGGGAGCCGGCCACATCCCTGGCCGACTAGAGGAGGTCGGGCCGTCTCCAGATGTCTCCCTGGCAAAGGGGCCCGCCGCCCGCGGGCCGTTCTGGCACCTGTCGTGGGTGACGTCGGGGCCAACATGGCTACAGTGCCGCGCCGGACGGGGGATGGCTCGCCCGTACGGCGCCCTGTGGCCATGCCTGTTCCGGGATTCGGGGGTAGTGGGTTGTACTGCGGCCACGCCCCATCCTATCACCGTTATGTGGGTACAGTCTTAGTGGGTTCAGTCTTGGCCGGCTTGTGGGAGTCGGCTTTCTTCATGGCCGGCTTCTGGGAGTTGGTCCTCTTGGGGCCGGCTTCCTGGAGTCGGCTATCTCGTATCTTTCTTGGGGGAGGTTTTCCGAGACTGGGTCGCCTTCTGGGAGTCGGCCCTGGGGACAGCCGGCCGGGGGAAGGCGGCCCTATGCTTTGTATGCTTGAAGGCTCGAATGGCCCGATAATTTTTCGAAGAGCCAGGGGGAGTCGGTTCGGCTACCTGTGGCCATTTACTCCGACAACACAACACTCCTGTTGTTCTATGTTGACACTAGAAAATTTTGGAAAGCAATAACAGGCAACGGATATCGTCCCGTCCCTAAAGGTGGTACGTTCCCTATCGAAACCAACATGCTTGTTGGGAGAAGCTCTAGTTTGTAAGAAGGTTATACCCAAATTAACCTACCCCAAATGGGACAAAAGTTTCACCACGGCATGTCGATGCCGCTCCATGATAGCATGCCAGGTTTCATGAACTTCAGACGAGTTTTTGATTTACTAGAATTTAAAAACCAGGTATCTAAACGTGTTGCCGGCAATCAACAGTGCCCTGGTGTTTGAAATTCATTCCCATCTCTTGCATGCGACCTAGAAATTCACCGAAGGACACACATGTGATTTTTCAACCAACTTTGGTGCATTGGAGCATGTGCTTGTAGTTCAAATTTGAATTATGCACATAAAATGCCTAGAAAACCCAGTTAATGTATAAAAAAGGCCAAACGAACCCTGAAAAATTCATTCTCATTTCTTGCATGGGACATAAGCATGCACTGAAGGATACATATTTGATTTTTCAACCAATTTGTATGCACCGGAGCATGTGCATGTAGTTTAATTTTAAATTGTGCACCTGAAATGGCTAGAAAACCAGTTTAATGTATAAAATGTCCAAACAAACCCTGAATAATTCCAATTCTTTTACGATACACATATAGTTGCATGTTCATTGAAGATAAAAGGTCTAGCAATTCAAACAGCGTCCATTGTCGTTGTGACCCCATTTTGTAATTCAAATCAAGTAGATCGCACACTGTTTATTATCACCAACCGTGTGAGATGTAGTACAAAATATCTTGGAGTACCATCGGTGTATATTATGCCTATGGCTTACGTGAGAATGTGCGTCGGCCACAGTCCACAGCCGGCGTGTCCATCACACTAGCTCGCTCCCAAAAACTCCCGCCGCAGCATCCCTCGCAATCTCGAAAATATTACTGCCTCGTAATCTCGAAAATATCTACCGCCTAGAAGGTTTTAATGTTTGATAGCACATGATTGGTATGTGCGGACCGTGTGCGATGTCTGTTACTCCCGCTCTGCTTTAGTCCCTTGATTCAAATTTTCAGTAGCCCCGGCATTTTATTCCCGCGTCTGCATCACTCGCAATCTCAAAAATATTTGCTCGCCCTTGATCCAAATTTTCAGTAGCCCCGCCTTGTTATTCCCGCCTAGTAATTTTTTCAATTGCCACAGTATTTCATCAAACACAACCTTGCCCCCCCCGCCCCCCTCCGCACACACCCCAAAACCTCCGCTCACACAGACACACACAACCCTCGAAACCATTGGTAGGTCGCCGCCATCGCCGGCACCTCCATCCTCAACCTATGCCTGTGTGCCGGGGAGCTCGAAGAGCCAATGGCCAAAAAGAGGTTTATCGCGGCCTTTTCGCCCGACGCCGGCGAGGTGGCCGCTGAGGTGTCCCCGTCATCCTCCACGGGCCTGATACGCCGTCACCGGTCCACTGATCCTCCCGCTGCCCCGACGCCGATTCGAGGACTTCCCCGTCCTCCCTCGGACCCGGCAGCCGACGAAGTCCTACCTAGGGATCCGGCAGCGGTAGTGGGGGATGTGGGTCGCTGAGATTACAGATCGAGAGAATCACACCCGCCGGTGGCTCGGTAGCTTCCACACGGCCGAGCTCGCGGCCATGGAGTATGACCGCTGGCAGGTCCGCTACCATGGCACGGCGGCTAGGCTCTGCTACCTCTTGAGCACAGTGTTGGTTTTCCCTTGAAGAGGAAAGGGTGATGCAGCAAAGTAGCGTAAGTATTTCCCTCGGTTTTTGAAAACCAAGGTATCAATCCAGTAGGAGGCCACACGCAAGTCCCTCGTACCTACACAAACAAATAAGAACCTTGCAACCAACGCGATAAAATGGTTTTCAATCCTTTCACGGCCACTTGCAAAAGTGAGATCTGATAGAGATAATAAGATAAATATTTCTGGTATTTTTGTTTTATAGATTGGAAAGTAAAGATTGCAAAATAAACAGCGACATAAATTGGCAAGTTGATGAAAGATTAATATAATGGAAAATAGACCCGGGGGCCATAGGTTTCACTAGTGGCTTCTCTCAAGATAGCATAAGTATTACGGTGGGTGAACAAATTACTGTCGAGCAATTGATAGAAAAGTGCATAGTTATGAGAATATCTAGGCACGATCATGTATGTAGGAATCACGTCCGCGACAAGTAGACCGAAACGATTCTGCATCTACTACTACTACTCCACACATCGACCGCTATCCAGCATGCATCTAGAGTGTTAAGTTCATAAGAACAGAGTAACGCATTAGGCAAGATGACATGATGTAGAGGAATAAACTCAAGCATATGATATAAACCCCATCTTTTTATCCTCGATGGCAACAATACAATACGTATCGGTTCCCCTTCAGTCTTTGGGCTCGAACACCGCAAGATTGAACCCAAAGCTAAGCACTTCTCCTATTGCAAGAAAGATCAATCTTGTTGGGGATATAACTATTGGTGTAACCCGCCCAGGAGGGGCCGGGTTACGCTATAACAATTCATTATATGAAGCCCAATATCAAGCTTGAAGATGGCGGTTCAGTAAAGGGCCCAAAGCCTGTAGGCGACTTAAAGGCCCGTAGTGATAAACCGCCGTGATGGTATGACTTGTGTTGTAAGGCAAGATTAACTAGTTGCCGAGTCGGATACTGTTTATAAGCCGGCCGGGACTCTGTAGGCCGCGGGGCGTCAACCCGTGTATATAAGGGGATGACCCGCCGGCGGTTTAAGGCAAGTAACATCAAATCGGTAGCGAGGCATAGCGGATTCGCTCCCTGGTCATCGAAACCCTAGTAATTCCACCTCAACTGGAGTAGGCTTTTACCTTCACCGTAAGGGGTCGAACCAGTATAACCCTCATGTCCTTTGTCCCGTTTTAACCCCTTTAAGCTTCCTAGTTGCGATGGCTCCATGACTAAGTCCTTTCACGAGGACATCTGTCGTGACTATTCCACGACAGTTGGCGCCCACCGTGGGGCCAGCGCACGGTGGATTTGAGTTCTTGAAGGGCAGCTTCGAAGGGCTCAAGGGATACGCTGTGGGCCGGATGACCAAGAGTCGTCGCGGCAAGCTCTACATCGACGACGCAGGCTGGGGCCCCGACGCCGGCTCAATCGAGTACGGGTACCGGGTCCCGTTCGGCGGAATCCATGTTTTCATTGGCAAGATTGGCGAGACGGGCCCTGAGCCGGACATCTGCACCGACCTCATCGAGACGGCTCAGCGTGCAAGACCCGCCCAGACTCTGCGTGCCTTGAAGCGTGCTTTCGTGGGATGCATCCAGGGAGGACTCTTTGAAGGATCTAGATCTAGCGATGAGACGGCCATCTGCTCTAATGGTGAATCATCCACAGGTGAGACAAACTCGTTGTATCAACTTCGAGACGGCAGGCTCGGGGGTTGTTCCGATGGCGACAGTATTCCGGACCCTTTTGAGCCGCCAAGACGGGTTGGAATCTTCATGGCCGGCACGCAACCTGTTCAAAACTCCGCCGTTGGGGCAGGAGGCCCTGTGCACTCGCCGGCTTAGGTGCTGATGGATCTCACGGATAAGATGACTGCCCTATTAACCGCCACGATCGTCCCAGCGGATCAAGCTCAACATGATGCAGAGGTGGCACAGTTAAAGCTGGATATAGCACGAGCCAAGGAAGATGTGGCAGCGGAAGGAATCAGGATGGCTGCAGAACGGGCGGCTCTGGACGCCCAGACTCAGCTGATTCAGGCACAGTCTTTCCGGCTCACGATGGATCAGAACGCATCTAATGAGGTCATGAGAAGGAGGCATCAGAAGGCTCAATCTCGGCTCCATCCGGTTTATGATCCTCGAAACCTCTGCAACATGCCCGATGCAGGGCCTAGTAACCCGCCAGAAATCACGGCACCCGGGGCTGGAACGCTGGTTCAGCCGCAAGTGATGGGGCCTCCCCGTGTGAATACTGCCCCACCTCAGTACGTGCCAATACCACCGGGTCATTATTCTAATCCATTGGAAAACATGATCGCTGCAGCGGCGCGACTTGCGGCTCTCCCAGTCGAGGGTGATTCTCCAACGGCGGTCGAAACCCGCAGGGTCAGAGAACTTCTTCAGACGGCTTTGGTACAACAGGAGAAATATTCATATAGCCGAGACAGGATTCATTCAACCCCTTGTCCAAGCCGGAGCCCAAGTTATAGCAGACACATGGTTTCAGCGGCCGGCTCAAGCAACGTCCGGTGCCGTGACATGCCAGCTGGCCATGGCCCGACGCATAATGGAGCCTTTAACGCGGTAGACCAAGACAGAGCACGTCAAGAGGCGAAGCAGGCGGCTCAGCTGACAGCTTACCAGCCCTTCCCGGTTTATCCGACGGCTTCTATCGAGGCAGGCATAGCTACGAGGACCGGAGGTGTCCCTTGTCTGGTGCCGGCTCTCCGTAACGAACGTCTGCCCAAAGATTTCAAAGGACCTAGGAAGGTACCTAATTACACGACTGACTTACAGCCTGGAGCATGGATTGAAAGCTACGAGATGGCTATGGAGTTGCTGGAGGTCAGCGAAGCGGCGATGGCCAAATACTTCACCATGATGTTGGATGGGACTGCCGGCACTTGGTTGAAGGGACTGCCACCTAATTCCATCGGGTCATGGGCAGAGCTGAAAGCCCGGTTCATCCAAAACTTCAAAGATACATGTAGGCAATCTATGTCAATTGTGTATTTGACTAACTACAAGCAGCAAGAAGGCGAGTCTACAACCCATTGGGTACGTCGGGTCAAGGAAATAATACATTCGTCTGATAAGATGGATGCCGGCTCTGCGGTCTTAAAGTTGGAGCAAAATTATCGTTTTGCGCCCCTGAAGATGAAGCTTGGGTGGCTCAAGCGCGATTGCAACGATATGGGTACGCTGATGACGACTCTGGTCAAGTATGCCGACTCTGATAGTACCAAGGATCCCGTGTCTGATGAGGAAAAGACAGGGAAGGGAAAGAAGAATGGCAACGGCAAGGGCCCTCAGCATAACCCGGCGAGTCAAGGAGGTAATAAGCGTAAGGCTGATGATGGTATGGAGTTTGTGGCCAACACCAACACGCAGGGTAACAATCACCGACATAAGGGGAGACCACCTCCCCGGTCTGGCGGGTCAGGCCCGACGCTTGAGCAATTGTTAAATGAGCCCTGTCCAAGGCATGGCTCTAGGGAGAAGCCGGCCACTCATCTATGGAAAGACTGCGCGATCATGAAAGCTTTCAAGAATTCCAACATGTTCAACGGTAACAATGGGCAGGGCGGCGGCTCAGGTGGCGGCGGCTTTCATGGCCCGGGCGGCGGTTCAAATTCCAATTTTTAGAATTCTCAAGGTAATCAAGGTGGTTTTAACCAGCAATCTGGCTAGGGTAATCAGCAGCAGCAGGGGGATACCAGACCCATCCAAAGCAGCTCAACAGTGGACAGTATCATGTGTTTACTACCAGTTTGTGCAAGCGAGACCAGAAGCTTCATAAGAGGGTGGTGAACGCCGTTGAGCCGGCAGTTCCACGTTACTTGCGATGGTCAGAGCAGCCGATTGTATGGAGTAGGGAAGATCACCCTCCCCGGGTTGGTAATCCGGGTCACCTGGCCTTGGTGGTGGCTCCTCGGGTTGGTGGGTATAAATTCACTAAGGTACTCATGGACGGAGGTAGTAGCATCAACATCCTCTATTATGAGACCTTCCGTCGTATGGGATTAACTGATAAAAGCCTCAACCAGTCCAATACTATTTTCCATGGTGTGGTGCCCGGTAAGTCGGCGTATCCAGTTGGTAAGATCGACCTGGAAGTAGCCTTTGGAGATGAGTACAACTACATGGCCGAAAAACTGACTTTTGAGGTGGTCAAAATCAGAAGCCCATACCATGCTTTATTTGGGTGGCCGGCTTACGCCAAGTTCATGGCACGGCCGTGTTACGTATATTTGCAGCTCAAGATGCCGGGACACAATGGGACCATTACGGTTCATGGCAGCCGAAAGATAGCTTTGGAGTGCGAGGAACGTGACGCTGCTTACGCTGAATCTGTTTGTGCGACAGAGGAATTAAAGTTTTACAAGGATAATGTTGACCCGGTAGATATGACGTCTTTGAAAAAGCCGACCATGGAGCATGAGCCGGTAATGAAATTTAAGTCGGCCGATGAGACTAAGCTTATTGACTTTGTTCCAGGCGACTCATCTAAGCAGTTCAGCATCAGTGCTAATCTGGATCCTAAATAGGAAAGCGCGCTCATCGAGTTCATCCGTGAGAACCGGGACATCTTTGCATGGAAACCTTCTGACATGCCGGGTCTACCGAGAGAAAAACTCGCTGAGCACACTCTTAATATTGATCCAAAATTTAAGCCAATCAAGCAATTTCTCTGGCGGTTTAACGAGGGGAGGCGGAAAGCCATTGGTGAGGAGGTAGCCCGGCTCTTGGCGGCCGGGTTCATCGTTGAAGTCTTTCATCCAGAATGGCTAGCTAACCCAGTGCTCGTGCTCAAGAAGAACGGCACCTGGCGCATGTGTGTGGATTATACGGATTTAAACAAGGCTTGTCCGGCTGATCCGTTTGCTCTCCCTCGTATTGATCAAATTATTGATGCTACGGCGGGTTGTGAGCGTTTGAGTTTTTTGGATGCTTACTCTGGTTACCATCAGATCAAAATGGCAGTTAAGGACCAAGAGAAGATGGCATTCATTACCCCTTTTGGAGCCTTCTGTTATGTGTCTATGCGTTTTGGGCTCAAGAGCGCCCAGGCGACTTACCAGCGGTGCGTATAGAATTGTCTTCATAATCAGATTGGCCGCAACGTTCATGCCTATGTGTATGATATTGTGGTAAAATCCAGAGAGAAGGAGACCTTGATAGACGATCTGAGGGAGACCTTTGGTAATCTCCGGGTCTACAAGATGATGCGTAACCCGGCCAAGTGTGTTTTTGGTGTTCCTGGAGGCAAGCTCTTGGGTTTTCTGGTTTCTCATAGAGGCATTGAAGCTAACCCGGAGAAGATCAAGGCAATCACCTCTCTGGCTAAGCCGGCGTGTATAAATGACTTCCAGCGTCTGGCGGGTCGGATCGCTGCTTTAAGTCGATTTATAAGCCGGTTGGGTGAAAAAGCCATACCGCTGTATCAGATGATGAAGAAAACAGATGACTTTGTCTGGAGTGATGCTGCCAACGTCGCCTTTGAGGATTTGAAAAGACAGTTAGCTGAACTGCCAGTTCTTGCTGCTCCTGTTGATAAGGAGCCCTTATTATTGTATGTAGCCGCTAACACACGAGCCGTCAGTGTGGCCATCGTGGTGGAGCGCAAGGAGGCGGGTAAGGACCATCCGGTTCAGCGGCCGGTTTACTACGTCAGCGAAGTACTTATTGAGTCCAAGCAACGGTATCCACATTGGCAGAAGCTTGTTTATGGGGTATTCATGGCAAGCCGGAAGCTTAAGCAATATTTCCAGGGCCACCCTATCACTGTGGTTGGTTCTGCTCCTTTAGGAGATATCATCCAAAACAGAGAAGCCACAGGAAAAGAGTCGTTAAGTGGGCCATTGAACTTGGGCCTCATGGTCTAAAGTATGTGCCACGCACGGCTATCAAATCACAAGCATTGGTAGATTTCATCAACGATTGGACAGAGCTGCAGATGCCTGAAGAGAAACCGGATAACACATACTGGACTATTCACTTCAACGGGTCCAGGCAATTGGAGGGCTCGGGGGCTGGAGTCGTGCTAGCCTCTCCTCGAGGTGACAAAATTTGTTATGTGCTACGGTTGCTGTTTCCCTGTACTAACAATGCAGTTGAGTACGAGGCCTTGCTCCATGGTCTTCGGATGGCTAAGGAGATGAGCTTAAGCCGGGTAAGGTGCTTTGGCGACTCAGATTTGGTGGCCCAACAAGTATCAGGCAAGTGGGATTCCAAGGACCCCCTCATGGCGGCTTATCGCCGTGAAGTTGATGTCATTGCGGGACATTTTCTGGATTACCAAGTAGAGCACATTGACCGCAGAAAGAACGAGGCGGCTGATGCCTTAAGCCGGCTGGGCTCTCAGCGAAAGCCGGTGCCGCCTAATACTTTCTTGGATATTCTGCATAACCCTTCTGTCAAGTTACCTACAGAGGAAGACTTGGCTATTCTGGACCCTGAAGCACAGTTGGTGGCGGCTCTTCATGTTATCCTAGATTGGACAGTGCCATACTTGGCTTACATGACCCGGGGAGAATTGCCTGAGGATGAAATTTTGGCCAGACAAATAACCCTGCGGTCTAAGTCAATGATAATTGCCAATGGCGAGTTGCATCATCGCAGTGTCACTGGGGCTTTTCAGCGTTGTGTTTCCCCTGAGGAAGGTCAAGAAATTTTACGAGAGATTCACGAGGGGGATTGTGGCCATCATGCCGGCTCAAAATCCCTTGTGGCCAAAGCTTTTCGTCACGGTTTTTATTGGCTGACGGCTCATGCTGATGCAGAGGACTTAGTCAGTAAATGTGACGGTTGTCAGAAGTTCTCAAGACGTGCTCACGTGCCGTCTCAAGAGTTGAGGATGATTCCAATCACTTGGTCGTTTGCAGTCTGGGGGCTTGATATGGTTGGACCTTTCAAAAGGTCCAAGGATAAGAAGGCCCACCTCTTGGTGGCGGTTGACAAGTTCACAAAGTGGGTTGAGGCAGAGCCAGTTAGTAAGTGTGATGCAGCCACGACGGTTTAGTTCATGAAAAAGGTGATATTTCGCTTTGGTTTTCCACACAGCATTATAACTGACAATGGTACCAATCTGTCTAAAGGCGCCATGGAAGAATTTTGTCAACGAGAGCATATTCGACTTGATGTTTCATCAGTGGCTCACCCCCAATCCAATGGTCAAGCTGAGAGAGCCAATCAGGAAATCTTGAAAGGCATCAAGCCCCGGCTTTTGGTCCCTTTGCAGCGGACGCCGGGTTGTTGGGTGGAGGAGTTACCCTCTGTGATATGGAGCATCAATACTACTCCTAATAGGTCTACGGGTTATACGCCTTTCTTCATGGTTTACGGTGCCGAGGCGGTTCTCCCTAGCGACATCCGTCATGACTCGCCTCGTGTGGCGGCTTATGTTGAGACGGACAATGAACAAGCGCGTCAGGATGCTCTTGACTTGTTGGATGAACAGCATGACATAGCAGCAGCTCGCTCGGCGATTTACCAACAAGACCTGCGCCACTATCACAGCCGCCGGGTTAAGTTCAGAACCTTTTAGGAAGGTGACTTGGTGCTCCGGCTCATCCAGGATCAAACAGATGCACACAAGTTATCCCCACCTTGGGAAGGGCCCTTTGTGGTCAGCAAGAACTTGCACAATTGGTCATACTACCTCATCGATGTTCGAGAACACAAAGACTCACATAAGTCGGAGGAGGAGACCCGCCGGCCGTGGAATATAGCTCAACTTTGGCCTTATTACACTTGAGCCACCGGCTCTCATAATGTACATACTTCCGTGACAATGTATATATTATGATAAATAATAAAGCAGGACCTCTGTCCTTTTTTCCCCTCAAAGGTAAATGTGTCATTGTTATTTTCATTATGATATCACATGATCACTAGGGGGCTTCCTGTTCAAACATAGGTCGTATTCGAACCAAAGAGAACATAGCTGTCGATACCCTTTTGATCGGCACACTGCCGAGCTCATTGGGGAGTTTCTTGGTCATTTTTGAACCATATCTCAACCCCCTTTGAGAACCGACGTGGATCGTATTCGAATCAGCGTCGTTAAACAACTCTCAAGGTCATTTGGGGGCTTCCTGTTTAAACATAGGTCGTATTCGAACCAAAGAGAACATAGCTGTCGGTACCCTCTTGATCGGCAACGCCAAAGCCACTGGGGGCTATATGATCGTATTCGAATCTTAGCTTAACCCCTTCGGGACGGTTTTCTGGTCGTATTCGAATCAGAAGCCTCCAAATTTTTGAAGTCCCTTTTTGCAAAACAATCTTTTGGATTTTATTTGAAGTTCTTTTTGATCATGTCTAAAGTGTTCAAGGGTGGTTCCCATTCCACCGGCTTAACCTTGATCAATAAAGATGATCGCATATAATAAACATCGTATTACAGAGTTGGGTTCTCACCCTCATTGTTCGGGTCACATAAACCGGAAGTGTAATCGAAGGGTCACAGCCGCCAAGGGACTTGTGATTTGTTTTACATGCAGGACAACTTCAAGCAGCTCGTTAAAGGTAAGGAAAGCAGAGGATCAGGCATAACCCGGGGGAATATAAGAGGGCGGCTTAAACAGTGTTGAGCGCCACACAAGTGCACGATGGCACGACAAAAATAAGTGTTCTCCTACTCTATTACATGACTCCCCGAGTCCAAATAGTGAAGCATTGTTTTTTATCAAGACATAAATATGAGCGGCCTGAGGGATCAAAGGTGTTGTTGGGCCGACGCTTCCGATTCATCCCTTTCCACTCCGCCAGCTGTTTCCCTGTCCTGGAAAGTTGATGATTTCCAGTCAATGCCACTCAAGGCTTCAAATTCAGCGTCATCATCAATTAACCCGGCCGGATCAACTTCAGGGGCAAAGGTATGCTTACGAGTCGGAGGGATCAGGCTGATTGCTTCATAATGTGGTGTTGGAATTCTCTGATTCTCGGCGTCATAACCTGGTTGGTATTTGGTAAGATCTGTATCATTACCGATCAGAGTGGCCACAGGGCGTATGTCCTTCATGCAAGCGGCGAAATCCTTCTGGTCAAAGGAAGTGCGGTCCTCCTTCAAACTGGGATACCCAAGGGTGATATCGGCCGGGTCTAGCTCCGGTAGCCACGCCTTGGCCCGGCTTAAAGCAGCTATGGCTCCGGCTCTTGCAGAAGCTTGTCTCACTTCCTGGAATCTTTGAGGTAGCACGGCAAGCCGCCTTAGCACATCCGCCAGATGAGTGGGAACTTCATTTGATAGAGCCACGACGGCTAAGGCACGTTGTGACCCGGTGTAGAGTTGTTCCACCAGGGTATAAACGGCCTTCAGTTTTGTCAGCATGTTCTGGTTGAGATTGGCACTCCTAGAGCCTGCATTACAAGGTCAGGTGAGTTGAGAACAATTGAGATGTTTGTTGCAAAAGATTCAAGCTAGCTAACACTTACAGAATAACTTACCAAAGATTGCTGAGACCATCTGAGATATATGGCGTTTTAAGCCGGATAGCTCGGCGGTTGTTTCTGCAAGAGTGGCCTCCGCTTGTTCGGCCCGGTTGAGTAAAGCGGTCTTTTCATCCGCCCAGGCCTTTCTTTCTGCCTCAAACTTCTGTTTCAATTTCTCTTGTGTGGATATACTGACTTCAAACTTGGAATTCGCCTTTTGGGTTTCACTTTCTTGAGTTTTCAGGCGATTCTTCAAGTCGGAGATCTCCGATTCAAATTGCTTAATGGCGGCCTGTATAAATTCTGGGTTACAGTTGGGATTATCATAATGCAACATTAAGTCCCAAGCACTTTGCAAGCAAAGATACTTGGCACTTCGGGGCTAATGTATGCTAAAGAGCTCTAATTACAGTGGCGGTTCATGGAAATAAAGTCCCAAGCATTTTGCAAGCAAAGATACTTGGCACTTGGGGGCTAATGCATATTGTTGTTCAAGTACTTGGTTAAAATACGGTGAAGACCGGTTCAAATATGTTGTCTAAGCCGGCCCTTTGGTGCTACCGGATAAGCCGGTTTTCTTACAGTGATTATTAAGCTGGTGACAAGTCTATAACATATTTCATCATAAGTAATAGACTTGGGGGCTGGCCTAGTAAGGATAATTAAGGAACAAGCAACAAGAGTTATACCTCAGATTTTTGGTGTATTTGTTTCACCATATCAACTTCCAGATCCCGGCTGTTGTGCACTTGGTTTACATAACCAGAGACGATTTCTCCAATACTCAGATGAGCATAATCAGTGACATCCAGCCGGGTTTTGCGATGTTCCAGAAGTTCTTCTTTGGCGGAGCACTTGGCCAGCGCAGTGGGTCTCCCCGGTTCAACGAAGTCAGTCCGGATGATTTCGACGTCCGGGTCATTCGCCTTGGCTGGGCTAGGGTTCTCCGGGTTCTCAGAACCTTCTATCGCTGGTTCAACGGACGGATCAGTGGTGAAAGTTGGAGTATCATGGGCTCGTGTAGGCGGCGGCTCATGAACGGAAGTATCAGGAGTAGCCGTTTTGAGCTCCGGTTCAGCAAGGATTGGCTCTTCGGCCGGCTTACTTCTCTTCGTCCTCTTGCTAGGCTTTACTTGTACACTGAAAATTAAAGGGTTAGCACAAAAACATGAGTAAGATAAGCACAAGATAAACAGATTATCATTACCCTGGAACGGTTTTGAAAGCCGGCATGCTGGACTGCATTGATTCGCCGGAGGAAGGTGAAGTTCCCTGATAGTTTGCGTCAGAGGAATTGAGTGGTTGATGAGTGAAACCCGCCAAAGGATACAAAGAATATAAATCAGAGATAACCTGAGTCCGGCGTTTTCTTGTTGCATCGGGTAAGCCGGAGGAGAGGTCCGCATCTTTACTGGTCCGGGTCTGCCTCCGACACTCGTGAATCTGTTGCTTCAAAAGAAATTGAGGATCTTGATAAGCTAAAGGATGTGAAAATCTTACTTTCCGGGTTACCCTTCGGACTTCCTGTCTCGGCAAAGGCTCGGAGTCGGAGGAAATTATAGTTACCTATTCAGTTACTGCATGACTTACTCCCGTATCCTCCTGCTGATAATCAGTGTCAATAAGATGGTTAAAGAAGGAGCCTAAAGAGTCAAGAGTTACCTCTGACTCGGAGGTATCGTCCAGATGAAAAATATCCGAGGCGCTAGGTTTGTTTCCCTTCTTACGGGCAGCGGCTTTCCTGGCGGCTTTCTTGGCCTTTCTGGCCTTCTTTGCAGCCTCATGGTCATACTTGACCTTCCAGAATTTATCACCAGCCTGTAAAATATAGCAAGAGTTTTTGAGCAAAGATGAAATTATCGAAGTGGAAAGTAAGATGCTCAAGTTAATGGTTTACCGCTGGAGCCGGGTTAGCCTTGCAGAAAGGACTTAAGCCCGCTTTCCCGCAATCTGCCAGGCTCTTGTTCAGAAGAGATTTGGTCGTGTCATCAACAACATCCTCAGGTAGGTCGTCAGGACTGTGCCGTAGAGGATCATTTTTTGGCCTGTGTAGTCGCACATCAAGCCAGGGCGACGGCTCAAAGGAATCACCCGCCAGGCAATCCAAACCCGGACCAAGTCAATGCCGTTTAAGCCATTCCCCAGAAGAGCTTTGATCTTGTTTATGGTGGGGGCAAGTGTCTGACGTTCAGCCGGCGATAATTTATCTCGTAAGGGATGAGTTGACTCTAGGCGCAGGGCGCGAAAGCCGGGCAAAGGGTTCTCATTAGCCGGTGAAGTGTCTTGACAGTAGAACCACGTCTGGTTCCAATCTTTAGGGTGACTCGGCGGCTCGGCATAAGGGAAGAGACAATCTCTACGTCGCTGGATTGAGATTCCGCCAAGCTCCAAGCTGGGCCCGTGGGCACATTCGTTTTGACGGTTCAGATAAAATAACTCTCTAAAGAGTAGTATGCTGGGTTCTTCTCCAAGGTACACCTCACAGAATACTTGGAAATTGCAGATGTTTGACACGGAATTGGGTCCGATGTCCTGAGGCCGCAGGTCAAAAAAGTGCAAGACGTCTCTGAAATTTTTTGAGCCGGGTGGAGCAAAGCCCCGGCTCATGTGATCAGTAAAAATGACAACTTCCCCATCCTTGGGTTGAGGTCTTTCTTCTGACGGGTCAGGAGCACGATAAGACAAGATCTCTTTCTTCGGCAGATGACCAGTCTTCACAAAACCGTCTAAGATGCTATCGGTGACGGTGGATTTAACCCAGTTGCATGTGATGGGTGCTTTGGGAGCTTTGGGCGGCATTATGAAGGATGGAAGCCTATGACAAAATAAAAATTTCCGGTTCAAATTTAAGCTGGAGAAAATATTTCAATTCATATTCAAGATGGCGGCTTACGAAGGGGCCTAATGATATATGGCTAATTGTGTCAGATTGTTTAAGCCGCCATGGGAAACAGTAGCAATTAAATTATTTAAATCTACCATGGGCGTCAGGATTATTCATTGAGCATTGCCTCTTTAAGCTGGCGATAAGTGTCGCCATGGCTAACGGATACAGGTTTTTGCCTCAGTATCGCACAAACAGGTTTCACAGGTTGCAGCTGCTATTTTGGATCAAACGGTGGTTCAGAAAAGAAAATATTCTAGACCTAAAAACTAGTACAGATGAGTTCGTGAGCTCTAATAAGATATTTTCACGAGCAAAAGGGATCTGCTAGTATTGAAAATGGATGCAAAGCAACTACCGCATGAGTTTCATACTACTTTTGGATCAAATAAAGCCGCGGTGGAGGAGCTACGAAGAAACTGTGTTGAACCATGAAGAACACGGAAGAACTTGAAAACCCTAAATGCACATCTGAAGTGCGGGAAGGTGAAGACTTACGGCTGTAGATCTACTGCGGAGGATCGCCGCCGTTCTCTGGTCGATTCAGGTTGATGCAGCGGCCAAGATCGACGAAGATGAGGTGCTCTGCTGCGGCGGCGGCGGCGGAGCTCGAGCAGCAGCGGAGTCGCGAGAGGAAGAAGACAACAGAAAGGGGGAGAATGAAGAAAGACCTAAAGGTCGTGCTTATTTATAGGGAAAGACTGACACAGAGGGCGCGATAAACGAGGAGGCCAGACGTGGATATCCAGCTACTCCGACGCCTCAGTTTTCGGGATGGTCATTAAGATAAAGATCCGTTGAGATATGACAGAATAAAAATGAATTTAATGGAAGATGACGTCATGGCGGGTTATCATGAATCCAGAAGATGACGTCATGGCGGGTTATAACTTTTGCATAGACAGAAGCCAGAAGGTTTTTCTTAAACTATTGAAGATTGCCATGAACCGGTTAAAATCAATCTGGGGCCTAATGTTGGGGATATAACTATTGGTGTAACCCGCCCAGGAGGGGCCGGGTTACGCTATAACAATTCATTATATGAAGCCCAATATCAAGCTTGAAGATGGCGGTTCAGTAAAGGGCCCAAAGCCTGTAGGCGACTTAAAGGCCCGTAGTGATAAACCGCCGTGATGGTATGACTTGTGTTGTAAGGCAAGATTAACTAGTTACCGAGCCGGATACTGTTTATAAGCCGGCCGGGACTCTGTAGGCCGCGGGGCGTCAACCCGTGTATATAAGGGGATGACCCGCCGGCGGTTTAAGGCAAGTAACATCAAATCGGTAGCCAGGCATAGCGGATTGGCTCCCTGGTCATCGAAACCCTAGTAATTCCACCTCAACTGGAGTAGGCTTTTACCTTCACCGTAAGGGGCCGAACCAGTATAACCCTCGTGTCCTTTGTCCCGTTTTAACCCCTTTAAGCTTCCTAGTTGCGATGGTTCCACGACTAAGTCCTTTCACGAGGACATCTGCCATGACTATTCCACGAAAATCTAGTAGGCCAAACCAAACTGATAATTTGAAGAGACTTGCAAAGATAACAAATCATACATAAAAGAATTCACAGGAGATTCAAATATTGTTCATACATAATCTTGATCATAAACCCACAATTCATCGGATCTCGACAAACACACCGCAAAAAGAGTTACATCGAATAGATCTCCAAGAAGATCGAGGAGAACTTTGTATTGAGAATTAAAGAGAGAGAAGAAGCCATCTAGCTAATAACTATGGACCCGAAGGTCTGAGGTAAACTACTCACACATCATCGGAGAGGCTATGGTGTTGATGTAGAAGCCCTCTGTGATCAATGCCCCCTCCGGCGGAGCGCCGGAAAAGGCCCCAAGATGGGATCTCATGGGTACAGAAGGTTGCGGCAGTGGAAATAGGGTTTCATGGTGCTCCTCGATGGTTTCAGGGTACGTAGGTATATATAGGACGAAGAAGTAGGTCGGTGGAGCTGCGAGGGGCCCACGAGGGTGGGGGCGCGCCCAGGGGGCAGGCGTGCCTCCCTGCCTCGTGGCCTCCTCGCTTCTTTCTTGACGTCCACTCGAAGTCCCTTGGATTGCGTTTGTTCCAACAATAACTCTCCCGGAGGTTTCATTCCGTTTGGATTTCGTTTGATATTCCTTATCTGCGAAACACTAAAATAGGCAAAAAAACAGCAATTTGGGCCGGGCCTCCGGTTAGTAGGTTACACCCAAAAATAATATAAAAGTTTATAATAAAGCCCATTAAACATCCAAATCAGATACTATAATAGCATGGAACAATCAAAAATTATAGATATATTGGAGACGTATCAAGCATCCCCAAGCTTAATTCCTGCTCATCCTCGAGTAGGTAAATGATAAAAACAGAATTTTTGATATGGAATGCTACCTAGCATATTTCTCAATGTAATTTTCTTTATTGTGGCATGAATATTCAGATCCGAAAGATTCAAGATAAAACTTTAATATTGACATAAAAATAATAATACTTCAAGCATACTAACTAAGCAATTATGTCTTCTCAAAATAACATGGCCAAAGTAAGTTTATCCCTACAAAATCATATAGTTTGGCTATGTCCCATCTTCGTGACACAAAATATTCAAATCATGCACAACCCCGGTTTCTGCCAAGCAATTGTTTCATACTTAAGAATTTTCAAACTTTTTCAACTTTCACGCAATACATGGGCGTGAGCCATGGACATAGCACTATGGGTGGAATAGAATATGATGATGGGGTTTGTGTGGAGAAGACAATAAAGGAGAAAGTCTCACGTTGACGCGGCTAATCAATGGGCTATGGAGATGCCTATTAATTGATGTCAACGCAAGGAGTAGGGATTGCCATGCAACGGATGCACTAGAGCTATAAATATATGAAAGCTCAACAAATGAAACTAAGTGGGTGTGCACCCAACTTGCTTGCTCATGAAGACCTAGGGCATTTGAGGAAGCCCATTTTTGGAATATACAAGCCAAGTTCTGTAATGAAAAATTCCCACTAGTATATGAACGTGACAAAACAAGAGACTCTCTATCATAAAGATCATGGTGCTACTTTGAAGCACAAGTGTGGAAAAAGAGATAGTAGCATTGTCCCTTTTTTATTTCTTTTTTTTGGGCCTTCTTTTTTTGGCCTTTCTCCTTTTTTAGGGGGGGGGCAATACTCTATGAATGATGATCATCACACTTCTATTTATTTACAACTCAATGATTACAACTCGATACTAGAACAAAATATGACTCTAAATGAATGCCTCCAGCGGTGTACCGGGATGGGCAATGAATCAAGAGTGACATGTATGATAAGTTATGCATGGTGGCTTTGCCACAAATACGATGTCAACTACATGATCATGCATGGCAATATGACAATGATGAAGCGTGTCATAATAGACGGAATGGTGGAAAGTTGCATGGCAATATATCTTGGAATGGCTATGGAAATGCCATAATAGGTAGGTATGGTGGCTGTTTTGAGGAAGATATAAGGAGGTTTATGTGTGATAGAGTGTATCATATCACGGGGTTTGGATGCACCGACGAAGTTTGCACCAACTCTCAAGGTGAGAAAGGGCAATGCACGGTACCGAAGAGGATAGCAATGATGGAAAGGTGAGAGTGCGTATAATCCATGGACTCGACATTAGTCATAAAGAACTCACATACTTATTGCAAAAATCTACAAGTCATCAAAACCAAGCACTGCACGCATGCTCCTAGGGGAAGGGTTGGTAGGAGTTAACCATCGCACAATCCCGACCTCCACACAAAGGATGACACTCAAAGAACACTTCATGTTTCAAATTTGTTACACAACGGTCACCATACGTGCATGCTACGGGACTTGCAAACTTCAACACAAGTATTTCTCAATTTCACAATTACTCAACTAGCACAACTTTAATATCACTATCTCCATATCTCAAAACAATCATCAAGTATCAAACTTCTCATAGTATTCAATGCACTTTATATGATAGTTTTTATTATACCTATCTTGGATGCCTACTATATTAGGACTAATTTAAACCAAAGCAATTTACCATGCTGTTCTAAAAGACTCTCAAAATAATTTAAGTGAATCATGAGAGATCAATAATTTCTATAAAATAAAACCACCACCGTGCTCTAAAAGATATAAGTGAAGCACTAGAGCGAAATTAACTAGCTCAAAAGATATAAGTGAAGCACATAAAGTATTCTAATAAATTCGGATTCATGTGTGTCTCTCCCAAAAGGTGTGTATAGCAAGGATGATTGTGGTAAACTAAAAATCAAAGACTCAAATCATACAAGACGCTCCAAGCAAAACACATATCATGTGGTGAATAAAAATATAGCATCAAGTAAAGTTACCGATGGACGAAGACGAAAGAGGGGATGCCTTCCGGGGCATCCCCAAGCTTAGGCTTTTGGTTGTCCCCAAGCTTAGGCTCTTGCCACTCCTTATTCCATAATCCATCAAATCTTTACCCAAAAACTTGAAAACTTCACAACACAAAACTCAACAGAAAATCTCATGAGCTCCGTTAGCGAAATAAAACAAACCACCACTTCAAGTTACTTTAATGACCTAATTCTTTATTTATATTGGTGTTAAACCTAATGTATTCCAACTTCTCTATGGTTCATAACCTCCGATACTAGCCATAGATTCATCAAAATAAGCAAATAACACACGAAAAACAGAATCTGTCAAAAACAGAACAGTCTGTAGCAATCTGTATCTAACGCAAACTTATGGAACCACAAAAATTCTACCAAATTAGGAAGTCCTAGATAATTTTTTTATTAATCTACTGCAAAAAGAATCAACTGAAAATCACGTTTCTGTGAATTATGAAAACTAATCTCGTCCGTGCAAAGTTTCTTTTTTTACAGCAAGATCAAATAACTATCACCATAGGTTATCCTAAAGGTTTTACTTGGCGCAAACACTAATTAAAACACAAAAAACACAATCATAGTAGTAGCATGATGAATTATTTATTAGTAAACAGAACCAAAAAGAAATAAATATAAATAAAATTGGTTGCCTCCCAACAAGCGCTATCGTTTAACGCCCCTAGCTAGGCTTAAAAACAAGGATAGATCTAAGTATCATCATCTTTAGTATGCAATCCATAAGTGGCTCTCATAATAGATTCATAAGGGGTTCGACTCTCCTGCTTGGATCCCTGCACGCATTATTGTGCAGGGCCAACCAGTGGATGACACGTGGACTGATGAACCCCACCACTCAAAAGCATATTTTTCTTGTAAAATTTATGAAATTCCCCTATCTCTTTCTTCCTCAGGGAGTAGCTTCCTCACATACGCCTCCGAGACCTAGACCTGCACGTCCGCATCGCCCGGGTAGAGACTGGCATCACCGTCGAGTCCATGGATAGTCCACGCCCCGCCACGGCTGCTGCTGGTGTCATCTTCCTCAAGGTGGGCTTCCCTTCCAACATGCTCTCTCCACGTCCCTGGACCCGTCCACCTGCGTGCTTGCTCGCTTCGCCCCAGGTGGCGGCCTGCAGATATCGCCTAAACCGCCACTTGCGCGTTTTCTAGCCTCGCCCATGTTGCCAAGTGATTGACTAGACCTGAACGGGAAGCAGATGATGGTGAGACATGGCGGTCAAGTTCTGTGTCCGGAACTTTGTCATGGAGCTCGGGCGTCCAGCCGGCCAATCGGTTCTCGTCTACAGGAGTCACCGTCACAGGCGCGGGCCACATCGGCCGCTATAACTGTCACCTTCCTACCAGCCATGGCCACAAGACCAGGCGACGGGAACTACGAGCTGGTGGAGCGCACATGAATCAGGACTCCGATGGCTGCTGCTCCGTGAGGAAGATAAGGGAATTTCAGAAATTTAAAAGGAAAAATGTGCTTTTGAGTGGTGCAGTCCGTCAGGACACGTGTCATCCGCTGGTTGGCCCTGCACAATAATGCGTGCAGGGATCCCAGCAGGAGAGCCGAACCCTTCATAAGGTAATTTAATTTTCTTCCTAGGAAAGTGTTCCATGCCTTTCCTTAATAGAAATTGGAATCTAATATTCCCTTCCTTCATATCAATAATTGCACCAATCGTTCTAAGGAAAGGTCTACCAAGAATAATAGGACATGTAGGATTGCAATCTATATCAAGAACAATAAAATCTATGGGCACATAATTCCTATTGGCAACAATAAGAACATCATTAATCCTTCCCATAGGTTTCTTAATGGTGGAATCCGCAAGGTGCAAGTTTAAAGAACAATCATCAAATTCACGGAAACCTAACACATCACACAAAGTTTTTGGAATCGTGGAAACACTAGCACCCAAATTACATAAAGCAAAGCATTCATGATCTTTAATCTTAATTTTAATAGTAGGTTACCACTCATCATAAAGTTTTCTAGGGATAGAAACTTCTAATTCAAGCTTTTCTTCATAAGATTGCATTAAAGCATCAACGATATGTTTGGTAAAAGCTTTATTTTTACTATAAGCATGAGGAGAATTTAGCGCGGATTGCAACAAGGAAACACAATTTATTAAAGAACAATTATCATAATTAAATTCCTTGAAATCCAAAATAGTGGGTTCATTTCTATGTAAAGTTTTGACCTCTTCAATCCCACTTTTAACAATTTTTGCATCAAGATCTAAAAACTCTGAATTATTGGGATGCCTTTTAACTAAAGTTGAATCATCTCCAGTCCCATCATTATCAAGATTCATATTGGAAAACAAGGATTTAATAGGAGACACATCAATCACTTTTAGATCTTCATCCCTATTATCATAAAAACTAGAAGAACACGCTTTTACAAAGCAATCTTTCTTAGCACGCATCCTAGCGGTTCTTTCTTTGCATTCATCAATGGAAATTCTCATAGCTTTGAGAGACTCGTTGATATCATGCTTAGGTGGAATAGATCTAAGTTTCAAAGAATCAACATCAAGAGAAATTCTATCCATGTTCCTAGCCAGTTCATCAACCTTAAGCAATTTTTCTTCAAGCAAAGCATTGAAATTCTTTTGTGAATTCATAAACTCTTTAACACTAGTATCAAAATCAGAAGGCATCTTATTAAAATTTCCATAAGAGTTGTTGTAGGAATTACCATAATTATTAGAGGAATTACTAGGAAACGACCTAGGATTAAAGTTTCCTCCATACGCGTTGTTACCAAAAAATTTCCTACTAACAAAATTCACATCCATAGAATCATTATTATTTTCAATCAAAGTAGACAAAGGCATATCATTAGGATCAATAGGAGCACTCTTATTAGAAAACAACTTCATAAGTTCATCCATCTTTCCACTCAAAACATTAATTTCTTCTATCGCATGAACCTTTTTACTAGTAGATCTTTCGGTGTGCCATTGAGAATAATTAACCATAATGGTGTCTAGGAGTTTAGTAGCTTCTCCTAAAGTGATTTCCATAAAAGTGCCTCCCGCGGCCGAATCTAAAAGATTTCTAGAAGCAAAATTCAATCCGGCATAAATTTTTTTGTATAATCATCCATAAATTCAATCCATATGTAGGCAATTACGTATCATCAATTTCATCCTCTCCCAAGATTCTGTAACATGTTCATGATCAAGTTGCTTAAAATTCATAATATCGTTTCTAAGAGAGATGATCTTAGCGGGAGGAAAATACTTAGAGATAAAATCATCTTTGCACTTATTCCAAGAATCAATACTATTTTTAGGCAAAGACGAAAACCAAGTTTTAGCACGATCTCTAAGAGAAAACGGAAATAGCTTCAATTTAACAATATCATTATCCAAATCTTTCTTCTTTTGCATATCACACAAACACTACTAGAAAAAGGCCTACTAATGGCGCACCTAATCTGGCCATTAATGGCGCATTAGTGGTGCGCCATTAGTAGCACGCCATTAGTATATTTTACTAATGGCGCACCAATGGTGCGCCATTAGTATCTGGTATACTAATGGCGCACCCCAGATGCGCCATTAGTATATACAACAGTGCGCCATTAGTATGCCTCCCAGGGGGCCATGTATACCCAGGTGCTTTGGTATACTAATGGCGCACTACAACAGGATGCGCCATTAATAACTTCGGCATACTAATGGCGCACTGTTTAGTGATGCGCCATTAGTATCCTTTGGCATACTAATGGCGCACTATGATGTGATGCACCATTAGTATGAATATTAGGTTTTTTTATTTTTTTAATTTTCTGTTTTTTGCACAGGTTACAAAATGTATAATTGGACAAAATATAGACAGCACACATCAACAACAGATTCATCGAATACAATAGAAGATTAGTCTCTGAATACAATTCATCATTTTAGTCTCCGAATACAATTCATCATATTAGTCTCCGAATTGAAAAGACCGAACAAAGATAGAACATTATATTACAAGTCTCGAGACCGCGAGTTTGTCTTCACATTACAAGTCAATATCGATCATCTAAACTACCATCACATAGAAGAGAGCTGCGGTCATCACGATGAGCATCATCACGATGAAACTCGTCTTCATCCGGTTCCTCCAACGCTCCCTCCCCTCTCCCGCTAGATAGCGGGCGTATCTAGATTCGGCCTCGGCCCTAGTGGCGTACCCTTTGTAACTGTTACCGCTGAATCGGTGAACCTGTCTCCGACACTCCTCCCAGTTGTCGTAGACTCCGGGAACCTTACCCTTGTACACGACATACCACGGCATCACTATGCAGTAGCCAAACGAAACGTTAGTACCAATTCACAGACAATACATAAGCAATATATAAGTATGCAACAGAACGATCGGAAGAGAAAAGCAAGACATTAATAGCATCGATTACATCTAAGTTGAAGGACTCTCGAAACCAAAGAGACATACTACAAGTTCATTAAAGTTTAATTACAACATGAGCCAATCGATGTTTCAGAACTAGACACAGCATCACTGCTTTCGACTCGACTCAAGGGACCGGAGCGTGGATGAAGCCGCCGTCTATCGTGGGAGTCATGAAACAACGGGCGTTGTTAGCCTGCATTTGTAGGATTGTGTCGATGTCACTGTTGGACGGTTGATTTCTGAGGTAGAACTGCCCCGAGGTACGAAGGACATCTTGATGGATGATTTCCGCAAACTCCGACTGGATGCGAAAGAATTCTTGTCTGATGTCCGCGTCCTGCATTGCCGACACGCTCGCGGCCCAATCTTTGAGTCTACTCGGTAGCAGTAGTTGATGATGGTCCCGTACGATCACCCGCATGTGATGGATGGCGTAGTAGGCACCCTTCTGACCGCCAGGCGGCTGCTTGACGCAGCAGAACATCGTATTGTGGGAGAACACGTGCTTGCCGTACTTACGAATAGGCCTGGTGAAGGTGCCTCCAGATTTGACGTAGCCGGGGAGAACATCATCAAGAACCTTCTTGACATTTGTGTAGTCTACGTTCGACTGAAGGTCCGGGTCGAAATACGTGGCCATGGAATATTTGGGGCTTAGGAGGATGAGCGTGCAATGTGTGTCACTGCAGAAAACACGGAATGTAAAAAGAAAAACGATCGAAATCTAAGAATTCATATGTTACGGGGCGGTTGAGGGGAGGACTTACTCGGGAAAGTAAGGCACGAGGAAGTTATCCTTATCTTGGTTTGCCAGAATGACGCCTTCGAGGTAAGAACTCGCGACTTGCCGGTCCCCTGCGCTGCCCAAGATCTTGGCACGCATGTAGAAGGGGTCGACTATCACGATGTCCGGGGTCTTGTCGCGAATGATCCGCATCTCCATACTCAGCGAAAATAGCCGAACGAAGGTGTAGTGCAGCGGATGAAGGTTCAACATAGCGTGGATGTCATCAAACCGCAGGACGATCGTACCCCCGATGGAGTTATCCACAAAGCCCTTGCCCTCTGGCACCTTGGCCGCGAAAACCGGGTATGCCACATCCTTCTCTCAGAGACGCCGCTTCTCCAAAGAAAGAACACTGTCATGCAGACTCCGCATAGCACCAGTTGCAGCATCGAGCATATTTCTCGGTAGCATCGGCCTACCCGCCACATGCACCCTCCTCGAGATATCCGCAGTTGAAGGTGGCCCGTCCTGAGCACGGATCGCACTCGGTGCCGGCTGGCCCGCACCCTTGTTAGTCTTTCTTTTGCGTGCCTTCTTCTTGATCTCCTGTAATGGGACCGAGTTCTGCTCACAGACCGCCTTCTTGAGTGTGTTGGGGCTGATCATATTTGGCACCTCGCCTATCTGAGGCTCGGTGAAGTCGGCAGCTGGAGGCGTCTCCTGAGAGCTGAACTGCAGATGACGCCTGTTGCAACTTGGCTTCTCCGCGGTACCAGCTAGATCGCACACGTCTTTTGTTGGGTTGGGTTCTTGAGAAGGAGGCCCCATGAAGTCGCCACCATCCCCATGATCGGCAAAGTACCGATCGACGTTGGCAAATGTATCGTCGTCGTCGTCGTTCTGATCCTGTGCCATATGCATGTTTGGATCCAGTGGCATAGGGATGTCCGGCACCGTTGCGGCGGTCTTGCCATGGGGCCGACTTGGCGCCGGCACGACTGGCGGTGTTGTCTTTGGGGTGGTGTCCCCCGCCCCCAAACGAATCTGGCTCTTCGGCCAAAGCAGGGGCTAGCTCAGGCAGGCGCTGAGGTTCATCACGTCATCATCGTCGGCCCCCATGGGTCGAACCGGAGGTAACACCTCGTCGCAGCCTGGCAGCACCCGAACCAGTTGAACCCTAAACAAGTTGGGTGGTATCTGGGTACCGTGGAACAAGGGGTTGCCCGGTTGAACGATTTTGCCCTTGGCGACATCGGCCAACTCGTTGTTCACGAAGTGCAGGAGAGTGCACGGAACGTCGGCGGCGCCCTGCGAAAACATGTAGGGCGTTAGGGATGCCCAGTCAAAGGCAAGGAGATGAAGTCCTCGGCCGAGAGAGGCTTAATTAGTTACCGTGATGATGCCGTCGAGCTCGGCTAATGTCGAGGCACCGCCAACGGCGGGCGTGCAGTTGACGGAGGGGCCGCTTGCTGCAGAGGTGCCGGCCGGCGTACACCCAGGTGCATTAAGCTCCCGTGCCGGCGTCAGAGACACCAATGCCGCCTCCGCCGGAGACACCAATGGCCCCGCCATCGCGTTGTGCGAGTTGCTGGCTGTGAAGCTAGGAATCGGGGGCGGCCCCTGTTGGCCGCCCGCAATCCATGCACTAATCCCCTGGATCAAGGTAGGCACAATGGCGGTGATCGTCGCTCCGAGTTGTTGTTGCACTTGCTCTTGGACAATCTCCGGAATCTGCGCCACCTGTGCCCTGAGTTCTTGAACCTCGCGCGCCTGGCTTTCCGAGCTGGTCTTTTTCTCCTTTCGCCCAGCAGTGTCATAGTATGACGACCATTTTGTCGACAAGCCTTTGCCGGCCACACGACCAGCTGACGTCGGCTTACTGAGCTTATCCTTGTTCTTCATTACATTCAACGCCCTATTTAGAGTGGTGTCCCAAGGGTTGCTCTTAGTCAACCCCGCGCTACTGCTTTCAGTCGCCTGCGGAAGGAATGTGAACCATTTAGAAATTTGGCTTCATTAATTAGAATGCAACCATATGGAGCTAATTACGAGGGGGTGTATTCCTTACCAGAACAAGCTCAAGCGCCCTGGTCTTCAGATCTGTGGTAAGCTCCTTTGTTTTCGGGTCCTTCTTGTACCGGGCCCTGACAAAGTTCCTGGTCTACTTGTCACCGTATTTATCGAAGAGGGGCGGTAGGCCTTGCTCGGCACGGTCTGCCTCCTCCTTGTCCCATATAGGCTCCGCCACTCTGTAACCGCCGGGACCGAGTGTGTGTTCCCCTAAGTTCAGCTCCCGCATTTCTTTCCCCCACTTACTTGATTCGGAGTTTGCAGTGCTCGAGCAATTGATCTTGAAGTCGTTGTAGTCATCTTCGGTGATCGAAGGATTTTTCTCCTTGATCTTCTCATAACTCTCACCTTTCTCGATCATTCTCTTCACATTGCTTTTCCAAGTAGACAGGGCCTTGCTCATCTTTGTGAGGGCAGCATTGTTCACTTTATTCCCTTTGAGGCTTGTGTTTTCAAATTCAGCGAGGAACTTGTATCGTTCGTGCAGCTTCGTGAAGAGGAGGTTGCGCAAATTCCCTCGGTCAGGATGCCTCAGGTTCTCGGTGTTGATCGAGACGGTGCTCCGGAGAATGCACCCGAGCTGAAGCGTGTACCCCTTGACTATTCGTTCGGGCGCCGTTGGATTCCCGTCGGAGTCCACTTCAGTAACTTCCTCTTTGAGGGTGCGGAGCACGGTCGGGCGCCGGTCCTTCCGTTGCCTCTTCGGTTGGCTGCCATCTGTGCGTGCGCCGCCATCATCAGTGGTGGCATCCTCGGCGGCACCATCAGTGGTGGCATCAGTGGGGTCATCCTCGGCGGTACCATCAGTGGTCTCAGGATCGGTGGGGAAGGCGGCGTCCTCATACAAGTGAGGTTGTTCCTCCATCTCCTGGGACAGCTTCCAGAATGGCTTGACGCTCGAACCCCCGGCCTCATCGTTGTTGGCCATGTTTCTCTCTAAATAGGAACAAAGTTTGGTCAAAAAGTTGGTACCTACTAAGATACCCCGGCCCATGCATTAGTCACAAGTACCCCATATGTCCTATTTTTAGCAAAGTCATGCTAAAATTCACGGAAAATTTCAGCATGACCTTTCTGAAAATAGGACATATGGAGTACCCGAATTTGCCGGAACGGAAGTTAATCGACATTCCGGCAAACTCAAGGGCCTCTCGGGTGGACAAGGCAAAAAAGGCCTCCATCACAACATGGAAAATACACCAAGCAGTATCATCTCCAAGCAGTATCATATTTGTAATGACTAAAAATATTTACTTCAGGAAATATTTACTACTGTAGTTTCTGTTACAAACAAAAAAAAGACTGAAGTTTGTCCTAGCTATATTTCAGGATGATTTTTCAGTTGCTCATGCTTTTTACAAATTGTAGCTACTGTTTTTTATACCTAAACAAAATTGCCCTAGCTATATTTGCTATTGTTTTTATACCTAATTTTTTGCTACTGTTTTTTTAATTTGCTACTGCTTTTTTTTATTTGCTACTGTTTTTTTATTACATACACCACCAAAGTCCAAAGAGTAACCACTTATTAGCTACCAGGAGTAAGTAACTAACTAAATACACTTCTATAACAAAATAAATCAGAAACTTAGTTTTCAGTGTAATGAAACTAATTTGGCGTTGTAGGTCTTGATATATTTTTCTTATGGACTTGGTCAAATTTGAATAAGGACAAAGCTAGAACTTCAATTAATTTGGAATGGAGAGAGTAATCCACAATAGATAAACTGAAGCATACTAAATGAAGACAAGCTCTTGGATGCTACACCTTAGTTTTAGAATAGACAAACAGACACGTTCTAACTTCTAATGGAAAACATGGTTAGATAGATGGTTACAAATTGCACATGAAAGAACAGGGGTAAATATTGTTAACAGAAGACAGCCAAACAAATATATTGCTCTTTATGAGGTTATGAGGTTACAGAGTACAAACTTAACTTGAGAATGACAGTGTTCAAAATAGTCAATGAAAAATTCATCAGTATTGAACATAATTAACAGAAGTTATTTTGATGGTATATAAGAATATTTATGGAACAAACAACATGAAGATAGCTGCAATCTTAAACAAAAATCAAAGCACACTTGTCTGTAAAAAGCTAACAAACTATGTGATGCTTCCAGCTAATATGTTCAGAGAACAGGAGCATGAGAAAAAATAACAGAAACTATATGATTTAACTGGTTTCAAAACATGAAGTCCTAAAAGCTCTTGTTTTTGACTTTGCATCCACTGATAAAGAAGAATCAGAGTAGTGAGCAAGACTGTAAATGTTCTGAAAATTAAAAGAAAAGAGTGATGTCTCAGAACTCAGCAGTTACAGCAGGAGGTACTGTATTTACTTGGAAACACAAATATGTTCTTCATTATCTGCTCATTACACCCAGAGGTTATTTTTTGGCAAACAAAATTGAGAAATTTTAAGACACTACTGAGTTAATATTAGCCGTTGATTTTTTAATTTTCTGTTTTTTGCACAGGTCACTAGCTTCAGATTTTTTCCTCAGGTATAGGTTGATGTTTTTCTTCATATTTGCCATATGAAAAAATTAGGATGCTATCATCCTATATTTTGCCATGCTAAAAGATTGTGCCATGTAGAAAATTGCCATGCTAATCTTTAGATAAATACAAATAGAACAAACTCTTAGATAAAAATTTGCCATGCTATTTTACAGAACAAACAAACATTTTGCCACCTTGATACATAACTGAATTTTTGTGTAGTAGGTTCAGATCTCATTTTTTGAGCTATCACACTTTTTTTTGTTTACACAGCTACAATCTTTTGCCATGGCAAATCTTGGGACCATGGTCACATGGCAAATGTAGGATTGCTCTTAGCTAAAAACACGGCAAATGTAAAACATGGCAAAGTCTGAAATTTCCACAACATGTCAAACTTATTTCAAGTACCATGGCAAACTGAATGTTTTTATGAAAGTTGCCATGGCAGACTTTGCTATGAGTAGTTGCCATGGATAGAATCTCTACGAGTTTTTGACATGGCCAAATTCTGGAGTAATTGCCATGGCAAAATTCTGTAGTAGTTGCCATGGCAGTATTTGCTATGAGTAGTTTGTGATGGATAGAATTGCTATGAGTACTTGTCATGGCGAATTTCTGGAGCAATTGCCATGGCAATTTCTGAAAGTTTCTATAACATGGCAAACTTGTCATCCTCCAAATAGTTCGGGAGCGGCAGGGTGGACGCGGCCAGCGCGGGCGGTACGCGCAGGCGAGCGGGTGCGCGAGGGGTCTACAGCACTCGGAATGAGGGGAAACGGAAGAGGGGAAGCGAGGGGAGCTCACCGCGGAGGCACACGAAGGCCCGGCGGTGGATTAGGAGCAGCAGGCTGGCCGGACTTGAAGGAGAGGCCCCGGAATCCGAGGTGGAAGAAGGGCTCGGTGGCGGGTTCACGGTGCTCCTCGGCTCGGCTCCGGTCCGGTTCGTCGACGTATCCGACGGGTGCTCCGACGAGACGAGGAGAGCGGCGCCGAGGAGACGAGGACGACGGGGCGGCAGGGCGGCGGCGTCGCGGCGGCGGGGCGTCGGGGCAGAGACGAGGACGACGGGGCGGCGTCGAGGCGGCGGGGCAATGGCGTCGGGAGAGGAGAGGGGAAGGGGATCGAGGGCGAGGGCGAGGGAGAGAGAGGGGATATGTTATCCAACAGGTACATCCATACTAATCGCGCACCTCACCCTGGTGCGCCATAAGTACATCCATACTAATGGCGCACCTCACCCTGGTGCGCCATTAGTATTTTTTTTTCTGCTCGAGCCAACAGGTTATCTTCCACCTTACCTGGTCCACACCAAGTTCCCTCTACTAGCTCGACTGGTCAGCAGCCAGTTCTCACACTAGGAGGTCCTGTGTTCGATTCCCAGGCTCCACAATTTTTTTTATGCATTTAAAATGCTGTTTGATATTTATTTGTGTTTAAATATGTTCAAACTTGTTTAAATCATAACAGTAATATTTTTTTATAAGACAGTAATAATTTTTTAAAAAATATCATCAAACAGTAATGCCGGTGGAGCGGGGGAGGGTGCGCGGGGTGCGGGGGGGCGGTGGACCGGGGGGTGCTCGGCGGCGAGGGGGACCGGATCTGGCGAGGTGGGATAGCTAGCGATCGAGATGGAGGGGGATCGAGATCGAGTGTCCATGAAATTTAAAAATATTCATGATAGTTCAAAAAGTGCCCATGAAATACAATCGAGAAATGAAGGCTACGATTTAAATACAATCGATCTTAGCTAGCTATCTGTTCACAATCTTCTTGCCCTTCTTTTTCGCAAATGGAGTTCTTCTGTGGAACGGATGTCCTTTAGGTAGGGTGGTCCTGCTTCTTCTTGTGGTGTATGCTGCTACTTCATCATCGTCGTCATGTTCGATTCTCGGGTCGCCATACTTGTCGAAGTCTTGCTCATTGGCTACTCCATCCATTCCGATGATCTTCCTTTTGCCTCTCCTCACGACAACACGACTGGGCTTTGACGGGTCGGTAATGAAGAAGCATTGGTCCACTTGGGAAGCCAGTACCCATGGCTCATTTTTCGCGGTGACGTTTGCGCCTGCGGTCTTGGATTTGGCTTCGGGTATAACCATGGTGGTGAAATACCGGTCTTCTTTTAGGACGCTCTTGGCCCATCTGACACGGAACATCGGGACCTTCTCTCCAGCGTAGCTCAGCTCCCAGATCTCCTCGATCCTTCCGTAGTATCTGTCCTTGTCGTTACCGGTGTAGGATTCCATCGTTACCCCGGAGTTCTGATAACCATCGCTCTTCATGTCCTTGGCCTCGGTGTAGAATGTGTAGCCGTTGATATCGTACGCCTCATAGGTCATCAGGTTGTGCTCGGCGCCCTATGACAAGGTGAATATGAGTTGTTCTTCCGCGGAAGAATCCTCATGTAAAGGGTACGACAGAAGCTTCTGCTTGAACCAACGCGTGAAACATGAGTTGTGCTCTTTGAGTATATCTCCGTCCGTCCTCTGTTGGCCTCGGTCATTGTACGTCTTCTTAATAAAGGTTTTGTGCTCTACCACCCAAGGATCGACCACGTCTATGTGTTGTAGCGCGACTAGGTTTGCTCTTTCAAAGTCGGCGAGTCGACCCTCGAAGTCGACATGCATTTCGCGGCGACCCTCACGGTGACCCCATCCAGCGAGCCTGCCGAGGTGCCTGTTGACGGGCAGACCAACGGGGTTCTCGATGGCTAGATAATTCGTGCAGTAGGAGATGCACTCTTCGGTCAGAAAGCCCCTGGCTATGCTTCCCTCTGGACGTGACATGTTGCGAACGTATCCTTTGATGACACCATTCATCCTTTCGAATGGCATCATGCTGTGCAGGAACGTCGGCCCGAGTTGGATGATATCGTCCACGATATGGACCAGCAGATGCACCATAACGTCGAAGAATGCGGGTGGGAAGTACATCTCAAGCTCGCATAGTATCACCACGATCTCTTCCTGTAGCCTTCTGAGTTGCCTCACGCCAACAGACTTCCGAGAGATGACGTCAAAAAAGTTGCATAGGCCAAATAGCGTTTCACGGACGTGCACGTCCATGATCCCACGGATTGCAACTGGAAGTATCTGCGTCATCAGCACGTGACAGTCGTGAGACTTCATCCCGCTGAACTTCAGCTTCGCTAGGTCTAAGTATCTGCTTATCTTCCCCGCGTAACCGTAAGGAAGTTTTACTCCTACGAGGCAGGTAAAAACTGCTCGATCTCCTCCTGACTTAGAGTGAAGCACGCGGGAGGGTAGTCATTTCCGGTCTTCTTGGCCTTTTTGCCTTTGCGACGACTTTCCGTGTGCTGCTTCGCCTCATCATCATCATATATAGCGTGAAGCTCCTGCCTGATGCCCATTGATTTCAAGTCTGCCCTTGCTTTCGGCCCATATTTGGTCCTCTCTGGCATGTTGAGCAGGGTACCAAGTAGACTCTCGCACACGTTCTTCGTGATATGCATGACATCAAGGCTGTGAGGCACACGGTGGATCTTCCAGTACGGCAAGTCCCAGAAAACAGACCTCGTTTTCCATACCTTCAGCAGCGGCTCTGGCGCCTTTCGCTTCTTTCCCGGCTCTGGCGCCTTTTGCTTCTTTCCCGGCAGTGGGCAGTCTTTCCAATTTTTCAACAGCTCGTCTATTTCCTCGCTGCTCCTCGTACGCGGGCGTCCTCGGGGTTCGGTTTCACCATTGAATAGATCCTTGCGTTTTCTCCATGGGTCATCGTCGCGAAGCCACCTTCGATGTCCCATGAACATGGTTTTCGAAGACCCGGGATCTCTATCTAGCTGGCGATACGTTGTGTCATCCATGCACCTGACGCATCCAGAAAATCCGTGGACCACCTGCCCCGCGAGATATCCGTAACGAGATAGTCGTGCACCGTCGTGAGCAGCGCGGCTCTCATAGGGAAATATTCTTTCTCTGCGGCGTCCCACGTATTGGCTGGCATTTTCCACAGCGTGTCAAGCTCCTCTTTCAGCAGCCCCAGATACAGATTGATGTCGTTCCCTGGTTGTTTCGGTCCTTCAATTAGCATACTCATGTGAATGTACTTCCTCTTCATGCACAACCAGGGGGGAAGGTTGTACATCCACACAAACACAGGCCAGGTGCTATGTGTGCTTCTCTGGCGGCCAAACGGATTGACTCCATCGGTGCTCGCGCCCAGCACGATGTTCCTTGGATCGTTCCCAAATTCTAGGTCTTCGAAGTTCAACGCTTGCCACTGGCTCACATCCTTAGGGTGACTCAGCATCTTGTCTTTTTTATCTATCTCCGGATCATTTGCGTCATCTTCTCGCTTCTTCTCCTCCCTATCCGCGTGCCAACGCAGGAGCTTTGCTACCTTAGGGTCCGCGAAATACCGCTGCAGACGAGGAGTGATCGGAAAGTACCACACCACTTTTCGAGGAGCTTTCTTCCTCTTCTTTTATCGAGTGACGCCGCACACCGGACATATGGTAGACTCCGCGTGCTCGTCCCGATAAATGATGCAATTGTTCATGCACACATGGTATTTCACGTGCGGTAAATCCAGAGGACACACGATTTTCTTCGCCTCCTCCAAACTGGTCGGGCACTTGTTCCCCTTGGGAAGACGTTCGTGCCAGAATGACATGTTCTCGTCGAAGCATGCGTCGGTCATTTTGTGTTTTACCTTCATCTCCAGAGCCATGAGCGTTACTTTCAGGCGGGTATCCTCGGGCCTGCATCCTTCATACAATGGAGTAACCGCGTCTAACTCAAGTTGATCCATCTTGGCTTTCTCTCGGGCGGCAGCTCTTGCGTTATCCGTCTGCTTGAGAAGCAGCTCTTGAATATGAGGGTCCTGCACCCAGCCCATCGATGGTCCAGTGTCGTCTGCTCCGCCGGCATCATCATCTTCATGATCATGCCCGTCGTCTGGTCCGGCATCTTCCTCATCATCATGTCCTGCATCTTCTACATGATGACTGTGTACAGCATCACTGTCGTGATCATCTCCTGGGGATTCTTCGTCTTCTCGCCCGCCCGAGCCGCGGTGGTTGTCTTGCTGCCCTTCCTCATTTCTTGCCCGGCCCCCATGGACGACTTCGTAGTCATCTTCTTCACCTTGCCACCGGTAGCCATCCATGAAACCACGCAAGAGCAGGTGGTCCCGCACCTGCCAGGATTCCGGGTCCGCAATAAGGCTCTTCATCTTGCATCTTCGACACGGACATCTTATCTCCGTCTCGTTCTTTTGAAGCATATCGGCCTTCGCGGACCTCAAAAACCTATTCACGATGCCTTCGGTCATCATGCGGACCATGGTCGCCTGCGGGGTAGAGCAAAACGATATTTTAGAACCAAGAAAAAATTTGGCATGACTTTCCCTAAAAATAGGACCAAAAAGAATGCTTAATGCCAAAATTCTTGCCGAAACGGAAATGAATCAACATTCCGGCAAAATATTGGCAACTATCGCATTTCAAATACCGGTACACCTCCAAACACAAACACATATGCAACACCACAAACATATGCAACACCACGAACATACATAGATCTAGCTAGGCCATAAAAAGTGCATGTGCACATTGTTGTAGGGAGAACAACATAAATATAGCTTCCCCCCTTACTTACCTATCAAAACAAGGTAATTTAACCACTTAAATTGAATGAATCTATGGTGGAAATGAGGTGAAAAAGAGGAGGCACCCGAGACAAGGAGGAGGTGGAGAGAATGAAGTGGGGAGAAAGTGAGTGTGGGTAGGAGAGGCTGTCCAAAATATCTTGTTGCTACCCACTTACTAATGGCGCACCAACTCTAAATGCGCCATTAGTAATCCAGGTTACTAATGGCGCACCTTCTGGTGGTGCGCCATTAGTATGTTTGGACAGGCGCACTAGTTAAAAAAAACTTTTGATACTAATGGCGCACCCTGGGCCAGGTGCGCCATTACTAGTTACAACTAGTAATGGCGCACTGTGTCTGGATGCGCCATTAGTATGTTTGGACAGGCGCACTAGTTAAAAAAAATTGATACTAATGGCGCACCCTGGGACAGGTGTGCCATTACTAGTTACAACTAGTAATGGCGCACTGTGTCTGGATGCGCCATTAGTATGTTTGGACAGGCGCACTAGTTAAAAAAAATTGATACTAATGGCGCACCCTGGGCCAGGTGCGCCATTACTAGTTACAACTAGTAATGGCGCACTGTGTCTGGATGCGCCAATAGTATGTTTGGACAGGCGCACTAGTTAAAAAAAAATTTGATACTAATGGCGCACCCTGGGCCAGGTGCGCCATTAGTAGTTTCAACTCTAATGGCGTATCAGAAGGTGGTGCACCATTAGTATATACTAATGGCGCACCGCTTGTCTGGTGCGCCATTAGTGTCAATCCCATCTATAGCCCTTTTTCTAGTAGTGTAAATCAACAAAGTTGTTTAGATGGGTAGCGGCATCTTCACTAGGAAGGCCATAGAATTGATCTTTCATAACAAGATTCAGCAAAGCAGCATTAATTTCACAAGATTCAGCATCGGTAAGAGGAGCAATCGGAGTGCTAAGGAAATCATTGTTGTTGGTATTGGAAAAGTCACACAATTTAGATTGTCTTGAGCCATCGTGACAAACAAGCAATCCAACACACAAGCACACAAGAAGCAAGCGAAAAAAGAGGCGAACGGAAAAGAGGGCGAATAAAACGGCAAGGGTGAAGTGGGGGAGAGGAAAACGAGAGGCAAATGGCAAATAATGTAATGCGAGGGATAAGTGTTTGTGATGGGTACTTGGTATGTCTTGACTTGTGCGTAGACTCCCCGGGCAACGGCGCCAAAAATCCTTCTTGCTACCTCTTGAGCACAGCGTTGGTTTTCCTTTGAAGAGGAAAGGGTGATGCAGCAAAGTAGCGTAAGTACTTCCCTCAGTTTTTTGAGAACCAAGGTATCAATCCAGTAGGAGGCCACACGCAAGTCCCTCGTACCTACACAAACAAATAAGAACCTTTCAACCAACGCGATAAAGGGGTTGTCAATCCCTTCACGGCCACTTGCAAAAGTGAGATCTGATAGAGATAATAAGATAAATATTTTTGGTATTTTTGTTTTATAGATTGGAAAGTAAAGATTACAAAATAAAGGGCGACAGAAATTGGTAAGTTGATGAAAGATTAATATGATGGAAAATAGACCCGGGGGGCATAGGTTTCACTAGTGGCTTCTCTCAAGATAGTATAAGTATTACAGTGGGTGAACAAATTACTGTCGAGCAATTGATAGAAAAGTGCATAGTCATGAGAATATCTAGGCATGATCATGTATATAGGCATCACGTTCGCGACAAGTAGACCGAAATGATTCTGCATCTACTACTATTACTCCACACATCGACCGCTATCCAGCATGCATCTAGAGTATTAAGTTCATAAGAACAGAGTAACGCATTAGGCAAGATGACATGATGTAGAGGAATAAACTCAAGCATATGATATAAACCCCATCTTTTTATCCTCGATGGCAACAATACAATACGTATTGATTCCCCTTCTGTCACTGGGATCGAACACCGCAAGATTGGATCCAAAGCTAAGGACTTCTCCTATTGCAAGAAAGATCAATCTAGTAGGCCAAACCAAACTGATAATTCGAAGAGAGCTGCAAAGTAACAAATCATACATAAAAATAATAAAGAGGAGATTCAAATATTGTTCATAGATAATCCTGATCATAAACCCACAATTCATCGGATCTCGACAAACACACCACAAAAAGAGTTACATCAAATAGATCTCCAAGAGACTCGAGGAGAACTTTGTATTGAGATCCAAAGAGAAAGAAGAAGCCATCTAGCTAATAACTATGGACCCGAAGGTCTGAGGTAAACTACTCACACATCATCGGAGAGGCTATGATGTTGATGTAGAAGCCCTCCGTGATCAATGCCCCCTTCGGCGGAGCGCCGAAAAAGGCCCCAAGATGGGATCTCACGGGTACAGAAGGTTGCGGCGGTGGAAATAGGGTTTCGTGGTGCACTCGGATGTTTTCGGGGTATGTGGGTATATATAGGAGGAAGAAGTAGGTCGGTGGAGCTGCGAGGGGCCCACGAGGGTGGGGGCGCGCCCAGGGGGCAGGCGCAGCTCCCTGCCTTGTGGCCTCCTCGCTTCTTTCTTGACGTCCACTCCAAGTCCCCTGGATTGCGTTTGTTCCAAAAATAACTCTCTCCAAGATTTCATTCCGTTTGGATTCCGTTTGATATTCCTTTTCTGTGAAACACTGAAATAGGCAAAAAACAGCAATTTGGGCTAGGCCTTCGGTTAGTAGGTTAGTCCCAAAAATAATATAAAAGTTTATAATAAAGCCCATTAAACATCCAAATCAGATAATATAATAGCATGGAACAATAAAAAATTATAGATACGTTGGAGACGTATCAGGCTCAATTTCCCCTTCGGCACACGTCCGGTCGACCTTGTTCCGCCGGAGCCAGGGTGGTGAGCTCGGCTATGGAGCGGGAGGAGCGCGAGGCGTGGGAGTGCCTCGAGGCCGAGGCCACCGACCAGGCCTACATGCAAGAGCTCCGCCGGCAGCACCCGGAGATCGTGGAGGCGGAGCGGGCGATCTTTGCCGGCACGGAGGGCGGCGAGGTTATCGTGCTCTCCTCCGATGACGAGGTCGAAGGCGGCGAGGACGGCGGCATGGAGGGCGGCGAGGTTATCGCGCTCTCCTCTGATGACGAGGTCGAAAGCGGCGGCGACGGCGGCGTGGAGGGCGTCGAGGTGGGCCCCGAGGACGAGGAGATCGACGTCGACGAGTGGAGGACTGCCTTCCCCAACGACCCCGACGACGGTACTGGCCCGGACCTGGCTCGCGGCACACCGTACATGACGAGGAAGGATTGGCTCGACCTCTACTTCGACCGAAAGTAGTTTAGCTTAGTTTAAATCTATGTTTATGTTTCAATGCACGCTACTTCGGTTGAACCTGCTTTGAACTTGATCAAATTGAAGTTTACAACCTTAAGTTTAGGGGATTGACTAGAAAAGGCCAAAATTGCTGGAGTATATATATATATATATCCACTAAGGGTTTTAGTCCTTTAACTTTTTAAGGGTTGCCTAGAGATGTCATTGACTTGTTTATTTCAGTTCTTCACAATGTGATGCTCTATATGTGCAACTATTTGCCGTGCAGTTCAATTTCATCAATAGCAGTTTCAACAATACCACTATGAATTACGATATTTGGTTGCTGTTAAGGATATTGCAGTTAACATGCCTTTCTTTTTCAATTGTTGCTTAGCAACATGCATTGTACTGAATGACTAAATATGCAATCCCAGGCTACATAGCAACAAGGAAGAGTGTTACCTTAATGTTCTGATGATGTCTAGATATACATGTAATAAAATCTTATATAATGGGATGGATGGAGTGTTGTACTACATCATTTCTCAATTCTTGTTTAGCTTCTAATATTAACTTGGTGCTTTTAGGTACATATATCATTGCCAGAGATCCACACTTTGACCCTTTCTGCGTATGGGGCAATGAGATATTCATGAACCAGCATCAAGTGAGGAAACTGATAAAGATTGTATTAAAATGGGTCAAAAGATGTCAATCGAACTATTTGTTTACACTTTATGCAAGACAACAGTGAACTGCAGGATGGTAAGTAAGAACCATGTAGCCTTCTTTTTACTGCCCGTAATGAGTTGTGTTAGATGACAATATCTGAATCTTTTTTCTTTTGTAGTGGATCCTGAAGCAGTTTACTCAAGATTACCTCTCAAAATACATGATTAGCAGCCGGCCATCACAAGGGGTTGGACTAGAGTCCTGCATGCCTTCTGTATCCAGGAGAGCACAATAGGGCCATTCCTCTCCACCTTGTTCAGCAACTGGAATGTCTGTCGCCTCTTTCTTTACCATCTGTAATAGTACAAGTATAGAACCCTGGTACATCATTCTTTATTTCGTGCTTATGTATATCTTAAACATATGTACCAGTCAATCGAATAATGCATTGGTTGTTTGAACCTGATGGATGTGAATAAAGCTATAGCCTACTTTCAAGTTTAAATTAGGTACAATTTTAAATAGCAGCAATTAAATTAGGGCGAAATTACGTTGTGCCGGTCATTATGGCACACAGGTTGGTAAAACACAAACATTTGTGATATACACCATAATCCGAGACGGTTCATAGAGAGGAAACGTGTGCAAGCATGCACACAGTTGCCATTTGCAAAGCGTGTGTGATGTCAGACACTATCACATACGCTGCGGGAAAACTAAATGTGTGTGATTCTCTACCTATCATGCACGGTTTATAATCATGAACTATTTGTGATGTGCCAGGCATCGTAAAACTCCCGTTCCTAGAATCTGCCTGGAAAACTCCCGTGCCTGGAATCTGCCTGGTATCAGGCAAAACCACAAAACTCCGAGGCGATGGCAATGCGAGCACAAACGAGTAGCAAGGATGAAGCGTTTGGGATATTCGAGATATCGGAAACGGTTATATAGGGACAACTGTATGCATCAAGGCTCCCTATCCCCGACGGTTTCTGGGTCATGTGGGAAGGACCCCCCCCCTATCGCCCACACTCACTTGGCGACGGTTCCAAATGCCGTCGCGGAAAGGGGTTAAAAACCGTTTTTTAGGACCGACGCGCACCAGTGAAAGAAAGAGTTGTATATGATGCAACCTGAAGGTTTTTCGATCCTAAAGGTGCTAACAAAGTGTGCAAGCTCCAGCGATCCATCTATGGACTGGTGCAAGCATCTCGGAGTTGGAATATACGCTATGATGAGGTGATCAAAGCATATGGTTTTATACAAACTTTCGGAGAAGCCTGTATTTACAAGAAAGTGAGTGGGAGCTCTATAGCATTTCTAATATTATATGTGGATGACATATTCTTGATTGGAAATGATGTAGAATTTATGGATAGCATAAAAGGATACTTGAATAAAAGTTTTCAATGAAAGACCTCGGTGAAGCTGCTTATATATTGGGCATCAAGATCTATAGAGATCGATCAAGACACTTAATAGGACTTTCACAAAGCACATACCTTGACAAAGTTTTGAAGAAGTTCAAAATGGATCAGTCAAAGAAAGGGTTCTTGCCTGTACTGCAAGGTGTGAAATTGAGTCAGACTCAATGCCCGACCACTACAAAAGATAGAGAGAAAATGAAAGTCATTCCCTATGCCTCAGCCATAGATTTTTATCATCTATGCTATGCTGTGTACCAGACATGATGTGTGCCTTGCCATAAGTCTGGCTGGGAGGTACCAAAGTAATTCAGGAGTGAATCACTGGAGAGCGGTCAAGAACATCCTGAAGTACCTGAAAAGGACCAAGGATATATTTCTCGTTTATGGAGGTGACAAATAGCTCGTCGTAAATGGTTACATCAATGCTAGTTTTGACACTGATCCGGATGACTCTAAGTCACAAACTGGATACGTATTTATTTTGAATGGTGGAGCTGTCAGTTGGTGCAGTTCCAAGCAGAGCGTCGTGGCGGGATCTACGTGTGAAGCAGAGTACATAGCTGCTTCGGAAGTAGCAAATGAAGGAGTCTGGATGAAGGAGTTCATATCCGATCTAGGTGTAATACCTAGTGCATCGGGTCCAATAAAAATCTTTTGTGACAATACTAGAGCAATTGCCTTAGCGAAGGAATCCAGATTTCACAGGACCAAACACATCAAGAGACGCTTCCACTCCATCCGTTATCAAGTCAAGGAGGGAGACATAGAGATTTGCAAAATACGTACGGATCTTAATGTTGCAGACCCGTTGACTAAGGCTCTTCCACGAGCAAAACATGATCAGCACCAAGAGTCCATGGGTGTTAGAAACATTACAACGTAATCTAGATTATTGACTCTAGTGCAAGTGGGAGACTGAAGGAAATATGCCCTAGGGGCAATAATAAAGTTGTTATTTTATATTTCCTTATTCATGATAAATGTTTATTATTCATGCTAGAATTGTATTGATCGGAAACCTTGATACAAGTGAGAATACATAAACAAACACTGTGTCCCTAGTGAGCCTCTACTAGACTAGCTCGTTGATCAAAGATGGTTAAGGTTTCCTAACCATGGACATGAGTTGTCATTTGATAACGGGATCACATCATTAGGAGAATGATGTGATGGACAAGACCCATCCGTTAGCTTAGCATTATGATCGCTCGGTTTTATTGTTGTTGCTTTCTTCATGTCAAATTCATATTCCTTCGACTATGAGATTATGCAACTCCCCGATACAGGAGGAATGTCTTGTGTGCTATCAAACATCACAACTTAACTGGGTGATTATAAAGATGCTCTACAGGTATCTCCGAAGGTGTTTGTTGAGTTGGCATAGATCGAGATTAGGATTCGTCACACCAAGTATCGAAGAGGTATCTCTGGGCCCTCTCGGTAATACACATCATAAGAAGCCTTGCGAGCAAAGTGACTAATGAGTTAGTTGCAGGATGATGTATTACGGAACGAGTAAAGAGACTTGCCGGTAACGAGATTGAACTAGGTATGAATATACCGACGATCGAATCTCGGGCAAGTAACATACCGATGGACAAAGGGAATAACGTATGTTGTCATAACGGTTCAACCGATAAAGACTTCGTAGAATATGTAGGAGCCAATATGAGCATCTAGGTTCCGCTATTGGTTATTGACCAGAAAGGCGTCTCGGTCATGTCTACATAGTTCTCGAACCCGTAGGGTCCGCACGCTTAACGTTCGATGACGATATTGTATTATATGAGTTATGTGATTTGATGACTAAATGTTGTTCTGAGTCCCGGATGAGATCACGGATATGACGAGGATTTTTGAAATGGTCGAAAGGTAAAGATTGATATAGAGGACGATGGCATTCGGACACCGAAAGTGCTCCGGAGTGTATCGGGTATTTATCGAAGGACCGGAGGGGTTACCGGAACCCCCGGGGGGGAGATATGGGCCATATGGGCCATGAGAGGGGACCACACCAGCCCACAAGGGGCCTCCCCTATGGCAGGAGGCCGAATAAGAGAAGGAAAAAGGGGGGGGTTTGGCCCCCCCTTCCTTTCTCTCTTCCCCCTTCCCTTTCTTCTCCGGTGAAAAAAGGAAAGGGGGGCGCCACTTGGGGAAACCCCAAGTAGGATTCGGATCCTACTTGGGGCGCCCCCTGGCTGCCTCTCCTGCCCTCCCACCTATATATATGTGGGGAGGGGCGCCTAGAACACACAACATTAATTGTTAGCCGTGTGCGGCGCCCCCCTCCACAGTTTACACCCCCGGTCATATTCTCGCGGTGCTTAGGCGAAGCCCTGCGCGGATCACATCACCATAACCGTCACCACGCCGTCGTGCTGGCGGAACTCATCTACTACCTCGACACCTTGCTAGATCAAGAAGGCGAGGGATGTCACTGAGCTAAACACGTCCAGAACTCGGAGGTGTCGTACGTTCGGTACTCGATCGGTGGAGCGCGAAGAAAGTTCGACTACATCAACCGCGTTGTGAAATGCTTCCTCTTACGGTCTATGATGGTACGTAGACACACTCTCCCCCTCGTTGCTATGCATCTCCATGGATAGATCATTGCGTGTGCGCAGGTTTTTTTTGTTTTCCATACAACGTTTCCCAACATTACTCGTCCCACAAGGAAAATCACTGGTAATAAAATGGTAGGCACACACCTTACTGATTTCTTTTCGACTGGGCTAACGTACGAATGATCCCATCATCTCCCTTGCTAAATTGTCGTTTCCTTAGGTCTGGGTTTTTCATCCTCGCAGGTGCGGCACTCGGGCGGATGGCGGCACTTCTTCTTTGACTTTGGCTTCCGGGCTTCGATCCTCCTCGAGTTCGTCCTTTTGGACGTAGTCGACGTAGCTCTGGCGTAGGTTCCTGCCTTCTCCTTGGGATGGTGAGGTTAGGGTTTCTCATCAAGTGACAAGATTTGGTGTCAGGTGCTTCAGACCTATGCAAGGGTTTAACGGGAATGACTTTGGCTATAGGGCGCTGGTCCTTAGGGGCACGTGCATGAAGACTTCTGGGCTGTAATCAACAAGGTCAAGCCGGCTCCGGTGGGGGAGCGGCGACAGCGGTGTATCGGCGGCTCATTTTGGCGGCAGTAGTGGTCGTTTGGTGGTCTCAGAATCTCTATGTGATATTTATTATTTTTGAGACGCTCTGTACTTGTGATGAACTTTTATAATAGATCTTATATCCCTTCTCCCTTGCTCAAGCGAAAACATGCCATAAATCAACCTACCCCCTCATCCAAAATTCTTTATTAAAACCCCATTTTTTCTTATAAGAGATAACATTTCTCTTGTTATAAATAATTTTTATGTTATGGCTTCTCTTTTGAGACGCTGACGCCAAGAAAAAAAAGACACCCATGCGCGGCGGCACTTCCAATTTATTTCCCTTTCTAGTGCTATTTCTACTAATACTTTTTGTCCTGTCAATTTAATTGGGCCCAGGTGTATAATCTCAAGCTTAATGCCGTATATCCCGTGAGCTGGCATGATTTGGACCGTGGGTGCAACACAATGAAATAGATTACTAATTCTGCACACATAAAGTTGATCAATTCTCTTCTTCTAGATAACTTTGTTGATAAATAACACCCGCCGCCACCCTTCGTCTCTGCATCGCAAGTGAACAACAACTAGCGTTCGTGCCTCCTGTTGGCCGCGCTGCCGATCTGCATTATCTCATGTGGCATTAGGGTCATTGAAGCACGGTGGATCTCGACACATGCCGATGGGAGGGCTTCGTTTCTTGATGTTTCATTGAGGTTTCTTAGGGTTTATGTCATGCTCAAGAAGGCAAGATGGCGGTGTCTCTATGAACATGGAAAAAGGTTCTTCCTGTCTATCCCCGGCTCGATGGTGCATCTAGCATCGTTGGAAGGTGTGTGGAGGTGTGTCTCTGGAAGATCTCGCAGGATTCAGCGGTGATTGTCTTTGGTGGGTCTGCTCGGATCCGGTCTTTGTTCTCTTACGGTTGTTTGTCTTCATGTTGGATCCTTCTGATCCAAGTGTCTCTTCAGTGACAAGAGTTGCTATTCTGGTGTGCTGGTTCTATGGGACCTTAGTACGACGACTGTCCGACTGTATACTAGAACAAATTTTGTCCGAATTATGTGAGGGAGGGGCGATGACGGTGGCGTGTCTTCGGCTCACTTTAGTGCTTGTAGTCGTCGCTAGGATGGTCTACGGATCTGGATGTAATCATTAGGGTTAATTATCCTTTTGCCATCAGTGGTGTCCATGTGCTCAGTTTTGCCCTCAGATGCGAATCGTGCTCAGTTTTGCCCCTAGTCCATGCGCACCAACTCGTTCCGTGAACTCTTCCGTCTCCGTCAGGTCAACCTTTTGACTCGGCCCTTACAGGTGGGACCAGGCGGCAGAGACGCCCTAGACGATCAGGCCGTTGCACGCGTGGCTTGTGGGACCCTGATATGTCTCCGTCGTATCTATAATTTTTGATTGTTCCATGCCAATATGATACAACTTTCATATACTTTTTGGCAACTTTTTATACTATTTTCGGGACTAACATATTGATCCAGTGCCCAGTGCCAGTTCCTGTTTGTTGCATGTTTTTGTTTCGCAGAATATCCATATCAAACGGAATCCAAACGGGATAAAAACGGACGGAGAATTATTTTGGAATATTTATGATTTTTGGGAAGTAAAATCAACGCGAGACTGTGCCCGAGGGAGCCACGAGGCAGGGGCGCGCCCCTGACCCTCATGGGCACCCCGTAAGGTGGTTGACGCTCTTCTTTTCCTGCAAGAAAGCTAATTTTATGAGAAAAATCTGGCGAAAGATTCACCCCAATCGGAGTTACGGATCTCCGGATATAAAAGAAACGGTGAAGGGCCAGAATCAGGGAGCGCAGAAACAGAGAGAGACAGAGAGACAGATCCAATCTCAGAGGGGCTCTCGCCCCTCCCACGCCATGGAGACCAGGGACCAGAGGGGAAACCCTTCTCCCATCTAGGGAGAAGGTCAAGGAAGAAGAAGGAGGAGGGGACCCTGTCCTCCTCGCTTCCGGTGGCGCCGGAGTGCCACCGGGGCCATCATCATCACCAACAACTTCACCGCCATCGTCACCAACTCTTCCCCCCTCTATGCAGCGGTGTAACCTCTCTTTTACCCGTTGTATTCTCTACTTAAACATGGTGCTCAACGCTATATATTATTTCCCAATGATGTATGGCTATCCTATGATGTTTGAGTAGATCCGTTTTGTCCTAATGGCTATTTGATGATCAACATTGGTTTGAGTTGCATGTTTTATTATTGGTGTTGTCCTATGGTGCTCTTCGTGTCGCGCAAGCGTGAGGGATCCCCGCTGTAGGGTTTGCAATATGTTTATGATTTTCTTATGGTGGGTGGCGTGAGTGATAGAAGCACAGACCCGAGTAAGTAGGTTGTTTACGTATGGGATAAAGAGGACTTGATACTTTAATGCTATGGTTGGGTTTTACCTTAATGATCTTTAGTCGTTGCGGATGCTTGCTAGAGTTCCAATCATAAGTGCATATGATCCAAGTAGAGAAAGTATGTTAGCTTATGCCTCTCCCTCAAATAAAATTGCAATAGTGATTACCGGTCTAGTTATCGATTGCCTAGGGACAAATAACTTTCTTGTTGACAAAAAGCTCTCTACTAAAACTAATTTAGTTGTGTCTTTATCTAAACAGCCCCTAGCTTTTATTTACGCGCTCTTTATTATCTTGCAAACCTATCCAACAACACTTCTAGTTTCATACTTGTTCTAGGTAAAGCGAACGTCAAGCGTGCGTAGAGTTGTATCGGTGGTCGATAGAACTTGAGGGAATATTTGTTCTACCTTTAGCTCCTCGTTCGGTTCGACACTCTTACTTATCGAAAGAGGCTACAATTGATCCCCTATACTTGTGGGTTATCAAGACCTTTTTCTGGCGCCGTTGCCGGGGAATCATAGCGTGGGGTGAATATTCTCGTGTGTGCTTGTTTGCTTTATCACTAAGTAATTTTTATTTGCTGTTCTAAGTTGTTTTCTATCTTTAGTTATGGATATGGAACACGAAATACCAAAAAATTAGGTGTACTTGCTGCTCATGGAGATGGGGAACCTCCTAAAACCCTCTATGCTTATTATGTGAGAAATATTATATACTACTTTAATAATCCTGAGAAAACCTCGTTCAACTATGTTATGGGAGTAACGTTGGATCAACGTGAATACTTTAGGGATTATCGCTTGACACAAAAAGGGAAACTATTATGGGATCAAATTAATATGTTGTATTGGTATGCTAGGCAACTATGCTTGAGATATGATTATACTTGTTGCTCTAGGATGAAGTCTCCACACCTTCCCTTTTCATGTGAATTTAATGATAATGAAACCTTGGCTTCTTATGCTAGAGGTATATATGATTACTATGATGTGGAACGAATAGAAGAATTTGTTGCTTTTATGGGTGCTTATGAAATTGAATCAATGTTTAAAGAGTTTGAAGATTTTGATGATTCGGTTTATAGACCTGAAAATTTAACTATCCTTAAATATTTTTATGAGAATTATGAATACAATTACGATATTAATGCACTTATTGAGAAAGTCTCCGCTGTCCAAGAAGAGACTAATATTTTGCAGGAATCTATGGAAGAAGAAGTTGACGAAACTGTGAGCTCATTGGATAAAAAGATGAGGAGGAGAGCGAAGAACAAAAGGAGGAAGAGCGGATTGATCACTCGTGCCCACCTTCTAATGAGAGTAACTCTTCAACTCATACATTGTTTAATTCCCCTTCGTGCTTACCGAACGATGATTGCTATGATGACTGTTATGATCCCTTTGATTCTTTTGGAATAACCCTTTTTGATGATGCTTGCTATGCTTGTGGCCAAGAAGCCACTATGAATTATGCTTATGGAGATGAACTTGCTATAGTTCCTTATGTTAAACATGAAATTGTTGCTATTGCACCCACGCATGATAGTCCTATTATCTTTTTGAATTCTCCCAACTACACTATATCGGAGAAGTTTGTGCTTATTAAGGATTATATTGATGGGTTGCGTTTACTACCACACATGATGATTTTGATAGATATAATATGCATGTGCTTGCTGCTCCTACTTGCAATTATTATGAGAGAGGAACTATATCTCCGCCTCCCTATGTTTCCAATATGATAAAATTGCAAGAAATTGCTCATACTATGCATTGGCCTTTACTTGGTGTGCATGAATTGTTCTTGTATGACATGCCGATGCATAGGAAGAGAGTTAGACTTCGTCATTGCTTGATATATGTTACTTTGTGCTCACTACTAAATGCCAAATCATTGTTAATTAAAATTAGCTTTGATATACCTTGGGATCCGGGTGCATCCATAACTTGAGCACTATATGCCTAGCTTAATGCTTTAAAGAAAGCGCTACCAAGGAGACAACCCGGAAGTTTTAGGGAGTCATTTATTTCTGTTGAGTGCTTTTATATAGTTTAAAAAAAAAAGAGGGGAACTTTGTGAATCTTAATTACAGAAACTTTTCAACAAAAATAATTATCCCCTTGTACAATTCCATTGTATTATAAAAATAATGTGCCAAGGTTTGCCTTTAGGATGTTTACAATGCTTGTTGGTTTGTGCGGTGCAGAACAGAAACTTTGGCTGTAGTGCGCAGTTTTTAATTTTTTCCTGGAACATCAATTGGTTCTGATTCCTTTTGCACTGTCTTTCTATGCAAAAAATTTATTGTTCCTAATTTTGGCAGAATTTTTCAAGTATCAGAAGTATGGTGAATGTTCAGATTATTACGGACTGTTCTGTTTTAGACAGATTCTGTTTTTGATGCATAGTTTGCTTGTTTTGATGAAACTATCAATTTATATCAGTGGATTAAGCCATGGAAAAGTTATATTACAGTAGACATAATGCAAAAACAAAATATGAATTGGTTTGCAACAGTATTTAGAGTAGTGATTTGCTTTATTATATACTAACGGATCTTACCGAGTTTTCTTCTGAGGCATGCAAAGAAGCTATCTGGTTGAGAGGTTTGTACGCTGAGCTTTGTGGAGATTCATTTGGCCATACCGTATTTAGTGACAGTCAAAGTGCTATATATCTTACAAAGAATCCAATGTATCATGAGAGAGAAAAGCACATTGATGTCAGATATCACTATATTCGAGATGTTGTTGTTGATGGTGATTTGAAGGTATGCAAGATAAGTACTCATGATAATCCTGCTGATATAATGACAAAGACAGTTCCTACCAATAAGTTTGAGCTTTGCTCAAGCTTAGTTGGTATTTCTCACTAGTCCTATGGACTTTGACGCACAATGTGTTTATGCTGATTTGGATGAAGTTATTTGCTTTCTTCGACTACTGGAGGGAATTTGGCTCAAGATGGAGATTGTTAAATTATGATCCAAATTCTAGTACCATATTGGACTAGACGTAGTACATATGGAGTGGGCCATTGCGTTGGTACCCACGCGTACGAGTACAGCTCGTTTACTTGTCCTCCAAGGACTCCCATGTATTGCCCTCATATATACCCCATGTAGTCGCACCTAAGACGATCTGTCGTCTCGTGCTTGTAATACTCCTCAATCATAGTGATTGCGCCTTCGTGCGTCCCTGGTTTTCTCTCGCAAATGTTTCCACGTAAAAATCCGTGTCTCTCTGTCTCGTTTATTTCTCGTTTAGTCCTCTTGAGTGCTTGTTGTTCATTGTTTTGAATGACTAGGTCGAAAGTTTCTGGGATAAGGAAGTTTTAGCGCCCGCCTGTCCTTACGAGGCGCCAACGACGATGAAAAGCGCCCGTACGCTGCATGTGCCACCTTTCCTATCTGAGCGTGATATCTGAAATGCGCCTGATCGATCTCGCGAGATTTGAACCATGCGCGCGCGACGTGATGGAATGGATTACGCTGCTGCTGCCATCGACCGTACGTGTAGACCGTGGCGCTGTTCCTTGAGAGCGACCGCCGGCCGGCTCCGCCGCTGACATCTCTGTCGACCGTCGGCTCGACAGGACAGGGAGGGAAAAAGAGCTACCGGCCAGCGACGACGGCGTCCAGCTCCATGCGCCGGTGTCGCCGTCGGAGCGTCGTGGTCTCATAGTGAACGCAGTATATCCCCTTTAACTCTACAGTTGCACAGTGGAAAACTGCATGTGCCAGGTTTGTTACGCACAGGACGGGCGGTCTGAGAAAAGTAGAGGCAGCGTGGATGTCCTTGTCGTCGGCGGCGAGGCGAGCGTGCCTGTGAGTGTCTTCCTCGTCGGTATGGACAGATTGTACTCCATGTTACCGTAGCAAGACAAGTCTACTACGGTGTACATTCCGCTGATTCAGTAGTCATTTGAACTTTGTCAAACGAGTTCACGTGCACGGGGAGTGGATGGCGCCGATCGGGCCGTGCCCAAAGGCCCAAAGTACGTTTTCTCCAGATCGGTGCACCTCGTACGTATGTACAACGTGTTTTTTTGTATGCTCATCATACGTCAGTACGTCACGACTTCATCTGTGCTCCAGAACAAGAAGCAAAACGTGCGTCGTATAACGAACTGACGATGGCATTCGATGGTGGGCAGATAGGCGTCCGTCAAGGTCCAGTCCAGGCCGGGGACGACGATGTGAGTTCCTTATCCACACGTGCGACCAGCCCACCGCTCCATCCGCCGGCCATGGCCAAGCACTGACGCACGCACTAGCCTTTTGAAACTGAAGGAGTGTTCTGGACGAAGACGAAGGGGGCACCCGTCTGGAGCGGGGAGCGTGCTCCTGATCCACACCGCACGCAACCCACCGCTCGGCCAAGGCCACCCGTCATCGCTGAACGGGGCCGGCTGAAGTAAAGAAAGCACCGCACCACGTCAACCCGCGTAGAAAGTGTACGCTACCTAAAGAGGACAGGGATATAGTGTAGCTAGCGTGAGGCGGCGCGACGAGCGTGGCAGATTAACAATTTTGCACATCGACCAAGTGGCAATTGTTTGCTCATGCGAATTCATAGGGATTCATGGGGTTGGGCACCTGGCTTGCGCGTGAACTCCCATGGCAACAAAAGCATGAGAGGAGGGAGCGGAAAGTCCACTCTGCCCGCCCTGTTTGGTTAGGCTGCGCTTGGAATCGATGTAATATTCTGCAGAGGTATTTAGCTTACAGAGTTAGAGGTGTATTTTACCAGCCGCAATTGATTTCCGTCCGGAAACGGAACGACGGACTGAGGCGTGTATCGTATACCGGCTGGATATAAGTGTAGCAGGGAAAACCGGTGTAAAGATTACGGATCCAAAACGGCGAGCCAAGCACCTGAAACAAATCCACCCGGCTTTATCTTACAAGCCCATGTTTTACGGAGGTAAACCGACAATCCAAGCGGGGTCTTAGTGAATTGCTGCAGCTGGGTTTCGTGTCTGGTTTCGTGTACTACTAATGACAGACCACTGACGAGCTAATGATTCGGGAAAGACATACGTAGTAGATGGTGCTTTTGATTCCAACTGCTCTGCTCTGCTTTGACCCTCTAAATTAACTACTCGAGCTCAGGTGGGCGCCCAAGTTTGAAGAAATACTGGACTAACCAACCCCTTCGCTTGCTAATCGCCAGTGAATCCCGTGACGCCGGTGACGGCTACGCGCCACCGCACCGCAGGGCATGCATGATTCCGGCCCCGTGAAGGCGACAAGCTTCGCTAGCTAGCTAGCTTGGTCGGCGGTGGTGGGGACGACGGGTCGTCGACGACGTGCGCTTTGGCCGATATGACCCCTTCCGGGCGCATCATGTACGCCGGGATGCCACACCAGCGGATGTATCTATCCTGCGCCACTGTCTCTGTTCGTTGCATTCTGCTCCCGCCGGTCGCTCTCACGGATAGCAGTACATTAAGGATGCGTTTGGATGTCGGGATATCCCTCTATGGGACAGGGATAGCCGTTTTTATATGGATAGCAGTCGTTTGGTTCATGGGCGAGTATGGATAGGGATGGCCGGATGCTCGGAATATTCGTCCAAAATCAGGCTCCGCGTGTCCGCGAAAATCTGGCGGATATGGGCATCCCTCCCGCGTCGCGTGAACACAACCTTATCTATTTTCCCCTTTCCATCTCTCTTCTCTCCCGTGGGTGTGCATCGGCGGCGGGAGATCGAAGCTCGACGAAGACGGTGAGTGCGCACCTTATCTTGCCGGCCCTGCTTCTCTCCGTGAGCAGAGGTCATGGCGGCGGCGGAAAACAGCTGGGTGCCGCGCGGCCGTCGTAGCCCTGCAGATGGCGGATCCGCCCTGCTTCAATCCGGCCAGTGCGCGTATTGTGCGCTCCGTGCGCGGGTGCTGCGCGTGCTGCACCAGCCCTGCTTCTCTCCGGCAGGTGCGTGTGCTCTGCGCCCCGTGCGCGGGAGCTGCGCGTGCATCGCCGGCCATGCTAGCTGCCTGCTACGCGTGCAGCACTGGCCTTGCTAGCTGCTAGCTGCGCAGCGCCGGCCGCAGCAGCTCAGGTCAAAGGCGACAGGGAAGTCAGGGACTACTACATCTCCTTCCTATCCATTATTCATCCTTCGAACCAAACAAAACTTAGGCTAATCTTATCCACCCAACCAAACAGAAAAAATGACTACCCATATCCAGCTGGATAGGGATACCCATAACCACCCTAACATGTCCCTCTAACCAAACACATCCTAAATACCTGGGCGGCCCATCCAGTCACCGGTCATGAAAACCCTCAAAAGTTCGGCCTGTCCAGCATCCCTCATATTCAACCCAAATATGGGGAGGATATGGGACGCCCAGATGCGTCCGGGTAAGTCCGCCACGTACGACTGACGATGGGTCCCATGTGAAATTGCCTAGAAACCTGGCGGTCTGACGGACGCCTCCTCCGTCGTCGCGGTGTGAACGCCGCGTGGCGCCGCTCCGGCTCGCCGAAGAGGCCAAATCTAGCTATATAAGCCGGCCGTCGTTCCCCAACCCTAGCATATCCACCTCCTTCCTCTCTGCGCCATCACCCGAGCCCGTCCGCCTCCTCTCTTCCACTGTTCCACGCTCTCCCGCATCGCCATGGTCCGGCGAAAGATCATCATGTACGCTATGCTCATGCCGGAGGGCCGGAGGCATATCGCGGAGGCAGGAGATCCAGTCTAGGCGCGCTGCCCGCATCGCTGTCGGACTGCCTCCAGACTCACCGAAGCCAGAGAAGCAGCAGCAGCCGAAGGAGGAGGAGATGGAGGAACGGCAGCCGAAGGAGGAGGAGGGAGAGCAACTGTCGAAGCCGATGGAGGTGGCGTATCCGGAGGAGGACGAGGCGGAGCAACCTGCTCTGGGGTTCAACTTGAAGGAGGCGGAAGCGGGGTTTGCCGTCGCGCAAGCCGTGGTGATGGCGGAGCAGCAGGCTATCCTGGAGTCCATCCAGAATGAGCCTATATGGAGACCAACCAGCAGTTCCTCTGGTAGGAGCGGGCGGTGACCGACGCACTCTTCGCCGAACTCGACGCGGAGATAGGGTAGGAGGAGGTCGGAGCGGAGCAGCAGGAGGCGCCGGAGGAGCCAGAGCTGCAGCTGCCGCCCATGTATCCGGAGCTGGGCACGGAGATAGTCGACATCTCCGACGAGGAGTAGCTAGGTGATCTACTAGTACGCTGGTTTTTTTTATTTGCATGCTTTTGTATGAATTGAAGAATCTAGTATGAGGTATCACGAGTCGTGCTAATTTGAGGTGTGCCCAGTAGATATTTGACGGGTCATATTTGACATATGCGGCTGTAGATGCCCTAAGTATAGCACACACCACCACAACCGATAAGCCACACAACAACGGTTAAACCTATTTCCATAATGGCACACTTCACACCACGTCGATCACAAGGAACAGATTAGCTCCGACCGAACGCTCCAATCACTGGATCACTTGTCCGTACGGCCTCAAATTACATATCCACATTGCATTGCAGCACGGAACAAGATGGGCAACACACATGCATCCATGCACTTTAGGTGGTTGTGTAGCAAGAGGGCTCCGGCACAAGAAAGCTACTCATCCAATCAAGCAGAAAAACACACTGCTATATATATATATTTCCTGAAAGGATTGGATGGAGGTGGTTGTGGTTGTGCCGTCGCCATAACAGTGCTCCTAGTATGTTTTTGTTGGTCAGTTTAGTGGAGTGCTAATTAATCTCTGCTCCACCATTGTTTAGTGCTCATAATTGAAGCCTAGGGCAGCTAGCTAGCCTAAAGCTAGTTAAGATTTAAGAGTATGCACAAAGACTCCTATCTAGCTAGCTCCATCACGGCACGACACATGCACATACGTTACCAACAGTGCGATTAACCATTAGGATTTGTCACATCTTGTCTGGCAAGAGGCTATCCAGGAATTCAAGGTTGTTGTACCAGTAGCCTCTGCAAAATTAGGTGCATTTGGCCATGGATAAAATGCATGCAGCTACTGGAACTGTGCGGAGTAGGGAGACAACGATGAGAGAAATTCAAAGCTGATAGATGAGTTGATCTGTGGAATGACAGTGGCAATGTCATCTAGTTTTGCTCATCTGAAAAGAAAAAGGCAGGCAACACTAGTTGGGACATGGACAGAAAAGTGGATAAGCAGCCAAAATGTTATTTTCAAAAGTATTTTGGAGCATCAGTTTTTTCTTTTTTGTGACGTTTTTACGAATGTCATCGGGTGATGAAACTTTGCAGGCAATCAAAAGATTTTTCAATGTTTGACACAAAAAAAAAATCAGAATTGTTTGAATTTATTTTCTATTTCTTTTACTGTCCACGCGAGCTCACATGAGCTCGGAATCAGAACAGCCGGGTCTTTTATTTTGTCTGCATTGTAATATGTTATTGTTTTACTTTCTTAGTGACCATTTGCGTGTTGTCTCCTCCTTTTTGCTAATTGCCATTTGTTGTGACGGCCGTCCTTTTTGTAAAGGAGGATAACACCCGATCTCTACATTGAGCGATGCACCCAGCAATATATATTATTTATTATTCAAAATTCAATAGCCGAACGATATCAATCCGAATAAAAACCCGAGGCCGCATGCCTCGCAACAGCTACTCCACTAGGCAGCCAATAACCCTATGATAAAATACAAACTCAAAACAAAAAATACATTACTCCCACACACGTGCGCCGATGATGGCGAGTCAAACCCAAGGTTGATCTCAAAAAATTCTCATCACCAAAGCCAAGCTTCAATCCATCACCTTCAACAAGGACGGCGGCACAGCCCGGTCAGATATCTTGTGTTTTCACCGGAGTGCGCAAGCCTGTCGTTGAAGCCGTCTCTACCACCACCCCTTGCATCTTTTTCTTTTTGAGGATCATCAATTGCGTCTCTTGTAGTCATACCACTACTTGAAGCAGTCCTCATTAACTACCCAAATCATCCATGTCCGCATGCAGAGCTCGAGTCGCAAGCATAGTGCAGTGCAATTGGGGATAGGGTAGCACATGCCGTGCATATATATACTTTACCGAAGCAGCAGCAGATCAGTACTGTATATGTGTTCATGTTCCATACAATGCATCCAAGGTGCTGTCAACAAAACTGTTGGTTGCTAATTGGATCGCCGGCCAGGTGCTCTGAATTGAAACACGTCTCTACTGTAAGTGAGCTTGTAGTACCTGTGTGCTGTGTGCACTGTGAATCTGTGTCTGGTTAATTATCGCACGGAGGACAGTTTGTCACGCATGTTTTCCCCCTATCTACTTACATAGGATAGGAAAGCCCAGTGTCGAAACCTCGAAGGGAATTTTAAGCCTTTGGGATTTGCTTCACGCCAAAGCTCTACGTTCGGTAACTAGCATGATCAGTACACAGTGCACGATTGCAATCGAGCAACATTCGCCGTTCCATTACGGAATCCAGATATGGTGATGCCAGGAGTAAAGCAAGGAACACTAATCATTAGCGCCCATGGACGGTGCCATCGTGCAGCCAGTGCGATTAGTGGGTGTGTAGTGCAGCGCTAACAAGGAAGGAATCAGTCACACACACATACACACAATCCATCCATGGCAAAAGCACATACGAGCCAATCCTTTCGGTCTTCAGTGTTCTGAGGCCATGTCAGCACGATGAACTGTCGCAACGGTGCATTCTCAGGGAGAACACTTGTACCTTGAAATTTTATCAAGGGATCATCTTATAATGCTACCGCCGTAATAAGCAAAATAAGATGCATAAAAGATAAACATCACATGCAATCAAAATATGTGACATGATATGGCATCATCATCTTGTGCCTTTAATCTCCATCTCCAAAGCACCGTCATGATTTTCATCGTCACCGGCTTAACACCTTGATCTCCATCGTAGCGTCGTGGTCGTCTTGCCAACAATTGCTTCTACAACTATCGCTAACCCATAGTGATAAAGTAAATCAATTACATGGCGTTTGCATTTTATACAATAAAGCGACAACCATAAGGTCTTGCCAGTTGCCGATAACTTTTACAAAACATGATCATCTCATACAATAACGTATATTGCATCATGTCTTAACCATATCACATCACAACATGCCCTGCAAAAACAAGTTAGACGTCCTCTACTTTGTTGTTGCAAGTTTTATGTGGCTGCTACGGGCTTCTAGCAAGAACCGTTCTTACCTACGCATCAAAACCACAACGGTGATTTATCAAGTTTGCTGTTTTATCCTTCAACAAGGACCGACCGCAGTCAAATTCGATTCAACTAAAGTTGGAGAAACAGAAATCCGCCAGCCACCTTTATGCAAAACTAGTTGCATGTCTGTCGGTGGAACCGGTCTCATGAACGTGGTCATGTAAGGTTGGTCCGGGCCGCTTCATCCAATAATACTGCCGAATCAAAATAAGACATTGGTGGTAAACTGTATGACGACCACCGCCCACAACTATTTGTGTTCTACTCATGAATATCATCTATGCATAGACCTAGCTCGGATGCCACTATTGGGGAACGTAGCATATAATTTCAAAAAAATTCCTACGCTCACGCAAGATCTATCTAGGAGATGCATAGCAACGAGAGGGGAAGAGTGTGTCCACGTACCCTCGTCGATCGAAAGCGGAAGCGTTTGACAACGCGGTTGATGTAGTCGAACTTCTTCTCGTTCCGACCGATCAAGCACCGAACGTACGGCACCTCCGAGTTCTGCACACGTTCAGCTCGATGACGTCCCTCGAACTCTTGATCCAGCAAAGTATCAAGGGAGAGTTCCGTCAGCACGACGGCATGGTGATGGTGATGGTGAAGTGGTCCGCGCAGGGCTTCGCCTAAGCACTACGTGAATATGACCGGAGGCGTAAACTGTGGAGGGGGGCGCCGCACACGGCTAACAACTGTTGATGTGTGTTCTAGCGGTGCCCCCCTCATATATATAGGTTGGAGGGGACGAGAGGCAGCCAAGGGGGCGCCCCAAGTAGGAGGAATCCTACTTGGGCGCCTCCCAATTCGGCCTCCCCCCTTCCATATTCATTCGGAGGGGAAAGGAAGGAGGAGGGAAGAGGGAAGGAAGGGGGAGGCCAAATTGCTCCCCTTCCTTTCTCTCTTCCCCTCTTTCCTTCCCCCTTATTTTGGCCTACATGGGGCGCACTGATACGTCTCCAACGTATCTATAATTTTTGATTGTTCCATGCTATTATATTATCCATCTTGGATGTTTTATGGGCTTTACTATGCACTTTTATATTATTTTTGGGACTAACCTATTGACCCAGAGCCCAGTACCAGTTCCTGTTTTTTCCCTTGTTTCAGTGTTTCGAAGAAAAGGAATATCAAACGGAGTCGAAACGGAATGAAACCTTCTGGAGAAGTTATTTTTGGAAGGAAAGCAACCCGGGAGACTTGGAGTCCACGTCAAGAAAGCAACGAGGGAGGCACGAGGTAGGGGGCGCGCCCACCCCCCTGGGCGCGCCTTCCACCCTCGTGGGCCCCTCGTGGCTCCCCTGGCGTACTTCTTTCACCTATATATACCAATATACCCTAAAACCTTCGGGGAATAGAAGAGATCGGGAGTTCCGCCGCCGCAAGCCTCTGTAGCCACCAAAAACCAATCGGGACCCTGTTCCGGCACCCTGCCGGAGGGGGGAAACCTCACCGGTGGCCATCTTCATCATCCCGGCGCTCTCCATTACGAGGAGGGAGTAGTCCACCCTCGGGGCTGAGGGTATGTACCAGTAGCTATGTGTTTGATCTCTCTCTCTCTCTCTCGTGTTCTTGATTTGGCACGATCTTGATGTATCGCGAGCTTTGCTATTATAGTTGGATCTTATGTTGCTTCTCCCCATCTACTCTCTTGTAATGGATTGAGTTTTCCCTTTGAAGTTATATTATCGGATTGAGTCTTTAATGATTTGAGAACACTTGATGTATGTCTTGCCGTGCGTATCTGTGGTGACAATGGGATATCACGTGATTCACTTGATGTATGTTTTGGTGATCAACTTGCGGGTTCCGCCCATGAACTTATGCATAGGGGTTGGCACACGTTCTCATCTTGATTCTCCGGTAGAAACTTTGGGCCACTCTTTGAGGTTCTATGTGTTGGTTGAATAGATGAATCTGAGATTGTGTGATGCATATCGTATAATCATACCCACAGATACTTGAGGTGACATTGGAGTATCTAGGTGACATTAGGGTTTTGGTTGATTTGTGTCTTAAGGTGTTATTCTATTATGAACTCTAGGGTTGTTTGTGACACTTATAGGAATAGCCCAATGGATTGATTGGAAAGAATAACTTTGAGGTGGTTTCGTACCCTACCATAATCTCTTCGTTTATGCTCCGCTATTAGTGACTTTGGAGTGACTCTTTGTTGCATGTTGAGGGATAGTTATATGATCCAATTATGTTATTATTGTTGAGAGAACTTGCACTAGTGAAAGTATGAACCCTAGGCCTTGTTTCCTAGCATTGCAATACCGTTTACGCTCACTTTTATCATTAGTTACCTTGCTATTTTTATATTTTCAGATTACAAAAACCTATATCTACCATCCATATTGCACTTGTATCACCATCTCTTCGCCGAACTAGTGCACCTATACAATTTACCATTGTATTGGGTGTGTTGGAGACACAAGAGACTCCCTGTTATTTGGTTGCAGGGTTGCTTGAGAGAGACCATCTTCATCCTACGCCTCCCACGGATTGATAAACCTTAGGTCATCCACTTGAGGGAAATTTGCTACTGTCCTACAAACCTCTGCACTTGGAGGCCCAACAACATCTACAAGAAGATGGTTGTGTAGTAGACATCACGCACCAGCCCCCTAGGGGCTGGTCTGTCCCCTTCTTGGCCCATTAGGCCCATGTAGTTGCCGGGGGGATGCCCGGAACCCCTTCCGGTGACCCGATATGTACCCGGTACCCCTAGAACACTTCCGGTGTCCGAATATCATCGCCCTGTATATGAATCCTTACCTCTCGACCATTTTGAGATGCCTCGTCATGTCCGTAATCTCATCCGGGACTCTGAACAACATTCGGTCACCAAATCACATAACTCATATAATATAAAATCGTCATCGGACATTAAGCGTGCGGACCCTACGGGTTCGAGAACTATGTAGACATGACTAAGACACCTCTCCGGTCAATAACCAATAGCGGAACCTGGATGCTCATGTTAGTTTCACATATTCTACAAAGATCTTTATTGGTCGTACCATAATGACAGCATACGTTATTCCCTTTGTCATCGGTATCTTACTTTCCCGAGATTCGATCATCGGTATCTTCATACCTAGTTCAATCTCGTTACCGGCAAGTCTCTTTACTCGTTCCGTAATACATCATCCCGCAACTAACTCATTAGTCACATTGCTTGCAAGGCTTATTATGATGTGCATTACTGAGAGGGCCCAGAGATACCTCTCCGATACTCGGAGTGACAAATCCTAATCTCGATCTATGCCAACCCAACAAACACCTTCGGAAATACATGTAGATAGCACACCATTTACATTTCCACACCCAATTACATTTCGACGGTTGATAGCACACAAGGTATTCCTCCGGTATCTGGGAGTTGCATAATCTCATAGTCGAAGAAATATGTATTTGACATGAAGAAAGCAATAGCAATAAAAATGAAAATCAACATGCTAAGCTAACAGATGGGGTCTTGTCCATCACATCATTCTCCTAATGATGTGATCCCGTTATCAAATGAGAACTCATGTCCATGGTTAGGAAACCTTAACTATCTTTGATCAATGAGCTAGTCAAGTAGAGGCTCACTAGGCACTCCGTGTTTTGTTTATGTATTCACACATGTATTAAGGTTTCCGGTTAATACGATTATAGCATAAATAATAAACATTTATCATGATATATAAGGAAATATAAAACAACAACTTTATATTGCCTCTAGGGCATATTTTCTTCAGAATCCGCCCGGCGGCCACGGCCCGCATGCTCCCTCGAGCCAGCAGAGCGTCGGGTCGCTAGCTGGCTTCTCGGCGTCCCCACACCCCTAGGGCTGCGTGCTCTCGCCTGGCTACGCCGACAGCGACGCGCACGGCGGGTTCAACCCCAACATCACCTTTCCACACCCAGCGCACCCCCTCACCCACGTTCGCCGGCATCCAGTACCCCCCGTACACCAACTCCCCACCGGCTTATGCATCCTCCCCGACGCCGCCTCTGCGCCATGGCGGGCTCTTCTCACAAGCCTCGTCATCGCATCTCGGCAACCCTGATGCGATGGAGACCGACATGGACGACATCATTGATACATCTCCGTCGTATCTACTTTTCCAAACACTTTTGCCCCTGTTTTGGACTCTAACTTGCATGATTTGAATGGAACTAACCCGGACTGACATTGTTTTCAGCAGAATTGCCATGGTGTTATCTTTGTGCAGAAACAAAAGTTCTCGGAATGACCTGAAACTTCACGGAGATTATTTTTGGAAATAATAAAAAATACTGGCGAAAGAATCAAGGCCAGGGGGCCCACACCCTTTCCACGAGGGTCGGGGGCATGCCCCCTGTCTTGTGGGCCCCTGGAGCTCTACCGTGTTCGGGGAGAAAAAAATCAGAGAGAAAGAATCATCATGTTTTACGATACGGAGACGCCACCAAGCCCTAATAAACTCTCTCGGGAGGGCTGATCTGGAGTCCGTTCGGGGCTCCGGAGAGGGGAATCCGTCGCCATCGTCATCATCAACCATCCTCCATCACCAATTTCATGATGCTCACCACCGTGCGTGAGTAATCCCATCATAGGCTTGCTGGACGGTGATGGGTTGGATGAGATTTATCTTGTAATCGAGTTAGTTTTGTTAGGGTTTGATCCCTAGTATCCATTATGTTCTGGGATTGATGTTGCTATCACTTTGCTATGCTTAATGCTTGTCACTAGGGCCCGAGTGCCATGATTTCAGATATGAACCTATTATGTTTTCATGAATATATGTCAGTTCTTGATCCTATCTTGCAAGTCCATAGTCACCTACTATGTGTTATGATCCGGCAACCCCGAAGTGACAATAATCGGGACCACTCCCGGTGATGACCGTAGTTTGAGGAGCTCATCTATTCACTATGTGTTAATGCTTTGGTCCGGTACTCTATTAAAAGGAGGCCTTAATATCCCTTAGTTTCCGCTAGGACCCCGCTGCCAAGGGAGGGTAGGACAAAAGATGTCATGCAAGTTCTTCTCCATCACCGATCCAATGCCTACGAGCTTTTCACATATTGTTCTTCGCTTACTTACTTTTCCGTTGCTACTGTTACAATCACTTCAAAACCCAAAAATATCACTTTTGCTACCGTTACCATTACTTCCATACTACCTTGCTACTAAATACTTTGCTGCAGATACTAAGTTATCCAGGTGTGGTTGAATTGACAACTCAACTGCTAATACTTGAGAATATTCTTTGGCTCCCCTTGTGTCGAATCAATAAATTTGGGTTGAATACTCTACCCTCGAAAACGGTTGCGATCCCCTATACTTGTGGGTTATCAAGACTATTTTCTGGTGCCGTTTCCAGGGAGCATAGCTCTATTCTTTGAGTCACTTGGGATTTATATCTGCTGGTCACTATGAAGAACTTGAAAGACATGAAAAAAAATATCCCTCAACTACGAGGGGAGGTAAGGAACTGCCATCTAGCTCTGCACTTGATTCAGCTTCTGTTTTGAGTAAGCTTGCGACACCTAAACCTGCTTCTGCTATTAATTCTGATATGTCGCATGTTATTGATGATGCCACTTCTACTATGCATGATACGTATGATGAAACTACTTCTATGCTTGATACTACTGTGCCACTTGGTGAATTTCTTGACGAACAACTTGCTAGGGCTAGAGAGAATGAAATTATTGAAACTGATAATATTGATGAAAGTGATGATGAAGATTCTCCCCCTAGATATGAATTGCCTGTTGTGCCTGAGGGCTATGTTATGGATGAAGAAACTGCTAGAGACTTTCTTGCTTGCAATGATATAAGTCATCTTAAGAAATTATTAGCTAAGCTGAAACAAAAAACTGTGAATGCTAGAATGAAATATGATCCTCCTTATGCTACTTCACCTATCTTTGTTACTGATAAGGATTATAATTCTCTGTCGACTCGGATATAATTACTTTGGTTGAATCTGATCCTTTCTATGGCTATGAATCTGAAACTGTTGTGGCACATCTTACTAAATTAAATGATATAGCCACCCTGTTCACTAATGATGAGAAAACTCGCTATTACTATATCCTTAAAATATTTCCGTTCTCATTAAAGGGTGATGCTAAGATATGGCTTAATTCTCTTGATCCTGGTTGTGTGCGTAGTCCCCAGGATATGATTTATTACTTCTCTGCTAAATATTTCCCTGCTCATAAGAAACAAGTTGCTTTAAGGGAAATATATAATTTTGTGCAAATTGAAGAAGAGAGTCTCCCACAAGCTTGTGGGAGGCTTCTCCAATTACTTAATGCTTTGCCTGATCATCCTCTTAAGAAAAATGAAATACTTGATATCTTTTATAATGGACTAACCGATGCTTCCAGAGACCACCTGGATAGTTGTGCTGGTTGTGTTTTCAGGGAAAGAACACCAGATGAAGCTGAAATTCTATTGAATAATATGTTGACAATTGAAAATAATTGGACACTTCCTGAACCAACTCCTAAGCCAACTCCGAAGAAAAGGGGTGTTCTATTTCTTAGTCCTGAAGATATGCAAGAGGCAAAGAAATCTATGAAAGAAAAAGGTATAAAAGCTGAAGATGTTAAGAATTTACCTCCTGTTGAAGAAATACATGGTCTTAATTTACCGCCTGTTGAAGAAATACATGGTTTTAATCCATCACCTATTGAAGAAACACATGGTCTTGATAACCCGACACAGGTAGTAATGGTAAATTCTCTCTATAGTTTTGATGAAGGTGATATTCCTCGTTATAAGTCTGCTAGCCAATGCTTAGATGAGTTTGATAATTTTATTTTCAAACAAGAAAACTTCAATGCTTATGTTGGTAGACAATTAAAACACAATGCTTATATGATGGAACACTTGGGTGATTATATGTCTAAAGTTAAAGGTGAACTTAAACTCATTAGTAAACATGCTTCTATGGTTACCACTCAAGTAGAGCAAGTACTTAAAGCTCAGAATGATTTGCTCAATGAATTGAATAGTAAGAATAATGATTTTGCTGTTAGAGTGGCTACTAGAACTGGTAAAATGACTCGGGAACCTCTGTATCCTGAAGGTCACCCTAAGAGAATTGAGCAGGATTCTCAGAAAAATAATATTGATGCACCTAGTCCTTCTAAGAAGAAGAAAAAGAAAAATGATAGGACTTTGCATGATTCTAGTGAAGCTGTTGCTGACACACCTGAGAATCCTAATGATATTTCTATTTCTGATGCTGAAACACAATCTGGTGATGAACACGAACCTAGTGATAATGTTAATGATGATGTTCATGTTGATGCTCAACCTAGTAATAATAATGATGTAGAAATTGAACCTGCTGTTAATCTTGATAACCCACAATCAAAGAATCAACGTTATGATAAGAGAGACTTTGTTGCTAGGAAACACGGTAAGGAAAGAGAGCCATGGGTTCAGAAACCCATGCCCTTTCCACCTAAACCACCCAAGAAAAAGGATGATGAGGATTTTGAGCGCTTTGCTGAAATGATTAGACCTATCTTTTTGCATATGCGTTTGACTGATATGCTCAAAAAGAATCCTTATGCTAAGTATATGAAAGAAATTGTTACTAATAAAAGAAAGATACCGGAAGCTAAAATTTCCACCATGCTTGCTAATTACACTTTCAAGGGTGGAATACCTAAGAAACTTGGAGATCCAGGAGTACCCACTATACCATGCTCCATTAAAAGAATTTATGTTAGAACTGCTTTATGTGATCTTGGAGCCGGTGTTAGTGTTATGCCTCTCTCTTTATATCGTAGACTTGATTTGAATAAGTTGACACCTACTGAAATATCTTTGCAAATGGTCGTATCAACTGATATACCTGTCGGTATTTGTGAGGATGTGCCTGTTGTGGTTGCAAATGTTACTATTTTAACAGACTTTGTTATTCTTGATATTCCCGAGGACGATAGTATGTCTATTATTCTTGGAAGACCCTTTTTGAATACTGCAGGGGCTGTTATTGATTGCAACAAAGGCAATGTCACTTTTCATGTTAATGGCAATGATCATACGGTACACTTTCCGAGGAAACAACCTCAAGTTCATAGTATAAACTCTATTGGAAAAACTCCATCGATTATTTTTGGAGGTTTTGAATTTCCTCTACCTACTTTCAAAAAGAGATATGATATTCTTATTATTGGGGATGTGCATATCCCCGTTGAGGTAACATAGTGTTATTCGAAATTTCTCCGGTTTCATGTTATTCGAAATGAGTTTGTTAACAAGACCTGATCAACCTTGTTAGTGGATTCCTTTTGATGAGCATGAGACGGATGAAGTTAGAAAGCACAACCTTCTGTACCCTCCTTTTACTTTCTGTTATTTAGTTGAAATAAAGGAAAATTAGTATATTCTGTCAGTTTTCTGAATTATCCGTGCAATAAAAAGTACCCTGTCGTGGAATTGTCACGGCAGATGTCCTCGAGCTAGGACTTAGTCGTGGAGCCATCGCAGCTAGGAAGCTTAAAGCGGTTAAGCGGGACAAGGAACACGAGGGTTATACTGGTTCGGCCCCTTACGGTGAAGGTAAAAGCCTACGTCCAGTTTGAGGTGGTATTGATTAGGGTTTCGATAACCAGGGAGCTAAACCGCTATGCCTGGCTCTCGATTAGATTGTTCTTGTCCCTAAACCGCTGCCGGGTCGTCCCTTTATATAGGGAGGCTGACGCCCTGTAGCTCTCAGAGTCCCGGCCGGCTCATAAGAGTGTCCGGCTCGGACTCTTAACTATTCTTGCTTTACACTACAAGTTCTACCATAACAATGATTGTAACTACGGGCCTTAAGCCATATCCGGGTCTTAAGCCCATCTTTGGCCCACCGTCTTTAAGCTTGGCGTCGGGCTTCTGGCAATGACCATTAGAGTAACCCAGATCTCCTGGCGGGTGACTCTAAGGTCTATATCCTCAACATTAGGCCCCAGATTGATTTGAGCCGGCTCATGTCAATCTTCAATTCCTTCGACAGAAAACCTCCGGCTTACAATTGTGTGAAGGCCATAACCCGGAGTGATGTCATCCTCTGGACTCCGGGTAATTCGCCGTGATGTCATCTTCCATTAAGCCCGTTTTTTACTCCGCCAGATCCGCAACGGATCTTTACCTTTACTGTCATCCCGAAAATTGAGGCATTTTGTGGGGAGATAACCACGCCGCGGTCTCCTTGATTCTCGCGCCCACTTTATGAGCTCTCCCTTATAGATAGGCCGGCCAGACGGGCCTTTCCGCCACCCTTCTTCCTCCTTGCGCCACTGCTCCTCTGCTCGAGCTCGAACTCTGCCGCCGCCGCCTCACCCCCGGTCTTCGTCAACCTCGGCTGCTGCATCACCCTGACTCGGTCCAGACAAACGGCGGCAACCTCCGCTCCTCTTCAGCATCGGTGAGTCCTCACTACTCCATAGGGCAGATCCGTACTAGGGCTTCATAGTTCTTCCTCTGTTCTTCGTAGTTCATCGCGGCCCGCAGTAGATTTGAATTTTACTGCCTCCTTTTGATCTTAGTATAGGGTAGAACTAGTGCGGCGGCTGTTTAGCATTCATCTCAAATCCAAGTAGGCCTCATTTTACTGCATAAGAGCCTTGTTCGAGCTTAAGAACTTCCTCGCGTCTGTTTCTAGGTCTAGAAACTTTTCTTTTTGCCCGACCATTTTGATCCAGAATAATTACTGCAATGTGTGAAACCTGTTTTACCACACTTAGTAAAAAACTGCAATCATTGAATCACGGCGGTTTACATTTCCGGTTTGAAGAAACCACGCGCCGTAGAATCTTCCGGCTTAAGGAAAACCATGCGCCATAAAATTTCCCGGCTCAGCTGTGATAAGGCCGTAGAAAATCAAATTACTCTCAATACCTCGACGGCTTAAATAACCCGATGCACTTAGGTGTATACCATTAGTCCCCTTCATAAGCCGCCACTTTGATATTGAACTGTAGATTTCCTCCGGCTTATAATTAATCCGGACGTTTTCCTTGTATCATAGACTGCCGACTTTCACCATGCCTCCCAAAGCTCCTAAAGCCTCCATCACTTGCAACTGGATGAGGTCCAACGTCACCAATGAGACCCTAGCAGATTTTGTCAAGTCTGGATATCTGCCCAAGAAGGACGTCATGTCCTACCGTGCCCCTGACCCGTCAGAAGAGAGACCACAGCCAAAGGACGGGGAGGTAGTGATTTTTGCGGATCATATGAGCCGGGGCTTCGCACCGCCCGGCTCAAAAAATTTCAGAGACGTTCTAAACTTCTTCGACCTGCGGCCTCAGGACATAGGACCCAACTCAGTGTCCAATATCTGCAACTTCCAAGTATTCTGCGAGGTTTACCTTGGAGAAGAACCTAGTCTGCTGCTCTTCAGAGAGCTTTTTTACTTGAACCGTCAGAATGAGTGCGCCAATGGGCCAAGTCTGGAGTTAGGTGGCATCTCCATCCAGCGGCGAAGGGACTGCCTTTTCCCATACGCAGAGCCGCCAAGCCACCCCAAAGATTGGAATCTGACGTGGTTCTACTGCCAAGACACGTCGCCGGCTGATGAAAGTCCGTTGCCCGGCTTTCGCCCCTCTCGTCTGGAGTCAACACACCCACTGTCTGACAAACTGACGCAAGCGGAACGCCAGCCTCTGCTCCCCACCATAAACAAGATCAAGGTTCTTTTGGGCAATGGTCTCAACGGAATCGATCTGGTCCGGGTCTGGATCTCCTGGCGGGTGATCCCATTGAGCCGCCGCCCCGGCTTAATGTGCAAGTACACGGGACGAAAGGATGACCCTCAGAGACACAGTCGCAACGATCTTCCGGAAGATGTTGCAGAGGAGACGACCAAGGCTCTTTTGAACGAGAGCCTGGCAGACTGCGGGAGGACCGGGTTAGCCCCCTTCTGCAAGACCAACCCAGCCCCAGCGGTAAGCCACTGATTTAAACATTTTATCTTTGTCCACAGATATCCTTCATCTGAATCTTTAAGAAATCATCATTGTATTTTTCAGGCTGACGACAAGTTCTGGCGGGTCAAGTATGACCATGACGCGGCCAAAAAGGCTAGAAAGGCGAAGAAAGCCGCCAAGAAAGCTGCTCTCCGTAAGAAGGGAAGTAGGCCCACTGCTTCGGAGCTGTTGCAGCTAAGTGACAGCTCCGAGTCTGAGGTAATTCCTAAACATGTAAGCTCTTGTTATACTTGTTGTTTATTTCTGTCCGCCTTATCCATGCTGTTTTTCAACAGGAGGATACCGGAGCCAGTAACCCGGTGGCTGAAGAGGTAACATTACTTTCCTCCGACTCGGAGCCCTTGCCAAGGCTGAAAACCCGAAGAGTAACCCGGAAAGTAAGCTTTTCCCATCCTTTAGCTTACCAAGATCCTCAATTTATTTTGAAGCGACAAGTTCATGAGAGCCGGCGGCATACCCGGACTAGCAAGGACACTGACCTCTCCTCCGGGTTACCTGATGCATCAAGGAAACGCCGGACCGAGGTGATCTCGAAATTGTACCCTTTTCATCCTTTTGCGGGTATTATCCGCCAACCGCTTAATTCTTCTGACTCAAATTATCAGGAGACTTCCCCTTCTTCCGGCGACTCTATGCAGTCGAATCTGCCGGCTTTCAAGACCGTGCCCGGGTAATGATAATCATCTCATGTTGTTCTGATCTTTACTCATACTTTTTGTACTAACCTTTGTTGTTTTTTCAGTGCCCAGGCAAAGCTCACCAAGAGGGCGAAGAAAACCAAGTCGGCCGGAGAGCCGGATTTGCCTGAACCGGAGGTGACGGTTCAAGAACCGCCAGCTGCCTCTGCCCCCGAAGCCACCGCTCCAATCGACAAGGCACCTGTAGAAGCTTCTGCTGACCCGGAGGCCTCCGGCTCGGCTCAGCCAACAAATGACCCGGACGTGGAAATCACCCGGACGGAATTTGTTGAGCCGGGGAGGCCTACGGCACTGGCCAAGTGCTCTGCCAAGGGGGAATTACTGCAGCCCCGCCGGGTCAGTCTGGATCTAACTGACTATGCCAACCTGAGCATCGGAGAGCTCGTCTCCGGCTACGTCAGCCAAGTGCACAAGAGCCGGGACGCAGAGATTGCTATGGTGACCCAGATCCAGCAGAAATCTGAGGTACTATCCTTCTGTCCTCTTACTTACTGCCTAGTTACCTTTACCATACTAGCCCCCAAGTCGACGACTTATGATTGAATATGTTGTAGACTTAGATTCCGACTTGCTTCCATGAACCGGTAATTTGTAGATAGGAACAGTCGATACGCATTAGCCCCCAAGTGCCAAGTGTCTTTGCTTGGAAAACACTTGGGACTTATCATCCAGCTTACTCGCATGAACCGGAAATTGGTAAATAGAAAAGTTGAACGTGCATTAGCCCCCAAGTACTAAGTGTCTTTGCTTAGAAAACACTTGGGACTTTAAAGTTGTATAGTAACTATTCATGCCATAACTCGGACATTTATACAGGCTGCTGGCAAGAAGCTTGAGGCTGACCTCGCTGATCTCAAGAACCGGCTGAAGATGCAAGAGATGGAGACCCGGAAGGCAAATGCCAAGTTCGTGTCCAGCATCGCCGCGCAAGAGAAGCTGAAGACGGAGTTTGACGCTGAGCGGAAGGCGTGGGCCGAAGAAAAGGCCGCTTTGGTGAACCAGGCTGAACAGGCGGAGAAGGCTCTCTCCGAGAAGACCACTGAACTCTCCGGCCTAAAGCGCCAAGTGTCTCAAATGGTTGCTGCAATCTTCGGTAAGTCATCCGCCGGCTTTCATCCAGCTTAAAATTTTGATGCTTCATAACTCACCCTTGTCGGCGGCTTATTCTGTTCTATGAAACAGGTTCCAGAAGTGCCAACCTCAACCAGAGTGTGGTCACCAAGCTAAAGGCCGTGTACACCCTGGTGGAGCAACTCTACACCGGGTCACAGCGTGCCTTAGCCGTGGTGGCCTTATCCAACGAGGTTCCGACTCACCTGGCGGAGGTTCTTCGCCGGCTCGCCGTTCTGCCTCAACGCATCCAAGAGCTGCGACGGGCCTCTGCAAGATCCGGAGCGATCGCCGCGCTGAGCCGGGCCAAGGCTTTCCTGCCGGAGTTAGACCCGGCAGACATCGCCCTCGGCTATCCAAGTCTGAAGGAAGACGGCACGGCTTTCGACCAAAAAGACTTCGCCGCCTGCGTGAAGATCGTGCGCCCGGTGGCAACTCTTATTGGAAACGACACGGATCTGACCAAGTACCAGCCGGGTTATAATGCGGAAAATCAGAGGATTCCAACCCCTCGCTATGAAGCTCTGAGTTTAATTCCGCCGGCTCGTCAGCACACCTTCGCCCCGGAGATTGATCCGGCCGGGTTAATTGACGAGGAAGCCCAATTCGAAGCGCTGAGCGGCATCGACTGGAAGTCGTCGACTTTCCAGACCTTGGGAACAGCCGGCGGAGAAGAAAGGGATGAGCCGGAGACTTCAACCCAGCAAGCGCCTTAACTTCTGCAGACGGCTTACCAAACAATGCTCCACCCTTTTGGACTCGATGAGTCTTGTAATAGAGCAGGTCCAACACTTTATCTTTGCCGTGCCATCGTGCACGTATTGTATGCTGAAGTCTATTGAAGTTGTCTCTTTGACGGGTTTAGATATTCCCGGTTTAGATAACCCGGGTTATAAGGTTGGTACCTCAACTACGGTGTACCTGTCTGAATTATATCCATTGTGTTCAACTAACACTGTTAACCAAGTTTTAACCCGGCAAAGTGAGACCCGGCTGTACACACTTTGACGTAATCAGAAAAAACTTGCTATAAAGCAGAAGAACTTCGGGGCTTCCGGTTCGAATACGACCAGAGACCCGGCCCAAAGGGGTTAAGCTAAGATTCGGATACGATCATATAGCCCCCAGTGGGTGTGGCGATGCCAATCAAGAGGGTACCGACAGCTATGTTCTCTTTGGTTCGAATACGACCCATGTTTGAACAGGAAGCCCCCAAGTGATTTTAAGAATTGTTTAACGACGCTGATTCGAATACAATCCACGTCGGTTCTCAAAGGGGTTAAGCTATGATTCAAATATGATCAAAGAAAACCTCCCAATGAGCTCGGCACTTTGCCAATCAAATGGGTATCGACAGCTATGTTCTCTTTGGTTCGAATATGACCCATGTTTGAACAGGAAGCCCCCAAGTGACCTTATTACCAGCGGCTAGGTTCGAATACGATCATAAGCCGGATCCTCCTTCAAGTTATCATGTTATCTTGCAAAGAAAAGAAACACGTGCACATTTGGAGGAGAAAAAGAACAGAGGTCCTGCTTTATTGCTTATCATAATATATACATGGCTGAGAGAAATATGTGCATTATGAAAGCCGGTGGCTCAAGTGTAGTAAGGCCGGAGCTGAGCTACGTTCCACGGCCGACGGGTCTCTTCCTCCGACTTACGTGAATCTTTGTGCTCCCGAATGTCAATGAGGTAATACGACCCGTTGTGCAAGTTCTTGCTGACCACAAAGGGCCCTTCCCAAGGCGGGGATAGCTTGCGTGCATCTGTTTGATCCTGGATGAGCCGGAGCACGAGATCACCTTCCTGGAAGACCCGGGATTTAACCCGACGGCTATGATAACGGCGCAGGTCTTGTTGGTAAATCGCTGACCGGGCTGCTGCCACATCACGCTATTCGTCCAACAAGTCAAGAGCATCTTGGCGCGCCTGTTCATTATCCGCCTCAACGTAAGCCGCTACTCGTGGTGAGTCATGACGGATGTCACTCGGGAGGACTGCTTCTGCCCCGTAAACCATGAAAAAAGGCGTAAAACCTGTAGACCTGTTAGGAGTAGTGTTGATGCTCCATAACACGGAGGGAAACTCCTCCACCCAACAACCCGGCGTCCGTTGCAAAGGGACCAAAAGCCGGGGCTTGATGCCCTTCAGAATCTCCTGATTAGCTCTCTCAGCTTGACCATTGGATTAAGGATGAGCCACTGAGGAAACATCAAGTCGGATGTGCTCTCGTTGACAAAAATCTTCCATGGCGCCTTTGGAGAGATTGGTGCCATTGTCAGTAATAATGCTGTGCGGAAAACCAAAGCGAAAGATCACCTTTTTCATAAACTGAACTGCCGTGGCTGCATCGCACTTGCTAACTGGCTCCGCTTCAACCCACTTGGTAAACTTGTCAACTGCCACCAGAAGGTGGGTTTTCTTATCCTTGGACCTTTTGAAAGGGCCAACCATATCCAGCCCCCAGACCGCAAAGGGCCAAGTAATTGGGATCATCCTCAGCTCCTGAGCCGGCACATGAGCCCGTCGTGAGAACCCCTGGCAACCATCACATTTACTGACCAAGTCCTCTGCATCAGCATGAGCCGTCAGCCAATAAAAACCATGGCGAAAAGCCTTGGCCACAAGAGACTTTGAGCCGGCGTGATGGCCACAATCCCCTTCGTGAATCTCACGCAAGATCTCTTGACCTTCCTCAGGGGAGACACAACGCTGAAATGCTCCTGTAACACTGCGGTGATGCAACTCGCCATTGATAACAATCATTGACTTAGCCCGCCGGGTTATTTGTCTGGCCAAAGTTTCATCCTCAGGCAACTCCCCCCGGGTCATGTAAGCCAAATAAGGCATTGTCCAGTCCGGTATGACGTGGAGAGCCGCCACCAGTCGCGCCTCCGGGTCAGGGACAGCCAAGTCTTCCTCTGTAGGCAGCTTGACAGAAGGATTATATAGGACATCCAGGAAAGTATTAGGCGGCACCGGCTTTCGCTGAGAGCCTAGCCGGCTTAGAGCATCAGCCGCCTCGTTCTTCCTGCGATCAATGTGCTCCACTTGGTAGCCCTGAAAGTGCCCAGCAATGGTATCAACTTCACGGCGATAAGCCGCCATGAGAGGGTCCTTAGAGTCCCACGTGCCTGATACTTGTTGAGCCACCAAGTCCGAGTCACCGAAGCACCTTACCCGGCTTAAGCTCATCTCTTTAGCCATCCGAAGACCATGGAGCAAGGCCTCGTACTCAGCCGCGTTGTTAGTGCAAGGAAACAGCAACTGTAGCACATAATGGAACTTGTCACCCTTAGGGGAAGCCAACACGACTCCAGCCCCCGAGCCCTCCAACTGCCTGGACCCATCAAAGTGAATAGTCCAATATGTGTTATCCGGCTTCTGCTCGGGCACTTGTGATTCTGTCCAGTCATTGATGAAATCCACCAAGGCCTGAGATTTAATAGCGGTGCGCGGCACATACTTGAGATCATGAGGTCCCAGCTCTATAGCCCACTGAGCCACTCTCCCTGTGGCCTCTCTGTTTTGAATGATATCTCCAAGAGGGGCAGAACTGACCACAGTGATGGGATGACCCTGGAAATAATGCTTAAGTTTCCGGCTCGCCATGAACACACCATACACAAGCTTCTGCCAATGCAGATACCGCTGCTTGGACTCAATGAGCACTTCACTGACATAATAAACCGGCCGCTAAACCGGATGCTCCTTACCCTCCTCCTTGCGCTCCACCACCATAGCCACACTGACGGCTCGTGTGTTCGCCGCCACATATAATAATAAGGGCTCCTTATCTACCGGAGCAGCAAGGACTGGAGGCTCTGCCAGCTGTTTCTTCAAATCCTCAAAGGCAGTATTAGCTGCATCATTCCAGACGAAGCTATCAGTTTTCTTCATCAACTGGTATAATGGCATGGCCTTCTCACCCAAACGGCTTATAAACCGGCTTAAAGCAGCGATGCGACCCGCCAAACGCTGAACATCATTTATACACGCCGGCTTAGCCAGGGAGGTGATGGCCTTGATCTTCTCCGGGTTAGCTTCAATGCCTCTGTCAGAAACCAAAAAACCCAAGAGTTTGCCTGCAGGAACACCAAAGACACACTTGGCCGGGTTAAGCATCATCTTGTAGACCCGGAGATTATCAAAGGTTTCTCTCAAATCATCGATCAGGGTTTCCTCCTTTATGGACTTAACCACAATATCATCCACATAAGCATGAACATTGCGCCCAATCTGTTTATGAAGGCAGTTCTGCACGCAACGCTGATAAGTCGCCTGTGCACACTTGAGTCCAAAGGGCATGGACACATAGCAGAAGGCTCCAAAGGGAGTGATGAACGCCGTTTTCTCCTGGTCCTTAACTGCCATCTTAATCTGATGATATCCGGAATAACCGTCCAGGAAACTTAAACCGCATAACCGGCCGTAGCATCAATAATTTGATCAATACGGGGAAGGGCAAAAGGATCAGCTGGACACGCTTTGTTCAAGTCCGTGTAGTCTACACACATCCGCCAAGTGCCGTTCTTCTTGAGTACGAGCACCGGGTTAGCTAACCACTCTTGGTGAAAGACTTCAACAATAAACCCGGCCGCCAAGAGCCGGGCCACCTCTTCACCAATAGCTTTCCGCCTCTCTTCATTAAACCGCCGAAGGAACTGCCTGACCGGCTTAAATTTCGGATCAACATTGAGAGTGTGCTTAGCGAGTTCCCTAGGTACACCTGGCATGTCAGAAGGTTTCCACGCGAAGATGTCCCTATTCTCACGGATGAACTCGATGAGCGCGCCTTCCTATTTTGGATCCAGATTTGCACTGATGCTAAACTGCTAAGATGAATCTCCTGGAACAAAATCAACAAGTTTAGTTTCATCAGCCGACTTAAATTTCATCGCCGGCTCATTTTCCGTAGTCGGCTTTTTCAGAGAGGTCATATCTGTTGGGTCAACATTGTCTTTGTAAAACTGCAACTCCTCTGTTGCACAAACAGATTCTGCATAAGCTGCATCGCCTTCCTCACATTCCAAGGCCACCTTCCGGCTGCCGTGAACCGTAATGGTCCCATTATGACCCGGCATCTTGAGCTGTAAATACACGTAACACGGCCGTGCCATGAACTTGGCGTAAGCCGGCCGCCCAAATATGGCATGGTATGGGCTTCTTATCTTGACCACCTCAAAGGTCAATTTCTCCACCCTGTAGTTGTTCTCATCTCCAGAGGCCACTTCCAATTCAATCTTGCCGACTGGATAAGCCGACTTACCTGGTACCACACCGTGGAAAATAGTGTTGGACTGGCTGAGGTTTTTATCAATCAACCCCATACGACGAAAAGTCTCATAATAGAGGATGTTGATGCTGCTGCCTCCATCCATGAGCACCTTAGTGAACTTATATCCTCCCACCTGAGGAGCCACCACTAGGGCCAAGTGACCCGGATTATCCACCCGTGGGGGGTGATCCTCCCTGCTCCATACTATAGGCTGCTCAGACCACCGCAAGTAGCGTGGAACCGCCGGCTCAACAGCGTTCACAGCCCTCTTATGAAGCTTCTGATCTCGCTTACACAGACTGGTGGTAAACACATGATATTGTCCACCACTAAGCTGCTTTGGATTGGTCTGATAACCCCCCTGCTGCTGTTGATGACCCTGGCTGGACTGTTGATGAAAGCCCCCTTGACCGTTCTGAGGACCAGGATTTGAGCCGCCGTCCGGGCCATGAAAACCGCCGGCGCCTGAGCCGCCGCCCGGGACATTGTAGTTCTTAAAGGCCTTCATGATTGCACAATCCTTCCATAGATGAGTCGCTGGCTTCTCTCTAGAGCCATGCCTTGGACAAGGCTCATTCAACAGCTGCTCCAGTGTCGGTCCTGACCCGCCGCCTCGGGGAGGGGGCCTCCCCTTGCGTCGCTGGTTATTACCGTGTGCGCTGGCGTTGGCTACAAACTCTAGGCTGCCATCAGCCTTGCGCTTGCCTCCTCCTTGGTTCCCCGGGTTATGCTGAGGACCCTTGCCATTGTCATTCTTCTTTCCCTTCCCTGCCCTTTCATCATCTGAAGGGGGATCCTTGGTACCATCAGAATCGGCGTACTTGACAAGAGCCGCCATTAGTGTACCCATATCACTGCAGTCACGCTTAAGCCGCCCGAGTTTCATCTTCAGGGGCACAAAACGACAATTCTGCTCCAGCATTAAAACTGTTGAGCCGGCATCCATCTTGTCTGACGAGTGTATGATCTCCTTAACCCGGCGAACCCAATGTGTCGTAGACTCACCCTCCTGCTGCTTATAGTTAGTCAGATCCACAATTGACATAGACTGCCTACAGGTATCTTTGAAGTTTTGGATGAACCGGGCTTTCAGCTCAGCCCAAGACCCGATGGAATTCGGTGGTAGCCCTTTTAACCAAGTGCGGGCAGTCCCATCCAACATCATGGTGAAGTACTTGGCCATTGCCGTCTCACTGACCTCCAGTAGTTCCATGGCCATCTCATAACTCTCGATCCAGGCTGCGGGTTGTAAGTCAGCCGTGTAGTTGGGCACCTTCCTAGGGCCTTTGAAGTCCTTGGGTAAACGTTCATTGCGGATAGCTGGCACTAAACAGGGGACACCTCCCATCCTGGTAGGGATACCCACGTCGACGGAAGTCGTCGGATAAGCCGGGGGGGTCTGGTAAGCTGTCAATTGAGGCACCTGCTCCGCCTCTTGCCGCGCTCTATATTGGTCTGCTGCGTGACAGGCTCCGTTATAAGCCGGGCCATGGCCAGGGGGCGGGTCATGGCGTCGGACGTTACTTGAGCCGGTCGCTGAGACCATGTGCCTGCTGTAACTCGGGCTCCGGCCCGGACGAGGGGTCGAGTGGATCCTATCCCGGCTGTAGGAGTACGCCTCTTGTTGCGCTAGTGCCGTCTGAAGGAGTTCCCTGACCCGGCGGGTTTCAATAGCCGTCGGAGAGTCGCCGTCAACTGGGAGAGCCGCCAGCCGTGCTGCCGCAGCGACCATGTTCTCCAGCGGGTTATTATAATGACCCGGGGGTGTTGGCACATACTGAGGCGGGGCAGGGGGCACCTGGGGAGGCCCCATCACTCGTGGCTGAATAGGGGGCCCAGACCCGGGCGCTATGACCCCTGGCGGGTTACTAGACCCTGCACCTGGCGTGTTGAAGAGGTTGCGCGGATCGTAAACCGGCGGGAGCCGAGATTGGGTCTTTTGATGCCTCCTTCTCATGACCTCATTGGACGCGTTCTGATCCATCGTGAGTTGGAAGGACTGCGTCTGGATCAACTGAGTTTGGGCATCGAGAGCCGCCCTCTCCGCAGCAAGGTCCTCCTTAGCTTTTACTAGATCCAATTTTAACTGTGCCACCTCCGCATCATGCTGAGCTTGGTCCGCCGGGTCAACCGTGGCGGTTAACAGGGCCGTCATCTTGTCCGTGAGATCCATCAGTACCTGAGCCGGAGAAGGCACCGGGTTTCCCGCTCCAGCAGCGGGGTTCTGAACAGGCTGTGCACCGGTCATAAAGATTCCCACCCGGCTTGGCGGCTCAAATAGGTCCGGAATACTGTCACCATCGGAACAACCCATGAGCCTGCCATCTTGAAGTTGATACAACGAGTTTGACTCATCGATGGCCGACTCGCCGTCAGAGCCGGCGGCCGTCTCATCGCCAGATCCAGATCGATCAGAGAGTCCTCCGTGGATACACCCCACAAAGGCATGCCTTAAGGCAGGCCGGGCCCGGGCGGGTCGTGCACGCTGAGCCGTCTCGATGGGATCGGCGCAGAGATTCGGCTCAGGGCCCGGCTCACCAATCTTGCCAATGAAGACATGAATTCCATCGAAGGGGACCCGGTATCCGTACTCAATCGAGCCGGCGTCGGGGCCCCAGTTTGCATCGTCGATGTAGAGCTTGCCGCGACGACTCTTGGTCATTCGGCCCACAGCGTATCCCTTGAGCCCTTCGAAGCTGCCCTTCAAGAACTCAAATCCGCCGTGCGCTGGCCCCACGGTGGGCGCCAACTGTCGTGGAATTGTCACGGCAGATGTCCTCGAGCTAGGACTTAGTCGTGGAGCCATCGCAGCTAGGAAGCTTAAAGGGGTTAAGCGGGACAAGGAACACGAGGGTTATACTGGTTCGGCCCCTTACGGTGAAGGTAAAAGCCTACGTCCAGTTTGAGGTGGTATTGATTAGGGTTTCGATAACCAGGGAGCTAAACCGCTATGCCTGGCTCTCGATTAGATTGTTCTTGTCCCTAAACCGCTGCCGGGTCGTCCCTTTATATAGGGAGGCTGATGCCCTGCAGCTCTCAGAGTCCCGGCTGGCTCATAAGAGTGTCCGGCTCGGACTCTTAACTATTCTTGCTTTACACTACAAGTTCTACCATAACAATGATTGTAACTACGGGCCTTAAGCCATATCCGGGTCTTAAGCCCATCTTTGGCCCACCGTCTTTAAGCTTGGCGTCGAGCTTCTGGCAATGACCATTAGAGTAACCCAGATCTCCTGGCGGGTGACTCTAAGGTCTATATCCTCAACATACCCCGAAAATAAAAGTTCTCCAAATGCCCTAAAATTTAAATATGATTTTCTGGAATATTTGAGAACATCTGGCACTGAGAACACAGCAAGGGGATCAAGCATCTGGCCACGAGGGTCCAGGGCACGCCCACCCCCCTGGGCGCGCCCCCTGCCTTGTGGGCCCACGGTGGCTCCCCTCCACTTATTCCTGCACCCACACACTCCTTCTTCCTCCCAAAAAAATCACCAACCAGCTCAAGCACGAGTTCTAGCTCATTTTGCTGCGATTTTCGATGTCCTAGCTCAAAGCACCTCTCACAAAACTTCTTTGGGGGATTGTTCCTTGGTATGTGACTCCTCCAATGGTCCAATTAGTTTTTGTCTAGTGCTTCATTCATTGCAAATTTGTGCTGCCTAGGTGACCATGTTCTTGAGCTTGCATGTCAAATTTATATGGTTCCAAGTAGTTCTAATGCATGATATAGTCTCTAGGCACTTGTGGGAGTAGTTGCTATCAATTTTGTTGAGCTTGCTTCACTTTTATTTGAAGTTACTAAAATTTTCAGAAATTTTTCAGAGGAAGGAATATGTTTAGGAAAATGTACCAAGGTGGCCCTTCAAGGAAGCAAGGACCTAGGCTCGCAATGCGCGATCCCGACGATGAACCACCAAGGGACGCTCAAGTGCGGGCTTGTGAATGGCCTTCAGAGGACCTCATGGATCGAGCAGGAATCAAGGAAGAATTTAACGCATATGTGTGTAACGCTGATCTTGTGAGCTTCGAGGCAGATAAGTGCCGTCAGTACCACTATCTCACTGATTCCTTTGTGAGGAGGTTTGAATTTACATCGTCACGCAATTCTCAAACTGTCATGTTTGATCTTTATGAAAATTCTTATACTATGGACTTAGAGGATTTCAATACTGCTTGTAAACTTCCACAATGGGGTAGTCCTAGTGAACCTCGCAAATCTGAATTTAGAGATTTTCTTGCTAGTATATCTGCGGGGGAATCTAGAGACATAGCACAAGCTACCATAGGGAGCATTCATTTTCCTGCTATACATTATTTTGCTCTCTCGTAGGTAGGTGCATAAATGGTAAGGATGAAGCATGTCACATGTGTTGGGGATATTACTACTGGGTGTAAACCGCCCAGGAGAGGCCGGGTTATCCCCATAATGAGTTATTTATATTTGAAGCCCATGAAGACAAGGAGTGTGGCGCTTTACGAAGGCCCAGGGCCCAAAGGCGTATTAGGGCCTGTAGACATAAACTGCCATATCATATGTAACTTATGTTGTAACATAAGAAAGGGTAGAAACCGAGCCGGACACGTTTATGAGCCGGCCTCGGGATTCTGTAAACGGCCGGGCGTCAACCTGTGTATATAAAGGGACGACCCGGCGGCGGTTTAGGAACAACAGACAACAACTCGAGAGCCAGGCATAGCGGATTCGCTCCCTGGTCATCGAAACCCTAGCAATTCCACAACAACTGGATTAGGCCTTACCTTCACCGCAAGGGGCCAAACCAGTATAAACTCTCTGTGTCCTTTGTCCGCTTTAACCCCTTTAAGCTAACCCGTCGCGATGGCTCCATGACTAAGTCCTTTCACTAGGACGTCTGCCGTGACAAAACCACGACAGTTGGCGCCCACCGTGGGGCTATCGCACGATGGTTTCAAGTTCTTAGAGGGCAGCTTCGAAGGGCTCAAGGGATACGCTGTGGGCCGCATGACCAAGAGTCGTCGCGGCAAGCTCTACATCGACAACCAAGGCTGGGGCCCCGAGGCTGGCTCAATGGAGTACGCGTACCGGGTCCCGTTCGGCGGTATTCATGTCTTCATTGGCAAGATTGGTGAGCCAGGCCCTGAGCCGGACATCTGCACTGACATCGTCGAAACGGCTCAATGTGCGAGACCTGCCCGGGCTCAGCCCGCTATGAAGCGTGCCTTCGTGGGAGTCATCCACAGAGCGGAATCTGAGGATTGATCGGCATCTGGTGGTGAAACCGTCGTTTACTCTGATGACGAGTCATCTACTGGAGAGACCGAGTCATTGTACCAGCTGCAAGATGGCCGGTTTGGGGGATGTTCCGATGGCGAAAGTATTTCGGACCTCTCTGATCCACCGAGCCGGGTTGCGATCGTCATGGCCGGTACACAGCCTGCGCAGCACTCCTCGACTGCAGCGGCAATGGTTTCCGGATCAGCAGCGGCGACAGCAGCCGGGGTAGGAGGCCCTGCGCGACCGCCGGCTCAGGTGTTATCCGACTTATTTGACGCTTTGGCAGCGCTGCTGGCGGAAGTTAACCCGGCGAATCAGGATGAGCATAACGCGGAGATCGTGAAGGTGAAGGATCAGATAACTCAGGCCAAGGTAGACCTGGCAGCCGAGGATACCACGATGGTCGCAGAGCGGGCCGAGTTGGAGGCACAGGCTTACCGGCTTATGTTGGATCAGAGCGCGTCAAACAATGTCATGAGGAGAAGGTACCGGTCTCACCTGCCTCCGGTTTATGAGGCCAGGAATTTTTTTAATATCCCAGTAGCAGGAACTAGTAATCAGCCAACGGTAAAATGGGTGGAGGCACCTGGCACGGGGGCGCCGGTTCAGCCACGTCCACTAGATCCGCCTCGTCAGAAAAACGTCCTGTCACAGCACGTCCCAACACCACCGGGTCATTACTCTAACCCGTTGGATAACATTGTTGCCGCCGCTTCACGATTGGCAGCTCTCCCGATCGAAGGCGAGTCCCCAGTAGCGGTCAAGACACGACAGGCTAGAGAGCTCCTTCAGACAGCCTTGACTCAGCAGCAGGCTTATTCATACAGCCGCGAGAGGATTCATTCCACTCCCCGCCCAAGCCGAAGTTACAGCATGCATGTGGATGAACCGGCCGTGTCAAGCAGTGTGCGGAATCGTAATCCGCCTCGTGGCCATAACCCGGCGGGTGGCGGTGGTGATGCTCAGGACGTGGTGGATCGTGCTAGGGCACGTCGAGAGGCCGAGTTAGCGGCGCAGCACGCGGCCCGTCAGCTTACTCCGGTTCGTCCAACAACTTCGGTGGAACCAGGGGGTACCTCTAGTTCTTTGGGGGTGTCGTGTCTCGTCCCGGCGCTACGCAATGTACGGCTGCCCAAGGATTTCAAGGGCCCACGTAAAGTGCCGAATTACACTGCCGATTTATCCCCCGAGTCATGGGTCGAGAGCTATGAGATGGCAATGGAGATGCTGGATGTTGATGATGCGGCATGTGCTAAATACTTCACCATGATGTTGGAAGGGACAGCTCGCACTTGGTTGAAAAACTTACCAGCTAACTCCATTGGGTCATGGGCCGAGTTAAGGGCCCGGTTCATTCAGAATTTCAAAGACACATGCAAACAGCCCATGTCAATTGTGGACTTAGCTGCCTGTGTCCAAGAGGAAGGGGAGTCAACAACCCATTGGGTGCGCCGAGTTTCAGAAATTTTGCATTCATCGGACCGCATCAACGCTGATACAGCAGTTTTAACGTTGGAAGGCAATTGCCGGTTTGCACCTCTGAAGTTAAAGTTGGGACGGCTCAAACGTCACTGCAATGACATGGGGATGCTTATGGTAGCTCTGGTGAAGTATGCCGACTCTGATAGTACCAAGGACCCTCAGTCTGACGATGACAAGACAGGAAAGGGAAAGAAGAGCTACAGCACCAAAGGGCAGCAGCAGAACCCGGCGGGTCATGGAAACAGCGGTAAACGTAAAGCGGATAACAGTTTAGATTTTGTGGCTAATACCAACGCGCAGGATAATGGTCAGCGTCGTCAAGGTAAACCGCCCCCGCGTGGTGGAGGATCAGCTCCCAATCCTGAACGCCTGTATCATCTGTTAAACCAGCCTTGCCCAAAGCACGGGTCGCGGGAAAAGCCAGCCACGCACCTCTGGAAGGATTGTTATATTATGCGGGAGTTCAAAAATTCAGATTTTTTTGGGTATGATCATGGACCGGCCAGCGGTTCAGGCCCCGTATCTCATGGGCCGGGTTATGGTGGAGGCAGTTCCGGTTTAGGATTTCACATTAATCAAAGCGGACATGGCAATAAAGGCAATCAGGGTAACCAGGGTGGTTATAATCATCAGGGGAATCAGCAGCAACAGCAGCAGTCGGGTTACCAGAGCAACCTGAAGTAGTTGAATAGTGGGCAGTACCATGTCTTCACCACGACCTGTGCAAGCGCGATCAGAAGCTTCACAAAAGGGCAGTGAACTCCGTTGAACCGGCGGTGCCCCGTTACTTGCGCTGGTCTGAACAGCCCATCGTGTGGAGTCGAGAGGATCATCCGCCCCAGGTTGATAATCCGGGTCATCTAGCATTGGTGGTGGCGCCTCAGGTCGGAGGGTATAAGTTCACCAAGGTACTCATGGATGGAGGGAGCAGTATCAATATCCTTCATTATGAAACCTTCCGTCGCATGGGGTTAACAGATAAAAATCTTAAACCGCCAAACACCATTTTTCATGGTGTGGTGCCTGGTAAATCGGCGTATCCAGTTGGTAAGATAGCTCTGGAGGTTGCTTTTGGAGATGAGCATGATTCGAGATCAGAAACATTGACTTTTGAAGTGGGTGGACATAAGGTATTAAAGGTAAATTTAAAAGTACAACTCACCCAGGAACTGTCTTGAAGGGTGGAAGTTGTGTGGCCGTTGACTCGCCAGAGATTGAATGAGGCGTTCCCTGATAATTCGAATCAGATGGATTAAGAGGCTGTCGGAAACAACCCGCCTTGGGGCAAGAAGTGTCAGGAATATAAGAGACCTCTGATCGACGTTTTTGGACTGGAGTGTTCGGTAAACCGGCGGAGGTAACTACCTGGCCGCTGTGCCGGGTTGTGCGACGAGCTTCATGTTGCTGCTTCTTAAAAAGAAAGTTTGGGTCCAAGTGAGCTAGGGGGTGACAAAATCTTACTTTCCGGTTTGCTTGACGGATTTTCTGTGTTGGCAGAGGATCTGAACCGGAGGAAAGAATAATTACCTCTACATCGCCAGCTTGGCTGCCTTCAGCGTCATCCTGGTAATAGTCATTGTCAATGAGGTGTATGAAAAACGAGCTAAGAGAGTCAAGTTCTACCTGTGAATCTGGATTTTCCAGATCATCATTAGCGTTTGGTTCAGACGATTCAGCATTTTTCTTTTTGGCAGGACTCTTGATGGCCTTAGTCTTCACACGAGGTGTCTTCGCCGGTTTATCATGTGGCTTCTTCTTCCAGAACGGATCATCGCCCTGTCAAAGATGGACAAAATTTTGAGAGAGTATTTAAAAGGAGCAAGCTAAAACAAAACGTTATGTGATTCTTACCGTTGGCGGTTTATTGGAGACGCAGAAAGGACTTAACCCGGTCTTGCCACAGACAGCCTCCGGTTCATTCAGTATTTTCTTGACAGACTCAGTAACTTCAACCTCTGTTAGCTGAATATCAATATGTCGTTGAGGATCTTTCAAACTCCCTGTGTACTCACACATTAAACCGGGGCACCGGCTTAAGGGCAGAATACTCCAGGATATCCAGCAGCGAACAAAGTCGACGCCTATTAAACCGTTCGCCATAAAGGCTCTGAGCTTTGAGAGTTGTGTTGCGTAGTTGGACCGTTCCTTTGTAGTCAGCCTTTGAGGGAATGGATGTGTGTTGCTAAGCCGGTGAGGACGATAACCCGGCAGAGGATTTTCATCAGTTGGAGACGTATCTCGGCAATAAAACCAAGTCTGATTCCAGTCCTTGGGGTGACTATGAAGCTTGGCGTGAGGGAAGCTGACATCTTTCCTCTTTTGAATAGCCATTCCACCAAGTTCAGTGTTGGGTCTGTCTGTAAACTCTGTACGACGGTTCAACTAGAAGAAATCCCTAAACAGTTCAACTGTGGGCTCCTCTTGAAGATAAGCCTCGCAAATTACTTGGAAATTGCAAACATTGGACACAGAGTTTGGGCCAATGTCTTGAGGATGGAGTTGGAAGCTAGCAAGTACATCTCGAAAGAATTTTGATCCGGGAGGGCTAAACCCTCGGCTCAGGTGGTCAACAAACACGACTACTTCTCCATCCTTGGGCTCGGGAGGATTTTGTGGACCGGGGACCCTCCAGTGGATAACTTCTTTCTTTGCTAAAGTGCCGGTTGCGACACAGCCCTCTAATTGCTCTTCTGTAACCCGGGAAGGGACCCAGTTACAAGCGTAAAATTGTTTTGCCATTTCAATGAAAAGCTGGAAAAAGATCAATGCCGGTTTAAGGTTCATGACGGACAAGTATAAAGCGACGCAAGATCAGAAGCATAAACAGAGGCATATGCACATTGTTAAACCGGAGTCTGACATTGTAAAACCGGAGTCTGACATTGGAGGAGTTACGAAGATAAACGAATCGGCGGTTTAAGAGGGGACTAATGGTACCTGCCGGATTATCATTTTCTAAAGTTAAACCGCCTATATTGGTATGGAAGGTACAAATCTAAAAAGTCTAAGTAAGGGAAAAACAAGTTTCACAGATTGATATAGTAATTTCAGATCTGCAGCATATCAGTAAAACAAAATATATTCAGACCTAAAATCCAGGTGTATAAGCAGTTCATCAGGTTTGGATGATTTTTTTTCTATACAAAAAAGATATGTTATGGATGAAAAAGGGGATTATAACTGTGACTGCGCAAGGAAATGTCAGATCTGAGATCGTCGTTCACACTATGGAGATGAACAAAGAAGAACAAGCCTCGAGCTTCGAGGAACGCCGAAACCCTAATGGTGGATCTAGAGCAAGGGAAAGGAAAACTTACTGATGTTGACGGAGCAGCGGAGGAGCGTCGTGTTTCTCTGGTGCTTTTCAGGTTGATGCAGCGACCGGAGTTGAGGTCGAGGGCGGAGCTTGACGACGACGGCCGCGTGTGAGGGTCAGGTCGGCGCAAGGAGGAAGAAGAAGCAAAGAGGCATGAGGGAAATGAAAAGGACCCCCTGGTCTTATTTATAAGGCGAAGGGATAAGTGACAGGCGCAAAAATTGAGGAGCCCAAAAGTTGGATATGAGACAGAGCTGTCGCCTCGATTGTCGGAGGCTCATTAATGAAGGTGAGATATATACAATCTTTAATAACAGGTGACGTCATGGCGATTTATCATGATCCTGGAAGATGACGTCATTGCGGTTTACAAGATTTACGTGAAGGTGCTAAAGGAGGAATTTTCCTAAGTGTTGAAGGTTGAGTTGGGGATATAACTACTGGGTGTAAACCGGCCAGGAGAGGCCGGGTTATCCCCATAATGAGTTATTTATATTTGAAGCCCGTGAAGACAAGGAGTGTGGCGCTTTACGAAGGCCCAGGGCCCAAAGGCGGATTAGGGCCTGTAGACATAAACCGCCATATCATATGTAACTTATGTTGTAAGATAAGAAAGGGTAGAAACCGAGCCGGACACGTTTATGAGCCGGCGTCGGGATTCTGTAAACCGCCGGGCGTCAACCTATGTATATAAAGGGACTACCCGGCGGCGGTTTAGGAACAACAGACAACAACTCGAGAGCCAGGCATAGCGGATTCGCTCCCTGGTCATCGAAACCCTAGCAATTACACAACAACTGGATTAGGCCTTTACCTTCACCGCAAGGGGACGAACCAGTATAAACTCTCTGCGTCCTTTGTCCGCTTTAACCCCTTTAAGCTAACCCGTCGCGATGGCTCCACGACTAAGTCCTTTCACTAGGACATCTGCCGTAACAAAACCACGACAACATGTGTGTCCCCGACCTCAGTGTTCTCAGGAGTGCTGTATTAGGAGATCAACATTATAATTTGGGAGCCATTGTTGCACGTAGGTTGCATATTAATAGATTTAATGGAGATTTCTTTGGTGGAATTTATGCAACCCGTTTAGCTAATTTTCTTAATATACCCATACGTGAGGATGATATTGAGTTGCCTCCTGCTTATTTAGATTATGAGGCTATGGTTCGTCATCGTTTTATTGAGAGGAACGATCAGTTCCTCCAGTACCGACTAATCTTTGACAGACGACGCACCTATCACGTCGCTCTCCCTGCTTCTACTTTCTTTGACTTTCAGGCGAAGGGGAGATATTTCATAACCAGGGAGGAGGCGAACGAGTATGAGAGGAGGGCTGAGATAGCCCGCCTCCAAGCTGCAGCCCACGATGCAATAACTGTTGCATCTCAGTACGACCCCAACTATAACTTTGGATATCCGCCAGGCCATCCGTGGCAGTAGACCAACTTAGGCCAAAAGCCTAAGCTTGGGGGAGTACGTATCTCTCACCGACATTAGATTTATGTTCACACACTCATTGCTAGTTGTCGGTGCTAATACTTTTTCACTGTAATATCCATGCTAGTTTATTTTCTTTTTCTTGCTTTCTTCTTGTGTGTTTGAAAAACCTTAAGAAAAACAAAAAAATAGTAGAAGCCTTTAGCTAGTTTACTTTTCTTGCTGTAGTAGTAATAATTAAAAGAAAAACCAAAAAAATATTTCCTGTTCTTCTTTTGCTTGTTGGGAGCTTTCCCGTGTAAATAGTTTTATTTCTTTTCTTTTCTTTGGGGGTCGATAGGAGATGACCATAATGAAAATGTTGAAGTGGCTCTTATATGCATTATTGTTGATTTAACCAAGAGCATATATTGCCTTGTCTTTTCCTGTTTATTGAATGCTTGCAGATTCCATCTTAGTCCAATGCACGTGCACTATTATTATTATTCACATCATTCGGTCGTGCAAGTGAAAGGCAATTATGACGATATATGATGGACTGCTTGAGATGAGAGAAGCTGGTATGAACTCGACCTCTCTTGTTTTTGTAAATATGATTAGTTCATCGTTCCTGATTCAGCCAATTATGAATAAACATGTTTGTAATGACAATTAGAGATTATAGTTACTTATGACATGCTTAATTAGCTAGGAGCTTATAATGGTTTACCTTGCGTGCCAACATGCTATTAAAATGGTTGTGATGTGGTATGATGGGGTAGTATCCTCCTTTGAATGATTCAAGTGACTTGACTTGGCACATGTTCATGCATGTAGTTGAAACAAATCAACATAGCCTTCATGATATTTATGTTCATGGTGGATTATATCCTACTCATGCTTGCACTCAATGTTCATTAATTTTAATGCAAGTTCACGACTGTTGTCGCTCTCTAGTTGGTCGCTTCCCAGTCTTTGTCTAGCCTTCACTTGTACTAAGCAGGAATACTGCTTGTGCATCCAATTCCTTCAACCCCAAAGTTATGCCATATGAGTCCACTATACCATCCTATATGCGGTATCTACCTGAAGTTCCAAGTAATTTTGTATGTGCCAAACTCTAAACCTTCAAATGAAATTCTGTTTTGTATGCTCGAATAGCTCATGTATCAACTAGGGCTGTCTGTATCTTCCATGTTAGGTGGGTTATTCTCAAGAGGAGTGGACTCCGCTCCTCACTCACGAGAAAATGGCTGGTTACCGGGATGCCCAGTCCCATGCTTTATGCAAATCAAATCAAAATATTGCAAACAAAACTCCCCCGGGATTGTTGTTAGTTGGAGGCACCCGTTGTTTCGGACAAGCCATGGATTGATGTTTGTTGGTGGAGGGGGAGTATAAACTTTACCATTCTGTTTGGGAACCGCCTATAATGTGTGTAGCATGAAAGATATCGCCGTCTCTTGGTTGTTATTTTGACAATGAAAGTATACCGCTCAAAATATTATTTATCTCTATTTCAAAATCGAGCTCTGGCACCTCTACAAATCCCTGCTTCCCTCTGCGAAGGGCCTATCTATTTACTATTATGTTGAGTCATCACCCTCTTATTAAAAAGCACCAGCTGGAGAGCATCGTTGTCATTTGCATCCATTACTATTAATTTATATTGGGTATGACTATGACTGGATCTCTTTTACCATGAATTACAGTGTCTAGTCAGTCCTTGATCTTTAAAGGCACTCTGCATTTATGTTTTGCGGTCTCAGAAAGGGCTAGCGAGATACCATCTTATTATATCATATTATGATTGTTTTGAGAAAGTGTTGTCATCCGAGATTTATTATTATTGATCGCTAGTTGATTATGCCATTGACATGAGTAAAGATGAGACCTAAGAGTTATTGTGAATGTGGTTAGTTCATGATCTTTGCTGAAAACTTGAATGCTGGCTTTACATATTTACAACAACAAGAGCAAACAGAGTTTGTAAAAGTTAGGAAACCTTAACTAACTTTGATCAACAAGCTAGTCAAGTAGAGGCTCACTAGGCACTCAGTGTTTTGTCTATGTATTCACACATGTATTAAGGTTTCCGGTTAATACGATTATAGCATAAATAAATATTTATCATGATATATAAGGAAATATAAAATAACAACTTTATTATTGCCTCCAGGGCATATTTTCTTCAGAATCCGCCCGGCGGCCACGGCCTGCAAGCTCCCTGGAGCCAGCAGAGCGTTGGGTCGCCGGCTGGCTTCTCGGCGTCCCCACACCACTGGGCCTGCGCGCTCTCGCCTGGCTACGCCGGCAGCGACGCACACGGCGGGTTCAACCCCAACATCACCTTTCCACACCCAGCACACCCCCTCACCCGCGTTCGCCGGCATCCAGTACCCCCCGTACACCAACTCCCCACCGGCTTATGCATCCTCCCCGACGCCGCCTCTGCGCCATGGCGGGCTCTTCTCACAAGCCTCGTCATCGCATCTCGGCAACCCTGATGCGACGGAGGCCGACATGGACGACATCATTGATACGTCTCCGTCGTATCTACTTTTCCAAACACTTTTGCCCCTGTTTTGGACTCTAACTTGCATGATTTGAATGGAACTAACCCGGACTGACGCTGTTTTCAGCAGAATTGTCATGGTGTTATCTTTGTGCAGAAACAAAAGTTCTCGGAATGACCTGAAACTTCACGGAGATTATTTTTGGAAATAATAAAAAATACTGGCGAAAGAATCAAGGCCAGGGGACCCACACCCTTTCCACGAGGGTGGGGGCGCGCCCCCTGCCTCGTGGGCCCCCTGGAGCTCCACCGACCTCAACTCCAACTCCATATATTCGTGTTCGGGGAGAAAAAAATCAGAGAGAAAGATTCATCGCGTTTTACGATACGGAGCCGCCGCCAAGCCCTAAACTCTCTCGGGAGGGCTGATCTGGAGTCCGTTCGGGGCTCCGGAGAGGGGAATCCATCGCCATCGTCATCATCAACCATCCTGCATCACCAATTTCATGATGCTCACCGCCATGCGTGAGTAATTCCATCGTAGGCTTGCTGGACGGTGATGGATTGGATGAGAATTATCATGTAATCGAGTTAGTTTTGTTAGGGTTTGATTCCTAGTATCCACTATGTTCTCAGATTGATGTTGCTATGACTTTGCTATGCTTAATGCTTGTCACTAGGGCCCGAGGGCCATGATTTAAGATCTGAACCTATTATGTTTTTGCGAATATATGTGAGTTCTTGATCCTATCTTGCAAGTCTATAGTCACCTACTATGTGTTATGATCCGGCAACCCCGAAGTGACAATAATCGGGACCACTCCCGGTGATGACCGTAGTTTGAGGAGTTCATGTATTCACTATGTGTTAATGCTTTGGTCTGGTACTCTATTAAAAGAGGCCTTAATATCCCTTAGTTTCCGCTAGGACCCCGCTGCCACGGGAGGGTTGAACAAAAGATGGCGTGCAAGTTCTTTTCCATAAGCACGTATGACTACATTCGGAATACATGCCTACATTACATTGATGAATTGGAGCTAGTTCTGTGTCACCCTATGTTATAATTGTTACATAATGAACCGCATCCGGCATAATTCTCCATCACCGATCCAATGCCTACGAGCTTTTCACATATTGTTCTTATCTTACTTACTTTTCCGTTGCTACTGTTACAATCACTACAAAACCCAAAAATATCACTTTTGCTACCGTTACCTTACTTCCGTACTACCTTGCTACTAAATACTTTGCTGCAGATACTAAGTTATCCAGGTGTGGTTGAATTGACAACTCAACTGCTAATACTTGAGAATATTCTTTGGCTCCCCTTGTGTCGAATCAATAAATTTGGGTTGAATACTCTTCCCTCGAAAACTGTTGCGATCCCCTATACTTGTGGGTTATCAATCATCACGACTGGCTCGGCCGCCGCCGCCTCGCCCGGGTTCAATGCCCAAGAAGATACAATGGACCTCAACGGCGACATGGACGACGAGCTCGACTACGGCGAGGAGGAGCCATAGGAGGAGGAGGAGCCGGCGGCTGCTCCGGCGAGGAGAGGGGAAAGAAGAAGCGTGCGGCCAGGACCAGCGAGCCGCGCGTCAAGTGGACGTCCAAAGAAGACGAGTTCCTCGCCGAAGCATGGAAGATCGTCTGCCTCGACCCGATCACCGGCACGAACCAGAGCGCTGACACGTTCTGGGAGCGCATCACGTCAGAGTTCGATGATCACAAACAGGTCGACCCGTACTTCGCCGGTGTCCACATGCAGCGCGGCTCGAAGGCCATGGAGAACCATTGGGGGCTCATCTAAACGGCGCGCAACAAATGGCATGGGATCGTCAAGGAGATAGTGGCTCACCCGGAGAGTGGCGCCAACATCGAGGATTAGGTATGCTGCCAGTCTCTCGCTCATTTTTCGCCGTGTGCGTCGCCGACACTTGTTCCTCGGCGTAGATGGTCTGGATGTTTGCCATGTTTTGGCAGGACAGCGGCACCGACCAAGATTTCATGTACCTCCACATGTTCTCCCGGATCGAGAAGTGCGAGAAGTGGGTGGAAGTCCGGCGCACCCTCGCCAAGACCAAGGAGACGTACAAGCCGGATACGCCGACGCCGGGCGCGGCCGACGGGCGCCCGGACGGCAACAAACGGGCCAAGTCGGCAAAGGACGCCGCGCCGGCTACCGCACGTCTGCAATAGTCCATCGAGCATTGCATTGCTGACGCCAAGACCCGGGCCGCCCAGAGGGAAGAGAAAATCGAGGCGCGATGGTCGGCGCTGATGACGAACAGCGTCGTCAAGCTCGATCTCCTCCGGATCAATGTCACCACAAAGAAGAGGAACACCGACCTGGCTTTCCTGATGGGGGGGGGGGGGGGGGCATGGCGACGATGGACGAGCAGGTCAAGGCGTGGTACCTGGCGGAGCGTGGCCTCACCCTGAACCAGATGACGTCGACGGCGGCGTCATCTTCCACTCCGACCCCAACGCCGCCGCCAAGCCCGAGCGACGCCTCCGCGACGCCTAGCACAGAAGGCTCGCGGACGCCGACCAACCCGCGCATGCCGATTCCCGACAGTCCGACGCCAGCGGACGGCGCCTCCGTTTGATGACTTGCCTACGCGTCCTTCCTTTTGAACCCCGAACTTTTATGTTATTTGATCACCGAACTGTGGCATGGTGATCGCCTGATTTGTGATGCTGATCGCCGGACTTGTGGCGTTTTTTGGGTAGCGGAAAATATGAAGTTTGAATTTAAACGTCTTGAGGCTGGCCCCTGGGGGCGTGACTGGGGCCTAGGTCGTCCGCAGCGCCTAAAAAGCGCCGGGTGATGGTCCGAAATAGCGCCGGCCGCTGCGCTGGGGGGCCGAACGAGTGGAGATGCTCTAAGTGAGCTTGTAGTACCTGTGTGCTGTGTGCACTGTGAGTCTCTGGCTGGACATTGTTAACTACCGCACGGAGGCCAGTTTTTCACGCATGTTTTTCCGCTCTCTACTTACATAGGGTAGGACAGCCCAGTGTCGAAATCTCGACGGGAATTTTCAGCCTTTGGGGTTTGCTTCACGCGGAAGCTCCATGTACGGTAACTAGCATGATCAGTACGCAGTGCCCGATCGCAATCGAGCAACATTCGCCGTTCCATTACAGAATCCAGATATGATGATGCCAGAAGTAAAGGAGGAAACACTAATCATTAGCGCCCAAAGCCAGCCAACACGCACCAACGCAACGTGGCTGTGCGATTAGTGGGTGTGCAGTGCAGCGCTAGCAAGGAAGTAATCGGTCACACACACAATCCATCCGTGGCAAAATCAGAGACGAGACAACTCTGGTCGCAATTTCTTGACCTCTAAGCCTCCACGCACATCAACTCCCATTCCCAATCAAATGCACCATGCATAGGACCCCGGACACCGGGGCGGCGGCCCCGGACGGCGAGGCGGCGCAGCCTCTGCGACAGGCGGCGTGCGCGGGATGTGACGGCCGGAGTCGTCAGCTGCTCGGGCGGCGCGGATCCGGCGGGTGGTGGTCGTGGCGCGGTCTTCCTCCGCTCCAGATCTGAAGGTCGAGCTCCTCCTCCTCCTCTGCTCACTCCTCCCCTCCGGCTGTGTCCGATCTGCAGCTTTTGCTGCCAGTTCCGGTGCTGGCAGGGTGCCGGTGGCATATCTCGAGTCCGGGGGAAACCCTTGGTCGGATCTCCGACCACGGCGGTGAGGGCGCGTGCGCGCATCGCCTTTCTTCCTTTGAGGCACCGCGGAGGTCTCCCGTATCCATCCCCGTCCCAGATCCCGGGTGAAAGCCCAAAACTCGTCTCGGGTTGGGCGGTGGCGGCGTCCTGCACGTCGTTCCCTCCTTGGAGGCGCCTCCTTGGGTTTGTCTGGTTCTACGGGTGAGTGGTGCCGAGATAGGAGAGTGCTCGTCGGCTGCGAGTCCAAGTAGAGGCTTCCCAAGCTTCGACTTTGGGTCCTTGCAGCTTGTTTCTTCGACAATCCTCCCAGTGGTTTTCCTTCTGCTCTCGGTGACCCCGGGCAGGTGCCAGTGCAGCTAGTGGTGTGCCTTCGACGTGGTGAGGACGGTGTGATATGCCTGCTCTGGGTTTCGACCGGCACCTGCTCTTGCTCTCGGGGGAGCGCCCAACGACGTTGGAAGACAGGTTTCGTGATCCCAACCACACGAACCGGCTGCACGCAGTTCTTGCAGGCCTTTGGCTGATCCTTGACGCTACTCTTCTCCCTGGCTCTAGGTGCCGATGTGCAACGGGCTTCGACATTACTTGCAGATCTCTCATGTGTATATCTATGTGTGCAGTAGTGTGCGTTGCGTTGTAAACTGCTCTGTCAGCTCCCTTGTATCTTTCGGTCGCTCTTGCTTGGTGGCCTTGTGTAATCCTGACCGGTTGATGGCTTTGTTAATTCAAAGTCGGGCTCCCCTTGAGCCTTCGTTCTAAAAAAAATTATTCAATCGGATTGGATCGAGCAGACTCATATATCTGAGATGCCATACGTTGTCTCTTTGAAAATATAATAGTGGCACTGCACAGATCGGTCCTGATTTGCATGGCCCAACCAAAAAATTTGTGATATCTCTCGAGTCTTTGGGACATTGACTGACACAAAGGCCAGTCTTTGGGATTTGCATGCGCGCCAGACGGAAGCTTCCATGTGCCGGTACACAGGTGACAAGCCAACGGCCGTTTGGCAGCACTATGGTATCATGCCGTGTTTATCTACCATCACGAAACTTTGCGAGCAAGTCTCGTAACGCCGGCCGATCGCTGTCGCCCGAGATCGCATGCCTTCCTCAGAAAACGGTTCCACTTTAGATCCTTCCTATTCCTTTCTCTTCTTTTGTCGTTCTCTTTCCAGAGGCAGGAATGGGAGATGCGGTGCACCCATCCATCATCCTAGTATATATAGGAAACGTGGATTCATGAGTGAGTGATGACGATGACGTCAGTGTAAAGAAGAGAGGAAGAGGAAGATGGTGGAAAGAGGAGGGCCCAAGCTGCACGATAGCACCGTCCATGGGGAAAGATAAGAGGTTGATAGACCCACCACTTCATGTAATGTATATATGGTTTAGTAGTACGTTATTGCTGCTCTCTGCCTTGAGTAATGGGGATCGGCCCATTCTTGACGCCTGGACTCTCAGGGAACACACCCCCCCCCCCCCCCCCCCCCGCCCCAATTTCGTTCACGCAAGTCCCATATAAAACCATTCCAAAATTGAGCCACATATAAGATCAATAGAAATTTGAGCTACAAAGATGGTCTGTGTTTAAAATCAAAGCCACTCCTTAGTTTACTTGTCTTACTGAAAGTATGTTTTAGACTGTCTCACTCAAAGTGTGCTTTAAGCTTGCTAGCGGAGCCATTGCAGCGTTAACCTTGTCTCGCATGCATGTCTGGCTCGCTTAATTAATATTAAATAATAATCCACCGAGGTAGCCTTTTAAGGGTGCTGCTCACCTGGAGCTCCATGTGGATATGAAAATTGCACTGCACTTGCTTAACTGCCTGATTAAATTAGGTTCTTTGTTGTACTAACAAAATATGAGTTGTTCACTAATGCCAATTCAGTTGACCTCTCAGCAGATATTCTAAGCCAATTCTTGATTGGCTTAATTATTCTTAGGTAGTTCCAACTAAACAATCAGCGGACGGAGAGCAACTAATTAAGTATGCATGCATGATCAGCTTATCTTAGTTTAGACACTTGTTGATGCATCATGCAGTATTTGTTTTAGGAGAAGCAACGAATAAAGCTGTGCTCAAACTAAAGGGAGCATCGGTGAAAGCCTGTTGAACTGGAATGTACGGAGGGGAACCAGATTAAGCTTTAATTTGGTGGTTAGCGGTTCATGTCTTAGCTTTGTAGCTAATTAATCCTTGTTTAAGCTTTAGAGTGTGCTAGGCAAACCAGTTGCCAATAATAGTGCTCCAGTCTTTTAAACGCATGAACGCACCACCTTTTCCACTTGTGAAATGGAGCAAGTACGTACATATGCAATTACTCTTTTTGAGTACATCGTTGGCTATCATCGGCTTGTAGTTTATCTAACTCTAGCGTGATTTTGGTTTAATCATGTATTCACGTGAATGTGTGTTGGCTTTATATCTGTGTTTGGCTATTTGTTTGTTTATAACAAAGTAAGGTGCAAGAAGGCCACACCATCATTAAAGCTAGGATAATCCTAGAAAAATGTGTGGGGGTATACTTATATCATTGCGAACAGCGAATACAATTTGTGTTTGACCCTGATGCAAATTACTCGTACAAAGGAATCTATTGATAGAACGACCTTCTGATTTATTGCCGATCGGCCTTTCCACTCGGGTCACCACCCCCCTTGCTAGAGGAAAAATATGTCATGGTATGTTCCCAAATGTTTTATTAAAGGCCCCCTTTTTCTTAGAAGCCAAATAAATTATCTTATTTTTAATAAAGTTTCTTTAAAAATATATACGTGCCAATGCATTTACTTCCTACACCGGCAACCATAAAAATCATCCATGCGCGGATGCGCTTTAATTTAGATGTTATTTTTCATCCGAGTGTGATTGCTAATTTCTTTTTGTTCATCAACAATTTAACTTGACCCAGGGGTATCCATCCCGAGTTTAAGCCGCATTGCGCTGAACTGGTCCGATTTAGACCGTGCACATGCCACAGTGAACTGGATTATTACTAGTTTTGCTCGCATTAACCGATTCAATTCTTATGTTCTTGATGATAACTTTGTTGATAAACTTGAGGCTCTTCCCTCAAAAAGAAAAATCCCTCAAAGAAACTTGAGGCTCTCCCCTAAAAAAAATCCCTCAAAAAAACTTGAGGCTCTTTCGATCGAATTATTTCCCATCAGAGCTTGACCGCTAGTTAATTTCCTTGGCATCCATCTATATCTTGGCGGATATGCAGCTGATCTGGTGCACGCGATTTGGACCGTGCGGGCGCGACTGTGTGGACTGTGGCGGTGTTCCACGACAGCGACCGCCGCTGGTCGACGTTGGACAGGACTGGACAGGGAGGGGAAGAGAGGTACGTACCGGTCAGCAACGACGACGGCGTCCAGCTCCATATGATATGCCGGCGTCGCCGTCGGAGCGTCATGGGCGCTTCATGAGCGGAGTATATCGCGTTTCACTCCACGGTGATTCAGTCGTTGTTAGGACTTTGGGGAACGAGTTTGACTTGTAGGGTTAGGGTCGACTGGTCCAATATAGACGTACGTACGCGTCGTAACCAACTGACGATGGCGTCTTTTGGTGAGGCGTAGGCGTCCGTCGTCCAAAGCCGGGCGGGCGGGGGATGACACGTGTTCCTGAATCCTGATCCGCACGTGCGATTACTATATCCACCGCTCGATCCGCCGGCCATGGCGACGATCGAGCGGTTGCGTACGAGCAGAACGCGGTGGCATGCACGCACGTACGCTCGATGACAGATAAGTTCAGCCATGAGATGAGATGGAGCAGTAGCTTCTTGAGGCGTGTTGTGGACGAAGGAGGCGCCCGTTGGTCAGACCGACCAAATTTAACGGGGAGGGAGGTACTCCCGATCGGCATGCGTCCCACTCTTTATTTCGACAACAACAAAAAAGAGCGTCCCACTCGCACCGCTCCCGCTCCCGCGGCCGCGGCCCGGGCGATCGATCCACCGGCGAAAGGACGAACTCGACAGATCGAATAACACGGCACCGCCTCCCGGGCCGTCTGCGCGGTTGTGCTGGATATGCAGGCACCGGACTTTTTCTTCGCCGGTGCACTTTAAATGGCTAGACGGCGTAGCGGTGCAGAAAGAGGCAGCCAGCTCATCAAAAAAGGGTACAAGTAAAGAAAATCAGTTTTGCTAGAACTCATTCACCTTTTATCACCACTGGATGCGATGCTATAAGATGCGTGTGTGCTGACGTGAATAAGACCAAATTACGTTTCATCTAGATGAGTTATAGGTACTCCCAAAGAAAAAAGATCAAGGGGAGGGCATTAAAAACAATGGATGGACGCGTGGATATGCTGTGGCGTGAGACGGCGCGGCCAACGCGACGCGCGTGGCATATTAACAACAAGGCGCATCCATCGAGTGGCATTTGTTTGGGCGGCGCATTTGCTTGCCCGTGAATTCCCCTGAGATTACAACAAAAGCAGAGGAGGGAGGGAGCAGAAAGTCCACTCTGTCCCGACTCCCCTGCCCCTGCACATCCGTTTTGCCTGGCCGCCCTCCCTGGTTACTGAACTGCTGCAGCCGGGTTTTGTGTCCTGCTACTCCATCTGTACGCTCCCGGTTACTGGTACTAGTAAAATTTAGTTGCATCTATCTAATAATGACAGAAGACCACTGGCGAGCTAGTGAGTCGGTGGTTAATCAAATCATGGCACATACGAATACGATCGTTAGATAGGTTGGTGAAAGAAAGGCACGCAGCAGCATGGTGCTTTTGATTCCAACTGCTCCGCTCTCCTCTGCTTTTGACCCTCTAAACTACTGCTTGTGCTACTGACGGACTGACTGACTGACTGACTCGTGGTCTCGTGCTCACGTCGACCAACAGACAGATCTAGATCCCAGATACACAAGTACGCATTGTTTACGTCCGCGGAGGAGTTGACCTGCGAGCGAGCGGCGCGCGCGCGCGCACCACCCACCACCTGCAACCGCCTGCCGGTATCTCTCTCTCTCTCTTCCACGGCCTCGTGTAGTCGGATCGGGGAACTGACCTGATAATTGGCATATGAGGAGGTTCAGATGCTTCTCGAGATCCTGATATGGGCGTACTTGCTTTCTTGTCTTCGACATCGAGGCCATGCACGCACGGGATGGGTGCTCTACTGGCACACACAAGACAGAGAAAAGTGCCACGTACGTACTGCCGACGTTCTGTGGGCGCTCTGCTTTGTTCAAGGACGACCAACACTAGTTTTGCCCGCTCTCTGCTGATGAGCAATAGTTTTCGATGAAGCAGCAGATTCGTAGTGACCAGCATCAGCCCTCGTACAATGCAAGTTGCTTAGGAAAGGTGCTTGAAGAAATAAATCAAGCTTTCCTCAAGCATCGTTGCTTATTTGTACATGATAGACGCTTAATTAGGCGTCTCTCGTATAGAAATATGCACCGGTGTCTAAAAAAAGAAGTAGGCACTCGACGCTTCAGAAAAATCCGGTTTATTTTTTTAAACATCTCCCTAAGCACCTAACATTGTACAAAACCTCGGTGAGCTTGAGATTGTCCCAGACATCTTCCTGCAAGAGGAGGGCATGCCATGCCCGGAGTCATGGCGACCTTTTCTTGTACTAGTAAAAAAGATAGATGCCATTAAAAAGTGCCAAAGGTTTCTAGAGTACCTGTTTTTACAACACACATCAAGAATTGTATGCTTTTTCCTCGTCAATCAAAAAAAAATTTGGAAGTTTGAAGTAGATCTGGCTTAAGTTGCCCGAGCCCATGGAGTCCAGTTTTTGCCACAAAGGCCCGAAAGCCCGGAAAAGGTGGACAACACCTAAAAATAGGCTTTCGTGAAATTATAGGCACGGTGATGTATTAGTATGTTTCAAATATGATTGAGTCGGTATTTTTAAATAGGAAAATGTTACTTTTATGCGAATATGTAGCTCCTTATTTTCTAGATTTTTGTGGTCTATTTGGTACACAATAATAAAAAAAGAGTATGTTGGTTGGAAGTTTTCTTTTGGCGGCAATGATCATCCCTTTGGTTTAAAGGAGTGAAGTACAGGGAACACGGAAGAATTTCTTCTTTATTCGCATTTGAAAGGAAAAAACACAAGAATTTTACTTTCCACTTGGACATCTTCTTAGAAATACTACGCACGGAAAACAAGACTGGTGTCTTTAGTTTCAGAAAATAACATGCTAATTGTAGATTCATGTGGTTTGCCTTCGATTGGACTGTATTTATTAGAATTCTTGTGTCTTCTCTTATTTATGTGAAACAAACATGCAAATTTAAAAAAAACATTTGTTTTTCAGTCGTTTTATGCGATACATGCAATCCTTTTGTACTACTATGTTTTTCTATATTCAAATGTTTTCGTGAACCAATTAAACCATTTCAAAATTAGCATACATGTGACTTGCACAGGGTACAAATTGGTTGTTAAGCTTATATTCAAATGGATTTTTTTTGTTTTTTTGGAAACTTTCGATCTATTCATTTTCAATCATGGCAGTACAACGAACACAAAAAATGATAGAAAGTACATTCAAATCCGTAGACCACGTAACGATGACAACAAGCACTAAAGCGAGCCGAAGACGCACCGCCGACCTCGTCCTCCCTTGCCAGAGCCGGGCCGAACTAGTTGTAGTAGACAGTCGGTTGATGCCTTACGGACTCCCTACAGCCGCCGCCTCTTCCTCCTCCTAAAAAAAGCAGCTAGGGTTTCTGCCTCTCGCCGGCTTCGACGCAGGTCCGCCTCGTCTCCGGTGGCCCTAGGGCCATCGAGGCGCGGTGGATCTTGCCAAGGGCCGGCGAGAGGGCTTCGTTTTTAGTCGTTTCTTTCTACTTTGTTAGGGTTTGTGTTCTGCTCAGGAAGACGAAACGACGGCGGCTTTCTGAAGATGGAATAAAGGTCTCCCTGCCTAGCCCCCGTTCCAGTGGTGCATCTAGCATCGTTGGTGGGCGTGTGGAGGTGTGTCTCCGGCGGATCTATCTTTGGTGGATTTGCTCGGATCTCGTTGGTGTTCGTCTACGTTCGTGTGTCTTCGGATTGGATCCTTCCGATCTATGTTATTCTTCATCTGCGGCGATTGCTGTTCTGGTGCGCTGGTCCTATGGGGCCTTAGCACGACGACTTCCCGACTGTCTACTACAACAAGTTGTGCCCGACTCTGACGATGGAGGGGCAATGACGGCGGCGCGCCTTCGGCTCGCTTCAATGCTTGTAGTCGTCGCTAGGTGGTCGACGGATCTGGATGTAATTTTTATTATTTTTGGTATTCGTTGTACTGCCATGATTGAAGATGAATAGATCGAAAGATTTCCCGCAAAAAAGAAGAAGACAGATGGTCCGGATAAATGAGAAAAACCAGACCCAATAATCATACATGGCACGATTAATTAAGAAAAACCGACGAAAACCCCACACACCCAACTAGCACTCGAGAAAAACATCGTCCGAAATCCAATAGAGTTGTGAAAATGCCATTCCCAAAATGTACCGTACCGAACCTCCTGAAATGCCAATTTTCCAAGATCCGATCATGCAAGGGAATTGGATGGGCGCGTGCCATAGACGGCAGTGCACAACTGCACATTCATATTATTGCCAATGATATTTTCCCGATCTGATTTGATTTCTTTGGTGGTGTTGTGGTAGGTTTTCCAGGGAATCGACGCTGTGCAGTCCCGCAGAAATGGAAACATATCGCCCGTCAGCACACAATCACGATTGTTTTTGACAGTAACCCGAAGTTCTTCCGGTCAAAGTGCTCATTTCTGCCCTTGTTCCAAAATTAATCAATTAATTCTGGATGATCCCGGTCTTATCCGAATGTGAACCACCAAATTACCGGAGTAATTTTCTTCCAAACTACCCCTGATCGCGATCTCATTTCCGGTGAAACTTCCAAATTTGTTAACTTAGTTAATTTTTTCCAAAGAAATGGACGCCGCTCTGCCCCCCCATAAATAGCCCCGCTCCAACGCCATCTCCACTCCGCCAACCCCCCCTCTCCGGCTCTGCCCACCACCTCCCTTACTCCTCGCCGCGCCGCTCCACTCCTGTCCCCGCCGGCGTACCAGCTCGATCCAGCGGCTAGCCAGCCATGTCGGGAAGCTACTCCTCGCGGCTCCGCGCCGGGGGCGGCGGCGGGGGCCTGGGCGCGACGACGGTGCTGGCGGCCAAGGTGGCGTTCGCGTCGGCCGCGCTGGCCGCCGCCGCCTGCATGGTGCCGCAGCTCGTGTCCGCCGCCGACGCCTTCCTCTGGAAGCTCTACCTCTTCGTCACCGTGCACGTCATCATCTTCGTCATCTGGAAGCTCTCCGACAGCAAGCACTTCCACGCCGCACAGCAGCAGCAGCACAAGGACCCCTGGGCACCGTCGCCTCTCCACCACCAACCTGCCGCCGCGGCGCCTCTGCTCATGACGGAGCAGGCCGTGCTGGCCGCCGTCAAGCGTAGGGTGGACTTCGCGCCCGCCCCCGCCGTCGTCTCCGCCGCGCCGGCCGAGGTGTACCGCGTGCCCCCGCCCGTGTCGCGCTGGCACGGGGGTGCCGACTCGGCGGTGGTGGAGGAGGTCGTCTCCCCTGTCTCGTGCGGCGGCGAGTCGTGCGTCACCACGGAGTCCGAGGAGGACGCCTCCTCCGCCGCCGCGTCGGCCCACATCGCCACCTCCGACGCGAGCAGGAGCGTCTCGCCGGTGCTGGCGCCCGCTCGGGAACGCGCGGTCCTCGAGCGCGGGATCTCCCTGCCCCCTCGCAAGGCCACCGCGCCCACGGACGAACACTTCGACAGCGCCGACAACAACCACGACGGCGGCGACGACGACCTGGACGCGACGTGGAACGCCATCATGCAGAAGACGCGTCCGGCGACGGCGCCGGCCTCAACCACCTCCTCCCCTCCGGCCCCGCGCTCGTCGCCACCGCCACCGACCCCTGCGTCGCGGCCGAGGGCGCGCGAGCCATCCGTCGGCGCGGCGGAGCTGAGCAAGCGGTCGGAGGATTTCATCAAGAAGATCCACAACTCCTTCGGCCGGCACCAATGATCGCACCCACCCACCGTCAACCCAAAAATCCCAAACCAATCCAAATCGAAATTTTCTCGGTTGTGTAAAGATCATATCCCCTTAAATTAGTCTTTCTTCTTCCCTTCTTGGTGTGCCCTGTGCCGGTCGCCGGAGCAGAGCAGAGGCGAGCTCGTCAGAAGCACCACATTTAGGTAACTAACCGAATCCAGAGCTCGATCTCGATCTGCTTCCCCGTTTTAATGGCGATTTTGTGAGTTGCTGCCGATGAAAATTCAAAAGTAAAAAAAGTTGGTTGCTTGCTTGATTGCTCGGACTGCTTGTTGGCCGGAGTGAGTTGTCGCTTGCCGCTTTGGCGCAAAGGGATGGTCGGCTCGTGCTCTGGCAGCCCGGTCCACCTCTTTCCCTTTCGGTGCCATTAGGATCCAACACACGATCCATTGCTTACCACTTAAGTTGGACCCTTCTTCTTCCTCTATCCATTCAAGAGAGATGGATAGATTCTAGCTAGAGTCAAAATTGTTGGTGAATTTCTGAATTTCCTTTCTGATGAATCTTCAGTCAGAAAGGGTTATGTCTATGCTGTTTTGTTGTGAAAGTTACATGTGTGTGTTTGTACAGTGACATGTAGTATGGCCAAGTGGCAGCATCCACAAATTGACAAGTTTGTTTCCATGCTTGTTGGAATTTGCAGCCTGTGAAGGTTCTGGATGTTCTGGAGGGTGGTGCTGTGGGACTAGCAGTGTGGCTGGCTGGAGATGATCCTGACCTCTTAATGTGCTGAAATGATGGTTTGGGTTGGTGGCTTGGTGCATGCCTGCTTGTTAATGATTAATATTTTGGGTGGTTCTATTCCCCTTTGGTGGCCTGGACCTGCATTTGTTCTTGGCTGCTTTCCATACTACAGCTCTTGTACTGATTATTAGTTATTACTACAACAGTGCTAATTATGGTGCTAATACTCCTGCCAGTGTGCTTGTGATTACAAACTGTTGGTGCCACATGGTGTGCCTCTGTATGTATGTATGTATCATGCATGTGTGTCAAGCATACTGGTCCATGTCACTTCTTCACTTCTTCTGCCGCCAAGCATGGCATGTCCAATTGGCTATCTTTGATTCTGTTGTTGATGGAGCATTGTGCCACTAGGTACCCTGTTTGAAGTGAATCATCAGCATGGGCAGCAGATGTTAGATGCACAGGGTTAATGATGGATGAAAAGGCCACAGACCATATGGTCCTCTGCTTGCATGTGGACAAGACCTAGTGGTTAGGAAAGGATTGATTGATTTTGCCCTGCTGTTTATGGTTCTCCCTCATTCACCACCCACACACGCACACAGTGTTCCTTCCATATGCAACGACAAATAAATATCCACTACTGGAAAATGATTTGCACTGCAGAGGACCAGAGACTGTTTTTATTGAGCTGTAAAGTTTGCAATGCAAATCTGAAATGACACATGGAGCATATTTGTTGGTCCTGAAGTGATGCCAAGAGAACATTGTACAGATAGTCTGTAGCTATCAAGCTTCCATACTAGTACTTTTACAAGCATACGCTGCACTTTGCTGTGGTATTGCTTTCAAGTATGACAGAAGCAGAGAAGCATCAGTACCTGATAAAATGATTAGAACCCTACTGTATGATTCTATTTCAAGATTATACATGCTTTTCCCTGTGCGTGATTCTTGTTGCTTGACCACTTCTGTCAATATCATACCATTAGCCGCCCTTTCTTTTAGATGACCACTGATGGGAGTGTGTGTTCCTATTCCCTAGTGGTTACTGAAAGTGGCCTCTGAACCCCTTCGCCGCGAGAACAGATCATGAACTGAACCATCAGCAATGCTGCATGATAGCTGGTTTGGTGAAGCTTGGAAGAAAACTTGACCAAAAGGCAGGTAGCTTGTTTCATGTCATTGCATTGGCATGGTTATCAACATGGAAGCTGCTCTATGTTGCTTTGCACTAGGTCACTGTTTGAAGTGAATAATCAACAGCTCAGGTGGACAAATGAACCTTATATTCATATCATGTAGTGGTAATGAGGTGAAAGAAGTAGAAAATAATTGGCCAGACAATGATCAGGAAAGGATTGCTTTTGCCCTGTTTTTCTGCACACACACACACACACACACACACACACACACACACACACACACACATACATGCCTGCTGTTCAATTTCTTTACATGCATATACGACCGATAATAAAATTTCAAGCTGCGAAAAATGATTCGACAGAGACTGTCCATCTGAAATGCAAAGGCCGAAAATCTCATGTGACACCTGTAGCATCTCTGTTGGCTCAGACATGAAGCCAAGAGAACATTTCCAGATTCCGGAACAGATACTCTGTAGCTATCTAGCCTATTACTTCTACAAGTATACTCTGTACTTTGCTCTGGCCGGAGCCTGTAGTATTGCTTTCAGTTTGACATCAGCAGAATCACAAACATATACCTGCCATGCAGTGAAACTTGTACTGATTATAATTAGTACTTGAGGTCATCTTCAAGGAGTATATAAATGGTTAGTCGTATGCTACTTGCTCCATTCTATGAATTTCATTTGGAGTTCACATGCTTTTGTGTTAGTGATGTCGTTTAACCACTTTCTGTCATTGTCCCAAGTCCGAACCAGTTGTTGCCTTTTTCTTTAGTTGGGGTGAGCAAAACTACATATCATTGCCACTGGCATTCCAAAGATCAATTGAGCTCAGATCAGGTTTGAATTCCCCTCATCGTTTTCTCCCTGCTCTGCTCCGGCCACACGCACCTAAATTTGTAAAGGCTGCCACACTACACCCTTGAATTCCTGGATAGCCTCTTGCAAGACAAGATGCGACAAATCCTATTGCTTACTCACACTGTCAAATAGCTAGTGTCATGGAGCTAGGTGAGCAGTCTAATGGTTAATCGCACTGTTTGTGCCATGGAGTGATGGAGCTACCTAGCTATCTAGCTAGGCAGTCTCTGTCCGTGGGTATTTCTTAAATCTTGATTTGTCGAGGCTAATAGGGGGACTAGCTGCCCTAGGCTTCAATTATGAGCACTAAACAATGGTGGATCAGAGATTAATTAGCACTCCACTACCCTGCATAATCATAGGAGCACTACTATGGCGACGCCACAAGCACAACCACTTCCATCCGGCCAATACTCTGTGAAATACAGTATGTATGGGTTTCTGTTTGAATGGTTGAGTAACCTTTTTGCGCCTGTGGGCCTCTCTGCATTTTCTTTAGAAAAGAATGAAGACACCTGATTTTTCATCTGGGCGGTGCATGCAGCCATCTGGTATGTGCATATGTGACGTGGAGATGTACAAATCCTACCAAGTACAGCACGGGTGATGAAGATTTCAATTTGAAATAAGAAAGATTTAGCAGTTGTTGTGTGTCCTATCCACTGTGGTGGTGTGTGCTACACTGCTGTCCGTGCGAGAGCGACGGCGGGAGCAAAGTGCAAGGAACAGGGCAGTGACGCGAGGTACATCCGCTGGTCAGGCATCGCCGGCGTGCATGATGCATCCGGAAGGGGCCATATCGGGCGAAGCGCACGTCGTCGATGGCCCGCCGCCCCCACCACCGCCGGCCTAGCTAGGCTTGTCGCCTTCGTGGGGGCCGGAATCATGTGATATATACGGTGGCGCGTAGCCGTCACTGGCGTCAAGGGAGGTCCTCACGAGCGCACACAGAGCGGGAGCTCCTCACGAGCTTGCGTTGATGATATGCGGCCGTGTCATATATCACTCGGCTATGTAGCAGCCGTGCACGTCAAACTCATTCCACAAACTTCAAATGACTACTGAACCAGAGCACTGTACACAGTAGACTTGGCTCGCTACGATGTCCATACCGTGACAGAGAGAGACACCCACGCTCAGCTCGCTGCCGACGACAACGCCATGCACGCTACCTGTAATCTTCCGCGCTTCAGACCTCCCTGTGCCTGTGCATCATAAACCTGGCGCAGTTTTTTCCCTGCGTGCAACTGTAGAGTGAAACACGATATACTCCGCTCATGAAGCGCCCACCACCGTCCGACGGCGACGCCGGCACATGGAGCTGGACGCCGTCGTCGCTGACCGGTATACACAGGTCTCTTTCCCTCCCTGCCCTGTCGAGTGTCGGCAGAAATACCAGCGGCGCCGGCCGTAGGTCGCCGTCCCGGGACACTGACAGCGCCACAGTCCACGCGTACGGACGATGGCAGCAGCGTGAACGAGCTAAGCAGCGGCGGTAGTAGTCCAAATCGCGTGCATATCCGCGGCGTCACCTCCTCCATCAACAGATGTAGATGGACGACAAGAAATTAACTGGCAATCAAACTCAGATGAAATCAAATCGAAAGCGCACGGCACATGCAGCGTGGGCGGTGTTTACGGTTCCTTGGTGCGTCCAAAGGACATGCAGGCCCTCAAGTTTATCAACAAAGTAATCAAGAAGAAAATTCACAAAAACAAAAAGTTATCAAGAGGAAAATATATGAACTTGTGTTAAACCTCTCGCGGTGGGGGTATCATGGCAAGTATCTCATGAAACTTCCCATGCAAGCGGAACTAGTATTATCCATTTCAATGTGCCGTGTGCACGGTACCATTAAAGTCAGGATAGATACCCCTGGGCCTAATCAAATTGATGAACGTCGCTCCTTTCTTGAAGGCGTTGCTGTTGAAGACCTCGTCATCCATGTGGTGTTATGATATAGTTGGTACAGATATGGTCATTATTGTAGTTTTGACGATTGTGCATCTGATTGCTTTGAGACTTTTTTCCTTTTTCTCGCTTAAGCATAGCTTTGGTCTTATGACTTTGCTAGTTGCCGGCGCATTTGTGTGTGTTGGTGTTGGCCGTGTGCTGTGCAGAGGCCGGGTGTGGGCTCATCATGTTTTGTATCTTCTTGATGCTTCATTTTGAGTCAATAAAATTCACCCTTTGTAAAAAAAAATCAAATTGATGAATGAAAAATTAGCAATCACATTCAGATGGAAGAAACAAAAATCTAATGTGCCATAGTGCACGGGTGTTTTTATGGCTGTCGGTGTAGGAGGATGTGCATAAGCTCAAAATGATGACATATTTGCCCTTTAGCAAGGGAGATGGTCCGGACGCCCGAGTGGAAAGGTCCATCGACAACAAACCAGAAGGCATCTTCAGGTCGTTCTACCCATAAATTCCTTCGTACGAATAATTTGAATCAGGGTAGAAGTACACTTTTTATTCATTGTTCGCAATCATGTGAGTATAAGACCGTATTTTACAGGATTATCCTACATATAATGATGTTGTGGCCTGCTTGTCCCTTACTTTGTTCTACACAAACAAATAATCAAACAGAGATATAAAACTACCACCCATTCACATGATTAGACCAGAATCATATGCTAGAGTGAGATAAAATACAAATCGATGATAGCTAGCATGGTACTGAAAAGAAACAAGTAGTAATTGCTTATGTACGTACTTGCTCCATTTCAATATAGTGGGGAAAGGTGATATGTTCATGCGTTTAAAAGACTGAAGCACTATTGTTGGCAAAAGGTTTGCGGGCACACACTCTCAAGCTTAAACCAGGATTAATTTTCTAGAAAGCTGAGACACGAACCACTAACCACCAAATTAAAGCTTAATCCGGTTCCCCTCTGTACATTCCAGTTCAACAGGCCCTGGTGGCTTTCGCCGATGCTTCCTTTAGTTTGAGCACACCCTTATTCGTTGCTTGTCCTAAAACAAATACTACGTGATGCATCAACAAGTGTATAAACTAAGATAAGCTGATCGTGCATGCATACTTAGTTGCTCTCCATCCGATGATTGTTTAGTTGGAACTGCCTAAGAATAATTAAGCTGATTAAGAATTGGCTCAGAAAAATCTGATGAGAGGCCAACTGAATCGGCATTACTGAACAGCTAGTATTTTTTTAGTGCTACAAAGAACCTAATTTAGTCAGCCAGCTAAGCAAGTGCAGTGCAATTAGGAGGCATTACATATCCACATGGAGATTCGGTATTAATTAACTGAGCCACGCATGCGTGCCAGACAAGGTTAATACTGCAATGCCACGTATTTCTGTTTCTGTTTTTTCTTCTAAATTAATATATGAGGTAAATCTTTTGCCTCCATTTTAAAAAAATGAATAAAAAGAAATTGCCAATCACACTCGGGAATATAACATCTAAATTAAAGCACAATGGTGTATGGGCGGTTTTTATGGTTGTCGGTATAGGAATTAAGTGCATTAGCTAATATTTATTTTAAAAACTTTATCAAAAATAAGATAACTTATTTGGCCTCTAAGATAAAGGAGGCCTTCAATAAAATATTTGGGAAAATACCTTGACATGTTTCTCCTTTAGCAAGTGGGGTGGTGACCCGAGCGGAAAGGCTGGTCGACAATAAATCTGAAGGCGTGAGCCGGCCATTCTACCCGTAAATTCCTTTGTACGAGTAATTTGCATCAGGGGCGAACACAAATTTTATTCATTGTTCGCAATCTTATAAGTATGCCCACACATTTTTATTGGATTATCCAAGCTTTAGTAATGGTGTGGCCTGCTTGCACCTTACTTTGTTATAAACAAACAAATAGCTAAACACAAATATAAACCCAAACACACATTCACATGAATATATGATTAAACCAAAATCACGGTAGTGTGAGATAAAATACAAGCAAGCCGATGAAAGCCGGCGTTGTACTGAAAAAATTGCATTGCTCCATTTTAAAAGTGGGGAAAGGTGGTGTGTTTATGCGTATAAAAGACTGGAGTAGTATTATTGGCAACGGGTTTGCCTAGCGCACTCCAAAGCTTAAATAAGGATTAATTAGCTACAAAGCTGGCACGCGAACTGCTAACCATCAAATTAAAGCTTAATCTGGTTCCCCTCCGTACATTCCAGTTCAACAGGCTTTTGCCGATGCTCCCTAGTTTGAGCACATCTTTATTCGTTGCTTCTCCTAAAATAAATTCTACGTGATGCATCACAAGTGTATAAACTAAGATAAGCTGATCATGCATGCATACTTAGTTGCTCTCCATCCATTGATTGTTTAGTTGGAACTACCTAAGAATAAGCTGATTAAGAATTGGCTCAGAATATCTGATGAGAGGTCAACTGAATTGGCATTAGTGAACAACTCATATTATTTTAGTACAACAAAGAACCTAATTTAATCAGGCAGTTAAGCAAGTGCAGTGCAATTAGGAGGCATCTCATATCCACATGGAGCTCTAGGTGAGCACCAATCCAATCCTGCAAGGCTACCTCAGTGGATTATTCAATATTAATTAATCGAGCCAGACAAGGCTAATGCTGCAATGGCTTCCATAGCAAGCTTAAAGCACACTTTGAGTGAGACACTCTAACGCATACTTTGAGTAAGATAAGTAAGTTAAGGAGTAGCTCCAATTTTGAACACAGACCATCTTTGTAGCTCAAATTTGGAATGGTTTCGTATGGCGCTTGCATGAATGAAATGGTGGGACCCCGAGAGTCCAGGCATCAAGAATGGGCCGATCTCCATCACTCAAGGCAGGGAGCAGCATTAACGTACCAAATCAAGTGCATGCATACATTACGTGGAGTGGTGGGGGCTATGAAGCTCTTATCTTCTCCCATGGCCGGTGCCATCGTGCAGCCCGGGCCCTCCTCTTTACACTCACTCACTCATCAATCCACATCCACATTTTCTATACATACTATGATGATGGATGGATGCACCACATCTCCTGTTCCCGCCTCTGAAATGAGAAAGAGAAAAGAAAAGAAAGGAATATGAAGGATCTAAAGTGGAACCGTTTTGTGACCAAGGCATGCGATCTCGGGCGACAATGATCGGCCGGCGTTAGAGCATCTTCAGCCGTTGGCCCCCCAGGAGGCGCTAAAAATCGCCGCCTAGGGACGTACCGGTGCTAAACCGCGTGTGCTGGGGGCGTAATGCTCCCCAGTTGCCGCGCCCATGTTTTTTTAAAAACAAAATCCGGCCCCACATTCGCACAAACAAGGTGCAAATTTAACCAAACTTCGGCGAGTTCATCAAATATTTTACAAAAGAAGAAAAAAAAAACACTACTAGACCTGCCGTCGCCCTCGCCGCCCGCCGCCCTGAAGCTCTACATGCCGAGGAGCTTGTAGAACTGTGTGTAGTCGACGCCGCCGTCGTCTTCGTCGTCGTCGTCGCCTCCTCCGCGGCCGCCGTCCCTGCTGCTCCCCTACCCAGGGTCGCCGAGGCGCGGCGGGTTGGACGGTCCGGGGGTGTCCTCGTCCTCGTCGCTGTCGAGGATCACCACGCCGTTCTCGTCCTCGTGCCCACGCTGGTGGGCGGCTATCTCCTGCAGGGCTCGGCACTGCCGGACCATCTCGTCGCGGAGGTAGTCGTCCCGCGCCCACTTTAGGGCGGCCTCGTCGGAGAAGACGGACCGGACTATGGCCTTGTACTCCGCGGGGAGGCCGGACTCCACCTTCGGCCTGACGAGCCGGGCAGAGGTGGGGGAGGACTCGGCGATGCGGACGCCGCAGCTGCGGGTGCGCCGGCTGATCGGCGCGTCCTGGGGCTCCGGCTTGACGGGGAGGAGGGAGGGAGAGCCGGACGAGGAGGAGGACGGCGGGTCCATGCGTCTCGGCGTCCACGAGCTCCCACGCCGGCGGGAGAAGGTGGGGGAGCGGGGTACTCCAGCCTCGGCGTGTTGCCGCCCTCGATGTACTCGAGGACGGCCTCCAGCGTGCGGCCAGGCACGCCCCACCATCGGCGGCGCCCGTCGGCATTGTGCTTGCCAGAGGGCACGACGCCGTTGGTGGCCTCGAACTGCTCGGCGTGGCGACGACGGAAGTACGGCTCCCACAGCGTGCTGTCGGGGGTGTACCTCGGCCCTTCTCTCGCCGCCTGCGGTAGAGAGGCACGGATACGGGCGATCTCCGCATGACGCGCCGCCCATGGCGGTGGCACCGGGACCCCGCCGGCGCTTATCCTCCACGCCCCGGGCACCCGCATGTCCAGCGGGACCGGGTACTCGGCCTCATAGAAAAGCCGGGCTTCGTCCTCGTGAAGGTGGCGCCGTGCCATCGCCTGGGTAGCGCTCGGCTATTGGGTGAACTGGAAACGGCGAGAAGACAGGGAGGAACGGGGGGGTCGGCGGTGGAGAGCAAGGTCTGTTCATGGCTCACCGGTGCGGGAGGGGGCGACTTATATAGGCGGCGCCCGCATGGCCGCCGTGTGCACGCGTGGCGGGCGAGGGACGCGCGTCGCCCCGTCTTCACTGCGCCGCCCGTGAGGCATCAATGGAGGCTGACCGGCGCGGCAGCTTTGATATTAATTCCCCCGCGGGAACCGAGGCGATGAGGACGACTAAGCGACGAGAACAGCCGAGTTGCTGTCAAGGAGGGCCCGCCGATTTTCGCGCCGAAAATGATTCGGTCGGCGCCCCCAGCGCGCCGGGTTCGGCGTGGGTCCGCCGACACCAATTTCGGCCCGAGCCGGCGAAAAAAGGCCATTGGAGACGCGGCTGGGCCGATTTTTCGGCGCCGGCGGCCAAAAAATCGCCTGGGGGCCTTGTTGGAGGCGCGGCTGGAGATGCTCTTATGAGACTTGCTCGCAAAGTTTGGTGATGGTTGATAAACACAGCCGGCTATCCGAGTGCTGCCAAACACCCGGTGGCTTGTCACCGTGTAGCGCCGCATGGAAGCTTCCGTGTGGTGCTGGCCTTTGCTGCCGGCCTCTTCGCCACCGCCCCGGCCACCGCCGCCCACTGTGCCGTTGTTGTGGACGCTTCTTGCCGCCGATGGAGTAGTACAAGGTCAGCCTACCCGGGGCGCGCCCGTTAGCCCTTGGCACACCACCGATATCTCCAAGGCCACCACACGTGGTTCGACCGCCCTGCTGCCTCTGTCTCTGTTGTCGGGTCAAGGACGGGGACTCGTCCACGCCTGCCTCCGTCGCCGCCTACAAGGTGTTCGGCCGCTTGGCCGACCCGGATGAGGCTCGTGCACGCCCGCCTCCATCTAGTGAGGTACGGATTCATCACTCCCAAGGATCATGGTGGACAGCTCGAATGAGTTTTTTTTGACAATAACGTCATATGTTCATCATCGCCCGAAGACCGTCCGACGATGAGGATATTGTGGTTACTACATTGGCCGTCAATGAGCTCATATTTAGGTAGCAGCCATTGTTTAGGGGATCGATCCAGGGCCATGCTTCGGGGTTCAAACATAATAGAGAAATCGACCAAAAATAGATGTATCTGCTCTTTTTCTTTCAATGTATTTGCTACAATTTTAAATTCATTTCATTGTAAACTATGAGATTTTTAGTTATTGTGTTGTAAAACTACGTGACTTGCTAATTTAATCATTTGCAATGTTTTATTTTTGTTTGTTTATTTGATTTATATGTATAGGTGTGAAATAGAGAAAAAATTGACCAAAACACTGACGAGGCAGACCAAATGGTCGAACGGTTGGGCGCGCTGCCTAGTAATGCGCGGCCAATGGCGGACGCATGCCAAACTGGCGACCCAAACAAACAAAAAATGGACAAAACCCGCTTCTGTTTGGGTCGACGCGCGTTGGAGTTGGCCTTAACGAGGACTGCTTCAAGTAGTGCTATGAGTACAAGAGATGCCTTTCAGAAGGGATGCTGAGAGAAACGCGTTCAACGACGAGTTTGTGCTCTTCGGTGGAAACACAAGATGTCGTATCACGCTATATCCACACCCCGCCCGCATCGTATCCATGCTGAAGGTGGTGGATTGAAACTTGGCTTTGGCATGAGAATCCCGAGATCAACCTTGGATTTGACTCGTCACAATCGGTGCACCATGGTGCTTGTTTTTTTATAAGAAAAACCTTGCAAAAACCACATTTATAGGTCAAAAGAATTTGTTTTGAAACGTAATTTGTAATCTATAGAAAAGTAGCAAAATTCCAGCTAAAAGACAAACAAAAGTGGCCCATTTGAAAATACTCATTTGTCTTTTTTTGCACGCCACATGTGAAAGCACTATGTTATTAATTTTTGCATATATGCAGTATACACGTGTGTGTTTGTACAAAAAAAAATCAGCTTTCTTTTTTGCTTTGTAGAAAATGTTTTTGTTAAACGGACACCAAGGTGCCCGAGCACCATTGGCATTTTCCGCAGCGTAGAAACGTTGAGTTCAAGTGAACTCAATGGATTTTCTCCACCACCTACATATACGCATGTATTTGCTTGACTTGAATCCAATAAAAAGTCTAGAATTGACCCCCATCGAATAATGTGATTTTGGGGGGGGGGGGGGCATTGGCCCCAGCCTTGGATTAGATAAGCTTGTATTGAAATTTTTTAGCGAACTCCGCCACTGCATACAATAGTTAATTCATAATCAAATCCTTACTGAACTCATTAGCAAAATTTTCTGGCAACGCCTCTGGTTTCATGCCATTGCCAACGGGCACTAACTGCCCTACATATTTACCGAACTCATTAGCAAAATAATTCGGAGATGGAAACATATTTCTTTGTACTAGGCTATTGTTTGGTGAAGCTCAAGAGAAATTTGACCAACGGGCACTAACTGATTTGGTGAATCTTGTTTCATGACATTTTCATGGCATGGTTATCCACGTGGAAACTACTCTATGTTGCTTTGCACTAGCTCACTGTTTGTTGCTTCACCACTTTTCTGTCCTTGTCCCATGTAGTGGCTGCCTTCCCTTTTCTTTTGAGATGAGCAAAATTAAATGCCATTGCCACTGACATTCCACAGATCAACTCACCTATCAGTTTTGAATTTCTCTCATCGTTGTCTCCCTACTCTGCACAGTTCCAGTAGCTGCATGCATTTTATCCATGGCCACATGCACCTAATTTTTCAAAGGCTACTACTGCAACACCCTTGAATTCCTGGATAGCCTCTTGCCAGACACGATGTGACATTTCCTGATGGTTAATCGCATTGGTCGTAACATCTGTGCATGTGTCGTGCCGTGATTGAGCTAGCTAGATAGGGAGTCTTTGTCTGTGCACATTCTTAAATCTTAACTAGCTTTAGGCTAGCTGCCCTAGGCTTCAATTATGAGCACTAAACAATGGTGAATCAGAGATTATTTAGCACTCCACTGACCCTGCAAAAACATACTAGGGGCACTGTTATGGCGACGGCTCAACGACAACCACCTCCATCCAATCGTTTCAGGAAATAGCAGTGTGTTTGTCTGCTTGAATGGATGAGTAGCTTTCTTGTGCCGTAATCCTCATGTCACACAACCAGCAGAACTGCATCGATGCATATGTCTTGGACCTATCTTGTTTTATGGTGCAATGCAATGTGGAAATAAAATGTGATTACGTATGGACAAGTGATCCACTGGTTGGAGCGCTCTTCCTTGTGAACGACGTACGTGGTGTGAAGCGTGCCATGGAGTTACGTGCTATAGTCTAGAGAACGAAGATTTCATCATGAAAAAAGGTTTAACAGTTGTTGTGTGGCCAATCGGTTGTGGTGGTGTGTGCTATGCTGCTATCCGTGTGAGAGCGACCGGCTGGAGCAAAATGCAACGAACGAGGCAGTGGAGCAGGATAGGTACATCCGCTGGCGAAAAATGATGTGCCCGGAAGGGGTCATATCGGTCAAAGCGCACGTCGTCGACGACCCGTCGTCCCCACCGCCGCCGACGAAGCTAGCTAGCTAGGCTTGTCGCCTTCATGGGGGCCGGAAACATGCATGCACTAGGGTGGCGCGTAGCCGTCACCGGCGTCGCGGGATTCACTGGCGATTAGCAAGCGAGGGGTTTGGGCACGGTCGCGTATGAGGTGCACGGATCCGGGGGAAAACCTACTTTGCTTTGGCCTTTGGGCACGGTCGGATCGGCGCCATCGACTCGCTCGCTTCGTCTACACTTGGCTCGCTACCATACCGATCAACAAGACACGGACACGCATGCTCGCCTCGCCGACGACGGCAACGGCATGCACGCTCTACTTTCCCGCTTTTTTTGAGGGAAACTTTCCCGCGTTTCAGACCGTACGTCCTGTGCGTTATAAACCTGGCACATGCACTTTTTCCATGCTACGTGCACTGTAGAGTGAAACGCGATATGCTCCGGTTACTAAGACCCAACGACGCTTCGACGGCGACGCCGGCACATGGAGCCGGACACCCTCGTCGCTGACCGGTATACACAGGTCTCTTTCCCTCCCTGTACGTTCTGTCGAGCGTCGGCAGAAATGCCAGCGGTGGCTGCCACAAAACTATGGTATATGTTTGACCGAACACTTCTGTTTCAAATCCACACGGTTCTGCATCAGTTCACTAAGTGGCCCGGAGGTCCGTTATCAGCAACATGAAGACAAACATGGGGAGGTATACCATAATCCGGGCATCCACTTAAGTAGCCAAAAGCCTCCAGGTGGTCCTTCTCTCTTCTCTCTCTACGCAAATGCATGGCCTCCTTTTCCTCTCTTTTCTCCCAACCGCACACCACACCACAATATCCCATCACATGCTTGGTCTTCACCTACCTTTTCTCCTTCCAGTCGGATACTTTCTAATTAGTGTTAGATGGCTCCCTCCTGTATCATATCCGTGGACCATGTCCGGACACAAAAATAGACATATACTAGAGGAATTTGCGGATCGGTCTTAGAGATGCCCTAAGGACGCACCTAATTATTATATCTGGTTTTATATCTTCTTCTTCTTCTTTTTATTCTTTTAGCTCTAAATCAAAGTTACTCAATTTCATCAATTCCGAAGTTGCTAGTGACACATACTCTAAATCAAAGTTGACAAATCCCAACATAGGAAAAAGTCCATTTTAAACCCCGAACTCATAGAGGTTCGGTGAAATAATCCCCATGATGAAATCCCGGTCGATTGCACCCTGGACTACGCAATTCCGATCTAAATCGAACCCTAGGATCGTTTGAGGCATAAAAACGCTGACGTGGCTAAATGTCAACTGGGATTGTTCTGACAGGTGGGCCAAGGAGCGACAGTGTTGACCGGGCGCACCCGTCCTCCCGGCCGGGCCGGCCCATTTGATTTGTTTTCCCCTGCTACACTGCTAAAAAAGGTGCGTGCAGAATAATTCAAACTCCCGACCTCCTCTTTCAGTGCAAACTGCACTAACCAACCAGGCCAACCCATTTATAGTAACGAGCCTATGACACGTAAAAATATCGTAAAAAGATCATGTGCCAGATGGGGAATCAGAATCGTGAGCTACCTCTCGTGAACGAGTGACGCTAACCAATAGATCTTATGACTTCTAGTGATAGATTCATGGCGTGACCATTTAAGTATGAAACATCTTTTGAACGACCAAACAAACATCCTGTCCACACGCTCCGACTCGAAGCTGATCGACTCGCTCGCTTCGTCTCGGAGAAGACCGTGCACGTCAGCTCGTCCGACAAAGCTCAAATGACTTACTTAACTAGCGTACTGTGCGCACAGTGGTACACTTGGCTCGCTACCGTACCGATCAGCAAGACACCGACACGCAACATGCTCGCCTCGCCGACGACGGCAACGGCATGCACGCGCTACTTTCCCGCGTTTCAGACCGTACGTCCTGTGCGTTATAAACCTGGCACATGCACTTTTTCCATGCTACGTGCAACTGTAGAGTGAAACGCGATATGGTCAGTTTCATCAATTCTGAAGTTGCTAGCCACACTTACCATAAATCAAGATCTCTTTTACTGTACCCTGCAGTGGATATGAGCCGTCTATTCTCGAAATCTAAGGGTGGTGATTGATTTATACTGCTCGACCGGGCCAGTACCATTGCGAGCAGTATGTGTGGCACTTGCAGTTCCGCGTGCAGTGGTATACCTGCTGTGATGGTAATTTAGGGAGAGAGAAAAATTAGCCAGCCTCCCGGCCAAGCCAAACCTTATGTTCTGTTCCATTTCCGGGCTTGACCGCATACACGCGTTCGTCGGCTGCTCGGCTAGGATTCCGGTGGCCGCCTCTTCGCCTCCACATTGTCGACCTTCCTCGTGGACCAACGATGCAACGCCGCCAGACATGCAATCCCACCGGCGCGCGCCCACATCGTCTTCCTAGACAAGGCCTCCTCACCTCCCCTTCCTCTGTGCCGCGGCATCTTGTCTTCGTCCGCGTTCCCCCGTGGGCCATGCTCATGCCTATGGATCGAGCGCTCAGCGGTATGGCAGTTGTCCAATTCCGACGAGCGAGCCGCCTCGTGACCTAGACGTGCTATTTCAGAAGCTACCAATCCATGGACTCCACCGATCAACCCATATACAGCATCACCGTCAACCAGGAGTGGAGCGATCAACCACCATGGAACCAAATAAAGAGAAGGGGAGAGGTTGTGATCTGTACTCTCTCTTTTTTGGGCGGGATGTGGCCTGTACTGAGTACTGACTAGGACGTGAGTATGTGAGGGCGATGCGTGCCCCCGCCTGAGGCGCGGCTGGAGGTGCGAGGACGCGACGGCTAGGTCCGGACGGTTTAGGTCAAGCCGCTGGCGGAGCGTGGCAGCGGGAGCGCGCTGGGAAACAGGGATGCGGCGGCGAGTTCGGGCATGGCGGGGTCTGCTATACGTCCAGTAGGCGGCAACGAGCAGGACGACCGGTCAATTGCTGATGTGCTAGCGTTATTTTGAAAAAGAGAAAATGACTATGACTATCCTCACGAAATCAAGGGTGGATGATTGTATACTTTTTTTTAGAAAAGGAGGATGACCCCCGGCCTCTGCATCTGGGAGATGCATACGGCCACTTTATTGATTATTCTCGAGGACCTTACAAAGTATTACAACAATGTGCCTGAATCCATCATCTTGGCAACACATGCCGCTACTCCTATCCAAAATGATGAAGGGGTGCTAGCTGGGCCACTACCCAAACCACTCACCTAAGCCTAACATCAAAAGCCGGAAGCCGAAACATATTCGGAAGCCCCAGCCGAGCCACATACCGGGTCTGGGGCACAATCCGGTCAGACGCACTCGTGTGTCGTCGCCGCCATCTTCCACAGGTCCGTCTTCAAATCATATTGAGGCTTCTACCTTGTCTGGCCACTCTGCCATCGACGTCACCATGACGCCAAACAGCAACCTCCTCCTGCGCGAGTCCATCTCCGTGCATCGGACGCCGAGCCTCCACAGCGCCATGTCGCCGATATCCGCCGCCATCGATGTGTGAGATGAAGCACCGCTCCACCATCCCCTCAGCCAGTACTTACTCCAAAACGATGCCCCCAGAAGGGAAAGCGATAAAATGTTGGGGAACGTAGCAGAAATTTAAAATTTTCTATGTATCACCAAGATCAATTTATGGAGTCATCTATCAACAAGAGAGAGGGGAGTGCATCTACATACCCTTGTAGATCGCGAGCGGAAGCGTTCAAGAGAACGGGGTTGATGGAGTCGTACTCGTCGTGATCCAAATCACCGATGATCCTAGCGCCGAACGGACGGCACCTCCGCGTTCAACACACGTACAGAGCGGGAACGTCTCCTCCTTCTTGATCCAGCAAGGGGGGAGGAGAAGTTGATGGAGATCCAGTAGCACGACGGCGTGGTGGTGGAACTAGCGGGATCCCGGCAGGGCTTCGCCAAGCGCAAGCGGGGAGGAAGAGGTGTCACGGGAGGGAGGGAGGCGCCAGGGCTTGGGTGCTGCTCCCATGCGCCTCCCCACTATATATAGGGGTGGAGGGGGCTGGTTTCTTGCCCTCCAAGTCCATTGGGGCGTTGGCAAAGGTGGGGAAAAGAAATCCCATCATTTCCCTTCCCCATCGATTGTTATCCCCTTTTTTTAGGGATCTTGATCTTATCCCTTCGGGATATGATCTTATTCCTTCTAAGGTGGGATCTTGGTGCGCCTTGACCAGGGGTGTGGGGCCTTGCCCCCACTACCCACGTTCATGTGGGTCCCCCATGCAGGTGGGCCCCACTTCGGAACCTTCTAGAACCTTCCCGGTACAATACCGAAAAATCTCGAACATTTTCCGGTGGCCAAAATAGTACTTCCCATATATAAATCTTTACCTCCGGACCATTCCGGAACTCCTCGTGACGTCCGGGATCTCATCCGGGACTCCGAACAACTTTCGGTTAACCGCATACTAATATCTCTACAACTCTAGCGTCACCGAACCTTAAGTGTGTAGACCCTACGGGTTCGGGAAACATGCAGACATGACCGAGATGACTCTCCGGTCAATAACCAACAGCGGGATCTGGATACCCATGTTGGCTCCCACATGTTCCATGATGATCTCATCGGATGAACCACGATGTCGGGGATTCAATCAATCCCGTATACAATTCCCTTTGTCAATCGGTACGTTACTTGCCCGAGATTCGATCGTCGGTATCCCAATACCATGTTCAATCCTGTTACCGGCAAGTCATTTTACTCGTACCGTAACGCATGATCCCGTGGCTAACTCCTTAGTCACATTGAGCTCATTATGATGATGCATTACCGAGTGGGCCTAGAGATACCTCTCCGTCTTACGGAGTGACAAATCCCAGTCTCGATTCGTGCCAACCCAACAGACACTTTCGGAGATACCTGTAGTGCACCTTTATAGCCACCCAGTTACGTTGTGACGTTTGGTACACCCAAAGCATTCCTACGGTATCCGGGAGTTGCACAATCTCATGGTCTAAGGAAATGATACTTGACATTACAAAAGCTCTAGCAAACGAACTACACGATCTTGTGCTATGCTTAGGATTGGGTCTTGTCCATCACATCATTCTCCTAATGATGTGATCCCGTTATCAATGACATCCAATGCCCATGGTTAGGAAACCATAACTATCTATTGATCAACGAGCTAGTCAACTAGAGGCTTACTAGGGACATGTTGTGGTCTATGTATTCACACATGTATTACGGTTTCCAGTTAATACAATTATAGCATGAACAACAGACAATTATCATGAACAAGGAAATACAATAATAACCATTTTATTATTGCCTCTAGGGCATATTTCCAACATAAAACGCCATCATCGTCCGATCCGGAAGACCCAGATCTAGGGTTTCCCCCGGAGCATCCTGAGCCTGATGACGCAGACTGCAACAACGATGCCTCGGCAAGGGAACGACATCTGAGACGCCTTCATCGTCCGCCATGACCGTAGTCGGCGCGATTTTCATCGGCAGTTGCTCCACCAGACGTGCGCCGCCGACATCGCTGGTCCCTTCAACCGGAGCAAACTCCAAAACAATGCCCTAAAGAGGGACTACGACGCAAAAGCACCGCCATCGCTCGATCCCAAGGAGATCTAGGGTTTCCCCCGTAGTTGCCCGCGCTGTCAAGGGCCAGACAAGGGTAGAATCCCGCGGATCTGCCCAGCTGCCGACGAGTCGCACCCACCACCGTGCCGACGGCCGACCAACGATCAATCCGGCCGCGCCGCCGCGAACCGATCCGGTCACGCCGCCGCCGTCCCTGGCGGCCGCGACGCGCCAGATCGCAAGGCCTCCTGCCGCAGGGAATCGACGTCGCCGAGGCGCCGCCACCACCCGCCGTGGCGACCGACCCGCCGAGACGCTCCGGCCCGGCGGCGCCGGCCCGCGCCAGCCCCACCTGAGCGAGAGGGCCCGAGTCCCCGCCGCCGCCGGCGACGGCTAGGCTTCGCCTGGCCGCGCTCTTGGGCGGCGGCAAGGGAGGAGGAGGAGGAGTGGGGGAGGTTCGGTGGCGATGGGATCTGGGGCCTCCCGGTCGCCCACACGGGGGGCGGCTCGGGAGGGACCCATCTTTTTCTTGAGACATTGCTAGCCCCCATCTAACAGTACATAAGGGTACCATAAAAAGGCTCATCAATCAAAGTTGACACAAGGGAATTGATTTATTTCATCTGGTTGTGTACAGCCACCGCGGCAGCCGCCTCCCGTGCGTGACACGCGTCACTTGGGTTGCACGCACTTCTCGCTCTTCCTCTATCACTAGTAGAAAACACAGGACTTTCGTTCGGGCCTGGCCAGCCCATTAGTCCCGGTTCCGCACGAGCCGGGACCCATGGGGTTTATTAGTCCCGGTTCGTGAGCCCACGGGGCCGGCCGGGCCACGTGGGCCACTGGTCCCGGTTCGTCTCGACCTTTTGGTCCTGGTTCAACGCACGAACCGGGACCAATGCGCCTCGCCCCTGGCCCATGACCATTAGTCCCGGTTTGTGCCACAAACCCCGGTTTGTGCCACAAACCGGGACTAAAGGGTTGAGTTCAGTACACACCATTCAAAGCGACGTCATCAATTTCCAACACATTCTGACATCATTTGCTGTTTTTCAGTCATTTACCGATTTGTTTAGAGAGCTAAATGAACGTGAAATTGAAAATCGCTACAAAATGAACTCTGATAATGTTGAAACTTGGCATGGTATCATCATTTCACCCAAATAGCATGTGCAAGAGAGTAGAGAGGGTTACGGCAAAAACTGGACGCACTTCGTGTACAAACTGGACAATCTCTTTCGGAGTATCAGGGCTTCGGACGAGAACTCTTCTGTTAGTCAGAAAGGATTAGTAAATGCATGAAAAATAACAAATGAAGTCAGAAAGGATTGAAAAATGATGATGTTGCTTTGAATGGTGCATTGTTGAACACACAAAAAGTCAGGAGCTCAAATAAGTTTAAAAAAATGAAATCCCTTTGTAACAGACGAGTTTCCGTATGAAATCCAGATACTTTGAAAGAGATTGTCCGTTTGGTACACGAAGTGCATCCAGTTTTTTCGGTAACCCTCTCAACTTTCTTGCACATGCTATGTGGATGAAATGATGATACCATGCCAACTTTCAACCTTTTCAGAGTTCATTTGAAATGCTTTTCAATTTTAGGGTCTTATAGCTCAAAATAATTAGTAAATGCATGAAAAATAACAAATGAAGTCAGAAAGGATTGAAAAATGATGATGTTGCTTTGAATGGTGCATTTTGAACACACAAAAAGTCAGGAGTTCAAATAAGTTTTAAAAAATGAAATCCCTTTGTAAAAGACGAGTTTCCGTATGCAATCCTGATACTTTGAAAGAGATTGTCCGTTTTGTACACGAAGTGCATCCAGTTTTTGCAATAACCCTCTCAACTCTCTTGCACATGCTATGTGGATAAAATGATGATACCATGCCAACTTTCAACCCTTTCAGAGTTCATTTGAAATGCTTTTCAATTTTATGGTCTTATAGCTCAAAATAATTAGGAAATGCATGAAAAATAACAAATGAAGTCAGCAAGGATTGAAAAATGATGATGTGGCTTTGAATGGTGCATTTTGAACACACAAAAAGTCAGGAGTTCAAATAAGTTTTAAAAAATGAAATCCCTTTGTAACAAACAAGTTTCCGTATGAAATCCTGATACTTTGAAAGAGATTGCCCGTTTTGTACACAAAGTGCATCCAGTTTTTGCCGTAACCCTCTCAACTTTCTTGCACATACTATGTGGATGAAATGATGATACCATGCCAACTTTCAACCTTTTCAGAGTTCATTTGAAATGCTTTTCAATTTTAGGGTCTTATAGCTCAAAATAATTAGTAAATGCATGAAAAATAAAAAATAAAATAAATAAGTAATTAGAAAGAAAATAATATAAACTTTATTAAAATATATAAGCAGAAACGAAATAAAATAATTTTTAATAAAATTTATGAAACTAAAATTAACAAAGTATTTTCTGTTCAAAACATTATAAGAAACCTCTAGTATTATTGAAACTAAAATCATATAAAATTGATGCAACTAAAATTATCGAAGTATTTTCTGTTCAAAATCATTAAAAGCAAAAAGAATTTTCGTAAAGAACTTTTTTTGATAGAAACTTTAATAGCAAAAAGAATTATCATAAAGTAAAATAAATAAGTAATTAGAAACAAAATAAAATAAAATAAATAAGTTTTTTGTTGTAAGTAGAAACAAAACAAAATAAATAAAGCAAAAAAAGAAAATAAAAAACTGGCAAAAAATAAAAAATATGCCACCTACTGGGCCACAACGGCGTGAATACGACTAGAAACCTATCCATGGGCCAGGATTCAGGCCCGCAGGAGGCCCAGTAGGCCCACAGGCACATAGTGACAGATTAGGCCCGAAAGCCTGCAGTTGAGAGGAGCTCGAGAGGGTGGGCGCAACAGCGCTTAGAAACCACTCTCGAGCACTCTCAACTAGCGAGGTGGGACTAAACTTTTGGCCGCGACGCGGGCAGCAAGAGGCCTTTTGTCCCGGTTGGTGCCACCAACCGGGACTAAAGGGGTGCATTGGTACCGGTTCGTGGGACCAACCGGGACCAATGCCCCCCTTTAGTCCCGGTTGGTGCCACCAACTGGGACCAAAGGTCGCATTCCTCCCAGTTGCTGTCACGAACCGGGACCAATGCTCCGTCTATATATACAACACTTGTGATTTTTTTTTTCAGTTCTTCGATCCCGCCCCGACGACGCCGCCAGGCTGCCCCTCTGTGCCTCGCCGTCGCCGTCGTCGCCCTGCCTCCGACGCCGCCCCGCGCCGCCCAAACGCAGTCCCGCGCCGCCCAGACGCCGTCGCCGCCCCGCGACCCTGCCTCCTCGTCGCCCGTCGCCGCGCCCCTCACCGTCGCCGTCGCCGCCCCCTGCCTCCTCGTCGCCCGTGGTCGCGCCCCTCACCATCGCCCCCGTGCCCTGCCTCCTCGTCGATCGCCTCCCCTTTGTGAGCTCATATGAATTTTCCTAATTTAGATGTTCATAGATTTTTTTTCATAGATTTTTTTGTTCATAGATTTTTTTCTGTTAGAATATGCAAATGTTAGAATTTTTTCTGTTCATAGATTTTTTGTGATATTATTGTTGAATATGCAAATATTTGTGTGTTCATATATATGCAAAGAATATGTCAATTTTTTCTGAGAATTTTTATAAATTTTTTCTGTTGTAATTTTGTTCATAGAATTTTTATCTTGTTCATAGAATTTTTATGATTTTTTTCTGTTGTAATTTTGTTCATAGAATAAGAAGAGAAAGTGTTTAATAGAATTAGTTAGAAAAATAATAGAACTAGTTAAACTAGTTTATTTTTAGTAGGAACTACTTTATTTTATATATTTATAGTAAGTGCTTAGTAGTTGAACTAGTTGATTAATTAATAAAACTACTTTATTAAATTTTACTATATATAGAAGTAGTTTATTTTTAGTAAGAACTACTTTATTTTATTTATTTATAGTAAGTGCTTAGTAGTTGAACTAGTTGAGTAATTAATAAAACTACTTTATTTTATTTATAGTAAGTGCTTAATTAGTAGTTGAACTAGTTGATTTAACAAAACTAATTTATTTTACTATAGAAGTAGTTTATTTTTAGCAAGGAAATTAATAGAAATAGTTTGTTTTTTTAGTTAAAGCCATTATTCCCGCATCGACGTCGACGATGCCTATCCCGCATCCTCGTCGTCGACTCGGCGGAGGAGGCCGGCTTGATCAGAGGGGCCATGTCCGGGACTGGGCTCCGCCGGGCTGGTTTTGGGAGGTGCTACCTTCCGGTGGGCGTAGGTTGGTGAGGAGCCAGCCCGTCGTTGACCCGATCCTTGTTTGGTGGCGGTCGCGTGGGCCAGTGACGGTGCCGAGGCTTCCGGACACCGCGGAGGTGGTACGTCACCGTGTCAGCGAGGAGGACCAGCACGTCCGTCGCTACATGGTTGCGTTGGAGGGCAGGTTCGACAATACCTGGCAGGTTCTTCAGGGATCTCACTGGAGCTATGATCCTGTGATGGTTCCGTCCTTTGGGTGTCCACAGCCCGTGCCGATATCCGTCGGGCGCTACAGTTCTAGCTGTACTAGCGATGCTATATGTATGATAGTATTCGAGGTGTATTAGTGATAATATTCGACGATGTACGGACGCATGGAGATGATGTAGTTTTGCTTATAATTGAATGCATCCTAATTTGAATACTACTTTATTTTGTGATTTGATTTTGCTTATTAAATGCTCAAAGTGGAAAACTACTCCTACTTTGAATGCTAAAATTGGAGAGCACTATGCAAGGCGTATGCATATGATTAGTTGATAGCTTATAGAGTTTTTGTTTTCGCGGAAATCTAGGAGCCCCCGGCCCCTCCATCATCCCCGCCGTCGTCCCCGTCACCGCCCCCTCCGACATCGAGCTGAGACTAGCCAAATCCTCTTTTAGAAAGATAATTAAACGATATTTCGGGTTGACTGTAAGTCTGTCGAGTGTCCACCATATATGAGAGGACGAAGAATCCCGACTATTGTCGTGGGGGTAGCTTCTCCTTCGTTCCCGTGTACTAGACAATTTGGTGTAATGCACTCGAGAACGAAAGGAGGAGCTACCATCACCGACGGTCGCAAATGTCAGAGAGGAATCAGTGAGGGAGAGTTCCACCATATATATATGAGAGGACGAAGAATCCCGACTGTTGTCGTGGGGTCGCTTCTCCTTTGTTCCCGTGTGCTAGACATTTTGGTGTAATGCACTCGGGGACAAATGGAGGAGCGACCATCACCAACGGTCGAATGTATACACCACGTGAGCTGAGAATTTTCAAGAAAAGACTCGACAAACCGATAGTCAACCCGTGATGAATAATAATGATCTAAATTAGGTTTTTTATACATATATTTAATTGTAGACGTTTAATATTTGAATTATGAACCTAGGAAATGTCGTACTCGGACTACGAAAGTCTCCCGGGGGAGTGCGACTGGTGCCACGACGACCGAGGTCAGTGCGACAGGCCTCACCTGGACGAAGATCGGCCCTTCAGTATTAAGCTGGAGGAGACCTTCGATGTTGAAACGGTACGCAACGACGACAAGTGTTATTCTTTCGTAATTAAGCACGACTTCAACTATTTCAACGTGTACTTTTCATCTTTTACAATTCGGCTAGCTTATCCCATGCCATGCAAGGCGCTACGTCTTGGAGAGGATGGGTTTTGAAGACCATGAAAGTATGAAAACAAAGAAAATTCACCTAAGGACCCATCATGATATAGATTTTGAAGTAAATCTGTATAATTCTGAGAGCGTAACCCATTTTGGTTGCAAAAATTAGGAAGCATTTTGCAAGATGTATGATTTTGATGAGGGTATGCTTGTCACCATGGATCTTGGTGATCCTGACATCGAGCAAGACAATATGGACATTTGGGTCCTTGTTGATACGCCTCCAATTCTACCGCTATGTGAGTTTTTCAAACATAGTTATTAGCTAATTTATATTGTTCATTTCAAAATAGTTGACAGCTTATTTTTATTGACAGCTTATTTGGATTGTTCAAACAATGTGCGGAATATGGTAGACAGAACCTACTACACCGATGGCTCTGAGTTAACTTATAAGGAGAAAACTCATCTGGTCGGATTTTGTACTGATCTTGAGAATTACAATATCTATTGTAAAACTCCTCCACATTATGGTCAATACGTGCCACTAGTGCACGTGTTGAACTACGGTAACTACTATGGAGATACCCTGGTAAGATTTCTTACTATTACGACATCCGTGCATCTTTTGCATACTTCTAAAACTAGTACATCATTGCTAACTATGAAGTTATTACTATGTTTTTCAACAGATAATCCCAGAGGATTGTGTGCCTCATTTGATGTATCAGAATGGTAGGCTTGATGTTTTGAACATACAACCAGGTCATCCTGCGAATCTCAACTGTCCACACCGGATTTCTAAAAGAAGTGGAGACATGCAAATTAAAGAATGGAAAAAATGTATGGACAGTCGCAAGGAGGTTCTTGGAAGCAAAAGGAAGCGAAGCCCAAGAATTGGAGACAGGATGATCTCCATTCTCCATAATGGAGAGTCAGGGTCTATATTGTTTTATGCTATTTTACCTTAAAGAGGGTATTTCGGTCCTACCTAATACTGATGATCATGTGCTAAGAACAATTAAGTAGGGTTGGTTCAATGACTATGAGGACGATGATCGTATGACTTGATATTAATAACGAGTAGAAGTTGTATGATGATGATTAGTAGGACTTGTTATTATATATGATGATGCATGATGCGCGCATGAAAAGTTATTATATATCAGCGGGTGAAATGAACATGGATTGGATTGAAGTGACATGCATGTGGTGCATTTCGAAAGTAGTACAATCCAAACTTGATCAAGTTAGGATTAGTATTACTTTCGACATGCACCACATGTTGTCTTCACTTCAATCTAAGCCATGTTTAGGCATAGCAGTACGTAGCGTTGGTAAACCAAGCACGGAGATATAAGAGAGGACAATTCTCTCTAATAGCTACCTAATAATAACCTAAGTTAACCCCAAAACCCCTAAATCAGCCCCTTTCAAAAAAAACAAAAACCTCAGCTCCAGCCAGATGCTGACGCGTGGATGCCTATTGGTCCCGGTTGGTGTCATCAACCGGGACCAAAGCCCCCCTGCCTAGGCTGGCCGCAGCGGTCACGTGGAGGACCTTCTGTCCCGGTTCATGTAAGAACCGGAACTAAAGGCTAAGGCATTAGTAACGACCTTTTAGTCCCGGTTTACAAACCGGGACAGAAGGCCCTCATGAATCGGGACAATAGGCCCTTTTTCTACTAGTGTATTCCTTATCTTGAATACCAACCATCCCAGGTTCTTTGTCACCACACGACGCGCCGCAGCTAACGACACGAGGCTGACGGAAGCCGCCGCCCACTGGGATTGTGCCTGCAAGGAACTGCCACAAACGGTCGTGTGAGCTCCGTGGATCAAATCCGCCATGGCCACCGTTTGGTGCTACAAAATGAGGTTGCTGCGAGCGAAGGATGGCCGGTGACACTGGAAGTCGACTGCTCGGGTGCTGCAAGGCCGGAGGTCGCCGTTGTGGTTCACCGCTCTGCTGCCAACGGTACTTGCAGGCCGCCGTGGGGCACTAGCTGCTGAAGGTGCAAACCACCGCCAGGATGCTACGTAAGGGCGGGGGCCGGCATGGGGTGTTGCTGCTGATGTTGCCACTCATTAGACCGCCGGTGCTGTAGGTCGGGTGCTCCAAGAGCTACTCGCTGGCTGGGACACGCCAATGCTGCGAAGCTGCTCACCGGGGCGCCGGATGCCGGTATGATGCAATGACACTGCCACGACACCGGTGATGCTATGAGGAGAGGTGGGATGTTTTGAGGTGTGCTTTTTCAACGGCCGTGGTAATGCTTCGATGAACACGTACAACACATTGCCACAACAATGAGGGTGGTTTCGATGGCGTCGACGGTCACAAAGATGCTTCAACGAGCGCGCAATGCTTGAGGCATGTCTTGGCGGCGTTGACGGTCACGGCGATGCTGCGAGGCGTGCTTCAATGACCGTGGTGATGATTTGACGACCACTGCGATGAGGCGTGTCTCAACGGCGTCGACGGTCGCGACCATGCTCCAAGGCACACTTCAATGATTGTGCTGATGCTTGAGTGACCATAGCACCTTGCCTCGGCATCGATGGTCGCGGCGATGCTGCGAGGCGTGCTTCAACGACCGGAACGATGCTTTGACGACCACGACGACGAGGGGGTTTTCGATGGCGTCGACACCGCGGCGATGCTGTGAGGCGTGCTTCAATGACCGTGGCGATGCTTTTGATAACCAAGGCGATGAGGCGTGTCTCGACGGCATCAACATTCGCGACCATGCTGTAAGGCCTACCTCAATGGTTGTGGTGATGCTTGGGTGACCACAACACATTGCGTCAAAGACGAGGGGTTTCGACGATATCAACATTAACGACCATGCTGTAAGGTGTGCCTCAATGGTTGTGGTGATGCTTGGGTGACCACAACACATTGCCTCAAAGACGAGGGGTTTCGACGGTATCAACATTCACGACCATGTTGTAAGGTGTGCCTCAATGGTTGTGGTGATGCTTGGGTGACCACAACACATTGCCTCAAAGACGAGGGGTTTCGACTGCATCAACATTCGCGACCATGCTGTAAGGTGTGCCTCAATGGTTGTGGTGATGCTTGGGTGACCACAACACATTGCCTCAAAGACGAGGGGTTTCTACGGTCGCGATGATGCTGCTAGGCATGCTACAACGACCGCGGTGATGCTTTGACGACCATGAAGACGAGGCATGTCTCGACAGCGTCGACAGCCGCGGCGATGCTGTGAGGCATGCTTCAATGATCGTGGCTATGCTTTGACAACCACGACGATGAGGCGTGTCTCGATGGTGTCAACGGTCTCGACCATGCTGCAAGGCATGCTTCAATTGTTGTGGTGATGCTTCAGTGACCACGACACATTGCCTCAACGATGAGGGTAGAAGAAGTTGTACCGGGTTCAACGACCGCGGAGATGCTTTGACGACCACGACATCGATGGTCGTGGCGATGTTTGCAAGGCGTGTTTCAATGATTGCGATGATGTTTTGACCACCATGACGATGTGGCGTGTCTTGACGGTGTCGACCGCCGCAACCATGCTGCGAGACATGCTTCAATGACCACAACACATTGCCTCAACAATGAGGGGTGTCGCGGCGGCGCCGACGGCTGTGGACGGCTGTGACAATGCTTCCACAACAACGAGGACGTGGACGGCCGCGGCGATGCGTCAACACGTGGTTAAACGGCCGCGGCAATTCTTCAACGGGCAGGAGGATGAGGCGTGTTGCGCTTGATGCTGCGGCGATGCCGTGAGGCGCTCTTCAACAGCCGTGGTGGTGCTTCGACAGCCACGATAACGAGACGTGCTTTGATGGCCATTGCAATGCCTTGAGGCATGCTTGGACGGGTGCGATGCTACTCCAAGTCGTGCTACATGGGGCATAAGTTGATCCGCTGTTGTAAAAGATGTGAAGAGGATCATCACTCGCACACATGTAGAAAAGGACGAGGAGTCTGTGTGCTAGAAAATCAGAGGGTCACACGCACCCCCATATCAGGCGGATGATTTTTTGGCCTCTACAGCCGGATGCCGCCTAGCACGGCCCTTGACAAAACCAAACATGTATATATAAACCAGAGCCTAGAAATTAAGGATATACATAATGGTTCTCGCAAAAAAAAGAGGTAAGCGTGTTGGATTTCTAGAGTTGGTGTGGGGGGGGGGGGGGGGGGCATTGGCCCCCTTTTACCCTAGGGAAGATGTTAAATTGTATCTAACATCTAACATGTATATGTTCAGGGTGTGTTTGGTTGCAGTCATGGACTGAATGTCAAGGGTCTGACCCGTTCCGAGCCCTCGTTCTCGTGTTTAGTAGCTACCTAGGAATAGCCACACAATTCCGTCTGATTCCTTCGAAGGTCACACGAGGGGTTTATCCAGGTTCGGACCTCCGGAGAGTAATACTCTACATCCTGATGGTTTTGATGATGCATAATAAAAGGATACCTCATGCGAGGGGTTGCAATGGTGTATGAGATTGCTACCGACAGTTCTCCTATATGAGGATAGATGATCACGGAGTACCCTAGACTTCCCTTTATATAGACCTGAGAGGTCTAGGATTTTTACACGTCAGATGCAATCTATGGTGCGGCCACCCTCTAGTCTTGGGCATCAAGAAGGTCATCTTGCCTCCTAGGTTTTGCACTGTGTCCTGGGCCTTGTTGGGCCTATTGGGCCCCATTGTGGTTGATGAGGCCGGGTTCTTGTGCGCCAGCCGACTTCGTCAGTAGCCCCCGAACGTGGCGGAGGTCGCAGCGAGGGTTGCAAGACCTCCGGTGGGCTCCTTCGTTGTCTTGTCTCCCTGAGGCCCGGCCGTGACGTTGTCGTCTTGATAGCTTGTGGGAGTCTTGACGCCTGCCCCTTGGGGGACGTCGTGAGTGGTCTGTCATTATTTATTGGATGGAATCAAAATTTCTTACCCCAGAGCGTACGGATGGAGTAGTTACACGAAACCCAGCTGCAGCAATTCACTAACCAATCAGGGCGGGCAGGTTGGACTTTCTGCTGCTCCCTCTCATGCTTCTTTCTGTTGCCATGGGAATCGACGCGCAAGCCAAGCCAGGTGCCCACCCCCCATGCCAAGATTCCCCATCACTTGGCATCGCATGAGCAAACAAATGCCACTGGATGGATGTGGGAAATTGTTAATCTTCCACGCTCGTTGCGCCGCCTCACGCTAACGACAGTATTATCCCTGACCTGATCCTCTTTCAGTAGAGTATACACTTTGTACGCGGGTTGACGGGGCGCGGTGCTTTCTTTAGTTGAGCCGGCCGGGTTCAGCGATGGACCGATCGCCTTGGCCGCGGGAGCGGTGGGTTGCGTGCGGTGCGGATCAGGAGCACGCTCCCCGCTTCCGACGGGCGCCTCCTTCGCCGTTGTCCAGAACACGTACTCCGTGCGTGCGTGGCCATGGCCGGCGGATGGAGCGGTGTGCTGGTTGCACGTGCGGATAAGGAACACACATCGTCATCCTCGACCCGGCCTGGACTGGACCTGGACGGACGCCTATCTTCTCACCAATGCAACGCCATGCACCGTCAGTTCGTTATACGTACGAAGCACGTTTTGCTTGTGGTTCTGGAGCTCAGATGAAGTCCCGACGTACTCTCTCTGTAAACTAATATAAGAGCATTTGGATCACTAAACTAGTAATCTAAATGCTTTTATATTAATTTACGGAAGGAGTACATACGTATGAATATGCCGCGCAAACAAAAAACGTACGTACTACCTACGTACGAGGTGTACCGATCTGGGGCAAACCTACTTTACTTTGCGCCTTTGGGCACGGTCCCATCGGCGCCATCGACTCGCTCGACGCGTCTCGGGGAAGACCCTGCACGTAAATCTGAGAACGGTTGGGGAACTGAACTAAACCTCAACTGAACCCGCATGATCAATTTGGGCAAACCGAAACTAAACCATCCCCAGGTTTACCTGCACGTACGTCAACTCGTTGGACCAACTTCAAATGACTACTGAATCAGCGGAATGTACACAGCAGTAAACTTGGCTTGCTACGGTAATAGGCACAATTTGTCCATGCCGACGACGAAGACAATGACATGACACGCACGCTCGCCTCGCCGCCGACGACAACGGCATGCACATGCACGCTGCCTCCAGAGCGTAAGGCACCCCCGGTCATCTCCCCTCCCTCGCCGGAGCCGAGCAAAACTTGTTGTAGTATACAGTCGAAAAGTCGTCGTGCTAAGACCCCATAAAACTGGCGCACCAGATCAACAACTGCCGTCAATGAAGAGACACTTGGACCGGAAAGATCCAACCTGAAGAGCACAAATGTAGATGAACGAAGACCGGATCCGAGAAAATCCACCAAAGACAACCACCCACTGAAACCTGCAAGATCCACCAGAGACACACCTCCAGGCCCCCTCCGACGATGCTAGACGCATCATCAAGACGGGGCTATGCGAGAAGAACCTTATTCCATCTTCAAAGAGCCGCCACCATCTTGTCTTTCTGAGCAGGACACAAAACCTAACAAAAACTCATTGAAAAATCTAAAAACGGAGCCCCTCCCACCAGCATGTGTTGGGATCCACCATGCCTCCATGATCCAAAGGGCACAGGAGACGTTGCATATCGGTAGTGCTGCCAACAGGAGGCATGAACCCTAGTTGTTGTTCGCTTCGGAGAGACGAAGGAGCGGTGGCGGATGTTATTTATCAACAAAGTTAACAAGCAGAAGAGAAATGATCAAGTTTATGTGCGCAGAATTAGTACTCTATTTCAGGGGATATGCGGCATTAAGCTTGAAATTATTCACCTGGACCTAATTAAATTGACACAACAAAAAATATAGTAGCAATAGCACTTGACCGGGAAATAAACTGAAAGCGCCACATCGCATGGATATTTTTATCGGTGTCGACGTATCAAAAGAAAAGCCATAACATAAAAATGATTAAAAATAAGAGATTTTTTTTCACTTTAACAAGGGAGATTTTTCTTTTGCCGAAAGAATCAGATCTATTATAAAAGTTCATCGGAAGTACAAAGCGGCTCAAACATAAAAAATTACATCGAGATTCTAAGACCACCTAATAACCACTACTGACGCCAAAACAAGTCGCCGACGCGCCCCTGTCGCCGCTCCCCCTACCGGAGTCGGCTTGACCTTATTGATTACAGTCGGGAGGTCTTCGTGCGCGTGGCCCTAAGGACCAGCGGCCTGGAGCCGCAGTTATCGTCGTTGAACTGTTGCATAGATCTCAAGCACCTGACACCAAATTTTGCCACTAGACGAGAAACCCTAACCTCAGCGCTCCAAGGAGACGATAGGAATTTACGTCGGAGCTACGTCAAATACGTCCAAAAGGAGGATCAAAGCCCGACATCCGCCTGAGTGCCGCACCTGCAAGGACTAAAAACCCTGACCTAAACAACTCACTGGAGCGGAGGCATCGGGATTCTCCTCCTCCTCATCGGCCGCTAGAGCGGCAGACAGAGAAGAGGCGAATCCACGGCCTGCAAGGAGACGGACCGGATTTCGGCGGACCATTCACGCGCATGTCGCATGTACGCGCCGCCTCGCCTCGCCACGCCACGGCCCGGCCAGGCCAGGCCAGGCGAGCGAGCGCGCGCGTGGTTTTCCCTTTCTCTTCTCACACACCACTTAGAGTGGTGGAGAGAACCCACTATATAAAGAGGTCCAACTCTTCTTCAACTTCCGGGGTGGGACTAAACTTAGCACCACCACCTGCCATTTTACACATGGGCTTTGAGATTTCAGAAATTGCTATGGGCCTAGCCCGTTAATTCTAACAATCCCCCACCAGATCTCAAATACCCATTTAGAGATTTGCCTTCTCTGACCACTTGTTTAATATACCAGTGTTTCAGCAGAGACTGTTAAGTTGAACTTCTGCTTAGAACTTTAAGCTACATCCATTCACAACTTGATAATGGAGTATGCCTTGAATTGCTAGTTTTGTGTGAACAGGTTTCACTCAAAGTCTTAACCAGTACCTGACCGCCAGTAGGCTACCCCGCGGTTTGGAGCTTATACGTCATACTCCCTGGTCTCTTCGTGAGCTTACTAGAGATCACCCAAATCTCATAGACTGCGACGTTTACAGTCAGAACTCATATAGGTGTGTTCTTTCAAGACTGCTCTGTAGGACAGCATCTTTGCTAATTATAGCCAATAGAACCACGTTAAGGCATGTTGCCAACCTGCCTTACAGATCTGAGCCTTACAGCTCTGAGAGTTTTGCATCTTCACTTGAAGACGATCATTAGTTATTACTCTCCTCAGTTAACCAATAGCTTGTTCTTCTCAGATCCTAATTCACGGGATCTCCGATCACAAAGGTTGGGTTACTACTATGGTGTAACATCCATGGGTCTCATACCCATCTCCCTCGATGCAATATCTATCACATTTCGTGATAGTCCCTTTGTAAAGGGACCTGCCAGGTTTTTGTCTGTTTGTTTATACGTAACAGTTATTACTCCGGAGTTTCTCAACTTCCTGACAGACTTCAAACGTCTCTTCACGTGTCTTGATGACTTTGCATTATCTTTAGAATTGTTCACTTTAGCGATAACCGTTTGGTTATCACAATTCATAAGAATAGCCGGTACATGTTTTTCAACAACCGGCAAGTCCATCAAGAGCTCACGCAGCCATTCTGCCTCAACAGTAGCTGTGTCCAAAGCAGTTAATTCTGCTTCCATAGTTGACCTCGTCTATATGGTTTGCTTGCAAGACCTCCATGACACTGCGCCACCACCATGAGTAAATACATACCCACTTGTTGCGTAGAGTACATCAACATCGGAGATCCAATTTGAATCACTATATCCTTCTAGCACAGCAGGATGCCCTGAATAAGTAATTCCGTAACTCATAGTACCTCTCAGATAGCGCAAGACCCTTTCTAGTGCATGCCAATGATCATCACCCGGGTTGGACATGAACCTACTCAGTTTGCTCACAGCAAAAGAGATATCTGGTCTTGTAGCGCTAGCTAAGTACACGAGTGAACCGACAATTTGAGAGTATCTTAATTGATCTCTCGTTTCTTTCTTGTTCTTTCTGAGTTTCGCGCTGGGATCATAAGGTGTTGGAGAAGGCTTGCTATCCATAAAACCGAATCGGTTCAAGACCTTCTCAACATAGTGAGATTGCGTTAATGTAATCCCACTCTCATCCTTAATAAGTTTGATGTTTAGAATTACATCGGCTTCTCCCAGATCTTTCATGTCAAAACTCTTTGATAGAAAAGACTTGACCTCATTAATTGCATTAATGTTTGTACCAAAGATCAGTATGTCGTCCACATACAAACATAATATGACACTATTGCCCCCATCATGGTGATAGTAAACACACCTATCAGCCTCGTTAATGACAAATCCTGCAGAAGTCAGAGTTCTTTCAAACTTCTCATGCCATTGCTTAGGTGCCTGTTTCAGACCATACAAAGATTTTAACAACTTGCACACCTTTCTCTCTTCACCCTTTACCACAAACCCGTCAGGCTGATCCATATAGATCTCCTCTTCCAACTCTCCATTGAGAAAAGCTGTCTTTACATCCATTTGATGAATGATAAGACCATAAGAGGCAGCCAAGGAAAGTAACACTCGAATGGTGGTCATTCTAGCAATGGGTGAATAGGTGTCAAAGTAATCTTCGCCTTCTTTTTGAGTGTAGCCCTTGGCCACTAGCCGCGCCTTGTACTTATCAATAGTACCATCAGGCTTTAGCTTCTTTTTGAACACCCACTTACAGCCCACAGGTTTACAACCATATGGTCTATCAGTTAGTTCCCAAGTTCCATTAGAAAGAATTGAGTCCATCTCATTATGAACAGCTTCTTTCCAATCATCTACATCCGGAGATGCATATGCTTCTGCAATCGTCTTGGGTGTGTCGTCCACAAGGTATACAATGAAATCATCACCAAAGGATTTTGCAATCATTTGTCTCCTGTTCCTTATAGGAACTTCATTGTTATCCTTCTCAAGGACTTCCTCATGTGATTGTTTGAAATATTCATCAGTTGTACTAGATTCATGAATTATCTCAGAAGAAAATCTAGCAATGCTATGCATATCTTTCATAGGAAATATGTTCTCAAAAAATGTTGCATCACGAGATTCCATTATAGTATCAACATGCATATCAGGTACTTCAGATTTTACCACTAAAAACCAATAAGCAATGCTCCGTTGAGCATACCCTAGAAAGACACAATCCACTGTCTTTGGTCCAAGTTTGCGTTTCTTAGGAATAGGAATATTGACCTTTGCCAAACATCCCCAAGTGCGCAAATAAGAAAGTGATGGTTTTCTCCCAACCCACTCCTCATAAGGGGTTTTCTCCTTATTATTGTTGGGAACTCTATTCAGGACATGACATGAAGTCAATAGAGCCTCCCCCCACCATGCCTTACATAAACCAGCAGTGTCTAACATGGCATTCACCAAGTCAGTCAATGTGCGGTTTTTCCTCTCGGCCACTCCATTTGATTGAGATGAATAGGGAGGCGTCCTCTCATGAATAATACCATGTTCCTCACAAAATTCATCAAAAACTTTGGGAAAATACTCTCCACCACGATCGGACCTAAGGCACTTGATCTTTCTTTCTAGTTGATTTTCAACTTCAGCTTTATAGATTTTAAAGTAGTCTAATGCTTCATCTTTAGTTTGCAACAAATAAACATAGCAAAATCTAGTCGCATCATCAATCAAAGTCATGAAATATCTCTTTCCACCTTTTGTCAACACACCATTCATCTCACAAAGATCAGAATGTATGAGTTCTAGGTGCCAAGTTTCTCTCCTCGGCAGCCTTATGAGGCTGTCGAGGTTGCTTCGATTGCACACAACTATGGCACTTAGAACCTTTGGCAACTGTGAAGTTCAGAATTAAACTCATGCTGGATAGCCGAGACATTAAACCAAAATTAATATGACATAAACGAGAGTGCCAAATACTTGCATCATCATTAACACTAGCACAAATTTGGTTTATTGACTTATTGCAAAAATCTGAAAGGAAAAAAGCGGAACAAGCCTCCGCACTCATAGCCTTTTCCTATAAATTGTCCAAATCTTGACACGATTACTTTATTGGACTCTAAAACTACCTTAAATCCATCTCGACATAGAAGGGAGCCGCTAACTAGATTCTTGTTCATAGTAGGGACATGCTGCACGTTCCTTAGTTGCACGATCTTTCCCGAAGTAAACTTCAGATCCACCGTGCCAATGCCACGAACAGAAGCATGTGACCCATTCCCCATTAGGACGGAAGAATCCCTTGCGACCTGATAAGAAGTAAACAGGGAGATGTCAGCACACACATGAACGTTAGCACCTGAATCAATCCACCACAAAGATGATTGAAATACTGAAAGCACAATAGGTAAATTACCATACCCATCAGTATTGCTAGCGGTCACCATGTTGACAGTCTTGGAGCTTGTTTTCCCTCTGCGGTCTGCACGTTCAGGGCATTCCTTGGAAAAGTGTCCGGGCTTCCCACAGGCGTAGCACTCTAGTTCAGCCTTGTTGAACTTCTTCTCGAAGGTAGTAGTCTTGGTAGGCTTGTTGAAAACAGGTTTGTTCTTCCCTTTGTTCTTGTTCTGTGGGTACCTCTGCACCATGTTAGCAGTAGGCTGAACCTCACCTCCTTTTTCAGTAGTATCTTTAGCCCGAGCTTTTTCTTCAACATCAAGAGATGCAATCAGATTTTCAACTGATATCGCCTGTCTCTTATGCTTCAGAGTTGTGGCGAAATTCTTCCATGAAGGAGGCAACTTTGCAATCATGCACCCAGCCACGAATTTGTCGGGTAGAACACATTTAAGGAGTTCAAGTTCCTTCACAATGCACTGTATCTCATGAGCTTGTTCAACCACAGAACGGTTATTCACCATCTTGTAGTCATGAAAACTCTCCATGATGTACAGTTCACTGCCTGCATCTGTTGCACCGAATTTTGCATTCACTGCATCCCACAGAATCTTTCCGTCATTTATGTGCATGTACACATCACATAGACGGTCAGCAAGAACACTCAGAATGCATCCCACAAACATAGTATTGGCTTCCTGGAATTTTCTCCGATCTTCGTCAGTCATTCCCTCTGGAGCACCAACACTAGCGTGGAAAACTTCTAGAGCAGTAAGCCAGAGCGTGGTCTTCACCTGCCACCTCTTAAAGTGCACACCGGTAAACTTATCCGGCCTCAGTGCATCAGCGAATCCAGCCATAGTTAACTCAGGAAATTGCCTATAATTAGGTTTTTGGATTGTTGGAATATTAGGCAAGTTCATGATTAATTCCAGTAAATAATTCATGACTAGAAGAGATACTAGCATGCAATAATCTAGCAAACTAGAAGAACAACAAGACATGCATAACAGCAGCAAACACGTAACAATAGCTGTAGAGACAGACATGAACAGAGGATGTTGGACGCATTGATCGTTAGCTATTATGGGTGCGACGGTGTTGATGACGATGTTGGCGACGATCTGCTGCTGACGGCGATGAATACGACGATGAGTAGCACCGCCCGGCTTGGACGGAAGACGACCCGTGATGACGAATTTGAGCAGTCGCGCACAGCGCTTCCCAAAAACCTAATTCGTCCTCTCCCAGTGCAGGATCGCAAAGACGAACGGTTCCAGAGACCTGCTCTCCCACGCGTCGATGCACGCCGGCGTTTGGGATGGAGTAGACTACGACGGCGGCGCAAGTTGTGAGATGAGGCAAAACCCTAGGTGTTTTTCGGTGTGTCTCTGGCCGCAGCCGGTAGCTGTATATATATTAGGACCAGAGGCGGTATTGTGTCGCGATCACAATCCCAAACCGACTCGGTTTCTAATTTGTATACTTATCGGACAAGAAATCAAAAACTTGTCTGCCAAGACATAAAAATAAAACGGCAAAAGGAAGCTGCGCTCCTGCAAGGAGACGACCATTCACGCGCATGTCGCATGTACGCCTCGCCTCGCCTCGCCACGCCACGCCACGCCCCGGCGAGGCGAGCGAGCGCGCGCGTGTGGTTTTCCCTTTCTCTTCTCACACACCACTTACAGTGGTGGAGAGAACCCACTATATAAAGAGGTCCAACTCTTCTTCAACTTCCGGGGTGGGCTAAACTTAGCACCACCACTTGCCATTTTACACATGGGCTTTGAGATTTCAGAAATTGCTATGGGCCTAGCCCATTAATTCTAACAACAACATTATTCGTTGCTTGTCCTAAACAAATATTGCTGGATAGCTCAACTGGTATAAAAACAAAGATAAAATTGATCATGCATGCGTACTTAGCTGCTGTCCATCCGAATTCAATCATTGTTTAGTTTGAAGTTGGAACCATCTAAGAATATATAGCTGTTTAAGAACACTATCCGATGAGAAGTTAACTAATTTGGCATTACTGACAAACTAATATGTATTTTTGTACTACAAAGATCCTATAATTTAATTAGGCAGTTAAGCAAGTGTAGTGCAAGCAGGAGGCATTTCATATCCACCTCGATTATTCTGATGTACACTTGCAACTTCCCAAACATGCTTAAAGCACACTTTGAGTAAGACAAGTCGGCTAAGCATGCATGGCAGTGCTAGTACTATATAACTAGTGTTGAATTCTTGATGAGCTTTAGGCCCATAAATCAAATAACTCATGTTAAATCCAGAGGCTAATTTTTATGATTTCATAATATGGAGGAAAGTTTAGTCTAAATCTGGGAGTGAAAGAAAGTTTGGATTAGTATATAAGGAATTTTGTTGCGCATTTCATTTGAGCATGAAAAGTGAAGTTGTACACGTGCGCTCCTCCTTCGTCGCCCACGTGGCATCGTGTTTCTTACTGGTTGAAATCGGATAATTAATTGCTAATCAAGTATGAGTCATTAACCAACATGTCCTCTCCTCTCGAACTAATTGCCATTCATCTCACTGCTTTGCTCTTTCCGTTCATCTACTTCCCCAACATCATCATGGGTGGCAACGCTAATTCCACGAGGGAGGTTGCTGGTGCCAATGCTGCAGCCGCCACAACTCTGATCTGTTCATTCCTCTTTTATTCGTTCATGTGTTTGTCGTACTTAATGTAATCATAGATATGCGAGTGATATGCTTAGGAAGAGCATCTACAGCCGGGCGTCTCAAACCATCTCTCATATGTCCGCGGACGCACCTGGTGGTGGTCGGACAAGAGAGAGAAGGGAAAACGTGACCCAGCCGAACCCCTCATACCATCCCTATACGTCTGGTTGTCCGCGTACCCTCATATTTAGATACATTAAAACTAAGCACTTTTTCAGCCCTCTAAGGGCATCAGCGCTCCCAGCCGTCAGATCGCCAGTTTGAAGCATTTTTGGCCGTTGGATGAGCTGTGAATCGCTCCTAATCCGGTACTCTTCGCTAATAACGATCGCTAACCATCGCTGGCCGCTGCTCCGGTCGCTTTTTTGGGCTTTACAGGTAAATTGGGCCTACTGGGCCTCTAGCAACCTCCTTATAGACCAACACAGAGCGAATTGACACGGTGCGGAGAAAAGTACGAGAGAAGGAGGCACGACGATGCGGGTCTCCTGTTCCCTATGTACGCCGCCGCCGCCGATCTCCTCTTCCATCTGGGCCGCTGCTGCTCTTGCAGCCGTCGGTTCCACTCATTCGCAGACCCGGCCTGTCCCTCCCGATCCCTCACCTCTTATGACCAAGGGTGAATCATTGGTGTGCTGCCAGCTTGAGCGAGATGCCGCCGATGCGCAAGGAAGATGCGAAGGGGCAGCACTACACTCGCAACCCTATTGAGGTGGTGGCGGCGGACGCCCCTTCATGAAGACGTCCTTGAAGGTAATGGGCAGGCGAGGACAACGGCGTGGTGAAGAACTCCCGCGTCCTGATTCCAGTTCGGTGTCCTGGCTAACGATGCATTTGAGTATTTGACAGCCGGCCGCAGGGAGAAGGTCAAGGCTAAGGTATGTCGCGAAACTCTGCCCTACACACCTAATTCCATTTCACTTCATGACGATGCCACTAACGCCCATTCTGAATTTAACAGCAACCAAGCAGTAGGATTATCCCTCCGGTTCTATCAATTTTTGCAGTCGTTGTGTTCGCGTTGTGTTCGTTGGCCGGTGACCGGTAAGCATTCACGTTTCCCTTCCCCTTTCATTTCAGGTGTTTGATTTTTTGATACAAGGTACTATGGTTGAGCTCCTACTTCACGGTACCAATTTACACGCTAGTCAAGTAACTATTTGTATATACTGTGCATATTCAGTTTCGCATATGGGGATTCTAATGTGGATATTTGATTTTCAGTTCAAGTAATTGGGTTCCTGGTTTTATTGCCATTTATATCTGTGCATACATCCAATTTCTAAGCAGCAGTGGTACACAGTCAAGTCAACCAGAAGGCTTCGATTTTCTGCCCGTCGGCATTAGTCTATAGTGTACTCATGTGCCTGTTTTCTCCCTGCCTGTCTCCTCTATGGCTTTCTGAATCCTGCTGGCATGTAGATGACTTATTTGGCATTCTGGAAGATGTCTCTTGATTCATGTAAGTATTTTTTTTTTATCAAGCTTGCCTGTTAAATTTTCAGATGGCTCTTGATTCATTTCAGATTTCACACATGCTCTAGCTACTCATTAGTCCAAGCTAATTGGTGTTTCATATATGGACCCATGTTGCATGTGGCGTATAGATGAAATCAAACAAGAGGCTCAAAACTATATTCTATTTGTTACAACATTTTTTAATCTCTAATATATTTGTCAACTTATGCAAATTTAGTTCTATGTTTCAAAATATTGCAGAAACTCGAGATGATTATGAGCACGCACGCACACCTTGACGCTGGTTGGTGTGGATTCGTGATGCGGGAGCCTCGTCTTCACAGAGGCGGCAGGTGGGAGAAAGATTGACAAAGTGGTGGTGTCCGGTGGCTGGGAGGATCACGGTGAGCACCCTCCCCCCTCCTCCAATTTTTTGTATGTGCCACAAATTTCTCATGGATGGCTGTGAGATTGTTAATTATGCTTACTTTTGGGTTCACATGAATATTACTCACGGAGAAACTTGGTTCCTTCAGTTGATCACATGGCTGAACAAAATAACATGTGAAGATATTATTTTATTAATGTACATACAACGTATGTTAGTTTCTTTAGAGAAACTAACATGTGAAGATATTTTTTTATAATGTATAGCATATGTCGACTTTGATGATTTGTGCCTATCAAAGATTTTATTCATTTTTCTTTTATGGAAGGAAGCTATTTTCTACACTGTAGCAATATATTCCAAGGTTCTTTTATTATTGTAGATCATATATATGTCGACTTTGCTGATTTGTGCCTACCAAGTGTTAAGATTTTATTCCTTTTCTTTTAGGAAAGGACGTTATTTTCTGTACTGTTTACTCATACAGAAGGGACTTTGCTGATTTGTGCCTATCAACTATCCCTATGCTTTGAATTTATGGAATCAATATGGACACATAATGTTGAGAAGTGGAAGCGCCAAGATTTACAGTTTTGAATATTCTTAGCAGTTGTATATATAGTTGTATATTTTGCAAAAAAATACATGTAGTTTGTATACTTTCATCTGTCTATCAACACTAGCTAGAGCAGGTGATGACTTTAGATAGGAACTGGTCTCCTTGTGCTTCAACAGTAAGTTTTTGTCTACTGCATTCTATTTTATGCTGCTGCAAGTTTTTCAGAGCTGCTGATATATGTCAGTGCATGACATGATAAGGCTTTTCTTAGTAATTCAAGCTCTTTAGTGCTTAGAGAGGTCGTTCGAGGCTGATCGTGTGTCGCCTTCACAGTTCTCTGTGTTTTCGCTAAAACTTCTAGCATATAAGAACACATTTATGATAAGGCTTTGGTGATCTATCTTACAGCTGACATTTGCTATATGTTTAATTGTATATATTTAAATAAATTCCTAGAATGCTACCAGAAAAATAGACGTGCATGGCAGTGTACGGGTGCTCGGGCGTCGACATACTAATAGAGCACAATTTTTTTTGCAAGATGTGATTTCTGGGGAAAATACCACCTATTTTTTGTTTAGTTATACTACCTTAATGATTGATGATGATAATAATAATAATATCTTTCTACATATATGGTATGTGGGCTAATAATGTTTAAATTTATAAGAAGCAAAATTGCTGGGTTACTGCCCTGGTTGGACTTCACTAACATATTCCTACAAAAGAAAAATACTAATTAAGTTACATGTTATATCATAATTCATATACTAATTTGGTTAGAGTAAAATACCTCTAATATAATTCCATCTATCAATAATATTATAGTGCCAAAGTAGACGGGCACAGCAATGCGCGCCTTCAATGATCTAGTACATCTCAAATGTAGGGAGGATATGCGGGCTCGTGGACGCGCCCTGGCGCGCCCAGTCAGTCCGCCACGTTGGAGGCGCCCCACCCGGACCACCTTTTCTCTTTCTTTATTCATTATTTTCTTTATCTCGATCTCTTCATCTCCATCAATCACATGCAAGTGACGGGACATATAAGGAAGAAAATAAGGAGTGTGGCTGCGCGGACGGACAAATAGGGGCTCAAAACGGACACGTTCGGTCACTGACTGGGCGTGTCCGCGGGCGTTTAATGGGTCATATTTGCTATGTCCGGCTGTAGATACTCTAAGTGCTCACATGATTAACTAGTAATATGGAACTAATATTGTTTACACTATCGTCATGACTTACCTACGAATTGAATTAATGGAAATTTGCTAATATCTACTACAACTAGATGAGCTGACTTATAAGGATCGTCTTCAGTTTTGAACACGGACCATCTTTGTAGCTCGAATTTGAATTAATTTTGTATGGCGCTTGCATAGTCACATGAATGAATGAATGAATGAATGACCAGCCGATCCCCCATCACACACGGCAGAGAGCAGCAATAACGTACTATCAAATCAATTGCATACATAAATTACATTGCTGGTGGGGGCTATCAAGGTCTTATCTTTCCTCATGGCCGGTGCCATCGTGCAGCCCCGACCGTCCTCTTTCCACCATCTTCCTCTTCCTCTCTTCTTCTTTACACTAACGTCGCTGTGGTTGTCATTCACTCACTAATTCACACACCATAGTGATGGATCACCCAATCTCCCGTTCCTGCCTCTGAAAAGAGAAAGAGAAATAGGAAGAAGGGTCAAAAGTGGAGCTGTACGTCTCCGACGAAGGCATGGGATCTCGGGCGAAAGCGATCAGCGTTACGTTCCGGTGGATTTTTCCTTCCTCGCAAAGTCTCGCGGTGATGATAGATAAGCACGGCCGGCTAGCTCTAGGTGGGTGCTGCCAAACGGCCGGTGGCTCAGCGCAACGAAATTTCTTCGTGGGTCTTTGCCTCAGTAGTCAAAGTCGCAAAGACTCCAGAGATCTTGCGATTTTTCTGCCGGGAGGACCGATCGACCGTTTCAGAGAAAAAGGTGGCATCTATGCATTGGATATGCCAGGTCGCGGCATGTCAGATATACTACCTTCGTTCGGAATTACTCGTTCAAGAAATGAATGTATCTAGATGTATTTCAGTTGTATCCATTTTTGTGACAAGTAATTTCGAACGGAGGGAGTATATGACTGTGTGATCGAGCACGGCCACTACTGAAGTACTGATCGGTACAGAGGGGAAGAAACATGCATGCTAATTAAGGCCTCCTTTGGTTTATAAGAGGCCACCCAGAGGAAAAGAATTATGTGTATATATATACTGATACTCCTACACTTGTACAAGATGTACCTTTTCGAAGGGTCCATGCCTACACATCACATCGCAACAAGTGGCAGTTAACAAACGAAAGAGACAAGACATGAAGAGAGTATGAAAAGCATAATGGTCCAGGAGCTTTATTTAACCGGGCCGTAGTGGGAAGATTCAAAATTTCGTTACCGAGTACGTGGAAAAGAGAGGCCGGGAGCAGGTAGTGCATGCTTCCATACTCTGGTGCTGCCACGCACAAAAGGATCAAGGATGGCACTCGTCATGCAGGTAAAATAAGCACTAGGTGCAGAATGGTCCATTGTCGCAGGCTCGTGGATGTGTTCAGTCAAGTTCAGTGAACCGCGACGATTAATTAACATGGGGAGTGCTACATCATAAAAGTTCAATGATTGATTAGGAAACTAATTAGACTACCCATAGTGGAGTAACATATTAGGCAAAATAGATGATGTGACAAGTAATTAATGACGAAAGAGAGGCATGTGGTAACACCGGGGCCGGTGCACCGGTCCCCCGTTGCACGTTAAGAAATGTTCGAAAAAATTCGGTATTTTTTTTAGTGCATTGAAACAACATCAATGTATATTGTCATAAAAATTTAAATAAAAAAATCCAAACATTGCTCGAGATACAAAAATAACAAATTTGACACTGGATAGTGCATAACAAAAATTGGGCTTCAGTTTTGGCCCGTTAGTACATTGATGTCAAATTTATCATTTTTATATCTCGAGCAATGTTTTGAATTTTGATTTGAATTTTTATGAAAATATACATTGAAGCTGTGAGAGCTCGTGGCGGACCGTGCTAGCGCTCTACACGGACACGACCAAGCGCCCCCCGATTCACGTCGATGATGCCCGTGGACGCGCCGCTCACAGGTCAACTCCTCCGCCGACGAAAACAATGTGTATCTGGGATCTAGATTCGTCGTTGACCTGAGCACGAGACCACGAGCCAGTCAGTAGTGTTTAGAGGATCAAAGCAGAGCAGCTGGAATCAAAAGCACCATCCATGTCTTTCACCTACCTAACGATCGTGTGTATGATTGATTAACCACCGGGCTTGCTAGCTCACCAGTAGTCTGTCATTATTGATGAAATGAGTTTTTATTACTCGAGAGCGTACAGATGGAGTACTGCATGAAACTCAGTTGCCGCAATTCACTAAACAATCAATCAGGGCGGGCGGAGTGGATATGAAGCAAGGGAGTCCGGACAGACTGGACTTTCTCCTCCCTGCACTGCTTTGTTCTCGGTGGAATTGACCCGCAATCCACTGGTTGCGCCCCTCCTTGGCATGCATTCTAGTGTCAAAAAACGTCTTATATTTCAATACGAGGTTGTATGAGAACGAGCAAACAAATACCACTTGGCCGCGGGAGCTGTGGCCTGCGTGCGGATCGGGATCACCTCCCCGTTACAATTTGGACACATGCATGTACGCCTGGTTCGTCCACAACACCCCACCGAAAGCTATTGCGTGTGTGGCACCTCGAGTAAATTACAGAAAACCACCAGTTTGAAGGTTAGGTTTGCGAAAAACACTACAGTACTTTTTTTTTTTGCAGAAAACACCATGTCTTCAGTAATCTTTTTGTAAATAACACCGATCGGCGGATTTGGCTCCACCGAGCATGCTTATGACAGTTGGGGCCCTTATTTGCCTACATGGCATAACAGTTCGTGCCAGATCACTTTTATTTTGAATTTACAAACTAGCCCTTAGTTTTTACACAGAAACCCCTGAACCAAAAAGAAAAAACGCAATTAGCCCACTCCCTTCGCTCCCTTCTCCACCTTCGATCCCCATCTCTCCCGCCAGATCCTCCCCCGGCGCCAACACACAGGAGGCCGGGCAGCCGCTCCCTCGCTCGAGACACCGCATCTTCCTATCTCCTTCTCCGTCCTCGGTGGCCACGGAGCGCAGCCTCCTCTCTCCATCTCCCTTCTCGGAGTGCGGCGGCGGCGGGCAGAGCAGGGTGGCGGGCACGGGTAGAGCAGGGTGGCGGGCACGTGCGGAGCAGGGCGGCAGCGATGCGGCGGGCAGAGCAGCGGCAGGCGCGAGCGAAGCAGGGCGGTAGCGATGCGGCTGGCAGAGCGGCGGCGGGCGCGCGGCCGAGCAGAGGCGGGCGCGGCCGGGCAGAGGCGGGAGCACTGCAGGGCAGGGAGGTGAGCACGGCGGCGTCTGGCGCATGGTGGTGACCGGCGCCATCGAGGTCGAGGAAGGCGGCGGCCGGCATGCATTCGCCGGCTTTGTCTTCTCCCTGGCAACCCTTGCCCGGAGGAGGGAGGTGGCGGCGCTGGGAGGAGGGTTGAGAGAGAGAGGGGGGGGGGAGGGAGAGAGAGGGGCAGGCGAGGTCGAGGGTTGGAGCTCCGGCGGGCTGCTACACTCTGGTGGCGGCTGACTGTGATGGCAGGACAGGGCAAGGGCCTGACAAGGGCCTGGGCAGCACAGGGGAAAAACTTACGAGTGTTTTTTCTTTTTTACCCGTCTAGCACTGTCCTTGGTAAAACGTTATGCCATGTCAGCGAAAAATGAGACCCATCTATCATAATCTCACTTAACAGAGCAAGATTCGTTGGTTTTTGCAAAAAGATTACACAAGACGTGTTGTTTCCTGAAGATGGAAAATGTAAGATAGTATTTTCTGTAAATCTAGCCTTCAAACTGATGGTTTCCTGCAATTTACTCTGGCACCTCCTACGCTACGTGCTCTACATGACACCGCTGCACCGTGTTCTGCTGATACACCGTGCGCCGCTCGGTCGTCGCCATGCATGCATGCATCCATCAGGCGGATCGAGCGGTGGGCATACGTGCGGATCAAGAACACACATCATCCCCGCCTTTGGGTTTGGACGGGCGCCCATCTTCTCACCATAGAAAGCCATCGTTGGATAAGTTCGTTGCGACGCGCGTTTTGCGTCTGGGTCTGGAGCGTGGATGCGGCCGACGGACGTGTGTATGCTCTGCGGAGCCCCGAGCAGGCCTTGATCATCTCCGGCAAAGGCGACAGACGTACTTTGCCGCTTTGGGCACCGTCCGATCGGAAGCATCGATTCGGTTGGGTTCGTATCGGAGAAGCGAAGGCCAGAAGGGCACACACGTACGTCTATCTTGGACCAGTCGACCGTGCACGTCAAACTCGTTCCACAAAGTTCAAATGACTGATTCACCGCACTGTACACAGTACTAGTCTAGTAGACTTGGCTCGCCACGGTAACAATCTGTCCATACCGACGAGGAAGACACGCAGTGAGCAAGACACGCGCGCTCGTCTCGCCAACCACCATGACAACGGCATGCACGCTACCTCTACTTCTCGACCGTCTTCCTGTGCGTTATAAATCTGGCACATGCTATCGCAGCGTGCAACTGCAGAATGAAACGCGATATGATAATGCTCCGGTCACTCCGACGGCGACGCCGGCATATGGAGCTGGACGCCGTCGTCGCTGATCGGTAGCTCTCATTCCTTCCCTGTCATGTCGAGCGTCGACACAAATACCAGCGGCGCCGGCCGGCGGTCGCTGTCCCGGAACAGTGCCGCAGTCCACACGTACGGACAATGGTAGTACGAGATCAGGTGCATATCTTTGGCGATAACCTCCTCCATCACCATACGTAGACGGACGCAACGAAATTAACTAATATCGCAGTCAGGCTGATGGGAAATTATAAATCGATAAAAAGTGGCATATGCAGCGTGGATGTGCTTTTTGTGGTTCCTTATGCGTCGAAAGGACAGGTATACCCTCAAGTTTATCAACAAAGACACAAAGTTCTCAAGAACAAGAGAATTAAGGGACTCTTTGATTCGTAGGATTTCCAAAACGCGGGAATAGGAAAAACATGGAATTAGAGTGAAATGTCGTCTTGAATTCTACAGGATTGTACGAGTGTTTGATTGTGCATAGAAAAAACGCAGGATTCTTTCAAAGTGGTATGAGTGGATGGGATGTTTCTTATGAAATCTAGTGCAAATGAATCCTATGGAAAAAATTTCTATGGTCTACGAATCAAATAACCAAGATAGGAAAAATTCCTAAGGATTAGAATCCTCCAAAATTCCTTTGTGAATCCTTTGAATCGGAGAAGCCCTAAACCGATTTAGGTGAGCAGGTAGTAATCCATTTCATTATGGCATGTGCACGGTCCAAATCGTACTACTTCACGGCAAATGCAGCATAAACTCGGGATGTATAGCCCTCGATCTATTCATCTTCAATCATGGCAATACAGCGAACACCAAAAATAATAAAAATTACATACAGATTCATAGACCACCTAGCGACAACTACAAGCACCGAAGCGAGCCGAAGGCCCGCCACCGTCACCGCCCCTTGTCGGTGTCAAAACCGGCGGATCTCGGGTAGGGGGTCCCGAACTGTGCGTTTAGGATCGATGGTAACAGGAGACGGGGGACACAATGTTTACCCAGGTTCGGGCCCTCTCTATGGAGGTAATACCCTACTTCCTGCTTGATTGATCTTGATTTTTTTTTTTGGAAATGGAGGCGTGCCCCCGGCCTCAGCATCATGATGATAAATGCGGCCCTCTTATTAATAATCCAGAAGGTAACATCAAAAAGGTCTTACAGCTTGTAAAAGGAGTGAAACAAAGTAAAGAAACGACAAAAAGTACAGGCGGACAATAACAATCGATACGGTAATAAGATGGATAAGCTCCCTAGACTCCTATCCTGTTATGCGAGCGCCATCCGAACCGGTTGAAGATAACCCGAGCTACCATCTCCCATTGGTTGCACCCAGTAACCAAAGGCTCCCTGGAGTCCATAAGAGTGAGTAAGGACCACGTACGGATCCAAGCTGTAGCTCTGAAGATAACCTGCAAAAAAGTTAAGTTGTGCTGTCTGTTAAAAATCATATCATTCCTGCAGTTCCATATAGCCCATAATAGCGCACATATTCCAATCCGAATACGAGCTGCAGTAGTCTGTTCAACCCCAGCTAACCACGTCCCAAACAAAGACGCAATATCTACCGGAGGGTTGATATTGAAAGCTATATGAATCGTTCTCCAAAGTAACTTGGGAAGTGGGCATTCAAGAAATAAATGTTGTATTGTTTCATCATGCGCACAGAAACAACACCGTGAATTGCCTACCCATCGCCTCTTAATTAAGTTGTTCTTTATGAGTATCACTTGCTTGTGGACAAACCACATGAAAATTTTAATACGCAAAGGAACCTTAACCTTCCATATGTGTAGTGACCTTGAGAGGGGGCCAGAATTAATCAAATCTGTATAAAAGGATTTTACCGTAAATATCCCATTCTTACTTAACTTCCATTGTGTTGAGTCCGGTAGGTCGGAGAGTTGGACATCTATCAATCTCCGAACCAGGTGCATCCAGGCGGTCCATCTCTCACCTACTAATGCACGTCTGAACTGGATGTTCAAGGGAATAGTTTGAAGGACGATGCCTAAATAATCCTCCTTACGTTGCACAATATTATAGAGGGTTGGGTATTGTACGGCCAGAGGCGTCTCTCCTAACCACGTATCCTCCCAAAGTCTTGTTGACATACCGTTGCCTACCAAGAATTTGACCCTACGAAAGAACATGTCCTTCGTTCTCATAAGTCCCTTCCAGAACGGCGAGTCAGTCGGTCTCATGGTAACCTGGGCTAGTGTTTTCGAGTGCAAATACTTATTGCGCAGGATTTGAGACCACATGCCCTCCGGCTCTGTCTCTAACCTGTACAACCATTTGCTCATAAGGCATTTATTCTTAATTTCTAAGTTCTCAATACCGAGACCCCCTTGGTCTTTAGGTCGGCAAAGGGTATCCCATCGCGCGAGACGGTATTTCCTCTTGGCCTCATCAGACTGCCAAAAGAAACGGGATCTAAAGAAATCAAGTCGCCTTCGGACCCCTTTCGGAATTTCAAAAAACGAAAGTAGAAACATCGGCATACTAGTCAGTACGGAGTTGATCAAAACTAGCCGACCTCCATATGACATCAGCTTGCCCTTCCAGCAGCTGAGTTTTTTTCAATTCGTTCTTCAATACATTTCCATTCTTTGTTGGATAACTTACGGTGATGAATCGGGATTCCCAAGTAACTAAATGGTAAAACACCTAATTCACATCTGAACAATTGTCTGTAAGTGTGTTCTTCGTCTTTGGCCTTTCCAAAACAGAACACCTCGCTCTTATGAAAAATAATTTTTAAGCCAGACAATTGTTCAAATAGACATAGGATAAGTTTCATGTTACGTGCTTTAGCCATGTCATGCTTCATGAATAGAATAGTGTCATCAGCATATTGTAGAATGGACACCCCTCCATCAACTAGATGAGGAACTAGACCCTCTACATGGCCACGCTGCTTGGCCCTGCCAATAATGACGGCCCACATATCGGCCACAATATTGAACAGAAGAGGTGACATGGAATCCCCTTGTCTCAACCCCTTATGCGTCTGAAAATAGTGACTGATATCATCGTTCACCTTAATTCCAACACTACCCTTCTGGATTTGAGTATCCACTTGGTTCCTCCAGGTTTCACTAAAACCCTTCATGCGCATTGCCTGCTGAAGAAAAGGCCATTTTACTTTATCATAGGCCTTCTCGAAATCCACTTTGAAGATAACCCCATCTAGTTTCTTCGAGTGAATCTCATGAAGTGTTTCATGTAGGACGACCACCCCTTCGAGTATATGTCGTCCCGGCATAAACGCTGTCTGGCTTGGTTGAACCACTGAGTGAGCAATTTGTGTCAGTCTATTGGTTCCCACCTTTGTGAAAATCTTGAAACTCACATTTAGCAGACAAATAGGCCGGAATTGTTCGATCCGAACAGCCTCATTTTTCTTAGGTAGCAACGTTATCGTACCAAAGTTGAGGTGAAACAACTCCAAATGGCCGTCGAAAAAATCGTGAAACATAGGCATAAGATCATCTTTAATAATATGCCAACATTTCTTATAGAATTCAGCCGGAAACCCATCTGGTCCCAGTGCTTTATTCGGCTTCATTTGGGTTATGGCTTGATGAACCTCTTTTTCAATAAACGGTGCAGAGAGAACATCGTTCTCTGCTGCCTGTAATTGAGGTATATCATCAATCACAGACTCATCAAGAGACACCGTGGATATATCCGGGGGTCCAAATAGTTTTTTATAATAATTAGAGATATACGCTTTCAGATTTTCATGTCCCACTATTGTCCCCTCATCCTGTTCAAGCTGTATGATTTTCTTCTTCCTATGTTTACCATTTGCAACCATATGGAAAAATTGGTATCGTCGTCCCCTTGGACAACCTTTAGCGTTTTCGCACACAACGCCCACTTAAGCTCCTCCTCTCTCAGGAGAGCACGTAGACCTTGCTCAGCCTCGGACTTGGTTCGATGCTCATTAACAGAAAGGAGAGTGGCTTCAGCCTTTAAGTCTAGTGCCTCAATCAGTTGAGTAAGACGCTCTTTTTCCTGTTTGTAAATCCCACTCTCATTTCTGGCCCAACCTCTCAGAAATTGTCGTAGATGTCTAATTTTATTTTGCCATCTCTCGACATGCGTCCTTCCCGTAACCGGCTTAGCCCATTCGCGGGCAATCATCTCCATAAATCCTTCTCGCTCAAACCAGCTTTGCTCGAAGGAGAAAATATTTTTATTTGCCACATGGGTAGCCTCACTCGAGTTTAAAAGGAGTGGTGTATGATCCGAGATCGCTCTCTGCATCGCATGGACCAACACCAACGGATACTTTTGCTCCCACTCAACACTAGCAAGAACCCTATCCAGCTTTTCATAAGTCGGAATAGGTAAGGAGTTGGCCCATGTAAATTGTCTACCGGTGAGCTCTGTTTCTCTCAAATTGAGACTCTCGATAATCATGTTAAACATCATAGACCAATGGCCATCAAAATTGTCATTATTCTTTTCTTCTTTTCTTCGGATAATATTAAAATCCCCCCGACTAATATTGGCAGATTTTCATAACAAATCCGCACCAGATCGGCCAGAAAGTTAGGTTTAAACTCAGGTTGTGCTGCTCCATATACAGCAACTAGCGACCAACGGAACCCATCCAGCTTTGATCTTACCCTGAATTTAACCGAAAAGTCTCCCAGAACCACAGTAAGCACCTCTAAAGTCTCACACCGGATCTTCCTCTAGGGGGTAAAATGTGCCAGTCAAAATCGATACCACTGGAGAGTGTTTGAAGAAACTGTGATGTGAAATTATCTCTTCCAGTTTCCAAGAGTGCAATAAAATCTAAGTGATGTTCTAACGTTGTCTCTGCTAACAATCTTTGTTTAGCCAAGTCAGCTAGACCTCTGCTATTTCAAAAGAGTCCTTTCATAAGTCATCATGGAATTTTTTTCTTAAGCTTAACTCTAGCACTTCGGTGTACTGCCGAGGTAGGATAAATTTTCCGCTTCCAGGGCCGTTTGGGCTTCTCCTCAACACCCCGCGGGAAAATAGGATTGTCTACGACAGAGACTGCACCCTCCATCAAGAGAGGCTCTACCGTATCTGTGGTCTTCAGATCCTCCTCATCCTCAGCCTCCACAGTAGGCAACAGATTATTACATAAATTTGCGAGATCAGTAATTCGTAAGTTGTTCATGTCATTGTCATTCATAGGTTTGATAGATGCAAGGTTACGAATGATCTCAGAAGCTCTGTCCGCTTCCAAGTCTAAAAGTTCATTAACGGATTTGACGACCTCGATTTCATTTGATCCCAAAGAAATTCCTAAGTCGTTTGCCTTATCAACACTTTCAGTCTCAGAGAAATGTAAAATTGAACAACTTTTATCGAAAGACGCACCTGTAGTAGCCTCGGCATGACGAAGCATGGTGGCCCTCTTGGCACGCACTAGCTGCAGGTCGTCCGCATCTGGCTGTCCCTGGATCCGGTTGCTGACACGCCTGCCAGCCGACACCGGATCCGCTATCCCGCCAAAAGTGATAAGCTCCTCCGTCGTCCTCTCTCGAGGGGTACGGTCCCGACTCCCACGCCCGTCCCCTATGTCGGTGAAGGTGGGTAGGGCGTAGTCGAGCGGGCCTCGGCCACCGAGATCAAGGGGGAAGAGGACCATGGAGACGCCTGCTCACTAGTCCCGTTCCCCCTTGCTGAACAGCTCGTCCCCTGGCCAACCTACAGAGTGCACTCCTATGGAGGGATTGCGACACGGGACTCCTTCCCGCATCTCACCCCTAGCTCGCCACTCAGGATGGTGGCGTCCTGTGGAGGGGTTACAGCACGGGACTCCTTCCCGCACGTCACCCCTAGCTCGACCGGTGAAGCGTGTGTGTGAGGAACGCCATAGACCGCCTGTCCAGGCGTCCCTCCCAAAGAAGTCAAGACAGGCACCGGGGCCTCCTGCCCGCGGGTCCCCCCACACTCGGTCAACCCAGCAGAAACAACCGTCCCATCGGGTGTGGACTCCACAGACAACGCCTCGCAGGCCATACTCAACACTGGTGGCAACTCAAGTTCCGCCGGGTCGTCTGCCTCGACCCTGGTGCTCCATAACCGACTAGGAGCCGACCTCGGTGCAAACGAACCAAAGCGAAGCGTGTTCATCGGAGTAGTGGACGGGGGTGTCTCTTTGGTAGATGTGTCTACCTTATCAGATTTCGCAGTAGGCCCCTTGTCCGACTCCGGCAGTGAATCATCGGACCCCTTATCCTGATTCCCGGACGCGCCACCCCCCTCAGTCGTGTCCATGTCCTGTGGCTCATCCCCATCTTGGGAAATCGGAGTATCCTCGATCTCAAGCTCTAAAACATAAGTGACTCCAGCATGAGTCCATCTAACCACATATGGTATGAACTCAACACTCACAACACTGACCAGCAACCTCGCAGCCCCTTGTGCACGAGTGAAGGGCATGTGAACCCTTTCTGTCTTACCAATCATAGCACCCAAGCTCCACGCAATTAGAAAATGCTTTATCAACTTTGGTGCTGCACCAAGGAAACGTACCCACACCTTCTCCAAAGGTGTACCCTCAGGTTCCTCCTGCTTCCACTCATCAAAAGCAATAACAATGTTGGTGCTTGGGACTCTGCACAAACCCCACTTGAGAAAATGCATCTGATCCTCTTTAGTGGGAAAGTCCACCTTATAAGTCTGACCCTCTAGCTGTTCCAGATGCCACTGATAGTTACCTGGCACTAAGTCATGCAGTTGTCTCACAATCTGAGCCTCTGTCAACTGTCCGTTAGTAACCCGGACAACTGCAGGGAAGGAACTCTCAACCATCTGCGGTAGAGGATCCACCTTCGGTGCCTCAAAGAACATCAACTCCTTACAACAGACACCAAAAATGTTAATGCCAGGTTTAGGACCGGAAAGTAGTGGGCAATCCGTTGTCGCATGCTGAGATCGGAGGCAATAGTCACAAAGCTCGTTTGTACACTCTGCCACAAAATGACCCGGTTCACCACATCTATAGCAAGGTAACTTTTTCTTCTTAATTGCCCACTTAGAGAGTTTTCCGCCCTCCGCTTTCTCCGACCCTTTGTCAGACATGCCATCCCCAGATTTAGCACCTCCAGAAGCGACCGGAACCTGCACTGCTGCCAGAGCCCGAACCGCGTCAACTGCCGCCGCGGGTAACGTGGCTGGGTCTCCCATCCCATCCGCTGCGTGCTCGAGCTCCTCCGCCGAGGCCATATCCGCAGCAGGCGGTGGTGGCGGTGGAAGATGTCGAGGTGGTGGTGGGCGTCTCCCTCTCCCCCCACGACGATATCCACCTCGGTAGCGATCCCGGGGACCGGCGACACCTTCAACAAAGTTACCGGGCGGACCTTGAAAATGTCCAGTATCCTCATCATTGTACCGGTTATATCCACGGCCGCCACTGGACGAAGATCCGCGGTGCAGTCCCTCACCATATGCATCATATCCATCATCTTCCCACTGCCCGTATCGGTTGAAGTTCTGGCCATCCCGGCTGTATCCATTGTATCCGCCACGCCCTTGCGCACCGCGACCCCTTCCTAGGGCCGGCGCCTTGACTGCCGGTGGCTGCGCCAATTCATCCGGCTGGCGCGTGTTTGGCCTAGGCACCTGTGTCAACGCCATAGAGCTAGATGCATCGGCCCCCTACTGCACGGAGGAACGCCCCGGCCGGCGGCAACTCTGGGCTGCACCCGCGCTGCCATAGGCCTTTGAGGAGGCAAGCCGCGCCGCCCGACAGCGCCGATCCCACCAGCCGACGGGGCACCACTGCCAGCACCACCGGCGGCAAGGACTGGTGGAGCGCCACGCCCGGCCCCGCCCGCCGCGGCAGCACTGGCCGGCGGAGCGCCACGCCCGGTCCCGCCAGCAGCCGAGGCACCAACGGCGGGAGGCGGCCCTCGCTTGATGGGCAACGGCCCTCGTCCAGTCATGGCGTCGACGCAGGAGACCTTCCTCGCCCGCCCAGTACCCAGCGAACAAAAACCTGGAACTGAAACCCTAGTCTCGATCGTTTGCTCGACTGGCAGCGATGCAACATGCACGTCCGCATGTTTGGGATGAAACGAGGCTTGGGCCTCCGGCTGGGCCTCGCCCGAACCTGGAAGACCCACGACCATCGTTACATTCGGCGCTGCATCCAAACCGGGTCCACGACCCAATAATGTATTCAAACGAGCCCGTCTGGCCGCTCGAACAGCGCTCGCCGATCTCGCCACCGGCGGTGGCCGGCTAGTCTTTCCTTTCTTCTTCTTTCGCGTGACCATAGTCCAATTTTCCGGCAAGAATTGTGCCAAGGTTACAGGTTCTCTCATTACCTTAGGGATCGGTCCGATCCACGGCTTCATGGCCGGCTTGGAGTTTTGAAATTTTGAACGACGTCGAACTATCGTAATCATGGGCTCCGACAATGGACCGGCACCTGGCGAGGCCATGGCTGGTGGGGGCATGACACTCCACTTGATCTTCGTCGTCGCTCTCCAGAAGCGCCCAAAAACGTCCTCCCGGTCGTGCATGGATCGGCTCCGTCAGATAAATCATCTCTGATGCCTTCGGTCGTAACTCTATCTGCACACACTCGCCAACAACTACGTCATATGCATCAAGTTTGAATTGAAGACCTACCTCAATCATGTCTCCGTCCGAAAGATACTCGCCGGCGAGGACGTCGTTCTCCAGATCGAGAAGAACCATCCATCTTGAATGCGGGGTGAATCGAAGCCGCCCTTCGATCCAAACGCCCGGATCCATCCCGACGGAGAACATAGCCCGCCATTGCGACCACCGCCTCTCCTCCCGCCCGATCTCACGCTGCGAATCACGACGGTCACCTCCCGATCCCGTAGACCCCTCCTTTCATCCCGACGGCGCCGCCACAAGGGTATTAGGAGATCGCGAACGGATCTGGTGTGCCCCCCAGCGCAGCCACTCGGTGAGGATCGGGGCGACGGCGGCGATAGTCCGGTCGCCTCAGTCGTCCTTGTTTCCGCCTCTCCCTCTCTCGCCATCGCCCCTCAGTTTACACAAACATAGAAACAATAATACCTACAGCAAGAGTTGATCTACCACGAGATCTACCACGAGATCGTAATGGCTAAACCCTAGAAGTCTAGCTTGTATGACTATGGTCATGAGTCTTCGGTCCTATAGACCTAACCCTCCGGTTTATATAGACACCGGAGGGATCTAGGGTTACACAAAGTCGGTTACAGAGAAAGGAATCTTCATGTTTGATCGCCAAGCTTGCCTTCCACGCAAAGGAGAGTCCCATCCGGACACGTTGAGAGTCTTCGGTCTTCATATCTTCACAGCCCATCAGTCCGGCCCACGGCTAATAGGCCGGACGCCCGAGGACCCCTTAGTCCAGGACTCCCTCACCCCTCCCTTACCGGAGCCGGACAAACTTATTGTAGTAGACAGTCGGAAAGTCGTCGTGCTAAGGCCCCATAGAACCAATGCACCTGAACAGCAACTGAAGACACATGAACAAAGACCGGATTCGAGTGGATCCACCAAAGACAATCACCGACCGAGTCCCGCGAGATCCGCCGGAGACACACCTCCACACACCCTTCAACGATACTAGACCCACCACCGAGACGAGAAAATAGGCAGGGAGAATCTTATTCCGTCTTCAAGAAGCCGCCGTCGTCTCGTTTTTCTAAGCAGGACACAAACACTAACAAAGCTTAAAGAAACACCTAAAAACGGAGCCCTCCCGCCGGTAAGGGCCAGAATTCATCACGCACCCATGGCCCTCAGGCCACAGGAGACGTGGCAGATCGCCGACGCCGTCGATGACAGGCAGAAACCCTAGCCGCCTTTCCTGGGGAGGAGAGACACAGGGAGGTGATCGGCCTAATCAAATTGATGAACAACAACAATTTATCAATCATACTCGGCTGGAAAATAAAATCTAAAGTGAAACAACGCGCAAGTGGTATTTATGGCCGCCGGTATAGGAAGTACCATTAATGCATAAGCTAATATTTATTTTAAAAACACTTTATTAAAAAAGATAATTTATCTGGCTTCTAAGAACAATGGGGCCTTTAATAAACCATTTGGGAAAACAATCATGGCATATTTTCCCTTTAGCAAGGGAGATGGTCCGGTCACTCGAGTGGAAAGGACGATGGACAACAAATCAGAAAGTGTGCGCCGGTTGTTCCACCCGTAAATTCCTTCGTACTAGTAATTTGCATCTAGGTTGAACTACATTTTTTATTCGTTATGCAAATCGCAATCATATTAGTATAAGACCATATTTTATAGGATTATCCTAGATATAATGTTGGTGTGGCCTACTTGCCCCTTACTTTGTCCTAATCCAATAGAGATGTAAAACTAACACGCATTCGCATGATCAAACTAAAATCATATGGTAGTGAGGTAAAATACAATCATATGGTAGTGAGGTAAAATACAATCATATGGTAGTGAGGTAAAATACTAACCGATGATAGCTAGAATGGTAATGACAAGAAACAAGTACTCCCTCCGGTCCTAAATATTTGTCTTTCTAGAGATTTCAACAAGTTACTACATACGAAGCGAAATTAGTGAATCTACACTCTAAAATATGTCTATATATCCGTATATGGTAGTCCATTTGAAATCTCTAAAAAGACAAATATTTAGGAACGGAGGGAATAATTGCTTATGTAAATACTTGCTCCATTTCAAAAGTGGGGAAAGGCGGTGCATTTATGTGTTTCTTTTTTGGGTGACGGTGCGTTTATGTGTTTAAAAGACTGAAACCCTATTATCGAGTCAATTGCAAGAAACCACCACATTTGTGGCTAGGTTTGCAGGAAGCTACCAAGTCGTTAATCTGTTGCAAAAAACACCGTAAAATCTCTTAACCCGTTGCAAAAAGCACTGAACAGCCGTTTAGCCTCGTTTGATCTCTTTTCCGACAGGTGGGCCCCGAAAATGCTGACGTGGCGTGACGGACAGGCAAACGGCGCCGTTAGGAGGAAAACGCTCAAGACGCCGCGCCGGTCGGTCCTGTCGGTGCTCGCCAGACAGATCCCCCGCGCCCTCTCTCTCTCTCGCCCCTCTCCTCTCTCTGGCTCTGGTCGCCGTCGGTGAGAAGCCAGCTCGCCGCCGTCCGCCATGGTTTCGTGGAGCGACGACAGCGAGGAATCGGGCTACGAGTACTCTTCAGGCGGCTCCCCTATCAAGGTCAGTGATGTGTACTCGTAGCTAGGGTTCTTTGAGCTAGGGTTTCGGTTTGGGGATTTTGTTTTTCCTGCTCGATTTGAACCCGTGAGATGGATTTTGTGCGTTTCTTTTGTTGATGTATTTCCCGGCTACAATCGAGGACCCGAACTACTCTGGTGTTGACGATGAGGTGATGGTGATGTGTGAGCATGGCCAGCCGGCGAAGAGGCATGTTTGCTTGGAAGGGATTAGCACTGGGAGGAGGTTCATTGCCTGCGGAGTTGATGTGAGTGCTAGCAAAAATCTGTAGTTTGCTCATTTTGTGAAGAAACTATAAATTGTTCATATGCACTGTTCATTGTTCATGTTCACTGTTCATTGTTCATGTTCACTGTTCACCTAGTAGTTTAGTTAAAGGTACTGTCATGTACCATACCTAGTGACTGAGTGAAGTAAATGAATTGTTCATACATATAAATGAACAACACCACAGTGATATAAATGAAGTAAATGAATTAAATTGTGCTGTTAAAAATTAAGTACATAGATATAAAATTAAGGTATCCATAGTGAACTGTGCATTGTGCTGTTAAAAATTATCATAGTGCATTGTGCTGTTAAAAAGTATCATAGTGAACTGTGCATTTTGTTGTTAAAAAGTATCATAGATATAAAACAACTATAGTAAATTGTGCTGTTAAAAAGTATCATAGTGCATTGTTCATAGATATAAATGAATTGAACTGAATTGTATTGTGATTTTTAAAATTAAGGTATAATATAGTTGTTTTGAATTGGACTGAATAGAAGTGAAGTGAAAAAGGAAGTAAATGCATTTGTACTTGTTGTTTTGCAGGAAGCAAGCCGTTGTGGTGTTGTTCAGTGGGTAGATGAGGAGTGGCCAGAGCATCTGCAGAATGCTCTTCACAAACTATGGCTTTTGTATGAGGATTTCCAGCGTGCTAATAGGATGGCATGTCTGGAACATTCATCACTTGTCCACAATCTCACATCACAGAAGAACAAGCTACAGGAGACTTATGAGAAGCTTGTTGAGGATGTGAACAACCTACTTGATACTCAGGACAATATTCCCAAGGAAAATGAAGTCCAACAAGGTGAACGTGAGGAGATCACTCCTCCTTTGGACAACAATATTTCAGCTTTGAAGGAACAGCTGGGTGCAATGGATGCTGAGAACAAAGAACTGAAGCGAAAGGTTGACCAGTTGAAGAGCATTCGGGTTGCCCAAGGTAATGTGATTAGGAATCTGAAGTTTGCTCATTTGAAGGAGAAGGAAAAGTTGAGCACTGAGAGGAGGAATTTGGAGTTTCACATTGCTGATCTTGTCAAAGCTAGTGACAAGAACAAGAGAAAGCTGAAGGACATCAAGGATATTTGTGATGAAGAGTGATTTGTAATCTGACCATGTGGGTCATTATCTTAAGTTTCAAGCATTGAACTATGGCTTGTAATGTGTGAACTAGTGGCAGTTTGCAGTATTTGAAGTAGGGTGTAGCCTTGAACTATGTCTTGTAAGCTTTGAACTATGGTGTCATGATGTTAACTATGTTGTTAAGTATGATGTTAACTATGGTGTCATGATGTTAACTATGTTGTTGACTAGAGTTGTTAAGTATGATGTTAACTATGGTGTCATGATGTTAACTATGTTAGTGACTAGAGTTGTTAAGTATGATGTTAACTATGTTAGTGACTAGAGTTGTTAAGTATGATGTTAACTATGTTAGTGACTAGAGTTGTTAAGTATGATGTTAACTATGTCATTAATGTTAACTACGGCACCCTAAATGATGGAATGAGGATATGTTGGATATCGTCGACGTCGAGGCACCCTAGATGATCAAATTAGGTTATCTTGGATGTCGTCAACGCCGAGGCACCCTAAATGATCAAATTAGGTTATCTTGGACGCTGTCGATGCCGAGGCACCCTAGATCATCAAATTAGGTAATCTTGGATGCCGTCGACGCCGAGGCACCCTAGATGATCAAATTAGTTTATCTTGGATGTCGTCGACGCCGAGGCACCCTAGATGATCAAATTAGGTAATCTTGGATGCCGTCAACGCCGAGGCACCCTAGATGATCAAATTAGGTTATCTTGGATGCCGTCGACGCCGAGGCACCCTAGATGATCAAATTAGGTTATCTTGGATGCCGTCAACGCCGAGGCACCCTAGATGATCAAATTAGGTTATCTTGGATGCCGTCGACGCCGAGGCACCCTAGATGATCAAATTAGGTAATCTTGGATGCCGTCGACGCCGAGGCACCCTAGATGATCAAATTAGTTTATCTTGGATGTCGTCGACGCCGAGGCACCCTAGATGATCAAATTAGGTAATCTTGGATGCCGTCGACGCCGAGGCACCCTAGATGATCAAATTAGGTAATCTTGGATGCCGTCGACGCCGAGGCACCCTAGATGATCAAATTAGGTTATCTTGGATGCCGTCGACGCCGAGGCACCCTAGATGATCAAATTAGGTTATCTTGGATGCCGTCGACGCCGAGGCACCATAGATGATCAAATTAGGTTATCTTGGATCACAGTAGTAGCCACATTCATCACACTTACTAGCAAACAATAAGAAAATTAGGAGCCACAACTAACCAGAAAGTACTCAACCAAAATAAAGATGTTTTGAACATGAACAGCTAACCAGAAGCAACACCAAGTTTTCATCACAGCCCAACAAGTCCACTAGGTACCTTACATGAAAGTACTCATGACAGCCAGAATAAAGATGTTTAGAACATCAACAGCTAACCAGAAGCAACACAAGTTTTCATCACAGCCCAACAAGTCCACTAGGTACCTTACATGAAAGGTGTCATCACAACCAAAATGCAGATGTTTTGAACATCATCAGCTCACCACAAATTAACACAACTTCACCTGCTCCCTTGAGAACAGTTGAACCACTCAGACATCTTAAAGGATGGCTTCCTCACTCTTCCACTACCTGCAACTCTTGGGGGGATGAACTTGTTTCTTCCTCTTGGCCCAGCAGCAGTAGAGGAACTTGGACCAGCACCAGAAGTAGAAGAACTTGGACCAGCACCAGCAGTAGAAGTTGCAGTCCTTGTAGTTTTAGCTTTCTTTGTTGCCCTTGTAGCAGGAGGAGCAGCAGCTGCAGCAGGAGCAGAAGGAGCTCTCCTTGGTGCACTTGGAGCTGAAGTAGGAGCAGAAGGAGCTCTCCTTGATACCCTTGGAGCCCTTGGAGCTGGTGGAGCTGGAGTTGCAGTTTGAGCAGCAGCAGGAGCACTTCTCCTTGGTGCACTTGGAGCTGAAGCAGGAGCAGAAGGAGCTCTCCTTGATACCCTTGGAGCCCTTGGAGCTGGTGGAGCTGGAGCTGCAGTTTGAGCAGGAGCAGGAGCACTTCTCCTTGGTGGCATGGGAGCAGGAGCAGATACAGTTCTGGGTGTATCATCCTGAAATTACAGCATATAAATGTTAGAAACTGGTATGTGAAATTTTGCAAAAACCTACAACAATAGTTACCTGGTGCTGGTTCATTCTCATAGCTAGGGATGGTTTAAGAGCCTGCTTGCAACTAGTGTATCTATGCCCAGTCCTATTGCAATTGCTACAAGTGATAGTTGCCATCCTAGATGTATCCTTTGGAGCTGGCTTTTCAAACTTGCTCTTTCTCCTCTTTGTCTCTTTGTTTCCTGGCTTTTCTTTGAACACTGGTGGTTCAATGTCAGGGGTTCTAGTCTTTGGCCACAAATCAGGCCCAGGCACAGGGAAAACTATTGGACTATAAGCTGCCTTATACATTGGTTTCTTGAAGAAATCATGAACAAAATCTTCTGGCTGTAGTTTTGCCTTGTTGATTGCAGAAACACCATGATTGCAAGGTACTCCACACATGTCCCACTTCCTACAACCACATGTATGTAGCAACAAGTTAACTGCATATGTGCTTTCTCCACTTGTCACCTGGAAGAGATCTGGTCCAGCTTTGATAGACTGACAAAACCTAGAATGATGTTTTGCTTCCTCTAGCTTCTCAGCATATGTTGGGCATATCTGCCACTTAGCAGTCTCAGTCTTTGTCCTATTTGCATTGAACTTCACTAACAGCTTTGTCCTGATCCCATCTACCATAGTTCTAATGGGTTTGGCTCTGACATCAAGTATCATCTTGTTAAAAACTTCACTTATATTGTTCACTACCAAGTCAGTTTGCAATTGTTGTACATGGCATGCCTAGCCCATGTATGTTTTGGTATCCTAGATAGCCATTTCCAAGCTGGCTCACACTCCTTTTTCATGCCTTCCATTGATGTTACATAACCATGCTCAGTATAGGAATAACTTGCCTGATACATGTATTTCTTCAACTCTTCCCCTCTAAAACCAGCAGTTTGAAAGTTCTGATAAATATGTCTAAGGCAGAATCTTTGTTTGCAATTGGGGAATACATTGTTTATGGCTGTAAGAAGGCCCTGTTTGAATGAACTACAGTTTGAGAATACTACAACAATGCCATGTATGAAACTAATAAACAAAGACAATTAATAAGCATTGCAAGCAATGATTAGAGTAGAGATAGTAGTACCTTTTGCCTGTCAGATATAATAGTGTAGTAGCCAAACTTGCCTGACTCACCACCAATGGCATATTTTAATTGAGTAAGAAACCAAGACCAGCTTGCTGTGTTTTCCTTGTCCACTATTGCAAAAGCAATGGGAAATATGTTATTGTTTCCATCTCTTCCAGTGGCAGCCAAGATTTGCTGCCCTGTTGTCAACTTTATGAAGCAACCATCAACACCTATCATACAAGATCACAAGTAGATTACCAACAAATTAGTGGGTGTGCACATATAAATGTAGAGTCACTAGTTAATTAGTAGGTGTGCACATACCTATGAATGGTCTGCAACCATTAAGGAAACCCTCTTTGCAAGCATTGAGGCAGATGAACAAGCCATGGAATCTTGGGTTTTTGCTTGGATGTAGTTTCAGATGCTTTGTTGTGACAATGCATCTACTTCCTGGATTGGTTTCTAGCACAGCTTCTAGGTAATCCCTTATCCTATGATATTGTGCCTTCTGATCTCCTAGGACTACATTTTTAGCTAGCTTTCTTGCCCTATAGGCCATATGTATAGATACCTCTATTCCATGCTTTTGCTTCAAGTTTGAAATTATAGTCTAGACAGGTGTGTTGGGGTCTGTCCTCAACTGTTGCTCACATTCATGTGCCAACCACTTAGCAGTAACTTTTGTGCTCTCTCCTACTACTGGGCAGCTGTGGTGCAAGTTCAGTTTCTTTATACAGAATGTCTTCTCATGTGCTATCTGAGAAGCTGCAATGAAAAATGGACAATTCTCAAATTTGCAGACAGCTATAATCCTGTCTGGACAGTTCCTGTGGAAGGCATGGTTCCTATTTTGTGAGATGTGAAAATTAAGAAGTGCCCTCCTGAACTGGGTCACATCTAGGAAACAAAGCTTCTTCATAAATTGCTCTTCTGGGTTCTCCCTTTGCTCATCATACCAAACTCTAGGCTTCCTCTTTTTAGCCCTGCTCTTCCTATCAGCTGGAAGCTTCACACATGGTAGTTGAGCCCCATCATTGTCCTCCTGACTTAGGTCACCAGGGTTGCTCTCCTCATCAGATGAAGGAAACCAATCTTCCTCAATAATCTCATCCAAACTAGCATGAGATCTTATAGTTGGCCCCTTTCTTTTACTTCCTCTGCTACTTCCTCCTATGCTGCTCCCTTCCTCCTCCTCCTCCTCTGGTGCCTTCTCCTCCTCCTCCTCCTCATCTGCTTCATATGGCTCATCCACATCAGTGTCCCCTTCAATATGATGAAGTGGATCATCTCTATGCTTCTTCATTGCCTCAAGCCTAGCAATTATATCCTCATCTGCTAGTAAATCTGTGTCACTGTCACTATCAGTGAAATCTTCAGCCATTAGCTCTGGAAGTTTTCTTTTAGCTGCCTTGTATTTCTCTTTTTCTTTCCCCTTTTTCCTGAACTTCTCAATCTCTTCATTCCTCTTCTGCTCCATCAGTTGCTCAATTTGCTCTTGATCTTGGTCTTGCTCCATGAAATACTCATGCCTCTCCATTGCAAATTCTGGTACTGGTGCACACTTCTGCTTCAAAAATGAACTCTCCTGTGTGTTAATGACCTGCACTGGCACTGGTTGTGGCTTTGTTGGGCTAGGAAACAGTACTCCTGCTGTATCTATCTCATACACCACTGGCACACCTATTTCAGATAATGGAACCTGCTCCTCACAAACTGGTCCAATGTTCAAATCACTAGGTCTTGGAGCATCACTTCTGATGACTGTTATGTTCACCACCTTCTGACCTTTGATAACTAGGTCATCCAACATTTCCTCCACCTTATCATCATCTGTCAGTTCTTCCATACCTGAAACCCCAACACCTGGATCTCTGACATAATACATAAAGTCTGTCATCCCATATCCTTCAAGCTCTATTAGTGCAATCAGATTGTAAAATGTGATATCATCCACATTTAGGCTTCTTTCAAGATTATCTCTGTCATGGAAATGGAATCTGACTTCCCACACTTCATCATTCAATCTACAGTTCAAGTAAAGCAATTGAGTTCAAGTAAACAATTCAGTTAAAAGTTAAAGATTCAGTTAAAAATACAGTTTCAGTTAAAAATTCAGTTAAAAGTTAAATATTCAGTTATATATTCAGTTAGTAGAAACAGTTCAGTTAATGTTGCACTTAAAGACTTAACTAAAGTTTCAGTTAAAATAGTTTTTAAGTTAAAATTACAGTTTCATTTCAATATTCAGTTAAAAGTTAAATATTCAATTTAGGTGCCTACTACATACACTTAGAACCCTAGAACTACATAAACACTTCACTTACATGCCTGGCCACATAAACAGCCTACAACAATAATCCTATAACACTAGAATCACAAACACTTAGAACCCTAACCCTAGAAACCAAATCGGGGTACGGAAAGAGAAAACTTACGAGACACCACCGAAGGAGGATGCGTAGTGATGGCTCCCCTCTGGATCTTCCTTCACGGCCTTGGCGAATGCCCTCGCCGCCGCGTACTCAACACAGTAAGACGGCGACGGCGGCTGTGGAAGAGGCGGAGCCTGAGATGGGTTTGAACTGCCGCAAACCTCTGTTGGATCTGCAGGAGCACCACTGCCACCAGATGCATCGCCAGCACCACCGCCACCGCCATCATCACCGCCACGCGAGGTGGCCATCACCGGCGGCGAGCAGGGGCGAGAGAGGAGAGGGGAGCGGGGTGAGAGAGGGGATAGGGGCGCGGGGGGACTGTCTGACAAAGACCGACCGACGCGGCGTCTTGACCGTTTTCTTCCTAACGGCGCCGTTTGCCTGTCCGTCACGCCACGTCAGCGTTTTCGGGGCCCACCTGTCGGAAAAGAGATCAAACGAGGCTAAACGGCTGTTCAGTGCTTTTTGCAACGGGTTAAGAGATTTTACGGTGTTTTTTGCAACAGATTAACGACTTGGTAGTTTTCTGCAAACCTAGCCACAAATGTGGTGGTTTCTTGCAATTGACTCACTATTATCGGCAACATGTGTGTCTAGCACACTCTAAAGCTTAAACAAGGATTAATTAATTAAAAAACTGAGACGCCAACTGCTAACCACCAACTTAAAGCTTAATCTGGTCGCCGATGCTCCCTATGGTTTAAGCACAACTTTATTCCTTGCTTCTCGTAAAACAAATACTACGTGATGCATCAACAAGCGTATAAACTAAGATAAGCTGATCATGCTTCTATACTTAGTTGCTCTCCATCCGATGATTGTTTAGTTGGAACTACCTACCAATAAGCTGGTTAAGAATTGGTTTAGAAAATCTGATGAGAGGTCAACTAAATGGGCTTTACTGAACAACTGGTATTTTTTAAGTACTAAAAAGAACGTAATCTAATCAGGCAGTTAAGCAAGTCCAGTGCAATTAGGAGGCATTTCGTATCCACTTGGAGCTCCAGGTGAGCACCACCTCCTGCAAGGCTACCTCAGAGGATTATTCAATACTCCCTCCGTTCGAAAAGAAGTGACAATGTTTTAGTTCATATTTGAACTAAAACGACCTCACTTATTTCCGATCGAAGGTAGTATTAAATAAGCGAGCATGCAACAGACAAGGTTAATGCTGCAATGGCTTCCCTAGTAAGCTTAAAGCACACTCTGAGTTAGACGGTCCAACACATACTTTGAGTAAGATAAGTAAGCTAAGGAGTGGCTTCAATTTTGCAGACCATCTTTGTAGCTCAAATTTGTATTGATTTTATATGTAGCTCAAATTTCGAATGATTTTCCCCGGCGCTTGCATGAATGGATGATGGGTCCTCCATAGTCATCAAGCATGGGCCAATCCCGATCACTCAAGGCAGAGAGCAACAATAACGTACCAAACCAATTGCATACATTTTCTTTTAGAAAAGGAGGATGACCCCCGGCCTCTGCATCTGGGAGATGCATACGGTCACTTTATTAATTATTCTCGAGGACCTTACAAAGTATTACAAACAGTATACCTGAATGCACCATCTTGGCAACATATGCCGCTACTCTTATCCATATGATGAAGGGATGCTAGCTGGGCCACATACCCAAACCACTCACCTAAACCTAACATCAAAAGCCGGAAGCCCCAGCCGAGCCACATACCAGGTCTGGGGCACAATCCGGTCAGACGCACTCTTGTGTCGTCGCCGCCATCTTCCACCGGTCCGTCTTCAGATTATATTGAGTCTTCTACCTTGTGAAGGCCACTTCTGCCATCGACGTCACCATGACGCCAGACAGCTACCTCCTCCTGCGCGAGTCCATCTCCGCGCATCGGACGCCGAGCCTCCACAGCGCCATGCCGCCGATCTCCGCCGCCATCAATGAGTGAGATGAAGTACCGCTCCACCACGGCAAGTACAAGGTGAGGAAGGGCGAGGTCGCCGTCGGAGACACGGCCGGAAGATAAGCACCGCAGTCACGAGACATGCCCGGAGCTGCGACGCGGTAGATCAGACGGGCCGCCACCAGGATCCAGACAAGCTCGCCATGCACGCTCAGCATCCCCATGCCCAAGTCGGCGCCTTCAAGAAGGTGACGACGCTGTGGCGCCGCCGCCGCTTAACCACCGGGGCTAGGGTTTTCACCCGGGCGCAGGGGAAGGGGGAGGCAGGGGAGGTTTAGCCTCGGCGTCGCCACCAAGGAGGGAATGGCGTCCGGGACGCCATCGACGCCGTGACCGCCACCGGCGGCCAAGCACCCTGCCGCCACCTCCGAACCAGCCACAACGCCAGCAGGCGCGTGCACGCCGGAGATCCAGGCCGGCCGAAGGTCATGCATCACGAGCGGACCAGATCGCCTCCGATCTGACGAGGGGAGCCCGGGGCCTCCCCGCGCCATGACCAGCGCCCACCGGGACCTCGCTGCCCGTGCAGCCGAGGGGATCCGGCCTACCTCACCGACGAGCACTCCCCGCCGCCGGAGAAGCGCGCCGCCTCAGATCCAAGCCCCGCCACGAAGAACGCCGCGCCGCCACCGGCCCGCGCACTCCACCGCGCGCCACCCGACGCGCCGGCCGCCGAGCTCCGCCGTCGCGCCCGAAGAAGCAGCCCCCCGTGGCCCCTGTTCCAGGCGAGGAAACGAGATCCCGCCGCCGCCGGCACCACGCGGGCTTTGCCCGGCGGCAGGAGGAGAGGAAGGAGGTGGGGGCTGGGTTCGGCGGCGGCTAGGGTTGGGCGCCCGGGTCGCCCGCGGGGGGGCGACACGGGGGGGGGGGGGGGGGGGGCGACACGGGGGGGGGGGGGGGGTCTCCAACCAATTGCATACATACATTGCATGGAGTGGTGGGGGCTATCAAGCTCTTATCTTTCCCCATGGCCGGTGCCATCGTGCACGCGTGGGCCCTCCTCTTTCCACCTTCTTCGTCTTCCTCTCTTCTTTACACAAATGTAGTTGCCATCGCCATCGTCGGTCACTCATTAACCCACACCCACATTTTCTATAGATACTATGATGATGGATGCACCCCATCTCTCATTCCTACCTCTGAAAAGAGAAAGAGAAAAGAGAAGAAAGGAATAGGAAGGATCTAAAGTGGAACCGTTTCCGACCAAGGCATGCGATCTCGGCGAAAGCGATCGGCTTTACCAGACTTGCTGGCAAAGTCTCGTGATGATAGATAAACACGGCCGGCTATCTAAGTACTGCCAAACGGCCGGTGGCTCGTCGCCGGTGGACGGACGCAACGAAGCTTTTGTGTGTGCCTGGCCTTTACGATAGTCAAAGTCCCAGAGACTCGAGGGGTCTTGCAATTTCTCTGCGGGGTCATGCAAATCAGGACCGATTCAGAGTGGTATATTATATTTTCAATCAATCAAAGAAACAGATGTATCTGCATGCCAAGTCGGCATCTCAGATACAAGACTATGCTCGATCGAATCCGATTCTGCATGCATGCATGTAGAGAATAATGCATGGTGCATGTATGATTGGTACGGGCAATTGATGAGCCTGGAGGTCAAGATACTGGTGAGTGGCGGACGGATGGACGGAAGGAAGCTTTTGCCAGCGAAACCGCACATCTGCGTTGGTGCTGGCTGGCTGGCTTTGGGCGATCAGCTGCTAATCATTGGGCATCCCCTCCTTTACTAGTGCCATCACCACATCCGGATTCTGCAACGGGATGCAGATCGATCGAGTGGTGTTGGATTGCGATCGGGCACTACGTACGTACTCTAACCATCAGGTTAGTCAGTGGTGGCGCTAGGCGGAGTTGGCGTGAATCAAATCTCAAAGCCTGAAACTGAAACTGTCGCCCCCACAAAGAAATGATCCATACTCCAACAAAGTTCTCTGCTGTGAGGGGGAAAATTTCCGGCGAAATATCGGCACTGGGCTGCCCTGTCCTATGTAAGTACAGAGGAGAAAGCATGCGTGTCAAACTGGCCTCCGTGAGTAATTAACCGTTTCCAGCCACAGACTGACAGTACGGACAGACACAGGTACGTACAAGATAACATACAGTAGGGACGTGCTTGTTTCAGAGCACCTGGCCGGCGATCCAACTAGCAACCAACAGTTTTGTTGACAGCTCCTTGGATGCATTGTATGGAACATGAACACACAGTCTGATCTGCTGCTTCTTCGGTAAAGTAATATGCACGGCATGTGCTACCCTACCCCCCAACTGCAGTGCAGTATGCTTGCTTTGCTACTGGAGCACTGCGGATTTGGTTACTTAATGAGTACTAATATACTAGTAATATGCTATTACTACTACGGTCCAAGTGGTGGTAGGAGTACAAGAGATGCCTTTTAGAAGAGTCAAGCAGCCCAGCCGTCGCAGCAAGTGGCAATTAGCAAAAGGAGGAGACAACACACGAATGGTCATTAGAGGAGAGCAGAATAGTACTGTACATTATTTATTTAACTAGGTCATGAAAAAGATTCAAAATAATTAAAAACGTTTAGCAGGTAGAAACGTTGCTGTCACAGAAACAGATGACACCCATCATACGGATTCAAAATAAGCTTCGTTTTAGCAGATAGAAACGTTGCTGAACTAGATAGAAGATCATGCCAGTTAACAATACTAATGGTGAGTTGCATTAGGTTCATTAGCCTCCAATTAACTAGTAACAAGCAGCGACAAACGAAACCAACCGAGGCTGTCTGTGGGGCTCGACTCGATTGAGTGAACCACAAAGATTAATTAACATGGACAGTAGTACATGACAAACGCTCAATGATTGATTGATTGGGTAGACTAATTAATCGAGCTTCAGACGCGGGGAGCGTCCCCCTTACACTTGCTCGCTGATTAATCCACGTCCACATTTCCTATATTTATACGGAGATGATGGATCATGGGTGCATCAGCCACCAGCCCATCGCCCTTCGTGCCTCTGAAAAGAGAAAAAGAAGGATTAAGAAAGGAATAGGAATGATCTAAAGTGGTTCTGCTTCACCCCAGAGTGTCATGATAAGCAAGGCTGGCTTAGTAGCTGGGTGCTGACAAAACGGTAGAATCTTTCTGCACTTTCGATGTTCCAAGTCTTTGCAATCGCGCCAGAAATGACTCTCGAGGATTTGTAGTGTTTTTTCTGAACACAATATGTGTCAATTTTGCCGAGTACTCCCATTTTCGAAACTAGGAATGCTTCATGTTAGCTGATTAGCTATACGGTTACTGAAAGTGGCCCTGAACTGAACCGTCGCCGCTACTAGGAATGCTTGGGGGGGGGGGGGGGGGGGGGGGGGGGGGGGGTGGAACTTGAGCAGCTGGCTACAGCATTTTGTTTAGAAGAACAACCTTGATTTTATACCGCTTTGCCTGAGCAAGTTCCAGTGACCATGCTACCATGCATCTTGTTTCATGTAATCTGTCGTGGCATGACCTTCCAGATGGCAACTGGTCTATGTTTCTTTGCACTAGGCCACTGTTTGAAGTGAATAAATCAGCAGTTCAGTTGAACAAGAAAACCTTATATTCATCATATCCTGTTGTGCTAATGAGATGGAAAAGTTTGAAAAAAGGTGCTAGACATGATGGACAGGAAATGATTGATTTTACCCTGCTTTTCCTCTTTGTCGCTCGAATCTCACACAGCCATGACGTTCATTTTTTTTCTGCCCATACGCGGCGGGAAAAATAAAATCCTGAAGATTGAAAAATGATTCGACGGAAACTGTTCATCTGAACTGCAAAGGCCAAAAATCCACGTCACACCTTTAGCATTTCTGTTGGCTCATACATGAAGCCAAAAGAGAAGATTTTCAGATTCGGGGACAGATACTCTGTAGCTATCTAGCCTATTACTTCTACAAGTATATGGTGTACTTTGCCCTGGCCAAACTCTGCTGTATTGCTTTCAGTTTGACATTAGCAGAATCACAAACATATACTAGTGCCATGGAGTATATAAATTAGTACTTCTATCAATTCCATTTGCTTGCATATACCTGCCATCACAAACTTCTGCTGATTATAATTAGTACTTGAGGTCATCTTCAAGGAGTATGCTCCTCGAGCAGTCAGATGCTTCTCGATCACAGGCAAAGTCACGGTGCTGCACGACGGCTCCTGGTTCTGGCTGACATCAGTTTATGGTCCAGTGGATGATACGCGCAAAGATGCCTTTCTTGCTGAGCTTGCCCATGCTGCGCCCCCGTCTAGCGAGCCGTGGTTGATCAATGGGGATTTTAACATTATTTATGAAGCTCGTGACAAGAACAACCTCAATCTGAACAGGAGGATTATGGGCATGTTCAGAACAGCTATTGACAGGGCAGACCTCAGAGAAATTAAGTGCAAAAACAGAAGATTTACATGGTCAAATGAGAGGGAAAACCCGACTTTGGTCAGTATTGACAAAGTGTTCTGCAACCTGGAATGGGAGGCCCTTTTCCCCTCATACATTCTGATGGCAGAATCAACGGCCTGCTCAGATCACTGTCCCTTATTCCTGGCAAACACTACTGCTCCGCTTAGAAAGCCGGTTTTCCGTTTTGAAAACTTCTGGCCAAGTTTCCCGCACTTCCAGGAGACTGTCGCCCGGGCTTGGCAACGGCTGGTCAATCACAGCTGCCCGTTTATCAGCCTAGAGAAGTAGATGAAGAGGACGGCAACTGATCTGAAAATTTGGGCAAAAACACATTTCAGCGATGCAAGACTCCAGTTCCACCTGGCCTGCCAAGTTATTCTTAGACTTGATATTGCACAAGAAAGCAGAAGATTGTCAGAGAGCGAATTCCTTCTGAGAAAGCAACTTAAAATGAGAACACTTGGACTGGCGGCTGTGGAAAGAGCAAGGAAAAGGCAAGCCTCCAGGATTACTTGGCTCAAAGCCGGAGATGCACACACAGCCTTTTTCCAAGCAAAGATCAATTCAAGGAGAAGGAAGAACTTCATCCACTCCCTGCAAACTGATACAATCACTGCCACTGCCCATGAAGACAAAGCTTCGGCTATCCACAACCATTTCTCTAATCTGCTGGGCAACAAGGAGAATAGAGGAGGAACACTCAATTGGGACGAGCTTGACATGCCAACGCTGCAAAACGAAGGACTGGACAACCCTTTCTCTGCGCAGGAGGTTTGGGCTGCAATTCAGGCCTCCCCAGCAGAAAAAGTGCCAGGCCCCGATGGATTCTCGGGTACTTTTTACCGAGCATGCTGGGCCACGATCAAAGACGATGTTATGGCAGTTTTTGACAGCTTCTATAGGCTGGCTGATGGAAATTTTGCCGAGCTCAACACGGCCATGATCGCTCTTCTCCCAAAAAAAAGATGGGGCAACCAGAATTTCCGATTTCAGGCCCATCAGCCTAATACATTCGGTAGAAAAGCTCATCACCAAGGTTTTATCCATGAGATTGGCTACTGTCATTGACCGGATCATCTCTCCTGCGCAAACTGCTTTTCAGAGGAAGAAATGTATACACGACAGCTACCTGTATGTTCAGAATACGGTCCGGGCACTGCATAGAACTAGAACACCGGCCCTCCTACTCAAGCTTGACATTGCCAAGGCTTTTGATAGTGTATCATGGGAGTATTTGATCAAACTTCTTCAGAAACTAGGTTTCTCGCATCGATGGATAGATTGGGTAGCGCTCCTTTTGTCAACTTCATCTTCGGCCTGCCTACTGAACGGCGTCCCGGGCAAAAGTTTTTTGCACATGCGAGGGCTACGGCAGGGCGACCCTCTCTCGCCGCTGCTCTTCATTCTCTGCATCGACTCCCTTCACCAGATGCTGGAGGCTGCTACCAGATCAGGCGTGCTGAGTATCATCCCAGGCGCGGCGGCGCGGATGCGCACAAGTCTGTACACCAACGATGCCATCATTTTCATAAACCCCGCTCGCGCAGAAATAGATAACCTTCTACAACTGCTGCAACTGTTCGGCGATGCGACAGGACTGCGTGTTAATCTGTCAAAATCCTCTGTGATCCCCATTAGATGCGACGACATGGATGTTCAGGATATTCTGCAAAACTTCGTTGGCGCAACGGCGGCGTTCCCTTTTAGATACCTAGGGCTTCCTGTAACGATAGGGCGCATCAAGCTAGTTCACCTTCAGACCATCCTTGATAGAATTAGAGCGAGGCTCGTGGGCTGGAAAGGGAAGCTCTTGCCGCTGCAGGCCGCCGCGTTCTCGTACGTTGCGTGCTATCTGCCATGCCAACCTTCGCGTTCACGGTGCTGCGAATACCAAAGAAGTTCATAAAGGAGATCGACAAGTCAAGACGGCGCTTCCTCTGGGCGGGAGACGAAGAAATCTCGGGCGGCAAATGCAAGGTTCGCTGGGCAACCGGGCGGACTGGGCATCCCTGACCTCAGCCGTTTCGCCCGGGCTCTACGGATGCGCTGGCTATGGCTCTCCTGGAGGCAGCCAACCAGGCCATGGGTTGGCACCGGGACGCCATACGGCGCTGCTGATCGGGCTCTTTTCGCGGCCTCCACGGTGGTGACCATCGGGAACGGTGCTACAGCATCCTTCTGGTCCTGCTCCTAGCTGGGAGGGAGGCAACTCTGCTCGGCTTACCCCGACTTGTTCGCCCGAGCCATCCGCAAGAACAGAAGCATAAAGGAGGCCTTGACTGATGATCAGTGGATCCTCGACCTTCGCAACGGCGACTACAACAACGTTGTGCATCAAGTGGTGCAGCTGGCAAGAGAGATCAGGCAAGCTCAAATCAATCTGGATCCGGAGGCCCCGGACACGATCAAATGGAAGTTCAACAGCTCGGGCAACTACTCGACAAGCTCGGCGTACAACGCACAATTCGAAGGCAATCAGACATGCAGTTTTCAAAACTATCATTTGGAAGATTTGGGCTCCGGGGAAAGTGAAGATGTTCCTCTGGCTTTTGCACCTCGAGAGACTTTGGTGCAACGATCGCCTTCAAAGAAGAGGATGGACGAATGGTTATTTTTGCCCCATGTGTCTGCGCAACCTGGAGACCTCGCTGCACCTGATCTGGGAATGTCCAGTGGCAATGCAGGCCTGGAACACCGCGGCCTCCTAGACGGGGTGCAGCTCTTTAAACCAGCAAGTGTGGAGCAGTGCTGCAACGACAACGGACAAAGTTCAGATGACTGTGGCTTCCGCTGCCCCAGAACACAGGAAGGGCACGAAGACCATGATCGCCCTCATTTCCTGGCAGATCTGGCTGGAAAGAAATGCATGCATTTTCAGGGGCAAGCTGACGCTAGGCACATCATCAAAGCATGCCAGAGCGACATGGAGCAATGGTGACTCGCTGGTGCACGATGCATCCAGCAGCTCTTTGGGGAAGTGACGTGAGATATCTCCATGTCGTTTTAACTTAGTTTTAGCTTAGGTTTTTCCAGATGGCCTGATCCTTTGGGGCCCAAGTAAGATGGATTGCCTCTCTTTTCCATGATCGCTTGATCAGCTTCTGTAACTTTCTCCCAGCTAAATGAAATGAAAACCAGCTACGCTGGCCACTTTCAAAAAAATCTTCAAGGAGTATATAAATTATTATATGAAAACTTTACAAGGCAATGTGCTACTTGCTTGTATTCTATCAATTCCATTTGGAGGTATTCTATCAGTTCCATTTGGAGCTCACACGGTCGAGCAGAACACGAATATGTATGCTTTATGTTATATTGTTGCTTAACCACTTTCTGTCTTTGTCCCAACTAGTGGCTTCTTTTTTTCTTAAAAACCACTGACGTCATTGCCACTGACATTCCAAAGATCAACTCACCTATCAGGTTTAAATTCCCCTCATTGTTTTCTCCCTACTCTGACCTCGCCACATGTCTACCACCACACCCTTGAATTCCTGGATAGCCTGTTGCAAGACAAGATGTGACAAATCCTAATGGTTAATCGCGCTCTTAGTGTCATGGAGCTACCAAGGGAGTCTCTGTCCGTGGCTACTTCTCAAATCTTGGTTTGCTCGAGGCTAGCAGGGGCTAGCTGCCCTAGGCCACAATTATGAGCACTAAACAATGGTAGAGCAGAGATTAAATTAGCACTCCACTAACGCTGCAGAAAACATAGGAGCACTGCTATGGCAGTTGCTGTTGCTTTCATTTCAGTTCCCAGGGGATAAGCTTTGGTTTGGGCAGACAGTAGACGACTTCCTCTTCTCCGCATGCCTAGCTTGGTCCATGAAAGATTGGATGAAGCGTATGCCTCTAGCAGGGACGCGTTGCATGTTATATAGGCAAAGAGGTTTACAAGATCTTGGCAGTTCGGTTGTGTTGGATTGATCCTCAAGAAAGACTATACAGAGAGATGAGGATAAACCCTAACAACCACAACTACCTGATTACAATACACACGCAACACGCTAACCTACCGGGCGTATATACGGTTTATAATTATACCGCATATACCATGTTACAATATATTCTAACACGCCCCCTCAATCACAACTTCACCAAGTTGAGATTGCTCTTAAAATCTTCCAATTTTCGCCATGACAAGGCTTTGGTAAACCCATCAGCAACTTGATCACCTGTGGGTATAAAACGAATATCCAACAGCTTGCTAGCTACTCTTTCTCGAACAAAATGATAGTCAACTTCTATATGTTTAGTTCTTGCATGGAACACTGGATTTGCTGACAGATATGTGGCACCAATGTTGTCACACCAAAGACGAGCAACTGGTGAATGAGCAACTCCAAGTTCACGCAGAAGAGTTTGGACCCAAATAATCTCAGCAGTTGCATTAGCTAAGGATTTGTACTCTGCCTCAGTACTTGATCTTGAAACAGTAGCCTGCTTACGTGCACTCCAAGAAATCAAGTTGGGACCAAAAACCCATAGAAACCTCCTGTTGATCTTCTGTCATCAGGACATCCTGCCCAATTAGCATCTGAGAAGGCACTAACAATGCCGCAAGCTGACTTGGTGAATTTTAGACGTGTACTCATAGTACCTTTAAGATATCTCAAAATCCTTTTAACTGCTGTCATGTGTTGAGAGGTAGGAGAGTGCAAATACTGACAAACTTTGTTCACTGGGAAACAAATATCAGGCCTTGTTAATGTCAAATATTGCAAGGCACCTACCATACTTCTATACCTTGTTGACTCTTCGGCCCCCAAAGGTTCTCCTGCTTCCTTTGACAGCTTTTCAGATGTTGAAAGAGGCATGTTTGAAATTTTGCAATTTGTCATACCTGCACATTTCAAAATATCAATGACATATTTTTCTTGGGTCGGAAGAATGCCATCTTTCACTTTCTTTACTTCAATTCCCAAGAAATAATGTAGATCTCCTAGATCTTTCAAGGCAAAGTCTCTTCTAAAATCTGCCAACAAAGCTACAGTTGCATCTTGTGATGAGCTAGCAACAATTATATCATCAACATAGACTAACATAAACATAACAATCTTTCCTCTTCTGAAAAAGAAGAGAGAAGTATCTCCCCTTGATGGTTTAAAACCAAGTGCTTGAAGTTTGTCACACAGCCTGGAGTACCATGCTCGAGGTGCCTGTTTAAGACCATACAAAGCTTTGTCAAGTTTGCAGAGATGATTTTCCTTGCCTTTTATCTCATAGCCAGGTGGTTGTCTCATATAAACTTCTTCCTCTAGAACGTCATGAAGGAACACATTCTGAACATCCAATTGCCTGAGACTCCAGTTACTGGATACTGCAACAGAAAGAACAAGTCTGATAGTAGTTGTTTTAACAACAGGACTAAAGGTATCCTCATAGTCTATACCATATCTCTGTTTGAAACCTTTTGCTACTAGCCTTGCCTTGTATCTGTCAATTTGACCATCTGCCTTTCTTTTAATCCTATAGACCCACCTACAATCAATAATATTTTTATTTTTTGTGGGTGGAACTAAGTGCCAGGTCTTATATTTTTAATAAGAGCATCATACTCATCATTCATAGCCTTTTTCCAATTTGTATCATTCAAGGCATCTTGCAAACTATGAGGTTCACCAGTAGTTACCAGACCAACAAAACGTGGTTTGAGCTTGTCATACCTAACTGTGCCATCTGTACGAACTTGAGGTTTCGAAATACCGTGTTGTGACCGAGTTTGTCGAGTCGGCACATCAGGAGCTGCAGGTGCATGTGGCGCAGAAGATCCGCCGGAAGGGGGAGGATCCGCACGCGATCCCATGTCAGCACGCGATCCTGTAGCAGATCTGTCGCCAGCGACAGAGGATCCATCCTGTCGGGGCAGATTGACGCGGGAGTCCATGCGCACGTCTCCCCCGCTCGGTTGGCCCACCTGGCGGCCCGCGAGAGGGGAGCCGGCTGGCCCACCTGATGGCGCGGTGTCGGGAGATCCGGCGGGCGATCCAGCGTGCGCCACGCGTCGTTCCCGGGGCGGCGTCTGCGCGGCCGAGGTAGATTCGCCCCCTGGGCCGCTTGCGCCACCTGCGCCCGCTGACGCTGCAGTCTCGGGATCGCTGCCCACAGCACCTGAATCCTCCTCGTGTTCCGCAGCGTTTTCGTCTTGTTCTGGCTGCATAAAATCATGCACAAAAACTGGATTTTCTCCACTGTTAGCAACAGGATTAGTGTGAAAATTAGTCTGTTGATCAACTATAGGTTCGTCCCCATGATCAAGAGGTGCAGACTCAGGAAGTAAAAGGATTTCCGACCGGAGAGGGGTGCCTACATTTGGATTTAAAGATGCAAAGGGAAAAACTGTTTCATCAAAAATAACATCACGGGATATATAGACTCGCCCAGCAGCAACATCTAGGAATTTAAACCCTTTGTGAAGGTTGTTGTAGCCAAGGAATACGCACTGTTTGGAACGAAATTCCAATTTTTTGGAATTATAAGGGCGAAGATTCGGCCAGCATGCACATCCAAAGACGCGAAGAGAATGATAATTGGGCTGTTCTTGAAACAAACGTGTCAGAGGAGTTTCAAAATTAATCACTTTGCTAGGGGTGCGATTTATCAAATATGTGGCAGAGAGAAAAGCCTCATCCCAAAACTTCAAGGGCATAGAGGCATGGGCCAAGAGAGAGAGAGAGCCCTACATCAACAATATGTCGATGTTTTCTTTCTGCTGACCCATTTTGCTAATGAGCATGGGGACAGGAGACATGGTGAGTGATTCCTAATTGACGAAAGAAGGAATTTAGGCGTTCATACTCGCCACCCCAGTCTGTTTGCATAGTGATTATTTTTTTTATTGAACAACCTTTCAACAAGAGTTTGAAATTCATGAAAGACTTTAAACACTTCGGATCGGTGCTTAAGTAGATATATCCACGTGAATTTGCTGTAATCATCAATGAAAGACACATAATAGTTTTTCCTATTGATAGAATCACGGGCAGGCCCCCATACATCCCCCATACATCCGAGAAAATTTGCTCTAAAGGAGCTTTAGACACACTGTTTGAACTAGGATAAGGAAGTTGGTGACTTTTGCCCAGTTGGCATGCATCACAAACACCTTCTTTATTCAACTCACTACTGGAAAAAGGAATATCATTCTGGCTAAGGACATGACGCACTATGGTAGATGACGGATGCCCTAGCCGACTGTGCCACCTTTCAACAGGCAGTTTATTTGCACCAAATGCTTGCTTGCTTGAACTAAAAGGAGCCGATGATACGGGGTAGAGGCCTTGTCTACACCTGCCGCGCAGAAGGGTTTTCCTCGTTCCCTGTTCCTTGACGAGAAAGAAATTTGGGTGAACTTCAAGGAAAGTATGATTATCAGTGGATAAACGATGAGCAGAGATAAGGTTTTTGGCGGCATCGGGCACATGCAAGATATTATTTAAATGAAGATCACGAGTAGGGGTACGAACAGTAGTGTGACCAATATGACTAATTTCCATACCTTCTCCGTTGGCAGTGTGAACTTGATCGCTGCCGTGATACTTGTTGTGGACGGTCAACTTGTCAAGCTCGCTGGTGATGTGGTCGGTGGCGCCGGTGTCCAGATACCAGTTGGTATCTACTCCATAGGACGAGGTTGTGGCAGATCCGGCACTCTTCTCGTTCTTGGTGTAGGAGATGTCGAAGCGACGGTAGCATTCAAGGGCGGTGTGGTTCGACCTCTTGCAGATTTGGCAGACGACCTCAGGAAGATCATCTCCTCCATTGCCGTTGCCGTTGTCGCGGCCTCCATTGCCGCGACCACCATTGCCACGGCCACCTCCACCGCGGCCAAAACCACCACGGCCACGAGAGACAACATTGGCCGAGGACTGGGAGGAGTGGTTGCCACCTTCGAACATAGCAAGACACTTTTCAAAACTGATCAACTGAGAGTAAAGTTCAGCTACCTTGATTGGTTCAGTCCTCGCGACGCAGATGGACGAGACAAACGAGATGTAGTCGTAGTCTAGCCCTGCGAGGATGTAGGAGACCATGTCATCATCGTCGAGCGGCTTGCCTGCTGAAGCCATCTCGTTGCCCAGCGCTTTCATGCGCCCGATGTAGTCGGCGATGGTCGCGGTGCCCTTTTTGGTGGTGGAGAGGGCGATCCGCGTGTTCACGATGTTGGCCTGCGTCTGGGAGAGAAACATCTCCCTGATGGCGGTCCATGCCGCGGCGGCCTTGGTGCAGTGGGCGACTTGGATCATCACAGGTGGCGAGATCGAGTTGAAGATGAAACTCAGCACATGCGAGTCTTGCGCCAAGGTGACAAGATACGCCGGGTTTGGCACATCTGTCGGCTTACCATCTTTGTCGGCAAGCTTGGGCTCCGGGAACTGATGATCAGGATTGAGATGATCAATCAGCTGCGCTCCGCGGATGGTGGCTAGGGCTTGGGCGCGCCAGACCAGGTAGTTACCCCGGTGCAGCTTATCAGCGATGGGGATAAGGGCAAAAGTGGCGGCGGCGGAGCTGGAGCTAGCCATGACTAGGGTTGGGTGTTGGAGAGGAAGTTGGCTCTGAATACCATGAAAGATTGGATGAAGCGTGTGCCTCTGGCAGGGACGCGTTGCATGTTATATAGGCAAAGAGGTTTACAAGATCTTGGCAGTTCGGTTGTGTTGGATTGATCCTCAAGAAAGACTATACAAGACTATACAGAGAGATGAGGATAAACCCTAACAACCACAACTACCTGATTACAATACACACGCAACACGCTAACCTACCGGGCGTATATACGGTTTATAATTATACCGCATATACCATGTTACAATATATTCTAACAGTCCAAACCACTCCTGTACACATAGCAAATGGCTAAAGTGGCTTTGCGAATCGACGACCTTGGTGCATAAGTTTGCACCGTACGTACGTGTTCCGCTGACACCGCCGTCGCGTTCGTTGTCGGCACCCGGCGGGGCAGCAGATCAGTGTCAGACTTAGAGATATTCACGTTATGTAATCTCAACTACTATCTCTATCTTTCTCTCTCCCGTGTAACCTCCTATCTCTATCCCGTTGGATCCTTGCGATCGGTGGGCTTCTTGTACGCCAAGGCAGAGGCTGTTTCTGCCCACAATCAATATATGCCCGCGGCTCCTCTACGGAGGAGTAGGAACGCTTCCATCGATCCAATCTAACATGGTATACAGAGCCAAGTCTCTTCCTATCATCTAGCAAAACCAAAACCCTAAACACCCTTCCATCGCCATGGCCACGAGCTCAAGCGCCGTCGGCCTCAACCTAGGAGCTCCACCAACAGAGAAGCTCGCAAGGGGGAACTACCTCCTGTAGAAGGCGCAGGTCATGCCAGCACTGCGAGGCGCACAAGTGACCGGCCTCCTCGACGGCAGCGACGCCGCACCGCCAAAGACTATAGAAGTCGCCAAGGCGGATAAAACCACGGCCATTGAGCCGAACCCTCTGTACGGACCGTGGTTGTCGAAGGATCAACAGGTTCTGAGCTACCTGTTGAACTCTCTCACCCAGGAAATCCTTGCACAAGTCATCGGTAAGGACAGCACCTTTGATCTGTGGACTGCTCTTACCACAATATTCACTGCGCAGTCGCAATCCTGCATAACCAATCTACGGATGGCCATCTCCAACACCAAGAAGGGCAACATGTCGAGCAACGCCTTCATCGCCAAGATGAAGAACCTCGGGGACAAGCTAGCTGTGGCTGGGCGTCCGGCAACCGATCCAGAGATGGTGGACTACATATTGGCTGGCCTTGATCGGGACTATGATCCCGTCGTGGCAGCAATCGGCGCAATCAAGAACTCCATCAGCGTCGACGATCTCTTCGCGCAGATTTCTGCGTTTGATCAGCGCATGGAGATGCTGGGGGACGGACCAGCAGGCTTCCGCTCCTCTGCCAACGCCGTCTACAGGGGGCCCGGGCAGTCCCGTGGCAGGGGAGGTCGTGGCCGAAGCACCAGAGGAGGACGCGGTCGAGGGAACCGCTCTTCTTCCTCTCCTGGTCGCGGTGCTAGTGGCGGCTATCAGCAGCAACGACTTCGTCCCCAACCACAAGAACAACAACAGCAAGAAGGAGACTATCCAGAGTGTCAGATCTGCTACAAGTTTCATGCCGGTGGCGCAAGAGCTTGCTGGCATCTCTATGATGATGATCATGAGGAGAAGAAGGCAGCCAACCTCGTCACCAACAACTATGGCATTGACACCAACTAGTATGCCGACTCCGGTGCTTCTGAGCACATCACCGGGGAACTTGACAAGCTGACGATGCGGGAAAGGTATCATGGCGGTGATCAGATACACACGGCAAGTGGAACTGGTATGGACATTACTCATGTTGGAAAATCAATTGTCAAAACCCCCGTAAAAGATTTACATCTTAATAATGTCTTACATGTTCCGCATGCTTTCAAAAATCTCGTTTTTGTTCATCGTTTTGCCCTTGACAACAACGTTCTCATAATATTTTATTCCTACTCTTTTGTGATCAAGGACTTGGCAACGAGGAAGGTCATACTTAGAGGAAAGTGTGAGGGAGGCCTATATCCACTCATATCATCTTCATCTTCATCATGGTCGAATAAACAAGCGTGGAGTGTCACCAAACCTTCCTCGGCAAAGTGGCATAGTCGTCTTGGTCATCCCTCTTCAGTCATAGTTAAGCATGTCCTTAGCAAGAATAATCTTCCCTATGAGTCTAGTGTTGAGTCAATTTGTGATGCTTGTCAGCAAGCTAAGAGTCACCAGCTACCTTATCCTATATCTACAAGTGTATCTACTGCTCCATTACAGTTAATTTTTTCAGATGTATGGGGACCAGCTCCCACATCAGTTAGTTGATTTTCCTATCATGTTAGTTTTATTGATGATTATAGCAAGTTCACTTGGATCTATTTGCTAAAGAAACGATCTGATGTTTTCCAAGTGTTTCTCAATTTCCAAAACCTTGTTGAACACCAACTAGACTCAAAGATTCTTGCTATGCAAACCGACTGGGGTGGTGAGTATGAAAAACTAAATTCCTTTTTTCAAAAGATTGGAATTTCTCACCATGTTTCTTGCCCCCATGTTCACCAACAGAATGGGTCGGCTGAACGCAAACACTGCCATGTTGTTGAGGTAGGACTAGCATTGCTAGCCCATGCTTCCATGCCCCTCAAATTCTGGGATGAAGCTTTTCTCACTGCCACATATCTCATAAATATTCGACCAAGCAAAGTCATCAAATTTGAGAGTCCCATCACACGTCTCTTTGGTGCCAAACCAGACTTCAAATCTCTTAGAGTATTTGGTTGTGCATGTTGGCCAAACCTAAGAGCATATAACACACGCAAACTTGCGTTTCGTTCCAAAAAATGTGTGTTTTTGGGATATAGCCCTATGCACAAAGGAGTAAAGTGTCTAGATGTTCCCACGGGCCGAGTTTATATATCTCGCGATGTTGTGTTTGATGAATCAATTTTTCCGTTTGAATCTCTCCATCCAAATGCCGGCACCCTCCTTTGTCAAGAGATTCTTCTTCTTCCATCTACACTTCGAGATTTTGATCACGGGGGAAACAATTGCACTAACCAACATGATGATAGTACTTCTACTGGAACCAGTCCTTGTCTTCCGTGTGTGCAGGTCTCTGAAGAAAATGGAGTTCAAAACGATCAAAATGACCAAAATCCCGTTCAAAACGATGCTATATTTCATGTGCAAGAAGAGGACGAAGCTGGCGCGGCGAACGAGGACGATCTGGTGGCGCCTGCCACCCCTGCGCGCCAATCCTCCTCGGATCGAGCGCGGATATCCGCTCCGGATCACGAGCCAGCCAGTTTGCATGGCCAGGCGCGGGCGACGCAATCCGCGGCCGCCACGTCTCCATGCGGGGAATCCCCCTCAAACGGCTCGCGCATGCAGCCAACCGCGAGGCGCGACTCGCACATGCGCCCGACAGGCTCATCTGGCGCGGGATCTTCTGCGGCAACAGACGGCGCGGCGCTGAATGAACAAACCACACCCGTGGCCACTGGATCCGGTGTGGCATCTCCTGATTCCTCTCCAGGATCTTCTGCGACAAGCAATGCCGTGCGCCAGCGTGTACAGCAGCCTCCACCAATCACATCGAGAGTTACAACTCGGCTACAAAAAGGTATTAAGAATCCAAAAATAAGAACTGATGGCACTATTTCGTATGGCATGTTGTGCGTTTCAGGCGAGCCAACAAAATTGGATGATGCACTTGGAGATCAGAAGTGGAAAAAGGCTATGGATGAAGAATATACCGCCTTAATGAGAAACAAAACATGGCACTTGGTACCAAACCGGAAAGGTAAAAACATTATTGACTGTAAATGGGTGTATAGGATCAAGAAAAAGGCAGATGGCTCCATTGACAGGTATAAAGCACGTCTCGTTGCTAAAGGTTTTAAGCAGCGTTATGGTATTGATTATGAGGATACATTTAGCCTTGTGGTAAAAGCTGCAACCATCAGACTTGTGCTAGTTATTGCTGTGTCTAGGGGATGGAGCCTAAGGCAGCTAGACGTACAGAACGCTTTTTTGCATGGTGTTCTGGAAGAGGAGGTCTACATGAGGCAACCACCAGGTTATGAAAATAAACAAAAACCTCATTATGTATGCAAACTTGACAAAGCTCTTTATGGTTTGAAACAAGCACCTTGAGCATGGTACTCCAGGTTAAGTATGCAGTTAAAACGTCTTGGCTTTATTGCATCAAAGGTTGACACATCTCTCTTCATATACAATAAGAGAAACACGGTTATCTTTGTGCTCATATATGTTTATGATATTATAGTTGCAAGCTCTTCTCAGAATGCTACTGATGCTCTTCTGCATGATCTAAGCTCAGAATTTGCTTTAAAGGATCTTGGTGATTTGAGCTTATTTTTAGGCATTGAAGTTAAAAAGGTTCAGGATGGTATAGTGTTGAAACAAGAGAAATATGCCACTGAACTCTTGGCTCGGATGGGAATGAAGGATTGCAAGGCATCACCCACACCATTATCTTCATCAGAACAATTGTCGGCATATGAAGGGGAGCTACTTAAGGAGGAAGAAAGCACCAAATACAGAAGTGTTGTTGGAGCCTTGCAATACTTAACCTTGACACGACCAGATATTTCTTTTGTTGTTAACAAAGTATGTCAATACTTACATGCTCCCACTTCTGCTCATTGGACAGCTGTCAAGAGGATCATACAATATGTCAAGCACACTGTAGGTTTGGGACTTCATTTTAGACGGTCCAATTCTACACTTGTCAGTGCTTTCTCTGATGCAGACTGGGCAGGTTGCAGCGATGATAGAAAATCAACAGGTGGTTTTGCTGTTTTCTTTGGTTCTAATCTTATTTCTTGGAGTGCCAGGAAACAAGCAACAGTGTCAAGGTCAAGTACTGAAGCTGAGTACAAATCATTGGCAAATGCTACTGCTGAAATTATTTGGCTTGAATCTTTGCTTGAAGAATTGGGTGTGAAGCAATACCGTATTTTATGCCTATGGTGTGATAATCTGGGTGCCACCTATTTAAGTGCTAATCCTGTCTTTCATGCCAGAACCAAGCATATTGAGAATTTGAGATAGGCTTTCACTTTGTACGAGAAAGGGTTGCAGAGAAGAAGCTGGAGATCCGCTTTATTCCTTCCAGAGATCAAGTGGCCGACGGGTTCACTAAAGCTCTACCGTACAAGCCATTTGAAGCATTCAAGAACAATCTCAATTTAGGATAGGTAGTTCAGATTAAGGGAGGGTGTTAGACTTAAAGATATTCACGTTATGTAATCTCAACTACTATCTCTATCTTTCTCTCTCCCGTGTAACCTCCTATCTCTATCCCGTTGGATCCTTGCGATCGGTGGGCTTCTTGTACGCCAAGGCAGAGGCTGTTTCTGCCCACAATCAATATATACCCGCGGCTCCTCTACGGAGGAGTAGGAACGCTTCCATCGATCCAATCTAACAATCAGGAGGAGCACACATACGTACATACGTACGTCCCCGGCTTGGCACCCACATAAAACACAGTCATACCAGAGTGAGATAAAATACAAAACCAATGATAGTTACTATGGTACTGAGAGAAAAAAACAAGTAATTGCATATGTACTTGCTCCATTTTCAAACAATAATCGTCGAAGGTTGAAAGGAGTAGGCTTCCCAAACAAGCTTAAAGCGCACTTTGAGTAAGACAAGCAAGCTAGGCATGCCTGGGAACAATTTTGCAGCTCCAACTTCGAACCGAGGCCATTTTTGCAGCTCAAATTTGAAATGATTTTGTGTAGAGCTTGCATGAATCAATGAACGATCGGTCCCTGAGAGTCCATGGTAGTGAGTCAGGCAGGCAGGCAGGCATCAAGAATGGGCCGATCCCCATCACTCAAGGTAGCGAGCAGCAACAACGTACCAAACCAATTGCATACATACATTGCATGGAGTGGTGGGGGACTATCAAGCCCTTATCTTTCCCCATAGCCGGTGCCATCGTGCACGCCTGGGCCCTCCCTCTTTCCACGTTCTTCCCCTTCCTCTCTCCTTCACAAGAACGTTGTCGCGGTCGCCGTCGTCGCCACTCCCTCATTAATCCACACCCACAGTTCATATATGTAAACTATATATGATGATGGATGGATGCACCCCATCTTCTCTTCCTGCCTCTGAAAAGAGAAAGAAAACGTGAATGGTGAAGAAAAGAATGGGAAGGGTCTAAAGTGAAACTGTGTCTGGCGAAGGCATGCGATCTCGGGAGACAGCGATCGGCGTTCCGTTTTCCAATCGATGTTTCCTTCCACGCAAAGCCTCATGATGATGAGCTGAGTGCTGCCAAACAGTTGGTGGCTCAGTGGACCGACGCATCGAAACTCCGTGTGTGACTGGCCCTTCACAATGGTCAAAGTCGGACTCGAGTCGAGAGATATTGCAATTTTTTGGCCGGGCCATGCAAATCAGGACCGATCTGCAGTGCTATATTCTATTCTCAAAATCATAGAAACAGATGTATCAGCATGCCAAGTCGGCGTCTCAGATTTGGCTATGCTCGGTCGAATCCAATTCTGCCTGCAGAATAATGCATGATGTGTATGGTTGGGAAGAGCAATATCGATCGGTCGATGCCACGAGCCCACGATGGTGTCGAGCACTATTGATCTGGCCAGTTACGGTGGTGTGCATGGTCGCACGAGAGCTGATCGATGTTCCAAGGAAAAAAGTTTGCGGAAAACTCGATGCTGGGATGCTCTATGCTATGTAAAGCACAGAGCGGGAAAACATGCATGCGTGGTAGGACAGGCTAACTTGAACTAGAACCCCTGGGTAAAAATGCCTCCTTCCTGTGGGTGTTGTGTGCTACATCTTGTAGTCGTTGCGTAGTACTTGTTCTGTTTTATGAAAATGAAAATGGTTCAGGCCGGCTTTTGCCCGCGGTAGCAGCTTCAAAAAAAAGAGCGCATGGCTGGCGATCGAGCTAGCATCCAACAACAGTTTAGATCACTGGTGATGGAAGGTGTGCATATGGTCTGCGTCCACGGCACAAGGCCAACCATGTGTTGGGTGCTCCGGTGGTGACTATACAGTGCAGTGCAAGATTGACAGTGGGCGGAGAGGAAGCTTTCAAGGTGCGCGGTGGTGGCGGTGGTGGTCGGATCGCCGCTACCCTTCGAGCTCGTCGACGTCAAGAGGGCCCTTGCGCTGTGGTTCAGCTTCGACGAATCCGCAGTCAAGGTCTCGATGAGGGCTCTGGGGGAGCTGCTGTGGGTCTTCGAAGATCCGGCGATTCGCGACACGGTGATTGGAGGTCAGGGCCACCTGGTGCTGGGGCGTGTTACCTTCATGGTAGCGCCATGGTCGCGGTTCCGGAAGGCCTCGCCGGTGCGGCTGCTGTACAAGGTGCGGGTTTGCTTGGAGGGGGTACCTGAGCATGCGTGGGATGTGGACTCCGTCACCCCGCTGTTCGACCCTTCCATGCTTATCGAAGGGGTTGACGATGAGGTCCGGAGTGAGGAGGAGACCGGTTGCCTGCGCCTGTGGGTGTGGATGGATTCGTTGGAGAAGCTCAAGACAAGAGGGATACTGCAGCTGGAAGAGCCAAGGGAGTCGGGATCGCCTGGGATGCACTATCCGGAGCTCAACATATTCGAGGAGGTGCCTCCGAGATGGGGGAAGGTTGGCATGCTGGGGCACCCGGTGCTCATCCATCTCGATCACGTGGTGGACTTCTCGCGGCCGCCGTCGCTGAGCCCGGGAAGCGAAATGAGCGACGATAGTGGGATCAGCGGGCTGCCGTCGGAGGATGGAGTGGTGTCGGTTTGGCCGGGAAGATGGGGCTATAGATGGTTCCTCAGCTACGAGGATGGTGACTTCCCGCCGGCTCCACCTAGGCAGTCGGCTCACTCGCGGTTGCGCTTCCCCGACAATGGAGGCGGTGGTGGCGAAGGGGGAGGAAGGAAGACATATGGAAGTGGAGAGGGTTTCCGCCAGGCTAGTGCTGGCTTGCGGCAAGGTGGAGCCGACCGGCAGCGGATTGAAGCGGGGAGCAGGCAGACGGGGCACAGCTGCTCTGGCCGAAGGAACTCCGGCTCGTCGACGATGCCTCATGCGCCGTTGATCGACGCCGATGCGGTCCAGGGCGCGCGGTCCGTGGTAGACCCCTTCCTCGGGTCTGATGATGCACCCATGCTCTCTGGTCAGCAGGACATCGATGGGGTCAACATGGGTCAAGGAGGGAAGGAGGCAGTGGCTCAGACGGAGATGGCGGAAGACGGGGCGGACCGGTTTCGTGAAAGTCTGCTACCTCTGGTCACCACCCTGACGACTGGTGCGGGGCAGCAAGATACAGAGGGGCCAGGGCTAGATGAGGAAGGGGGGGCGACGAGCGGGGGAGAAGCGGAGGACGTGCATGGCCTTTTCCATGCAGAGGGCCCCACTGGCGCATGTGCCCGGGTGTCGGCGGTGGACCGCCAAGAGGAGACTGGGGGCGATGAGCAAGCAGCCCTGTTCGGACCGCACTCGTCGCGCGGAAGCCCAGGAGGAGAGGGACTGGCCAGGCCAGGCGGGCTGCTGGAGGCGGAGCTGAATGTGGACGATGGGCCGATACAGGTTGGGCCGCCGGCTGCCAGTGACCGCCTGGTGTTGGCCCAAGAGGGGGAGCTGGGCTCTTTAGGGCGGGGGAGCAAGAGGTGGAATCAGCTGATCCACTCCGTCTGTTCCTCATATCTTGCTCCTCCCCACCACCTGCGCCGCTGCTGCCCTGCCCGTCGGTTACCAAGGAGCCGGCGGCGCCACTGGCGGTGAAGCCCTCCAAGAGAAGCAGCGGGAGGCTGGCAGCCAAGCCGACCGCAGGGTGGTCAACAATGGACAAGGTGCAGATGGTCCTGTTGAAGAAAAGCGACATCTGGGCGGGTGAGGCGTCGGCAGTGGCGCCAACGGGGGCCGATCTGCTCAAGTACAGGGAGCTGTACAAGAAGCCGCTGCCTGGGCGGTTCATATCGGCGATTGAGGCACTGATGGATGCTACCAGCGGCGGGAAGGGGGCAAGGCAGGGAGGGCCGATGGCCTGCGTCTGAAGATCCGTTTCAGACTCTGTATCGCTGAGTTTTTAGCCAGGTTTCTATGTTAGTTCTGCCAATGTATCTTCTTGTTAGAGTTTGGGTGGAGGGTTGGGAGTTTGGTGTTAGCTTCGGCGGTTTGTGTTGCGGCTGCGAGGTAGTGCTGCCGCGGAGATGTGTTGTAGCTGAGTTCCCCCTGTTTGCTTTATGGATTGCGCCTATCTGAATTGGAATGTGAGGGGGATAAATAACCCCGCGAAGAGGATGGCTATCCAGATTTTTTGTTGCTGATCTTAAGTGCAGCATTGTCTATTTGCAAGAGACAAAGATATGTGACATGTCACGCAGCATTGTCTATTTGCAAGAGACAAAGATATGTGACATGTCACGCAGCATTGTGGCGGAGACGCTTGGGCCGAGATTTGCTAACAGTTTCATTGCGCTGCCCATAGTTGCCAGAAATTTGGGTCGATCGGGTCGAGGAACGGGGTCGCGGGACGTGGATCGCCACGGTTGAAATCGAGGGTCAAAGAAGGCTACTCTTCTTCGGGACGCTATTTGGGATCGCAGGACGCGACCCCGCTACAACCGGGTCGAAAATCCGGGTCGATACATTCCTAAATCCCCCAGAATTTGCGCGTCTAATAACTATTTTCATTAAATTATCATCATTAAAGGCTCGTAAGTCAAATGACGGCTGCTTGCGCGTGATTTTCTCAACTGCCTGTTTCTTTCACACGAAGCATGATGTTCCTCTCCAATCCCTCTTGTCTTCTTCGCTTCCTTGGCAAAGCTGCAGCGAACCAGTACGTCATGGATCCATGTCCAATCCTCTAGCCGTCCAGCACCTCCACCTTCCAGCCACGGATTCTCAAGCGGGTTGCCGATCTCGTTCGATGTTTGGAGGGAGCGGGACTGGAGAGACCGACTATGGCAGCGGACAGCTCCATGGCCGGCCGCCGGCGACCAAGTGGCAGATCGCCCCGCCCTAGTGCCCTGGTAAGGCGCAATTTCTCTTTGCTTCTTCCATACCAATCTGGATCAGCACCCATCGATCGGGATCGTGACCCATCCAGCGACCCAGCTCGACCCTACCTCGTCCCCGACCCTCGATCCGGGTCGATCGACCCCGGGTCAGGGATCGCACCATCGACCCGCGAACCAGGCTACTATGGCGCTGCCTGCGGCTGGGTCGAGAGGGGGCGTACTCATTGCTTGCTCCGAGGACTATTAGATTGAGGTCGAACCACTTGCGGCTGGGGATTTCTCGATCTCGGGGACAGTTAGGAGAAGGGCCGATGGTTTCTGCTGGTCGATCACCGGGGTGTATGGGCCTCAGCAAGATGATGACAAAACCCGGTTCATTGATGAAATGAAGAGGACCAAACAGCACATGCTGCCAAGATGGATGATGATGGGGGATTTCAACCTGATCGCGAGAGCTTCTGATAAGAACAAAAATAGCGTCAACCTGCGGATGATGGGCCGGTTCAGGGCAGCCATTGATGAGCTGGAGTTGATGGAGTTTCCCCTGCTTGGCAGGAGATTTACATGGTCAAACGAGCGTGGGAATGCAACTCTCACAAGGATTGATCGAGTGATGGTTTCCAACGAGTGGGAAGCGACGTTCCCTCACTACCAGCTTACCCCGGCCTCAACAAATATCTCTGACCATTGCCCGCTGGTTCTCTGACCGATGGATGCATCCCATCACAGCGCGTTTAGATTTGAGAACCATTGGCTCAAGTGCCCTGATTTTGACGCAATTGTGGCCCAGGCATGGGGCAGAGAGGTCCAATCGAGGGACCCCATTAGGGTGCTCCACACAAGGCTCTCAAGGACTGCGAAGGCACTGAGGGCTTGGAACAAAAACAAGAAGAGATGGGCTGTTTTCATGTCGGGGCTGGCGAGCGAAGTGATCTTCCGACTTGACCTTGCCTAGGAGGACCGGGAGCTAACTGGCGAGGAAAGGCGCCTACGGAGTCTGCTCAAAGCCAAGCTGTTGAGCTTTGCGGCGGTGGATAAGGCCCGATGGAGGCAGAAATCAAGACTGGCGGAGATCAAAGAGGGAGATGCCAGCACCAGGTTTTTTCACATGCGAGCGAGTGGCCGCCGGCGTAAGAAGCACATACCAGTCCTCTTGGGAAGGGAGGGGCCGGTCGCTGACCATGCTGGAAAGGCTGAGATTCTGAAGGAGCGGTTCAAGGGACTCATGGGATCGTCGTTCGGGCGAACTGAAACACTGAACTGGGAGGAATTGGGACAGCCACGTGGACAGCTGGATCACCTAGAGGAGGCGTTTACGGAGGCGGAGCTGCTGTCAGCGATCAAAGAGACCCATGGCGAGAAGGCGCCAGGCCCCGACGGGTTCACGGGGGCTTTCTTTAAGAGAGCCTGGCCGACCATCAAACAGGATTTACTAGCCGCTGTTAACTGTGTTTACAATCTCAGAGGGAGGAATTGGGATCTGCTCAACACGGCAAATATCGTGCTAATCCCTAAACGGGACAATGCTCAGGACCCCGGAGACTTTCGGCCTGTGAGCCTCATGCACAGCGTTCCAAAGCTTGTAAGCAAAATGCTCGCCGCTCGGCTGGCTCCAGAGATACACAATTTGGTCACGCATAATCAGAGCGCTTTTATTCAAGGAAGGTCAATCCAGGACAATTTTCTTTATGTCAAGAATGTGATAAAAGCGGCTCACTCGGCAAAATCACCGCTCGTGTTCCTTAAGTTGGACGTGGCCAAGGCCTTCGACTCAGTCTCCTGGGCATATCTGTTGGAGGTGATGGAGGCAATGGGGTTTGGACAGAGATGGAGAGACATGATTGCTTTGATATTGGCGTCGTCCTCTTCCAGAATTCTGTTGAATGGAACGCCCGGATCGCCTTTTGTTCATCTCCGTGGCCTGAGGCAGGGAGACCCGCTGTCCCCTCTGCTTTTCATCATTGCTATGGAGCCACTGCAGAGGCTGCTTGTGATGGCAACGGAGAGGAACATTCTGAAGCCGCTAGGGACGCGGGTGGCAAGATTCCGGGCCAGTTTCTATGCGGATGATGCGGCCCTGTTCATCAACCCGGCACATGAAGAGATGTCCGCCGTCACTGCCATCTTGGAGATGTTTGGAAACGCGTCAGAACAAACCTGAGTAAATCGGTGGCATGCCCAATTGCTTGCTTGGACAATGATCTGCAACAGTTGCTAGGGCCTGCTGGGATTGCCCAAGGATCTCTCCCTGTCAATACTTGGGGATGCCCCTGGGAGTGCAAAAACCGAAGAGGATAGAGGTGCAGCCGCTGATCGATAAGATTGCTGGTAAGCTGCCCTTAAAGGCCGGCTTCTGAACAGGAAGGGCAGATTGGTTTACACAAATTCGGTGATCACGGCTACGGCAACATACTTCTTGACTGCTTTTCCCCCGGACAAATGGTTTATCAAGAAGGTGGATAAGCTGAGGAGGAATTTTCTTTGGGAGGCGGACGATACAAACATTGGGGGGCGAAGCCTTGTAAATTGGGCACAAGTCTGCTCCCCAATAAAGAATGGAGGGCTGGGGGTGAAGAACATTGAATGTTTTAGTCGGGCCCTCCGGCTGTGATGGGAATGGTTTCGCTGGGCTGAGGAAGACAGGCCATGGAAGGGATCGCCGACGCCATGCGATGAGAAGGACAAGCAGCTGTTTGCGAGCTGCACTTGGATCATGCTGGGGGATGGGCGAACGGCTGCTTTCTGGACGGACTGATGGCTAAATGGGGAAGCCCCATGCATGATCTTTCCAGAGCTGTATCAACTAGCCAGGTTCAAGAAGATATCGGTGCGGGAGGCGATCCACAGCAGGAGATGGATGCATGGACTGCCGAGAATGACAATGGAGGAGCAGCTCAACCAGTTCGTGCGGCTCTGGGAAGAAGTGCAATTGATGCATCTCACGGACGGCAAAGACCAGATCTGCTGGGACCTAACTGCAAACCAGCGCTACTCAGCAGCCTCTGCTTATGACATACAATTTGTGGCAAGAGTGGTCAAACCTGATCTGGCCAAAATATGGAAGAGTAAGATGGAGGGGAAGGTCAAGTTTTACCTATGGCTGTTGCTCCAAAACAGGAACTGGACCGCCGATCGCCTTGCAAGCAAGGGGATGGCCACATAATGCAATGTGTGCTCTGTGTGACCAAGAAAATGAGACGGCGGATCACATCACCCTAGGCTGCTGTTTTGCCAAAGAGGTCTGGATGCAGTTTCAAGGAGGTACTGGGAGAATGGCAATAAGGGCTCCGTCGGCTGCAACCATTAGGGAATGGTGGACCAGCCTTTGTGAAGGCAGGGGGACAAAGGAGAGGAATAAGGAGCAAATCACGTTAGCGGCTTAGATTGCATGGAACATCTGGAAGGAAAGAAATAGAAGGATTTTCGAGCAGAAGGAGCTGACGCCGGTTGCCCTTGCTGGAATGATACGAGATGAGGCTCGAGTTTTCTACGAGGCCACCAGCCCTGTGACCATCGAGGGCTGACCGCTGGAGGAGGAAATTGTCTTCTTTCCAGCTTTTTTGTTGTTTTCTTTCTCTTCTCTTGCCCTTGCCTTTTGAGGGCCGCCAAGGTTTCCTGCCTTGGCCGAGTTGGCGGTCGTCGACAAGGCTCTCTGCCTTGGCCGACTACATGTTGTAATGACTTTCTCTACCCTTCTTAAATGCAAAAGCAGAGCTCCTGCTGTTCACGTCAAAAACAGTGGGGACGGGCATGTACTGATAATGTTCAATAACACGGCACGCATGGGTTTGGGAGCATCTGATTGAGGAGTCGAGCAGCTTCACCCAACTCCTGCAGTATGCTTGCGACCGGAGAGAGGAAGAATTGACTAGCCTGCCTCTCTGCAGATGCAGCGAACGAACGTGTGCAGCTGATGAACCCGGCCGGCCGTTTCGGCCAGCCGCGACAATACGACGGCGCCAGCGGCGGCTCGATCGGTCGGCCAGGTTGGCGTATCGGCCTATGTACTTGCCGTCGGGTAATCAGCATGGCCGCCAGATGCAACTTCAACCTAATGCCGCAGGCACGCGATCGACAAGGTAAGCTGTCGCGAGGCCTTGGCCATGACATGCCGGCACGCAATGGAGCAACAACGTAGAGTATCTTTCATGCTCGAGACCGGCCGTTATGATCGAGCTAGTGTACTTGGAATCTGTGACTGTGGGTGCACGTGCTGGTCCTGCACGGTCGCTGTCCGCCGCCGCAGCGACCGAAGCGCGACCGCCGCTACGAGTCACCCTCGCACAGCTAGCTGTTGTGCACAAACGGAACCAAGCAGTGTGTGTCGCCATTAGCGACCGACCGACCGGCCATTAGCCAGCAACATCGCCATATGGTCAAATCCAACCGATAGAGCGCACCTCACGTTTGATATCCCGTGTCATCTTTCATTCAAGTACGTACCCACCAGCGGACCGGCCATGCATGGCCACTACTCCTAGCTGGCACGCAAAATAGAGAAAGGTGGTATGGATCATGGATGGATGAACCCCGGCCGTCTCCCCTTCCTTCCTTCCTTCCTTCCAGTGCCATGCCTTTCGCTACGAGAGAGACAACAAGGGTGAAGAAAAGGAACGGGGAAGGGCGTGTAATGAAGTGGAGCTGTCTATGACCAAGCCATGCATGCAATGTCGGCGAGAGCGATGGGCGTGCCAGCGGTGGATTTCTTGATCAATAGTATATGCTCATCGCCTCAAAGCGTCATGATAAGCACGTACGGCTGGGCAAGCTGGGTGTGCTCACAAAACCTTCTTTATGTGCTGTCAACAGTCAATGTCTTGGCGACGGCCAACTCAACCGGCTAGCAGCCAGCAGGGCCCTTGAGTATCGCATTTTGCAGTGCTTTTCTCAAGAAAACATGTGTCGGTCACTCGGTCTTGCCGAGTCGGCGTCTCGTCTCGGTTTTCAGACAGTTTTTCAAGTTTGTTGTCCATTTTCAGATCTGATTGCAGCTACATCTTACTGTCGATTATTGTATGCCCAACCAAATTGCAGTATGGGATGAACCTGGAAGCAGCGATTCGGTGCCCAGAAATTTAGTGTTCATGGGGCGTAGATGAGCTCGAGCTCAGAAATGACTTACCGATGAACCGGCCGCATGTTTGATTCTGATATGCATATGCCTATAGTGGGTCGCTGGCAAAACAACACAGCGTTGCGCGCATGCTGTACTATAATGGCGCTGCCTAGCGAGCTCGCGCTCACTGGCCTCTCTTGCGTGCGCCGACCCAACAAAACGCCAGCTATTGGCTCGCTCGGGTCTTCTCCCACCTTGCTCATTCGTTCATCGGTTGACCGGTAACTTTATAAAATAATCATAAATCTGAAAAAAAATCATAAATTTTAAAAAAGTTTGTGCTTTTAAAAAAATCACAAATTTAAGAAATACTCTAAGAATATGGAAAACCTTTTTGAATTTTTAAAAAATCAAGTTTTGAAGAAAAGTTCACAAAATGTGGAAAATCATGTATTAAAAAAACTCACAAAAACTGAGAGAAGTCCACGAATATGAAAAACTTTTCGTTTCTTGGAAAATGTTCACGAACGAATTGAAAAAGTTTGCAAATTTGAGGAAATGTTTCCAAATTCTAAAAAAATACACAACATTGAGAGAGAAAATGAATTTGAAATTTTTTTACGCATTTGACCGGTAAAGAAAGCCTGAAACTGCCCCGATCCGATCAGCTGGCGCCATGTGTTTTGGACCATCTGGCCGAGCAGCTGGCAACCACTTCGGGTATATTCATCGAGCTGAACGAAAGCTTGAAACTGCCCCGATCCGATCCAACCCTCTCCGGTTGCAGCGAGCGAGCCATGCCGCAGAGAAGGGCAGATGGGCTCCGCAACCGGCCATGTCGATCGGCCGTCTAGGAGCGTCAACTACTGCTCGATGCCTCTACGGAACAAAGCGGTGCGCGCGTGCCAACGGACGAGCAGGCGAAACCGGCCCCTACCCCCCATCCGGCAGTGTTGAACAGACTTCATATTATATATAGATATAAATACAAATGATTAGAGAGGTTTCAATTCAATATAATTGAATTGTAAAAATACAAGCCCAGTGCGAGCACATATACAGTGCTTTATTTGATGACACGCAAATTACAAGACAGCAAACCATTTTAAGCAAAAGTACACACAGAAGCAGAATGTATTGAAGGGAAACACATGTGAATGAATAAAATAAAAACAAGCACTTGGAATCTGCGTGCTGTAGGTACGTACGGTAGCTTTGCCTGATTTTCACTCGATGACGACGGCCCTTTCATCCGGTGACGACGAAGGCCTGCTGTAATATCCACAAGGAAAATTCATATTCAACTGCTGTTCTCAATAAATAAATAATCCTCTATAATTCTACAAACTACTTGGAACAAGTACCGGCTAACCGGAGTTAAACGAGTGAGGCGTGATTTTTCATAATACTACTCCGCGCACTGCTGCGTGAATTTCTATAAAATAAAAGTTGCACGATAAAAAATGTTTGAACCAATCAATCTAGCCAGTGTCTTTATTTCTCCTGCAGCAAGATGTGATTTTTTACCAATATTTTGAAAATAAACAAATGTGTGTCTCTATGTATAAGTTGAGAATGGAGCAAAACAAAACAAAATATAAATGCACACCTCAGTTTTCTTTCATGGAGCACCGTATTGTGAGCTACATGCATGCATCGTTAATTTTCTTTCTCAACTAACATAGATTTTACCACATCTGCGTGCTTTTTTGCATGCACGTGTCACTTATTGCATGCGCTTGGTGCTCTCCGTCTAAAATAAGTGTCTCAACTTTGTAATAACTGTTGTACAACTTTGTACTAGAGTTAAGACACTTATTATAAAGTTAGTACAAAGTTGATAGACCTATTTTGGAACGGAGGGAGTAGATCTAATGGCTATTATAGATGGATCTATCATATCCAATGGCTAAATTAATTTGGGTGATGTGGCTCAAGGAGAAGGCAAAGAATTCGGGCTAGCTATTTAGATATAGTAGATTTATAAAAATCATTTTGACCACTTATTAACTCACTTTGATGCGGCGTGCATATTTTGGGGGGGGGGGGGGGGGGGGGGGTATGCAGCGTACATGTGGATTCCTAGTCATATGACACATGGACCTAACAACTGGGTCACCTTGTCAGGTTAGGACTTGTTTTCTCAATGGCGGTAAAACGTGGAGTTAATGAAACATATATAGGTGCAATAATAAGGGAGTTTTTCTTAAAAATAAAGAAGAAGACTAATATTCGAGACAGCTTGCTGGTGAGGAGAGATAGTTGAATTACTCACATATAAATAAACGATGGGAGTAAGATGAGTAGTTTACTACATACCTACTGCCATGCTCGCTTGTACTTGCAATGACGTCGAAGGCGTAAGCCTCCCATTCAGTGTTGGCCTCTCTATTAGGTGTTTTCATGATAGAAATCCTTCTCCTTTGGGTATCACCAATCTGGAAGAAAGCCATGACTAGCCAGGCAAAGGTGATGAGCTCCCCTCCCGTGTTGGCCAGTTGCGCCACGTGCAACTCTGCCCTGGACTTGCTAGCGGCATAGAGAAGAATCCTCATCCACATGTGTACCGTCTCCTCTATTGTTTCCTTGGTTGGCTGGAGATCGTACTTGTCCATTTCCTTTGACAAATCGCTCACCGTATGAGGGCTCTGAAAACTTATCCACAGACCTGCAGTGCTGGTAGTGAGTGGCAGCATGGTAGGGTGGGCAACCAAAAGGTACATCATATAGTTGGATAGTTTACGGCATACCCGCACCATACTACCATCATCTTCTGCTGATGCTACCATGTCTGAATCTAAAAGACGGGAGTATTTATTCAAGAGTAACTCAGTCAGAACATGCATCTCCACGACAGTCCTAGAAAAAGAGCGTTCTAAACCATGCATCCTCTTTGCCAACATCGAGCCAAGATTTGGCCATTCTCGAGTGGGCATCCCGCTGAGTTCATAATCTAAGACAATAATCTCCTTTGCAACACACGCCATGGTCATCTCATCAGCATCCATGTACCAGGTGTCTAACACTTTGCTCATCCAAAATATATTCACCTTCTCGCCACCAAAGAAACCAACGAACACCCTTATGACCACGGTCATCACTCGTTGACTGAATCTAGTCCCTCGGGTACCATTCATCCAACCTACAAGGTCGTACTGTCCGATTGAACTTGGCCACCGTTGCTTCTTCTCCGACAAGCCAATGATATCATTGGAAAAAATAAACCAGGACAACTTCGCAAGCCTCTCCCACTTCCGGCGCTTCAACATCAACCACGTCCGTGGTGATGTCGTGGAATTAAGTATTATTGACCAGACTTCTATGAAAAATCCTCCGATAAATAGTGAATAGGTGATTGCAATGTCGACTTTGGCATACCTCTGTTTGTCTACAATTGCGTGGAAGAGCCCAAAAGCAACAACAATGGATAACTGAGAGATGTATCTGAATATCATGGCGCTCTTTGTTCTGAGTACAACAGCCTTTGTGTAGAGCTCGTCGTACACTAGGCCAAGCTGAAGCCGCCCTATCTTCACCGTTTGGTTGATGTCTCCTGGCGGGTAGAAGTTGCTCATACAGTAACCACGTGCTGAAAAGATGTGGAGGGCATATGACACTGACCTGAGAGCATCATAAACAGCCTTAGAATAGCCCTGAATAGCAGGATCCAGATGCAGAAAACTCCATGTTGTTAGGACCCGTGTTGAGCTCTCAAGGCCTTTAAGACTCCCACGCTTAAGACACCATGTTCTCTCTCCATACTTGATAATTCCAGCAACAAACACAAGGACACCTGAAGTGAGAAACCCCAAGCTGTGTAAGCTTCTGATGGATCTCCAGAAAACATAGAATGCTAGGACAACTTGCACCACCAGATTCAGCAAATGCCTCAGCCACAAGTTGTTGTCCTCCATGGAGAAGGCGGTAATTGTGTCCTGTCCACCAAGGTGGATGAGGAGAAATGGTGCCCAAAAGAAAGCTAGTGGTTGGCTTCCCTTGTCAATGATGGTGGTGATGTTGTTCTCTCGTCGTGAGAGAAGGCCAAGGGCATAAACTGCTACCAAGTCTGCCCCCAAGAAAGCTAACCAAATGAGGACCCGTAGGAACCCATTGGACCTGCGGCGCCGAAGGTTTCCAGCAAACAAGAGGAACAATTGTAGTGTGAAGCTGAGGAGCACAAGTAGCTGGATCTCCCACTCATTGAATACTTTGATCAAACCCCCCACCATTTTGTCCCAGGCCAGACCGGCCACCTGATGCATGGTACAATAATAATTTCAGTGCGGATTCAATTTGCAACATAAAGAACTATGCATACACTCATCAGCAACATAACTAATATGTGTAAATTTAATTGTTAGGGCCGTCTTTGTTCGCAGGATGTCAAAGGGAAAAATAGTAACCAGAAAACAGGGAACTTCAACGTCAGGACTTGGTTAGAATTGATTGGACAGAAGAAGGACATTTTCTTTTCAAAAGTGAAAATCAGACGGAACTAGCTAGACTTGGTAGAACCTTAGAATTCATTGCTCGCACACCAAAGAAAACCGCGAGCAGAATTTCAGGCTAGCAGTTAGTTTTATTCGTTTGCAGAAGCGGGCCTATATTTCTTTGGCACTATTCCCTAATGTGTGTATTCATGATATATAACTCTCCGCAGGCTGGAGCTAATATGATATTGAAAGTTATAAACAAACTTTTAAAAAACCAGATAGCTAGGAAGGGCGAGGCGTTCGTACGTGGAAATTAAAACATTTCTTTTTCGAAAAAGAAACATTGAACATGAAGAAGAGAATATCACAAAGACTACTGTGTAGAGTACTGGTTAATGAACATGTGGTGCAGTTATTCAAAAAATATATAAACATTGTAGACTAATAATGAGATTTGTTTATATGAAACTTAAATATTTGGATTAATAACGTGGGAACGATAACTAAGAACACATACGTTAATTGTATGTTTGTAAAATATGTGTTAAAAAAATATAAGGAGTATAATATAATGAAAATCATGTTCTCATGCATGATTACGTGTTGAGATCAGTCTTTTCATTGGCATGCATGGTTACATATTGAGGTGTCACATATGCTTGCCTATTTGAGATAAATATGGATCATCGGTAAGGATCCGTTGGAGGAGAAAATCACAAAGAAAGACTAGTGTATCGAAGACTAGTATATGACTGTAGTACAGTTCTTCCAAATAGAAATATATTGATATAGAAGACCAAATATGCATACCTTGGATGTACTAGTCGGTCCCTTGGATCACTTTCCTCGAGCCAAGTGCCCGAGGTTTCACGTACGTTTTGTGCTCTCAAACCAGCTAGTTAGCTGTGCTGCATTGCTATGCTTGGATCGCGAGGAACTAACTAGTCCCCCGCTTTCGTAAATCTATATATTCCCGGCTAGAGGAGAGCCTGAAGGTGTGAGGATGAATTGAGGCACTGGATTCGAGACGTATGGCACTCTCGTCGCTGGTGTGCTTTGTCTGATACGTACGATTCTTGCAGCTAGAGCAAAGGAGGAGGGCACCTAGCTTGAAGACGTAAAGAGAGACCCATCCATGGTCGATGCTTTCCCGTCGCCCAGCTCCAAGCAAGCGATCTGCCGTCCGACGACGAGTCGATCGGCGCATTGCTGTTTTTCTCCTTCCTTCTTTCGCGCTGCTGGTACTCTGCGTCGCGGCCACAGCAATATTTCTCAGGCAGATACGTCGTGCTTCTTTGTAGTATGTCAGATTCGTCGCTATGCGTTGCCGGGACCTGCAGGTCAGGGAGACATGGAGCCCCAAGGGGGGAAAAACACCATTTATATATGGTAAAAATGAAAGCACAAGTTGTGAATGCGAAAACAGTTGCTAAAGCCCAAGGCCTGAATTATGTTGGTGCAACGCCTGGATCCAGTAGGGTAGGCTCTTAGTAGAAGAGCGAAATCTTGATCATCTCATCGTACCGCGCTTAAGGGCATGTACAATGATGGCATATAGATACAGATGCCTCATCAAAAAAAATAGCTTGAGGCAACTACATTGATTTTTTTCTCCCCAACGCAAAATACTACTAGTGAGCCTTATCAAGAAATTGAAAGTAGAAACTTTAATTCATATGCATCTCTATTCCTCACTTCAACTTTTTCAGCTTTTTACATCGGACCACATTTTTTCTCCCCAAGCACCTACCTCTTGCAGAGGATCCCACTTCCCTATCCGAAACTACTTTCCCTGACATATGATTTTACATGGGGCATCACCATGAGGCTATACATTGGTCATGCCTTAACATGGGAAGGAACGAGACGTGCTGGCAGGCACGTGAGAAAGCAGCAGATCGAATTTTCCAACCTTTATTTTTTCCTCAACACAAAGAATGCTCCCGTGTCGTGCCGTGTCTGCTGGTGTTGCCACGTAGAAAAAGATGGCACCTGCCCGACATGCAACGCGGAGTAAAAACAAGCACTATTGAGTGATTATAATAGAATAATACTAATAAATGAATGGGTCCCGCTTCGGTACAACCCCTCACAAAATGTATAAGGAGCAATATGGACTTTGGCAGATTGTACATATTTTCGTATGTATGGTAGGTCAGTACTTGAACTGACGCTAGTAGAAAAAGGGCCATTTATCCCGGTTCATAAGGCCCATCTGTCCCGGTTGGGGAACCGGGACTAAAGGGTCGTTACTAATGCCCTAGGCCTTTAGTCCCGGTTCTTATACCAACCGGGACAGATGGACCTCCACGTGGCCGCTCCGGCGAGCCCAGGCAGGAGGGCCTTTGGTCCCGGTTGGTAGCACCAACCGGGACCAATAATCTTCCACCCGTCAGCATTTCAGGGGCTGGGTTTTTTTTTGAAAGGAGGTGGTTTTGGGGTTTTGGGGGTTAGTTTAGGTTGTTATAGGTAGCTAATAGAGAGATGTGTCCTCTCTTATCTCCGTGCTACTGCTACTGCTATGCCTAAACATGACTTAGATTGAAGTGAGGCAACATGTGGTGCATGTCGAAAGTAATACTAATCCTAACTTGATCAAGTTTGGATTGTACTACTTTCGACATGCATGTTGCCTTCACTTCAATCCAATCCATGTTCATTTCACCCACAGATATATAATAACTCTTCATGCTCGCATCATGCATCATCATAATAACAAGTCCTACTAATCATCATCATACAACTTCTACTCGTTATTAATAACAAGTCATACGATCATCATCCTCATAGTCATCGAACCAACCCTACTTAATTGTTCTTAGCACATGATCATCAGTATTAGGCAGGACCTAAATACCCTATTTAAGGTAAAATAGCATAAAACAATATAGACCCTGACTCTCCATTATGGAGAATGGAGATCATCATGTCTCCAGTTCTTGCGTGGCGCTTCCTTTTGCTTCCAAGAACCTCCTTACGATTGTCCATACATTTTTTCCATTCTCTGATTAGCATGTCTCCACTTCTTTTAGAAATCCGGTATGGACAGTTGAGATTCGTAGGATGACCTGGATATATGTTCAAAACACGAAGGCTGCCATTCTGATACATCAAATGAGGCACACAATCCTTTGGGATTCTCTGTTGAAAAACATAGTAATAACTTCATAGTTAGCAATGATGTACTACTTTTAGAAGTATGCAAAAGATGCACGGATGTCGTAATAGTAAAAATTCTTACCAGGGTATCTCCATGATAGTTACCGTAGTTCAACACGTGCACTAGTGGCACGTATTGACCATAATGTTGAGGAGTTTGATTGTAGATATTGTAATTCTCAAGATCAGTACAAAATCCGACCAGATGATTTTTCTCCTGATAAGTTAACTCGGAGCCATCGGTGTAGTGGGTTTTGTCTACCATGTTACGCACATTGTTTGAACAATCAAAATAAGCTGTCAATGGAAATAAGTTGTCAACTATTTTGAAATAAATAATATAAATTAGTTAATAATTAACTATGTTTGAGAAACTCACATACCGGTAGAACTGGAGGCGTATCAACAAGGACCCAAATGTCCATATTGTCTTGGTCGATGTCAAGATCACCAAGATCCATGGTGACAAGCATACCCTCATCAAAACCATACATCTTGCAAAATGCTTCCCAATTTTTGCAACCAAAATGAGTTACGCTCTCAACATTATACAGATTTACTTCAAAATCCACATCATGATGGGTCCTTAGGTGAATTTTCTTCGTTTCAAAATTTTCATGGTCTTCAAAATGCATCCTCTCCAAGACATAGCGTCTTGCATGGCATGGGATAAGCTATACTCGAATTGTAAAAGATGAAAATTACACGTTAAAATAGTTGAAGTCATTCTTAATTACGAAAAAAACACTTGTTGCCATTGCGTACCGTTTCAACATCGAAGGTCTCCTCGAGCTTAATGCTAAAGCGCCGATCATCGTCCAGGTAAGGCCTGTCGCACAAATCTCGATCGTCGTGGCACCAGTCGCACTCCCCCGGGAGACTTTCGTCGTCCGATGACGACATTTCCTACGTTCATAATTCAAAGATTAAACTTGTACAATTAAATATATGTACTACAAAAACTAAATTAGATCATTATTATTCATCACGGGTTGACTATCGGTCTGTCGAGTCTTTTCTTGAAAACTCTCAGCTCACGTGGTGTATACATTCGACCGTTGGTGATGGCCGCTCCTCCATTCGTCCCCGAGTGCATTACACCAAAATGTCTAGCACACGGGAACGAAGGAGCAGCAACCCCCACGACAACAGTCGGGATTCTTCGTCCTCTCATATATATATGGTGGAACTCTCCCTCACTGATTCCTCTCTGACATTTGTGACCGTCGGTGATGGTAGCTCCTCCTTTCGTTCCCGAGTGCATTACACCAAATTGTCTAGCACACGGGAACGAAGGAGAAGCTACCCCACGACAACAGTCGGGATTCTTCGTCCTCTCATATATGATGGAGACTCGACAGACTTAAAGTCAACCCGAAATATCGTTTAATTATCTTTCTAAAAAAGGATTTGGCTGGTCTCACCTCGAGGTCGGAGGGGGTCGGTGACGGGGACGACGGCGGCGATGATGGAGGGGGGCTCCTAGATTTCTATGACAAAAAAAACCCTATAAGCTATCAACTAATCATATGCATACGCCTTGCATAGTGCTCTCCAATTTTAGCATTCAAAGTAGGAGTAGTTTTCCAATTTGAGCATTCAATAAGCAAAACCAAATCGTAAAATAAAGTAGTATTCAAATTAGCATGCATTCAATTATAAGCAAAACTACATCCTCTCTTCCGTCCGTACATCGTCGAATATTATCACTAATACACCTCGAATACTATCATACATATATATAGCATCGCTAGTACAGCTAGAACCGTAGCGCCAGACGGGTATCGGCGCGGGCGGTGGACACCCAAAGGGAAGGAACCATCACAGAATCATAGCTCCAGTGAGATCCCTGAAGAACCTGCCAGGTATTGTCGAACCTGCCCTCCAACGCAACCATGTAGCGACGGACGTGCTCGTCCTCCTCGCTGACAGGGTGACGTACCACCTCTGCGGTGTCCGGAAGCCTAGGCACCGTCACTGGCCCACGCGACCGCCACCAAACAAGGATCGGGTCAACGACGGGCTGGCTCCTCACCAACCTACGCCCCCCGGAAGGTAGCACCTCCCAATACCAGCCCGGCGGAGCCCAGTCCCGGACATGGCCCCTCTGATCAAGCCGGCCTCCTCCGCCGAGTCGACGACGAGAATGCGGGATAGGCATCGTCGACGTTGATGCGGAAATAATTGCTTGAACTAAAAAATAAACTAGTTCTATTAATTTTCTTGCTAAAAATAAACTACTTCTATAGTAAAATAAAGTAGTTTTATTAAATCAACTAGTTCAACTACTAACTAAGCACTTACTATAAATTAAATAAAGTAGTACTTACTAAAAATAAACTACTTCTGTATATAGTAAAATAAAGTAGTTTTATTAAATCAACTAGTTCAACTACTAAGCACTTACTATAAATAAAATAAAGTAGTACTTACTAAAAATAAACTACTTCTATATAGTAAAATAAAGTAGTTTTATTAATTAATCAACTAGTTCAACTAAAAATAAACTAACTTTAAATGCACTAACAGTAGAACTAATAACCTAAAATGCACTAAATCAACTAACCTTAAATGTAACTTTTGCAACACAATTTTTTCCTCTCCTCTTCTAACCATAAACATTGAACAAAAATAAAACTATACAGCCTAAAAATGCTATGAACAAAAAACTAAGAACAAAAAAAACTATGAACAAAAAAAAACTATGAACACATACACATACATCCATCCATATACATGCATATCCATCCATACATACAAAAACAGGGGCGGCGGCGCGGCGCAGGGGGGCGGCGGCAGCCGCGGCAGCACACGGATCGGGATGGGAAGGGGCTCACTGGGGTCTCGAGGCAGGACGGCGACGAGGCCGGTGACGAGGACGACGACGAGGCCGGCGACGATGACGGCGACGAGGACGGCGGGCTCGTGGGGGAGGGGTTACGCGCGCGGCGAGGGCTCGGGGAGGAGCGGCTCGGGGGCGGCGACGGCGAGGACGACGTCGACGGCGGGTCAGGGTCTCGGGGCGGCGACGGCGACGGCGACGACGACGAGGAACGGCCTGGCGGCGTCGGGGGGAATGGGAGCAGTTGGCGAAATTTTCACAAGTGCTACCTTATATAGCAAAACCAATGGTACCGGTTCGTGGCACCAACCGATACCAATGCCCACCTATGGTCCCTGTTGGTGCCACGAACCGGGACCAAAGGTCTCTTTTCGGCAGCCCAAAGGGCGGGAAACTGAAGCCTATGGTCCCGGTTGGTGGCACGAACCGGGACCATAGGTGGGCATTGGTACCGGTTGGTGCCACGAACCGGTACGAATGCCCACCTATGGTCCCGGATCGTGGCACGAACCGGGACCATAGGCCTTGTGCTGGCACGGTGCGGTGGGAAGTTTAGTCCCACCTCGCTAGTTGGGAGGGGCTCGGAGTGGTTTATAAGCTTTGCTGCCGCCACCCTCTCGAGCTCCTCTCTATTGCAGGCTTACGGGCCTAATCTCTACTTTGCCATGCCTGTTGGGCCTATTGGGCCTTCTGCGGGCCTGAATCCTGGCCCATTATAGGGTTTCTAGTCGTATTCACGCCGTGGAGGTCCAGTAGGTGGCATTTTTTCCTTTTTTTCCTTTTATTTTTTTTTCTACTTAAAACTAAATACTTATAGTTTTTTATGATTTCTTTTTGCTTTTAGGTCACAAAAATTATAAACTTTCTATTAGTGCCTTTAGTTTTAAAATTTGAATTTTAGGTTAATATAAAAATAGATTTTTGAGTGATTCCATTTCCTGCTATTTAATATTAATATGTTTTATCATTATACTCAATTAGGTAATTTTAGGTTATTTTAAATATCTGTTTTAATCAAAACCAGATTTTGTTAATTTTTTTTGCTATTAATGTTTTGAACAAAAAATACTTTGTTAATATAAGTTGCATAAATTTTATATAATTTTAGTTTCAAAAATACTAGAGGTTTATATAAGCTTTTTAGTCGATTCCTTTTGCTATTACAGTTTTATAAAAGCTTTTTAGTCGATTCTTTTTGCTATTGAAGAATATTATAGTTTTATTTTAGTTCATCATAACAGAATATTTTAATTGATTTTAGTTTTTTAGTTGATCATAACAAATATTATAGTTTTATGCATTTTATTATTTTTTATGCATTTACTGCTTTTTTGAGCTATAAGACCCGGAAATTGAAAAGCATTTCAAATGAACTCCGAAAAGGTTGAAAATTGGCATGGTATCATCATTTCACCCACATAGCATGTGCAAGAAAGTTGAGAGGGTTACGGCAAAAATTAGATGCACTTCGTGTACAAAACGGACAATCTGTTTCGAAGTATCAGGATTTCATACGGAAACTCGTCTGTTACAACAGGCATTTCAAATGAACTACGAAAAGGTTGAAAGTTGGCATGGTATCATCATAATAGTTGTGGAGAGAAAGTCTTCACTTTTTTTTGCTTCTGTGCTTCGCTTATTGCGCCGTAACCATGGATAATCTTCATCGTTTATCAGGATGCTTGGGTCAGCCTTGACTTTGAAGGGAGGAATTTCATGAAACTTTTCATAATCTTCAGACATGTCTGTCTTGCCCTCCACTCCCATGATGTCCCTTTTTCCTGAAAGAACTATGTGGCGCTTTGGCTCATCGTATGATGTATTCGCTTCCTTATCTTTTCTTTTTCTCGGTTTGGTAGACATGTCCTTCACATAGATAACATGTGCCACATCATTGGCTAGGACGAACGGTTCGTCAGTGTACCCAAGATTGTTCAGATCCACTGTTGTCATTCCGTACTGTGGGTCTACCTGTACCCCGTCTCATGACAGATTGACCCATTTGCACTTAAACAAAGGGACCTTAAAATCATGTCCGTAGTCAAGTTCCCATATGTCCATTATGTAACCATAATATGTGTCCTTTCCCCTCTCGGTTGCTGCATCAAAGCGGACACCGCTGTTTTGGTTGGTGCTCTTTCGATCTTGGGCTATCGTGTAAAATGTATTCCCATTTATCTCGTATCCTTTGTAAGTCAATACAGTCGAAGATGGTCCCCTGGACAACGAGTACAGCTCATCACAAACAGTGTTGTCACCTCTGAGACGTGTTTCCAACCAACTGTTGAAAGTCCTGATGTGTTCACATGTAATCCAGTCGTCACACTGCTCCGGGTGTTTGGAGCGCAGACTGTTCTTGTGTTCATCGACATACGGTGTCACCAAGGTAGAGTTCTGTAGAACTGTGTAGTGTGCTTGAGACCAAGAATGTCCGTCCCTGCATATTATTGAGTCCGCTCCTAGCGTGCCTTTTCCAGTCAGTCTCCCATCATACTGCGATTTAGGGAGACCTATCTTCTTAAGGTCAGGAATGAAGTCAACACAAAACCCAATGACATCCTCTGTTTGATGGCCCATGGAGATGCTTCCTTCTGGCCTAGCACGGTTACAGACATATTTCTTTAGGACTCCCATGAACCTCTCAAAGGGGAACATATTATGTAGAAATACAGGGCCCAGAATGACAATCTCGTCGACTAGATGAACTAGGACGTGCGTCATGATATTGAAGAAGGATGGTGAGAACACCAGCTCGAAACTGACAAGACATTGCGCCACATGACTCCTTAGCCTTGGTATGATTTCTGGATCGATCACCTTCTGAGAGATTGCATTGAGGATTGCATTGAAGTAGTTGCATCATAATCACGTGGCAGTCATGAGACTTTAGGTTCTGAAACTTTTTCTCTGGAATATTTATTATTCCCTTTATATTCGACGAGAAGCCAGTCGGGACCTTCATACTAAGCAGGCATTCAAAAAGATTTCCTTCTTTTCTTTGGTAAGAGCGTAGCTGGCAGGACCTTCATACTGCTTTGGAGGCATGCCGTCTTTTTCGGGCAAACGTTGCAGGTCCTCCCGTGCCTGAGGTGTATCTTTTGTCTTCCCATACACGCCCAAGAAGCCTAACAGGTTCACGCAAAGGTTCTTCGTCACGTGCATCACGTCGATTGAAGAGCGTACCTCTAGCTCTTTCCAGTAGGGTAGGTTCCAAGATATAGATTTCTTCTTCCACATGGGTGCGCGTCCCTCAACGTCATTCGGAACAACTAGTCCGCCGGGACCCTTTCCAAATATTACGTGTAAATCAAAGACCATAGTAAGTACGTGATCACCAGTACGCATGGCGGGCTTCTTCCGGTGATCTGCCTCGCCTTTGAAATGCTTGCCTTTCTTTCGACATTGATGGTTGGTCGGGAGAAATCAACGATGGCCCAGGTACACATTCTTCCTGCATCTGTCCAGGTATATACTTTCAGTGTCAGCTAAACAGTGTGTGCATGCGTGGTATCCCTTTTTTGTCTGTCCTGAAAGGTTACTGAGAGCGGGCCAATCATTGATGGTCACGAACAGCAACGCCTTTAGGTCAAATTCTTCCCCCATGTGCTCATCCCACGCACGTACACCGTTTCCATTCCACAGCTGTAAAAGTTCTTCAACTAATGGCCTTATGTACACATCAATGTCGTTGCCGGGTTGCTTAGGGCCTTGGATGAGAATTGGCATCATAATGAACTTCCGCTTCATGCACATCCAAGGAGGAAGGTTATACATACATAGAGTCATGGGCCAAGTGCTGTGATTGCTGCTCTGCTTCCCGAAAGGATTAATGCCATCCGCGCTTAAAGCAAACTATACGTTCCTTGGGTCACTTGCAAACTGAGCCCGGTAATTTTTCTCGATTTTTCTCCACTGCGACCCGTCAGCGGGTGCTCTCAACTTCCCGTCTTTCTTACGGTCCTCACTGTGCCATCTCATCAACTTGGCATGCTCTTTGTTTCTGAACAGTCGTTTCAACCGTGGTATTATAGGAGCATACCACATCACCTTCGCAGGAACCCTCTTCCTGCGGGGCTCGCCCTCAACATCACCAGGGTCATCTCGTCTGATCTTATACCGCAATGCACCGCATACCGGGCATGCGTTCAAATCCTTGTACGCACAGCGGGAGAGGATGCAGTCATTAGGGCATGCATGTATCTTCTCCACCTCCAATCCTAGAGGGCATACGCCCTTCTTTGCTGCGTACGTACTGTCGGGCAATTCGTTATCCTTTGGAAGCTTCTTCTTCAATATTTTCAGTAGCTTCTCAAATCCTTTGTCAGCCACAGCATTCTCTGCCTTCCACTGCAGCAATTCCAGTACAGTACCGAGCTTTGTGCTGCCATCTTCACAATTGGGGTACAACCCTTTTTTGTGATCCTCTAACATGCGATCGAACTTCAGCTTCTCCTTTTCACTTTCGCACTTTTCCCTTGCATCAACAATGACCCGGCGGAGATCATCATCGGGCACATTGTCTGGTTCCTCTTGATCTTCAGCTTCCTCTTGATCTTCAGCTTCCCACGTTGCAGCATCACCGTATTCAGGGGGCACATAGTTGTCATCGTCCTCTTCTTCTTCGTTGTCTTCCATCATAACACCTATTTCTCCGTGCTTCGTCCAAACATTATAGTGTGGCATGAAACCCTTATAAAGCAGGTGGGTGTGAAGGATTTTCTTGTCAGAGTAAGACCTCGTATTCCCACAATTAGGGCATGGACAACACATAAAACCATTCTGCTTGTTTGCCTCAGCCACTTCGAGAAAATTATGCACGCCCTTAATGTACTCGGAGGTGTGTCTGTCACCGTACATCCATTGCCGGTTCATCTGCGTGCATTATATATAATTATGTGTGTCAAAAGTAAGAAAATTAGACAAGTATCTATCTAAAGTAAGATTTTTTTCTTTCAGAAAGAAGATAAGAACAAGAGGCTCACCACGGTGGTGACGGCGACGAGATCGGCGCGGGCGATCGACGGCGGTGAAGACGAGGACGGGGCGTGACGGACCGCTAAACCTAGACAAATCTCGGAAAAAATGGAGCTCGGAGGTCGAGCTTCGAGAGGAGAAAGCTTAACTAGTGTGGCTCGGGCATTTCATCGAACACCTCAGATGCATAAGAGGTGAGCTAGCGCACCCAAATGCCCTTCCTCGCCGGCCAGCAAAAAACAGAGCACTATGAAGTGCTCTGCTCGCCGGCGATGGGGTATATATAGGCAACTCATTTGTCCCGGTTCGTGGCTGGAACCGGGACTAAAGGCCATCTTTCTGTCCCGGTTCCTGCCACGAACCGGGACCAATGGTTGTGGGCTAGGAGCGAGGCCCATTGGTCCCGGTTCGTGCCAAGAGCCGGGACAAATGGGCCCAGACGAACAGGGACCAATGCCCACGAGGCCCCGGCCGGCCCCCTGGGCTCACGAACCGGGACAAATGCCTCCATTGGTCCCGGTTCGTGGCAAAACCGGGACTAATAGGCTGGCCAGGCCCGAACGAAAGCCCCTTTTTCTACTAGTGTGAGGACCACACGTGCTAATACCAAAGAGCCAAACAACTAGGTTGAACATGCCTTCTCGACAATTCAGCAGCGCGGAATATTAAGAAATACGCAAAGCAACAGATTTGAAAGTTATTTTGGAAATTTGAACACAGTTTTTTAGTAAACGCGAATATTATTCAAAATTGAGACAGTTTAAAATGCGAATAATTTTACGAAAAAACGAATAATCTTTGACACAATAGAATACATTCTGAAATTATGAACAAATTTTGAAAAATCTGAACAGAAGTTGAAATTACGAACAATTTTTTAAAACACGAGCAAAATTTGAAACTCTGAACCTTTTCTGAAATACGAACAATTCTTCGAAAGCACGGACAATCTTTAACAAACTGTTGTTCAAAAGTTGCCAAAAATACAATGAACCATTCTATTGTTTAAAATTAATTCTACGAAATGAGTCCAATATGAATATTTTTTTATTTTTTAAAATTTGATTTTTCGTCAACATTTTCAATGTACTGTGTCAACAATTTAGATATTCTATGTCAACATTTTTATGAAGATGTTGACTTTATTTTTTAAATGTTGATATGGGTTTATAAAATTATTGACATGTTTTTAAACTATTAAATTGATATAAAAATCAATATAACAGTTTGTAAATTAATTATCATGATTAGAAATCAAAATAAAAATAAAAACACTTATGCATCTTCGTAGACCGTGGTGGGCTGTACCTTAATGGGCCTAATGGACGATCCGCATGTTACTAAATGTAGATTGCTCTATATGCATAGGAGATCCCTCACGCAAGATCGTGCCATGTAACGTTTCTGTCCTGTCTATCATGATTGCAATATTTGACACAACTGCCCAAATTTCTCGTGGCCAGTTTAACAGTTGTTACGAAAACTGTAAAACCCGATTGGTAAATCGCTCAAAAGGTAAAAATCCAATTCAAACGAGATTTGTCGAAACGCCATTCGGTAAGCCAAGCGGTTCTCGATTTACCATTCAACTTTTCCTCAACATAAAAATGACATGTACAATTTCTAGTTTCAATCGTGCAATTAAACAGAGCATATGGCTACATTGTTTTTCAAAGAAATAACAGAACATTTGGATGTGGTTGGGAAGGAGGAGAGGACGAACGGATGCTGGCTAGCCGCGCCAAAACCCTGGCTAGCCCCCACCATTCATGGCTAGCCAAGTGGTAGACGCACCTCCTCGGGCCCCCAGCCGCCCGAGCCACTCCGTTAGTCGGGGTTTTCGATGGCTAGCCGGGTTTTGGAGGCCGGGGCGTCTGATTGGGCCGGGATGGAGGGAGGCAGTGGTGGGGATGGAGGGAGGCGAGCGCTGAGGGTGGAATGAGCTCTGGACCACTGGAGAAAAGGATAAGGGTTATTTCCTCTTTTCTTTTAATTATTTTTCTTCGTTTCTTCCTTCTTGATTTTTTTATCAGTCAAACACTGTTTGTTTTCATAAACTTCTTCAACCATAATTTTTTATTATTCATACAGTTTTTAAAAAAATCATAAATTTTCCAAATTCTTTTAAAAAAAATTGACCGAAAACCGATCATCTGCTTAAATCGGATCGGACATGTTTTGACGAAAACCCTGAAAATTGGCAACCATGCGTGTAGAATAGTACTCTTTAAAGGCACCATCCAGTGAATTCTAGTGGACAACAGCAGGCGATCCATGATCAGATAAAAAAACGGATTCCTGCCGCCTTTTAGCATTCTTAATTAGCGGAACCTAATAAGGGCCGCCACATGGATTGTTAAGCGAAAACAGGAGCTCAGATTATATCCTGTGATTTTCACACGCTGACTTGGATCGAGTGAGCTCGATCGGGCCGGGATGGAAGGCGGCGAGAAGCAGCAGCACCACCACCACCACTTCGTCCTGATCCACGGCGTCTGTCACGGCGCGTGGTCCTGGTACAGGGTGGCCACCGCCCTGGAGGCCGCCGGCCACCGCGTCACCGCGCCGGACATGGCCGGGTGCGGCGCCAGCCCCGGGCGCGGCGAGGAGGTGGCGTCCTTCGAGGAGTACAGCCGGCCGCTGCTGGACGCGGTGGCGGCGCTGCCGGAGGCCGAGCAGGCGGTCCTCGTCGCCCACAGCTTCGGCGGGCAGAGCCTCGCGCTGGCCATGGAGAGGCACCCGGAAAAGGTCTCCGTGGCCGTGTTCGTCACGGCCACCATGCCCGCCGCAGGGAAGCCCATGACGTACGCCTTCAAACAGGTACTTCCCCCGTTCGAAAAAGCTTGTTCCTCGAATGGATGCGACCATTAACAATTGTACTACGAAACTGTTAGCTATCGCAAGGGAAAGGGCCGGATTTCTTCATGGATTGCGCGCTCGGAAGCGCCGGCGATCCCCGGAATCCGGACAAGACGTTCCTGTTCGGGCCAAAGTACATGGCGCGGAGAGTGTATCAGCTGAGCCCTCCTGAGGTATGTTTGCTTTACAGTGGCCGTTACTTTGTTCCTCGATTTCTCCCTGTATATACTTCCTCTGATGTATTATGTATATATGGTGCAATATAATGCAGGATCTGACCCTGGGAATTGCGATGGTGAGGCCGTCGCGGCGGTTCCTAAACGACGACACGATGAACGGGGACGTCCTGACGGCGGCGAGGTACGGAGCGGTGAGGCGTGTGTACGTCGTGGCGGAGGAGGACGAGTGGAAGCCGGCGGAGATGCAGCGGCTGATGGCCTCGTGGAACCCCGGCACTGAGGTCATGGGCTTGCAGGGAGCTGATCATATGCCCATGTTCTCAAAGTCGAGGGAGCTCTCAGAATTACTCATGGTGATTGCCAACAAGTACTACCCAGGAATCTGAGTTGGTTAGATGAGCCAAAACACCACTCTCAACTTCAAGCACTGATATTGCGATACATTCCTCGTAAATCTACGGTTGAGCCACGATGGTGCAATATAATGCAGGATCTCCTTAATTACTCATTTTGTTTTAGTTAGTTACACTAAATTACGGTCTGGTTGATGTGTACTGGATAAAATTAGGCCTTGATTGATCTCAATTTTGGCCGATTTGGTGCGAAATGCCAAAGTTAAATCCCTAGTTACATATTTGTTAGTGCCACTTGTGGTGAATTAGTTCTAATTGTTTTGTTGTTGTTAATCTTGTCTAATTTGCATCAATTTCTATTAATTAATTATATGTTAGTTACCTACCGCCAGGGGCCTTGATAGTAGGCTGGCATACCCTACCGCCATCGACCCCGGCGGTAGGAAAAGGTCAAATTCTAATTTTTTTTTTAAGTAGGGTTAGATCTGGCTTAATTTTCACAGAAGGGTCAAAACACCAAATTTGCCCCGTCGCAGATGGGCGGACTTAATTAGGAAGTGCATGCGCTTGCACGGCCGCATGATTATGGTTCACAGATGTCTCAACACAGTAGCAGAGCCAGGAAGAACATATCAAAGGCTACACACACCATTTGGAACAACACAAAGTGCAAAACTTTGATCACAATCTGCTCTGTTCAGAGGGACTCGGAAACATTTTCAGACAAAAGCTTCCATGCTGCACAACGACCACCACAGTTATAACTGCAACATTGTCAGATGGGAACATGAAAGCTCCACACAAAAGCTAACAACGGTCACCAGGATTATAACTGCAACAGACACCAAGTCCAAACCCACCAGCAACGATCAATTCAGCTAAGCATATTAAACCAGAAAACACGGGCATTATATAACTTTTGCATAGTGCTACAGAGACCGACAGAGGCAAAATGCAGCAGCTTCAGATCAATATCCTAGCACAATTCGTAAACCGGCCATTGTTTCACCACAGGGAAGGAAGCCTGGAGATATACACATGAGTTAACTAAAATTTCTTGTGCAGCTCGCTCACAAGGAAACAAGAACCGAATGCCATCATCCATGGATGCACCGGTGGCACGTAGACCAGTACGTACTTACTAAAGGCTGTATGATTAGTAACACACCCTCAAAATAGTTTCGACTTGGTTTCGCTTGCTTTTCGAGTAGCGTCCGAGTGAGTGAGTAGGGCAAAAGCACGCTCATGGGAAAAATTCTGCTACCGTCCCAAAGGAGGATCTCGGCTGGTGTTCAGGCCTTCAAGGGCTTGAAGTCTGCTCCCACTGCCTCCTGGACAGATTTGAAGCCGTCTCTTTCCAAGCATTCTGCGAGCTCGGCCTGTCGAATAACCATCAGCATCAGATTTCAATTCAGACATAGAGCAGGCTAAAATACGTTGGTCAGGATGGTCGGGCTCATTTACTGAACAGTGATACGCCTGTGGTAACTAGAAACATGGGTGCAACTTGTAAGCTTCATGCTAAGCAAGTGTCAGATTTATCACCTTTATTCTCGGGATGAGAGCTGGACCTCCGTATGCAAGTGCGGTGTAAAGCTGAACAAGCGTAGCTCCAGAACGTATCTTCTTGTATGCGTCCTCGCCGCTGTATGTGCGATAGAAATTTGATTAAATATTGGTGTTGAAAGTGAAAAACACAGTCAAAGTAAATACAGAACATTACCTAGTTACACCACCACAGCCTATCAGGGTAACCTTGCCCTGCAGGATATGCAAACACTTGTTCATGAGGGAGAGTTACGAGACTCCAGTAAAGAAATAGTAGCGCCAAAAATGCAGTGACCGGGATGGAAGATGTGCTAAAGTAAATAGATACTAATATAAAGTAAGAAACGGGATAAAGCACGCACGCCTGTACGGATATACATATCCCTGAGAACTTGAGTAGATAAGTCAAACAGAGGCTTCCCACTTAATCCGCCGGCTTCCTGAGCTAATGGATGTGCGTCTGCAGGAGGCGGCCTTGAAATTGTTGTGTTCGATATAATCTGTGTTTTTAACAACGTCGATAAAGAATAAGCAAACAGTAGTGAAGCAACATGGACGAGAGAAATACATATTTGCACAGGAGTTAAATTAGGGTTATGCTAGTCAGTGCAGTGACACGTAAAAATGTGTCATGGAATAATTATCCACCTACCAGGCCATCTAACTTGGAAGCAAGAGCAACCTGGAAAACAGCAAGCAAAAGCATAAGAAAAATATTCACCAACTGTCAAAGAGCATGAAAAATAAGGCTTTAGTCCAGTATGTTACAGCAGCAATGTCCTCAAGATCCTGCTTCGACAAGTCCGGTGCGACCTTCACAAGCAATGGTGGTGGACCATCTTCAGCCCACTGCATCTCATCTCGTGCATCTTGCACCTGCACATCCAGTGTATGTCATACTAATTTCCCATGCAAATGAAGAAAAGATCCACTCCAATTAGAAAGACCACAGACCTTCTTCACAAGTTCTTTCAGCTGCTTTCTACCTTGCAATTGGCGAAGACCAGGAGTATTTGGGGAAGAAACATTTATGACCTGCATTAAGAGTAAGAAACCAGTTGTTATCATTTATGCCGCATCTCCATATACACTGCTCATCCAGCAGCAGTCCTATTCCATGCTTGAGACAGAGCATAAAACAATGAAATGTTTTTCTTTAGATGCAGAGCATAGCCCCTGATTTCAATAAGTTGTAGTAGCATGTTTTAGCAGATGGTAACAAATGGAGAGCCATCATGAAGTACAGTGTGCATTGACAACAAATCATTCAAGAAATGCATCAGTTTACTCTGAAGCAAACAGTTCTCTAGTTATGCTGTTTTCCTCAGATCAGCATGAATGAATGCAAATTTCCTTATTTTAACAACCATATCCATCTGAATCTATGGTGCATATGAAACTGAAAGTAACAAACGTGTTATGTGAGGTTATCTTGTAACAGCAAAAGATGGATACCAGGTAATCAGCATACTGCGACAACGAATGAACTCCTTGCACGTAATCAGCACCAGCATCTTCACTAGTCTTATTCTTGCCAAGATTGACTCCCAAAATCCCAGGGCCTGCTTTCCCTCCTTGCTTTACATCACTGGAGCTCGAAGTTTCCTCCATCTTCCTCTTACCATGTTGTGCCCCAAGACGCTTAGCAACTACCACAATTCCTTCACTGTTGAACCCGCAGCGATTGACTACAGCACTGAAGACAAAGCAAGAAAACACCGTTATAAGAAACCACCACACAACATTTTAATTTGTTTCATAATTAAAGTGGCAGCGGACAGTTTGAATAGCAGTAGCAGAACATGAAATGCTTACCCATGCTCTTTCAATCTGAATATTCGCGGCTTAGGATTCCCCTCTTGAGGCTGAGGTGTTACAGAGCCAACTTCCACAAAGCCAAATCCAAGACCCAATAGACCCTCCACAGCCTCAGCATTCTTATCAAAACCAGCAGCAAGACCAATTGGATTTGTAAAGTTCCTTCCCCAAACCTCTATCCCAAGAACTGGTGGATCAGGTCTCTTTTCTCTTGGGACAAATCCATGAGCCGCAGCAGAAACAGCCAAACGATGAGCAAACTCTGCATCTAGTAGCGCAAAAAGTGGATTCACGAGTTCTGTTGATTTGAATAGCCACCCACTGCATGATCACAAAGGTCGTATCCATTAGTGAATAGGCTCCTAGTTGATAGTTGTAGCCAAAAACGGGTACAAATAAGCAGGAACATATGAATTCCTAGAATACCAAATTGTGGCTATTTCAAGCACCTATGGGGTGCTTTCGTGCTATTCAGATGTAATTAAAACTTGTTCTAATGAAAAATTAGGTCCAAGAACTTAGTGGCATGTACCAAAACGTGGCCTCGTCGGTAGTACTCACGTAAGCACCTCCAGCAATGGCCAATCCTATCATGGCCCCAGTCAAAAGCCTACCCTGCATATTGACGAGGAACAAGGACTAATTAATAAAGTAAATGACACAGTAAAGGGACAGGTAATCACTATAATAACTGTATGATCAACTCAATCTTTCATAAGGTCCTTCACAAGCAACTAATTTAAGAATGCACTTTTTTCAAACAAAAGAGGACAAGTATTGTTGTCAAAATCTCAAGAATAGTGCAGTCAGTAAGATTCTCCATCTACAGGAACATCAAGTCCGGTTATTATTTCCACCTTTGTATTTGTGTTCAAATCATGATGGGACAGAGCACGAGTAAGTAACTGTGCTACAAAAGGTCACACAAAAATATTATCTTTGATCAAAAGAGGTGGCATAGACCAGATCACCGGCGCAGCGTGCCACCACTGGCGGCAACCAGTGAGCGCGGCATCTAAAACACGCCAGCTGCTTGCTCCATTACTCGAGAGGAAGCGGCGCGCGTGAGGAGCAGAGCGCAGCGCGCGCGCGCGTGAGGTGTATGCGTGAATGCCAAGAAGGCGGGGGGTGGCTGGGAGGGACGCGTTACCTTGCGGGGAGGCGGGGGCACCTTAATGGGCGCTGCGACGGCGGAGACCGTCCTGCTGGCCTGCCGGGCGCCGGCGGGGGCGGGGGCGGGGGAGCGCCACGGGGAGCCGCGCAGGAGGGCGCCGCGGAGGGAGCGCCGCCACGCGCTCGCGGCGGCGGAGGACGACATGGCGGGGGCAGGCAGGCGCGGGGGCCGACGGCGGCGGCGGGGCGGGCGGGCGGGCGGTCTGGTCGGCGTGGGGAGCAAGCAGAAGGGGCGGGGGCGAGGGCTCAGGCGTGGAAGAGAAGTAGCAGACTCTGCTTGGGCTGGGCCGGGAGACGGGCCCAGGCCGGCCTATATATATCGGCTCGCCATCTTTTCTTGCTCGCTCGACCGGATTTTTTTATTTCTTCTGTCCGAAGAGACCAGTAGAAATAACTCCATGCGCTACAACTTGGGAAGCAAGGCAGAAATGGCTTCTTGATAGACAAGCCATACCTACTCGTAGGCTCTCGAATGCTGAGATAGCAAGTACTCCCTCCGTCCGAAAATACTTATCCTAAAACGATGCATTTTGTAAAACAAAAAAAAACGGAATCAATAAATCCCGAACTAGCCTCGTTTTAGCTTCTCATTCCGAACGTGCTCATTGCCATTGGATCGAAACACACACATCTTGACGCTCCCGGCTGGCCACGTAATCCCAGCGGCTCGTTCGGGACGAGGGCGAAGTCTCCCGGACAGCGGTGACGACGAGGGAGCCGAACATGCGGCGGCTGGATCGAGCGCGTAGAGGCGCACTGCGCGCGCGATCTCGCATCATCTTCTGTGCAAGCAAGTCGTTGCGCCATCAGGGAGCTCGAGGCGGCCATGTCGTGCACCCAATCCACCGAGTGTCGCCTCCTGCACCAAGATGTCGTCTTCGCCCGCCTCTACCAGGCCCGCCCTCCTCTCCTGGGTGCAATTCGTCGAGCAGCTTGTGCGCGGCCAGCTGGTCTGCTGCTCTCGTGTGCGGGGGTCTGATAGGCGGTGAGCAGGATCTTGCGCTGGGGTCTGGTGGGCTTGGTTGGTGAGCAGGATCTTGCGCTGGGGTTCAAGTTCAATGCCAAGGGCACCATAGACTGCGACAGGTACCAACAGAAGATGTTTTCATTTGTTATTTGCTAGTGTCGCAGGATTCTAGATGCAATATGTGAAAGGATCGATATAGTTGACTAGAGGTGGGGGGTGAATAGGCAACTAACATTTTTTTAGCTTTTCTTTACCAATTTAAACTTTGCATCAAAGTAGGTTGTCTAGATATGCAACTAGGTGAGCAACATATATAATGCAACAACAACAAGCACACAAGCAAGCAAGGGATACAACACAATAAGCTTGCACAAGTAAAGGTAAGAGATAACCAGGAGTGGAACCGGTGGAGACGAGGATGTGTTACCGAAGTTCCTTCCCTTTGAGAGGAAGTACGTCTCCGTTGGAGCGATGTGGAGGCACAATGCTCCCCAAGAAGCCACTAGGGCCACCGTATTCTCCTCACACCCTCACACAATGCAAGATGCCGTGATTCCACTATTGGTGCCCTTGAAGGCGGCAACCGAACCTTTACAAACAAGGTTGGGGCTCTCTCCACAACCGAATTGGAGGCTCCCAATGAAATCACGGAGCTTCACCATAATGGAATGTGGCTCCAAGGTGGCCTCAACCGTCTAGGGTGCTCAAACACCCAAGAGTAACAAAATCCACACAAGAAAGTATGGGGGAATCAAATATTCTTCGGTGGAAGTGTAGATCTAGATCTCCTCCTTCTATCCCTAGCAAATCAACAAGTTTGAGTGGCTAGAAAGAGAGAGATCGGGCAAGAGAGCTTGAATGGCATTAATGGTGGAGAGAGAGAGAGGCAAGAGGTAAGTGTGGTAGGTGGAAGAACCACCCTTATATAGCAAACCCTAAAATCCAACCGTTACAGCGGAAACAGCACTGCAGCGGTACAACCGCTCCTTGTCCCGGTACAACCGGGACTCACGGATATACTACAGAAACCCTACCAAGCAGTACAACCGGACAGGCAAGCGGTAGTACCGGTTGTGAAGAACAACCGGAACAACCGCTCAACCACCGCTATGAAACAGAAGCGAGACACCCCTGTGAGCGGTGATCGAGCAGTAGTGCGCCAGTGCAACCGCCTGGCCCTAGAACCCTGGGTGGCTAAGTACTAAGCGGTACAACCGCTTAGGGCACCGGTGGTACCGGTGTGCGGAGCACAACCGAAACAACCGGGCCACCACCGCCCGAGTACCGCATCAAAACAGAACCATGACCGGTTGTTGAGCGGTACCTGGCCGGTACACCCGCCGATGAACACCACAGAAATTTTAAGCATGGGGCGGTACCACCGCCCGGAGGCAGCGGTACAACTGCTTGGGTATGCACTGGGATGTTCAACCCCAGGGTATCACCCCTGGGGGAGTGGTTGGGTCGGTGTCAAGGGCCAGCGGTACAACCGCTCGAACGAGCGGTACAACCGCTGAGGGTACACAGCAACAGTTGAAAAGAAGGGGAGCTCTCTCTCTCTCTCTCTAACAAGAAACGGAAGGCAAAGGTGGGTGAGGAAAAAGTGTGCGTGCAATGATTCACCCAACTCCTTCCGATGTGGATTCCCTCTTAATAGAACGGGTTTCCTACGACCAAAGAGATAAACACGTAGACAAACATCGTCTTCGATCTTTTCCTTCCAGAGAGAATAACTAACCGATGCAAGCCTAATCACCGAGAACCTGAAGCACTTAGCACAAGATTAGACCAACAAAGGGTTGTCATCATCATCCAAAACACAAAGTAGGGAAATGACCTTACAATATGTTTCGTCAACTAATGTTTGTGTGGGTTCATGGTATAATTGATGGCTACGCATGACTCTGAAACTCATCTAAGTAATCTGGTTCGCACTTTGTTCCTTTGTAGATCGATGCTACTACTGATGAAGTTGGTAAATTTCATTTTTATTAACTCTGGCAAATTTATTTCATTGGTCATGGTTAGTATTTTTGACCATGGCAAATTTAGTTAACAAATCATGGAAAATTTTATTTTCTCGTTAATTAAGCATGGCAATTTTATTTTCATTTTGATCACGGTAATTTTAGTAATTGACAACTACAAATTTAGTTTATACACCATGGCAAATTATAGTTTCATGTATTTGCATGTCAAATTTACTTTAATTTCCAAGACGATGGCAAATTTTTAGTAGATCATCATGGCAATTTTACATGACAATGTCAAACTTTTCTTACCATGGCAATTTTTTCAGTGAATTTGCCATGGCAAATTCACTAGACCTCCCACGACAAATTCACAAACATGCCCATGGCAAGTTTGTTTTTTCAAGCCGATGTCAAACTTTTCTTGCCATGGCAAGTTTCTCTTTTCAAGCCGACGTCAAACTTTTTCTTGCCATGGCAACTTCTTTTTTCAAGACGATTTCAAATTCATCACTAGACGTCCCACGGCAAATTCACTTACATGCCCATGGCAAGTTTCTTTTTTCAAGCCGATGCCAAACTTTTCTTGCCATGGCAACATTCTTCTTTCAAGACGATGTCAAACTTTTCTTACCATGGCATTTTTTTGTGAATTTGCATGGCAAAATTCACTAGATGTCCCACGGCAAATTCACTAACATGCCCATGGCAAGTTTCTTTTTTCAAGCCGATGTCAAACTTTTCTTGCCATGGAAACTTTCTTATTTCTAGACGATGTCAAACTTTTCTTATGATGGCAAATTTTTTAGTGAATTTGCCATGGAAAATTTACGTAAATTGCCATGGCAATTTTTATTTTTTATTGCCATGGCAAGTTTTACTTTTTATTTGCGGTGGCTAATTTACCTTTGTTAACATGGAAAATTTCCCTAAATTCCCATGGCAATTTTTAGCTTTTATTGCCATGGCAAGATTTACTATTTATTTGACCTTTATTAACATGGCTGATTTTACTTTTTTTTGCCATGTCAAATATATGCAAATTTTAATATGATTTTGGTTATGATCATGGAAAATTTAACTATATGCACCATGACCATTCTTTCTTCCTTTTTGCAACATGGCAAATTTCTTTCGCACAGGACCATGGCAAATTAAGTCTATGCATCATGGAAATTTTATTGTATGGATCATGGCATTTTGTAGTCTACATTTTAGTCTATGGATCATGCCATGAGATTATAGCCTATGCATTTCTATCATAAGATCATGGCAACATTCCGTAGGTTTTTTCATTTATTATTTAATACGCAATTTTTTTGCCTTGTACAATGGGAAATTTACAAGTACTTTCTTTTTAAAAATTAACATCCCCCTCCCCAAAAAAAACTTGCCATGTATTTTTTTTTAGAAAATAAAATTTGTAAAACTTGCCATGTGTAACATTTTTGCCTTTGTTCATATTCATCATCACAATTTCGTACTAAATTTTCTTTATTTATCATGCATGTTTTATTTTTGTAACGTACTGAACGTAGCCATTTTTCGTGTGTCTCCGTTGGCAATTAATCACTCATTGTAAATTCTAATGCGGTATCATTTTCTGAATTTTCTGTATTGTACAGTTTTTTCTCTACTAGCTTTACATCTGTCTACATTTTTCTCTATATTTTTGGTGCACAGGGATTTTTGTTTGGGCCAGGAAGCTAGTATTGGGCCTGTCTGGTCAGGCGTTCGTGCTGAGAGGCTGTTCGTATCAAACAGAACAGTTCGGTCGATCCCTGCTCCCGTGCCGAACGAAATGTTCGGTCTGGTGCCTCCCCAGACTGAACGTTCGACCGTTATTGGCGTCCAAAAAAAAGGACGACGCAGCTAGCGACAAAGAAATTAAGGCCATGCTTCATTGCCAAAGCTTCCACAGTGGAGACTTCCGAGGCAAAAGGAACATGGCAACAAGCAGCAGCTACAAATGTGTTGCGGCCATCCTAAATGACAGCTCTCGTTGATCCTACTATTGTATGGTTTGCCTTGGAGACTGGATGCATGTTCTAACACCCAATTTAGCCAAAAAGAATGAAAAATGGTATCAAACAAAATCCAAAAAATTGAACAGACCAGTAGAAATACTTCATACAACTTGGCGAGCAAGGCACAAATGCCTTCTTTTTGACAAAATGGAGGACTAGGCAGTAGCCTAGTGGCAAGGGTCGCAGTGGCGAACCCTGCGTCCACGGTTTGACTCCCGTCGGGAGTGAATTTGTGGCGTCTCACCCGGGTGGGCTCCTTCTATAAAAAAATACGTCCTAGGTGCTAGTGCTCATAGATCTTTTTTTTTGTTGACAAATGTCTTCTTGATATAAAAGTCATAATTTTCCATACAAAAATCTCCATCATGATTTTTCCCCATTTTTCATCGCTTCATAAAATACGTTTTGAAGACAATACAAATGTAGATGCCCACATACACCCACCCTGTAAAATACCACTTTTGTAAATCAAAATACAACAGTTGGCACTTTGGCACATAATTAATATGTGTTAGCTCTAAAAATGATAAAATGTTGTATGAAACCATATATAAATGACAACAATGTAACATTAGCATGAGAAAAACTATAGATATGTTTGACATGTATTAGTGCACTGCTTATATGATATGGACATATTATATGTACACTTCTATGTCATGAGCATGTGGGCCTATTTGGTTCTCAGCCTACGGTTGCCACGCCTAACCTTAGTTATACCACAACACTTTAGGCATGTGTTTGGTTCATCGTCACACTTGTGGCTTGCCATAGTTTTCTAGTTATATGGTCCACACGTCACATGCTTAATTTTTTGCCAAATTTTGTCACACTTATGGTGGCCATTTTGTTAGCCACACTTTTTGTGGCAGCCACACCTTGTCTAAGGTTAGTTGTGGCAAAGTTAGTCATGAACCAAACAGACTCGTAATATATATTCACATACGCTTTCTTTTATGCACCATTGTAATTGGAAGAGATGCTGCTAGTGTGGTTGACACCCTCATTAGAATTGTTGGTGACACAAATGAAGTTATATGTGTGTAGAGCTCATGATTGACATAGAAAGCCGGTGTTCAGGGACGGAGCTGCCTATGTGGGACTAGGGTCAACCTACCCCAATTACTTTTGCAAAACAATCAATATATCTTACTCAATTAGCACTAAGTGTTTCCTTATTTGTAAAAGCTGAACCCAATGTAATAGAGATGACACCACCAAATTTATTTTCTAGTTTCATCCGTCAGTACTGAAAACCGGCAGATTCCAGTAGGCAAGGAACTTCATAAAAGAACAAAAATTGGTATTTCATTTGCTAAGAAAGCGTCCATTGTTGGCAATGCAATCAAAGTCTTGCCCTGTTAACACAATATTACGTTGTGCACATATCGTCGTGGGCACCAATCTAGGTTTATCGTACAGTTTGTGTAAAGGGAGGGGTATTGGCCCCCTCCCTCTTCCTCCCAAGCATGTTAACCATTATCATACCGGTGAGGGTTTTAATCACATCTGCACATTATTAACCTACACATTATACTCTGTCTAAGACTTGGGTAGTCATAGCCAGCAAGGAATGTCTTGTTACCTTCTTTGACAAGATGGTGACACTCACCTTTGTCAGGAATGATGTCGGTGGGCAAATTAACGAGTGATTACGTGGTTATTTTATGTACTACTTATATGGGATGCATGACGAGGTGAGGGAGGTATCCGCAGCATGAGTGTGGTGGGTGGAGGGAAATTCACCTCCTTGTTGTGTAGGTTCAGTTATGCTGCGATGAGGGATGCAATCAAATTTCATATATGTTAAGTCGGTGACCTTATCGTAAGCATTTTCAATGCTGACACATTTTATATAACTCGATGTCTCTTATAATGGCATGCATGCCATTTTCCTTGATATGAACATGTGCATGTGACATCAACCTCAACCGTATTGCCTTTACCATCCACCCGGACGTCATTTCCGTCATCCTCAACCTATTAAAATCCCACCATCACTGAAAATTTCATGCTCAACTATTCAGATGTGGGATGGAGGTTTCCTGACAACCCAAACTTCTAGGTGTCGGAAGTGCAAATCATCTATATTAATCAATGTAGCCCCTCTGTAAACCCTTTTTACTAATTAATCAATGACGCAAATCTTTTGCCTAGGTTTCGAAAAAGAATTGGCCTCTTAAGTGCCATATTGGAGTACCATGTGTTAATAATAAATAATCGTTGACATTCTAGTGATCAATAAAAACTACCTTTCTAGTCCTCCTGACAACATCACCAAAATGAGGATTCCACCGTTTAGCCAAAAGAAACTATACTCTTCCTAGCAATTTTTTTTACTACTCCCCTTATTTCATATGCATATATATTTTTATAAATGTCAACTTTGTAGAGATTGACCAAGTTTATTGAGATAAATACCTTTTTTTTTGCTGGTGAGAAAAAAGTACCAAATTAATACTCCCTCCGTTTTTATTTACTCTGCATATTAGAGTTGACTGAAGTCAAACTTCGTAAAGTTTGACCAAGTTTATAGGAAAGAATATAAATATTTACAATAACAAATCTATATGATGCGAAAGTACGTTCAATAATGAATCTAATGGTATTGATTTGTTATTGTACATGTTAATATTTTTGTCTATAAACTTTGTCAAAGTTTATAAAGCTTGACTTTGACCAAAGCTAATATGCGGAGTAAATAAAAACGGAGGGAGTACAATGTAAAAGCATATCTCATGTTGTATGCAATGATATTGATGATATATATTTGGTACTATAGGTGTTGATTTTCTTCTTCTGTAAACTAGGTCAAAGTTGACAAAGCTTGACTTTAGACAAAAGTTATATACAAACCACATTTCGGAATGGAGAGAGTATGAAACAACTTTGCAAGATAAAAGTTAACATAAATTTTACAGGGTCAATGCATACACTTCTGCATAAATTAGTGATCAATGTTTTATAGGATTGATTGCATTTTTCTATTCGCAAATCTAATACGAGTGCAAACGCGTTTGACAAACTTGCACAAACCAGAGCTGAAGCTGTTAACGTGACAGGTTCCCACACCCATTCACATACGTCTTCTGAAACCTCGCTCGCACAAAACCGCATGACAAATCGCACCCGTCGGCCATGGCGTGCCAGCAGTCCCGCGCCTACGCGGCCATCCTCCAGCGCAGCGCCGCCGCCGACCCCCGCCGCGTCGCCTCCCTCCACGCGGCGATCCTCAAGCCGGGCCTCCTCGCCTGCGACCAGTTCCTGGCCAACCACCTCCTCATCGCCTACTTCAGGTCGCCGCTCCGGCCCCGCCGCCACGGCCTCCGCCTGCTCGACGAAATGCCCCGCCGCAACGCCGTCTCCTGGGCCGCCGCCGTCTCGGGGCTCGCGCACGGGGGCCGCCCCCGCGAGGCGCTCGCGCTCTTCCGCGCGATGCGCCGCGAGGGGGCCCCGCCCAGCGAGTTCGCGCTCGTCAGCGCGCTCAACGCCAGCTCGCTCGTCGCCGGCGGCCCGCACGCGCACGCGCGGCAGCTCCACGCCCTCGCCGTCCGGCTCGGCTTCGAGTCCCACGCCTTCGTGCTGAACGCGTTCCTCGCCGCGATGGTCCGGCACGAGCGGCTCGCCGACGCGGTGCGGCTGTTCCAGTGGGCCTCCGGGCGCCGCGACGTCGTCTCGTGGAACACGCTGCTCGCCGGGCTCGCGCGCCGCTCGCGCACGCGCATGTGGATTCTCTGGCGGAGGATGGCCCGGGAAGGCGCCGGGGCCGACGGGTTCTCGTTCAGCACCGTGCTCTCGGGGCTGACGGCCGATGCCGACACGGTGAGCGGTTTGCAGGTCCACGGACAGCTTGTCAAGAGCGGCTTCGGCGACGATGTCTGCGTGGGCAACTCCCTGGTGGAGATGTACACGAAGAATGGGGCCCTGGAGTCCGGCGCCAAAGCGTTCGCCGAGATGCCCCAAAGAGACGTCGTGTCGTGGACGGAGATGGCCGCCGGTTGGCTGCACTGTGGCGAGCCCGCCAAGGCCATCGGAGTCCTTGGTCCCATGATGCTCGAAGGAATTAGGCCGAACAACTACACATTGGCGACGGCAGCCAATGCCTGCGCGACCCTCGCCGGTCCGAGCGAAGGGCGCAAGGTTCATGGATACGCCATCAGACTGGGAGAGGGCTCCGATGTCGCCGTGAACAACGCGCTCATCGACATGTACTCCAAGTGCGGCCTGGTGGACACCGCGCACAGGGTGTTCCAGTCGATGCGGCAGCGGCCCGTCATATCCTGGACAACGATGATCATGGGGTTCGCGCGGAACGGGCAACCTCAGGACGCCGTGAAGGTGTTCGACGACATGCTTCTGGAAGGCGTCGCGCCTAACCACGTCACGTTCCTCTGCGTCCTCCATGCCTGCAGCCAAGGCGGGTTCATGGAGGAAGCCTGGATATACTTCAGAGCCATGGCAGACAAGTTCGGCGTGGAGCCTGGAGAGGACCACTACGCCTGCATGGTCGATCTCCTCGGGAAAGCAGGCCATATAGAGGACGCCGAGGAGCTGATATCGCGGATGCCTTTCCGCCCCGGGGTTCTGGTCTGGCAGGCGTTGCTCGGCGCCTGTCAACTCCATGGCAATGAGGCTGCAGCGAAGCGAGCTGCAGAGCGCGCGCTCGCGCTCGAGAAGGAAGACCCGTCGACATACCTGCTGCTGTCGAGGACGCTCGCGAGTCGGCACGATTGGGGCGGCGCCGGAAGGTCGAGAGGGCTCATGGGGGACAGAGAAGTCATGAAGCTGCCTGGGTCTACCTGGTTGCAGTCCATGCCCGAGACTGAGAGTGCCCAGGCTTGCACAGCATGAATGAACAATAATGCAAAATGTACATTTTTCCTGATGGAAGCACTTGAACCATTTTCTGGCCTGAAAGGCTTCAGGCTACGAAGGAAAGTAGGTATTTCAGTTATCTGAGTGAATGCCATTTTGGCTTGGATGGAAGTGAATTGGCAGTTTTCGTGAATGGATTTCTGCATGATCCAGCTGGTAAGAGTCTAATGTGATCAATGGCTATCAATTCTGTACAGGACAAACTAGTTATCCATTGACCTTGCTTAATAACAATTAAATAAGTATACATCCTCCTGATAGCCCTTGATATATGCTCTTTTTTTCAAATACAACGAAAGCCATACATAGTCCTGATCGTGTAGGTAATTAGTAATTACAGACTAGAGCTCATGGAGTGGGAAAAACTGTTCAATGTGCAAGCTGTGCAGCTCAAGCCAGTGCCATTTGGCATCCTCTGAAGCATGAACCATTACAAGAATCGGTCCTGCAGACTGCAGGTGATGATATCAGGCGACATTTGAGGTCTCCAGGAGAGGCTCGATGTAGTCCTTGAACTTGGCCTTGTTTATCGCGCCTTCTCTTCGGCTCCCTGGCACCTCCTGCCCATTCTTGAAGAGGATCAACGCCGGGAGACCGTAAACCTTGTACTTCTCGATAATCTGAGGATTTGCATCATGGTCGATCTTGACGATCTTCAATCTCCCCTCATATTCCTGTTTCATGAAAAAAAAAATCTATCAGAGCTGGTGATCCGAATTAAAAACAGACTTCCCTCCAAATTCTTTAGACCACACCGAACATTTAAATGTACCCTTAACCTGCTTTTTGTTCAGAAAAAAGAGTGGGTTATGCGCAATCTAACTAGTTGATTTTTCATATATAGTACATCTGTACATGGATATTTACAAAACAATGGTCAGTTGATCAGAGGGTTTTCCATGACAGCTAAAAATGCCAATGTTGGAAATTGCAAAGCAAGTCTCTCCATTGCCCATCGATCTTCCATACTAATTTAGGTTCACAACATGAACCGCATCCTTAAGGCTATGGGTAGTCTTATGCAGTCTACACCTATTGTTGCTCGTATTTTCACAACCATGGTCGATCATACACTACCCCTGATTCCTTACAATGTCTAGGATTCCTTAAGGGTTGATGCCATTGCTTTTGGCAAAGCATTTTGGGCCTTTGTTCTAGCACTTGTTATAGACTCACTTTGAAGGCAGCTTTCCCTTTCTTTTACTGTTGTACTATGTAAGATGTAGTACAGCTGAAACCACAAATGCAGGGATTGCTGAACTGCCCACAGATTCACAAACGCCGTGACAGGTCAGGTTGCTGGTAAGTGCTGAGTTTCCCCTTCTTTGCTAAGCTGCGGCCATGGAATGCAGTTCATGCATCCACTGTTAACAGACCCTGCCAAGGACTTGCGGAAATTAATTCCTACGCCATTCATAGTCTAACTCACAGAATTGGACTTGTGTGCCCTGTGTGGTTTGGTGTTTTTGCGATTCGCAACTGGAAGAACACGACGAAGCACCAGGGGCATTTTCCGTCAACCAAAGCGGGCCGGCAGCGCGTACCTCGGAGGCCCAGTCGACGACGGGCGCGACGAGGCGGCAGGGCCCGCACCAGTCGGCGACGAAGTCGACGAGCACGGGCAGGTCCGACTGCATCACCTCCGCCTCGAACTCGCCCTCCCCGACCAGCTTCACCGCCCCGCGGCACCGCACGCGCGCCAGGGCGAGCCCCCGCGCGGGCGCGCGGCAGAGGAGGAGCGCCCCCGCCGCCCGAGGGAGCGCGGCGGCGGAAGGGAGCCGGCGGGAGGAGGAGAAGGAGAGGGGCGAGCGGAGAGGGGGCGCGAGGGTGGACGCGGTGGTGCTCGGCGCGGATGCCATGGGAGGGAGGGAGAGGGGGGAGGAGAGTGGGGAGGAGCGCAGCACGATGCCGATGAGGCGGAATCTTCTGGAAGGTGCCACCTGGCGAGGACAGCACGGGCGGGTTTGTTTGTGATGGTGAGGCGCGCAATCCAATCCAATCCAGCCCACGGCCTCGTTCGGCCTGGTCTATCCAGCACGCATTTTCGTGTGGCCCATGTATAACACCACAAAGAGGTTTTCTCGTCAATTAAAAAAGAAGATGAAAAAACCCTCATAAAAAAAACTTGGCGCCATTTTCTCCTTCGGTGTCTCCGATGATGGCGCTCGTGGCTTGTTTGGAGGCATGCTTAACTAGGTGTTGGTATCCCCATATTTCAAAAATAAAAATAAAAATGAAATCCTTGTACCCTATACTATTGGGTTCTACTCCCTCCGTTCCATACGTTCTAGAGTTTTTTTCACTACATTCGCAATATTTAACAACTAATGTCAAAAACATTCTTATATTAGGGGACAGAGATAGTAGTGTTCATCGAAGTATAGTTAATGTCTTTTGTCTGGAAAAAAGGAACGGATGCAAGAACTAGCTTTCTTCCTGTTTGGCAGTGCTTTGCTTGTGTTTCCAAGTTTCAATCCCATGTAACTCCTTCTGCTAGCTTCAATGCAAATTTTCGTTAAAATGATCTACTGATAGCTGGATGGTTACAATCCCTACTTGTGAAACAGATCACAGGGAACAAATCTCACACCAGCAAGGAAAAACTCTATCAACCACGGGGAACAGCGCTCTCGATGGATTGCATTTCCGGAATCACTGACAAGGTCCTTGAGTTACGGAATTGTGATCCACCGGACCGGATGCATCTCTTTGGTCACAAGTCACAAGCGACCGCTGAATATGCTACCAGCAAAGCTCACACACTTACACCTTGGTCCCACCTCACCTCAACAAGCCTTGACTCATTCCTTTCCCGCATGATAATAATGTTTCCAAGGCACATGAGGTCTGGCTGACTTGCGGGGTCCAGCCACTTGGTCGTCTTCTCCTGCTTGAGGAAGCGCTTCAGCTCGCTTGGCCATAGCATAGCATAGCATGATCATGATCACTGCTTTTCTCCAAACGGCACTGCATACGGGCCGCGTAACATCTTTCACTAATTGTGTTTCTAGAAAAGAGAATAACCTTATGAAATTCTTGGAATTTTTTTCTGTAACACGGCATGGCAACTCTGGGCAAATAAATGATTACGAGTGAGCGTCTACACAATTGTAATTTACAGTGCCTTTCAAATTCCTCAATGCACCAGAACTAAACATGCACGGTGGCCCCTGATAGTCCGTTCCTGCTGCTCGCTCTAATGGAGATCTATGCCATCCGTCACAGGACAGCACCTCCAGTGCCTGCAGCCCTGCATTCATATTCACCTACTACTCATTAGACGAATGCTAAGAACATTCACAGGACAGTGCCCCCTGTTTCATTACAAACTGTCAAAAGACAGTCCGAATTCTCAAGATTCGTCATGCAAAACATAACGCGACGATCAGTCAAGGAAATAAGGGAAACTGCAGCAATCAATACATAAATATCAAATCTGATACATCGGGTGTTCGTCTTGATGTCTCACTTATTGAAGGTACAGCAAATCAAACCATGGAAAGTTTGGAACGGAAATTTAAGAGGCAAACCATTACAAGCTTATTTTGAAACAGCACACAGGAAAGCAAACACAGCAAGTAAACACACACGCATAATGCAATCCGATGATTCCCGGCGAGCAGCCTTCTCCAAGAATTGCACTCAATTTGGTTCTACTCATCTTCTTCCGCACCGTGTATTTCCTGTCCAGTGTGAGTTACGACAGGCTGGTTTGGATGTGTGGAAAGTGCTTTTTTGATAGCAGTCAGGTTGCAGTTGCCAATGAGCTCAACCCGGTTGAGGCGTGGAAGGCGGTTGATTCCATGAATTGATTTCATCTCTCTGAATTTCCAAACTAACTTCTCTATCTTGGGGTTCTCGTGGAAGCTGATGTCAGTAATGTCTGATCCTTCTATCAGAATAAACTCAAGATTTTTGAATGTTCCTTTCTGAAGGGTCAGCTTGGTTTGGACATATGACTTGTGCCGGAGCCTGAGACAGCGTAACCCACTGAGCTCGCCAAGGGGTACCATGTCTTCTTCTCCCAAATGAGTGTCGCGCAGAGTTAACTTTGCAAGTTTGTTGAGCACCCTGATCCAACTAGGCAATCCTCCCCTGATGCCACAAAGGTTTAGGCTCTGAAGATGCTTTGGAGGTGAGAATGCTGTAGGCTCTGCTGCATTAATGTCTGTAATCTCAGGGCCATCTGTTGTTTCCACACGGAGTGAGAGCGAGAGGAGGCTCTTATTCAGCCTCTCAATTGCCTGGAGCAAGTGCTTGAAATTATTTCTGTTGCTTCTGAATACAACACCTAACTTTCTAAGCTCCAGTAGCTTCCCAATCTCAACCAGCTGATCTTCCTTGCCAGAAACATCAACATGGCACAGTATCTGCAGATTTGTCGCCTTATCAATTTCACTAGGCATGCACACTGTGGAAAAGGACTCTATGTCTTCGTTTGGGTCTTGAGCGTACCCAGCTAGCATATGCTTTAGCATTGGAAGCACTACAGCTTTTTTAGCAAATGATCTTACAGCTGTTTCCCGAATGTCCAGTGTTTCCAACTGTTGAAGATACTCTATCTTCTTGGGTAATTTGGTAATCTTAGTCCTCCGAAGGTTCAGATATCTTAGTTGAAATATCTCGCAGATGTTGTCCACATGGTAATCCTTCAAACCATCAAAGCCTTCGAGATCCAGCACTCTAAGCAACCCCAGACCAGCAAATGAGGGCAGCCTTTCAAGGAACTTGGTAAGGTCATCCAAGGTTTGACCATCTTCAGTATCAGTTGAGTGCTTGCGAATGTTCCAACAGGAGCTGGGGCGAGGAGATGCCTGAAGTGTCCCTAAGACTTGTTGCAGTTGGCTTCTATTATGAATGGATATCCGACGACCGAAATCTGGCTGGAGATCTGCATCCACAAACTTCTCCTCCCTGGCAATATCGCCGATGAACTTTGATATCAAACCATTTAATCTGCAGCTCTTGACCTTCCCTGCAGCACCAATGCCCCTGGGAAGAAGAAATCTTTTTGCAAGAAGCACATTGAAGCAGCGCTCAGCTTCATCCTGTGCAGCTGACCCGTTTCTCCCGGTGATCTGGTTCTCAGCTGCCCATCGCCTGACTAAGCTCGTTCTTCTGATATTGCCATCATTTTGGGGGAAGATAGATAGATATATCAAACAGTTCTTGTAATGGAGAGGGAGGTTGTTGTACCAGAACATTAAGATGTGCCGAATATTGCCAGGAGAGTCACTAGTTAGGTCATTGCAGAGGCTCTGAAGCTCTTCTCTGTTCCTCATAGGATTGACATAGAGAACATGTAAGAATGCCTTGAGGCATAAGAGATCGGGTGCACATTTTGATAAAATGGACCAAATGACTTGCTTCAGGGTGTCATTTTTGGGATTATTCTCAACAAGGCAACCCGCTTTGCCAAAGAAGAACTTGGCAAGAGGCTCTAGAGGCGGGAAGATATTTGGAGAGCAGGAACGGGCTAGAGCAGATGAGTGGGTGATCACTAGAACTGCAGAATGACCACCAGCAGCAGTACAAGGGAATCTAGATATGATTTGGCGGCATAGTGATTCATCACGGACATCATCAAGAACAACCAAATACTTGGTTTGTTGCCAACCTCCCAAACCCGTCTTGTGAGATGCCATGGATTTGAATATGTCATCAAATACCCATTTGACATGAGTCTCCCCGACCGTCACCCAACATCTGAAATCGAAGAAGTCCTTTATCTGACTGTCTTCATACACTTCCCTTGCATAATTCAGATTGGCATCACCTGATTGCACAATTGAGATGACCTTGGGACCTAATTTCTTGTCTCTTGACCCTGTGATAAACCCCAGCTGAAAATCCTTGCGTGGCATCTTGTCTCTTGAACCCGTGATACACCCCAGCTGAAAATCCTGCCGTGGCATCTTGTCTCTTGACCCTGTAATACACCCCAGCTGAAAATCCTGCTGCCGCATCTTGTCTTCTAGCTGAGCCGGCTGCTCTTTGAGGCCTAGGATCTTCCTCCTGGACATCGAGCGCAACATCCATCTCTTTGAGGCCACTGTTGCCAAGCCCAGCCTCCTTTTGTTCCTCCCCTGCCAAGACGTCCCGGCAACTGAAACTGAGTCGGGCTTGCTGTCAGTCCACTCCTCCACGGGAATTTCCTGTGATGGCATCTCATCTTCTGGCCCAGTCCATTGCTTGGCCACCAGCATATCCGTTTGTGTCTCTTGCTCAATTAACCAAGATACCAGCATCTTCATATCACCCTCAAAAATCTCAGCTGGGCATTCATCTTCCTCGCCTAACAAATGTAGGCTCCTGGGGTCTTCCTTCCCGTTGGTGTCCTCTCCACCAACTTCCTGAAGTTGATTTTCCCTTGCCCGAGGAGTAGGATCGCGGATGCCGTACCTAACGCGCCTTTCGCTCACCTCTTGAGCCCTTGCTTTGAGCTCCTTGATTTTTGTGGCGAGCTGGTGTTGGGTCGGCAGCAACCCGAAGGGAGTTTCTAACCCAGAAGGATGCAACATGCGCATCATTTTACGGTTAAAATCTATTTTAAATATACCGGCAGCAGGACCTTGTCTGTGAACGTAGATGTCGACGCAGTTTTGGCACTCACGGGCGACTTCCCTAACCTGCTTCGTCCACACCTCCATTTGCAAGTCCGTGCAGTCGCCATCAACGAAGTTGAGGAGGAATCCATAAACACTCTCCATCTCGTCCTTGATGTACTGGACGTTGCTGTGGACGCTGCTCAGCAGCCTTGCCTCGTCTTCAATGAGCCTGGTGAGGCGTCCCAGTAGCGAGTCTACTGCGCCGTGTGCTGACCCAATGGCCAGGTCAGCCATCGCCTCTCTCTGCTCTGTCGTTGTACCTACATGGAATGAACGTGAGCCAGAGTGCAAAGAGAAAGAAGAGAACAAGAGCACCGAAAAGTTATTCTCTAAAAAGAGGAACGAAAAATGCGAGGGTGAGCTTTTTACCTTTTCTCCGAATGAATTGAAGCTGCTAGTAACGATCTATGCGTTACAACGATGATCCATTTTGCAGTGAGCACATCGAAGGAAGGGGATTAGGACTAGATGCTGGGTGAAGCTTGTGGCTGGGACCTCTAATGCTAGCCAAGATCAGGATGCCGCTCGACACATACTGCATACAGGGACGGTGAAGGAAAGTGCAAACGATGCACGACAGACTATCCCACCTATTCTATTCTGTCAGATTGCAAATCTGGTGTGGACTAATTCAAACGATGGCCCCAAGTATGCTAATTATGTTTCCTGTTAGATGCCTTCTGCAGAATGCAAGGTCATGATTGAGTTAGTTAAGCAAAGACAGCTATAGCCCGCGGTTGTACACGCACTTCCAGGCAGTATTCATGTAGGACTGACTGAATCAAATCTTATACTAGTACGATCAGAACATGGCGACCATTAGACTACCCACAATAGGAGTAACATAGATAGTAACATCACATATATCTAGATAAAATAGATGATGTGGCAATCAATAAATGAAGGAAGAGAGGCATGTAGTAACATAGCTAGTTACTACTAGTATGAGTAACATCACACATATCAAGACAAGATGAGTCTATATCATAATAAATGAAGTGTTGCATGTTACCACACATATGTTACTCCCCACTATAGAGGTAGTAACATAGAGTATTAACATGAGCGCTCATGTTACTACTCTATGTTACTACCCATTGTGGCTAGTCTTAATCACGACAGGCATCACCAATTTTCAATTACCTTCGATGTATGTATGTGGTCCAGCCTAGCTTAGGAGTTTGGAGTTTATATTATAACCTAGTACTCCTACGACTCCTACTACGATAACAAAATGCCGGCGATTGAGAATATCGAGCGGCAGTTGACATGTCCCTCAATCATAGATGAAATAGAGTGGCGTTCAGCCAAAATTAAAGCACGCTAAACCGCAACAACCACACGAATAATGTTTTGTTGTTGGCATCGACCTGTCACGCCAATATAGTTTCTCTGCCAGTACCAGTTGACCATCGGTAAAACTATTCCTGTCTGCCTCTATTGTTCTAGGCTGCCAGAAAACATCAGGAATCTTGCTCTGAATGCAGTCACAGTTGCTTTGTCAATGCAGACGGTGTCAAGGAAAAGGTGGTTACTTTTGTTCCTTGAGAGCTTACGATCAATTATGATCTTCAGGTTTGGGGGCTTTGAAGGATATTGCCTTCTTTTCAGATTAATTCATGGAAACCAAGAACCCGGGTTTTTGGATTTGGGGGCTTTGACGGATTTAGATTATAATTCATGGAAACTAAGAACCCGGGTCTTCGAATTTGGAGGCTCACGCTGGATACTCTCTTTTATCAGTTTATTTGGTCTACTAAAAAACCTGAGATTCTCGATTTGTAAGTCCCCTTGCTTTGGAAATAGGCAACCACTGATTACGTAATTTAATTATGCCTAATTTTGGTTCTCAATGTGGACCCGGCAAAATCATCATGTATTAATTCATGGTCATGTATTTAATTACGTTCACCTTGGTTATAATGATCATGACGGCCTATACCAGTAACTAGCTAGGGCCGGTTTCGCTCGCGCTGCCTCCAGGGGGGCGGCTCGGGCGAACCCTAGCCGCCGCCGCCCCCGACCCCCCATCCACCTGCTTCCCCAGCCGCCGTCGGAGGAAGCCGGCGAGCGAAGCTCGTCCGGCGGACGGCGATGGCGGGCTCGCCTCCTTTTCTCCTCGAGGGGGCCTCTGGCTGGCGCGCAGCGGTGCCCCTGGGCGCCATGCGGGGCGGCGGAGTTCGGATGCTGGGGTGGCGGCCCCAGGGGTTCTTGGCGGGGCTGTGCAACCACGGCTGCATGGGCAACGTGGGTGGCCGGCCGTGGCTTCCGGTGGCGGCGGATCTGGAGTCCCCTGTCCAGATCTGTTTGTTGCGGGGGTGTTGGACCGGGCGCCGGCCGGCGGCCTCCAACGGCGTGGTTGGGGACGGCTTGGTGCCGGCGGCGTCCAGGGTCAGCTCTGTCCGGCAGCCGGCGGGGCTGGTCGTGGCGGCGCATCGCGGGGGCCAAGGATCCACCTCGGGCCTGGTCCTTCGCCTGGATCAGGGGCCGCGGGGGGCTTCCTCGGGCGCGGCGACCGGCGCGTCGGATCTGAGGCGGTGGCCTCGCTGGTGCGGACGGCGCTCCTCTGGCGGCAGGGAGTGCTCGTCGGTGAGGTAGGCCGGATCCCCTCGGCTGCGTGGGCAGCGAGGTCCCGGTGGGCGCTGGTCATGGCGTGGGGAGGTCCCGGGCTCCCCTCGTCGGATCGGAGGCGATCTGGTCCGCTCGTGATGCATGACCTCCGGCCGGCCTGGATCTCCGGCGTGCACGCGCCTGCTGATGTTGTGGCTGGTTCGGAGGTGGCGGCAGGGTGCTTGGCCGGGGGAAACCCTTGGCCGCCGGTGGCGGTCACGGCGTCGATGGCGTCCCGGACGCCATTCCCTCCTTGGTGGCGGCGCCAAGGCTAAACCTCCCCTGTCTCCCCCCTCCCCCTGCGCCCGGGTGAAAACCCTAGCCCCTATGGCTAAGCGGCGGCGGCGCCACAGCGTCGTTACCTTCTTGAAGGCGCCGACTTGGGCATGGGGATGTTCGGTGTGCATGGCGAGCTTGTCTGGTTCCTGGTGGCGGCCCATCTGATCTACCGCGTCGCAGCTCTGGGCTGTTCTCGTGGCTGCGGTGCTTATTTTCTGGCCGTGTCTCCGATGGCGACCTCGCCCTTCCTCACCTTGTACTTGCCGTGGTGGAGCGGTACTTCATCTCACTCATTGATGGCGGCGGAGATCGGCAGCATGGCGCCGTGGAGGCTCGGCGTCCGATGCGCGGAGATGGACTCGCGCAGGAGGAGGTAGTTGTCTGGCGTCATGGTGACGTCGATGGCAGTAATGGCCTTCACAAGGTAGAAGATTCAATATAATCTGAAGACGGACCTGTGGAAGATGGCGGCGACGACACAAGAGTGCGTCTGACCGGATTGTGCCCCAGACCCGGTATGTGGCTCGGCTGGGGCTTCCGGCTTTTGATGTTAGGTTTAGGTGAGTGGTTTGGGTAGTGGCCCAGCTAGCATCCCTACATCATATGGATAAGAGGAGCGGCATATGTTGCCAAGATGGTAGTTTCAGGTATATTGTTTGTAATACTTTGTAAGGTCCTCGAGAATAATTAATAAAGTGGCCGTATGCATCTCCCAGATGCAGAGGCCGGGGGTCATCCTACTTTTCTAAAAAAAAAAACCTTGGTTATAATGATTTTGAAGATGAGTCTAACGAACTACTCCCTCCGTCCCACAATATAAGAGTGTTTTTGACACTATACTAGTATAAAAACACTTCTATATATAGGACGGAGGGAATAGTAGAAAGAAGGGAGTAACGAGCATGTGTCTGTACGTACGATAAATTAGGTGTTCTTCCAATGTCCCATTAATTTATTTGAGGCACACAAAACCAAATCATGAAGAGGTGAGTAAATTGTAAAGAACTTGTGTTTCATTGAAATAGGCAGTTTTGTATTGAAAAGCTATTGGACTGCAAATTTTCAAATTACATCATGTCTATCCAAAGATTCAAAATTTTACCTGAAAGCATGTAGTTGCCTTTGAAGCAAAAACTGACTAAATAGCAGAACCATGATAGGTGTTGAAATGCAAGACTTTGATATTTGAGAATCACCAAAATTTGCTAAAACTAATTATAACAGAGTGAGATGCTTATGGATAATTAGTTGAAGGCTACGTGCATCAATCGATGCAGAGGCCGGGTTTTTTACCCCTCTCCTTTTTTTTTTCAAAAGAGAGTGGGATGGCTTGGTTGAACTCTGGGCAATAGCTTTGGTTGAACTCCAAACTTGTACGCATCAAGCTTTTTGCATGTATCAATTATCCCTTCAAAGTCCTCATAAAGGTTTTTTTTTTCTTTTCTTTGGTTTCTTTGTCTCTTTTTCATTTCCCACTAGCTTTTTCCTTTTCTTTCATTTTACTTTGGTTTAGTTGTTTTTCGTTGGTTTTTATTTTATTTTATCTTGGGTTTTATATACACGATTTATATATATATATACCCAATACATTTTTCTAATACACTTTTTTTTTCAAATACAGGTTTAAAATTTATTGAATACACGGTCACAAATTTTTATTCATACATTCAACATTTTTGAATGCATGATTAACACTTTTTTAATATATGGTCAAAATTTCTTTTATACACATTTTACAATTTTTTTTCAAATTCTTGATTAACAGTTTTCAAATTCAAGTTTAGAATTTTTCCAATACATGGTCAACATTGTTTCTATACACATATAACATTTGTTTCAAATGCTTGATTAACATTTTTTTTATACATGATCAACATTTTTCCTATATAGATCTAACATTATTTTTCAAATACAAGATAATATTTTTCAATACATGGTCAACATTTTTCTATGCATATTTAACATTTTTCAAAGCCTTGTGTCGCAGGGTGATATCTCCTTTTTGTTGACCCGGTATTGGAACTAAAAAGAGTATCCCACACCTATTTCCCAAGTGGTGACCCTGGGTTATCGAACCCATAAGAGAAAGATTCCCTTGAAGCGATGGTCTCTAGTAAGCTTTTGCTAAAGTGCCAAATCTAGCTTTTGACCGATCAACAAACAAATAGTGATTCAGACACTTATAGTAAAAAGAAGGTACGGGGATGATGTCTTAATGCTTATAACACCTGGCTGAGCCGGCTTTTTTGGAGGCATGCTCAGCCAAGTGTTGGTATCACCAGATTCCACTAATATTCCCTAAAAACAAATTTCAATAATAAAAACAACCCAGATGGTGTTGGTATCCCCAAGATGAAATACTTGTAGCTTGACTGTTACAATCCCTACTTGTGAAACAGATCACATGGAACAAATCTCACACCAAGAAGGAAAAACTCTATCAACCATGGGGAACAACAAGGAAAAACTCTATCAACCACGGGGAACAACACGTGAGGTCTGGGTGACTTGTAGGGTCCAGCCACTTGTCTCCTTCTTCTCCTGCTTGGTCAGCTTCGCCTCAAGTGTTGATTCCCTCTTCTCCAGTTTCGTCAGGTTTAGAGCCAAGTGCACCTTGCTCTGCTCCCTCCCTCTCCGCTTCAGCTCGCTTGGCCGTAGGTATGGTCACGTCTTTTCTCCCAATGGCGGCGATCATCTTTCAATGATCTTATTTTCTTTTTAGAAAAGGAGAATAACCTTATGGGATACTTGGAATCTTTTCTGGAACACGGGATGGCAACTCTAGGCAAATCATGAGCGTCTTCACAGTTGTAAGAGCATCACCGCCGCGAGCTTGTATGCGTAAATGTTGCGTGGTCGAGCCAAATAAACCTAGGAAGTAAGTAAGGAAGGAAGCCCAGTGTGTGAGCTTGCTTAGGCTTAGTGGGCCTTGAAGCCTTTTAGTCACACCAGAAATCTCAACGTGTTAGATTTTTCTCTAACAAAATAATTGAGAACCCTCCCATCGAGTATTTTTTTTCTACGTAGAACACTTGTGTATTACCTTTTGGCACCAATTCATTCGTTCATTCACTCAAACGGGAAAAAAACTTTTGGCGATGAATACTTACTTTATCACAGGACACAAATTGTTGCCATCTCAAAAAAAGGGGGGGGGGGGGGGGGGGGGGCATTGTTTGTCAAAAAAATGTTTGTCATTATTGTTAATATTTCCCTTGATTAATTTACTTGCTAGTAATTCTGTTGTGATTCAAGTTAAAAATTAAGTCAGAGTTCACTAATTAAATCGAGTCTGAAAGAATATTTAGAGCCGAGAACGCAAAATTTACAGGACACAAACTGATTGTTACGCACATGCATGACTCGTTCGATTGTAAGATTTAATAGAAACTTACTGTAGGTAGCATCAATGGCACTCGGCTTGGGTGTAACAAGTTTCAGTGCTCAACCATCAAGTCTGAAAATTTCAGAGTCTGAGGGCTCACTTTTCCGCTCCGGTTTAAATTCAGAGTTCAGAGTAGAAAAAACATACCACATGGAACTCATTGTTCACTCAACTTGTTTGTTAATTTGTGCAGGCTGCCTCACTCAACGGTGGAATGCCGCGTTGTTTTGAGGAGCCATAGCTAAGGTACATTCCCTGCTGCATCTCAGGGCCTAGGAACACTTGATGTGGCTGTGGTTTGGAATATCTTGTGATGCTCTTCTCTCTGAATGTTTAGTTCAACTGAATCCCCGTACATGGCACCATACCTGTCATGTTCAAACCCAACCCCTGTTTACTTAGACTTGTCAACTTATAGTCATGTTCAATCCCCTGAATCTCTCCTCTTTATGTCAAGTTCAGTTGGTAATCAGCCTTACCGAGTTTGCTCTGGAGAAAGAAGCAATAGTGTTATCACTAGGCTCTCCTCTTTGACCATCCCCCAATTGCTGCTCTTCTCCTTCTCTTGGTCCTCGTCACGTCGATTGCTCATCATGGCATCTTCCGCAAGTCTTTCATCTTTGCTACATGTAGATAATTGTTATAATTTTTGGATTAATTCTGGAGTTGTATTTTATTATCAACTGTCAGCACATTGCCTCCATGCAGTAAGTTCACTAGTGAAATTTATTATCTACTCTAAATGAATATGCATAAATGTTGGAGAAATAAATTGCAGAAATAAGAATGATGCATATCAGATAGCATTTGTACTTATGGCTGCATGCATCGATTGATGCATAGGCCGGGGGTTTTCGTCCTTTTCAAAAAAAAAGATAACATTTGTTCTTGGATTTCATCACATGCCTTCAATACTTTCAGTGAAACTGTGGACATTTATGAAAAGACACAAGAGCTTTTCGCTCAAAGTCCTCTAATCACTGCTGCAGTTTAAGATAAGGGATTTCTCAACATAATTAGTTAAGCCCAGTCCCAATGTTCTGAAAGCGTAAGAGCTTGTGTCATACAGATGCTGCTATGATAATGGAAAATACTGATAAAATAGTTGTGGCTCAGAAGCGTCTGAAGCAAATCACACGTAGAAGTTGGCCATATTATTAGATTCTTGCAGCCAAATATGGATGTGTTGGGGAAAAGGAACAGTAAAAAATCTTTGTTGTAAGATCTCTATTTTTTTCAGCTCTGATTCGAGTTAACTTGGATCCTGAAATATTTTTAAACACATACTTACTACTCTCTCTGTCCCATAATACTTATATTATGGGACGGAGGGAGTACTATATAGCTTCACACTTGACTTGGGTTCACACAAGAAGTCTGAAAGATTCAGGGCTAGCGTTCAGCTCTGATTCAAATTCAGAGTTCGGAGTAGAAAATTTACGTACCACTTACTGTTTACATGCAGGCCACAACTCTCTCTCTCTCTCTCTCCCTTTGCACTACACAACTGAAAATGCTTCTCACCGATGCCGCCATGTTGGTTTTGGCACATGAATGTCTCGTATGCAACTATGCAAGCATACAAAAGGGAAGGATCTGAGCCAGAGAAAATCATGGAGCATCATGGCGGCGTGGGGAAAAACACGACATGCAGATGGACGAAGATGAACCGGATCTCATACACGACGCGCCTCAAAAGGCACACGTAGAGGCGGAGAAAGGTGGGGCTATGGGGCTGAGGCAAAATAGGAGTTGTCTGAGGGCTGTATAGCACGATGCTCAGTTGTACCAATATGGGGTTGCCAGAACCGCCTGACCTCACGCCCATCATGAGGTGTGCATGTCATGCCCATGTCGACGTCTGACGTTCTTCAAGATTTTGACCATTGAAGGAGCAAAGTGTGTTTCTCTCTAGTTGAGAAATTTGTCTCATGGAGCTTGAGCAATGGACGCGCGTGATGGTGCTCCGCTGGCTTTCAAGATGGGCTTGAGCCCCATTATTGTATAGAGCCACGTGCGCAAAAGTGGGTGGCCGTGAAACCCGACAAACATGAGCGGAGAAAATGTCTTTGGCTTAATTTTGTTCCTGGCAAATTGTCAATACGGTTTCCCCTCAGCAAATAAAAATAAAAATTGCCAATACGATTGTGTTCGTGATTCGAAAAAACGGCCGAGCAGCAGGTGCAGTACACACGAAATTAAAGGGAAAGCGGGGTGTCGTTTTCACATGAAAGGAGAGATGAATTCGGATGGGCCACGCGTCAGCGGCTGGCGCGGCCCACCTGTCGTAGCACCATCATCAAAGCACCGCAGCGCGTCTACCGACCAGCTCGTGAGCCAGGTCCACGCAGCGAATGAGAAAAACAAAACCCGATCCATCTCGCCGGTCTCCGGCTTGGCCTTGACGACGCCCGCTGCCGCTGACGCTTTCTCCCCCCTTTATTCTTCCCTCCCTCCCCCCAAAACCCCCCACCCTCCGCGCATGGAGGCGCGCGCTCCGGAGACGCGGGCCGGCTAGACCCCCCCCCCCCCCCCCCCCCCACCCCACGCGCTCCCTCCCCGGCCATGGCCATGCCCACGGCGGCCGCCGCGCTACTCCACCCCTCCTCCGCCGTCGCCGTCGCCGTCGCCGTCGCCGCCCCGTCCCCCTCCACCTCTTCCTCGGCGCGCCGCAGTGCCCCTTCCTCCTCCTCGGCGCGGCGCGGCGGCAATGCCTCCGCCGGGCGCGGGGCCGCGGTGCGCGCGAGGGTCGCGGGGGCCGCCGCGCCGGTGACCGCGGCGGCGGCGGAGGGCTGCGGCAGGCAGGAGCCCCACTCGGCGCCCGCCGTCGAGATCCCCGTCACGTGCTACCAGGTGAGCCCGTCCGTCCCGGCCCTAATCCGCCCCCGACTTCGACGAATTCCCCGGAAATGCGGGCCCTGCCGTTGCCGCCGCGCCGCTCCGCGTCGGTCGCTCGATCCGCTGCCGCGGTTACGGGCGAGCTGGCTGTGGGTTTCATCGTCAAAATTCAACGCCCTCGCATCCGTTGGAAACTGAATTTCGCTTTGGTTTGGACTGTACTGCCGCCGCGGACGGGTTCCGAGATTTCGTAGTTTTCTCCAGCCCAAAGGCGGCTGGATCATGTCGTCTTCCAGTTTATGACGCGTCCGTCCAATTGACCGTGCAGATCCTGGGCGTCACGGAGAAGGCCGAGAAGGACGAGATCGTCAAGTCGGCCATCGAGCTGAGGAAGTCGGAGATCGAAGACGGGTACACGGAGGAGGTGTCCACCTGCAGACAGGTTGCTCATTCAGTTCAGAAATTACGTGAACACAGTTTTTCTCGGAATCATATGCAGCCCGCCCCAAGGTGTTTAACGTTGTGCTGCTTGTTGGTCTGTTGTCAGGCTCTGCTGCTGGACGTGAGAGACAAGCTTCTCTTCGAACAGGAGTATGCAGGAAGCACCAGGGCCAAGGTTCCGCCCAGATCCTCTCTTCATATACCCTGGAGCTGGTTGCCTGCTGCCTTGTGTGTCTTGCAGGAGGTAATGTGTCACATAAACACCTCCCAGTCAAAAGATTCCTATGTGCAAATGAAGGGCAGTTGTCAGTTTTGGTCCGTTTAAACTTGGTTTAGGCCTTTCACATCTGTATCGCATGGGATAGTCAATGTCATGGGTGTGTCCTGTTCTCTGAAGTTCACCAAAACAGCACAATATTTAGTTGAACATTGACAGTGTTTCTTGTTTTTCCTATGTAGGCAGTTTGAAAAGTTACAGGCTGTTAATGTTAAAAAAAAGTACATGGTATTTTAAGATTTGTCTGTGTTTCTTGAAAGGCTAATAATTAAAACAGTATTATGACAACTCCATGGCCAATATCTACAGTGTTATTGCAAGGAACATGTAGAAATTAAACCATGCCCATCTTTGTACTAGGTAAGTGTAAAATACTGAAATGTATGTCAATATCTGTAGTATTTGTAGTAAGGAGCATGTAGATACTGAATAATGCCCATCTTTTGGACTAGATAGGTGTAAAATACTGAAATGTGATCGATGATCACTTTGATGTTTTAAGGGCTCAAGCATGGAGAATCCTAGTAGCCTCTGTTTAATACAGTTGAATGTGCTTGTCTTATGACCATGTACTGAAATGTTTCACATCTGTATCACATGGGATAGTCAATATCATGGGCATGCCCTGTTTCTCTGAAGTTTACCTAAGCAGGAAATATTTAGTTGAACATTGACTGTGTTTCTTATTTTTCTTATCGCGGCAGTTTGAAAAGTTACAGGCTGTTTAAGGTTTATCTGTGCTTTCTTGAACAAAATTATGAAATCTCCATGGTGAATATCTGTAGTATTATTGTGTAAGGAGCATATAAAATTCAGTTATACCCATCTTTCGGACTAGGTAGGTGTAAAATACTTAAATGTGATTGATGATCAGTTTGATGTTTGTGATATTTAAAGGATCAAGCATGGAGGATCCTGCTAGCCTCTGTTCATCACAGTTGAATGTGCTTCTTATCATCATGTACTGGCTTGTTTGTTTATTGCCAGTGTAAGATACCAATGCCCGTAATGTTTGCAGGTTGGGGAAGAGAAGCTGGTTTTGGACATTGGTCAGGCAGCTCTTCGGCGCGCTGATTCTAAGCCATATGTTCATGATGTACTTCTTGCAATGGCACTAGCTGAAGTAAGTACTATGCATGATTAAAGTGAAAAAAGCCGCTTGCTACAATGTTTATTATGTACATCTTTGGCAATTTGGAATAATTCCATGCATTTTCCTGTAGTGCTCCATTGCAAAAGCTAGCTTTGAAAAAAGTAAAGTATCTCTTGGCTTTGAGGCTCTAGCACGTGCTCAATATCTTTTGAGGAAAAAACCATCTTTAGAGAAGATGCCCCTTCTTGAGCAGGTAACATGTTATTGCTTTCACCTTACAGATTTGTCCATGTATGAAATCATGTCATAACTTCTCTTGTTGGGTGAACTAGATTGAAGAATCACTTGAAGAGCTTGCACCAGCTTGCACTCTAGAGGTTTTAAGCCTGCCCCGTACACCTGAAAATTCTGAACGCAGGCGAGGTGCTATTGCAGCTCTCTGTGAATTGCTTGGACAGGGACTTGATGTTGAGTCATCATGTAGAGTTCATGATTGGCCTTATTTCTTGGGCCAGGCAATGGACAAGTTATTAGCCACTGAAATTGTGGAACTACTTTCTTGGGACTCTTTGGCTACAACTCGTAAAAACAAAAAATCGTTGGAGTCCCAGAGCCAGCGGGTGGTAGTTGACTTTGACTGCTTCTACAGGGCAATGCTTGCACACCTTGCATCTGGATTTTCAACCCGGCAGACTGAGTTGGTACCTTTTTTCTTCTTCTACTTGTGCCTTATAGGAACCAAACTGTCCTGTTTGCTGCTTTTCCATTCTTTAATGTACATTACCTCTGTGCAGATAAGTAAAGCCAAAACCATCTGCGAATGCTTAGTTGCATCTGAGAACACCGACCTGAAATTTGAGGAGTCTTTTTGCTCGTTTCTTCTTGGAGAGGTGATAAGCTAATCTCAATTTCTATAAATTTAGTAATGCACAATTGCACATTACTAGGACTAAAGGCTTGCTCTCAGGAATCTGGCGCCACAGTTTTCGAAAAGCTTCAGCAGCTTCAAAGTAATGGAAGTTCCAATTCAAGGAATTATGGGTTAGCTAAAAAGAAAGACAGCAGTGACAAGGTTACTGTCAACCAGTCACTGGTATGTTGCATCTTGCGATGAGAGCAAATAAGTTGTACTATGCTATTCCCTCTGTTCCTAAATAAAAGACGTTTTTGCAGGAACAAATAAGTTGTACTATGCTACTCCCTCTGTTCCTAAATATAAGACATTTTTGCAGCTCAAAATGAAGGATATATTTGTCTGAAGTTATTACTGTGCCTATGTTCTGTTGACACTGTCCCATGCTTGACAACTTGTCTTTACCAGGAACTGTGGCTGAAGGAGGTGGCACTTTCTCGTTTTGCAGATACAAGAGATTGTCCGCCATCCTTGGTTTGTGCCATACTATTTTTAATAATTAAATCCCTCACAACATTCTCTGTGGATTAAGTTAACTATCAATGTCATCTTATGACAGGCCAACTTCTTTGCTGCTCCTAAGCGCCTCATTAGCACTTCCAAGCAGAAACTGGGAGCCACGAGAAGGGTCCTTTTGAGCTCTCAGACGTCTCCTAGTGCCAACACATGCAACAGAACTTCAGGGCAGCAGAATCCAAGATTAAATTCTACCAGCCATCTCGGGGAAGCTGTAAAGCAGCTTGCACCAACCACCCTGGGGGGCCAAGGCCATTCATCAACGGATAGGCCAGTAAATGGTTTAAGTACAACATCTGTTCCTCTGAAGCGCAATCCTGGATCCCATCCTGTAAGAACCTTGGAATCGTGGGGCCTGACTGGGGATGTTATAGGAAAAATCGCTTACACTGCAGTCCTGGGGGTTGCCCTATTTGGTACATTAAAACTGCTCAGGTTTCAGTTTGGTAACACAAAACCTGCCCCCTCAACTAGAGAATCTGCAGCCACATCTTCTCTGAATGAAGCATCTACATCAGACGGTTCTTTCATCAGTATCAGAGTTAGGGAACAGTTTGAGAAGCTGTCAAAAATGCTTTGGTTGAACAACAGGCTCCATTCGAGAAGTGAAAGAAGTGATCTGTCTCCTGGTTCTAGTGATGTGGCTGCTATAGCTCGCAAGGAAAGGATGTCTCTTCAAGAAGCAGAAGCGCTTGTGAAGCAGTGGCAAGATATCAAGTCCGAAGCTCTTGGCCCTGACTATGAAATTGATATGCTCTCCGAGGTCCTCGATGGTTCGATGCTCTCAAAGGTAAGTTGCTTTTATCAAGTAGCATATGGAGTTCATGCATGATTGTGTATGCTGTGCATAATCAAATCAAATACCCTCTTGTCGAGCAGTGGCAGGACTTGGCTTTATCAGCAAAGGATCAGTCCTGCTACTGGAGATTTGTTCTGCTGAATCTCTCTGTTGTCCGAGCCGAGATCCTGCTGGATGAGGCTGGTGATGGTGAAGTGGCGGAAATCGATGCTGTTCTCGAGGAAGCTGCTGAGCTCGTTGATGACTCCCAGCCCAAGAAGCCCAGTTATTACAGGTACTTGAGAACATGCCATTTCTGTCTATCACTCTTTCATTCTGCTCCAAAATAAAATGGTACTGATGGTTTGTTCTGTTATACCTGCAGTACCTATGAAGTTCAGTACACGCTGAGGAGGCAGGATGACCGATCGTGGAAAATCTGCGAGGCTGCTGTCCGGGACCTGTCATGATGTCTGCCAGAAGGACGACTAACGCATCATCTCATAGGACACGGGGCAGCGTCTAAACAAAGTTCCAGCACACTAGATATCTGTAGGTCACTAGTCTTAGGTCAGCATTGAACCAATTCGAATGCACGAAACCGTTCGATGATCTGCGCTGGGATGCTGTAGCTGCTCGTGGTGACTTTGCATCAGGATTTGACACAATACCCGCTGATTTGCTACGTTAGTACAGAATGCTAACTTCTGCTGATTTCACATACCCTTCAATTTTTTGCGCTTATACGTTGTTAGTTTGCGACATGTTGTTGGGCCTTGGGTGCCCTGCGCGGTGTAACTGAACTGTGTCAGCCATTGTTCATTGTTGAAAGACCAATGCAGTTTGCTTCATTTCGCCCCCTTTGTTTTGAGTTCTGAACACAGGCTTCATGATGATGATTCCCTTGTCCACCCCTTTTGTTTTTGAGGTTTCCCTTTGTTTAGGCTCCACAAGCTTGTACTTCAACTTTGAGATCCCTGTTGGATACGGTAGGAACATTATCATTGACCTTTGTGTTTTGGAATGGCTAAAAATTCGACGTCAGAAATTTGGGCAATTTATATTGGCGCGAGGATGGCAAATTCAGTTTGCAAGCACGGCAATTTCCGGCCAAAATATGAACCGGGGAGGATTTGCCATGTTCGTTTTGCCAATGACTAAAAATCTGACGTTAGCTTGATATCCGGGTCCTTTGTGTTTTATATATGGTCATTTTGAGATAAAGATGGCGCGGGGTTTTCAGCCTATTTGATACTAGATTTTTCTAGTTAAATTTACACCATAATCCTTTCTCCACAGCAAATACATTGACATCATGTTACTGCCTGAATGTGCCAAAATTAACCTGTGAATGAAGAAAATAAATCGTTTTAATCGGGAACAAAACTAGCAGTAGTATTACTGAACTAGCTGAACCTGTGCAGTGGCATTGACATAGCCGCTTGGATCTCACCGTCAGCCTCGCCAGCCAGCCCATGCGGCCTGCGGCTTCATCAGATCGCCATCGCCGCCGCTCCACAGCCACAAAGCCGCCGCCTTTCAAGCCCGCCTGCCCTTCCGCGCTCAGGCACCACCCTGCCGCCGCCGACTCTCCTCCATGGCAGCCGGCGCGTGGCCGGCGGCCGCCGCGGCGGCGCGCGCGGCGGCGCGCACGCTCGGGCGCCTCGTCCCCCGCACCCACTCCCACTCCACCGCCGCCACCACCAACTCCTCCCCCTCCTCCCCGGCGCACACCCTGGACGACTACAACCGCCTGCTGGCGGCCCTGGCGCGGGACGGGGACGGCGAGTCGGCGCTCCGCGTGCTCCGCCGCATGCGCCACGGCTCGCCCGCGGCCTGCGCGCCCACGGCCGCCTCCTACGTCTCCGCCATGTCGGCGCTCGCCAAGGCCGGCCGCGCCGCCGACGCCACGGCGCTCTTCGACGACATGCTCGCGCACGGCGTGGCGCCCGACCGCCGCGCCTACTCGCTCCTCCTCCACGTCTACTCCACCCACCTCGGCCTCCCCGCCGCAGGCCTCTCCGTGCTGCACTGGATGTCCGGCCTCGGCGTCCGCCCCAGCGCCGTCGACTACGCCGACCTCATCTTCTCCTTCTGCCGCGCGGGCCAGCTCCCGGACGCGCTCCAGCTGCTCGACGAAATGCGCGAGCTCGGGTACCCGCTCCCCCCGCACGTCTACTCGCCGATACTCCAGGCCCACTGCGACGCCGCCGACATCCCGGCCGCCGAGGCGCTCATCGCCTTCATGCGCGCCTCCGGGGGCCGCTCCGGGTGCAACCCCGACGTCGTCATCTACAACATCTACATCCACGGGCTGTGCAGGGTCGGGGACTTCCATGCCGTGCAGAGGGTTATCAACGACAGCGTCTGGAACTGGTGGGTGCCGGACGCGGTGACCTACAGCACCTACGTTGCCGGGCTCTGCCGGGCTGGGTACATTGAGGACGCGTTCAGGCAGCTGGACATCATGGTCGCCAAGGGGCTACAGCTCACCGTGGTCGGCCTCAACATACTGCTGGATTACGCCGCCAAGGATGTAGATATGTGGGTTGCCAAGGAGGTGATGGAGCGCTGCGAAGAGCTGGGCTTCGAGGTCGACGTCGTGACGTACAACACGGTCATGGAACATTTCTCCAAGAAGATGCAGTGGCTGATTGCCCTCAGGCTGTTCACCGATCTGCTCAAGAAGCCCATAACACCCGATGTGCAGACGTACAACATCTTGATCTCATCCCTGTGCCGAGCCGGCAAGTTTGAGCTCGCCAAGTTCGTCTTCAGTTGCAACGGGTTTGTGGCGGACACCGTCACCTGTAACATTCTGATCCATCAGTTCTACGGTGCTGGAAAGGAGGGTGAGCTTGGGTTCTTGTTCTCCGATGTTGACGCAGGGAAGATTACCCCAGATACAATCACATACAACACGCTGGTCGATTGCCTCTTTAGGTCTGGGAGGAGGACCGAGGCTGCCAATCTGGTCAGGCACATCGATGGCGGCTACCCTGCGGAGCCCGTAGCGCATCTGGCTTTCTGGTTGGTTAGGAGCGGAAATGTTCGAGAGGCTTTGAGTCTGTTTGATGACATGCTAGTGAAAGGAGTCGCTTTAGATGCTATGGTTTTCGCCAATGTGATCAAGGCATTCTGCAGAAAGGGTCCAGGGGAGTGCACAGATATGACACAGCTGTGCTCTGTGCTGGATAGGATGCTTGGGATTGGATGATCCTTATCTTGCTCTCTTGCTGATATTGGTTGGTCTCATTTTTGAACCTGTCCTGTTGTATCACTAGGAGATAGCAACTGCAAGTAAAACACCTGGTATACTGAAATCTGTTATGTTACTTTGTTCAAATTTTTTGCTTTGGTAGCAAATGATGTTCTAACTTGGTATCTTGTGTCAACAGTTCTGGTCATCTAATTCGTCAACAGCAGAACTTAGCAAGCCATAGGAAGTTCCAACAAGGATGTCCGAATTTCCATCACCATCCAAATCAACCACAGTTGGAGATGAATATGCATGGGCACAGAAGTTCCTGTCTTCGATACTCAAATCGAGGTCTGCTGTCCATTTAACGTGTTTTGTGTCAAGGTTAAAAAGAACTATAATGCTTGCAATATATTTCCCTATGTCAATCCTTCCTAGCTCTTTTAAATGCTATGCGTTATCATAGCTTCTAGACTGCAAAAGGTACACCACCACGGTAACACAGGCAAGATATAATGAAAGTGCTCATGTTGTGGCTGAAAGTTCTGCATTAAGAAAAAAACATTTCAATCATATCCAAAAGATAGCACAGCAAGATAAACAAACACCTAGCTTCTGCTTTAGCACCTTCGGTTCATTACTGGAACAAGCATGAAGCAGAACAAAAACAATCAAAGCAAAGCATAAAATTAGTCAGGTAAGCAAATGCACAATCTAACTGAGACTAGCTACGAAGCACCATCATCAACCAACCAGTCCATGGTAAGAGAGAACAAAGGGGTCCTATTTTTGGAAAATTAATCTCGGAGAGGACGTTCAGAGATTCTTATTTATAAGTCATCATCCCGATGTCATGAGCTGATGAGCAACACGTACGAAATGCATTAGTAGCAGAGAAAGCAGCCGCACTCGTGGCTAAAGAAGTAAGATACAGCAACAACCATTTCTTGTACACCGTTGTTGTCAATGTCTGCAATTACCTGTAGAAAGAATGTCAAACCAAGTAACCAACTCAAGAACATTAATAGAACAAACATCAAATATATGTAGAAAAAGGTTCTCTTACTGGGGTCGACAATATGTGAGCATATATGTGCACATAATCTTCCGCTTTCTCATGCTCTTGTTTCTGTACAATCCTCGTCTCCCCACGTGGTATCGTCAACATAATCATCATAATCATAACTGTACTCTTCAGGGAGATAACATACATCGTAATCATAACTGTACTCTTGAGGGAGGTCTTCTGCATCCCGAAACAAATCGAATGATGCATTAGCTTCCTCGTCTAAGGCTCATCATTTTCAACAGTTGCTTCTCCTGTTGTCCCCGCATCATTTCCATGAGTTTCTTCTGCATTTCCCGTTTGATCATCACTTTTATCTGCTGTTTGAAGCAACCTTCTTTGTCGTGGTGTTCAGATTATTCGGTAACTCCATATTCTCTTTTCCAGTGGTAGAATTAGGCTTTATTTCAGCCGACAGTAGCTCAGATGGATGTTTCAAGGGATCAGCTCCCTGCACTGTGTTGGTCAGGAAACGTCATAATGCATCCTTCCTGCATGTACACACCCACAGCACAGCCGTATGGATAATCCACTATCCACATCAGAGTAATGCAATGATTATTGTGTGCATGTAACATCAATTTTCTTTAAAGCCTTATCAATCCTCATACTGGTTAGTGGTGACAACAGACTAATTGTACATTTGTTTATACTAACTCAAATATGTGGAGAAGTGAACTGTACAATCAAATTTCTTCGTCTTCTTCTTTTCCGACCTCCACTCATAGCTACCATGGAGCTAAAACCCAATCTTTCTTGTGTGTGAAAAACCTAACAGCAAAAAGCGTGTAAATTACACATGGCCCTCCTATTTGTTTGTGCCTTTTCTGGCTTCGGTTGAAAAACCCAAAATACAAAAGCAATAACCCAAACAAATAGCAAGTATTGTGCTGAGAGGCTCCGGTTAAAAAAATATATTCCACTTCTTTTTCATGGGACACACGTAACAGAAAAATAAAGAATAACACATATTAGTTACACCCTCTGTTCCTATGCGTAAATCGTAAATTTCCGAGCACCCCCAAATAGGGCCATTATGCACAGTGAACTGCCTGCATTCACATATTTTGCATTGCTAGTCTGCCTACGAATACAGAACTGTACTAATTCTAGAAAAAAAGTGACGAAGAAACTACTGCATATTGGGGAATCAGCTGGCCAAAAGTTAGATTTTATGATGATGATGTTTTGTAAAGCCAGAAAGCCAGATGTCATTGTCAATGACAAGGACACTATGCACAACTAACCAGGCTTAGTGGGCTTATTTCTCCTCTTTTACAATCTTTCATACCATCACAAAAGCCCCTCGAGTTAGAAGATGGTATCCTCCATTTTGTACATCTTCACGATCACACCGAGCAATTTTCTCCATGCATGGAACATGAACATGAACATGAACATCAGCATGCATTGATTTATGAAAGAGACAGCCTAGCATGGGCGGCAAGAGTTACTCAGGCTAGCCAAGGAGACTGCCCATGAAACCACACCCCAAGGCCAATAACCTTGAGGGAGGAACAAGACACAGGCAAGTCATTCTTGGCTATCAGAGATAAGGCCCTTGCAGCCATGTAAGGCTTGCTCTCTGCTAATGCATTACCACTACTGAACTTCGGTCTCTTCAGTTATAGGTTTGCAGTGTTTCTTCCATCCAGCATCTATTTATATGTGCACGTCCTAGGGAACAAGATCTAATGGTCGTGTTTGGTGCTTGTAGGCCTCTACCAAAGTATCTTATCATTACCGGCTTTTGGGTTAGCAGAATATATTCTAGATGCCAACGTATATGGTTTGTCAAATATCATGATATATAACTATTTTATGTTGCATTTTGAATTATAGAGATGAGAGCATATTGACTCCTCTGAAAGCGATTCCTGATATGATGCTCAAATCTGCTTAAAGCTAGCTAGCATGATCAATCCCATATCTTTGCTAAAAGGACATGGAAAGTTGAATTGCCCACCTAATTAACCACATTATCACTATAGTGATCAAACAGAGGGAACACACTACTCTTTACACAGCATGGAGTGATAATTTCGTCTTTAGATAAGCAATAAAGGATGGAAACATGACCAAATGGAGCGATAATTATGTGCATCATATGTGCAGGCCAAATGGAGCTCAGGTTCACACTAAAGCAACCAGATCAACATGTATCAGGATTGGGAATCACATTCTTCTGCTTATAGAACACCAGATTCAAATACGATGAGTTCACTACATTTTATAGATCAACTAGCAGAGGATCCAGTGGAGTGCACTGATATGATTTAACTGTGTGTTCTGTGCTGGATAGGATGCTTTGGCTCTGATGGTTCTCTTTAGCCACTTTAGATGGCAGTGGCCTCAATTCTGAACTTGTACTGTTGTATCAGCAGCAGACTGAAATCGATAGTAAAACACCATTTTGGTCTTCTTTATGCAGTACATATATCAGCATAATATAATCTGTCACACAGAAATCTGTATGTTCCTTTCTTCAAATTTCCTTTTAATGTCAAAGCATGCTCTAACTTGGTATCAATATGTCAAAAGTTTTGACCATCTGATTTGGTATCATTGTCAAAGCTCTAACTTGTTACTCTTGGCAGCCTTCAGAGTCGTTGGACCCGATCAACTGTATGTCATAGGACTTGCTTATATTTCTGGCTAGTCACATTTTCACTAGATATTCTTCTTTCACGATTAACATGGCAGTGAATATGTCGTTGTCTAACGAAATATTCACGCTGCAAGGAAAGAAATGGGCTTAAAAGTACCAGCTGGAATATATATATATTCCTGATAGATAGATGTTGTAACCATCGTAATTCGTAGCCATTTGTGCGCTCTAGTTATAATAAATCATTGTACGTATGTCTTTCTGATGCCACTTAACCTTTACATCGGTTAATCTTCTTACTACAAATGCTTAGTCCACTGGCTTACAGGTGCTAGCGACAGGAGCCATTTGTGGGGTTGCAACAACCAACAAGGTATGCTGCACTGCACTGGAAAGCGGCAGCTTCAGCTCCAGTGTTTCTGTTGGTCTTCTCACCTGAATTCACCCCATTCGTACTGGCCTAAATAACTTTCTGCTGATACTTCGCGTGACAGTGACACTTATGTACAAATGCCTGAACTTGTTAAACCCTTTTTGTTTCCTGGGTGATACAGAAGACTGCCAACACAACAGGCACATATTATGAATAACATAGAGCATGATACTTAATTATAACATACACAAGTTTACACATACATCTGAGAAAATACACACTTCCTCCGTAAAGAAATATAAGAGCCTTTAGAACTTTACGGAGGGAGTACTAACAAAGGAGAGTACCATAATATCTCTTCCCCACATAACATGATGATCACACAGAAAAAGCTCAACAGCCTAGGGATATTGCTACCCAAAAAATGGCTGAAAGGACAGAGCTGGACAGCTTCGAAGTATTCAGACAACTGTTACTCTTAACAGTTTCATGGTTGTGCAACCAACTGTATACTTACACTCCCATCCATTCACATTTGCAGTATATATATGTTGTTTCTTCACGATTACCACGGCAGCGAGTATGCTGTTGTGTTCGGTGAAATAGTCATGTTGTAAGGAAAGCAACTGGTTTCAAAATTCAAACTTGAACCCACGCATTCCTGACAGATGTGCGTGAAATTTACAGACCCCCTTCAACTTTTTTTTGGTTCCATTAAACCACCAGAACTGACGAGAAGCAACAACAGCATTCCTGGGAAACTTTGAGGCACAATGCAAATAAGACTTGAAAACAAAATGTACCGAGCTTGATATGAACTGCTGTGATTTTTCTGTTGATCTCACCTGCATTCACCCAAATCCTCCTACAAGCTTAAATAATGCAATGCTTAATCCTTTTTGGCTTCCTGGGTGATACAGAAGACTGGCACACAGTGTGGATCAACATAGAACATGATACACTTACAACAGGCACAAGCTTACATCTGAGCAAATAAACATTTACAAAGGTGAGTACCATAACATTAGCTGAGTGTCATAACATGATCATACACAAACAGTTCAACTTACCGCTAATAATAAAGAAGCGTACTGATTTTAGAAAAAAGTGATGAAGAACTGTACTGCATATTGGGGAATCAGCTGGCCAAAAGTTAGATTTGCTGCTGATGATGTTCTGTAAAGCCAGAAAGCCACATGTCATTGTCAATGCCTCAATGGCTAGGACACTATGCACAACTAACCAGGCTTAGTGGGCATATTTCTCCTCTTCTATAATTTTTTATATACCATCACGAAACCCCCTCGAGTTAGAAGATGGTATCCTCCATTTTGTACATCTTGACAACCGCACCGAGCTAATTTTGTCAATGCATGGAACATGGACATGAACATCAGCATGCATTGATTTATGAAAGAGACAGCCTAGCATGGGCGGCAAGAGCCACTCAGGCTAGCCAAGGAGACTGCCCATGAAACCACACCCCAAGGCCAATTAAGCCTTGAGGGAGGAACAAGACATAGGCAAGTCATCCCTGGCTATCAGAGATGAGGCCCTTGCAGCCATGTAAGGCTTGCTCTCTGCTGATGCATTAGCATTACTGAACTTCGGTCTCTTCAGTTCTTGGCTTGCAGTGTTTCTTCCATCCAGCATCTATTTATATACGCAATTCCTAGAGAACAAGATCTAGTCATGTTTGGTGCATGTAGGCCTCTGCCAGGGCATCTTATCATAACCGCCTTTTGGGCCAGCAGAATATATTGTAGGCGTCAACTTATATGGAATGTCAAATATCATGATATACAACTTTATGATGCATTTTGACTTATACGATTTTTCCTTGGGATTTGTGAGGTGGGGGCATATTGACTCCTCTGAAAGCGATTCCTGATATGATGCTCAAATCTGCTTAAAGCTAGCCAGCATGCTTAATCCCATATCTTTGCTAAAAGGACACGAAAAGTTGAATTGCTTATCTGATTTACCACATTATATCACTACAGTGGTCAAACTGAGCGAACACACTACTCTTTACATAGCATGGAGCGATTATTTCTTCTTTTTTTTTGCGCATGATGGAGAGATTATTTCGTCTTTAGATAATTTGAACATATTTTAATCTTAAAAACCAAGCTACTCTGTTGACAGATATAAAATGTACCCCCTCTGTAAAGAAATATAAGAGCTTTTAGATCACTACTTTAGTGATTTAAACGCTCTTATATTTGTTTACGGAGGGAGTAGTAACCATTCTATTAAATAAATATGCATTGTGCTCCTTGTATGGTGTTTTTCCAGCAGTTTTAAGAATTAACATGCCAGTGAAATTCAGGGTAAAAGCAAAAGTATTAGCATCGCTGATATCTAATGCCACATGACATCTATGTGGACAAGTTCGGAGCTATTTCCAGTTGTATCAGAGATGAACAGATGTTCCAAACGACAATTTTGCAGAAGCCATACATGGATCCCATGATTGTTCTGTGAATCTCAGGCGATACTCGTTTTTTGTCGCAACTTTGACTGTAAGGAGCTATCATAAAACTACGATTCTAAGAGGTGTCGGTGAAGTTCTTGCTGTTTTTAATTTTTTTTGCCTTCATGATTATCACAACAACGAGTATGCCGTTGTTTAATGAAATAGTCATGCTGCAACATATGACATGCTTATAGTTCTGGCGAGTCACATTTTCACTAGATATATGTGTGATAGATGTTTTAATATACCTTTGGTCCAGCCATTTGCTCTAGTTATATTACATCATTATTAAGCTCTTGTTGATGTCACTTATAATAAAATTACATCCATTAATCTTCTTCGCACAAATGCTTGATCCACAGGCTTACATTGCAGTGCAACAAGGTACGGTTGAAATTCTCTTTGGTCTGGGACTTGTAGAAGTCCATCCATCCACAACATCATAGACCCAGGTTCTACCTCTGCGATTGAAGATTACTTTTCTTTTTGGTTGTATTAAACTACCAGAACTGATGAGAAATAACAACATTCCCGGGAAACTTCGATGCAGAATCTACCAAAATGGACGACCCTTGGCTTGTAAAGAACACTTCAAAACAAAATGGACCAAAACTGCTGGAGTTTCAGCGTTTCAGTCTGCTTCACAGGAAAGCTGCAGCTGCAGCTTCAGCTCCAGCGTTTCTGTTCATCCTCTCACCTGCATTCACCCCATTCCTACACGCCTAAATAACTTTCTGCTGATATTTCGCGGTGTCTGCACGTCGACAATGGTGCTTTTGTACATAAGCCTGCACTTGTTTAACCCTTTTTTATTTCCTGAGTGATACAGAAGACTACCAAAATAACGGCACTTGCAACATACACAAGTTTACACATACATCTGAGAAAGTACATAAGTAGTACTAACAAAGGAGAGTACCATAACATATCTTCACCCACATAACATGATGATCACACAGAAACAGTTGAACAGCCTAGGGATACTACCACCCAAAAATGACTAAAAGGACAGAGCTTCGAAATATTCAGACAACTGTGACTCTTGGCAGTCTTCAGGGTTGTGCGACCATTGTCATGATTATTTGCACTTCATAATTTTCTTTCCATGATTATCATGGCAGCGAGTATGTCGTTGTTCAATGAAATAGTCAGTCTGCAAGGTAAGGAACTGGCATCAAAATACTAATTTGGAACCCATCTATTCCTGGTAGATGTGCCTGAAAATTACAGATCCCCTTGATAACCTTTTTTGGTTCCATTAGAAAAGAAGTGATGAGAAGTAACAACAACATTCCTGGGAAACTATGATGCACAATGGACAGCCCTCGGACTTTATGATTAAGAACTTGAAAACAAAATGTATAGAGCTTGATACAAACTGATGCAGCTTTGGCGTTTTTTCTGCTGATCTCACCTGCATTTCACCAAATTCCTACGAGACCAAATAATGTAATGTTTAATCCTTTTCTTGCTTCCTGAGCGATACAGAAGACTGCCAAACAATGGCACACAACATGGATCAACATAGAACATGATACTTACAACAGGAACAAGTTTACATCTTAGAAAATAAATATGATCATGCAGAAACAGTACAACAGGTTAGGGATACTACCACTGGCTAAACTGGACAGCTTTGTAACATAGCTCTAGCAACCACCAAACACTACCCACACAATCTACGTTCACACGACAATAACAAAGAGGGACCAAGCAACGACGACTTGATTCTTCTCGTCTATGCTGGAGGTGAGAGCGATGACTATTCCTCGGTGGTTCTCCGGCCACGACCCCTCCACGACCTTCAAGCTGATTGTGGCCTCGACAACTAATTTTAGAAAAAAGGATGACGAAACTGTACTGTATATTGGGGAATCAGCTGACCAAAAGTTAGATTTTATGAGATGATGTTTTGTAAAGCCAGATGTCATTGTCAATAACAAGGACACTATGCACAACTAACCAGGCTTAGTGGGCTTATTTCTCCTCTTTTATAATCTCACATACCATCACGTACAAAAAAACCTCAAGTTAGAAGATGGTACATCTTCGCGACCACACCAAACTAACTTTCTCCATGCATGGAACATGAAGATCAGCATGCATTGATTTATGAAAGAGAAGAAATTTCAGCCTAGCATGGTCGGCAGGAGCCACTCAGGCTAGCCAAGAAGACTGCCCATGAAACCACACCCCAAGGCCAATTAAGCCTTGAGGGAGGAACAAGACACAGGCAAGTCATTCTTGGCTATCAGAGATAAGGCCCTTGCAGCCATGTAAGGCTTGCTCTTCGCTAATGCATTACCACTACTGAACTTCGGTGTCTTCAGTTCTTGGTTTGCATTATTTCTGCCATTCAGCGTCTATTTATATAGGCCCATCCAAGAGAACAAGATCTAACCGTGTTCGGTGCATGTAGGCCTCTACCATAGTATCGTATCATAACCACCTTTTGGGCCAGCAGAATATATTGTAGGCGTCAACTTATATGGAATGTCAAATATCATGATATATATACAACTTTATGTTGCATTTTGACTTGTATGATTTTTCCTTGGGATTTGTGAGGTGGGAGCATATCGACTCCTCTCAAAGCGATTCCTGATATGATGCTCAAATCTGCTTAAAGCTAGCCAGCATGATCAATCCCATATCTTTGCTAAAAGGACACGAAAAGTTGAATTGCTTATCTGATTTACCACATTATATCACTATAGTGATCAAACAGAGCGAACGCACTACTCTTTACACAGCATGGAGCAATAATTTCGTCTTTAGATGATTAAAAAAGGATGGAATCACTTACTGGGTTTTGGTTGTAGGCGCAGCTCACTATTTTGTCATTTCATTCTTTTTTTAATTAGGTGTGGTAGAGGGGGGATGTAAGAGCTTAGTGGGTTTTAACTCTTATGGAAACATGGGATATGAGCAAAATTGTTGGGTAAAAATCGCCCAGAGCCCAGTGATTCCACGGTTTGATAGGTGAGGACATGCAATAAAATTATGTGTGTGCACCATATGTGCAGGCCAAATGGAGCTCAGCTTCACACTAAAGCAACCAGACCAACTTGTATCAGGATTGGGAATCTTCTTCTGCTTACAGAACACCAGATTCGAATATGATGAGTCCACTATATTTTGTAGATCAACTAGCAAAAGGTCCGGTGGAGTGACACAGATATGGCACAACTGTGTGCTCGTGATTGGATGATCCTTCTCTTGCTCTCTTGCATGTGGCCCTGATGGTTCACTTTACATGGCAGTGGCCTCATTTTTTAACATATACAAGTTCTGGCCATCTAATTCGTTGACAACCATGACATTGTTAGTGCACTTTCCCTTTTATCTCTGTAAAATGCCTGCTTGGTGTGCGAATACCATCGAACTAGAATAAGGTGAGCAGTTACTCTTGACCGTCTTCAGAGTAGTTGGACCCGTTCTACTGTATGTCATAGGACATGCTTATAGTTCTGGCTAGTCACATTTTCACTAGATATTCTTCTTTCATGATTAACATGGCAGCGAGTATGCCGTTGTCTAATGAAATAGTCACCGTGGAAGGAAAGAAATGGGCTTCGATGTACCAACTGGAATCTATATATTCCTGATAGATGTTGTAACCATCGTAATTCGTAGTCATTCGTCTGCGCTAGTTTGATTGCAAGCTCTCTTTTTTATGCCACTTAACCTTTACATTGATTAATCTTCTTCCTAGAAATGCTTAGTCCACGGTCTTAATTGCAGCTGCTAACGACAGTGTGCGAAGCGGAAAACGTCTTGCCTGAATGAGAGGGGACGCCGTACATGTTATAGGCAGGGGTGCGAGACCCTGGTAGCGCGTACAGTTTGGATCTCGTACAGGAGAGAACTTGGAGATCAAGCTAGCTAGAGATAGAATTATGAACTAGAGATAAACCTCCTATCCTAACCTCCAAGATACGTAACAACTCCAGTTAAAATACTGTACACATGCGCACAAGTCATACGACACATACGGCCTGTTTAACACCCTCCCTTAATCACAACTTCATCAAGTTGAGATTATGCTTGAAGTCTTCAAAGCTTCTTGTAGGCAAAGGCTTTGTGAATCCATCTGCAAGTTGATCTTTGGAGTGCACAAAGCGTATATCAAGTTGCTTCTGAGCAACTCTCTCTATGACAAAATGAAAATCTATCTCTATGTGTTTTGTTCTAGCATGGAACACTGGATTTGCAGAGAGATATGTAGCTCCAAGATTGTCACACCATAAGCAAGGAGCCTGTTTACTTCGTATGCCAAGTTCCTTCAGCATGGACTGAACCCATATGATCTCAGCTGTGGCATTTGCTAATGCCTTGTATTCTGCCTCTGTGCTCGACCTGGACACAGTTGCCTGTTTACGTGCACACCATGATATCAAGTTAGGTCCAAAAAATACTGCAAAACCACCAGTAGAACGTCTGTCATCAAGACAACCTGCCCAATCAGAGTCAGAGAATGCACTGACTAAAGTAAATGGTGATTTGCTAAAGTTCAGTCCTAAGTTCAGAGTGTGCTTGACATATCGAACTATGCGTTTTGCAGCTGTCAGATGAACATTGGTAGGTGCATGGAGGAACTGGTAGACTTTATTAACAGCAAAAGAAATATCAGGCCTGGTAAGCGTGAGATACTGAAGGGCTCCTACCAGACTCCTGTATTTTGTGCTGTCTTCTTGACTCAAGAGCTCGCCTTCTGCAAGGGATAGCTTTTCTGAGCTGGATAATGGAGTAAGAGAGGGTTTGCATCCTTGTAGCCCAGCTTTCTTGACCAAGTCAGTGGCATACTTTTCTTGAGAGAGAACAAGTCCATCCTTGTGCTTTTTCACCTCAATCCCAAGAAAGTAATGCAAGTCACCAAGATCCTTTAGAGCAAAGTCTGCACTCAAATCCTTAAGAAGTCCTGTAATTGCTTCATCAGATGAGCTAGTCACGATGATATCATCAACATATATGAGAACAAATATGCATGTGTTGGACTTGTTGTAGATGAACAATGACGTGTCAGACTTAGACGGAACAAAACCAAGTGCTTGCATTTTGTGACAGAGACGAGCATACCATGCTCTTGGAGCTTGCTTTAACCCATATAGTGCTTTATCAAGCTTGCACACATAAGAGGGAGCATTCTTACTCTCAAACCCAGGAGATTGTTTCATGTACACTTCCTCTTCCAGAACACCATGGAGGAACGCGTTCTGAACATCGAGCTGTCTGAGACTCCACCCTCTAGAGACAACAATAGATAAGACAAGGCGAATAGTGGCCGCCTTTACTACTGGACTGAAGGTGTCCTCGTAGTCTATGCCATACCTCTGTTTGAAGCCTTTTGCAACCAATCTAGCCTTATAACGATCAATGGTTCCATCAGCTTTCCTCTTGATCCTGAAAAACCACTTGCAATCAATCAAATTTTTACCTCGCTGTGGGGGAACCAAGTGCCATGTTTTGTTTCTCATCAATGCCATGTATTCTTCATGCATAGATTTCTTCCACTTCTCATCACACAATGCTGCTTCAAGGGTGTTAGGCTCATCTGGTTCACCTGTGGAACAAACCATACCATACTTGGTTATATGCTTGTAATTAACGGGTTGAATTACCCCTTGTTGCAGCCGTGTGCGTCGTGGTTGAGAAACATCAGGATTGGTGGCCACAGAGGATCCTGCAGACTGCTCATGTGTGACCACATCAGATCCCAATGAAGATGCTGTCGGATTTTCTGCAGCTGATTGTTGAAGTAGGGCACGTGAATTTGGCGCAGAAGATCCCGTCGGTGCATGTGCATGTGCATGCAGCTCGTCATTGCGTGATGATGGCATATCTGCCTGGATCGCCGCGCCGGTCGGGCCCTCCCTGCGTCGCGCGTCGCCACGCCGCGTGTACGTCACCGGGTTGGTGGCGTACCTCGTACCGCAGGCTGATGGAGACTGGTGCGGGGCCGCGTCCGCCCGATCGCGCGTGTCCCCCACGAGCCGGTCACGTGGATCTGGGGAAAGCGCGGCACGCGCGCCCGCGCCTGCGGCTGCCCCCGCGCCTGCTGCTGCTGCCCCGTCAGCAGGGAAGGATCCCGAGGCGCCTGCACCTGCCTCGTTCGCAGGAACCGATCCCGAGGAGGATCCGATTCGCTGCAGCTGGGCAGATCCCGAGGCGGATCTGTTTCCCCCGGGGAGGCACATAGAATATGGCTCAATGTGAGCCGTTTTTTCTGCAGTTTCTGCGTTTGCTTCTGTAGTTTCCGCACTGCTTCGGTCTGTTGCATCAACACAAAACTCATGCACATCATTAGATGGGTTAGTCAATAGGTCATCAATATTTGGTCCCCCTTGATCAAAACTAGTGAGATGAGAGGGCAAAAGAAGGATTTCTTTGCGAAGGAGTGCACCAGCATTGGGATGGAGGTCAGCAAACGGAAATTTTGTTTCATCAAAGACCACATCACGTGAGATGTAGACACAGCCAGTGGAGACATCTAAACACTTGACCCCTTTATGCTGTGCACTATACCCTAGGAAGACGCACTGTTTTGAGCGAAACATGAGTTTGCGATTGTTGTAGGGACGAAGGTTGGGCCAACATGCACACCCAAAAACACGGAGAGACTTATAGTCTGGTTTAGTGTGAAGAAGTCGTTCTACTGGAGTTTCATTATTAATGACACGACTAGGTAGCATGTTGATAATGTGAACGGCTGTGAGAAAAGCTTCGTCCCAAAACTTGAGAGGCATGGATGCGCCTGCCAAAAGGGCAAGACCAACCTCGACAATGTGCCTGTGCTTGCGTTCAGCGGAACCGTTTTGTTGGTGAGCATGCGGGCAGGACACGTGGTGTGAGATGCCAAGATGTTGGAAGAAGGAATTTAATTTTTTGTATTCCCCTCCCCAATCGGATTGGATAGCGATTATCTTGCGATCAAACTTTCGTTCAACAAGTGCTTGAAAGTTTTGGAAAACTTGAAACACATCGGATCTCCTTCTGAGGAGATAGATCCACGAGAATTTGCTATAGTCATCAATAAAACTGACGTAATACGTATGTCTACCAACGGAGGTAGGGGCTGGACCCCAAACATCGTAAAAAATGAGTTGCAAAGGTTTGGTAGAAACACTAGTTGAGATGGGATACAGCAACTGATGACTTTTAGCTCGTTGACATGAATCACAAATAGTTTCAACACGACGCTCACCAACAAACGGGAGCTTATTTTTCCTAAGCAACTTTTCTACTAAAGAAAAAGAGGCATGTCCTAGACGATCGTGCCATCGTGTGGACGAAAGCTTGATAGCACCACAAACTTGTTTATTGTATCTTCTAAACTCCGGAATCAACGGGTAGAGCCCTCGATCACATCTACCTCGATAGAGGATTTTCCTCGTGACCTGATCCTTAATCAAGAAGAAAAAGGATGAAATTCGAGAGAAACATTATTATCAAGGGCAATTCTATGGACGGAAAGAAGATTTTTGTGTGCACTAGGGACATGCAAGATTTTCTTAATGTGTAGTTTTCGACTAGGGGTACGAAATATAGAGTGACCAATGTGACTTATACCCATACCTTCTCCGCTAGCAGTATGAATTTGATCTTTGCCGCGGTATTTTTCCTTCATGGTGACCTTCTCAAGCTCGTTCGTGATGTGGTTTGTGGCGCCGCTATCGACGTACCAATTTGTGTCAATACTATAGGAACCATCAGCGGCAGCAGCTACCTTGTCGTCGTCTTGAGAGTCCTCATCATCATCATAATGGTACCAGCAATCCTTTGCTGTGTCACCGGGCTTCCCGCAGATTTGACACCGCGGAGTCTCTGGACGCGTTCTGTTTCCACCACCGCGCCCGCGCCCGCGACCTCGGCCACCCGAGCGCTGAGGAGAGTGGCCGCGGTCGTTGCCGCCGCCACCGCCAGATCGCCCTTTGGAGCGAGGAGAGCCACGCGAGCGGGAGCCACCACCCCGGCCGCGTGATGCCAGGTTTGCGGAAGATTTGAAGCCGCCGGATCCATGGAACTGTGCCATGCGCTGGTCGAAGTTCGACAGCATGGCGAAGAGCTCGTCAAGGGTCGCGGGAGTAACACGGGTGTCGAGGGCCGACACCAGTGGCTGATAGTCCGCCTCCAACCCGTGGATGGTGTACGAGATGAGCTCATCGTCCTGGATGGGCTTGCCCTCCGCGGCCAGCCCGTCGGCATAGCCACGCATGGCGGCGAAGTAGGAGGCAACCGAGAGGTTACCCTTCTGCGCGTTGATGAGGGAGGTGCGTATGTTGTTGATGCGACTCGCCGATTGTGACAAGAACATGGCCGCGAGCGTCGTCCAGAGCGCGCCCGCCGTGGTGACCGTGGTCACCGTGACCAGGACCTCTTTGGTGAGGTTATTCAGCAGGTAGACAAGGACCTGCTGGTCCTCCCGTACCCATATAGGGTGGAGAGGGTTGGGCGATGAAGTCTCCTTGCCATCCTTGGTGGTGACGAGGAGCTTGACCGGCTCCGGGTTGGTGCCGTCGACGTAGCTGAAGACGCCGGCACCGCGCAACTGAGGTGTGATCTGCGTGCGCCATAGCACGTAGTTCGTGCGTGACAGCTTCTCTGTGACCTGGTTGTTGAGGTTGGGCGAGAAGGCGCCGGAGGAAGACATGGCTAGGCTAGATGGGTTTGACAGAAGCTCTAGATGGGAAAAGGAAAGGCTCTGACTACCATGTGCGAAGCGGAAAACGTCTTGCCTCAATGAGAGGGGACGCCGTACATGTTATAGGCAGGGGTGCGAGACCCTGGTAGCGCGTACAGTTTGGATCTCGTACAGGAGAGAACTTGGAGATCAAGCTAGCTAGAGATAGAATTATGAACTAGAGATAAACCTCCTATCCTAACCTCCAAGATACGTAACAACTCCAGTTAAGATACGGTACACATGCGCACAAGTCATACGACACATACGGCCTGTTTAACAGACATGAGCCATTTGTGGGGTTGCAACAACCAAAAAGGTATGTTGCACTGCACCTGCACAGGAAAGCTGCAGCTTCAGTTCTATCGTTTCTGTTGGTCCTCTCACCTGCATTCACCCCATTCCTACAGGCCCTAAATAACTTTCCTTTGATATTTCATGCCACGGTGACACTTATGTACATATGCCTGCACTCGTTTAACATTTTTTTTTCCTGAGTAATACAGAAGACTGCCAAAACTACATACACAAGCTTAAACTTACATATGAGAAAAATACATACTAACAGAGCAGAGTACCATAACATCTCTTCACCCACATAACATGATGATCACACATAAACAGTTCAACAGCCTAGAGATATTATACCACCCAAAAAATGGCTAAAAGGATAGAGCTGGACATCTTCGAAATATTCAGACAACTGTGACTTTTGGCAGTCTTCAGGGTTGTGCGACCATTGCCATGATTATTTGCACTTTATGGTTTTCTTTTCATGATTATCACGGCAGCAAGTATGCCGTTATTCAATGTTCAGTCTGCAAGGAAAGAAATTGGCATCAAAATACTAACTGGAATCCATTTATTCCTGATGGATTTGCCTGAAAATACAGATCCCCTTCAACCTTTTTTGGTTCCGCTAAACCACCACAACTGATGAGAAGTAGCAGCAACAACATTGCTGGGAATTTGATGCACAAGCACAATGGACTTGTAATTAAGAACTTGAAAACAAAATGTACAGAGCTTGATACACATTGCTGCAGCTCCAGCTTTTTTATGTTGATCTCACCAAATTCCTACAAATAATGTAGTAATGTCGTTTAACCCTTTCACTACTAGGAAAAGGCCTACTAATGGCGCACCTAATTTGGCCATTAATGGCGCATTAGTGGTGCGCCATTAGTAGCACGCCATTAGTATATTTTACTAATAGCGCACCACTGGTGCGCCATTAGTATACTAATGGCGCACCCCAGATGCCATTAGTATATACAACAGTGCGTCATTAGTATGCCTCCCAGGGGGCCATCTATACCCAGGTGCTTTGGCATACTAATGGCGCACAACAAATGGATGCGCCATTAGTAACTTCGGCATACTAATGGCGCACTGTTTAGTGATGCGCCATTAGTATCCTCTGGCATACTAATGGCGCACTATGATGTGATGCGCCATTAGTATGAATATTATGTTTTTTTATTTTTTAATTTTCTGTTTTTTGCACAGGTTACAAAATGTATAATTGGACAAAATATAGATAGCACACATCAACAACAGATTCATCGAATACAATAGAAGATTAGTCTCTGAATACAATTCATCATTTTAGTCTCCGAATACAATTCATCATATTAGTCTCCGAAATCAAAAGACCGAACAAAGATAGAACATTACAAGTCTCGAGACCGCGAGTAGCGAGTTTGTCGAAATTAATACTAATCCTAACAAGTCCTACTAATCATCATCATACAACTTCTACTCGTTATTAATAACAAGTCATACGATCATCATCCTGATAGTCATCGAACCAACCCTACTTAATTGTTCTTAGCACATGATCATCAGTATTAGGCAGGACCTAAAATACCCTATTTAAGGTAAAATAGCATAAAACAATATAGACCCTGACTCTCCATTATGGAGAATGGAGATCATCCTGTCTCCAATTCTTGCGCGGCGCTTCCTTTTGCTTCCAAGAACCTCCTTACGACTGTCCATACATTTTTTCCATTCTCTGATTAGCATGTCTCCACTTCTTCTAGAAATCCGGTATGGACAGTTGAGATTTGTAGGATGACCTGGATATAAGTTCAAAACTTGAAGGCTGCCATTCTGATACATCAAATGAGGCACACAATCCTCTGGGATTCTCTGTTGAAAAACATAGTAATAACTTCATAGTTAGCAATGATGTACTAGTTTTAGAAGTATGCAAAAGATGCACGGATGTCGTAATAGTAAGAAATCTTACCAGGGTATCTCCATGGTAGTTACCGTAGTTCAACACGTGCACTAGTGGCACGTATTGACCATAATGTTGAGGAGTTTGATTGTAGATATTGTAATTCTCAAGATCAGTACAAAATCCGACCAGATGATTTTTCTCCTGATAAGTTAACTCGGAGCCAGCGGTGTAGTGGGTTTTGTCTACCATTTTCCGCACATTTTTTGAACAATCAAAATAAGCTGTCAATGGAAATAAGTTGTCAACTATTTTGAAATAAACAATATAGATTAGTTAATAATTAACTATGTTTGAGAAACTCACATAGCGGTAGAACTGGAGGCGTATCAACAAGGACCCAAATTTCCATATTGTCTTGGTCGATGCCAGGATCACCAAGATCCATGGTGACAAGCATACCCTCATCAAAACCATACATCTTGCAAAATGCTTCCCAATTTTTGCAACCAAAATGGGTTACGCTCTCAGCATTATACAGATTTACTTCAAAATCCACATCATGATGTGTCCTTAGGTGAATTTTCTTCGTTTCAAAATTTTCATGATCTTCAAAATCCATCCTCTCCAAGACATAGCGTCTTGCATGGCATGGGATAAACTATACTCGAATTGTAAAAGATGAAATTACACGTTGGAATAGTTGAAGTCATGCTTAATTATGAAAAAAACACTTGTCGTCGTTGCGTACCGTTTCAACTTCGAAGGTCTCCTCGAGCTTAATGCTGAAGCGCCGATCATCGTCCAGGTGAGGCCTGTCGCACAGACCTCGACCGTCGTGGCACCAGTCGCACTCCCCCGAGACTTTCGTCGTCCGATGACGACATTTCCTATGTTCATAATTCAAAACTACATCATCTCTGTTGGGTCCAATAAGATAATCCACAGTGTGGTGAAAACACGCCCATCCAAATAGAATATGTGGTATGGGCTTTTTTAGTAGGTCATCCTACCAGATTAGGGTTTATCGATGACGAGCAACTGACATTAGTAATAACTATGAGTAGATATCACACTTCTATATGAATAACACAAGAGGCAGTTGATCCTACTTAATTAAGTACTAAGATACCCCGGCCCATGCATTAGTCGGAAGTGCCCCATATGTCCTATTTTTAGCAAAGTCATGCTAAAATTCACGGAAAATTTCAGCATGACCTTTGCTGAAAATAGGACATATGGAGTACCCGAATTTGCCGGAACGGAAGTTAATCGACATTCCGGCAAACTCAAGGGCCTCTCGGGTGGACAAGGCAAAAAAGGCCTCCATCACAACATGGAAAATACATTGGCATGTCAAGAATTGATACATCTTCTTGACCATCTACTACAATTGATACATCCTATCAAGAATGGTACACATCACCATATATTGCAAAGATGTACTGGTCAGCAGCAATTTTAACAAGATGTACTGGACAGCAGCAAATTGAGCAAAAAAATGTACTGGACAACAGTATATACAGGGGGAGAGGAAGAGGGGTTGGTACCTTGGGAGAGGAGGGTGTGCTTGGCTCTGCCGCCGTGCCTGAGTAGCAAGCACCTACGCCCCTGCCTTGTTCCACTTGTATCCTGCAGATCGAGAGAGGATGAGATGAATCAGATCAGTTGCTCATGCTTTTTACAAATTGTAGCTACTGTTTTTTATACCTAAACAAAATTGCCCTAACTATATTTGCTACTGTTTTTATACCTAATTTTTTGCTACTGTTTTTTTAATTTGCTACTGCTTTTTTTAATTTGCTACTGTTTTTATACCTAAACAAAATTTCCCTAGCTATATTTGCTACTCTTTTTTTATTTGCTACTGTTTTTATACCTAATTTTTTTGCCACTGTTGTTTGGACTACTCCGTCAGCTCCTATGACTGCCAGAATAAGTGCCATAACATTTTTGAAGCTAACCTGACTACCCTGGCTGTGTTGTTTTGTTCCATAGTTGCTTTTTGTGTGTAGATTACTACTGGAGTAGTATTGTAACTAAACGTGTTACCGTCTGAGTATTCCACGGATGTTATTTGGGTACTTCTGACTAGATTATAGATTTTTTAGAAACATCTCTATTGCTCTGCTCTTTCTAGAACTTCAACTTTGACGTAACTAAATTATAGCTGTAGCTATGTAACTAAATCTGTTATTTTAGAACACCATTGGTGTTAATTGGGTACTGTCTCCTCGAAAGTGCAGTCGACTTTAGATTTCGGTTGTATTGATTTTCTGAACAATTGGAGAAATGATTCATAGTAATGTTCACTTGCTACATGCATGTTGTGTTATAGACTTATAGTGAGAAGGTGGTAGTCCTATACTCTGCTCAAGTTCTTCTTTCTGGTGCTTGTTTGTCTGACTGACTCCTGCAGCCCTGCTGCACCAGTTTGATGTATCGGTAAAGCAAGTTCAGACTATCTCTGGCCGATGGTAGCCACTTTGCATCTTTCGATGTTTAGGCAGCTTTCTTGCCGGTTGTTGAAAAAATATTTAGGTGGAACTGTTTGGAGCACATACAATTTTGGAGTTTCAGTTTCGTCAGACTATATATGAATTTAGTTCAACAAGTGTGTCAGTCCATCACAAAACATCACCAGAAGAATATATACCTTGACGCTGCCACTAGTAATTCGATTTAATTTAATACATGGGATGTAGCCTTTCTCCTATGTTTTTCAGCTACGGAGAATAACAATTCTTCAAGCTCGGGAATTGAATTCTATGATAGCAAATTATATGATAATTTTCTGAACAATTGTATTGATTTTCTGAACAATTGTATTGATTTCGGTTGTATCAAGGGGCAGATCATGCTCATCCTCTTCCTGGTGGTCTTATTCATCATACTCTTCGTTCTAGTGTTCTTGACATAGCAACATACTACTCGTATAGCATATAGTGTAAGTTGTGTTCCACATTAAGCATTCAAAGAGGAAGGAGGAGGCCGGAGGGGGAGGGAGAGGTGGGGCAGTACCTGAGGAGGCGGAGGAGGCCGGAGGGGACAAGGAGGAGGTCGGAGCGGCGCGGCGGTGGCGCAGACGAGGAGGAGGGCGAGGACGAGGACGACGGGGCGGCGGCGTCGGGAGAGGAGAGGGGAAGGGGATCGAGGGCGACGTCGAGGGGCGAGGAGGAGGTCGGGGCAGCGGCGTCGGGAGAGGAGAGGGGAAGGGGCAGCGGCGTCGGGGCGGAGACGAGGACGACGGGGCGGCGTCGAGGCGGCGGGGCAGCGGCGTCGGGAGAGGAGAGGGGAAGGGGACCGAGGGCGAGGGCGAGGGAGAGAGAGGGGATAGGTTTGGGCCGGGGATAGGCGAGGGCGAGGGCACAATACTAATGGCGCACCACCCCTCGGTGCGCCATAAGTACATCCATACTAATGGCGCACCTCACCCTGGTGCGCCATTAGTATTTTTTTTTGATTTCTGCTCGAGCCAACAGGTTATCTTCCACCTGACCTAATCCACACCAAGTTCCCTGTACTAGCTCGATTGGTCAATAGCCAGTTCTCACACTAGGAGGTCCTGGGTTCGATTCCCAGGCTCCACAATTTTTTTTATGCATTTAAAATGCTGTTTGATATTTATTTGTGTTTAAATATGTTCAAACTTGTTTAAATCATAACAGTAATATTTTTTTATAAGACAGTAATAATTATTTAAAAAATATCATCAAACAGTAATGCCGGTGGAGCGGGGGAGGGTGCGCGGGGTGCGGGGGGCCGGTGGACCGGGGGATGCTCGGCGGCGAGGGGGACCGGATCTGGCGAGGTGGGATAGCGATCGAGATGGAGGGGGATCGAGATCGAGTGTCCATGAAATTTAAAAATATTCATGATAGTTCAAAAAGTGCCCATGAAATACAATCGAGAAATGAAGGCTACGATTTAAATACAATCGATCTTAGCTAGCTAGCTATCTGTTCACAATCTTCTTGCCCTTCTTTTTCGCAAATGGAGTTCTTCTGTGGAACGGACGTCCTTTAGGTAGGGTGGTCCCGCTTCTTCTTGTGGTGTATGCTGCTACTTCATCATCGTCGTCATGTTCGATTCTCGGGTCGCCGTACTTGTCGAAGTCTTGCTCATTGGCTACTCCATCCATTCCGATGATCTTCCTTTTGCCTCTCCTCACGACAACACGACTGGGCTTTGACGGGTCGGTAATGAAGAAGCATTGGTCCACTTGGGAAGCCAGTACCCATGGCTCATTTTTCGCGGTGACGTTTGCGCCTGCGGTCTTGGATTTGGCTTCGGGTATAACCATGGTGGTGAAATACCGGTCTTCTTTTAGGACGCTCTTGGCCCATCTGACATGGAACATCGGGACCTTCTCTCCAGCTTAGCTCAGCTCCCAGATCTCCTCGATCCTTCCGTAGTATCTGTCCTTGTCGTTACCGGTGTAGGATTCCATCGTTACCCCGGAGTTCTGATAACCATCGCTCTTCATGTCCTTGGCCTCGGTGTAGAATGTGTAGCCGTTGATATCGTACGCCTCATAGGTCATCAGGTTGTGCTCGGCGCCCTGTGACAAGGCGAATATGAGTTGTTCTTCCGCGGAAGAATCCTCATGTAAAGGGTACGACAGAAGCTTCTCATGTCATTCCCTGGTTGTTTCGGTCCTTCGATTAGCATACGCATGTGAATGTACTTCCTCTTCATGCACAACCAGGGGGGAAGGTTGTACATCCACACAAACACAGGCCAGGTGCTATGTGTGCTTCTCTGGCTGCCAAATGGATTGACTCCATCGGTGCTCGCGCCCAGCACGATGTTCCTTGGATCGTTCCCAAATTCTAGGGTGCCAACGCATCCTTAGGGTGACTCAGCATCTTGTCTTTTTTATCTATCTCCGGATCATTTGCGTCATCTTCTCGCTTCTTCTCCTCCCTATCCGCGTGCCAACGCAGGAGCTTTGCTACCTTAGGGTCCGCGAAATACCGCTGCAGACGAGGAGTGATCGGAAAGTACCACACCACTTTTCGAGGAGCTTTCTTCCTCTTCTTGTATCGAGTGACGCCGCACACCGGACATATGGTAGACTCCGCGTGCTCGTCCCGATAAATGATGCAATTGTTCATGCACACATGGTATTTCACGTGCGGTAAATCCAGAGGACACACAATTTTCTTCGCCTCCTCCAAACTGGTCGGGCACTTGTTCCCCTTGGAAAGACGTTCGTGCCAGAATGACATGTTCTCGTCGAAGCATGCGTCGGTCATTTTGTGTTTTACCTTCATCTCCAGAGCCATGAGCGTTACTTTCAGGCGGGTATCCTCGGGCCTGCATCCTTCATACAATGGAGTAACCGCGTCTAACTCAAGTTGATCCATCTTGGCTTTCTCTCGGGCGGCAGCTCTTGCGTTATCCGTCTGCTTGAGAAGCAGCTCTTGAATATGAGGGTCCTGCACCCAGCCCATCGATGGTCCAGCGTCGTCTGCTCCGCCGGCATCATCATCTTCATGATCATGCCCGTCGTCTGCTCCGACATCTTCCTCATCATCATGTCCTGCATCTTCTACATGATGACTGTGTACAGCATCACCGTCGTGATCATCTCCTGGGGATTCTTCGTCTTCTCGCCCGCCCGAGCCGCGGTGGTTGTCTTGCTGCCCTTCCTCATTTCTTGCCCGGCCCCCATGGACGACTTCGTAGTCATCTTCATCACCTTGCCACCGATAGCCATCCATGAATTGAATGAATCTATGGTGCAAATGAGGTGAAAAAGAGGAGGCACCCGAGACAAGGAGGAGGTGGAGAGAATGAAGTGGGGAGAAAGTGAGTGTGGGTAGGAGAGGCTGTCCAAAATATCTTGTTGCTGCCCACTTACTAATGTCCCAGGGTGCGCCATTAGTATGTTTGAACGGGCGCACTAGTTAATTTTTTTTGATACTAATGGCGCACCCTGGCCTTGGTGCGCCATTACTAGTTACAACTAGTAATGGCGCACTGTGTCTGGATGCGCCATTAGTATGTTTGGACAGGCGCACTAGTTAAATTTTTTTTTGATACTAATGGCGCACCCTGGGACAGGTGCGCCATTACTAGTTACAACTAGTAATGGCGCACTGTGTCTGGATGCACCATTAGTATGTTTGGACAGGCGCACTAGTTAAATTTTTTTTTTTGATACTAATGGCGCACCCTGGGACAGGTGCGCCATTACTAGTTACAACTAGTAATGGCGCACTGTGTCCGGATGCGCCATTAGTATGTTTGGACAGGCGCACTAGTTAAATTTTTTTTTATACTAATGGCGCACCCTGGGCCAGGTGCGCCATTACTAGTTACAACTAGTAATGGCGCACTGTGTCTGGATGCGCCATTAGTATGTTTGGACAGGCGCACTAGTTACTTTTTTTTTGATACTAATGGCGCACCCTGCGCCTGATGCGCCATTAGTAGTTTCAACTCTAATGGCGTATCACTAATGGCGCACCGCTTGTCTGGTGCGCCATTAGTGTCAATCCCATCTATAGCCCTTTTTCTAGTAGTGTTTTCTTGCTTCTGAGTGATACAGAAGACTGTCAAACAATGGCACACAGTGTGGATCAACACAGAACATGATAACTTACATGTCAGCAAATACACATGATCACTGAGAGACAGCTCAACAGCTTGGGAATGCTACCACTGAAAATGGCTAAACTAGACAGCTTCGTAACATTTCGTCAACGCTCGAGCAACCACCAAACACTACCCACGTTCACACAACAATAACAAAGAGGGACCAAGCAACGGTGATTTGAATCTTGCAGGAACCAAGGTCGCACACGCCGTGGCTCGTGCTGGAGCACACCAGCTTGAACTCAGTTGTACCCCGAGCAAGAAAACCAGACAGAGAGGCGTCCATAGCAACCAGCAGTTTCTCTCTTAAATCAACAGAAACAACCCGCCTTGAGAGCTCGATTGCGCCATCCGGGTCGACAACGAAGCAGGACGATCTTGTAGAAATATGTCTTGTTATTTCCAAACAAGACATATTAATCCAAGGCTGGTCCAAAGCAACGCTTATGTGTTCGATTGCTTAGTGGTTCAAGGTTAAAATTAGATAAAACATAAATGTTGGTCAGCTTAACATGCAACTACTCCATAAACACATGGTATTTCGGTACATGAATGAAGGCAACATGCTGTGATTGGGAACATAGTCAGATCAATACCTATAAAAAGAGTGCCCACGGAGGAAGATACTAGGATTTTGATCTCAACGGATTGCCTTGAACTCTGAATCAAACATAAAAAAAAAATCTACAAGCGCAGAGCAGATTAGAAGACCGAAAGTACGAGATTGACTGAAGACAGTAAAAGAAACAGACACACGGATAGATGCACTGTCAGGATGGATGATATCTTAAAGAGCTACTATCTACCCACTCTAATGCATCCATCTTCCATCCTACCAACACAACACAACAATTCTCAAAAGAACTAATTAAGCTTGACGAACGACAACCGACGGCTCCATCCATCATCATGGCCTCGGGCTTCACCACCACGACGTCCCTCCGACCTTCTTCAGTCACACCACAAGCTAACAAGAGACCCCCAGCAGCACATTCCTGAATACTACAAACATCAGTTCTACAGCTCACAAACAAAAACGTTTCTCCTCTGTTTTTTTTTGCAAGATTTCTCCTCCATTGCTAAAACAGCTGAGCAAAATACTCGGGAGTCCCAGGCTTCTTCAGACTCTCCTCCCTTTTTACTTTTAGCTGGACTTCGAACATGACCGGAGCAAGGTGTATACACGATTGCACGGGATGGGCCCCTTAGCAGCAAGGATCGATCGCCAGAGCTGATGAGCAGTAACAACAACATTCATGGAAAACTTTGATGCAAAATCAAAATTGCCACAAAGGAAACAATGTACAGTAAAGAAGAAAAGAACCTGAAAAGAAAATGTACTGAGGTTGATACAAACTACTGCAGCTTCAGAGTTCCAGTCTGTTTCACAGGAAAGTTGCAATTTCAGCTCCAGTGTTTATGTTGATCTTCTCACCTGCATTTCACCCAATTCTCACAAGCCTAAATAATACAAGACTTGTTTAATCCTTTTTTTCTCCTTCCTGAGTGATACAGAAGACGGCCAAACAACAGCACACAGTGACTGAGGATATGTTAGCATAGAATATGATGCCCACAGCTCACGATGGGAATGGGCCAATGTTACCCATTGGGACACTGGTCCGGCCAATCAAGGCTGATGGGTTCTCTGGATGGCCAACCCTATTTGGCGCGCGGGTCGCTCGTTAGCGACCACGCGCGCACCCCCAGCTCCTGCACGTACATTTTTGGGCCGGCCCAACTAGCTTTTTCCCGGTTTTGAAAAGGTTCTAGAACATTTGTAGACCGGTTTTTTTTCTCCTTTTTGTGTTTTTTCTTTTCTTTTTTCATTTTTGTTCTTTCCTTTCTTTTTTTCCATGTTCAATTTTTTATTTTCCCTTTTTCATTTTGTGAACATCTTTCATATTTGTAAACATTTTTTCGAAGTCATGATATTTTTCAAATTTGCGAACCTTTAGTACAGATTCTTGAGCATTTTCCGGATTCATGATTTTTTTTCTTAAATTCGCGAACTTTTTTTTAAACTATGAATATTTTCTCAAAACTCATGTACATTTTTTGAATCGACTAAATTTTTTGGGGAGGTATTTTTAAAATTCATGAACATATTTTGTTTGGCGAACTTTTTTTTGGTAACGCATGAACTTTTTTGAATTCATGAGTCAGCAAACATTTTTTCAATCAATGAATTGTTTCTGTAATTCATGAACATTTTATTTTATTTTTTTGAGCCTTTTTGAACCGCGAACATTTGTTCAAAATCATGACCATTTGTTGAATTTTTGAACATTTTAAATTCAATAATATTTTTTGAAACAAATCAATTCCGAAAACCTCTTTTAAATGCAAGAATATTTTTTTGAATTCGCGAACAATTTTCAAACTCTTGAACATATTTTTTAAATCTCAAACATTATTTGAAATTTAGAACAATTTTTAAATCCTGAACAATTTTATAGAGAAAAAGGAAAGTAACAAAAAGAAACGAAAAATCAGGAGCGCCGCGACCCCATATTGGCGTCCCAAAAACACACGCTAGGTGAGTAGGGGGTGCACGCTAGGTCGCTACACAGCGGCCCGCGCGTGAAATAGGATCTCCCTCTCTGGATCGACTTCCTAAAAAAATTGGGCCAGGGGAGCCGGTCATCATCGGCCCACCGGGATAAGCGTGTGAACCCAAAATTTGTTGCCCAAGCTTGTAGTCTTGCTTCCCTAAAACAAAAAAAGCTTGTAGTCTTGCATTACAATGCACATGCATGCCTTTGCAGGGTTGTTACACTAGTGTTTATATGAATTTTTCAAACTATTGACCAAAGATTGCTTTTGTTTCAGAGTTACAAATATGCTACCTTATGACACAAAACACGATTAGACCTTGTTCTCTAGGACGTGCTTATGAAACAAATAGGAGGGCCATGTGTAAACAAACGGGATCCATCTTTGCAAGGTCTCCTCTCCTCAGTCATTGATTTGCAGTAATTCTTCCTTCCAGCATCTGTTTATATACGCACGTCCTAGAGAACAAGATCTAATTGTGTTTTGTGCATATAGCTAGGTCTCTACCACATTATCTTATCATTACCGCCTTTTGGGCTAGCAGAATATATTCTAGATGTCAACTTATATGGAATGTCAAATATGATGATATGCAACTTTATGTTGCATTTTGAATTATATGTTTTTCTTTCCTTAGGATTGGCGAGATCAGAGCATTTTGACTCCTCTGAAAGCAATTCCTGATATGATGCTCATATATGCTTAAAGCTAGCTAGCATGATCCCATATCTTTTCTAAAAGGACATAAAAAGTTGAATTGCTTATCTGATTTAAGTGATCAAATAGAGGGAACACACTACTGTTTACAGAGCATGGAGTGATAGTTTCATCTTTATAGATAAGCAAAAAAGGATGGATACATGGAATGATCAAGTACGCATGACACATACCAATGTGATACTAAAGACAGTTTACTCTATAATGCAACATGATATCTATATGCGACCATATATTTGAGTGAAATTCAGGTTAAAAGAAAAACATGACATCCATCCTTTTTTGGTATATTTACATCCCTCCTCTGAATCTTAGTATTGTTTACTCTATAATAATTGGTAGTTGGAAGCAAAATATAGCATATAACATGGTAAATGCCTTTGGTAATAAGAATATACCAATTGCTATTTGAGAACAAAAAGGCTAATCAGTGATCTATATATGTCGATGCATATAGAAAACTCAGATTCCAACTTGGTCACTGTGCAAAGCAATAGGCAAAACAACATTCAAGAACAGATTGAAATCATGAAAAAAAAACCATCTAAAACTTGGATTATTGTGACTATGTGGCTTAAGTAGGCCAAATGTTGAAGAACCAAAGTAAAATATTGGATTTTAAAAATACAAGATATGACACTGTATACAAAAACTGATGTGCAAGTGAAAATTGCTTTTGGAGCTTGGCCTCCATGGAGGCCGTTTTAAAAAAAAATCAAAATTCATTTTATATTTCAAAAAAAAAAACATACATACAAGGAGGCATAACACACATGTGTGTAAATTTTCAGGACGAAATACGTCCAAATGAGGACTGTGCAAAAAAGACAAATGTATGGCTTTTCAACACATGATACTATTCATCCCAAAAGTCCATGATTATCAGATAAAATTCATCACCGCAACAAACACATAATAAAAATCACATCAGATGGATCACAATCATGCAAGCGTCTTCCTTGATTTGCTTTCCTCAAAGGGACACGGAGAGAACACAGGCTCGCCGCACATGCCGGGGGCGTTGCCCGCGAAGCTGTCGCTGCGGAATTGTCCGGTGCTCTTGGGGATAGGTCCGGTAAGGTTGTTGTTGGACACATCGAAGCTCTCGAACCTGGCGAGGTCGAAATCAGGAATGGTGCCTTGGAAGTGGTTGTCGTTGGCGTTGAATCTTATGAGGCCGTGAAGGTGGCTGAGTCCGGCGGGGATCTCGCCGGAGAAGTCGTTCCTTGAGACGTCGAGCGCGTGGAGCTTCCCGAGAGGTTGCCGAGGGAGCTCGGCAGGGCGCCGGAGAGCCAGTTGTGGTCGACGTAGAGGTGGGTGAGTTCCGAGCAGGCCGAGACGCGGGCGGGGAGGCCGCCGCGCAGCGTGTTGTTCTGCAGGCTCACCACGCGGAGCGCCGGCGCGGCGCAGAGCAGCTCCGCGTCGATGGTGCCGTTGAGGCCCAGGGACTGGAGATCGATAGCCTTGATCAGGCCGGCGTCACTCGCGCCGTTTTCGAAGCACCTGACGGTCTCTCCCCACTTCGAGGCGCTGCCGTCGCACGGGTCGGTCGACGCGTCCCAGCCGAGCTCCAGCGGCAACGGCCGTGGCAAGGAACTTTGTGGCACAACTCACTGAACCCCGGTGTGCTGAACTGAGACCTCTGATTTTCATTTTACTGACGTGAATTAAGGAGCCCGGGATATCGATATGGCTGCATGCATGGCGCTGGCTGGCACTCGCGGGTCCTTGCAAATTGCAAGTGGACAAGAACGGCGAAGTTTACAAAGGCCGGTGTGCCTTTGGCGCGTGTGCTGTGGCCATGGCAACAAGGTGGAGGCACCAGATGCCGGCCGGCCGGGGCGACGGCACGAAATGGTAGATTCGTACACGCCTCACGAGTCGCGCCTCGATCATGGATCCGATCATCCAGCCACCGGGGAATCTCTTCGTTTGATAAACTGAACAGGGATCTCATTTGACGTGGTACTAATTTCATAATTTGGAAGGCATGTTGGTTGCGTCCGTGTTGTTTGGTTGATCGGCCGATTCGTTGGTGATTATGTGGAATCAACCAAACGATTACTGGCGGTTGTCGCTCGCTTCTTCATGTACTACAGCTTAACATTTTTTTTCAAGACAAACTTCCAATCTATCTATGATCACTAATGGCAATACAGAGAACACTAGAGGTAATAAAAATTAGAATCATGTTCATGAACCACCTATCGACGACTGGAGCTTAATAGATTTGTGCAATGGTGTGTGTTCACTCTATGTATGACTTATGAGGCTAGTGCTAGGCACCAAGTGGCTGTAGCCAACCAAAAAACAGCCGCCTCGTCAGCCCTTGGATGTGCTCAATCACAGCCATCAGATCGTACGCCGGCAGTCCGCCAATGACTCGCTCGTCGCCTCGCTGTGAGCGCCTTCTCGCAGAGGACAACACCGCTGTATCCCCTCGGCTGTCACAACACCATCGGTCATCATAGCACCTCCCTCACAACCTACATCACTGTATCACCACACTGTCTGAGCGTCACAACACAGTTTACAGCATGGGGGCATCCGTAAGCAACATCGGCTCATAGCACACGCAACATCCATATATAGCAGCACCGCTCTAGCGTCACAGCACGTTTTGCAGCATGGGGTCATCCCTAAGCAACATCGGCTCGCAGCATACTCAACATCCATAGTAGCACCGCCGGCATATTGCAAGACGGCTGCAGCACGGCTCACAGCACCGCCGCCCGCGGCAGCGCCGGCGGCACCTTCACAACACCGCCTGTAGGGGAACGTGTTACACACAAAAAAATTACGCTAAACGATCACATCCAGAAAAAAAATGACTACTTGTGTGCTTTTTCTGCTGCTAGTTTAATGACTAGAACAGAACAGTGAAGCGAACCAAACTTAGTAACTAATCCGATGCTAAAATTCCAAAGAACAGCAATGAGATTTGGAAACGCTATGCACGATCCATGAGAAGAAGAAATGGAGAATTTGCCTAGTGTAGCGTAGGGATCATCGCGAGGGATTCTCTGGTAACTCATTGCCCTTTTTTTTCCTTTCTTTCCTGCCTTCCAACTATCGGCTGGTTCTATAGTTGCAGGTAATTTGTGTCTGTGTGCTTCCTTGCGTCTTTATGGATAGCCCGCCCATGACTCGCTCATCACCTCACTGTGAGCGTCTTCTCGCAGAGGACAACGCCGATGTGTCCCCTCGGCTGTCACAACACCATCGGTCGTCATAGCACCTCCCTCACAACCTACAGCACTGTATCACCACACTGTCTGGCGTCACAAGATAGTTTACAGCATGGGGGCATCCCTAGGCAACATCGGCTCGTAGCACACGCAACATCCATACCAGCACCGCTCTAGCGTCGCAGCACGTTTTGCAGCATGGGGTCATCCCTAAGCAACATCGCTCACAACATACGCAACATCCATAGTAGCACCGCCGGCATATCGCAAGACGGCTGCAGCACGGCTCGCAGCACCGCCGGCCGCGGCACCTTCACAACACCCCCTGTAGGGGAATGTGTTACACATAAAAAAAAACGCTAAACAATCACATCCAGTAAAAAAAGACTACTTGTGTGCTTTTTTTTGTTGGTTTAATAACTAGAAAAAATGAGTACTTGTGTGCTTTTTCTGCTGCTAGTTCAATGACTAGAACAAAACAGTGAAGCGAACCAAACTTAGAGCATCTCCAGCCGTTGGCCCCCCAGGGGGCGCGTAAATCGCCGCCTGGGGGCGAGCCGGCGCAAAAAATCAGCCTGGGGGCGAGTGGGTTCCCAGTCACCGACCCCAGGGCCGCCCCCAGACGCTGTTTATGTTTAAAAAAAAGAGTATTCAGCAAAGTTCGGCTAAAATTCGGCAAACTGGGCATATATTCGACATGTTCGACAATTTGTTGGAAATATGCCCTAGAGGCAATAATAAAATGGTTATTATTATATTTCCTTGTTCATGATAATTGTCTATTATTCATGCTATAATTGTGTTATCCGGAAATCGTAATACATGTGTGAATACATAGACTATAATATGTCCCTAGTGAGCCTCTAGTTGACTAGCTCGTTGATCAATAGATGGTTACGGTTTCCTGACCATGGGCATTGGATGTCATTGATAACGGGATAACATCATTAGGAGAATGATGTGATGGACAAGACCCAATCCTAAGCATAGCACTAGATCGTGTAGTTCGTTTGCTAAAGCTTTTCTAATGTCAAGTATCATTTCCTTAGACCATGAGATCGTGCAACTCCCGGATGCCGTAGGAATGCTTTGGGTGTACCAAACGTCACAACGTAACTGGGTGGCTATAAAGGTGCACTACAGGTATCTCCGAAAGTGTCTGTTGGGTTGGCACAGATCGAGACTGGGATTTGTCACTCCGTATGACGGAGAGGTATCTCTGGGCCCACTCGGTAATGCATCATCATAATGAGCTCAATGTGACCAAGTGGTTGGTCACGGGATCATGCATTACGGTACGAGTAAAGTGACTTGCCGGTAACGAGATTGAACGAGGTATTGGGATACTGACGATCGAATCTCGGGCAAGTAACGTACCGATTGAAAAAGGGAATTGTATACGGGATTACTTGAATCCTCGACATCGTGGTTCATCCGATGAGATCATCGAGGAGCATGCGGGAGCCAACATGGGTATCCAGATCCCGCTGTTGGTTATTGACTGGAGAGTCGTCTTGGTCATGTCTGCGTGTCTCCCGAACCCGTAGGGTCTACACACTTAAGGTTCGGTGACGCTAGGGTTGTAGAGATATTAGTATGCGGTAACCCGAAAGTTGTTCGGAGTCCCGGATGAGATCCCGGACATCACGAGAAGTTCCGGAATGGTCCGGACGTAAAGATTTGTATATAGGAAGTCCAGTTTCGGCCATCGGGAAAGTTTCGGGATCACCGGTATTGTACCGGGGCCACCGGAAGGGTCCCGGGGGTCCACCGGGTGGGGCCACCTATCCCGGAGGGCCCCATGGGCTGAAGTGGGAAGGGAACCAGCCCCTGGTGGGCTGGTGCGCCCCCCATGGGCCTCCCCCTGCGCCTAGGGTTGGAAACCCTGGGGGTGGGGGGCGCCCCACCTGACTTGGGGGGCAAGTTCCCCCCCTTGGCCGCTGCCCCCCTTGAGATTGGATCTCTAGGGGGCCGGCGCCCCCCAGGGCCCCTATATAAGGAGGGGGGGGGAGGGAGGGCTGCGCACCCAAGCCCCTGGCGCCTCCCTCTCCCCCCGTAACACCTCTCCCTCTCGCTGAGCTTGGCGAAGCCCTGCCGAGATCCCCGCCGCTTCCACCACCACGCCGTCGTGCTGCTAGATCTCCATCAACCTCTCCTTCCCCTTGCTGGATCAAGAAGGAGGAGACGTCTCTCCCAACCGTACGTGTGTTGAACGCGGAGGTACCGTCCGTTCGGCGGTAGAATCATCGGTGATTTGGATCACGACGAGTATGACTCCATCAACCCCGTTCTCTTGAACGCTTCCGCTCGCGATCTACAAGGGTATGTAGATGCACTCCTCTCTCTCTCTCTCTCGTTGCTAGATGATTCCATAGATTGATCTTGGTGATGCGTAGAAAATTTTAAATTTCTGCAACGATCCCCAACAGTGGCATCATGAGCTAGATCTATGCGTAGTTTCTATGCACGAGTAGAACACAAGTTGTTGTGGGCGTCGATCTTGTCAATTTTCTTGCCGTTACTAGTCTTATCTTGATTCGGCGGCATCGTGGGATGAAGCGGCCATGACCGACCTTACACGTACGGGTGCATAAGGTGGCTAGCGGGTGTCTGTCTCTCCCACTTTAGTCGGATCGGATTCGATGAAAAGGGTCCTTATGAAGGGTAAATAGAAATTGGCATATCACGTTGTGGTTTTGGCATAGGTAAGAAACGTTCTTGCTAGAAACCTATAGCAGCCACGTAAAAATTTGCAACAACAATTAGAGGACGTCTAACTTGTTTTTGCAGCAAGTGTCATGTGATGTGATATGGCCAGAAGGATGTGATGAATGATATATATGTGATGTATGAGATTGATCATGTTCTTTTAATAGGAATCACGACTTGCATGTCGATGAGTATGACAACCGGTAGGAGCCATAGGAGTTGTCTTAATTTATTGTATGACCTGCGTGTCATTGAATAACGCCATGTAATTCCTTTACTTTATTGCTAAACCGTTAGCCATAGTAGTAGAAGTAATAGTTGGCGAGACAACTTCATGAAGACACGATGATGGAGATCATGGTGTCATGCCGGTGACGATGATGATCATGGCGCCCCGAAGATGGAGATCAAAAGGAGCAAGATGATATTGGCCATATCATGTCACTATTTGATTGCATGTGATGTTTATCATGTTTTTACATCTTATTTGCTTAGAACGACGGTAGCAAAAATAAGATGAACCCTCGTTAAAATTTCAAGAAAGTGTTCCCCCTAACTGTGCACCGTTGCGAAGGTTCGTTGTTCCGAAGCACCACGTGATGATCGGGTGTGATAGGTTCTAACGTTCGCATACAACGGGTGTAGGCCATATTTACACACGCAATACACTTAGGTTGACTTGACGAGCCTAGCATGTACAGACATGGCCTCGGAACACAAGAGACCGAAAGGTCAAACATGAGTCGTATAGCAGATACGATCAACATGAAGATGTTCACCGATGATGACTAGTCCGTCTCACGTGATGATCGGACACGGCCTAGTTGACTCGGATCATGTATCACTTAGATGACTAGAGGGATGTTTGTCTGAGTGGGAGTTCATTAATAATTTGATTAGATGAACTTAATTATCATGAACTTAGTCTAAAACCTTTATAATATGTCTTGTAGATCAAATGGCCCACGCTAATGTCAACCTCAACTTCAACGCGTTCCTAGAGAAAACCAAGCTGAAAGACGATGGTAGCAACTATACGGACTGGGTCTGGAACTTGAGGATCATCCTCATAGCTGCCAAGAAAGCATATGTCCTGGAAGCACCGCTAGGTGAAGCACCCGTCCCAGCAAACCAAGACGTTATGAACGCCTGGCAAACTCGTGTTGATGATTACTCCCTGGTTCAGTGCGGCATGCTTTACAGCTTAGAACAGGGGCTCCAAAAGCGTTTCGAGCAGCACAGAGCATATGAGATGTTCCAAGAGCTGAAAATGGTTTTCCAAGCTCATGCCCGGGTCGAGAGATATGAAGTCTCTGACAAGTTCTACAGTTGTAAGATGGAGGAGAATAGTTCCGTCAGCGAACACATACTAAAATGTCTGGGTTGCACAACCGCTTGTCTCAGCTGGGAGTTAATCTCCCGGATGACGCGGTCGTTGACAGAATCCTTCAGTCGCTTGCACCTAGCTACAAGAGCTTTGTGATGAACTTCAATATGCAGGGGATGGAGAAAACCATTCCTGAGGTATATTCGATGCTGAAATCAGCGGAGGTGGAGATCAAAAAGGAACATCAAGTGTTGATGGTGAATAAAACCACTAAGTTCAAGAAGGGCAAGGGTAAAAAGAGCTTCAAGAAGGATGGCAAGGGAGTTGCCGCGCCCGGTAAGCAAGCTGCCGGGAGGAAGCCAAAGAATGGACCCAAGCCTGAGACTGAGTGCTTTTATTGCAAGGGAAACGGTCACTGGAAGCGGAACTGCCCCAAGTACTTAGCGGACAAGAAGGCCGGCAACACCAAAGGTATATGTGATATACATGTTATTGATGTGTACCTTACCAGTACTCGTAGTAGCTCCTGGGTATTTGATACCGGTGCCGTTGCTCATATTTGTAACTCAAAACAGGAGCTGCAGAATAAACGGAGACTGGCGAAGGACGAGGTGACGATGCGCGTCGGGAATGGTTCCAAGGTCGATGTGATCGCCGTCGGCACGCTACCTCTACATTTACCTATGGGATTAGTTTTAAACCTCAATAATTGTTATTTAGTGCCAGCTTTGAGCATGAACATTGTATCTGGATCTCGTTTAATGCGAGATGGCTACTCATTTAAATCTGAGAATAATGGTTGTTCTATTTATATGAGAGATATGTTTTGTGGTCATGCCCCGCTGGTCAATGGTTTATTCTTAATGAATCTCGAACGTGATGTTACACATGTTCATAGTGTGAATGCCAAGAAATGTAAGGTTGGTAATGATAGTCCCACATACTTGTGGCACTGCCGACTTGGTCACATTGGTGTCAAACGCATGAAGGAACTCCATGCATATGGACTTTTGGAGTCTCTTGATTATGAATCATTTGACACGTGCGAACCATGCCTCATGGGCAAAATGACCAAGACTCCGTTCTCCGGAACAATGGAGCGAGCAACCAACTTATTGGAAATCATACATACTGATGTATGCGGTCCAATGAGCATTGAGGCTCGCGGTGGCTATCGTTATGTTCTCACCCTCACTGATGACTTGAGTAGATATGGGTATGTCTACTTGATGAAACACAAGTCTGAGACCTTTGAAAAGTTCAAGGAATTTCAGAGTGAGGTAGAGAACCAACGTGACAGGAAAATAAAGTTCTTACGATCAGATCGTGGATGGGAATATTTGAGTCACGAATTTGGCACACACTTAAGGAAATGTGGAATTGTTTCACAACTCACGCCGCCTGGAACACCTCAGCGTAATGGTGTGTCTGAACGTCGTAATCGCACTCTATTGGATATGGTGCGATCTATGATGCCTCTTACCGATCTACCACTATCTTTTTGGGGTTATGCTTTAGAGACTGCCGCATTCACTTTAAATAGGGCTTCGTCGAAATCCGTTGAGACGACACCGTATGAATTATGGTTTGGGAAGAAACCTAAGTTGTTGTTTCTGAAAGTTTGGGGATGCGATGCTTATGTCAAGAAACTTCAACCTGAAAAGCTCGAACCCAAGTCGGAAAAATGTGTCTTCATAGGATACCCGAAGGAAACCACTGGGTATACCTTCTACCTCAGATCCGAAGGCAAGATCTTCATTGCCAAGAACGGGTCCTTTCCGGAGAAAGAGTTTCTCTCGAAAGAAGTAAGTGGGAGGAAAGTGGAACTTGATGAGATGACTCTTCTCGAACCAGAGAGTAGCGCAGCACAAGAAAATGTTTCTGTGGTGCCTGCACCGAGTAGAGAAGAAGTTAATGATGACAATCATGATCAAGTTACCACTGAGCTTCGTAGGTCCACAAGGACACGTTCCGCACCAGAGTGGTACGGCAACTCTGTCCTGGAAATCATGTTGTTAGACAACGGTGAACCTTCGAACTATGAAGAAGCGATGGCGGGACCAGATTCCAACAAATGGCTTGAAGCCATGCAATCCGAGATAGGATCCATGTATGGAAACAAAGTATGGACTTTGACAGACTTGCCCGATGATCGGCGAGCGATAGAAAATAAATGGATCTTTAAGAAGAAGACAGACGCGGATGGTAATGTTACCATCTATAAAGCTCGACTTGTCGCTAAGGGTTATTGGCAAGTTCAAGGGGTTGACTACGATGAGACCTTCTCACCCGTAGCGAAGCAGAAGTCCGTCCGAATCATGTTAGCAATTGCCGCATTCTACGACTATGAGATATGGCAAATGGACGTCAAAACGACATTCCTTAACGGCTTCCTTAAGGAAGAATTGTATATGATGCAGCCGGAAGGTTTTGTCGATCCTAAGAATGCTGACAAGGTATGCAAGCTCCAGCGCTCAATCTATGGGCTGGTGCAAGCATCTCGGAGTTGGAACATTCGCTTTGATGAGATGATCAAATCGTTTGTTTACACAGACTTATGGAGAAGCCTGTGTTTACAAGAAAGTGAGTGGGAGCTCTGTAGCATTGCTCATATTATATGTGGATGACATACTATTGATGGGAAATGATATAGAATTCTTGGAAAGCATAAAGGCCTACTTGAATAAGTGTTTTTCAATGAAGGACCTTGGAGAAGCTGCTTACATATTAGGCATCAAGATCTATAGAGATAGATCGAGACGCCTCATAGGTCTTTCACAAAGCACATACCTTGATAAGATATTGAAGAAGTTCAATATGGATCAGTCCAAGAAGGGGTTCTTTCCTGTATTGCAAGGTGTGAGATTGAGCACGGCTCAATGCCCGACCACGGCAGAAGATAGAGAAAAGATGAGTGTCATCCCCTATGCCTCGGCCATAGGGTCTATTATGTATGCCATGCTGTGTACCAGACCTGATGTAAACCTTGCCGTAAGTTTGGTAGGAAGGTACCAAAGTAATCCCGGCATGGAACACTGGACAGCGGTCAAGAACATCCTGAAGTACTTGAAAAGGACTAAGGACATGTTTCTCATTTATGGAGGTGACGAAGAGCTCGTCGTAAAGGGTTATATCGATGCTAGCTTCGACACAGATCTGGATGACTCTAAGTCATAAACCGGATACGTGTATATTTTGAATGGTGGGGCAGTCAGCTGGTGCAGTTGCAAGCAAAGCGTCGTGGCGGGATCTACATGTGAAGCGGAGTACATGGCAGCCTCGGAGGCAGCACATGAAGCAATCTGGATGAAGGAGTTCATTGCTGACCTAGGAGTTATTCCCAATGCATCGGGGCCGATGACTCTCTTCTGTGACAACACTGGAGCTATTGCCCTTGCCAAGGAGCCCAGGTTTCACAAGAAGACCAGGCACATCAAGCGTCGCTTCAACTCCATACGTGAAAATGTTCAAAATGGAGACATAGATATTTGTAAAGTGCATACGGATTTGAATGTCGCAGATCTGTTGACTAAACCTCTTCCACGGGCAAAACATGATCAACACCAGAACTCTATAGGTGTTCGATTCATCACAATGTAACTAGATTATTGACTCTAGTGCAAGTGGGAGACTGTTGGAAATATGCCCTAGAGGCAATAATAAAATGGTTATTATTATATTTCCTTGTTCATGATAATTGTCTATTATTCATGCTATAATTGTGTTATCCGGAAATCGTAATACATGTGTGAATACATAGACTATAATATGTCCCTAGTGAGCCTCTAGTTGACTAGCTCGTTGATCAATAGATTGTTACGGTTTCCTGACCATGGGCATTGGATGTCATTGATAACGGGATCACATCATTAGGAGAATGATGTGATGGACAAGACCCAATCCTAAGCATAGCACTAGATCGTGTAGTTCGTTTGCTAAAGCTTTTCTAATGTCAAGTATCATTTCCTTAGACCATGAGATCGTGCAACTCCCGGATGCCGTAGGAATGCTTTGGGTGTACCAAACATCACAACGTAAGTGGGTGGCTATAAAGGTGCACTACAGGTATCTCCGAAAGTGTCTGTTGGGTTGGCACAGATCGAGACTGGGATTTGTCACTCCGTACGACGAAGAGGTATCTCTGGGCCCACTCGGTAATGCATCATCATAATGAGCTCAATGTGACCAAGTGGTTGGTCACGGGATCATGCATTACGGTACGAGTAAAGTGACTTGCCGGTAAAGAGATTGAACGAGGTATTGGGATACTGACGATCGAATCTCGGGCAAGTAACGTACCGATTGACAAAGGGAATTGTATACGGGATTACTTGAATCCTCGACATCGTGGTTCATCCGATGAGATCATCGAGGAGCATGTGGGAGCCAACATGGGTATCCAGATCCCGCTGTTGGTTATTGACCGAAGAGTCGTCTTGGTCATGTCTGCGTGTCTCCCGAACCCGTAGGGTCTACACACTTAAGGTTCGGTGACGCTAGGGTTGTAGAGATATTAGTATGCGGTAACCCAAAAGTTGTTCGGAGTCCCAGATGAGATCCCGGACATCACGTGGAGTTCCGGAATGGTCCGGAGGTAAAGATTTGTATATAGGAAGTCCAGTTTCGGCCACCGGGAAAGTTTCGGGGTCACCGGTATTGTATCGGGACCACCGGAAGGGTCCAGGGGGTCCACCGGGTGGGGCCACCTATCCCGGAGGGCCCCATGGGCTGAAGTGGGAAGGGAACCAGCCCCTGGTGGGCTGGTGCGCCCCCCATGGGCCTCCCCCTGCGCCTAGGGTTGGAAACCCTGGGGGTGGGGGGCGCCCCACCTGACTTGGGGGGCAAGTTCCCCCCCTTGGCCACCGCCTCCCTAGGGCCCCTATATAAGGAGGGGGGAGGGAGGGCTGCACACCCAAGCCCCTGGCGCCTCCCTATCCCCCCGTAACACCTCTCCCTCTCGCTGAGCTTGGCGAAGCCCTGCCGAGATCCCTGCTGCTTCCACCACCACGCCGTCGTGCTGCTGGATCTCCATCAACCTCTCCTTCCCCTTGCTGGATCAAGAAGGAGGAGACGTCTCTCCCAACCGTACGTGTGTTGAACGCGGAGGTGCCGTCCGTTCGGCGCTAGAATCATCGGTGATTTGGATCACGACGAGTATGACTCCATCAACCCCGTTCTCTTGAACGCTTCGGCTCGCGATCTACAAGGGTATGTAGATGCACTCCTCTCTCTCTCTCGTTGCTAGATGACTCCATAGATTGATCTTGGTGATGCGTAGAAAATTTTAAATTTCTGCAACGATCCCCAACACAATTTACATAGCAAAGTTATTAAAAAAAGGCCGCAACTACAACTACGGGCCGAAGAAGTCGCTGAGCGCAGCGAAGTCGCCAACGTCGCCGCCATCCTCGCTGTCGTCATCGTCGGTCTTCTCCTCCTTGACGCGGCCGCCCCTGCTGGACCCCTGACCGGCGTCGCCCTGGCGGACCGGTGGAAGTGGCGGCGCGTCGTCGTTGTCGTCGAGGACGACGACGCCTCCCTCGTCGCGGCCCCGGCGCCGAGCTTCGAACTGCTCTAGGGCTCGGCGCTGGCGCTCCATCTCCATGTTCACCCAGTCATCGCGCGCCCATTTCAGGGCCGTCGCGTCGTCGAGCTCCCCGGCGCCGGGCTCCGTCTTCACGGCGAGGAGCCCCGGCTTCGTTTTCACGGCCGCGAGCCCCGGCTCCGTCTTCGGTTTGACGAAGCGCGGAGGAGCCGAGGAGGAGGCATGCCGGCCGCCCTCATTGATGATGATGTCGGCGCTGCGAGTGCGTCGGCCGAGCGGCTCCTCCGCTGCGGGCTCGGCCTTGACGCCGAACACCGCCAACGAGTCGGAGGAATGGGAAGAGGAGCGGGAAGAGGAGTGAGAGGAGGAAGTCAAGGAGGAGCCAAACCTCCTGGGCATCCATTGCCCGGCGCTCCGATGGTGGATCGGGGCGGCTGCCGCGGCAGGGTATACCAGCGGTGGGTCATTGCCGCCCTCGAGGTACTCCAGCACGTCCTGGAGCGTGCGGCCGGGGGCGCCCCTCGCTGTTCTTGACGCCGCCCACCACCGGCGCCCCGTTGGTGGACGCCAGCCTCTGCTCCTGGCAGTGCTGGAAGTACACCGCCCACGACGCGTGGTTGTCGGCGGCGTACTGGAGGAGGGTGCGCTGCTCCTTTGTCAGGGAGGCTCGCACGCGGTCGACCTCGGCGGCGAAGAAGGCGGGGCACGCCTCGACGTCGGGCGCCGGGGGAATGGGGACGCCTCCGTTGCTGAGCCTCCACCCCGTCGGCCCGGCGCGCATGTTTGGTGACGTCGGGATGTTCGCCTCGAAGAGCAGCCAGGCCTCCCACTCGTGGAGCGAGCGGCGGCCGAAGCCGTTGGCCGCCGCCGCGTCGCCGGGGAATCGCACGGCCATCGGGCTTGGGAGAGTGGGAGAGGGGAGGGAAGAAGCGTCGGCGGGCGGCTGCGCACAGGGAGAGAGGCGGAGCTCGGCTTCGGTCGACGGGGCGGCTATGGGTTGGTGTGGCCAGAGGCGAGGGAGGCCACCGGTTTGTATAGCCCCACGCCGTGTGTACGCATGGCGGGAGGGGAGGCGTCGCCGCGCCGCCCGTGATGAGGAATCAATGGCAAGGCTGACCGGCGGCAGCCTTGCCATTGATTTCACGCGAGAAACCGAGGCGTTCCGACGACGATGAGGCGCGCGTTGCTGACTCAGCGGGCCCATGGCTCTTTCGCGCCAAAACCGCTCACCCCGATCCTCCCGGGCGCCCCCCAGCGCGCCGGATTCGGCCTGGGTCTGCCGGCGCTAATTTCGGCCCAAGCCGGCGAAAAACGGGCTCCTGAGGACGCGACTGGGCCGTTTTTTGGGCGCCGGTGCGAAAAAATCGCCTGGAGGGGCCGTGTTGGGGCGCGGCTGGAGATGCTCTTAGTAACTAATCCGATGCTAAAATTCCAAAGAACAGCAATGAGATTTGGAAACACTATGTACGATCCATGAGAAGAAGAAATGGAGAATTTGCCTAGTGTAGGTTAGGGGTCATCGCGAGGGATTCTCTGCTAACTCATTGCCTTTTTTTACCTTTCTTTCCTGCCTTCCAACTATCGGATGGTTCTATAGTTGCAGGTAATTTGTGTCTGTGTGCTGTTCCTTGCGTGTTTATGGATAGCTGCTGAAGCGAACCAACCTGTGGTTGGATGGTTAGAGAGACTGTGGTATCCCCAGCCACCAGGGTTCAAATCCTGGTGCTCGCATTTATTCCTAGATTTATTTCAGGATTTCCGGCGATGCGCATTCAGTGGGAGGAGACGTTCCCGTCGACGACGAGGTGTCTACGGTGACTTCGTAAATTAAGATGATATGCCGGCCCAGTCTTTCGGATGTGCTCATAGGGGGAGGGTGTGCGTGTGTGCGTTCATAGGGGTGAGTGCATGCGCGTGTATATGAGCGCTTGTGTCTGTACTGATGTTCAAAAAAAAATATGGATAGCTACTGAATATCGACACACAAAGCTACTTTTTTTCCTCATAGAAAAAAAGCTAGTACTTATTTTGCCTTATCACATAAACAGTCAAAAGGAAATTTAATTGGTTTGATAAAACAAATCTGAGTGTGTGTGGATGTTAACAGTCAGCTGGTTTGAGTGTGTGTGGATATGCACAGTGAACTGCCACATTCACATATTTTTCACTGCTAGTCTGATACTAATATATATAGAACCATACTAATTTTAGAAAAAGTGACAAAGAAACTCTACTGCATATTGGGAATCAGCTGGCCAAAAGTTAGATTTTACGATGTTGATGTTTTGTAAAGCCAGAAAGCCACATGTCATTGTTAATGACAAGGACCCTATGCACAACTAACCAGGCTTAGTGGGGTTATTTCTCCTCTTTTTATAATCTTTGCGACCGCACGGAGCTAATTTTCTCTATTCATGGAACATGACACATGAACATCAGTATGCATTGATTTATGAAAGAGACAACCTAGCATGGGCGGCAAGAGCCACTCAGGCTAGCCAAGGAGACTGCCCATGAAACCACACCCCAAGGTCAATTAAGCCTTGAGGGAGGAACAAGACATGCAAGTCATCCTTGGCTATCAGAGATAAGGCTTCTGCAGCCATCTAAGGCTTGCTCTCTGCTAATGCATCACCACTACTGAACTTCGGTCTCTTCTATTCTTGGTTTGCAGTATTTCTTCCATCCAACATCTATTTATATATGCACGTCCTAGAGAACAAGATCTAATCGTCGGGTTTGCTGCATGTAGGCCTCTACCAGAGTATCTTATCATTGCCCCCTTTTGGCTAGCAGAATATATTCTAGATGTCAACTTATATGGAATGTCAAATATCACGATATACAACTTTATGTTGCATTTTGAATTATTTGATTTTTCCTTGGGATTTGTGAGATGTAAGCATTTTGACTCCTCTGAAAGCGATTCTTGATATGATGCTCAAATCTTCTTAAAGCTAGCCAGCATGATCAATCCCATATCATTACTCACCCGCAAAAAAAAATCCCATATCATTAATAAAGGACACGGAAAGTTGAGCTGCGTATCTGATTTACAGCATTATCACTATAATGACCAAACAGAGGGAACGCACTACTGTTTACACAGCACAACATTGAGCGATAATTTCGTCTTCAGATACTTTGAACGTATTAATTCTAACAAACCAAGCTACTCTGTTGACAGTATAAAATGTAGTAACCCTTCTATTAAATAAATATGCATTATGCTCACTTATGTTGTTTTCCACCGCCGCCGGATGTGTTGCCATGCGGCACAACATGGCTCTCGGCAAGTAGTGTATTTGCCGAGTGTTGCCTTTTTGCCGAGGTCTACTCTCGGCAATATCCTATGTTTGCCGAGATGCGCCTGTTGCCGAGAGGCCCTCTCGGCGCCTCTTACTTTGCCGAGAGCCTGTGGTTTAGCTCTCGGCGAAGAATCTGGAACCCGGCGTATAGGAAAATTCCAGTAGTGAATATGCCTATGAAATTCAGGTTAAAAGAAAAAGCATTAGCATCGTGAGGGCAGCAGACACCATGTAGTATTTATATCCACCAAGGAAAGAGTGTTGTCTCAAGTGACCAGATTGACCCGAAAAATTGGATCGCCCGCGCGTCGCCCACCGCGTGGGCGACACAGCCGCCGCCACAGCGGCCCCACTCTCGGCCCCCCTCCGCCTCTTCTCTCCCACGTCCTCGCCGGCCGGAACCGCATGGGCAAAGTCCAAGCGGTGGTTGGTGGTGGCGGGTCCTCGCGCTGTCGGGTCGACTCCTGGGCTCCGGCTGTGCTCTTCGACAGGCTGGCTTAGCACCGAAGGTGCAGAACATCGAGGTAGATCAATGTGGCTCTGGCGGTGTGGATCAACACCAGGCTGATCGGCGCGGCTTCGACGGTGCATATCGATGCAAGGCAGATCAACGTGTCCTTCGACATGGGTCAGCCTTCAAGCGTGCCGACGGTAGGGATCTTTGCACTCCTGCTAGCCCTATCCAGACGATGGTTCTCCCATCCCCCCTGTGGTGCTCGTTTTGGTGGTGCCAACTGCCACAGGCGCCATGGTTGTAGGCTCCGGTGATCCGGTTTGGGTCAGCGTGTGTCTGATGGATCTGTCCTCGCTTTGGCCGTAGTCAAGATCTCTGAAGGTGGCGATCTGGTGCACACAATGCTAGATGAAGGTTCGTCGAGCAGATCTGGGTGAAAACCCTGCTCTCGGCTAGTTGCCAAGGCCGGTGATGGCGGCATTCTTCTGCCTCTACAGCATGCGCATGTGGTGACCACTGAGGGTGCCCTGGACCGGTGTGTGCCCTAGGCCCGGCAATGCGGGTTGGTTGGGGCCTCCGGCTTTAGATGTTGGGCTTTGGTGTGAGATCTGCGTATGCAGCTCAGACAATCTGCACCCTTTCATCAAGCTGATAGGAGCAGCGACATATGTTGTTGAGATAGTGCCTTCAGACTTATTGATGTATTACCTTGCAAGGTCTTGGTGAATAATTAATAAAATGACTGCATACATTGTCCTGATGCAGAGGCCGGGGGTCATCCTCCTTTTCGAAGAAAAAATGTGGACAAGCTCGAAGCTATTTCCAGTTCTATCATAGATGAACAGATGCTCCAGAACATAATTTTTTAGAAGCCATACATGGATCACATGATTGTTAAGTGAATTTCAGGCGATACTCGTGTTTTATCGCAACTTTAGTTGTAAAGATCTATCATAAAACTAAGCTTCTAAGAGGCGTGTGTGAAGTTCTTACTAGGTTTTGGTTGTATGCCTCCTCACAAAAGCAAGAGTTTTCACCTTTTCAGCTCACAAAAGCCGGCGGTTTTGGTTGCTAGCTAACTTTCCCGGTGAAGTAACCATCAAGCTTCGTGCACTTTTTGTTTCTTTTTTTGCAGGGAAAGCTTCGTGCACTCGTGTCTCGCTAATTGTCTAGCTTGTGTCAGCCAGCGGCCGCCACGTACGTGATCGTTTCGACGGAAAGTTTTCGTAGAGCCGACATACAAGTCGGGCCTGTGGCCAACGTACACTCTCTTGCATGTGGCTTTGATGGTTCTCTTTAGCCACTTTACATGGCAGTGTCCTCAATTTTGAACTTGTACTTTTGTATTAGTATGAGACAGAAACCGAAAGTAAAAACACCTTTTTGGTCTTCTTTATTCGTGCAGTACATATAATCCCGCCGTTCCTAAATATAAGAATTTGTAGAGATTCCGATGCGGACTACATACAAAGCAAAATGAGTGAATCTACACTCTAAAATTTGTCTATATACATCCGTATGTAGTCCATATTGAAATCTCTATAAGATCTTATATTTAGAAACGAAGGGAGTATCAATTATATTAAATCATTATATTTGATTGCAGGCTCTTTTTGATGCCACTTAACCTTCACATTGATAATCTTTTTACTACAAATGCTTAATCTACATGCTTACATCAGGCAGCGACATGAGCCTTTTGTGGGGTTGCAACAACCAACAAGGTATGCTGCACTGCACAGGAAAGCCTAGATAACAAGATATGCTGCACTGCATTGCACAGGCTTACTGCATCTATTTATGCATGCACGTCCTAGATAACAAGATCTAATCCTGTTTGGTGCATGCATGTAGGCCTCTACCAGAGTATCTTATCATTATCACCTTTTGGGCTAGCAGAAATATATTCTAAATGTCAACTTATTTGGAATGTCAAATATCATGATATACAAGTTTATGTTGCATCTTGAATTATATGTTTTTTCCTTGGGACTTGTGAGATGGGAGCATTTTGACTCCTCTGAAAGCGACTCATGATATGATGCTCAAATCTGCTTAAAGCTAGCTAGCATGCTCAATTCCATATGTTTGCTAAAAGGATACAAGAAGTTGATACAAACTCTACATTCAGCATTTTTTCTGTTGATCTCATAAGCGTTTCACACAACTAGATGACCCATTGCGCCTATGGCGCAAAGGTTGAGTGCGAACCAAGCTTTCAAACCATGCAAGTTGAAATATTTAGAAACCGATCATAGAATCTTTGAAGCATAAGGAAATATATATAGAGGTATGATGTTCATACATAGCACTATATATTACAACGGTGTGTTCATTGGCCAAAAAAAAGGATGAGATCAATTCATGGTAAGCAAAGCTACATGGGCAAAGATGCATCATAGAAATAGCTTTGGTCACTCAACTTATGGTAACTAAGATATGAAGTATTTAGATCAGGTAGAGTCATCGCTGTCTGTACCATCGGCGTCGAAAATGACCTCTTCATGGTGGGTGTGTTTGGTGGGTTGTCATTGGCAAAAGTAGAAATGCCTTCCATATCATCATCCACCAGCCGATGCTCAGATAAGCTATGATTCCTTCTTTTTCTTTCAGCTTGTGTTTCAGAGATTTATTTTGTTGAACCAATTGCAACTTATCATAGTTGAAGTCTTGCATCACTTTGTTGTAAGAGGCTTCCATGTATTTAAGAGCATCGTTTACCATCCAGTTTTCTGTAGACATAGATGGATATTAATCTTTTTTTTGCAAGTCCATTATTCAACTGGTACTCAGATGGATAGAACTGAACACTTGCCTCGAGACCAATGGTCCTTGCCTTGTCTGTTGAGTAAACTACGCTTGAAGGAAAGCTATTGCATCATAGCATCCAGAAGCACTTGTGTTGAGTTTAGAGTAGGGTTTAGTTAAAAATTATTCAAAATGTAATGAATTTCGTCCGGTTTATATGAAAAATGTCTGAATTGTAATGAATGTGCTTCGGTTTATATGAAAATCCAATTTCATCCGGTCCGTTGAAATGTGGTTTCAATTGTATGCGGGCAGCGTTGAATGGCCAGCTTCCGCATCCGTGTCCGCATTGGAGATACCCTAACACACCTTTGGTCCAGCAATTTGTGTGCTCTAGCTATATTACATCATTATTAAGCTCTTGTTGTAACTTAAAATTTACATTCATTAATCTTCTTAGGGTTTTTCTACACCCCAGCTCGGTGCACTCACGGAAGAAAACATAGCAAAATATTTCAAAAAATTCCGAAACTTTAGAATTCCCACAAAGTTTTAGAATTTTTTGAAATGTTTTGCTATGTTTTCTTTCGTGGGTGCACCGAAGGTGGGTGAAGCCACTACTTTCCCACTTGTTAGTGCAAATGCTTAATCCACAGGCTTACAACTACTAGCAATAGGAGTCACTGTGGAGTAATTCTTTTTGGTCTAGGACCTGTAGAAGTCCATCCACAACATTTTTTTAGAACGAAGGCTCGCAAAGAGCCCGGCTTTGAATTAACAAAGCCATCAACCGGCCAGAAATTACAACAGACAACCCAACTTACAACGGTCAGAGCGATACAACGGGGAACACTGGAAAGCCTACTCACTACAACCTCCACAAGCCGCAAATGAATTGCAGCTAGCAAAGGCCGAGCACTCCACACCAGGATCATATGTAGCAGAAACAGAGCAGCACAGCAGGACATAGCCGACCTACGAGGATGGACCGTGCTCCAGGAACACCTAGAGAAGAAAGGAACCAACATCTTCCCTCTCAATCACCGAAGAGGGACCCTTCCCCCTCGCCATGGCTCGTAGGCGCCGTACCGTCGGGATTTCGAGAAGCTCACCCTAGAGCTGGAAGATTGTCGCCCTCGCATCGCAAGGTGGACATAGGATGCCCACATCGATTTGGGATATATCTCGCCGGCTGCTCCGCCACAGTCCAAGCCCAACATCCATCCACAACATCACAGACCCATGTTCTAACTTTTCTTTTTGGTTGCATTAAACTACCAGAACAGATGAGAAATGAGAGCATTCCTGCGAAACTTGGACGCAGAGTCTACCGCAATGGACAACCCGTGGCTTTTAAAGAAGAATTCAAAAACAAAATGTTCCAGGCTTGATATAGACCTCTGCAGCTTCAGCATTCCAGTCTGCTGCTCCGCTTCACAGGAAGGCTGCAGCTTCAGCTAGCTCCAGCGTTTCTGTTGATCTTCTCACCTGCGTTTCACCCAACTCCTACCTTTTTTGCTTCCTGAGTGTGAGTGATACAGGAGACTGCCAACAATGGGACACAGTGAGGATATAATAAGCATACAACATCTGAGCAAAGGCATAACAAGTTAAGTACAATAATTAACGTCAGCTTGGTCAACGACTATCATGACATGATCATACAGAAACACGTACTTCGACAGCTTTAGGGACACTACCACTGAAAACGGCTAAACAGACAGAGCTGGACAGCTTCGAAACACTTCGACAGTGGTCGAGCAACCACCAAACACTACCCAACACAGTCTATTTACATTCACACAACAATAACGAAGAGGGACCAAGCAACGATCACTTAAATCATGTAGCAACCGAGGTTGTAGACGCTGTGGCTTGTGCAGTAGCACACCGGCTTGAACTCAGGACGATCTTCTGCCAGAGGTTAGGGCGACGACTATTCCTTGGTGGTTCTCCGGCCACGACCCCTCGACGACCTTCAAGCTGATTATAGCTCAGCAACTCCATATTCGGCAACTCCATGTTCCCTTTTTCAGCAGTAGAATTAGGTAGGTTTTATTTCGGCCGGCTGTAGCTCAGGTGGATGTTTCAAGGGATCAGCTCCCTGCGGTGTGTTGGTTGTACTTGGTGCATCCACACACCCAAAGCACGGCCATATGGATAATCCACTATATATCCACATCAGAGTAGTGCAATGATTACTGTGTACATGTAACATCAAATTTCTTTAAAGCATTATCAATCCTTATACTGGTTAGTGGTGACAACAGACAAATTGTACATTTGTTTATACTAACTCAATTATGTGAAGAAGTGAACTTGACAATCTACAAGTATAAGTGAGCCCAGTCTACAAATATGTTCGCCAAACAGCAATACTTTTCTATCAATGCATCAAGACATAAAGTTTTTGAGTTTTCTCGGAGGGAAAAACACCACCAAACTAATAGCCCCAGACTCTACTGTAAAGAAATAGTGCATATAACGTGAACGCAAAGCCTGCCAGATACAAATTGCTAGAGAAAAATCTTTGCATCCAAATGCAAAAATAAAACAGCGACGTGGCATCAGATTATAAGCTAACTTGCGCACTGAGGTACCTCTGCATCACCAACCGATTTGTCATGAATGTTTGGGTGTGAGATTCCTCAGAAGTAGCTTGTTTTGCAATTGAACTGTCATGAACATCCAGGTGGCGGTGGGAACCGTCTACTGTATCTGTATTTATCCCAATATATGCCAATCTTTATGAACTTTCCTACGAGGCACACCTCTAGCTTCTCCATCATCAGATAACCAGATATCCTGCATAACAAACATATAGAGACCCGCGTGTTCACAGAAAGAAAAAACTTAAAAAGCCCTGTATTGAGTTCCTTACCCGAAGAAATTCACTACACCGTTGTAAGTAGCCAAAACAATTTCCTGTGTGCCATCCTTGTCAATGTCATAAAGAAGAGGACTTGAATGAACATTCAACTGGTGAAACGCTAGGCCACCCTGGAATTCTTCTCCTTCTCCTTCTTACTTAATTGGTTTGATAAAACAAATCTGAATGTCTCACTTGGTTTGAGTGTGTGTGGATGTTAACCAGTCCCGTAAAAAAGAAGTGGTTCATTCGCCTAGCGGTTTCTTTCATGCCAATCCATGCTTCTTTTTAGCGGGACACGCGTATAATAGAAAAATAAAGAATAACACATACTAGTCACACCCTCCGTTCCTATGCTTACGACGTAAATTTCCCAGCGCCCTCTAATAGGGTTATTATGCACAGTGAACTGCCACATTCACATTTTTTTCACTGCTAGTCTACTACTAATACAGAACCATACTAATTTTAGAAAATGTACCAAAGAAACTGTACTGCATATTGGGGAATCAGCAGGCCAGAAGTTAGATTTGATGATGATGATGTTTTGTAAAGCCAGAAAGCCGGATGTCATTGTCAATGGCAAGGACACTATGCGCAACTAACCAGGCTTAGTGGGCTTCTTTCTCCTTTTCTATAAATTTTTCATACCATCAAAAAAATAACTCGAGTTAGAATATGTCATCCTCCATTTTGTACATCTTCACAACCGCACCGAGCTAATTTTATCCATGCATGGGACATGAACATCAGCATGCATTGATTTATGAAAGAGACAGCCTAGCATGGGCAACAAGAGCCACTCAGGCTAGCCAAGGAGACTGCCCATGAAACCGCACCCCAAGGCCAATTAAGCCTTGAGGGAGGAACAAGACATAGGCAAGTCATCCTTGGCTATCAGAGATAAGGCCCTTGCAGCCATGTAAGGCTTGCTCTCCGCTGATGCATTAGCATTACTGAACATTACTGAACTTCGGTCTCTTCAGTTCTTGGCTTGCAGTGTTTCTTCCATCCAACATCTATTTATATACGCAATTCCTAGAGAACAAGATCTAGTCCTGTTTGGTGCATGTAGGCCTCTGCCAGAGCATCTTATCATAACCGCCTTTTGGACCAGCAGAATATATTGTAGGCGTCAACTTATATGGAATGTCAAATATCAGGGTATACAACTTCATGTTGCATTTTGACTTATATGATTTTTCCTTGGGATTTGTTAGGTGGGAGCATATTGACACCTCTGAAAGCGATTCCTGATATGATGCTCAAATCTGCTTAAAGCTAGCCAGCATGATCAATCCCATATCTTAGCTAAAAGGACACGAAAAGTTGAATTGCTTATCTGATTTACCACATTATATCACTATAGTGGTCAAACAGAGCGAACGCACTACTCTTTACACAGCATGGAGCGATAATTTTGTCTTTAGATAATTTGAATGTATTCTAATCTTAAAAAGCAATCTACTCTGTTGACAGATATAAAATGCAGTAACCATTCTATTAAATAAATATGCATTGTGCTCCCTGTGTGGTGTTTTCCAGCAGTTTTAAGGATTAACATGCCAGTGAAATTCAGGGTAAAAGCAAAAGTATTAGCATCGCTGATATCTAATGCCACATGATATCTGCGTGGACAAGTTCGAAGCTATTTCCAGTTGTATCAGAGATGAACAGATGTTCCAAACGACAATTTTGCAGAAGCCATACATGGATCCCATGATAGTTCTGTGAATTTCAGGCAATACTCGTGTTTTGTCGCAACTTTGACTGTAAGGAGCTATCATAAAACCATGCTTCTAAGAGGTGTCAGTGAAGTTCTTGCTGTTTTTTTCCTTCATGATTATCACAGCAACGAGTATGCCGTTGTTCAATGAAATAGTCATGCTGCAAGGAAAGCAACATAGGACATGCTTATAGTTCTAGCGAGTCACATTTTCACTAGATATATCCGTGATAGATGCTTCAACATACCTTTGGTCCAGCCATTTGCTCTAGTTATATTACATCATTATTAATCTCTTGTTGATGTCACTTAAAATTTACATTCATTAATCTTCTTAGTACAAATGCTTAATCCACAGGCTTACATTGCGGTGCAACAAGGTATGCTTGAAATTCTCTCAGGTTCTAGCTCTGCGCCTGAAGATTAGTTTTCTTTTTGGTTGTATTAAACTACCAGAACTGATGAGAAATAACAACATTCCCAGGAAACTTGGATGCAGAATCTACCAAAATGGACAACCTGGGCTTGTAAAGAACACTTCAAAACAAAATGGACCAAGGCTGCTGGAGCATCAGCGTTTCAGTCTGCTTCACAGGAAAGCTGCAGCTTCAGCTTCAGCTCCAGCGTTTATGTTCATCTTCTCACTAGCATCCACTCCATTCCTACATGCCTAAATAACTTTCTGCTGATATTTCGCGCTGTCTGTACGTCGACAATGGCGTTTTTGTACATATGCCTGCACTTGTTTAACCCTTTTTTGTTTCCTGAGTGATGCAATGACTGCCAAAATAACGACACTTACAACATACACAAGCATACACATACATCTGAGAAAATACATATACTACTAACAAAGGAGAGTACTATAACATGATGATCACACTACTCACAAAAAATAAAACATGATGATCACACGGAAATAGTTCAATAGCCTAGGGTTACTACCACCTAAAAATGGCTAAAAGGACAGAGCTTCGAGATATTCAGACAATTGTGACTCTTGGCAATCTCCAGGGTTGTGCGACCATTGTCATGATTATTTGCACTTTATATTTTTCTTTTAATGATTATCATGGCAGCGAGTGTGTCGTTGTTCAATGAAATAGTCAGTCTGCAAGGAAGAAACTGGCATCAAAATACTAACCGGAATCCATTTATTCCTGATAGATGTGGCTGAAAATTACAGATCCCCTTTAAAACCTTTTTTGGTTCCATTAAATCACCAGAAGTGATGAGAAGTAACAGCAACATTACTGGGAAACTTCGATGCACAATGGACAACCCTGGGACTTGGTGATTAAGAACTTTTTGAAAACAAAATGTGCAGAGCTTGATACAAACTGCTGCAGCTTCAGCGTTTTTTCTGTTGATCTCACCTGCATTTCACCAAATTCATACGAGACCAAATAATGTAATGTTTAATCCTTTTTTGCTTCCTGAGCGATACAGAAGACTTTCAAACAATGGCACACTGTGTGGATCAACATAGAACATGATACTTACAACAGGCACAAGTTTACATCTCAGCAAATAAACATGATCATGCAGAAACAGTACAACAGCTTAGGGATACTACCACTGGCTAAACTGGACATCTTGGTAACATAGCTCTAGCAACCACCAAACACTACCCACACAATCTACGTTCACACGACAATAACAAAGAGGGACAAAGTAACAGCGACTTGAATCTTGCAGGAACCGAGGTCGCACACGCTGTGACTCATGCCGATGTTCTCTGGATTGAGCACAGCTGTGTACGCCACACGAGAAAACCGGACAGAGAGGCGTCCACAACAACCAGTAGTTTCTCTCCTAAGTCCACGTAAATAATCCGCCTCGAGAGCTCGACCGTGCCATCCGGTCCGACGGGCGGTTCTCCGTCTCGACAATGAAGCAGGACGATCTTCTCATCTATGCTGGAGGTGAGGGCGATGACTATTCCTCGGTGGTTCTCCGGCCACGACCCCTCGACGACCTTAAAGCTGATTGTGGCCTCGACAACTAATTTTAGAAAAAGTGACGAAGAAACTGTACTGCATATTGGGGAATCAGCTGGCCAAAAGTTAGATTTTATGATGATGATGTTTTGTAAAGCCAGAGAGCCAGATGCCATTGTCAATGACAGGGACACTATGCACAACTAACCAGGCTTAGTGAGCTTATTTCTCCTCTTTTATAATCTTTCATACGATCACAAAAAAACCTCGAGTTAGAAGATGGTACCTCTTCGCAACCGCACCGAGCAATTTTCTCCATGCATGGAACATGAACATCAGCATGCATTGATGATGAAAGAGACAACCTAGCATGGGCGGCAGGAGCCACTCAGGCTAGCCCAAGAAGACTGCCCATGAAACCACACTCCAAGGCCAATTAAGCCTCGAGGGAGGAACAAGACACAGGCAAGTCATTCTTGGCTATCAGAGATAAGGCCCTTGCAACCATGTAAGGCTTGCTCTCCGCTAATGCATTACCACTACTCAACTTCAGTCTCTTCAGTTCTTGCTTTGTTGTATTTCTTCCATCCAGCGTCTATTTATATATGCACGTCCTAGCTAGAGAAGAAGATCCAACCTTGTTCGGTGCATGTAGGCCTCAACCAGAGTATCTTATCATTACGGTCTTTTGGGCTAGCAGAATTTATTCTAGATGTCAACCTATATGGAATGTCAAACATCATGATATACAATTTTATGTTATGCTGCATTTTGAACTTTATGATTTTATGAGAGCATTTTGACTCCTCTGAAAACGATTCCTGACATGATGCTCTAATCTGCTTAAAACTAGATAGCATGATCAATCCCATATCTTCGCTAAAAGGACACGAAAAATTGAAAGGCTTATCTGATTTACCACATTATCACTATAGTGATCAAATAAAGGGAACACACTACTCTTTACAGAGCATGGATGGAAACATGGAATGATCAAGTACGTATGACACAGATCAGTGTGATACTAAAGACAGAAGAGGCTAAGCAATCCAGGTTAAAAGAAAAAGTACTAAATATGCGAGTTAAATTTATGTTAAAATCAAAAGATGGTATCCATGTGGACAAGTTCGAAGCTATTTCCAATTCTATCGGAGATGAACAGATGGTCTAGACGAAATTTTGCAAAAGCCATGCATGGATCCCATGATTGTTCTGTGAATTTCAGGCGATACTCGTGTTGTATAACAACTTTCACTGGAAGAAGTTCTTACTAGGTTTTGGTTGTAGGCCTCCTAATAGGAGCAAGAGTTTTCGCCTTTTCAGCTCACTAATTTGTTGTCTTTTCATTCTTTCTGAGTGTGGATTTTTTTACCCCTATACCAGTGTACCCTCTATCTAGACCATTCAGTTTGCGTCAAGATTTGTGATATCTTTATATAGAAATTTCTCTGTTTCTTCCAAACAAGAGAACATTTGACCTTGAAACTTTGCAGATCAACTATACACACGTGTCATGCTACCATTGAATGTAATATATAGTGCTAAGTATGCACATTGTACCTAAGTATCTATTTCCTTATGCTTCAAGGATTTTATTATCAACCTCTAAACACACTTACTTGCATGGTTTGAATCTTTGGTTCGCTCTCGTTTTCTGCACTAAGAGCGCAATGGGTCATCTAATTATTGTTAACGATGGCTTCCTATCAATTGTTCCTGCAAACTCTTGTATTATAGATTGCCATGTAAGTTAGTGAACTACTACTCTATCTAAGGATCGAAAAGTTACATATTTATTTGACTCCCCATTTAAGTTCACATGGAAAAACTCATATGAAGGGTGGTCTCATGTTAGTATCATCTTATTCTCTTCCACAACTTTGGAGCATGTCAAGAGATCATTCATCAATAGAAAATCATATTATCCCTAAAAGAACAGAAAATTATATTATCCCTAAAATAGCAGAAAACATATTATTCCTAAGCAGAAACCATAGTATTTCTCTGAATCTCAGTATTCTTTACTCTAAATAATTGGCAGTAGGAAGCAAAATATAGCATATAACATGGTAAATGCCTTTGGTAATAAGAATAGGCCAACTGCTATTTGAGAACAAAAAGGCCAAACAGTGGTGTATAAATGTCGATGCATATAGAAAACTCAGATCGAACTTGGTCAGTGTGCAAAACAATAGACAAAACAAACATTTGAGAACAAATTGAAATGATCATGGAAAGTAAAACAACCATCTAAAACTTGTATTATAGTAACTATGTGGCTTAAATAGGCCAAATGTTGAACAACCAAAGTAAAATATTGGCATTTAAAAATACTAGATATGACACTATAAAAACTGGTGTGCAAGTAAAAGTTGAGTTTGTTAGCACTTGAGTACAAACAAAGGCAAGCCGACCTGACCATCGACATCGGACATGCATGCCAATAAATACGGCTAAGATATGGCCGTTAAAGAGATAGAAAATAAAGTTCAAATAACAAACAATCACCGGTAGAAAAAAGCCCTTTAGTCCCGGTTCGCAACAGCCTTTAGTCCCGGCTGTGCAACCGGGACTAAATATGCGCGACTAAAGACCCCCCCCCTTAGTCGCGCCACTTACGAACCGCGACTAAAGGCTTTAGTCCCGGTTCTCATGGCTGACCGGGACTAAAGGCCCGTCCACGTGGCCGCCAGGGGTCCGTCGGGGCGGAGGACCTTTAGTCCCGGTTCTCGTGGCTAACCGGGACTAAAGGCCTCGTCCACAGGTTTAGGGTTTTAGCCCCCCTAAACCTGGTTTCTTTTTAATTTATAGTGTTTTATTTCTTTTATATTTTATTTTGTGTTTTGTTTTAATTTTGATGAAGTTTCAGTACACATATTCTACGATACTATATACATGCATATGAAATTTCAAACAAGAAGAATTCAAGAGGAATATATAATATATATTCAATCTCGGGTGACCATATACAACTTCGAACAAGTTTCCATACACAATTAGGATGGAGGACCATATACAACTTCGAACAAGTTTCAATCTCGGGTATGCATATAAATGTCTGCGTCCTCGGTATAGTGTTCTCCTTTAGGATTGATGACTTCCCTGAAGAAAAATCCTGCTAATTCATCTTGAATTGGTCGGAAGCGAGCTTCTGGACTAAGCCTCCTCCGCAAGTTATCCGTCGCGTTCCGCACGCTATCCGATGCCTTCCGCTCAGAGGTTAGTCTCCGGATGTTCTCACAAACATAGTATCCACATAGATTGGTCCCCGGTGGCTGCTTATCCACATTAACTAACCTTCTGAAATCTAGCTCATGTTTGAATTCACCGACAATTTCTTCTGAGAACCGTCTCCAAACCCTACAGGGCAAAGAAAATTAAATGAACAAGGGAGTTATTAGTTACTTGATATTAGGAAATGAACGAAAGAGACCGATCGATATAGAGCTCAAATGATTGAAAATAATTACTTTTGCATCATTTTTCTCATGTCGGCCCAACGCTTTGGATCCGAATCCATAGAGTCCATGATTAGAACTCTGGAGGTGTGAAGTTCAATATTTAGCAGAATCCAGTGGAACCTGCGGACACGTTACATGCATAGTCATGCATAACTCATCGATTAGACATACCATGCATGGAGTAAACAAAAGAGAATGGGCACAAGAGAGAAACACTCACCCAAAATGGTAAGGAAATAGAATATGACTTTTGAGTTGATGCTTTCTAAGAAACTTGTACAAGTCTTTCTCCACGTCTTCGGGGTGATATTGTAACACATGTCCATTAACGATATGTGGGTCAATGAACCCAACATCATGGATGTTTCTTATTTTGCATTCCCAAATCTTCAATCTGCATAATAGCGTACGCAACAATATAGTTAGGACAATATATATATATATATATATATATATATATATATATATATATATATATATATATAGTGCAGGCAATGAAGAACGAGATGAGGTAGAAATAAATCACTTACAGAACGTAGCAACTCAGCATAGATTTGTCGAGGTCACGCAGATTGAACAGCTGGAACAATTCACTCATATGAATTTCTACAGAGTACCGTTTGGTGTGATGCTCATCTGTAACATCCGCATAAACATATTCTTTGTCGGCCCATGTTATGAATTGCTTGTACCAACGTAGCAGATTTCGCATTTGTGGTGGTAGACTCTTTTCCCGCGCAGGCTCGACGAGAGGCCCATTCCGCACATATTGTAATGCTATCTCACATACTGGCGCATCCTCAAGGCCTAACAAGGCACGAAGAGTCAAACTCATCTCGGACGCTTGTTCCATGGCACCCGGTACAGTCAATCCAAGTGCTGCCGCAGCTGCTATGATCTCGGGGTCCTCTTCCGGACCGGCTTTCACTATGAGCGGGGGGATCGATTGTTTCTTCTGCATCCCGAGCTGGTCAACTTGTTTCCCGCTTTTTTTACTTTCTTCTTTCTCCTCCTTCAATATTTTTGCTTGCCTACGAAGTTCATGTCCATAGTCGTCAGGCATATTCAGCTCGGCTTGGGACGGTGTCGTCAAAAAATCCTTAGCCCACTTCTTTTGCTTCTCAGTGAATACTTGCTTGGGCTCAGGCTCTTTTATCGCCTTCATATCCGCCTTCCATTTCTCATAATCAGCAGACGCGGTCAATTTGGTTTCAGCTTCACTAAGTTCCCCAGGCCTTGGGGGGAGAGGCTTCAGTGATGGCTCCGGTACCCTTGTGGTCTTAGGTACATAAGGGCCCGGGTTAATAGTCCAGGAGCGGGTTTCCTTGCTGTCCGCCTGCTTCTGCTTCTTCGCCGGAGGTGGATTGGGGGGCGTTGTACCCGCCGGAGGAGGATTGGGGGGCATCGTACCCGCCGGAGGTTGTGGATCGGGGGACGGCGTCGAATGGCGTGAAGGAGGTGTAGGTGAACCACCACGACCACCACCACCACCGCCACCGCCGCCACCACCACCACCACCACCATCGGAGGGGGGTGGACTTGCTAGCCTTGGCGCCTCGCCTGGAAACACTATGTACTTCTTTTTCCATAGAATGAACTGGCGCTTGACATCTCCAAGTCTTCTCTCCCCTTCGGGTGTAGGTTTGTCAATCTCCAGGTCCTTAAACCCTTGGACTATGTCTTCCACCGTGACACGAGCATAGCCATATGCAATGGGGTTGTTGTGGTGGAGTGCTCTAGGTGTACAGGGTAAAGCACTGCCGCTAGCTACCTTCGTGGAAACGTTCCCCACGGGATAATGCAGATCACATTCTTTCATCTCCTTTACATCATCCACGGGGTAGTGAGGCTCCGGTGCACGAATCTCGATCATCGGTGCACTAGCACCAGGCGGGGCATCCGTGGAAGCCACGCTGCTTCTCCGCTGCTGGCTTCCGCGATCCGCTTCATGATCTTCATGCGGCCCTGCAGCCGATTTTTCTTTTACTAGTTCATGCACGGTCTGCTTCAACTCATGGAGTTCCGATGCAAACTTCATCATAAGATCTGCATCCCGGTCCGTCTTTCTCTTACGGCTTCTGTAACAGTACGGGTCATTGTCCTGGGAAAACCCTACTTTCCACGGAACTTTGCCTTTGCCTCGTACACGTCCTCCGTGTTCATCATTCCCGAGGGCTGTTGTCAGTGCGTCTTTCTCTCTGTTGAACTTGATCAAGCCCTCTTGAGCTTGGGTCATTGCGTCAATAAGGGCTTGGGTGGGAGCAAACTGTCTCTGCCGGTGAACACACACCCCTGTCTCCGGGTCTAGCGATCCCCCATGCCCGTACCACCAGCTTTTGGCCCTTGGGTCCCATCCCTCTGTACCTAGAGGGATTCCTCGCACCCTCAGGTCCTCCTCCATCTTCTGCCACCTAGGCTCCGAAAGGCGGTATCCTCCTGGCCCCATAATATGATGGAACTTTTTCTTACTCGCATTATCCTTATTTTTTTTCGATATTTCCTTGAAATGCTCCGATTGCTTTTGCCTCACAAATTCTGGCCAATCATCTTTCAGTTTCTCATGTTGTCCATTGAAATCCGGAGTCTTGCCCTTGTTGACATAGTCACGGGTTAAATTTTTCTTGAAGTTCCGGAATGCTTCGCCCATCTTCTGAAGAGCGAACTCTTTAACTAGCCTCCTCCTCTGACGTCCACCCGGAACCTCGTTACCGAATTCATCGACTTTGTTGTATTCCGGAGGTAGAATGAAATGTTCCATAAGCTTTCTCCAGCAATCCTTTTTCGTTCTCTTGTCGACAAAACTGAAACCAATACGTGCCTTCTTTGGCTCCTTCCATTCCTGGACGGTGATCGGGACGTTGTCTCTAACAACGACTTCGCATTGGTTGATAAACTTTGAGGTGTGCTGTAGGGGCTTGCCGGTTTCACTGACAAACTCAATGGCATATGTTTCTCCTGTTTTCATCGCCTTGGATTTGCCACGCTTTGTCGTACTCGATCCGGAGGGCTAAAAAATGAAAGAGAGTCGCGCGCGTTAATACATATGTATTCACATTTCAGTAAGTTTGTATCACGAGAGGCTCAATGTATATATATACCTCGCCGGAGGTGGTTGCTACTTGCAATTCGAGATCGTCGTTTGTTGACGGTTGACCTCCGTCGACAATGTCCGTTCCTTCACCTTCTTGATCATCGACAATCTCTGTTCCACCTTCAAGGTTCAGAAAAGAAGAGACTACATCCTCTTCTTGCTCATATTCTGAGCCCGGCACATAAGGAATCTCGTTGTTGATGATGCCCATTAGATAACGTTCAGCCTCCGGATCCCTAAGCGGCTCGGTTCTATCGTCCGCCATATGTCACTCCTGCATGTAGTAAAAATTCTTTAAGTATAAAGGAATTAAAAAATAAGATTAAGGGGACATACAGGAGGAGGAATTAAAAAAATAAGATTATTGAGCACTGCCAAGTATTTTGTTTTGTTTTCTTTGTTTTTCTTTTTGGTTTTCATTTGGTTCTTTCTTCTTCCTTTTTTCTTCTTTTTTTCTTCTTCTTCCTTTCTTCTTCCTCTTTCTTCTTTCTTTCTTCTTCTTCTTTCTTTCTTCTTCTTCTTCCATTCTTCTTCCTTTCTTCTTCTTTTTTTCTTCTTCCTTTTTCTTTCTTCTTTCTTTTGGTTTCCATTTGGTTTTCATTTGGTTTTCATTTTTTTCTTCTTCCTTTTTCTTTCTTCTTTTTTTCTTCTTCCTTTTTCTTTCTTCTTTTTTCTTCTTCCTTTTTCTTTCTTCTTTCTTTCTTCTTTCTTTTTTTCTTCTTCCTTTTTTTCTTCTTCCTTTTTCTTCTTTCTTTCTTCTTTCTTTTTTTCTTCTTCCTTTTTTTTCTTCTTTATTTTGGTTTTCATTTGGTTTTCTTTCTTCTTTCTTTTTGGTTTTCATTTGGTTTCTTTTGTTTTGTTTTCTTTTTTTTTCTTCTTCCTTTTTCTTTCTTCTTCCTTTTTCTTTCTTCTTTTTTTCTTCTTCCTTTTTCTTTCTTCTTTCTTTCTTCTTCTTCCTTTCTTCTTCCTTTCTTCTTCTTTTTTTCTTCTTCCTTTTTCTTTCTTCTTTCATTGTGTTTTCATTTTTTTCTTCTTCCTTTTTCTTTCTTCTTTCTTTTGGTTTTCATTTGGTTTTCATTTTTTTCTTCTTCCTTTTTCTTTCTTCTTTTTTTCTTCTTCCTTTTTCTTCTGTTTTCTTTTGTTTTCTTTTGTTTTTCTTCTGTTTTTTTCTTCCTTTTTTCTTCAGTTGTTTTCTTCAGTTTGTTTTTCTTGTGTTTTCTTTTGTTTCCTTTTTCCTTTTTTCTTCTGTTTTTTTCTTCTGTTTTTTTTCTTGTGTTTTCTTTTGTTTTTTTTGCTTTCTTCTTCCTTTTTCTTTTGTTTTCTTTTTTTTCTTCCTTTTTCCTTTTTTCTTCCTTTTTCTTGTTTTTCTTCTGTTTTTCTTTTGTGTTCTTCTTCCTTCTTCCTTTTTCCTTTTTCTTTCTTCTTCTTCTTCCTTTTTCTTCTTCCTTTTTCTTCTTCTGCCGGCGCACGGAGGACGGCAGGCAGGGGCAGCGGACGGCGGGCGGCGGGCGGCAGGGCGTCGGGCGGCGGGCAAGGGCGGGCAAGGGCCACGGGCACGCTGCGGCGGCGGCGGAGCGCTAAGGGCAGGGCACGGGCGGCGGCGGCGCTCACTGGGGACGGGGGCGGCGGCGCGCAGGGCTTCGGCGTCGGCGTCGGCGTCGGGGCAGGGCTTCGGCGTCGGGGCAGGGCGTCGGGCGGCGATCGGCGTCGGGGCAGGCCTTCGGCGCCGAGAGAGGAGAATGGGATGTGGCGGAAACTGCTAAGTGCAGTATATATAGAAAACCCTTTAGTCCCGGTTGGGGAGGCGAACCGCGACTAAAGGTACCCTTTAGTCGCGGTTGGCCACACCAACCGCGACTAAAGGGTACCTTTAGTCGCGGTCCGCCTCCCCAACCGGTACTAAAGGGTTTCTGCGCCGCTTTCGTTCCCGCGCAGAAAGACCCTTTAGTCGCGGTTGGGGACAACAACCGCGACTAAAGGGTACCCTTTAGTCGCGGTCCGCCTCCCCAACCGCGACTAAAGGCATTGTGCTGCTACCACTGCCGCTCCCCTCGCTAGTTTAGTCCCACCTCGCTAGTTGAGAGGGGCGCGCAGTGGTTTATAAGCCCCACTGCCGCTCCCCTCTTGAGCTCCTCTCCATTGCAGGCTTACGGGCCTAATTGTGACTGCTATGCCTGATGGGCCTACTGGGCCTTCTGCGGGCCTGAATCTTGGCCCATCGATGGGTTTCTAGTCGTATTCAGGCCGTGGTGGCCCAGTAGGTGGCATTTTTTATTTTTTGCCTGTTTTTTGTTTTCTTTTTTGCTTTATTTATTTTGTTTCGTTTCTACTTACAACAAAAAACTTATTTATTTTATTTTATTTTGTTTCTAATTACTTATTAATTTTACTTTATGATAATTATTTTTGCTATTAAAGTTTCTAAGAAAAGAAGTTCTTTATGAAAATTCTTTTAGCTTTCAATGATTTTGACAGAAAATACTTCGATATTTTTAGTTGAATCAATTTTATATAATTTTAGTTTCAAAAATACTAGAGGTTGCTTATAATGTTTTGAACAGAAAATACTTTGATAATTTTAGTGTCATAAATTTTATTTATGTTATTAAAATTTATTTTATTTTGTTTGTACTTATATATTTTATTAAAGTTTATATTATTTTGTTTCTAATTCATTTTAAAATCTTAAAAATACAATTATATATCAAAAAAATCAGAAAAATAAAACTAATTCATTTTAAAATCTTAAAAATACAATTATATATATAAAAAAAATCAGAAAAATAAAACTAATTCATTTTAAAATCTTAAAAATACAAATAATATATCAAAAAATTCAGTTCATCGATCCCTTGAAGGTTTGACAAAAGGTTTGATACATCATTCAGTTCATCGACCAAATACAAAGTTTGGTACAATAAATTATTACACATCAATTCTTCCCTTGTGTCCCTGCTTGGTTACGATTATGCCGTATCCATGGAGCATCCTCATCATTTAACTTAATGCTTGGGTCAGTGTTCACTTTGAAGGGCGGAATTTCACCAAACATATTATAATCTTCTGACATGTCTGTCTTGTCCTCCACTCTCACGATGTTTCTTTTCCCTGAAAGAACAATGTGGCGCTTTGGATCATCGCATGATGTACTGATCGTTTTCTTATCTTTTCGTTTCCTCGGTTTGCTACTCATGTCCTTCAAATGAAAAACCTGAGCGACATCTTTGGCAAGGACGAATGGTTCGTCAAGGTAACCAAGATTGTTGAAATCCACCATTGTCATTCCGTATTGCTCGTCCACCTTTACCCCACCTCCTGTTAGCTTGAACCATTTGCACCGGCCGCGATTGAGGAATACCAATCGGCTTAAGGTCAGGAACCAAGATCTTGCCTTTTCCACTTAGTCTCCCCTCGTGCTGCGATTGAGGAATACCAATCGGCTTAAGGTCAGGAACATAGTCAATACAGAACTCAATTACCTCCTCATTTCCATAGCCCTTGACGATGCTTCCTTCTGGCCTAGCACGGTTACGAACATATTTCTTTAATACTCCCATGAACCTCTCAAAGGGGAACATATTGTGTAGAAATATAGGACCGAGAATGGAAATCTCTTCGACTAGGTGGAGCAGGAGGTGCGTCATAATATCGAAGAAGGATGGTGGGAACACCAACTCGAAACTGACAAGGCATTGGACCACATCGTTCTGTAACCGTGGTAGATCTTCTGGATTGATTCCCTTCTGAGAGATTGCATTGAGGAATGCACATAGCTTCACAATGGCTACTCGAACATTTTCCGGTAGGAGCCCCCTCAAAGCAATCGGAAGCAATTGCGTCATTATCACGTGGTAGTCGTGAGACTTCAGGTTTTGGAACTTTTTCTCCGCCATGTTTATTATTCCCTTTATATTCGACGAGAAGCCAGACGGGACCTTCATACTGCTCAGGCATTCAAAAAAAATGACCTTCTCTTCTTTGGTAAGAGCGTAGCTGGCACGACCTTGAAACCATTCCGGATGCCGGTCATCTGGGTCTTTCAAAAGTTGCTGGTCCTGCCGTGCTTCTTTTGTATCATTTGTCTTCCCATACACGCCCAAGAAGCTTAGCAGGTTCACGCAAATATTCTTTGTAACATGCATCACGTCGATTGCAGAGCGGACATCTAGGACTTTCCAATATTCTAGCTCCCAAAATATAGATTTCTTCTTCCACATGGGTGCGTGCCCGTCAACTCCCCGCGGAACTGATTGTCCGCCAGGACCCTTTCCAAAGATGACATTCAAATCCTTGACCATATCAAATATCTCAGCACCAGTACGTTCCGCAGGCTTCGGCCGGTGATCTGCCTTGCCGTTGAAATGCTTGCCTTTCTTTCTTACGTTATGATTTCGGGGAAGAAATCGACGATGACCCAGGTACACGTTCTTCTTACAATTAACCAAACGTACACTTTCAGTCTCATGTAAGCAGTGCGTGCATGCATTGTATCCCTTATTTGTCTGTCCCGAAAGGTTACTGAGAGCAGGCCAATCGTTGATGGTTACAAAAAGCAACGCTCGTAGGTCAAATTCCTCTCCTTTGTGCTCATCCCAGACACGTACACCAGGTCTGGCCCACAACTGTAAGAGTTCTTCAACTAATGGCCTTAGGTACACATCGATGTCGTTGCCGGGTTGCTTAGGGCCTTGGATGAGCACTGGCATCATAATGAACTTCCACTTCATGCACAACCAAGGAGGAAGGTTGTAGATGCATAGAGTCACGGGCCAGGTGCTATGGCTGGAGCTCTGCTCGCCAAAAGGATTCATGCCATCAGTACTTAGACCAAATCTTATGTTCCTTGCGTCAGCTGCAAAATCTTTGAACACTCTGTCGATCTTTCTCCATTGCGTTCCATCAGCGGTGTGCCTCAACTCCTGTAGCGACCAGACCTCAAATGGCCTGTGCTGCTGTGCACCAGTGTCATCCCTGGATCAGTAATGTTGACACGCACAATACAAATGGAGGATTTATAACAGAGTAGCAATCACACACTTATTACATCGAATATCTCCAAAGAGACTAAGTATGGTAAACATGGCTTAAGGCCATCTAATAACGATAACAGCGGAAGACTTGGAAGATAAGTGAGTCCATCAACTCCAGCGGCATCACTGAGTATAAGACCACGACCTAAGGCACCTTACTCGTCGTCTGAAAAGTCTGCAACATGAAACGTTGCAGCCCGAAAACAGGTCAGCACATAGAATATGCTGGCAAAGTAACACATAGAGAGCAATGAACAATAATAATGCTATACTACATGCATTTATGGCTGGTGGAAAGCTCTACGGTTACAGTTTTGCAAAAAGCAAATTTTATCCTACTGCAAAAGGAATAATATTTTATTTAACTATCATGGTGGTTGAAACATTGAGAAGGTACCTCCAACTCAATCCCAATTAAGTGTCATCATTAACCCAACAAAATTAATTAATAGTATCACGGTGATGAGATTCAAATGATAATCCAGGTACTAGATACTCAAGTTGTCCATAACCGGGGACACGGCTAATCATGATCAGTTTGTACACTCTGCAGAGGTTTGTGCACTTTTACCCACAAGACTCGATCGCCTCCGCTTGATTCTCGCACTGCAGGATGTTTGAGAAACGGATGACCGAGACACAGTCTTTCAGAAACAATCACTCTCTACTCTGGATGGACCGGTACACCTACTTTCCCCTACATCTGCTAGTCCACCTCTTCAAGAGATCCTGTAACCTACTCAGCTATGCTAGAGCCCATAATAGCTTGTGGCTGCACACGGAAGTTTCTAGCATGAATAATCTTATGATCCCTTTGAGCCTGGGTGGCGGACCTTATACATACAGACAACACTGGGTTCTCCAGGTGCCTCAATCCACCCAGATGTGAGTTTTAGTTGCCACCTTAAGTTGAACCATTATTAACAATCTCACATCTGTCATGGATATCGCTCAAACCTAATCCACGTCTACGAGCATAGCATGGCAATAATAAAAGCAACGTAGAAGTAACTCCCAAGGGTTTGATAGAAAACAGGTAATAGGTTCCTACCTCATCAACTACTTCCCAATACCCACAGTTTATTAGATCCTAATCATGCAATGTGTTTGAAGGAAAAGATCTAATGCAATAAAACTGGGTATGAACGGGGTATGATCAAAGTGTTACTTGCCTTGCTGATGATCCGCAAAACCTAGCGATTCGAAGTAACAAGCGGCACACTCCGGGTACTCTATTGCAAACAAACAAGCATTCAATCAGTACTCAACTAATACACAGGTAAAACTCGAATGAAAGATCCAACCAGAAAGTTCAACTTAAGAACTCCGGTTTGCAAAAAGAATCAACTCGAAAGAAGCAACGATAGTCAAACGGCGAAAGAAAGAAACTTCGTTTGCTAATCTGGATCTAGGTCAAATTTTACTGTCGCAAAAACTTGTTTAAGTAGGTTAAACGGAAAGAGAATTTCGAGACGAAACTCTAGGCGCTTGAATCACCTGATTCCGATAAACGAGCGAGAAGTTAAACAGAAACGAAGATTCGATCAGAAATCGAATCTGAGAAAATAACGAGAAAATCCGCCGAAAAAGAAAAACGGACGAACGGTTAAAGAACGGACGTTCGTTAACAGAGAAAAACCGACGAACGCGTTCGTTAAAACGAACGGTTCGGTGAACGCTCGTAAAATAAGAAAACCGAAAAAAACCGATCTAGGGTTTTTTTAAACAAAAGGTTTTTTTTTAAAAACCGGTCAACACGAACGGGCAGTACCTCGTCGGGCTCGCTCCGGCGAGGGGTTCCGGCGGGGTGCGGGCTCGGCGCGAGGGCGGCGGGGGTGCGGGGCTCGGGGGCAGCTCCGGCGGGCGAGGGGCGGGCGGCTCCGGTGGACGGGCGGCGAGGCAAAGGCGGCGGCGGCGGGCGCGGGATGTGGCGGCGGCGGCGGCGGCTCCTACGGCGGCGGTGTGGCGAAAAACGGAGGGGGGGCGGGGTATATATGGAGGGGGGGGGGGGGGTGCGGGCGGCTTGTGGAAGGGGTCGGGCTCGGGAGGCGTGCGGGCGGCGGACTCCGGCGGCGCGTCGGCGTGCGGGAGGAGGAAGGCGACGGGGCGGGCCGTCGGCTGGGCTCGGCCCAGTCGGCGCGCTGCGTTTTTTTTAATTAAGTTCCGCGAAGAAAATTGCATAGAAAAATGAATAAAAATCAGAAAAATATGAAATAAATTTTCCCCGTCAAGTTAGAAAATCTAGAATAGGGTGAACATTTTTAAAATGAAAAATAAATATTTTGAAAACATGCATATTTTTAAATGCAATAAAAATTGCAAATAAAATCCAATAAATTCCAAATAATGTTTTTAACATTTTTCCTCCAGTATTTCAATGTTTTTGGAGAAGTCATATTTTCTCCTCTAGTTTATTTAAAGATGAAATATTTTTCCGGAGAGAAAAATAATTAAAATCCCAATCCTCGTTTGAAAAATCAAATAAGAAAATTTGAGAAAATCCCCAACTCTCTCCGAGGGTCCTTGAGTTGCTTAGGATTTATCGAGGACTTGTCAAAATGCAATAAAACATGATATGCAATATGATCTATGTATAACATACCAAATTGGAAATTTGGGATGTTACAAACCTACCCCCCTTAAGATGAATCTCGCCCTCGAGATTCGGGTTGGCTAGAAAACTGGTGGGAGTGGTTTTTCCGTAGATCTTCCTCTCGCTCCCAGGTGGCCTCATCTTCCGTGTGGTGACTCCACTGGACTTTGCAAAACTTGATAACCTTGCTGCGGGTAACTCGGCTGGCATACTCGAGAATCTTAACTGGTTTCTCCTCATAGGTCAAATCATTTTCCAACTGAATCGCTTCCAGTGGCATAGTATCTCTCAGTGGTATCTCAGCCATTTCTGCGTGGCACTTCTTCAACTGCGAAACATGAAATACATCATGTACTTCAGACAATCCTTCGGGCAATTCCAGCTTGTAAGCAACTTCTCCCATACGTTCCAACACTCTGTATGGTCCTATAAAACGGGGTGCTAACTTTCCCTTAACTCCAAAGCGCTTCACTCCTCGAAGGGGTGATACTCGGAGATACACTCGGTCTCCAACTTCGTCCCATAACAACGGTGTTCTACACCTCCTTCCATACAAAGCTTCGAAAGGGGCCATCTTCAAACTGGTTTGATAACTGTTGTTATATGAAAACTCCGCATATGGCAAATTGTCGTCCCAACTAGATCCATAATCTAGTGCACATGCTCTTAACATGTCCTCCAAAATCTGGTTGACTCTCTCGGTCTGTCCATCTGTCTGTGGGTGAAATGCTGTACTAAATTCCAGCCTGGTTCCCAATGTTTCATGTAGCTGCTTCCAAAACTTCGAGGTAAATTGAGTTCCTCTGTCTGATACAATGGTCCTCGGAACTCCATGCAAACATACTATCCTGGTCATGTATATCTTTGCCAACTTAGCACTGGTGTAAGTGGTCTTCACTGGAATAAAATGAGCTACTTTCGTCAATCGATCAACTACAACCCATATTGAGTCATAGCCGGAACGAGTCCTGGGTAATCCTGTGATAAAATCCATGCCTATTTTATCCCACTTCCATTCGGGTATCGGTAATGGTTGTAGCAATCCTGCTGGCTTCTGATGCTCTGCCTTCACTCTCTGACACACATCACAAACTGCTACATACTCCGCAATATCCCTCTTTATTCCGGTCCACCAGAAAGTATTCTTCAAATCCAAATACATCTTGGTATTCCCTGGGTGAATCGAGTACGGTGAATCATGGGCTTCTTGCAAAATCAACTTTCTGATCTCCGGATCTTTTGGCACATATACGCGGTCCTCAAACCATAGGGTATCGTGCTCATCCTCCCGAAATCCCTTGGTTTTTCCTTTGCTCATTTTCTCCTTTATCTCTTCAATCTCCTTGTCTGTCTTCTGAGCTTCTCTGATCCTTTCCATCAAGGTAGACTGAATCTCCAATGTCGTTAAATAGCCTCTCGGGACTATCTCCAAACATAGCTCGCGTAGATCTTCGGCTAACTCCTGAGGTAACTCTCCTGTCATGAGGGTGCTGACATGACTCTTGCGGCTTAACGCGTCTGCTACTACGTTAGCCTTTCCAGGGTGATAATGCAATCTCATATCATAATCCTTGATGAGCTCCAACCATCTCTTCTGTCTGAGATTTAACTCCTTCTGCGTGAAAATATACTTCAAACTCTTGTGATCCGTATACACCTCATAATGGTTTCCGATGAGAAAATGCCTCCATGTCTTCAATGCATGCACCACGGCTGCTAATTCCAAATCATGTGTAGCATAATTCTTCTCATGGGGTTTAAGTTGTCGTGAAGCATACGAAACAACTCTTCCTTCCTGCATAAGCACTGCTCCAAGTCCTCGACGAGAAGCGTCGCAATAAACTTCATAGTCCTTGCGTTGATCTGGCAGAATCAACACTGGTGAGGTAACCAATCGTTTCTTCAACTCTTGGAAACTATCTTCACATTCCTCAGTCCAATTGAATTTGGTGTCCTTCTTCAATAGCTCAGTCATGGGCTTAGCAATCTTCGAGAAATTCTCGATAAATCTCCGGTAGTATCCTGCAAGTCCAAGAAAACTCCGGATTTCTCCAACTGTCGCGGGTGATTCCCAACTTGTCACTGTGTCAACCTTGGCAGGGTCTACTGCTATTCCTTCTCCAGAAATAACATGTCCAAGAAATCCAACTTCCTTCAACCAAAACTCACATTTGCTGAACTTGGCATATAACTGATGTTCTCTGAGCTTCTCAAGAACCAATCGCAAATGCTCCTCATGCTCTTCCTCATCCTTGGAAAAGACTAGAATATCATCAATGAACACCACGACGAACTTATCCAAAAACTCCATAAACACATTGTTCATCAGGTTCATGAAATAGGCAGGTGCGTTAGTCAGTCCAAATGACATAACGGTATACTCATACAATCCATATCTGGTGGTAAATGCCGTCTTTGGTATATCCTGCTCTCGAATCTTTAACTGATGGTATCCTGATCGAAGATCGATCTTGGAAAATACTTTAGCTCCTTGCAGGCGGTCAAACAAATCATTTATCATCGGCAGTGGGTACTTGTTTTTGATGGTCACTTCATTCAATCCTCGGTAATCAACAACCATCCTTAGTGATCCATCTTTCTTCTCCACTAGAAGTACTGGTGATCCCCAAGGTGACGAACTTGGGCGAATATAGCCTTTATCCAGTAACTCCTTGATCTGCTTCTTGATTTCCTCCAAATCCTTAGCGGGCATCCTGTACGGTCTCTTAGATATTGGCCCGGTGCCTGGCAAAAGTTCAATCAGGAACTCAATGTCTCTATCCGGTGGCATGCCTGGCAACTCTTCTGGAAATACATCCGGATAATCTTTCACCAGTGGTACTTCCTCCTGTACAACTCCTGATAAGGAATTCACTTGAGTCCTCTTCGGCATATGCCTGGATACATACTTGATCCGTTTTCCTTCTGGGGTGGTAAGCAAAATAGTCTTGCTGGCACAATCGATGTTTCCTCCATACAACGATAGCCAATCCATTCCCAGAATCACATCCAAACCTTGCGATTCCAAAACAATGAGGTCTGAGGGGAAAACATGCCTTCCAATGGCCAATGGTATCTGAAAACATCCTTGGGTGGCCATATACTCTGCTCCTGGCGAGGTTACTAACATAGGGGTTTTGAGAACTTGGGTGGACATCTTAAACTTATTCACGAATCCCCTTGATATGTATGAATGCGATGCACCAGTATCGAAAAGAACAGTTGCAGTAAATGACTTAACCAAAAACTTACCTATTACTGCATCAGGCTGAGCTTCAACCTCCTCCACGCTCACGTGGTTCACATGTCCTTTGTTGAACGGGTTCGGCTTCTTCCCAGAGCTTCCATTGCCATTTCCATTTTGGGCTTCGGGACAATCAGTAGCGTAATGTCCCGTCTTCTGGCACTTGAAACAAGTAATGTGACTCAGATCTCTCTTGGTTGGGGTAGATGGGTTGGTGCGGTTCTGTCCGTTTCCTCCTCTATTCCCATTACCATTCTTGGAGCCATCATGGTTGTGCGAACTACCTCCTCCATGGGTATGCTGAAACTGTCCTCCCGACTTCGGGGTAAATCGTGGCTTCTGCTGGGCTCCAGAATTGTACTTCCCTTGTCCATACTTCCTCTTGCGGTTTTCAATCTGCTGTTGCTTCCCTTCAATCATGAGAGCTCTATCTACCAGCTCTTGGTAGTTGTTGAAAGTTGCTACCATCAACTGCATACTCAGTTCATCATTCAATCCTTCCAGAAACTTCTCCTGCTTGGCAGCATCTGTAGCAACGTCATCTGGTGCATAACGTGCTAACTTATTGAATTCCTCCACGTACTGGCCTACGATGCGTCCTCCTTGGCGTAGGTTACGAAACTCATGCTTCTTCATAGCCATAGCTCCTGCTGAAACATGAGCTATACGGAAAGCTTGCTGAAACTGGTCCCATGTGACAGTGTCAATAGGGTGCGTGGCTGTATAATTCTCCCACCATGATGCTGCGGGTCCATCAAGCTGATGTGCGACAAAACGCACTCTTTCCGCATCTGTGCATCCTGCAGTGGTCAACTCCCTTCCAACTTTGCGGAGCCCATCATCTGCAACAATCGACTCGGTGCTACTGGAAAACACCGGCGGATTTAACCTTAGGAAACGGGCTAAGTGATCAACAGGTGGTGGTGGCGGTGGGTTGTTGTTGTTGTTGCCTTGGTTCTGAACTAACACTTGCATCAGGGCATTCTGTTGCTGAATCAACTGGGTGATCTCTGGCGGGAAAAAAAATCCGATGTCGCGTCTCGGAGGCATCTGATGGGTTTAGAAAAGATGAGAATTAAGAATAGAATGAGGTCTAGAGAGAGAACACTATCCATATGCTCATGAGACAAATTCAATCAATATCACTCAATCAATCCAAACAAGACAAAACAATCGATCTAACTAGCGTTACAAAGTGCTTGAACTATACTACTGAATGGAGGTAAAACTACTACTGGTATGGTGGACTACTAAAAATTCTGGTCCGTTGAAGACTCCATGATGTCTGCTCCAGCTTCATCAATCCATTCGTCTTCACTTGGTTCCGAGTCGGTGTCGTCGATGATGATGTAGTTATCCGGACAAGTGCATTCGTCGACTTCTGCTTTCGGCACTGGATTTCCCACGAATGCTCCAATCTTATTCTCCAGGTCGTCAATCTTCCCTACTAGTGCGTTGATTTCCTCCAAATAATCTTCGCGTGTAGTCTTGAGTTCTTCTTGGAGTTCCTTGATCTTCGTAAATGCCTTCTTTAGTTCTTCCTTGTCCGTGCACATCTGGTTTTCCTGGCGACGAATATGTTGGTTTTGCTCCTGGATGAAAGCTGCAATTGATCCATCCTTCTTGGTCTTGATCATCTCCCATTGCGCGTCTCGACGTCCACAAATTTGATAAATTGTATCCTTAAGCTCCTGGTGGTAGACTTCTCCAATGCGTCCCATGGCGATGTGTGCGGCCATGCTCTTCCCTAAACTCCAAGTTGGTGCTTCAAAAACCAATCTCATGGGTTCCGTAATTGGTGCGAACGTCCTTCCTGGAATGATAACTTGAATCTTCCAGCTCTCCTCTTCAGGAAATGTGGCGTTGTAGGTTCCGGTGACGCTTGGTATTCCTATGTTCAAGTACTTGGTGACTTCCTTCAAATGCCGTCCAAATGGCGTGTCTTCGTCGGGTTGCATGAACTTGCTCCTTGCATTCGCCATTCCTAAAAGAGTAGAAAGTGGAGAGGAGTCAGAAATGAGAAAAGAGAAGTTTTCTAGGGCTTAAGCTTAGTGGTCGTGTCCTATAGTCAGCGTGTGCTCTGATACCAACTTTGTAGCGACCAGACCTCAAATGGCCTGTGCTGCTGTGCACCAGTGTCATCCCTGGATCAGTAATGCTGACACGCACAGTACAAATGGAGGATTTATAACAGAGTAGCAATCACACACTTATTACATCGAATATCTCCAAAGAGACTAAGTATGGTAAACATGGCTTAAGGCCATCTAATAACGATAACAGCGGAAGACTTGGAAGATAAGTGAGTCCATCAACTCCAGCGGCATCACTGAGTATAAGACCACGACCTAAGGCACCTTACTCGTCGTCTGAAAAGTCTGCAACTTGAAACGTTGCAGCCCGAAAACGGGTCAGCACATAGAATATGCTGGCAAAGTAACACATAGAGAGCAATGAACAATAATAATGCTATACTACATGCATTTATGGCTGGTGGAAAGCTCTACGGTTACAGTTTTGCAAAAAGCAAATTTTATCCTACTGCAAAAGGAATAATATTTTATTTAACTATCATGGTGGTTGAAACATTGAGAAGGTACCTCCAACTCAATCCCAATTAAGTGTCATCATTAACCCAACAAAATTAATTAATAGTATCACGGTGATGAGATTCAAATGATAATCCAGGTACTAGATACTCAAGTTGTCCATAACCGGGGACACGGCTAATCATGATCAGTTTGTACACTCTGCAGAGGTTTGTGCACTTTTACCCACAAGACTCGATCGCCTCCGCTTGATTCTCGCACTGCAGGATGTTTGAGAAACGGATGACCGAGACACAGTCTTTCAGAAACAATCACTCTCTACTCTGGATGGACCGGTACACCTACTTTCCCCTACATCTGCTAGTCCACCTCTTCAAGAGATCCTGTAACCTACTCAGCTATGCTAGAGCCCATAATAGCTTGTGGCTGCACACGGAAGTTTCTAGCATGAATAATCTTATGATCCCTTTGAGCCTGGGTGGCGGACCTTATACATACAGACAACACTGGGTTCTCCAGGTGCCTCAATCCACCCAGATGTGAGTTTTAGTTGCCACCTTAAGTTGAACCATTATTAACAATCTCACATCTGTCATGGATATCGCTCAAACCCAATCCACGTCTACGAGCATAGCATGGCAATAATAAAAGCAACGTAGAAGTAACTCCCAAGGGTTTGATAGAAAACAGGTAATAGGTTCCTACCTCATCAACTACTTCCAATACCCACAGTTTATTAGATCCTAATCATGCAATGTGTTTGAAGGAAAAGATCTAATGCAATAAAACTGGGTATGAACGGGGTATGATCAAAGTGTTACTTGCCTTGCTGATGATCCGCAAAACCTAGCGATTCGAAGTAACAAGCGGCACACTCCGGGTACTCTATCGCAAACAAACAAGCATTCAATCAGTACTCAACTAATGCACAGGTAAAACTCGAATGAAAGATCCAACCAGAAAGTTCAACTTAAGAACTCCGGTTTGCAAAAAGAATCAACTCGAAAGAAGCAACGATAGTCAAACGGCGAAAGAAAGAAACTTCGTTTGCTAATCTGGATCTAGGTCAAATTTTACTGTAGCAAAAACTTGTTTAAGTAGGTTAAACGGAAAGAGAATTTTGAGACGAAACTCTAGGCGCTTGAATCACCTGATTCCGATAAACGAGCGAGAAGTTAAACAGAAACGAAGATTCGATCAGAAATCGAATCTGAGAAAATAACGAGAAAATCCGCCGAAAAAGAAAAACGGACGAACGGTTAAAGAACGGACGTTCGTTAACAGAGAAAAACCGACGAACGCGTTCGTTAAAACGAACGGTTCGGTGAACGCTCGTAAAATAAGAAAACCGAAAAAATATCGATCTAGGTTTTTTTTTAAACAAAAGGGGTTTTTTTTTCAAAAACCGGTCAACACGAACGGGCAGTACCTCGTCGGGCTCGCTCCGGCGAGGGGTTCCGGCGGGGTGCGGGCTCGGCGCGAGGGCGGCGGGGGTGCGGGGCTCGGGGGCGGCTCCGGCGGGCGAGGGGCGGCGGCTCCGGCGGACGGGCGGCGAGGCAAAGGCGGCGGCGGCGGGCGCGGGATGCGGCGGCGGCGGCGGCGGCTCCTACGGCGGCGGTGTGGCGAAAAATGGAGGGGGGGTGGGGTATATATGGAGGGGGGGTGCGGGCGGCTTGGGGAAGGGGTCGGGCTCGGGAGGCGTGCGGGCGGCGGACTCCGGCGGCGCGTCGGCGTGCGGGAGGAGGAAGGCGACGGGGCGGGCCGTCGGCTGGGCTCGGCCCAGTCGGCGCGCTGCGTTTTTTTTAAATAAGTTCCGCGAAGAAAATTGCATAGAAAAATGAATAAAAATCAGAAAAATATGAAATAAATTTTCCCCGTCAAGTTAGAAAATCTAGAATAGGGTGAACATTTTTAAAATGAAAAATAAATATTTTGAAAACATGCATATTTTTAAATGCAATAAAAATTGCAAATAAAATCCAATAAATTCCAAATAATGTTTTTAACATTTTTCCTCCAGTATTTCAATGTTTTTGGAGAAGTCATATTTTCTCCTCTCGTTTATTTAAAGATGAAATATTTTTCCGGAGAGAAAAATAATTAAAATCCCAATCCTCGTTTGAAAAATCAAATAAGAAAATTTGAGAAAATCCCCAACTCTCTCCGAGGGTCCTTGAGTTGCTTAGGATTTATCGAGGACTTGTCAAAATGCAATAAAACATGATATGCAATGATGATCTATGTATAACATACCAAATTGGAAATTTGGGATGTTACAACTCCCCGTCGGACTTACGGTCCTCTTTGTGCCATCGCAACTACTTGGCATGCTTTTCGTTCCTGAACAGATGTTTCAACCGTGGTATTATAGGAGCATACCACATCACCTTGGCGGGAACCCTCTTCCTGGGTTTCTCGCCCTCAACATCGTCACCAGGGTCATCGCCTCTGATCTTATAACGCAATGCAGTGCATACAGGGCATTCATTTAAATTCTCGTATTCACCGCGGTAGAGGATGCAGTCGTTAATGCATGCATGTATCTTCAGAACCTCTAAACCTTGAGGGCAGACAACCTTCTTTGCTTCGTACGTACTGGCGGGCAACTCGTTATTCTTCGGAAACATATTCTTCAACATTTTCAGCAAATTTTCAAATGATGAGTCACCTACACCTTCGTGTGCCTTCCATTTTAGCAAATCCAGTGTGCAGCCCAGCTTTTTCAGACTATTATCGCATCCTGGATACAACGATTTTTTGTGATCCTCTAACATGCGATCCAAATTCTCCCTATCCTTGTCAGTTTCGCAGCGTCTCCGTGCATCAGCAATGGTCCGACCAAGATCATCAGCGGGCTCATCATGTGCCTCTTCTTCACCTTCACCTAACCCTTCCCCACCTTCAGCATCATCCTCCATGAAAGTATCACCGAAATGATCATGATAGTTGTCATCGATATCATCCCCTTCTTCATCTTCTTCCATTCTAACCCCTCTTTCTCCATGCTTGGTCCAACAATTATAGCTTCGCATGAAACCGCGCCGAAGCAGGTGCATGTGAACCTCTCTTGAGGAGGAGTAACCCTTCTGATTCTTACAGACAGCACATGGACAGATAATAAAACCTCGCTGCTTGTTCGCATTTGCCACTACGAGGAAATCTTTCAAACCCGTAGTGAACTCGCCGGAGAGTCGGGGACCGTACATCCATTGCCGATTCATCTGCATTATTATTATATAAAGTATATAATTAACCATCATGCATTTGTTAAACTAACTAGCTAGAAATAATACAAATTAAACAATGAACTACACACATGCATATTTTATCAATGACACATGAAAGGTTCAAGTTGCTAACCGCGATCGCGGAGGAAAAATAAATGAGAAAGCTCAAGTGTGGCTCGGACACTTCATATCATGTTTGTTTCAGGCTCTCGGGCATTTCATCGAACACCTTGTGTGCATAGGAGGAACCAAAAACAAACCCACCACCCCCTTCTGAAAATTGTGAAGTGAGCTGAATGAAGTGAAGTGAGCTGAGTCCTATATATAGGGATGGGCCTTTAGTCCCGGTTGGCCTGGCCAACCGCGACTAAAGGCCTTCGGGGACCTTTAGTCCCGGTTGGCCCGGCCAACCGCGACTAAAGCCCCTCCCGTCCGCCAGCTGGATGGGCCTTTAGTCCCGGTTGGCCTGGCCAACCGCGACTGAAGGCCTTCGGGGACCTTTAGTTCCGGTTGGCCAGGCCAACCGGGACTAAAGCCCCTCCCGTCCGCCAGCTGTCGACCGAGCGCGCTGGGCCCAGATAGTTGGTCGCGGGTCCCAGATAGTTGGTCACGGGTCTCCTCCCGAACCGCGACTAAAGACCCCTTTTGTCGCGGTTCGATTATTTTGGGGACTAATGGGGGCGTATGGAAGCCTCTTTTTCTACTAGTGAATCGGAGAGAACCATACATCAAAAGAAACTCTCTCTTGAAGATCATTCATCTAATCATGGCCAATGTAAAATTAGTAGATCGGAGATCAAATATGTCTATAAATTATGCAACAAATAAGTCATATGAATTCTTGAATAAAACATGTATAAATCTGATTATCAAATGAAAATTCATCACCGCAACGAACACATCATAAAAATTACATCAGATGGATCACAATCATGCAGGCGTCTTCCTTGATTTGCTTTCCTCAAAGGGACACCGAGGGAACACAGGCTCGCCGCACATGCCGGGGGCGTTGCCCGCGAAGCTGTCGCCGCGGAAGTGTCCGGTGCTCTTGGGGATAGGTCCGGTAAGGTTGTTGTTGGACACATTGAAGCTCTCGAACCTGGCGAGGTCGAAATCAGGAATGGTGCCTTGGAAGTGGTTGTCGTTGGCGTTGAACCTTATGAGGCCGTGAAGGTGGCTGAGTCCGGCGGGGATCTCGCCGAAGAAATCGTTCCTGGAGACGTCAAGCGCGTGGAGCTTCCCGAGGTTGCCGAGGGAGCTCGGCAGGGCGCCGGAGAGCCAGTTGCGGCCGACGTAGAGGTGGGTGAGTTCCGAGCAGGCCGAGACGCCCGCCGGGAGGCCGCCGCGCAGCGTGTTGTTCTGCAGGCTCACCACGCGGAGCGCCGGCGCGGTGCAGAGCAGCTCCGCGTCGATGGTGCCGTCGAGGCCCAGGGACTGGAGATCGATAACCTTGATCAGGCCGGCGTCACTCGCGCCGTTTTCGAAGCACCTGACGGACTCTCCCCACTTCGAGGCGCTGCCGTCGCACGGGTCGGTCGACGCGTCCCAGCCGAGCTCCCGCGCCTTCGCGTGGCCGCTCGCGCTGCCACCGGCGAGCGTGGCAAGGAACTCGACGAGGGAGTCCAGCACGTCCTCATCCTCCTTACCTCGAACCCCACATGAGCAGCACACCAGTAAGGCCACTGTGCCGGCAGCGGCCACGGCGAGAATTCTCGCCATGACGTGATGACCGAGCATGCACAACTCACTGAACCCCGGTGTGCTGAACTGAGAGCTCTGATTTTACTGACGTGAACTAAGGAGCCCGGGATATGGCTGCATGCATGGCGCTGGATGGCACTCACGAGTCACGGCCTCACGGGTCGTCGCAATTGCATGTGGACAAAGACGGCGAAGATTTCAAAGTCCGGTGTGCGTTTGGCGCGGTGTTCTGGCCATGGCAACAAGGTGGAGGGGCCAGATGCCGGCCGGGAGGAAGGAGGGAGGGGCGTCATCCGCGTCTTCCGGCCGGCCGGGGCGATGGCACGAAATGGTAGATTCCAACACGCCTCACGAGTCGCGCCTCGATCATGGATCCAGTCATCCAGCCACCGGGGAATCTCTTCGTTTGATAAACTGAACAGAGATCTCATCTGACGTAGTACAAATTTCATAATTTGGAAGGCATATTGGTTGCGTCCGTGTTGTTTGATTGATCGGCCGATTCGTCGGTGACTATGTGGAATCAACCAAACGATTACTGGCGGTTGTCGCTCCCTTCTTCGTGCACTACACTTCAACATTTTTTAAGACATACTTCCAATCTATTCATGATCATTAATTACAATATAGAGAACACCGGAGTTAATAAAAATTACAACCATGTCCATGGACCACCTAGCGACAAGTGCAACTTAATAAATTTGTGCAATGATGTTTGTTCACTCTGTGTACGACTTATGAGGCTGGTGCTAGGCGCCAACTGGCTGTAGCCAACTAGAAGACAGCCTCCTCGTCAGCCCTTGGACGTGCTCAAATCACAGCCATCAGATCGTACGCCGGCAGCCCGCCCATGACTCGCTCGTCGCCTCGCTGTGAGCGTCTTCTCGCAGAGGACAACACCGATGTGTCCCCTCGGCTGCCAGAACACCATCGGTCGTCATAGCACCTCCCTCACAACCTACAGCACTGTATCACCACACTGTCTGAGCATCACAAAACAGTTTACAGCATGGGGGCATCCGTAAGCAACATCGGCTCGTAGCACACGCAACATCCATATATAGCAGCACCGCTCTAGCGTCGCAGCACGTTTGCAGCATGGGGTCATCCCTAAGAAACATCGGCTCGGAACATACGCAACATCCATAGTAGCACCGCCGGCATATCGCAAGACGGCTGCAGCACGGCTCGCAGCACCGCCGCCCACAGCACCTTCACAAAACCGCCTGTAGGGGAACGTGTTACACACACACACACACAAAAACGCTAAACAATCACATCCAGAAAAAAAGACTACTTGTGTGCTTTTTTTGTTGTTGGTTTAATAACTAGAAAAAAATGACTACTTGTGTGCTTTTTCTGCTGCTAGTTTAATGACTAGAACAAAACAGTGAAGTGAACCAAACTTAGTAACTAATCCGATGCTAAAATTCCAAAGAACAGCAATGAGATTTGGAAACACTATGCACGATCCATGAGAAGAAGAAATGGAGAATTTGCCTAGTGGAGGGTAGGGGTCATCGCGAGGGACTCTCTGGTAACTCGTTGCCTTTTTCTTCCCTTTCTTTCCAGCTGCCTTCCAACTATCGGCTGGCTCTATAGTTGCAGGTAATCTGTGTGCTGTTCCCTGCGTGTTTATGGATAGCTGCTGAATATCGACACACACAGCTACTTTTTTTCCTCACAGAAAATAAGTTAGTACTACTTATTTTCCCTAATCACATAAACAGTCAAAAGGAAACTAAGTTGGTTTGATAAAACAAATCTGAGTGTGTGTGGATGTTAACAGTCAGCTGGTTTGAGTGTGTGTGGATGTTAACATGTCATTATGCACAGTGAACTGCCACATTCACATATTTTGCACTGCTAGTCTGATACTAATACAGAACCATACTAATTTTAGAAAAAGTGACAAAGAAACCATATTGGGAATCAGCTGGCAAAAAGTTAGATTTTATGATGTTGATGTTTTGTAAAGCCAGAAAGCCACATGTCATTGTTAATGACAAGGACCCTATGCACAACTAACCAGGCTTTGTGGATTATTTCTCCTCTTTTATAATCTTTGCGACCGCACGGAGCTAATTTTCTCCATTCATGGAACATGACACATGAACATCAGTATGCATTGATTTATGAAAGAGACAACCTAGCATGGGCAGCAAGAGCCACTCAGGCTAGCCAAGGAGACTGCCCATGAAACCACACCCCAAGGCCAATTAAGCCTTGAGGGAGGAACAAGACACATGCAAGTCATCCTTGGCTATCAGAGATAAGGCTTCTGTAGCCATCTAAGGCTTGCTCTCTGCTAATGCATCACCACTACTGAACTTCGGTCTCTTCTATTCTTGGTTTGCAGTATTTCTTCCATCCAACATCTATTTATATATGCATGTCCTAGAGAAGAAGATCTAATCGTTGTGTTTGCTGCATGTAGGCCTCTACCAGAGTATCTTATCATTGCCCCCTTTTGGCTAGCAGAATATATTCTAGATGTCAACTTATATGGAATGTCAAATATCACGATATACAACTTTATGTTGCATTTTGAATTATTTGATTTTTCCTTGGGATTTGTGAGATGTAAGCATTTTGACTCCTCTGAAAGCGATTCTTGATATGATGCTCAAATCTTCTTAAAGCTAGCCAGCATGATCAATCCCATATCATTGCTCACCCGCAAAAAGAAAATCCCATATCATTAATAAAGGACACGGAAAGTTGAGTTGCGTATCTGATTTACAACATTATCACTATAATGACCAAACAGAGGGAACACACTACTGTTTACACAGCACAACATTGAGCGATAATTTCGTCTTTAGATACTTTGAACGTATTTTAATCTAACAAACCAAGCTACTCTGTTGACAGTATAAAATGTAGTAACCCTTCTATTAAGTAAATATGCATTATGCTCACTTATGTTGTTTTCCACCGCCGCCGGATGTGTTGCCATGCGGCACAGCATGGCTCTCGGCAAGTAGTGTATTTGCCGAGTGTTGCCTTTTTGCCGAGGTCTACTCTCGGCAATATCCTATGTTTGCCGAGATGCGCCTGTTGCCGACAGGCCCTCTCGGCGTCTCTTAGTTTGCCGAGAGCCTGTGGTTTAGCTCTCGGCGAAGAATCTGGAACCCGGCGTATAGGAAAATTCCAGTAGTGAATATGCCTATGAAATTCAGGTTAAAAGCAAAAGCATTAGCATCGTGAGGGCAGCAGACACCATGTAGTATTTATATCCACCAAGGAAAGAGTGTTGTCTCAAGTCACCAGATTGACCCGAAAAAATGGATCGCCCACGCGTTGCCCACCACGTGGGCGACACAGCCGCCGCCACCGTGGCCCCACTCTCGGCCCCCCTCCGCCTCTTCTCTCCCACGTCCTCGCCGGCCGGAACCACATGGGCAAAGTCCAAGCGGTGGTTGGTGGTGGCGGGTCCTCGCGCTGTCGGGTCGACTCCTGGGCTCCGGCTGTGCTCTTCGACAGGCTGGCTTAGCACCGAAGGTGCAGAACATGGAGGTAGATCAATGTGGCTCTGGCGGTGTGGATCGACACCAGGCTGATCGGCGCGGCTTCGACGGTGCATATCGATGCAAGGCAGATCAACGTGTCCTTCGACATGGGTCAGCCTTCAAGCGTGCCGACGGTAGGGATCTTTGCACTCCTGCTAGCCCTATCCAGACGATGGTTCTCCCATCCCCCCTATGGTGCTCGTTTTGGTGGTGCCAACTGCCACAGGCGCCATGGTTGTAGGCTCCGGTGATCCGGTTTGGGTCAGCGTGTGTCTGATGGATCTGTCCTCGCTTTGGCCGTAGTCGAGATCTCTGAAGGTGGCGATCCGGTGCACACAATGCTAGATGAAGGTTCGTCGAGCAGATCTGGGTGAAAACCCTGCTCTCGGCTAGTTGCCAAGGCCGGTGATGGCGGCATTCTTCTGCCTCTACAGCATGCGCATGTGGTGACCACTGAGGGTGCCCTGGACCGGTGTGTGCCCTAGGCCCGACAATGAGGGTTGGTTGGGGCCTCCGGCTTTAGATGTTGGGCTTTGGTGTGAGATCTGCGTATGCAGCTCAGACAATCTGCACCCTTTCATCAAGCTGATAGGAGCAGCGACATATGTTGTTCAGATAGTGCCTTCAGACTTATTGATGTATTACCTTGCAAGGTCTTGGTGAATAATTAATAAAATGACTGCATACATTGTCCTGATGCAGAGGCCGGGGGTCATCCTCCTTTTTGAAGAAAAAAATGTGGACAAGCTCGAAGCTATTTCCAGTTCTATCATAGATGAACAGATGCTCCAGAACATAATTTTTTAGAAGCCATACATGGATCACATGATTTTTAAGTGAATTTCAGGCGATACTCGTGTTTTATCGCAACTTTAACTGTAAAGATCTATCATAAAACTAAGCTTCTAAGAGGCGTGTGTGAAGTTCTTACTAGGTTTTGGTTGTATGCCTCCTCACAAAAGCAAGAGTTTTCACCTTTTCAGCTCACAAAAGCCGGCGGTTTTGGTTGCTAGCTAACTTTCCCGGTGAAGTAACCATCAAGCTTCGTGCACTTTTTGTTTCTTTTTTTTTTGCAGGGAAAGCTTCGTGCACTCGTGTCTCGCTAATTGTCTAGCTTGTGTCAGCCAGCGGCCGCCACGTACGTGATCGTTTCGACGGAAAGTTTTCGTAGAGCCGACATACAAGTCGGGCCTGTGGCCAACACTCTCTTGCATGTGGCTCTGATGGTTCTCTTTAGCCACTTTACATGGCAGTGTCCTCAATTTTGAACTTGTACTATTGTATTAGTATGAGACAGAAACCAAAAGTAAAAACACCTTTTTGGTCTTCTTTATTCGTGCAGTACATATAATCCCGCCGTTCCGTAATATAAGACTTTGTAGAGATTCCGATGCGGACTACATACAAAGCAAAATGAGTGAATCTACACTCTAAAATTTGTTTATATACATCCGTATGTAGTCCATATTGAAATCTCTATAAGATCTTATATTTAGAAACGAAGGGAGTATCAATTATATTAAATCATTATATTTGATTGCAGGCTCTTTTTGATGCCACTTAACCTTCACATTGATAATCTTTTTACTACAAATGCTTAGTCTACAGGCTTACATCAGGCAGCGACAGGAGCCTTTTGTGGGGTTGCAACAACCAACAAGGTATAGTGCATTGCACAGGAAAGCCTAGATAACAAGATATGCTGCACTGCATTACACAGGCTTACTGCATCTATTTATGCATGCACGTCCTAGATATCAAGATCTAATCCTGTTTGGTGCATGCATTTAGGCCTCTACCAGAGTATCTTATCATTATCACCTTTTGGGCTAGCAGAAATATATTCTAAATGTCAACTTATTTGGAATGTCAAATATCATGATATACAAGTTTATGTTGCATCTTGAATTATATGTTTTTTCCATTGGGACTTGTGAGATGGGAGCATTTTGACTCCTCTGAAAGCGACTCATGATATGATGCTCAAATCTGCTTAAAGCTAGCTAGCATGCACAATTCCATATGTTTGCTAAAAGGATACAACAAGTTGATACAAACTACTACATTCAGCATTTTTTCTGTTGATCTCATAAGCGTTTCACACAACTAGATGACCCATTGCGCCTATGGCGCAAAGGTTGAGTGCGAACCAAGCTTTCGAACCATGCAAGTTGAAATATTTAGAAACCGATCATAGAATCTTTGAAGCATAAGGAAATAGATATTTATGTATGATGTTCATACATAGCACTATATATTACAACGATGTGTTCATTGGCCAAAAGAAAAGGATGAGATCAATTCATGGTAAGCAAAGCTACATAGGCAAAGATGCATCATAGAAATAGCTTTGGTCACTCAACTTATGGTAACTAAGATATGCAGTATTTAGATCAGGTAGAGTCATCGTTGTCTGTACCATCGGCGTCGAAAATGACCTCTTCATGGTGGGTGTGTTTGGTGGGTTGTCATTGGCAAAAGTAGAAATGCCTTCCATATCATCATCCACCAGCCGATGCTCAGATAGGCTATGATTCCTTCTTTTTCTTTCAGCTTGTGTTTCAGAGATTTATTTTGTTGAACCAATTGCAACTTATCATAGTTGAAGTCTTGCATCACTTTGTTGTAAGAGGCTTCCATGTATTTAAGAGCATCGTTTACCATCCAGTTTCCTGTAGACATAGATGGATATTAATCTTTTTTTTGCAAGTCCATTATTCAACTGGTACTCAGATGGATAGAACTGAACACTTTCCTCGAGACCAATGGTCCTTGCCTTGTCTGTTGAGTAAACTACGCTTGAAGGAAAGCTATTGCATCATAGCATCCAGAAGCACTTCTGTTGAGTTTAGAGTAGGGTTTAGTTAAAAATTGTTCAAAATGTAATGAATTTCGTCCGGTTTATATGAAAAATGTCTGAATTGTAATGAATGTGCTTCGGTTTATATGAAAATCCAATTTCATCCGGTCTGTTGAAATGTGGTTTCAATTGTAAGCGGGCAGCGTTGAATGGCCAGCTTCCGCATCCGTGTCCGCATTGGAGATACCCTAACACACCTTTGGTCCAGCAATTTGTGTGCTCTAGCTATATTACATCATTATAAAGCTCTTGTTGTCACTTAAAATTTACATTCATTAATCTTCTTAGGGTTTTTCTACACCCCAGCTCGGTGCACCCATGGAAGAAAACATAGCAAAATATTTCAAAAAATTCTGAAACTTTGTCAGGATAATAATCAACAGATGTTATGGGCGCTTGCAAAGTTTGGTGGTCAAATAACATTCGAGGAGCTTTGTAAAAAAAAGACAAAATCACAAAAAATTAGTCAAAATGTAAGTGCACTGTTTGAGCAGATTTTGTAATTTTGTCTTTTTTGTACAGAGTTCCTCGAATGTTATTTGACCACCAAACTTTGCAAGCGTCCGTAACATTTGTTAATGATCATTCCCACAAAGTTTCAGAATTTTTAGAAATGTTTTGCTATGTTTTCTTTCGTGGGTGCACCGAAGGTGGGTGAAGCCACTACTTTCCCATCTTGTTAGTGCAAATGCTTAATCCACAGGCATACAGCTGCTAGCAATAGGAGTCACTGTGGAGTAATTCTTTTTGGTCTAGGACCTGTAGAAGTCCATCCACAACATCACAGACCCATGTTCTAACTTTTCTTTTTGGTTGCATTAAACTACCAGAACAGATGAGAAATGAGAGCATTCCTGCGAAACTTGGACGCAGAGTCTACCGCAATGGACAACCCGTGGCTTTTAAAGAAGAATTCAAAAACAAAATGTTCCAGGCTTGATATAGACCTCTGCAGCTTCAGCGTTCCAGTCTGCTGCTCCGCTTCATAGGAAGGCTGCAGCTTCAGCTAGCTCCAGCGTTTCTGTTGATCTTCTCACCTGCGTTTCACCCAACTCCTACCACTTTTGCTTCCTGAGTGTGAGTGATACATGAGACTGCCAACAATGGCACACAGTGAGGATATAATAAGCATACAACATCTGAGCAAAGGCATAACAAGTTAAGTACAATAATTAACGTCGGCTTGGTCAACGACTATCATGACATGATCATACAGAAACACTTCGACAGCTTTAGGGACACTACCACTGAAAACGGCTAAACAGACAGAGCTGGACAGCTTCGAAACACTTCGACAGCGGTCGAGCAACCACCAAACACTACCCAACAAAGTCTATCTACATTCACACAACAATAACGAAGAGGGACCAAGCAACGATCACTTAAATCATGCAGCAACCGAGGTTGCAGACGCTGTGGCTTGTGAAGTAGCACATCGAGGTTAGGGCGGCGACTATTCCTCGGTGGTTCTCCGGCCACGACCCCTCGACAACCTTCAAGCTGATTATAGCTCAGCAACTCCATATTCGGCAACTCCATGTTCCCTTTTTCAGCAGTAGAATTAGCTAGGTTTTATTTCTGCCGGCTGTAGCTCAGGTGGATGTTTCAAGGGATCAGCTCCCTGCGATGTGTTGGTTGTACTTCGTGCATCCACACACCCAAAGCACGGCCGTATGGATAATCCACTATATATCCACATCAGAGTAGTGCAATGATTACTGTGTACATGTAACATCAAATTTCTTTAAAGCATTATCAATCCTTATACTGGTTAGTGGTGACAACAGACAAATTGTACATTTGTTTATACTAACTCAATTATGTGAAGAAGTGAACTTTACAATCTACAAGAATAAGTGAGCCTAGTCTACAAATATGTTCACCAAACAGCAATACTTTTCTATCAATGCATCAAGACAAAGTTTTTGAGTTTTCTCGGAGGGAAAAACACCAACACCAAACTAATAGCCCAGATTCTACTGTAAAGAAACAGTGCATATAATTTGAATGCAAAGCCTACCAGATACAAAATGCTAGAGAAAAATCTTTGCATCCAAATGCGAAAATAAAATAGCGATGTGGCATCAGATTATAAGCTAACCTGCGCACTGAGGTTCCTTTGAAGATTCACCACCAACCAATTTGTCCTGAATGTTTGGGTGAGATTCCTCAGAAGCAGCATGTTTTGCAATTGAACTGTCATGAACATCCACGTGGGAACGGTCTATTGGATCTGGATTTAGCCCAATATGCCACTCTTTACGAACTTTCCTACATGGCACTTCTAGTTTTTCCATCATCAAATAACCTGATATCGTACATAACAAACAAATAAAGATCCGCGTGTTGACAGAAAAGAATAAAAAATGCCATGTGTTGAGTTCCTTACCTGAAGAAATTCACTACACAATGTAAGTAGCCAAAACAATTCCTGTGTGCCATCCTTGTTAATGTCATAAAGATAGGGACTTGAATGAACATTCGACTGTGAAACGCTAGGCCATCCTGGAATTCTTCTCCTCCTCTCCTTACTTAATTGGTTTGATAAAACAAATCTGAATGTCTCAGTTGGTTTGAGTGTGTGTGGATGTTAACCAGTCCCGTGAAAAAGAAGTGGTTCATTCGCCTGGCGGTTTCTTCTTCATGCCAATCAATGCTTCTTTTTAGTGGGACATGCGTAATAGAAAAATAAAGAATAACACATATTAGTTGCACCCTTCCTATGCGTACGGCGTAAATTTCCCAGCACCCTCTAACTCTAATAGGGTTATTATACATAGTGAACTGCCACATTCACATATTTTTCACTGCTAGTCTGCTACTAATACAGAACCATACTAATTTTAGAAACTGTACTGCATATTGGGGAATCAGCAGGCCAGAAGTTAGATTTGATGATGATGATGTTTCGTAAAGCCAGAAAGCCGGATGTCATTGTCAATGACAAGGACACTATGCACAACTAACCAGGCTTAGTGGGATTATTTCTTCTCTTTTATAATCTTCCATACCATCACAAAAACCCATGGTATCCTCCATTTTGTACATCTTCGCAACCACACCGAGCTAATTTTCTCCATGCATGGAAGATGAACATGAACATCAGCAGTGCTTTGACTTATGATGAAAGAGACAGCGTAGCATGAGCGGCAGGAGCCACTCAGGCTAGCCAAGAAGACTGCCCATGAAACCACACCCCAAGGCCAATTAAGCCTTGAGGGAGGAACAAGACACAGGCAAGTCATTCTTGGCTATCAGAGATAAGGCCCTTGCAGCCATGTAAGGCTTGCTCTCTGCTAATGCATTACCACTAGTGAAGTTCGGTCTCTTCGGTTCTTGGTTTGCAGTGTTTTTCCCTCCAGCATCTATTTATATACGGGCGTCCTAGAAAACAAGATCTAATCGTGTTAGTTTGGTGCAGGTGCCTCCCTACCAGAGTGTCTTATCATCACCGCCTTTTGGGCCAGCAGAATATATTCTACAGTAGATGTCAACTTATATGGAATGTCAAATATCATGATATACAACTTTATGTTGCATTTTGAATTATATGATTTTTCCTTGAGATTTGTGAGACGAGAGCATCTTGACCCCTCTGAAAGCCATTCCTGATATGATGCTCAAATCTGCTTAAAGGCTAGCTAGCATGATCAATCCCACATCTTTGCCAAAAGGACACTTAAAGTTGAATTGCTTATCTGATTTTACCATATTATCACTACAGTGATCAAACAGCATGGAGCAGCAACTTCGTCTTTAGATAAGCAAAAAAGGATGGAAACATGGAATGACCAGGTACATATGATACAGGAGCATGGTTTTAAATAACCCGCTATTGTTTCGCTATAGCACGCTATAGCATTTAGAAGGGGTCCTGCGCTAAGGTACTCTGGTCCAAACACATGAACACACATTTTAAGTAGCGCGCTATAGCGTTTAAAAGATATCCGTCGCTAAGAGTCTTAGCGCGTTATTTAAAACTACGCACAGGAGCCGTCACACAAGTTTTACCATGAGTGCAATACTAAAGACATAGGAGGCTAAATAATTTCTCAAGCATATACCTGTTGATATCAGCAGTCAGTGGACTTGTGTAAATGCTGGAACTAACTTTGGTTTGCCATTCAGCTCCACATGTTTTTGAACACTTGGAAGTTGGTACTCAATAATGCATCGTCATTGCTACAGAAGGTGTACAGATGTTACGTTGTTAAGTGTATACATCAAGCAGTACAGATTGTAAAACAGGGTCTAGTTTATATATTGTACTTGTACACGTATACGAATACGTATGTAATTGTAATCTGATCATCTATATAATGAGACGTGAGGTGGATGTCAACCCCCACGCAAAACCCTAAACCCTCATGTTTTAACTTGGTATCAGACGCCACCCGGGCCGCCACGAGACCCTCCGCGCCGCCGCCGCGAGCAGCCTTCTTCCGCACCGCCGGCCCAATTGGGCATGTTCTTCTTGGGTTGGGCCAAAAATTGGAAGCAGGCCAGCCGCGGCCCAATCTCAAGCCCTTCTATTTCAAAATAAGTGAACACATTCAAAAAATATACTGTATTTCAAAATACATTTACATTGATCATTATAGAGAACACATCAACTTTGCAATACCAAATAAATAAAATTTGAGAACATATGTGATGGATGGATCTAATGATGAAAGATATATGTGATGGATGGATCTAATATGCAAGAATAAGTATATAATGGTGAAAGTTTCGCAGAAAAGAAGTTTCCTAACAAGGAATAATATAGTGGAATCGGTCTTATCATTAAAAAGAAAGAAAAATATAAAAAAAATCAAATATTGACAAACATACACACAATTTCCACAGAAGGGTTTCGCAAAAAGAAATTTGCACGCATTTTACACAGAAATTGTGATTTTTATAATACAAAGGATAACCATATAATAGAGGAACGATATTGGAATTACAGTTAAATAAAGTAAATGAAATGAAATTAAAATTTAAATGAAAACAAAATGATGAAGTTTTATAGGGAAGAATAAAACCCTTTAAGAAGAAAGAAAATAAAAATCAGAAACAAAAAATAAAATAACGACGTTTTCTGGGGAAGAATAAAACCCTTTAAGAAGAAAGAAAATAAAAATCAGAAACAAAAAATAAAATAACGACGTTTTCTGGGGAAGAATGAAACCCTTCAAGAAAAATTAAAATAAAAAACTACAAATAAGACAAAATAATGAAGTTTTCTATGGAATAGTGAAACCCTTTAAAAAATATAAAAAATAAACTAAAACAAAATAATCAAGTTTTCTATGTAAGAATGAAACCCTTTAAGAAGAAAGAAAATACAAAAACTAGAATAAAAACAAAATAATGAAATTTTTTAGGGGAAAATGAAACCCTTTAAGAAGAAAGAAAATTTAAAAATAAATTGCACACAAGTACGCCCTGAAATTACACTTTTGTAATATGCAAAAAATAATCATATATAGTGCAATTTTTGCTCTCTACTATAATCTACACACATGGTCTATCATATTTGCGTGTATACTTACTTACACACACAAAAATAAAAATATTTTTTTTCTAAGAAGAAATCAAGTATAGTGGCATTTGTACCACCTTTAAGAAGAAAGAAAGTAAAAATAAATTGTAATTTTTTAGTTATGTAAGAATAAAAATATATAGTGAATTCTACATAAAAACAAAGTTTTTAGACAAGGAACGAATTAGTGGCATTGGTATCGTTCTTAAAAACAGGAAATGAATTAAAAACTAAACATAATAAAACAAACAAAATTTTCTAAGAGAGAGTAAATTAATGACATTGGTATTACTCTTAACAATAAAGAAAAAAATTGCACACAACATTGGAATGAAATTGCACCTTTTATAATATGCAGTGAATACACATACAACAATGCAAATTTAGCAGTCTAGTATAATTTACACAAATATTGTATAGTACTTTCATGCATTCATACACATAATAATAGAAAAATGTATTTAATTAGCCAAACAATTAGCATTGTTATTACCCTTAAGAATAAAGAAAATAAAAAACAAAATATTTCACACAGTTAGCACAAAGTGCAATTTTTATAATATGTAGAATAAATATATAAGAGTGAAGTTTCCGTACTCTAATGTAATTTGTACATGCATACATTTACACACACTCAACATCCAGAAATACACGTAAAGAAAAAAAACTCAACTGAAAAATAGGAAAATAAAAGCGTACATGTGCAAAAAAATAAAAGCAAACCCATGGGAAAAAGCATGCACACACCAAAATCCAGCCCAAGAACGAAATTGACTGACCCAAAATAGGAGTAAGTCGAATCCAAACAGTCCAGCCCAGTATGATAGAAAAAAGAAAAGCTACAAAAATCTAAAAGCACACTCCAACGGTCAGAAAATCGACTGACCACAAAACTAAAATTCAGCTGACTGAAATCTAGCTAAAGTGTACAAAGAACATAAGCATGCATGCATGGGATCTCCCGTGCATGGGAGTCTCTTTTCTGGCAAAGCAATAGCCAAAACAAACATTTGAGAACAGATTGAAATCATGGAAAGGAAAACAACCATCTAAAACTGGCATTATTGTAACTATGTGGCTTAAATAGGCCAAATGTTGAAGAAATAAAGTAAAATATTGGCTTTTGAAAATACAAGATATGACGCTGTATACAAAAAACGGGCGTGCAAGGAAAAGTTGAGTTTGTTAGCACTTGAGTAGAAACAAAGGCAAGCCGACCAGACCCTCGACATCGGACGTGCATTCCAAAAAAATACGACTAAGATATGAACGTTAAGAAGATAGAAAAGAAACTTCAAATAATAACAAACAATTAGAGAGAACCATACATGGAAGGAAACTATCTCTTGGAGAGCTAATCATGACCAATCTAAAATTAAGAGATCGGAGGTCATATATTTCTATAAATAATGCAGCAAATAAGTCATATGAATCCATGAATAAAACATGTATAAATCGTTATGAAATGACAATTTATCATACCGCAACAAACACATCATAAAAATTACATCAGATGAATCACAATCATACACGACTTTGCGTCTTCCTTGATTTGCTTTCCTCAGAGGGACAGACGGGGAACACAGGTTGGCCGCACATGCCAGGGGCGTTGCCGGCGAAGCTGTCGCGCCGAAAGTGTCCGGTGCTCTTGGGGATAGGTCTGGTGAGGTTGTTGTTGGACACATTGAAGCTCTCGAACCTGGCGAGGTCGAAATCAGGAATGGTGCCTTGGAAGTGGTTGTCGTTGGCATTGAACCTTATGAGGCCGTGAAGGTGGCTGAGTCCGGCGGGGATCTCGCCGGAGAAGTCGTTCCTGGAGACGTCGAGCGCGTGGAGCTTCCCGAGGTTGCCGAGGGAGCTCGGCAGGGCGCCGGAGAGCCAATTGCGGCTGACGTAGAGGTGGGTGAGTTCCGAGCAGGCCGAGACGCCCGCCGGGAGGCCGCCGCGCAGCGTGTTGTTCTGCAGGCTCACCACGCGGAGCGCCGGCGCGGCGCAGAGCAGCTCCGCGTCGATGGTGCCGTCGAGGCCGAGGGACTGGAGATCGATAACCTTGATCAGGCCGGCGTCACTCGTGTTAGACTGTATATATATACGTAGACTTGTTTATACATAGACTTGTATATACACCTTGTATATTGTACCTTTTACGATGTCTTCCGCTGCCGCCGCCGCTATCGCCGCCGCCGTCGCCGCGCCGACCTCTGTCGCCGCTCCCACCGCCGCGGTGCCGGCCCTTGCTCATGTGTCACTGTTCCTTGCCTCGCGGCCTCTTGCAATGGCCTACCGTGCGCCTGTGTCGCCCGCATCCCCGATCGGATCGGGTGTCCCAGGCGATCGTGCTGCCTCGTCGAGGGCTGCGGTGCCCTCTGGCGCTGATCCTTCTGTGGGCGGCGTCTCTGCGCCGGTCCATGGTGGGCCGCCGCCATCGTCGTCCTAGCTGGCGCCGCACTACGGTGCACCGCCCCCACAGCAACCCTACGGTGCCCCGCCGCCACCCTACGGCGCCCCGCCGCCTCACCTCTACGGTGCGCCTCCGTCGCACCACTACGGTGCGCCGCCGCCGTCACCCCACTCGGCGCCCCCGACGAACCCCTACCCGGCGTCGCCCCAACCCTACCCGGCGCCCCCGCTCCAACCCTGCCCGGCGCCACCAGGGGCTGTGGCTGCCTCGCAATATGGGGCTCCGGTCGCGGCATCCTACGGCGCCTTGGTGGCTGGTTCCCCTGGATCCTAACCACCCTACTCAGTGCCTGCTGCGCATCCCGGGGCGGCCTCGTCGTGAAGGAAATATGCCCTAGAGGCAGTAATAAAGTTATTATTTATTCCCTTATATCATGATAAATGTTTATTATTCATGCTAGAATTGTATTAACCGGAAACATAATACTTGTGTGAATACATAGACAAACAGAGTGTCACTAGTATGCCTCTACTTGACTAGCTCATTGATCAAAGATGGTTATGTTTCCTAGCCATAGACATGAGTTGTCATTTGATTAACGGGATCACATCATTAGGAGAATGATGTGATTGACATGACCGATTCCGTTAGCTTAGCACTCGATCGTTTAGTATGTTGCTATTGCTTTCTTCATGACTTATACATGTTCCTATGACTATGAGATTATGCAACTCCCGTTTACCGGAGGAACACTTTGTGTGCTATCAAACGTCACAACGTAACTGGGTGATTATAAAGGTGCTCTACAGGTGTCTCCAAAGGTACTTGTTGGGTTGGCGTATTTTGAGATCAGGATTTGTCACTCCAATTGTCGGAGAGGTATCTCTGGGCCCTCTCGGTAATACACATCACTTAAGCCTTGCAAGCATTGCAACTAATGAGTTAGTTGCGGAATGATGTATTACAGAACGAGTAAAGAGACTTGCCGGTAACGAGATTGAACTAGGTATTGAGATACCGATGATCGGATCTCGGGCAAGTAACATACCGATGACAAAGCGAACAACGTATGTTGTTATGCGGTTTGACCGATAAAGATCTTCGTAGAATATGTAGGAGCCAATATGGGCATCCAGGTCCCGCTATTGGTTATTGACAAGAGAGGTGTCTCGATCATGTCTACATAGTTCTCAAACCCGTAGGGTCCGCACGCTTAACGTTCGTTGATGATATAGTACTATGAGTTATGTATGTTGGTGACCGAATGTTGTTCGGAGTTTTGGATGAGATCACGGATATGACGAGGAACTCCGGAATGGTCCGGAAGTAAAGATTGATATGTGGATAGTAGTGTTTGATCTACGGAAAGGTTCCGGAATCCATCGGAAGGGGTTCCGGATGTTTCCTGAAATGTTTGGGCACGAGAACACTTTATCTGGGCCAAAGGGGAAAGCCCACGAGGTTTTTGAAAAGCGCAAAAGGAAGTTTGCCGGAGTCCAGGGGCCAGACCCAGACGCCGGGAACCCTGGCGTCTGGCCCTGGAGTTCGAGAAGGACTCTTGCCTTTTGGGTGAAACCGACTTTGTGGAGGCTTTTACTCCAAGTTTTGACCCCAAGGCTCAACATATAAATAGAGGGGTAGGGCTAGCACCCAAGACACATCAAGAAACACCAAGCCGTGTGCCGGCAACCCCGTCCCCTCTAGTTTATCCTCCGTCATAGTTTCCGTAGTGCTTAGGCGAAGCCCTGCGGAGATTGTTCTTTATCAACACCGTCACCACGCCATCGTGCTGCCGGAACTCATCTACTACTTCGCCTCTCTTGCTGGATCGAGAAGGCAGGGACGTCATCGAGCTGAACGTGTGCAGAACTCGGAGGTGCCGTGCGTTTGTACTTGGATCGGTCGGATCGTGAAGACGTACGACTACATCAACCGCGTTGATAAACGCTTTCGCTTAAGGATCTTCAAGGGTATGAAGATATACTCCCCCTCTCGTTGCTATGCATCACCATGATCTTGCGTGTGAGTAGGAATTTTTTTGAAATTACTACATTCCCCAACACGTCGATGGGTCTTTATGCACCGCCACACGCTCACGCTGATCCGTGCGCGGTGCCGTCGCCATTTTACTTCTCGCATCTGCTTCCAGTCAAGCTCGCGCCGGACAACTACTTGTCCTGGCGTGCCCAGGTGCTGCCTCTTCTGCGGAGCCGCTATCTGGAGTGCTACATTGACGGATCCATCCCGTGTCCGCCCCCTCAGCACCCGGCATATCACACATGGGTGGCCCAGGATCAGGCCATCCTCTCCGCCATCCAGTCCTCGCTCACCCCGAGCGTCTCGTCGCTGGTCATCTTCGCCGCTACGTCTCGGGAGGCGTGGGCGGCGCTTCACACCAGTTTCGCCTCTCAGTCTCAGGCGCGTGCCCACTCTATACGCACCGAGCTGGGTGAGACTAAGCTTGGTGACCTCAGCATCACGGACTACTTCAACAAGATGCGGGGTCTCGCCGACACGTTGGCCTCAATTGGCCAGTCACTGCAGGATGAGGAGTTCACCACTTTCGTGCTTAACGGGCTTGATGATGATTATGACAACCTTGTTGAGAATGTCCATGGACGTGATGATCCGCTCCCACCTCATGAGCTCTATGCACGACTCCTTGGTCGTGAACAGCGCATTAAGGCGCGCCGCGCCTCTCCCGGTTTCGCCTCCGCCAATGCCGCGACTCGTGGCAAACCCCAGCGGGCATCATCTTCAGGTGGCAGACCGGCGCCGTCTACACAACCGGCCCCGCGGGGCAATGCTCCGACCATCACGGGCGGTAACCGGCCGGTGGCGTGCTGTTCTTCTTGCGGTGCTCCGCAGGCCTGCCAGCTGTGTGGCATTGAGCGCCACCTTGCCTCTCGCTGTCATCGTCGCTACAAGCAAGACTTTCTGGGCCTCGGCAACAATGGCAAAGGGAATGACAAGCAGGCCGCCACCGCGGTGACGAGTCACGATCATGGCCGCACTCCGTCTTACTCTATTGACCCTACATGGTACATGGACACGGGAGCTACGAACCACCTCACCAACGACATGGGCAAGCTCTCCACTCAGGAGCCATATCGTGGCCATGATCAGGTGCACACAGCCAATGGAGCAGGTATGCGCATCTCTCATGTTGGTCAGGCATCACTTCTTGCACACAATTCCCGAAAACTGCATCTTTCTAATGTTCTTCGTATTCCCACTGCTTCGCGTAGTTTGTTGTCTGTTCCACAACTTACTCGTGATAATAATGTCCTTACTGAGTTTCACCCTTTTCGTTTCTTTATCAAGGATCGGGACACGAGGGTCGTTCTGCTTAGCGGTCGTCTTCGCGGTGGCTTGTACGCACTTGACACGCCAACCGCACCTCCTATGCAGTTTTCTCCTCAGGCGTTCAGCGGTGTTCGTGTGTCATCTACACATTGGCATGCGCGCCTTGGTCATCCTGCTGCTCCTATAGTTCGTCATGTGTTGCATCGCCATGAACTACCAGTTGTGTCCAATAAAACTGCTGAAACAATTTGTGATGCCTGTCAGCAGGGCAAGAGTCACCAACTTCCGTTTTCAGAGTCTAGTCGTGTTGTGAAACATCCTCTTGAGCTTGTGTTTTCTGATGTATGGGGCCATGCTCAAACATCCGTTAGTGGCCATAAGTATTATGTCAGTTTCATTGATGCTTATAGTCGGTTTACTTGGCTTTATCTTATTAAGCGAAAATCTGATGTGTTCGATGTCTTTATTCAGTTTCAAGCACATGTTGAGTGTCTCCTTATGCAGAAACTTATTCATGTTCAATCCGACTGGGGGGGTGAATATCACAACCTCAATACCTTTTTTAACAAGCTTGGGATTTCGCATCGTGTATCTTGTCCTCATACACATCAGCAGAATGGAACCGCTGAACGTAAGCATCGTCATCTTATAGAAACTGGCCTTACCTTGCTAGCTCATGCCTCCGTGCCATTTCGGTTTTGGAGTGATGCTTTCTCCACCGCGTGTTTCTTGATAAACAGGCTACCCTCACGACTTCTGCATATGAAAACTCCTCTTGAACTCTTGCTCAATGAAATCCCAGATTACACTTTTCTAAAAGTGTTTGGGTGTGCATGTTGGCCTCATTTGCATCCATACAACAAACGTAAGTTAGAGTTACGGTCTAAAAAATGTGTTTTTCTTGGGTATAGTTCCCTTCACAAAGGGTACAAATGCCTACACGTTCCCACCAATCGCGTCTACATCTCTCATGATGTTGTTTTTGATGAGAATGTGTTTCCTTTTCATGCACTTCCGACTAACTCTGCAACTCCTATGCCACCTGTTCACTCGACCGTACCTTTGCCTGACCAATTTGTGGATGTTGCAAATGCTCCTGTGTTGCTCCCTAATCATGCTGCAGGTATTGGACGTGGTGCTCAGCTCGAGCTACTTGATGAACAGGTGCCGGATGCTACTCCGTCTCGAGACGTGCCTCTGGAGCGCGACGAGGATCCACTGCATGGGGCATGCATAATGGGCGCCACGGCCCCGCGGGTGCCGCCCTCGCCCGGGTCTGTGGCAACCGCCCCGCGGGCGACGCCCTCACCCGCCTAGGTGGAATCCGCCCCGCGGGGGACGCCCTCACCCGCCTCGGTGGAATCCTCCCCGCGGGGGACGCCCTCACCCGCCCCGCGGGCGTCGCTCCTCCCGGCCTAGTGGTTGGGCCCTCGGCTACCTCGCCCGGCCCGGCAGCCACCTCGCCCGCGCCAGATGGGCCGGCTTGGTCTGCCTCGACGCCACCGGTCTCCCCGCGAGCTGGTTCGCCGGCTTCCTCGTCTCTGGTGCCGTCGCCTGAGCTGAGCTCGGTCTCGCCAGCACAGCCGGCTGCTGCTGTTCTCCGACCTCGCACCCGCAGCCAGAACGGGGTTTTTCAGCCAAAGCAGCGCACTGATGGGACTGTCGCATGGCTCGCTGCCTGCATGGCACACATTACCGCTGATCCCACTGCCGAGCCTCGTCATTTTCAGGTTGCACTGGCTATTCCTCATTGGCGTGCAGCAATGGAACAGGAGTTTCAGGCTCTGCTTCAGAATAACACTTGGCGCCTTGTTCCCCCACAGTCTGGTGTTAACATTATTGATTCCAAGTGGGTTTTTAAAGTCAAGCGACATGCTGATAGTTCTATTGAGCGCTACAAGGCGCGGCTCGTTGCCAAGGGTTTCAAACAGAGGTATGGTCTTGATTATGAAGACACGTTCAGTCCAGTTATCAAGCCCACTACCATTCGCTTGAAGTTGTCTTTGGCTGTTACTCGAGGATGGTTCCTTCGTCAGCTTGATGTGCAGAATGCTTTCTTGCATGGAGTCTTGGAGGAGGAGGTTTATATGCGTCAGCCGCCAGGGTTTGTGGATCCGGACCGTCCTCACCATCTCCGTCGTCTGGTTAAGGCGCTCTATGGGCTCAAGCAGGCTCCCCGTGCATGGCATGCACGCCTCGGCTCTGTTCTCCTTGGGTTTAATCCCTCCACTGCTGACACGTCCCTGTTTCTTCTTCAGCGTCCTGAGGTTACGATGTATTTGCTGGTTTATGTTGATGATATCATCCTCATCAGTTCCTCAGATGCTGTTGCAGATCGTCTTGTGGCTGCCTTGAGTGGTGATTTTGCTGTCAAGGATCTAGGTGCTCTGCACTTCTTTCTTGGTCTGGAGGTTTCACGCTCTTCTGTTGGGCTCACTCTTACTCAGAAGAAGTACTCTCTGGACTTGTTGCGTCGTGCTGGAATGCTGAAGTGTAAACCTGCCAGCACCCCGATGTCGGCCACTGATCGGTTGTCTGCTCTTGATGGAGATCCTCTCTCATCTGATGATGCTACCGAGTACCGCAGTCTTGTTGGTGGTCTCCAGTATCTTACTATCACCAGACCAGATGTTTCTTATGCAGTCAACCGTGTCTGTCAATTTCTCCATGCACCCAGGACATCTCATTGGTCAGCCGTGAAGCGGATTCTTCGTTATGTCTGCTTCACTTCTTCTCATGGCTTGCTTCTGCAGCCTGCGCCATCTTGTGAGATCTCAGATTTTTCTGATGCAGACTGGGCTGGTAGTCCTGATGACCGGCGATCCACAGAGGGGTATGCAGTGTTTCTTGGCTCTAACCTGATTGTCTGGAATGCTCGCAAGCAGGCTACAGTGTCTCGCAGCAGTACGGAAGCTGAGTACAAAGCAGTGACTGATGTGACGGCTGAGATCATTTGGGTTCAGTCCTTGTTGAGAGAGTTGAGAGTCTCTTCAGCTCATCCTCCGGTACTTTGGTGTGATAACATTTGTCCTACATATTTGTCATCTAATCCGGTGTTTCATGCTCGGACGAAACACATTGAGGTTGACTATCACTTCGTTCGAGAACGTGTTGCACATAAGCTACTTAGCATCAAGTTCATCTCATCAAAGGATCAACTTGCCGATATCTTCACGAAGCCTCTTCCACAACCACAGTTTGTAGGCTACAGGCGCAATCTTAACTTAGTTTGTACTTCAGGCCACAGTTAAGATTAAGAGAGGGTGTTAGACTGTATATGTATACGTGGACTTCTTTATACATAGACTTGTATATACACCTTGTATATTATACCCTTTGGTACTTATATATAATGAGATAGCCGCACCCCCTATAAGGTGTCGAGCAGTTCTCAAATCATATATTTTACAACTCGCGCCGTTTTCGAAGCACCTGACGGTCTCTCCCCACTTCGAGGCGCTGCCGTCGTGGCCGCCGCTGCCGTCGCACGGGTCGGTCGACGCGTCCCAGCCGAGCATGCACAACTCACTGAACCCCGGTGTGCTGAACTGAGAGCTCTGATTTTACTGACGTGAACTAAGGAGCCCGGGATATGGCTGCATGCATGGCGCTGGATGGCACTCACGAGTCACGGCCTCACGGGTCGTCGCAATTGCATGTGGACAAAGACGGCGAAGATTTCAAAGTCCGGTGTGCGTTTGGCGCGGTGTTCTGGCCATGGCAACAAGGTGGAGGGGCCAGATGCCGGCCGGGAGGAAGGAGGGAGGGGCGTCATCCGCGTCTTCCGGCCGGCCGGGGCGATGGCACGAAATGGTAGATTCCAACACGCCTCACGAGTCGCGCCTCGATCATGGATCCAGTCATCCAGCCACCGGGGAATCTCTTCGTTTGATAAACTGAACAGAGATCTCATCTGACGTAGTACAAATTTCATAATTTGGAAGGCATATTGGTTGCGTCCGTGTTGTTTGATTGATCGGCCGATTCGTCGGTGACTATGTGGAATCAACCAAACGATTACTGGCGGTTGTCGCTCCCTTCTTCGTGCACTACACTTCAACATTTTTTAAGACATACTTCCAATCTATTCATGATCATTAATTACAATATAGAGAACACCGGAGTTAATAAAAATTACAACCATGTCCATGGACCACCTAGCGACAAGTGCAACTTAATAAATTTGTGCAATGATGTTTGTTCACTCTGTGTACGACTTATGAGGCTGGTGCTAGGCGCCAACTGGCTGTAGCCAACTAGAAGACAGCCTCCTCGTCAGCCCTTGGACGTGCTCAAATCACAGCCATCAGATCGTACGCCGGCAGCCCGCCCATGACTCGCTCGTCGCCTCGCTGTGAGCGTCTTCTCGCAGAGGACAACACCGATGTGTCCCCTCGGCTGCCAGAACACCATCGGTCGTCATAGCACCTCCCTCACAACCTACAGCACTGTATCACCACACTGTCTGAGCATCACAAAACAGTTTACAGCATGGGGGCATCCGTAAGCAACATCGGCTCGTAGCACACGCAACATCCATATATAGCAGCACCGCTCTAGCGTCGCAGCACGTTTGCAGCATGGGGTCATCCCTAAGAAACATCGGCTCGGAACATACGCAACATCCATAGTAGCACCGCCGGCATATCGCAAGACGGCTGCAGCACGGCTCGCAGCACCGCCGCCCACAGCACCTTCACAAAACCGCCTGTAGGGGAACGTGTTACACACACACACACACAAAAACGCTAAACAATCACATCCAGAAAAAAAGACTACTTGTGTGCTTTTTTTGTTGTTGGTTTAATAACTAGAAAAAAATGACTACTTGTGTGCTTTTTCTGCTGCTAGTTTAATGACTAGAACAAAACAGTGAAGTGAACCAAACTTAGTAACTAATCCGATGCTAAAATTCCAAAGAACAGCAATGAGATTTGGAAACACTATGCACGATCCATGAGAAGAAGAAATGGAGAATTTGCCTAGTGGAGGGTAGGGGTCATCGCGAGGGACTCTCTGGTAACTCGTTGCCTTTTTCTTCCCTTTCTTTCCAGCTGCCTTCCAACTATCGGCTGGCTCTATAGTTGCAGGTAATCTGTGTGCTGTTCCCTGCGTGTTTATGGATAGCTGCTGAATATCGACACACACAGCTACTTTTTTTCCTCACAGAAAATAAGTTAGTACTACTTATTTTCCCTAATCACATAAACAGTCAAAAGGAAACTAAGTTGGTTTGATAAAACAAATCTGAGTGTGTGTGGATGTTAACAGTCAGCTGGTTTGAGTGTGTGTGGATGTTAACATGTCATTATGCACAGTGAACTGCCACATTCACATATTTTGCACTGCTAGTCTGATACTAATACAGAACCATACTAATTTTAGAAAAAGTGACAAAGAAACCATATTGGGAATCAGCTGGCAAAAAGTTAGATTTTATGATGTTGATGTTTTGTAAAGCCAGAAAGCCACATGTCATTGTTAATGACAAGGACCCTATGCACAACTAACCAGGCTTTGTGGATTATTTCTCCTCTTTTATAATCTTTGCGACCGCACGGAGCTAATTTTCTCCATTCATGGAACATGACACATGAACATCAGTATGCATTGATTTATGAAAGAGACAACCTAGCATGGGCAGCAAGAGCCACTCAGGCTAGCCAAGGAGACTGCCCATGAAACCACACCCCAAGGCCAATTAAGCCTTGAGGGAGGAACAAGACACATGCAAGTCATCCTTGGCTATCAGAGATAAGGCTTCTGTAGCCATCTAAGGCTTGCTCTCTGCTAATGCATCACCACTACTGAACTTCGGTCTCTTCTATTCTTGGTTTGCAGTATTTCTTCCATCCAACATCTATTTATATATGCATGTCCTAGAGAAGAAGATCTAATCGTTGTGTTTGCTGCATGTAGGCCTCTACCAGAGTATCTTATCATTGCCCCCTTTTGGCTAGCAGAATATATTCTAGATGTCAACTTATATGGAATGTCAAATATCACGATATACAACTTTATGTTGCATTTTGAATTATTTGATTTTTCCTTGGGATTTGTGAGATGTAAGCATTTTGACTCCTCTGAAAGCGATTCTTGATATGATGCTCAAATCTTCTTAAAGCTAGCCAGCATGATCAATCCCATATCATTGCTCACCCGCAAAAAGAAAATCCCATATCATTAATAAAGGACACGGAAAGTTGAGTTGCGTATCTGATTTACAACATTATCACTATAATGACCAAACAGAGGGAACACACTACTGTTTACACAGCACAACATTGAGCGATAATTTCGTCTTTAGATACTTTGAACGTATTTTAATCTAACAAACCAAGCTACTCTGTTGACAGTATAAAATGTAGTAACCCTTCTATTAAATAAATATGCATTATGCTCACTTATGTTGTTTTCCACCGCCGCCGGATGTGTTGCCATGCGGCACAGCATGGCTCTCGGCAAGTAGTGTATTTGCCGAGTGTTGCCTTTTTGCCGAGGTCTACTCTCGGCAATATCCTATGTTTGCCGAGATGCGCCTGTTGCCGACAGGCCCTCTCGGCGTCTCTTAGTTTGCCGAGAGCCTGTGGTTTAGCTCTCGGCGAAGAATCTGGAACCCGGCGTATAGGAAAATTCCAGTAGTGAATATGCCTATGAAATTCAGGTTAAAAGCAAAAGCATTAGCATCGTGAGGGCAGCAGACACCATGTAGTATTTATATCCACCAAGGAAAGAGTGTTGTCTCAAGTCACCAGATTGACCCGAAAAAATGGATCGCCCACGCGTTGCCCACCACGTGGGCGACACAGCCGCCGCCACCGTGGCCCCACTCTCGGCCCCCCTCCGCCTCTTCTCTCCCACGTCCTCGCCGGCCGGAACCACATGGGCAAAGTCCAAGCGGTGGTTGGTGGTGGCGGGTCCTCGCGCTGTCGGGTCGACTCCTGGGCTCCGGCTGTGCTCTTCGACAGGCTGGCTTAGCACCGAAGGTGCAGAACATGGAGGTAGATCAATGTGGCTCTGGCGGTGTGGATCGACACCAGGCTGATCGGCGCGGCTTCGACGGTGCATATCGATGCAAGGCAGATCAACGTGTCCTTCGACATGGGTCAGCCTTCAAGCGTGCCGACGGTAGGGATCTTTGCACTCCTGCTAGCCCTATCCAGACGATGGTTCTCCCATCCCCCCTATGGTGCTCGTTTTGGTGGTGCCAACTGCCACAGGCGCCATGGTTGTAGGCTCCGGTGATCCGGTTTGGGTCAGCGTGTGTCTGATGGATCTGTCCTCGCTTTGGCCGTAGTCGAGATCTCTGAAGGTGGCGATCCGGTGCACACAATGCTAGATGAAGGTTCGTCGAGCAGATCTGGGTGAAAACCCTGCTCTCGGCTAGTTGCCAAGGCCGGTGATGGCGGCATTCTTCTGCCTCTACAGCATGCGCATGTGGTGACCACTGAGGGTGCCCTGGACCGGTGTGTGCCCTAGGCCCGACAATGAGGGTTGGTTGGGGCCTCCGGCTTTAGATGTTGGGCTTTGGTGTGAGATCTGCGTATGCAGCTCAGACAATCTGCACCCTTTCATCAAGCTGATAGGAGCAGCGACATATGTTGTTCAGATAGTGCCTTCAGACTTATTGATGTATTACCTTGCAAGGTCTTGGTGAATAATTAATAAAATGACTGCATACATTGTCCTGATGCAGAGGCCGGGGGTCATCCTCCTTTTTGAAGAAAAAAATGTGGACAAGCTCGAAGCTATTTCCAGTTCTATCATAGATGAACAGATGCTCCAGAACATAATTTTTTAGAAGCCATACATGGATCACATGATTTTTAAGTGAATTTCAGGCGATACTCGTGTTTTATCGCAACTTTAACTGTAAAGATCTATCATAAAACTAAGCTTCTAAGAGGCGTGTGTGAAGTTCTTACTAGGTTTTGGTTGTATGCCTCCTCACAAAAGCAAGAGTTTTCACCTTTTCAGCTCACAAAAGCCGGCGGTTTTGGTTGCTAGCTAACTTTCCCGGTGAAGTAACCATCAAGCTTCGTGCACTTTTTGTTTCTTTTTTTTTTGCAGGGAAAGCTTCGTGCACTCGTGTCTCGCTAATTGTCTAGCTTGTGTCAGCCAGCGGCCGCCACGTACGTGATCGTTTCGACGGAAAGTTTTCGTAGAGCCGACATACAAGTCGGGCCTGTGGCCAACACTCTCTTGCATGTGGCTCTGATGGTTCTCTTTAGCCACTTTACATGGCAGTGTCCTCAATTTTGAACTTGTACTATTGTATTAGTATGAGACAGAAACCAAAAGTAAAAACACCTTTTTGGTCTTCTTTATTCGTGCAGTACATATAATCCCGCCGTTCCGTAATATAAGACTTTGTAGAGATTCCGATGCGGACTACATACAAAGCAAAATGAGTGAATCTACACTCTAAAATTTGTTTATATACATCCGTATGTAGTCCATATTGAAATCTCTATAAGATCTTATATTTAGAAACGAAGGGAGTATCAATTATATTAAATCATTATATTTGATTGCAGGCTCTTTTTGATGCCACTTAACCTTCACATTGATAATCTTTTTACTACAAATGCTTAGTCTACAGGCTTACATCAGGCAGCGACAGGAGCCTTTTGTGGGGTTGCAACAACCAACAAGGTATAGTGCATTGCACAGGAAAGCCTAGATAACAAGATATGCTGCACTGCATTACACAGGCTTACTGCATCTATTTATGCATGCACGTCCTAGATATCAAGATCTAATCCTGTTTGGTGCATGCATTTAGGCCTCTACCAGAGTATCTTATCATTATCACCTTTTGGGCTAGCAGAAATATATTCTAAATGTCAACTTATTTGGAATGTCAAATATCATGATATACAAGTTTATGTTGCATCTTGAATTATATGTTTTTTCCATTGGGACTTGTGAGATGGGAGCATTTTGACTCCTCTGAAAGCGACTCATGATATGATGCTCAAATCTGCTTAAAGCTAGCTAGCATGCACAATTCCATATGTTTGCTAAAAGGATACAACAAGTTGATACAAACTACTACATTCAGCATTTTTTCTGTTGATCTCATAAGCGTTTCACACAACTAGATGACCCATTGCGCCTATGGCGCAAAGGTTGAGTGCGAACCAAGCTTTCGAACCATGCAAGTTGAAATATTTAGAAACCGATCATAGAATCTTTGAAGCATAAGGAAATAGATATTTATGTATGATGTTCATACATAGCACTATATATTACAACGATGTGTTCATTGGCCAAAAGAAAAGGATGAGATCAATTCATGGTAAGCAAAGCTACATAGGCAAAGATGCATCATAGAAATAGCTTTGGTCACTCAACTTATGGTAACTAAGATATGCAGTATTTAGATCAGGTAGAGTCATCGTTGTCTGTACCATCGGCGTCGAAAATGACCTCTTCATGGTGGGTGTGTTTGGTGGGTTGTCATTGGCAAAAGTAGAAATGCCTTCCATATCATCATCCACCAGCCGATGCTCAGATAGGCTATGATTCCTTCTTTTTCTTTCAGCTTGTGTTTCAGAGATTTATTTTGTTGAACCAATTGCAACTTATCATAGTTGAAGTCTTGCATCACTTTGTTGTAAGAGGCTTCCATGTATTTAAGAGCATCGTTTACCATCCAGTTTCCTGTAGACATAGATGGATATTAATCTTTTTTTTGCAAGTCCATTATTCAACTGGTACTCAGATGGATAGAACTGAACACTTTCCTCGAGACCAATGGTCCTTGCCTTGTCTGTTGAGTAAACTACGCTTGAAGGAAAGCTATTGCATCATAGCATCCAGAAGCACTTCTGTTGAGTTTAGAGTAGGGTTTAGTTAAAAATTGTTCAAAATGTAATGAATTTCGTCCGGTTTATATGAAAAATGTCTGAATTGTAATGAATGTGCTTCGGTTTATATGAAAATCCAATTTCATCCGGTCTGTTGAAATGTGGTTTCAATTGTAAGCGGGCAGCGTTGAATGGCCAGCTTCCGCATCCGTGTCCGCATTGGAGATACCCTAACACACCTTTGGTCCAGCAATTTGTGTGCTCTAGCTATATTACATCATTATAAAGCTCTTGTTGTCACTTAAAATTTACATTCATTAATCTTCTTAGGGTTTTTCTACACCCCAGCTCGGTGCACCCATGGAAGAAAACATAGCAAAATATTTCAAAAAATTCTGAAACTTTGTCAGGATAATAATCAACAGATGTTATGGGCGCTTGCAAAGTTTGGTGGTCAAATAACATTCGAGGAGCTTTGTAAAAAAAAGACAAAATCACAAAAAATTAGTCAAAATGTAAGTGCACTGTTTGAGCAGATTTTGTAATTTTGTCTTTTTTGTACAGAGTTCCTCGAATGTTATTTGACCACCAAACTTTGCAAGCGTCCGTAACATTTGTTAATGATCATTCCCACAAAGTTTCAGAATTTTTAGAAATGTTTTGCTATGTTTTCTTTCGTGGGTGCACCGAAGGTGGGTGAAGCCACTACTTTCCCATCTTGTTAGTGCAAATGCTTAATCCACAGGCATACAGCTGCTAGCAATAGGAGTCACTGTGGAGTAATTCTTTTTGGTCTAGGACCTGTAGAAGTCCATCCACAACATCACAGACCCATGTTCTAACTTTTCTTTTTGGTTGCATTAAACTACCAGAACAGATGAGAAATGAGAGCATTCCTGCGAAACTTGGACGCAGAGTCTACCGCAATGGACAACCCGTGGCTTTTAAAGAAGAATTCAAAAACAAAATGTTCCAGGCTTGATATAGACCTCTGCAGCTTCAGCGTTCCAGTCTGCTGCTCCGCTTCATAGGAAGGCTGCAGCTTCAGCTAGCTCCAGCGTTTCTGTTGATCTTCTCACCTGCGTTTCACCCAACTCCTACCACTTTTGCTTCCTGAGTGTGAGTGATACATGAGACTGCCAACAATGGCACACAGTGAGGATATAATAAGCATACAACATCTGAGCAAAGGCATAGCAAGTTAAGTACAATAATTAACGTCGGCTTGGTCAACGACTATCATGACATGATCATACAGAAACACTTCGACAGCTTTAGGGACACTACCACTGAAAACGGCTAAACAGACAGAGCTGGACAGCTTCGAAACACTTCGACAGCGGTCGAGCAACCACCAAACACTACCCAACAAAGTCTATCTACATTCACACAACAATAACGAAGAGGGACCAAGCAACGATCACTTAAATCATGCAGCAACCGAGGTTGCAGACGCTGTGGCTTGTGAAGTAGCACATCGAGGTTAGGGCGGCGACTATTCCTCGGTGGTTCTCCGGCCACGACCCCTCGACAACCTTCAAGCTGATTATAGCTCAGCAACTCCATATTCGGCAACTCCATGTTCCCTTTTTCAGCAGTAGAATTAGCTAGGTTTTATTTCTGCCGGCTGTAGCTCAGGTGGATGTTTCAAGGGATCAGCTCCCTGCGATGTGTTGGTTGTACTTCGTGCATCCACACACCCAAAGCACGGCCGTATGGATAATCCACTATATATCCACATCAGAGTAGTGCAATGATTACTGTGTACATGTAACATCAAATTTCTTTAAAGCATTATCAATCCTTATACTGGTTAGTGGTGACAACAGACAAATTGTACATTTGTTTATACTAACTCAATTATGTGAAGAAGTGAACTTTACAATCTACAAGAATAAGTGAGCCTAGTCTACAAATATGTTCACCAAACAGCAATACTTTTCTATCAATGCATCAAGACAAAGTTTTTGAGTTTTCTCGGAGGGAAAAACACCAACACCAAACTAATAGCCCAGATTCTACTGTAAAGAAACAGTGCATATAATTTGAATGCAAAGCCTACCAGATACAAAATGCTAGAGAAAAATCTTTGCATCCAAATGCGAAAATAAAACAGCGATGTGGCATCAGATTATAAGCTAACCTGCGCACTGAGGTTCCTTTGAAGATTCACCACCAACCAATTTGTCCTGAATGTTTGGGTGAGATTCCTCAGAAGCAGCATGTTTTGCAATTGAACTGTCATGAACATCCACGTGGGAACGGTCTATTGGATCTGGATTTAGCCCAATATGCCACTCTTTACGAACTTTCCTACATGGCACTTCTAGTTTTTCCATCATCAAATAACCTGATATCGTACATAACAAACAAATAAAGATCCGCGTGTTGACAGAAAAGAATAAAAAATGCCATGTGTTGAGTTCCTTACCTGAAGAAATTCACTACACAATGTAAGTAGCCAAAACAATTCCTGTGTGCCATCCTTGTTAATGTCATAAAGATAGGGACTTGAATGAACATTCGACTGTGAAACGCTAGGCCATCCTGGAATTCTTCTCCTCCTCTCCTTACTTAATTGGTTTGATAAAACAAATCTGAATGTCTCAGTTGGTTTGAGTGTGTGTGGATGTTAACCAGTCCCGTGAAAAAGAAGTGGTTCATTCGCCTGGCGGTTTCTTCTTCATGCCAATCAATGCTTCTTTTTAGTGGGACATGCGTAATAGAAAAATAAAGAATAACACATATTAGTTGCACCCTTCCTATGCGTACGGCGTAAATTTCCCAGCACCCTCTAACTCTAATAGGGTTATTATACATAGTGAACTGCCACATTCACATATTTTTCACTGCTAGTCTGCTACTAATACAGAACCATACTAATTTTAGAAACTGTACTGCATATTGGGGAATCAGCAGGCCAGAAGTTAGATTTGATGATGATGATGTTTCGTAAAGCCAGAAAGCCGGATGTCATTGTCAATGACAAGGACACTATGCACAACTAACCAGGCTTAGTGGGATTATTTCTTCTCTTTTATAATCTTCCATACCATCACAAAAACCCATGGTATCCTCCATTTTGTACATCTTCGCAACCACACCCAGCTAATTTTCTCCATGCATGGAAGATGAACATGAACATCAGCAGTGCTTTGACTTATGATGAAAGAGACAGCGTAGCATGAGCGGCAGGAGCCACTCAGGCTAGCCAAGAAGACTGCCCATGAAACCACACCCCAAGGCCAATTAAGCCTTGAGGGAGGAACAAGACACAGGCAAGTCATTCTTGGCTATCAGAGATAAGGCCCTTGCAGCCATGTAAGGCTTGCTCTCTGCTAATGCATTACCACTAGTGAAGTTCGGTCTCTTCGGTTCTTGGTTTGCAGTGTTTTTCCCTCCAGCATCTATTTATATACGGGCGTCCTAGAAAACAAGATCTAATCGTGTTAGTTTGGTGCAGGTGCCTCCCTACCAGAGTGTCTTATCATCACCGCCTTTTGGGCCAGCAGAATATATTCTACAGTAGATGTCAACTTATATGGAATGTCAAATATCATGATATACAACTTTATGTTGCATTTTGAATTATATGATTTTTCCTTGAGATTTGTGAGACGAGAGCATCTTGACCCCTCTGAAAGCCATTCCTGATATGATGCTCAAATCTGCTTAAAGGCTAGCTAGCATGATCAATCCCACATCTTTGCCAAAAGGACACTTAAAGTTGAATTGCTTATCTGATTTTACCATATTATCACTACAGTGATCAAACAGCATGGAGCAGCAACTTCGTCTTTAGATAAGCAAAAAAGGATGGAAACATGGAATGACCAGGTACATATGACACAGGAGCATGGTTTTAAATAACCCGCTATTGTTTCGCTATAGCACGCTATAGCATTTAGAAGGGGTCCTGCGCTAAGGTACTCTGGTCCAAACACATGAACACACATTTTAAGTAGCGCGCTATAGCGTTTAAAAGATATCCGTCGCTAAGAGTCTTAGCGCGTTATTTAAAACTACGCACAGGAGCCGTCACACAAGTTTTACCATGAGTGCAATACTAAAGACATAGGAGGCTAAATAATTTCTCAAGCATATACCTGTTGATATCAGCAGTCAGTGGACTTGTGTAAATGCTGGAACTAACTTTGGTTTGCCATTCAGCTCCACATGTTTTTGAACACTTGGAAGTTGGTACTCAATAATGCATCGTCATTGCTACAGAAGGTGTACAGATGTTACGTTGTTAAGTGTATACATCAAGCAGTACAGATTGTAAAACAGGGTCTAGTTTATATATTGTACTTGTACACGTATACGAATACGTATGTAATTGTAATCTGATCATCTATATAATGAGACGTGAGGTGGATGTCAACCCCCACGCAAAACCCTAAACCCTCATGTTTTAACTTGGTATCAGACGCCACCCGGGCCGCCACGAGACCCTCCGCGCCGCCGCCGCGAGCAGCCTTCTTCCGCACCGCCGGCCCAATTGGGCATGTTCTTCTTGGGTTGGGCCAAAAATTGGAAGCAGGCCAGCCGCGGCCCAATCTCAAGCCCTTCTATTTCAAAATAAGTGAACACATTCAAAAAATATACTGTATTTCAAAATACATTTACATTGATCATTATAGAGAACACATCAACTTTGCAATACCAAATAAATAAAATTTGAGAACATATGTGATGGATGGATCTAATGATGAAAGATATATGTGATGGATGGATCTAATATGCAAGAATAAGTATATAATGGTGAAAGTTTCGCAGAAAAGAAGTTTCCTAACAAGGAATAATATAGTGGAATCGGTCTTATCATTAAAAAGAAAGAAAAATATAAAAAAAATCAAATATTGACAAACATACACACAATTTCCACAGAAGGGTTTCGCAAAAAGAAATTTGCACGCATTTTACACAGAAATTGTGATTTTTATAATACAAAGGATAACCATATAATAGAGGAACGATATTGGAATTACAGTTAAATAAAGTAAATGAAATGAAATTAAAATTTAAATGAAAACAAAATGATGAAGTTTTATAGGGAAGAATAAAACCCTTTAAGAAGAAAGAAAATAAAAATCAGAAACAAAAAATAAAATAACGACGTTTTCTGGGGAAGAATAAAACCCTTTAAGAAGAAAGAAAATAAAAATCAGAAACAAAAAATAAAATAACGACGTTTTCTGGGGAAGAATGAAACCCTTCAAGAAAAATTAAAATAAAAAACTACAAATAAGACAAAATAATGAAGTTTTCTATGGAATAGTGAAACCCTTTAAAAAATATAAAAAATAAACTAAAACAAAATAATCAAGTTTTCTATGTAAGAATGAAACCCTTTAAGAAGAAAGAAAATACAAAAACTAGAATAAAAACAAAATAATGAAATTTTTTAGGGGAAAATGAAACCCTTTAAGAAGAAAGAAAATTTAAAAATAAATTGCACACAAGTACGCCCTGAAATTACACTTTTGTAATATGCAAAAAATAATCATATATAGTGCAATTTTTGCTCTCTACTATAATCTACACACATGGTCTATCATATTTGCGTGTATACTTACTTACACACACAAAAATAAAAATATTTTTTTTCTAAGAAGAAATCAAGTATAGTGGCATTTGTACCACCTTTAAGAAGAAAGAAAGTAAAAATAAATTGTAATTTTTTAGTTATGTAAGAATAAAAATATATAGTGAATTCTACATAAAAACAAAGTTTTTAGACAAGGAACGAATTAGTGGCATTGGTATCGTTCTTAAAAACAGGAAATGAATTAAAAACTAAACATAATAAAACAAACAAAATTTTCTAAGAAAGAGTAAATTAATGACATTGGTATTACTCTTAACAATAAAGAAAAAAATTGCACACAACATTGGAATGAAATTGCACCTTTTATAATATGCAGTGAATACACATACAACAATGCAAATTTAGCAGTCTAGTATAATTTACACAAATATTGTATAGTACTTTCATGCATTCATACACATAATAATAGAAAAATGTATTTAATTAGCCAAACAATTAGCATTGTTATTACCCTTAAGAATAAAGAAAATAAAAAACAAAATATTTCACACAGTTAGCACAAAGTGCAATTTTTATAATATGTAGAATAAATATATAAGAGTGAAGTTTCCGTACTCTAATGTAATTTGTACATGCATACATTTACACACACTCAACATCCAGAAATACACGTAAAGAAAAAAAACTCAACTGAAAAATAGGAAAATAAAAGCGTACATGTGCAAAAAAATAAAAGCAAACCCATGGGAAAAAGCATGCACACACCAAAATCCAGCCCAAGAACGAAATTGACTGACCCAAAATAGGAGTAAGTCGAATCCAAACAGTCCAGCCCAGTATGATAGAAAAAAGAAAAGCTACAAAAATCTAAAAGCACACTCCAACGGTCAGAAAATCGACTGACCACAAAACTAAAATTCAGCTGACTGAAATCTAGCTAAAGTGTACAAAGAACATAAGCATGCATGCATGGGATCTCCCGTGCATGGGAGTCTCTTTTCTGGCAAAGCAATAGCCAAAACAAACATTTGAGAACAGATTGAAATCATGGAAAGGAAAACAACCATCTAAAACTGGCATTATTGTAACTATGTGGCTTAAATAGGCCAAATGTTGAAGAAATAAAGTAAAATATTGGCTTTTGAAAATACAAGATATGACGCTGTATACAAAAAACGGGCGTGCAAGGAAAAGTTGAGTTTGTTAGCACTTGAGTAGAAACAAAGGCAAGCCGACCAGACCCTCGACATCGGACGTGCATTCCAAAAAAATACGACTAAGATATGAACGTTAAGAAGATAGAAAAGAAACTTCAAATAATAACAAACAATTAGAGAGAACCATACATGGAAGGAAACTATCTCTTGGAGAGCTAATCATGACCAATCTAAAATTAAGAGATCGGAGGTCATATATTTCTATAAATAATGCAGCAAATAAGTCATATGAATCCATGAATAAAACATGTATAAATCGTTATGAAATGACAATTTATCATACCGCAACAAACACATCATAAAAATTACATCAGATGAATCACAATCATACACGACTTTGCGTCTTCCTTGATTTGCTTTCCTCAGAGGGACAGACGGGGAACACAGGCTGGCCGCACATGCCAGGGGCGTTGCCGGCGAAGCTGTCGCGCCGAAAGTGTCCGGTGCTCTTGGGGATAGGTCTGGTGAGGTTGTTGTTGGACACATTGAAGCTCTCGAACCTGGCGAGGTCGAAATCAGGAATGGTGCCTTGGAAGTGGTTGTCGTTGGCATTGAACCTTATGAGGCCGTGAAGGTGGCTGAGTCCGGCGGGGATCTCGCCGGAGAAGTCGTTCCTGGAGACGTCGAGCGCGTGGAGCTTCCCGAGGTTGCCGAGGGAGCTCGGCAGGGCGCCGGAGAGCCAATTGCGGCTGACGTAGAGGTGGGTGAGTTCCGAGCAGGCCGAGACGCCCGCCGGGAGGCCGCCGCGCAGCGTGTTGTTCTGCAGGCTCACCACGCGGAGCGCCGGCGCGGCGCAGAGCAGCTCCGCGTCGATGGTGCCGTCGAGGCCGAGGGACTGGAGATCGATAACCTTGATCAGGCCGGCGTCACTCGTGTTAGACTGTATATATATACGTAGACTTGTTTATACATAGACTTGTATATACACCTTGTATATTGTACCTTTTACGATGTCTTCCGCTGCCGCCGCCGCTATCGCCGCCGCCGTCGCCGCGCCGACCTCTGTCGCCGCTCCCACCGCCGCGGTGCCGGCCCTTGCTCATGTGTCACTGTTCCTTGCCTCGCGGCCTCTTGCAATGGCCTACCGTGCGCCTGTGTCGCCCGCATCCCCGATCGGATCGGGTGTCCCAGGCGATCGTGCTGCCTCGTCGAGGGCTGCGGTGCCCTCTGGCGCTGATCCTTCTGTGGGCGGCGTCTCTGCGCCGGTCCATGGTGGGCCGCCGCCATCGTCGTCCTAGCTGGCGCCGCACTACGGTGCACCGCCCCCACAGCAACCCTACGGTGCCCCGCCGCCACCCTACGGCGCCCCGCCGCCTCACCTCTACGGTGCGCCTCCGTCGCACCACTACGGTGCGCCGCCGCCGTCACCCCACTCGGCGCCCCCGACGAACCCCTACCCGGCGTCGCCCCAACCCTACCCGGCGCCCCCGCTCCAACCCTACCCGGCGCCACCAGGGGCTGTGGCTGCCTCGCAATATGGGGCTCCGGTCGCGGCATCCTACGGCGCCTTGGTGGCTGGTTCCCCTGGATCCTAACCACCCTACTTAGTGCCTGCTGCGCATCCCGGGGCGGCCTCGTCGTGAAGGAAATATGCCCTAGAGGCAGTAATAAAGTTATTATTTATTCCCTTATATCATGATAAATGTTTATTATTCATGCTAGAATTGTATTAACCGGAAACATAATACTTGTGTGAATACATAGACAAACAGAGTGTCACTAGTATGCCTCTACTTGACTAGCTCATTGATCAAAGATGGTTATGTTTCCTAGCCATAGACATGAGTTGTCATTTGATTAACGGGATCACATCATTAGGAGAATGATGTGATTGACATGACCGATTCCGTTAGCTTAGCACTCGATCGTTTAGTATGTTGCTATTGCTTTCTTCATGACTTATACATGTTCCTATGACTATGAGATTATGCAACTCCCGTTTACCGGAGGAACACTTTGTGTGCTATCAAACGTCACAACGTAACTGGGTGATTATAAAGGTGCTCTACAGGTGTCTCCAAAGGTACTTGTTGGGTTGGCGTATTTTGAGATCAGGATTTGTCACTCCAATTGTCGGAGAGGTATCTCTGGGCCCTCTCGGTAATACACATCACTTAAGCCTTGCAAGCATTGCAACTAATGAGTTAGTTGCGGAATGATGTATTACAGAACGAGTAAAGAGACTTGCCGGTAACGAGATTGAACTAGGTATTGAGATACCGATGATCGGATCTCGGGCAAGTAACATACCGATGACAAAGCGAACAACGTATGTTGTTATGCGGTTTGACCGATAAAGATCTTCGTAGAATATGTAGGAGCCAATATGGGCATCCAGGTCCCGCTATTGGTTATTGACAAGAGAGGTGTCTCGATCATGTCTACATAGTTCTCAAACCCGTAGGGTCCGCACGCTTAACGTTCGTTGATGATATAGTACTATGAGTTATGTATGTTGGTGACCGAATGTTGTTCGGAGTTTTGGATGAGATCACGGATATGACGAGGAACTCCGGAATGGTCCGGAAGTAAAGATTGATATGTGGATAGTAGTGTTTGATCTACGGAAAGGTTCCGGAATCCATCGGAAGGGGTTCCGGATGTTTCCTGAAATGTTTGGGCACGAGAACACTTTATCTGGGCCAAAGGGGAAAGCCCACGAGGTTTTTGAAAAGCGCAAAAGGAAGTTTGCCGGAGTCCAGGGGCCAGACCCAGACGCCGGGAACCCTGGCGTCTGGCCCTGGAGTTCGAGAAGGACTCTTGCCTTTTGGGTGAAACCGACTTTGTGGAGGCTTTTACTCCAAGTTTTGACCCCAAGGCTCAACATATAAATAGAGGGGTAGGGCTAGCACCCAAGACACATCAAGAAACACCAAGCCGTGTGCCGGCAACCCCGTCCCCTCTAGTTTATCCTCCGTCATAGTTTCCGTAGTGCTTAGGCGAAGCCCTGCGGAGATTGTTCTTTATCAACACCGTCACCACGCCATCGTGCTGCCGGAACTCATCTACTACTTCGCCTCTCTTGCTGGATCGAGAAGGCAGGGACGTCATCGAGCTGAACGTGTGCAGAACTCGGAGGTGCCGTGCGTTTGTACTTGGATCGGTCGGATCGTGAAGACGTACGACTACATCAACCGCGTTGATAAACGCTTTCGCTTAAGGATCTTCAAGGGTATGAAGATATACTCCCCCTCTCGTTGCTATGCATCACCATGATCTTGCGTGTGAGTAGGAATTTTTTTGAAATTACTACATTCCCCAACACGTCGATGGGTCTTTATGCACCGCCACACGCTCACGCTGATCCGTGCGCGGTGCCGTCGCCATTTTACTTCTCGCATCTGCTTCCAGTCAAGCTCGCGCCGGACAACTACTTGTCCTGGCGTGCCCAGGTGCTGCCTCTTCTGCGGAGCCGCTATCTGGAGTGCTACATTGACGGATCCATCCCGTGTCCGCCCCCTCAGCACCCGGCATATCACACATGGGTGGCCCAGGATCAGGCCATCCTCTCCGCCATCCAGTCCTCGCTCACCCCGAGCGTCTCGTCGCTGGTCATCTTCGCCGCTACGTCTCGGGAGGCGTGGGCGGCGCTTCACACCAGTTTCGCCTCTCAGTCTCAGGCGCGTGCCCACTCTATACGCACCGAGCTGGGTGAGACTAAGCTTGGTGACCTCAGCATCACGGACTACTTCAACAAGATGCGGGGTCTCGCCGACACGTTGGCCTCAATTGGCCAGTCACTGCAGGATGAGGAGTTCACCACTTTCGTGCTTAACGGGCTTGATGATGATTATGACAACCTTGTTGAGAATGTCCATGGACGTGATGATCCGCTCCCACCTCATGAGCTCTATGCACGACTCCTTGGTCGTGAACAGCGCATTAAGGCGCGCCGCGCCTCTCCCGGTTTCGCCTCCGCCAATGCCGCGACTCGTGGCAAACCCCAGCGGGCATCATCTTCAGGTGGCAGACCGGCGCCGTCTACACAACCGGCCCCGCGGGGCAATGCTCCGACCATCACGGGCGGTAACCGGCCGGTGGCGTGCTGTTCTTCTTGCGGTGCTCCGCAGGCCTGCCAGCTGTGTGGCATTGAGCGCCACCTTGCCTCTCGCTGTCATCGTCGCTACAAGCAAGACTTTCTGGGCCTCGGCAACAATGGCAAAGGGAATGACAAGCAGGCCGCCACCGCGGTGACGAGTCACGATCATGGCCGCACTCCGTCTTACTCTATTGACCCTACATGGTACATGGACACGGGAGCTACGAACCACCTCACCAACGACATGGGCAAGCTCTCCACTCAGGAGCCATATCGTGGCCATGATCAGGTGCACACAGCCAATGGAGCAGGTATGCGCATCTCTCATGTTGGTCAGGCATCACTTCTTGCACACAATTCCCGAAAACTGCATCTTTCTAATGTTCTTCGTATTCCCACTGCTTCGCGTAGTTTGTTGTCTGTTCCACAACTTACTCGTGATAATAATGTCCTTACTGAGTTTCACCCTTTTCGTTTCTTTATCAAGGATCGGGACACGAGGGTCGTTCTGCTTAGCGGTCGTCTTCGCGGTGGCTTGTACGCACTTGACACGCCAACCGCACCTCCTATGCAGTTTTCTCCTCAGGCGTTCAGCGGTGTTCGTGTGTCATCTACACATTGGCATGCGCGCCTTGGTCATCCTGCTGCTCCTATAGTTCGTCATGTGTTGCATCGCCATGAACTACCAGTTGTGTCCAATAAAACTGCTGAAACAATTTGTGATGCCTGTCAGCAGGGCAAGAGTCACCAACTTCCGTTTTCAGAGTCTAGTCGTGTTGTGAAACATCCTCTTGAGCTTGTGTTTTCTGATGTATGGGGCCATGCTCAAACATCCGTTAGTGGCCATAAGTATTATGTCAGTTTCATTGATGCTTATAGTCGGTTTACTTGGCTTTATCTTATTAAGCGAAAATCTGATGTGTTCGATGTCTTTATTCAGTTTCAAGCACATGTTGAGTGTCTCCTTATGCAGAAACTTATTCATGTTCAATCCGACTGGGGGGGTGAATATCACAACCTCAATACCTTTTTTAACAAGCTTGGGATTTCGCATCGTGTATCTTGTCCTCATACACATCAGCAGAATGGAACCGCTGAACGTAAGCATCGTCATCTTATAGAAACTGGCCTTACCTTGCTAGCTCATGCCTCCGTGCCATTTCGGTTTTGGAGTGATGCTTTCTCCACCGCGTGTTTCTTGATAAACAGGCTACCCTCACGACTTCTGCATATGAAAACTCCTCTTGAACTCTTGCTCAATGAAATCCCAGATTACACTTTTCTAAAAGTGTTTGGGTGTGCATGTTGGCCTCATTTGCATCCATACAACAAACGTAAGTTAGAGTTACGGTCTAAAAAATGTGTTTTTCTTGGGTATAGTTCCCTTCACAAAGGGTACAAATGCCTACACGTTCCCACCAATCGCGTCTACATCTCTCATGATGTTGTTTTTGATGAGAATGTGTTTCCTTTTCATGCACTTCCGACTAACTCTGCAACTCCTATGCCACCTGTTCACTCGACCGTACCTTTGCCTGACCAATTTGTGGATGTTGCAAATGCTCCTGTGTTGCTCCCTAATCATGCTGCAGGTATTGGACGTGGTGCTCAGCTCGAGCTACTTGATGAACAGGTGCCGGATGCTACTCCGTCTCGAGACGTGCCTCTGGAGCGCGACGAGGATCCACTGCATGGGGCATGCATAATGGGCGCCACGGCCCCGCGGGTGCCGCCCTCGCCCGGGTCTGTGGCAACCGCCCCGCGGGCGACGCCCTCACCCGCCTAGGTGGAATCCGCCCCGCGGGGGACGCCCTCACCCGCCTCGGTGGAATCCTCCCCGCGGGGGACGCCCTCACCCGCCCCGCGGGCGTCGCTCCTCCCGGCCTAGTGGTTGGGCCCTCGGCTACCTCGCCCGGCCCGGCAGCCACCTCGCCCGCGCCAGATGGGCCGGCTTGGTCTGCCTCGACGCCACCGGTCTCCCCGCGAGCTGGTTCGCCGGCTTCCTCGTCTCTGGTGCCGTCGCCTGAGCTGAGCTCGGTCTCGCCAGCACAGCCGGCTGCTGCTGTTCTCCGACCTCGCACCCGCAGCCAGAACGGGGTTTTTCAGCCAAAGCAGCGCACTGATGGGACTGTCGCATGGCTCGCTGCCTGCATGGCACACATTACCGCTGATCCCACTGCCGAGCCTCGTCATTTTCAGGTTGCACTGGCTATTCCTCATTGGCGTGCAGCAATGGAACAGGAGTTTCAGGCTCTGCTTCAGAATAACACTTGGCGCCTTGTTCCCCCACAGTCTGGTGTTAACATTATTGATTCCAAGTGGGTTTTTAAAGTCAAGCGACATGCTGATAGTTCTATTGAGCGCTACAAGGCGCGGCTCGTTGCCAAGGGTTTCAAACAGAGGTATGGTCTTGATTATGAAGACACGTTCAGTCCAGTTATCAAGCCCACTACCATTCGCTTGAAGTTGTCTTTGGCTGTTACTCGAGGATGGTTCCTTCGTCAGCTTGATGTGCAGAATGCTTTCTTGCATGGAGTCTTGGAGGAGGAGGTTTATATGCGTCAGCCGCCAGGGTTTGTGGATCCGGACCGTCCTCACCATCTCCGTCGTCTGGTTAAGGCGCTCTATGGGCTCAAGCAGGCTCCCCGTGCATGGCATGCACGCCTCGGCTCTGTTCTCCTTGGGTTTAATCCCTCCACTGCTGACACGTCCCTGTTTCTTCTTCAGCGTCCTGAGGTTACGATGTATTTGCTGGTTTATGTTGATGATATCATCCTCATCAGTTCCTCAGATGCTGTTGCAGATCGTCTTGTGGCTGCCTTGAGTGGTGATTTTGCTGTCAAGGATCTAGGTGCTCTGCACTTCTTTCTTGGTCTGGAGGTTTCACGCTCTTCTGTTGGGCTCACTCTTACTCAGAAGAAGTACTCTCTGGACTTGTTGCGTCGTGCTGGAATGCTGAAGTGTAAACCTGCCAGCACCCCGATGTCGGCCACTGATCGGTTGTCTGCTCTTGATGGAGATCCTCTCTCATCTGATGATGCTACCGAGTACCGCAGTCTTGTTGGTGGTCTCCAGTATCTTACTATCACCAGACCAGATGTTTCTTATGCAGTCAACCGTGTCTGTCAATTTCTCCATGCACCCAGGACATCTCATTGGTCAGCCGTGAAGCGGATTCTTCGTTATGTCTGCTTCACTTCTTCTCATGGCTTGCTTCTGCAGCCTGCGCCATCTTGTGAGATCTCAGATTTTTCTGATGCAGACTGGGCTGGTAGTCCTGATGACCGGCGATCCACAGAGGGGTATGCAGTGTTTCTTGGCTCTAACCTGATTGTCTGGAATGCTCGCAAGCAGGCTACAGTGTCTCGCAGCAGTACGGAAGCTGAGTACAAAGCAGTGACTGATGTGACGGCTGAGATCATTTGGGTTCAGTCCTTGTTGAGAGAGTTGAGAGTCTCTTCAGCTCATCCTCCGGTACTTTGGTGTGATAACATTTGTCCTACATATTTGTCATCTAATCCGGTGTTTCATGCTCGGACGAAACACATTGAGGTTGACTATCACTTCGTTCGAGAACGTGTTGCACATAAGCTACTTAGCATCAAGTTCATCTCATCAAAGGATCAACTTGCCGATATCTTCACGAAGCCTCTTCCACAACCACAGTTTGTAGGCTACAGGCGCAATCTTAACTTAGTTTGTACTTCAGGCCACAGTTAAGATTAAGAGAGGGTGTTAGACTGTATATGTATACGTGGACTTCTTTATACATAGACTTGTATATACACCTTGTATATTATACCCTTTGGTACTTATATATAATGAGATAGCCGCACCCCCTATAAGGTGTCGAGCAGTTCTCAAATCATATATTTTACAACTCGCGCCGTTTTCGAAGCACCTGACGGTCTCTCCCCACTTCGAGGCGCTGCCGTCGTGGCCGCCGCTGCCGTCGCACGGGTCGGTCGACGCGTCCCAGCCGAGCATGCACAACTCACTGAACCCCGGTGTGCTGAACTGAGAGCTCTGATTTTACTGACGTGAACTAAGGAGCCCGGGATATGGCTGCATGCATGGCGCTGGATGGCACTCACGAGTCACGGCCTCACGGGTCGTCGCAATTGCATGTGGACAAAGACGGCGAAGATTTCAAAGTCCGGTGTGCGTTTGGCGCGGTGTTCTGGCCATGGCAACAAGGTGGAGGGGCCAGATGCCGGCCGGGAGGAAGGAGGGAGGGGCGTCATCCGCGTCTTCCGGCCGGCCGGGGCGATGGCACGAAATGGTAGATTCCAACACGCCTCACGAGTCGCGCCTCGATCATGGATCCAGTCATCCAGCCACCGGGGAATCTCTTCGTTTGATAAACTGAACAGAGATCTCATCTGACGTAGTACAAATTTCATAATTTGGAAGGCATATTGGTTGCGTCCGTGTTGTTTGATTGATCGGCCGATTCGTCGGTGACTATGTGGAATCAACCAAACGATTACTGGCGGTTGTCGCTCCCTTCTTCGTGCACTACACTTCAACATTTTTTAAGACATACTTCCAATCTATTCATGATCATTAATTACAATATAGAGAACACCGGAGTTAATAAAAATTACAACCATGTCCATGGACCACCTAGCGACAAGTGCAACTTAATAAATTTGTGCAATGATGTTTGTTCACTCTGTGTACGACTTATGAGGCTGGTGCTAGGCGCCAACTGGCTGTAGCCAACTAGAAGACAGCCTCCTCGTCAGCCCTTGGACGTGCTCAAATCACAGCCATCAGATCGTACGCCGGCAGCCCGCCCATGACTCGCTCGTCGCCTCGCTGTGAGCGTCTTCTCGCAGAGGACAACACCGATGTGTCCCCTCGGCTGCCAGAACACCATCGGTCGTCATAGCACCTCCCTCACAACCTACAGCACTGTATCACCACACTGTCTGAGCATCACAAAACAGTTTACAGCATGGGGGCATCCGTAAGCAACATCGGCTCGTAGCACACGCAACATCCATATATAGCAGCACCGCTCTAGCGTCGCAGCACGTTTGCAGCATGGGGTCATCCCTAAGAAACATCGGCTCGGAACATACGCAACATCCATAGTAGCACCGCCGGCATATCGCAAGACGGCTGCAGCACGGCTCGCAGCACCGCCGCCCACAGCACCTTCACAAAACCGCCTGTAGGGGAACGTGTTACACACACACACACACAAAAACGCTAAACAATCACATCCAGAAAAAAAGACTACTTGTGTGCTTTTTTTGTTGTTGGTTTAATAACTAGAAAAAAATGACTACTTGTGTGCTTTTTCTGCTGCTAGTTTAATGACTAGAACAAAACAGTGAAGTGAACCAAACTTAGTAACTAATCCGATGCTAAAATTCCAAAGAACAGCAATGAGATTTGGAAACACTATGCACGATCCATGAGAAGAAGAAATGGAGAATTTGCCTAGTGGAGGGTAGGGGTCATCGCGAGGGACTCTCTGGTAACTCGTTGCCTTTTTCTTCCCTTTCTTTCCAGCTGCCTTCCAACTATCGGCTGGCTCTATAGTTGCAGGTAATCTGTGTGCTGTTCCCTGCGTGTTTATGGATAGCTGCTGAATATCGACACACACAGCTACTTTTTTTCCTCACAGAAAATAAGTTAGTACTACTTATTTTCCCTAATCACATAAACAGTCAAAAGGAAACTAAGTTGGTTTGATAAAACAAATCTGAGTGTGTGTGGATGTTAACAGTCAGCTGGTTTGAGTGTGTGTGGATGTTAACATGTCATTATGCACAGTGAACTGCCACATTCACATATTTTGCACTGCTAGTCTGATACTAATACAGAACCATACTAATTTTAGAAAAAGTGACAAAGAAACCATATTGGGAATCAGCTGGCAAAAAGTTAGATTTTATGATGTTGATGTTTTGTAAAGCCAGAAAGCCACATGTCATTGTTAATGACAAGGACCCTATGCACAACTAACCAGGCTTTGTGGATTATTTCTCCTCTTTTATAATCTTTGCGACCGCACGGAGCTAATTTTCTCCATTCATGGAACATGACACATGAACATCAGTATGCATTGATTTATGAAAGAGACAACCTAGCATGGGCAGCAAGAGCCACTCAGGCTAGCCAAGGAGACTGCCCATGAAACCACACCCCAAGGCCAATTAAGCCTTGAGGGAGGAACAAGACACATGCAAGTCATCCTTGGCTATCAGAGATAAGGCTTCTGTAGCCATCTAAGGCTTGCTCTCTGCTAATGCATCACCACTACTGAACTTCGGTCTCTTCTATTCTTGGTTTGCAGTATTTCTTCCATCCAACATCTATTTATATATGCATGTCCTAGAGAAGAAGATCTAATCGTTGTGTTTGCTGCATGTAGGCCTCTACCAGAGTATCTTATCATTGCCCCCTTTTGGCTAGCAGAATATATTCTAGATGTCAACTTATATGGAATGTCAAATATCACGATATACAACTTTATGTTGCATTTTGAATTATTTGATTTTTCCTTGGGATTTGTGAGATGTAAGCATTTTGACTCCTCTGAAAGCGATTCTTGATATGATGCTCAAATCTTCTTAAAGCTAGCCAGCATGATCAATCCCATATCATTGCTCACCCGCAAAAAGAAAATCCCATATCATTAATAAAGGACACGGAAAGTTGAGTTGCGTATCTGATTTACAACATTATCACTATAATGACCAAACAGAGGGAACACACTACTGTTTACACAGCACAACATTGAGCGATAATTTCGTCTTTAGATACTTTGAACGTATTTTAATCTAACAAACCAAGCTACTCTGTTGACAGTATAAAATGTAGTAACCCTTCTATTAAATAAATATGCATTATGCTCACTTATGTTGTTTTCCACCGCCGCCGGATGTGTTGCCATGCGGCACAGCATGGCTCTCGGCAAGTAGTGTATTTGCCGAGTGTTGCCTTTTTGCCGAGGTCTACTCTCGGCAATATCCTATGTTTGCCGAGATGCGCCTGTTGCCGACAGGCCCTCTCGGCGTCTCTTAGTTTGCCGAGAGCCTGTGGTTTAGCTCTCGGCGAAGAATCTGGAACCCGGCGTATAGGAAAATTCCAGTAGTGAATATGCCTATGAAATTCAGGTTAAAAGCAAAAGCATTAGCATCGTGAGGGCAGCAGACACCATGTAGTATTTATATCCACCAAGGAAAGAGTGTTGTCTCAAGTCACCAGATTGACCCGAAAAAATGGATCGCCCACGCGTTGCCCACCACGTGGGCGACACAGCCGCCGCCACCGTGGCCCCACTCTCGGCCCCCCTCCGCCTCTTCTCTCCCACGTCCTCGCCGGCCGGAACCACATGGGCAAAGTCCAAGCGGTGGTTGGTGGTGGCGGGTCCTCGCGCTGTCGGGTCGACTCCTGGGCTCCGGCTGTGCTCTTCGACAGGCTGGCTTAGCACCGAAGGTGCAGAACATGGAGGTAGATCAATGTGGCTCTGGCGGTGTGGATCGACACCAGGCTGATCGGCGCGGCTTCGACGGTGCATATCGATGCAAGGCAGATCAACGTGTCCTTCGACATGGGTCAGCCTTCAAGCGTGCCGACGGTAGGGATCTTTGCACTCCTGCTAGCCCTATCCAGACGATGGTTCTCCCATCCCCCCTATGGTGCTCGTTTTGGTGGTGCCAACTGCCACAGGCGCCATGGTTGTAGGCTCCGGTGATCCGGTTTGGGTCAGCGTGTGTCTGATGGATCTGTCCTCGCTTTGGCCGTAGTCGAGATCTCTGAAGGTGGCGATCCGGTGCACACAATGCTAGATGAAGGTTCGTCGAGCAGATCTGGGTGAAAACCCTGCTCTCGGCTAGTTGCCAAGGCCGGTGATGGCGGCATTCTTCTGCCTCTACAGCATGCGCATGTGGTGACCACTGAGGGTGCCCTGGACCGGTGTGTGCCCTAGGCCCGACAATGAGGGTTGGTTGGGGCCTCCGGCTTTAGATGTTGGGCTTTGGTGTGAGATCTGCGTATGCAGCTCAGACAATCTGCACCCTTTCATCAAGCTGATAGGAGCAGCGACATATGTTGTTCAGATAGTGCCTTCAGACTTATTGATGTATTACCTTGCAAGGTCTTGGTGAATAATTAATAAAATGACTGCATACATTGTCCTGATGCAGAGGCCGGGGGTCATCCTCCTTTTTGAAGAAAAAAATGTGGACAAGCTCGAAGCTATTTCCAGTTCTATCATAGATGAACAGATGCTCCAGAACATAATTTTTTAGAAGCCATACATGGATCACATGATTTTTAAGTGAATTTCAGGCGATACTCGTGTTTTATCGCAACTTTAACTGTAAAGATCTATCATAAAACTAAGCTTCTAAGAGGCGTGTGTGAAGTTCTTACTAGGTTTTGGTTGTATGCCTCCTCACAAAAGCAAGAGTTTTCACCTTTTCAGCTCACAAAAGCCGGCGGTTTTGGTTGCTAGCTAACTTTCCCGGTGAAGTAACCATCAAGCTTCGTGCACTTTTTGTTTCTTTTTTTTTGCAGGGAAAGCTTCGTGCACTCGTGTCTCGCTAATTGTCTAGCTTGTGTCAGCCAGCGGCCGCCACGTACGTGATCGTTTCGACGGAAAGTTTTCGTAGAGCCGACATACAAGTCGGGCGTGTGGCCAACACTCTCTTGCATGTGGCTCTGATGGTTCTCTTTAGCCACTTTACATGGCAGTGTCCTCAATTTTGAACTTGTACTATTGTATTAGTATGAGACAGAAACCAAAAGTAAAAACACCTTTTTGGTCTTCTTTATTCGTGCAGTACATATAATCCCGCCGTTCCGTAATATAAGACTTTGTAGAGATTCCGATGCGGACTACATACAAAGCAAAATGAGTGAATCTACACTCTAAAATTTGTTTATATACATCCGTATGTAGTCCATATTGAAATCTCTATAAGATCTTATATTTAGAAACGAAGGGAGTATCAATTATATTAAATCATTATATTTGATTGCAGGCTCTTTTTGATGCCACTTAACCTTCACATTGATAATCTTTTTACTACAAATGCTTAGTCTACAGGCTTACATCAGGCAGCGACAGGAGCCTTTTGTGGGGTTGCAACAACCAACAAGGTATAGTGCATTGCACAGGAAAGCCTAGATAACAAGATATGCTGCACTGCATTACACAGGCTTACTGCATCTATTTATGCATGCACGTCCTAGATATCAAGATCTAATCCTGTTTGGTGCATGCATTTAGGCCTCTACCAGAGTATCTTATCATTATCACCTTTTGGGCTAGCAGAAATATATTCTAAATGTCAACTTATTTGGAATGTCAAATATCATGATATACAAGTTTATGTTGCATCTTGAATTATATGTTTTTTCCATTGGGACTTGTGAGATGGGAGCATTTTGACTCCTCTGAAAGCGACTCATGATATGATGCTCAAATCTGCTTAAAGCTAGCTAGCATGCACAATTCCATATGTTTGCTAAAAGGATACAACAAGTTGATACAAACTACTACATTCAGCATTTTTTCTGTTGATCTCATAAGCGTTTCACACAACTAGATGACCCATTGCGCCTATGGCGCAAAGGTTGAGTGCGAACCAAGCTTTCGAACCATGCAAGTTGAAATATTTAGAAACCGATCATAGAATCTTTGAAGCATAAGGAAATAGATATTTATGTATGATGTTCATACATAGCACTATATATTACAACGATGTGTTCATTGGCCAAAAGAAAAGGATGAGATCAATTCATGGTAAGCAAAGCTACATAGGCAAAGATGCATCATAGAAATAGCTTTGGTCACTCAACTTATGGTAACTAAGATATGCAGTATTTAGATCAGGTAGAGTCATCGTTGTCTGTACCATCGGCGTCGAAAATGACCTCTTCATGGTGGGTGTGTTTGGTGGGTTGTCATTGGCAAAAGTAGAAATGCCTTCCATATCATCATCCACCAGCCGATGCTCAGATAGGCTATGATTCCTTCTTTTTCTTTCAGCTTGTGTTTCAGAGATTTATTTTGTTGAACCAATTGCAACTTATCATAGTTGAAGTCTTGCATCACTTTGTTGTAAGAGGCTTCCATGTATTTAAGAGCATCGTTTACCATCCAGTTTCCTGTAGACATAGATGGATATTAATCTTTTTTTTGCAAGTCCATTATTCAACTGGTACTCAGATGGATAGAACTGAACACTTTCCTCGAGACCAATGGTCCTTGCCTTGTCTGTTGAGTAAACTACGCTTGAAGGAAAGCTATTGCATCATAGCATCCAGAAGCACTTCTGTTGAGTTTAGAGTAGGGTTTAGTTAAAAATTGTTCAAAATGTAATGAATTTCGTCCGGTTTATATGAAAAATGTCTGAATTGTAATGAATGTGCTTCGGTTTATATGAAAATCCAATTTCATCCGGTCTGTTGAAATGTGGTTTCAATTGTAAGCGGGCAGCGTTGAATGGCCAGCTTCCGCATCCGTGTCCGCATTGGAGATACCCTAACACACCTTTGGTCCAGCAATTTGTGTGCTCTAGCTATATTACATCATTATAAAGCTCTTGTTGTCACTTAAAATTTACATTCATTAATCTTCTTAGGGTTTTTCTACACCCCAGCTCGGTGCACCCATGGAAGAAAACATAGCAAAATATTTCAAAAAATTCTGAAACTTTGTCAGGATAATAATCAACAGATGTTATGGGCGCTTGCAAAGTTTGGTGGTCAAATAACATTCGAGGAGCTTTGTAAAAAAAAGACAAAATCACAAAAAATTAGTCAAAATGTAAGTGCACTGTTTGAGCAGATTTTGTAATTTTGTCTTTTTTGTACAGAGTTCCTCGAATGTTATTTGACCACCAAACTTTGCAAGCGTCCGTAACATTTGTTAATGATCATTCCCACAAAGTTTCAGAATTTTTAGAAATGTTTTGCTATGTTTTCTTTCGTGGGTGCACCGAAGGTGGGTGAAGCCACTACTTTCCCATCTTGTTAGTGCAAATGCTTAATCCACAGGCATACAGCTGCTAGCAATAGGAGTCACTGTGGAGTAATTCTTTTTGGTCTAGGACCTGTAGAAGTCCATCCACAACATCACAGACCCATGTTCTAACTTTTCTTTTTGGTTGCATTAAACTACCAGAACAGATGAGAAATGAGAGCATTCCTGCGAAACTTGGACGCAGAGTCTACCGCAATGGACAACCCGTGGCTTTTAAAGAAGAATTCAAAAACAAAATGTTCCAGGCTTGATATAGACCTCTGCAGCTTCAGCGTTCCAGTCTGCTGCTCCGCTTCATAGGAAGGCTGCAGCTTCAGCTAGCTCCAGCGTTTCTGTTGATCTTCTCACCTGCGTTTCACCCAACTCCTACCACTTTTGCTTCCTGAGTGTGAGTGATACATGAGACTGCCAACAATGGCACACAGTGAGGATATAATAAGCATACAACATCTGAGCAAAGGCATAACAAGTTAAGTACAATAATTAACGTCGGCTTGGTCAACGACTATCATGACATGATCATACAGAAACACTTCGACAGCTTTAGGGACACTACCACTGAAAACGGCTAAACAGACAGAGCTGGACAGCTTCGAAACACTTCGACAGCGGTCGAGCAACCACCAAACACTACCCAACAAAGTCTATCTACATTCACACAACAATAACGAAGAGGGACCAAGCAACGATCACTTAAATCATGCAGCAACCGAGGTTGCAGACGCTGTGGCTTGTGAAGTAGCACATCGAGGTTAGGGCGGCGACTATTCCTCGGTGGTTCTCCGGCCACGACCCCTCGACAACCTTCAAGCTGATTATAGCTCAGCAACTCCATATTCGGCAACTCCATGTTCCCTTTTTCAGCAGTAGAATTAGCTAGGTTTTATTTCTGCCGGCTGTAGCTCAGGTGGATGTTTCAAGGGATCAGCTCCCTGCGATGTGTTGGTTGTACTTCGTGCATCCACACACCCAAAGCACGGCCGTATGGATAATCCACTATATATCCACATCAGAGTAGTGCAATGATTACTGTGTACATGTAACATCAAATTTCTTTAAAGCATTATCAATCCTTATACTGGTTAGTGGTGACAACAGACAAATTGTACATTTGTTTATACTAACTCAATTATGTGAAGAAGTGAACTTTACAATCTACAAGAATAAGTGAGCCTAGTCTACAAATATGTTCACCAAACAGCAATACTTTTCTATCAATGCATCAAGACAAAGTTTTTGAGTTTTCTCGGAGGGAAAAACACCAACACCAAACTAATAGCCCAGATTCTACTGTAAAGAAACAGTGCATATAATTTGAATGCAAAGCCTACCAGATACAAAATGCTAGAGAAAAATCTTTGCATCCAAATGCGAAAATAAAACAGCGATGTGGCATCAGATTATAAGCTAACCTGCGCACTGAGGTTCCTTTGAAGATTCACCACCAACCAATTTGTCCTGAATGTTTGGGTGAGATTCCTCAGAAGCAGCATGTTTTGCAATTGAACTGTCATGAACATCCACGTGGGAACGGTCTATTGGATCTGGATTTAGCCCAATATGCCACTCTTTACGAACTTTCCTACATGGCACTTCTAGTTTTTCCATCATCAAATAACCTGATATCGTACATAACAAACAAATAAAGATCCGCGTGTTGACAGAAAAGAATAAAAAATGCCATGTGTTGAGTTCCTTACCTGAAGAAATTCACTACACAATGTAAGTAGCCAAAACAATTCCTGTGTGCCATCCTTGTTAATGTCATAAAGATAGGGACTTGAATGAACATTCGACTGTGAAACGCTAGGCCATCCTGGAATTCTTCTCCTCCTCTCCTTACTTAATTGGTTTGATAAAACAAATCTGAATGTCTCAGTTGGTTTGAGTGTGTGTGGATGTTAACCAGTCCCGTGAAAAAGAAGTGGTTCATTCGCCTGGCGGTTTCTTCTTCATGCCAATCAATGCTTCTTTTTAGTGGGACATGCGTAATAGAAAAATAAAGAATAACACATATTAGTTGCACCCTTCCTATGCGTACGGCGTAAATTTCCCAGCACCCTCTAACTCTAATAGGGTTATTATACATAGTGAACTGCCACATTCACATATTTTTCACTGCTAGTCTGCTACTAATACAGAACCATACTAATTTTAGAAACTGTACTGCATATTGGGGAATCAGCAGGCCAGAAGTTAGATTTGATGATGATGATGTTTCGTAAAGCCAGAAAGCCGGATGTCATTGTCAATGACAAGGACACTATGCACAACTAACCAGGCTTAGTGGGATTATTTCTTCTCTTTTATAATCTTCCATACCATCACAAAAACCCATGGTATCCTCCATTTTGTACATCTTCGCAACCACACCCAGCTAATTTTCTCCATGCATGGAAGATGAACATGAACATCAGCAGTGCTTTGACTTATGATGAAAGAGACAGCGTAGCATGAGCGGCAGGAGCCACTCAGGCTAGCCAAGAAGACTGCCCATGAAACCACACCCCAAGGCCAATTAAGCCTTGAGGGAGGAACAAGACACAGGCAAGTCATTCTTGGCTATCAGAGATAAGGCCCTTGCAGCCATGTAAGGCTTGCTCTCTGCTAATGCATTACCACTAGTGAAGTTCGGTCTCTTCGGTTCTTGGTTTGCAGTGTTTTTCCCTCCAGCATCTATTTATATACGGGCGTCCTAGAAAACAAGATCTAATCGTGTTAGTTTGGTGCAGGTGCCTCCCTACCAGAGTGTCTTATCATCACCGCCTTTTGGGCCAGCAGAATATATTCTACAGTAGATGTCAACTTATATGGAATGTCAAATATCATGATATACAACTTTATGTTGCATTTTGAATTATATGATTTTTCCTTGAGATTTGTGAGACGAGAGCATCTTGACCCCTCTGAAAGCCATTCCTGATATGATGCTCAAATCTGCTTAAAGGCTAGCTAGCATGATCAATCCCACATCTTTGCCAAAAGGACACTTAAAGTTGAATTGCTTATCTGATTTTACCATATTATCACTACAGTGATCAAACAGCATGGAGCAGCAACTTCGTCTTTAGATAAGCAAAAAAGGATGGAAACATGGAATGACCAGGTACATATGACACAGGAGCATGGTTTTAAATAACCCGCTATTGTTTCGCTATAGCACGCTATAGCATTTAGAAGGGGTCCTGCGCTAAGGTACTCTGGTCCAAACACATGAACACACATTTTAAGTAGCGCGCTATAGCGTTTAAAAGATATCCGTCGCTAAGAGTCTTAGCGCGTTATTTAAAACTACGCACAGGAGCCGTCACACAAGTTTTACCATGAGTGCAATACTAAAGACATAGGAGGCTAAATAATTTCTCAAGCATATACCTGTTGATATCAGCAGTCAGTGGACTTGTGTAAATGCTGGAACTAACTTTGGTTTGCCATTCAGCTCCACATGTTTTTGAACACTTGGAAGTTGGTACTCAATAATGCATCGTCATTGCTACAGAAGGTGTACAGATGTTACGTTGTTAAGTGTATACATCAAGCAGTACAGATTGTAAAACAGGGTCTAGTTTATATATTGTACTTGTACACGTATACGAATACGTATGTAATTGTAATCTGATCATCTATATAATGAGACGTGAGGTGGATGTCAACCCCCACGCAAAACCCTAAACCCTCATGTTTTAACTTGGTATCAGACGCCACCCGGGCCGCCACGAGACCCTCCGCGCCGCCGCCGCGAGCAGCCTTCTTCCGCACCGCCGGCCCAATTGGGCATGTTCTTCTTGGGTTGGGCCAAAAATTGGAAGCAGGCCAGCCGCGGCCAAATCTCAAGCCCTTCTATTTCAAAATAAGTGAACACATTCAAAAAATATACTGTATTTCAAAATACATTTACATTGATCATTATAGAGAACACATCAACTTTGCAATACCAAATAAATAAAATTTGAGAACATATGTGATGGATGGATCTAATGATGAAAGATATATGTGATGGATGGATCTAATATGCAAGAATAAGTATATAATGGTGAAAGTTTCGCAGAAAAGAAGTTTCCTAACAAGGAATAATATAGTGGAATCGGTCTTATCATTAAAAAGAAAGAAAAATATAAAAAAAATCAAATATTGACAAACATACACACAATTTCCACAGAAGGGTTTCGCAAAAAGAAATTTGCACGCATTTTACACAGAAATTGTGATTTTTATAATACAAAGGATAACCATATAATAGAGGAACGATATTGGAATTACAGTTAAATAAAGTAAATGAAATGAAATTAAAATTTAAATGAAAACAAAATGATGAAGTTTTATAGGGAAGAATAAAACCCTTTAAGAAGAAAGAAAATAAAAATCAGAAACAAAAAATAAAATAACGACGTTTTCTGGGGAAGAATAAAACCCTTTAAGAAGAAAGAAAATAAAAATCAGAAACAAAAAATAAAATAACGACGTTTTCTGGGGAAGAATGAAACCCTTCAAGAAAAATTAAAATAAAAAACTACAAATAAGACAAAATAATGAAGTTTTCTATGGAATAGTGAAACCCTTTAAAAAATATAAAAAATAAACTAAAACAAAATAATCAAGTTTTCTATGTAAGAATGAAACCCTTTAAGAAGAAAGAAAATACAAAAACTAGAATAAAAACAAAATAATGAAATTTTTTAGGGGAAAATGAAACCCTTTAAGAAGAAAGAAAATTTAAAAATAAATTGCACACAAGTACGCCCTGAAATTACACTTTTGTAATATGCAAAAAATAATCATATATAGTGCAATTTTTGCTCTCTACTATAATCTACACACATGGTCTATCATATTTGCGTGTATACTTACTTACACACACAAAAATAAAAATATTTTTTTTCTAAGAAGAAATCAAGTATAGTGGCATTTGTACCACCTTTAAGAAGAAAGAAAGTAAAAATAAATTGTAATTTTTTAGTTATGTAAGAATAAAAATATATAGTGAATTCTACATAAAAACAAAGTTTTTAGACAAGGAACGAATTAGTGGCATTGGTATCGTTCTTAAAAACAGGAAATGAATTAAAAACTAAACATAATAAAACAAACAAAATTTTCTAAGAGAGAGTAAATTAATGACATTGGTATTACTCTTAACAATAAAGAAAAAAATTGCACACAACATTGGAATGAAATTGCACCTTTTATAATATGCAGTGAATACACATACAACAATGCAAATTTAGCAGTCTAGTATAATTTACACAAATATTGTATAGTACTTTCATGCATTCATACACATAATAATAGAAAAATGTATTTAATTAGCCAAACAATTAGCATTGTTATTACCCTTAAGAATAAAGAAAATAAAAAACAAAATATTTCACACAGTTAGCACAAAGTGCAATTTTTATAATATGTAGAATAAATATATAAGAGTGAAGTTTCCGTACTCTAATGTAATTTGTACATGCATACATTTACACACACTCAACATCCAGAAATACACGTAAAGAAAAAAAACTCAACTGAAAAATAGGAAAATAAAAGCGTACATGTGCAAAAAAATAAAAGCAAACCCATGGGAAAAAGCATGCACACACCAAAATCCAGCCCAAGAACGAAATTGACTGACCCAAAATAGGAGTAAGTCGAATCCAAACAGTCCAGCCCAGTATGATAGAAAAAAGAAAAGCTACAAAAATCTAAAAGCACACTCCAACGGTCAGAAAATCGACTGACCACAAAACTAAAATTCAGCTGACTGAAATCTAGCTAAAGTGTACAAAGAACATAAGCATGCATGCATGGGATCTCCCGTGCATGGGAGTCTCTTTTCTGGCAAAGCAATAGCCAAAACAAACATTTGAGAACAGATTGAAATCATGGAAAGGAAAACAACCATCTAAAACTGGCATTATTGTAACTATGTGGCTTAAATAGGCCAAATGTTGAAGAAATAAAGTAAAATATTGGCTTTTGAAAATACAAGATATGACGCTGTATACAAAAAACGGGCGTGCAAGGAAAAGTTGAGTTTGTTAGCACTTGAGTAGAAACAAAGGCAAGCCGACCAGACCCTCGACATCGGACGTGCATTCCAAAAAAATACGACTAAGATATGAACGTTAAGAAGATAGAAAAGAAACTTCAAATAATAACAAACAATTAGAGAGAACCATACATGGAAGGAAACTATCTCTTGGAGAGCTAATCATGACCAATCTAAAATTAAGAGATCGGAGGTCATATATTTCTATAAATAATGCAGCAAATAAGTCATATGAATCCATGAATAAAACATGTATAAATCGTTATGAAATGACAATTTATCATACCGCAACAAACACATCATAAAAATTACATCAGATGAATCACAATCATACACGACTTTGCGTCTTCCTTGATTTGCTTTCCTCAGAGGGACAGACGGGGAACACAGGCTGGCCGCACATGCCAGGGGCGTTGCCGGCGAAGCTGTCGCGCCGAAAGTGTCCGGTGCTCTTGGGGATAGGTCTGGTGAGGTTGTTGTTGGACACATTGAAGCTCTCGAACCTGGCGAGGTCGAAATCAGGAATGGTGCCTTGGAAGTGGTTGTCGTTGGCATTGAACCTTATGAGGCCGTGAAGGTGGCTGAGTCCGGCGGGGATCTCGCCGGAGAAGTCGTTCCTGGAGACGTCGAGCGCGTGGAGCTTCCCGAGGTTGCCGAGGGAGCTCGGCAGGGCGCCGGAGAGCCAATTGCGGCTGACGTAGAGGTGGGTGAGTTCCGAGCAGGCCGAGACGCCCGCCGGGAGGCCGCCGCGCAGCGTGTTGTTCTGCAGGCTCACCACGCGGAGCGCCGGCGCGGCGCAGAGCAGCTCCGCGTCGATGGTGCCGTCGAGGCCGAGGGACTGGAGATCGATAACCTTGATCAGGCCGGCGTCACTCGTGTTAGACTGTATATATATACGTAGACTTGTTTATACATAGACTTGTATATACACCTTGTATATTGTACCTTTTACGATGTCTTCCGCTGCCGCCGCCGCTATCGCCGCCGCCGCCGCCGCTATCGCCGCCGCCGTCGCCGCGCCGACCTCTGTCGCCGCTCCCACCGCCGCGGTGCCGGCCCTTGCTCATGTGTCACTGTTCCTTGCCTCGCGGCCTCTTGCAATGGCCTACCGTGCGCCTGTGTCGCCCGCATCCCCGATCGGATCGGGTGTCCCAGGCGATCGTGCTGCCTCGTCGAGGGCTGCGGTGCCCTCTGGCGCTGATCCTTCTGTGGGCGGCGTCTCTGCGCCGGTCCATGGTGGGCCGCCGCCATCGTCGTCCTAGCTGGCGCCGCACTACGGTGCACCGCCCCCACAGCAACCCTACGGTGCCCCGCCGCCACCCTACGGCGCCCCGCCGCCTCACCTCTACGGTGCGCCTCCGTCGCACCACTACGGTGCGCCGCCGCCGTCACCCCACTCGGCGCCCCCGACGAACCCCTACCCGGCGTCGCCCCAACCCTACCCGGCGCCCCCGCTCCAACCCTGCCCGGCGCCACCAGGGGCTGTGGCTGCCTCGCAATATGGGGCTCCGGTCGCGGCATCCTACGGCGCCTTGGTGGCTGGTTCCCCTGGATCCTAACCACCCTACTCAGTGCCTGCTGCGCATCCCGGGGCGGCCTCGTCGTGAAGGAAATATGCCCTAGAGGCAGTAATAAAGTTATTATTTATTCCCTTATATCATGATAAATGTTTATTATTCATGCTAGAATTGTATTAACCGGAAACATAATACTTGTGTGAATACATAGACAAACAGAGTGTCACTAGTATGCCTCTACTTGACTAGCTCATTGATCAAAGATGGTTATGTTTCCTAGCCATAGACATGAGTTGTCATTTGATTAACGGGATCACATCATTAGGAGAATGATGTGATTGACATGACCGATTCCGTTAGCTTAGCACTCGATCGTTTAGTATGTTGCTATTGCTTTCTTCATGACTTATACATGTTCCTATGACTATGAGATTATGCAACTCCCGTTTACCGGAGGAACACTTTGTGTGCTATCAAACGTCACAACGTAACTGGGTGATTATAAAGGTGCTCTACAGGTGTCTCCAAAGGTACTTGTTGGGTTGGCGTATTTTGAGATCAGGATTTGTCACTCCAATTGTCGGAGAGGTATCTCTGGGCCCTCTCGGTAATACACATCACTTAAGCCTTGCAAGCATTGCAACTAATGAGTAAAGAGACTTGCCGGTAACGAGATTGAACTAGGTATTGAGATACCGATGATCGGATCTCGGGCAAGTAACATACCGATGACAAAGCGAACAACGTATGTTGTTATGCGGTTTGACCGATAAAGATCTTCGTAGAATATGTAGGAGCCAATATGGGCATCCAGGTCCCGCTATTGGTTATTGACAAGAGAGGTGTCTCGATCATGTCTACATAGTTCTCAAACCCGTAGGGTCCGCACGCTTAACGTTCGTTGATGATATAGTACTATGAGTTATGTATGTTGGTGACCGAATGTTGTTCGGAGTTTTGGATGAGATCACGGATATGACGAGGAACTCCGGAATGGTCCGGAAGTAAAGATTGATATGTGGATAGTAGTGTTTGATCTACGGAAAGGTTCCGGAATCCATCGGAAGGGGTTCCGGATGTTTCCTGAAATGTTTGGGCACGAGAACACTTTATCTGGGCCAAAGGGGAAAGCCCACGAGGTTTTTGAAAAGCGCAAAAGGAAGTTTGCCGGAGTCCAGGGGCCAGACCCAGACGCCGGGAACCCTGGCGTCTGGCCCTGGAGTTCGAGAAGGACTCTTGCCTTTTGGGTGAAACCGACTTTGTGGAGGCTTTTACTCCAAGTTTTGACCCCAAGGCTCAACATATAAATAGAGGGGTAGGGCTAGCACCCAAGACACATCAAGAAACACCAAGCCGTGTGCCGGCAACCCCGTCCCCTCTAGTTTATCCTCCGTCATAGTTTCCGTAGTGCTTAGGCGAAGCCCTGCGGAGATTGTTCTTTATCAACACCGTCACCACGCCATCGTGCTGCCGGAACTCATCTACTACTTCGCCTCTCTTGCTGGATCGAGAAGGCAGGGACGTCATCGAGCTGAACGTGTGCAGAACTCGGAGGTGCCGTGCGTTTGTACTTGGATCGGTCGGATCGTGAAGACGTACGACTACATCAACCGCGTTGATAAACGCTTTCGCTTAAGGATCTTCAAGGGTATGAAGATATACTCCCCCTCTCGTTGCTATGCATCACCATGATCTTGCGTGTGAGTAGGAATTTTTTTGAAATTACTACATTCCCCAACACGTCGATGGGTCTTTATGCACCGCCACACGCTCACGCTGATCCGTGCGCGGTGCCGTCGCCATTTTACTTCTCGCATCTGCTTCCAGTCAAGCTCGCGCCGGACAACTACTTGTCCTGGCGTGCCCAGGTGCTGCCTCTTCTGCGGAGCCGCTATCTGGAGTGCTACATTGACGGATCCATCCCGTGTCCGCCCCCTCAGCACCCGGCATATCACACATGGGTGGCCCAGGATCAGGCCATCCTCTCCGCCATCCAGTCCTCGCTCACCCCGAGCGTCTCGTCGCTGGTCATCTTCGCCGCTACGTCTCGGGAGGCGTGGGCGGCGCTTCACACCAGTTTCGCCTCTCAGTCTCAGGCGCGTGCCCACTCTATACGCACCGAGCTGGGTGAGACTAAGCTTGGTGACCTCAGCATCACGGACTACTTCAACAAGATGCGGGGTCTCGCCGACACGTTGGCCTCAATTGGCCAGTCACTGCAGGATGAGGAGTTCACCACTTTCGTGCTTAACGGGCTTGATGATGATTATGACAACCTTGTTGAGAATGTCCATGGACGTGATGATCCGCTCCCACCTCATGAGCTCTATGCACGACTCCTTGGTCGTGAACAACGCATTAAGGCGCGCCGCGCCTCTCCCGGTTTCGCCTCCGCCAATGCCGCGACTCGTGGCAAACCCCAGCGGGCATCATCTTCAGGTGGCAGACCGGCGCCGTCTACACAACCGGCCCCGCGGGGCAATGCTCCGACCATCACGGGCGGTAACCGGCCGGTGGCGTGCTGTTCTTCTTGCGGTGCTCCGCAGGCCTGCCAGCTGTGTGGCATTGAGCGCCACCTTGCCTCTCGCTGTCATCGTCGCTACAAGCAAGACTTTCTGGGCCTCGGCAACAATGGCAAAGGGAATGACAAGCAGGCCGCCACCGCGGTGACGAGTCACGATCATGGCCGCACTCCGTCTTACTCTATTGACCCTACATGGTACATGGACACGGGAGCTACGAACCACCTCACCAACGACATGGGCAAGCTCTCCACTCAGGAGCCATATCGTGGCCATGATCAGGTGCACACAGCCAATGGAGCAGGTATGCGCATCTCTCATGTTGGTCAGGCATCACTTCTTGCACACAATTCCCGAAAACTGCATCTTTCTAATGTTCTTCGTATTCCCACTGCTTCGCGTAGTTTGTTGTCTGTTCCACAACTTACTCGTGATAATAATGTCCTTACTGAGTTTCACCCTTTTCGTTTCTTTATCAAGGATCGGGACACGAGGGTCGTTCTGCTTAGCGGTCGTCTTCGCGGTGGCTTGTACGCACTTGACACGCCAACCGCACCTCCTATGCAGTTTTCTCCTCAGGCGTTCAGCGGTGTTCGTGTGTCATCTACACATTGGCATGCGCGCCTTGGTCATCCTGCTGCTCCTATAGTTCGTCATGTGTTGCATCGCCATGAACTACCAGTTGTGTCCAATAAAACTGCTGAAACAATTTGTGATGCCTGTCAGCAGGGCAAGAGTCACCAACTTCCGTTTTCAGAGTCTAGTCGTGTTGTGAAACATCCTCTTGAGCTTGTGTTTTCTGATGTATGGGGCCATGCTCAAACATCCGTTAGTGGCCATAAGTATTATGTCAGTTTCATTGATGCTTATAGTCGGTTTACTTGGCTTTATCTTATTAAGCGAAAATCTAATGTGTTCGATGTCTTTATTCAGTTTCAAGCACATGTTGAGTGTCTCCTTATGCAGAAACTTATTCATGTTCAATCCGACTGGGGGGGTGAATATCACAACCTCAATACCTTTTTTAACAAGCTTGGGATTTCGCATCGTGTATCTTGTCCTCATACACATCAGCAGAATGGAACCGCTGAACGTAAGCATCGTCATCTTATAGAAACTGGCCTTACCTTGCTAGCTCATGCCTCCGTGCCATTTCGGTTTTGGAGTGATGCTTTCTCCACCGCGTGTTTCTTGATAAACAGGCTACCCTCACGACTTCTGCATATGAAAACTCCTCTTGAACTCTTGCTCAATGAAATCCCAGATTACACTTTTCTAAAAGTGTTTGGGTGTGCATGTTGGCCTCATTTGCATCCATACAACAAACGTAAGTTAGAGTTACGGTCTAAAAAATGTGTTTTTCTTGGGTATAGTTCCCTTCACAAAGGGTACAAATGCCTACACGTTCCCACCAATCGCGTCTACATCTCTCATGATGTTGTTTTTGATGAGAATGTGTTTCCTTTTCATGCACTTCCGACTAACTCTGCAACTCCTATGCCACCTGTTCACTCGACCGTACCTTTGCCTGACCAATTTGTGGATGTTGCAAATGCTCCTGTGTTGCTCCCTAATCATGCTGCAGGTATTGGACGTGGTGCTCAGCTCGAGCTACTTGATGAACAGGTGCCGGATGCTACTCCGTCTCGAGACGTGCCTCTGGAGCGCGACGAGGATCCACTGCATGGGGCATGCATAATGGGCGCCACGGCCCCGCGGGTGCCGCCCTCGCCCGGGTCTGTGGCAACCGCCCCGCGGGCGACGCCCTCACCCGCCTAGGTGGAATCCGCCCCGCGGGGGACGCCCTCACCCGCCTCGGTGGAATCCTCCCCGCGGGGGACGCCCTCACCCGCCCCGCGGGCGTCGCTCCTCCCGGCCTAGTGGTTGGGCCCTCGGCTACCTCGCCCGGCCCGGCAGCCACCTCGCCCGCGCCAGATGGGCCGGCTTGGTCTGCCTCGACGCCACCGGTCTCCCCGCGAGCTGGTTCGCCGGCTTCCTCGTCTCTGGTGCCGTCGCCTGAGCTGAGCTCGGTCTCGCCAGCACAGCCGGCTGCTGCTGTTCTCCGACCTCGCACCCGCAGCCAGAACGGGGTTTTTCAGCCAAAGCAGCGCACTGATGGGACTGTCGCATGGCTCGCTGCCTGCATGGCACACATTACCGCTGATCCCACTGCCGAGCCTCGTCATTTTCAGGTTGCACTGGCTATTCCTCATTGGCGTGCAGCAATGGAACAGGAGTTTCAGGCTCTGCTTCAGAATAACACTTGGCGCCTTGTTCCCCCACAGTCTGGTGTTAACATTATTGATTCCAAGTGGGTTTTTAAAGTCAAGCGACATGCTGATAGTTCTATTGAGCGCTACAAGGCGCGGCTCGTTGCCAAGGGTTTCAAACAGAGGTATGGTCTTGATTATGAAGACACGTTCAGTCCAGTTATCAAGCCCACTACCATTCGCTTGAAGTTGTCTTTGGCTGTTACTCGAGGATGGTTCCTTCGTCAGCTTGATGTGCAGAATGCTTTCTTGCATGGAGTCTTGGAGGAGGAGGTTTATATGCGTCAGCCGCCAGGGTTTGTGGATCCGGACCGTCCTCACCATCTCCGTCGTCTGGTTAAGGCGCTCTATGGGCTCAAGCAGGCTCCCCGTGCATGGCATGCACGCCTCGGCTCTGTTCTCCTTGGGTTTAATCCCTCCACTGCTGACACGTCCCTGTTTCTTCTTCAGCGTCCTGAGGTTACGATGTATTTGCTGGTTTATGTTGATGATATCATCCTCATCAGTTCCTCAGATGCTGTTGCAGATCGTCTTGTGGCTGCCTTGAGTGGTGATTTTGCTGTCAAGGATCTAGGTGCTCTGCACTTCTTTCTTGGTCTGGAGGTTTCACGCTCTTCTGTTGGGCTCACTCTTACTCAGAAGAAGTACTCTCTGGACTTGTTGCGTCGTGCTGGAATGCTGAAGTGTAAACCTGCCAGCACCCCGATGTCGGCCACTGATCGGTTGTCTGCTCTTGATGGAGATCCTCTCTCATCTGATGATGCTACCGAGTACCGCAGTCTTGTTGGTGGTCTCCAGTATCTTACTATCACCAGACCAGATGTTTCTTATGCAGTCAACCGTGTCTGTCAATTTCTCCATGCACCCAGGACATCTCATTGGTCAGCCGTGAAGCGGATTCTTCGTTATGTCTGCTTCACTTCTTCTCATGGCTTGCTTCTGCAGCCTGCGCCATCTTGTGAGATCTCAGATTTTTCTGATGCAGACTGGGCTGGTAGTCCTGATGACCGGCGATCCACAGAGGGGTATGCAGTGTTTCTTGGCTCTAACCTGATTGTCTGGAATGCTCGCAAGCAGGCTACAGTGTCTCGCAGCAGTACGGAAGCTGAGTACAAAGCAGTGACTGATGTGACGGCTGAGATCATTTGGGTTCAGTCCTTGTTGAGAGAGTTGAGAGTCTCTTCAGCTCATCCTCCGGTACTTTGGTGTGATAACATTTGTCCTACATATTTGTCATCTAATCCGGTGTTTCATGCTCGGACGAAACACATTGAGGTTGACTATCACTTCGTTCGAGAACGTGTTGCACATAAGCTACTTAGCATCAAGTTCATCTCATCAAAGGATCAACTTGCCGATATCTTCACGAAGCCTCTTCCACAACCACAGTTTGTAGGCTACAGGCGCAATCTTAACTTAGTTTGTACTTCAGGCCACAGTTAAGATTAAGAGAGGGTGTTAGACTGTATATGTATACGTGGACTTCTTTATACATAGACTTGTATATACACCTTGTATATTATACCCTTTGGTACTTATATATAATGAGATAGCCGCACCCCCTATAAGGTGTCGAGCAGTTCTCAAATCATATATTTTACAACTCGCGCCGTTTTCGAAGCACCTGACGGTCTCTCCCCACTTCGAGGCGCTGCCGTCGTGGCCGCCGCTGCCGTCGCACGGGTCGGTCGACGCGTCCCAGCCGAGCATGCACAACTCACTGAACCCCGGTGTGCTGAACTGAGAGCTCTGATTTTACTGACGTGAACTAAGGAGCCCGGGATATGGCTGCATGCATGGCGCTGGATGGCACTCACGAGTCACGGCCTCACGGGTCGTCGCAATTGCATGTGGACAAAGACGGCGAAGATTTCAAAGTCCGGTGTGCGTTTGGCGCGGTGTTCTGGCCATGGCAACAAGGTGGAGGGGCCAGATGCCGGCCGGGAGGAAGGAGGGAGGGGCGTCATCCGCGTCTTCCGGCCGGCCGGGGCGATGGCACGAAATGGTAGATTCCAACACGCCTCACGAGTCGCGCCTCGATCATGGATCCAGTCATCCAGCCACCGGGGAATCTCTTCGTTTGATAAACTGAACAGAGATCTCATCTGACGTAGTACAAATTTCATAATTTGGAAGGCATATTGGTTGCGTCCGTGTTGTTTGATTGATCGGCCGATTCGTCGGTGACTATGTGGAATCAACCAAACGATTACTGGCGGTTGTCGCTCCCTTCTTCGTGCACTACACTTCAACATTTTTTAAGACATACTTCCAATCTATTCATGATCATTAATTACAATATAGAGAACACCGGAGTTAATAAAAATTACAACCATGTCCATGGACCACCTAGCGACAAGTGCAACTTAATAAATTTGTGCAATGATGTTTGTTCACTCTGTGTACGACTTATGAGGCTGGTGCTAGGCGCCAACTGGCTGTAGCCAACTAGAAGACAGCCTCCTCGTCAGCCCTTGGACGTGCTCAAATCACAGCCATCAGATCGTACGCCGGCAGCCCGCCCATGACTCGCTCGTCGCCTCGCTGTGAGCGTCTTCTCGCAGAGGACAACACCGATGTGTCCCCTCGGCTGCCAGAACACCATCGGTCGTCATAGCACCTCCCTCACAACCTACAGCACTGTATCACCACACTGTCTGAGCATCACAAAACAGTTTACAGCATGGGGGCATCCGTAAGCAACATCGGCTCGTAGCACACGCAACATCCATATATAGCAGCACCGCTCTAGCGTCGCAGCACGTTTGCAGCATGGGGTCATCCCTAAGAAACATCGGCTCGGAACATACGCAACATCCATAGTAGCACCGCCGGCATATCGCAAGACGGCTGCAGCACGGCTCGCAGCACCGCCGCCCACAGCACCTTCACAAAACCGCCTGTAGGGGAACGTGTTACACACACACACACACAAAAACGCTAAACAATCACATCCAGAAAAAAAGACTACTTGTGTGCTTTTTTTGTTGTTGGTTTAATAACTAGAAAAAAAATGACTACTTGTGTGCTTTTTCTGCTGCTAGTTTAATGACTAGAACAAAACAGTGAAGTGAACCAAACTTAGTAACTAATCCGATGCTAAAATTCCAAAGAACAGCAATGAGATTTGGAAACACTATGCACGATCCATGAGAAGAAGAAATGGAGAATTTGCCTAGTGGAGGGTAGGGGTCATCGCGAGGGACTCTCTGGTAACTCGTTGCCTTTTTCTTCCCTTTCTTTCCAGCTGCCTTCCAACTATCGGCTGGCTCTATAGTTGCAGGTAATCTGTGTGCTGTTCCCTGCGTGTTTATGGATAGCTGCTGAATATCGACACACACAGCTACTTTTTTTCCTCACAGAAAATAAGTTAGTACTACTTATTTTCCCTAATCACATAAACAGTCAAAAGGAAACTAAGTTGGTTTGATAAAACAAATCTGAGTGTGTGTGGATGTTAACAGTCAGCTGGTTTGAGTGTGTGTGGATGTTAACATGTCATTATGCACAGTGAACTGCCACATTCACATATTTTGCACTGCTAGTCTGATACTAATACAGAACCATACTAATTTTAGAAAAAGTGACAAAGAAACCATATTGGGAATCAGCTGGCAAAAAGTTAGATTTTATGATGTTGATGTTTTGTAAAGCCAGAAAGCCACATGTCATTGTTAATGACAAGGACCCTATGCACAACTAACCAGGCTTTGTGGATTATTTCTCCTCTTTTATAATCTTTGCGACCGCACGGAGCTAATTTTCTCCATTCATGGAACATGACACATGAACATCAGTATGCATTGATTTATGAAAGAGACAACCTAGCATGGGCAGCAAGAGCCACTCAGGCTAGCCAAGGAGACTGCCCATGAAACCACACCCCAAGGCCAATTAAGCCTTGAGGGAGGAACAAGACACATGCAAGTCATCCTTGGCTATCAGAGATAAGGCTTCTGTAGCCATCTAAGGCTTGCTCTCTGCTAATGCATCACCACTACTGAACTTTGGTCTCTTCTATTCTTGGTTTGCAGTATTTCTTCCATCCAACATCTATTTATATATGCATGTCCTAGAGAACAAGATCTAATCGTTGTGTTTGCTGCATGTAGGCCTCTACCAGAGTATCTTATCATTGCCCCCTTTTGGCTAGCAGAATATATTCTAGATGTCAACTTATATGGAATGTCAAATATCACGATATACAACTTTATGTTGCATTTTGAATTATTTGATTTTTCCTTGGGATTTGTGAGATGTAAGCATTTTGACTCCTCTGAAAGCGATTCTTGATATGATGCTCAAATCTTCTTAAAGCTAGCCAGCATGATCAATCCCATATCATTGCTCACCCGCAAAAAGAAAATCCCATATCATTAATAAAGGACACGGAAAGTTGAGTTGCGTATCTGATTTACAACATTATCACTATAATGACCAAACAGAGGGAACACACTACTGTTTACACAGCACAACATTGAGCGATAATTTCGTCTTTAGATACTTTGAACGTATTTTAATCTAACAAACCAAGCTACTCTGTTGACAGTATAAAATGTAGTAACCCTTCTATTAAATAAATATGCATTATGCTCACTTATGTTGTTTTCCACCGCCGCCGGATGTGTTGCCATGCGGCACAGCATGGCTCTCGGCAAGTAGTGTATTTGCCGAGTGTTGCCTTTTTGCCGAGGTCTACTCTCGGCAATATCCTATGTTTGCCGAGATGCGCCTGTTGCCGACAGGCCCTCTCGGCGTCTCTTAGTTTGCCGAGAGCCTGTGGTTTAGCTCTCGGCGAAGAATCTGGAACCCGGCGTATAGGAGAATTCCAGTAGTGAATATGCCTATGAAATTCAGGTTAAAAGCAAAAGCATTAGCATCGTGAGGGCAGCAGACACCATGTAGTATTTATATCCACCAAGGAAAGAGTGTTGTCTCAAGTCACCAGATTGACCCGAAAAAATGGATCGCCCACGCGTTGCCCACCACGTGGGCGACACAGCCGCCGCCACCGTGGCCCCACTCTCGGCCCCCCTCCGCCTCTTCTCTCCCACGTCCTCGCCGGCCGGAACCACATGGGCAAAGTCCAAGCGGTGGTTGGTGGTGGCGGGTCCTCGCGCTGTCGGGTCGACTCCTGGGCTCCGGCTGTGCTCTTCGACAGGCTGGCTTAGCACCGAAGGTGCAGAACATGGAGGTAGATCAATGTGGCTCTGGCGGTGTGGATCGACACCAGGCTGATCGGCGCGGCTTCGACGGTGCATATCGATGCAAGGCAGATCAACGTGTCCTTCGACATGGGTCAGCCTTCAAGCGTGCCGACGGTAGGGATCTTTGCACTCCTGCTAGCCCTATCCAGACGATGGTTCTCCCATCCCCCCTATGGTGCTCGTTTTGGTGGTGCCAACTGCCACAGGCGCCATGGTTGTAGGCTCCGGTGATCCGGTTTGGGTCAGCGTGTGTCTGATGGATCTGTCCTCGCTTTGGCCGTAGTCGAGATCTCTGAAGGTGGCGATCCGGTGCACACAATGCTAGATGAAGGTTCGTCGAGCAGATCTGGGTGAAAACCCTGCTCTCGGCTAGTTGCCAAGGCCGGTGATGGCGGCATTCTTCTGCCTCTACAGCATGCGCATGTGGTGACCACTGAGGGTGCCCTGGACCGGTGTGTGCCCTAGGCCCGACAATGAGGGTTGGTTGGGGCCTCCGGCTTTAGATGTTGGGCTTTGGTGTGAGATCTGCGTATGCAGCTCAGACAATCTGCACCCTTTCATCAAGCTGATAGGAGCAGCGACATATGTTGTTCAGATAGTGCCTTCAGACTTATTGATGTATTACCTTGCAAGGTCTTGGTGAATAATTAATAAAATGACTGCATACATTGTCCTGATGCAGAGGCCGGGGGTCATCCTCCTTTTTGAAGAAAAAAATGTGGACAAGCTCGAAGCTATTTCCAGTTCTATCATAGATGAACAGATGCTCCAGAACATAATTTTTTAGAAGCCATACATGGATCACATGATTTTTAAGTGAATTTCAGGCGATACTCGTGTTTTATCGCAACTTTAACTGTAAAGATCTATCATAAAACTAAGCTTCTAAGAGGCGTGTGTGAAGTTCTTACTAGGTTTTGGTTGTATGCCTCCTCACAAAAGCAAGAGTTTTCACCTTTTCAGCTCACAAAAGCCGGCGGTTTTGGTTGCTAGCTAACTTTCCCGGTGAAGTAACCATCAAGCTTCGTGCACTTTTTGTTTCTTTTTTTTTGCAGGGAAAGCTTCGTGCACTCGTGTCTCGCTAATTGTCTAGCTTGTGTCAGCCAGCGGCCGCCACGTACGTGATCGTTTCGACGGAAAGTTTTCGTAGAGCCGACATACAAGTCGGGCCTGTGGCCAACACTCTCTTGCATGTGGCTCTGATGGTTCTCTTTAGCCACTTTACATGGCAGTGTCCTCAATTTTGAACTTGTACTATTGTATTAGTATGAGACAGAAACCAAAAGTAAAAACACCTTTTTGGTCTTCTTTATTCGTGCAGTACATATAATCCCGCCGTTCCGTAATATAAGACTTTGTAGAGATTCCGATGCGGACTACATACAAAGCAAAATGAGTGAATCTACACTCTAAAATTTGTTTATATACATCCGTATGTAGTCCATATTGAAATCTCTATAAGATCTTATATTTAGAAACGAAGGGAGTATCAATTATATTAAATCATTATATTTGATTGCAGGCTCTTTTTGATGCCACTTAACCTTCACATTGATAATCTTTTTACTACAAATGCTTAGTCTACAGGCTTACATCAGGCAGCGACAGGAGCCTTTTGTGGGGTTGCAACAACCAACAAGGTATAGTGCACTGCACAGGAAAGCCTAGATAACAAGATATGCTGCACTGCATTGCACAGGCTTACTGCATCTATTTATGCATGCACGTCCTAGATATCAAGATCTAATCCTGTTTGGTGCATGCATTTAGGCCTCTACCAGAGTATCTTATCATTATCACCTTTTGGGCTAGCAGAAATATATTCTAAATGTCAACTTATTTGGAATGTCAAATATCATGATATACAAGTTTATGTTGCATCTTGAATTATATGTTTTTTCCATTGGGACTTGTGAGATGGGAGCATTTTGACTCCTCTGAAAGCGACTCATGATATGATGCTCAAATCTGCTTAAAGCTAGCTAGCATGCACAATTCCATATGTTTGCTAAAAGGATACAACAAGTTGATACAAACTACTACATTCAGCATTTTTTCTGTTGATCTCATAAGCGTTTCACACAACTAGATGACCCATTGCGCCTATGGCGCAAAGGTTGAGTGCGAACCAAGCTTTCGAACCATGCAAGTTGAAATATTTAGAAACCGATCATAGAATCTTTGAAGCATAAGGAAATAGATATTTATGTATGATGTTCATACATAGCACTATATATTACAACGATGTGTTCATTGGCCAAAAGAAAAGGATGAGATCAATTCATGGTAAGCAAAGCTACATAGGCAAAGATGCATCATAGAAATAGCTTTGGTCACTCAACTTATGGTAACTAAGATATGCAGTATTTAGATCAGGTAGAGTCATCGTTGTCTGTACCATCGGCGTCGAAAATGACCTCTTCATGGTGGGTGTGTTTGGTGGGTTGTCATTGGCAAAAGTAGAAATGCCTTCCATATCATCATCCACCAGCCGATGCTCAGATAGGCTATGATTCCTTCTTTTTCTTTCAGCTTGTGTTTCAGAGATTTATTTTGTTGAACCAATTGCAACTTATCATAGTTGAAGTCTTGCATCACTTTGTTGTAAGAGGCTTCCATGTATTTAAGAGCATCGTTTACCATCCAGTTTCCTGTAGACATAGATGGATATTAATCTTTTTTTTGCAAGTCCATTATTCAACTGGTACTCAGATGGATAGAACTGAACACTTTCCTCGAGACCAATGGTCCTTGCCTTGTCTGTTGAGTAAACTACGCTTGAAGGAAAGCTATTGCATCATAGCATCCAGAAGCACTTCTGTTGAGTTTAGAGTAGGGTTTAGTTAAAAATTGTTCAAAATGTAATGAATTTCGTCCGGTTTATATGAAAAATGTCTGAATTGTAATGAATGTGCTTCGGTTTATATGAAAATCCAATTTCATCCGGTCTGTTGAAATGTGGTTTCAATTGTAAGCGGGCAGCGTTGAATGGCCAGCTTCCGCATCCGTGTCCGCATTGGAGATACCCTAACACACCTTTGGTCCAGCAATTTGTGTGCTCTAGCTATATTACATCATTATAAAGCTCTTGTTGTCACTTAAAATTTACATTCATTAATCTTCTTAGGGTTTTTCTACACCCCAGCTCGGTGCACCCATGGAAGAAAACATAGCAAAATATTTCAAAAAATTCTGAAACTTTGTCAGGATAATAATCAACAGATGTTATGGGCGCTTGCAAAGTTTGGTGGTCAAATAACATTCGAGGAGCTTTGTAAAAAAAAAGACAAAATCACAAAAAATTAGTCAAAATGTAAGTGCACTGTTTGAGCAGATTTTGTAATTTTGTCTTTTTTGTACAGAGTTCCTCGAATGTTATTTGACCACCAAACTTTGCAAGCGTCCGTAACATTTGTTAATGATCATTCCCACAAAGTTTCAGAATTTTTAGAAATGTTTTGCTATGTTTTCTTTCGTGGGTGCACCGAAGGTGGGTGAAGCCACTACTTTCCCATCTTGTTAGTGCAAATGCTTAATCCACAGGCATACAGCTGCTAGCAATAGGAGTCACTGTGGAGTAATTCTTTTTGGTCTAGGACCTGTAGAAGTCCATCCACAACATCACAGACCCATGTTCTAACTTTTCTTTTTGGTTGCATTAAACTACCAGAACAGATGAGAAATGAGAGCATTCCTGCGAAACTTGGACGCAGAGTCTACCGCAATGGACAACCCGTGGCTTTTAAAGAAGAATTCAAAAACAAAATGTTCCAGGCTTGATATAGACCTCTGCAGCTTCAGCGTTCCAGTCTGCTGCTCCGCTTCATAGGAAGGCTGCAGCTTCAGCTAGCTCCAGCGTTTCTGTTGATCTTCTCACCTGCGTTTCACCCAACTCCTACCACTTTTGCTTCCTGAGTGTGAGTGATACATGAGACTGCCAACAATGGCACACAGTGAGGATATAATAAGCATACAACATCTGAGCAAAGGCATAACAAGTTAAGTACAATAATTAACGTCGGCTTGGTCAACGACTATCATGACATGATCATACAGAAACACTTCGACAGCTTTAGGGACACTACCACTGAAAACGGCTAAACAGACAGAGCTGGACAGCTTCGAAACACTTCGACAGCGGTCGAGCAACCACCAAACACTACCCAACAAAGTCTATCTACATTCACACAACAATAACGAAGAGGGACCAAGCAACGATCACTTAAATCATGCAGCAACCGAGGTTGCAGACGCTGTGGCTTGTGAAGTAGCACATCGAGGTTAGGGCGGCGACTATTCCTCGGTGGTTCTCCGGCCACGACCCCTCGACGACCTTCAAGCTGATTATAGCTCAGCAACTCCATATTCGGCAACTCCATGTTCCCTTTTTCAGCAGTAGAATTAGCTAGGTTTTATTTCTGCCGGCTGTAGCTCAGGTGGATGTTTCAAGGGATCAGCTCCCTGCGATGTGTTGGTTGTACTTCGTGCATCCACACACCCAAAGCACGGCCGTATGGATAATCCACTATATATCCACATCAGAGTAGTGCAATGATTACTGTGTACATGTAACATCAAATTTCTTTAAAGCATTATCAATCCTTATACTGGTTAGTGGTGACAACAGACAAATTGTACATTTGTTTATACTAACTCAATTATGTGAAGAAGTGAACTTTACAATCTACAAGAATAAGTGAGCCTAGTCTACAAATATGTTCACCAAACAGCAATACTTTTCTATCAATGCATCAAGACAAAGTTTTTGAGTTTTCTCGGAGGGAAAAACACCAACACCAAACTAATAGCCCAGATTCTACTGTAAAGAAACAGTGCATATAATTTGAATGCAAAGCCTACCAGATACAAAATGCTAGAGAAAAATCTTTGCATCCAAATGCGAAAATAAAACAGCGATGCGGCATCAGATTATAAGCTAACCTGCGCACTGAGGTTCCTTTGAAGATTCACCACCAACCAATTTGTCCTGAATGTTTGGGTGAGATTCCTCAGAAGCAGCATGTTTTGCAATTGAACTGTCATGAACATCCACGTGGGAACGGTCTATTGGATCTGGATTTAGCCCAATATGCCACTCTTTACGAACTTTCCTACATGGCACTTCTAGTTTTTCCATCATCAAATAACCTGATATCGTACATAACAAACAAATAAAGATCCGCGTGTTGACAGAAAAGAATAAAAAATGCCATGTGTTGAGTTCCTTACCTGAAGAAATTCACTACACAATGTAAGTAGCCAAAACAATTCCTGTGTGCCATCCTTGTTAATGTCATAAAGATAGGGACTTGAATGAACATTCGACTGTGAAACGCTAGGCCATCCTGGAATTCTTCTCCTCCTCTCCTTACTTAATTGGTTTGATAAAACAAATCTGAATGTCTCAGTTGGTTTGAGTGTGTGTGGATGTTAACCAGTCCCGTGAAAAAGAAGTGGTTCATTCGCCTGGCGGTTTCTTCTTCATGCCAATCAATGCTTCTTTTTAGTGGGACATGCGTAATAGAAAAATAAAGAATAACACATATTAGTTGCACCCTTCCTATGCGTACGGCGTAAATTTCCCAGCACCCTCTAACTCTAATAGGGTTATTATACATAGTGAACTGCCACATTCACATATTTTTCACTGCTAGTCTGCTACTAATACAGAACCATACTAATTTTAGAAACTGTACTGCATATTGGGGAATCAGCAGGCCAGAAGTTAGATTTGATGATGATGATGTTTCGTAAAGCCAGAAAGCCGGATGTCATTGTCAATGACAAGGACACTATGCACAACTAACCAGGCTTAGTGGGATTATTTCTTCTCTTTTATAATCTTCCATACCATCACAAAAACCCATGGTATCCTCCATTTTGTACATCTTCGCAACCACACCGAGCTAATTTTCTCCATGCATGGAAGATGAACATGAACATCAGTAGTGCTTTGACTTATGATGAAAGAGACAGCGTAGCATGAGCGGCAGGAGCCACTCAGGCTAGCCAAGAAGACTGCCCATGAAACCACACCCCAAGGCCAATTAAGCCTTGAGGGAGGAACAAGACACAGGCAAGTCATTCTTGGCTATCAGAGATAAGGCCCTTGCAGCCATGTAAGGCTTGCTCTCTGCTAATGCATTACCACTAGTGAAGTTCGGTCTCTTCGGTTCTTGGTTTGCAGTGTTTTTCCCTCCAGCATCTATTTATATACGGGCGTCCTAGAAAACAAGATCTAATCGTGTTAGTTTGGTGCAGGTGCCTCCCTACCAGAGTGTCTTATCATCACCGCCTTTTGGGCCAGCAGAATATATTCTACAGTAGATGTCAACTTATATGGAATGTCAAATATCATGATATACAACTTTATGTTGCATTTTGAATTATATGATTTTTCCTTGAGATTTGTGAGACGAGAGCATCTTGACCCCTCTGAAAGCCATTCCTGATATGATGCTCAAATCTGCTTAAAGGCTAGCTAGCATGATCAATCCCACATCTTTGCCAAAAGGACACTTAAAGTTGAATTGCTTATCTGATTTTACCATATTATCACTACAGTGATCAAACAGCATGGAGCAGCAACTTCGTCTTTAGATAAGCAAAAAAGGATGGAAACATGGAATGACCAGGTACATATGACACAGGAGCATGGTTTTAAATAACCCGCTATTGTTTCGCTATAGCACGCTATAGCATTTAGAAGGGGTCCTGCGCTAAGGTACTCTGGTCCAAACACATGAACACACATTTTAAGTAGCGCGCTATAGCGTTTAAAAGATATCCGTCGCTAAGAGTCTTAGCGCGTTATTTAAAACTACGCACAGGAGCCGTCACACAAGTTTTACCATGAGTGCAATACTAAAGACATAGGAGGCTAAATAATTTCTCAAGCATATACCTGTTGATATCAGCAGTCAGTGGACTTGTGTAAATGCTGGAACTAACTTTGGTTTGCCATTCAGCTCCACATGTTTTTGAACACTTGGAAGTTGGTACTCAATAATGCATCGTCATTGCTACAGAAGGTGTACAGATGTTACGTTGTTAAGTGTATACATCAAGCAGTACAGATTGTAAAACAGGGTCTAGTTTATATATTGTACTTGTACACGTATACGAATACGTATGTAATTGTAATCTGATCATCTATATAATGAGACGTGAGGTGGATGTCAACCCCCACGCAAAACCCTAAACCCTCATGTTTTAACTTGGTATCAGACGCCACCCGGGCCGCCACGAGACCCTCCGCGCCGCCGCCGCGAGCAGCCTTCTTCCGCACCGCCGGCCCAATTGGGCATGTTCTTCTTGGGTTGGGCCAAAAATTGGAAGCAGGCCAGCCGCGGCCCAATCTCAAGCCCTTCTATTTCAAAATAAGTGAACACATTCAAAAAATATACTGTATTTCAAAATACATTTACATTGATCATTATAGAGAACACATCAACTTTGCAATACCAAATAAATAAAATTTGAGAACATATGTGATGGATGGATCTAATGATGAAAGATATATGTGATGGATGGATCTAATATGCAAGAATAAGTATATAATGGTGAAAGTTTCGCAGAAAAGAAGTTTCCTAACAAGGAATAATATAGTGGAATCGGTCTTATCATTAAAAAGAAAGAAAAATATAAAAAAAATCAAATATTGACAAAACATACACACAATTTCCACATAAGGGTTTCGCAAAAAGAAATTTGCACGCATTTTACACAGAAATTGTGATTTTTATAATACAAAGGATAACCATATAATAGAGGAACGATATTGGAATTACAGTTAAATAAAGTAAATGAAATGAAATTAAAATTTAAATGAAAACAAAATGATGAAGTTTTATAGGGAAGAATAAAACCCTTTAAGAAGAAAGAAAATAAAAATCAGAAACAAAAAATAAAATAACGACGTTTTCTGGGGAAGAATGAAACCCTTCAAGAAAAATTAAAATAAAAAACTACAAATAAGACAAAATAATGAAGTTTTCTATGGAATAGTGAAACCCTTTAAAAAATATAAAAAATAAACTAAAACAAAATAATCAAGTTTTCTATGTAAGAATGAAACCCTTTAAGAAGAAAGAAAATACAAAAACTAGAATAAAAACAAAATAATGAAATTTTTTAGGGGAAAATGAAACCCTTTAAGAAGAAAGAAAATTTAAAAATAAATTGCACACAAGTACGCCCTGAAATTACACTTTTGTAATATGCAAAAAATAATCATATATAGTGCAATTTTTGCTCTCTACTATAATCTACACACATGGTCTATCATATTTGCGTGTATACTTACTTACACACACAAAAATAAAAATATTTTTTTTCTAAGAAGAAATCAAGTATAGTGGCATTTGTACCACCTTTAAGAAGAAAGAAAGTAAAAATAAATTGTAATTTTTTAGTTATGTAAGAATAAAAATATATAGTGAATTCTACATAAAAACAAAGTTTTTAGACAAGGAACGAATTAGTGGCATTGGTATCGTTCTTAAAAACAGGAAATGAATTAAAAACTAAACATAATAAAACAAACAAAATTTTCTAAGAGAGAGTAAATTAATGACATTGGTATTACTCTTAACAATAAAGAAAAAAATTGCACACAACATTGGAATGAAATTGCACCTTTTATAATATGCAGTGAATACACATACAACAATGCAAATTTAGCAGTCTAGTATAATTTACACAAATATTGTATAGTACTTTCATGCATTCATACACATAATAATAGAAAAATGTATTTAATTAGCCAAACAATTAGCATTGTTATTACCCTTAAGAATAAAGAAAATAAAAAACAAAATATTTCACACAGTTAGCACAAAGTGCAATTTTTATAATATGTAGAATAAATATATAAGAGTGAAGTTTCCGTACTCTAATGTAATTTGTACATGCATACATTTACACACACTCAACATCCAGAAATACACGTAAAGAAAAAAAACTCAACTGAAAAATAGGAAAATAAAAGCGTACATGTGCAAAAAAATAAAAGCAAACCCATGGGAAAAAGCATGCACACACCAAAATCCAGCCCAAGAACGAAATTGACTGACCCAAAATAGGAGTAAGTCGAATCCAAACAGTCCAGCCCAGTATGATAGAAAAAAGAAAAGCTACAAAAATCTAAAAGCACACTCCAACGGTCAGAAAATCGACTGACCACAAAACTAAAATTCAGCTGACTGAAATCTAGCTAAAGTGTACAAAGAACATAAGCATGCATGCATGGGATCTCCCGTGCATGGGAGTCTCTTTTCTGGCAAAGCAATAGCCAAAACAAACATTTGAGAACAGATTGAAATCATGGAAAGGAAAACAACCATCTAAAACTGGCATTATTGTAACTATGTGGCTTAAATAGGCCAAATGTTGAAGAAATAAAGTAAAATATTGGCTTTTGAAAATACAAGATATGACGCTGTATACAAAAAACGGGCGTGCAAGGAAAAGTTGAGTTTGTTAGCACTTGAGTAGAAACAAAGGCAAGCCGACCAGACCCTCGACATCGGACGTGCATTCCAAAAAAATACGACTAAGATATGAACGTTAAGAAGATAGAAAAGAAACTTCAAATAATAACAAACAATTAGAGAGAACCATACATGGAAGGAAACTATCTCTTGGAGAGCTAATCATGACCAATCTAAAATTAAGAGATCGGAGGTCATATATTTCTATAAATAATGCAGCAAATAAGTCATATGAATCCATGAATAAAACATGTATAAATCGTTATGAAATGACAATTTATCATACCGCAACAAACACATCATAAAAATTACATCAGATGAATCACAATCATACACGACTTTGCGTCTTCCTTGATTTGCTTTCCTCAGAGGGACAGACGGGGAACACAGGCTGGCCGCACATGCCAGGGGCGTTGCCGGCGAAGCTGTCGCGCCGAAAGTGTCCGGTGCTCTTGGGGATAGGTCTGGTGAGGTTGTTGTTGGACACATTGAAGCTCTCGAACCTGGCGAGGTCGAAATCAGGAATGGTGCCTTGGAAGTGGTTGTCGTTGGCATTGAACCTTATGAGGCCGTGAAGGTGGCTGAGTCCGGCGGGGATCTCGCCGGAGAAGTCGTTCCTGGAGACGTCGAGCGCGTGGAGCTTCCCGAGGTTGCCGAGGGAGCTCGGCAGGGCGCCGGAGAGCCAATTGCGGCTGACGTAGAGGTGGGTGAGTTCCGAGCAGGCCGAGACGCCCGCCGGGAGGCCACCGCGCAGCGTGTTGTTCTGCAGGCTCACCACGCGGAGCGCCGGCGCGGCGCAGAGCAGCTCCGCGTCGATGGTGCCGTCGAGGCCGAGGGACTGGAGATCGATAACCTTGATCAGGCCGGCGTCACTCGTGTTAGACTGTATATATATACGTAGACTTGTTTATACATAGACTTGTATATACACTTTGTATATTGTACCTTTTACGATGTCTTCCGCTGCCGCCGCCGCTATCGCCGCCGCCGTCGCCGCGCCGACCTCTGTCGCCGCTCCCACCGCCGCGGTGCCGGCCCTTGCTCATGTGTCACTGTTCCTTGCCTCGCGGCCTCTTGCAATGGCCTACCGTGCGCCTGTGTCGCCCGCATCCCCGATCGGATCGGGTGTCCCAGGCGATCGTGCTGCCTCGTCGAGGGCTGCGGTGCCCTCTGGCGCTGATCCTTCTGTGGGCGGCGTCTCTGCGCCGGTCCATGGTGGGCCGCCGCCATCGTCGTCCTAGCTGGCGCCGCACTACGGTGCACCGCCCCCACAGCAACCCTACGGTGCCCCGCCGCCACCCTACGGCGCCCCGCCGCCTCACCTCTACGGTGCGCCTCCGTCGCACCACTACGGTGCGCCGCCGCCGTCACCCCACTCGGCGCCCCCGACGAACCCCTACCCGGCGTCGCCCCAACCCTACCCGGCGCCCCCGCTCCAACCCTGCCCGGCGCCACCAGGGGCTGTGGCTGCCTCGCAATATGGGGCTCCGGTCGCGGCATCCTACGGCGCCTTGGTGGCTGGTTCCCCTGGATCCTAACCACCCTACTCAGTGCCTGCTGCGCATCCCGGGGCGGCCTCGTCGTGAAGGAAATATGCCCTAGAGGCAGTAATAAAGTTATTATTTATTCCCTTATATCATGATAAATGTTTATTATTCATGCTAGAATTGTATTAACCGGAAACATAATACTTGTGTGAATACATAGACAAACAGAGTGTCACTAGTATGCCTCTACTTGACTAGCTCATTGATCAAAGATGGTTATGTTTCCTAGCCATAGACATGAGTTGTCATTTGATTAACGGGATCACATCATTAGGAGAATGATGTGATTGACATGACCGATTCCGTTAGCTTAGCACTCGATCGTTTAGTATGTTGCTATTGCTTTCTTCATGACTTATACATGTTCCTATGACTATGAGATTATGCAACTCCCGTTTACCGGAGGAACACTTTGTGTGCTATCAAACGTCACAACGTAACTGGGTGATTATAAAGGTGCTCTACAGGTGTCTCCAAAGGTACTTGTTGGGTTGGCGTATTTTGAGATCAGGATTTGTCACTCCAATTGTCGGAGAGGTATCTCTGGGCCCTCTCGGTAATACACATCACTTAAGCCTTGCAAGCATTGCAACTAATGAGTAAAGAGACTTGCCGGTAACGAGATTGAACTAGGTATTGAGATACCGATGATCGGATCTCGGGCAAGTAACATACCGATGACAAAGCGAACAACGTATGTTGTTATGCGGTTTGACCGATAAAGATCTTCGTAGAATATGTAGGAGCCAATATGGGCATCCAGGTCCCGCTATTGGTTATTGACAAGAGAGGTGTCTCGATCATGTCTACATAGTTCTCAAACCCGTAGGGTCCGCACGCTTAACGTTCGTTGATGATATAGTACTATGAGTTATGTATGTTGGTGACCGAATGTTGTTCGGAGTTTTGGATGAGATCACGGATATGACGAGGAACTCCGGAATGGTCCGGAAGTAAAGATTGATATGTGGATAGTAGTGTTTGATCTACGGAAAGGTTCCGGAATCCATCGGAAGGGGTTCCGGATGTTTCCTGAAATGTTTGGGCACGAGAACACTTTATCTGGGCCAAAGGGGAAAGCCCACGAGGTTTTTGAAAAGCGCAAAAGGAAGTTTGCCGGAGTCCAGGGGCCAGACCCAGACGCCGGGAACCCTGGCGTCTGGCCCTGGAGTTCGAGAAGGACTCTTGCCTTTTGGGTGAAACCGACTTTGTGGAGGCTTTTACTCCAAGTTTTGACCCCAAGGCTCAACATATAAATAGAGGGGTAGGGCTAGCACCCAAGACACATCAAGAAACACCAAGCCGTGTGCCGGCAACCCCGTCCCCTCTAGTTTATCCTCCGTCATAGTTTCCGTAGTGCTTAGGCGAAGCCCTGCGGAGATTGTTCTTTATCAACACCGTCACCACGCCATCGTGCTGCCGGAACTCATCTACTACTTCGCCTCTCTTGCTGGATCGAGAAGGCAGGGACGTCATCGAGCTGAACGTGTGCAGAACTCGGAGGTGCCGTGCGTTTGTACTTGGATCGGTCGGATCGTGAAGACGTACGACTACATCAACCGCGTTGATAAACGCTTTCGCTTAAGGATCTTCAAGGGTATGAAGATATACTCCCCCTCTCGTTGCTATGCATCACCATGATCTTGCGTGTGAGTAGGAATTTTTTTGAAATTACTACATTCCCCAACACGTCGATGGGTCTTTATGCACCGCCACACGCTCACGCTGATCCGTGCGCGGTGCCTTCGCCATTTTACTTCTCGCATCTGCTTCCAGTCAAGCTCGCGCCGGACAACTACTTGTCCTGGCGTGCCCAGGTGCTGCCTCTTCTGCGGAGCCGCTATCTGGAGTGCTACATTGACGGATCCATCCCGTGTCCGCCCCCTCAGCACCCGGCATATCACACATGGGTGGCCCAGGATCAGGCCATCCTCTCCGCCATCCAGTCCTCGCTCACCCCGAGCGTCTCGTCGCTGGTCATCTTCGCCGCTACGTCTCGGGAGGCGTGGGCGGCGCTTCACACCAGTTTCGCCTCTCAGTCTCAGGCGCGTGCCCACTCTATACGCACCGAGCTGGGTGAGACTAAGCTTGGTGACCTCAGCATCACGGACTACTTCAACAAGATGCGGGGTCTCGCCGACACGTTGGCCTCAATTGGCCAGTCACTGCAGGATGAGGAGTTCACCACTTTCGTGCTTAACGGGCTTGATGATGATTATGACAACCTTGTTGAGAATGTCCATGGACGTGATGATCCGCTCCCACCTCATGAGCTCTATGCACGACTCCTTGGTCGTGAACAGCGCATTAAGGCGCGCCGCGCCTCTCCCGGTTTCGCCTCCGCCAATGCCGCGACTCGTGGCAAACCCCAGCGGGCATCATCTTCAGGTGGCAGACCGGCGCCGTCTACACAACCGGCCCCGCGGGGCAATGCTCCGACCATCACGGGCGGTAACCGGCCGGTGGCGTGCTGTTCTTCTTGCGGTGCTCCGCAGGCCTGCCAGCTGTGTGGCATTGAGCGCCACCTTGCCTCTCGCTGTCATCGTCGCTACAAGCAAGACTTTCTGGGCCTCGGCAACAATGGCAAAGGGAATGACAAGCAGGCCGCCACCGCGGTGACGAGTCACGATCATGGCCGCACTCCGTCTTACTCTATTGACCCTACATGGTACATGGACACGGGAGCTACGAACCACCTCACCAACGACATGGGCAAGCTCTCCACTCAGGAGCCATATCGTGGCCATGATCAGGTGCACACAGCCAATGGAGCAGGTATGCGCATCTCTCATGTTGGTCAGGCATCACTTCTTGCACACAATTCCCGAAAACTGCATCTTTCTAATGTTCTTCGTATTCCCACTGCTTCGCGTAGTTTGTTGTCTGTTCCACAACTTACTCGTGATAATAATGTCCTTACTGAGTTTCACCCTTTTCGTTTCTTTATCAAGGATCGGGACACGAGGGTCGTTCTGCTTAGCGGTCGTCTTCGCGGTGGCTTGTACGCACTTGACACGCCAACCGCACCTCCTATGCAGTTTTCTCCTCAGGCGTTCAGCGGTGTTCGTGTGTCATCTACACATTGGCATGCGCGCCTTGGTCATCCTGCTGCTCCTATAGTTCGTCATGTGTTGCATCGCCATGAACTACCAGTTGTGTCCAATAAAACTGCTGAAACAATTTGTGATGCCTGTCAGCAGGGCAAGAGTCACCAACTTCCGTTTTCAGAGTCTAGTCGTGTTGTGAAACATCCTCTTGAGCTTGTGTTTTCTGATGTATGGGGCCATGCTCAAACATCCGTTAGTGGCCATAAGTATTATGTCAGTTTCATTGATGCTTATAGTCGGTTTACTTGGCTTTATCTTATTAAGCGAAAATCTGATGTGTTCGATGTCTTTATTCAGTTTCAAGCACATGTTGAGTGTCTCCTTATGCAGAAACTTATTCATGTTCAATCCGACTGGGGGGGTGAATATCACAACCTCAATACCTTTTTTAACAAGCTTGGGATTTCGCATCGTGTATCTTGTCCTCATACACATCAGCAGAATGGAACCGCTGAACGTAAGCATCGTCATCTTATAGAAACTGGCCTTACCTTGCTAGCTCATGCCTCCGTGCCATTTCGGTTTTGGAGTGATGCTTTCTCCACCGCGTGTTTCTTGATAAACAGGCTACCCTCACGACTTCTGCATATGAAAACTCCTCTTGAACTCTTGCTCAATGAAATCCCAGATTACACTTTTCTAAAAGTGTTTGGGTGTGCATGTTGGCCTCATTTGCATCCATACAACAAACGTAAGTTAGAGTTACGGTCTAAAAAATGTGTTTTTCTTGGGTATAGTTCCCTTCACAAAGGGTACAAATGCCTACACGTTCCCACCAATCGCGTCTACATCTCTCATGATGTTGTTTTTGATGAGAATGTGTTTCCTTTTCATGCACTTCCGACTAACTCTGCAACTCCTATGCCACCTGTTCACTCGACCGTACCTTTGCCTGACCAATTTGTGGATGTTGCAAATGCTCCTGTGTTGCTCCCTAATCATGCTGCAGGTATTGGACGTGGTGCTCAGCTCGAGCTACTTGATGAACAGGTGCCGGATGCTACTCCGTCTCGAGACGTGCCTCTGGAGCGCGACGAGGATCCACTGCATGGGGCATGCATAATGGGCGCCACGGCCCCGCGGGTGCCGCCCTCGCCCGGGTCTGTGGCAACCGCCCCGCGGGCGACGCCCTCACCCGCCTAGGTGGAATCCGCCCCGCGGGGGACGCCCTCACCCGCCTCGGTGGAATCCTCCCCGCGGGGGACGCCCTCACCCGCCCCGCGGGCGTCGCTCCTCCCGGCCTAGTGGTTGGGCCCTCGGCTACCTCGCCCGGCCCGGCAGCCACCTCGCCCGCGCCAGATGGGCCGGCTTGGTCTGCCTCGACGCCACCGGTCTCCCCGCGAGCTGGTTCGCCGGCTTCCTCGTCTCTGGTGCCGTCGCCTGAGCTGAGCTCGGTCTCGCCAGCACAGCCGGCTGCTGCTGTTCTCCGACCTCGCACCCGCAGCCAGAACGGGGTTTTTCAGCCAAAGCAGCGCACTGATGGGACTGTCGCATGGCTCGCTGCCTGCATGGCACACATTACCGCTGATCCCACTGCCGAGCCTCGTCATTTTCAGGTTGCACTGGCTATTCCTCATTGGCGTGCAGCAATGGAACAGGAGTTTCAGGCTCTGCTTCAGAATAACACTTGGCGCCTTGTTCCCCCACAGTCTGGTGTTAACATTATTGATTCCAAGTGGGTTTTTAAAGTCAAGCGACATGCTGATAGTTCTATTGAGCGCTACAAGGCGCGGCTCGTTGCCAAGGGTTTCAAACAGAGGTATGGTCTTGATTATGAAGACACGTTCAGTCCAGTTATCAAGCCCACTACCATTCGCTTGAAGTTGTCTTTGGCTGTTACTCGAGGATGGTTCCTTCGTCAGCTTGATGTGCAGAATGCTTTCTTGCATGGAGTCTTGGAGGAGGAGGTTTATATGCGTCAGCCGCCAGGGTTTGTGGATCCGGACCGTCCTCACCATCTCCGTCGTCTGGTTAAGGCGCTCTATGGGCTCAAGCAGGCTCCCCGTGCATGGCATGCACGCCTCGGCTCTGTTCTCCTTGGGTTTAATCCCTCCACTGCTGACACGTCCCTGTTTCTTCTTCAGCGTCCTGAGGTTACGATGTATTTGCTGGTTTATGTTGATGATATCATCCTCATCAGTTCCTCAGATGCTGTTGCAGATCGTCTTGTGGCTGCCTTGAGTGGTGATTTTGCTGTCAAGGATCTAGGTGCTCTGCACTTCTTTCTTGGTCTGGAGGTTTCACGCTCTTCTGTTGGGCTCACTCTTACTCAGAAGAAGTACTCTCTGGACTTGTTGCGTCGTGCTGGAATGCTGAAGTGTAAACCTGGCAGCACCCCGATGTCGGCCACTGATCGGTTGTCTGCTCTTGATGGAGATCCTCTCTCATCTGATGATGCTACCGAGTACCGCAGTCTTGTTGGTGGTCTCCAGTATCTTACTATCACCAGACCAGATGTTTCTTATGCAGTCAACCGTGTCTGTCAATTTCTCCATGCACCCAGGACATCTCATTGGTCAGCCGTGAAGCGGATTCTTCGTTATGTCTGCTTCACTTCTTCTCATGGCTTGCTTCTGCAGCCTGCGCCATCTTGTGAGATCTCAGATTTTTCTGATGCAGACTGGGCTGGTAGTCCTGATGACCGGCGATCCACAGAGGGGTATGCAGTGTTTCTTGGCTCTAACCTGATTGTCTGGAATGCTCGCAAGCAGGCTACAGTGTCTCGCAGCAGTACGGAAGCTGAGTACAAAGCAGTGACTGATGTGACGGCTGAGATCATTTGGGTTCAGTCCTTGTTGAGAGAGTTGAGAGTCTCTTCAGCTCATCCTCCGGTACTTTGGTGTGATAACATTTGTCCTACATATTTGTCATCTAATCCGGTGTTTCATGCTCGGACGAAACACATTGAGGTTGACTATCACTTCGTTCGAGAACGTGTTGCACATAAGCTACTTAGCATCAAGTTCATCTCATCAAAGGATCAACTTGCCGATATCTTCACGAAGCCTCTTCCACAACCACAGTTTGTAGGCTACAGGCGCAATCTTAACTTAGTTTGTACTTCAGGCCACAGTTAAGATTAAGAGAGGGTGTTAGACTGTATATGTATACGTGGACTTCTTTATACATAGACTTGTATATACACCTTGTATATTATACCCTTTGGTACTTATATATAATGAGATAGCCGCACCCCCTATAAGGTGTCGAGCAGTTCTCAAATCATATATTTTACAACTCGCGCCGTTTTCGAAGCACCTGACGGTCTCTCCCCACTTCGAGGCGCTGCCGTCGTGGCCGCCGCTGCCGTCGCACGGGTCGGTCGACGCGTCCCAGCCGAGCATGCACAACTCACTGAACCCCGGTGTGCTGAACTGAGAGCTCTGATTTTACTGACGTGAACTAAGGAGCCCGGGATATGGCTGCATGCATGGCGCTGGATGGCACTCACGAGTCACGGCCTCACGGGTCGTCGCAATTGCATGTGGACAAAGACGGCGAAGATTTCAAAGTCCGGTGTGCGTTTGGCGCGGTGTTCTGGCCATGGCAACAAGGTGGAGGGGCCAGATGCCGGCCGGGAGGAAGGAGGGAGGGGCGTCATCCGCGTCTTCCGGCCGGCCGGGGCGATGGCACGAAATGGTAGATTCCAACACGCCTCACGAGTCGCGCCTCGATCATGGATCCAGTCATCCAGCCACCGGGGAATCTCTTCGTTTGATAAACTGAACAGAGATCTCATCTGACGTAGTACAAATTTCATAATTTGGAAGGCATATTGGTTGCGTCCGTGTTGTTTGATTGATCGGCCGATTCGTCGGTGACTATGTGGAATCAACCAAACGATTACTGGCGGTTGTCGCTCCCTTCTTCGTGCACTACACTTCAACATTTTTTAAGACATACTTCCAATCTATTCATGATCATTAATTACAATATAGAGAACACCGGAGTTAATAAAAATTACAACCATATCCATGGACCACCTAGCGACAAGTGCAACTTAATAAATTTGTGCAATGATGTTTGTTCACTCTGTGTACGACTTATGAGGCTGGTGCTAGGCGCCAACTGGCTGTAGCCAACTAGAAGACAGCCTCCTCGTCAGCCCTTGGACGTGCTCAAATCACAGCCATCAGATCGTACGCCGGCAGCCCGCCCATGACTCGCTCGTCGCCTCGCTGTGAGCGTCTTCTCGCAGAGGACAACACCGATGTGTCCCCTCGGCTGCCAGAACACCATCGGTCGTCATAGCACCTCCCTCACAACCTACAGCACTGTATCACCACACTGTCTGAGCGTCACAAAACAGTTTACAGCATGGGGGCATCCGTAAGCAACATCGGCTCGTAGCACACGCAACATCCATATATAGCAGCACCGCTCTAGCGTCGCAGCACGTTTGCAGCATGGGGTCATCCCTAAGAAACATCGGCTCGGAACATACGCAACATCCATAGTAGCACCGCCGGCATATCGCAAGACGGCTGCAGCACGGCTCGCAGCACCGCCGCCCACAGCACCTTCACAAAACCGCCTGTAGGGGAACGTGTTACACACACACACACACAAAAACGCTAAACAATCACATCCAGAAAAAAAGACTACTTGTGTGCTTTTTTTGTTGTTGGTTTAATAACTAGAAAAAAAATGACTACTTGTGTGCTTTTTCTGCTGCTAGTTTAATGACTAGAACAAAACAGTGAAGTGAACCAAACTTAGTAACTAATCCGATGCTAAAATTCCAAAGAACAGCAATGAGATTTGGAAACACTATGCACGATCCATGAGAAGAAGAAATGGAGAATTTGCCTAGTGGAGGGTAGGGGTCATCGCGAGGGACTCTCTGGTAACTCGTTGCCTTTTTCTTCCCTTTCTTTCCAGCTGCCTTCCAACTATCGGCTGGCTCTATAGTTGCAGGTAATCTGTGTGCTGTTCCCTGCGTGTTTATGGATAGCTGCTGAATATCGACACACACAGCTACTTTTTTTCCTCACAGAAAATAAGTTAGTACTACTTATTTTCCCTAATCACATAAACAGTCAAAAGGAAACTAAGTTGGTTTGATAAAACAAATCTGAGTGTGTGTGGATGTTAACAGTCAGCTGGTTTGAGTGTGTGTGGATGTTAACATGTCATTATGCACAGTGAACTGCCACATTCACATATTTTGCACTGCTAGTCTGATACTAATACAGAACCATACTAATTTTAGAAAAAGTGACAAAGAAACCATATTGGGAATCAGCTGGCAAAAAGTTAGATTTTATGATGTTGATGTTTTGTAAAGCCAGAAAGCCACATGTCATTGTTAATGACAAGGACCCTATGCACAACTAACCAGGCTTTGTGGATTATTTCTCCTCTTTTATAATCTTTGCGACCGCACGGAGCTAATTTTCTCCATTCATGGAACATGACACATGAACATCAGTATGCATTGATTTATGAAAGAGACAACCTAGCATGGGCAGCAAGAGCCACTCAGGCTAGCCAAGGAGACTGCCCATGAAACCACACCCCAAGGCCAATTAAGCCTTGAGGGAGGAACAAGACACATGCAAGTCATCCTTGGCTATCAGAGATAAGGCTTCTGTAGCCATCTAAGGCTTGCTCTCTGCTAATGCATCACCACTACTGAACTTCGGTCTCTTCTATTCTTGGTTTGCAGTATTTCTTCCATCCAACATCTATTTATATATGCATGTCCTAGAGAAGAAGATCTAATCGTTGTGTTTGCTGCATGTAGGCCTCTACCAGAGTATCTTATCATTGCCCCCTTTTGGCTAGCAGAATATATTCTAGATGTCAACTTATATGGAATGTCAAATATCACGATATACAACTTTATGTTGCATTTTGAATTATTTGATTTTTCCTTGGGATTTGTGAGATGTAAGCATTTTGACTCCTCTGAAAGCGATTCTTGATATGATGCTCAAATCTTCTTAAAGCTAGCCAGCATGATCAATCCCATATCATTGCTCACCCGCAAAAAGAAAATCCCATATCATTAATAAAGGACACGGAAAGTTGAGTTGCGTATCTGATTTACAACATTATCACTATAATGACCAAACAGAGGGAACACACTACTGTTTACACAGCACAACATTGAGCGATAATTTCGTCTTTAGATACTTTGAACGTATTTTAATCTAACAAACCAAGCTACTCTGTTGACAGTATAAAATGTAGTAACCCTTCTATTAAATAAATATGCATTATGCTCACTTATGTTGTTTTCCACCACCGCCGGATGTGTTGCCATGCGGCACAGCATGGCTCTCGGCAAGTAGTGTATTTGCCGAGTGTTGCCTTTTTGCCGAGGTCTACTCTCGGCAATATCCTATGTTTGCCGAGATGCGCCTGTTGCCGACAGGCCCTCTCGGCGTCTCTTAGTTTGCCGAGAGCCTGTGGTTTAGCTCTCGGCGAAGAATCTGGAACCCGGCGTATAGGAGAATTCCAGTAGTGAATATGCCTATGAAATTCAGGTTAAAAGCAAAAGCATTAGCATCGTGAGGGCAGCAGACACCATGTAGTATTTATATCCACCAAGGAAAGAGTGTTGTCTCAAGTCACCAGATTGACCCGAAAAAATGGATCGCCCACGCGTTGCCCACCACGTGGGCGACACAGCCGCCGCCACCGTGGCCCCACTCTCGGCCCCCCTCCGCCTCTTCTCTCCCACGTCCTCGCCGGCCGGAACCACATGGGCAAAGTCCAAGCGGTGGTTGGTGGTGGCGGGTCCTCGCGCTGTCGGGTCGACTCCTGGGCTCCGGCTGTGCTCTTCGACAGGCTGGCTTAGCACCGAAGGTGCAGAACATGGAGGTAGATCAATGTGGCTCTGGCGGTGTGGATCGACACCAGGCTGATCGGCGCGGCTTCGACGGTGCATATCGATGCAAGGCAGATCAACGTGTCCTTCGACATGGGTCAGCCTTCAAGCGTGCCGACGGTAGGGATCTTTGCACTCCTGCTAGCCCTATCCAGACGATGGTTCTCCCATCCCCCCTATGGTGCTCGTTTTGGTGGTGCCAACTGCCACAGGCGCCATGGTTGTAGGCTCCGGTGATCCGGTTTGGGTCAGCGTGTGTCTGATGGATCTGTCCTCGCTTTGGCCGTAGTCGAGATCTCTGAAGGTGGCGATCCGGTGCACACAATGCTAGATGAAGGTTCGTCGAGCAGATCTGGGTGAAAACCCTGCTCTCGGCTAGTTGCCAAGGCCGGTGATGGCGGCATTCTTCTGCCTCTACAACATGCGCATGTGGTGACCACTGAGGGTGCCCTGGACCGGTGTGTGCCCTAGGCCCGACAATGAGGGTTGGTTGGGGCCTCCGGCTTTAGATGTTGGGCTTTGGTGTGAGATCTGCGTATGCAGCTCAGACAATCTGCACCCTTTCATCAAGCTGATAGGAGCAGCGACATATGTTGTTCAGATAGTGCCTTCAGACTTATTGATGTATTACCTTGCAAGGTCTTGGTGAATAATTAATAAAATGACTGCATACATTGTCCTGATGCAGAGGCCGGGGGTCATCCTCCTTTTTGAAGAAAAAAATGTGGACAAGCTCGAAGCTATTTCCAGTTCTATCATAGATGAACAGATGCTCCAGAACATAATTTTTTAGAAGCCATACATGGATCACATGATTGTTAAGTGAATTTCAGGCGATACTCGTGTTTTATCGCAACTTTAGTTGTAAAGATCTATCATAAAACTAAGCTTCTAAGAGGCGTGTGTGAAGTTCTTACTAGGTTTTGGTTGTATGCCTCCTCACAAAAGCAAGAGTTTTCACCTTTTCAGCTCACAAAAGCCGGCGGTTTTGGTTGCTAGCTAACTTTCCCGGTGAAGTAACCATCAAGCTTCGTGCACTTTTTGTTTCTTTTTTTTTGCAGGGAAAGCTTCGTGCACTCGTGTCTCGCTAATTGTCTAGCTTGTGTCAGCCAGCGGCCGCCACGTACGTGATCGTTTCGACGGAAAGTTTTCGTAGAGCCGACATACAAGTCGGGCCTGTGGCCAACACTCTCTTGCATGTGGCTCTGATGGTTCTCTTTAGCCACTTTACATGGCAGTGTCCTCAATTTTGAACTTGTACTATTGTATTAGTATGAGACAGAAACCAAAAGTAAAAACACCTTTTTGGTCTTCTTTATTCGTGCAGTACATATAATCCCGCCGTTCCGTAATATAAGACTTTGTAGAGATTCCGATGCGGACTACATACAAAGCAAAATGAGTGAATCTACACTCTAAAATTTGTTTATATACATCCGTATGTAGTCCATATTGAAATCTCTATAAGATCTTATATTTAGAAACGAAGGGAGTATCAATTATATTAAATCATTATATTTGATTGCAGGCTCTTTTTGATGCCACTTAACCTTCACATTGATAATCTTTTTACTACAAATGCTTAGTCTACAGGCTTACATCAGGCAGCGACAGGAGCCTTTTGTGGGGTTGCAACAACCAACAAGGTATAGTGCACTGCACAGGAAAGCCTAGATAACAAGATATGCTGCACTGCATTGCACAGGCTTACTGCATCTATTTATGCATGCACGTCCTAGATATCAAGATCTAATCCTGTTTGGTGCATGCATTTAGGCCTCTACCAGAGTATCTTATCATTATCACCTTTTGGGCTAGCAGAAATATATTCTAAATGTCAACTTATTTGGAATGTCAAATATCATGATATACAAGTTTATGTTGCATCTTGAATTATATGTTTTTTCCATTGGGACTTGTGAGATGGGAGCATTTTGACTCCTCTGAAAGCGACTCATGATATGATGCTCAAATCTGCTTAAAGCTAGCTAGCATGCACAATTCCATATGTTTGCTAAAAGGATACAACAAGTTGATACAAACTACTACATTCAGCATTTTTTCTGTTGATCTCATAAGCGTTTCACACAACTAGATGACCCATTGCGCCTATGGCGCAAAGGTTGAGTGCGAACCAAGCTTTCGAACCATGCAAGTTGAAATATTTAGAAACCGATCATAGAATCTTTGAAGCATAAGGAAATAGATATTTATGTATGATGTTCATACATAGCACTATATATTACAACGATGTGTTCATTGGCCAAAAGAAAAGGATGAGATCAATTCATGGTAAGCAAAGCTACATAGGCAAAGATGCATCATAGAAATAGCTTTGGTCACTCAACTTATGGTAACTAAGATATGCAGTATTTAGATCAGGTAGAGTCATCGTTGTCTGTACCATCGGCGTCGAAAATGACCTCTTCATGGTGGGTGTGTTTGGTGGGTTGTCATTGGCAAAAGTAGAAATGCCTTCCATATCATCATCCACCAGCCGATGCTCAGATAGGCTATGATTGGACATGTTTGGCAATGTAAAGTTGCTCAAACTTCAAAATGGACAGAAATGGTTTTGAGGGGATTTGATGATGTTATATTGTTCTCCAAGACATGAGACTTGGCAAGATCACCAAATAGGGCATTTGTGACATGATGGAATTTTCTTGGAGTTTTATGAAAATATTTCCTGTAGAAATATTTCAAATCCTTGAAATGGGCAGAAATGGTTTTGGGAGGTTTTCTCCAATATTTTGAACATGACCATGTGCTGAAACTCGTATATATGGAAAATATATGTCCACTGAGTTTCCCTGATTTTTCTCAAATATTTTTGAAGCTTTAAAATAATTTTAACCTATTAAAGACCATTTCTGGCCTTAGGAAAATGCCTTCAAATAAAATAGGAAAATTACTTTTAAAATTATATTTTTGTGGTTTATGGGAGTCCTATATCTAATAGGTTTCAAATATACTCTTTGAAATATTTTTCATACCCCAAGTCAAGTACTTGTAGTGCAAACCTCAATTCAGGGGGTTTTGGGAAACTAAATTTAGAAAATACTTTTTGGCCAAATTATTTTTATAAGAAAATTCTATATTGTACTATACACATGGCATGATCATTTGGCAGAAGTCTTGGATCAAGGAGAAGGAGTATAAGAGTTGGAGGATTTATTTGATTTTTAGAGCACTTGCAAACAACAGACAAAAACCAATCAAGGCAAAGTCCAAAACACTCAAAAGTTTTTGTTAAACCACATTTTATCATGATTTACCATCTTAAGTGTTGTGGCACGAAATCAGGGTGTGACACCTAATTTACCACATTATCACTAAAGTGATCAAACAGAGGGAACACACAACTCTTTACACAACATGGAGCGATAATTTCGTCTTTAGATAAGCAAAAAAGGATGGAAACATGATCAAATGGAGCATTAATTATGTGCATCATATGTGCAAGCCAAATGGAGCTCAGGTTCTCACTAAAGCAACCAGACCAACTTTGGATGAGTTCACTACATTTTATACATTCTTCTGCTTATCAAACACCAGATTCTTCTGCTAAAGGATAGAAACATGACCAAATGCATCACGATTGGGAATCACATTCTTCTGCTTATCGAACACCGGATTCAAATACGACGAGTTCACTACACATTTTATAGATCAACGAGCAGAGGGTCCAGTGGAGTGCACAGATATGATTCAACTGTGTGTTCTGTGCTGGATAGGGTACTTTGGATTGGATGATCCTTCTCTTGCTCTCTTGCATGTCGCTCTGATGGTTTTCTTTTGCCACTTTACATGGCAGTGGCCTCAATTCTGAACTTGTACTGTTGGATCAGCAGGAGACGGAAACCGATAATAAAACACCATTTTGGTCTTCTTTATATAGTACATATATCAGCATAATATAATTTGTCACATCAAATCTGTTATGTTCCTTCCTTCAATTTTTTTAATGTCAAAGCATGCTCTAACTTGGTATCAATATGTCAAAAGTTTTGTCCATCTGATTTGGTATAATTGTCAAATCTCTAACTTGTTACTCTTGAAGTCTTCAGAGTCATTGGACCCGATCAACTGTATGTCATAGGACTTGCTTATAGTTCTGGCTAGTCACATTTTCACTAGATATTCTTCTTTCATGATTAACGTGGCAGTGAATATGTCATTGTATAATGAAATCGTCACGCTGCAAGCGAATAAATGGGCAATTTGTGTGCTCTAGTTATAATAAATCATTATATGTATGTGTTTTTTACGCCACTTAACCTTTTCATTGGTTAATCTTCTTACTACAAATGCTTAGTCCACAGGCTTACAGCTGCTAGCGACAGGAGCCATTTGTAGGGTTGCAACAACCAACAAGGTATGTTGCACTGAACTGCACAAGAAAGCTGCAGCTTCAGCTCCAGTGTTTCTGTTGGTCTTCTCACCTGAATTCACCCCATTTGTATTGGCCTAAATAACTCTCTGCTGATATTTCGCGCGACAGTGACACTTACGTACAAATGCCTAAACTTGTTAAACCCTTTTTGTTTCCTGGGTGATAGAGAAGACTGCCAAAACAACGGGCACATATTATGAATAACATAGAGCATGATACTTAATTACAACATACATAGGTTTACACATACATCTGAGAAAATACACACTTTCTCTGTAAACAAATATAAGAGCGTTTAGAACTTTACGGAGGGAGTACTAACAAAGCAGAGTACCATAATATCTCTTCCCCACATAACATGATGATCACATAGAAAAAGCTCAACAACCTAGGGATATTGCTACCCAAAAAATGGCTGAAAGGACAGAGCTGGATAGCTTCGATGTATTCAGACAACTGTTACTCTTGACAGTTTCAGGGTTATGCAACCAACTGTATGTTTACACCCCCATCCATTCATATTTGCACTATATATATGTATGATGTTTCTTCATGATTACCACGGCAGCGAGTATGCTGTTGTGTTCGGTGAAATAGTCATGTTGTAAGGAAAGCAACTGGTTTCAAAATTCAAACTTGAACCCACGCATTCCTGATAGATGTGCGTGAAATTTACAGACCCCCTTCAACTTTTTTTGGGTTCCATTAAACCACCAGAACTGACGAGAAGCAACAACAGCATGCCTGGGAAACTTTGAGGCACAAGGCAAATAAGAACTTGAAAACAAAATGTACTGAGCTTGATACGAACTGCTGTGATTTTTCTGTTGATCTCACATGCATTCACCCAAATCCTCCTACAAGCTTAAATAATGCAATGCTTAATCCTTTTTGGCTTCTTGGGTGATACAGAAGACTGGCACACAGTGTGGATCAACATAGAACATGATACACTTACAACAGGCACAAGCTTACATCTCAGCAAATAAACATTTACAAAGGTGAGTACACAAACAGTTCAACTTACTGCTAATAATAAAGAAGCGTACTGATTTTAGAAAAAAGTGATGAAGAACTGTATTGCATATTGGGGAATCAGCTGAGTTAGATTTGCTGATGATGATGTTCTGTAAAGCCAGAAAGCCACATGTCATTGTCAATGCCTCAATGGCTAGGACACTATGCACAACTAACCAGGCTTAGTGGGTTTATTTCTCCTCTTCTATAATTTTTTTATACCATAACAAAACCCCCTCGAGTTAGAATATGGTATCCTCCAGTTTGTACATCTTCACAACCGCACCGAGCTAATTTTATCCATGCATGGAACATGAAGATGAACATCAGCATGCATTGATTTATGAAAGAGACAGCCTAGCATGGGCGGCAAGAGCCACTCAGGCTAGCCAAGGAGACTGCCCAAGAAACCACACCCCAAGGCCAATTAAGCCTTGAGGGAGGAACAAGACACAGGCAAGTCATCCTTGGCTATCACAGATAAGGCCCTTGCAGCCATGTAAGGCTTGCTCTCTGCTGATGCATTAGCATTACTGAACTCTGGTCTCTTCAGTTCTTGGCTTGCAGTATTTCTTCCATGTAGCATCTATTTATATACGCAATTCCTAGAGAACAAGATCTAATCCTGTTTGGTGCATGTAGGCCTCTGCCAGAGCATCTTATCATAACCGCCTTTTAGGACAGCAGAATTGTAACATCCCAAATTTTCAATTTGGAATGTTATACATTAGATCATCATTGCATATTTTATTGCATTTGGGTTTGATCCTAGAAATTCTACGCAACTCAAGGACCCACGGAGAGAGTTGGGGATTTCGTTATTTTCATATTTGAGTTTTCTCAAATTCTGAAAATAGGATCATTTGATTTTATTTATTTTATCTTCAATTATTTCAATTATAAAAATAAGAGAGAGGGAATAAAATGACTTTCCCAAAATAAAGACATATTGAGGATTTAATAAAAAATCAAATAATTTTTATTTTGGAGTTTTTCGCTATTTTATTTGAATTTAGGAAAAATATGCGTTTTTCAAAATTGCATTTAGGCCCCAAATAAATGTTCGTCTTGTCCGGCTTGATTTTAGAAGTCGGGGAAAATTTATTTCGGGATTTTAGGAGTCTGTTTAGTATTTCTTTTATTTGTTTTTCTGCGCGAAATTATTTAAAAAAAACGAACCGACTTACCGGGCCGTGTCCGGCTAGGACTCTGGCTCGGCCGGCCTTTATAAGCCGGGAGGCCGAGCCCCCAGCCCACGCCGCCCCTAACCCTAACCCTAGCCCTGATCCGCCGCCGCCGCCGTTGCGTGCCGCCGCCTCCGCTGCCCGACGCCGTCGCCCGAGCCGCCGCCGCCGTCCGCCGCCGCCTCCGACGCCGCCACCCACCGGAGCCCCGTCGCCGACCCGCCGGAGCAACCCCTCCGTCGCCGACCCGCCGCCTGAGGTTGACCGCCCCGCCGCCGGCGGTTTTCTTCGAGAAAACCGTCCGGTTTTTCGTTCATTTTTTTTAAACCCTAGATATGTTTTCTTTTAATAGATCGGTTTTTTTGTTTTTTTTCGGTTTAGTTTATTTAGCTAACGCCCGTTCGTTCGTACGTTTTAACGAACGGTTTTTGTTTTTTTCGCACACAGCGAACGTCCATTCGTTAGCCTGTTCGTCCGCTTTTTTTCTTTTTCTCAGATTTTCCGTGATTATTTCTGATCGTGATTTCCGATTTGTTTTTCGTTTTAGTATAACTTTTCGCTCGTTTATCGGAATCAGGCGATTCAAGCGCCTAGAGTTTCGCCTCGAAACCCTCTTTCTGTTTAACCAATTCAAACAAGTTTTTGCTACTGTAAAATTTGACTTAGGTCCAGATTAGTAAACGAAGCTTGTTTCTTTCGCCGTTTGACTTTCGTTGCTTCGTTTGATTTGATTCTTTTTGCAAACCGGAGTTCTTAAGTTGAACTTTCTGGTTAGATCTTTTATTTGAGTTTTACGTATGCATTATATGAGTGCTTATTGTATGCTTGTTTGCTTGCGATAGAGTACCGGAGTGCGCCGCTTGCTACTTCGAATCTCTAGGTTTCACGGATCATCAAGAAGGCAAGTAACACTTTGATCATACCTCTTTACTACCCAGTTTTATTGCATTAGATCAATCCACAAACAATTGCATGATTAGGATCTGATTAAATTGTGGGTTTTGGGAAGTAGATGAGGTAGTACCTATTACCTGTTTTATTATCAAACCCTTGGGAGTTACTTCTACGTTTGCTTATATTGCTATGTTATGCTAGTAGACGTGGATTGGGTGAGTGTATCCATGACAGATGTGAGATTTTTAATTAATGGTTGAACTTAAGGTGGCTACTTAAATACACATCTGGGTGGATTGAGGCACCTGGGTATTCCAGTGATTGCCTGTTTTTTTTATGGACCGCCACCCAGGCTCAAAGGGATCATGAGATTATTCATGCTAGAAACTTCCGTGTGCAGCCACAAGCTATTATGGGCTCTAGCATAGTTGATTAAGTCGTGTGAACTCTTACAGTGGTAGAACAACAGATGTAGGGGATGTAGGTGGTACTGTCTACCCGATCATGAGGTGCAAACGCTTCCGAAAGACTATGTCTCGGTCATCCGTTTCTCAAACATCATGTAGTGCGAGAATCCCAACGGAGGAGATCGAGTCTTGTGGGGAAAAGTGCACAAACCTCTGCAGAGTGTATAAACTAATCATGGTTAGCCGTGTCCCCGGTTATGGACATCTTGAGTATCTAGTACTTGGATTATCATGTGAATCTCATCATGTTACTTTAATTAATCTTGTTGGGTTAATGATGATACTTAATTGGGATTAAGTTGGGTGAACCTTCTCAATGTTTAACAACCACCATGATGGTTAAAGAAAATTTATTCCTTTGCAGTAGGGAAAAATTGGCTTTTCGCAAAACTGTAAACATAGAGCTTTCCACCAGCCAAATATGCATGTAGTATAGCATTATTCTGTTCATTACTCTCTATGTGTTACATTGCTAGCATATTCCATGTGCTGACCCATTTTCGGGCTGCAACGTTCATGTTGCAGACTTTTCAGACGACGAGTAAGGTGCCTTAGGTCGTGGTCTTATACTCAGTGATGCCGTTGGAGTTGATGGACTCGCTTATCTTCCAAGCCTTCCGCTGTTATCGTTATTAGATGGCCTTAAGCCATATTTATTGTAATAAGATCTCTTTTGAGACATTCGTTGTAATAAGTGTGTGATTGCTACTCTATTATAAATCCTTCGAGTACTGTGCGTGTCAGCATTACTGATCCAGGGATGACACTGATGCATAGAGATCGGACTGTTTGAGGTCAGGTCGCTACAAGATGGTATCAGAGCACACGCTGACTGTAGGACACGACCACTAAGCTTAAACCCTAGATCACTACTCTCTTCTCATTTCTGACCTCTCATCTTTTCTACTCTTTTAGGATGGAGGATGCCAGGAACAAGTTCATGCGACTAGATGAAGATACACCCCTTGGACGCCACTTGAAGGAAGTCACTAGATACCTGAACATCGGAATACCAAGCTTCACCGAAACCTACAACGCCACACTACCAGGAGAGGAGCGTTGGATGATTCAGGTTCAAGTTCCAGGAAGGACGTTCATGCCTGTCACCGAGCCCATAGAGTTTTCCTTTGATGCACCAACCTGGAGTCTAGGAAAGAGCATGGCAGCCCACATAACCATGGGACGTATTGGAGAAGTATACCACAAGGAGCTCAAGGATACTATTTACCAAATTTGTGGGCGCCGAGATGAGCAATGGGAGATGATCAGTACCAAGAAGGATAGATCAATTGCAGCATTCATCCAGGAGCTAAACCAGCACATTCGACGCCAGGAGAACCAGATGTGCGCATGCATGATAGATCTGAAGAAAGCATTGACCAAGATCATGGAGCTGGAGGAAGAACTCAAGTCTACGCGCGATGGATATGAGGAGAAGAATGACGACCTGGAAAAGAAGATCGGAGTATTCATGGGAGACCCAACACCAGGAGGAGAAGACGATGATTGCACTTGCCTAGAGAACTACATCATCATCGACGACACCGACTCGGACCCCAGTGATGATAACTTTGTTGATGAAGCTGGAGCAGATATCATGGAGTCTTCGACCGATCAAAATTTCTAGTAGACCACCATATCAGTAGTAGTATTTCCCCCATGTATATAGTATAGTCCGAGCACTTTGTAACGATAGTTAGATCGATTGTATGCCTTGTTTGAAATTTATTGGAGTGATATGATTGTGTTTGTCTCATGTGCATATGGGTAGTGTTTTTCCCTCTAGATCCCATTCTATTCTATATTCTCATCTTTTCTAAACCCATCAGATGCCTCCGAGACGCGACACCGGATTTGTTTTCCCACCGGAGATCACTCAGTTGATTCAGCAGCAGAATGCCCTGATGCAAGTGTTAGTACAAAACCAAGGCAACAACAACAACCCACCACCACCACCACCTGTTGACCATTTGGCCCGTTTCTTGAGGCTGAATCCGCCGGTGTTTTCCAGCAGCACCGAGCCGATTGTTGCAGATGATTGGCTCCGCAAGGCTGGAAGGGAGCTGACCACTGCATGATGCACAGATGCGGAGAGAGTGCGCTTTGCTGCACATCAGCTTGATGGACCCGCAGCATCATGGTGGGAGAATTACACATCCACTCCCCCTATCGACACTGTCACATGGGACCAGTTTCAGCAAGCTTTCCGTACTGCCCATGTTTCAGCAGGAGCTATGGCCATGAAGAAGCGTGAGTTTTGCAACTTACGCCAAGGAGGACGCACCGTAGGCCAGTATGTGGAGGACTTTAGTAAGTTAGCACGTTATGCCCCAGATGATGTTGCTACAGATGCAGCCAAGCAGGAGAAGTTTCTGGAAGGACTGAATGATGAGCTGAGCATGCAGTTGATGGTAGCAACCTTCAACAACTACCAGGAGTTGGTAGATAGAGCTCTCATGATTGAAGGGAAGCAGCAGCAAATTGAAAGCCGCAAGAGAAAGTATGGACAAGGGAAGTACAATTCTGGAGCTCATCAGAAGCCACGTTTTACCCCGAATTTGGGAGGACCTTTTCAGCATACCCATGGAGGAGGGGGTTCGCACAACCATAGTGGACCCAAAAATGGTAATGGAAATGGAGGAAGCAACGGACAGAACCGTAACAACCCATCGACCCCAGCCAAGAGGGATCTGAGCCAAGTCACTTGCTACAAATGCCAGAAGACTGGACATTATGCAAATGAGTATCCTGAAGCTACGAATGGAAATGGCAATGGAAGCTCTGGGAAGAAGCCCAACCCTTTCAACAAAGGACATGTGAATCACGTTAGCGTGGAGGAGGTTGAAGCCCAGCCAGATGCAGTAATAGGTAAGTTTTTGGTTAAGTCATTTACTGCAATCGTTCTTTTTGATACTGGTGCATCGCATTCATACATATCAAGGGGATTTGTGGATAAGTATAAACTGCCAACCCAAGCCCTTAGGTCACCCATGTTAGTAACCTCGCCAGGAGCAGAGTATATGGCTAGTTTATGGTGTGATCGGTTACCATTAAGGATTGATAACTACGTGTTTCCCTTGGACCTAATAGTATTGGAATCGCAAGGATTGGATGTGATATTAGGCATGGATTGGTTATCGAAGTACGGAGGGAACATTGAATGCGCCAGTAAGTCGATTTTGCTTACCACCCCAGAAGGAAGAAGGATCAAGTATGTATCCCGGATGTGCCGAAGAGGACTCAAGTAAATTCCTTGTCAGGAGTTGTACAGGAGGAAGTACTAGTGGTGAAGGATTTCCCTAACGTATTTCCAGAGGAGTTGCCAGGCATGCCACCGGATAGAGACATTGAGTTTTTTTATTGAGCTTTTGCCAGGCACAGGGCCAATATCTAAGAGACCGTACAGGATGCCCGCAAAGGATTTGGAGGAGATTAAGAAGCAGATTAAGGAGTTATTGGATAAAGGCTATATTCGCCCAAGTTCTTCACCTTCGGGATCGCCAGTGCTTCTAGTAGAGAAGAAGGATGGATCGTTAAGGATGGTTTTTGATTATCGAGGACTGAATGAAGTGACCATCAAGAACAAGTACCCACTGCCGATGATCAATGATTTGTTTGACCGATTGCAAGGAGCTAAGGTATTTTCCAAGATCGATCTGCGATCAGGATACCACTAGTTGAAGATTCGAGAGCAGGATATACCTAAGACGGCTTTTACCACCAGGTATGGGCAGTACGAGTATACCGTTATGTCATTTGGTCTGACTAACGCACCTGCCTATTTCATGAACCTGATGAACAAGGTGTTTATGGAGTTTCTGGATAAGTTCGTCATAGTGTTCATTGATGATATTTTGGTCTACTCAAAGAATGAAGAGGAGCATAAGGAACATTTGCGTTTGGTACTTGAGAAGCTCAGAGAACATCAGTTGTACGCCAAGTTCAGCAAATGTGAGTTTTGGTTGAAGGAAGTTGGATTCCTCGGACACATTATATCCGGAGAAGGAATAGCAGTAGACCCCACCAAGGTTGTCACTGTGACAAACTGGGAATCACCCACGTCAGTTGGAGAGATCCGGAGTTTTCTTGGACTCGCAGGATACTACCGGAGGTTCATTGAGAATTTCTCGAAGATTGCAAAGCCCATGACTGAGCTGTTGAAGAAGGACACCAAGTTCAATTGGACTGAGGAATGTGAGGCTAGTTTCCAGGAGTTGAAGAAACGTTTGGTTACATCACCAGTGTTGATGCTGCTAGATCAGCGCAAGGATTATGAAGTTTACTGCGATGCTTCTCCTCGAGGACTTGGAGCAGTGCTTATGCAGGAAGGAAGAGTTGTTGCCTATGCCTCACGACAACTTAAACCCCATGAGTTGAATTACGCTACGCATGATTTGGAGTTAGCAGCCGTAGTGCATGCGTTGAAGACATGGAGACATTTTCTCATCGGAAACCACTGTGAGGTGTACACGGATCACAAGAGTTTGAAATACATCTTCACGCAGAAGGAGTTAAATCTCAGGCAAAGGAGATGGTTGGAGCTCATAAAGGATTATGATACGAGATTGCATTACCACCCCAGAAAGGCTAACGTAGTAGCTGATGCGTTGAGCCGCAAGAGCCATGTCAACACACACATGACCGGAGAGTTACCGGAGGAATTAGCCGAGGATCTTCGCGAGCTATGTTTGGAGATAGTTCCGAGAGGCTATGTGGCAGCATTGGAAATTCAGTCTACTCTGATGGATAAGATCAGAGAAGCTCAGAAGACAGACAAGGAGATTGCCGAGATAAAAGAAAGGATGAGCAAAGGAAAAGCCAAGGGATTTCGTGAGGATGAGCAGGACACCTTATGGTTTGAGGACCGCGTTTATGTGCCTAATGACCCGGAGATTAGGAAGTTGATTCTGCAAGAGGCCCATGATTCGTCGTATTCGATTCATCCAGGAAATACCAAGGTGTATTTGGATTTGAAGGATACTTTCTGGTGGACCGGAATGAAGAAGGATATTGCGGAGTACGTAGCAGTTTTTGATGTATGTAAGAGAGTGAAGGCAGAGCATCAGAAGCCAGCAGGATTGCTACAACCATTGCCGATACCCGAATGGAAGTGGGCTAAACTAGGCATGGATTTTATCACGGGATTGCCCAGGACTCGTTCAGGCTATGACTCTATATGGGTTGTAGTCGATCGTTTGACGAAGGTAGCTCATTTCATCCCAGTGAAGACCACTTACACCAGTGCTAAGTTGGCAAAGATATACATGACTATGATCGTATGTCTGCATGGAGTTCCGAGGACCATTGTATCAGATAGAGGAACCCAGTTTACCTCAAACCTTTGGCATCAGTTGCACGAAACCTTGGGTACCAGGCTAGAGTTCAGTACAAGCCTTTCATCCACAGACAGATGGACAGACCGAAAGAGTGAATCAGATTTTGGAGGACATGCTGAGAGCTTGTGCGCTAGATTATGGATCTAGTTAGGACGATAATTTGCCATATGCAGAGTTTTCTTACAACAATAGCTACCAATCCAGTCTGAAGATGGCCCTTTCGAATCTTTGTATGGAAGGAGGTGCAGGACACCGTTGTTGTGGGACGAAGTTGGAGACCGTCACTTGTTTGGACCAGATTTGATTAAAGAGTCTGAAGAGAAGGTTAAGCTGATTCGCGATAGGCTCAAGGTAGCCCAGTCCAGGCAGAAGAGCTATGCGAATTCTAAACGCAAGGAGACAGTTTACGAAGTCGGAGACCGAGTTTATCTCGTGTGTCCCCACTTCGAGGAGTTAAGCGCTTTGGAGTTAAAGGAAAGTTAGCGCCATGTTTTGTAGGACCATACAAAGTTTTGGAGCGTATGGGAGAAGTTGCTTACAAGTTGGAATTACCCGAAGGATTGTCAGGAGTTCACGATGTGTTCCATGTTTCCCAGTTGAAGAAGTGCCACGCAGAGATGGCTGATATACCGCTGAGAGATACAGTGCCACTGGAAACGATTCAGTTGGATAGTGATTTGACCTATGAGGAAAAACAGTCAAGATTCTCGAATATGCCAGCCGAGTCACACGCAGCAAGGTTATCAAGTTTTGCAAAGTTCAGTGGAGCCACCATACCGAGGATGAAGCCACCTGGAGCAAGAGGAAGATCTACGGAAGGACCACCCTCACCTATTTTCAAGCCAACCCGAATCTCGAGGGCGAGATTCATCTTAAGGGGGGTAGGTTTGTAACATCCCAAATTTTCAATTTGGAATGTTATACATTAGATCATCATTGCATATCATATTTTGTTGCATTTTGGTTTGATCCTAGAAATTCTACGCAACTCAAGGACCCACGGAGAGAGTTGGGGATTTCGTTATTTTCATATTTGAGTTTTCTCAAATTCTGAAAATAGGATCATTTGATTTTATTTATTTTATCTTCAATTATTTCAATTATAAAAATAAGAGAGAGGGAATAAAATGAATTTCCCAAAATAAATAAATATTGAGGATTTAATAAAAAAATCAAATAATTTTTATTTTGGAGTTTTTCGCTATTTTATTTGAGTTTAGGAAAAATATGCGTTCTCCAAAATTGCATTTAGGCCCCAAATAAATGTTCATCTTGTCCGGCTTGATTTTAGAAGTCGGGAAAAACTTATTTCGGGACTTTTGGAGTCCATTTACTATTTCTTTTATTTGTTCTTCTACGCGAAATTATTAAAAAAACGAACCGACCTACCGGGCCGTGTCCGGCTAGGACTCTGGCCCGGCCGGCCTTTATAAGCTGGGAGGCCGAGCCCCCAGCCCACACCGGCCCTAACCCTAACCCTAGCCCCGATCTGCCGCCGCCGCCGCGTGCCGCTGCCCGACGCCGCCGCCGAGCTGCCGCCGCCGACGCCGCCACCCACCGGAGCCCCGTCGCCGACCCGCAACCCCGCAGGAGCCCGCCCGCCGCCGGAGCCGCCCCGCTGACCGAGGTTGACCGCCCCGCCGCCGGCGGTTTTCTTCGAGAAAACCGTCCGGTTTTTCGTTCGATTTAAAAAAACCCTAGATCTGTTTTCTTTTAATAGATCATTTTTTGTTTTTTCGGTTTAGTTTATTTAGCGAACGCCCGTTCGTTCGTTCGTTTTAACGAACGGTTTTTATTTTTTTTCGCAGACAGCGAATGTTCGTTCGTTAGCCTGTTCGTCCGCTTTTTTTTCTTTTTCTCGGATTTTCAGCGATTATTTATGATCGCCATTTCCGATCTGTTTTTTGTTTTAGTATAACTTTTCGCTCGTTTATCGGAATCAGGCAATTCAAGCGCCTAGAGTTTCGTCTCGAAACCCTCTTTCCGTTTAACCAACTCAAACAAGTTTTTGCTACTATAAATTTGACTTAGGTCCAGATTAGTAAACGAAGCTTGTTTCTTTCGCCGTTTGACTTTCGTTGCTTCGTTTGATTTGATTCTTTTTGCAAACCGGAGTTATTAAGTTGAACTTTCTGGTTAGATCTTTTATTTGAGTTTTACCTATGCATTAGATGAGTGCTTATTGTATGCTTGTTTGCTTGCGATAGAGTACCGGAGTGCGCCGCTTGCTACTTCGAATCTCTAGGTTTCACGGATCATCAGCAAGGCAAGTAACACTTTGATCATACCTCTTTACTACCCAGTTTTATTGCATTAGATCAATCCTCAACAATTGCATGATTAGGATCTGATTAAATTGTGGGTTTTGGGAAGTAGATGAGGTAGTACCTATTACCTGTTTTATTATCAAACCCTTGGGAGTTACTTCTACGTTTGCTTATATTGCTATGCTATGCTAGTAGACGTGGATTGGGTGAGTGTATCCATGACAGATGTGAGATTGTTAATTAATGGTTGAACTTAAGGTGGCTACTTAAATACACATCTGGGTGGATTGAGGCACCTGGGTATTCCAGTGATTGCCTGTTTTTTTTATGGACCGCCACCCAGGCTCAAAGGGATCATGAGATTATTCATGCTAGAAACTTCCGTGTGTAGCCACAAGCTATTATGGGCTCTAGCATAGTTGATTAAGTCGTGTGAACTCTTAAAGTGGTAGACTAGCATATGTAGGGGATGTAGGTGGTACTGTCTACCCGATCGTAAGGTGCAAACGCTTCCGAAAGACTATGCCTCAGTCATCCGTTTCTCAAACATCATGTAGTGCGAGAATCCCAATGGAGGAGATCGAGTCTTATGGGGAAAAGTGCACAAACCTCTGCAGAGTGTATAAACTAATCATGGTTAGCCGTGTCCCCGATTATGGACATCTTGAGTATCTAGTACTTGGATTATCATGTGAATCTCATCATGTTACTTTAATTAATCTTGTTGGGTTAATGATGATACTTAATTGGGATTGAGTTGGGTGAACCTTCTCAATGTTTAACAACCACCATGATAGTTAAATAAAATTTATTCCTTTGAAGCAGGGAAAAATTGGCTTTTCGCAAAACTGTAACCCTAGAGCTTTCCGCCAGCCAAATATGCATGTAGTATAGCATTATTCTGTTCATTACTCTCTATGTGTTACATTGCCAGCATATTCCATGTGCTGACCCGTTTTCGGGCTGCAATGTTCATGTTGCAGACTTTTTAGACGACGAGTAAGGTGCCTTAGGTCGTGGTCTTATACTCAGTGATGCCGTTGGAGTTGATGGACTCGCTTATCTTCCAAGCCTTCCGCTGTTATCGTTATTAGATGGCCTTAAGCCATATTTATTGTAATAAGATCTCTTTTGAGACATTCGTTGTAATAAGTGTGTGATTGCTACTCTGTTATAAATCCTTCGAGTACTGTGCGTGTCAGCATTACTGATCCAGGGATGACATAGATGCACAGACATCAGACTGTTTGAGGTCTGGTCGCTACAAGAATATATTGTAGGCGTCAAGTTATATGGAATGTCAAATATCATGGTATACGACTTCATGTTGCATTTTGACTTATATGATTTTTCCTTGGGATTTGTTAGATGGGAGCATATTGACACCTCTGAAAGCGATTCCTGATATGATGCTCAAATCTACTTAAAGCTAGCTAGCATGATCAATCCCATATCTTAGCTAAAAGGACACGAAAAGTTGAATTGCTTATCTGATTTACCACATTATATCACTATAGTGGTCAAACAGAGCGAACGCACTACTCTTTACACAGCATGGAGTGATAATTTTGTCTTTAGATAATTTGAACGTACTTTAATCTTAAAAACCAATCTACTCTGTTAACGGATATAAAATGTAGTAACCATTCTATTAAATAAATATGCATTGTGCTCCCTGTGTGGTGTCTTCCAGCAGTTTTAAGAATTAACATGCCAGTGAAATTCAGGGTAAAAGCAAAATTATTAGCATCGCTGATATCTAATGCCACATGATATCTGCGTGGACAAGTTTGAAGCTATTTCCAGTTGTATCAGAGATGAACAGATGTTCCAAACGACAATTTTGCAGAAGCCATACATGGATCCCATGATTGTTCTGTGAATTTCAGGCAATACTCGTGTTTTGTCGCAACTTTGACTGTAAGGAGCTATAATAAAACCATGCTTCTAAGAGGTGTCAGTGAAGTTCTTGCTGTTTTTTTCCTTCATGACTATCACAGCAACGAGTATGCCGTTGTTCTATGAAATAGTCATGCTGCAAGGAAAGCAACATAGGACATGCTTATAGTTCTGGCGAGTCACATTTTCACTAGATATATCCGTGATAGATGCTTCAACATACCTTTGGTCCAGCCATTTGCTCTAGTTATATTACATCATTATTAAGCTCTTGTTGATGTCACTTAAAATTTACATTCATTAATCTTCTTAGTACAAATGCTTAATCCACAGGCTTACATTGCAGTGCAACAAGGTATGCTTGAAATTCTCTCAGGTTCTAGTTCTGCGCCTGAAGATTAGTTTTCTTTTTGGTTGTATTAAACTACCAGAACTGATGAGAAATAACAACATTCCCAGGAAACTTGGATGCAGAATCTACCAAAATGGACAACCCTGGGCTTGTAAAGAACACTTCAAAACAAAATGGACCAAGGCTGCTGGAGCTTCAGCGTTTCAGTCTGCTTCACAGGAAAGCTGCAGCTTCAGCTTCAGCTCCAGCGTTTCTGTTCATCTTCTCACCAGCATGCACCCCATTCCTACATGCCTAAATAACTTTCTGCTGATATTTCGCGCTGTCTGTACGTCGACAATGGCGTTTTTGTACATATGCCTGCACTTGTTTAACCCTTTTTTGTTTCCTGAGTGATACAGAAGACTACCAAAATAATGGCACTTGCAATATACACAAGTTTACACATACATCTGAGAAAATACATAAGTAGTACTAACAAAGGAGAGTACCATAACATCTCTTCACCCACATAACATGATGATCACATAGAAACAGTTGAATAGCCTAGGGATACTACCACCCAAAATGGCTAAAAGGACAGAGCTTCGAAATATTCAGACAACTGTGACTCTTGGCAGTCTTCAGGGTTGTGTGACCATTGTCATGATTATTTGCACTTCATAATTTTCTTTTCATGATTATCATGGCAGCGAGTATGTCGTTGTTCAATGAAATAGTCAGTCTGCAAGGTAAGGAACTGGCATCAAAATACTAATTTGGAACCCATTTATTCCTGGTAGATGTGCCTGAAAATCAGATCCCCTTGATAACCTTTTTTGGTTCCATTAGAAAAGAAGTGATGAGAAGTAACAACAACATTCCTGGGAAACTATGATGCACAATGGACAGCCCTGGGACTTTGTGATTAAGAACTTGAAAACAAAATGTACAGAGCTTGATACAAACTGATGCAGCTTCGGCGTTTTTTCTGTTGATCTAACCTGCATTTCACCAAATTCCTACGAGACCAAATAATGTAATGTTTAATCTTTTTTTTGCTTCCTGAGCGATACAGAAGACTTTCAAATAATGGCACACTGTGTGGATCAACATAGAACATGATACTTACAACAGGCACAAGTTTACATCTCTAAAAATAAACATGATCATGCAGATACAGTTCAACAGCTTAGGGATACTACCACTGGCTAAACTAGACAACTTTTTACTTAACATTTCAACAATGCTAGCTCTAGCAACCACCAAACACTACCCACACAATCTATGGTCACACGACAATAACAAAGAGGGTCCAAGCAACGACGACTTGAATCTTCTCGTCTACGCCGGAGGTGAGGGCGATGACTATTCCTCGGCGGTTCTCCGCCCACGATCCCTCGACGACCTTCAAACTTATTGTGGCCTCTACAACTAATTTTGGAAAAAGTGACGAAGAAACTGTACTGCATAATGGGGAATCAGCTGGCCAAAAGTTAGATTTTATGATGATGATGTTTTGTAAAGCCAGAAAGCAAGAAAGCCAGATGCCATTGTCAATGACAAAGGACACTATGCACAATTAACCAGACTTAGTGGGCTTATTTCTCCTCTTTTTATAATCTTTCATACCATCACAAAAACGCGAGTTTTTTTTACGGAACCTCGTCAAAGGGCGGGGAGCTCCCGCATTGCATTAAGAAGAAGAGAATTGATCCATTTAATAAGGGAAACCGGACCCAAAAACCCGAGTTAGAAGATGGTACCTCTTCGCGACCACACCGAACTAATGTTCTCCATGCATGGAACATGAAGATCAGCATGCATTGATTTATGAAAGAGACAGCCTAGCATGGGCGGCAGGAGCCACTCAGGCTAGCCAAGAAGACTGCCCATGAAACCACATCCCAAGGCCAATTAAGCTGCCTTGAGGGAGGAAGAAGACACAGGCAAGTCATTCTTGGCTATCAGAGATAAGGCCCTTGCAGCCATGTAAGGCTTGCTCTCTGCTAATGCATTACCACTACTCAACTTCGGTCTCTTCAGTTCTTGGTTTGTAGTATTTCTTCCATCTAGCGTCTATTTATATACACACGTCCAAGAGAACAAGATCTAATCGTGTTCGATGCATGTAGGCATCTACCAGAGTATCTTATCATTACTCCCTTTTGGGCTAGCAGAATATATTCTACAGTAGATGTCTACTTATATGGAATGTCAAATATCATGATATACAACTTTATGTTGCATTTTGAATTATATGATGTTCTTTCCTTGGTATTTGTGGGATGAGAGCATTTTGACTCCTCTTAAAGCAATTCCTGATATGATGCTCAAATCTGCTTAAAGCTAGCTAGCATGATCAATCCCATATCTTTGCTAATAGGGCATGAAAAGTTGAATTGCTTATCTGATTTACCACATTATCACTATAGTGATCAAATAGAGAGAACACATTACTCTTTGCAGAGCATGAAGTGATAGTTTCATCTTTATAGATAAGCAAAAAAGGATGGAAACATGGAATGTTCAAGTACGTATTACACAGATCAGTGTGATACTAAAGACAGAAGAGGCTAAGCAATTCAGGTTAAAAGAAAAAGTACTAATATGCGAGTGAAATTCAAGTTAAAATCAAAAGATGGTATCTATGTGGGCAAGTTCGAAGCTATTTCCAACTCTATCGGAGATGAACAGATGTTCCAGACGGCAATTTTGCAGAAGCCATGCATGGATCCCATGATTGTTCTCTGAATTTCTGGCAATACTCGTCTTCTATATCAACTTTCGCTGGAAAAAGTTCTTACTAGGTTTTGGTTGTAGCCTCCTCATAGGAGCAAGAGTTTTTACCTTTTCAGCTCAATAATTTGTTGTCTTTTCATTCTTTTCGAGTGTGGATTTTTTTGTACCCCCATACCAGTGTACCCTCTATCTAGACCATTCAGATTGTGTCAAGATTCGTGCTATCTTTATATAGGAATTTCTCTGTTTTGTTTCTTTGAAACAAGAGAACATTTGACCTTGAAACTTTGCAGATCAACTGTACACACGTGTCACTCATTGTATAAAATGTATTCTACCATGCAATGTCATATATAGCGCTAAGTATGCACATCGTACCTAAGTACCTATTTCCTTATGCTTCAAGGATCTTATTAACAATCTCTAAACACACTTACTTGTGTGGTTTGAATCTTTGGTATGTTCTTGTTTTCTGTGTGCAACATGTCATCTAGTTATTGTTAACAATGGCTTCTCGTCAATCGTTCCTGCAAACTCTTGTATTATATATTGCAATGTAAGTTAGTGAATGTTAGAGTACGTAATGGCCTAATGGGCCTGGGCTGGCGGTATAGCCCGTTAGTCTTAGGGTTAATTAGAGATAAGGGTCGCTTGCTTGGGAGTCAAGTAAACCTCTCTCTACATAAGGAGAGGAGATGTATCAATCTAATCAAGCAAGAAGCAATCACATTTGCTCGGCTTCCTTAGGGAGCCGGGAGACCTAACCCTAGCCGCCGCTGCGCTCTCTCTCTCTCGCGCGCGCGCGCAAGCAACGACGGCGCCCCAGCACTGGTGACCACACCTTCCTCCACGCTATCCCTCCTTCCACCCCTACAACCTGAGACCACGCCTTGGTAGGGATCCGGTTCATACCAATTTGGTATCAGCTTTCCCGGGTTCGATCATGTTAGAGTATGTAATGGCCTAATGGGCCTGGGCTGGCGGTATAGCCCGTTAGTCTTAGGGTTAATTAAAGATAAGGGTCGCTTGCTTGGGAGTCAAGTAAACCTCTCTATATAAGGAGAGGAGATGTATCAATCTAATCAAGCAAGAAGCAATCATATTTGCTCGGCTTCCTTAGGGAGTCGGGAGACCTAACCCTAGCCGCCGCTCTCTCTCTCTCTCTCACTCTCTCGCTCACGCACGCAAGCAACGACGGTGCCCCAGCCCCGGTGACCACACCTTCCTCCACGCCGTCCCTCCTTCCACCCCTACAACCTGAGACCACGCCTTGGTAGGGATCCGGTTCATACCAGTGAACTACAACTCTATCTAAGGATAAAAAAGATGCATATTTATTTGACTCCCCATTTAAGTCCACATGAAAAAAAACTCATTTGAAGGGTGGTCTCATGTTAGTATAATCTTATTCTCTTCCACAACTTTGGACCATGTCAATAGTGTTGGGAAACGTAGCATGCAATTTCAAAAAAATTCCTACGCTCAGGCAAGATCTATCTAGGAGATGAATAGCGACGAGAGGGGGAGAGTGTGTCCATGTACCCTCGTAGACCGAAAGCGGAAGCGTTAACTTAACGCGGTTGATGTAGTCGACCGTCTTCTCGAATGAACCGATCAAGTACCAAACGTACGACACCTCCGAGTTCTGGACAAGTTCAGCTCGATGACGTCCCTCGAACTCTTGATCCAGTATAGGTACGAAGGATTCGATGAGTTCCGTCAGCACGATGGCGTGGTGACGGTGATGGTGATGTGATCCGCACAGGGCTTCGCCTAAGCACTACGACAATATTACCGGAGGAGTAAACGGTGGAGGGGGGCACCGCACACGGCTAAGAAACAACTGTTGTGCTTTGGGGTGCCCCCTGCCCCGTATATAAAGGAGGGAGAGGGGAGAGGGCCGGCCTAGGGCGCGCCCCCAAGGGGGAGTCCTACTAGGACTCCCAGTCCAATTCAGACCCCCCCTTCCTTTCCGGAGGGGAAAAAGGGGGAAGGAAGAGAGAGAGGGAGAAGAAAAGGGGGGGCGCCCCCTCCCCTAGTCCAATTCAGACTCCCAGGGGGGACGCCACCTCCTGTGGCCTGCCTCCTCCTCTCCTCTATGGCCCGTGAGGCCCATTAACTTTCCCGGGGGGTCCGGTAACCCCTCGGTACTCCAAAAAAATCCCCAAAACATTTTGGAACCATTCCGGTGTCCGAATATAACCTTCCAATATATCAATATTTACCTCTCAACCATTTCGAGACTCCTTGTCACGTACGTGATCTCATCCGGGAGTCCGAACAACCTTCGGTCATCAAAACACATAACTCATATAATACATATCGTCATCGAACGTTAAGCGTGCGGACCCTACGGGTTTGAGAACTATGTAGACATGACCGAGACACCTCTCCGGTCAATAACCAATAGCGGAACCTGGATGCTCATATTGGCTCCCACATATTCTACGAAGATCTTTATCGGTCGAACCGCAATGTCAACATACGTTATTCCCTTTGTCATCGGTATATTACTTGCCCGAGATTCGATCGTCGGTATCTTCATACCTAGTTCAATCTCGTTACCGGCAAGTCGGTTTACTTGTTCCGTAGTGCATCATCCTGTAACTAACTCATTAGTCACATTGCTTGCAAGGCTTCATATGATGTGCATTATCGAGAGGACCCAGAGATACCTCTCCGATACTCGGAGTGACAAATCCTAATCTCGATCTATGCCAACCCAACAAACACCTTCGGAGATGCCTGTAGAGCATCTTTATAATCACCCAGTTACGTTGTGATGTTTGATAGCACAGAAGGTATTCCTGCGGTGTCCGGGAGTTGCATAATCTCATAGTCTGAGGAATATATATTTGACATGAAGAAAGCAGTAGCAATAAAATTGAAGATCATTATGCTAAGCTAACGGATGGGTCTTGTCCATCACATCATTCCACTAATGATGTGATCCCGTTTATCAAATGACAACTCATGTCCGTGGCTAGGAAACTTAACCATCTTTGATCAACGAGCTAGTCTAGTAGAGGCATACTAGGGACACGGTGTTTTGTCTATGTATTCACACATGTATCAAGTTTCCGGTTATTACAATTCTAGCATGAATAATAAACATTTATCATGAATAAAGAAATATAAAATAACAACTTGGTTATTGCCTCTAGGGCATATTTCCTTCAAAGAGGTCATTCATCAATAGAAAATCATATTATCCCTAAAAGAACAGAAAATCATATTATCCCTAAAATAACAGACAAACATATTGTCCTTAAACAGAAACCATAGTATTTCTCTGAGTCTTAGTATTCTTTACTCTAAAATAATTGACAGTAGGGAGAAAAATATAGCATATAACATGGTAAGTGCATTTGGTAATAAGAATAGACCAATTGCTATAAAAAAACACAAACGCTAATCAGCAATGTATATATGTCGATGCATATAGAAAACTCAGATTCCAACTTGGCCACTGTGCCAAAGCAATGAGAGTGGATTTCTCCCGCTCATCCATTGATCACTATGGATGAGCCCCTGTTTGCAGCCTTTTGTATCTTTTGGCAGCTCCACCTATCCCACCACTCATCCTTTTATTTTTTATGTTCAATATTTAATCTTATATATATTTTGAATGATAAGTCCAATTTAATTCTCGTTTTCAGATTCTTGTTGCTTGTGACACAAGGCTTTCAAATAAGATCAATTTTGAATGTGTTTTGACGAGTTTTGAAAAATTGATTAAGTTTCAACTGTTGAAATTAGGTACGCGCGAAAGACACAATCGCAAATTCAATAACTAAAACTTAAAACTTGGTGTGCCCTTGTGTGAAATCCAATGACTTTACGGATCACGAGCAAAATGGGGAAGTTGGGCAAGTCAACTATTAAAATTTAATAGAAACAATCATAAATTTAGCAAGTTTCAAAACTAAAACCAAACCCTAAACCATGAACTCTAAAGCCCTAAGCCTAGAACCATCAAACCCTAAAAGCATATGAAATTTGGTAAAACATACAATTACCAAGTTTTAGTATTTGAATCTTAGTTTTTTTTTAAGTTGTCGAAATGTATTCAAAATTGGTCTTGTTTGAAAGTTCTCGTCGCGACGAACACAAATATGCAAAAAAAAATAATTTAGATTTTCGGTTCAAAAGATATAGTAAATTGAAACTAGAAGATGAATGAACAATGCATGAGAGGTGAGATGGATGACGCATGTAACTCTCCGAACAAAACATGCATGCATGGGGCACTCATTAATTTATTAATGGCTAAGACATACAGACAAAGAAGATAAGCATGCATGCAGATCTCCGACCAAATGGACTGCTGAGACATGCATGGGACCTCCCGTGCACACGGGAGAATCTTTTTCTAGCAAAGCAATAGCCAAAACAAACATTTGAGAACAGGTTGAAATCATGGAAAGGAAAGAACCATCTAAAACTTTCATTATTGTAACTATGTGGCTTAAATAGGCCAAATGTTGAAGAACCAAAGTAAAATATTGGCTTTAAAAAATACAAGATATGACATTGTATACAAAAACTGGTGTGCAAGTAAAAGTTGAGCTTTTTTGTGAATAAAAGTTGAGTCTGTTAGCACTTGAGTACAAACAAAGGCAAACCGAATCCTAAACCATGACTCCTAAAACCCTAAGCCTTAAGCCCAGAACCATAAACCCTATGTAGCGACCAGACCTCAAACAGTATGTGCTGCTGTGCACCAGTGTCATCCCTGGATCAGTAATGCTGACACGCAAAGTACAAATGGAGGATTTATAACAGAGTAGCAATCACACACTTATTACAACGAATATCTCAAAAGAGAATAAGTATGATAAATATGGCATAAGGCCATCTAAAAACGACAACAGCGGAAGGCTTGGAAGATAAGTGAGTCCATCAACTCCAACGGCATCACTGAGTATAAGACCACGACCTAAGGCACCTTACTCGTCGTCTGAAAAGTCTGCAACATGAAACGTTGCAGCCCGAAAATGGGTCAGCACATGGAATACGCTGGCAATGTAACACATAGAGAATAATAATAATACTATACTACATGCATATATGGCTGGTGGGAAAGCTCTATGGTTACAGTTTTGCGAAAAGCCAATTTTTCCCTACTGCAAAGGAATAAATTTTATTTAACTATCATGGTGGTTGTGAAACATTGAGAAGGTACCTCCAACTCAATCCCAATTAAGTATCATTATTAACCCAACAAAATTAATTAAAGTAACATGGTGATGAGATTCACATGATAATCCAAGTACTAGATACTCAAGTTGTCCATAACCGGGGACACGGCTAATCATGATTAGTTTATAAACTCTGCGGAGGTTTGTGCACTTTTCCCCACAAGACTCGATCGCCTCCGTTGGGATTCTCGCACTTCACGGTGTTTGAGAAACGGATGACCGAGACACAGTCTTTCAGAAACAATCACCCTTTACTCCGGATGGACAGTTACACCTACTTTCCCCTACATCTGCTAGTCCACCTCTTCAAGAGATCATGTAACCTACTCAGCTATACTAGAGCCCATAATAGCTTGTGGCTGCACACGGAAGTTTCTAGCATGAATAATCTTATGATCCCTTTGAGCCTGGGTGGCGGTCCTTATAAAAACAGACAACACTGGGTTCTCCAGGTGCCTCAATCCACCCAGATGTGAGTTTTAGTTGCCACCTTAAGTAAACCATTAATTAACAATCTCACATCTGTCGTGAATATCTCTCAAATCCAATCCACGTCTACGAGCATAGCATGGCAATATAAGCAAACGTAGAAGTAACTCCCAAGGGTTTGATAAATAAAACAGGTAATAGGTACTACCTCAACTACATCCCAATACCCACAGTTTAATTAGATCCTAACCATGCCATGTTTGAGGGTTGATCTAATGCAATAAAAACTGGGTATGGAAAAGTATGATCAAAGTGTTACTTGCCTTGCTGATGATCCGCGAAACCTAGAGATTCGAAGTAGCAAACGGCGCACTCCGGGTACTCTATCGCAAACAAAGAAGCAAACAATAAGTACTCCTCTAATGCACAGGTAAAACTCAAATAAAAGATCCAACCAGAAAGTTCAACTTAAGAACTCCGGTTTGCAAAAAGAATCAAATCGAACGAAGCAACGAAAGTCAAACGGCGAAAGAAACAAGCTTCGCTTACTAATCTGGATCTAGGTCAAATTTTACAGTAGCAAAAACTTGTTTGAGTAGGTTAAACGGAAAGAGAATTTTGAGACGAAACTCTAGGCGCTTGAATCGCCTGATTCCAATAAACGAGCGAGAAGTTAAACGAGAACGAAGATCTGATCAGAAATCGAGATCTGGAAAAATCGCGGAAAAATCTGACGAAAAAGAAAACTGACGAACGGTTAAAGAACGGACGTTCGTTAACAGCGAAAATCCGACGAACACGTTCGTTTTCACGAACGGGTTGGTGAACATTCACTAAATAATAAAACCGAAGAAAAATAAACCGATCTAGGGTTTAGAAAAAAAATGAACGGTTTTTTTTTTCAGAAAACCGGCAAACGGCGGCGGCGGCTCGGTACCTCGTCGGGACGGGCTCCGGCGGGGCGGCTTGGGGCTCCGGCGGGGGTCGGCGAGGGCGGCGGGATGGCGGGGCTCGGGCGGCGGCTCGGGGCGGCGTCGGCGGCGGCGAGCGCCGAGCGGCAAGCGGGCGGCGGCGCTGCAGGCTCCGACGGCGGCGGCTTGGGGCGGGGCTCGGGGTGAGGGAGGGGGCGGCGGCGGCGGGTATATAAGAGAGGGGGGCTGCTTGGAGGAGGGGCAAGGCGGCGGCGATGGCGTGTCCGAGCCGGACACCGGCGGCGGCGCAGGCGTGCGCGCGAGGGAGACGGCGCGGGATGGGCCGGCGGGCTCGGCTGGGCCTCGGCCCGGTCGGGCGCGTTGGGTTTTTTTTTAATATTCCGCTGAAATCAAAAAAATTCGCAGAAAAATAAATAAAAATCTGAAAATGATAAAACAAATTTTCCCCGTCTAATTAAAATAATTAGAACAAGGTGAACATTTTTTTGACACAAGAATGCAGTTTCGAAAACGTGCAATTTTTTTAATGCAAATAAAATTGCATGTAAAATCCGAATAAATTCCAATATATGACTTTTAATATTTTTCCTCCAATATTTCAATTGTTTTGGAGAAGTCATATTTTCTCCTCTCATTTTTTTAATATGAAATATTTTTCGGAGAGAAAAATAATTAAAACCAGAATCCTCGTTTTATTATTTGATGAAAATCAAATATGAAAAATCGGGTTAATCCCCAACTCTCTCCGAGGGTCCTTGAGTTGCTTAGGATTTATTGAGGATTTGCCAAAATGCAATAAAATATGTTATGCAATGATGATCTAATGTATAACATTCCAAATTGAAAATTTGGGATGTTACAAACCTACCGCCCTTAAGATGAATCTCGCCCTCGAGATTCGAGTTGGCTAGAAAATAGGTGAGAGTGGTTCTTCCGTAGATCTTCCTCTCGCTCCCAGGTGGCTTCATCTTCCGTATGGTGACTCCACTGGACTTTGCAAAACTTGATAACCTTACTGCGGGTAACTCGGCTGTCATACTCAAGAATCTTAACTGGTTTCTCCTCATAGGTCAAATCACTTTCCAGCTGAATCGCTTCCAGTGGCACTGTATCTCTCAGTGGTATCTCAGCCATCTCTGCGTGGCACTTCTTCAACTGGGAAACATGAAATACGTCATGAACTCCTGACAATCCTTCGGGCAATTCCAGCTTGTATGCAACTTCTCCCATACGTTCCAAAACTCTGTATGGTCCGATAAAACGAGGCGCTAACTTTCCCTTAACTCCAAGACGCTTCACTCCTCGAAGTGGTGATACTCGAAGATAAACCCTGTCTCCGACTTTGTGAACTGTCTCCTTACGTTTAGAATCCGCATAACTCTTCTGCCTGGACTGGGCTACCTTGAGCCTATCGCGAATCAACCTCACTTTCTGTTCAGACTCTTTAATCAAATCTGGTCCAAACAACTGACGGTCTCCAACTTCGTCCCATAACAATGGTGTTCTGCACCTCCTTCCGTACAAGGCTTCGAAAGGGGCCATCTTCAAACTGGTTTGATAACTATTGTTGTTAGAAAACTCTGCATATGGCAAATTTTCGTCCCAACTAGATTCATAATCTAGTGCACAAGCTCTCAACATGTCTTCCAAAATCTGATTGACTCTCTCGGTCTGTCCATCTGTCTGTGGGTGAAAGGCTGTACTGAATTCTAGCCTGGTTCCCAATGTTTCATGTAACTGCTTCCAAAACTTCGAGGTAAACTGGGTTCCTCTATCTGATACAATGGTCCTCGGAACTCCATGCAAACATACGATCCTGGTCATGTATATCTTTGCCAACTTAGCACTGGTGTAAGTGGTCTTCACTTGGCTGAAATGAGCTACTTTCGTCAAACGGTAGACTACAACCCATATTGAGTCATAGCCTGAACGAGTCCTGGGCAATCCCGTGATAAAATCCATGCCTATTTTATCCCACTTCCATTCGGGTATCGTCAATGGTTGTAGCAATCCTGCTGGCTTCTGATGTTCTGCCTTCACTCTCTGACATACATCACAAACTGCTACATACTCCGCAATATCCCTCTTCATTCCGGTCCACCAGAAAGTATTCTTCAAATCCAAATACATCTTGGTATTTCCTGGGTGAATCGAGTACGGTGAATCATGGTCCTCTTGCAGAATCAACTTCCTGATCTCCGGATCATTGGGCACATAAACGCGGTCCTCAAACCATAAGGTATCGTGCTCATCCTCACGAAATCCCTTGGCTTTTCCTTTGCTCATCTTTTCCTTTATCTCGTCAATCTCCTTGTCTGTTTTCTGAGCTTCTCTGATCTTTTCCATCAAGGTAGACTGAATCTCCAATGTCGCTAAATAGCCTCTTGGAACTATCTCCAAACATAGCTCGCGAAGATCCTCGGCTAACTCCTGGGGTAACTCTCCTGTCACGAGGGTGTTGACATGGCTCTTGCGGCTCAACGCATCTGCTACCACGTTAGCCTTCCTTGGGTGATAATGCAATCTCGTATCATAATCCTTTATGAGTTCCAACCATCTCCTTTGCCTAAGATTCAACTCCTTTTGCGTGAAAATGTACTTCAAACTCTTGTGATCCGTGTACACCTCACAATGGTTTCCGATGAGAAAATGTCTCCATGTCTTCAATGCATGCACCACGGCTGCTAACTCCAAATCATGCGTAGCATAATTCTTCTCATGGGGTTTAAGTTGTCGTGAAGCATAGGACACAACTCTTCCATCCTGCATAAGCACTGCTCCAAGTCCTCGATGAGAAGCGTCGCAATAAACTTCATAGTCCTTGCGTTGGTCTGGCAGAATCAACACTGGTGATGTAACCAATCTTTTCTTCAATTCTTGGAAACTAGCTTCACATTCCTCAGTCCAATTGAATTTGGTGTCCTTCTTCAATAGCTCAGTCATGGGCTTTGCAATCTTTGAGAAATTCTCGATGAACCTCCGGTAGTATCCTGCGAGTCCAAGGAAACTCCGGATTTCTCCAACTGACGTGTGTGATTCCCAACTTGTTACTGTGTCAACTTTGGTAGGGTCTACTGCTATTCCTTCTCCGGATATAACATGTCCGAGGAATCCCACTTCCTTCAGCCAAAATTCACATTTGCTGAACTTGGCGTATAACTGATGTTCTCTCAGCTTCTCATGTACCAAACGCAAATGCTCTTTATGCTCTTCTTCATTCTTGGAATAGACTAAAATATCATCAATGAACACCACGACGAACTTATCCAGAAACTCCATAAACACTTTGTTCATCAGGTTCATGAAATAGGCAGGTGCGTTAGTCAGAACAAATGACATAACGGTATACTCATATAGCCCATACCTGGTGGTAAAAGTCGTCTTAGGTATATCCTGCTCTCGAATCTTTAACTGATGGTATCCTGATCGTAGATCGATCTTGGAAAATACCTTAGCTCCTTGTAAGCGGTCAAACAGGTCATTGATCATCGGCAGCGGGTACTTGTTTTTGATGGTCACTTCATTTAATCCACGGTAATCAACAACCATCCTCAATGATCCATCTTTCTTCTCCACCAGAAGTACTGATGATCCCCAAGGTGACGAACTTGGGCGAATATAGCCTTTATCCAATAACTCCTTGATCTGCTTCTTAATCTCCTCCAAATCTTTTGCGGGCATCCTGTACGGTCTCTTAGATATTGGCCCTGTGCCTGGCAAAAGTTCAATCAAGAACTCAATGTCTCTATCCGGTGGCATGCCTGGCAACTCTTCTGGAAATACATCCGGATAATCCTTCACCACTGGCACTTCCTCCTGTACAACTCCTGTTAAGGAACTCACTTGAGTCCTCTTCGGCATATGCCGGGATACATACTTAATCCTTCTTCCTTCTAGGGTGGTAAGCAAAATCTTCTTACTGGCGCAATCGATGTTTCCTCCATACATCGATAGCCAATCCATTCCCAAAATCACATCCAAACCTTGCGACTCCAAAATTATTAGGTCTGAGGGGAAAACATGCCTACGTATGGCCAATGGCATCTGAAAACATCCTTGGCTTGCCATATACTCTGCTCCTGGCGAGGTTACTATCATAGGTGTTCTGAGAACTTTGGTGGGCAACTTAAACTTATCCACAAATCCCCTTGATATGTATGAATGCGATGCACCGGTATCAAAAAGAACGATTGCAGTAAATGACTTAACCAAAAACTTACCTATTACTGCATCAGGCTGTGCTTCAACCTCTTCCACGCTCACGTGGTTCACATGTCCTTTGTTGAACGGGTTCGGCTTCTTCCCAGAGCTTCCATTGCCATTTCCATTCTGGGCTTCAGGACAATCAGTTGCATAATGTCCAGTCTTCTGGCACTTGAAACAAGTAATGTGACTTAGATCCCTCTTGGCTGGGGTTGAAGGGTTATTACGGTTCTGCCCGTTGCTTCCTCCATTCCCATTACCATTCTTGGAGCCATTATGGTTGTGCGTACTACCTCCTCCATGGGTATGCTGAAACTGTCCTCCCGGTTTCGGGGCAAAACGTGGCTTCTGCTGAGCTCCAGAATTATACTTCCCTTGTCCATACTTCCTCTTACGGTTCTCAATCTGCTGCTGCTTCCCTTCAATCATGAGTGCTCTATCTACCAACTCCTGGTAATTGTTGAAGGTTGCTACCATTAGCTGCATGCTCAGCTCATCATTCAATCCTTCGAGGAACTTCTCCTGCTTGGCTGGATCTGTAGCAACGTCATCTGGTGCATAACGTGCTAACTTACTGAAATCCTCCACATACTGGCCTACGGTGCGTCCTCCTTGGCGTAGGTTATGAAACTCACGCTTCTTCATGGCCATAGCTCCTGCTGAAACATGGGCTGTACGGAAAGCTTGCTGAAACTGGTCCCAAGTGACAGTGTCAATAGGGTGTGTGGCCGTGTAATTCTCCCACCATGATGCTGCGGGTCCATCAAGCTGATGTGCGGCAAAACGCACTCTTTCCGCATCTGTGCATCCTGCAGTGGTCAACTCCCTTCCAACTTTGTGGAGCCAATCATCTGCAACAATCGGCTCGGTGCTACTTGGAAACACCGGCGGATTTAGCCTCAAGAAACGGGCTAAGTGATCAACAGGTGGTGGTGGTGGGTTTTTGTTGTTGTTGTTGTTGCCTTGGTTCTGTACTAACACTTGCATCAGGGCATTCTGTTGCTGAATCAACTGGGTGATCTCCGGTGGGAAAACAAATTCGGTGTCACGTCTCGGAGGCATCTGATGGGTTAGAAAAGATGAGAGTTTAGAATAGAATGAGGTCTAGAGGGAAAACACTACCCATATGCTCATGAGACAAATGCAATCAATATCACTCAATCAATTCAAACAAGGCCTACAATCGATCTAACTAGCGTTACAAAAGTGCTTGAACTATACTATTAAATGGGGAAAAACTACTACTGATATGGTGGTCTACTTAGAAATTCTGATCAGTTGAAGACTCCATGATATCTGCTCCAGCTTCATCAACAAAGTCATCTTCACTGGGGTCCGAGTCGGTGTCGTCGATGATGATGTAGTTATCCGGGCAAGTGCATTCATCATCTTCTGCTTTTGGCACTGGGTTTCCCATGAATACTCCAATCTTCTTCTCCAGGTCGTCATTCTTTCCTACTAGTGCGACGATTTCCTCCAAATAATCCTCGCGTGTAGCCTTGAGTTCTTCCTCCAGCTCCTTGATCTTCATCAATGCCTTCTTCAGATCTTCCTTGTCTGAGCACATCTGGTTCTCCTGGCGACGAATGTGTTGGTTTTGCTCCTGGATGAAAGCTGCAATTGATCCATCCTTCTTGGTGCTGATCATCTCCCATTGCTCATCTCGGCGTCCACAAATCTGATAAATAGTATCTTTAAGCTCCCTGTGGTAGACTTCTCCAATGCGTCCCATAGCGATGTGGGCTGCCATGCTCTTCCCTAAACTCCAGGTTGGTGCTTCAAAAACCAATTTTATAGGCTCAGTAACTGGTGCTATCGTTCTTCCTGGAACTTGAACTTGAATCTTCCAGCTCTCCTCTTCAGGTAATGTGGCGTTGTAGGTTCCGGTGATGCTTGGTATTCCTATGTTCAAGTACTTAGTGACTTCCTTCAAGTGTCGTCCAAAAGGCGTGTCTTCATCTGGTTGTATGAACTTGCTCCTTGCATCCGCCATTCCTAAAAGAGTAGAAAGTGGAGAGGGGTCAGAAATGAGAAGAGAGAAGTGTTCTAGGTTTTAAGCTTAGTGGTCGTGTCCTACAGTCAGCGTGTGCTCTGATACCACCTTTGTAGCGACCAGACCTCAAACAATCTGTTCTGCTGTGCACCAGTGTCATCCATGGATCAGTAATGCTGACACGCACAGTAAAAATGGAGGATTTATAACAGAGTAGCAATCACACACTTATTACAACGAATATCTGAAAAGAGAATAAGTATGATAAATATGGCATAAGGCCATCTAAAAACGACAACAGCGGAAGGCTTGGAAGATAAGTGAGTCCATCAACTCCAACGGCATCACTGAGTATAAGACCACGACCTAAGGCACCTTACTCGTCGTCTGAAAAGTCTGCAACATGAAACGTTGCAGCCCGAAAATGGGTCAGCACATGGAATACGCTGGCAATGTAACACATAGAGAATAATAATAATACTATACTACATGCATATATGGCTGGTGGGAAAGCTCTATGGTTACAGTTTTGCGAAAAGCCAATTTTTCCCTACTGCAAAGGAATAAATTTTATTTAACTATCATGGTGGTTGTGAAACATTGAGAAGGTACCTCCAACTCAATCCCAATTAAGTATCATTATTAACCCAACAAAATTAATTAAAGTAACATGGTGATGAGATTCACATGATAATCCAAGTACTAGATACTCAAGTTGTCCATAACCGGGGACACGGCTAATCATGATTAGTTTATACACTCTGCAGAGGTTTGTGCACTTTTCCCCACAAGACTCGATCGCCTCCGTTGGGATTCTCGCACTTCACGGTGTTTGAGAAACGGATGACCGAGACACAGTCTTTCAGAAACAATCACCCTTTACTCCGGATGGACAGTTACACCTACTTTCCCCTACATCTGCTAGTCCACCTCTTCAAGAGATCATGTAACCTACTCAGCTATGCTAGAGCCCATAATAGCTTGTGGCTGCACACGGAAGTTTCTAGCATGAATAATCTTATGATCCCTATGAGCCCGGGTGGCGGTCCTTATCAAAACAGACAACACTGGGTTCTCCAGGTGCCTCAATCCACCCAGATGTGAGTTTTAGTTGCCACCTTAAGTAAACCATTAATTAACAATCTCACATCTGTCGTGAATATCTCTCAAACCCAATCCACGTCTACGAGCATAGCATGGCAATATAAGCAAACGTAGAAGTAACTCCCAAGGGTTTGATAAATAAAACAGGTAATAGGTACTACCTCAACTACATCCCAATACCCACAGTTTAATTAGATCCTAACCATGCAATGTTTGAGGGTTGATGTAATGCAATAAAAACTGGGTATGGAAAAGTATGATCAAAGTGTTACTTGCCTTGTTGATGATCCGCGAAACCTAGAGATTCGAAGTAGCAAGCGGCGCACTCCGGGTACTCTATCGCAAACAAAGAAGCAAACAATAAGTACTCATCTAATGCACAGGTAAAACTCAAATAAAAGATCCAACCAGAAAGTTCAACTTAAGAACTCCGGTTTGCAAAAAGAATCAAATCGAACGAAGCAACGAAAGTCAAACGGCGAAAGAAACAAGCTTCGCTTACTAATCTGGATCTAGGTCAAATTTTACAGTAGCAAAAACTTGTTTGAGTAGGTTAAACGGAAAGAGAATTTCGAGACGAAACTCTAGGCGCTTGAATCGCCTGATTCCAATAAACGAGCGAGAAGTTAAACGAAAACGAAGATCTGATCAGAAATCGAGATCTCGAAAAATCGCGGAAAAATCTGACGAAAAAGAAAACTGACGAACGGTTAAAGAACGGACGTTCGTTAACAGCGAAAATCCGACGAACACGTTCGTTTTCACGAACGGGTTGGTGAACGTTCACTAAATAATAAAACCGAAGAAAAATAAAACGATCTAGGGTTTAGAAAAAAATGAACGTTTTTTTTTCAGAAAACCGGCAAACGGCGGCGGCGGCTCGGTACCTCGTCGGGACGGGCTCCGGTGGGGCGGCTTGGGGCTCCGGCGGGGGTCGACGAGGGCGGCGGGGTGGCGGGGCTCGGGTGGCGGCTCGGGGCGGCGTCGGCGGCGGCGAGCGGCGAGCGGGCGGCGGCGCTGCGGGCTCCGTCGGCGGCGGCTTGGGGCGGGGCTCGGGGTGAGGGAGGCGGCGGCGGCGGCGGGTATATAAAAGAGGGGGGCTGCTTGGAGGAGGGGGCAAGGCGGCGGCAATGGCGTGTCCGAGCCGGACACCGGCGGTGGCGCAGGCGTGCGCGCGAGGGAGACGGCACGGGATGGGCCGGCCGGCTCGGCTGGGCCTCGGCCCGGTCGGGCGCGTTGGGTTTTTTATAATATTCCGTCGAAATAAAAAAAAATCGCAGAAAAATAAATAAAAGTCAAAAATGATAAAACAAATTTTCCCCGTCTAATTAAAATAATTAAAACAAGGTGAACATTTTTTTTGACACAAGAATGCAGTTTTGAAAACGTGCAATTTTTTTAATGCAAGTAAAATTGCAAGTAAAATCCGAATAAATTCCAATATATGATTTTAATATTTTTCCTCCAATATTTCAATTGTTTTGGAGAAGTCATATTTTCTCCTCTCATTTTTTTTAATATGAAATATTTTTCGGAGAGAAAAATAATTAAAACCAGAATCCTCGTTTTATTATTTGATGAAAATCAAATATGAAAAATCGGGAAAATCCCCAACTCTCTCCGAGGGTCCTTGAGTTGCTTAGGATTTATCGAGGATTTGCCAAAATGCAATAAAATATGTTATGCAATGATGATCTAATGTATAACATTCCAAATTGAAAATTTGGGATGTTACACCCTAAAAGCATATGAAATTTGGTAAAACTTGATAAAAAATAATGTTACGATTACCAAGTTTAAGTATTTGGAACTTCGTTTTTTAAAAAATTTGTCGAAATTTATTCAAAATTGTTATTGTTTGAAAGTTCTCGTCGCAACGAACACAAATATGCAAACGAAAATTAATTTAGATTTTCGTTCAAAAGATATAGTAAATTAAAACTAGAAGATGAATGAAAAAGGCATGTGAGGTGGGATGGGTGACGCATGTAACTCTCTCACAAAAAACATGCATGCATGGGACACTCAATAATTTATTAATGGCTAAGACATAACAAAGAAGATAAGCATGCATGCATGCACATCTCCAATCAAATGGACGACTGAGACATGAACGTGAGAGTCTCTCTTCTCACAAAGCAATGGCCAAAACAAACATTCGAGAACATATTGAAATGGAAAGGAAAACAACCATCTAAAACTTGCATTATAGTAACTATGTGGCTTAAATAGGCCAAATGTTGAAGAACCAAAGTAAAATATTGGCTTTTGAAAATACAAGATATGACACTGTATAAAAAAACTGGTGTGCAAGTAAAAGTTGAGTTTGTTAGCACTTGTGTACAAACAAAGGCAAGCCGACCTGACCATCGACATCGGACGTGCATACCAAAAAATACGACCAAGATATGAACGTTAAGGAGATAGAAAAGAAAGTTCAGATAACAAACAATCAGAGAGAATCATACATGGAAGGAAACCATCTCTTGGAGATCTAATCATGGCCAATCTAAAATTAATAGATCGGAGGTCATATATTTCTATAAATAATGCAGCAAATAAGTCATATGAATCCATGAATGAAACATGTATAAATTGTTATGAAATGACAATTTATCACACCACAACAAACACACCATAAAAATTACATGGACTTTGCTAACTTCCACCCAGTCGGAAGTTAAGCAACAGATCCGCACAATTTTCCTCTTTTCTAATTTCCTAATATTCATGCATGCATTAACTTCACCTTATTTCTTTTTTTGGGCGTGTCCACTGTCTACTAGCAGTTAATTCGCAGCTACTAATCATATACATGCAGGAAAAAACTAAATTGATGATGTCATTAAAAATTCTTCCCAATGCGAAAATCAAAATATTTTGTAGCTCAAACCGTCGCTCCGATTGAAAAACCGTTATCATACAAAAGATTCGTCACGAGAAGATCTTCGAAACAAGATCCCATATTAATATGTTTTGACAACTTTATTTTGGGATCAAAAGTTATCAGGCTCAGGCTAAGTAAGTTATCACGTCTCTGGTTCATGAGTTACCATCTTGTTATAGAAATTACCGGGGCATAAAAATGGTCAACCAACCTTCTTCCAAGGTGCAAATGAACCAGAGGAAATAAATAGGTGATGTCATTCTAGATTCCCCCTATTTCAATACTTCAAAATGTTTTATAGCTCAAACCGTGGGTCATATTAAAAATCTGTTTTCACATAGAAGATTTGTTGCGACGAGACCTTCGAAACTAGATCCCGTATTGATATGTTTCGACGACTATTTTTCGGATCAAAAGTTACCAGGCCCAGACTAAGTAAGTTATCATGTATGTGATAACTAAGTTACATCTTGTTTATGTTGAAATTACCGGGGCATAAAAATGATCCTTCTACCTTCTCCCCATGTGCAAATGAATTAGAGGACAAAAAAGCGGATGTCATCTTAGAATTTCCTCTATTTTAAAACTTCAAAATGTTTTGTAGTTCAAACCGCCGGTCCGATCGAAAAACCATTTTCACATAAAAAATCCGTCATGAATAGAGCCTCGAAACTAGATCGCATGTTGGTATGTTACGACGACTTTTTGTAGATCAAAAGTTACCACTAATGGGCTAAGTAATTTATCACGCATGTGCTACATATGTTACCATGTTGCTTACACGGATATTACAGAGGCATAAACCTGGTTTCTCTAACCTCCTAATCATCTCAGGTTAAAGTTACCGTGGTGTTTGTGCGTGAGTTATCACGTATACAATACCTATATTACAAAACTATTTACACAAATGTTATCGGGGTATGTTTTTAAACAACCCCATCGCAAAAGTTATCAGGACTGAGGCACATATGTTTTTAGGCCTGCGATGTGTAAGTTATCATGCTATTCATGACATAGACCTGGGGTAGGGTCATAGGCCTGACCCATGACCCTATCCAGGACCATTATTAAAGAAATGAGGAAGTCCAAAGACAATAGGAAGGATCCAGCCAAGGCGCCGAGTGTCATCCACTCGACTGCTCAACCACTCGGAGATCTGTCCTTCCTATGGTCACTCGACTATATGAAGAACCACTCGACCTATTGAAGACCAGGGGTCGACCAGCATCTCAACGGTCAGGCATTCACTCCGTAGTCTTCAATACCATTTATAACACTTAATGCTGGCGTTAGCAGTAACGCCCCCCTCTTTATGTACATTGAACCCCTTGTAACGTGGGCTGGCTGGGGTCCTGGCGCACTCTATATAAGCCACCCCCTCCACTGGCACAAGGGTCCGCACCCCCTGTAATACTCACACGCATAAACCAATCGACCGCCTCCGGGCTCCGAGACGTAGGGTTGTTACTTCCTCAGAGAAGGGCCTGAACTTGTAAACCTGCGTGTACAACTTCACCGTAGCTAGGATCTTGCCTCTCCACACCTACCCCCTCCTCTACTATCAGACTTAGAACCACGACAATTCACACAATAGTTACCGGGAGGATATGTCATCAGCCCCCTCCCCAAAGTTATCAGCACCGTGGCACATAAGTTATCAGGTCCGCAATGTGTGAGTTACCATGCTATTCGCATAAAAGTTACATTTCATCAACCACCCCTGCCCTCCCCCCCCCCCCCCCCCCCACACACACACACCGGCGGCAAAGTTACCAGGACAGGGGTACATAAGTTATCAGGTTTGCGATAAGTGAGTTACCATGCTATTAACATTAAAGTTGTCGTGGGTATATTTTATCACCCCCTCGCCAAACTTATCAGCACCGAGGCACATAGGTTATCAGGTCTGCGATGTGAGTTACCATGCTATTCACGCAAAAGTTACTTGGGAATATTTCATCAACCCCTCCCCCATGTCAAAAGTTATCAAAGACTGAGGTACATAAGTTATCAGGTCTGCATGCAATATGTGAGTTACATGTTATTCACATAAAAGTTATCATGAGGATATTTCATCAACCACCCCCCCCCCCCCCCCCGCCTCCTCCGAGGTAGTGGAGGGAGCGGCCCCGCGCCTTCTTGATCGGGGGCGGCAACTCCTCGACGGCGAGACGGTGGCGGTGCGACGATGACAATGGCGCGTGCATGCGGCGGGACTGGCTGCATGGCGGGAACGTCGGCTCCTCCTTGACCCGGCGTCCAATATAGACGCCGAGGTAGTGCGGGGGCGAGGCCGGCTCCTCCTTCATGTGGAGTCATTGTCGACCACATCATTAACACCATCCTCACCACCATTGAAGCATCCATGAAGACACGAGTCCAAATGTAGCACCCGTCAAAGACTCAGCCCTTGCGGATACACAAAACTTTCTCTAGAATGAGACGTGATAAATTTAGTATGAGAAGTTTGAATACTTTTGCATGAGCAGCCTGATTACTATAGCATGTACAACAACATGATAGCTTACCGTGTGCTACTGGGTAACAACATATTACATCTCGCGAGAAAATTGCTGACATGCATCTCATACTCGAGAAGGCATGCAACTTGTCCCGTAGAAAAATCTCAGCTCATCCAGCGTGCCATGAGCAAAAACTAGTTTTAAAAAGTCAAACTATTGATCCGATATTGGCCTACGTCTGCTATATTAGGTGCAATGCCCGTTGAAGTGTTTCCAAGATATATCAGTCTTATTTTCTCTACTTGAGTTATAGCGCAAAATGATGTACTAGACAAGGCTGAAAAAACTTAGATAATATCTCTATACTAATGCAATAGTAAACGATGATAAAAAATGTTGATTTCCATCTATCTAATCATAAGATGTGCTGAGGCCAGTTGGTTACTGGGCTACGCCATGCATATAGATTTCTAGGTTCGAATCTCTGGTGAAGCACCCACGTAAGTAATTTTTCTCTCATCCCCACGCCGTTTCCTTTTCCTGGCCCCACCCAATGGTTGTGATCGTGTCCAAATGCATGCGATCCTATTTTCACGCGGAGGTAAAAAACTGTGGAGACTAGCGTTTCGGAATCATCGGGGGGAAAGCTGTCGTGCGGCGCGCCGCGGGATCTAGATCGTGCGCTGGGAGAACCGTTCACATCTGTTGCGAATTCCAGGTCGTGAGGCAATCGTTCGATTCAAATCCGATGAAATCGGGATCGTGTCTAAATTCCTGCCGGCACAATCATGCACGACTTTGCGTCTTCCTTGATTTGCTTTCCTCAGAGGGACACGCGGGGAACACAGGCTCGCCGCACATGCCTGCGGCGTTTGCCCGCGAAGCTGTCGCCGCGGAATTGTCCGGTGCTCTTGGGGATAGGTCCGGTAAGGTTGTTGTTGGACACATCGAAGCTCTCGAACCTGGCGAGGTCAAAATCTGGAATGGTGCCTTGGAAGTGGTTGTCGTTGGCGTTGAACCTTATGAGGCCGTGAAGGTGGCTGAGTCCGGCGGGGATCTCGCCGGAGAAGTCGTTCCTGGAGACGTCGAGCGCGTGGAGCTTCCCGAGGTTCGAGGGAGTTCGGCAGGGTGCCGGAGAGCCGGTTGCGGTCGACGTAGAGGTGGGTGAGTTCCGAGCAGGCCGAGACGCCCGCGGGGAGGCCGCAGCGGAGCGTGTTGTTCTGCAGGCTCACCACGCGGAGGCACCAAGGCGTGCTGTGGCCATGGCAACAAGGTGGAGGCACCAGATGCCGGCCGTCTTCCGGCCGACCGGGGCGACGGCACGAAATGGTAGATTCGTACACGCCTGACGAGTCGCGCCTCAATCATGGATCCGATCATCCAGCCACCGGGGAATCTCTTCGTTTGATAAACTGAACAGAGATCTCATTCGACGTGGTACTAATTTCATAGTAATTTAGAAGGCATGTTGGTTGCGTCCGTGTTGTTTGGTTGATCGGCCGATTCGTTGGTGATTATGTGGAATCAACCAAACGATTACTGGCGGTTGTCGCTCGCTTCTTCATGCACTACAGTTTAACCTTTTTTTTCAAGCCAAACTTCCAAACTAGTATTCATGATCATTAATGGCAATATAGAGAACACCAGAGTTAATAAAAATTACAACCATGTCCATGGACCACCTAGCGACGACTGCAACTTAATAATTTTTTGTGCAATGGTGTTTGTTCACTCTGTGTACAACTTATGAGGCTGGTGCTAGGCGCCAACTGGCTGTACCCAGCTAGAAGACAGCCTCCTCGTCAGCTCTTGGACGCGCTCAATCACAGCCATCAGATCGTACGCCGGCAGCCCGCCCATGACTCGCTCGTCGCCTTGCTGTGAGCGTCTTCTCGCAGAGAACAGCACCGATGCGTCCCCTCGGCCGTCACAACACCATCGGTCATTGTATCACCTCCCTCACAACCTACATCACTATATCACCACACCGTCCGAGCGTCACAACACGGTTTACAGCATGGGGGCATCCCTAAGCAACATCGGCTTGTAGCACACGCAACATCCATAGCAGCACCGCTCCAGCGTCGCAGCACGGTTTGCAGCATGGGGTCATCCCTAAGCAACATCGGCTCGCAGCATACGCGGCATCCATGGTAGCACCGCCGGCATATCGCAAGACGGCTGCAGCACAGCTCGCAGCTCCGCCGCCCTCGGCAGCGCCGGCAGCACCTTCACAACACCGCCTGTAGGGGAACGTGTTACACACAAAATAATTATGCTACATGATCACATCCAGAAAAAATGACTACGTGTGTGCTTTTTTTGCTGTTGATTTAATAACTAGAAAAAATGACTACTTGTGTGCTTTTTCTGCTGCTAGTTTAATGACTAGAACAAAACAGTGAAGCGACCCAAACTTAGTAACTAATCCGATGCTAAACTTCCAAAGAACAGCCATGAGATTTGGAAACACTATGCATGATCCATAAGAAGAAGAAATGGAGAATTTGTTGGAAATAGGAGCAAATTACTACAAGATTTAATCCGAATAAACAGATGATAAATCATGACTACAATAGCAGAGATTGAACTAATCATGCAAACTAGCATAGCAGATGAACAGATCACATCTAGGGCACATACTAGAAACATGAATTCTACCACGATCTCGAAGAAGAAAGATAGAATCACATACGGTGCAGCGGGAGCAGCACCGCCGGCGTTGACGTTGTCGCCCATGTCGTCAAGGATGAGGTTGCCGAGGTCGGGGAAGAAGTCGTCGTTCGCAAAGCCGTCGCTGCCAGCAGTCGCGCGAGTGCGCTCCCCAAAAACCTGATCGCCCCTCTCCCGTACAGGATCACGAGAGGCGGGGTTCCGGAGGCCTGCTGTCCCTTCTCCCGGTGCACGCCGAAAGGAGGGATGGAGAAGACTTGCTTGGCGGCGCAATGATCTGGAACGGTGGTGAGAAACCATACGAAGCGGCGGCGGCTTGGGTAGACGTCTGCCTGACTATATAGTGCGGGTCGGGTAGGTCGTGGGAGTAAACCCCACGTCTGAGTCGTCACGATCCAAAAGAATCGGAAACAGTTCAGTAATTAACGCGTCCGTTAATTATTAATTAATGACTCATTAATTTTCCCGAGCAGCAAAAATATAGACAACGTGCATAGCTCTGTCCTCGGCTCGGCTCAATCCCGCAACCCGCGGCGCGGCGCGGCGCGGCGCGTCGCGAGGCGAGGCGAGGCGAGGCGAGGCGTGGCGAGCGAGGAGGAGGAGCGCGCGTGTAGGTCTCCTCTTCTCATGCTCATACAAGTGGTAGAAGAGCTCACCTTATAAAGAGGTGTAACTCTCTCTCAACTTATAAGGTGGGACTAAACTTTAGCCTCACTCACTCCACTCACGTGTGTGCATGAATGGGCCAAGAGAATTTCAGAATTTTAGTTGGGCTTTGGGCCAAAGGCCTACTAGCAAAATTCCAACAATCCCCCACAAAGTCTCATTGGCACATCTCATCATTTAGTTCCAAAACATTGTTTATATACCGGTGCTTAGTGGAGACTGTAAAGTTGAACTTCCACTTAGAGATTTATGCTACACTAGATCACAACTTGAATAGTGGACTATGCCTTGAACTACAAGTTTTCTGTGAAACTAGTTTCACACAAATTCTTGACCGATACTGGGCTGCCGCAAGGCTTCCCCGCGGGTGGAGCGTATACATCATACTCCAGGGCCTTTTCATGAAATTATTAGAGAACACCCAATTCTCACAGACTGCGACGTTAACAGTCAAATTCATATAGGTGTGTTCCTCAGAAGATCGTTCTGCAGGACAACATCTCTGCTTACCCGAATAAGCCACTTGGAACACATTAAGATAAGTATCAACCTGCCATGCAGACCAGGAGAGTATTGCATCGTCACGGAGTGGGATAATTAATATAGGAATACTCTCCTCCCAGCTGACCAACAGCTTGTCTCCCACTTCTACTTCACGGGATCTCCGATCACATAGAGTGGGTTACCACTATGGACAACTCATGCGATGGGTCTCAAACCCATCTCCATCGATGCATTATCTATCACATTACGTGATAGACCCTTTGTGAAGGGATCTGCCAAGTTTTTCGACGTTTGGATATAATCCAACGTAATAACTCCAGAGTTCCTCAATTTTCTGACAGATTTTAGTCTCCTCTTCACATGCCTTGAGGACTTCATATTGTCCTTAGAACTATTTATCTTGACGATCACAGTTTGATTATCACAGTTCATCAGGATAGGGGGTATTGGTTTTTCAGCCATAGGTAAGTCCATCAAGAGCTCACGAAGCCACTCTGCTTCAACAGTGGCAGTGTCTAATGCTGTGAGTTCTGCTTCCATAGTTGACCTTGTTAATATGGTCTGCTTGCAAGACTTCCAAGAAACAGCGCCACCACCAAGTGTAAAAACATAACCACTTGTGGCCTTAATCTCATCAGCATCAGATATCCAGTTTGAGTCACTATAACCCTACAGTACTCTTGGATACCCGGTGTAGTGAATCCCATAGCTCGCGGTGCCTTTCAAACAACGCATAACTCTCTCAAGCGCATGCCAATGATCATCTCCCGGTTTTGACACAAACCGACTCAGCTTGCTCACAGCAAACGAGATGTCAGGCCTCGTGGCACTCGCCAAATACATAAGCGAGCAATAATCTGAGAATACCTCAGTTGATCTCTAGCACTCCGTCGATTCTTTCGAAGCAACACACTAGCATCATATGGAGTTGGAGAAGGCGTGCAGTCGCTATACCCAAAACGACTCAAGACCTTTTCCACATAGTGAGACTGAAGCAGTGTGATCTCACCATTCTCATCTCTCAACAACTTGATGTTTAAGATAACATCAGCTACTCCTAGATCCTTCATCTCAAAACAGCGAGATAAAAAATCCTTAACCTCCTTGATTAAATCAAGTTTGGTTCCAAAAATCAATATTTCATCGGCATACAGACAAAGAATAACTCCCTCGCCCCCACCATGGCGATAGTACACACACTTGTCACCGTCATTTACTACAAAGCCGGCAGCAGTTAACGTTCTTTTGAACTTCTCATGCCACTCCTTAGGAGCTTGTTTAAGGCCATATAAAGATTTTAATAACTTGCACACCTTTCCTTCCTGACCAGGTACTACAAAACCATCTGGCTGATCCATGTAAATTTCCTCCTTCAACTCTCCATTGAGGAAAGCCGTCTTAACGTCCATTTGATGAACGAGAAGACCATGTGAGGCAGCCAGTGATAGTAGCACCCGAATTGTGGTTAGTCTAGCCACGGGTGAGTAAGTATCAAAGAAGTCTTCACCTTCTTTCTGGGTATTGGCCACAAGTCGTGCCTTGTACTTTTCAATCGTACCATCAGGTCTAAGCTTCTTCTTGAACACCCACTTACATGTTAGAAATATGCCCTAGAGGCAATAATAAATTGGTTATTATTATATTTCCTTGTTCATGATAATCGTTTATTATCCATGCTAAAATTGTATTGATAGGAAACTCAGATACATGTGTGGATACATAGACAACACCATGTCCCTAGTAAGCCTCTAGTTAACTAGCTCGTTGATCAATAGATGGTTACGGTTTCCTGACCATGGACATTGGGTGTCATTGATAACGGGATCACATCATTAGGAGAATGATGTGATGGACAAGACCCAATCCTAAGCCTAGCACAAGATCGTGTAGTTCGTTTGCTAAGAGCTTTTCTAATGTCAAGTATCATTTCCTTAGACCATGAGATTGTGCAACTCCCGGATACCGTAGGAATGATTTGGGTGTACCAAATGTCACAACGTAACTGGGTGGCTATAAAGGTGCACTACAGGTATCTCCGAAAGTGTCTGTTGGGTTGGCACGAATCGAGACTGGGATTTGTCACTCCGTGTAAACGGAGAGGTATCTCTGGGCCCACTCGGTAGGACATCATCATAATGTGCACAATGTGACCAAGGAGTTGATCACGGGATGATGTGCTACGGAACGAGTAAAGAGACTTGCCGGTAACGAGATTGAACAAGGTATCGGGATACCGACGATCGAATCTCGGGCAAGTAACATACCGATTGACAAAGGGAATTGTATACGGGATTGATTGAATCCCCGACATCGTGGTTCATCCGATGAGATCATCGTGGAACATGTGGGAGCCAACATGGGTATCCAGATCCCGCTGTTGGTTATTGGCCAGAGAACGTCTCGGTCATGTCTGCATGGTTCCCGAACCCGTAGGGTCTACACACTTAAGGTTCGATGACGCTAGGGTTATAGGGAATAGATATACGTGGTTACAGAATGTTGTTCGGAGTCCCGGATGAGATCCCGGACGTCACGAGGAGTTTCGGAATGGTCCGGAGGTAAAGATTTATATATGGGAAGTCCTGTTTTGGTCACCGGAAAAGTTTTGGGTGCTATCAGTAACGTACCGGGACCACCGGGAGGGTCCCGGGGTCCACCAGGTGGGGCCACCGGCCCCAGAGGGCTGCGTGGGCCAAGTGTGGGAAGGGACAAGCCCCTAGGTGGGCTGGTGCGCCTCCCACAAGGGGCCCAGGGCGCAGGAAAGGGGGGAAGGGGGAAACCCTATGCTCAGATGGGCCTAAGGCCCACCTAGTGGTGCGCCCCCCTCTCTCCCCCCTTGGCCGCCCCCCAAGTCCCATCTAGGGCTGGCCGCACCCCTTGGGGGGGAACCCTAGATGGGGCCGCAGCCTGTAACACCCCGGATGTAACTTTCCATATTTGTAACTCCAACTCTTGCCATTTTCGGCTATGTGTTATGATATTCCCTCCGTGGTCGGGTTTTGTCTTTCGTTTTGTATTTTTTTCATGTCATGCATTTCATATCATGTCATCATGTGCATTGCATTTGCATACGTGTTCGTCTCATGCATCCGAGCATTTTCCCCGTTGTCCGTTTTGCAATCCGGCGCTCCCATCTCCTCCGGTGCACCCCTCTTGTTTTCTTTTGTGAGCGGGTGTCAAACGTTCTCGGAATGGACCGAGGCTTGTCAAGTGGCCTTGGTATACTACCGGGAGACCACCGGTCAAGTTTCGTTCCATTTGGAGGTCGTTTGGTACTCCAACGGTTAACCGGGCATCCGCAAAGTCCATTTGTGTGTTGCAGCAAAACCCCCCTAAAAACCAGCCCAAAACCCCTCCAAGTCATCTCCATGCTCTAGGTCGTTCGATCACGATCGTGTGGGCGAAAACCGCACCTCATTTGGAGCCTCCTAGCTCCCTCTACCTATAAATATGTGAGAACCCCGAGATTACGTTCGCAGTCCAACCCTAGACAAACTTCCCTCCGCGCCGCCGGACAAAATCGCCACCGACGAACACGTCCGACTCCACCGCCGCCGCCATGTGTCGCGCCACCGCTCGCCGCCGACGCCGGCCCGCGAGCCCGCACGGGGCCCTCCCGGCCCGCGCCGGCGCCCGCTCCCCGCCCGCGGCCCGAGCCTCATGCCACCGCCGCCGTCGCCTCGCCGGCCGGCCGCACCGCCATCGCCGGTGAGCGCCGTGCCGCCGGCGCCTCCTCCTCCGCCGCCTCGCGCCGTGCCCCGCCGCCGTTCGCCGCGCCTCCCTCCGGCCGCCCCGCGCCTCTCCTTCTTCTCCTCCGGCCGCCGCGACTTCCTCCACTCCGGCGAGCTCGAGAGCCTCGGCCAGATCTGGATCGAGCACTGTAGCAGGTTGACTTTCCCGAAGCCCGAAAATCATCTTTTTCTGTTACAGCAAGTGCCCCTGTTCAACAGTGCATAACTCTTTGCATGTAGCTCCGTTTCTTGCGTGTAATATGTCAAATTGTTCGCCTCGTGATGCTCTACATTTTGTTCAATTGCACCATGTTCATTAGAGGCCATCTTGATGCCCAAATCTCTGTTGCAAGAGTGCTAGTTGCTGTTATCTTCTGGTTCTTATCAGAACTTGGAGATTTGTCATTTTTGTATCATTTAATCTGTGCAAACCGCGCATCCGTTTCCGGTGATCTTTATATCGATTTCGACCGAAATCATCTCATCTTTCCAGTGGCATGCTTGGTTTGCCAAGTTACTGCCTTGTTCATCATTTTCCTTCCGGAGCACGCATACGCATCGCATATCATATCTTGCATATCATTCATGTTTTGCATCATGTTGCTTGTGCATTTCTCGTGATTGATTGTGGTTCCGTTTGTTTGTGTCCTTGTCTTGGGTAGAGCCAGGAGACGAGTTCGTGAACGAGGAACCTGTTGAGTATGCTTACGAGGATCAAGCTTTCGACAACTCTGAGAATCTTGCAGGCAAGATGACCACCCCTCGAAATCACTTCTATCTTTGCTTTGCTAGTTGTTCGCTCTATTGCCATGCTGCGCTACCTATCACTTGCTATATCATGTCTCCCATTTTGCCATGTCAGCCCCTAACCATCCTTTCCTAGCAAACCGTTGTTTGGCTAAGTTACCGCTTTTGCTCAGCCCTTCTTATAGCGTTGCTAGTTGCAGGTGAAGTTGAAGTTGGTTCCATGTTGGAACATGGATATGTTGGGATATCACAATATCTCTTATTTAATTAATGCACCTATATATATTTGGTAAAGGGTGGAAGGCTCGGCCATATGCCTGGTGTTCTTTTCCACTCTTGCCGCCCTAGTTACTGATATACCGGGATTATGTTCCTTGAGTTTGCGTTCCTTACGCGGTTGGGTGATTTATGGGACCCCCTTGACAGTTCGCCTTGAATAAAACTCCTCCAGCAAGGCCCAACCTTGGTTTTACCATTTGCCACCTAAGCCTTTTTCCCCCGGGTTTTCTAGAGCCCGAGGGTCATGTTTATTTTAAATCCCTGGGCCAGTGCTCCTCTGAGTATTGGTTCAACCTGTCAGTCGCCGGTGGCCACCAGGGGCAACTCTGGTCTGGCCTATCGGAAGCTTGGACAATCCGGTGTGCCCTGAGAACGAGATATGTGCAGCTCCTATCGGGATTTGTCGGCACATTCGGGCGGCTTTGCTGGTCTTGTTTTACCATTGTCGAGATGTCTTGTAAACCGGGATTCCGAGACTGATCGGGTCTTTCCGGGAGAAGGTTTATCCTTCGTTGACCGTGAGAGCTTATGATGGGCTAAGTTGGGACACCCCTACAGGGTATTATCTTTCGAAAGCCGTGCCCGCGGTTATGAGGCAGATGGGAATTTGTTAATGTACGGTTGTAGAGAACTTGTCACTTGACCCCAATTAAAATACATCAACTGTGTGTGTAGCCGTGATGGTCTCTTCTCGGCGGAGTCCGGGAAGTGAACACGGTTTGAGTTATGAATGACGTAAGTAGGAGTTCAGGATCACTTCTTGGTCATTGCTAGATGACGTCCATTCCATTGCTTCTCTTCTCGCTCTCATTTGCGTTTGTTAGCCACCATATATGCTTATTGCCGCTGCAGCTCCACCCCATTACAACATCCTTTCCTACAAGCTTAAATAGTCTTGATCTCGTGGGTGTGAGATTGCTGAGTCCTCGTGACTCACAGATTCTACCAAAACAGTTGCAGGTGCCGACGATGCCAGTGCAGGTGATGGGATCGACCTCAAGTGGGAGTTCGACGAGGAACGTGGTCGTTACTATGTGTCTTTTCCTGATGATCAGTAGTGGAGCCCAGTTGGGACGATCGGGGATCTAGCATTTGGGGTTGTCTTATTTTCATCTGGATTTTGACCGTAGTCGGTCTATATGTATGTATTTTGGATGATGTATGATTTATATTTATGCATTGTGTGAAGTGGCGATTGTAAGCAAACTCTTTATCCCATTCTTGTTCATTACATGGGATTGTGTGAAGATGACCCTTCTTGCGACAAAACCACTATGCGGTTATGCCTCTAAGTCGTGCCTCGACACGTGGGAGATATAGCCGCATCGTGGGCGTTACAAGTTGGTAATCAGAGCCTTCCCCGACTTAGGAGCGCCCTGCTTGATCAAATCGCTGGCGTTGTTGAGTCTAGAACAAAAATGTTTTGAGTCTTAGGATTATATATATCGGAGAGTAGGATTATTTTTACTCCCCAGTCCCTTCGTCGCTCTGGTGACGTCTCCTGACGTAGAAGTTTTGACTATTCTCTCCTCAAATTTCACAAAAAAAATTAGGATCACGCGGGTATCTTGGAATCGTTCCGATGGTTTTGTGACGAGAACATTGTTCTTGGTGCCTCCTGACATTTAGGGGTTGTGGCAGTGTCCCGGGGAGTTGAGCTCCGAGGTGTTGTCGTCACAATTTTATCGTTGCAGTTCTGGAATACCTGAGTTTCGCCGACATCGAAATCTCTTTTATGCAGTTGTTGGTGAGATCACCTCGACGCCACCCAGTACTGGGGCGGGAGTTCGGGAGTATTGCCATAACTAGTATAACGGATGTTTTTCGAAGGTTGAGGTAAACGATTTCCGAAGGTTTCTTGGTTATGTGTTGACGGATGGATACAGCTGGATCTAGGGATTGCTAGTTTGGGTGATATATTTTGTGTCCCCTGTATCCCCAACACCAGATTGCATAACCAGAAAATTTCGGGAGTTTATAAGTGGGAATTCAAGTAGCCTTAGGATATCTTTCCGACAGACGCATGATATGAGATTGGGGTTCGACGTCTAGTGGTCCTCCTGTACACAGTTGGTTTTACAGTGGTCTCGTAGTGTCTTAAAGAGTCCTTGGCTATGCCGACTCGGGGACGCTTCGTATGTCATGTGCAAAACCTTGTACATGATGGTGTTGTACGATTGAGCCCGTGTGGGCCCCACCATGAAAACTTCGGACGAAATCTCTATCATATGTTTGTTCTGGCTTCTTCTGCAAGCCAATACTTTGTTTTGTTTTGAATTGTGATATTCGAGTTGCTTCGAAGTCAGATGTTGATTCCATATCTTTTTCAAGTGGCTTCTCAACTAACGGAAGTGTGATGATTTACTACGGAATTCATTCGTTCGTCTTCGTTCGAATGTTTATTGTGAAGACTATATGTTGCAATTTCTGTCTGTTGATTCTACTTATCAATTTATCTATCAAGATGCTAACGGATGTCACCCTCTTCAGGATGGCTCCGCCAACGCGTCAGAATCCAGAACGCAATGAAGGGAGTCAGGCGAACCCTCCGCCACCACCTCCACCTCCGGAGGCATGGCAAGCTATCATGGCAGCCACCAACGCCAATGCTCAGATGATTCTGCAACTCTTGCAAGAACGCACCCAAGGGCAAGGCAATCAAGGTCTAGGCAACAATCAGCCTAACTTCGCTACACTCAACCAGTTTCTCGCAAATCAGCCCAAGTCTTTCAGCTACTGTGCCGAGGCAACGGATGCCGATGATTGGCTCGTGGACATCAACAAGCATTTTGAATGTAGCAATGTCAGGCCTGAGGACTATGTCAAGTTCGCTTCTTTTCAGCTCAAGGACCAAGCTGTTGATTGGTTTCAACAATACAAAGATTCCAGAGGAGGTCGTGTGATCACTTGGACTGACTTCTGTCGGGATTTCAAAGCGCACCACATTCCACAAAGTGTTGTTGAGAGCAAGCGTGAGGAGTTCCGCAATCTCAAGCAAGGCAACATGTCTGTGTATCAATTCAACATCCAGTTTCAGAAACTTGCTCGCTTCGCTAAACAAGACGTTCCTGATGAGAAGAGTATGATCTATCACTTCAGAGGTGGCCTCGGAGAGGATCTGCAGTTAGCTCTCGTTCTTGTTGAGCCTACTCAGTTTGATCAATTCTACAATATGGCACTGAAGCAAGAGGCTGCTCAGCTCAAGTGTAAGGCTTCTAAGAAGAGAGTCAGAGACGCAGTTCAGTCTTCTTCTTCCTCACTTGTGACAGCTAAGCAACAGAAGTTCTGGTTGCCTCCTCCTCCTCCGTTTTGTCAGCCTTACCAGCAGAAGAACAAAGGTGGCCATGGTTCTTCCAACTCTTCCAACTCTGGCTATCAGAACAAGTCTCAGAATCAAGCTCCAAAGTCCAATGCTCCTTATCACCGTCCACTCTCAGAGGTGACTTGCAACAAGTGTCAGCAGAAAGGTCACTACGCTAACAAGTGCTTCAACCAAAGGCGCCTTCCGCCTCCTCCTCCTGTCAGATCTTCCAGCAATGCAGTGGTCAAGCATAATCCAAAGTTTGCAAAGGTGAACATGATGAATGCAGCTCAAGCGGAGGAATCTACTGATGTGATAATGGGTAATCTTCCTGTTAATGATATTCTTGCAAAAGTTCTTTTTGATACTGGTGCATCGCTTTCTTTCATATCAAGACCATTTGCATCTAAGCATGAATTGCATTTCCAAGGATTGCCTAGACCGTTAGCAGTTGTCTCTCTGGGCAAATGCATGAATGCAAGCTCCATGGCTCCGGATGTTTCCATCAAGATGGGAAACTATAAATTTCTGTCTTCTCCAGTTGTTCTTGGTGACTCGGATATTGATCTTCTTCTCGGGATGGACTGGCTTTCTAAGCACAAGGCTCAACTTGATTGTGCTGCCAGGGAAATTCAATTGACACACTCGTCTGAGGATGTGATTATTTATGCCGCTCGTGATGAAACCATTCGGTTATTTTCTCTCAATGAGAAGGGTGAATTGAATGCCATCTCTCAAATTCCAGTCGTTTGTGACTATCAAGATGTCTTTCCAGAAGAGCTTCCGGGTATGCCTCCTCACCGGCCAGTTGAGTTCGTTACCGAACTTGAGCCAGGAACTGAACCCGTTTGCAAGCGTCCATACAAGCTTGGACCTAACGAGCTGAAGGAATTGAAGAAACAGCTCGATGAACAAGAGCGTCTGGGTCTGATCAGACCGAGTTCATCTCCATGGGGTTGTGGTGTTCTTTTTGTAAAGAAGAAGGATGGCACGGACCGACTTTGTGTCGACTACCGTCCATTGAACAAGAAGACAATCAAGAACAAGTATCCACTTCCTAACATCAATGAGTTATTTGAGCAACTCAAAGGTGCTAACGTTTTCTCGAAGCTTGACCTTCGTATGGGTTATCATCAGATTCGCATTCGTGAAGAAGATATTCCCAAGACAGCATTCAGAACAAGCTTTGGTTCTTATGAATATACTATCGTGTCTTTCGGCCTTGTCAATGCTCCTCTAGTTTTCTCTCGGATGATGAATTTCATCTTCAACCCCTATACCAATGAATTCGTCCTGGTGTATCTCGATTATATCTTGGTCTTCTCCAAGAATAAGAAGGACCATGCCAAACATTTGCGATTGGTGCTCGACAAGCTCAGAGAGTATCAATTCTATGCAAGTTCTCCAAATGTGAGTTTTGGCTCGATGAAGTTCTTTTCCTTGGTCACATCATCTCTGCGAAGGGCATCGCTGTTAACCCCGAGAAGGTGTCCGCAATTGTGAATTGGGAACCTCCTCAGAATGTCAAGCAGCTCCGCAGTTTTCTTGGTCTTGCAAGCTATTGCCGAAGATTCGTTGAGAATTTCTCTAAGATTGCAAAGCATCTTTCCAACATCCTCCAGAAGCATGTGAAGTATGTCTGGTCTCCTGAGTGTGACGTTGCTTTCAACACTCTCAAAGAGAAACTCGTCACCGCTCCTGTATTAACTCCTCCTGATGAATCCAAGCTATTTGAAGTTTTCTGTGATGCTTCTCTTCAAGGTCTCGGTGCTGTGTTAATGCAAGAGAAGAAAGTTGTGGCCTATACCTCTCGTCAGTTGAAGCCCAATGAGAAGAACTACCCCACTCACGATCTTGAGTTGGCGGCAGTTGTCCATGCATTAATAACGTGGAGACATCTCTTGTTGGGAAGACAAGTGGACATTTTCACCGATCACAAGAGTCTCAAGTACATCTTCACTCAGCCCAACCTCAACCTCAGGCAGACTCGATGGGTTGAGATGATTCAAGAGTACAATCCGAGTATTGAATATACTCCAGGCAAAGCAAATGTCATTGCAGATGCTTTAAGCAGGAAGGCTTATTGCAACAGCTTAATTCTCAAGCCGTTCCAACCGGATCTTTGTGAAGCTTTCCGCAAGCTGAATCTCCAAGTTGTTCCTCAAGGCTTTCTTGCCAACCTCATAGTCTCTCCTACTTTGGAAGATCAAATTCGTGAGGCACAACTCCTTGATGCCATGGTGAAGAAGGTGAAACGTGGTATCGACAAGGGCCTTTCCAAATACAAGTGCTATCGCATTGATGACAGAGACACTTTATTCTTCGAGGACCGGATTGTGGTTCCTAAAGGTGATCTAAGGAAAGTCATTATGAACGAGGCACACAATTCTCTTCTGTCCATTCATCCTGGAAGTACGAAGATGTACCATGACCTCAAGCAGTCGTATTGGTGGACTCTAATGAAGCAAGAAATTGCTCAGTTCGTGAATGAATGTGATGTCTGTCGAAGGGTGAAAGCAGAACACCAACGACCAGCTGGTCTCCTCCAACCTCTTGCTATCCCAGAGTGGAAGTTTGATCATATCGAAATGGACTTCGTGACTGGTTTTCCAAAGTCCAAGCGCGGAAATGATGCTATCTTCGTTGTCATTGACAAGCTTTCTAAAGTGGCTCATTTCCTTCCAATCAAAGAATCCATCACTGCAGCTCAGTTGGCAGAGCTATACACCTCCAGAATTGTCTCCTTGCACGGCATTCCACAATTGATTTCTTCAGATCGTGGAAGCATCTTCACCTCTAAGTTCTGGGACTCCTTCCAGAAGGCCATGGGCACAAACATTCGCTTCAGCTTTCCATCCTCAAACTAGTGGCCAAGTCGAGCGAGTCAATCAAATTCTTGAAGATATGCTCAGGGCTTGTGTCATTTCCTTTGGCATGAAATGGGAAGATTGTCTTCTATATGCTGAATTCTCCTACAACAACAGCTTCCAAGCGAGTTCGGGCAAGGCCCCATTCGAGATTCTCTATGGCAGAAAGTGTCGTACTCCTCTCAATTGGTCAGAGACTGGTGAACGCCAACTTCTTGGCAATGACTTAATCACAGTGGCTGAATAAATGTGTAAAGTCATCCGTGATAATCTCAAAGCCGCGCAATCGTGCCAGAAGAGTTACTATGATAGCAAGCATCGTGATTTGGCTTTCGAGATCGGAGACCATGTCTACCTCCGCGTCTCTACAATGAAAGGCACTCGTCGCTTCGGTATCAAAGGGAAGCTTGCCCCTAGATACGTGGGTCCTTTCAAGATCATTGGGAAAAGAGGCAACCTCGCCTATCAACTTGAGCTTCCTTCCAACTTCGCAAACGTGCACGATGTGTTCCACGTGTCACAGCTCCGCAAGTGCTTCAAGACGCCTGAGCGCACTATCAACTTCGAAGAGATTGACCTCCAAGAAGATTTGTCTTATCATGAGCACCCCGTTGCCATTCTTGAAGAAACTGAGCGCAAGACTCGCAACAAGTCAATCAAATTCCTGAAAGTGAAGTGGTCACACCATTCCGACCGGGAAGCCACCTGGGAACGCGAGGACCATCTCCGTTCCGAATATCCGGAGTTCTTTTAGTCCTAGATCTCGGGACGAGATCCTCTCGTAGTGGTGGAGTGTTGTAACACCCCGGATGTAACTTTCAATATTTGTAACTCCAACTCTTGCCATTTTCGGCTATGTGTTATGATATTCCCTCCGTGGTCGGGTTTTGTCTTTCGTTTTGTATTTTGTTCATGTCATGCATTTCATATCATGTCATCATGTGCATTGCATTTGCATACGTGTTCGTCTCATGCACCCGAGCATTTTCCCCGTTGTCCGTTTTGCAATCTGGCGCTCCCATCTCCTCCGGTGCACTCCTCTTGTTTTCTTTCGTGAGCGGGTGTCAAATTTTCTCGGAATGGACCGAGGCTTGTCAAGTGGCCTTGGTATACTATCGGGATACCACCGGTCAAGTTTCGTTCCATTTGGAGGTCGTTTGGTACTCCAACGGTTAACCGGGCATCCGCAAAGTCCATTTGTGTGTTGCAGCAAAACCCCCCTAAAAACCAGCCCAAAACCCCTCCAAGTCATCTCCATGCTCTAGGTCATTCGATCACGATCGTGTGGGCGAAAACCGCACCTCATTTGGAGCCTCCTAGCTCCCTCTACCTATAAATATGTGAGAACCCCGAGATTACGTTCGCAGTCCAACCCTAGACAAACTTCCCTCCGCGCCGTCGGACAAAATCGCCACCGACGGACACGTCCGACTCCACCGCCGCCGCCACGTGTCGCGCCACCGCTCGCCGCCGACGCCGGCCCGCGAGCCCGCACGGGGCCCTCCCGGCCCGCGCCGGCGCCCGCTCCCCGCCCGGGGCCCGAGCCTCGCGCCGCCATCACCGGTGAGCGCCGTGCCGCCGGCGCCTCCTCCTCCGCCGCCTCGCGCCGTGCCCCGCCGCCATTCGCCGCGCCTCCCTCCGGCCGCCCCGCGCCTCTCCTTCTGCTCCTCCGGCCGCCGCGGCTTCCTCCACTCCGGCGAGCTCGAGAGCCTCGGCCAGATCTGGATCGAGCACTGTAGCAGGTTGACTTTCCCGAAGCCCGAAAATCTTCCAAGTCTTTTTCTGTTACAGCAAGTGCCCCTGTTCAACAGTGCATAACTCTTTGCATGTAGCTCCGTTTCTTGCGTGTAATATGTCAAATTGTTCGCCTCGTGATGCTCTACATTTTGTTCAATTGCACCATGTTCATTAGAGGCCATCTTGATGCCCAAACCTCTGTTGCAAGAGTGCTAGTTGCTGTTATCTTCTGGTTCTTATCAGAACTTGGAGATTTGTCATTTTTGTATCATTTAATCTGTGCATCTTATGGGCATGAGCTCTACATGTGTTTTGCTGTATGCCATGCCATATTTCCAGTGGTGTATGCCATGTATTTTTGGGATCTCTGTGTTGACTAGCACAAGCATGCAAACTAGGCTCCGCAATGTTTCTGATTTCAGGGACAGTAATTTCTCCAAGTCTTTGTCTGCTGTTATTTTGTTGCCATGTAAACTTGATGCTACAGAGAGATCCATGCATATTTTGGAGATATTCAGTAAGGATGTTTTGTAGATATAGTTGTAATTGATCCGTTTCTTCCCTTTTTTGCAATTATAGAGTGCCTTAGCATGACTCAATCTTGCTCTACTTTTGCTATAAAATATTTCTGGCAGATTGTTTACATGATATGCAATTTTGCCAAGCTTGGTGTAGTTGATCCATACATGCTATGCTTTTGTTCTTGCCATGGATAGCTTCATAAACATGCCATCTTGCTGTAGGTATGCTAGTTTTGTCATGAATTGCTTTGTGGTGAGTGCATCAAGCTCACAAAGATGCCTTCATATTATTGTTTCTGCCATGCTCTGTTTTCCGCTGTCTGAAACCTGATAACGAAACTTGCTATGTTTACAAGGTTGCCATCATATCTTCTGGTCCGTTTTGGCTTATGGTCAGTAAGGGACATTTGTCATATGCTTTTAGTAGAATACTACCATGCCTTGTTTTTCTATGTTGAATACCTGTAGCATGTTGATTTCGTGCTCTGAACATTGCTACCTGATGCTGTTTTCTGCCATGTCTCAGTAATTTCACCAAGTCTGTGAACCTGTTATCTTTTGCACTTTTGCCATGCTTGTTTGAGCTTGATATGTTGTGAACTAGCCGTAGCTCAGTGTTCATCTTTTGTCAAGCATCTCCTGTAGATTACTTTCATATGCTTTGTTGCTATGTTGGAGTGTTGTAGCATAGTTTCTTGATGTATTCGAAGTGCTATCATGCTGTTAATCGCAGATTCGTGTCATTCTTGTTTTGCTTGCCATTTGCAAACCGCGCATCCGTTTCCGATGATCTTTATATCGATTTCGACCGAAATCATCTCATCTTTCCAGTGGCATGCTTGGTTTGCCAAGTTACTGCCTTGTTCATCATTTTCCTTCCGGAGCACGCATACGCATCGCATATCATATCTTGCATATCATTCATGTTTTGCATCATGTTGCTTGTGCATTTCTCGTGATTGATTGTGGTTCCGTTTGTTTGTGTCCTTGTCTTGGGTAGAGCCAGGAGACGAGTTCGTGAACGAGGAACCTGTTGAGTACGCTTACGAGGATCAAGCTTTCGACAACTCTGAGAATCTTGCAGGCAAGATGACCACCCCTCGAAATCACTTCTATCTTTGCTTTGCTAGTTGTTCCCTCTATTGCCATGTTGCGCTACCTATCACTTGCTATATCATGTCTCCCATTTTGCCATGTCAGCCCCTAACCATCCTTTCCTAGCAAACCGTTGTTTGGCTAAGTTACCGCTTTTGCTCAGCCCTTCTTATAGCGTTGCTAGTTGCAGGTGAAGTTGAAGTTGGTTCCATGTTGGAACATGGATATGTTGGGATATCACAATATCTCTTATTTAATTAATGCACCTATGTATATTTGGTAAAGGGTGGAAGGCTCGGCCTTATGCCTGGTGTTTTGTTCCACTCTTGCCGCCCTAGTTACTGATATACCGGGATTATGTTCCTTGAGTTTGCGTTCCTTACGCGGTTGGGTGATTTATGGGACCCCCTTGACAGTTCGCCTTGAATAAAACTCCTCCAGCAAGGCCCAACCTTGGTTTTACCATTTGCCACCTAAGCCTTTTTCCCCCGGGTTTTCTAGAGCCCGAGGGTCATGTTTATTTTAAACCCCGGGCCAGTGCTCCTCTGAGTATTGGTTCAACCTGTCAGTCGCCGGTGGCCACCAGGGGCAACTCTGGTCTGGCCTATCGGAAGCTTGGACAATCCGGTGTGCCCTAAGAACGAGATATGTGCAGCTCCTATCGGGATTTGTCGGCACATTCGGGCGGCTTTGCTGGTCTTGTTTTACCATTGTCGAGATGTCTTGTAAACCGTGATTTCGAGACTGATCGGGTCTTTCCGGGAGAAGGTTTATCCTTCGTTGACCGTGAGAGCTTATGATGGGCTAAGTTGGGACACCCCTGTAGGGTATTATCTTTCGAAAGCCGTGCCCGCGGTTATGAGGCAGATGGGAATATGTTAATGTCCGGTTGTAGAGAACTTGTCACTTGACCCCAATTAAAATACATCAACTGTGTGTGTAGCCGTGATGGTCTCTTCTCGGCGGAGTCCGGGAAGTGAACACGGTTTGAGTTATGAATGACGTAAGTAGGAGTTCAGGATCACTTCTTGGTCATTGCTAGATGACGTCCGTTCCATTGCATCTCTTCTCACTCTCATTTGCGTTTGTTAGCCACCATGTATGCTTATTGCCGCTGCAGCTCCACCCCATTACAACATCCTTTCCTACAAGCTTAAATAATCTTGATCTCGCGGGTGTGAGATTGCTGAGTCCTCGTGACTCACAGATTCTACCAAAATAGTTGCAGGTGCCGACGATGCCAGTGCAGGTTATGGGATCGACCTCAAGTGGGAGTTCGACGAGGAACGTGGTCGTTACTATGTGTCTTTTCCTGATGATCAGTAGTGGAGCCCAGTTGGGACGATCGGGGATCTAGCATTGGGGTTGTCTTATTTTCATCTGGATTTTGACCGTAGTCGGTCTATATGTATGTATTTTGGATGATGTATGATTTATATTTATGCATTGTGTGAAGTGGCGATTGTAAGCCAACTCTTTATCCCATTCTTGTTCATTACATGGGATTGTGTGAAGATGACCCTTCTTGCGACAAAACCACTATGCGGTTATGCCTCTAAGTCGTGCCTCGACACGTGGGAGATATAGCCGCATCGTGGGCGTTACACAGCCCCTCCCCCTCCCCTATATATAGTGGGTGTTTTGGGGCTGCCATACACATGAGAACATCTCTCTCGTTGGCGCAGCCCTACCCCTCTCCCTCCGCGTCTCCCGCAGTGCTTGGCGAAGCCCTGCTGGAGTGCCACACTCCTCCATCACCACCATGCCGTTGTGCTACTGCTGGACGGAGTCTTCCCCAACCTCTCCCTCTCTCCTTGCTGGACCAAGGCGTCGGAGACGTCACCGGGCTGCACGTGTGTTGAACGTGGAGGCACCGTTCTTCGGTGCTTAGATCGGAATCAACCGCCATCTGAATCGCTACGAGTACGACTCCTTCATCTGCGTTCTTGCAACGCTTCCGCATCGCGATCTACAATGGTATCTAGATGCACTCCCCTTCCCCTCGTTGCTAGATTACTCCATAGATTGATGTTGGTGATGCGTAGAAAATTTTGAATTTCTGCTACGTTACCCAACAGTGGTATCAGAGCTTGGTCTATGTGTAGTTTCTATGCACGAGTAGAACACAAAGTAGTTGTGGGCGTCGATGTTGTCAATTTACTTGCCGTTACTAGTCTTATCTTGATTCAGCAGCATCGTGGGATGAAGCGGCCCGGACCGATCTTACACGTACACTTACGTGAGACAGGTTCCACCGACTGACATGCACTAGTTGCATAAGGTGGCTAGCGGGTGTCTGTCTCTCCCACTTTAGTCGGATCGGATTCGATGAAAAGGGTCCTTATGAAGGGTAAATAGAAATTGGCATATCACGTTGTGGCTTTTGCGTAGGTAAGAAACGTTCTTGCTAGAAACCTATAGCAGCCACGTAAAACATGCAACAACAATTAGAGGACGTCTAACTTGTTTTTGTAGGGTATGCTATGTGATGTGATATGGCCAAAAGGATGTGATGAATGATATATGTGATGTATGAGATTGATCATGTTCTTGTAATAGGAATCACGACTTGCATGTCGATGAGTATGACAACCGGCCGGAGCCATAGGAGTTGTCTTAATTTATTGTATGACCTGCGTGTCAATGAAAAACGCCATGTAATTACTTTACTTTATTGCTAATCGTTAGCCATAGTAAGAGAAGTAATAGTTGGCGAGACAACTTCATGAAGACACGATGATGGAGATCATGATGATGGAGATCATGGTGTCATGCCGGTGACAAAGGTGATCATGCCGCGCCTCGAAGATGGAGATCAAAAGGCGCAAGATGATATTGGCCATATCATGTCACTTTATGATTTGCATGTGATGTTTGTCATGTTTACATCTTATTTGCTTAGAACGACGGTAGCATAAATAAGATGATCCCTCACTAAAATTTCAAGAGAGGTGTTCCCCCTAACTGTGCACCGTTGCGAAGGTTCGTTGTTTCGAAGCACCATGTGATGATCGGGTGTGATAGATTCTAACATTCGAATACAACGGGTGTTGACGAGCCTAGCATGTACAGACATGGCCTCGGAACACATGCGAAACACTTAGGTTGACTTGACGAGCCTAGCATGTACAGACATGGCCTTGGAACACAAGAGATCGAAAGGTCGAACATGAGTCGTATAGTAGATGCGATCAACATGGAGATGTTCACCGATGATGACTAGTCCGTCTCACGTGATGATCGGACACGGCCTGGTTTGACTCGGATCATGTATCACTTAGATGACTAGAGGGATGTCTATCTGAGTGGGAGTTCATTAAATGATCAGATGAACTTAATTATCATGAACATAGTCAAAAGGTCTTTGCAAATTATGTCATAGCTTACGCCTTAGTTCTACTGTTTAAGATATGTTCCTAGAGAAAATTTAGTTGAAAGTTGATAGTAGCAATTATGCGGACTGGGTCCGTAAACTGAGGATTGTCCTCATTGCTGCACAGAAGGCTTATGTCCTTAATGCACCGCTCGGTGTGCTGAACCTCAGCGTCGTCTGTAGATGTTGCAAAACATCTGACATACACGTTTTGATAACTACGTGATAGTTCAGTGCGTAATGCTAACGCTTTAGAATTGTGGCACCAAAGACGTTTTGAAACATTGCAGAACATATGAGATGTTCCGAAGACTAAAATTGGGATTTCAGACTAGTGCCCACGTCAAGAGGTATGAGACCTCTGACAAGTTTCTTAAGCCTGCAAACTAAGGGAGAAAAGCTCAATCGTTGAGCATGTGCTCAGATTGTCTGAGTACTGCAATCACTTGAATCGAGTGGGAGTTAATCTTCCGATGAGATAGTGATGGTTCTCCATAGTCACTGCCACCAAGCTATTAGAGCTTCGTGATGAACTATAACATATCAGGGATAGACATGATGATCCTTGAGCAACTCGCGAAGTTTGACACCGCGAAAGTAGAAATCAAGAAGAAGCATCAATTGTTGATGGTTAGTAAAACCACTAGTTTAGAGAAGGGCAAGGGCAAAAGGGATACTTCATGAAACAGCAAATCATTTGCTGCTCTAGTGAAGAATCCCAAGGTTGAACCCAAACCCGAGACTAAGTGCTTCTGTAATGAGGGGAACGGTCACTGAAGCAGAACTACCCTAGATACTTGGTAGATGAGAAGGCAGGCAAGGTCGACAGAAGTATATTGGATATACATTATATGAATGTGTACTTTACTAGTACTCCTAGCAGCACCAGGGTATTAGATACCGGTTCGATTGCTAACTGTTAGTAACTCGAAATAAAACCTGCGGAATAAACGGAGACTAGCTAAAGGTGAGATGACGATATGTGTTGGAAGTGTTTCCAAGGTTGACGTGATCAAGCGTCGCATGCTCCCCCTACCATCGAGATTGGTGTTAAACCTAAATAATTGTTATTTGGGGTTTGCGTTGAGCATAAACATGATTGGATTATGTTTATCGCAATACGGTTATTCATTTAAGGAGAATAATGGTTACTTTGTTTATTTGAATAATACCTTCAATGGTCTTGCACCTAAAATGAATCTCGATCGCAGTGATACACATGTTCGTGCCAAAAGATATAAAATAGTAATGATAGTGCCACAAGTAGTAATGATAGTACCACATACTTGTGGCACTACCATTTGAGTCATATTGGTATTGAACGCATGAAGAAGCTCCATGTAGATGGATCTTTGGACTCACTCGTTTTTGAAAAGATTGAGACATGCGAACCATGTCTATTGGTATATATGCATGAAGAAACTCCATTCAGATGGATCGTTTGGACTCACTTGATTTTGAATCACATGAGACATGCAAATCATACCACATGGGCAAGATGACTGAAAGGCCTCGTTTTCTGTAAGATGGAACAAGAGAGCAACTTGTTGGAAGTAATACATTTGATGTGTGCAGTCCAATAAGTGCTGAGCCATGCAGTGGATATTGATATGTTCTTACTTCACAGATGATTTGAGTAGCTGCTGAGACTATTTACTTGATGAAACACAAGTCTGAATTATTGAAAGGTTCAAGTAATTTCAGAGTGAAGTTGAAGATCGTCGTGACAAGAGGATAAAATTTCTATGATATGATCATAGAGATATCTGAGTTACGAGTTTGGCACACAATTAAGACATTGTGGAAAGTGTTTCACAATTAATACCGCCTGGAACACCACAGAGTAATGGTGTGTCCGAACATCATAACTGCACCCTATTGGATATGGTGCATACCATGATGTCTCTTATCGAATTACCACTATCGTTTATGGGTTAGGCATTAGAGACAACCGCATTCACTTTAAATAGGGCACCACGCAATTCCGTTGAGACGACACCGTTTAGAGAAACCTAAGTTGTCGTTTCTTAAAAGTTTGGGGCTGTGATGCTTATGTGGAAAAGTTTCAGGCTGATAAGCTCGAACCCAAAGCGGATAAATGCATCTTCATAGAATACCCAAAACAGTTGGGTATACCTCCTATTTCAGATCTGGAAGCAAAAGTAATTGCTTCTAGAAACGGGTCCTTTCTCGAGGAAAAGTTTCTCACGAAAGAATTGAGTGGGAGGATGGTGGAGACTTGATAAGGTTATTGAACCGTCACTTCAACTAGTGTGTAGCAGGGCACAGGAAGTTGTTCCTGTGGCACCTACACCAATTGAAGTGGAAGCTTATGATAGTGATCATGAAACTTCGGATCAAGTCACTACCAAACCTCGTAGGACGACGAGGATGCGTACTACTTCAGAGTAATGCGTGATCCTGTCTTGGAAGTCATGTTGCTAGACAACAATGAACCTACGAGCTATGGAGAAGCGATGGTGGGCCCATATTCCGACAAATGGTTAGAAGCCATGAAATCTGAGATAGGATCCATGTATCAGAACAAAGCATGCACTTTGGTGAACTTGCCCGATGATCGGCAAGCCATTGAGATAAATGGATCTTTAAGAAGGCGGCGGACGTGGACGGTAAGGTTACCGTCTATGAAGCTCGACTTGTGGCAAAGAGTATTTTCACAAGTTCAAGGAGTTGACTACGATGAGATTTTCTGATCTGTAGCGATGCTTAAGTCCGTCGGAATCATGTTAGCATTAGTTGCATTTATGAAATCTGGCAGATGGATGTCAAAACAAGTTTCCTTACCAATTTTCGTAAGGAAAGGTTGTATGTGATACAATCAGAAAGGTTTTGTCGATCCTAAGGATGCTGAAAGGTATGCTAGCTCCAGCGGTCCTTCCATGGACTAGAGCAAGCATCTCGAAGTCAGAATATACGCTTTGATGGAGTGATCAAAGTTTTTGGGTTTATACAAAGTTTGTTAGAAACTTGTATTTACAATAAAGTGAGTGGGAGCGCTACAACATTTCTGATAAGTATATGTGAATGACATATTGTTGATCCGAAATGATGTAAAATTTCTCGAAAGCATAAAGGGTTGTTTGAAAGGAGTTTTTCAAAGGAAGACCTGGATAAAGCTGCTTACATATTGGGCATCAAGATCTATAGAGATAGATCAAGACGCCTGATGATACTTTCAAACAACGCACACCTTGACATGATTTTGAAAGAGTTCAAAATAGATCAGCAAAGAAGGAGTTCTTGGCTGTGTTACAAGGTGTGAGTATTGAGTAAGACTCAAGACCTGACCACAGCAGAAGAGAGAGAAAGGACGAAGGTCGTCCCCTATGCTTTAGACGTAGGCTCTACAGTATGCTATGCTGTGTACCGCACATGAAGTGTTCCTTGCCATGAGTTGGTCAAGGGGTACAATAGTGATCCGGGAATGAATCACATGACAGCGGTCGAACTTATCCTTAGTATCTAGTTGACTAAGGAATTTTCTCGATTATGGAGGTGAAAAGGAGTTCGTCGTAAAGGGTTACGTCGATGCGAACTTCGACAGTAATCCGGATGACTCTGAGTAGTGAACTGGATTCATATAGTAGAGTAGTTATTTGAAATGGCTCCAAGTAGTGTGTGGTAGCATCCACAAGATGACATAGATATTCGTAAAGCACACACGGGTCTGAAAGGTTCAGACCCATTGACTAATAACCTCTCTCACAAGCATAACATGATCAAACCAGAACTCATTGAGTGTTAATCACATAATGATGTGAACTAGATTGTTGACTCTAGTAAACTCTTTGGATGTTGGTCACATGGTGATGTAACCTGTGAGTGTTAATCACATGGCGATGTGAACTAGATTATTGACTCTAGTGCATGTGGGAGACTGTTAGAAATATGCCCTAGAGGCAATAATAAATTGGTTATTATTATATTTCCTTGTTCATGATAATCGTTTATTATCCATGCTAAAATTGTATTGATAGGAAACTCAGATACATGTGTGGATACATAGACAACACCATGTCCCTAGTAAGCCTCTAGTTGACTAGCTCGTTGATCAATAGATGGTTACGGTTTCCTGACCATGGACATTGGATGTCGTTGATAACGGGATCACATCATTAGGAGAATGATGTGATGGACAAGACCCAATCCTAAGCCTAGCACAAGATCGTGTAGTTCGTTTGCTAAGAGCTTTTCTAATGTCAAGTATCATTTCCTTAGACCATGAGATTGTGCAACTCCCGGATACCGTAGGAATTCTTTGGGTGTACCAAACGTCACAACGTAACTGGGTGGCTATAAAGGTGCACTACAGGTATCTCCGAAAGTGTCTGTTGGGTTGGCACGAATCGAGACTGGGATTTGTCACTCCGTGTAAACGGAGAGGTATCTCTGGGCCCACTCGGTAGGACATCATCATAATGTGCACAATGTGACCAAGGAGTTGATCACGGGATGATGTGCTACGGAACGAGTAAAGAGACTTGCCGGTAACGAGATTGAACAAGGTATCGGGATACCGACGATCGAATCTCGGGCAAGTAACATACCGATTGACAAAGGGAATTGTATACGGGATTGATTGAATCCCCGACATCGTGGTTCATCCGATGAGATCATCGTGGAACATGTGGGAGCCAACATGGGTATCCAGATCCCGCTGTTGGTTATTGGCCGGAGAACGTCTCGGTCATGTCTGCATGGTTCCCGAACCCGTAGGGTCTACACACTTAAGGTTGGATGACGCTAGGGTTATAGGGAATAGATATACGTGGTTACCGAATGTTGTTCGGAGTCCCGGATGAGATCCCGGACGTCACGAGGAGTTCCGGAATGGTCCGGAGGTAAAGATTTATATATGGGAAGTCCTGTTTTGGTCACCGGAAAAGTTTCGGGTGCTATCGGTAACGTACCGGGACCACCGGGAGGTCCCGGGGGTCCACCAGGTGGGGCCACCGGCCCCAGAGGGCTGTGTGGGCCAAGTGTGGGAAGGTACCAGCCCCTAGGTGGGCTGGTGTGCCTCCCACAAGGGGCCCAGGGCGCAGGAAAGGGGGGAAGGGGGAAACCCTAGGCTCAGATGGGCCTAAGGCCCACCTAGTGGTGCGCCCCCCTCTCTCCCCCCTTGGCCGCCCCCCAAGTCCCATCTAGGGCTGGCCGCACCCCTTGGGGGGGAACCCTAGATGGGGGCGCAGCCCCTCCCCCTCCCCTATATATAGTGGGGGTTTTGGGGCTGCCATACACATGAGAACATCTCTCTCCTTGGCGCAGCCCTACCCCTCTCCCTCCTCGTCTCCCGCAGTGCTTGGCGAAGCCCTGCTGGAGTGCCACACTCCTCCATCACCACCATGCCGTTGTGCTGCTGCTGGACGGAGTCTTCCCCAACCTCTCCCTCTCTCCTTGCTGGATCAAGGCATGGGAGACGTCACCGGGCTGCACGTGTGTTGAACGCGGAGGCACCGTTCTTCGGTGCTTAGATCGGAATCAACCGCGATCTGAATCGCTACGAGTACGAATCCTTCATCCTCGTTCTTGCAACGCTTCCGCATCGCGATCTACAATGGTATGTAGATGCACTCCCCTTCCCCTCGTTGCTAGATTACTCCATAGATTGATCTTGGTGATGCGTAGAAAATTTTGAATTTCTGCTACGTTACCCAACATTACATCCTACAGGTTTGCACCCATAAGGACGGTCAGTGATCTCCTAGGTTCCGTTAGCTAAGATGGAATCCTTCTCGCTACGAACAGCTTCCTTCCAGTAGTCAGCATCAGGAGATGCATAGGCTTCTGAAATAGTCCTGGGTGTGTCATCCACAAGGTACACAATGAAATCATCACCAAAGGACTTTGCAGTCCTCTGTCTCTTACTCCTCACAGGAGTTCCATTGTCACCCTCAATAGGATTCTCAACGTGTTCCATCGCAATGGTGGGTTCCGGAATTACAGCGAATTCCTCACTAGATGGAGTAGGTATCTCCTGGTTTGATGAACTTGACATATCCTTCATAGGAAATATGTTCTCAAAGAAAGTCGCATCATTCGACTCCATAATCGTACCAACATGCATGTCGGATACCTCAGATTTTATTATCAAAAATCTATAGCCAACGCTATGAAAAGCATAGCCCAGAAGAACACAATCCACGGTTTTTGGTCCAAGCTTGCGCTTCTTGGGAATTGGTATATTGACTTTCGCCAAACAACCCCAAGAACGTAGGTAAGAGAGTTTCAATCTTTTCCTTTCTCTTTCCTCAAATGGAGTCATGGTCTTATGCTTTGTGGGAACTCGGTTTAGGACATGACACGCAGTCATTAGCGCCTCCCCCCACCATTCCTTGGAAAGACCCGATGTGTCTAACATGGCGTTAACCAAATCAGTTAGAGTTCGGTTCTTTCTTTCGGCCACCCCATTTGACTGAGGTGAGTAGGGAGGCGTCCTCTCATGGATTATACCATGTTCCGCACAAAACAGATCAAATTCATTGGAAAAATACTCTCCACCACGATCGGACCTAAGCCGTTTAATTTTTCGACCAAGTTGGTTCTCTGCCTCAGCTTTATAGTTTTTGAAGAAAGTTAAAGCCTCATCTTTTGATTTCAGAAGATACACATAACAATATCTAGTGGAGTCATCAATCAACGTCATGAAATATCTCTTTCCACCTTTTGTCAACACGCCATTCATCTCACAAAGATCGGAATGTATAAGCTCTAGTGGCGCCAAGTCTCTTGCCTCTGCAGTCTTATGAGACTTGCGAGATTGCTTAGCTTGCACACATACCTGGCACTTGGAGCCTTTGACAGTAGAGATTTTCGGAATTAAATTCATATTGGCTAGCCGCGTCATGCAACCAAAGTTAATATGACAAAGTCGTGAATGCCAAATATCAGACTCATTGTTGTGGCAAACATTATTAATAACTTCAGTGCAAATATCTGACAAAGATAGGCGGAACAAGACTCCGCACTCATAGCCTTTTCCAACAAATTGTCCACACTTAGAAATTACAACTTTATTGAATTCGAAAACCCACTTAAAACCATCTCGACATAAACGGGAACCGCTAACGAGATTTTTATTGATGGACGGCACATGATGAACGTTCTTCAGACGCACGGTCTTCCCCAAAGTGAACTTCAGATCGACCGTACCAACACCTCGAACGATGGCATGTGACCCGTTCTCCATCAGCACGGGAGAAGTCCCTGTGGCCTGGTAAGAAGAAAACATGGAGGCGTCAGCACAAACATGTACATTGGCACCGGTGTCAATTAACCAATCAGGGGATTGAAATACTGAAAGGATGGTAGGAAAAATACCGTACCCTGATTCCTTCATATCGGTATCACCAATGACAACATTAGCGGACTTGCCGCTCTTCTCATGTTCGCGCTCCTCAAAGCGGTTAGGACACTTCGGAGCCCAGTGATTAGGATCACCGCAGACATGGCAAAGTCCCTTCCACTTCTTATGAGAATTCTTCTTGAAGTTGGTAGAATGTGATGGCTTGTTCTTTGTATCAAACTTGCCTTTGCCCTGAGTTTTGTTCTTGTTGTTTTTGAACTTGTTGGGCTGGAAGTTCTTCTTCTGTACCATGTGGGCACTAGAAGCTCCCTCAGCAACTCGAGCACGTGTGTCCTTTGCTCTCGCCTTCTCTTCAACATCAAGAGTACCAATGAGATCCGCAACGAAAAACTCCTGTCTCTTGTGTTTCAGGGAAGTAGCAAAATTGTTCCACGAAGGTGGAAGCTTGGCAATGATGCCTCCGGCAACAAATTTGTCCGGCAACACACACTTGAAGTACTCAAGTTCTTTTGCGAGCGACTGTATCTCATGAGCCTGCTGTACAACAGAGCGCTCATCAGTCATCTTGTAGTCATAGAATTGCTCCATGACATACAACTCGTTGCCGGCGTCCGAGGCACCAAACTTGGCCTCGAGCGCAGCCCACATGTCTTTGCCGTTGTCAAACGACAAATACGAGTCCACAATGGAGTCATCAAGAACACCCAGAAGAGCGCCTTTAAAGAGAGTATCGACCTTCTCAAAAGCTTCCAGTTGTGCTGGATTAAGATCGCCCTCAGGCTTGCCCTTGGTGGCGTCATAGCAGCCCATGGTCTGAAACCAGTAGACTGCTCTCGTGCGCCACCTCTTATATTGCGCCCCCTTAAAGGCAAGCGGCTTCAGATGCTCAGCAAACCACTCAGAGTAAATTAGGTATAATCAGGTTTTTGGATTGTTGGAAATAGGAGCAAATTACTACGAGATTTAATCCGAATAAACAGATGATAAATCATGACTACAGTAGCAGAGATTGAACTAATCATGCAAACTAGCATAGCAGATGAACAGATCACATCTAGGGCACATACTAGAAACATGAATTCTACCACGATCTCGAACAAGAAAGATAGAATCACATACGGTGCAGCGGGAGCAGCACCGCCGGCGTTGACGTTGTCGCCCATGTCGTCAAGGATGAGGTTGCCGAGGTCGGGGAAGAAGTCGTCGTTCGCAAAGTCGTCGCTGCCAGCAGTCGCGTGAGTGCGCTCCCCAAAAAAACCTGATCGCCCCTCTCCCGTACAGGATCACGAGAGGCGGGGTTCCGGAGGCTTGCTGTCCCTTCTCCTGGTGCACGCCGAAAGGAGGGATGGAGAAGACTTGCTTGGCGGCGCAATGATCTGGAACGGTGGTGAGAAACCATACGAAGCGGCGGCGGCTTGGGTAGACGTCTGCCTGACTATATAGTGCGGGTCGGGTAGGTCGTGGGAGTAAACCCCACGTCTGAGTCGTCACGATCCAAAAGAATCGGAAACGGTTCAGTAATTAACGCGTCCGTTAATTATTAATTAATGACTCATTAATTTTCCCGAGCAGCAAAAATATAGACAACGTGCATAGCTCTGTCCTCGGCTCAATCCCGCAACCCGCGGCGAGGCGAGGCGAGGCAAGGCGTGGTGAGGCGAGCGAGGAGGAGGAGCGCGCGTGTAGGTCTCCTCTTCTCATGCTCATACAAGTGGTAGAAGAGCTCATCTTATAAAGAGGTGCAACTCTCTCTCAGCTTATGAGGTGGGACTAAACTTTGCCTCACTCACTCCACTCACGTGTGTGCATGAATGGGCCAAGAGAATTTCAGAATTTTAGTTGGGCTTTGGGCCAAAGGCCTACTAGCAAAATTCCAACAGAATTTGCCTAGTGGAGAGTAGGGGTCATCGCGAGGGACTCTCTGGTAACTCGTTGCCTTTTTCTTCCCTTTCTTTCCAGCTGCCTTCCAACTATCGGCTGGCTCAATAGTTGCAGGTAATCTGTGTGCTGTTCCTTGCATGTTTATGGATAGCTGCTGAATATCGACACACACAGCTACTTTTTTTCCTCGCAGAAAAAAGCTAGTACTTATTTTCCCTAATCACATAAACAATCAAAAGGAAACTTAGTTGGTTTGATAAAACAAATCTGAGTGTGTGTGGATGTTAACAGTCAGCTGGTTTGAGTGTGTGTGGATGTTAACATGTCATTATGCACAGTGAACTGCCACATTCACATATTTTGCACTGCTAGTCAGATACTAATACAGAACCATACTAATTTTAGAAAAAGTGACAAAGAAACCATATTGGGAATCAGCTGGAAAAAAGTTAGATTTTATGATGTTGATGTTTTGTAAAGCCAGAAAGCCACATGTCATTGTTAATGACAAGGATCCTATGCACAACTAACCAGGCTTTGTGGGATTATTTCTCCTCTTTTATAATCTTTGCGACTGCACGGAGCTAATTTTCTCCATTCATGGAACATCACACATGAACATCAGTATGCATTGATTTATGAAAGCGACAGCCTAGCATGGGCGGCAAGAGCCACTCAGGCTAGCCAAGGAGACTGCCCATGAAACCACACCCCAAGGCCAATTAAACCTTGAGGGAGGAACAAGAGACAGGCAAGTCATCCTTGGCTATCAGAGATAAGGCTTCTACAGCCATGTAAGGCTTGCTCTCTGCTAATGCATCACCACTACTGAACTTCGGTCTCTTCTGTTCTTGGTATGCAGTATTTCTTCCATCCAACATCTATTTATATATGCACGTCCTAGAGAACAAGATCTAATCGTCGTGTTTGCTGCATGTAGGCCTCTACCAGAGTATCTTATCATTGCCGCCTTTTGGCTAGCGGAATATATTCTAGATGTCAACTTATATGGAATGTCAAATATCATGATATACAACTTTATGTTGCATTTTGAATTATATGATTTTTCTTTGGGATTTCAGAGATGTAAGCATTTTGACTCCTCTGAAAGCGATTCTTGATATGATGCTCAAATCTTCTTAAAGCTAGCTAGCATGATCAATCCCATATCATTACTCACCCGCACAAACTAAATCCCATATCATTAATAAAGGACATGGAAAGTTGAATTGCGTATCTGATTTACAGCATTATCACTATAATGACCAAACAGAGGGAACACACTACTGTTTACATGGAGCGATAATTTCGTCTTTAGATAATTTGAACATATTTTAATCTAACGAACCAAGCTACTCCGTTGATAGATATAAAATGTAGTAACCATTCTGTTAAATAAAATGTAGTAACCATCCAGCTGGGAACGGTCTATTGGATCTGGATTTAGCCCGATATGCCAATCTTTACGAACTTTCCTACATGGCACTTCTAGTTTGTCCATCATCAAATAACCTGATATCGTACATAACAAACAAATAAAAATCCGCGTGTTCACAGATTTTTTTTCAATGCCATGTATTGAGTTCCTTACCTGAAGAAATTCACTACACCGTTGTAAGTAGCCAAAACAATTTCATGTGTGCCACCCTTGTCAATGTCATAAGAAGAGGACTTGAATGAACATTCGACTGGTGAAACGCTAAGCCACCCTGGAATTCTTCTCCTTCTCCTTCTTACTTAATTGGTTTGATAAAAAAAATCTGAATATCTCAGTTGGTTTGAGCATGTGTGGATGTTAACCATTCCCGTAAAAAAGAAGTGGTTTATTCGTCTAGCGGTTTCTTCTTCATGCCAATCAATGCTTCTTTTTCGCGGGACACGCGTAATAGAAAAATAAAGAATAACACATATTAGTTGCACCCTCTCCGTTCCTATGCTTACGGTGTAAATTTCCCAGCGCCCTCTAGTAGGGTTATTAGGCACAGTGAACTGCCACATTCACATATTTTGCACTGCTAGTCTGCTACTAAAACAGAACCATACAAATTTTAGAAAAAGTAACGAACAAACTGTACTGCATATTGGGGAATCAGCTGGCCAGAAGTTAGATTTGATGATGATGATGATGATGATGATGTTTTGTAAAGCCAGAAAGCCAGATGTCATTGTCAGTGACAACAGGGACGGATTCAAGGGGGGGCGAGCCCCCCTGACGATCGCATCGCCCCCTTGATAGCGATCAGTTTGTTCGCTAAATTTTCTCGCTATAACTGGGCGTGGCTTGCTTCGCCCCCCCTATGGGCTCCCTTAGCTAGGGCCCATGTACCTTTTTCAAGCAATTGCACGCAAAAGGCCCAAATTCCTGGAAATGAGAAAAGGAAAGCAGCCCACAACGCAAGCAGCCCGCCCGTAGGCACAGTTAGATCTCCTCTTTGTCTCAAAAAAAAAAGTTAGATCTCCTCTTTGTCTCAAAAAAAAAGTTAGATCTCCTCTAATCACCTCTTAAAAAAAAGATCCCGTCTAGCTTCGTTTCCAATCTGCTCCTGCGTTCGAGGTTGCCGCCGGCCGCCGACCGCCTGCTAGATCGTCTATCGAATCTTGCAGTCGAGAAGGGAAGGGGATATGCAAGCGCCTCCTGTTATCTACGGTGCATTCTGGCTAGAAAATTTCGGTCCTTGATGCTGTCTCATAAACCAAATTTTGGATCAATAGCTATATAATCTTTGATTATCTAGGGCCTGTTTAGATCAGAGCCCCCAAGTGCCCGACCAAAATATTTGGAGTTGATGAGTTTGATAGCCATTGTTTGATTGTGATCGAATTATTTGGGTCTCCCTAGCTCGATTACCTCGTCCCGTTTAGAAAACTGTTTTTTTCTAAGGAGGCGTTGGTGGTCCTTCCCTTCACCAAAATTTGGCGTGCCGTTGGTTAGCTGGGAGAACACAACACATTTGAAATCGACCCTAGATCTTCCAATATGTACAATATTATGTATCTATATATATCCTATGACTTTTACACTTCTAGTTCTTGCCCCCCCCCTATCTCTATTTTCTGGCTCCGTCCCTGGTGACAAGGACACTATAGTGGGCTTATTTCTCCTTTTCTATACAAATTTCATACCCTCACAAAAAAACTCGAGTTAGAAGATGGTATCCTCCATTTTGTACATCTTTGACCGCACCGAGCTAATTTTCTCCATGCATGGAAGATGAACATGAACATGCATTGATTTATGATGAAAGAGACAGCCTAGCATGGGCGGCAGGAGCCAAGAAGACTGCCCATTAAACCACACCCCAAGGCCAATTAAGCTGCCTTAAGGGAGGAACAAGACACAGGCAAGTCATCCTTGGCTATCAAAGATAAGGCCCTTGCAGCCATGTAAGGCTTGCTCTCCGCTAATGCATTACCACTACTGAACTTCGGTCTCTTCAGTTCTTTGTCTGCAGTGTTTCTTCCCTCCAGCATACACACACACACACACACACACACACACACACACACACACACACACACACGGGCGTCCTAGAGAACAAGATCTAATCCTGTTATTTTGGTGCACGTAGGCCTCCCTACCAGAGTATCTTATCATCACCGCCTTTGGGGCCAGCAGAATATATTCTAGATGTCAAGTTATATGGAATGTCAAATATCATGATATACAACTTTATGTTGCATTTTGAATTATATGATTTTTCCTTGAGATTTGTGATACGAGAGCATCTTGACTCCTCTGAAAGCGATTCCTGATATGATGCTCAAATCTGCTTAAAGCTAGCTAGCACGATCAATCCCACATCTTTGCTAAAAGGACACTTAAAGTTGAATTGCTTATCTGATTTTACCATATTATCACTACAGTGATCAAACAGAGGAGATACACTAGTCTTTACACAGCATGGAGCAACAATTTCGTCTTTAGATAAGCAAAAAAGGATGGAAACATGGAATGATCAGGTACATATGACACAGGAGCCGTCATACAAGTTATACGGATCGGTGCCATACTAAAGAAATAGGAGGCTAAATAATTTCTCAAGCATATACCTGTTGATCTCAGCAGTCGGTGGACTTGTGTAAATGATGGAACTAACTTCGGTCTGCCATTCAGCTCCACATGTTTTTGAACACTTGGAAGTTGGTACTCAATAATGCATCTTCATCGCTACAGAAGGTGTACAGATGTTACGTTGTTAAGTGTATACATCAAGCAGTACAGATTGCTGACATTATTTGCCTAGGCACCTTTGAAAGATGGAATGTGCATAATGATTAGATACTACGCATATCCTCTGGTCTAACAAAATAACTAAACTAAGTTGTGTGCTTGTAGCATTTGCAGGTGTGCACATAAATCAGGGCATGGATAAAATAACTTGGACGCCGATATCCACCACATATGTGGTATATTCGACATGCGCACACACACCATGTGTGGTGTGAGCAGGGGGCAGCCCACACGGGTTGTGTGTGGGCGGACATTAGAATTGCCCACACGTGTGGGCGTGGCTACTTCGTGCCAAACGCCCAACAAGTACTACTCATCTCCACCCCGCGCGTGTGGCACGAAGTAAAAATGCCCACACGTCCTGGCGCAGCTACGTTAGGTACCCGTGGGATGATGATTTAGTTGCCATCCTGGTTGGCAGATGTAGTTATCCGGGATGGCAAGTATAGTTGTAAAAGCATGACAACTCTATCTGTTTTGGTTAACTATAGTTGCCATGTCTAATTTATGGTAGTTGCCGCGTGTAATCAAACCGTAGTTGCCGTGTGTGATTAACTAGCCACATATGGTCAAACAGTAGTTGCCATGTGTGTTTACCTAGTTGCCACGTGTGGTCCAACCATAGTTGCCATGTATGGTTAATCACAATTGTCATGTGTGTTTATCTAGTTGCCACGTACGCGCAACTGCAGTTGCCATCCACAACGTAGGAGTGTCGTGTGGGCAAAAAGCTATTTGCCCACACGCGCATGGACTAGGTGGTGGCAGTATGGGCAGAAACTAGTTCTCCCACACAGCGCAGCTGGCAAACAGCGTGGTGCGGGCGTGTGGGCAAGCTCTCCAACGCCCACACACCAAGCCCGTCCTACGTGGCATGAAAATTCTGCCTCAATGTGTTAAGATTCGTGCAAACTGCACTGGACGATGATTCACGCGTGTGGGCGAGTTGCAAAACTGTCACACATGTGGGCGTTAGTGTTTCCGTTATTGTTTACCTAAAGGAGCCGTGTACGCTTGTAACTACTAGTAGTCTAGTTTGCTTTTTCATGCACGTATCACTACTAGTCGTCTTATACATCTCTTGCCTATAATCAAAGTGTGCTAATTGTATGCAATTTGGAGTCTGGATTCCTGTCCGCAGGTCGGCCAATAGGTATGTTATGCACCGGAACTTCGTCAAGACGTCAGCGCAAATGCAAATACGGTATGTTATGCATCGGAACTTCGTCAAGACGTCACCACAAACACGTCGTCACCGATGATTCGTCGAACTTTGACCTGCGCTAACGTTCGCGCGTCGCCACTCCATCGGACCGACCTCAGCAATCAGGCCATATTTTTTTTACTTCACTTAAATTGATTAAGTAGAAGATTTTTTCTTAAAAAAAGTATTATTATTATTATCATTATTTTTTATTACTTTTGGTTCGCACTAATTTTTGTGCATATATAAATCAATTGGTCTGTGTCGCCACCTCGTCTAGCAGCCAACTTTGTCGCTTACCACCTGTGATACGACCAACTCTATGTCTATGTCCGGACAACTTTTCATCAGACTTCGCTTCGTCTGTCTTTGATTCGGCCAACCTCTCGTACTACTGCCAGTATTATTTTCTCTACACAGTCGAGGAGCACCATCCAGCCGAGGAGGACGAGCATGACTGCGTATAGTCCACGCAAGGCAGCGCCTGTAGCTACCACGAATTCAGCTATGCGACAACCCACAGGGAGATAAATACTTCCTTTTTTATTTTATATTAAGATAAGAGGCTGTCTACGTTTTTAACTTGTGGTCTGCCTTTCATGCACTTTTTCACATATTAAAGTGATTTGACCCATGCGTGTCAAGTGGTACTACACTAGTGCTTTGCTATTACCTGCGTGAGATGCTAGACATCCTGCGCCATATTGATTTGGATCTGACGTTAATTACTACATCATCTACTGATTGCCTTACAAGACATGTGCTATTTTTTCAATTAGATTCGTTTTCGCATGAATTGAGTTCTTTGAGAACTATTGTTGTCGGATTGCTACGTTGTTCGGTAGATTCGTCCGAGATCGGTTCGACCTCTACGGACGCTAGGCGTCAAAAGTTCTGCAGGTCCGAGGACAGTACGGCGGCAGCATCCAAGCCGGGGCAACACGCGTCTCCAGCATGACGGCCGAACACTAGCCTTCGACCCGCACAGAGTCCCGGCACCCAAAGCAATCACAAGGAGCCTGAAACAGCCCTGCTCGGCAGCGCATATACAGGCGATGTCTAATTTCTCCATGGCAGTATATCCCGTGGAGATCGTATTATCCGGGAAAAGTGTTCTTACTTTTTATGTGAGCTAGCACATAGATCGAGCGGGTGTTGCACCATCACTAGCACGCCCTGATCACTAGCACGCCCTGGAGAACTCAAGACCCACGAGACTACTAGTACAAGTCCACGTGATGAACTCCACTCAAAAGCGCTAATGGATTGTCACGCCTTCCAAGGATGGATTGATCTACGTATGAGGCCATACTAGTCTGCTTATCTTCAGCCTTTTTCACCTCAGATCTGTGCGTATTGCTCCTCCGAACAAAAACATCAGGTTATATTTTTCTAAAATTACTTGTATTATATAAATTATCACACATAATATTTTCTGCTGGTTTGCATGATTTTTTCTGTGTAGAGTTTTTGCGAACGGATTAAAATCCGGTCCATCGACACAGTCTGGCCGGTTCCAATCCGAACAATTTTTGGCTAGCCAATTTCAACGGATGCATCCAAGAACGGCGTGTCCCCATGACCTACTCCCAACCGTGCAGCAATGGACTAGCTAAAAGAAAATGCATGGAGTAATACTGGTTGTGTACAACCATCGAGGTTTGATTGATGGAACGTGGTAGCCCTAGCTACCTCCCACGTAATGCCATATAGCGCTTTGGGAAGTTCCTTTACTACCATGGCTACGGATCAGGTGCACTTATTTCAGTTTTGTTATTCTGTATAATTTAGTATATCCAAAAAATTCTTTGCTTTCGGTGTGCATTTCTGGGTATGCAGGTTCATTGATTCGGACGTTGCCGCTACGGCACCGAGCCGCGCTGGTCCGCCGCCCCGTCGTCAGGGCAGGCCGACAGCCACTGCACCCGACATCTCCGCACAATAAGTTTGGATCATGCCATGCCAACAGTGTCGCCTCGGCGTGTGTCCCTATGCCGGCGTCTTCGCGCGGCCACTCCACCGGCCGACCTCGGCGCCCAGGCCATATTCCTTTAATTATTTACTTCGCTTAAGTTAATTAAGCAGAAGATTTTTTTAAAAAATAATGGGTATATTATTATTATCATTACTTGTTAGTACTTTTGTCTTGCACTATTTTATGTGTGCACGTAATCAACTTTGACTGCGTCACGCGGTCAACTCTGTGGGCCGACGTCGTTGTCCTGCCTGCACCAATCAAATTGTGGTGTCGCCTCAACACGCATCCATGTGTGAACCAACTTCGACCGGTCTGTGTCGTCACCTCGGCGAGCCAACCTTTGCCAGCATCGGCATGCCTTCACTTCATCGCCCATCAGGCAGTGGGTGTGCGGATCGAGTCCTAATTTTGGAAGTAATCTTTCTTCAGATTGCTACAACACATAAACCAGGTGCTATTAATCCTAGTAATTTTTTTTCTTGCTTGGGTTTATTTTTTCCGAGGAAGTATTACTCTGGTTTGTTCAACCATCTGTACACAGGTATCTCAAATGATGGCCGCATTAACGATGGTTGCCTGATGGTTCGGTCAGTTTCCCATCCACAGTTCGGTGATCGCCTCATCGGGGACCCGGACCGCCCTGTGAATTCAGGCTTTGTCACGCCGACGCCCCGCACCAACATTGGCTTCGACGCCAGGCCACATCTCTGTAATCGACTTTGACTGCATCACGCGGTCACTTCGGCAAGCCGACGTCGTCGTCCCAATCGGCATAAATCGGCTCGCTTGATCACCGTGTTGGTCGAATTACCATACCGACATGTTCGGTGGCCTCGGGGACTTCGGCATCGCTGAGAGAGCTCTACCTCACCGAGTGTCCGGCACACGGGCCATATTTCTTTTATTACTCACTTTGCACAAATTATTTATTATGCTACAAATCTTTTTAAATTTATTCTTATAACTATTATCTCCGGCTTGCACTATGTTCTGTGCATAGGTAAATGATCCGGGTTGGGCAGCCCTGTCACCTGGGCTGGACCGGGGGCTTCGTCATCACTTCATTAACCCACGCCGGGGGTTTCGGCGTCATACTGCCGGCCTACTCCGTCGCCTCGGTCGGACTGGGGGTTCCACCTCGCCACATTGGCCGTCCTACGTCGCCACTTCGGAGTGCTGGGCTCTTTGCTCCGCCACCTCGAGACCGGTTTGGGGGCCGGGACCTCGTCCCGCCGTAAGATCGGGCCGCGCATCGACACCGAGCACATTAACCTGCTAAGTCGCTAAATGCTCATTTTTCTTAATTCTTTTTCGGTTCGACCGAACATCATACTTGTGTTAAAAACCTTAGTTTGTCAACATGCGTTGTTTGTTAAAAACACTCCCCTTACCCATGTTAACTGGGGGCTCTTAAAATTTATGAGCCGTTCTATAATAATTGTTTTTCTTCTAGTCGTTGCAAAGTCTTTTTCTACCACTCCTTTCTCGGCTCGAGTGTGTGGTCAATAGCCGTAGGCTGACCTGCTTGAAGTCTTGAGATCGGATGTGTCATATTAAGGCACGACAGAAGCACAAAAGTAAGACCAATTTTCGGATTGGCACCAAATGACTTGATTTAGTTCGGGCGTAAGGTTTTTACTGAAGGTTTTTGGTTTTTCAAACCTATGGCACTTTTAAACTATTTGTGTGTTTTCAGCATAAGTCTCATAGTGCAACGCCGGACACCTTTAGAGATTCGGCAAAAACATTCTCGGATATTGTTATATATGCATCGGTTTCGAATTGTGTCTTCGGTCAATAGTTGGGTTGCCCGGCTCCTGTGCTTGCCTCCTACGTTCTCGATTGTTTGGCTAGGTGTGCAAAGGGAGAACCACTACGATTGTGCTTCCAACTCGAATGGTTAAGCACCTCAGTGGAGAAAGCCGAAAACTGACTGTCACAATGGGCGTAAACTGGTCAGCGATCCGATGACGGTGTGAAACTATAGATCGATATTGATTACCCCGTGATAAACGATGTGCCTTTCAGAACATTGGTCGAAGTGTTATCGGCTTGACTTCGGTCGGTGCCGAACACTAACCGGGGGCTCGTAGCTAGCTTCCCCAGTTTAAAGCTCCTATGACTAAGTGAAAGTTATAAAGCCCGCATATCTGATTGCCTCGTTTTCGCTAACACAACCGCCTTCGTGCACCGAGATGTCGGCTAAGGGTTGTTTTGTTATTGCGGAAACACCCTGCGTAGGATCTACAAGGGGGTGGAAGCTGCTGATGGGCCACTTTCAACTGATAAACGGTTGCAACGTAGTCAAAATAAACATATCATCGGCGTTTGTATTTAATATAGGAGGGCTGCCTTCCGTAATCATCGTTATAAAGCCATAAATATGCATCAATTTGACTTAAGATTTTGGCCAAGCTGGGTTGCCTGGCTCTTGTGCTTACCCCTACGTTCCCGATTGTTCGGCTAGGCGGTAAAGGGAGCATGTCTGTGATTGTTACTACCGGGTCATCCGAGTTAGTACCTCAGACTGGGTGAAGCCGAAAGCTAGCGATCTTAAAGGATATAATTGGTCGGCAACGACGGAAGTGAAAATTTAGGTTCGCTAAGGACCACATAGTTCCGAAACTTTCCCCAAACTAAATCCTCAATATTTTGCTCCCACATTGACCGGAGCTGAGGTTTCATCATCATGCTTGGCATGACAACCCAAAGAAAGGAACCGATAGCGGGATTATTTTCTTTGAAAGACGTTTCTTACGTTTAATAGCAATATAGCATATCTCTCCGCATACCTTTGTTTATAAAACCGTATGGCCGGATTGCCTTGTTTGTCGTAAATCTTTGCTCTCATAAAGGCTTTATAAAGTGGGACAAACACTCCCGGGGTACTAGCCAAGGAGGTTGAAGCCGATGGTCGGTCAATAAAGTTTTGTACAATGCGGATCCGAGCATTAATGATGTAAAGTACTTGGGTACATAGAATCATTACACATAAATTGTGAGCAAAAAACATTTTTTTTGCGGCCAATCTTTTAAAGAGTCAATGGCACAGTCTCTTTGAGACACCCGAGCAGCTGACATAACGCTCTCATAGTTCCTTATTGGCATTAATTTCCTATCTATTAAGCCCCTTGAGGCCTACCTGGGTGAGCTCGGCTTTCGTTAGCTCTAACTCCTTTATGAGATCTTTATTCTCTTTCTGAGAAGTTTGTGTTAAACACAACAAAATTTTATGTCAAACGGATATTGATCCTTAATTCGGCCACCCGTGCCCACATTAAGGCTCGGGGGCTACTGGGCTTCGCGCTTATCATTTACAAATATTAAAGGGGCACATCGATCCCCTGATCTGGTGTTGCCACCCGACCAGTGGCTCGAGGGCTACTGAATTGCCTATTCAATGCAGAAAATTTAAAGTGCTCAGTGTTCGGCTTGACCAAACTATGGGCAAACGCGTCTTCGGACAACAATAAGATACCAACTGGGACTTATCCGACATCAAACTAATACATTATGGCGACTTCTCGAGACCCTCTCTCAAGGGCTTGTCCGCCGATCACTATCTTCTCTAAAATATTACACCGCCTTTCTATTCCTACGTATGCTGCCAGGTTAGGATTTGATCCTTAGGCCGATTTCTTGAATCGACATGGGTCTCACGGGCTACTGGGATTAGCGGTTTCATGTTTTCCTTCAGGTGCATCTCGGGTTTTAGACCAACACACACCTTGAGGGCTACTGGTTATATATCTCGGCGAAGAATAAATTGCACCAATCAAGAAAAATATATCTGCAAAAAATTAGCCCAAGCCCGAGGTGGTTCATCACCTCGGAAGCAGTCCGGTATAAAGCTCAGATACAAGTGGCTGGCTCCGTAAAGGGCATTTCCGGCATTAAGCTCGGCTGAACTCATTCAACTTTTTTGAACCAAGGTGATCTATGACACCTCGGATACAGTCCGGCATTGGAGCTCGGATATAGTCCGGCGTTGGAGCTCGGATACAGTCCGACGTTGGTGCTCGGCTGCAAAAGATACCTCGAATGCAGTCCGGCGTTGGAGCTCGGATGCAAGAGGACACCACTGAGGGAGTCCTGGATTAAGTGGTCCTCGGGCGTCCGGACTATGTAACATGGGCTATGAAGATACAAGACAGAAGACTTTTTCCCGTGTCCGGATGGGACTCTCCTTTGCGTGGATGGCAAGCTTGGCAGTCAGATATGTAGATTCCTTCCTTTGTAAACCGACTCTGTACAACCCTAGGCCCCTCCGGTGTCTATATAAACCGGAGGGTTTAGTCCGTAGGGACAATCATAATCATACAGGCTAGACATCTAGGGTTTAGCCATTACGATCTCGTGGTAGATCAACTCTTGTAATCCTCATATTCATCAAGATCAATCAAGCAGGAAGTAGGGTATTACCGCCGTCGAGAGGGCCCAAACTTGGGTAAACATCGTATCCCCCGTCTCCTGTTACCATCGACCCTAGACGCACAGTTCGGGACCCCCTACTCGAGATCCGCCGGTTTTGACACCAACAACCACCGCAGGGGAACAACTTCAAACCCGAGGCGTGGCGTGAAAATAACAAGGCATTGATGAAGGCCGAAAACATAAAGGGGCTCCTCGGATACCCGACGTGTGAACTCTTTGGATTCACTTCGGCGATCCTCAAGATCGAAGATGAGAAGATTTGTTGAACCAGTTTTCAAGATCGACAACCGAAGATGAAGAACAGTTCGAAAGAATTGAGGAGCGTCCCCAACTTGAGGACCGGTCCAGGGGGCTACTGGCGGTGTCATGGACTAGGGGGTACTCACCACGTCATCTCCCTACTAGCTGGATCGGGCCGAGGACCCCCACGGCGGTTCATTCATGGGCCACTTCGGGCAGCCCATGCCGCATACAAGGAGGTTTCCACAAGACTTGGCACCCAAGCCAAGGACTCTCCTAAACCCTAGGCCTCCGGTGCATATATAAACCGAGGCCAGACTAGTCAATAGACAATCTCATATTCATTACTACAATCTTGTGGTAGATACCTGTACTACACCTCATATGAATACAATCAAAAGCAGCATGTAGGGTATTATCTCTTCAAGAGAGCCCGAAGCTGGGTAAAATCCCGTGTCCATGTTACCATCGCTCCAAGACACCTAGCTTAGGACCCCTACTACGAGATACACCGGATATAGAACCGACACTCGGGAACACGGGTCGCTGCCAACCACGTGCCACGGCCAGGAGCAACAGCAACGGACGATAAGGAGCTGCACCTAGACCCAGCCCGTCGCCCGCCTTAGGAGTCCTGCCTTCGTGCCGAGGAACGTGGCGGCCGAGCCGCCTTCTTACTCCTGGCTCATGACCTGGCCACCGGCGAGCCGCTGACACTGTTCCTCAGGGCGGGCCCGACTTCTCCTTATTGACCTGGTTTCTTTTTCCAGAAACATATAGGGACCTAATTGCTTTTTAAAAAACTTAGAGGGACCCGATTGCTTTTCATTTTTAGAGGGACCTGATTGCTTTTGAAAAAACCTACAGGGTTATACTGTAAAAGAGAGGACATATCTTTGTAAATTTCTAAAATAGAAGAGGGATTGGAAAACATTTTTTATTATTATAATTTTTACATGAGACACTGACATGTGGGCCCTAGATGTAAGGTAACGGTCAAACAAACGGTTCCCTTTTGTGTTGGCCCCAATTGTCATAATCGTGTTCACTTGTAAAACACTTGGTCATATGGTTTTTTAAACCAACTTTGATTTTGGTAGTTAACAATGAAAAATAAATTTTCGTTAGTTTTTTGACTAACCCTAAAAGTGGTAGTTTTATGCTATTCACTCACGATAACATGACTTGGATTTGAGCGTCCACAAAAATCCCCTTGAGAATTAGAGCCATCTCGGGGGTGGCTCTTGTCCTCCACAACCATGGCCACCAAAAACCAGAGGGGAAGCCCTTCTCCCACCTAGAGTGAAGGCCAAGTGTAGGAACGAAGTATGTCTACCTGAGGGGGTGAATGGGAGATTTAAAAAATTCTTTCAGAAACTTCAAATCTCTCATAACCTAGCAGCGGAAAGACAAAAAACAGTGAACTTAACACGAATAACAACTACCAAAGGGGAACTAAGGAAGACATCGAGAAACAATCGCATGATCAAAACATAACTCGTGACAGATAATCGAAACTAAACTGAGTACAGAGGTAAGTAGTGATGCTCGATGGTGACAGAGGATTTGGTAGACCAGTTCGCCCGTCTGCAAAATGGACTACATTTGGTTGGAGGGACTTGTGATTGAACACAGTCCTATTCTCCTCGACAACGGATTCGTCAACCAATGCCGATCACTGATACGTCTCCAACGTATCTATAATTTTTGATTGTTCCATGTTGTTATATTATCATTCTTGGATGTTTTATAATCATTTTATAGTCATTTTATATCATTTTTTGGGACTAACCTATTGACATATTGTCAAGTGTCAGTTGCTGTTTTTTGCATGTTTTTTACATCGCAGGAAATCAATATCAAACAGAGTCCAAACACCGCGAAACTTTTTGGAGATTTTTTATGGACCAGAAGACTCCTGATGGGCCAGAGTAGCACCTGGGGGGTGCCCCAAGGGGGGCACAACCCACCAGGGCGCGCAGGTGCGCCCAGGTGGGTTGTGCCCACCTCGGTGGCCTCCCGCACCCCCTCTTTACCCTATAAATTCACAAAAAATCCAAAACCCTTCGGGGTTAACCTAGATCAGAAGTCCCGCCACCGCAAGGCTCTGTAGCCACCAAAAACTAATCTAGACCCTGTTCCGGCACCCTGCCGGAGGGGGGAATCATCACCGGTGGCCATCTTCATCATCCTGGCGGCCACCACGATGAGGAGGGAGTAGTTCACCCTCGGGGCTGAGGGTTTGTACCAGTAGCTATGTGTTTAATCTCTCTCTCTCTCTCTCTTGTGCTCTTGAGATGTCACGCTCTTGATGTATCATGGGCTTTGTTAATATAGTCGGATCATATGGTGTTTTCCCCTCTTTATCTTGTTGTGATGAATTGAGTTTTTCCCTTTGAGATTTTGTTGTTATCGGATTGAATACTTTTATGGATTTGAGAACACTTGATATATGTCTTGCAATTGAATACTCGTGGTGACAATGGGGTATTGTATTGATTCACTTGATATATGATTTGGCACTCAACTCGCGGATTCCCGAGGTGACATTGGGGTAATCTATGCATAGGGGTTGATGCACGTTCTTTTCTTTGTTTCTCCGGTAGAAATCTTGGGGCACTCTTTGAAGTTCTTTGTGTTGGCTTGAGTATTATGAATATGAATTTGCTTTGGTGTTATTTTAGTACGAACTCTAGGATGGATCGAACGAAAAGAATAGCTTTGTGTTATTTTAGTACGAACTCTTGAATGGATCGAACGGAAAGAATAGCTTTGAGGTGGTTTCGTACCCTACAAACAATTTATTCTTATGTTCTCCGCTAGATAGGAACTTTGGAGTGATTCTTCATCGCACTCTGAGGGATTGTCATATGACCCAATTATATTAGCACTGTTGAGAGATTGCACTAGCGAAAGTACGGACCCTAGGCCTCATTTTCAAGCATTGCAATACCGTTTTTGTGCCCATTTACTATTTGCTACCTTGCTGTTTTTATTTATTCAGATTATAAAAATATATTTCTACCATCCATATTACACTTTTATCACCATCTCTTCGCCGAACTAGTGCACCTATACAAGTTTCCATTGTATTGGGTGTGTTGGGGACACAAGAGATTTCTTGTATTTGGTTGCAGGGTCGTTTGAAAGAGACTATCTTCATCCTACGCCTCCCACAGATTGATAAACCTTAGGTCATCCACTTGAGGGAAAATTGCTACTATCCTACAAAACACTGCGCTTGGAGGCCCAACACGAGTCTACAAGAATAAAGTTGCGTAGTAGACATCAATCACTCGTGGTAGATGCTTGAGGTGATCTCCAAACCTTCACAGACTTTGTCTTCATGAACCACAATTATTCTTGGTCACTAAAAGACTTGATACCTAACCGTCTAGAGAGTTCGTAGCTCTTAATAGTAATAGGTGGAGCATACTTGACTTAGATTCTAATGATGCTAAACCACTATCCACTTTTTTGACTCTTGGGTTTTTCCCTCCGTGGATTTTAAACTCAAATCACTCGGGAGAGAGGGTGCTCACACAAATCTTCTCAAAATCACATGGAGCAGCCAACGGTGCATGTTGGAAGGGGTGGCTATTTTTAGCTGCGGTCTTCCCGAGGGGGAAAAGACCATTTTGGACATGACAACTAGCTAATGCCCAACTAACATGTATCCAACGGTTCGACGTTGAGCACAGCGGTAACATTACTTGCGAAGCACGTAATGCTAACTCCTCGGCCCAACTCAAATCTCTCGCGGCAAATAAGAACTACGTCTCTTGTTGGCAAGTATTTATTCGAAACACAAAGGGATTTCTCTCAACTCACATATGATTTGGTTTAGCATCAGAGGACCGTAAGTTTCAGACACTATACCCCTCTTAATAGTACGGTGGTCCTATGAATCAAGAAAGAGAAGAAGAACAACGAAAGAAAATACTACGTATTTTCTCAGTCTTCAAACTTCTCGGTTGCAACCAATTTCTTCGGACATGCACCGAACTAATTGCTTTGCGTCAACAATTTTTGGAGGTCACTTTCGACACGCGTAATCTTCGGTGATAATCCTCGCTTCCTCGGAGGAGATTATCTTCGGAGTTTGTTCCAAAGTCCACACAATTTCAGGGACTTGTCATGCAGTGTGCACTAGCAAACACATTAGTAGCACACTGTTTATGATAACAATCTCCAAAACATAAGGAGGCAAATTACAGCATCAACACCAAGGAAGGAGGAGGAGGAGGAGGAGGAGGGGGCTCTTCCACCCTCCCTTCTGGTGGCACCAGAGCGTTGGAGGAGGATCCATCATCACCGCCATCGCCTCCAACAACTTCACTTCCGTCTCCACCACCATCTTCAATCTTTGACCAGAGGCTTCCCCATCTATTAACCACTACAGTCCATTTATTGATGTCTTGTGCTATGAATTATTTTCCCATGGTTTATTACATCTTTTTATCAATGTTTGTGTAGTAATCTGCTCCATCGCCTTGGTTAAATACTAATATGTTAGTTGAACTACTATATGTTGGTTTCTATTACCTCTTCTGTGTCTTATGTATGAGTGCACATGCACCAAAGGGGGACACTAAAGGTTTTGCAATGAGTTATGGAAAATATGCGTGTGGAGGCCGCAGTGACAAAAATGATTGTTCCGAATGTATGGGAGTTATAGGATATGGGAGTTAAGGGGACCATAGATGAAGTTAAATCTATAGTTGGGTTTTTACCTTAGTTACTCTTGGTATTCACGGATGCCTGCTAAGGGTACAATTATAAGTTCATGTGAGGCTCTATGTAGGAACGTGCTAGTTTAGGCTCCTCCCTAAAACCACACTTATTGAGGGAAGCACATAGTCAATCTTACAATGTAGTGCCTTGTCTGCCGATGAGGTGATATGATTTCCATGTGGCAATAAGGTGTAATTGCTTAGGTGGGCATGGAGAGTTTGAGAATAAGGTTTAGGGTTTTCCGTGGGGCAATGCCTCTCCACGCCTCTCTATATATAATGATCAGCACATACAATTACATAAATACAAAGTACGTGTACGTGACACGCTAGCCATATTTTAACACTCCCCCTCAATCTAAACTTCTACTCTGTACGAGGTTTAGATTGGAACTAAAACGGTCTAGCATCTGTCGAGTGGCTGGTTTGGTGAATACATCAGCCAGCTGATCATTAGAGGAAATAAACCTGACCTCAAGATCTCCAGAAGCTACATGCTCATGCATAAAATGGAAATCGATCTCAATGTGCTTGGTACGCGCATGAAAAACTAGGTTGGCAGTCAGATATGTGGCTCCTAAATTATCACACCAGAGAACGGGAACACGCTGTTGTGAAACACCAAGCTCTATGAGTAGTGAATCTACCCAGATGGCTTTAGCAGCTCCGTTTGCCAAAGCTTTGTACTCGGCCTCAATATTGGACCTCGACACTGTCGGCTGTTTCTTAGAGCTCCAGGAAATGAGATTCGGTCCAACAAAGATAGCAAAGCCTCCAGTCGATCAGCGATCATCAGGGTACCACGCCCAATCTGCATCAGTAAAAATACTAATGCTAGTGGAGGCAGCCTTCCGAAACTTTAGTCCTGTGTGCAATGTCCCTTTCACATAGCGCAGAATGTGCTTAACTGCTTCCCAATGAACATCCATGGGCTGCGTGAGAAACTGGCATACCTTGTTCACTGCAAACGAAATATCCGGACGGGTGAGTGTCAAATACTGCAGTCCACCAACGACATGGCGATACCGGAAAGAATCATCGGTACTGAGAGGTTGTCCAGACACTCGGGAAAGCTGATTTGAGGTAGACAACGGTGTGGAAGTGGGCTTACAATTCTCCATGCTCACACGGTGCAAAAGATCCAAGGCATACTTCCGTTGAGTCAATGTCATCCCCCCTGAATTGTATGACGCTTCCAAACCAAGGAAGTACTCCAACGGCCCAAGGTCCTTGATAGGAAAACTGGCCGCAAGGGAGTGAACAAGACCATCAACAGCTCGTGGAGAAGATCCGGCGATAACAATATCATCCACATAGACAAGCATGTATATTTGAACATCACGATAGCAGAAGAAGAACAGAGATGTGTCTGCTTTGGAGGAGACAAAACCAAGCTGAATAAGACGTGCACTGAGCCGAGCATACCATGCACGAGGAGACTGTTTGAGTCCATAGAGATCCCGCTGCAGCTTGCACACATGCAAGGGGTACCAGGCATCCTCAAAATCAGGCGGCTGCTGCCTATAAACATCCTCAGATAAGAAACCATGAAGGAAGGCGTTACTGATATCAATTTGCTGAAGACTCCAGCCACGAGAGACATCAAGAGCAAGAACCAATCGAACAGTGGCCGGCTTGACAACCGGATTGAACGTGTCGCCATAGTCAATGCCAAGCTGCTGGGTGAAACCACGGGCAACCAGTCGTGCCTTGTACTTATCAACAGAGCCATCTGGATGATGCTTGGTCTTGAAAATCCATTTGCTCCCAACAATGTTGACTCCGCGCGGACGAGGCACAAGAACCCAAGTCTTGTTGTGATGAAGGGCGGCTAACTCGTCAATCATTGCTATATGCCAGGCGATCTCACGGAGAGCATCGCGATGGGAGATAGGCACCGCATGAAACACGCACCGGCGAGGATCATACCGGACAGTCCCATCAGTCGGTACAAGCGCAGGCCGGGTGTGATCGCGGGTGCGTGTGACCATGGTGTGACCAGGAGCAGATGGAGGCATCGCGGTCGAGGGGACAGGACTGCCCTCAATAGAAGGCGACGCGAGCGGAGCCGTCGGCGACGACGGAGTAGCAAACTAGTCCAGCAAGCACACCCAAAAGTGCGCAGGAAGGTGTAATCGGGTTGCACCTTAAGGAGACGAAACATGGGTGTGTATCGTGTTGAAGGACAGGTGTAGGCATGCGGTTGATGAGGTAGCATGCAGCGAGGAACGCTTCATCCCAAAAACATAAAGGGAGAGAGGAATGAGCCAGCAAGGCAAGACCTGTTTCTACAAGATGACGGTGTTTGCGTTCAGCAACTCCGTTTTTCTGCGAGGTGTGCGGGCAAGACACACGATGGGAGATCCCAGTGCGGTGAAAGCAGTGATGCAATTTGTGGTACTCGCCACCCCAGTCCGACTGAACGGCTATGATTTTAGTGTGGAGAAGACGCTCAACATGAGCCTGAAAAGCATAAAACACTTGCTCAACGTCAGACTTGTGCTTAAGGAGATATATCCAACAGAAGCGAGAATAATCATCGACAAAGCTCACATAATACTTATAACCTCTGGAAGAGGCAAGAGCAGGCCCCCATACATCAGAATGAATTAACTCAAGAGGCATAGTGGAAACATGATGAGATAAAGTATATGGCAATTGTCGACTCTTAGCACGCTGACAAGCATCACACACTAAAGTCTCACGTTCAGAAGAACACACTAAATCATTATTCTTAACAACATTTTGAACAATATTATTGGAGGGATGACCGAGACGCTGATGCCACTGGGACGGAGTGGTCTTGACGCTGAGAGATGCTTGGCGGGTGGAGGAGGACGACACACGACTAAACGGGATGGGGTAGAGTCCACCATGACTTCTACCCTGAAGAAGAATTTTCTTCATGGCCACGTCCTTAACAAGGAAAAGGAAACGATGAAGTTCCACAAAAACATCATTGTCAAGAACAAGTCGGTAAACAGAAAGGAGATGCTGATGAATATGTGGAAGACAAAGAATATTGCATAAACGAAGAGATGAACCGGGTATAGTGGAATGACCAATATGCGAAATAGACAAACCTGCACCATTTGCCACTTGCACTTGATCCTTCCGCCATAGCGCTCATGGAAGTGTAGATGGTCGAGATCACTCGTCAGGTGGTCCGTCGCACCGGTGTCCAGGATCCAGTGCGGCGGGTCATGAGCGACAAAGGAGGTGGACGCGAAGTTGGCGGCGCGGTTGTCAGTATCGTAGCGGCTGCGACAATCGCCCGCCTCGTGCCCCCAGTTCTTGCAAATCTGGCACCAGGGGGGCAAGCGCCGATTGCCACCGTTGCCGCCGTTGCCGCCGATGTTGTCGTAGTTGTCGCCAGGGGCACCTCCCTGGCCGGAGCCGTAGCCACCCGAGCCGGGCGGGAGGGAGGCGCCAGAAGGACGGCCGCCACTCAGGCGGCCCGAGTCAGGCGCACGGCCGGGATTGGTGGTGTAGACCGGCCGGGACGCATCGTTGGCGGAGGACTGCCAATCCTCAAGCTCTGATTGCTGCTGCTGCAGGGCCTCGTAGTGAAGGACACTTGAGTAAAACGCAAGAAACGTGATAGGCACGCCCGCGAAGTTCATCGAAGCAGCGATAGGGTTAAACACCGAGCCGAGCCCGGTCAGCATGTAGTCGATGATCTCATCATCGCAAAGAGGAGAGCTGGCGGCGGCCATCGAGTCAGCGTGGGCCTTCACCTTCTGCATGTACTCGTCGGCGGGTCCGTCTCCTTTCCTCAGCGCCTGGATCTGGCACCGGAGATTACGCATGTCGGCGCTGTTCTCAGTGGCGAACATGGTGTGCACGGTCGCCCAAGCTGCGGCCGCCAACCTGCAGCCAATCAGCTGCGCGGAGATCTCGATGTTCATCGAACCGAGGAGATGCCCGAGGACCTTCTGATCAAGAGTCCACCACTGCTCGTACTCGGGATTGGACATGGTGCGAGCAGCGTCACCGGTGCCTGTCATCATGATCGGTGCCGGTGCCCTGGCCGAGCCATCGAGGAAACCGTGGAGGCAAACTCCGGCGAAGTTGGGGAGGGTGAGAGCGCTCTAGAGCATGAAATTGTTGCGGTCCAGAGAGACCGCGATGGGCAGAAGGACGGGGATGGGAGCCGAGGCCATGGGTGGAGCGATGACCGAGGCGGAGACGGAGAGGGTGAGCGCGGAGGAGGTGGTGGACGTCGCCGCTGGGGAGGTGGACATTGCGGCGGCGGCGGAGGGAGGAGAGGCGGCGGCTAGGGTAGGGTAGGCTCTAATACCAAGTTTGGGAATAAGGTTTAGGGTTTTCCGTGGGGCAATGCCTCTCCACGTCTCTCTATATATAATGATTAGCACATACAATTACATAAATACAAAGTACGTGTACGTGACACGCTGGACCTATTTTAACATGGAGAAGCATCTTTGCGTATCCATTAGACTTGTTCCCAAAATAAGAAAACCAACCACTCATTATAAAACAGACAAATGCAAGGAACACTTGCTCCCCTTGGACACGACTACATTCATCACAATCACCACTGATACGGCCATTTTACATCATGTTTTTATGTTCATATTTATTGCATTATGGGCTGTTATTACACTTTATGATACAATTATTATGGCTTTTCCCTGTTATTTTACAAGATTTACATGAAGAGGGAGAATGTCGGCAACTGGAATTCTGGGCCGAAAAGGAACAAATCTGAGATTCCTATTTTGCACAACTCCAAATGTCCCATAACTTTAAGGGGAATTGTTTTTGAATATATATAAAATATTGCGCGAAGAAAGACCAGAAGGGGACCCACCAGGTGGCCACAAGCCTGGGGGCGCGCCCTACCCCCAGGGTGCGCCCCCTGATCTTGTGGGCCCCCTGGCCAGCCCTCGGTGCTCATCTTCTGCTATATGAGGGGTTTTGACCTAGAAAAAATAAGAGGAAGGCTTTCAGGATCAAGCGCCGCTGTCTCGAGGTGGAACCTGGGCATAAGCAATCTAAAGGTCCGGCAGAGCGATTCTGTCGGGGAAACTTCCCTCCGGGAGGGCGAAATCGAAGCCATCATTATCCCCAAATAGTTATTATCCCTCTTGTCTTGAACATAAACATGCTTTGTGAGTAGTTACTTTTGTTCCTGAGAACATGGAAGAAGTCTTGTTATAAGTAATCATGTGAATTTGGTATTCGTTCGATATTTTGATGAGATGTATGTTGTCTTTCCTCTAGTGGTATTATGTGAATGTCGACTACATGACACTTCACCGTTATTTGGGCCTAGGGGAAGGCATTGGGAAGTAATAAGTAGATGATGGGTTGCTAGAGTGACAGAAGCTTAAACCCTAGTTTATGTGTTGCTTCGTAAGGGGCTGATTTTGATCTACATGTTTAATGCTATGGTTAGATTTATCTTAATTCCTCTTTCGTAATTGCGGATGCTTGAGAGAGGGGTTAATCATAAGTGGGAGGCTTGTCCAAGTAAGAACAGCACCCAAGCACCGGTCCATCCACATACCAAATTTTTAAAGTAGCAAACGCAAATCATATGAACATGATGAAAACTAACTTGATGATAATTCCCATGTGTCCTCGGGGGCGCTTTGTTTTACATATAAGAATTTTCCCTGGCTTATCCTTTGCTATAAAAAGGATTGGCCACCTTGATGCACCTTTTTTCCACTTGTTACTTGTTACCCATTACGAACTATCTTGCTATCAAAGTATCTGTTACCGATAAGTTCAGTTCTTACAGAGAACACCTTGCTGAAAACCGCTTGTCATTTCCTCCACGGTGGGGCCAGTGCACGATGGTTTCGAGTTCTTGAAGGGCTTTTTCCTAGGGATCGAGGGATACGCCGTTGGAAGGATGACCAAGAGTCACCGCGGCAAGCTCTACATCGACGACGCTGGCTGGGGCCCCGAGGCCGACTCAATCGAGTACGGGTACCGGGTCCCCTTCGGTGGAATTCATGTCTTCATCGGAAAGATCGGTGGATCTGAGCCTGGGCCAACACCTCCACCGACCTCATCGATTCGGCTCGGCGCACACAACCCGCCCGGGTTCAACCCGGCCGGAACCGTGTTTTCGATGGTTGGGACGATCTTGCAGAGGATTCTGTATCTGGAGGAGAGACTCTCATCTACTCAGGTGATGAGTCCTCGGCCAGAGAGACGGGGTCGATTTACCAGCTTCAAGACGGCGGGCTGTGGGGCTATTCCGATGGCAACAGTATTCCAGACCCCTATGAGCCACCGTGCAGGGCTGCTATTTTCATGACTGACACAGGGCCAGCTCTCAATTCATCTACATCTGCGGCTATGAAATCGGGCTCGACCGCTGCTGCGATAGCCGGTGCTGGCGGCTTAGATAGGCCGCCGGCTCAGGTCTTATCAGATTTCTTGGGCACTCTGATAGCTTTACTAGCAACAGAGGTTACTACGGTGAATCAAGTGGAGCGCAATGCAGAGATTGGAAAGATTCAGGCGGAGATCACTAAGGCCAGGAGGATATCAACGCAGAGAATACCAGGATGGTAGCAGAGCGGGCTCAGATCGCGGCTGAGTCGGAGCACGTGAGGACAAAAGCTTGGCGTTTAAGTCTGGATCAGAATGCCTCTAACGCAGTTCTTCGTAGGACCCGCTTGCCTTTGCATTATGAGCCCATGAATCTATTTAACACCCCGGGGGCTGGGCCAAGCAGTCCAGATGCGAGAGTGAATCCTCGGATAAACCCGAATGTGCCAGGAAGTCAGGCGGCGGCTCAACCTCGCCAGGCTGAGCCGGCACTGAGGGAGGAGTGGGCGCCTAACCCGCCCCCCAAGCAAACACCGCCTCAACATTATCTGATGCCACCGCTAGGGCACTTTTCTAATCTGGTGGATAACATGTTAGCGGCAGCGACCCGGCTCGCGGCTATTCTGATCGACGGCGAGTCACTAGTTGCGGTGGAGACCCGAAATGCAGTTGAGCTCTTACAGACGATCGTTGCGCACCAAGCGGCTTATTCCTACAGTCGTGATCGTGTGCACTCGACTCCCCACCCAAGTCGTAGTTACAGCTGACGCATTGAGTCGCCCGTAGTCTCCAGCAGTGAACGACGTCGTAATCCGCCCCGTGATGATAACCCGCCCCGTAACCCAATGGTCAATGCTCACGAGATCGTGGATGAAGCTAGAGCTCGCCGTGAGGCAGAAGCGGCAGCTCAGTAGGGGGCGTATCAGCAGCCTCCGATGACACCTTCGGCCTCAGTGGGAGCTGGGGTGATTTCCAGGACGGTTGGAGTGTCGTGTTTAGTGTCGGCTCTGCATAATGAACGCCTTCCTAAGGACTTTAAGGGTCCTCACAAAGTGCCTAATTATACAGTTGATCTCCCTCGGGATGGCTGGATCGAAAGTTATGAGTTAGCCATGGAGATGTTGGATGTCAATGATGCGGTCTGTGCAAAATACTTTACTATGATGTTGGATGGGCCAGCCCTCACATGGTTAAAAAGGATTACCTCCTAATTCCATCAGCTCATGGGCAGAGTTGAAGGCACGTTTCATCAAAAACTTTCTAGGGACATGCAAGCAGCCTCTGACGATTATCGATCTGGATAATTGTGTGCAACATGAGGATGAGTCAGCCCATCATTGGGTCCGGCGGGTCTCTGCTATTATTCACTCGTCGGATAGTATTGTGGCGGGTCAGGCGGTTCTGGTTTTGGAGAAGAACTGTCACTTTACCCCCCCTTAAGCAGAAGCTTGGGCGGCTTAAGCGTTATTGTAATGACATGGGCGAGCTCATGGCGACTCTCATTAAGTATGCAGACTCTGACAACACCAAGGACACTAGGTCTGATGATGAGAAATCCAACAAGGGCAAGAAGAGTGGCAATGGTAAGGGTCAGCAGCAGAACGTGACGGGGCATAATTGCAACAACCAGGGAAACGGTGGTAAGCGCAGACACCCCGACGGCGGGTCAGATCTAGTAGCTAACACCAACACTGGTTACAAGAACCAGCGCCGCAACGGTAATGGTAAGATGCCCTTTGGCGGTGCGAAGCCTTTCAATCTTGAGGCGGCGCTTAATGACTCGTGCCTGAAGCACAGTCTTCCCAACAAGCCATCCACTCATGCTTGGAAGGATTGTTGGGTTATGTGAGAGTTCAGGAATTACAGCCTCGGTCAGAATCATGGCAATAATAATGGGCCGCCCGGCGGGTCAGGATCCGGTTCACAGGGGTCCGGCTTTGGTGGTGGCGGCTTAAATTCTGGCTATGAAGGTCAACGTAACCAGGATGACTCGGTTATCCATGATCACGTGGGTAAAGAGGTTGTCCTTTTTCAGGCGTTCAAAGACAAGCTTGGGTGCTCCAACCAAACCAACAAGAAATTTGATTTGATACGGATCATCAAAAAGGTAGAAGGGCTCCAATCTCTGTCAGCTCCTTTCACCCGCAAAGAAATTGATCAAGTGGTCAAAGAGCTGCCAGCTCATCGTGCTCCAGGCCCAGATGGCTTCAGTGGCAGTTTCATCAAATCTTGCTGGCATATCATTAAAGAGGACTTATATCGTCTCTGTTTTGATTTTCATGCAGGTAATATTGACCTTCAGAGCTTGAACTCGGGGTTTATCACTCTCATACCCAAAATCCAATCCCCGGAGACTGCCAATGATTATCGCCCAATAACTCTACTGAACTGTTGCCTCAAACTTTTGACCAAGCTTCTCGCGAACCGGCTACAACGAGTGATTCTTAAAATCATCCACCGGAACCAATATGGCTTCTTGAAAGGCCGATCGATCCAAGACTGTGTGGCGTGGGCGTTTGAGTTCATTCATCAGTGCCAAGCTTCGGGGCGAGAGGTTGCTATCCCGAAGCTAGATTTTTCTAAGGCGTTCGACACGATCGAACATGCCCCGATGATGGAGATTATGAGATGCATGGGTTTTGATGATCAATGGCTTGGATGGATTGACTGCTTGTTCTCGACTGCCAAATCTTCTGTCCTCCTTAATGGGACCCCAGGCAGGCAATTCTTCTGCTTGCGTGGTGTGCGCCAAGGCGATCCATTGTCACCGCTTATTTTTGTGCTCGCAGCCGATCTGCTGCAAGCTGCCATCAATGACGCATATCGGGCGGGTGATCTCCAGCTTCCCATCCTAGCTCCTGATGATGATTATCCCATCATTCAATATGCAGATGACACAATCCTTGTGATGCCCGCAGACAGAACCCAAGCCGAGACCATCAAGTTAATCCTCCAGGACTATGCGTCGTCGGTGGGGCTACGCATCAACTTCCAAAAATCTACCATTATCACCGTCAACACAGACGCGGACACGACTTCGTGACTGGCGTAGGTTTTTGGATGCTTGATCGGCTCCATGCCGTTTACATACCTAGGGTTGCCCATGGGCACTACCAGGACGATGGTGACCGACCTCATGCCTCTGGTTTCGTCGGTGGAGCATAAACTCTCTACGGCAGCTACGCTTCTGGACCTCGGATCAAAACTTACCCTGGTAAACTCAGTGTTCCATCAGACTGCCACCAAAGATACTTGATCATCTAGACAAACTAAGACGCTACTGCCTCTGGGCCAAGAACACGGACGATGGCATGAAAGCGGTCTCGATGGTAGCATGGGGGCTGGTTTGCAGACCTAAACACAAAGGGGGGCTTGGGGTGCTCGACCACAGGGTTCAAAATCATGGTTTGCTTCTGAAACAGCTGCATAAATTCTATAACCGCGTGGATATACTGTGGGTAAAGCTTGTTTGGAACGCATATTATGAGGGTCTGGTTCCGCATGCTTCTGACCCGTGCGGATCATTTTGGTGGAAAGATATCATGAACCTTGCGCCGATATACAGAGGGGTTACATCGGCTGAGGTGGGAGAAGGGAACACAGCTCTATTTTGGAAGGACGAATGGCATGGAGATGTACTGGCCGATAGCCACCCCCACTCGTTCTCCTTTTCCAAAAACGAAGATATCTCGGTTCAGAAGCTGTTGACCTCACCCACGCTTGGCCAAAACTTTCATTTGTCGCTCTCGGTTCAGGACAGGGAAGAGCTAGAGGACCTCCAAAACATCTTATCCTTGATGGAGCTGACGGAGGAGAATGATGTATGGAAATGTGTCTGGGGATCAGAGGGGTTCGCCTCCAACAAGTTCTATCTACACTATTTACGGGACGGAGAGGCAGACAAAGCTTTTGAATGTATCTGGAAGACAAAGTGCACCAACAAGTGGAAGGTCTTTGCTTGGCTGCTTCTCGCGGACAGGCTAAACACGCGAGGGCTGCTCAAGAGGAAGAATATGAAACTAAGAGACAACAACTTTGCATGTCTGTTATGCGGTCACCCCCCAGACGAGACGGCTGAACACTTGTTTTTTCAGTGTGAGTTCAGCAGGGCATGTTGAAGGAGATTAGGGATCACGTGGCCAGTGCATGGCAACATATTGCAGCTTCTGCATGCAGCAAAAAGCACGTGGACCAGGCCCATGTTCATGAATATCTTCATCATAGCGGCCTGGAGCATTTGGAAGGAACGTAACAATAAACATTTTAGAGCGATCGTCCCCACGGTGGAGGGGTGGCGCCAGAGGTTCAAAAATGACTTTGGCATGATGAGGCACAGAGTCAAAGAGGCCCTAGTGCCATTTGTTGAGCAGTTTGCTACTCTGATCTAGTTACTTTCTTACTTAGTAACACCAATAAAAAAGACTTTGCCCTTTCTCCCTATACCCTTGATGTATAGTATCTCTCAACCCGTACCCCCATGTAATCTATCCATGTAACTCTATGTGTTGAGGTTTCATACAAAAGTCAGTGGGGGGTGCCCTCACTGTCCTAAGCTTTCAAAAAACAAGGTAACCAGGATGGCTACAACCAACAGTCTGGTCAGGGTAACCAGCAACAAGGTAATCAGTCAGGGTATCAGAGTAATCCAAAGCAGCTCAATGGTGGCCAATACCATGTTTTCACCACAAGTCTCTGCAAACGAGATCAGAAGGTTCATAAGCGGGCGGTTCAAGCAGTGGAGCCAGCTGTTCCGCAGTATTTGAGATGGTTTGAGCACACGATATCGTTGAGCAGGGCGGATCACCCGCCGCGGGTTGATAACCCGGGTCATTTAGCCCTTGTGGTGGCCCCTCAAGTTGGTGGCTATAAATTCACTAAAGTGCTTATGGACGGTGGCAGCAGTATCAACATCCTGTATTATGACTCGCCGAATGAATTTAACTGACAAGGATCTTAAGCCGTCTTCCACAGTCTTACATGATGTGGTGCCTGGGAAGTCGGCGTATCCTATGGGAAAACTTGCCCTGGAAGTAGCCTTTGGTGAAGATTATGACTACAGGGCAGAGACACTATGGTTTGAAGTGGTTAAAATCAAGAGTCCATATCATGCCTTGTTCGGACGGCCGGCTTATGCTAAGTTCATGGATCGTCCTTGTTATGTCTATTTACAGCTCAAGATGCCAGGGCAAAAAGGGACGATTACAGTCCATGGTGATCGGAAAGTAGCCTTGGAATGTGAAGAAGGGGATGAAGCTTATGCAAAGTCGGCTTGTGCTACTGAGGAACTTAAGTTCTACAAGGATAATGTTGACCCGGCTGATATGACCCCTCTGAAGAAGCCCACTACTGAGCAGGACCCTTTGTTGAAGTTCAAGTCGGCTGATGATACCAAGCAAGTTGATTTTGTCCCTGGCGACTCATCTCAGCAGTTCACTGTGGGGGCTAATATGGATCCTAAATAGGAAAGCACGCTCATCGAGTTCATCCATGAGAATCGGGACACCTTTGCATGGAAACCTTCTGACATGCCGGGTGTACCGAGAGAATTCACTGAGCACACTCTTAATGTGGATCCTAAGTTTAAGCCGGCAAACAGTTCCTTCGTCGTTTCAATGAAGAGCGACGTAAGGCTATTGGAGAGGAGGTAGCCCAGCTCTTAGCGGCTGGGTTTATCGTGGAAGTTTTTCACCCTGAGTGGTTGGCTAACCCTATGCTTGTACTCAAGAAGAACGACACATGGCGTATGTGTGTTGACTACACAGATCTCAACAAAGCTTGTCCATCTGATCAGTTTGCTCTCCCTCATATCGACCAGATCATTGATGCAACGGCGGGTTGTGAGAGTTTATGCTTCCTAGATGCTTATTCTGGTTATCATCATATCAAGATGGTAGTTAAAGACCAAGAGAAGACGTCCTTCATCACACCTTTTGGGGCTTTCTGCTATGTTTCTATGCCTTTTGGGCTCAAGAGTGCCCAGGCGACTTATCAGCGTTGTGTTCAGAATTGTTTTCACAGTCAGATTGGGCGCAACGTTCATGCTTATGTGGATGATATTGTGGTCAAGTCAAGAAAGAAGGAGACTCTTCTTGATGATTTGAAGGAAACTTTTGACAATCTTTGGGCCTACAAAATGATGCTTAACCCGGCCAACTGTGTCTTTGGTGTGCCTGCAGGTAAATTGCTAGGGTTTTTGGTTTTGAAACAGGGCATTGAAGCTAACTAGGAGAAAATTAAAGCCATCACTTCACTTTCTAAGCCGGCGTGTGTTAATGATGTTCAGCGTCTGGCGGGTCGTATTGCGGCTTTGAGCCGGTTTATAAGTCGCCTGGGAGAGAAGGCAATTCCTCTATATCAGATGATGAAGAAGACAGACAACTTTGTCTGGAGCGATGCTGCTGATCAAGCATTTGAGGACCCCAAGAAACAGTTAGCTGAGCCGCCCGTCCTAGCTGCTCCTATCGACAAAGAGCCTTTGCTCCTGTACGTGGCGGCTAATAATAAAGCAGTCAGCGTAGCAGTTGTCGTAGAGTGCAAGGAGGCAGGTAAGGAGTACCCAGTTCAGTGGACGGCTTATTATGTCAGTGAGGTATTGACTGAGTCCAAGCAACTATATCCACATTGGCAGAAACTGGTATTTGGGGTGTTCATGGCAAGTCGCAAGCTGAAGCATTATTTTCTGGGACATCCTATTACTGTGGTCAGCTCTGCTCCTTTAGGTGATATTATTCAAAACAGAGAAGCCACGGGCCGGGTTGCTAAGTGGGCAATTGAACTTGGACCTCATAATTTGAAGTATGTACCAAGAACAGCCATCAAGTCTCAAGCTTTGGTGGATTTCATAAATGATTGGACAGAGTTGCAAACACCTGAGGAGAAGCCTGACAACACATATTGGACAATCCACTTTGATGGGTCCAGGCAATTGGAGGGCTCGCGGGCTGGAGTTATTTAACTTCCCTGCGAGGTGACAAATTTTGTTATGTTTTAAGGTTAATGTTTCCTTGTACTAACAATGCAGCTGAGTATGAAGCTTTACTCCATGGGCTTTGATGGCTAAGGAGATGAATTTAAGCCGGGTCAGGTGCCTGGGCGACTCAGATCTGGTGGCTCGGCAAGTCTCAGGCAAGTGGGACTCTAAAGATCCGCTCATGGCGGCTTATTACCAGGCGGTTGATAATATTGTTGGACACTTTAAAGGCTATCAAGTGGACCACCTTGATCGGCGGAAAAACGAGGTGGCGGATGCACTGTCCCGGCTTGGATCTCAACGTAAGTCGGTGCCCCCTAATATTTTCCTCGATGTGTTACACAATCCATCGGTCAAGTTACCGTCTGAGGAAGATCTTGCTATCGCTGACCCAGAGGCGCAGTTGGTGGTGGCTCTTCACACTATTCCTGATTGGATGTTGCCTTATCTAGCTTATATGACTCGGGGCGAGTTACTTGAGGATGAAAGTTTAGCCAGACACATCACCACGAGGTCTAAGTCTATGACTATTATCAACGGCGAGTTACACCGATGCAGTGTGATAGGTGTGTTCCAACGTTGTGTTTCTCCTGAGGAGGGCCATGAAATTTTACGATAAATTCATGAAGGTGATTGTGGTCATCATGCCAGCTCAAAATCTTTGGTGGCTAAAGCTTTTCGTCGTGGGTTTTACTGGCTAATAGCTCATGCTGATGCAGAGGATATTGTTAGCAAGTGTGATGGGTGTCAAAAAATTTCCAGACAAGCTCATGTGCCGGCTCAGGAATTGCGGACAATCCCGATCACTTGGCCGTTTGCAATTTGGGGCTTGATATGGTTGGGCCGTTCAAGAGGTCTAAGGATAAGAAGACCCACCTTCTGGTGGCGGTTGACAAGTTTACCAAGTGGGTTGAGGCAGAGCCAGTTAGCAAGTGTGATGCGGCGACTGCAGTTCAGTTTGTTAAAAAGTTGATCTTCCATTTTGGTTATCCTCATAGTATTATCACTGATAATGGAACTAATCTTTCCAAGGGTGCTATGAAGGAGTTCTGTCAAATAGAGCATATCCGTCTTGATGTTTTCTCAGTGGCTCATCCACAGTCTAATGGTCAATCAGAACGGGGTAACCAAGAAATTTTGAGAGACATTAAGCCCCGGCTTATGGTTCCTTTGGAGCGAACGCTGGGTTGTTGGGTTGAAGAGCTTCCTTCAGTCCTTTAGAGTATCAGAACCACCCCTAACAGATCAACATGCCATACGCCTTTCTTCATGGTTTATGACACAAGGGCGGTTCTCCTAAGCGATATCCGTCATGACTCACCCAGGGTGGCGGCTTATGTTGAAGCTGATAATGAGGCGGCGCGTCAGAACGCACTTGATGCTTTGGATGAAGAACGTGATCTTGCAGCAGCTCCACCGGCGATTTATCAACAAGACTTTCCTCGCTATCATAGCCGCAGAGTCAAAACTCGGGCGTTTCAAGAGGGCAACTTAGTGCTCCGACTGATTCAAGATCGGACAGGCATGCATAAGTTGTCCCCACCTTGGGAAGGACCTTTCATGGTTAGCAAGAATCTCAACAATGCACTACTGCAGGATGGTCCAAACGTGACACTACGATCAGAGACCCTTCGACGAAACTGTGTGCGATGCCATAATCGCAAACGGTGGTGTAAAAAACCGTCAAAAAAGGTGCAAAACGTTTGCGATGATAGATGCATCAAACACGGTTCAGAATTTCGTTGCGTGTGCGATGCAGGGCATACGGTTCAGCTCAATTAACTGTTTGTGATGAGGAGAAACAAAAGAAACGGGCAGCCAGATGAAGGCATGTGCGATATACAGCATACGGTTCACTGGAATGAACTGTGTGTGATTAGGCAACACAATGGAAACGGTTCAACTGAACAAGATGTGTGTGATACGCGGCAAACAGGTCCGTAATCTGAAATGTGTGCGAAGACCAATAATAACACAGACGATTGCTGCTAATAAGCCGTGTGAATTGCTCTGTCTACAGTAGAATAACATGTATATATATAACTAAAATAAACATCCAATTACATAAGTTACTCTACAGATCATTCGCACACACCCCAATAAACAATTGCATGCATTCTAAAGTAGGAGAAACGATCGTCTACTCATCTTCTTCTTGTGACGCTCCCGCCACTGCTATGTGGCTCGATCCCTCGTCTTGGTCAGGAAGAAGACAGTTCCTCATGTCAACGATCCGCCTGTACATCTCGTAGCTTGTGTACGCGTCCATGGCCGCGTACTTGACATGTTTTTCATCCAGTCTCTTATGACACACACTGTGCCAGGTGTTCCTATCCTTATTGCTCTCACTCTTCATCTTCGCATAGTAGGGGTCGATGATGGCCGAGGCAAGGTGAACCAGGGAGTTCAGTTTGCTTTTGTCGCTGCCCCAGACCTTGTAGTGGTGCTGGATGTTGACAAGATTCGGGCATTTCAAGTCCGAAACCTTGAGCGCTTTTAGATCGTTGGTGGTGTCCATCGTAGCGAAAATGTAGTCAGAGCTGTTGATAAACCTGGAGAAACGCTCGCAAGGCCTTGTGGCAAGGTGGAATTGGTAGACGAGGACGTCATGTCGCACGCACAACTGGGCAACGGCAACCTTCTGATCGTGCCCGGCACGACCGATGGTGTACTCGAGGTCGAAGCCAACCACTCGGTACTTGTCCTCGGCAAGGAACAGCTCCATAGTTTGGATGGAGCGCTCCACCGAGACCGGATCGTTCGTGTACACCATCGAGAGGGCCTTCCCCCTCGCGTGGGTGTCCACTACGTGATGCGTGATGAACTGCCCGCCGTTGTCATCGTCGGCCACTGGGAGCGCCATTGGAGCCACGGGGAGCGCCATTGGAACCGCTGGATGTCCTCTCTGTATGTTTCCTCGTGGGTGTGCTTATTGTGTCGTGTGAGACGAGAGATGAAGGTAAATGGCTGCAGGAATAAAAGGGGGGCGGGCAGCGTGGATTCTCGGTGTGTCCGCATGGCAGTTTTTGCAGCGGGTAACTGCATCGTCCCGCCGCGCCCGGCGCAACCGCTTGCACACGAACGTGTGTGATCGTGCGCCGACCCAAAACACTGGCAGCACGCGTGGAGGGACGAGGGAAGAGCACCCGGAGGGACGCGAGAGCAGAGCGCGCACGGCGGGACGCGAGAGCAGAGCACACGCGGCGGGACGCGAGCAGAGCGTGCTGCGGCCGCCTGAACCGCAAGCAACCACACGCATAGAGCAGTTGAACACGCAGGAAATGGTCGCCTACAAGCCGGCCGACAGTTGCGTCGCTGCGTAGAGAGCGGCCGTGTGGTACCACCTCCGTCTAGTCTATAGTCTCCTTTATATTCCGTGCCATACTTTGCCCTCAAATTTAACCAACAAAATGTTAGTGCATGTTTTAAAAATTATATAATTGGAAACTATGTTCAAATACAAATCCAACTATATAATCTTTGGCGACATGCATTCGTATTTTATTAGTTAAATCATACTTATAAACCAAGACGGTGGTATAGTAGGTAATTAAATCGCAAACGTTTTTTTATTAACCGTAAGTGTACGTGGCCTTTCGTCCTCCTCTCGCACGTCTTGTCACCCCGCAGCCGCAGATGGCTTACAGCGCAAGCTTGTGCAGCGCGCGGGGGCGTTCTTTTTGCCAAATGGTGGCGCAAATGAATCGTCGATGAGCCCGTTCCCGCGCAACCTCGCAGGTTCCCGCGCAAGCTTCCCGCCCGACTCGGTGAAATCCCCCAAAATCCCAATGCTTACCGGCCTGCTATAAAAACCCGCACGGCCGGCGAGTCCTGCGTCGCATTTCCCCTCCATCCCTGTAGCTTATCTCGTCTGCTTCTCCCACATTCACCAATGGCACCGGTCCGTCGTCGTCGCTCAGCCACTCCGCCGTCATCAGAGGGCAGCTCCAGCTGGGAGGCTACACCGCGGTGGCGGCGTAGTCCCCGACGTAGTGTAGTGCGCGTGGCGTCCGTGATGGGTGTGCGCGGAACACCCACCACACGCTCCACCGCCGGTGCCCATCGGCAGCTGTTGCCGGCCGCCGTTGCCGCCACACCACCGTCGAAAGCCAGGGCCATCGCCCGCTCCACCGCCGCGGCCCGAAGGCGGGAGATGGCCGTCGTGGCCGCCACCCCACTGCCGGCCACTGTGGCCATCACCCGCTCCGCCATCGCGGCCCGAAGGCGGGAGGTGGTGGTCGTGGCCGCCACCCCGTCGTCGGCCGCCGTGGCCGCCAGCCCACCGTCGACCGCCGGGGTCATCACCCGCTCCGCCACCGCCGCCCGAAGGCGGGAGGCCGAGGTGGATGCCCGCACGTGCGACAGCGACCTTGCGCGCTACACTTGGGGAAAAGTTTGGTCGGTTCAGCTGTCGAGTTGAACTGTTTGTATAAAGTAAGAACGATTGCTTAATCTATGAATGAAATCTATGCTTAATTACTGAATTTTAGTTGCAAAAACTAGATATTGCTAGTGATTTTTATCTTCATTTTTTGACAAATCTTACCAAATTGTTTGTACGTGGTTGCACACGGGTCATCCAAAACAACCGTTTGCGTTGAAGGGATGCACAAATCCTGCGCTGCTCTCACTTTGCATACGGGTGTTCTATATAAAACGTTTGCGATCAACAGCTGCAGAAATCCTGCTCGGCACATTTTCTCTTGGCTTCCTGGGGAAGCTGTCGGTTTGCATACGGGTGTTCTAACTAAAATGTTCGCGATGAGTGTTTTATATTTAAAAAGCGAACTAAACTACGGCTTGGGCACCATTAATGGAGTGGATGCGAGCAAGGCGGGCGGCCATGGAAGTCAAAGGGCTCGCTTCCTAGTGAGCATGCGCAGCGTACAGCTCGCACGCTTCCAGGTGAGCCTGCGCACTCGAGGACAGCTTGCACGCCTCTCGGACCTAAGCATGCACCCAAGGACACATATTTGATTTTTCAACCAATTTATATGCACTGGAGCATGTGCATGTAGTTCAAATTTGAATTATGCACATAAATGCATTGAAAACTCAGTTAATGTGTAAAAATGTCCAAACGAACCCCGAAAAATCACAAAAATTCACACAACACTCCTGTTGTTCTATGTTGACTTGAGAAAAAATTGAAAGCAATAAGAAGCAATGGATATCATTTCGTCCCCAAAGGTGGGACGTTCCCTACCGAAAACCATCATGCTTGTTGTGAGAAGCTCCGGTTTGTGAGAAGCATATACCCAAACCTGCCCCAAATGGGACAAAATTTGCACCACGGCATGTTGATGCCGCTCCATGATAGCATGCCAAGTTTCATGAATTTCAGACGAGTTTTGGATTTACTAGAATTTAAAAACCAGGCATCTCAATGTTTTGCCGGCAATCAACGGTGCCCTAGTGTTTGAAATTCATTCTCATTTCTTGCATGGGACCTAAGCATGCACCCAAGGACACATATTTGATTTTTCAACCAATTTATATGCACTGGAGCATGTGCATGTAGTTCAAATTTGAATTGTTCACATAAATGCATTGAAAACTCAGTTAATGCATAAAAATGTCCAAACGAATCCCGAAAAATCACAAAAATTCACACAACACTCCTGTTGTTCTATGTTGACATGGGAAAAAATTTGAAAGCAATAAAAGGCAATGGATATCGTTTCGTCCCCAAAGGTGGGACGTTCCCTACCGAAAACCATCATGCTTGTTGTGAGAAACTCCGGTTTGTGAGAAGCATATACCCAAACCTACCCCAAATGGGACAAAATTTGTACCACGGCATGTTGATGCCGCTCCATGATAGCATGCCAAGTTTCATGAATTTCAAACGAGTTTTGGATTTACTAGAATTTAAAAACCAAGCATCTCAATATATTGCCGGTAATCAACGGTGCCCCGGTGTTTGAAATTCATTCCCATTTCTTGCATGGGACGTAAGCATGCACCCAAGGACACATATTTGATTTTTCAACCAATTTATATGCACTGGAGCATGTGCATGTAGTTCAAATTTGAATTATGCACATAAATGCATTAAAAACTCAGTTAATACATTAAAATGTCCAAACGAACCCCGAAAAATCATAAAAATTCACACAACACTCCTGTTGTTCTATGTTGACACGGGAAAAAAATTGAAAGCAATAAGAGGCAATGGATATCGTTTCGTCCCAAAGGTGGGACGTTCCCTACCGAAAACTATCATGCTTGTTGTGAGAAGCTCCGGTTTGTGAGAAGCATATACCCAAACCTGCCCCAAATGGGACAAAATTTGCACCACGGCATGTTGATGCTGCTCCATGATACCATGCCAAGTTTCATGAATTTCAGACGAGTTTTGGATTTATTAGAATTTAAAAACCAGGCATCTCAATGTTTTGCCGGCAATCAACGGTGCTCCGGTGTTTGAAATTCATTCCCATTTCTTGCATGGGACCTAAGCATGCACCCAAGGACACATATTTGATTTTTCAACAAATTTATATGCACTGGAGCATGTGCATGTAGTTCAAATTTTAATTGTTCACATAAATGCATTGAAAACTCAGTTAATGCATAAAAATGTCCAAACAGACCCCAAAAAATCATAAAAATTCACACAACAGTCCTATTGTTCTATGTTGACACGAGAAAATAAATCGAAAGCAATAAGAGGCAATGGATATGGTTTCGTCCCCAAAGGTGGGACGTTCCCTACCGAAAACCATCATGCTTGTTGTGAGAAGCTCCGGTTTGTGAGAAGCATATACCCAAACCTGCCCCAAATGGGACAAAATTTGTACCACGGCATGTTGATGCCGCTCCATGATAGCATGCCAAGTTTCATGAATTTCAGAAGAGTTTTGGATTTACTAGAATTTAAAAACCAGGCATCTCAATGTTTTGCCGGCAACCAACGGTGCCCCGGTGTTTGAAATTCATTCCCATTTCTTGCATGGGACCTAATCATGCACCCAAGGACACATATTTGATTTTTCAACCAATTTATATGCACTAGAGCATGTGCATGTAGTTCAAATTTGAATTGTTCACATAAATGCATTGAAAACTCAGTTAATGCATAAAAATGTCCAAACGAACCCCGAAAAATAACAAAAATTCACACAACACTCCTGTTGTTCTATGTTGACACGAGAAAAAAAATTGAAAGCAATAAGAGGCAATGGATATCGTTTCGTCTCCAAAGGTGGGACGTTCCCTACCGAAAACCATCATGCTTGTTGTGAGAAGCTCCGGTTTGTGAGAAGCATATACCCAAACCTGCCCCAAATGGGACAAAATTTGTACCACGGCATATTGATGCCGCTCCATGATAGCATGCCAAGTTTCATGAATTTCAGACGAGTTTTGGATTACTAGAATTTAAAAACCAGGCATCTCAATGTTTTGCCGGCAATCAACGGTGCCCTAGTGTTTGAAATTCATTCTCATTTCTTGCATGGGGCCTAAGCATGCACCCAAGGACACAGATTTGATTTTTCAACCAATTTATATGCACTGGAGCATGTGCATGTAGTTCAAATTTGAATTGTTCACCTGAAATGGCTAGAAAACCAATTTAATGTATAAAATGTTCAAATGAACCCTGAATAATTCCAATTCTTTTACGACACACATATAGTTGCATGTTCACTCCAGATAAAAGGTCTAGCAATTCAAACACCGTCCATTGCCGTTGTGACCCCATTATGTAATTCAAATCAAGATGAAAAATCAAGTAGATCACACACAGTTTATTATCAACAACTGTGTGAGATGTAGTACAAAATATCTTGGAGCACCGTCAGTGTATAGTACTCCTATGGCTTACGCGAGAAGGTGCGTCGACTACAGTCCACAGCCGGCGTCTCAAGCACACTAGCTCGCTCCCCAAATATCATTTCACTGTTCTATCGTCGCCGGTGAAAGATGGGCATGTGGACCCGCGTCGTGAGGGCAACTTCAGTGGCCCACTCTGGCGAGAGCGCGGCCGCAGCCGCCATGCGCGTGCTAACAAGGTGCTTGAGCGCAGCCGCAATTTGTGACCGGCGGCAAAGGCAGCCCAAACGGCCGTTGTTGTTTCTCAGGTGGCGGCAGCAACATCTGCCTTGGGGATAGCAACTGGCGAGAGCGGGACAGCAGATGTCCGTTCCGCAGCGGCGGCCTTAGCCCTGATGGAGGCCGCCCACGCCCAGCTCCTGGAGGTCACCGCACAAATCGAACGAAGCTTCTCCGACAACGGTCGGCAACCCATGGCCGAAGAGCTGGCAATCGCCGAGAGCGTTCGAGCAGCCGTCCGTTCCTCCGCCGCATACCTTGCGACGACGGAGCCCGTCCAAGCCCAGATTGCGTCCTCCCACGCCCAGCTGGTGGCGGCCTTTTCCAAAGAGATGGCGGACGCGGATGGCGAGATGCTTGCCGAGTATGGTGTGATGGATGCCATGGATCCCCTTCCCCAGGAGACCGTCGGGCGCGAGCTGGACATGGAGGCGGCGGCGGAGATCGACGAGCACCAGCCGTAGTAGTACTCTTTGTTTTGTTTAATTAAGAGCTCCGGTCTTTAATTTGTTAGAGTAATGTTCAGGTCAGCTAGCTCTGTTTAATTGCTGAACTTGCTCGATTAAGAAGTGTGGGCGTGCTGTAGTCTCCTTCGTGTACCCAAATTATGCAATGACGTGGATGACCACTGTAACCATGGAAAATCGAACCAAAACTTTTGACGTTCAAACTCATCATACACGGGTTAAGCTATCTGAATCGTTTGTGATGTCCACATATCGTACATAGTTCTGAATAAGGGACCGTGTCTGATGACACTTTGCGTGCCAGTTTTTTGGCTGAAGCGATTCCAAATTTTCGGCTTCCACGGAAATATCTACCTCCCCGCCCCCTCCCCCTTACCAAAAGCCACATTTTCCCTCTTTCCGCCTTCCTTTCCAAGTTGAAACCTTCACTCCTTGCTTGCAGCGCCGCCGCCTCCTCGCCGGCGACCCTCCTTCACGCTGCTCAGCCTCCTCTATCCAGGCAGGTAATCCACACCCGACCCCCATCCTCCTCCTCCTTCCACATCCCACATGCCCCGACCGCCGGCGCGAGCGCGACACCTTCCACCCAAATCACCGACCCCTCCACCAAAAAAGCGTCGGCCTAAACCATGGTGCGCAGTATAGCCAGGACCTCAAGGAGCATTTGGCAGCGGAGAAGCAAATCGCGGCCGCACGCGCGGATGAGGTCGCGATGGCTGCCATTCGTGTCGACCCCCAGGTCTTGAAGGAGCACCTTGCCAATTGCTAGCTATGCCGGTTAAGCATGCTCGGTTTACCCATTGCGTGTCCTGCTCCTGCCTTTCCTTCACAAATTCTAGTGAATTGTGCTATCTAATTTCACCATGCAATCTGTTGCTCTAGTGCATATGTTCTATATGTCGTGCAGTGTGGTGCTCACTTATTAACTGTTTTGTTAATTAGTTGTCGTCTTCATTTAACTGTTTGGTTCAATTCTGCAAATGCGATGTTCAATTCCTCAGGCTGCAATTTTGTATTGTCTTCCATGTGAGAAATAAATCAAATTTATCTTTACAAAATTGTGGGTGCATTTTGTTATTGTATACCATGTGAGGAATAAATTGAATTTGGCTGTAGTAAATACATGAGAAACAAATACAATTGCTACAATTGGCTGTAGTTAACTGTTTGGTTAACTCTCTGATCTTCTATTAGGAGTATGTTATATTTGTGCAATGTGGTGCTCAGTTAAGATTTGGTTCATTTATTGTGGTGTTTAGTTAACTGATTGGTTCAATTCTGCAATGTGATGTCCAATTGTCGTGGGTAGAATTTTGTATTGTTGTGCATGTGAGGAATAAATCGAATTTGGCTGCACTTAATACATGAGAAACATATACAAGTGCTATATTTCCTAGTTCTTAATCATGCTTGGTTTGGGTAAATGGGTTTTCCGTGTGGCTTCAATTAATCTGATGAATCTACAATGTGCTTATTTTTCATTAACATATTTTACTGATAGCATGCGAACCCTTACTTAACCTGATGACTAACTACCTTATATGTGTTGCAGGGAAACAATGGGAAGCACTGAGGTTTACAATCGAGGTTAGCACGTGCATGGTCCGTTGTCTAATAGCACATTAGTGTGCAATTGCATGAACCATTCTAATATTTTGGTTTTTAACAATTTGGTCTTGCACATGTAGGTCCTGCTGTCTGAGGTTTTGACCCACTGTTCGACCCTTTTTGCATATGGGGAAATGAGTTGTCCATGAATATCAATCAAATCAAGAAACTCAGAAAGATTGTTAGGATAAAGAAATTAGCGACAAAAAACAACAAGATCTTTGTCTGCACAATGAAGAAGACATCAGTTCACTACAAGATGGTACTGACTATTATACCTTGCCTTTTTTTTATTCCTTTGCCCCATTTCCAATATAGAGAAGATATTTATGCACATCCTTGTTTTCAGGCCTTTCCAAAGCAGTTCACTGATGATTACCTCTCAAACCACCTCTATGGTCAGGAGGCGAGAAAGGTTTTCATACAAATCCCACAGTTCAATATTGAAGTGTTCCTGAAGAGGACGAAGGACGGACGATCAATCATCCACAGGCACTGGCCTAAAGTTGCAAAGACCTTCAACATGAATGAAGGCTCAATATTCGCCTTCCGCTTCAGCAGCTTTCCCGATGAGATGCACCTGTCTATATACCGTCTATGATGCTAATTTCGAAAGGTTCTACATGTTGCATGTGGAACTTGCTGTTGGTGCAGTTGTGTAATGGGGTAGTTGAGTGCTGAAGCTACATCATGTTGTACTCTGATGTATTTCAATTATGAAATTCTGCTTCCTTAATATGGAAATGAAATATATTGTGTGCTTAATATGAAATGTCAATTAGATTAATAAATGGATTATGAATAATTGGATAATTAGCCTGTGGCGAATTAGCCTGCTAATTGTGTTTTGCTATTGCAAACGGTTGTTGAAAAAATACCGTGGGCGATGACCTTAGGCAACGCACACAGTTTCTAGGAATAAACCGTGTTGGATCAATGAACAATCACACACGACTTTCTCTTGAAAATTGTTTGCGTTAGGCCACCTTGCGCAAACGTTTACCACATAAAAACTGTGTGTGATGGACACCCTTTGCCACACAGTTTCTTCTACTGACCGTGTGTGATACATTCAATAACGCAAATGATTTAACGGGAAAAATTATGTGTGATGTACCTGTGAACGGAAACGTTTTCCTTGGAGCGACTGTGTGGGATGTGCATACGAACGGAAACGTTTAGCGGGGACTGACTGTGTGGGATGTACTTGCGACCGGAAACAATTTCGCCGTATAATTATATATTTTTTAGTTCTACTGTATGTATTTCCGTATTTGAGTGCTCGCCGGTCGCACACGACCTCATTTTGCCGAACGTGTGTGCCAGGAAGGCATATCCCCGACGGTTTCTGGGTCGTGTGGGAAGGATGTTGGAAATATGCCCTAGAGGCAATAATAAAATGGTTATTATTGTATTTCCTTGTTCATGATAATTGTCTGTTGTTCATGCTATAATTGTATTAACTGAAAACCGTAATACATGTGTGAATACATAGACCACAACATGTCCCCAGTAAGCCTCTGGTTGACTAGCTCGTTGATCAATAGATGGTTATGGTTTCCTGACCATGGACATTGGATGTCATTGATAACGGGATCACATCATTAGGAGAATGATGTGATGGACAAGACCCAATCCTAAGCATAGCACAAGATCGTGTAGTTCGTTTGCTAGAGCTTTTCTAATGTCAAGTATCATTTCCTTAGACCATGAGATTGTGCAACTCCCGGATACCGTAGGAATGCTTTGGGTGTACCAAACGTCACAACGTAACTGGGTGGCTATAAAGGTGCACTACAGGTATCTCCGAAAGTGTCTGTTGGGTTGGCACGAATCGAGACTGGGATTTGTCACTCCGTATGACGGAGAGGTATCTCTGGGCCCACTTGGTAATGCATCATCATAATGAGCTCAATGTGACTAAGGAGTTAGCCACGGGATCATGCGTTACGCTACGAGTAAAGTGACTTGCCGGTAACGAGATTGAACAAGGTATTGGGATACCGACGATCGAATCTCGGGCAAGTAACGTACCGATTGACAAAGGGAATTGTATACGGGATTGATTGAATCCTCGACATCGTGGTTCATCCGATGAGATCATCTTGGAACATGTGGGAGCCAACATGGGTATCCAGATCCCGCTGTTGGTTATTGACCGGAGAGTCGTCTCGGTCATGTCTGCATGTCTCCCGAACCCGTAGGGTCTACACACTTAAGGTTCGGTAACGCTAGAGTTGTAGAGATAGTAGCAGTTAACCGAAAGTTGTTCGGAGTCCCGGATGAGATCCCGGACGTCACGAGGAGTTCCGGAATGGTCCGGAGGTAAAGATTTATATATGGGAAGTCCTATTTTGGCCACCGGAAAATGTTCGGGATTTTTCGGTATTGTACCGGGAAGGTTCTAGAAGGTTCCGAAGTGGGGCCCACCTGCATGGGGGGACCCACATGAACGTGGGTAGTGGGGGCAAGGCCCCACACCCCTGGTCAAGGTGCACCAAGATCCCACCTTAGAAGGAATAAGATCATATCCCGAAGGGATAAGATCAAGATCCCTAAAAAAGGGGGATAACAATCGGTGGGGAAGGGAAATGATGGGATTTCTTTCCCCCACCTTTGCCAACGGCCCAATGGACTTGGAGGGCAAGAAACCAGCCCCCTCCACCCCTATATATAGTGGGGAGGCCCATGGGAGCAGCACCCCAAGCCCTGGCGCCTCCCTCCTTCCCGTGACACCTCTTCCTCCCCGCTTGCGCTTGGCGAAGCCCTGCCGGGATCCCGCTACTTCCACCACCACGCCGTCGTGCTGCTGGATCTCCATCAACTTCTCCTCCCCCCTTGCTGGATCAAGAAGGAGGAGACGTCCCCGCTTCGTATGTGTGTTGAACGCGGAGGTGCCGTCCGTTCGGCGCTAGGATCATCGGTGATTTGGATCACGACGAGTACGACTCCATCAACCCCGTTCTCTTGAACGCTTCCGCGCGCGATCTACAAGGGTATGTAGATGCACTCCCCTCTCTCTCGTTGCTAGATGACTCCATAGATTGATCTTGGTGATACGTAGAAAATTTTAAATTTCTGCTACGTTCCCCAACAGTGGCATCATGAGCCAGGTTTATGCGTAGATTCTATGCACGAGTAGAACACAAAGTAGTTGTGGGCGACGATTTGTTCAATTTCCTTACCGTTACTAGTCTTATCTTGATTCGTCGGCATTGTGGGATGAAGCGGCCCGGACCGACCTTACACGTACTCTTACGTGAGACAGGTTCCACCGACTGACATGCACTTGATGCATAAGGTGGCTAGCGGGTGTCTGTCTCTCCCACTTTAGTCGGATCGGATTCGATGAAAAGGGTCCTTATGAAGGGTAAATAGCAATTGGCATATCACCGTTGTGGCTTTTGCGTAGGTAAGAAACGTTCTTGCTAGAAACCCATAGCAGCCACATAAAACATGCAACAACAATTAGAGGACGTCTAACTTGTTTTTGCAGGGTATGCTATGTGATGTGATATGGCCAAAAGGATGTGATGAATGATATATGTGATGTATGAGATTGATCATGTTCTTGTAATAGGAATCACGACTTGCATGTCGATGAGTATGACAACCGGCAGGAGCCATAGGAGTTGTCTTAATTTATTGTATGACCTGCGTGTCAATGAAAAACGCCATGTAATTACTTTACTTTATTGCTAACCGTTAGTCATAGTAGTAGAAGTAATAGTTGGCGAGACAACTTCATGAAGACACGATGATGGAGATCATGGTGTCATGCCGGTGACGAAGGTGATCATGCCGCGCCTCGAAAATGGAGATCAAAAGGCGCAAGATGATATTGGCGATATCATGTCACTTTATGATTTGCATTTGATGTGTGTCATGTTTACATCTTATTTGCTTAGAACGACGGTAGCATAAATAAGATGATACCTCACTAAAATTTCAAGAGATGTGTTCCCCCTAACTGTCCACCATTGCGAAGGTTCGTTGTTTCGAAGCACCACGTGATGATCGGGTGTGATAGATTCTAACGTTCGCATACAATGGGTGTTGACGAGCCTAGCATGTACAGACATGGCCTCGGAACACAAGCAAAACACTTAGGTTGACTTGACGAGCCTAGCATGTACAGACATGGCCTCGGAACACAAGAGACCGAAAGGTCGAACATGAGTCGTATAGTAGATACGATCAACATGGAGATGTTCACCGATGATGACTAGTCCGTCTCACGTGATGATCGGACACGGCCTAGTCGATTCGGATCATGTATCACTTAGATGACTAGAGGGGTGTCTATCTAAGTGGGAGTTCATTAAATAATCAGATGAACTTAATTATCATGAACATAGTCAAAAGGTCTTTGCAAATAATGTCGTAGCTTACGCTTTAGTTCTAATAAGATATGTTCCTAGAGAAAATTTAGTTGAAAGTTGATAGTAGCAATTATGCGGACTGGGTCCGTAAACTGAGGATTGTCCTCATTGCTGCACAGAAGGCTTATGTCCTTAATGCACCGCTCGGTGTGCTGAACCTCGAGCGTCGTCTGTAGATGTTACGAAACATCTGACATACACGTTTTGATGACTACGTGATAGTTCAGTGTGTGATGCTAACGGTTTAAAATTGTGGCACCAAAGACGGTTTTGAAACATCGCAGAACATATGAGATGTTCCAAAGACTGAAATTGGGATTTCAGACTAATGCCCACGTCAAGAGGTATGAGACCTCTGACAAGTTTCTTAAGCCTGCAAACTAAGGGAGAAAAGCTCAATCGTTGAGCATGTGCTCAGATTGTCTGAGTACTACAATCACTTGAATCGAGTGGGAGTTAATCTTCCAGATGAGATAGTGATGGTTCTCCATAGTCACTGCCACCAAGCTATTAGAGCTTCGTGATGAACTATAACATATCAGGGATAGACATGATGATCCTTGAGCAACTCGCGATGTTTGACACCGCGAAAGTAGAAATCAAGAAGGAGCATCAATTGTTGATGGTTAGTAAAACCACTAGTTTCTAGAAGGGCAAGGGCAAGAAGGGATACTTCATGAAACGGCAAATCAGTTGCTGCTCTAGTGAAGAAACCCAAGGTTGAACCCAAACCCGAGACTAAGTGCTTCTGAAATGAGGGGAACGGTCACTGAAGCAGAACTACCCTAGATACTTCGTAGATGAGAAGGCTGGCAAGGTCGACAGAAGTATATTGGATATACATTATATTAATGTGTACTTTACTAGTACTCCTAGTAGCACCAGGGTATTAGATACCGGTTCGGTTGCTAAGTGTTAGTAACTCGAAATAAAAGCTGCGGAATAAACGGAGACTAGCTAAAGGTGAGATGACGATATGTGTTGGAAGTGTTTCCAAGGTTGATGTGTTCAAGCATCGCATGCTCCCTCTACCATCGAGATTGGGGTTAAACCTGAATAATAATTATTTGGTGTTTGCGTTGAGCATAGACATGATTGGATTATGTTTATCGCAATACGGTTATTCATTAAAGGAGAATAATGGTTACTCTGTCTATTTGAATAATACCTTCAATGGTCTTGCACCTAAAATGAATGGTTTATTGAATCTCGATCGTAGTGATACACATGTTCATGCCAAAAGATATAAGATAGTAATGATAGTACCACATACGTGTGGCACTGCCACTTGAGTCATATTGGTATAAAACGCATGAAGAAGCTCCATGTTGATGGATCTTTGGACTCACTCGTTTTTGAAAAGATTGAGACATGCGAACCATGTCTATTAGTATATTTGCATGAAGAAAGTCCATACAGATGGATCATTTGGACTCACTTGATTTTGAATCACTTGAGACATGCAAATCATACCACATGGGCAAGATGACTGAAAGGCCTCGTTTTCAGTAAGATGGAACAAGAGAGCAACTTGTTGGAAGTAATACATTTGATGTGTGCAGTCCAATGAGTGCTGACGCACGCAGTGGATATCGTTATGTTCTTACTTCACAGATGATTTGAGTAGATGCTGAGAATATTTACTTGATGAAACACAAGTCTGAATTATTGAAAGGTTCAAGTAATTTCAGAGTGAAGTTGAAGATCGTCGTGACAAGAGGATAAAATGTCTGTGATATGATCATAGAGATGAATATCTGAGTTACGAGTTTGGCACACAATTAAGAAATTGTGGAAATTGTTTCACGACTAATACCGCCTGGAACACCATATTGTGATGGTGTGTCCGAACATCATAACTGCACCCTATTGGATATGGTGCATACCATGATGTCTCTTATCAAATTACAACTATCGTTTATGGGTTAGGCATTAGAGACAACCGCATTCACTTTAAATAGGGCACCACGCAATTCCGTTGAGACGACACCGTATGAACTATGGTTTAGAGAAACCTAAGCTGTCGTTTCTTAAAAGTTTGGGGCTGCGACGCTTATGTGAAAAAGTTTCAGGCTGATAAGCTCGAACCCAAAGCGGATAAATGCATCTTCATAGAATACCCAAAACAGTTGGGTATACCTCCTATTTCAGATCTGGAAGCAAAAGTGATTGTTTCTAGAAACGGGTCCTTTCTCAAGGAAAAGTTTCTCTCGAAAGAATTGAGTGGGAGGATGGTGGAGACTTGATGAGGTCATTGAACCGTCACTTCAACTAATGTGTAGCAGGGCACAGGAAGTTGTTCTTGTGGCACCTACACCAATTGAAGTGGAAGCTTATGATAGTTATCATGAAACTTCAGATCAAGTCACTACCAAACCTCATAGGACGACAAGGATGCGTACTACTTCAGAGTGGTACGTAATCCTGTCTTGGAAGTCATGTTGCTAGACAACAATGAACCTACGAGCTATGGAGAAGCGATGGTGGGCCCGGATTCCGACGAATGGCTCGAGGCCATAAAATCCGAGAGGATCCATGTATGAAAACAAAGTATAGACTTTGAAAGAACTACTTGTTGGTCGTAAGGCTGTTGGGTACAGATGGATTTTAAAGGGAAGACAGACAATGATGGTAAGTGTCACCATTAAGAAAGCTCGACTTGTCGTTAAGATGTTTTCCGGCAAGTTCAAGGAGTTGACTGCGATGAGACTTTCTCACTCGTAGCGATGCTAGGAGTCTGTTAGAATTATATTAGCAGTTACTGCAAGATTTAAACATTGTTTCCTCGATGATTTTCTTGAGGAAAGGTTGTATGTGATACAACCAGAAGGTTTTGTCAATCCTGAAAGATGCTAACAAGTATGCAAAGCTCCAGCAATCCTTCTCAGGATTGGAGTAAGCATCTCGGAGTTGGAATTAACGCTTTGTTGAGATGATCAAAGATTTTGGGTTTATACAAAGTTCATGAGAAACTTGTATTTCCAAAGAAGTGAGTGGGAGCACTATAGAATTTTTGATGAGTATATGTTGTTAACATATTGTTGATCGGAAATGATGTAGAATTTCTGGAAAGCATCCAGGGTTATTTGAAAAGTGTTTTTAATGGAAAACCTGGATTAAGCTACTTGAACATTGAGCATCAAGATCTATAAGGATAGATCAAAAACGCTTAATAGTACTTTCAAATGAATACATACCGTGACAACATTTTGAAGGAGTTCAAAATAGATCAGCAAAGAAGGAGTTCTTGGCTGTGTTACAAGGTTGAGTATTGAGTAAGACTCAAGACCTGACCACGGCAGAAGAAAGAGAAAGGACGAAGGTCGTCCCCTATGCTTTAGACGTAGGCTCTACAATATGCTATGTTGTGTACCGCACCTGAAGTGTGCCTTGCCATGAGTTAGTCAAGGGGTACAATAGTGATCCAGGAAGGGATCACATGACAGCGGTCGAACTTATCCTTAGTATCTAGTGGACTAAGGAATTTTCTCGATTATGGAGGTGGAAAGGGGGTTCGTCGTAAAGGGTTACGGCAATGCAAACTTTGACACTAATCCGGATGACTCTGAGTAGTGAACCGGATTCGTATAGTAGAGCAGTTATTTGGAATAGCTCCAAGTAGCGCGTGGTAGCTGCATCTACAAGATGACATAGAGATTTGTAAAGCACACACGGATCTGAATGTTGCAGACCCGTTGACTAAAACCTCTCTCGTAAGCATAACATGATCAAACCCTAGAACTCACTGAGTGTTAATCACATGGTGATGTGAACTAGATTATTGACTCTAGTAAACTCTTGGGTATTAGTCACATGGCGATGTGAACTTTGAGTGTTAATCACATGGTGATGTGAACTAGATTATTGACTCTAGTGCAAGTGGGAGACTGTTGGAAATATGCCCTAGAGGCAATAATAAAATGGTTATTATTGTATTTCCTTGTTCATGATAATTGTCTGTTGTTCATGCTATAATTGTATTAACTGGAAAGCGTAATACATGTGTGAATACATAGACCACAACATGTCCCTAGTAAGCCTCTAGTTGACTAGCTCGTTGATCAATAGATGGTTATGGTTTCCTGACCATGGACATTGGATGTCATTGATAACGGGATCACATCATTAGGAGAATGATGTGATGGACAAGACCCAATCCTAAGCATAGCACAAGATCGTGTAGTTCGTTTGCTAGAGCTTTTCTAATGTCAAGTATCATTTCCTTAGACCATGAGATTGTGCAACTCCCGGATACCGTAGGAATGCTTTGGGTGTACCAAACGTCACAACGTAACTGGGTGGCTATAAAGGTGCACTACAGGTATCTCCGAAAGTGTCTGTTGGGTTGGCACGAATCGAGACTGGGATTTGTCACTCCGTATGACGGAGAGGTATCTCTGGGCCCACTCGGTAATGCATCATCATAATGAGCTCAATGTGACTAAGGAGTTAGCCACGGGATCATGCGTTACGCTACGAGTAAAGTGACTTGCCGGTAACGAGATTGAACAAGGTATTGGGATACCGACGATCGAATCTCGGGCAAGTAACGTACCGATTGACAAAGGGAATTGTATACGGGATTGATTGAATCCTCGACATCGTGGTTCATCCGATGAGATCATCGTGGAACATGTGGGAGCCAATATGGGTATCCAGATCCCGCTGTTGGTTATTGACCGGAGAGTCGTCTCGGTCATGTCTGCATGTCTCCCGAACCCGTAGGGTCTACACACTTAAGGTTCGGTGACGCTAGAGTTGTAGAGATAGTAGTATGCGGTTAACCGAAAGTTGTTCGGAGTCCCGGATGAGATCCCGGACGTCACGAGGAGTTCCGGAATGGTCCGGAGGTAAAGATTTATATATGGGAAGTCCTATTTTGGCCACCGGAAAATGTTCGGGATTTTTCGGTATTGTACCGGGAAGGTTCTAGAAGGTTCCGAAGTGGGGCCCACCTGCATGGGGGGACCCACATGAACGTGGGTAGTGGGGGCAAGGCCCCACACCCCTGGTCAAGGTGCACCAAGATCCCACCTTAGAAGGAATAAGATCAAGATCCCTAAAAAAGGGGGATAACAATCGGTGGGGAAGGGAAATGATGGGATTTCTTTCCCCCACCTTTGCCAACGCCCCAATGGACTTGGAGGGCAAAAAACCAGCCCCCTCCACCCCTATATATAGTGGGGAGGTGCATGGGAGCAGCACCCCAAGCCCTGGCGCCTCCCTCCCTCCTGTGACACCTCTTCCTCCCCGCTTGCGCTTGGCGAAGCCCTGCCGGGATCCCGCTACTTCCACCACCACGCCGTCATGCTGCTGGATCTCCATCAACTTCTCCTCCCCCCTTGCTGGATCAAGAAGGAGGAGACGTCCCCGCTCCGTACGTGTGTTGAACGCGGAGGTGCCGTCCATTCGGCGCTAGGATCATCGGTGATTTGGATCACGACGAGTACGACTCCATCAACCCCGTTCTCTTGAATGCTTCCGTGCGCGATCTACAAGGGTATGTAGATGCACTCCCCTCTCTCTCGTTGCTAGATGACTCCATAGATTGATCTTGGTGATACGTAGAAAATTTTAAATTTCTGCTACGTTCCCCAACAAAGGACCCCCCTATCGCCCACACTTACTTGGCGACGGTTCCAGATGCCGTCGCGGAAAGGGGTTAAAAACCTTTTGTTTAGGACCGAGGCGCACCAGTGATGGCTCGTATTATCTCATTTATATACGTGAGTGAAGAAATCACATACTTCTGAGCAAGAGACCAACAGGCCGTGGAACATTGCTCATCTTCGGCCTTACTACACTTGAGTCATTGGCGCTCATCATTGTATATACCTTCATTGATGTGCATACCTTTCTATGATCACATAATAAAGCCGGCTTCCCCAAATTTCGGGGCCTCTATCATTTCATGTCAAAGTTTCTGAGCAAGAGTCATTGTTGATTAGTCATAAGGTCACTTGGAGGCTTCCTGCTCAATGAGCATAGCTTCATAACCCTCTTGGTCGGCTTTTATGCCATATTCTAGGTCATTTGGGGGCTTCCTGCTCAATGAGCATATTTTCATAATGATGTCTACTACGCAACTTTATTCTTGTAGAATCGTGTTGGGCCTCCAAGCGCAGAGTTTTGTAGGACAGTAGCAATTTTCCCTCAAGTGGATGACCTAAGGTTTATCAATCCTTGGGAGGCGTAGGATGAAGATGTTCTCTCTCAAACAACCCTGCAACCAAATAATAAAAAGTCACTTGTGTCCCAACACACCAAATACAATGGTAAATTGTAGGTGCACTAGTTCGGCGAAGAGATGGTGATACAAGTGAAGTAATGATAGTAGATATTGATTTTTGTAATAGGAACAATAAAAAACAGCAATGTAGCAATTGATAAAACGGAGCACAAACGGTATTGCAATGCTTGAAAACAAGGCCTAGGGCCCATAGTTTCGCTAGTGCAATCTCTCAATAATGCTAATAGTTGGATCATATAACCATCCCTCAACGTGTGATGAAGAATCACTCCAAAGTTCCTATCTAGCGGAGAACATAAGACGAAACTGTTTGTAGGGTACGAACCCACCTCAAAGCTATTCTTTCCGATCAATCTATCCTAGAGTTCATACTAAAATAACACCAAGCTATTCTTTCCGATCGATCTAACCAAGAGTTCATACTAAAATAACACCATATGATACACATCAACCAACTCTAATGTCACCTAGATACTCCAATGTCACCGTGAGTATCCGTGAGTTGATTATACAATATGCATCAAACAATTTTAGATTCATAATACTCAATCCAACACAAAGAACCTCCAAGAGTGCCCCAAGATTTCTACCGAAGAAACAAAGACGAGAACGTGCATCAACCCCTACGCATAGATTACCCCAATGTCACCTCGGGAATCCGCGAGTTGAGTGCCAAAACACATATCAAGTGAATCAATATGATACCCCATTGTCGCCATGTGTATTCATAGCGAGACATACATCAAGTGTTCTCAAATCCATAAAAGTATTCAATCCGATAAAACGAAATCTCAAAGGGAAAACTCAATTCATCACAATAAGATAGAGAGGGGAAAACACCATATGATCCAACTATATTAACAAAGCCCGCGATACATCAAGATCGTGACATCTCAAGAACACGAGAGAGAGAGAGAGAGAGAGAGAGAGAGAGAGAGAGAGATTAAACACATAGCTACTGGTACAAACCCTCAGCCCCGAGGGTGGACTACTCCCTCCTCATCATGGCTCATCATGGTGGCCGCCGGGATGATGAAGATGGCCACCGGTGATGATTTCCCCCTCCGGCAGAGTGCGGAACGGGGTCTAGATTGGTTTTTCGTGGCTACAGAGGCTTGCGGCGGCAGAACTTCTAATCTAGGGTTATTTCTGATGCTTTCTCTATTTATAGGATTTTTTGGCGTCAGTTTTACGTGAAGATGGGCCTCAAGGTGAGCACAACCCACCGGGGCAAGCCGAGCCCCTCAGGCGTGCCCTGGTGGGTTGTGCCCTCCTCGTGGCTCTTCTGGCCCTCCCATGAAGCTTCGAGGGTCTCTTTTGTTCGAAAAAATCGTCAAAAAGTTTCAGCTCATTTGGAGGACTTTCATTTCTGCACAAAAACAACACCACGGTAGTTCTACTGAAAACGGCGTCAGTCCGGGTTAGTTCCATGCGAATCATACCAAAACCATATAAAATTGTTGTAAACATGGCATGAATACTTCATAAATTATAGATACGTTGGAGAGGTATCAGCATCCCAAGCTTAATTCCTACTCGTCCTCGAGTAGGTAAATGATAAAAGAAGTAATTTATGAAGTGTGAATGCTAGCATAGTGCATAAGTTTGATCAATGATAATTTCAATCACTTTTCCTAGCATCATAGCAGTAACTCTTTCTCATAAAACTCATCATGAAAAAGTAGCAATCAATTCACATGTTAAGGTTCAAACAATGAATTCTCTTGAAACTTGACAACGTATATTCTTAGTCACCAAACAATTGCAATTCAACTTATTCAACAGAGTCTAAGTAAAAGCTCCACATACTCAATCATCATATAGTCTTCCATGATTGCTAGTACTCAAAGCATATTCTTAGAACAAATAGCATCCATCGAACATAGAGAAAGATAGGGGCTTAATATTTTGCCTCACAACTCATTTATCATAGAGATAATTGTCAACGATAATAAATCATGATCAAATATATTTGACTGGTCATATGTGCCTAGATCTTTCCCCACCACATGATGCTTGCCAACTAGAGAATAATTGAGGTTGAAATGAGAAAGTATACTATTGACTCTTTGCATAAAAGTAAATACTGAAAAGTAAAATATAGGCCCTTCGCGGAGGGAAGCAGAGGTTGTCATGCGCTTTTTATTTGGATGCCCAAGCTCTTAATGCAATGGAACGTCACGTTATATTGCCCTTATGATAGCAGCCTTTATTATGCAGTCCGTCGCTTGTATTACTTTGCCATCACAAGTTCGTACAATGCTCAATTTTCCCTTCCAATAAAAGATCAAACATATTTAATTAGGAGTAATTTTTATTGCTTTATGCACCGATGACAACTTACTTGAAGGATCTTATTCAATCCATAGGTAGGTATGGTGGACACTCATGGAAAGAAACTTGGTTTAAGGGTTTTTGGATGCACAAGTAGTATCTCTACTTAGTACGAATTTTTGGCTAGCAAAAGATCCTAGGCAAACACCACATGTTGGAGGATCCATAACAATATAACTTCTATGCAAATATACCCAAACATAACTCATTACGTTGTCTTCCTTGTCCAACTTCAACTAATTTGCTCAAGTTTGAAAATAATTAATGGGTATTCACAGTCATAGAAGATGTCCAAGATAATATATTTGCATGTGAAAGTTCTCTTCCTTATACTAATTATTCATGAATTGTTTGTATGACCAATATTGTGATTGTCAAGCTTCAAAAGATTTCACTTTCTAAACCCAATCTGAAGCTACCACTAGGCATGATATAATTTCAACTTCATGATATTCAATTCATTCAACAATTTACTCATAGGATACAACTGAAGCACAAGAGTAAATGACAAGCTACTCCAAAAAGATATAAGTGAAGTTCAAACGAGTAGTTAAGTAAATGGGTAGCTATTTGAGGACTCTCTCTTATTTACAAACTTTCAAATCTAAGTATTTTATTAAAACAGCAAGCAAAACAAAATAAAATGACATTCCGAGAATAGCACAACTCATGTGAAGAAACAAAAACTTAGGCTCAACCGATACTAACCGATAATTGTTGATGAAGAAAGACGGGATGCCTACCGGGGCATCCCCAAGCTTAGATGCTTGAGACTTCTTGAAATATTATCTTGTGATGCCTTGGGCAGCCCCAAGCTTGAGCTTTTGTGTCTTCTTAATTCCTTTTATATCACGGTTTCCCTAAATCTTAAAAACTTCGTCCACACAAAACTCAACAAGAACTCGTGAGATGAGTTAGTAAAAATCAATGTAAAAACCTTATCATTCTCTACTGTAGCAAATCACTAAAATTATTATTTAACATTTTATACTAAATGCCTCTGCATATTTAATGCTCCTATCCTCAAATAGAATCATTAAACAAGCAAACATAACAGCAATCTGTCTAAACAGGACAGTCTGTAAAGAATGCAAGAATATCAATACTTATTTAACTCCAAAAATTCTGAAAAATTACCACACTATAGAATATTATCATAGCTTTTCTATAAAAAGTTTCAACATTTTATCACATTCGGACTCTTTTCAAGAATTCACGCACTAGCGTGCACTTTTCTGTTTTCAAACAGCAACATATAGACTTGCAAAATAAGCATGACAAAGGTTATACTTGACATTTTTATTGAAATGAAAGATGTAAAACATTATTCTAAATAACATCAAGCAAAACAAAATAAAATGACGCTCCAAGCAAAACTCATATCATGTGACGAATAAAAATATAGCTCAAAGTAAGGTTACCAATAATGTTGGAGACGAAAGAGGGGATGCCTTCCGGGGCATCCCCAATCTTAGTTGCTTGGATCTTCCTTGAATATCACCTTGGGGGTGCCTTGGGCGAGTATTTTCACTCCTTATTCTCCTCATATTGATATCTCACCCAAAACTTGAAAACTTCAATCACACAAAACTTAACGGAACTTCGTGAGATAGGTTAGTATGATAAAAACAAATCATTCACTTCGGTACTGTAAAAGACAATATTCATAATTGTTCTCACACAATACCTACCGTAGCTTATCATTTCCACAATTATAGTGGCCAGCGAGTGGAGTGAGCTCGTGCCTGCTTAGGTTTGGGCATGGTTGGGCCAAATGTTGGAAGCAGGCTGGTCACGGCCCAATCTAAAGCTCTTCTATTTCAAAATACGTGAACACATTCAAAAAATATATTTCTAAATACATTTACACCTTTTTCGCATAGAAAATACATTTACACTGACCATTTATAGAAAACAGATCAACCTTTACAATACCAAATAAATATAATTTGAGAATATATTTGATGGATGGATCTAATGATGAAAGATATTTACATCAGCAACTTTTTTTTCTTCAATAACTAGAAATTTCATTTTCCCGCAAAAAAAAAACTAGAAATTTCATTTACCTGTCATCAACAAGAATGTGCTAACCTGCACATTTTGAAGAGCCTAAAGTGGCTTTGACAGGGCAAGAATAAATTCATGTCATGTGTTTAATTAGCCTAGAGAGAGATGTAAAGTAATAAGCGACTTGTAGGCATCCTGTTTCGAACCTAGAGTCTGTCCCTGGCCTCGAGATATTTATTTACTCCTCTAGATTAGGAGTTTGTCACATTCTTCTGAGTTTCTTTGGAATTTCTCCATTTTCATACAACGCCTCTAGATTGAGCGAAGATCTCCGATCAAAGTCATGACAAATGACGGTGTTCATAAATGTATTACAATTGAAATGATCAACATGTAGACTAAAACACATGCTTATTCAGAGAAGCAGTAAGCCGTAAGCGAGCAACGTTGTTGAGCAGAAACTTCCTCATGCATGTTCAGAGAGTAGAAGATGCAAATGAGAGGGTAGTACTGCTTCACTTTTTCTTCTCTACTGATGTCTGAAAACTCAGCAAATATTCAACAGCGATAGGGTATTTGTGCTAGATCTAGTAATAAAACTTGTGATGCGAGTCAAACAAGTTTTACAGCGCATTTTCACACCAAATCCTCTCAGCATGCAGTCAACAAGTGGCAGTAGTAAGACTATAGAAATTCAACGACTCTAGAGTTAGACTCTTAAGTTGGGTACCACCAGCCTTCTGGTCACATGAGTACCATCACATTCAGTTGATCAACTACTCTAATCCAAGCCAAAAGAGCATTTCCCTAACAAAGCATGCTTCACTTGTCAGCCTCACCATGAGCTTTCATTAATTCCCTGGCCTTCCTGTACAGAGTTAACCAAAATGAAACAAATTTCAGCAGTAATCCCAGCACCATCAGCTATATGGAAGGATGTCACTCGGCAGTCGGCACGCTGGTCCAGCGTGCAACTGCCGGTCACTAGTATGTCAGTGTATGCCGTTCATGCTTGCAAAACGTATACTCAAAAGAGATAAATACAAGACAGTAGATTACCGTAGCTCTCTCTCGACCTCTACGTTTCCAGGATCCAAATTTTAAGCGTCCAGGAGAGCATCACAAGCTTGTTTATACTCCTAGATGTAGAGCAAAACAAAGGAACATGAACAACTATGTAGACTGGACAGAGTGGGGAAACACAATGGCAAGCTGGACATGTAGTAACTCACTTTGAGTAGCTTGTGAGCTGCAGCCTGACGGTAGCAAGCTTTCACCCAGTTAGGTCGCAGCATTCTGCATCTGAGAGCATCTGACAGAGCACCTTCACCGTCATCCAGCAGCAGTTTGCAAAGACTCCTGTTCGCGTACAATGTTGCACTCGGCGCGACATCTATTGACACATAACAGGTTATACGATTATCATCTCACCATGGCAGGTTAATTAGTCCCGCAAAATAATATTAATCCGATAGAAATGCTTAATAATGGCAAATTAAAAGCTAATAAGCGGGAAACTAGAGAACAATATTAGAAAACTGTTCAGCAAACAAATAATGTTCTGCAATTGGTTCCCTGTTAATAGAAAAAAAACTTATAAGCCACCATGCTTTTGATAAGGTTTAAGGGGCTTACACACCATATGCTTTTGATGCCACCTTGTAGTCCTTCAGGCTGAATAAATGATCTGCATGTGCCTTGAGCGTAGCTTTTGTTTGTTCAAGCTGCCTTCTATCCTGAATGATTAAACAATGGAAAAAAAATGTAGGAATGAAGCATCATTTCAAAGACATTCCGATTAAAATAGACACTTCACAACTCTGTTACACATTCTTCATAGCTTGGTATCTAGATATGCTTATGCTGCAATACAAAGTGCACATTATGTTACACAGCAAAAGGCAGCAGTTACTCACACAAGATTTTAATCACAAGAGGAAAAGGTCCAACATAATTTAGAATTAATATGTCAAATTATTACTATATGTTGCTAAAACAGCATATACATGGGTGTATTTCACAGTTCACAACTTCAAATCCACAATAAAGGAACCATGCTTCGAGCTATGTACAAGCATTATGCTTGTAAAGCATTTCTGTATCTTAAAGGCTGCACATGACGAACAGTTTACAGCAGTTCATTGGATCGATACTGAATAACCAGGTTTTTTTTAACCAATGAACAGCCGACAACAAATATGGGGTCCCAGTCTGGTCCTTCCAATTTAGAATTGGTAGTTTGTTCTCAAGAGCTTTAACTACTTCAATTTTATTGTTTTGGCGAGGTGATGCTCTAAAGAAAACCCCATGAAAAAGTCACGATACTATTTTTAAATGTGATGATCAAGTTGATGGACAAATTCAGGACTGGCGAACAAAAAATATGACCAGGAATTCAAGTAAATTTTATCTACAGGGCATAACAGCAATAAATAACGTACCAGTGGCTTTGCACTTTCAAATTTTGCATGCGAGATGATTCCATCTATACTCCAGTTTGGGATAGTTGGTATTGGGGAAGTCAAAGGAAACAACATTTCAACTTCTTCCATGCAGTCACGTTTAGCAGCAAGCTCTATTGGTAAGTTACCATACTGGGCAACAAAAGGAAAAGTGTCAACTCTTTTGAAATTAACTACATAATTAAAGGACTCTCTAGAATGCAGTAAAAGAATATGAACATTATGAATGAAAAGATATAAACCATATAGGAAACTATAGTACCATGGGAGAGGAGCAGGGTCTACATAATACTGGTACAAAGTGTTTCAACCAGGATTCATCCCAGCAAGCATTTCTAAATTCTAGTAGCAATTCAAACAGTCAACATACTCCTACAGCATACCAAAAGGTCTTCCTTCAGCAAGGGACTAAAAACAGGTATTTCAGCAATAGTTGAGATTGAGAGGTAACATGGATTTTTAGTGGCATAACCTTTACGAGTCCCCAACTCCCCATGAATTATATAGATAAAACTATAGGGAAAAGTAGCTATATATGAATTTTAAAATTGTTCTACGATTATTGAAAGCACAAATATAATTTGACACTTCAGAGTAAATGAACGAATACCAACGATTGGGATGAAGAAAACAACATAAAGTAAGCTGAATACATACATCCAAACGCATCCTAAGTGAATTCAAATCATTTTGGTGATTGCATTATGAAATCTCAGTATCTCATCAAATGTTAAGTTAAGCACCGACCTCGTATCCATATCTTGGGTCCTTGTGGCCTTGTGGGCTCCATAAAACGACATCCACCGTATTCAAAAACATTTCAGACTAAGGATACAAATATACATTATTGCACAGAACAGAGCATGTTGTTCTAGAAGAACCCAAAATTTGCTACTTCATTCCAAAATATTTGATGATATTGTTTTCTCCTAAGTCAAATTTCTTGAAGTGCAATTTGGTTTGGTAGATGTTGGTAAATCTATCTACAATTTGATGAAACTCAAAGAATTTGGGTTGTGACAAAACTAGAGCGTCAAATATTTTCAAGCAGAGGGAATAGTCAACAATGATGATATGCATTCGTTGATATAAACCGTTAAACTGGGAGCTCACACACCTACCTTTTGCCTACACATGCAATATTTTGGTAGGTGTGTGCAACTTCTCATGGCACAGTCAAAAGACTAAAAGCAACTTAAATTCATATCAGTACAAGTTTTCAATAGAATACATCTAGAAAATATTGAGAACATACAGCATCAGGAATATTAGGATCCGCTCCTGCCTTTGACAGAAACTTCACAAAGTTTGTATAGCCTCCCCACCCTGTAGTGAACACTAAGGGAGTCATTGGAAGGGAGCTCCCTCGATTGACATCAGCACCACCCTGTAAAAAGGATTGTGGAATAGAACGTGTCACGGCTCCCTCTCCATGTAGACTGAAACAAAAGCATGGCTGAGATGGTAGAACATAGCGATGAACGGATATAGAAAACAGAATACTGGCCTTGATCAGCAGCTTCATGCACTTCAAAGAACGGTAAAGAAGGGAACCCATCAGGGCAGTACCAATTCCGACGACAGTGGCGTTAGGCTGCCAAGAGTAATAATTGTTATAAAATACAAAGGAACAAAGAAATGGATTATGAGCTGCCATAAATTGTCAATCCAAGTAGCCGACAAAATAAAAACAAGCTATCTATGCAAATCAAATCTAGAAAACAAAAATAAGAAATGGTAGGAATTATATACATCTGCATGGTGTTCCAACAAAATCTTCACTGTTTTATCTTGTTCATTAGTAGCAGCTTGATGGAGTGGTGTACCACGGCCACAGTCTATGTCAACAGCTACTCCTTTTGAAAGTAGGAACTCGGTGACCGTACAGCTTCCTGTGGTGAATAAAATAATTGCAATAGTCATGTGGCTACGCATCTAAGTGTACAGCAGCAAGTAACTACTACTATAATGACCACCCTGGTGTAAATCATAGATGGGCAAAATTTATACAACTTTGACTAGTTATAAATCTATATTAACCATATGAAAAATGATCACAAAACTTTTCTTCTACGATATTATTAGAGTAAAGGAACCATACCCATAGTGTCCTACACAAAGATACGCTTTGTAATACAAAAACAAATTGCGTGGGTGAGGGGCCAAGAGAGCTACCTATGCATGCCGCATGGTGGAGAACTGTGCGTCCTTTAGCATCTGACTTTGTTAGATCACCGCCATGATCAAGCAAATACTTCACAGTAGAAACATCGCCAGACTGAGCAGATGACATAAAGGGTGTCACACCTGCAAAGTCTGCAATCAAAAAGCACAACAACGCAATTCAGACATCTCATGGTGCGAAACATAGACATGACAGGTGCCAATTTCCAGAAAAAAGAAGGAAGAGTTAAAGAAAGACCTCCTACTCCAGGAGCAGGAGCATTCACATCTCCCCCGAGTTCCTCCACCAAGTATTTGCAAACCTCAAGATGCCCTCCGACGGCTGCGATGTGCAGCACACCAATGCCACCACCCATGCCGAAAGAGAAGATCACCCTTGGGTCGTCGAGACTCTTTACAGTGCCTTTCACCCAAAGTAAACACCCAAGCATCAATACACTGATGAATCAAACTGCCAAATCATAGCTAGCTAGACAACCAAAAGAAAAGAAGCCCACATGTGTTGCATATAGGGACAAGAACCTCACTAAGTCAAGCAGGGATGCAATCATGCAAACTGGTGAGCTTTACGGTACCCTTCATCCCTCCTTAGTTCAATCAAATGAACTATATTTATGGTTTCAGGAATTCAGTTCACTTGATTGAACTAAAGAGGATTGGAGGGTACCCAAAAGGTTTCCCATTTGCACTCCTAAAGTAAAGGGACTTGTTCACGTCTTGGACACAGAGTCAATCAGTGCATAAACTTGACAAAAGAAATAGTGCTCTGATCGTGTAAAGCCATCCCCGTGCAAGGACAGCTTCCCAGTAATCGCATACTATCCCTTTAAACAGTCCACAGTCGCACAACTTGTTTTTCATAATTCAGAGAACAATTACATTACAGTATGAAGCTAATTTTACACTTAATTGCCTACTACACGAAAGCTGGCACCAAAATCAACAAGATACTCTACATACAGCGCAATAATAAGAAACCCACCATCACACTACTCAACTCCACACAAAAAAGTGCAGAAAGAAAATCATGCGCTAACAGGGGACCCTTCCTATAGCATCCTGCAAATATAACCCGAATCACACTACTCCACTCATCTTGTGTAGTATGTAATCTAGCTGACGGAAACTCGACTACCACGGTAGCCAAAAGGTTACCCATTTGCACTTCTAAAGTGAAGGGACCTTTTTTTTACACTCCTAAAGTCAAGGGACTTGTTCACGTCTTGGGCACACACACACAGTCAGTCAATCAGTGCATAGACTAGACCAAAAAAAAACACAGTGCTCTGATCGTGAAGTCATAACATGTACCCGGTGCAAGGACTTGTGTTAACCAGATTCCCCATAAACTGCCCATAAGACCGCAATCGCACAATTTTTTTTTCATAATTCAGAGTATAATTACAGTATACAACTATACATCTAATATGAACACTGACACTAAAATTAACAAGGTAACCATGGCAACAAGATGACCCGCCGTCAGACGAGTCCACACAAGTGCAGGAGGAAAATTAAATTGCGCTAACAAGGGATCCTTCCTAGTGCCCTGCAAATTAAATAGGACCCGAATCGGTGTGCCTAACGGAACAGCATTGGCATTTGCATCATCTCACCCTGTGCAAGGACTTGTTCTAACCAAATTCTGAATAACTCGCCTGTCCCTTTGAACGGTCCACAAGACCACCACAATCACACAAAACGATTTCATAATTCGGAGAATAATCACTGTACGCACCAAATTTTACACTTAATTGACTACACAATGCGAAAGCTGACACCGAATTAACAAGACAACCATGGCACTGGTCTACACTCAGCATAATAAGAATAAGATGGCACACCATCATACTGCTCCACCCAAGTACAGAAAGGAAATTATGGTAACAAGGGATCCTTCCTGCAAATGCAAACATAACCCGGATCGGTGTGGCAACGGAACAACGCGGCACTCGCATCATCTCATATACTGTAACAGCATTATGTAATCCAGCCGCCGGAGACTCGACGACTGCCACGTACGGCGGCCAAAGGCTGAACCCTAGCCCAGCCCAGCAAATCGCGGCCTCGATCGCAAGGCGGGGAGAAGGTCGGGAACACGGGGCGGACTGCGGAAGGAGAGGGGAGGGGAGGCCAACCTCTGAGGCGCCGGAGGTCGCCGTCGAAGGCCGCTTTGATGGCGGCGTCCTGACCTGCGAAACAGAGGACGATTCGCCCTTACTTGGAGAGACAGAGACTGCAGAGATGGAGACAGGGGAGGAGGAGGAGGGGGACTGGGGACGGGGAAGAAGCCTCGCCGTACATGTGCCGGTGCCGGAGCTCGGTGCGTAGACGAACGGCGGCGCACACTGGACTCGGTGCACGTGTGGCTGAGATCACGGGAGCGCCGCCCACTCATGGTCATGGGTGTACGGGGACCTGGTTCACGGGAGCGCCTGCTGGGGAGAGCAAGGGAGCGGGGACTGGGCTGCGTGTTCGGTCACTGTGGCGGTGGGACCGATTAATCTGTACGCACGGTCGATGACATGGGTGGCCCGCAGGCGAGCTGGGAGTCTCCGCGGAGAAATACTACTGGTCGCTGGGTGGCGGGTAGAGACGGGGAGGGGTGAGAGTAGCAGTGGCAGCAGAGTGGTAGTGGGCAGGGGAGGTTATACTTACGTGCGTGGGTGGGCATAGCTCGCCGATCAAAGCTGCTGCTACTGCTGCTTGGACTTGGACTGCTCTTCACTGTCTTTTCACGTGCGTGGGTGTACAGTTTTTTTTTTTTTTAATTTTGGATTTGCACAACTTTAGGCTTTTTTTCTACTATTATGGAACAACTTTTAGCCTATTGAAATAGTCCTAAATCGTATCGCAAACTTAATTCCACTAAAAAAAAGAACTTCACAAACTTTTTTCTTTGCAATAACATAATTTTTTAGAATAATGGGACGGAGGGAGTAGATGGTATTGTAAAACATGAATATGATTTCAGTATTACTAAATCATATTTGTAAAACGTGAATGTAATAATTTCATATTACTAAATTGTTTCTAAAAATTGTCGGTTTTTCTTAAAATACCCACGGCTACGTTAATTAGACTAGTCAAAATCTTCTCTCTTGTAAGAGCATCTCTAGCAGACCCCTTAAAATCACAAACTGCAAAAACTGGGATACAGGTTGGAAAAAGTGCATTTTAAGGGTTCATTTTAGCTACGACCGAACAGATACTGTAAAACAAACCGTAAAACTGGAATAAAGAGCTCATTCCTCCAGTCCGGCCGCTGTCGCCCCTTCCTCCAGTCGGCCGCGCCCAACCCCGTCGGCCGCGTCCCGTCACCCGCAGGCCATGCCCCGTCGCCCGTCGGCCGCGCCCCGTCGCCCGCAGGCCATGCCCCGTCGCCCGTCGGCTGTGCCCCGCCCCTGCCGGCCGCGCCCCATCACCGCGCCAGCCGCGCCCAGCCTCGACGTCCATGCCCCGTCGCCTTCGTCGTCCGCGCACAGCTTGTCGGCCACGCCCCGTCGCCTCCGTCGTCCGCGTCTTGCTCTATTGCCAGCCGAGTCGTGCCCCTTTGCCTGTCGCGCCAGTAGGATTCCGGTGGCCAAGCTGAGGTCATGGGAGGCCACGGCGATGTCGAGCTCGTCCAATTCGAACCGGTGGCGATCGATTGCGGCGTCTAGCGGCCTTTTCCGGTGTGCGGTGATGAATTCTGGCGAGTTTAGGGCAGATTCCGGCAAACTCCGCGGCGGCGTGTTTGCTCCGACGAGGTTTGACCGATATACAGGGCCCCCTAGATTCGGCCTTCCAACCTCCAAAGATAAGGGTTTTGAGTGTGCATTTTCGGTGACCCTTAAAAAAATTACGGGTTGAACCACTTTTACGGTTTCTGTTCTGGACACTTTGTTGGCCCAAAACTGTAAAACGCAAAAATTTTACGGGTTTGACCACTTATGCGGGGTCTGCTAGAGATGCTCTAAGAAACCTAATCTAAATGAAGTTATAGTAGGCCGTCTCGCCTTCTACATTCGAAACCCCCAGGTTCTACATCTAAATGAAGTTATAGTAGGCCGTCTCGCCTTCTACATTCGAAACCCCCAGGTTCGTACACTCAAGTTTTCGACACCCCGAGTGCATGCGCTCAAGTTCTGAATTGCCCAATCACATGGTAGGAAAAATAGAAAAGAAAAGGTTTATTTTTTAAAGCTTTTATTAGTCTCCCATCACACAATACGAAAACAGAAAAACTTTTAACTAACCATTTTACATTAGGAGGCCGCACTCATTGATCCTTCTCTCCTCATTACTGGGTGACCAAAGACCATGTCATGCAAGCTGAAGGTGTCGCAACATGGTCCACGTTGCAAAGCTATAGAGCACATGCTGTGGTCAAAGGCCCATGACACAAGCGCAGCGAAGTCCATGTTGCACAACTCTAGAGCACAACAGTCCTTATTGCAAAGGCTGCGGCTGACGCGGCGCAAGATCAAACGGTTGTCTAGCACGCCATCAGCACGCTAACGCCCCCAAAAACAAACAAGCAGTCACAGCAACCAACAATTTCTTTTCTTCTACACCCCAACACCGGTGAATTTCAACTGGCATATTGATCTAAAATTACTTGCTACCAAAAAGTTTCCGAGAATTCCATCACAGTATGCTCAAACAAAAATGAGTGACCAGCTATCACAACTACATGTCCTCAGCTTTCAAACAACAGTACGGGTTACTGTTAGTCTTACGAAAACAAAAAAGTTCATGTCTAGGCACCCTCCTGATGAGATAAATGTCAAAGCAATCACCCGAAACCATCTCGCTTGCCACTTCCCTCCTGGGACGAAACCTTAGGATCTATTTTTTGGAGGTTTGACCTTGTATATGCGCACTATCCAGTTTGATGTTGTGAATGCCTCCTCCAAGTACTCAAGCTTTATGTCTTTGTTGCCTATCTCCACTCCTCGCACTCGATCGTATCTGCACCGAGAATAAACAAAGTACAAAAATGTAGTGTTAATGTCGATCACTTGCTACCATAAGAACACTAGTCTACAGGTATTGGAAAGAAAACACAAGTCGGTCTACAGGTGTTATGAGAAAAGAACAAGTCTGCAGGAGAAAGGATCATGCATGCTTAAACGAGCACATATGCTGCTTATCAAGTACAGACATCTCCATTCAAGACTAATTAATCTTGAACTTGAAACAGGCACATAAAAAACAATAATAATGGTGAGTATGTACAATACCCTGGAGGTTTTCCATATTCCGTGGTCAGTTCTCCAAATCGATAATAACAGAGCTTGTACCTGCCAAACAAATAAGGAGATGAAGCCAATGAAAATAGCAATGGGTAGCTTAACTCTAGTTAATGGAAGGATAATGGTGGCACATATTTAGATATGCCAAATGTCCTGAGAATTTTCAGAAGTTCGACAATACCAAAAACGGGACTAAAACACTACTCCCTCCGTTCGGAATTACTTGTCGTAGAAATGGATGTATCTATACATTTTTTAGTTCTAGATACATCCATTTCTGCGACAAGTAATTCGGGACGGAGGGAGTAAATGTTAAAAACATATCTCTATTAGCCATATATCACTTGTGGGACCTACCACAACAGAAACAAACAAAGCTCAGCAGATCTGTTACAGAATAAACAAAATCTATTTGTTTCACATTGTATCAGCTCCATCGCAAATTTTGGTTGATACTACAATAGTTTTTTCTTCTCAGTCTGGCAATTTATTTATCATGCGAACCAGTGAAAGAAAGCAGTATCACAACACACACAAATTTACTTCACTTGTAAACAGTACTTACATTAGACAGTTCAACATTTTTGGTGACGCCCCCTTGTCAACACGATATTCCCCATTCACAAGGTAATCAGGCTCTTTGATTACAGGAAAAACTCCTCCACCAATACGCACCATCCATAAGAACCTGGAAATGAGCAGCTAAGTAAGAGAATCTGTTTTGTGATTCAGAATAAAATTGTCTCGCCCCATTATCAACTTAGAGGCATATACGTGATCATGATTAAGTTTATTAACTTACTTATTGATGTCGTCAGAGGAGTACCCTGTAACACCTCCAAATACGACAAGCACATAATTCACATCCAATGACTGCATTATTTCATATGCCTCGTCTTCATATGATGACATTGCACGTCCAACAGTTGCTATGTGTGTATTATTCCACGTGTTATTATCAACAATAACAGTTCTGTTACCCATGGCTGTAATTTGGTACCCATAGTCCCACCATGACATAATCTTGGCATCAGTAGGAGTGTTCTGACGAAGCCAGTAGTATGCCTCACGATAATCATCGAATATAACCCTTCCTCCATTGTGACCCCTTGCGGACAGAACGATGGAAGGAGAAGAGTAAGCCTCAGAGGTTACCCAAGTGCAGTGTATGGCATATCTACTGAGCAAGTAGAAAGCGCCCAGAAGTAAAGCAACAGCCACATTATGTTGGAAAGGCAAGGGTTGATCAACTGCTCCCTGTTTTACACAAGAACACAAGTCAGTTGCAAAGTGGAACTTAAAACAGTTGGCACAAATAACCTTAAAACCACAAAATTCTTGTCCAATTCAAGTTAAAAGTTAGGCATTTGTATTTTGTCAACAAATGACGCAAACAAAAGCCTATCTGAGACAGTCAGCAGAGCAGACCCGACCAGAAAGGCTCCAGCAATCTGTGGCTATCATCGGAGAGGGTTGTCACAACCCCAATGGATTGGTCTTTTGCAACCATCCAGGGATTTCTATACTAGTGACAGGACTATGGTTGTCGACATCAACAGGTAGGCGCAGGGATTAACAGCAGAGCCAACAGGGTGGCATCATGACAAATTTTCCTGCGCTGCTCCCCATCATTGATCCAAATCTTAATTAGCTTGCTCTATTACCTTACTAGTAAGTGAGTGAGGCCTTCCTCATATCTCTAGGGGATGGTGTTATTGCCTTATCCTTATCAGGGCTGGAGATAGGGTGGGCAAATGAATCGATAATGGAGGGGCAAAAATACTGAAATACCTAGAGCTTCAGTATACTATAGTTGTGCACTCATTACATCAACTAATATGATAAGATGGTGACAGGATGAGAATGGATAAACATTAACTATTCCTTTATCTCACAGCTTTGTGTTACACATGTGATTGGCCAAGTTTGGATCTAGCTAGCTAGTTTAGAGCACTATTGAATGTTAACACATGGATCGACAAAAGATGGTGATCGCAATTAAGCTACAGCATGCATTCCTCACGCCCAGGAGTTTATAACCTAAAAAACTTAATTATATGCTAATTAAGGCTGAAGATCACAGGGATCAATAATGGACAGGACCAGTCGATTGAGATATCCTAGAGTTTTAGCATACAGTAGAGCACACGTTGTATCAAGATTGTGACAAGATTAGGACGCGTTAAAAAAGTTATCCCTTTACGTACTAGTTTTGTGTTGCACATGTGATTGGCTAAGTTCAGGTCTAGCTGGACTACTTTGAACTACTACAAAAGATTGCTAACTATGGACTGACGGGCAATTGGTTAACCTACCACACACAGGCTTGATCGATCCCATCTATCATGATAATCCAGAAAAAATAAATTGTATATTTGTATTCAGTAATTAAAAATCTCGTACTATGAGCTGAGAATTAAGTACTTCTCGATCAGATTCCATATACATAACTCTACATGTGGTTTTTGTGGGCTACCAATCTAGACCATGGTATACCATCTTTTGCCAAAGTACAAAAGTCCATATTACAAATTCCTGTTTCTTGTCACTCTTGTACTCCTTCACAAAGTTAGTGTAAAGTTGAGTCATCTATTTTGGAATGGAGGGAGTATTATTTAGTCCACAAATAGTAGTTTCGCATTCAACAGGATGGTGACTTGCCCAAAAATGTCAGGTCAGTTATAAATCCAACTGTTTACCATTATGCCAAATAATGAAATATGCACATCTCTCCCATAAAAGATGTACAATACAAAATAAGCAACTTCAATTGCATTACTTTATTCTCAGTCAAAAAGACTGATTTATTTGGAACCTGTTATCGAACTTGCTTATTTATACTCTGGTTTTAGGGTCCACTATACTACATAAGTAAATTGTACAAGCAAGTGTAAGTGAAAATAGAAGATATAAATACCTTTGCAGCTGCCTTCGAGCCTGTTGTTTTTCCTGTAGTCTGTGGACTTTTGCTTTTTGACCGGATCAATGTCGTCAGATTCTTTATTGTAGCAGATACAGCAATGGCACTAATAAGGCAAACAGCAGGTGCTGCAACAAGAATCAACCTCACCATCACACCAGCAAAGTACATACTTGTGAGGCCATACATAACTATAAATATTGTGGCATCTGACAGACGCTTGAAGCAGAAATAGAGGCCCGCTGGGAACAGGAAAAGAAGGATGTGGAAATCAAACATAAAAGAAGACCAGGCTGTTGGCTGATGCTCAGAAACAGATGCGATGATTGGTATATGGTCTTTCGCATAGGTCGGATCAAGCAGGGAATAAAACCGCCCTGTCCAAGGGGAGATGTAACCTGACGCAGTACCAATCCCAAGAGCCAGGGTGCCGACACTTATCACACAGGTCAGGGTAATTCTCAAGAATGACTTGAATAGTTTAACATCATTCAGCATGTATTTCACCCAATCCAGGAAGAAGAAAACCTGCAAAAGAAAGGAAGGGGTTTATGTCAGCTCTTCTTTTTCCATGCTACCATGATACATCTAGACTCTAGAGAACGTACAGGAGATCTTGACTACAATGGATAACTATCCAGGCAGAAATCAAAATATCAACAGTACAGCAGTAGATCTACACTTCTAAACTCCTGCTTTTGTCCGCAAACAGAAGTGGACATTTTTTCTTGAGACAGACAGGAAGGTAAGCCTCTATGCATTTCATTGAAAAATAGGCAGTAAACATCATAATACCGATGATATAAGTTAGTTGACTGTTGACACTCATAATTGAGAATCACGAGTATTACTTGTTGATTTAAATAACCGTATATGAAATAGAAGTTAAGTGTGGTAAATAAGATGGCCTGTAATTTGCTATTGGGTTTAGCAAAGTTGTATTTGTTTCCAATCTGGCATCTGTTTATAGGTTTCATTTTATAGGTTTCATTTAACTGGGAGCAAATTGGCTATGTTTGAACTGAAGCTTGGTTTATCTACATTTTGTAGAAGTTTTTGATTATTTGATAGTTGTTAACTCTTCTATTGTGAGCAGCAGAGGAGGATGGATCCAGGACCAGCCGCTGCGGATTCGCCGCCTCACCAATGCCGTTCTTGTGCCTGCCTGGGGTTCTTCTTCGCCCAGCACCAACACGGTCCATGGCACCGGTGAGCTCACACATTCACCTTCAGAAGCACCACGTCAGCTACTACAACTTCAAGTGCTACGACAAGGTTGCTGGGCGCTAGCCGTGGTGTCCGACGCGTGTCATGGTTGAAGGCTTTTTGGTTCGCCGCTCGTGCGACGCTGGCGCCAGTGGTGCTGTATGGCCTCGGCTACAGCCGTTCTGGTAAGTTCCTAATTTTCTTCGAACAAGCTTTCCTTGTTGCACTTTTCTTTTGATTTTACGTTTGGGCTTACATGTTACATATCCAAAATGGGTGGAATTGAAATGTTGGATATTATATCCAAACTGTAAGGTTAATTTTTTGGGGGGAGGGTGCAAGGTTAAATCTTTGATCCTAGTGGAACATATCATTTTTCAAATTGGTAGTTATACTTTGCAAAAGAAAAGTGGGTATAACCAGAAACACAATCTACCTAAAGGCGGAAGATGAATAAATTGGCAGTGGTATCTCATAATGCTGATACTGCATTAATCTGAAAGCAGTTTTCAGTCAACTGGAGCCTAATGGACATCGTCAATGGTATAAACAACCTGATAATGTAGCATGCCATTTAATTTTATTCTAGACAAACTTTGATGTTCTACTAATTTAGTTTTTCTGTTTTTCTGTTATCAGTTCTGAATTCAGAAATGATGTGAATGCATTTTTCAAGTCAATGAAGCTTAACAATTCATTTAACAGGGCCATTTCAACTGAACAGCTCTTAGATTAAGTAAATAAAGTGTTAGTATTTCAGCAGCTTATAGCCATCTAATAATTCCAATGTTTATCATCTCTGTTCACAACAAATATTTCCACTGCATTTCACAGTAATGTTTGCGGAAGTACCTGCAACAGGAAGAAGACTCCCATGGCGGCCATGTGTTCCCCAGACTGAACATGCTGGAAGCCGACGAAGCGGATCTGCATCCCGAGCAGCATTCCCAGCACATAGGTGCAGTTGTAGGCGACATAGAGCCTCTGCGAGTACCTCCCGGTGACGAGCAGGACGAGCACGTAGAGCGGGAGGAGGTTGATGATGAAGACGTAACCTCCCCAGGCGGAGACCATGTAGAAGTAGCCGAACGCGGCGGCGAGCGACCAGGCGAGGGACCCGGTGTTGACTGCGCGCACGAAGAGGTAGAAGGTGAGCAGCAGCGCGAAGATGGCGACACCCTCGTTGTCGTATGAGCCCGCGACGGAGCGGGAGATGTATCCGGGGCAGACGGCGATGAGCGCGGCGGCGACGAGGCCGGCCCCGGAGTCCCAGATCTCGCGGCCGAAGGCGTAGGCGACGAGCGTGGTGTTGGCGGCGAAGAAGGGGGCGGTGAGGACGCAGACCTCCCGGATGTGGACGGCGAGGGAGAGCGCGCGGAGGAGGCGGTGGAGCAGCGCGGCGGTGACCATGAGGCCCGGGAAGAGCGTGCCCCCGACGACGCGGCCGAGCGGGTACCAGCTCTCGTGGTCGAACCAGTTCCAGAACTCGGAGTAGCCGTGCTCCGTGAGGTAGAGCGTGGTGCGGTAGTTGAAGTAGGGGTCGAACTCGTGGATCATGGACTCGTAGCGGAGCACGGAGAAGAGGCGCACGGCGAAGGCGAGCACGTAGATGAGCGCCAGCGCGGAGACCCGGAGGAGCAGCTCCTGCTGCTTCGTCTTGAGCCGCAGCGCCCGCAGCAGCGGCGCCGGGAGGGACTCCAGCATCGTCGACGCGGCGGCGGCCATGGGCGGGCGGGGCGGGGGGATCTGGGCTAGGGTTTCATCCGCGCGCGGGGCGGGGCGGGGGTTTAGTTTGGGGGAGTGGCGGAGCTCGTGTGGTGTGGTTAGGTGGTGGTGGTGGATCTGGGAGATCGGGGAAGACGATGGTGGCGGAGTGGGTCCGGGCCGGGCCGGGCCGGGGATCTGAATGGATATCTGTTTGGGAGGGTCGGGTGTGCTGCTGACTGGTGGGGCATGGGAGGCCGGCCGGGCCGTTGACTGACGTGGATGGTCGCTTCGGGAGGTTTATGTGAGGCTGTCTGGTGGGCCGCACTTGGATCGGAGCAGGCGATTGGCTGGAGAAGGTAAAAGACACGTGGTCTTGGGTTCTCAGAAAAAAACGTGGTCTTGGGTTCAGCGGACACGGGAGGATCTGCTGGGGATAACCCTACGAAATGAAATACTAGTGTGTATACGATATATTTAAACTTTGTTTACATAAAGAAGAAGATCAAATCTATCATAAAAATTCATCAAAAATACAAATCATCTCAAACATAATAAAAACTACATCAAGGGTGTGTTCAGTTGCTTTGTCAACAGATGGAATGGCATTGGTCCGTCCCGTCCCGAGAGCCCATTCCCAAGTTTGGTCAGTAGATGGAACCATAACCCACCAGTCCCGAAAAAGAGAATATTCGGTCTATATGCGGAACCGATGCATACCTCCGATTCGAGTGGACGACAGGGAATGGGCCTCATTCCCCTCGCACCAACCCGAGCCCTATCCTCTCCCGTCTCCCCTTCTCAGCGCCGCCACCCTCCCGCATCTCTCCCTCCCTCTCGATCTGCCACCCTCCCGCTCCTCTCTCAGCGCCGCCCCCTCACGCACCTCTCCGGCGTCGGCTTCCCTCTCCTCCCCGTCATCTCCCCCCTGCGATGGCGCGCATAAGGGCTTGGCGACGACCTAGCAGGCAGCAGCGACGAACCAACAGGGCGGCGACCTAGCAGGCTGCACCGACGAACCACCAGGGCGGGTAGCAACGTAGGCAAGGTACGGTTCCATTCCCTTCTCTGTATATACATGCTGATGCTCGAGACAGATTTATGTTTATGTGTGTGCAATGTTCTTCCTCAATTTCTTCCATATATTGTTGTCAGATCCATGGTTATAAGTAATTGGTAGCCATATTATTGATAGTATGTATCATTGTAGATGGTCAAGATGAGCAAAAGAAAAAGGATGGCTAGGGGAGCAACTGTTTTTGTTGCATTAGCTGCAATGGCAGTCATTGTTCGGGCTATAATAAGGAAGAGGAGACCACGTATTACCTATGGCCCAATGTATGAAAGAGATCGAATCAGATTTGATTATATAAACCAAAAAAATTGGCAAAGCGATGTGTTATGCAAAAACATGCTAAGGTTTGAAAGAGATGCATTCTTTCGCTTGTGTGGCATATTGAGGGATCGCAATTTGCTAGAAGACAGTCCACATCTTAGTGTGGAACAACAATTGGCAATGTTTTTGCATACAACTAGATGATGCCCCGCGCGTTGCTGCGGGATTTTTTCATGGATTTTCAAGGTAACATTCAAACATATCAAAGAACATAACAATTTGAATAAATAATATGATAAATTTCATATATATGTAATGATTCAAAGAAGTTACCGAATTACAGACAGCTAGTGTACAACCTTAATGAGCTGCAACTTTTAATTCTTTTCGGGCATGTGATCTTCAGTAAACCAAAAGATTAGTTCTGTATGTATAGCATTCAGATTGCATGGGAGATAAATATTGTATAGCAGAAGAAAAAATACATAGATATAGCAGAACAGTAGTGGCAATTATCTTACGAACATATGAGAAAAATCATTGGAATTAAGAACCTGCCCTGACCTGTAAGCTGTATATCTTGTCTTTCCTCTTTAATAGAAAGGATGGCCTGGCCAGAATCAAGGGACGCCTCAAGATAGAGGGTGAAGAGATAATCTGATACAGAGAGGAGAGGCCATGTCAAGGGCTGCGGATCTGTCCTCGCCAACATACGCAGCGCCAACAGGCAATGGAATGTTGTTGACCATGGTAGACCATAACTGAAAATCACCAAGATGGGATCAACGTTGTTTTGTGGTAAGCAAGCGAGCTGCAAAGTACAAAAAAAAAATCAATTGAGAACTCTGGTGTATGCATATGTATTTCATATCTGGTTCCAAGCAGAATGAAAAAATATTCTCACTAATTTTTGCTTTGAGATAACACCACAAAACTTCTGTTTAGATGATACCGGAAGTATCAATAATTGTTAAAGATCAGTGGCAAAGAAATAACTGAAAGAAACATATGTTCAAGCACTGAACAAATCAACTAATGAAGGCTGATATTTTGTACTCTTATATAAACAATATAAATGACCATGTCCATTGTTAAATAAGGGAGGTTTGTACTACGGAAAATTCATGACTCACTTTATTGTAATTAAGATCGGTGGAAAATAAACAACTAAAATCAGTGGCAAACAAATACCTGAAACAAAAATACATTCTAGCATGAACAAATCAACTGAAGCACTAATACTTGATAAATCGTGTGGAGCTTTTCATGTGGACGTTGGTGCTGGTCAGCCAACATATGAGGTACCCACTTGGGAGGACAGCAAGCCGCGCAAAGATGCGACGGTGTGCCATGCATGGGAGGGGAGCAGAGGTGCGCACACCAAGTTGGAGAGACGACAGGAACGCTGTAGCTCCACTGCTTAATTAGATAGGAACTGTGTATTTGGATGAGAAAGGAGAAGTAGATCTACCTATTTCTGTTGCAAGAAATTTGTGGGATCAGTTGGAGATTGGAGACGATTGAAGAGGGGGAGAGGATGCCGGGAAGTGTAACATAAGAGGCTGTGATGGAAACAGAAGACCGCTGTCGTGGTCCATGGAGAAGACAGGAAGTAAAGGAGGCGCTGCGATGGGGAAGAAGAAACGGAGCGGTGCGTTGGGGAGCTGCGATGTGCAGAAACGGAGCGGTGCGATGGAGAAATAGAAAGAAGAGGTGTCCGTTCAAAAAAAAAAAAAGAAGCAATTGTTCTCTTATTTTTGTTCTTTCGCAGAAGAAGAGAAGGGTGGGCGCCAGTCCACTAACTGGAAACACCATCTGATGTGGAACAACGGTGACGTGAAAAAATTGAGAAATATATGTCGTTCCTTTCCACCTCGCGAACAGCCATTTCGATCCATCCGGTGATTACGGAAACCGCTCGTCGCGGCGCTCCGGCCGGTCTTTTCTTATTCCCATGGGCCAGTAACGTGCAAGATGGCCACTTCCAACGAACCAACCAAAGAGGTAACTTTTTTATGAGAAAAAATAACAAAAATGCTAGTCCGGTCCGAGGTTGCGGAGCGAGAGCGAGCGTCGTAGACGAAGTAGTCGAACACGCGAAAGTAAATGACACAGAGAGATATAGAGGAGACCAGCTTTATTAATCAATGATCAGATGTTACAATGATGGCTCCTCGTTGCTTTATATAGGGACTAGGGGGTCAAGGGATAAGTACCCACTTAACATAAAGAGGGGAAACGGGAGCGGCTATCCCGAGCGCTTCGTGCGCTAGCCGCCGCCACCATCGTGGTGGCCCCGGTTTCCCAACACTCCCCCTTAGGTAATTATCCATATATCCATGCCTCAAAACTCCGAAAAACCCAGTGGAAAAAAATATGGAGAAAGAGCACACAGTATACGTTGTTGCATTGCACGAATTGCCTCGTCAAAAACCTCGTGTGAGAAACATCAGAAAAACTCACTCAAGGGAAAAAGAGTACAATCCACTCAACCATCAAGTTGAGTACTCGATCATCAGGATTGAGATTTTAGCGACGAGTTTGTGAAGTTTCTCCCCGTGAACCTTGCATCTCTCTAAGTCTCATCATACCGATTCCACGCACACACCTCTCTAAGGTTGATGTCGGTAATGATTTAGTGAACATATCAGCAAGATTGTCACAGAACTTAGTATGCAAAACTTTCACCTTATTCAACTGCTGCAGCTCATGTGCATAGAAGAACTTGGGACTAATATGCTTTGTGAGGTTACTCTTCACATAACCCATCTGGACTTGTGCAACACAAGCAGCATTATCTTCATAGATAATGGTAGGGGTTTGTACGGCGTTCAGCCCACATGTCTGCTGAATGTGGCCGATCATCCGCCGAAGCGATACACACTCTTTTGACGCTTCGAATAGTGCCATGATTTCCGAGTGGTTCGTGGAAGTCGACACAAGTGTTTGCTTGGACGATTTCCAGGAAAACGCAGTTCCACCACAAAGGAAAACATATCCAGTCTGCGATTTGCAATCATGCGGGTCCAATAGGTACCCAGCATTGGCATAGCCTATAATAGATAGGTCTTGATTCCTTTTATAAAACAGGCCAAGATCTTTGGTCCCTTGCAGGTAACGGAAGACGTCCTTGACACCTTTCCAATGTCTTTTGGTAGGTTCAGAATTGTATCTCGCAAGCAAACTGACGGCGAATGCAATGTCTGGCCGTGTACAGTTTGCGAGATACATGAGTGCTCCAACTGCACTCAGGTAAGGAACCTCTGGTCCCAGAGTTTCCTCCCCCTATTCCTTTGGCCTGAACGGGTCCTTGTCTGGCTGTAAAGATCTCCCGACCATCGGGGCCTTAGAAGGATATGCCTTATCAAATCCAAATCTTTCCAACACCTTCTGGGTGTAGGCCGACTGGTGCACTAGAATCCCATCAGGGGAATGTTCAAGTTGCAGACCTAGACAGAACTTGGTTTTACCCAAATCCTTCATCTCGAATTCCGACATCAGGTAGGAACTCGCTTCCTCAATATCCTCAGGTGTACCGATTATGTTTAAATCGTCCACGTACACCGAGATTATACAGAATCCATCTTGGGATCGCCGTATGAAAACACATGGGCAATCTTTATTGCTCGTGTAGCCCTTCTCATGAAGGAAATCGCTTAAGCGATTGTACCACATTCTACCAGACTGTCTGAGTCCGTACAGTGCCTTTTGAAGTTGAACACTGTATAGACCCATGTTTGCTCAATCATGGTTCGGAACAGGGATACCTTCTGGAACCTTCATGTATATGGTCGAATCCAAGTAACCATACAGGTAAGCAGTGACAACATCCATTAGTTTCATTTTCAAGCCCATGTTTACTGTCATCGAGATCAAGTATCTAAAGGTAACTCCATCCATGACCGGGGAATAAGTCTCCTCAAAATCGACACCTGGTCGTTGAGTGAACCCTTGAGCGACGAGCCTTGCTTTGTACCGTACTACCTTATTATTTTCATCTCTCTTTCGAACAAATACCCACCTGTGGCCAACAGGGCGAATGTGGGGAGGGGTTCGACAAACTGGTCCGAACACCTTCCTTTTGTTGAGAGATAATAATTCGGCAGTAATTGCCTGCTGCCAATCTTTCCAATCCGACCTTTTCTTGCAATCAGCGAGCGTGTTTGGCTCAGGGTCAAGATCTATGATTGAGGCAATTTTCATAGCAAAGTTGATGTCGACAATCACCGTTGCTCGGTTTAGAGACTCCCCCGTATAAATATAATTTATGGCCATTTCGTCATGGAGCGCATCCGGCGCAAACACTTGCTCTACCAAATTTCCCATTATGGGAGCAAGGTCCTTTAGATTTCCCGCGCCGATGTGTGCGCTCACATCTCCGCTGGGTGTTCCCCTATGGGAAAGTTTAAGTCTGGAATTTCGTGCACTGAATTTTCCGTACTTGTGCCAGGTCTCGACTGGCTTCCCGTTTCAATTTGGGGTACTTTGGCGACAGGCTGTAATAAATCTCTCTTATCCTTTTTCGTCAGGCGTCCCCGAGTACTTGGGATTTGAGAAGCCAGATTTCTCGTCCTTTTAGGCCTTTGGACGGGAGCGGGTATACCATCATTTTTCTTCGGTATTTCAACCCTTTCCGGTGCATTGTGCGCGTGCACATGCGATTTTGTCACAGTCTTTAAGTCACTAAAGTGGTCAGGCAGTTGATTTGCTAAAGACTGCAAATCGATTATCTTTGGACTTCTCTCTCAGTCTCAGCAGTGCGCGGGTCATGAGCGTGGATCTGAAGGAAATATGCCCTAGAGGCAATAATAAATTTATTATTTATTTCCTTATACCATGATAACTGTTTATTATTCATGCTAGAATTGTATTAATCGGAAACATAATACTTGTGTGAATACATAGACAAACGGAGTGTCACTAGTATGCCTCTACTTGACTAGCTCGTTAATCAAAGATGGTTATGTTTCCTAACCATAGACATGGGTTGTCATTTGATTAACAGGGTCACATCATTAGGAGAATGATGTGATTGACTTGACCCATTCCGTTAGCTTAGCACTCGATCATTTAGTATGTTGCTATTTCTTTCTTCATGACTTATACATGTTCCTATGACTATGAGATTATGCAACTCCCGTTTACCGGAGGAACACTTTGTGTGCTACCAAACGTCACAACGTAACTGGGTGATTATAAAGGTGCTCTACAGGTGTCTCCAAAGGTACTTGTTGGGTTGGCGTATTTCGAGATTAGGATTTGTCACTCCGATTGTCGGAGAGGTATCTCTGGGCCCACTCGGTAATGCACATCACTTAAGCCTTGCAAGCATTGCAACTAATGAGTTAGTTGCGGGATGATGTATTACAGAACGAGTAAAGAGACTTGCTGGTCACGAGATTGAACTAGGTATTGAGATACCGACGATCGAATCTCGGGCAAGTAACATACCGATGACAAAGGGAACAACGTATGTTGTTATGCGGTCTGACCGATAAAGATCTTTGTAGAATATGTGGGAGCCAATATGAGCATCCAGGTTCCGCTATTGGTTATTGACCGGAGACGTGTCTCGGTCATGTCTACATAGTTCTCGAACCCGTAGGGTCCGCACGCTTAACGTTTCGATGACAGTTATATTATGAGTTTATATGTTTGATGTACCGAAGGTTGTTCGGAGTCCCGGATGTGATCACGGACATGACGAGGAGTCTCAAAATGGTCGAGACATGAAGATTGATATATTGGAAGCCTATGTTTGGATGTCGGAAGTGTTCCGGGTGAAATCGGGATTTTACCGGAGTACCGGGAGGTTACCGGAACCCCCCGGGGGCTTAATGGGCCAAGATGGGCCTTGGTGGAAGAGAGGAGAGGCGGCCAGGGCAAGGGCCGCGCGCCCCTCCCCCCTAGTCCGAATAGGACAAGGAGAGGGGGGCGATGCCCCCCCTTCCTTCTTCTCCTCCTCCTCTTCCCCCCTCCCAAGTCCTAATCCAACTAGGAAAGGGGGGAGTCCTACTCACGGTGGGAGTAGGACTCCTCCTGGCGTGCCCTCTCTCCTGACCGGCCGCACCCCCCCTTGCTCCTTTATATACGGGGGCAGGGGGCACCCTAGAGACACATCAATTGATCGTTTGATCTTTTAGCCGTGTGCGGTGCCCCCCTCCACCATAGTCCACCTCGATAATACTGTAGCGGTGCTTAGGCGAAGCCCTGCGTCGGTAGAACATCATCATCGTCACCACGCCGTTGTGCTGACGAAACTCTCCCTCAACACTCGGCTGGATCGGAGTTCGAGGGACGTCATCGGGCTGAACGTGTGCTGAACTCGGAGGTGCCGTACGTTCGGTACTTGATCGGTCGGATCATGAAGACGTACGACTACATCAACCGCGTTGTGCTAACGCTTCCGCTTTCGGTCTACGAGGGTACGTGGACAACACTCTCCCCTCTCGTTGCTATGCATCACCATGATCTTGCGTGTGCGTAGGATTTTTTTTGAAATTACTACGTTCCCCAACAGTGGCATCCGAGCCTGGTTTTATGCGTAGATGTCATATGCACGAGTAGAACACAAGTGAGTTGTGGGCGATATAAGTCATACTGCTTACCAGCATGTCATACTTTGGTTCGGCGGTATTGTTGGATGAAGCGGCCCGGACCGACATTACGCGTACGCTTACGCGAGACTGGTTCTACCGACGTTCTTTGCACACAGGTGGCTGGCGGGTGTCAGTTTCTCCAACTCTAGTTGAACCGAGTGTGGCTACGCCCGGTCCTTGCGAAGGTTAAAACAGCACCAACTTGACAAACTATCGTTGTGGTTTTGATGCGTAGGTAAGAACGGTTCTTGCTAAGCCTAGTAGCAGCCACGTAAAACTTGCAACAACAAAGTAGAGGATGTCTAACTTGTTTTTGCAGGGCATGTTGTGATGTATGGTCAAGACATGATGCTAAATTTTATTGTATGAGATGATCATGTTTTGTAACCGAGTTATCGGCAACTGGCAGGAGCCATATGGTTGTCGCTTTATTGTATGCAATGCAATCGCCCTGTAATGCTTTACTTTATCACTAAGCGGTAGCGATAGTCGTAGAAGCATAAGATTGGCGAGACGACAACGATGCTACGATGGAGATCAAGGTGTCGCGCCGGTGACGATGGTGATCATGACGGTGCTTCGGAGATGGAGATCACAAGCACAAGATGATGATGGCCATATCATATCACTTATATTGATTGCATGTGATGTTTATCTTTTATGCATCTTATCTTGCTTTGATTGACGGTAGCATTATAAGATGATCTCTCACTAAATTATCAAGTATAAGTGTTCTCCCTGAGTATGCACCGTTGCGAGAGTTCTTCGTGCTGAGACACCACGTGATGATCGGGTGTGATAGGCTCTACGTTCAAATACAACGGGTGCAAAACAGTTGCACACGCGGAATACTCAGGTTAAACTTGACGAGCCTAGCATATAACAGATATGGCCTCGGAACACGGAGACCGAAAGGTCGAGCGTGAATCATATAGTAGATATGATCAACATAATGATGTTCACCATTGAAACTACTCCATCTCACGTGATGATCGGACATGGTTTAGTTGATTTGGATCACGTGATCACTTAGAGGATTAGAGAGATGTCTATCTAAGTGGGAGTTCTTAAGTAATATGATTAATTGAACTTAAATTTATCATGAACTTAGTACCTGATAGTATTTTGCTTGTCTATGTTGCTTGTAGATAGATGACCCGTGCGGTTGTTCCGTTGAATTTTAATGCGTTCCTTGAGAAAGCAAAGTTGAAAGATGATGGTAGCAATTACACGGACTGGGTCCGTAACTTGAGGATTATCCTCATTGCTGCACAGAAGAATTACGTCCTGGAAGCACCGCTGGGTGCCAGGCCTGCTGTAGGAGCAACACCAGATGTTATGAACGTCTGGCAAAGCAAAGCTGATGACTACTCGATAGTTCAGTGTGCCATGCTTTACGGCTTAGAACCGGGACTTCAACGACGTTTTGAACGTCATGGAGCATATGAGATGTTCCAGGAATTGAAGTTAATATTTCAAGCAAATGCCCGGATTGAGAGATATGAAGTCTCCAATAAGTTCTACAGCTGCAAGATGGAGGAGAATAGTTCTGTCAGTGAGCATATACTCAAAATGTCTGGGTATAATAATCACTTGATTCAACTCGGAGTTAATCTTTCGGGTGATAGCGTCATTGACAGAATTCTTCAATCACTGCCACCAAGCTATAAGAGCTTCGTGATGAACTATAACATGCAAGGGATGAACAAGACAATTCTCGAGCTCTTCGCAATGCTAAAGCCTGCGGAGGTAGAAATCAAAAAGGAGCATCAAGTGTTGATGGTCAATAAGACCACTAGTTTCAAGAAAAAGGGCAAAGGAAAGAAGAAGGGGAACTTCAAAAAGAACAGCAAGCAAGTTGCTGCTCAGGAGAAGAAACCCAAGTCTGGACCTAAGCCTGAGACTGAGTGCTTCTACTGCAAGCAGACTGGACACTCGAAGCGGAACTGCCCCAAGTATTTGGCGGATAAGAAGGATGGCAAGGTGAACAAAGGTATATGTGATATACATGTTATTGATGTGTACCTTACTAATGCTTGCAGTAGCACCTGGGTATTTGATACTGGTTCTGTTGCTAATATTTGCAACTCGAAACAGGGGCTACGGATTAAGCGAAGATTGGCTAAGGACGAGGTGACGATGCGCGTGGGAAATGGTTCCAAAGTCGATGTGATCGCGGTCGGCACGCTACCTCTACATCTACCTTCGGGATTAGTTTTAGACCTAAATAATTGTTATTTGGTGCCAGCGTTGAGCATGAACATTATATCTGGATCTTGTTTAATGCGAGACGGTTATTCATTTAAATCAGAGAATAATGGTTGTTCTATTTATATGAGTAATATCTTTTATGGTCATGCACCCTTGAAGAGTGGTCTATTTTTATTGAATCTCGATAGTAGTGATACACATATTCATAATATTGAAGCCAAAAGATGCAGAGTTGATAATGATAGTGCAACTTATTTGTGGCACTGCCGTTTAGGTCATATCGGTGTAAAGCGTATGAAGAAACTCCATACTGATGGACTTTTGGAACCACTTGATTATGAATCACTTGGCACGTGCGAACCGTGCCTCATGGGCAAGATGACTAAAACGCCGTTCTCCGGTACTATGGAGAGAGCAACAGATTTGTTGGAAATCATACATACAGATATATGTGGTCCGATGAATGTTGAGGCTCGTGGCGGATATCATTATTTTCTCACCTTCACATATGATTTGAGCAGATATGGGTATATCTACTTAATGAAACATAAGTCTGAAACATTTGAAAAGTTCAAAGAATTTCAGAGTGAAGTTGAAAATCATCGTAACAAGAAAATAAAGTTTCTACGATCTGATCGTGGAGGAGAATATTTGAGTTACGAGTTTAGTCTACATTTGAAACAATGCGGAATAGTTTCGCATCTCACGCCACCTGGAACACCACAGCGTAATGGTCTGTCCGAACGTCGTAATCGTACTTTACAAGATATGGTGCGATCTATGATGTCTCTTACTGATTTACCGCTATCGTTTTGGGGTTATGCTTTAGAGACGGCTGCATTCACGTTAAATAGGGCACCATCAAAATCCGTTGAGACGACGCCTTATGAACTATGGTTTGGCAAGAAACCAAAGTTGTCGTTTCTTAAAGTTTGGGGCTGCGATGCTTATGTGAAAAAGCTTCAACCTGATAAGCTCGAACCCAAATCGGAGAAATGTGTCTTCATAGGATACCCAAAAGAGACTGTTGGGTACACCTTCTATCACAGATCCGAAGGCAAGACTTTTGTTGCTAAATTTGGATCCTTTCTAGAGAAGGAGTTTCTCTCGAAAGAAGTGAGTGGGAGGAAAGTAGAACTTGATGAGGTAACTGTACCTGCTCCCTTATTGGAAAGTAGTTCATCACAGAAACCGGTTCTTGTGACTTCTACACCAATTAGTGAGGAAGTTAATGATGATGATCATGGAACTTCAGATCAAGTTGTTACTGAACCACGTAGGTCAAACAGAATAAGATCCGCACCAGAGTGGTACGGTAATCCTGTTCTGGAAGTTATGTTACTAGACCATGACGAACCTACGAACTATGAAGAAGCGATGGTGAGCCCAGATTCCGCAAAATGGCTTGAGGCCATGAAATCTGAGATGGGATCCATGTATGAGAACAAAGTGTGGACTTTGGTTGACTTGCCCAATGATCGGCAAGCCATTGAGAACAAATGGATCTTCAAGAAGAAGACTGACGCTGACGGTAATGTTACTATCTACAAAGCTCGACTTGTCGCGAAAGGTTTTCGACAAGTTCAAGGAGTTGACTACGATGAGACTTTCTCACCCATAGCGATGCTTAAGTCTGTCCGAATCATGTTAGCAATTGCCGCATTTTATGATTATAAAATTTGGCAAATGGATGTCAAAACTGCATTCTTGAATGGGTTTCTGGAAGAAGAGTTGTATATGATGCAACCAGAAGGTTTTGTCGATCCAAAGGGAGCTGACAAAGTGTGCAAGCTCCAGCGATCCATTTATGGACTGGTGCAAGCCTCTCGGAGTTGGAATAAACGCTTTGATAGTGTGATCAAAGCATTTGGTTTTATACAGACTTTTGGAGAAGCCTGTATTTACAAGAAAGTGAGTGGGAGCTCTGTAGCATTTCTGATATTATATGTGGATGACATATTGTTGATTGGAAATGATATAGAATTTCTGGATAGCATAAAGGGATACTCGAATAAGAGTTTTTCAATGAAGGACCTCGGTGAAGCTGCTTATATATTGGGCATCAAGATCTATAGAGATAGATCAAGACGCTTAATAGGACTTTCACAAGCACATACCTTGACAAAGTTTTGAAGAAATTCAAAATGGATCAAGCAAAGAAAGGGTTCTTGCCTGTATTACAAGGTGTGAAGTTGAGTAAGACTCAATGCCCGACCACTGCAGAAGATAGAGAGAAGATGAAAGATGTTCCCTATGCTTCAGCCATAGGCTCTATCATATATGCAATGCTGTGCACCAGACCTGATGTGTGCCTTGCTATAAGTCTAGCAGGGAGGTACCAAAGTAATCCAGGAGTGGATCACTGGACAGCGGTCAAGAACATCCTGAAATACCTGAAAAGGACGAAGGATATGTTTCTCGTTTATGGAGGTGACAAAGAGCTCATTGTAAATGGTTACGTTGATGCAAGCTTTGACACTGATCTGGACGATTCTAAATCGCAAACCGGATACGTATTTACATTAAACGGTGGAGCTGTCAGTTGGTGCAGTTCTAAACAAAGCGTCGTGGCGGGATCTACGTGTGAAGCGGAGTACATAGCTGCTTCGGAAGCAGCAAATGAAGGAGTCTGGATGAGGGAGTTCATATCCGATCTAGGTGTCATACCTAGTGCATCGGGTCCAATGAAAATCTTTTGTGACAATACTGGAGCAATTGCCTTGGCAAAAGAATCCAGATTTCATAAGAGAACCAAGCACATCAAGAGACGCTTCAATTCCATCCGGGATCTGGTCCAGGTGGGAGACATAGAAATTTGCAAGATACATACGGATCTGAATGTTGCAGACCCGTTGACTAAGCCTCTTCCACGAGCAAAACATGATCAACACCAAGACTCCATGGGTGTTAGAATCATTACTGTGTAATCTAGATTATTGACTCTAGTGCAAGTGGCAGACTGAAGGAAATATGCCCTAGAGGCAATAATAAAGTTATTATTTATTTCCTTATATCGTGATAAATGTTTATTATTCATGCTAGAATTGTATTAACCGGAAACATAATACTTGTGTGAATACATAGACAAACAGAGTGTCACTAGTATGCCTCTACTTGACTAGCTCGTTAATTAAAGATGGTTATGTTTCCTAACCATAGACATGTGTTGTCATTTGATTAACAGGGTCACATCATTAGGAGAATGATGTGATTGACTTGACCCATTCCGTTAGCTTAGCACTCGATCATTTAGTATGTTGCTATTGCTTTCTTCATGACTTATACATGTTCCTATGACTATGAGATTATGCAACTCCCGTTTACCGGAGGAACGCTTTGTGTGCTACCAAACGTCACAACGTAACTGGGTGATTATAAAGGTGCTCTACAGGTGTCTCCGAAGGTACTTGTTGGGTTGGCGTATTTCGAGATTAGGATTTGTCACTCCGATTGTCGGAGAGGTATCTCTGGGCCCACTCGGTAATGCACATCACTTAAGCCTTGCAAGCATTGCAACTAATGAGTTAGTTGCGGGATGATGTATTACAGAACGAGTAAAGAGACTTGCTGGTAACGAGATTGAACTAGGTATTGAGATACCGATGATCGAATCTTGGGCAAGTAACATACCGATGACAAAGGGAACAACGTATGTTGTTATGCGGTCTGACCGATAAAGATCTTTGTAGAATATGTGGGAGCCAATATGAGCATCCAGGTTTCGCTATTAGTTATTGACCGGAGACGTGTCTCGGTCATGTCTACATAGTTCTCGAACCCGTAGGGTCCGCACGCTTAACGTTTCGATGACAGTTATATTATGAGTTTATATGTTTGATGTACTGAAGGTTGTTCGGAGTCCCGGATGTGATCACGGACATGACGAGGAGTCTCGAAATGGTCGAGACATGAAGATTGATATATTGGAAGCCTATGTTTGGATGTCGGAAGTGTTCCGGGTGAAATCGGGATTTTACCGGAGTACCGGGAGGTTACCTGTGACGCCCCGATTCAATCGTACACTAATCATGCATGCAAACGTGTACGATCAAGATCAGGGACTCATGGGAAGATATCACAACACAACTCTAAAAACATAAATAAGTCATATAAGTATCATAATACAAGCCAGGGGCCTCGAGGGCTCGAATACAAGTGCTCGATCATAGACGAGTCAGCGGAAGCAACAATATCTGAGTACAGACATAAGTTAAACAAGTTTGCCTTAAGAAGGCTAGCACAAACTGGGATACAGATCGAAAGAGGCGCAGGCCTCCTGCCTGGGATCCTCCTAACTACTCCTGGTTGTCGTCGGCGGCCTGCACGTAGTAGTAGGCACCTGCAGTGTAGTAGGAGTCGTCGTCGACGGTGGCGTCTGGCTCCTGGGCTTCGGCATCTGGTGCGACAACCAGATAGAAGGGAAAGGGGGAAAAGAGGGAGAAAAGCAACCGTGAGTACTCATCCAAAGTACTCGCAAGCAAGGAGCTACACTACTTATGCATGGGTATATGTGTAAAGGGGCAATATCGGTGGACTGAACTGCAGAATGCCAGAATAGGAGGGGGATAGCTAGTCCTATCGAAGACCACGCTTCTGGCAGCCTCCGTCTTGCAGCATATAGAAAAGAGTAGATTGAAGTCCTCCAAGTAGCATCGCATAGCATAATCCTACCCGACGATCCTCTCCTCGTCGACCTGTGAGAGAGCGATCACTGGGTTGTATCTGGCACTTGGAAGGGTGTGTTTTATTAAGTATCCGGTTTTAGTTGTCATAAGGTCAAGGTACAACTCCGGTCGTCCTTTTACCGAGGGACACGGCTATTCGAATAGATAAATTTCCCTGCAGGGGTGCACCACATAACCCAACACGCTCGATCCTCTTTGGCCGGACACACTTTCCTGGGTCATGCCCGGCCTCGGAAGATCAACACGTCGCAGCCCCACCTAGGCACAACAGAGAGGTCAGCACGCCGGTCTAAATCCTATGCGCGCAGGGGTCTGGGCCCATCGCCCATTGCACACCTGCACGTTGCGTACGCGGCCGGTGAGCAGACCTAGCCTCCCTTATAAAAGAGCAGGTGTTCCAGTCCAACCCGGCGCGCGCCGCTCAGTCGCTGACGTCACGAAGGCTTCGGCTGATACCACGTCGTCGAGTGCCCATAACTGTTCCCGCATAGTTGGTTAGTGCGTATAGGCCAGTGGCCAGACTCAGATCAAATACCAAGATCTCGTTAAGCGTATTATTTTGAAGTAACCGCGGACGCCGACCAGGGCCAGGCCCACCTCTCTCCTAGGTGGTCTCAACCTGCCTTGACGCTCCGCCACAAAGTAACAATCAGGGGCCGTCGGGAACCCAGGCCCACCTCTACCGGGATGGAGCCACCTGCCCCTTCAGCCCCCATCTCTGAACAGTATCATAAGTAATGTAACATTATAAAGTTTATAGCATATGCCCGTGATCACCTCCCGAAGTCATCACGGCCCAGTAGTATAGCATGGCAGACGGACAAGAGTGTAGGGCCACTGATGGAATACTAGCATCCTATACTAAGCATGTAGGATTGCAGGTAAAGGTAACAACAGTAGTAGCAAGGACATGCTATGCAGCAGAATAGGATTAACGAAAAGCAGTAACATGCTACACTACTCTAATGCAAGCAGTATAGAGTAGAATAGGCGATATCTGGTGATCAGGGGGGGCTTGACTGGTTGCTCTGGCAAGGAGGGGTCGTCAACAACGTAGTCGATCGAGGCAGCAGCGACGTCCGTCTCGTAGTCTACCGGAGAGAAGAGGGGGAAGAAACAATGAATACAGAGCAAACAAAGCATCATAAAATATAACAAGGCAATACGCGGTGCCAGGGGTGATCTAACGCAGGGATAGTTGATACTGACGAAGGGGAAAAACATCCGGGAAAGTATTCCCGGGGTTTCGCGTTTTCAGACAGATGAACCGGAGGGGGAAAGTTGCGTGTTTGCTATGCTAGGGATGTGTGGCGGACGAACGGGCTACGTATTCGGATTCGTCTCGTCGATCTGAACAACTTTCATGTACAAAACATTTTCATCGGAGTTACGAATTATTTTATATGATTTTCTAAAGTTTTAAATATTTTCTAGAAATTACTGGATTTAATTTAATTCGAAATTATAACAGTAAATACTTTTGTCACCTAGTGTTACTCTAGCCTATGAGTATGCCAGTGGGGCCAGTGGGGTGGGTTGACCTAGTCAAAGAATGAATAGCGTAGGCGGGTCCCATATGTCATTGACTTAGACTTTTCTTAAATTTTGTTTTTCTTTAAACCAACAGGGTTCCGCATGTCATTTACTATTGGACTAATCAACTAGTAGTACTAACTAGACTAACTAAATTAGTCCCTAAACTAGTAGCACTAATTAAGCCGACCACACACACAGAACACACACCTAGCACACTCAAGCACACCACACCACGCTGCATACACACACACTTAGCCGCTCTTGGCCATGACTGCTGGCCTGCAGCGGCAGCAGTAGAGGTAGTTCAGCAGCAGCGGCCACTAAGAGCAGTAGCAAGCAGCGGCAAGCAGCAAGATGCAGTAGCAGCTAGTGGCAGCAGGAGCAACGCAGTCAACAGCGGCAAGTAGCAGCGGAGCCGCAAAGCAGAGCAGCAAGCAGTAGGCAGCAGCGGACGCGGCAGCAGGCAGGCGTGAGCGAGCCCAGGCGCGCGCGGGCGCGGGCGACTACAGAGAGGCAGCAGCGCAGACGAGCAGGGCGCGGCTGGAGTAGCGCGCGGGGCGCGGCTATAGGCGTACTGGAGCATCGCGCAGAGGCGCGCGAGGCTGCAACTACATCAGTACACACAGGTGACGTGAACGTGAAGCTTCAGCCTCGGCGAGCAACGACGCGCGGGGGCACGGATCGAAGCCGGGAATGGGGGGAATCGGAGGAGGAGCTCACCGCGAGCTCGAAGATGTGGTCGGGGAGGCCGGAGGTGGACCGGAGCCACGGCAAACGACGTCGGACACCGGCGATGTACCGACGAAGATGTGCTCGATGCCGAGCGTACCAGCCATCCTAGCTCGTGGACGTCTTGGCGCGACGAGGTGAGGCCGGTGGCCACGGGATCGAGAAGGCAGCGACAACTGTGGTCTCGGGTGCGGACGAAATCGAGAGGCGGAGAGGGAGACGAGGGGGATGGGCGTTAGGGTTTGCCAGGGGTCGCAGGCGTCGGACTTAACCGCCAGGGAGGGCCGCGGGATGGCCAGCACCTGGCCGGGCGCACCCATGGCCGTGGGATGGCTGCCACGGCCTCCCCTGCCTCCTGTAGCGATAGGTTGAAGGAGCTGCGGGTGGGCTGGGGCTGTTTTGCTAAATGGGCCAAGGGGCCCAGTAGATTAGGTTTCTTATCTTTTTATTAGTAGGTTCCCCTTTTTCCTTTCTGTTTTCTTAGTTACTATTGTTTTGTATCTAGTTTAGGTACTAATGATTTTAGTTCATTGTGCAAACTGTCACATAAATTCTAGGCAATATTTTGGGCTATTCCAACAAGTGTCAAATATTTTTGGATAGTTTACAAATTTATTTAAATTAGATTGTTTCAATAAAAGCTTATGAGTCAGTTTTAAAATGTTTAGTGGCACTTGTATATTTTGAAAAATGTTAATTCTTACATGAAAATTAGCTAGTGAATATTTGCAGCGCAACCTACATTTTTATTTTACCTTTTGAAACATTTAAATTTTCAAGTTGCATTCGAATTTGAATTTGAACTGGTTTTCAATAAGAGTCGATTAAGCTTAAAAAAGGTGACTTGGCATCATTTGCCAGGGTTTACAGTAGCTTAATTATTGGGGTGTTACATTACCGGAACCCCCGGGGGCTTAATGGGCCAAGATGGGCCTTGGTGGAAGAGAGGAGAGGCGGCCAGGGCAAGGGCCGCGCGCCCCTCCCCCCTAGTCCGAATAGGACAAGGAGAGGGGGGCGGCGCCCCCCCTTCCTTCTTCTCCTCCTCCTCTTTCCCCCTCCCAAGTCCTAATCCAACTAGGAAAGGGGGGAGTCCTACTCCCTGTGGGAGTAGGACTCCTCCTGGCGCGCCCTCTCTCCTGGCTGGTCGCACCCCCCTTGCTCCTTTATATACGGGGGCAGGGGGCACCCTAGAGACACATCAATTGATCGTTTGATCTTTTAGCCGTGTGCGGTGCCCCCCTCCACCATAGTCCACCTCGATAATACTGTGGCGGTGCTTAGGCGAAGCCCTGCGTCGGTAGAACATCATCATCGTCACCACGCCGTCGTGCTGACAAAACTCTCCCTCAACACTCGGCTGGATCGGAGTTCGAGGGACGTCATCGGGCTGAACGTGTGCTGAACTCGGAGGTGCCGTACGTTCGGTACTTGATCGGTCGGATCGTGAAGACGTACGACTACATCAACCGCGTTGAGCTAACGCTTCCGCTTTCGGTCTACGAGGGTACGTGGACAACACTCTCCCCTCTCGTTGCTATGCATCACCATGATCTTGCGTGTGCGTAGGAATTTTTTTGAAATTACCACGTTCCCCAAGAGGATCCCCGTGGCTTGCCACGTGATTTCTCGACTTTTAGCATCAAGGGGTTGACTCTCTCCCCCTAAAGTCGGGAAAAAATCCTCGTCAAAAATGCAATCAGCAAAACGAGCCGTGTGACAGTCACCTGTCATGGGGTCCAGATACCTGATTATGGATACAGTCTCATAACCAACGTATATCCCCGACTTATGGAGCGGGCCCATCGCCGATCGCTGAGGGGGTGGTATTGGTACATATACCTGGCAACCGAACCTACGAAGGTGGGAAATTTTCGGTGCCGACCCTTGCACAAGTTGAACAGGAGAGTGGATGTTGTAGGCCGACGGTCGAAAGTTAATGAGATTAGCCGCGTGTAACACCGCGTGGCCCCAACATGTAGTTGGTAAATTACAACCCTGAAGGAGCGGTCGGGCAATGAATTTAATTCTTTTAATCAATGCCTCGACAAGTCCATTTTGTGTATGAACATGTGGTACCGAGTGCTCAACTTTGATTCCCATTGCCATGCAATAATCATCGAACGCCTTTGAAGTAAATTCTCCGGCGTTGTCCATTCGAATAGACTTTATACGATAATCTGGGAAATTATTCCTCATTTGTATGATCTGTGAGATCAATTTTGCAAAGGCATGGTTCCGTGTTGACAGCAGGCAAACATTGGACCATTTAGAGGAAGCATCAATGAGCACCATGAAGTACCGAAACGGCCCCGTGAGGGGCTGAATTGGACCGCATATGTCCCCTTGGATACGTTCCAAGAACGCGGGGATTTCATCCCTCACCTTGAGGGGCGATGGCCTAATGACTAACTTCCCCTTAGCGCATGCGGAGCACACGAAATCATCGGGATTCGGGAAGTTCTTCACGTTAACATTATGGCTATGCGAGTTGTTAATTATATTTCTCATCATCCTAAGTCCGGGGTGGCCTAACCTATCGTGCCAGAGGCAGAAGAGTTCAGAGCTTCTAAAGACGGTCTTGAGGGTAGTGTACACGGGCGGTGCTACTATCTTAGTGTAGTATAGCCCTGTGTCAAACGAAGGAAGCCTTTCGATAACATGTTTACCACCTGCATCCCGCTTTGTGATGAGTAGGCACTCCTTGATGTTTTTATCATCGGCCTCAGCATGAAAACCATTAGCGCGGATGTCTCTAAAGCTCAAAAGAGTACGAGTCGACTCCGGGTACAACAACGCATCATTAATGATCAAAGTTGTTCCCATAGGGAGTAAAATAGTGGCTCATCTGGAGCCAACTATGTGAGAACCGCAGCCGGCGATTGTCATAATACTTCCCGGAGATTTTTTAATGGACTCAAAGTACTTAGTTTCTCGTAAAATGGTATGAGTGGTGGCGCTATCGGCAAGGCACGTTTCCTCCATTCGGGCGCCACACGCGTTCTAAAATATGACATCTAATTAATGTAATGAGGAAGAAAATACATTAAAAATAAATGCACACATCTCAGAACATAACATGCTATCATGTATAAATAATGGAATAAATGAATAAATGTCATCCAATCACCAAAGTAAAGAATAAGTTTATGCTCTCATAGAGCTTACAACCAAATCGAATTTATTCAAATTTATTGTATCAAATCACGGAATCATGATAACCAAAGAGGTATGCTAAGTAGACTCGGTGAAGAAGCCATTGACTTCAGCCGCAATCTCCATACTAGTGAGCTGATCCTCCTTAGAAATCATCTTGGAGGCAGCATCAACATCTAGTTGCGGCACCGCCGAGGCGACCATGTGGTCAACCTCCATGGCAACGTGGGCGTCATTAGAGACCGCCAAAGCCGCCGCGATGGGCACCACGGGGGTCGCCTCTATGGGCGCAGCAAGGGGCGTAGAGATCATCACGGGTGCCGCCACGGGCGCCGGTGGTGCTCCCTCCTGAACCAAGGCGAGGTGCGTCTCACGCGCCTTCCGAGCCTTATATGCATCAACGACCTCCTGTGGTGCGCGGCACTGGCGGGAGAAATGCTCCACCGAGCCACAACGGAAGCAGTCCTGAGGCCTCTGCCCTCCCTTGCCCGGCTTGTTCTGCTTAGCCGGGGCGGGGGGGGGGGGTGAGGGCCCTTCTTCTTGCCCTTCCGGCCCCTCTTCTTCTGTTGAGGCTTGCGGACTTTGAGAGCGTTCACCTCCTGGCGAGAACTCCCCCCAAGTGGTTGCGCGACAAAGTTCTTTTTGAGAACCTCGTCCTGCGCTTCCGCCACCTGGAGGACGTCAATCAACTCTGAATACCTCGTGTAGTTCCCCTGGCGGTAGTTCCGTGAGGACTGGACCGCGTCGGGTGGAAAGTGGATAGGGTTTTCTCAATCTTCTGGGAGTCTGTAATCTCAGTACCACACAACCGAAGAGTCGTACAAATCCGATGCAAAGCCGAATTGTACTCCCCAACCGTCTTGAAGTCCGCAAACCTCAGACGGATCCACTCTGCCTCTGCACGTGGCTTCACAGTGTACTTCAGCCGCTCAAACCGCTGCTTAAGAGCGGTCCAAAGGCCAGAAGCACTGCGCTCAGCCATATACTCATCTTTCAGAGTAGGTGACAGGTGATGACGGAGAAAGTGCAGAGCCTGCGCATTCTCAGTTTCGAACTTGGGATCAGTGGCGGCCAGCTGGGCCCCCTTACCGATCGCCCTCAGGAGGGTTTTGCCCTGGAGAAAAATCTTGCAGTCCGAGGACCATGACAGGTAGTTCAGCCCTGTCTGGGCCAACTCAGGAAACTCCTTGTTGACAATTCCGGCCATCTGCGATTTATGCAAAAATCATGAGATTACAGCAGGTAATCTTTTGCACAAAGCGATATTGATAAACTTATTCAATAAAATGACGTTCCATTATCTAAAACATGCTATTATATGACTTACTAAATGATTAAGAGTGCTAAACAATTAATCTACAGTAGTAAAATCATACAATAATATCATGTTACAAAAGATAGTATGTTAAGCGCATCTAGTATGTGAAAACTAGCCCTAAAATTGAATTCCCGTGGCATTTTAAAGCCCAAATACGCATTTTCAGAGAAAACAGGCAGTTCCAGGGGCTTCTACGTGAAATATTACAACAGGAATAAAAACTTGCGTAAAAACTGGAAACTACAAGGGCTAAACCGCAATTTTCCGCGCTGCAGCCGGCGCCACTTTTTTTATTGCAGAGACTCCACGGCTGCGGCCCACCAGGGCCCAGCAGCCAGCGGGCCGGCCCATGCGCTGCTCGGCCTGTCCCGCAGCGACGCTAGGGGAAACCCTAGCGCCCGCATTGTTGGGTGCGGCGGCGGCTCGGTGGCTGGCCAGCTCACATGGCCGCGGCTGGCGCCACCCGACGGCGGCCAAGGCACGCGGCGGCGGCGGCCAAGCCGGCCAGCGGGGCGACGCGGCCAGAGGCGCGGCGCGGCGCGGCCAGCGCACGAGGCCACGGCGTCGGCAGATCGAGCCCCGGCGACGGCAACTGGCCATGCACGGACTTGGCCGAGGCGATGACCAGCGCGGCGCGGCCAAGGCAGCTGGCCACGCCACGCAACGGCGTCGGCGTCGGCTACGGTGGCCATGGTCACGGCCATGCGACGCGGCAGCGGCCATCGGGGCGTGCTGCTGCGAGCACGCGCTAGCGAGACGGGGCGGGGCTGCACAGCGCGGCCAGCGGGGCCGCGGCCAGCAGCGCGACGCGGGCGACCAGCGGGGTCGCGGACAGCACGGAGTCATCTGGACGCCGGCCTCGGGATGCGATCTTCATCGCGTTCATCCGGAAAAACGACGGCGCATGGCACATCTGGTGCTTTTGCGGCGGTACCGCGATCATCTGGATCACGATCTGTACCGACTCCCTATAGTGCAGTCAACAAGTTCCTCTTAGTCCAAGAACATAGACATTGGTCGGCGATGTGTTCGTCCGCTCGGTTCTTGGGAGGAAAATCCACACCATAGGTAGATTAAATCCGAAAAATAATCTAGTCGCAAAAACGGAATCGTAGTAACGAAAGGAATCCATTTTTGCAAAAGTGGGGATCGGATCTTATACCTCCGCGGGATCGACGAAAGCCTGCGTGATGCAGGCGTGACACAGGCTTGACGGAGAGTTGATGGAGCGAAGCGTGCTGATAACTTGTTCCGCAACTCCGCCGACGAGTCCGGTCCGAGGTTGCGGAGCGAGAGTGAGCGTCGTAGACGAAGTAGTCAAACACGTGAAAGTAAATGACACAGAGAGATATGGAGGAGACCAGCTTTATTAATCAATGATCAGGTGTTACAATGATGGCTCCTCGTTGCTTTATATAGGGACTAGGGGGTTAAGGGATAAGTACCCACTTAACGTAAAGAGGGGAAACGGGAGGGGCTATCCCGAGCGCTTCGTGCGCTAGCCGCCACCACCATCGTGGTGGCCCCGGTTTCCCAACAGACACTTCGGCTGGGGCAGGCTGTCAAAAATGAGAAGTCGCTTCGTACAACCCAGCCGGTCATCCACTCGTTCCTCCTAGTTAGCCGGTAACTGAATGCTTATGTGGCCGTTCTATATGGCATTAGGCCTCTTGTTGGTCCCTCATGTAAGCCACTAATGGAACGATGATGTGGCAGTGCTGCTGAGGTGGATAGGCTGCATGTCAAGAGAAATACTATAGTGGGGATGAACTATTTAGGTATTATAGATTGGGCATAACCTTTGGAATAGGGTTGTTTCAGCCAATTTTGGTAGATCATATGGCACAACAAGCATCTATTTTAGAAAGGCTCTTCATGCCATAGGAAACCCCCGTAATGGTTATATAAGGACACCATCATTGGAAACCCCCGTAAAAATTGCAAGAAATCATCGATTTGACCCATATTTTAAGGTAATTTCAGAAACTATTCCTTAGCTAACTAGGCTATATGATATGCCATTTAATACTGGTCACTATAAAGGATTGTATTGGAGCTATCAATGGTACACATGTGTGAGCAGGTATTACCAAAGACGTGGAGCCTTCTTTTCATGGTAGGAAAGCCTTTACCACTCAAAATGTGATGGCAGCAGTAGATTTTAACCTCCGCTTCACATATGTTTTGGCTGGATGGGAAGGGTCCGCACACGACGCGACCGTTTTAGCTGATGCATTAACTCGTGAGAGAGGCTTACAAGTACCACCTGGTAAGAAATTGACGTAGATAGAAATTGTCCATATGTTACTGCCTTAAGAAACCATTATAACCAATATCTTTTTTATTTTTTAGGAAAGTACTACCTAGTTGATGCCGGTTATGGAGCCAAGTCAGGGTTCTTGCCACCTTTTCGTGGCGTGAGGTACCATTTGAATGAGTGGGGCAACAATCCGGTCCAAATTGATAAGGAGCTATTCAACCTTAGGCACTCATCTCTACGGGGTAGAGAGGGCTTTTGGATCTCTCAAGAGGCGTTTCAAAATTTTAGATGATGCCAAACTGTTCTTCACTTGCCCGGTCCAAGTCGACATTGTTATAGCTTGTTGTGTTCTTCATAATTATGCACTACACAAGGGATTGATGAATTCATTATACCAGAAGACACTAGTAGAAAACAGGGCAAAGGTCACAGGGCAGTTTTCACATTAGCCCCGGTTCAGTCACGAACCGGGACCCATGGGGGCATTCGTCCCGGTTCGTGAGCCCAGGGGGCCGGCCGGGGCCTCGAGGGCATTGGTCCCGGTTCGTATGGAACCATTTGTCCCGGTTCGAGCCACAAACCGGGACTAATGGTCCTCGCTCCTGGCCCACAACCATTTGTCCCGGTTCTTGGCATGAACCGGGACAGAAGGACCGGATTTAGTACCGGTTCATGCCACGAACCGGGACCAATGAGGTGCCTATATATACCCCATCGCCACGGCAGAGCACTCCACAGTGCTCTGTTTTTCTCTGGCCGGCAAGGGGAGGGCTTTGTGGTGCTCTAGCTCACCTCCTATGCACATGAGGTGTTCGATGAAATGCCCGAGCCACACTAGTTAATCTTTCTCCTCTCGAAACTCGACCTCCGAGCTCCATTTTCCTCGAGATTTGTCTAGGTTTAGCGGCCCGTCACGTCCCATTCCCGTCTTCACCGCCGTCGACCGCCCGCGCCGATCTCGTCGCCGGCAACACCGTGGTGAGCCTCTTGTTCTTATCTTCTTTTTGAAAGAAAAAAATTCTTACTTTAGATAGATACTTGTCTAATTTGCTTACTATTTTATTCCTTCTTATTACATAGTGCGATGGTTTTGGTATCCGCCCCCGTCGGCCCTCGTCCTGTCTATGATTCGGATGTGGTATATATTATATTTTTATAACTATTTGATTCATTTATTGTTTATGACAAATATACCGACTAACGTGACATAGATTTTATTTATCTAGGAGGTGGTTGAACCGGAAATTCTAACCGACCCTATTGTCGAGAGGTTAAATTTAGTTGAAGAAGAAAACAATTACTTGAAGGAAAAAATAAAAAAAATTGAGGAGGAGAAGATGATATTGGAGTTGCATGTTGCGGATGTCGTCGATGATCACAAGATCAAGATGGATGCAATGCGCTTGAAGATTAGAAAGATTAGAAAATATGCCATTCATACCGAGGCTTGGTATCATTATGCCGTTGGATCAATTGTTACCTTGGTTGCGATTATGATCGCATTTGTTTTCGCATTGAAATGTTTTACATAGTTTCAATGTATGGTTTAATTAATTAGATGCTCTGGAGAGCTATATATATGTTGTTAGATGAGAACTATGTATGTACTTTGGTTCTAATGTGATGATGAACTTCTATTAATTTGGTCACTTAATTATCTATTTATGATGTTCTGTAATGGTTTTTGACACACTTAATTATATATAATGCATGCAGATGAACCGGCAATGGATGTACGGTGACAGACACACCTCCGAGTACATTAAGGGCGTGCATGATTTTCTCGAAGTGGCTGAGGCAAACAAGCAGAATGGTTTTATGTGTTGTCCATGCCCTACATGTGGGAATACGAAGTCTTACTCTGACCGGAAAATCCTTCATGCCCACCTGCTTTACAAGGGTTTCATGTCACACTATAATGTTTGGACGAGGCACGGAGAAATGGGGGTTATGATGGAAGACGGCGAAGAAGAAGAGGACGATGACAACTATGTGCCCCCTGAATACGGTGATGCTGCAACGGGGGAAGCTGCTGAAGATCAAGAGGAACCAGACGATGTGCCCAATGATGCTGCAAGGGGGGAAGCTGCTGAAGATGAAGAGGAACCAGTGCCCGATGATGATGATCTCCGCCGGGTCATTGTCGATGCAAGGACGCAATGCGAAAGTCAAAAGGAGAAGCTGAAGTTCGATCGCATGTTAGAGGATCACAAAAAAGGGTTGTACCCCAATTGCGAAGATGGCAACACAAAGCTCGGTACCGTACTGGAATTGCTGCAGTGGAAGGCAGAGAATGCTGTGCCTGACAAAGGATTTGAGAAGCTATTGAAAATATTGAAGAAGAAGCTTCCAAAGGATAACGAATTGCCCGACAGTACATACGCAGCAAAGAAGGTCGTATGCCCTCTAGGATTGGAGGTGCAGAAGATACATGCATGCCCTAATGACTGCATCCTCTACCGCGGTGCGTACAAGGATCTGAACGCATGCCCGGTATGCGGTGCATTGCGGTATAAGATCAGACGAGATGACCCTGGTGATGTTGACGGCGAGCCCCCCAGGAAGAGGGTTCCTGCGAAGGTGATGTGGTATGCTCCTATAATACCACGGTTGAAACGTCTGTTCAGAAACGAAGAGCATGCCAAGTTGATGCGATGGCACAGTGAGGACCATAAGAAAGACGGGAAGTTGAGAGCACCCGCTGACGGGTCGCAGTGGAGAAAAATCGAGAGAAAGTACTGGGCTGAGTTTGCAGCTGACCCAAGGAACGTATGGTTTGGTTTAAGCGCGGATGGCATTAATCCTTTCGGGGAGCAGAGCAGCAATCACAGCACCTGGCCCGTGACTCTATGTATGTATAACCTTCCTCCTTGGATGTGCATGAAGCGGAAGTTCATTATGATGCCAGTTCTCATCCAAGGCCCTAAGCAACCCGGCAACGACATTGATGTGTACCTAAGGCCATTAGTTGAAGAACTTTTACAACTGTGGACTGGAAACGGTGTACGTACGTGGGATGAGCACAAACAGGAGGAATTTAACCTGCACGCGTTGCTGTTTGTAACCATCAACGATTGGCCCGCTCTCAGTAACCTTTCAGGACAGACAAACAAGGGATACCACGCATGCACGCACTGTTTAGATGACACTGAAAGTATATACCTGGACAAAAGCAGGAAGAATGTGTACCTGGGCCATCGTCGATTTCTTCCGACCAACCATCAATGTCGAATGAAAGGCAAGCATTTCAAAGGCGAGGCAGATCACCGGAAGAAGCCCGCCATGCGTACCGGTGATCACGTACTTGCTATGGTCAATGATTTACACGTAATCTTTGGAAAGGGTCCCGGCGGACTAGCTGTTCCGAATGACGTTGAGGGACACACACCCATGTGGAAGAAGAAATCTATATTTTGGGACCTACCCTACTGGAAAGAGCTAGAGGTCCGCTCTTCAATCGACGTGATGCACGTGACGAAGAACCTTTGCGTGAACCTGCTAGGCTTCTTGGGCGTGTATGGGAAGACAAAAGATACACCTGAGGCACGGGAGGACCTGCAACGTTTGCACGAAAAAGACGGCATGCCTCCGAAGCAGTATGAAGGTCCTGCCAGCTACGCTCTTACAAAAGAAGAGAAAGAAATCTTCTTTGAATGCCTGCTCAGTATGAAGGTCCCGACTGGCTTCTCGTCGAATATAAAGGGAATAATAAATATGCCAGAGAAAAAGTTCCAGAACCTAAAGTCTCATGACTGCCACGTGATTATGACGCAACTGCTTCCGGTTGCATTGAGGGGGCTTCTACCGGAAAACGTCCGATTAGCCATTGTGAAGCTACGTGCATTCCTCAATGCAATCTCTCAGAAGGTGATCGATCCAGAAATCATACCAAGGCTAAGGAGTGATGTGGCGCAATGTCTTGTCAGTTTCGAGCTGGTGTTCCCACCATCCTTCTTCAATATCATGACGCACGTCCTAGTTCATCTAGTCGACGAGATTGTCATTCTGGGGCCCGTATTTCTACACAATATGTTCCCCTTTGAGAGGTTCATGGGAGTCCTAAAGAAATATGTCCGTAACCGCGCTAGGCCAGAAGGAAGCATCTCCATGGGCCATCAAACAGAGGACGTCATCGGGTTTTGTGTTGACTTCATTCCTGGCCTTGAGAAGATAGGTCTCCCTAAATCGCGGTATGAGGGGAGACTGACTGGAAAAGGCACGCTTGGAGGGGGGAACTCAATAATATGCAGGGACGGATATTCTTGGTCTGAAGCACACTACACAGTTCTACAGAACTCTACCTTGGTGACCCCGTATGTCGATGAACACAAGAACAGTCTGCGCTCCAAACACCCGGAGCAGTGTGACGACTGGATTACATGTGAACACATCAGGACTTTCAGCAGTTGGTTGGAAACACGTCTCAGAGGTGACACCACTGTTTGTGATGAGTTGTACTCGTTGTCCAGGGGACCATCTTCGACTGTATTGACTTACAAAGGATACGAGATAAATGGGAATACATTTTACACGATCGCCCAAGATCAAAAGAGCACCAACCAAAACAGCGGTGTCCGCTTTGATGCAGCAACCGAGAGGGGAAAGGACACATATTATGGTTACATAATGGACATATGGGAACTTGACTACGGACATGATTTTAAGGTCCCTTTGTTTAAGTGCAAATGGGTCAATCTGTTAGGAGGCGGGGTACAGGTAGACCCACAGTATGGAATGACAACAGTGGATCTGAACAATCTTGGGTACACTAACGAACCGTTCGTCCTAGCCAATGATGTGGCACAGGTTATCTATGTGAAGGACATGTCTACCAGACCGAGGAAAAGAAAAGATAAGGAAGCGAATACATCATACGATGAGCCAAAGCGGCACATAGTTCTTTCAGGAAAAAGGGACATTGTGGGAGTGGAGGGCAAGACAGACATGTCTGAAGATTATGAAAAGTTTCATGAAATTCCTCCCTTCAAAGTCAAGGCTGACCCAAGCATCCTGATAAACGATGAAGATTATCCATGGTTACGGCGCAATAAGCAAATGACACAAGCGAAGAAAAAGTGAAGACTTTCTCCCGCAACTATTATGATGATAGCATGCCAACTTTGTAATAGACGAGTATGATACCATTGTCCGTTTTGTACAAGAAGTGCATCTAGTTTTTGCCGTAACCCTCTCAACTTTCTTGCACATGCTATGTGGATGAAATGATGATACCATGCCAACTTTCAACCTTTTCAGAGTTCATTTGAAATGCTTTATAAGCCCTGAGTGCAGAGAGGTTAGGCCCATAAGCCTGCTTTAGAGAGGAGCTCGACAGCTCAGGCGCACCGCACCTTATAAACAGGTGCGGCTCTCTCTTAGCTAGCGAGGTGGGACTAAACTCACCACCACGCCGCTGTGCAAGGCCATTGGTCCCGGTTGGTGGCACGAACCGGGACCAATTCCACCCTTTGGTCCCTGTTGGTGCCACGAACCGGTACTAATGAGGCTGTGGCCCCACGAGCACCTTTAGTACCTGTTCGTGGCACGAACCGGTACTAGAGTTTCTTACTAGCTAAGCAGTTTTTTAGTCCCACCTCGCTAGCTGAGAGGCACTAGGAGCGGTTTATAAGCCCTGAGTGCAGAGACGATGAAGAAGAGGCGCAATGCTCACGTTGCTTAGCTTCAAGCCTTGAGGAATAAGGTAGACTGCATCGAGCTATGTGCAGTGCAGTCTACACTAGTCCGAAAGGCTTGAAGCAAATCAACGCGCATTGCGCCTCTTTTTTATTTTAATCATTAAAAGCAAAAAGAATTTTCATAAAGAACTTTTTTGATAGAAACTTTAATAGCAGAAAGAATTATCATAAAGTAAAATAAATAAGTAATTAGAAACAAAATAAAATAAAATAAATAAGTTTTTTGTTGTAAGTAGAAATAAAACAAAATAAATGTAGCAAAAAAGAAAATAAAAAAACTAAATACAGCAAAAAGAATTTTCATAAAGAACTAATGGCACTAATAGAAAGTTTATATGTTTTTAAAACTAATGGCACTAACAGACAGTTTATAATTTTGCTGACCTAAAAGCAAAAAGAATTAAAAAATAAAGCAACAAACAAAAGAAAATAAATAATGCAAAAAATTTAAAAAACTGCCACCTATTGGGCCACCACGGCCTGAATACGACTAGAAACCCAACCTGGGCCAGGATTCAGGCCCGCAGAAGGCCCAATAGGCCAACAGACAGCATAGTGTGAGATTAGGCCCGTAAGCCTGCATTTGAGAGGAGCTCGAGAGGGCAGCTGCAGCAGGGCTTATAAACCACTCCGAGCCCCTCTCAACTAGCGAGGTGGGACTAAACTTTTGGCTGCGACGCGGGTAGCAAGAGGCCTTTGGTCCCGGTTGGTGGCACCAACCGGGACCAATGCCCCCCCTTTAGTCCCGGTTGGTGCCACCAACCGGGACCAAAGGCCGCCGCTTCCCGCCCTTTGGGCTGCTGAAAAGAGGCCTTTGGTCCCGGTTGTTGGCACCAACCGGGACTAATGCCTACCTTTAGTCCCGGTTGGTGCCACGAACCGGGACTAAAGGATTTGCTATATAAGTCCACACTTAGGAAATTTTCGACATACCTCGCCAGTTGCCCCCGACGCCGCCAGGCTGCCCGTGCTCGCCGTCGCCGCCCGCTCCTCATCGCCGTCGCCCCGCGCCCTTGCCTCGATGGGTCGCCGCCCGGTGCTCGTCGCCGTCGCCCTGCCCCCACGCGCGGCCCCGCCTCGTGCTCCCCTGCTCGCACGCGCCGCCTCGGCGCCCCGAGCCCCCCTGCCCGGCCCGCGCGTGCTCGCCGGCGCCCTCGCCGCCCCCGCTGTGAGAGCCGCCGCCCCGGCTCTGTTTTTTTATTTTTATTAGTTTAATCTTTTTGTTCATATGTGATGTATATGTGTATGTGGCTATAATGTATATGTGAACAAAAAAAATTGTATGTATGTAGATGTTCAAAATGTATGAATATATATGTCAAAAATGTTTTTTTGTTCATAGAAAGTTTTTTGTTCATATATAGAAAGTTTTTATATATGACAATGGATCATTCGATATATATGAGAAATGATGATCCACATGGAAAAGTTTTATATATGCAAAAGTTACAATTTTAGAAAAGTTTTATATATCTAGCTAGGAAGGGAAGAAGAAGAAAAAGAAGGATAGGAAAGAAGAAAATAAGAAGAGGAAATAAAGAAGAAGAGGAGAGGAAGAAGAGGAGATATAAATAAGAAGAGGAAAAAAGAAGAAAAAAAAGAGGAGAAGAAGAAAGGAATAGAGGAGAAGAAGAAAAAATAGAATATTTTCTATTTTTTCTTCTTCTCCTCTATTCCTTTCTTCTTCTCCTCTTTTTTTTCTTTTTTTTCTTTTCTTTTTCTTCAATCCTCTCCTCTATTCCTTTCTTCTTCTCTCCTCTTTTTATTTCTTCTTCGTTTTCTTATGTTTTATCGGGTCTGTCGTCGTCGATATATACCCCTCCCGATAACTTCAACACGAGGGGGGATAACTTCAACACGAGGGGGGGTCGATATACCCCCTCCCCGATAACATTATTTTCCCGTGTATATATGTCGTCGTTGTCGATATAACCCCCTCCTGATAACTTCAACACGTGGGGGGGGGTCGATATACCCCCTGCCCGATAACATTATTTTCCCGTGTATGTATGTTGTCGTTGTCGATATTACCCCCTCCCGATAACTTCAACACGAGGGGGGATAACTTCAACACGAGGGGGGTCGATATACCCCCTCCTCGATAACATTATTTTCCCGTGTATGTATGTCGTCGTTGTCGATATAAAACCCCCTCCCGATAACTTCAACACGTGGGGGTGGGGGTCGATATATACCCCCTCCCCGATAACATTATTTTCCCGTGTATGTATGTCGTCGTTGTCGATATATATAACTCCCTCCCAGATAACTTCGACAAGATGGACGGTCGATATGTATACCCCCTCTCGACCGTGATAACTTATACCACGGGAGCACCCCCCGGCCCTCTCGCTCGACCAAAACTCTCGAGGACACCCAAACCCTAGAAAAAAACGATGTTGGTCTCCTACCCCCTCCCGCCGCGCCCCTACCCTTGAAGCGTTGCCTAGGCCACCCCAAACCCGGAATAAGCTAGGTCTACGTTTGCACTAATATATCCACCTGCTGTCATGTTTGTGTAATAATTGCCATGTTGTAATATTTGCAGAAACAATGGAGCACGGACGAGATGAGCAAGCAGAAGATGTGTTGGGGGACATAATCTTAGCCGGAGGTGATATCTTGTCGTATCTTAACAACAATGATGGTCTGGAAGAACAGGGTGAAGAAGCAGGCTGCGATGATCGAAGAGTGGAGGAGGAAAGACATGATTATGATGGCTCCGGTGACCCAATGCTGGTGCAAGAAGGAGCCCGTGGTGACGGGTCCGGTGACCGAACAGAGTCCGGCCAGGTAAATATATTAGTTAAGCCTGTGCTGACTAGCTAATTGATGCATTCATTGTTTTGGTATGTACACATATTAATTAACACTCGTCTTTCTTCTTTTTTCTAGCCCTCCGGATCGAGCACAACTGCGGTAAAGAGACGAGGCCCGAAGAGAAAGTTGCGCTCGGATGAAAGGTTTGAGATCACAGCAATCGCGCGCGACGGCCAACCGATTGAACCCATCCGGACAAAGGATGCATTTGCTGCTCAGTGCGGGGTTCTAGTTAGGGACAAGATCCCGATCAGCATCCACCAATGGTATAAGCCTAAGAAGGAAGACCTTGAGGTGTCTTATGTCAATGATATGCAGAAGGATGATCTTTGGACTGAGCTGAAGGCAAATTTCACCCTACCGCCAGAGGAGGATCCGGAGAAGCCAGTTAAAGAGCAATTAATCAAGTCTCATGCTCTTAAGAAGATGGCAGACCTATTCAGGAGGTGGAAGAATGAGCTGAAAACATTTGTCGACAAAGAAGAGACACCTGAATTCGTCGGCCGGTATGAGAAGATCAGAGATCACTGGCCCGCATTTGTGGCCCACAAGACATCGGAAAAGAGTAAGAAGATGTCAGCGACAAACAAGATGAATGCTGCGAAGAAGAAGCTTCACCATCGCACGGGGTCAGGTGGCTACCTCAAAGCCCGGCCTAAGTGGGCCAAGTCTAAGAGGGATCTGCTTGATAAAGGGATCGAACCACAGACAATGAACTGGCCAGACCGTTGCCGGACTTGGTTCTTCGGGGCTGGCGGAACCTTGGACCCTGTATCAGGGAGGTGTCGTTGGACGGACGAGCAACTTGCAATACCCGTCAAGAAGATTCAGCACTATATCGATGCAGCGCAGCAAGGGACGTTCGTTCCAGACAGAGAGAACGACGAGCTCACAATGGCCCTCGGGAATCCTGAGCACCCTGGACGGACACGAGGCACGCCAGGCTCCGTTCCGTGGAAGGCTGGTTTTCCGGGCGCGGGCGGTTACAAAACCCAGGAGAGGAGGAAAAAAGTGGAGCAGATCCAAATTCAGCGTCTGCACGAAAGGGTTCAAGTGCTAGAGGAACGAGACAGCAATAGAGATGCCGAAACTGCCCCCGAAGCTACACCGCCATCTCAGCGTAGAAGCAGCGTGGCTTCCACCGAGCTGCCTTAGCTGGAGCATGCGGCTACTCCTAGCTACCCCGTGGATGCTATCACGGAGTCTCAACATTGCCACCTTATGGCGGAATGGCAGAACTTGAAAGTCAAGGCGGCTGTTGGCTCTGTTTTACCTACTGAACCCGGCGCAACCTACCACTGCCGGCCGATTCCTGAAGGATATGCTAGGGTGATGGTGGATGAAATAACGGAGGGATTTGAGGACCTCCAGCTTGACCACCCTACCGGTGAAGGGGAGACTCGGCTGGGTTTAGCTCTGAAGACTCCATGCCTATGGCGGAAGGAGCTCATCGAGCTTCCGAACTGGACGGCTCCGGCGAGTAAGGGCACTCCGCCTCCTCCTCCGCCTCCTCCTCCGGCGAGTGATCACGGCACTCAGCCTCCTTCTCCGGCGCGTGGCGGCACTCCGCCTCCTCCTCCGCCTCCTCCTCCGGCGAGTGATCAGGGCACTCAGCCTCCTTCTCCGGCGCGTGGCGGCACTCCGCCTCCTTCTCCGCCAGCCGGCGCGCCAGAGCAGCCAGCCTCCTCCTTCTCCGCCTCGTCAGCAAGGGCGGAAGAGACCCGCCGCCGCTGCGGTTGCTCCGGCGCGTCGTAGTCCTTCTCCTCCGCCTCATAAGCAAGGAAAGAAGACAGCCGCAGCCGCTCCGTCTGCTCTGCCGGCGTCTAGCAGTACAGCTGCCAGAGGCGGGAGGCAATACAGATTCGGTCCTTCTCTGAAGACTCCAGAGAAGTTACCATATGAGAGGACCGAGGAGGAGAACGCGAAGATCGTGCGAGCCGAAGTGAAGAACTTCTTTGAAGGGGTCAAAGCAAAGAAACATCCACCTCCGGAGGAGAAGGTAGATCCGGTGAAAGCAAAGCGCACTCTGGCTGCCCTGACAAAACCACCAAAGTCTCCGCCAAAAGGCAACTATGAGCGCGTTCTTGCAAAGGCATATGCCGAAGCGGAGCGGTCGGGAAGTACTGTCAGTGATAAAAGGATGAAAGAACGACGAGCTGGGGAAAAAATTGCCCAGCTCGGCGAACAAGAGAACCAATCGTGCCCCCCGCTCAAGGTGTCAAAAGACATCGTCGCTAATGATCCGGGTATGGTGCCCGATTATACCGATCTTGGAGATTACCTGCCCGACGATGTACATTATGAAATCATGGAGGTGGACGAACACAAATACCATTACGGGAAGCCTCTCGTCAAAGATGTCAAATCTCTAAGCACGATGATGCGAAGACTACATGATTGGTACATGAAAACCTGCAGAGAGTCTGATGGGATGAGTACTTTAACGCTGAGAGTTAAACCGGAGCATGACCTCGTTGGAATTGAACTGCTGAATGTTCCATTTGAGGATTTCTTCCAGTTTTACAATCTAATGTCCCTCGATAAAACAACGATCACTTGCTACTGTCTGTAAGTAGTACTACTTCTGTCATTAAGTCTCTCTATATAGGTCAGCTCTTTCATTGCATGTATTTATACTTATCCTCACTATATTATGCAGATTGAAGATCGCCGAATTGAAGAAAAGACAAATCGGTGATATTGGGTTCATTAACACAAATCTCATAGATGATTGGACGGTCAAACATGATCCCAAAGAAGCCGAGGCCAACTTGCTACAATCGTTGGTATTAAATCAAAACAAAGATATAATACTCTTTCCTTACAACTTCAAGTGAGTGTTACTGTCTTCTGCATATTCGGTTTCCCTTTATTAGTCCAGGTTATGGTAATGTAATTGATGACTTATGCATGCATGCGCAGCTTCCACTATATTCTCCTAGAGATTAAGCTTGAGCCGGGAGTAGTAACCGTCTTAGACTCGAGACGAAAAGATCCCCAGGACTATGCGAACATGACTCAAATGCTCCAGAAGTAAGTTAAATCGATCATTATCCACCATATCAGCAACTTTGTTCATTTCCTGATATCAAGTAATTGTTTTCTTTGTCTGGCAGGGTTTGGAGAAAATTCACCTCAAAAGCCCCGGGACTGCCGAACCAGCTGCAATTTAGACACCCAAAAGTAAGTACTATAGTAGCATGTTCCGCGCATCTCCTAGTGATTCAAGCGCTAGTTTGATCAATACCATTTAGCATGCTTGCTTATCAGTTTGATTGACCTCTATTTCTTGTAAAGTGGTTGTGGCAGCAACCCGGGAATAATTACTGTGGATACTACATTTGCGAGTCCATCCGCTACCATACCTGTGAGCGGGGCTACACTGAAGAACAATATGAAGTGCGTAAGCAATAATATTCACAATTTTATTTTATTACCATCATTTGTGTTGAGTTTCATTTATTCATATATATATGTATTGACCCCCTTCTTCAAATTAGATTTTTCGGAAGCGGGATGAACTCCTAGCACCAGATCGTATGCGAGGAATTCAAGAGGAATTGGCGGCATTCTTCCTTGACCACGTGATCGCTGAAAACGGAGAATACTATGTGGACCCTGTGTTCCTACAATATAATTAGGAGATTGTACTGTAAGAGATAATTATTGTATATATGTAGCCGGTAGTGTCGATCGGATAGATATACGAGAACTTGTTGTTCGACCAATATCTCGGAGAAGGAGAGGTGGTCGATATCACTTCTCTCTGTATGCATATATATATGTTCATGACGATCTTCTGTTTCCTTCATTTGATTACTAGCTAGTGTGTCTACTCCTCTCCATACGTATATAGTACGTAGCGTCGACCAAGCACGGAGATAAGAGAGGACACTTCTCTCTATTAATTAGCTAGCTAACACAATATATGAAACACCTAAATTAACCCCCCAAAACCCCTAAACCACCCCCTTTAAAAAAAACAAAAACCTCAGCTCCTGCCAGGTGCTGACGCGTGGATGCCTATTGGTCCCGGTTGGTGGCACCAACCGGGACCAAAGGCCCTCCTGCCTGGGCTCCCCGCACCGGCCACGTGGACGGCCTTTAGTCCCGGTTCGTGTAAGAACCGGGACTAAAGGGCTAGGGCATTAGTAACGACCCTTTAGTCCCGGTTCCCTTATGAACCGGGGTAAAAGCCCCTTTTCCTACTAGTGTGACATGGACCACCCAACCAATTCGAACATCAAGGCAACAATTAAGTGACAATAGGGCCTCGGTAGACCATAGGCTACAAATTGCCGCCCAAATGTGGGAAGATAGGCAACTCATGTATGCAAATTTATGAGTGCACCGCACTATGTATTTGTAATGCTTAAGGAACTACCTTTGTATTTATTTGATGGCTGGACAAATTGTGGTATTTATTATGTCAAACAATATATTTGTGATGATTTCATCCATTTTGATGGCTGGGCAGATTGTATTTTATATGTTTAAATCGTGTGTTTGTGATGATTTCATCCATTTTATTGCAACATTTTGATGGCTGGGTAGATTGTATCTTTTATATGTTAAAATCATGTGTTTGTGATGATTTCATCCATTTTATTGCAACATTTTGATGGCTGGACAGTTGTACCTTAAAAACTTAGATGCTTTAATCCATTTTTTTGCAATTTTTGATGGCTGAACAGAAATGGACAATGTTGAAGTTACCGCTGCAAGTGGGAACTCTGAGAAAAGTGGGGTCATGGTATGGACCACTTCCATGACCAACACTATGCTAGGTTTTTTGGCTGACCTTGTTGCTAAAGGGAAGAGAACTTCTAGCGGATTCAGGGAGACACATCTCAAACAATGTGCTGTTGTTTTGAACGAGCAATTCAAGCTAGCTATCACCTTTGATCAAGTTAGAAACCATCTCAAGAAGTGGAGGAAGATTTGGGTCAGGGTTGTCAATTTGAAGAATTTAAGTGGAGCTATATGGGATGAAGATACCTGCACAATTAGGCTCAGCGAAGAACACTATGCAGGTCACTGTATGGTAAGCTTGTTGTACTATGAACAATATCATCCCATTTTCTGCCTTCATTATGCCAATGACTTGCAAATTTTTTGTAGACCCACAAACCTGATGCTCCCTTCTTGAATAACCCAATTGAACACTACCATGCCATGGCGACCATTTTTGGAACAACCGGGGCTAAGGGGCTGGAAATGATCTCCTTTCTATTGACGTTGATGATGAGGAGAATGGTGAGATCAACACGTCACCGCAAGTTGGTGAGTCTTCTCACCCCAAAGGACCACCAAAAAATAAGGCCAAGGTGGTGAAAGTTCTAGAGGATCCACTAGGTGCCATTCTCAAATATGGTTTTAAACTTGTGGCTGAAGCTCTTGTGAAATCTGGTGGGGATGATGATGATATACCCGATGACCTTTGGGATGTAGTCTCTAGTTTGAAAGAATTTGATGAAGAGCACCTTGCCCACTACTATGCTTATCTTGTTGACAACCCCAAGACGGCAAGAGACTTCATGAAACTTTCCGAAACCAACAAATCTGTTTGAGTGAGTAGGTATGTGAAGAAGAACTTCTAAATTTGACATGGTTGTATGGTTGTCAAGTATGTGAACTTGACTTGTATGGCTCTAGTGCCATTGGGTTGCTTTAGGATATTTGGAATGTGAACATGTATGGCTGTATGTGAGAGACATGTATTGGCTGATTGCTTTTGGATGTGCCAAATGAACTTGCTACCTGATTGCTACCTTATGATATTATTGCTGAAAATTGAGTTCTATGTCAATATGTATTATTATGTTGTTTTTTTTGAAAATACAAATGAAATGCTGCCGATTTTTTGAATTTTTGTTATTGCATTTTTCATTCCATTCTTCCAAACCAAACACCGGAACGGAACCAACCCGTTCTACTTTTTTGCACCTACCAAACACAGGAACGGAACCGACCCATTCCTTTGGAATGGAACCATTCCATTCCATGACAGTTGGTTCCTCAACCAAACACACCCCAAGATTTCAAAACCATCGAACGACCACTACTACTGTCAAAACGAGCCGTCGACGCGCCGTTGTCGCCGCTCCCCTACTGGAGCCGACTTGACCTTGTTGATGATACCCGGAAAGTATTCATGCACATGCCCCTAATGACCAGCGCCCTGAAACTGCAGTCGGGGCCGTTGAGCCCTTGCATAGATCTAAAGCATCTAACACCGAAACTCGCCACACGACGAGAAATGCTAACCTCGCAGCCCCAAGGAGACGGTAGGAATCTACTTTAGAGCTCCGTCAACTACGTCCAAACCGACAAACTTGAGGATGATCGAAACACAAAAGACAAAACTCAAAGAAGAAGCGGCGCCATCCGCTTGAGCGTCGCACCTGCGAGGACGAAAAAATCCTAACCTAAACAACTAAGCAGGCGATTGGCTGGCGAAGGTAGAAGACACGTGGTCATGGGTTGAGGAGACACTGGAATCACTGGATACCCCCTACAAAATCAAATTATAGTGTATGATATTTAACCGGGAAATGCATTGTACACCACTACATGAAAATAGCATTAAAAAAATATCAGAAGGTTTCAAAAAATTCTGAAATTTTGGGATATAAAACATGGGTGTCCGTTGTAAAACTATGTTCATTTTCGCGCGGAATGGGTGCCCGTGGTATCGGCGGCGCATGAGTTACGGTCCGACATATGATACATCCATTTTTTTTCTATACATGCGATTTTTTTGTCTTTTTACTGACATTACCACGGTCACTCATTTCCCCACGAAACTGAACACGGGTGTACAACAAACACTGAGGTTTCATATCCCAAAAATTCATATATATTTTTTAACTTTCTTAATATGTTTTCAATGCTATATTCATATAGGGCGAGGTGTGTGCCACCCGAGAGCCACAAATCCTCTTCCATATTTAACCTTAATTTTGTACTTAATGCTACTTCTGGACTATTTGTTGGGTTTATAATTACGTTCAAGGCAGATTATACTACTTTAGTGTAATTTTTCCAAATTATGTATATCAATGCATTAATGTTTGGCACCACTTGTGCTCTGGTCCTAGGTTCATCACTGTAAGGATAGAGGGTCCGGCTCGACGCATGAACCCCAAGCTTGATGGTTGCTCTAGTTTCAGCGAGGAAAGTCGCCGGCTAGCCCGAGTGCGGCTTGTCAGTTGTGACATCATTAAGATGATGGTCAAGATGGTGTGTACCTCATCATTGAACCATCTCTACTCGCTTGGAGGCTAGAGGTTGAAGGATTTTGTTTAAGGCTTTAAGCAGTCATGCCTGCACCGTAAGTCTAGTATTTTCGTTCAATTATTGTCATAAGTGAAACTTTGTGAGACTGAGTGCAAGATAATGTCTCACAGCACTTTCAGTTTCAGGTCAGACTAAAATGCGCAAGATAGTAAGCCAAAATCCCAAGGTACAGTGTGCAAGATCGTGCCCACATCCAAGGTACAATGTGCAACATTTGTCATGCCCAAATCCTAGACCATTATATTATATTACAACGAACAATCGTCTCACAACAAAGGCCCACCACAAGCTTACAACGGAGCTGAGAAAACACAGGACCAAATAAACGACATGCTAGTACACAGGGGAGTGGCATGATTTATTTAGCGAGCACCACTTTGGACAACTTTGGGCTAAACAGAGAATACCTCTCTCCCATCCATGGCTTAGCACACATTACCAGACAGCCCCTGCTACTTGCCACCGGCATGTGTGCCAGAGGTGGAGAGCAGGGACCAAGCAACGGTGACCTGCATCTTGCAGAAACGAAGATCACACATGCCAACGCTCGTCCCGGACATCTTGGGCTCGAAGACGGCCTGATTTCTCGTAAGGAAACCGACGCGGCGCGCCTGCACGGACACCATGAGCTTATCCCTCCCGCCCAGCTCTGTGCAAACAACGCGCCTGGAGAGCTCAAACATGCCGTCCGGACCGATGGGCATCGTTCCATCTGGACAGTCAAGCAGCAACATCTTGGTATCTTTTATGCTGTCGGTGCAGGAGAAGACCTGCCCCTGGTGACCGTCCGGCCACGACCCGTCGACGAGCTGGACAGTGACGGTGGCCTCGACCGAATGCCGCAGAGGCGCGAGCGCAAACTCGAGCGTACAATGCTTGTAGGGGATGCGTGTACAAATACTGTCTTCTCGACGAGATCCCTGGTGGAAATAGAAGACTTTGGAAGCCAGCACTTGATCTGCAAGTTCAGTTTTGCTCTTTGCCATCAGCTGTACTTCGAAGGTGACCAGACCAGCCAACAAGACTGCGCGAGACGGGCCTGTTAACAGCAAAACTGGATCCTGCAATGCAAGCATAACCGCTAATTAGTTATCTGACAGACTGCTCGAGATACCTTGTTCCTTCCAAATAACAAAGCATAGAAATTAAATGGTATTGCCCACTACACCCTGGAGCTAGATACATACACAAGTCCACTGGGAGGGGGAATACGATTTCAGCAGATTATGATGCTGAATATTACTAGCTAGCAGCAAAAGGATGGGGAAAAAAGGTAAACAAACAAACACCTTTTTGGTAAGGATTTGGCAGTTATCCCTGGTGCGCCTGAAGAGAAAGTTGCGATTATGATCTGCCCCGCCTCTGGTGGCAACGAAGCCATAGACATGAAGTGGCCACCAGAGACCGTCTTTCAGGTCAGTAACTCTGACAGAGAAGATCTGCAAGGTGCTGGCTGGAACAGCATTCTCTGGGATAGGTCCAGATGTATAGCGCATGGGACCAAGGGCAGCTGCAAGAAGCCAGATTAAGTGATTAGATGGATCAAAGATACTTTGGATAGCAATGCCAGCTTACTTACTATCAGGAAGATGGTCTGTTTGTTCATCTTATAATTTATATAGTTACACTGAATTAATTATTGTTACACTGAATTAACTATAGTTCATCTTATAATCAGGAAGATGGTTTGTTTGTTCATCTTGCAATTAGCTATTGTTACACTGAATTAACCAGGAATCGCATCACGCACGCTACGTAAATCGCATGTCGGATTGTGCCGGAACTTGATTTGACACTAGCTTGATGGAAAGATAAAGTGAGTTGAGATGCGTAGGCACAGACAGTTTTGTTCTTACTTTCGTCGTCGAAGGAGCCGCAGACGCCGCCGAAGGAGGTATCCCAGGCAAGACGGTAGATGGGGATCGCACCCTCATCTTTCTCGTCGTCTCGAGGTGGAGGATTCTTCTTCCCAGGCACTGAATTGAACGAATCGCGAAGAAGTTGGCGCTCCCGCCTTGCCCTTTCGCCGCCTATCCGGTTCGCATCGCGAAGACCTCGGCCCTCCCGCCGGGTGCTTTCCCCGACCTTGCTGCTGCTGCTGACCTCCTTCCCGGTCGTCGCAACCCCGCGAGTTCCGCCGGCCGGTCTTGATGCGCCATCTTCGTCGCTGGTGTAGATCTTGAACCCCGCGAATCCGCTGCTCACCGTCTCCATCTCCGCCGCTCAATCAATCGATGGTGGTTAGGGTTTCCTCGGGTGCTGCTTTCCCTTCGCTATAGCTTTTCTCTCTTTCTTACTTTTTTTTTTACGGGGCGGTTGGCTATACCTTTGTGTACGGGTGGGCCGTGGACGACAGGCCTTTGTTCTCAACAAATTCGACACAACCGCGAAGGAGGGGCATTGTCCTAAGGGCACCCCCAGATGGCCGGCCCAGCCCCGCGGGAGGCCAGCCGCCTGGAGTGTTCTTTTTTTTCTTTCTGTTTTATGTTCTCATTTTTGCTTTATTTTCGTAATTTTCTTTATATTTAAAAAATATTCTACACACACACACATCTATATACATATATTATAAATAAACACTCTTTAAAACACATTTGAAAAAAAATTGAACAACTATCTAGAAAATGTTGAATAAATATTAAAAAAATATTGAACAGGTATTTGAAAATGTTGAATAAGTACTAAAAATGTTGAACAAGGTCTGAAAAATATTGAATAATTATTAACAAAATATTGAACAAGTGTATGAATTTTTTATGAGTATTTGAAAATGTTGAATAAGTATTAAAAATGGTGAAAAAGTATTTAAAAATGTCGAAATAAATATAAAAATGTTGACAAAGAATTAAAAAATGTTAAATAAGTATTAAAATATTGAAAAATGTTGAAAAAGCGTTTGGACAATGTTGAAGGTGTGTACAAAAAATGTTGATCACTTATGAAAAAAATGTTTTTGACATATACGAAAATTTAGAGTGAAAACAAAATCGAACATAAGGAAAAAACAAAAAATGAAGAAGAAGAAAGAAAACCAAAAAAAGTGAAGAAGGAAAAAAAGGAACCAAACAAAAAATGAAGAAGGAAAAAAGAAACCAATCAAAAAATTGGAGAAGAAAAAAATCCACATAAAAACGAAGAAAACCCTATAAAAAAATGAAAATTTAGAAAAAAAAACCCATAAAAAACAAATGGAAATAACCGCCTTCGTTCACCTCAAGTATAAAATGCGCCACCAACTTATAGTGTGCAAAGGCATTGGCGCAGTGGCTAGCGTCACGAGCTATCTTCCCAGGGATAAGAGATTGATCTCCGCTTCTCCCTATTTCCAATTCCCTTTTTCGTTCGAACGCTGCGTGAAAATGGACCGGCCCAACTAGTCCACAACCTTCAGCGAGACATCTTCGTGTGACTTAATGCGATAAATAGCATTCACGTTGTCCTAACAGTGAAACTCCTAATACATGTCAGACAGGCGGACAACCATGGCCGGCCCATTAGCTGTGTCGTTGCGTACATTCCTTTTTTGTTTTCCTTTTTTCCGTTTGTTGTTATTTTTTTTCTTCGGTTTCCTTTGTTCTTTATTTAATTTATGTTTTGTTTGTTTCCCTTTTTCATTCGTTATGTTTGCGGTTTCTTTGTTTTTTCAAAGATTTTCTTCGGTTTTTCTTTTTACCTTCTTTATATTTTGGTTTTATTTCTTCTTTCTTGGGTTTGTTGGTTTCTTTGCTTGTTTTATTGTTTTTAACACAGTACAGATGCACGCGTTCATATATACGCGCATACACTAATCCTTATGAAATAGATCCAAGAATAAATGCGAGCATCAGGACTTAATCCTGCTGGGCTAGGGATATCACTGTCCATGTAACCATTCAACCACGGGTTGGTTCGTTGCTTGTTTTATTTCTTTACTGGTTTTCTAATTAATGTTTTTTCAACATGTGTCTACTTTTTCATACACCTTGTTCTTTTTTTTATGTGTGTAAAAAATTCACAAATAAAAGATAAGTAATCACATATCCTATTCTATGCCCTGCTTGGTTTATAAGTCTTAGGACTTTTTCTAGTCCTAACTAAAAAGTCCCTAGTCCCTAAAAAGTCCCTCCCTGTTTGTTTCCAGGGACTAAAAAGTCCCTGGTCCCTCCCTAGAGGTTATTAAATGACCATATTACCCTTAGTATATAGAAAAATAACAACCAAACAACACCATGAGGCGACGGGGCAATGGGTGCACAGAGGTGCATTGTTGGAAAAGTCCCAAAAAAGACTCTCCTTGAGAGTCTTCTTCATTCACTACAGGAATCAGCTACTTTGCCGTCTGCCACGGCGAACGGCAAAGGCATGAACGGCGGACGGCAAAGGCCTTTGCCGTCAGCCGCGGACGGCAAAAGGCTCCGGCAAAGTAGGCTACGGCAAAGGCCTACTTTGCCGTCTGCTTTCGGCGGCTGACAGCAAAGGCGCCTTTGCCGTCTGCCGCGGACGGCAAAATGAGTAGTGTCAGTGTCCGTTAGGTGGCTAACGGCAGCCTTTGCCGTCCGCCAGCTGACGGCAAAGGCTGCAGGCTCTTTGCCATCTGTTGGCAGATGGCAAAGAGACCAAATAGGCATTAATTCTGTTTCTTCTTATATCAATTCATTTTCACAAAAAATCAAACACAGATATATATATATGACCAATATAGCATATCCAACACATATTACCAATACTCATGAACACATATATATCCAACACATATCCAACACATGTTACCAATATATAGTCATGAACACATATATATCCAACACATATCCATGAACACATATCCAACAAATATTACAAGGAATGATCTAAAACTAAATATCTATTTTCCTAAAAAACTATCTTATTACTGAGATCTTCTCCGGATCTTCTTCTTTTCTTCCAAACTGCATAACAAAAACACTAAGAAAGAGAGAATGGGTTAGGAGTAGAAATGTAGCATTTCACTTGGTGAAATGCAATGCTGTAGGAGCCAGTACTTGAGATCAAGATAATCTTAGTTAAGATCCTGATTTTCAAAGTGATCTTAATTATAAAGCCAAATAGAGTAAACCAATACCAAAGAGCCAAAGGAGAGAACCAGCCAAGGACCCAATCAAGAAGCCACCACAATTAGCAGTAAGTTAAATGCCAACACAAAGACCACTATCAGTACTAGCTCCAGGAATTAAGCCAACTAAAAACTAGTGATTAAAGCCAAAGATTAGACTTCATCATCACAATCAGTTTTGTCTAGTGACAATAGGTACATGTCACTGTGCAACGCCAAAAACAAAGCTCCAGGAGGAGATATATATCACAACCAGCCAACCAGACCAAGTCCCAACACATCCAACCACCAGCAGCTTAGAAGAGATAACTATTAAGGAGAGCTACAGAAGACCTCAAGGTATACTTGAGGGATTATGTGCTCAGACAACCTGGAAGTGCCAGGGCTAGTTCATCACAGCACAGGGATAGTCACATGTAAATTAAGCCTAAGAGAGGGGGGCTCAGACCATCATCACTGCCCAAATCAGATGTAGTATCTGTCTTATCAGTAGAAAACTAGGAAAGTAACAGCCAAAACCAAGTATAGCATCTGTTCATAGGCTATTAGAAAGAGACAAATATGAATAGCCAAACCAAGTGGTATCTGTTCATATCAGTATTAGAAGTAAAATAACTAAGAACAAGTGAGTATCCGTTCATGAGTAAAGTAACTGACCAAAGTAACAACTCCAGGATCAACTAAACAGAACAGAGCAGTACAGGAGTATATATACTTCACAAATACACATAGATGGTCACTGACCAAAACCCTGACACAGCAAGAATCCATCACAGAGAGCTCCAATACAAGTTGATGCTCATCTACAGCAGCTAACCACAGCTAATAGAGCCTCACATCCAACAAGATCAAGAGCTAGAGCTATGCATTAGAGAGATCAGGAGGAGAGCAAGGAGAAGCTCACCAAAAGGAGTTGTAGCCGAAGTAGGATGCAGCCACACCATCACTATGGTGTGACCAGCATCACAACCAACACCACCACAACAAGCCGGAGCTTGCCAGAGAGCACCACAACGGCGGCACCAGTGAGAGCACGGGCACGAAGGCGCCAACCAGGGGCACCGCAGCACGGAGGCGCCACCCAGGGGCACCACCGCGCCACGGCACATCCAGCACCGCCGGAGGATCCTCACGGCGACCGGAGCAACACCGGAGCCACGCCGGCGATGTGGTGGCCGAAACCCTAGCCGCAGGGGAGGGTCACGCGTGGTCGCAGGAGGACGCAGTGGGGCGGGTGGGCCGGAGACGTGGGCGGCGCGTGGCGGGGCGTCGGCGGGTGGGGTGGGGGCGGAGGGGTGGTGGGGGCTGCTCCGGGAGGCGGGGGCGGCGCCAGGCGGCGGGTGGCAGGGCGACGCCGGACAGCGGGTGGCGGGGGCGGTGCCGGGTGGCGGGGCGGGTTCGGCGGCGGGTGGCGGGGGCGGCGGTGGGGTGTGGATCTGGTGGGCGTCGGGGAGGAGAGAGGGAGAGAAGAGATAACGGGCGGGGGGGGGGGGGGGTGGGTGGGTGTGGATTTGGTTTGCCGTCCGCCGTTTTGTCTCAGACGGCAAAGAGGGGGCATTTGTTTTCCGTAAACGGCTCGTTAGTGGGGGGCCACCTCTCTCTTTGCCGTCCGCCAGCTGACGGCAAAGATTCTTTGCCGTCCGCCAGCTGACGGCAAAGAAATGACTGATGGCAAAGGCCTGTTTTGCCGGCGTCGGGGAGGAGAGAGGGAGAGAAGAGATAACGGGCGGGGGGGGGGGGGTGGGTGGGTGTGGATTTGGTTTGCCGTCCGCCGTTTTGTCTCAGACGGCAAAGAGGGGGCATTTGTTTTCCGTAAACGGCTCGTTAGTGGGGGGCCACCTCTCTCTTTGCCGTCCGCCAGCTGACGGCAAAGATTCTTTGCCGTCCGCCAGCTGATGGCAAAGATTCTTTACCGTCCGCCAGCTGACGGCAAAGAAATGACTGATGGCAAAGGCCTGTTTTGCCGTCTGCCATTTCTTTGCCGTCTGCTTTTGGGTAGCTGATGGCAAAGACCTTCTTTGCCATCTGCTAGCAGACGGCAAAGAGCTGGCAGATGGCAAATTAGCTGATTCCAGTAGTGATTTAGTCCAAAAAGCAACTTTTAGTCCCTAGTAGTCCCTCCTGTTTGGTTAAAAAGTCTTTAAAAAAAGACCTTTTAGTCCCTACATCAAAAAGTCTTTGAAAACAAACACCCCCTATATATCTAAGAAGTTCATTCCCATAAACCTATTTATCTTCGCATGCAGCTTATCCACCTCATCATGCATATCCCCCACATGCCACACAGACACATGCAGCCACATCATCATTTTTATTTCTGCATTCAGACACTAAATAAATCTCTTATTTCAGGTAACTACAGCGGCCTACCCAAACACACATGCATGTAAAGTTTAGCCAAACGGATACTAGCAGCTTGATTGCCATTAATAGTTCAGTTTCCAACCAAAGGAGCCGAGTAGCCTCTCCCGTCCCCATTAATTCTTCCGTTTCCGACTGGAAGATCCTAGTAACAGTCTTTCTCCTTCGAAACAAAAAGCCCTGCATCTCAATCTCCTGCTCCCTTCATTCGAAATTACTTGTCATAGAAAATGGATGTATCTAGATCAAAAAAGGTGAGTGTATTCCTTTGCCTACACACAGCTGACGGCCGTGAATGGCCATCTCTCTCTCGCTCGAAACAAAGGAGCGACTGGTAGGCATTCTGCGCATGAACTCTACTACACTCGCACGATTGCTGGTCCGCCTCGCCTTCAACTCCTCTCTACGCGGGCCGAGCCATGGTTTTGTTGCCGGCCACAGAGATACTCCCGAATTACTCGCCGTGGAACGGAGGGAGTAGTAAGGAAGTCACACCTGAATTGGCATGTGTGCATTGTTGCTCTCCCTCCTCCTGACCTCCTCCAGCACACCCAGCGATCCGCCTCGCCTCCATTTCTTTGGGTGTTAGAGCATGTCCAGTCGCGTCCCAAACAGACCCCTCAAGGCCCCTTTTTAGCATCGGCGCTGAAAAAACGGTCCAGTTGTGTCCCAGAAGCACAATTTTCGCTGGTTAGGGCTGAAACTGGCGTCGGCGGACCCAGGCTGAACCTGGCGCGCTGGGGGTGCCGGGGAAATCGTTTTTGGCGCGAAAGAACGACGGGCCTGCCAAGTCAGCGACCCCGGCGCATCTCGTCCTCATCGCCTCGGTTCCCCGCGGGGAATCAATGCCAAAGCTACCGCGCCAGTCAGCCTCCATTGATGCCTCACGGGCGGCACAGTGAAGGCGCGGCGACGCGCGCGTCCCGCCCGATCCCGTCACGCCGGCCGTCCTCCCACCGCCCACGCCCGGCTATAAAAAGCCCCTCCCTTGCCGTGGAGCACACACACTCTCGCCACCGACGCCCCTCTCGACCGAGCTCGCTTCTCCTCTCCCTTTCTCCCCGCCGACGAGCATGGCCGAGCGTTATCCAGGCAATGCCGTGGCGGCTAATGGCTTCGGCCGCCGTCACCTGCACGAGGACGAGGCGCGGCTCCTCTATGAGGTCTACTCGGCACCGCTGGACATGCGGGTGCCGGGCACGTGGAAGTTGAGCGCCGGTGGAGTCCCGGTGTCCGGCGCGCCGAGATCGCACGCATCCGGTTCTCGCTGACGGAGGAGGTGCGCAACCAGCCGAGGTACGCCCCTGACAGCAACACGTTGTGGACGACGTACTTCGAACGACGCCGAGCCACAACTCTGAGGGGCGGCGCCGATGGTGGGGCATCCCCGACCGCACCCTCGAAGCCGTCCTTGAGCACATCGAGGCCGGCAACACGCCGCGCTTGGAGTACCCGACGCCCCCACCTTCTCGCGCCGTCGCGACAACTTCTAGACGCCGCGACGGATGGAGACGGTGACCTCCTTGCCGTCAGGCTCTGGCTCCCTCTCCTCCGGTTCACCGGCACTCCGCCCCGTCAAGCCGGAGCCACAAGAGACGCCGCTCGGGCGCCGCACCCGCGGCGGCGCCCTCGTATTTGTGACAAGGCCACCGTTCATATTTTTTATACATGTTATGCTAGATCATTGCACATCCCGGTACACCACCGGAGGCACTCATATAGAGTAATATTTTGTTCTAGTATCGAGTTCTAATTCTTGAGTTGTAAATAAATAAAAGTGTGATGATTACCATTATTAGAGCATTGTCCCATGTGAGGAAAGGATGATGGAAGCTATAATTTCCTCACAAGTTGGGATGAGACTCCGGACTAAAAAAAGAGGCCAAAGAGCCCATACAAGAAAAATGTGAGAAAAAGAAAGAGGGAGCAATGTTACTATCCTTTTTTCCACACTTGTGCTTCAAAGTAGCGCCATGATCTCCATGATAGAGAGTCTCATATGTTGCCACTTCTATATAATACTAGTGGGAATTTTTCGTTATAGAACTTGGCTTTGTATATTCCAATGATGGGCTTCCTAAAATTGCTCTAGGTCTTCGTGAGCAAACAAGTTGGATGCACACCCACTTAGGGCGTGTTCGGGAGCCCTCCCGCTTCTCAAATTCTCAACTCCACGTGAGGAGTGCAGCCGAACGGTCGAAATCCTAGCTATGGGCGAGAGAAGCTGGCGATCAGCGCAGTGCAAATTTCGCGGAGTCGAGGAGTTGGAAAACCCGTGCTCTCCAAAAACTGCGAAGTAGGAGTTGAGGGAAATTACGCGCGTATGCCACCGCAAAGTGAACTTGCAGCGTACCGGTTCGCTAGCTATTCCTCTCCCTGAGCCCCGACACAGCGCCTCGGCCACCATTCCTCTCCCGACGAGCAAACCCTAGGCGTCGCACGCCGCCGCGAGGAGGCAGTCGCCACACTGCTCTCGCCCTTCTCTGCCCCCACCAGCACGAGCTCGGCCGCGAGGTGGCAGTCTGCACGCTAACCTCGCCGTTGTCCGTACGGCCGAAACCGCGTCAAGATCGTCGGCACCGGTGCGGTGCCGGCGCTCGTGGAGCTGTTGCTGGACGAACCCGAACGGCGGGTCTGCGAGCTCGCGCCAGCCGTGCTACAGGAGATGGCACAGGCCGGCGCCGTGGTCTGCCTGCTCAGTCGTCGTCTCCAATCCAGATGGGATCGGCTGATGCTAATTTCCTTCCTTGTTGGGTTGAAAGCCCATGGTGCTTCCCTCCCGAGCCAGGCCACATCAAAGCCAAATGGGCCAAAATTGCTCACTTTGGGCTTCCAGCCTTTTTAGCACGCCCAGGAGAGAAGCTGCCCAGCCGAACGGATCGCTAACTCCTGGCGATTTGGAGAGAAGCTGGCAGCTGGTTATGGGCGACGGAGTTGAGGAGTTTCCAGCCACAGAGGGCTACCAAACACGCCCTTAGTTTCTTGTTGAGCTTTCATACACTTATAGCTGTAGTGCATCCGTCGCATGGCAATCCCTACTCACTTGCATCGATATCAATTGATGGGCATCTCCATAGCCCATTGATTTGCCTAGTTGATGTGAGACTATCTTCCTCTTTGTCTTCTCCACAACCTCCACCATATTCTATTCCACCTATAGTGCTATATCCATGGCTCAGCTCATGTAGTGCATGAAAGTTGAAAAGGCTTGAGAACACTAAAAGTATGAAACAATTATTTGGCTTGTCATCGGGGTTGTGCATGATGAAATATTTTGTGTGATGAAGATAGAGCATAGCCAGACTATATGATTTTCTAGGGATAACTTTCTTTCCCCATGTTATTTTGAGAAGACATGATTGCTTTATTAGTATGCTTGAAGTATTATTGTTTTTATGTCAATATTAAACTTCTGTTTTGAATCTTATGGATCTTAATATCATGCCACAATGAGGAGAAATACATTGATAAACATGTTAGGTAGCATTTCACATCAAAAATTCTGTTTTTATCATTTACCTACTCGAGGACGAGCAGGAATTAAGATTGGGGATGTGCTACTTCTTGAGCTTGCGTTGGTTTTTCCCTTGAAGAGGAAATGGTCATGTAGCAAAGTAGAGATAAGTATTTCCCTCAGTTTGGGAACCAAGGTATCAATACAGTAGGAGGTACAAACAAGTCTCTGATAATCCCCAAGTGCAGGGAATCATCGTAGCAATTCCTAATGGTGGAAGTGATAAGTATGGAGTGTCGAACCCACAAGGAGCTAAAGGTAAGATCAATATTCTCTCGAGTCCTATCTGCCACTGATACGACTCTACGTACACCGAGCGTTTGCTTCCAACTAGAAACGAGAAATAAAACTACGTTGTGGGTATGAAGAGGATAACTTTGCATGATATCGGAGAGCTAAAGTATAAAAGTAGGTGCTGTTATCATAAAGTTAGAATATATTACTAAATATTATAAATAGCGAGTGTGGAATAATGATGGATCGGTGCGCAGAATTGTCCTAGGCAATTGTTAACAAGACCGGTAGTCGTCATTGCAATTTCATATGAGGGAGAGGCATAAGCTAACATACTTTCTCTTCTTGGATCATATGCACTTATGGTTTGAACTCTAGCAAGCATCCGCAACTACTAAAGATCATTAAGGTAAAACCCAACCATAGCATTAAAGCATCAAGTCCCCTTTATCCCATACGCAACAACTCCCTTACTCGGGTTTATGCTTCTGTCACTCAAGCAATCCACTATAAGCGAATGATGAACGTATTGCAACACCCTACAACAGGAATCCCTCACGCTTGCGCGACACAGAGAGCACAATAAGACAACACCAAAATAAAACATACAACTCGTACCAATCTAGATTGTCAATCAACCCAAAGACAAAGGATATCTACTCAAAACATCATAGGATGGCAACACATCATTGGATCATAATATATGGCATAAAGCACCATGTTCAAGTAGGGATTACAGCGGGGTGCGGGAGAGTGGACCACGTAAAAGAGATGAGGATGGTGATGATGATGAAGACGATCACCGCGGCGATGATTCCCCTCCCGATGGCACTCCGGCGCCACCGAGAGAGAGGAGGAGAGGTTCTCCCCCTTGTGCTTCCTCCTCCATGGCCTCCCCCCTAGATGGGGAGAGGTTCTCCCTCTGTTCCTTGGCCTTCATGGCGATGATGGCCCCTCCGGGATCCTCCTCCATGGCCTCCGGTGATGATGGCCCCCTCCGGCAGGGTGCCAGAGAGGGCCTAGATTGATTTCTTGTGGCTACAGAGGCTTGCGGCGGCGGAACTTCCGATCTAGGTTATTTTCTGGAGGTTTCTGTATTTATAGGAGAGGACGGCATCGAGAACAAGTCAGGGGGGGTTCCCGAGGCGGCCACGAGATAGGGGGGCGCGCCCCCACCCTCGTGGGGCCCACGGGACTCCCCTCCGGTAGATTTTTGTTCCAGTATTTTTTATATTTTTCAGAAAAAATCTCCGTTGATTTTCATCGCATTCCGAGAACTTTTATTTCTGCACAAAAACAACACCACGGTAGTTCTGCTGAAAATAGTGTCAGTCTGGGTTAGTTCTAATCAAATCATACCAAAATCATATAAAACTATTGTAAACATGGCATGAATACTTCATAAAATATAGATACGTTGGAGACGTATCAGCCGCATCGCCAAGCTTAATTCCTGCTCGTCCTCGAGTAGGTAAATGATAAAAGTGTTGGGGAACGTAGTAATTTCAAAAATTTTCCTACGCACACGCAAGATCATGGTGATGCAAAGCAACGAGAGGGAAGAGTGTTGTCCACGTACCCTCGTAGACCGAAAGCGGAAGCGTTAGCACAACGCAGTTGATGTAGTCGTATGTCTTCACGATTCGACCGATCAAGTACCGAACGCACGGCACCTCCGAGTTCAGCACACGTTCAGCCCGATGACGTCCCTCAAACTCCAATCCAGCCAAGTGTTGAGGGAGAGTTTCGTCAGCACGACGGCGTGGTGACGATGATGATGTTCTACCGGCGCAGGGCTTTGCCTAAGCACCGCTACAGTATTATTGAGGTGGACTATGGTGGAGGGGGGGCACCGCAAACGGCTAAAAGATGAAACGATCAATTGTTGTGTCTCTAGGGTGCCCCCTGCCCCCGTATATAAAGGAGCAAGGGGGGAGGTGCGGCCGGCCAGGAGGAGGCGCGCCAGGAGGAGTCCTACTCCCACCGGGAGTAGGACTCCCTCCCTTCCTTGTTGGAGTAGGAGAGGAGAGGAGAGGAGAGGGAAGGAGAGAGGGGGAAAGGAAAGGGGGGGGGGGGCGCCGCCCCCCTCCCTGTCCAATTCGGACTTGGGGGGGGGGGGAGGGGCGCGCGGCTGCCCCTTGCCCGCCTCTCCTCTTCCACCACTTGGGCCCATGAGGCCCATTAACCTCCGGGGGGGTTCCGGTAACCCCCCGGTACTCCGGTATATATCCGATAACCCCCGGAACCATTCCGGTGTCCGAATATAGTCGTCCAATATATCAATCTTCATGTCTTGACCATTTCGAGACTCCTCGTCATGTCCGTGATCACATCCGGGACTCCGAACAACCTTCGGTACATCAAAACATACAAACTCATAATATAACTGTCATCGTAATGTTAAGCGTGCGGACCCTATGGGTTCGAGAACTATGTAGACATGACCGAGACACATCTCCGGTCAATAACCAATAGCGGAACCTGGATGCTAATATTGGTTCCCACATATTCTACGAAGATCTTTATCGGTCAGACCGCATAACAACATACGTTGTTCCTTTTGTCATCGGTATGTTACTTGTCCGAGATTCGATCGTCGGTATCTCAATACCTAGTTCAATCTCGTTACCAGCAAGTCTCTTTACTCGTTCCGTAATACATCATCCCGGAACTAACTCATTAGTTGCAATGCTTGCAAGGCTTAAGTGATGTGCATTACCGAGTGGGCCCAGAGATACCTCTCCGACAATCGGAGTGACAAATCCTAATCTCGAAATACGCCAACCCAACAAGTACCTTCGGAGACACCTGTAGAGCACCTTTATAATCACCCAGTTACGTTGTGATGTTTGGTAGCACAGAAAGTGTTCCTCCGGTAAACGGGAGTTGCATAATCTCATAGTCATAGGAACATGTATAAGTCATGAAGAAAGCAATAGCAACATACTAAACGATCGAGTGCTAAGCTAACAGAATGGGTCAAGTCAATCACATCATTCTCCTAGTGATGTGATCCCGTTAATCAAATGACAACTCATGTATATGGCTAGGAAACATAACCATCTTTGATCAACGAGCTAGTCAAGTAGAGGCATACTAGTGACACTCTGTTTGTCTATGTATTCACACAAGTATTATGTTTCCGGTTAATACAATTCTAGCATGAATAATAAACATTTATCATGATATAAGGAAATAAATAATAAATTTATTATTGCCTCTAGGGCATATTTCCTTCAGTCTCCCACTTGCACTAGAGTCAATAATCTAGATTACACAGTAATGATTCTAACACCCATGGAGTCTTGGTGCTGATCATGTTTTGCTCGTGGAAGAGGCTTAGTCAACGGGTCTGCAACATTCAGATCCGTATGTATCTTGCAAATTTCTATGTCTCCCACCTGGACTAGATCCCGGATGGAATTGAAGCGTCTCTTGATGTGCTTGGTTCTCTTATGAAATCTGGATTCCTTCGCCAAGGCAATTGCTCCAGTATTGTCACAAAAGATTTTCATTGGAGCCGATGCACTAGGTATGACACCTAGATCGGATATGAACTCCTTCATCCAGACTCCTTCATTTGCTGCTTCCGAAGCAGCTATGTACTCCGCTTCGCACGTAGATCCCGCCACGACGCTTTGTTTAGAACTGCACCAACTGACAGCTCCACCGTTCAATGTAAATACGTATCCGGTTTGCGATTTAGAATTGTCCGGATCAGTGTCAAAGCTTGCATCAACGTAACCATTTACAATGAGCTCTTTGTCACCTCCATAAATGAGAAACATATCCTTCGTCCTTTTCAGGTATTTCAGGATGTTCTTGACCGCTGCCCAGTGATCCACTCCTGGATTACTTTGGTACCTCCCTGCTAGACTTATAGCAAGGCACACATCAGGTCTGGTACACAGCATTGCATACATGATAGAGCCTATGGCTGAAGCATAGGGAACTTCTTTCATCTTCTCTCTATCTTCTGCATTGGTCGGGCATTGAGTCTTACTCAACTTCACACCTTGTAACACAGGCAAGAACCCTTTCTTTGCTTGATCCATTTTGAACTTCTTCAAAACTTTGTCAAGGTATGTGCTTTGTGAAAGTCCAATTAAGCGTCTTGATCTATCTCTATAGATCTTGATGCCCAATATATAAGAAGCTTCACCGAGGTCCTTCATCAAAAAACTCTTATTCAAGTATCCCTTTATGCTATCCAGAAATTCTATATCATTTCCAATCAACAATATGTCATCCACATATAATATCAGAAATGCTACAGAGCTCCCACTCACTTTCTTGTAAATACAGGCTTCTCCGAAAGTCTGTATAAAACCAAATGCTTTGATCACACTATCAAAGCGTTTATTCCAACTCCGAGAGGCTTGCACCAGTCCATAAATGGATCGCTGGAGCTTGCACACTTTGTTAGCTCCCTTTGGATCGACAAAACCTTCTGGTTGCATCATATACACCTCTTCTTCCAGAAATCCATTCAGGAATGCAGTTTTGACATCCATTTGCCAAATTTCATAATCATAAAATGCGGCAATTGCTAACATGATTCGGACAGACTTAAGCATCGCTACGGGTGAGAAAGTCTCATCGTAGTCAATCCCTTGAACTTGTCGAAAACCTTTTGCAACAAGTTGAGCTTTATAGACAGTAACATTACCGTCAGCGTCAGTCTTCTTCTTGAAGACCCATTTATTCTCAATGGCTTGCCGATCATCGGGAAAGTCAACCAAAGTCCACACTTTGTTCTCATACATGGATCCCATCTCAGATTTCATGGCTTCAAGCCATTTTGCGGAATCTGGGCTCACCATTGCTTCTTCATAGTTCGTAGGTTCGTCATGGTCTAGTAACATAACCTCCAGAACAGGATTACCGTACCACTCTGGTGCGGATCTTATTCTGTTTAACCTACGAGGTTCAGTAATAACTTGATCTGAAGTTCCATGATCATCATCATTAACTTCCTCACTAATTGGTGTAGACGTCACAGGAACCGGTTTCTGTGATGAACTACTTTCCAATAAGGGAACATGTACAGTTACCTCATCAAGTTCTACTTTCCTCCCACTCACTTCTTTCGAGAGAAACTCCTTCTCTAGAAAGGATCCATTCTTAGCAACGAATGTCTTGCCTTCGGATCTGTGATAGAAGGTGTACCCAACAGTCTCCTTTGGGTATCCTATGAAGACACATTTTTCCGATTTGGGTTCAAGCTTATCAGGTTGAAGCTTTTTCACATAAGCATCGCAGCCCCAAACTTTAAGAAACGACAACTTTGGTTTCTTGCCAAACCACAGTTCATAAGGCGTCGTCTCAACAGATTTTGATGGTGCCCTATTTAACGTGAATGCAGCCATCTCTAAAGCATAACCCCAAAACGATAGCGATAAATCAGTAAGAGACATCATAGATCGCACCATATCTAGTAAAGTACGATTACGACGTTCGGACACACCATTACGCTGTGGTGTTCCGGGTGGCGTGAGTTGTGAAACTATTCCGCATTGTTTCAAATGTAGACCAAACTCATAACTCAAATATTCTCCTCCATGATCAGATCGCAGAAACTTTATTTTCTTGTTACGATGATTTTCAACTTCACTCTGAAATTCTTTGAACTTTTCAAATGTTTCAGATTTATGTTTCATTAAGTAGATATACCCATATCCGCTTAAATCATCTGTGAAGGTGAGAAAATAACGATATCCGCCACGAGCCTCAACATTCATCGGACCACATACATCTGTATGTATGATTTCCAACAAATCTGTTGCTCTCTCCATAGTATCGGAGAACGGCGTTTTAGTCATCTTGCCCATGAGGCACGGTTCGCAAGTACCAAGTGATTCATAATCAAGTGGTTCCAAAAGTCCATCAGTATGGAGTTTCTTCATGCGCTTTACACCGATATGACCCAAACGGCAGTGCCACAAATAAGTTGCACTATCATTATCAACTCTGCATCTTTTGGCTTCAACATTATGAATATGTGTATCACTACTATCAAGATTCATCAAAAATAGACCACTCTTCAAGGGTGCATGACCATAAAAGATATTACTCGTATAAATAGAACAACCATTATTCTCAGATTTAAATGAATAACCGTCTCGCATCAAACAAGATCCAGATATAATGTTCATGCTCAACGCTGGCACCAAATAACAATTATTTAGGTCTAAAACTAATCCCGAAGGTAGATGTAGAGGTAGCGTGCCGACTGCGATCACATCGACTTTGGAACCATTTCCCACGCGCATCGTCACCTCGTCCTTAGCCAGTGTCCGCTTAATCTGTAGTCCCTGTTTCGAGTTGCAAATATTAGCAACAGAACCAGTATCAAATACCCAGGTGCTACTGCGAGCTCTAGTAAGGTACACATCAATAACATGTATATCATATATACCTTTGTTCACCTTGCCATCCTTCTTATCCGCCAAATACTTGGGGCAGTTCCGCTTCCAGTGTCCAGTCTGCTTGCAGTAGAAGCACTCAGTCTCAGGCTTAGGTCCAGACTTGGGTTTCTTCTCATGAGCAGCAACTTGCTTGCTGTTCTTCTTGAAGTTCCCCTTCTTCTTTCCTTTGCCATTTTTCTTGAAACTGGTGGTCTTATTGACCATCAACACTTGATGCTCCTTCTTGATTTCTACCTCCGCAGCCTTTAGCATTGCGAAGAGCTCGGGAATCCTCTTGTCCATCCCTTGCATATTATAGTTCATCACGAAGCTCCTGTAGCTTGGTGGCAGTGATTGAAGAATTCTGTCAATGACGCTATCATCCGGAAGATTAACTCCCAGTTGAATCAAGTGATTATTATACCCAGACATTTTGAGTATATGCTCACTGGCAGAACTATTCTCCTCCATCTTGCAGCTGTAGAACTTATTGGAGACTTCATATCTCTCAATCCGGGCATTTGATTGAAATATTAACTTCAACTCCTGGAACATCTCATATGCTCCATGACGTTCAAAACGTCGTTGAAGTCTCGGTTCTAAGCCGTAAAGCATGCCACACTGAACTATCGAGTAGTCATCAGCTTTGCTCTGCCAGACGTTCATAACATCTGGTGTTGCTCCTGTAGTAGGTTTGGCACCTAGCGGTGCTTCTAGGACGTAATTCTTCTCAGCAATGAGGATAATCCTCAAGTTACGGACCCAGTCCGTGTAATTGCTACCATCATCTTTCAACTTTGCTTTCTCAAGGAACGCATTAATATTCAACGGAACAACAACACGAGCCATCTATCTACAATCAACATAGACAAGCAAGATACTATCAGGTACTATGTTCATGATAAATTTAAGTTCAATTAATCATATTACTTAAGAACTCCCACTTAGATAGACATCCCTCTAATCCTCTAAGTGATCACGTGATCCAAATCAACTAGACCATAACCGATCATCACGTGAAATGGTGTAGGTTTCAATGGTGAACATCATTATGTTGATCATATATACTATATGATTCACGCTCGACCTTTCGGTCTTAGTGTTCCGAGGCCATATCTGCATATGCTAGGCTCGTCAAGTTTAACCTGAGTATTCTGCGTGTGCAAAACTGGCTTGCACGCGTTGTAGATGGACGTAGAGCTTATCACACCCGATCATCACGTGGTGTCTGGGCACGACGAACTTTGGCAACGGTGCATACTCAGGGAGAACACTTTTATCTTGAAATTTAGTGAGATCATCTTATAATGCTACCGTCAATCAAAGCTAGATAAGATGCATAAAAGATAAACATCACATGCAATCAATAAGTGATATGATATGGCCATCATCATCTTGTGCTTGTGATCTCCATCTCTGAAGCACTGTCATGACCACCATCGTCACCGGCGCGACACCCTGATCTCCATCGTAGCATCGTTGTCGTCTCGCCAATCTTATGCTTCTACGACTATCGCCACCGCTTAGTGATAAAGTAAAGCATTACAGGGCGATTGCATTGCATACAATAAAGCGACAACCATATTGCTCCTGCCAGTTGCCGATAACTTGGTTACAAAACATGATCATCTCATACAATAAAATATAGCATCACGTCTTGACCATATCACATCACAACATGCCCTGCAAAAACAAGTTAGATGTCCTGTACTTTGTTGTTGCAAATTTTACGTGGCTGCTACGGGCTTAGCAAGAACCGTTCTTACCTACGCATCAAAACCACAACGATAGTTCGTCAAGTTAGTGCTGTTTTAACCTTCTCAAGGACCGAGCGTAGCCACACTCGGTTCAACTAAAGTTGGAGAAACTGACACCCGCCAGCCACCTGTGTGCAAAGCACGTCGGTAGAACCAGTCTCGCGTAAGCGTACGCGTAATGTTGGTCCGGGCCGCTTCATCCAACAATACCGCCGAACCAAAGTATGACATGCTGGTAAGCAGTATGACTTGTATCGCCCACAACTCACTTGTGTTCTACTCGTGCATATGACATCTACGCATAAAACCAGGCTCGGATGCCACTGTTGGGGAACGTAGTAATTTCAAAAAAATTCCTACGCACACGCAAGATCATGGTGATGCATAGCAACGAGAGGGGAGAGTGTTGTCCACGTACCCTCGTAGACCAAAAGAGGAAGCGTTAGCACAACACGGTTGATGTAGTCGTACGTCTTCACGATCCGACCGATCAAGTACCGAACGCACGGCACCTTCGAGTTCAGCACACGTTCAGCCCGATGACGTCCCTTGAACTCCGATCCAGCCGAGTGTTGAGGGAGAGTTTCGTCAGCACGACGGCGTGGTGACGATGATGATGTTCTACCGACGCAGGGCTTCGCCTAAGCACCGCTAAAGTATTATCGAGGTGGACTATGGTGGAGGGGGGGGGCACCGCACACGGCTAAAAGATCAAACGATCAATTGTTGTGTCTCTAGGGTGCCCCCTGCCCCCGTATATAAAGGAGCAAGGGGGGAGGTGCGGCCGGCCAGGAGGAGGCGCGCCAGGAGGAGTCCTACTCCCACCGGGAGTAGGACTCCCTCCCTTCCTTGTTGGAGTAGGAGAGGAGAGGAGAGGGAAGGAGAGAGGGGGAAAGGAAAGGGGGGGGGCGCCACCCCCCTCCTTGTCCAATTCAGACTTGGGGGGGAGGGGCGCGCGGCTGCCCCTTGGCCGCCTCTCCTCTTCCACCACTTGGGCCCATGAGGCCCATTAACCTCGGGGGGGGGGGGGGTTCCGGTAACCCCCCGGTACTCTGGTATATTTCCGATAATCCCCGAACCATTCCGGTGTCCGAATATAGTCGTCCAATATATCAATCTTCATGTCTCGACCATTTAGAGACTCCTCGTCATGTCCGTGATCACATCTGGGACACCGAACAACCTTCGGTACATCAAAACATACAAACTCATAATATAACTATCATCGTAACGTTAAGCGTGCGGACCCTACGGGTTCGAGAACTATGTAGACATGACCGAGACACATCTCCGGTCAATAACCAATAGCGGAACCTGGATGCTCATATTGGTTCCCATATATTCTACGAAGATCTTTATCGGTCAGACCGCATAACAACATACGTTGTTCCCTTTGTCATCGGTATGTTACTTGTCCGAGATTCGATCGTCGGTATCTCAATACCTAGTTCAATCTCGTTACCGGCAAGTCTCTTTACTCGTTCCGTAATACATCATCCCGCAACTAACTCATTAGTTGCAATGCTTGCAAGGCTTAAGTGATGTGCATTACCGAGTGGGCCCAGAGATACCTCTCCGACAATCGGAGTGACAAATCCTAATCTCGAAATACGCCAACCCAACAAGTACCTTCGGAGACACCTGTAGAGCACCTTTACAATCACCTAGTTACGTTGTGACGTTTGGTAGCACAGAAAGTGTTCCTCCGGTAAACGGGAGTTGCATAATCTCATAGTCATAGGAACATGTATAAGTCATGAAGAAAGCAATAGCAACATACTAAACGATCGAGTGCTAAGCTAACGGAATGGGTCAAGTCAATCACATAATTCTCCTAATGATGTGATCCCGTTAATCAAATGACAACTCATGTCTATGGCTAGGAAACATAACCATCTTTGATCAACGAGCTAGTCAAGTAGAGGCATACTAGTGACACTCTGTTTGTCTATGTATTCACACAAGTATTATGTTTCCGGTTAATACAATTCTAGCATGAATAATAAACATTTATCATGATATAAGGAAATAAATAATAACTTTATTATTGCCTCTAGGGCATATTTCCTTCAAAAAGAAATAATTTATGAAGTGTGAATGCTAGCAAGTGCACAAGTTTGATCAATTATAATTTCAAACACCTTTTCTAGCATCATTATATGTCATAACAGTAGCTCATCTCATAAAACTTTTCATAATCAAGTAACAAGCTATTCACATGTTAAAGTATAGATCATAAACTTTCTTGAAACTAACAAACTATATTCTCAATCATCAAACAATTGCAATTGATCTTATTTTCAGGGAGGGTCTATGTCAGAGCTTTGATTTAGCAAACTCCACATACTCAACTATCATTTAATCTTTCACAATTGCTAACACTCACGTGATATTTATGGGTTCAAAGTTTTAATCGGACACAGAGAAAGGTAGGGGCTTATAGTTTCGCCTCCCAACCTTTTACCTCAAGGGTAATGTCAACAATAATACTTTATGAAAACCTACATCCAAGGGGATATATATATATCCGGATCGCTCCAACACAAACTGCTTGCCAAAGGAAAAAGTGTAAAAAGGAAAGGTGAAAATCACCATGAATCTTGTATAAGGGTAGAAAAAGTAAAAGATAGGCCCTTCGCGGAGGGAAGCAGAGGTTGTCATGCGCTTTTATGGTTGGATGCACAAAATCTTAATGCGAAAGAACGTCACTTTATATTGCCGCTTGTGATAAAGACCTTTATTATGTAGTCCGTCGCTTTTATATCTTCCCTATCACAAGTTCGTATAAAGCTTATTTTCTTCGCACTAATAGATCATACATATTTAGAGAGCAATTTTTATTGCATGCACCGATGACAACTTACTTGAAGGATCTTACTCAATCCATAGGTAGGTATGGTGGACTCTCATGGCAAAACTGGTTTAAGGGATGTTTGGAAGCACAAGTAGTATTTCTACTTAGTGCAAAGAACTTGGCTAGCATGAGAGGGAAAGGCAAGCTCAACATGTTGGATGATCCAAGACAATATAACATTTCGGATATAGGAAAACATAACCCATTAAGTTGTCTTCCTTGTCCAACATCAACCTTTTAGCATGTCATATTTTAATGAGCGCTCACAATTATAAAAGATGTCCAAGATAGTATATTTATATGTGAAATCTCTCTTCCTTCAATATTCTTTCATGAATTGTTCAAGTGACCAATTATGCGTTTGCTAACTTTCAATAAGTTTACTACCTATACTTATTCTGTGTGAAATCATTACTCCCCATGGTATAAGCATATGAAACATATATAAATTCATATTTATGATATTCAATTCATTCAACAATTTACTCATAGGATGTATGTGAAGCACGTGAGTAAATGACAAACTACTTCAAAAGATATAAGTGAAGGACACTGAGTAGTCAAATAATTAACCAGCCATGGGAGGATTCTTTTTCATTCAAGATTTCAGATCCAATGATTTTATTCAAACAGCAAGTAAAATTGAAAATACGCTCCAAGCAAAACACATATCATGTGACGAATAAAAATATAGCTCCGAGTAAGGTATACCGATAGTTGTGAAGACGAAAGAGGGGATGCCTTCCGGGGCATCCCCAAGCTTAGGCGCTTGAGTCTTCCTTGAATATTACCTTGGGGTGCCTTGGGCATCCCCAAGCTTAGGGTCTTTCCGCTCCTTATTCCCCTCATATCGACATCTCACCCAAAGCTTGAAAACTTCAATCACACAAAACTTAACGGAACTTCGTGAGATAGGTTAGTATGATAAAGAGTAAACCATTCACTTTGGTACTGTCAAAGAAAAGGTTCATAATTGTTCTCACACAATGCCTACTGTACCATGTCATTTCTACAATTTATATTGATAAATATAATCCATAGAAACTAGAAAACAAGCAAACTATGTAATGAAAACAGAATCTGTCAGAAACAGGACAGTCTGTAATGATCTGAACAACAACCATACTTCTGCTACTCCAAAAATTATGAAATAAATTGGTGGACGTGAGGAATTTGTCTATTAATATTCTCCAAAAAGAATCAACTCAAAAGCACTCTTCTGTAAAAAAATGGCAGCTAATCTCGTGAGCGCAAAGTTTCTGTTTTTTACAACAAGATCACATTAACTTTCACCCAAGTCTTCCCAAAGGTCTTACTTGGCACTTTATTGAAACAAAAGCTACAAAAAATGATTACTACAGTAGCTTAATCATGTAAACAAACAAAAACAGTAAGGGTAAATATTGGGTTGTCTCCCAACAAGCGGTTTTCTTTAGTGCCTTTTAGCTAGGCAAGATGATTTCAATGATGCTCACATAAAAGAAAAGAATTGAAACATAAAGAGAGCATCATGAAGAATATGACTAGCACATTTAAATCTAACCCACTTCCTATGCCTAGGGATTTTGTGAGCACATAATTTATAGGAACAAGAATCAGCTAGCATAGGAAGGCAAAACAAATATAACTTCAAAACTTTAAGCACATAGAGAGGAAACTTGATATTATTGCAACTCCTACAAGCATGTATTCCTCCCTCATAATAATTTTCAGTAGAATCATGAATGAGTTCAACAATATAACCATCAAATAAAGCATTCTTTTCATGATCTACAAGCATAGAAATTTTACTACTCTCCACATAAGGAAAATTCTTCTCATTCGGCATAGTGGGAGCAAACTCAACAAAATAACTGTCATGTGAGGCATAATCCAATTGAAAATTAAAATCATGATGACAAGTTTCATGGTTAACATTATTCTTTATAGCATACATTTCATCACAATAATCATCATAGATAGCAACTTTGTTCTCATAATCAATTGGAACCTCTTCCAAAATAGTGGAATCATTACTAACTAAAGTCGACACTCTTCCAAATCCACTTTAGATGATAGTTTATTCATACTCCAAAAGATATAAGTGAAGTTAACGGAGCATTCTACAATTAATATAGACGAGCCAATATCCAAGCTCAAAATATATAGGTGAAGCACACGAAGCATTCTATAAAACCATACTCAAAAGATTTAAGTGAAGCACAAAGAGCATTTCTATAAGGTCATACTCAAAAGATATAAGTGAAGCACATGAATCATTCTATAAATAGATGAAGGGATATCTCATAAGATCATGGTTCTTAAAGAAAAAATAAAAACACAAAGGACACAAATCATGTGAACAAAACAAAAACCGAGGTATACCGATAATTGTTGAAGAAGAAAGATGGGATGCCAACCGGGGCATCCCCAAGCTTAGATGCTTGAGTATCCTTGAAATATTTACTTGGAGTGCCTTGGGCATCCCCAAGCTTGAAATCTTGCCTCTCTTTATTCTTCTCATATTGATAGCTCCTCGATCTTCGAACACTTCATCCACAAAAACTTAACAAAAACTTTGTGAGATCCGTTAGTATACTAAAACAAATCACTACCTTTAGGTACTGTTGCAAACTCATTCCAATTTAATATTAGCACTTTATCTACTGCATTCCAACTTCACCATGGTTCGTACCCCCGATACTACCCATAGATTCATCAAAATAAGCGATCAACACATAGAAAACAGAATCTGTCAAAAACAGGATAGTCTGTAGTAATCTGGAAGTTTAGTAAACTTCTGTAACTCCAAAAAATTCTAAAAAAATATGAAATTTGAACACATAGTACGGAAGTAATGTGCAAAAAGTTTCACACCCATTTGAATTTCCAGTAAAAAATGTAAATTCACGCACTAGAGCCAAAGTTTCTGTTTTTGTACTGCACATAGTAAACAAGCAATCTAATCATCCTAAAACCAAAGCTTGGCACATTATTTTTATAATACAATGGATATATACAAGGAGATAATTATTTACAGAGAAACTTCCATGAAAAATTCTACATTGTTTCCATGAGCATGAACACAAGTGCTCAAGGTCGACCCTCACTTCTTCAATGCATAACTTTCCAACCACTTATCTTTTTGAAAAACTTTTTAGGCATGGGAGGCAAGTAATTTTTTTTGTAATTTCATTCTTTTAATTTTTTTGTATGTTTCACCCACAACTAAATATAAACAAAAAGGAGAAACAAAATATACTTAGTGAAGAAAGCAAATAGGCACACACGAGAATATCAACCCCACGCTATTGCTCCCCGGCAACGGCGCCAGAAAAGAGCTTGATAATCCCCAAGTGCAGGGAATCATCGTAGCAATTCCCAATGGTGGAAGTGATAAGTATGGAGTGTCGAACCCACAAGGAGCTAAAGGTAAGATCAATATTCTCTCAAGTCCTATCTGCAACTGATACGACTCTACATACACCGAGCGTTTGCTTCCAACTAGAAACGAGAAATAAAACTATGTTGTGGGTATGAAGAGGATAGCTTTGCATGATATCAGAGAGCTAAAATATAAAAGTAGGTGTTGTTATCATAAACTTAGAATATATTACTAAATATTATAAATAACGAGTGTGGAATAATGATGGATCGGTGTGCGGAATTGTCCTAGGCAATTGTTAACAAGACCGGTAGTCGTCATTGCAATTTCATATGAGGGAGAGGCATAAGCTAACATACTTTCTCTTCTTGGATCATATGCACTTATGGTTGGAACTCTAGCAACCATCCGCAACTACTAAAGATCATTAAGGTAAAACCCAACCATAGCATTAAAGCATCAAGTCCCCTTTATCCCATACGCAACAACCCCCTTACTCGGGTTTATGCTTCTATCACTCAAGCAACCCACTATAAGCGAATCATGAACGTATTGCAACACCCTACAGCGAGAATCCCTCACGCTTGCGCGACACGGAGGGCACAATAGGACAACACCAAAATAAAGCATACAACTCGTACCAATCTAGATCATCAATCAACCCAAAGACAAAGGACATCTACGCAAAACAAAATAGGATGGCAACACATCATTGGATCATAATATGTGGCATAAAGCATCATGTTCAAGTAGGGATTACAGCGGGGTGCGGGAGTGTGGACCATGTAAAAGAGATGAGGATGGTGATGATGATGGTGATGTTGATGAAGATGATCACTGCGGCGATGATTCCCCTCCCGATGGCACTCCGGCGCCACCGAGTGAGAGAGGAGGAGAGGTTCTCCCCCTTGTGCTTCCTCCTCCATGGCCTCTCCCCTAGATGGGGAGAGGTTCTCCCTCTGGTCCTTGGCCTTCATGGTCTCCGGTGACGATGGCCCCCTCTGGCAGGGTGCCAGAGAGGGCCTAGATTGATTTCTCGTGGCTACAGAGGCTTGCGGCGGTGGAACTTCCGATCTAGGTTATTTTTTGGAGGTCTCTGTATTTGTAGGAGAGGATGGCGTCGAGAACAAGTCAGGGGGGTCCCCGAGGCGGCCACGAGATAGGGGGACGCGCCCCAGGGGGGTGGGCGCGCCCCCACCCTCGTGGGGCCCATGTGACTCCCCTCCGGTAGATTTTTGTTCCAGTATTTTTTATATTTTCTAGAAAAATTCTCCGTTGATTTTCATCGCATTCCAAGAACTTTTATTTCTGCACAAAAACAACACCACGGTAGTTCTGCTAAAAACAGCGCCAGTCTGGGTTAGTTCTAATCAAATCATACCAAAATCATATAAAACTATTGTAAACATGGCATGAATACATCATAAATTATAGATACATTGGAGACGTATCAGTCTCCAATCTATGCACGTGCACAAACAATCAAACACTTGCACCCAACGGGATAAAGGGGTTGTCAATCGCTTCACGATCACTTGCAAGGATGAGATCTAATAGAGATAGGTATAAACGATAAATAAAAAGGCAAACTAAAGTAAATATAAATAAATTGCAGCAAGGTATTTTTGGGTTTTTTGGTTTATAGATCTGAAAATATATGATGGAAAATAGACCCGGGGGCCATAGGTTTCACTAGAGGCTTCTCTCTTGAAGATAGCATACTGTGGGTAAACAAATTACTGTTGAGCAATTGATAGAAAAGCGCAAAGTTATGACGATATCTAAGGCAATGATCATGAATATATGCATCACGTCCGAGACAAGTAGACCGAAACAATTCTGCATCTACTACTATTACTCCACACATCGACCGCTATAGCATGCATTTAGAGTATTAAGTTCATAAGAACGGAGTAACGCCTTAAGTAAGATGACATGATGTAGAGGGATAAAATCAAGCAATATGATATAAACCCCACCTTTTTATCCTTGATGGCAACAATACAATACGTGCCTCCCTACCCCTACTATGTCACTGGGTGATGACACCGCAAGATTGAACCCAAAACTAAGCACCTCTCCCATTGCAACAAAAACCAATCTAGTTGGCCAAACCAAACCGATAGTAAATACAAAGATATCTTAATCATGCATAAAAGAGTTCAGAGAAGACTCAAATAATATTCGTAGATAATCTGATCATAAATCTACAATTCATCGGATCTCAACAAACACACCACAAAAAAATATTACATCGAATAGATCTCCAAGAACATCGAGGAGAACATTGTATTGAAGATCAAAGAGAGAGAAGAAGCCATCTAGCTACTAGCTATGGAGCCGTAGGTCTGTGGTAAACTACTCATGCATCATCAGAAGGGCAGCAAGGTTGATGTATAGGCCCGCCGTGATCGAATCCCCTTCCGGCAGATCGCTGGAAAAGGCCCCAAGATGGGATCTCACAGGAACATAGGCTTGTGGCGGCAGAAAAGTATTTTGGTGGATGCCTTTGATGGTTTGGGAATATTTGGGATTTTACAGTGCGAAGATTAGGGTTAGGAGACCTCCGAGGGGCCCACAAGCCCTCGGGGCGCCCCCCAGGGGCGTGCCTAGCAGGCTTGTGGCCTCCTCAGGAATCTTCTGGCCCCTTCTCCAAGCTCCGTGGATGTCTTATGGTCCAAGAAAAATCATCGCGAAAGTTTTATCCCGTTTGGACTCCGTTTGATATTCCTTTTCTGTAAAACTCAAAAAAAGAAAAAAACATAAACTGGCACTGGGCTCTAGGTTAATAAGTTAGTCCCAAAAATAATATATAATAGCATATTAATGCATATAAAATATCCAAAACAGATAATATAATAGAATGGAACAATAAAAAATTATAGATACGTTGGATACGTATCAAGCATCCCCAAGCTTAATTCCTGCTCGTCCTCGAGTAGGTAAATGATAAAAACAGAATTTTTGATGTGGAATGCTACCTAACATATTTTTCAATGCAATTTTCTTTATTGTGGCATGAATATTCAGATCCATAAGATTCAAAATAAAAGTTTAATATTGACATAAAAACAATAATACTTCAAGCATACTAATAAAGCAATCATGTCTTCTCAAAATAACATGGCAAAAGAAAGTTATCCCTACAAAATCATATAGTCTGGCCATGCTCCATCTTCATCACACAAAGTATTTTGTCATGCACAACCCCGATGTTAGTCAAGCAATTCTTTCATATTTTTGATGTTATCAAACTTTTTCAACTTTCACGCAATACATGAGCGCGAGCCATGGATATAGCACTATAGGTGGAATAGAATATGGTGGTTGTGGAGAAGATAAAATAAGGAGAAATTCTCACATCAACTAGGCAAATTAATGGGTCATGGAGATGCCCATCAATTGATATCGATGCAAGTGAGCAGGGATTGCCATGCAACGGATGCACTAGAGCTATAAGTGTATGAAAGATCAAAAAGAAACTAAGTGGGTGTGCATCCAACTTGGTTGCTCACGAAGACCTAGGGCAATTTGCGGAAGCCCATCATTGGAATATACAAGCCAAGTTCTATGATGAAAAATTCCCACTAGTATATGAAAGTGATAAAATAGGAGACTCTCTATCATGAAGATCATGGTGCTACTTTGAAGCACAAGTGTGGAAAAAGGATAGTAACATTGTCCCTTCTCTCTTTTCTCTCATTTTCTCTCATTTTTTCTTTCTTTTTCTTTCTCTTTTTTTGTTTGAGCTTCTTTGTCCTCTTTTATTTTTTTATAAAGTTCGGAGACTCATCCCAACTTGTGAGGGAATCATAGTTTCCATCATCCTTTCCTCACATGGGACAATGCTCTAATAATGATGATCATCACTTTTATTTACTTACAACTCAAGAATTACAACTCGATTCTAGAACAAGATATGACTTTATATGAATGCCTCCAACGGTGTACCGGGATGTGCTATGATCAAGAGTGACATGTATAAAAAATATGAACGGTGGCTTTGCCACAAATACTATGCCAACTACATGATCATGCAAAGAAATATGACAATGATGGTATGTGTCATAATAAACAAAACGGTGGAAGTTGCATGGTAGTATATCTCAGAATGGCTATGGAAATGCCATAATAGGTAGGTATGGTGGCTGTTTTGAGGAAGGGTATATGGTGGGTTTAATGCACCGACGAAAGTTGCGCGGTACTAGAGAGGCGAGCAATGGTGGAAGGGTGAGAGTGCATATAATCCATGGACACACTAGTCATAAGGAACTCACATACTTATTGCAAAAGTTTATTAGCTATCAAAACAAAGTACTACACACATGCTCCTAGGGGAGAGGTTGGTAGGAGTTAACCATCGCGCGCTCCCGACCTCCATACAAAGGATGGCAATCAAAAAATAAATCATGCTCCGACTTCATCACATAACGGTTCACCCTACGTGCATGCTACGGGAATCACAAACTTTAACACAATTATTTCTACCAATCCACAATTACTCGCTAGCATGACTCTAATATCACCATCTTTATATCTCAAAACAAATGCAAGGAATCAAACTTCTCATATATTCAATGCTCTTTATATGAAAGTTTTTATTATATCCTCTTGGATGCCCATCATATTAGGACTAAATTCATAACCTAAGCAAATTACCATGCCGTTTAAGACTCTCAAAATAATATAAGTGAAGCATCAGATTTCATAAATTTCTATAAAAATAAAGCGACCGCCGTGCTCTAAAAAGGTATAAGTGAAGCACTAGAGCAAACTGCCTAGCTTAAAAGATATAAGTGAAGAACATAGAGTATTCTAATAAATTCACGATTAATGCGTGTCCCTCAAAAGGTGTGTACAACAAGGATGATTGTGAAAAACTAAAAAGCAAAGACTTATATCATACAAGATGCTCCAAGCAAAACACATATCATGTGGTGAATAAAAATATAGCCTCAAGTAAATTTACCGATGGGTTGAAGACAAAAGAGGGGATGCCATCCGGGGCATCCCCAAGCTTAGATGCTTGGTTGTCCTTGAATATTACCTTGGGGTGCCTTGGGCATCCCCAAGCTTAGGCTCTTGCCACTCCTTATTCCATTGTCCATCAAATATTTACCCAAAAATTGAAAACTTCACAACACAAAACTCAACAGAAAACTCATAAGCTCCATTAGTATAATAAAATAAATGACCACTTTTGGTACAGTTGTGAACTCATTCTAAATTTATATTTGTTGGGAAACGTAGCATGCAATTTGAAAAAATTTCCTATGCTCAGGCAAGATCTATCTAGGAGATGCATAGCAACGAGAGGGGGAGAGTGTGTCTATGTACCCTCATAGACCGAAAGCGGAAGCGTTTGACAACGCGGTTGATGTAGTCAAACTTCTTCTCGTTCCGACCGATCAATTACCAAACGTATGGCACCTCCGAGTTCTGCACACGTTCAGTTCGATGACGTCCCTCGAACTCTTGATCCAGCAAAGTGTCGAGGAAGTAGATGAGTTCCGTCAGCACGACGGCGTGGTGACGGTGATGGTGAAGTGATCCTCGCGGGGCTTCACGTAAGCAATGCGAGAATATGACCGAGGGTGTAAACTGTGGAGGGGGGCGCTGCACATGTCTACACTACAAAAAAGACACATCCGTGACATTTTGGGCCGAACGAATTCTTTTCCTGTCATGCTTATGACACTCCTATGATGATAATTGTGACAAAACCCGGTATCATCATAGATGTGGTGGGCTGCTACTTCTATGACAAAAATCATGACAGAAAATGGGCTTCTCGTCCTGGGCGGGCCGGAGACGCAGTTGCATGACATTCTTTGGGCCGTCCATGATGGAAAAAACCGTGGTAGAAGCGAGGGCGAGGAAAATATCGGGGAGTTCCCGGTTACAGTGGGTGGTCGGGGCCGAGCGATGCACAGAGGTTTGCGCGTTTCTCTAGTACGCGTGCGCACGTGTGTGCGAGGCATTGCACTCTAACTGATCCCGAGCGAGGCGTTGGGCTCTAACTGAACCCGAGCGATTGCACTAGCTACGTTACTCCCGATCGATCCCTTGCTATTAACTGAACCCGAGTGATTTCTTCGCTACTGCTGCTAACTGAAGCCGATCGATGCTGCCTCTGGATGAACAATGAGCGTTGTTGGGGGGGGGGGGGGGTGGATGAACAGTTCCCGGTGGGGGGTTGGATGAACAGGACCCCGTGGTAGTAGAGGCCGTTGCCGCTGGATGAACAGGACCCCGATCGAGCCGGTTGGGGGTGGATGAACAGGACCCCGTGGAGGGCTGAATGAACAGGACGTCGTGGAGGGCTGGTTGAACAGTAGCCGGTGGAGGGCTGGATGAACAGTAGCCCGTGGAGGGGTGGTTGAACAGGACACCGTGGAGAGGGCTGGTTGAACAGTAGCCGGTGGAGGAGCGGTGGAGGCTAGATGAACAGGAGCCCGTGGATGAACAGTCGCAGGTGGAGGCTGGAGGAGGTCGACGGTGGATCAACAGTAGCCCGTGGAGGCTGGAGAAGGTCGACGGTGGAGATGAAAAGTATCCCGTGGAGTCCCGTTTTGCGGTACGCCACACCCCTCCCGATGAACAGGACCCCCGTTTCGACCGTAGCGCTCCAACACAAGTCCGTTTCGTCTGTTTTGCGGTACGCCACACCCCTCCCGATCAACAGGACCCCGTTTCGATCATAGGAGGTCCAAGAGAAGTCCATTTCCTCCTTTTTGCGGTCCGCCAGACCCCTCCCGATGAACAGGATCCCGTTTCGACCATGGCCGGTCGAACACAAGGCCGTTTCCTCCGTTCTGCGGTACGCCAGGCCTCGTTTCCATCGGCTGTTCCGTCCAAGCCGGTTGGATCCCGATGAACACGACGATGACGCAGTTTCTCTGTTCCGACCCAGCCATGTACACGAGCCCTGGCTGTACATATACGCGAGTAGGCGTTCAAGACCCTGCCCGTATTTACGTACATGGCCGTATTTACTTTCTTGCACCCTGGCCGCTGTACGTACGTGTATAGGATATTAACGGGACTGCGTGACATGATATGTGCGAGCCTCTACTACGACACGTGCGCGCCTCTACTACGACACGTGCGTTCCTTACACGGCCACGGTTCATCGCTGCAGCCTGCAGACAGACCGATCGACCAGTATGTACGTACACGTTCGCGACCAGAATGAGAACGCTACGTACGCTTCGACCAGGTGGATCCTGACTGTCAGGCACTTCCTTGCGTCCGAAGATGTAGCTGGTGGGTCCCAGCAGTCAGGGGGCGAATCATTTTTTTGCCCGTAATATGGACGCACTTCCTTGCGTGCGAAGATGTAGCTGGTGGGTCCCAGCAGTCAGGGGGAAAGGTTTTTTTTTCACGAAATACGGTGGCCCGCCCGGTGGGTCCCTGCTATCAGGTGGAGGAATCATTATTTTCTGCGTAATAAGGAGGCACTTCCTTGCTGTGGCCGTGGACCCAGCTGTCAGCCTCTCCACGTACAGTACTCTTCTGATGGAAGTCGTTCCTTGACCATGTTGACCATGTTGCGCCGAGAGCACCAAGGCGATGGACGACAACGAGGCCTAGGAAGGGGACGACGCGGAGCCGGGGAAGACGCGACTGTGGATGCCTACGCGGAGAGGAGTACGAGGGTTCGCTGGTTCGGCTGCGGTGTGAGGCTGCCGTCGCCGCAGAATAACAGGGGGCGTGGGTGAGTAGAGGGATGGCCTGGCCAACAGTGGGAGTAGTAGGGGCGGTGAGGCCTCCGTGGCATCACAACCGGCCACGGGAGGCAGGAGCACGCGACACGACATGGGCTGGTTTGGGCGGCTGGAGCAGGAAGACCAGAGGTTGAAGAAGCACTATGGCTGTTGGATGGACATCATACGGTCACTGGATCTAGAATCGTTCATATTGACTAACTTGACAAAGCCCTCCGTCCCCGTCATCTTAGTAGGCCCACAAGTTAGCCTCCCACTATGGTGGGTCCCAGCTAGCAGGGTGAGTATTCATTTTTTGTGCGTAATAAGGAGGCACTTCCTTGCGTGCGAAGATATAGCTGGTGGGTCTGACCTGTCAGTGAGGGGAACGTTTTTTTCATGAAATACAGAGGCCTTCCGGTGGGTCCCAGCTATCAGGTGGAGGAATCATTATTTTGCGCGTAATAAGGAGGCCTTTCCTTGTGTGCGACCGTGGACCCAGCTGCCAGCCTCTCCACGTACAGTCCACTTCCGATGGATGTCGTTCGTTGACCACATTGAGCACGCTGCGCCGAGGGCACCAGGGCAGTGTGATGACCGACAAGTATAGGGGATCAATTGTAGCTCTTTTCGATAAGTAAGAGTGTCGAACCCAATGAGGGGCAGAAGGAAATGACAAGTAGTTTTCAGTAAGGTAATGTCTGCAAGTGCTGAAATTGTAAGTAGCGGAGTAGTTTGATAGCAAGATAATTAGTAACGAGCAAGTAACGATAGTAGTACCAAAAGTGCAGCAAGGTAGCCCAATCCTTTTGAGGCAAAGCACAGGCCAAAACGGTCTCTTATGATAAGCAAAGCATTCTTGAGGGTACACAGGAATTTCATCTAGTCACTTTCATCATGTTGGTTTGATTTGTGTTTGCTACTTTGATAATTTGATATGTGGGTGCACCGGTGCTTAGGTGCTGTTCCTACTTGAAGAAACCTCCTACTTATGATTAACCCTCTCGCAAGCATCCGCAACTACGAGAAAAGTATTAAGAATAAATTCTAACCATAGCATTAAACTTTTGGATCCAATCTGTCCTTACAAAATAGCGCATAAACTGGGGTTTAAGCTTCTGTCACTCTCGCAACCCACCATACTCCACAATGCACTCCCTTAGGCCCAAATATGGTGAAGTGCCATGTAGTCAACGTTCACATGACATCACTAAGGGAATCACAACATACATACTATCAAAATATCAAACACATATCAAGTTCACATGATTACTTGCAACATGATTTCTACCATGACCTCAAGAACAAAAGTAACTACTCACAAATGATAAACATGTTCATGATCAGAGGAGTATTAAATAGCATAATGGATCTGAACATATAATCTTCCACCAAATAAACCATATAGTAATCAACTACAAGATGTAATCAACACTACTAGTCACCCACAAGCACCAATCTATAGTTTCGGTAACAAGATTGAATACAAGAGATGAACTAGGGGTTGAGATGAGATGGTGTTGTTGAAGATGTTGATGGAGATTGCCCTCCCGAAGATGGGAAAGTTGTTGGTGATGATGATGACGATGATTTCCCCCTTCGGGAGGGAAGTTCCCCCGGCAGTATCGCTCCGCCGGAGGGCAAAAGTGCTCCTGCCCATGTTCTGCCTCGAGACAGCGATGCTCCGTCCCGAAAGTCCCCCCCTTATTTTTTCTAGGTCAAAATGACCTATATACCAGAAGATAGGCACCAGGGTGGGCCGAGGAGTGCACAACCCACCAGGGCGCGCCTGGGGGCCTGGCGAACCCAGGTGGGTTGTGCCCACCTGGTGGCCCCCCTCTGGTGGTTATTGGCTCCAGTATTTTGTAAATATTCCATAAAAAATCTCCGTGAAGTTTCAGCTTATTTGGAGTTGTGCAGAATAGGTGGCCTGACGTAGCTCTTCCAGGTCCAGATTTCCAGCTGCCGGAATTCTCCCTCTTGGTGTGTTCCTTGCAAATTATGAGAGAAAAGGCATTAGAATTACTCCAAAAAGCATTATTATGGATAAAAACATTATAAATAACAGTAAGAAAACATGATGCAAAATGGACGTATTAAATCCCCCAAGATTAGACCTCGCTTGCCTCAAGTGAAAACCGAAATCGAAAAACATGTCCACATGCTTTGAGAGAGAGGTGTCGATAAAAACAAAATACAGACATAGAAGCATCATGTTGATTATTATAACAGCAACAAAATTAAACATATGACTTTTATCATAGAACTTTTATCATGCACTTATCATGAATAAGTAATAGTTCATCACACAATCGATGTATAAAGCAAAAACTCTATTAGAAACCAACAAACTATGTTCTCAGTCAACTTTGCAACTACAATTCATCATCTTTTCAGGAAGGGTCATGTGTCGGAGCCTTTAGGCAAGTCCACATACTCAACCATCATATAGTCTTCTATGATTGCTAACACTCACCTCGTACCCATGAGCAAACCGTTTCAACCGGACACAAAGAAAGATAGGGGCTTATAGTTTCGCCTCCCAACATACTCACCTCCAAGGTGATGTCAACAATAATAACTCATGCTATCTATATTCAACTGGACATATGTGCCTAGATCTTTCCTCACCACATGATGCTTGCCAAAGGAGAAAATAGAAAGGAATAGAAGGAAAACTTTGACTCTTTGCAGAAAAGTGAATACATAAAAGTAAGATAGGCCCTTCGCAGAGGGAAGCAGAGGTTGCCATGTGCTTATTTGTTTGTATGCTCAATCCATTAGTGCAAGAGAACGCCACGTTGTATTGCCCCTTAAGATGACAACCTTTATTATGCAGTCCGTCGCTTTTATTCTTTGTCATCCAAGTTCGTACAACGCTCAATTTTCTCTTACACTAAATGATCTCACACATTTAGAAGCAACTTCTATTGCCTTATTGCACTGATGACAACTTACTTGAGGGATCTTGCTCAATCCCTAGGTAGGTATGGTGGACACTTGAAAAATATTTGGGTTTAAGGGGTTTTGCATGCACAAGCAGTATCTCTACTTAGTGCGGGATTTTTGGCTAGAAAAGATAGGGGGCAAGCATCACATGTTAAAGGATCTATGACAATATGACTTCTATGTGAATATAAAGAAACATAAATCATTAAGTTGTCTTCCTTGTCCAACGTCAACAATTTTGGCATAAAATATTTTGATGAGGGCTCACAATCACAAAAGATTTTTAGGATAGTATATTTATATGTGAATCTTCTCTTCCCTCTTTCATGAGTTGCATCATTGACTAATGCTATGTTTGTCAATCTCTAATAAAATTTCCTACTTATACTTTTCCTTATGTGGTGCTATCACCTAGCATAGGATTAGTATATGATCTTATTGATTTATTTCCTTCTTTTTATTTATTTCCTTTCTCTTTTTTCTTTCTTTCTTATTTCTTTTCTTTATTTGCAACATGGAAGTAAACAAACAAAAAACTCAAACTAACTTTGTTATATAACTTGCACACGATTACAAGGATAGATCACTAAGCAAACTCTCAAAGAAGAAAGGATCAAACTAAGGTAAGTAAAAGTAAAAAGATAGTGGGATGATACGATACCGGGGCTCCCCCAAGCTTGGCGGAAGCCAAGGGGAGTGCCCATACCCAATACTTAGTTCTCCTTGGTGGTGAAGAAGATGGTGGTGGTGATGAAGCAATCCTATCCTTAAGGATCAAGACATTTTCCAACCGACGGATGACGCTTCGAAGATAGGTGATATGCTCTTGATGCGAAATATTTTCGCAAGTGAGATACTTATTTTGTATGCGAACTATCTCAATGACGCGAAAAGCTTCAATCTCGGCAGGAGTAAGATGAGTAAGGTAGGGTTTAAGGATATCTTCCTCCTCCTCCTCGGCCAGCAGTGCTTGTGCTGCCACCGGGGGTGGATCTATGGTAGCTTCCTTGCCCTTGTCTCCCTTGACGGCGTCTGTGGGCTCCTCCCTCTTTGTCTCAACCTTCATCAGCCAAGCATCTTCTTCCATGTTGTTGGAGGAGCAAGAAGACATGATGCCTGGCTTGATAAATTTGACCAGAAACAACAGGGAACAGAGGATTTCTCCGTGATATGGTGGTTAACAGGTTCGAGAAGTATATATATATTTTTTTATCTTGCAGGACAAGCATATGGAAGAAAAATGGAGTAAAGAAGGTGTCCCAGGTGGGGACAACCCACCTGGGCGTGCCAGGCTTGCCTGCGCGCCCTAGTGTCCTGTGCCCACCAGGGGACGCTTCCTGGGAGTTTCTTTATTTCCAAAATTCTAAAATATTCCAAAACTGATAAAAAATATTTTTACGGATTTGTCAGAGTCCGTTTACTTACCGTATCACGTACCTCCTTATTTTCACGATTCTGGAGTGTTTCGGAAGGACTCTTTTATGTGTTCTTCCGGTGTCAAAGTTTGGATAATATTACTTTCAACATTAATGGGTGTACCTGAGATATAATGCTTTATTCATTGCCCATTAACAACCTTCGGGTTAGTACCTTCGGAATTATTTATTTTGATGGCTCCAGACCAGTAAACCTCCTCGATGACATATGGGCCTTCCCATTTTGAGAGGAGCTTTCCTGCAAAAAAAATCTAAAATGAGAGTTGTACAAAAGAACATATTCACTGACTTTAAACTCACGCTTTTGGATTCTTTTGTCATGCCATGTTTTAACTTTTTCTTTGAATAACTTTGCATTTTCATAAGCTTGGGTTCTCCATTCATCTAATGAGCTAATATCAAATAACCTCTTTTCACCGGGAAGTTTGAAATCATAGTTGAGCTCTTTAACTGCCCAATATGCTTTATGTTCTAACTCAAGAGGCAAATGACAAGCTTTTCCATAAACCATTTTATAAGGAGACATACCCATAGGATTTTTATAAGCTGTTCTATAAGCCCAAAGTGCATCATTTAATTTCTTAGACCAACTCTTCCTGGACCTATTGACAGTCTTTTGCAAAATTAATTTTATATCTCTATTGCTAAGTTCAACTTGACCACTAGACTGACGATGATAGGGTGATGCAACTCTATGGTTAACATCATACTTGGCAAGCATTTTACGGAAAGCACCATGAATAAAGTGTGAACCACCATCAGTCATTAAATATCTAGGGACTCCAAACCTTGGGAAAATAACTTCCTTAAGCATTTTAATAGAGGTGTTGTGATCAGCACTACTGGTTGGAATAGCTTCTAACCATTTAGTAACATAATCAACAGCAACCAAAATATGTGTATACCCATTAGAGGAAGGAAAATGTCCCATGTAATCAAATCCCCAAACGTCGAATGGTTCAACAGCAAGTGAATAATTCATAGGCATTTCTTGACGCTTACCGATATTACCTATTCTTTGACATTCATCACAAGATGAGACAAACTTACAGGCATTCTTGAAGAGAGTAGGCCAATAAAATCCAGATTGCAATACCTTGTGAGCAGTTATATCTCCAGCATGATGCCCTCCATAAGCTTCGGAGTGACATTTCCCTAGGATTTCTCCCTGTTCATGCTCAGGTACACAACGTCTAATAATACCATCTACTCCTTCTTTATAAAGATGTGGGTCATCCCAAAAGTAATGTCTTAAATCATAGACGAATTTTTTCTTTTGTTGGTATGTAAAGCTAGGTGGTAAATATTTAGCAACAATGTAATTAGCATAATCAGCATGCCAAGGAGTACTATGAGAAATATTTACTGCAGCTAACTGCTCATCAGGAAAACTATCATCAATAGGTAGTGGGTCATCAGGCACATTTTCAAGGCTAGACAAGTTATCAGCTACTGGGTTCTCAACTCCTTTTCTATCAATGATATGTAAATCAAATTCTTATAACAAGAGAACCCAACGAATAAGTCTAGGTATAGCATCTTTCTTTTCCATAAGATGTTTAATAGCAGCATGGTATGTGTGAACAGTTACTTTGGAATCAACAATATAAGGTCTGAATTTATCACAAGCAAACACCGCTGCTAAGAATTCTTTTTCAGTAGTAGCATAATTTCTTTGGGCACTGTCTAGAGTTTTACTAGCATAATGAATAGCATTCAATTTCTTATCAACTCTTTGTCCTAGAACAACACCAACATCATAATCACTAGCATCACACATAATTTCAAAAGGCAAGTTCCAATCAGGTGGTTGAACAATAGGTGCAGATATTAAGGCTTTCTTGAGTGTTTCAAAGGCTTCAAGATAATCATCATCAATAACAAAAGGAATGTCCTTTTGCAAAAGATTAGTAAGAGGCCTAGAGATTTTAGAGAAGTCCTTGATAAATCTCCTATAGAAACTAGCATGACCTAGGCAACTATGAATACCTTTGATGTCCTTAGGACATGGCATCTTCTCAATGGCATCAACCTTAGCTTGGTCCACTTCAATACCTCTTTCAGAAATTTTATGACCCAAGACAATGCCTCCATTAACCATAAAGTGGCACTTCTCTCAATTCAAGACAAGATTTGTTTGTTCACATCTCTGCAAAACTCGCTCAAGATTGCTTAAACAATCATCAAAAGACTTCCCATAAACATAAAAATCATCCATGAAAACCTCAACAATCTTTTCACAAAAGTCAGAGAATATAGCAGTCATACATCTTTGAAAGGTAGCAGGTGCATTAATAAACCAAAAGGCATACATCTATAAGCATAAGTTCCAAAGGGACAAGTAAAAGTGGTCTTTTCTTGATCAGGTTGAGAAACAGGTATTTGTGAAAAACCAGAATATCCATCAAGGAAGCAAAAGTGTGTGTGCTTAGATAATCTTTCAAGCATTTGATCAATAAAAGGCAAAGGGTAATGGTCTTTTCTAGTTGCTTTGTTTAATTTTCTAAAATCAATTACCATTCTATAGCCTGTAACAATTCTTTGTGGAATAAGCTCATTTTTATCAGTAGGAACACCATTAATACCTCCTTTCTTAGGGACACAATGAACAGGACTTACCCATCTAGTATCCGCTATGGGATAGATTATACCTGCTTCCAGAAGTTTTAATATTTCCGTTCTTACAACTTCCTTAATTTTTGGATTTAACCGACGTTGGTGATCAACAACGGGTTTAGCATCAGGTTCCATATTAATTTTGTGCTGACATAGAGTGGGACTAATGCCCTTTAAATCATCAAGAGTATATCCAATGGCAGCCCAACGCTTCCTTAGAACTTTCAATAATCTTTCTTCTTCATGTCTGAAAGGTTAGCACTAATAATAACATGATATATCTTCTTTTCATCAAGATAAGCATATTTCAAAGTGTTTGGCAATTGTTTTAATTCAAACACAGGATCACCTTTAGGTGGAGGGGGACCTCCTAGAGTTTCAACAGTCAAATTGTTCTTAAGTAGAGGACTTTGTTCAAAGAATTTTTTTATCTATTTCATTTCTTTCATGCATATGTAAATCATTTTCATGGTCTAGCAAATATTGCTCTAAAGGATCGGTAGGTGGTACAACAATAGAAGCAAGACCAACTAATTCATCCTTACTAGGCAATTCTTTCTCATGATGATTCCTACTAAACTTGGAAAAATTAAACTCATGAGACTCATCACCAGAGCTAACACCAACAATTTGTTTCTTACAACCTATCTTAGCATTAACTGTGTTCAAGAAAGGTCTACCAAAGATAATGGGACAGAAGTCATCTTGTGGGGAACCAAGAACAAGAATATCAGTAGGGTATTTAATTTTCCCACACAAGACTTCAACATCTCTAACAATCCCAATTGGTGATATGGTGTCTCTATTAGCAAGTTTAATAGTAACATCTATTTCTTCTATCTCAGCAGGTGCTATGTCTTTCATAACTTCTTGATATAAAGTGTAAGGAATAGCACTCACACTAGCACCCATGTCACATAAACCATGATAACAACGATCTCATATTTTAACTGAAATAACAGGCATGCCCACAACAGGTCTATGTTTATCTTTTCCATCAGGTTTAGCAATTCTAGCAGCTTCTTCACAGAAGTAAATAACATGCCCATCCATATCTTCTTCCAAGAGATCTTTAACCATAGCAATACTAGGTTCTACTTTAATTTGTTCATCAGGTTAAGGTGTTCTAATATAGCTTTTGTTAACCACATTTGAAACCTTAGCATGTTCCTTTATCCTAACAGGGAAAGGTGGTTTCTCAATATAAGCAGAAGGAACAACTGGATCAACATTATAAAGTATAGTTCCTTCTTTAACTGGTACTGGTTTCTTAATTTCTTCTTTAATAGGTGGGTGATATTTAAACCACTTCTCCTTAGGGAGTTCAACATGAGTAGCAAATGATTCACAAAAGGAGGCTACTATCTCAGAGTCAAGTCCATATTTAGTGCTAAACTTTTGAAAAGCATCGGTATCCATAAATGATTTAACACAATCATACTTAAGCTTAATACCCGACTCTTTACCTTCGTCGAGTTCCCAATCTTCAATTAATTCTTTCCAAAAGATCCCACCGGAATTCAATAGTCTTCTTCATAAAAAGAACCAGCACAAGAAGTATCAAGCATGGTTTGATCATTACGAGAAAGCCGAGCAAAATTTCTGGATAATAATTTCTCTCAAGAGCTCATGATTGGGGCATGAATATAACATTGACTTAAGCCTCCCCCAAGCTAGAGCGATACTTTCTCCTTCACGAGGCCAAAAATTATATATATAATTCCGATCACGATGAACTAGATGCATAGGATAATTTTTTTTGGTGGAACTCCAATTTCAAATGATTCCAATTCCATGATCCAATATCATCGCGTAGCCTATACCATGCCAATGCTTTTCCATTAAAAGATAAAGGGAAAACCTTTTTCATAACTTTATCGCTGGGTAAACCTGCAAGCTTAAACAATCCACAAATTTGTTCCACATATATCAGGTGGATATCAGGATGTTCGGTTCCATCTCCTGCATAAGGATTAGCTAGCAGTTGTCCTATCATACCCAAAGGAATTTCATATTCAATATTTTCAATAGGTGCAGTAGGTTGAGGGGAAGCTAATTGTGGTTCCGGACGAGGTGAAGATACCCCGAACAAACCCCTCAAAGGATTGTTTTCCATAGTAACAAGTAACAATAAATTTCAGCATGCTATATAAATATTTCCTTACCAAATTCCACTTACCAAAGGCGCTTCACTCCCCGGCAACGGCGCCAGAAAATAGCCTTGATGACCCACAAGTATAGAGGATCAATTGTAGCTCTTCTCGATAAGTAAGAGTGTCGAACCCAACGAGGAGCAGAAGGAAATGACAAGTAGTTTTCAGTAAGGTAATGTCTGCAAGTGCTGAAATTCTAAGTAGCGGAGTAGTTTGATAGCAAGATAATTTGTAACGAGCAAGTAACGATAGTAGTAACAAAAGTGCAGCAAGGTAGCCCAATCCTTTTGAGGCAAAGGACAGGCCAAAACGGTCTCTGATAAGCAAAGCATTCTTGAGGGTACACGGGAATTTCATCTAGTCACTTTCATCATGTTGGTTTGATTTGTGTTTGCTACTTTGATAATTTGATATGTGGGTGGACCGGTGCTTAGGTGCTTTTCTTACTTGAACAAACCTCCTACTTATGATTAACCCTCTTGCAAGCATCCGCAACTACGAGAAAAGTATTAAGAATAAATTCTAACCATAGCATTAAACTTTTGGATCCAATCTGTCCCTTACAAAATAGCGCATAAACTGAGGTTTAAGCTTCTGTCACTCTCGCAACCCACCATCTAATTGCTACTCCACAATGCACTCCCTTAGGCCCAAATATGGTGAAGTGTCATGTAGTCGACGTTCACATGACATCACTAAGGGAATCACAACATACATACTATCAAAATATCGAACACATATCAAGTTCACATGATTACTTGCAACATGATTTCTCCCGTGACCTCAAGAACAAAAGTAACTACTCACAAATGATAAACATGTTCATGATCAGAGGATTATTAAATAGCATAATGGATCTGAACATATAATCTTCCACCAAATAAACCATATAGTAATCAACTAAAAGATGTAATCAACACTACTAGTCATCCACAAGCACCAATCTATAGTTTCGGTAACAAGATTGAATACAAGAGATGAACTAGGGTTTGAGATGAGATGGTGTTGTTGAAGATGTTGATGGAGATTGCCCTCCCGAAGATGGGAGAGTTGTTGGTGATGATGATGACGATGATTTTCCCCTTCGGGAGGGAAGTTCCCCCGGCGGAATCGCTCCACCGGAGGGCAAAAGTGCTCCTGCCCAAGTTCTGCCTCAAGACAGTGACGCTCCGTCCCGAAAGTCTCCCCCTTATTTTTTCTAGGTCAAAATGACCTATATACCAGAAGATAGGCATCGGAGGTGGGCCGAGGAGGCCACAACCCACTAGGGCGCGCCTTGGGGGCCTGGCGCGCCCAGGTCGGTTGTGCCCACCTGGTGGCCCCCCTCTGGTGGTTATTGGCTCCAGTATTTCTTAAATATTCCATAAAAAAATCTCTGTGAAGTTTCAGCTTATTTGGAGTTGTGCAGAATAGGTGGCCTGACGTAGCTTTTCCAGGTCCAGATTTCCAGCTGCCGGAATTCTCCCTCTTGGTGTGTTCCTTGCAAATTATGGGAGAAAAGGCGTTAGAATTACTCCAAAAAGCATTATTATGGATAAAAACATTATAAATAACAATAAGAAAACATGATGCAAAATGGACATATCACGGTGGACGATGGCGAGTCCTAGGAAGGGAACGACATGGAGCCAGGGAAGACTCGGCAGTTGTTTCCCACGCGGAGGGGAGTACGAGGGTTTACTGGTTCGTCTGCCGTTGCCGGAGAATAACAGCATGTGTGGGAGAGTAGAGGGATGGCTAGGCCAGCGATGGGAGTACGGTGGGGCGGTGAAGCCTACGCGGCTGCACAGCCGGCCACGGGAGGAGGGAGCAGGTAGTCCCGCCGACGCTTGTTTGAGCGGCTGGAGCAGGAAGAGCAGAGATTGAAGAAGCACGATGACCGTTGGATGGACATCCAACAGTCACTGCTTGTGCGTCAACCTTTTTTTTAGGAAAGCCTCAAATATGTGGAAAACAACATACAACCCATCTGCCATTACTTCTAATAATTTATAGCCCATTTGCTAATTATTAAGGTTTCTTTGGAGCCCATATTCTTTTTGTTAGCATTACAGCCCATATTGTGGCCACGGTTAAAAAATATACGAAATTTTGCATATTTCGGTGCGGTCCGAACTGTTTTTAATCCCAAAATTTTGAGTCACATTCAAACTGATTTTAAAAATAAATGTATATCAATATAAAATCCAACAAATTGTCCATGCATAAAATTCAATGGAATTTAAAATCTCAAAATGAAAAAAAAATTGAAATTAATTGCTGGTTTGATGTGTTCTAAAAATGTGCAGCCCATTTCTCATTACTGATAGGCCATTTTCTGGGCCAGCCGAATGAAGCTTTCCTCGTCTTGAAAGATTTGCAGCCCAACAGGCCTGACAAAGCGACTTACTTGACAAAGCACAAAAAAAACTAGGCTAGCCATTTTCAGAAAGAAAAAAAACTACTGGGCTTGTCTGTGGTAAACATAAAAGAAAAGGCTGTCTAGACAGGCCAGAGTGCCCCGCACAGCCAGTTGACACCCTGCTTCCGTCTCAAAAACAAATTAGATAAATGCCACTCCAATTATGGCGATTCATAAAAATGCCACTGCAATTTCCAAACTTTGAGAAATGCCACTGCAATTTTTGCAAACTTTGAAAAACGCCACTCTAGACTTCGAAAAATGCCACTGGAAATGGCATTTTTCAAAGTTTGGAAATTGCTGTGGCATTTCTCAGAATCACTAGATTTGGAGTGACATTTATCAAATTAACCCAAAACAAAAACAACTGGGCGAGCTGCTAGGTCCTTGGTGTCAGCCGCTCGTTGTGCAATTCTCTCGTTTATTGACTACGTTGACAATGGCATGGGACCCAGATGTCAGAAATCCATTAGGAGGAGCCATTTTTTATTGGCTTGAAATAAGGAGGCACTTGCCTGCGTACTGCCATGACCTTGGTGGGTCCCTGCTGTCATCCTCTCCACGTACAATCATCTCCTGATTGTGTACGCGTCAACCTGGTAGGCCCACAAGTCAGCCTCTAAACCCGTGACGGACAAATACAACCCATTTAAAAAAATAACAACCCATTCCATACGTTCAAACGAAAAGTTCAACATTCAGAGCAAAGTAACAGGTCTGATCCAGATATAGAGTACTGAACCTCCACGTTGACAACCATCATAGCCAAGTTAACTATCTACTCCCACTAATACTCTAGTAGTGTACAAGTACTAACTTACTCTTAGCTAACTAGACGATGCCGGCCGCCATCTGCGGTACACGCTAAACGCCGGCACCGGCGTCCTCCGCCTCGCCTCGGACTTGCCAGAGGTGTGATAGGTCGTGTTGCTCGCGCGTGTTGGCCCTTTCCATGCTGGCGTGGTCCACCAAAGCTTCGGCTTCTAAGCGGGAAACCCACTTGACGAGCTCGTAGTAAAATTCGGCGTCGCGAACGCGTGCGTGCCCGATAGCCTCCAGGGCTATTTGCCAGGCGCCGGCCTCCGCGTAGTCGGTCCATTTGTGGGCACTCTGCTCGCGACTCAGAGCATCGGTGCGCTGCTGCTCCATGTCCCGCCGGCGGCGCAAATCGGCAATACACTGCTTCTCCGCTAGGCGGTCGCACTCCAACAACTCCTCATACTCCGCATTGCCATCTAAAGACCGATAGAATGCCTCCTCCCTCCGTCCGCCTTCCGGTGAAAAACCGAACACTAGTTCCGGCAGTGACCGCCTCCGGCGTCGCCTATCACGGACGGGCGGGGGCATGGCGGACATGGCGAGAGCGAGGATAAGTGGCAAGCGACGTCGTGCCGGTGGGGGCTTACGAGGATAGGGTGAGTTGGATGATGGTGCCACCGGAGAAGGCCGGCAAACAGTAATTATAGGCGGAAGGTAGGCGAACCAGCGTGTTGCGAGAAACGCGACGGTCATTGCGGTCATCAGAATTCAATGCATAAGCAGGCATGGCTTAGCGTGCCAGCTTGCCGTGGAAAACTAGAAAAACTAAAATTATGACTGTGCCGTCCCATCCCGTCAGTGGTGTGTCCCGTCCGTGCTGGGTCGCACGTCCGCATGACGGTCAAACGAGTGCACTCGAATCATCCAAATGAGGTACTCCCTCCTTATCAAAAATGATTCCACCACTCATCATCTACCTTGGTTGGTGAGATTTTTGAATTAAGCCCTGCAAACCAGAAAGGTGGTAGTACGTGCGTGATCCGCTATTTATTCGTGTAGGATCGAGTAGGTCATTTTTTGAATTGAGCCCTGCAAACCGGAAAGGAGGTAGTACGTGCGTGATCCGCTATTCATTCGTGTAGGATCGAGTAGGTCGGATAGTGTATGTGTAGGATCGAGTAGGTCGGATGGTGTACGTGTAGGATTGCATTAGCTGATGAACGTTCGCTGGGAGATAAGGCATTTGCGAACGTTTTTGCTGGCAGTTTCTTCAGATTCGCATGGCATTTTCTTTAGAGCGGCTTGGCAGTTTCTTTAGAGGTAGGCATTTTTATGCAAAAAATTGCCACTTTAGATCTTGCGTCGCAACTAAAACTGCCAGGAGCGCATTAGTAGGTGACCGATCAGTAACTTGTAAACACTGAGCGAATAGAAATAAGGACCTGTTAGTAAGTTGTAAACACCGAGAACACATAAATAAGGATCATGCTGTGCACAACAGTAAGAGCCGATCCGTTCGAAATGTTCACACGAGACTCACAGGCCTGGCATTGTAATATGTTCACATTAGTAGCCCAAACTCAAAACCAACTAGTACGATTCCCATACATAAGATCAACATGTTAATGCATCTCAATGATTCAGAGATCATATACAAATATGTAGCTTCAAAAGCAAAGATCTAGAAAAAACATCTGTTCTTCCTACTAACATGGATGCTTCTCTTGGCCAACATTCAGTACAGAGTGAAAGACAAATTTGTTTGTGAAGTCTACAATTCCTCTTGCAAACGTAAGTGGTTTCACCAACAGCTGGAACCATGAGAATGAACCACACATGATCACTAGTGCAGAACCGGGCTATAGCACCGGTTCGTAAGGGCCTTTAGTGCCGGTTATGTAACCGACACTAAAGGGTGGGGACTAAAGGTCCCCCCTTTAGTACCGGTTCTGCATGAATCGCCGCTAAAGGGCCACCACGTGGCACGAGCCTGCGCGGGGGGCGGGGAGCCCTTTAGTACCGGTTGGTAACATCAACCGGTACTAAAAGGTTTGGGGGGTTTTGGGTTCAGGGTTTCTTTTTCCTTTAATTTTGTATTTTCCATTTAATTCTTTTTCGTTTGCTGGTATTTGACGATACTACATATTGTACACGTTATGCATATATATATGTATATATATATATATGTATATATATATATATATATATATATGTATATATATATATCATCGAATGTCTCGCACCACCATTCACACATACACATGTACGTATATATATACACAAATTGGTATATACAATTTCTCCTACATAAAGGCATTACTGCGGTAGCGGGTAATGGAATTCTCCTCTGGGATCTATGACCTGGTCGAGCAAAAATCCCGCTATTTCCTCCGCAATTGCTCATACGCGATCCATTGGTAGGAGCTTGTCCCGCACTTCATTGAACTGTTAAGAAGGAGATCAATATGCATGTATAGTTGTGTGACTAGATATCGATAATGATGTAAAAATTGTGTATAGTGTTCTGGCAAATGTACCCATAGCTGTCTATCAGACGTGCTCCTTTCGGACGTCATCATGCGAATGTTCTCGCAAACGTAGTATGCACATAAATCATTCCTCGGCTCCTGCTTCATGACCTGTACGAGAATAGAGTTCAATCAGATAATAATTAATCAAGCATGATAATTAATGGTATTGAAACTAGAATTAAAGAGATTGCATGGTAGCTAGCTAGCTAGTACTACTTAGTTAATTACCGTGGGTCGATACCAATACAACTTTTCTCCGAACGGGCCTGGAACGTCTTTGATGAACTTTTGCCAAGCCCTGCCGGCCCGCCGGCAAAGAAAATGAATAAATGAGTTATTAATTAGTTGATATCAGGAAATATATATAATGATTGAAATTACCTGTTGACTATCCCCTTCACGATTGAGTACTCTTCAGGTTTTTAACCAGTGAGTCCAGTACTTCAACTTTTTGTTTATCAACTTGAATGTCTACCAAGATCCAGTGGTACCTGCATGCGCATACGTTTGCATGTATAAATTAAGCGGGCATGTGCATAACACTCATCAACTAACCCTAAACCCTATACACTTATTAACATCTAGCTAGTAAGCAAAAACAGAATTTGTAGTACAAGACAGTGGGACTCACTGGAAGTTGTAAGGAAGTAGTATATCTGCATTGGTATTGAGGCGCTTTAAGAACTCTACCATGCTTCTCTCTACTTCTTGTTTATAATATTCATATGACCATGTCTCTTCATTAATGGTATTTGGGTCAATGAACCCAATGCCATAGCGTCCAGCTTTTCTCATTTCGTACATCTTCATCCTGCATAATACCATAGAAAAGAATATAGTGAGGATAATTATAGGTAATGATCAACGAGAGGACAGCTAGCTTGAGACTTAAATTACAGAAAGAAATCACTCACAGACAATAGGAACTAACGATAGATTTGTCAAGTGCATCATAATTGAATAACTGCACAGTTCTCTATACTCAATAGATAGAGCTTTCTCATGGAAGTAATCCTCTTCCTTGACTTTCACCATGAGGGACTCTCGATTGTGGGTCTTGCAAATTTCCATGTACCATTGATGCAATTCATACAATCTCGTTGGGAGGTTCTTGACCTCCTCAAGCTTGACCAAAGGTTCGCCGCAGACATATTTCCGTTTTATGTCCTCCTCTCTAAGCGGAGACATGGGCTCGATCTCGAGGAGTTGTCCGACAATGATACCGAGCATTTCAGCCTACCTTCTATGCTCGTCGGTTATTACCAGCTGATCGGCGCCAGTACTCTCATGTGTTGGCACAAGAAACGCAGGGATCGATTGCGCCGCCTGTTCTCCCAGCTGGGGAACGGTTTTCCCGCATTTTTTGCCAGCTGCTTGGCTCGAGCTCAAGCTCGACTCCTTCTGTAGTCGTGCTCGATGTGCCTTCCTGATTTGGTGCTCATAGTCTGAGTCAACAGGCTTGGGAGCTGGTGGTCTAGCCATACGAATAAAGTGGTCAATCTTTTCCTCATGCACTTTCTCCCTTGGCGGCGGTGCCGGTTTCGGTCCAAAATGGGCGTCCACTTGGGCCTTCACTATGGCTGCGTTTTGCTCCTCGGTCATGTCGTAAGGCCTCTGAGGAAGAGGAGCGAGGCTTGGACCATATTTATATCGCTTGCCTCTACCTGTACCTCCTGTACTACCTTGAATCGTACCGCTACGCACCATAGCTGCGGCGGCTCTCTTCTGCGATTGTTGAGGCGGCGGAGACGGCTGACGTGGCTGAGTTGGAGCAGGAGGAGTGGCCTGACGCTGTGCCGGACTTGAAGCAGGAGGAGTGGCCTGATGCGGTGTCGGACTTGAAGCAGGAGGAGTGGCCTGACGCTGTGCCGGACTTGAAGCAGGAGGAGTGGCCTGATGCGGTGTCGGACTTGAAGCAGGAGGAGTGGTCTGATGCTGTGCTGGACTTGAAGCAGGAGGAGTGGTCTGACATTGTGCCGGACTTGAAGCAGGAGGAGTGGCCTGACGCTGTGCCGGACTTGGAGGAGGAGGAGTGGCATGACGCGTTCGTGGACTTGGAGGAGCGGGAGTCTGGTGACGCGGTGGCGGACTTCGAGGAGGAGTTGGTGGCCTTCGAAAGATGATGCAATCCTTTTTCCATAGGATGATACGATGTTTGGCCTCTCCCAGTGTGTGCTCCTCGTCACCTCCAGGAATGTCAAGCTGTAGCCCCGAATATTGGTCCACCACCTCATCAACCACGACACGAGCATAGCCGGCTAGAATCGGGTTGCAATGGAAGGTTGCATCGGGGGAATCTGTATAAGCAATGGCATCCGCCACCTTCATGGATATGTTCTTCATTTCAGAGTGTAGCTCACAGTTAGTGCTCTCCATGATGTCATCCATAGGGTATCTATCCAGCAGTGTGTTTCCCGGGGCGGAACCAATGCCGCTTCTCGGCATGGATGGGACAGTGCTATCCAATGCTGGACCATCCGCTAGCTGCTGCCGCTGCTGAGACCCCCTTTCCTGGCTAAGTGAGTCGATTTGCTGCTGCTGCTGCTGCTGGAATTTGAGTGCCAAGTCCGCGTGCGCTGATTCTAGGCCTTGAAGGCGATCTGCTTCCTGCTTCCTCTGCTCCTTCTCCAGCTTCCCCTTCTTCTCCTCCTCCATCTTCCTTCTTGCACGGCTTCTATAGTCGGCGTTCCAGTCCGAAAAGCCCTCATACCACAGAACAACGCCCTTGCCTCGTGTTCTTCCCGGGTGTTCAGGATTTCCCAGGGCGCGCGTAAGCTCGTACTTCTCTCTGTTGGGCGTGAACACCCCCTTTCGAGCATCTTCTATTGCTTGAAGTAACTTATCTTCGGCTCCTTTTAGACTTGCCTTCTTCGAAACCAGGCCTGTCTTCGGGTCCAACGCCCCCCATGCGCATAGAACCAAGTTCTGCACCTGGGGCGCCAGCTCCTAGTAACTGGAGTGACCTCTGCATCCAGCATCTCTTGCTCAGACTTGTCCCACTTAGGCATTGCCACCACGTAGCCACCTGGCCCCAGCCTATGGAACTGCTCCTTTTTGCGGCATTGGCCTTGTTTTTTCTCGACCGTTCCTTCGATAATTTTGATTCCTTGAATTTCACGAAAGCGGGCCAGTGTTCCCTTTGCTTCTCCAGTGTTCCCTTGAATTCTGGAGTCTTCTTTCCTCCTTCGACGTACTTGGCCCATATAGTTTTCTTGTGGGTGTTGAATGCAATTGCCATCTTCCTAAGAGCAGCGTCCTTGACTTTCTCCACATCTGCATCAGCGAAATGATCTGGTAGGGTGAAATGTTCCATGAGAGATTCCCAAAGTGTTTTATTTGCTCTGTCGTCGACCCAAGTAACATCTGGATGTTTCTTTGTTGGCTCTTTCCATTCTTGAATGGAGATCGGGAGTTGGTCCCTCACAAGAACTCCGCACTGACGAATGAACTTGTTCGCAATGTTCTTAGGCGTGATTGGTTCGCCATTAGTTTTGATGGTATCGATGTTGTACTTTACACCCTCCTTCAACTTTTTGCCCGGGCGTCGCACTGTCCTGCTGCCTGTAGAAGCAGATTTGCTCGATCCGGAGGGCTGAAATAAGAAAGATCAATTCGTTAATATCTCTTCAAATAAAAAAAACATGTGATGATTACTAGATGCCTGCTTATATAAATATACCTCGCCGGTCTCTCTTATTTCAAGATCAACATTGTCGGCGTCATCATAATCATAATCATAGTTCATGACTTCATCAATTCGGTCGTCGCGATCGAATATCATATCATCACCCTCCCCGGTATTGTTCAGATATTAGGAGCCGTCATCTTCTTCATTCTGATCATCTGGCCCGCGAGGGCTGCGTATGATCTCAAACAGGGTCTCTTCTCCCTCTCTGCCGGTATTATTGTCCGCCATAGCTTTTATTTAACTAATCCAGAAGAAATATAAAACAATTTAGTATTCAAATTACAATGCATGGATGCGATCAATAAGGAAAAACTGAATCATAGTACATAATTAATATGCATCGCCTTGAATAATATATAATCTCGAATATATCGTCTCGAATAATATATAATCCCAAATACATCATCTCTAATAATATATATAATCTCAAATACACCGTCTCAAATATTATATATCGAATACATCACTAGCTAGCTAGCTAATAAAGATCGAATACTACAGAAGAATCTAGGCCACTCGCGGTTCCTGAGGCGCGGGCGGTGGACACCCAAAGAGAAGGAACCATCACAGGATCATAGCTCCGGTCATCTCCCCAAAGAACCTGCCAGGTATTGGAGAACCTGATGTCCATAGCAGCCATGTAGCGACGGACGTGCTCGTCCTCCTCCCTGACACGGCGACGCACCACCTCCGGCGGGGCTGGCTCCCTCTGCACCGCACGTGGCCCACGCGAACGCCACCAAAGGAGATCAGGGTCGACGACGGGACCCGGGCCGGGTTCCTCACCAAGCGGCGCGCCCCTGAAGGTAGCACCTCCCAGTGCCAGCCCGGTGGAGCCCAGTCCCGGACATGGGTCCTCTGAAGCAGGACGTCGTCGCGAGGTCGACGGCGAGGATGCGGGCCGGGCATCATCGAAAACAAATACTATATGCAAATGTAACATTTTTTAAATTGTTGGATTGTGATTTCTTATATACAAATTCTAAATTTCTATAACTAAAATTATAAGAAACGAAAAAAACATCGATCATCGTAACAATTTGAAATTAATCTAATTCATCTAGCTAAAATTAACATTTCTAAAATTTCTAACATTTCTATAACATTTATCATTTGTATAAAAAACAGAAAAAACAGAAAAACCACACCTACATTTCTATATATTATAACTAACATGCTATTAAAGTAAAGTGATATTCTTGGTTTTGTCCTGTTTAGTTTTTTTTTCTATCTGAGGTGGTACTAAAAGAACGTTAAAAACTTTTCGTTGTATTGTTCAGCGTTTGTGCCTGGCTGTAGCTCCTTTTTGCATCTGTCGTCCTACGTGGGCCAAGCTGGGCTGCTCGAACTGGGCCTGCTATGCATGAGCACCGATGGAGACAAGCGATTTTGTCTACATCTGCTTGATTTTTATCAACTATTTAGTCAATCAGGGCTGCTCATGCGCATGTATACATACTTAAATTCCCACTTGCGGCGGCAAATGCACAAAAGCTTGATGGCTACGTTCCCAGCCGATGGTGAATGAGATCGAGTTGATTAATTAGGGAGTGAATAATAAGATTCATATTATGAGTAGTCATCATATCAATCATCTGCGGAGGCAGGATCGGACGTGGAACACGATTTGCTGAGAAAAACTGAAAAAAAGGGTTCGCTCCCCTTCAGCAAATCGTTTTAATAGTCCCACCTCGCCTCATAAAACAGAATGACACCAGTTTATATATGTTTGTGAGCTGTTGTATCAAGAAGCCACCTAGAAAATTATTAAAGAGAGGGTGTATGGGTCTCGGGCATGCAGATGGCGGTGGACTGTGAGGGAGGCTTTCTGAGAAATAAATATACATATGGCTAAGGTGATGAAAAAATGTTATAATACATAGAGACACGGATTAGAGATTGCATGTCACTCGCGACAAGTTTTGCAGTCCAGAACCTCATACCCCCAACGTGCAATATTTATTTTTCTCCCGTTGCAATGCACGGGCACATTTGCTAGTTATAACTAATATTTCTATATACTATTTGACATTATTCTAATTTGATTAATTAATTCATCTAAAACTTTGTATGAAAAACAGAAAAAACTAAAAACTGAAAACAGAAAAATTATGTGTGTGTGTGTGTGTGCGCGCGCGTGTACTATGTGTGTGTGTGTGTGTATTGTGTGTGTGTGCGCGCGTGTGTGTGCACTAGCTACGGCTGGCGCCGGCGGCGCGGTGGCTTAGATTGGAGGGAGGAGAGGGGCCGGGGGAGGGGCTCACAGCGCGCGCGGGCGAGGTCGAGGCAACGGCGACGACGAGGCGAGGTCCAAAGGCGGCGACGGCGACGGCGAGGCGATCGAGGGGACGGCGACGGCCAGGGACGGGCCAGCGACGGGGGCGGCGCGGAGTCGACGGGGACGACGCGACGAGGACGGGGGCGGCGCGGAGTCAACGGGGACGGTGCGACAGGGGCGGCGACGGCGCGGCGGCAGAGAGAAGTGGGAGATGAGAAACTGAATTTTTTTGAAGTGTTTCTTATATAGGAGGCACCTTTAGTATCGGTTGGAGCAACAAACCGGTACTAAAGGCCTATTTTGGCCAGGCCAAGCGGCAGGAAGTGCAGGCCTTTAGTACCGGTTGGGGGCTCCAACCGGTACTAAAGACCCCCCCCCTTTAGTACCGGTTGGAGCCACGACCCGGTACTAAAGGGGGTGCGCTGGCGCAGTTGCGGTGCGGGAAGTTTAGTCCCACTTCGCCTAGCGAAGAGCGGCCACACCTGTTTATAAGCCCTGGCGCGGGCGAGGTATCGAACTCCTCTCTATAGCAGGCTTCAGGGCCTAACTCTGCCGCTCTGCCCTGTGGGCCTATTGGGTCTTGCGGGCCTGCATCCTGGCCCAACTACAGGTTGGGTTTCTAGTCGTATGCAGGTCGCTATGGCCCAGTAGGCAGGTTTTTTTTTCTTCTCTGCTGTATTTAGGATTTATTTGTGAATATTTTTTCTTTAGGTTCAAAAATTTACAAACTTTCTGTTAGTGCGAGTAGTTTTCAAATTTGAATAGTTTAAATTTGAATTATTTGAAATTTGTGTGAATCACTAGTTTGTGAATAACTTAACTTTAAAAATAGATTTTTCAGTGATTCATTTTTCTTATGTTTTAATATCAGTGTGTTTTATCATTATATTCAGTTTGGTAATACTTAAGTTATTTAAAAAATGAAATGCCTTTGTAACAGATGAGTTTTCGTCCGAAACCCTGATACTTCGAAAGAGATCGTCCATTTTGTACACGAAGTGCATCCAGTTTCTCCGGTAACCCTCTCTACTTTTTTGCACATGATATGTGGGTGAAATGATGATACCATGCCAACTTTCAACCTTTTCAGAGTTCATTTATAGTGCTTTTCAATTTCAGGGTTGAAAGGGTTGAAAGTTGATGACGTGGCTTTTAATGGTGCATAGTGAACGCACAAAAAGTACACGTTTCAAATGCCAAAACACATAAGTACCCTAACTATTACAAAGATTCCCTACGGTTTGTCCAAAGTGGGACTTTCCAGATATATAAGTCTAGAAACTCACTAGAGAAGAAACTGATGACAGTGAAGCCGATCACATCCCAGAGTGGGATCTTTGGGCCGTGTGAAACTTTTTCTTCGCGTGTGTCCCTTTGCGTCGTAACCATGGACAATCTTCATCATTTAACTGGATGCTCGGGTCAATATTCACTGTGAATGGAGCAATTTCATCGAACTTTTCATAATCTTCTGACATGTTTGTCTTGTCATCCACTCCCACGATGTTTCTTTTTCCAGAAAGAACTATGTGGCGCTTTGGATCATCGTATGATGCATTCGCTACCTTATCTTTTCTTTTTCTCGGCTTTGTGGACATGTCCTTGACATAGAAAACCTGTGCCACATCATTGGCTAGGACGAATGGTTCGTCTGCATACGCAAGATTGTTGAGATCCACTGTTGTCATTCCGTACTGCGGGTCTTCCGTTACCCCGCCTCGTGTCATATTGACCCATTTGCACCGAAACAAAGGGACCTTCAAACCACGTCCATAGTCAAGTTCCCATATGTCCTCTATGTAACCATAATATGTTTCCTTTCCCATCTTGGTTGGTGCATCAAAGCGGACACCACTGTTTTGGTTGGTGCTCTTCTGATCTTGGGCGATCGTGTAAAATGTATTCCCATTTATCTTGTACCCTTTGAAAGTCATTATATTCGAAGATGGTAACTGGGACAACAAGTACATGTCATCTTCAATAAAGGCATCATGCATGGCACGTGTCTGCAACCAGCCGGCGAAAGTCCCCGTTTGTTCACGTGTAATCCAGTCGTCAGACTTCTCCGGGTGTTTGGAGCGTAGAAAATTCTTGTGTTCATCCATGTACGGAGCCACCAACGTGGAATTCTGTAGAACTGTGTAGTGTGCTTTAGTGAGAGAATGCCCGTCCATACATATTATTTGATCCCCTCCTAGCGTGCCTTTTCCATCCAGTCTACCCTTATGTCGCGATTCAGGAACACCAATCGGCTTAAGGTCAGGAATAAAGTCAATACAAAACTCAATGACCTCCTCATTTTCATGGCCCTTGGAGATGCTTCCTTCTGGCCTAGCACGGTTATGAACATATTTCTTTAAGACTCCCATGAACCTCTCAAAGGGGAACATATTGTGTAGAAATACAGGACCAAGAACGTTAATCTCTTCGCATAGGTGAACTAGGACATGCGTCATGATGTTGAAGAAGGATGGTGGGAACACCAAGTTGAAACTGACAAGACATTGCACCAAATCATTCTCTAACCTTGGTATGATTTCTGGATCGATTACCTTCTGAGAGATTGCATTGAGGAATGCACATAGCTTCACAATGGCTAATCGAACATTTTCCGGTAGAAGCCCCCTCAATGCAACCGGAAGCAGTTGCGACATAATCATGTGGCAGTCATGAGACTTTAGGTTTTGGAACTTTTTCTCTGCCATATTTATTATTCCCTTTATATTTGACGAGAAGCCAGACGGTACCTTAATACTGAGCAGGCATTCAAAGAAGATTTCCTTCTCTTCTTTGGTAAGAGCATAGCTGGCATGACCCTGATGTATGCTGTCTTTTCCGTGCATACGTTGCTGGTCCTCCCGTGCCTCTGGTGTATCTTTTGTCTTCCCATACACGCCCAAGAAGCCAAGCAGGGTCACGCAAAGATTCTTCGTCACGTGCATCACGTCGATTGCGGAGCGGACCTCTAGGTCTTTCCAATATGGCAGGTCCCAAAATATAGATTTCTTCTTCCACATGGGTGCGCGTCCGTCAGCGTCATTCGGAACAGGTTGTCCGCCAGGACCCTTTCCAAAGACTACCTTCAAATTCTTGACCAAATCATGTACATCAGCACGAGTACGGTGGTGAGGCTTCGTCCGGTGATCCGCCTCACCTTTGAAAGTCTTCCCTTTCTTTCTTACGGGATGCCTGCTCGGAAGAAATCGACGATGTCCCAGGTACACATTCTTCCTACAATTATCCAAATATATACTGTCGGTATCATCCAAACAGTGCATGCATGTGCGGTATCCCTTGTTTGTCTATCCTAAAAGGTTACTGAGAGTAGGCCAAACATTGATGGTCACGAACAGCAATGCCTTTAGGTCAAATTCTTCCTGTCCGTGCTCATCCCACGCACATACACCTGTTCCATTCCACTGCTGTAAGAGTTCTTCAACTAATGGCCTTAGGTACACATCAATGTCGTTGCCGGGTTGCTTAGGGCCTTGGATGAGCACTGGCATCATAATGAACTTCTGCTTCATGCACAACCAAGGAGGAAGGTTATACATACATAGAGTCACAGGCCATGTGCTATGGTTGCTGCTCTGCTCCCCAAAGGGATTAATGCCATCTGCGCTTAGACCAAACCATACGTTCCTTGCGTCAGCTGCAAACTCCTCCCTGTACTTTCTCTTGATTTTTCTCCACTGTGACCCGTCAGCGGGTACTCTCAACTTTCCGTCTTTCTTACGGTATTCTCTGTGCCATCGCATCGCCTTGGCATGATCTTTGTTTTGGAAGAAACGTTTCAGTCATGGTATTATAGGAGCATACCACATCAGCTTGGCAGGAATCTTTTTCCTAGGGCGCTCGCCCTCGACATCACCAGGGTCATCGCGGCTGATCTTATAGCACAATGCACCGCATACCGGGCACGCGTTCAAATCCTCGTACTCACCGCGGTAGAGGATGCAGTCATTAGGGCATGCATGTATCTTCTGCACCTCTAACCCTAGAGGGCAGACAGCCTTCTTTGCTTCATACGTACTCTCGGGCAATTCGTTGTCCTTTGGAAGCATATTCTTTATCATTACCAGCAACTTTCCAAATCCCTTGTTAGATACACCATTCTCTGCCTTCCATTGGAGCAATTCCAGTGTGGTGCCAAACTTTTTCTTGTCAGCTTCGCAATTCGGGTACAACAATTTCTTGTGATCCTCTAACATGCGCTGCAACTTCTTCTTCTCCTTTTCACTTGTGCAGTTTCTCTTTGCATCGGCAATGGCCCGACCTAGATCATCAACGGGCTCATTTGATGCCTCTTCTTCAGCTTCTTCCCGCATTGCCGGCTCAGCTTCTTCCCCCATTGTTGTATCATCGTATTCAGGGAACCCATGGCCAGGATAGCTGTCGTCGTCCTCTTCTTCTTCATTGCCTTCCCTCATAACCCCTCTTTCTCCGTGCTTGGTCCAAACATTATAGTGCGGCATGACACCGAACTCAAACAGGTGGATGTGAATGGTTCTTGAGTTAGAGTAATTGTGATCATTCTTACAGCCAACACATGGACAAGGCATAAAACCATCCGCCCGCTTGTTTGCTTCAGCTGCAAGCAGAAAAGTATGCACGCCATTAATGAACTTGGGAGAGCATTGGTCATCGTACATCCATTTTCGGCTCATCTTCATTACACAACACCGAAAAGACCAAATTAATACAAGTTCATACATAAAGTTCATACATATAAAGATCATACATAAAGTTCATACAACACTTAAATGCAACAAACAAATAACTCTCTAGCTAAAGCATTTAAATGCAACAACAAATACGATCAAGATCGCAACTAAGGTAACAATTGATCCAACAACATAATGATACCAAGCCTCACTATCAATGGCATATTTTCTAATCTTTCTAATCTTCAAGCGCATTTTCTCCATCTTGATCTTGTGATCATCGACGACATCCGCAACATGCAACTCCAATTCCATCTTCTCCCCCTCAATTCTTTTCAATTTTTCTTTCAAATACTCGTTTTCTCTTTCAACTAAATTTAACCTCTCGACAATAGGGTCGGTTGGATTTTCCGGTTCACATACCTCCTAGATAAAAATATCTATCTCAACTTGATGGGCATAATTTTTCATAAACACAAAATGCAACAAATAATTTCAAAAGAAAATATACCACATCCGAATCATAACACGGATGAGGGCGACGGGGACGGATATCAAAACCATGGCACTATGTATAACAAATAACGTACGGGTAAGATAATTATACGAGTAACTATATATCCAAATCACACAAGCATGAATTTTTTATATAAAACAGTTAAGAACAAGAGGCTCACCACAAGGTGGTGCCGGTGACGGGACGGTGCGGGCGATCGACGGTGGGTACGACGGAGATTTAGAAGGCACTAAGTAAACCACACCTACATATGCAAACTAAGTGTTATTTTGACCTCAAATTTCATATAAATCAAATACTACCACATATATATAATTCCTCCCAAATTACTAATACCCACAAATTAATCACTATATAAACCATTGCAAGAGCTAATCTAGCAATGAGAGATGAAAGGACAAAGTTGCTAACCTTTGTGATCATTTGAATGGATGGGGGCCTTCAAATCTTGACAAAATTTGGCAAAAATTTGTGATGAGCTCGAGAGGAAGAAGGGAAGAACAGAGAGGAGAGGGGGGAAAGGGGGAAGAACAGAGCGCGGGTGGATGATGGGTTTATATAGGACGACCTTTAGTACCGGTTCGTGGCACGAACCGGTACTATAGGTGCTGGAGGGGCCCCAGACTGACAACATCCTGCCACCACTCTCTTTAGTATCGGTTCGTGCCACGAACCGGTGGTAAAAGTTCGGCACAAACCGGTACTGATGAGAGCGGCCCGCCTAGCTGTTGGAACCGGCACTAATGGTCACATTAGTGCCGGCTCAAATTCAAACCGGGACTAATGAGCTGAACATTTGACCCTTTTTCTACTAGTGGATGGAGGAACATCCACTGCAATATGATTTGGTCTTCTCTCTATCACACGGCGAGACTATTTTCGGAATACAAACTTTAACTTAGGCAAAATGATGCCCATTGTATAATCAGACCAAAGCAATGAAGCACCCAGTGTTGGCCAATAAATAGTACAGTCCTACTTTTCTGCAGTCCATGAAGTGACTATCCAATCTTCCTGTGTCTATTTTCAAATGGCACTACATGCAGTGACTATACTATTTTCTTGTGCAGTTCAACCAAAATTGCGGTCACTTTGTTTGTTTGCCAAATAGCAATGGGAAGACATCTTTGTCTGCACAAATATCAAGCAGCTAGTAAACATACACCCCACCTTGTATTTTCGGTTTAAACACGTCTTTTCCGCTTAGCATCTGTCATGTTTTGCACTGGACAATTTGATACTGTCATGTTTTGCCCTGGACAATTTCATACTGAATTGATTTGCTGGTCCAGAGCAGAAATATAGCGCCTATTCTTCATTAGACCAAGGATATCCATGTTCATAGTGATGGAAGAGGTGAAATCGATACAACTGAAATTGAGCATCCAATCATTGAATCATGTCCTGCACCTCCAATGTAGGTCCACCCTGCCAATAAATTCACATGCAAACCACTAATATTACTATCTAATGATAGTACAAAAAGAGTAGCAAGATAGTAGCAAACCATGTACCTTCGTAATGAACAACTCATAGTGCCACCAATTGGATATAAAGGTTTGGAAGAAAACATGCTCCTAATGTTGAACCATTTGGACTTTTTGTGCAGTTCCACTAAAATCGAGCATCCTTGTTTGCATAGATATTGAAAGTGTGATTACTATAAAAGTGGAACTAGTTGAAGCATAGATTCACAAATATAAGCATTCCAATTTCTTAATGGGAAAAGGCAGCAAGACTGTTTCTAACCACCTGTTTGAAGGAATAAATAAGGCAACAGGGGCTGATGCCAGGAAGGCATACATAGTTTTTTTTTGAAAAATTGAACCATTCCTGACCTTTCCTCTTCTTTTAAGCATATTTTGTGCAGTTTAACTAAAATAAAATGCCATCACCGCCTTGACAATTTAGTGGCACTGTACAAAAGGAAATGACTTAACATTACATCATGATGTCAGGTATGTAGTCGACAGGCATTAGAGACAAACATAAAGACCTCCTCCGATAACATAATGAACCTTAATTTTAACAAAGGTGTGACTAGCTTTACCGGGATAATTTGGGTGAACTCTACACCCTCTGTTCCTTAATATAAGACGTTTTAGCAGTTCAATTTAAAGTACCCAAACGTCTAGTATTTAGAAAAAAAGGTAGTAGTTTCTTGAGCACATATCCGGGAAAGCTTGCCACACTTTATATATGTCCATACGCTAATGCAACACCATTCAAATAGTACAAATATACACTAATCCAGTGGCTAGTGCAATAGTAGAGTAGTTATTTTATTACAGGGTATAGTAAAATGGTTTTACTGAACAGATTTCCATAAGCTCTAGCACTAGAAGATTTCTATAAGAATTAACAATACAAAATGTAAAGGTAACAAGTTTCAGCATTGGTATACTAGCTGTGCAAGAGCATTAAACCAAATACAGAAGTCTGAAGGTAACTAGCATTATTAACTAATGAGAGTATAAAAAAATTGCAAACCATGTACCTTCAAGGTAAATATCATTTCAAACTCGAGGGGACCTAAAAATTGCTATCCCAATCTTGATAATCGATCAAACATGAAAACTTGATCGAACGAATCAAGAGAACAGCCGGAGGAGGAGGTGCCCACTCTTGAACTTTCCTCTTATCTTCATAATTTTTTGTGCAGTTTAACCAAAATAAAATGACATCAGCGCCTTGGCATTTTTGTGACATTGTACAAAAAAATGACTTATCTCATGAAAGTGAGGTATGTAATCTATAAGCATTAACAATGCAAAAATCTGAAGGTAGTAAAAAGTTTCATCGTTGGTATACTGGCCGTGCAACAACATTAGAATGTCTTAGCTGAAAAATCTTTAATACATCCCAAATCAATAGCTAACCCTGAAATAATCCAGTGACATTAAATGGAATTGCTTAAATTTATCGGTGGCATTAGACTGAATGCGGCATTAGTTAAATGTGGCATCACTTTAGCAGTAGCATTGCTTGACTTGACCGCTGGCATTATACTAACAACAAAAAGTGGCAATAAGAGCATGGGAGGCCCATTCGGATAGTGGGCGCACCAGTACGATGTACCTCCACGGATGCATAGAGTGGTGAGGGAGGTATGGTTGCCCAGAGCAACAAATATCCAGTCAGCATATGTGGATTATATCCCATTTTTGTTCTCTTTAGCCACCTTTTTCCTATGTGAGGACAACAAACCGATCGACCTGGTCATTCTCTATTGCGTTGTCATGCCTTTCTACCCTTCTTCAACCAAGAGACACGACACTCGTTCCTTAGCTACTGATTTTCCCCTTTTCAACCTAGATGCGGTTTCGATGCCTAGTCTCTTGGACAGTACAGTCTCCCTTCCTTTCCTTATTCAACCCAAACATGGATTAGTCTGCATGAAGTAGGGTTTCCTTTAATAGTGCAAATTAAGGTTTTCGTCTGGGTGACCAGCAGAGCAGAGGATAGCAAATTGGGAAGATGGTGGAGTGGAAAAAGATCCACATGCAACGACATGGCAAATGGGGCAATAGAACAAGGGTATGGTTCGAAAGAGGTAGCATACCTGAGGGTCGGCGGGAAGTGGCTTCGCTCGTGGTCGTCGTCCTCCGCACACATTATGGCAGTGAGCTTGGGGATGGAGGCCATCCCGCGCGGGCGCTAGATCTGAGAGGACGGCCTTGTCGTCAGTGCGTGACCTCGCTCGCCGATGACAAGCGCGTCAATGCTGCACGTCCTTTTCTTCCCTGGCGGATCTGTGACCACCGGTGAGGAGGGAGAGAGAGGCCGTCTTTTTTAGATCTGGGGAGAGGGTGATAGTGTGGGAAGCAAGTGGGCAGCCCTTAGCAAGAAAGCGCTGAAGCTCCAGCCCATATATCTTTTTTATACTACTAGTACTAGAGGTGGAGTAGTGGTAGAGTAGTTTATATTTTCTCTCCATACAATACCAGTTAGTCGTGCTTCAAAACTGAACGGCACGCCATTAAAAAAATAAAGGTCAATAACTAATGCGGCACCTCGGGCCAACGCGGCCAGATCGCATTTTGCACGAGAAATTACACACCATGTTTCGTTGACATGTGGTCCCGTTCCAACATGTCAGTGAGACGACGGCGAATCCTTTTGTACAATTTCTGAATGGACGTCTATGTAGGCCGGGGCGCTCTTCGTGTACCGTGGCAACCATCCACCAACTCTTCACCTTTTCGTCTCGATTTGGAACTGTTGTCGCATGCTCTTCCTCCCTCCTCCATTTGCCTTCACCCTTCCTTCTGCCATTGTTTGATCATCTTCTCCATGGCGGGAACAGGCCGGAAACGACCCCGTTATTCATGCCCTGATCTAAATGATGACGTGGTGGAGGAACTCATTCATCGGTGCTACGTCATGACCTTGGCTAGCATGGCAGGTTCGTTCAAGACCATTCTCGACTCAACTAATAACATCATTACAAGGAACCCAAGGGTCCAGGAGTGGTTTGATCTCCCCTATCTTTTTCGCCGTGACCCTGCTGACTGGCGCGCGGACGAGGGAGGCCTCGCCTTGTGCAAGTTTATGCCGCTTGATAATGATACGTGTGATGTTAAGATGCCATCGCTTGAGGGTAAGGCTTGGTTAGGCGCAAATGGATATTGGATTGTTTATATTGGGTACAACTGCGAGTGGGAACGTGTGAATGTGTATACTCGTCACCGGGTTCCACTTCCAAAAATCTCAGACTGCCCAGAGGTTGAGCACACCAGTAGTCTACGTACGTTCAACTACGATCATGGTGACTGTCGTCTACGAAAGATAGCAATTTGTCGAGTTCCCGACCGCTCTTGGGATTACACGAACTATAAAGTTGTTGCTATCTTTGACAAGCTTGTTGCCATCCTTACTTCCACGCCTCGATGGATATTGCTCAAAAATCAATTTTTGTACAAGGATGAGTACTATGATGCAATTCAATACGAGGGTCTTGTGTTTGCTGCCACCACTCGTGGCACTGTTTTTGCATGGAATCCTTATGCTTTTGGTACGTTCGTCTTCCACCGTAATTATAATTGTTTCATCCACATGCATGCGGGTTAGCTAGTTTCCCTTTACTAATTAACCTTCTTGTGTTTCCAAGGTCCTGTGAACATTCCACCACCTATATTTGAAATTTTTTATAACCAAGGGGGAGATGACGACGGTGATGATCACGAGCATGAGGACCCATATACTCAGTGGCGCCTGGAAACTTATTCCAATGGATCACCTCTTCTTGTCCGTATACAGGGCACTGCTGATGTTACTAAGGAAACAGGTGTTCTCTCCCATGGTGGAACTCTCCGGACCTATTCCAACATCCGTTGCTGGGTATTCGGGATGGATACTACTGTTCTAGCGCCAACATCTTCTCCCTGGTTTAGTATTGATACTCTTGGAGGAAACTCGCTCTTCCTTGGACAAAACTATCCAATGATGGTGAAAGGCGATCCAGATGCTGTTGACACAACATTACTACCATTTATGAGAAGCAACTGTATCTATACCTTGGACATTGCTATGGTTCCCTACCATGGCTATCACAATATGCGTCCTGACATAGGCCGCTTCAGCCTAGATGATCAGTCCTGCGTTGGTCTCGAGATTGACAGTAGCTGGCCCTTCCCAGAGAATCACTTCTGGTTCAAAGCAAGCGTTTCCATTACCGATGAGTGGTTGAGCTGAAGTTCATTTCATTGCTTGTTATTTTTTGTGTGATGAAAACTTTAGTATTTATAATGTGTCCTCGTTGTCGTTGTGGGTTGATGACCTGTTGTATGTAATAAAATGATATGCCTGTGATAAACTTACTAATTTTACGAAATGGATTTCGAGTCGCTTCTCTGAGTGGGTGCTACGATGGGGCAAAAATATATTTTCCGAATACATAATTGTACGTGCATTGCAACAGGTTATCGGATGAGTCCAATCAACAATAGTACTACTATTTGTACTAGCTTCACATGCTTCGCGCGTCGGGCGGGTTTTTTTACTGTAGCTGCGAATCCCATCATCCTAGGTCCTTAGATGAGTCCAGTAGAAATTTCATTCTGATGTTTGGGTTCAAACTTTCAAAACTGCTACACTATCTCTACGTCTACATATATGTAATATAACAAGTTTTAAACTTGAGACCAGACACCCACCCTCACAAAGAGCACTTTTTAACCTAGCACAGACTCCAGGAAATTTGGCCATAGTGTGAGGTGGGCCATATGTTAATGTGTTCGCTGTACGTAACCAGCACCTCGAATCCTTGATATATAGTAGGGTGGCATGAGCCAGAACCAGCATTCATGTCCAAGAGTACGGCACACGCCACCAGCACAACTTCCATCTAACACCATATTTCTTGGAGTCCGTGCTACAACTATCTCTTCAACCTCCTCGTTTCTCTAACTCAGCCATCGCACGGTAGGCGAGGTGGGGGTTTCCCGATAGTAGGTTTCCTCAACTGTGGTCCCACTTGTAAGGCCAACTCCAACGCACGACCCCAAACGGACCTCCATTTTGCCCAGATTCTGTCCGTTTGCGTAGGGCAATGGGGTCGTGTCCGGACCATTTCTCGGATGCGGTGGTCGTGCGCCCAACGCGCGGACGCATCCCGACCGCGTACATTTTTCTTTGCTAACACATATCTTTTTTTCATCATTGATTTTTGGTACATGGAAATACATCACCAAATTTTGACTAGAAAAGCAAGACCAAAGAAAACAAGAACCACAAGAATACATTTTAGAAGATATCCAACTTCCATAACCACTCCTGTAAGTTGGATTACTGCCTTCTCGATGCATTCATTGTTGATCTGCGGAGGCTCAATCTTGCGTGCTTCTTTCTTCTTCGAGTGTAAAGAAGTAGACGTTGCTTCCTCGCATCTAGTCTCATGTCTAGCCTCTATTCTATCAACAAGTGCAGTAGTCTCATCTCTAGCCTCTATGCTCGCTCAAAGTGCTACAACATCTACTAAATTGCGCTCTATCAATATATCGATGTACTCTTCTTCCCAATACCAAAACTTGCATCCATTCTACACAATAAAATTTGAAGTTAGCACAACTAGTCTAATCCGAGAGCACAACCGAAGCTAAAGTAGCACATACCCCATCGGTTGAGCACTTCATGAACACCCATCCGACATGTTTCGGCATTGTAGACACGCGGTGCAAGACCTTCTTTGGGCAGTCGTCGCACGTAATGAGTGGCAACGGTGCGTCGACGAGCTTTTGGGCCAGCATCGAGCCTGGCCGACCGCCATTCATGTATCTGCCGGTGGACCGTCGACGGCATAGACCCGAGTGGCTAGAGGAGGAGTCAGTACCTACATGAGGCCTTGCCGGGGCCTTCCGGCCTGGTGCCCAGCCAGTACATGGTGCGGCGCGGCCTCCCACAGCCGGGCGAGCTCAAGCCCGACCGGATCCGCTCCAAATCCGATCATCGGGTGCGCAAAACACGTAGCCGTGGTTGGGTAGCTCCGGGGCGTCGAGGGAAAGGGGGCTGAGCGAGCGCGCGTCCGAGCTACACGCACTGGAGTTGGCCTAGCGGCGTGGCGGACCAACCGTGTGGGGGTGCGAAGTGGCTTCGCTCGTGTGGGGGACGAAAGCCAACCCGCTCGGGTGCTAGGTTTGACAGGACGACCTTGTTGTCAGTTTGTGACCTCTGTGGCAACCGTCCGCTCCCCACTAGCCTCTTCGTTGACATGTGGTCCCGTTCCAACATGTCAGTGAGACGACAGCGAGTCCTTTTGTACAATTTCTGAAAGGACGTCTATGTAGGCCGGGGCGCCTCTTCGTGTACCATGGCAACCGTCTACCGACTCTTTGCCTTTCCCTCTCGATTTGGAACTGTTGTCGCACGCTCTTCCTCCCTCCTACATTTGCCTTCACCCTTCCTTCTACCATTGTTCCATCGTCTTCTCCATGGAGGGAACAGGCCGGAAATGACCTCGTTATTCTTGCCCTGATCTAAATGATGACGTCGTGGAGGAACTCATTGATTGGTGCAACGTCATCACCTCGGCTAGCATGGCAGGTTCATTCAAGACCCTTCTCGACTCAACTAATAACATCACTACAAAGAACCCAAGGGTCCAGGAGCGGTTTGATCTCCCCTATCTTCTTCACCGTGACCCTGGTCACTGGCGCGCGGATGAAACAAGCCTCGCCTTGTGCAACTTGGTGCCGCTTGATAATGATACGTGTGATGTTAAGATGCCATCGCTTGAGGGTAAGGCTTGGGCAGGCGCAAATGGACATTGGGTTGTTTATATTGGGTACAACTGCAGGTGGGAACTTGTGAATGTGTACACTCGTCACCGGGTTCCACTTCCAAAAATCTCAGACTGCCCAGAGGTTGAGCACACCGGTATTCTACGTACGTTCAACTATGATCATGGTGACTGTCGTCTACAGAAGATAGCAATTTTTCAAGTTCCTGACCGCTCTTGGGATTACACGGACTATGGAGTTGTTGCTATCTTCGACAAGCTTGTTGCCTTCCTTCATAGTTTCACTAGATGGATATTGCTCAAAAATCAGTTTCTATACACGTATGTGTAATGTGATGCAATTCAATACGAGGGTCTTGTGTTTGCTGCCACCACTCGTGGCACTGTTTTTGCATGGAATCCTTATGCTTTCGGTACATTTGTCTTCCACCGTAATTATAATTGTTTCATCCACGCGTGCGGGTAAGCTACTTTCCCTTTACTAATTAACCTTCTTGTGTTTCCAAGGTTCTGTGAACATTCCACCACCTATAATTGAAATTTTTTATAACCAAGGGGGAGATGACGACGATGATGATCACAAGCATGAGGACCCATATACTCAGTGGCGCCTGGCAACTTATTCCGATGGATCACTGTTGGAAATATGCCCTAGAGGCAATAATAAATTGGTTATTATTATATTTCCTTGTTCATGATAGTCGTTTATTATCCATGCTAGAATTGTATTGATAGGAAACTCAGATACATGTGTGGATACATAGACAACACCATGTCCCTAGTAAGCCTCTAGTTGACTAGCTCGTTGATCAATAGATGGTTACGGTTTCCTGACCATGGACATTGGATGTCGTTGATAATGGGGTCACATCATTAGGAGAATGATGTGATGGACAAGACCCAATCCTAAGCCTAGCACAAGATCATGTAGTTCGTTTGCTAAGAGCTTTTCTAATGTCAAGTATCATTTCCTTAGACCATGAGATTGTGCAACTCCCGGATACCGTAGGAATGCTTTGGGTGTACCAAACGTCACAACGTAACTGGGTGGCTATAAAGGTGCACTACAGGTATCTCCGAAAGTGTCTGTTGGGTTGGCACGAATCGAGACTGGGATTTGTCACTCCGTGTAAACGGAGAGGTATCTCTGGGCCCACTCGGTAGGACATCATCATAATGTGCACAATGTGACCAAGGAGTTGATCACGGGATGAGGTGTTACGGAACGAGTAAAGAGACTTGCCGGTAACGAGATTGAACAAGGTATCGGGATACCAACGATCGAATCTCGGGCAAGTAACATACCGATAGACAAAGGGAATTGCATACGGGATTGATTGAATCCCTGACATCGTGGTTCATCCGATGAGATCATCGTGGAACATGTGGGAGCCAACATGGGTATCCAGATCCCGCTGTTGGTTATTGGCCGGAGAACGTCTCGGTCATGTCTGCATGGTTCCCGAACCCGTAGGGTCTACACACTTAAGGTTCGATGACGCTAGGGTTATAGGGAATAGATATACGTGGTTACCGAATGTTGTTCGGAGTCCCGGATGAGATCCCAGACGTCACGAGGAGTTCCGGAATGGTCCGGAGGTAAAGATTTATATATGGGAAGTCCTGTTTTGGTCACCGGAAAAGTATCGGGTGCTATCGGTAACGTACCGGGACCACCGGGAGGGTCCCGGGGGTCCACCAGGTGGGGCCACCGGCCCCAGAGGGCTGCGTGGGCCAAATGTGGGAAGGGACCAGCCCCTAGGTGGGCTGGTGCGCCTCCCACAAGGGGCCCAAGGCGCAGGGAAGGGGAAGGGGGGAAACCCTAGGCTCAGATGGGCCTAAGGCCCACCTAGTGGTGCACCCCCCTCTCTTCCCCCTTGGCCGCCCCTCCAACTCCCATCTAGGGCTGGCCGCACCCCTTTGGTGGAAACCCTAGATGGGGGCACAACCCCTCCCCCTCCCCTATATATAGTGGGGGTTTTGGGGCTGCCAGAGACATGAGACTTCCTCTCTCTTTGGCGCAGCCCTACCCCTCTCCCTCCTCGTCTCTCGCAGTGCTTGGCGAAGCCCTGCTGGAGTACCGCGCTCCTCCACCACCAGCACGCCGTCGTGCTGCTGCTGGACGGAGTCTTCCCCAACCTCTCCCTCTCTCCTTGCTGGATCAAGGCGTGGGAGACGTCACCGGGCTGCACGTGTGTTGAACGCGGAGGCCCCGTGGTTCGGCGCTTAGATCGGAATGAACCGCGATCTGAATCGCTACGAGTAAGACTCCTTCATCCGCGTTCTTTCAACGCTTCCGCATCGCGATCTACAAGGGTATGTAGATGCACTCCCCTTCCCCTCGTTGCTAGATTACACCATAGATTGATCTTGGTGATGCGTAGAAAATTTTGAATTTCCGCTACGTTCCCCAACAGTGGCATCATGAACTAGGTCTATGCGTAGTTTCTATGCACGAGTAGAACACAAAGTAGTTGTGGGCGTCGATTTTGTCAATTTACTTGTCGTTACTAGTCTTATCTTGATTCGGCGGCATCGTGGGATGAAGCGGCCCGGACCGACCTTACACGTACACTTACGTGAGACAGGTTCCACCGACTGACATGCACTAGTTGCATAAGGTGGCTAGCGGGTGTCTGTCTCTCCCACTTTAGTCGGATCGGATTCGATGAAAAGGGTCCTTATGAAGGGTAAATAGAATTGGCATATCACGTTGTGGCTTTTGCGTAGGTAAGAAACGTTCTTGCTAGAATCCCATAGCAGCCACGTAAAACATGCAACAACAATTAGAGGACGTCTAACTTGTTTTTGCAGGGTATGCTATGTGATGTGTTATGGCCAAATGGATGTGATGAATGATATATGTGATGTATGAGATTGATCATGTTCTTGTAATAGGAATCACGACTTGCATGTCGATGAGTATGACAACCGGCAGGAGCCATAGGAGTTGTCTTAATTTATTGTATGACCCGCGTGTCAATGAAAACGCCATGTAATTACTTTACTTTATTGCTAACCGTTAGCCACAGTAGTAGAAGTAATAGTTGGCGAGACAACTTCATGAAGACACGATGATGGAGATCATGATGATGGAGATCATGGTGTCATGCCGTTGACGAAGGTGATCATGCCGCACCTCGAAGATGGAGATCAAAAGGCGCAAGATGATATTGGCCATATCATGTCACCTTATGATTTGCATGTGATGTTTGTCATGTTTACATCTTATTTGCTCAGAACGACGGTAGCATAAATAAGATGATCCCTCACTAAAATTTCAAGAGACGTGTCCCCCCTAACTGTGCACCGTTGCGAAGGTTCGTTGTTTCGAAGCACCACGTGATGATCGGGTGTGATAGATTCTAACGTTCGAATACAACGGGTGTTGACGAGCCTAGCATGTACAGACATGGCCTCGGAACACATGCAAAACACTTAGGTTGACTTGACGAGCCTAGCATGTACAGACATGGCCTCGGAACACAAGAGATCGAAAGGTCGAACATGAGTCGTATAGTAGATGCGATCAACATGGAGATGTTCACCGATGATGACTAGTCCGTCTGACGTGATGATCGGACACGGCCTAGTTTGACTCGGATCATGTATCACTTAGATGACTAGAGGGATGTCTATCTGAGTGGGAGTTCATTAAATAATCAGATGAACTTAATTATCATGAACATAGTCAAAAGGTCTTTGCAAATTATGTCATAGCTTACGCTTTAGTTCTACTGTTTAAGATATGTTCCTAGAGAAAATTTAGTTGAAAGTTAATAGTAGTAATTATGCGGACTGGGTCCGTAAACTGAGGATTGTCCTCATTGCTGCACAGAAGGCTTATGTCCTTAATGCACCACTCAGTGTGCTGAACCTCAGCGTCGTCTGTAGATGTTGCGGAACATCTGACATACCCGTTTTTTATGACTACGTGATAGTTCAGTGCGTAATGCTAACGGTTTAGAATTGTGGCACCAAAGACGGTTTTGAAATGTCGCAGAACATATGAGATGTTCCGAAGACTGAAATTGGGATTTCAGACTAGTGCCCACGTCAAGAGGTATGAGACCTCTGACAAGTTTCTTAAGCCTGCAAACTAAGGGAGAAAAGCTCAATCGTTGAGCATGTGCTCAGATTGTCTGAGTACTGCAATCGCTTGAATCGAGTGGGAGTTAATCTTCCAGATGAGATAGTGATGGTTCTCCATAGTCACTGCCACCAAGCTATTAGAGCTTCGTGATGAACTATAACATATCAGGGATAGATGATGATCCTTGAGCAACTCGCGATGTTTGACACCGCGAAAGTAGAAATCAAGAAGGAGCATCAATTGTTGATGGTTAGTAAAACCACTAGTTTCAAAAGGGGCAAGGGCAAAAGGGATACTTCATGAAACAGCAAATCATTTGCTGCTCTAGTGAAGAATCCCAAGGTTAAACCCAAACCCGAGACTAAGTGCTCCTGTAATGAGGGGAACGGTCACTGAAGCAGAACTACCCTAGATACTTGGTAGATGAGAAGGCAGGCAAGGTCGACAGAAGTATATTGGATATACATTATATGAATGTGTACTTTACTAGTACTCCTAGCAGCACCAGGGTATTAGATACCGGTTCGGTTGCTAAGTGTTAGTAACTCGAAATAAAAGCTGCGGAATAAACGAAGACTAGCTAAAGGTGAGGTGACGATATGTGTTGGAAGTGTTTCCAAGGTTGATGTGATCAAGCATCGCATGCTCCCTCTACCATCGAGATTGGTGTTAAACCTAAATAATTGTTATTTGGTGTTTGCGTTGAGCATAAACATGATTGGATTATCTTTATCGCAATACGGTTATTTATTTAAGGAGAATAATGGTTACTCTGTTTATTTGAATAATACCTTCAATGGTCTTGCACCTAAAATGAATCTCGATCGCAGTGATACACATGTTCGTGCCAAAAGATATAAAATAGTAATGATAGTACCACATACTTGTGGCACTGCCATTTGAGTCATATTGGTATAGAACGCATGAAGAAGCTCCATGTAGATGGATCTTTGGACTCACTCGTTTTTGATAAGATTGAGACATGCGAACCATGTCTATTGGTATATATGCATGAAGAAACTCCATGCAGATGGATCGTTTGGACTCAATTGATTTTGAATCACTTGAGACATGCAAATCATACCACATGGGCAAGATGACTGAAAAGCCTCGTTTTCAGTAAGATGGAACAAGAGAGCAACTTGTTGGAAGTAATACATTTTGATGTGTGCAGTCCAATGAGTGCTGAGGCATGCAGTGGATATCGTTATGTTCTTACTTCACAGATGATTTGAGTAGATGCTGAGTGTATTTACTTGATGAAACACAAGTCTGAATTATTGAAAGGTTCAAGTAATTTCAGAGTGAAGTTGAAGATCGTCGTGACAAGAGGATAAAATGTCTGTGATATGATCATAGAGATGAGTATCTGAGTTACGAGTTTGGCATACAATTAAGAGATTGTGGAAATTGTTTCACGACTAATACCGCCTGGAACACCACAGTGTGATGGTGTGTCCGAACATCATAACTGCACCCTATTGGACATGGTGCATACCATGATGTCTCTTATCGAATTACCACTATCGTTTATGGGTTAGGCATTAGAGACAACTGCATTCACTTTAAATAGGGCACCACGCAATTCCGTTGAGACGACACTGCATGAACTATGGTTTAGAGAAACCTAAGCTGTCGTTTCTTAAGAGTTTGGGGCTGCGACGCTTATGTGAAAAGTTTCAGGCTGATAAGCTCGAACCCAAAGCGGATAAATGCATCTTCATAGAATACCCAAAACAGTTGGGTATACCTCCTATTTCAGATCCGGAAGCAAGGTGATTGTTTCTAGAAACAGGTCCTTTCTCGAGGAAAAGTTTCTCTCGAAAGAATTGAGTGGGAGGATGGTGGAGACTTGATGAGGTTATTGAACCATAACTTCAATTAGTGTGTAGCAGGGCACAGGAAGTTGTTCCTGTGGCACCTACACCAATTGAAGTGGAAGCTTATGATAGTGATCATGAAACTTCGGATCAAGTCACTACCAAACCTCGTAGGTCGATAAGGATGCGTACTACTTCAGAGTGGTACATAATCCTGTCTTGGAAGTCATGTTGCTAGACAACAATGAACCTACGAGCTATGGAGAAGCGATGGTGGGCCCGGATTCCGACGAATGGCTCGATGCCATGAAATCCGAGAGAGGATCCATGTATAAAACAAGGTATAGACTTTGGAAGAAATACTTGATGGTCGTAAGGCTGTTGGGTGCAGATGGATTTTAAAAGGAAGACAGACAATGATGGTAAGTGTCACCATTAAGAAAGCTCGACTTGTTGTTAAGATGTTTTCCGACAAGTTCAAGGAGTTGACTACGATAAGATTTTTCTCACTCGTAGCGATGCTAAGAGTCTGTTGGAATTGTATTAGCAGTTACTGCATTATTTATGAAATCTTGCAGATAGGATATCAAAACATTGTTTCCTCGACGATTCTCTTGAGGAAAGGTTGTATGTGATACAACCAGAAGGTTTTGTCAATCCTGAAAGATGCTAACAAGTATGCAATGCTCTAGCAATCCTTCTAAGGACTGGAGTAAGCATCTCAGAGTTGGAATGTACGCTTTGATGAGATGATCAAAGATTTTGGGTTTATACAAAGTTTATGAGAAACTTGTATTTCCAAAGAAGTGAGTGGGAGCACTATAGAATTTCTGATGAGTATATGTTGTTGACATATTGTTGATCAGAGATGATGTAGAATTTCTGGAAAGCATACAAGGTTATTTGAAAAGTGTTTTCAATGGAAAACCTGGATTAAGCTACTTGAAGATTAAGCATCAAGATCTATAAGGATAGATAAAAAACGCTTAATAGTACTTTCAAATGAATACATACCGTGACAAGTTTTTGAAGGAGTTCAAAACAGATCAGCAAAGAAGGAGTTCTTGGCTGTGTTACAAGGTGTGAGTATTGAGTAAGACTCAAGACCTGACCACAGCAGAAGAGAGAGAAAGGACGAAGGTCGTCCCCTATGCTTTAGACGTAGGCTCTACAGTATGCTATGCTGTGTACCGCACATGAAGTGTGCCTTGCCATGAGTTGGTCAAGGGGTACAATAGTGATCCGGGAATGGATCACATGACAGTGGTCGAACTTATCCTTAGTATATAGTGGACTAAGGAATTTTCTCGATTATGGAGGTGAAAAGGAGTTCGTCGTAAAGGGTTACGTCGATGCGAACTTTGACACTAATCCGGATGACTCTGAGTAGTAAACCGGATTCGTATAGTAGAGCAGTTATTTGAAATGGCTCCAAGTAGCGCGTGGTAGCATCCACAAGATGACATAGATATTCGTAAAGCACACACGGATTTGAAAGGTTCAGTCCCGTTGACTAATAACCTCTCTCACAAGCATAACATGATCAAACCAGAACTCATTGAGTGTTAATCACATAGTGATGTGAACTAGATTGTTGACTCTAGTAAACTCTTTGGATGTTGGTCACATGGTGATGTGACCTGTGAGTGTTGATCACATGGTGATGTGAACTAGATTATTGACTCTAGTGCAAGTGGGAGACTGTTGGAAATATGCCCTAGAGGCAATAATAAATTGGTTATTATTATATTTCCTTGTTCATGATAATCGTTTATTATCCATGCTAGAATTGTATTGATAGGAAACTCAGATACATGTGTGGATACATAGACAACACCATGTCCCTAGTAAGCCTCTAGTTGACTAGCTCGTTGATCAATAGATGGTTACGGTTTCCTGACCATGGACATTGGATGTCGTTGATAACGGGATCACATCATTAGGAGAATGATGTGATGGACAAGACCCAATCCTAAGCCTAGCACAAGATCGTGTAGTTCGTTTGCTAAGAGCTTTTCTAATGTCAAGTATCATTTCCTTAGACCATGAGATTGTGCAACTCCCAGATACCGTAGGAATGCTTTGGGTGTACCAAACGTCACAACGTAACTGGGTGGCTATAAAGGTGCACTACAGGTATCTCCGAAAGTGTCTGTTGGGTTGGCACGAATCAAGACTGGGATTTGTCACTCCGTGTAAACGGAGAGGTATCTCTGGGGCCACTCGGTAGGACATCATCATAATGTGCACAATGTGACCAAGGAGTTGATCACGGGATGATGTGTTACGGAACGAGTAAAGAGACTTGCCGGTAACGAGATTGAACAAGGTATCGGGATACCGACGATCGAATCTCGGGCAAGTAATACCGATAGACAAAGGGAATTGCATACGAGATTGATTGAATCCCCGACATCGTGGTTCATCCGATGAGATCATCATGGAACATGTGGGAGCCAACATGGGTATCCAGATCCCGCTGTTGGTTATTGGCCGGAGAACGTCTCGGTCATGTCTGCATGGATCCCGAACCCGTAGGGTCTACACACTTAAGGTTCGATGACGCTAGGCTAATAGGGAATAGATATACGTGGTTACCGAATGTTGTTCGGAGTCCCGGATGAGATCCCGGACGTCACGAGGAGTTCCGGAATGGTCCGGAGGTAAAGATTTATATATGGGAAGTCCTGTTTTGGTCACCGGAAAAGTTTCGGGTGCTATCGGTAACGTACCGGGACCACTGGGAGGGTCCCGGGGGTCCACCAGGTGGGGCCACCAGCCCCAGAGGGCTGCGTGGGCCAAGTGTGGGAAGGGACCAGCCCCTAGGTGGGCTGGCGTGCCTCCCACAAGGGGCCCAAGGCGCAGGGAAGGGGAAGGGGGGAAACCCTAGGCTTAGATGGGCCTAAGGCCCACCTAGTGGTGCGCCCCCCTCTCTCCCCCCTTGGCCGCCCCTCCAACTCCCATCTAGGGCTGGCCGCACCCCTTTGGGGGAAACCTTAGATGGGGGCGCAGCCCCTCCCCCTCCCCTATATATAGTGGGGGTTTTGGGGCTGCCAGAGACATGAGACTTCCTCTCTCTTTGGCGCAGCCCTACCCCTCTCCCTCCTCGTCTCTCGCAGTGCTTGGCGAAGCCCTGCTGGAGTACCGCGCTCCTCCACCACCACCACGCCGTCGTGCTGCTGCTGGACGGAGTCTTCCCCAACCTCTCCCTCTCTCCTTGCTGGATCAAGGCGTGGGAGACGTCACAGGGCTGCACGTGTGTTGAACGCGGAGGCGCCGTGGTTCGGCGCTTAGATCGGAATCAACCGCGATCTGAATCGCTACGAGTAAGACTCCTTCATCCGCGTTCTTGCAAACTTCCGCATCACGATCTACAAGGGTATGTAGATGCACTCTCCTTCCCCTTGAGTAGAACACAAAGTAGGTGTGGGCGTCGATTTTGTCAATTTACTTGCCGTTACTAGTCTTATCTTGATTCGGCGGCATCGTGGGATGAAGTGGCCCGGACCGACCTTACACGTACACTTACGTGAGACAGGTTCCACCGACTGACATGCACTAGTTGCATAAGGTGGCTAGCGGGTGTCTGTCTCTCCCACTTTAGTCGGATCGGATTCGATGAAAAGGGTCCTTATGAAGGGTAAATAGAAATTGGCATATCACGTTGTGGCTTTTGCGTAGGTAAGAAACGTTCTTGCTAGAATCCCATAGCAGCCACGTAAAACATGCAACAACAATTAGAGGACGTCTAACTTGTTTTTGCAGGGTATGCTATGTGATGTGATATGGCCAAAAGGATGTGATGAATGATATATGTGATGTATGAGATTGTTCATGTTCTTGTAATAGGAATCACGACTTGCATTTCGATGAGTATGACAACCGGCAGGAGCCATAGGAGTTGTCTTAATTTATTGTATGACCTGCGTGTCAATGAAAATGCCATGTAATTACTTTACTTTATTGCTAACCATTAGCCATAGTAGTAGAAGTAATAGTTGGCGAGACAACTTCATGAAGACACGATGATGGAGATCATGGTGTCATGCCGTTGACGAAGGTGATCATGCCGCGCCTAAGGCCCACCTAGTGGTGCGCCCCCCTCTCTCCCCCCTTGGCCGCCCCTCCAACTCCCATCTAGGGCTGGCCGCACCCCTTTGGGGGAAACCCTAGATGGGGGCGCAGACCCTCCCCCTCCCCTATATATAGTGGGGGTTTTGGGGCTGCCAGAGACATGAGACTTCCTCTCTCTTTGGCGCAGCCCTACCCCTCTCCCTCCTCGTCTCTCGCAGTGCTTGGCGAAGCCCTGCTGGAGTACCGCGCTCCTCCACCACCACCACGTCGTCTGCTGGACGGAGTCTTCCCCAACCTCTCCCTCTCTCCGTGCTGGATCAAGGCGTGGGAGACGTCACCGGGCTGCACGTGTGTTGAACGCGGAGGCGCCGTGGTTCGGCGCTTAGATCGGAATCAACTGCGATCTGAATCGCTACGAGTACGACTCCTTCATCCGCGTTCTTGCAACGCTTCCGCATCGCGATCTACAAGGGTATGTAGATGCACTCCCCTTCCCCTCGTTGCTAGATTACTCCATAGATTGATCTTGGTGATGCGTAGAAATTTTTGAATTTCCGCTACGTTCCCGAACAATCACCTCTTCTTGTCTGTATACAGGGCACCACTGATGTTACTAAGGAAGCAGGTGTTGTCTCCCATGGTCGCACTCTCCGGACCTATTCAAACATCCATTGCAGGGTATTCGGGATGGATACTACTGCACTAGCGCCAACACCTTCTCCCTGGTTTAGTATGATACTCTTGGAGGAAACTCGCTCTTCCTTGGACAAAACTATCCAATGATGGTGAAAGGCGATCCAGTTGCTGTTCACACAACGTTACTACCATTTATGAGAAGCAACTGTATCTATACCTCAGACATTGCTATGCTTCCCTAGCGTGGCTATCACAATATGGGTCATGAAATAGGCCGCTTCAGGCTGGATGATTAGTCCTGCGTTGGTATCGAGATTGACAGTAGATGGCCCTTCCGAGACAAACTCTTCTAGTTCAAAGCAAGCGTTTCCAACGCCGATGATTGGTTGAGCTGAAGTTCATTTCATTGCTTGTTATTTGTTGTGTTGATGACTTGTTATATGTAATGAATGGTACATTTGCATATGCATGTCATAAACTCAATTTATAAATGCTTTTCGACTCACTTCTTGGAGTGTTAGTGTCGTAGCAGTATAGCCAGCATCCGGTTATATGAAGTTGCCACATCACATAGAGCCAACCAATAGTTAGTTCTAGTTAGATCAACTAGAGCTAGGTGTCGCACGGAGGCCAAGAAATATGGTGATAGCGTGACTGCGTGAGGTGGGCTTGTACGTCGTATGATGTAGGCACATGGCTTGCCATGTTTCCTACTCCTCCGGTCTAAATGTGGAGAAGATTTGGTTGAGTTCTTCCTCCTTTTGCCGACACATGGGACATCCAGCATCCAAGTCGTGTCATGCAAGAAAATGGAGTTGTAGTTGAAGCCACGTGATGTGCATCTTGAGTTAAACTATAAATAGAATCTTACTACTCTTGAGTAACTCCAAAAGAGGCCACCGAAGATCTTTATTGGATTTGTTTTTCATCACCAGCACGTCGAGGTGAAAGATGTGCATGTTCAGTGGGTCCTCTTGCGTTTTCACTGACATGTGGGACCGCATGTGAGCAAACAGACGATGGGCTCTACGCGTTTACTGGCTAGCTGAGAAGAGAGATAGAGGAGGGCTGAGAACAAACTCCAGGAAAATTTGTTCTACGTAAGCAGCACCTCGATATAGGCTCGATATAGTGGGGTGGCATGGGCCATAACTAGCATTCACGTCTAGATGTGCGACACACGCCACCCACGCGAGTCCCATCTGACACCAATTTTCTTGGAGTCCATGCTACAACCATCTCTTCTCCCTCTTGTTTTCTCAGCCATCACGCGGTGGGCGGGGTGGGGGTTTGCCGATAGTCGGTTTGCTCACTTGTAAGTGGAAATGCAACACAACACACATTCCCCCTTGAGCGGCGTGCCGGACCAACCGTGTGGGGGTGCGACGCGAACAAGGCACGATGTTCCTTTTGAACTTATAACTTGTAAAATTTGGTTCTGCTCCATGGCGCGACCGATAGATAGAAATAACGATTTTCCCTAGAGTAATGAGAAGTTTGGTTCTGGCGCGGCACACATGGGGTACGTACGAAAATTATTAAGTTGATGCGAAAGGTAAGATTATTACTAGTAGTACCATATACTACTACATGGATTTGACGGAAAGATAAAGATACATACGGATCCATCAACAACATCCTCACGCCCTAGTGCGTCGGGTCACCAACCGACGTGTGAGGAGCAGCGGCGTTGGCGGCGAGCTCAACGTGCTTCTGAACAATGCCGTCCAAGGTTGCCCTGCGGTCCAAGAAGGCCAGCGACCTATCGTCCTCCTCTGGCACGTAGTAGTCCTTGTGGACGATTTGCGCATAGACGTGGGTGATTATGTCGACCGTGTCTTGCTGCGCCAAGCGCTGCGCGGCGGGCGCGACCTCGAGGTGGACATTCTCCGGCACGACAGCGGGCAGTCGTCACAGGGCCACCAGTGCGTCAAAGATATTGTCACCATAGAGGCCTTTGAGGGTGGCGAGCATCGCAGAGACTGGGCGCGTGGGCTAGAGACGTACGTCAAGGTTGTTCGCGAGCTTCTTGACGACGGTGAACTTCTCGAGGAAGCCGACAAGGACCTCATCGAACAAGGAGACGAAGCTGTCGTCCAAGCGGCCTCTCGCCCCGGCGGCCTCAAGCACAACCTGGAGACATTCCTCGGTGCCGGACCGTAGGCCGGCGTTGTGGACCATCTGGCACAGCCGACTGATGCTCGCGCTCATCACCTCCATGGGTATAGCTTCTAGTCAACTGATCTTGCGATTGGAGTGATTACTCTTGCCCTTGGTTAGGGTGCGTAGGTGCGTAGGATTTCATAGATTGGACTGGCAGGGAGCCTTTATATGAGAAGTGCAGACTGCGTTGCATTCACGTGTGTGTTGGCCATCTACTCCTTGGCCCTCTACCGCACCTGCCTTTGGCTGTATGACAGGTGGGCCAACCACCTATTGGGCCCACGTGTCGTACACCCAAAGGCAGGTGCAGTAAGTCAATGAAGCTGCGTCCCCCTCCGGGCCGGTGCAGAATAGTCATCTCACCGGACCTCTAGTTGGGGCCAAACGAGAGAACTTTGATGTTTACTGGTTTATTGGTCCCCTTTGCATTTTGCGCCAAGTTTTGACCTTTGATTTAACTAATAAAATGTTAATGCATGTAACAAAAAATGTTGTGTAAGTCACCTTACGAAAACCAAATAATCCGAAAACACTTAGGCATGGTACATTAACTCCCTCCTCGTTTCTTATTTCGTGACATATCAACCAATGAGAGATGTGGGCTGTGCATGCTTTCAATGACTTGAGACTACCAAACATGACATGCAGTGGTTAGTTCATTGCATGTAATCCAATTAATTAGCAAAAAGACATTAAGTTCTCTCGCTTTCCCATTCGTCTTGGTCACAGTGCACAACCTAAGAGCATGGTTAATAGTATAGCCAGCTGCTGGCTATATGATGTTGCCATGTCATATAGAGCCATCACTTGTAGCCACTCATACTATAAGGTTAGCTATAAGGCTGGCTATAAGAGTACTACTTTTTCTCATCTTCTCTCTCTCTTTCTTCATATTTATTGTACTACTGGCCTAGGAATCCGCATATAGCTAGGCTCTTGCATGAGAGCCCACTCCTCTTTTTCACTTGCTCTAAGATGACTTATATGCCTATACGGAGGGAGTAGTCTCAAGTCATTGGATGCATATGCACCCCACATCTCGTATTGGGTGATTTCTTTTTTCATGGCAAAAACAGGGAACGAGGTGGCTAGTTAATGCACCGCAACTAAAAGTTTTGGGATTACTATTTGGTTTTCGTAACGTGACTAATGCACCAGTACGGAGGGAGTACAATAGTAGTCTTTGATTGCAATTTTTTGTTGGCAGCTTACAAAGCTGAGCGCTCGCTGAGTACAATAGTAGTCTGATTGATGAGACTTCAGATTTGAGCCATCTACCGGAAGGAATAAAACAATACACCATGTATTTATTTACAGAGGGAGTAGTACATTTTTTGTGACATGCATTACTAGATATTGCTAGTCAAATACTAAATCCAGATGGACGCGGTAGTACTACTAAATCCAGATGGTGGTGCTAGTACTAGTAGTAGTACTACCAATGTAGTAGTACTGTACTACCCGTTGGTCAAATCATTACGTGCTGCTCCTCACAGTGAAGTGACAAGACCCTGCGCCGGAGATGACACCTGAGTATAGGCGCCGTGTTCGTCATACCATGGCTAGCCTCACCGTTTGCAGTCACTATCATCATGGCTGTACAACTAGCCGTGTTCGACATAATTTCCTGTGCGTAGATGCCCGTGCATTGCACGGAACACCAAGATTGGGGGTGGACAGCACCGGCAGCGGCCATCACGCCAGATTTTTCCATGGCCTTCTAGATGTGGTGGGGATGAGATAAGGTTGATTGTGAGAGACAATGAGTTGTTTGTAAATAGGGAACAAGTGCGGGCATCTTTTTGCAAAACTGGAGAAGTTTGGTTTGTATGCGTCAGATCTAGATCCGACGGCTATTGTTGAAAGATGGCAGGCACAACATCATCACCAACTCAGGACCTCTTTGATTCATAGTATTTTGAAAATGCAGGAAGAGGACACGGCAATATTACAAGTTTCGAACTGATATTACAAATGTTAGGAGTAATGATGCACCTACGAAGAGGGAATTACTAGGAAGTTTACGTAAGAACTTTCGTTACTTCAGGTGGATGCAGCATTATCATACAAACTAAAATCCACCGCCCTGACAAGTCACTAATGGGCAAATAAATTTTTGAGTCTCTGGCCACTTGATGTTTCAAAAATAAATTCAGCTTCTGCGGAGACTTTGTCATTTAGGCTTAGACGCGTGCGGTGATCAGCACGCCATTCATTGTTGCACCAGAGAATGCCAAACCTCATTACCTTGAGCACACTTGCCTCGAGAACAAAGAACCTGGCCAATTTAATCTCAGATGTGCTACCTCGGTAGTCGATCAAATCAATTTCTGTAAGATGGAGATCAAGGCATTCGATGAGATTGTTATAGTGCAACACATTTTTCACTTTCGGGTCTTTTTTTATCTGCAAAAGAAGAGAACATATTAGAGCAGCTGGCTATATAAGATTGCCGTGTCATCAAGAGGTACCAATATCATTCGCTCATACGATAGGGTTGGCTAGCTAGTGATATTTTTTGACTCTCTCTCTCTCTCTTTCTCTTTCCTCTCATTTACCTAGGAGCACGTGAAGAGCTTGGGCATTTGTTTCCTTCCACTATGTGGCCGATGCCATATTTCTCAAACGTATGCCACATAATACGCATCAATGTCAAATCAAAAGATTTTGGCACCGTTCTCGCGATGTGAGAGAGTTGGCACCGTTGTGCACAAAGACCCACATGTATAAACAAATCAATCAAACCAACTACACCAGCCTCTCACTCTCACAAACAAGTGTTTTTTATTGCCTCAGTCCTCTCTCTCTCCCACGCAAGTGTTTTTTCATTGCCTGAGTTAATTTGGCACCGGAGCAAAGTAGGTGATCCAGATTGGGGCACTGGGTGAGCAATGGAGGGGCATCAATGCCAAATGCATCACAAGTGAATTTGGCACGTGTTTTGGCCTATATAGTGGAGGGCCGTTATAGCCCACTTTTGTACTACCTTGTATTTAGTGTAAAATTTTGACCATAGATTTACCTAAGAAAATGCCAATGCATGTCACCAAAAATTATACCATTTGAAATTATGTTCAGATATGAATCCAACGATATAATTTTTAGTGACATGCATTAACATTTTGTCAGTTAAATCTATGGTCAAATTTTGATACTACAAAATAGGAAGAGCAAACCATGACGTGGAGGTAGCACTACTAGAAAAAGGCCTGTTAGTGGCGCACCTATTTTTGCCATTAATGGCGCACTATAGGTGCGTCACTATTATCACGCCATTAGTAATTGTTAGTGATGGCGCACATTTGGTGCGCCATTACTATCACAGATAGTAATGGCGCACTATAGGTGCGCCATTACTATGCCTAGAGGTGCGCCATTACTATCTGACTTAGTAATGGCGCACCACATAGACGTGCACCATTACTAACAAATTTTTTTTCATTTTTTTCTTCAGAAAATTGTTTTTCAAATTTTTTTTTCCGTGGTCAAACTTCCCGAAAGGTCACCCATCCTCACACTACTCACTTAACACGCACTTGTTGATATATCTAGCATATCAATCCTATTAAACCTTATTGATGTCTAGGACATTGTTCATGTTAATGAGTGTGATGAAATTTTGAAAAAATATTTCAAACTTTCGTTCATATTACGTATCATATTTTGAATATTTTTTCCAAAAAAAATTCGAAACTATTTTTTTTCTGTTACTAGTGGCGCACCTAGCAAATGGTGCGCCACTACTAAGTTTGAAATGTTTTCCATTTTTTCCCCTCTAGATCTTAAAAGCCCCGTATCTTTTTTTCTGTTAGGTTTTTGAGGATTCTAAAAATCTTCAACGAGGTTCCCCTGGTTGAATTCGGATGTAACTTTTCGAGTAGATGATTTTTCATGTAAAAAACTTTTTAATCCGAGTTCGTATGCAAAAGTTATGCCCATTTTACAAATTCCAGAGAGATTTTGCAAATAAAGTCGAAATTCATATTTGTAAATTTTCCCAACAAGTAGACCACATATCACATGGGAAACTTATTTTCTTTTATTTTTTGACATTTCCATCATTTTCTATTATTATTTTTAAAACTGAAAAGGCGGTCCGCGGGGGGGGGGGGGGGGGTGCATTCGGTGGAATTTTTGGTCAAATTTAGTAATGGCGCACCGTGGGTGTGGTGCGCCATTACAAGTTAAACTAGTAATGGCGCACAATCCCCAGGTGCGCCATTACTAGTTTTGAAAAAAAGTTAAAAAAAATTTGTTAGTAGTGGCGCACTGAGGTTGTGGTGCGCCATTACTAGTCTGGTGCGCCACTACTAGTTTTGAAAAAAAATTGTTAGTAGTGGCGCACCAAGGGTGTGGTGCGCCATTACTAGTTTTAACTAGTAATGGCGCACTATCCCCTGGTGCGCCATTACTAGTTTTGAAAAAAAATTGTTAGTAGTGGCGCACCATGGATGTGGTGCGCCATTAGTATTTGGAGTTTAATGACGTACCTAGATATGGTGCGCCACTACTATATAGCAGTGGCGCACCACATACGTGGTGCGTCATTAATGTCCATATTACCTATAGCCGTTTTTCTAGTAGTGTAGTACTTGCTCTTAGGGTAACCATAGAGTTACTAGTCTAGGCTACTATAGTAGTACAACAAAAACACGATGCAGGTGATCACGTGAGAAAAAATACTAAAAACATTTCTCTCGGTGCAGTGCGTAGATGCAGTTTTGAACATTACACTTGTCAACGTAATTTGCGAAAATTACGAAAAAATTGAGCTACGTTGTGATTATTGTTTACTAATAGGAAAGAAGTTTCACCTCGATGAGTAGCTTCTCCGTGCACGAAAAGCATGTAAGGAATCCAACAACTTGATCCAGATTGGGGCCGATAGATTTTATTGCCAAGATCTTCACTGAGCATATAGACTGGGTCAAGCTTGTGGGAATCATTTTCTGGAAGACGATCATAAATAGATCAAGAAGAAATTTAAAAATGTGAATTTCAAGAAGACGGAGAAGAAGATGAGTGATGTACCTGAACGATTAGGGATCCAATAAAGAGTTCGGAGAATTTGGCAGACGAGTATACCAACGCTGTCAATTTAGACGCGTCAATGACCCTAATTTTTGTTGGACCTTCTAGATCAGATACAAGCAATCTCTGAAGGAAAGGCGCATTCTCAATAACCATAACGTGGAACAGCTAGAGTGATCTCTTCCCAATTGATGTCTTGTTGCGGGGCCAGCAAGACACATAAATCCATCGGAGATTCGTCGAGGCGATGTGGAGGCTAATGAACCCGTGGATCTTCTCAAGACGAAGGTACTCGAGCGCAGTACAGCTGCGGAGCAGGTGGTCCATAGCCTTCTTTGAGATGACAACGTCGAAGAGGTCGAGCTGCTTGAGTTGAGGGAGAAGAAGGGCGGGCGCGACATTAATCTGGGGAAGATAGCAGGAGCTGAAGCTGGCGCGGCGCAGCGTTGGCGTGAGGCGGAGCGCGGACGGCGGCAGATACCGACATCGTCCAGCTTCAAAGCTGAGCTCCTCGAGCTGATCTAGGGCGGGGGATAAGAACCACTTGTCGAACTTGGCTTGGACCTTGCAGTTGGTACTGAACATGCGGCTGTCAAGGCGTCTGGCTGGCCCAAGGTGTGATGAAAGGATCTTGGAGACTGCGGTCATGCGTTTGCAATCCCCGTCGCAGAGGCAGCTGTCGACGGTGAGGTTGAGGGGGATGCGGCACCAGAGGGGGCGCCACCGCCGGGAGAGAAGGGCGGTCCGCACGACAGATTTGGTGGGGAGGAGGCCGATGATGACGAGCAGCATGTCATCGGGGAGGCTGCTGATGAAGTCCAGTCTCGCCGGATGCGGTTTTGGCTCGAGCCGCCTCCGCTTGTTGGCTGCCTCGCCGTCCATCTCAATCGGCGGCGACGCCAGTGTACACGTGCGCTGCTGTGTGTTCTGTGCTGGCCTGCTGGGTGTGCGCGAGTGCGTCCTTCTGTGCATGCCACCGCGCAGTGGTGAATTGTGCGCGAGTGTGTCCTTCACACGGAAGAAGTGTGCCCTCAATTTACTAGCCTGCGGGGTGCTACCCCGAGTGGTTTCAACTTTGTTTACTTCACCGCGTGTCAGATGGGCCTCTAGTTTACTTATTTTCACCCACTGCCACATGGGCCAGCACACGAAGATAGATAACACGAGCTGACAAGGCAGCATGTGGACTGGTGACCGGTCAACTTTACTATATACGGAGCTATACACTAACACAGTGAGCGTATAATCCGTCGGTATAGAGAGTTCGAGTGAGAGGGGAGGCCCGTGAGAGATAGCAGAGAGAGAAAGAGCTACTCCCTCCGTTCGATAATGTAGTGCCAACATTTTTTTAAAGTCAAACTTTTGAAACTTTGACCAAGTTTATAAAGAAATTACTTATATCTACAATACCAAAGATAATTAAATGATAGTATGAAGTAAGTACATGTTGTGATGAATCTAATGATCATTCCAAATGTAGATGTTTTTCTCCACATATACCTGGTCTAACTTTTCTGAGGTTTGACTTTTCAAAACATCCATATGCTTCTGGACGTGAGAGAGTAACTAACTAGAGAGAGTGTGTGTGAAATAGAAAGAGTGAGTGAAAAAAGTGTGTGTGCGTGTGTGAAAGAGACATGGACAACACACGATAAAATTAGAGAAAAAGCGTGTGTGTCTTATGCAAACATATCACACATGCATCTTCGACAACAGAAGCAGGGTGAGGAGATAGTGTGTGGGTGTTTGCAACCGATAGATAAAGACCCCTAGCACATGGCCAAGAGGGGTCCGACAAACAAGGGGGAGAGGTCGAGAGAGACATACGGAGAAAATGCAGATATGGGGAGGAGAGAGTGTATGTTTGTCATAGAGAGATCCCCTAGAGATCGTGATGGGATTACATGGGTGGGAGATCGAGTGACAAGGTGTGTGCGTGATGGAAGATACCCCAAGAGATATCGAGATAGACGTATGGATGGAAGGAGACAATACGTGTATCCCTGATGGCTAGTGAGAGATAATCATACTTAGGGGGGGAGTGCTTGCGCCTATGATGGAGTGAGGGATTATGGTACTTAGGGGGGTGCGTGTCACATAGAGAGAACACGGGCGGAGAGTGTTAGATGGGTCTATGTAGCGCGAGCGAGACATGTGTATGTGGGAACCAGGGAGATATAAAGTTTGAGAGAGATAGAGGAGCCCCGATAAGGCTGTGTGGTGCGTCAGATAGCTAAGAGGGGGAAAGAGATATTCCATCCGCTCGATAATGCAGTGCATATAAATTTTTTAGAAGTCGAACTTTGGAAAATTTGACCAGGTTTACGCAAATATTATTTATATCTACAATACCAAAGATACATCATATGAAACTACATCTCATGATGAATCTAATGGTATATGTTTGCCGTTCTAGATGTAAATGTTTTTCTCCACGTACATGGTCAAACTTTGTGATGTTTGACTTTTCAATAAATCTATATGCTATGGACCGAAGAGAGTGCCTAAGTTGAGAGAGATCTAGTGCGTGTGAAGGAGAATGAGTGAGTGTGCAAAAAGAGTATGTGTGTTAAAGAGAAAGGGACAACAAATGATAAATTAGAGAGTGTGTTTTTTCATTTCTTATGCAAACATATCACACATGCATCTCCAAGATAGAAAAGTGAGGTGAGGAGATACACAAAGATAGCTAGTACGTGATTGTTTGCAACAGAGAGAGACACCCCTATAACACATGTCCAATAGAGTTGTGGCCAACAAGGAACAAAGGTCGAGAGGGACGCATGGAGAACATGCACGCCTGGGGAGGGAGAGAGGGTGTGTTTGTGATAGAGAAATCCCCTCGAGATCGTGAGGGGACTATATGGGTGGGAGATCGAGGGAGGTGCGTGCGCGATAGAAAGATGCCCAGAGAGAAATCGAGATAGACCATGCACATGTTTGTGATGGAGACTAAGATTAGCTAGTCAAATACATATAGGGGGGACTGCGTGTGCCTACAATTGAGTGAGAGACCATCATACTTGGCTAGGCATGAGATTGTGTGTGTGCGTGTGAGATGGAGAGAGAACGAGGGAGAGAGATAGAGTTTTACATGGGTCTATCGAGTGCGAGTGAGATATGCATGTGTATGTGTGAACCAGGGAGATGGAGAGTTTGAGAGAGAGAGGGAAGAGCTCCGAGACGATAGAGTGGTGCGTGAGAGAGTTACGGGAAACAAGCCAAGGAATTTGTGTGCGTACGATGAGTGCACACAAGATATTTAGCTTGGACTAGAGAATCATACATAGTGTGCGAGAGAGGGCTATAGATGGAGTATATATGCATGCGAACTAGAAAGACCCCCCCCCCCACACACAAAGAGAGAGAGAAAGATATGGAGAGAGAGGGACGGGTACCAACAAGGTTTGTGTGTTGGATGCGTGTGACAGAATTGAAGATTGTCGGGGAGAGAGAGAGAGCAGGAGTCCGGGAGAGGGGGTTGCGTTTTATGCATCAAATATTGATATAAATGATGTTTCAATATAAACTTGCATTCAAATATTTAAACTAGAGAACATGTCGTATGCAATCCACACATGAATGGAGATATGCGTATATCAAACAAGTTCACGAATTTGACTTTCAACATGTTCATGGAGTACTATAATACTGTACAACATGCTACTCGATTGAGGTGTTCAATTTTGGATTTAGTTCACTATTTTGACATGGTGAATGAGCTATTTCATTGAATCGAGATATTTTATTTTGGGTTTGATTCCCGTTTTTGAGTGGGTCAACTATTTGTCATATAGTAAATCGTTAGCAATGAGCGTGTAAAAACACATTACTCCCGAGCATCATCTCTCCATCTAAAAAAGAAGTGGCAAGCTAATATTTCAAAATTTGATTCGATCGACCTGGTAAGGTAGACATGGATGCTCGTTCTCCCAAAATTTGAACGAACCGTTAAACACCCTCTGCTCAGTGGAATTTGCCCAAGCAAATAAATGGGAGACGCGAAATTACCGGCCTATGTGGGACACACATCAATTGGTCCATTGTACATCGAGGGTAGGTTCGTAACTTCATCCAAGCGCGCCTTCTCCTTGGCTGAAATGACATGTGCCAAATAATTCATAAACCATGGTTGGCAAAACACCCTCTCGTCGCCCGAAATAGCTCGCGCCCACTATTTCAAAACACGCTCTCCTCGCCCGAAATTGCTCGCGCCCACTATATTTCAAAACACGCCCTCCTCGTCCGAAATTGCTCGCGCTCACTATATTTCAAAACACGTCCTCCTCGCCCGAAATCGCTCGCGCCCACTGTATTTCAAAACACGCCCTCCTCGCACGAAATTGCTCGCGCCCAGTATTTGGGAGAAGCAAAGTTACTCTACTATCCCCGACCCTCAGTACACAAACCCAAGCCGAGAAGCCTAAAGGCAGGGGTAGAACTGTAACTCCCCCCACATTTCAGACAAATGCGTCCGTAAGACATGGTTCCACCCCCTCCCAATTCCCCATTCATACCTTGTGGGCGCCAAATCACCTTCTCCCCGGAAGCTCCCTTCTCCCGAGTCGCGAAACCTCAGCCCCTCCTCCATGGCGCCCCCCACAACACCAAATTCACAGCCGCCCTCCTCCCTAATGTCGGAGACGCTGTCCATTTGCCATTGTGCACTGGGCCGTGTGCCTCTTACTCCGTGCTGCTGGAGCTGCCTCGACGACGGCCGCATGAACCATATCGGAGCCGATTCACCCCCGCCGTTGTTCACGGTGCTAGAGTGGCTCCAACTCCGGATCCATCCAGAGCCCCTGTGCTGCTTCCCCGTAGCCGTCGACCGTCGCGACATCTCTGCTTCCCTCCTCCATGGCGCCCCCACCGCACCAAATTCATAGCCGCCCTCCTCCCTAATGCCGGAGACGCTGTCCACTTGCCGTTATGCACTGGGTCGTGTGCCTCTTACTCCGTGCTGCTGGAGCTGCCTCGACGACAGCCGCGTGAACCATACCGGAGCTGATTCACCCCCCGCCATTGTTCACGGCGCCGGAGCGGCTCCAACTTCGGATCCGTCCAGAGCCCCAGCGCTGCTTCCCCGTAGTCGTCGACCGTCGCGACATCTCTGCTTCCCTGCCGTCGGTAGCCACCGCAACCGCGCCGGCCTCACCGACTCGGCAGCTGGAGCTGCCTACTTCACCGGGCCGCCAGATAGGTCGCACCCTCATCTCAAATCACTTTATTTAGGCATCAGTTGTCTGAATTTTTATTCTGGGCCAATCGATTCCCAATGGGAAGCAGCACCCCTCGAGGCGGCGGAGCTCCTAGGCTGCCGGTTGGCTGGTGTCTAACGTAAGGGTGCGGGGGCGCAAGTTCGCCGCGGAAGCAGCGCTTAGATGGCTATCTTAGAGTTGAGTGGGTCGAAGGTACTACCGCCGCCAGATCTGGATGACAGCGAGTCTTTTTGTGGATTGGCCCAGGGGCGGTGCAACCACGATAGTGCATTGGTGCGGGGAGTGGGGTTTTGGTCAGGGCCTCAGACGGCGTAGGCAGGCTGCTCTGCCGGTGGTCGCTGGCTCTTTGGGGAAGATTCCGAACAATGTCAGCCGGGAGGCACAAGACGGCCATCAAGCCATCCGGCGTAGATCGGACAGTACCAAAATAAAATAAAATCGTGTGGCCCCAATTTAGTCTTCAGTCAACAGACGTGTGACCACTCTCGTACCTTGCTATTGATCTCTTAGGGTATTTCCTCAGATCAGAGGGATGTGTTGTTCTTAATATTATGCGTTTTCTGCATCTTCAGCTACACCGTCTTCTGACTCACCGCAGCTGCTCCAACAAGGGAAGCATACACCAGAAGGGAGCTATAGTCCCCACTCAACAGTTCCCTGCATCGAATGCGCGCGCCCAACATGGACAGCCACAACAACTGCAGGGCCATCGACAAGTCAGCACATGATGATCACTCCTATGGATGGCGGCCAGATAGGTTGTACCCTCATCTTACTTGTGTGCAACACTTATGGCTTTGTTATTCATCTAAGCATGGAAAATAGATTATCACATTTCATTGTATATTCATGATGATCTCTTACGTGTCTTGTTCAGGAGTTAACGCTGTTCCATAGCTCAGCTAAGAGACTTGTTTTTTAGGTAACACTGTTTCATAGTTATCATCCATCAGCCAATGCTATCCCACAGGCTGGTGATTATAGTATTATACCACTTCTACTATTACCTATGTTGTTCTTTAATACTTTTGTGTGCCATCTAGTTAATCTCGAGTACAAACGATACATATTCTGTAGCTTTCATCTCTGTTCTCCCTTTAGTTTTTGAGACCGGTTGCTGCTAGTTAACCCCAGTCTTACTATTTATGTCGTCTCCTACAGGAACTCATTACATAAATCTAACTACTAGTTGTCTTCCATGCATGTCAGATATAATTACACACACTGATTTATCCACAAGAACCTCACAGAGCAATGTAACGGCCAACAAACTTGACGTCAATGATACCCAATATGATGGAACATGTAAAGGCAGTTCTTCACAAGACTTGCAGAAAGATGATGAATCCTATTCACCCCACAAGGACCTTGCTCTAACTTGGCCCTTGATATGGGTACATCATGCATATAATGTCCTGGAGTGCATCTACTCTGTTGCAGTGCCTTGTGCTTAGCCTGCTGATCATGCATGTAAATATGGCATGCCTTCCTATTTTTCAGTACCTATACCATTCATGATAACATGTTTTCAAATTCAAGTACTGTCATTCTACTCTATCGCAATGCCATCTGCTTAATTTGGACATCATGCTTCTAAATATCTTATGCATTGTTATTCATCAGTAAGTACTTCATCTGTCTACCATACCATCTTCTTTTTTTACATTGAAGTGTTGTTCTAGTGGTCTCTTGCAATGCCATCTTAGTTTCCCAATCATACACGCATATGTTGCCTTAGTGTTTTTCTGTATGTATTCCGCTAGCATACAGTTTTACATTCAAGTAGTGTTTTTTTACACTGTTGTCCTGTCGTATCCCTAGCTCTTGCATCATACTCCCTTCGTCCAGATTACATGTCGCAGAAATGGATAAAACTGGATGTATCTAGAACTGAAATACGCCTAGACACATCCATTTATTTCCGGATGGAGGGAATACATGTCAATATGCCATGCCTCTCTATTCTTCGGTACCTATTCCATCTCTACTGTAGCATGTTTTATAATTGAAGCACCATTCTTCTATATAAGGCATGCAAGGGGAAGACGGCTATGTTAGAATCTGAAGGGTTACAAACCAGGTCTTTGCAAAAGATCCAAACGCCAGGAGATAATAAACCAACTCCAGTTTTCATAGATATTGCTCCAGCACAGAGAAACCCAACTCCCACTGATAATAAGCAGATTCTAGTGGCCAAAGAACTAGTCCGCTCCAGTCCAGCAAAGATATGTCAACTCCATTCTAAGAAGCATGTGTGTATCCTCGCATCATGAAATTTTATAGCATTCTGATAATATTTTCTACATGTTTCTTACCCATCTCTCCTTTAGAAAATAAGATTAAACGATAGAAGACTTCCTCCATTGGGATCGTATTCGAGGAAAGTATCTTGCGGGAATTCTCTGTGCTTCAATGCTGATGTAAGTACCTGTTGTATATCACTATATTTTTACATCAACATGTATTTTGTTAATCGGCGTGAATCCAACATTTATCTGATCAAAAATTAGTTGTAGCAAAATGTTAAAGGCGACGATGTTGATTTTTGTAGGGAAAACTGCCTGGTAGTTTTGCATATTGAGCTGCATGAGTGTACTATCTCATATCATGCACATTAGTGAATTGTAGTGCTGCTCTGTTTTCCGATTCATTCATTGTGTCAATGTTGCTTTTGTATTACCTTACCTGGCTGATGATAGTTCACTACTAGGGAAATGCTTATACATAGGAGCTTAGTAGTAGCGCTTCTTATAAGAAACCGCTGCTGCTAAATAACGGTAGCGCTTGTCACTGAGGAGCGCTCCTACTATTCATCTAGCAGTAGCGCTTGTGTTATAAAAATCGCTACTATTATAGTTGCCAACGGTTGCATGGCAGTATAGGTATACTAGTAGCGCTCGTAATTAAAAAGCGCTACTGCTATTGTACATAGCAATAGCGCTGTCCTCTGACGAGCACTACTTCTAAATATCAATAGCGCTCATTCCTAAAAAGCGCTACGACTATCCTTACCTTATCCACACCCGGCGCCCCGCGCGCGTCCCTCACTCTCCCTCACACACTCACTCGCTGCACGTCGTCGCCTGCCGTCGCCGCCGCTGCCGCCTGCCGTCGCCGCCGACTCCCCCAAGGTATCTCCCTCGTCCTCTCGCCGCCCTCCCCTCCCTCCCTTCCTCCTCCTTCTCTCACCACCCTCCTCTCTCTCCCTCTTCCCATGGCCCTCCTCTCTCCTCCCTCTCCGCCTGCAGCCCCCTCCGATCCTCCTCCTCCCTCTCCGGTGGCCCCCTCCTCCTCCCTCCTCCCTCTCCTCCTCCTCCCTCCTCCCTCTCCTCCTCCTCCCTCCTCTTCCCTCTCCTCCTTCCCCTCCTCCTCCCTCCTCCTCCTCCTCCTTCCTCCTCCTCCTGGCCTCCTCCCACCTCCTCCTCCCCCTTTTTGTAAATAGGTTTTAGTTTTTGATAGATGTAGGTTTTTGTTTTCAGTAAATGTAGGTTTTTAGTATATTTTGTTTTTAGATAATTTGAATAAGTAATTTGAAAAGAATAAGTAAATGTAGGTCTTTTGAATAGAATAGGAAATTTTTAGAAATTTTGAATAAGTAAATTTGAATAGAATAAAATATGAAATTGAAAAAAATAAGTAAATGTAGGTCTTTTGAATAGAATATGAAATTTTTAGAAAATTTGAATAAGTAAATTTAAAAAGGAGAGGAAATTATAAGTAAATTTGAATAGAATAATTAAATGTAGCTTATGGAGTTTCACTCAGTCCTAAGATGACGATAATAATGTTTTTGTTTATATTTTGTTTTTGCAGAAATTAAGGAGCCCCTGCATCATCCCCGCCGTCGTCCCCGTCACCGACCCCCTCCGACCTCGATCGAGGTGAGACCAGCCACCCCATGTTGTTAATTTAATTTAGGTATTTTAGGTGTTTAATCTTAGAATAATGTAGTATGAACCCTAGTTATGATCGAATCATGTTCAAAATGTAGGTTTTTAATTAGGTGTAGTTAATAGAATTTAGGTGTTTTAGGTGTCACATTTGTTGTTATTTTTTTAGTTAAAGAAATTGTTCCCGCATCGACGTCGACGATGCCTATCCCGCATCCTCGTCGTCGACTCGACGGAGGAGGCCTGGGCTTGGTGAGGAGCCATGTCCGGGACTGGGCTCCGTCGGGCTGGTACTGGGAGGTGCTACCTTCCGGGGGCGCAGCTTGGTGAGGAGCCAGCCCATCATTGACCCGAACCTTCTTTGGTGGCGGTCGTGTGGGCCAGTGATGGTGCGGAGGCATGAGGACCCCGCGGAGGTGGTACATCACCGTGTTAGCGAGGAGGACGAGCACGTCCGTCGCTACATGGTTGCGTTGGAGGGCAGGTTCTTCAATACCTGGGAGGTTCTTCAGGGATCTCACTGGAGCTATGATCCTGTGATGGTTCCTTCTCTTTGGGTGTCCACCGCCCGCGCCGATACCCGTCGTTCGCTATGGTTTTAGCTGTATTAGTGATGTTATATGTATGATACTATTCAAGATCTACTAGTGATAATATTCGACGATGTACGGACGAAAGAGATGATTTAGTTTTGCTTATTGAATGAATGCTAATTGGAATACTAATTTATTTTATGATTTAGATATGTGCTTGCCCATATGATGTAGATATAAACTTGTATATGTTGTGTTGCTCAAATAGGATATGTGCTTGCCCAAGTGGCCGGCCATGTTTGCAGGTTACACCTCCTATAGTGGCCTATGTTTTGCCGGAGTGTTGATTAATTTCTGTTCCGGCAAATTTCAGGTGCTCGATATGTCCTTTTTTAGCAAAGGTCATGCTGGATTTTTTCATGAATTCTGGCATGACCTGTGCTAGAATATGTAGGAAATATCGAGTGGCCTCGATTTTCTAGAAAAATAATTAAACGACATTTCGGGTTGACTTTAAGTCTGTCGAGGCTCCATCACCGAAGGTCGAAAAATCAGTGAGGGGGTGTATCTACCATATATGAGAGAGGACGAAAAAGCCCGACTGTTGTCGTGGGGGTTGTTTCTCCTTCTTCTCCGGGTGCTAGACCTTTGTTATGCACTAGGGGAAGGAGGAGTAACGACCATCGCCGACGGTCGCAAATGTCAGAGAGGAATCAGTGAGTGAGAGTCTCCACCACATATGAGAGAACGAAAAATCCCGACTGTTGTCGTGGGGGTCGCTTCTCCTTCGTTCCCGTGTGCTAGACATTTTGGTGTAATGCACTCGGGAACGAAAGGAGGAGCTACCATCACCAACGGTCGAATGTATACACCACGCGAGCTGAGAGTTTTTAAGAAAAAGACTCGACAGACCGATAGTCAACCCATGATGAATAATAATGATCTAATTTAATTTTTGTAGTACATATATTGAATTGTACAAGTTTAATCTTTGAATTATGAACGTAGGAAATGTCATCATCGGACGACGAAAGTCTCCCGGGGGAGTGCAGCTGGTGCAACGACGACCGAGGTCTGTGCGACAGGCCTCACCTGGACGAAGATCGACGCTTCAGCATTAAGCTCCTGGAGACCTTCGATGTTGAAATGGTATGCAATGATGACAAGTGTTTTTTTCGTAATTAAGCATGACTTCAACTATTTCAACGTGTAATTTTCATCTTTTACAATTCGAGTAGCTTATCCCATGCCATGCAAGACGCTATGTCTTGGAGAGGATGGATTTTGAAGACCATCATGGTATGGATTTTGAAGTAAATCTGTATAATTCTGAGAGCGTAACCCATTTTGGTTGCAAAAATTGGGAAGCACTTCACAAGATGTATGGTTTTTATGAGGGTATGCTTGTCACCATGGATCTTGGTGATCCTGACATCGACAAGACAATATGGACATTTGGGTCCTTGTTGATACGCTTCCAATTCTACCGCTATGTGAGTTTCTCAAACATAGTTATTAACTAAGTTATATTGTTCATTTCAAAATAGTTGACAGCTTATTTCCATTGACAGCTTATTTTCATTGTTCAAACAATGTGCGGAACATGGTAGACAGAACATACTACACCGATGGCTCTGAGTTAACTTATCAGGAGAAAAATCATCTGGTCGCATTTTGTACTGATCTTGAGAATTACAATATCTATTATAAAACTCCTCCACATTATGGTCAATACGTGCCACTAGTGCACGTGTTGAACTACGGTAACATCCATGGAGATGCCATGGTAAGATTTTTTACTATTACGACATCCGTGCATCTTTTGCATAAATTCTTTTAAAACTTAACTACATTGCTAACTACGAAGTTATTACTATGTTTTTCAATAGAAAACCCCGAAGGATTGTGTGCCTCATCTGATGTATCAGAATGGTCGCCTTGATGTTTCGAACATACGGCCAGATCATCCTACGAATCTCACCTGTCCATATCGGATTTCTAAAAGAAGTGGAGACATGAAAATCAAAGAATGGAAAAAATGTATGGACAGTCGTAAGGAGGTACTTGGAAGCAACATTGTGGGAAAGGTAAGAATTGGAGACAGGATAATCTCCATTCTCCATAATGGCGACTCAGGGCCTATCTTGTTTTATGCTATTTTACCTAAGAGAAGGTAGTAGGTCCTAGTTAATAATACTCATGATCATGTGCTAAGAACAACTAAGTAGGATTGGTTAGATGATTATGATGATGTTGTGGTATTGAGTAGAAGTTGTATGATCGATGATGATGAGTATGACTTGTTATTATGATACCAATGATGAGTTATTTATTATTATGATCGATGATGCGTGATGCTATGTTGTTATATGAGCATGATGAGTTATTATATATATCAGTCAATGAAATGAACCTGGATTAGATTCAAGTGGAGCCAACATGTGGTGCACATCGAAAGTACTACTAATCCAAACTAGATCAAGTTTGGATTAAATTACTGAATTGTTGTTCTTCTAATTCTGGTTCTGTAGTCTATCATGACTGTAGGATTTATAGCTGATTTATTTTACTAGAGTTTTGTATTGTTCATTTGCTTGAATTGTTACTCAAATTTTAAGTAAATCTGTTAGTCTAAGACACCAAGACTATAGTTATGCCTTCTTAGATAATATTCTGCGTAATAGCATAAGCTTATCATTTATGAATTAGCTGTCAATAGTCAATTTTATGGGATGGAGAGAACTTCTACTTCGATAAGACTTTGGGTAATTGGTTGCTGGAAGAGAATAATTGTATGTGTTTTATCTTTTGCTGCATGTTATCTTCGGGTTTGGACTTGTAACCTGACCTGGCTTTAAGACCTGTTTCTGTAGTGAACTTCCTTAGTAGTTTTTTTAGTTAAGGGGCCTGTTCCTTCAAAAAGAAACTGACTGCTTTGCGTTCAGTTGCTATTAGACAATCTGTTTGTAAGTTCCAACATTGGATGACCCAGGTAAAGCTGTTACAGATATGCTGTTATTGTATTCTGATGTTTTTTAGGGGTCTAGACCCCACACCTTGGACCCAAATTGGTTCTGGTAAATTATGTGAAGCTTATGATGGCATTTCTTTCATGCACTTTAATTCACTTTTAGGTTTAAGCACTTTGCGGAAAAAAATGTTATTACTTGAAAAGTAGTGGAACAAACATCCCATAATGTCTCGAGTACTTGTCCTAATTATTAGGACTAGAGTTACGGAGGCCAGTAAAGATTTCAGTAGGCACGGAGGCTTGTTGTACTTCTCTATCCCAACCCTTGATTCTTTCTCGGGATTCAGTACTGGGACCAGCAATGTTTTGGTTGTTTCGTTCCCATTGGTTCAAACCAATCCCACTGGATTCCTGGGATTTATTTGTTGCTAAACTCCACACAGAGGCTTAGATCCCCAAAACAATGAAAGGCCAGGATAGATATGTACCTAAGCCTACACCTACAGATTTCACACAGGAATCCTAAAAATTTCGAAAAGAAAATGGAAACCCTATAATATTTTCAGTAAAGGTTAGCCATTTAGCAAAATTCTAAAATCTTGGCAGTTTTCAGAATCATACCTGTCATTATTGACATGGCCAAGTGTATATATTCACAAGTCGAGTGCTGGGTACAGTATTTGTTGTTGGGCTGTATTTCGTGCCTTGAATCTATTTGATTATCATAAATCAGCTTATGTAATTTTGCAGGAACATTTGTCACGGATGAATATTGAATCCTGGAAAGACAGAGAGGTGACAATATCATCATTTGGGGCTACAGCAGAGGTACAGATTACGACACACAGTTTTTTTGCAGGTTTTTTTTATGATGTGTGCATGGACGGCAATTTTTCTGTTGTATTTCCCCTTATTTTTCATATGGTTGCTGATGTACCTTATTAAGGTATTTTATTTTTTCTTCAATTGCAGAATTTAGGCTTCATCGTACTACCGCTGGATGATGAGTTCCCTCTAACACGGAGTACCATCTGTCGTACAATTTTGCTTTGCAGCAAGCGCATAGCCCAGGTAACAGATTCATCGTATGTATGTCAGATGCTAGCTATCCTGCATATCTGTTGGAAATAATTTCTTTCACTAGAGGGTTCTATAGATTTACTTGCAACATGCTTAGATGCTCCAGAGTCTAGAACCCACTCTGGAACATTCTCATTAGTAGCAAGAGATGCCTTTTCCCGTTCACCTTCATGAGTGGAGGCCTGGTGAGCAAAGTCTCCATATTCAGCATCATCTGTTCTGTCCTTTGACGTCCCAGTGTCCCCTTCAATTGCCATGTGTGCCCTCTGACCCTCTGAGTTTCCCAAGTATCCACCTCTGCCTCTAGCAATCCTGCCTCTACCACGAGTTGGACGGTCAAACTTCCGGCGACCTACCTTCCCACAGGTATAACAACCACTGGGATCTTTCCTCTTCGTGCACTCAGTGACTGCAAATGTCGAAGCAGGCAGAACCTTCACGTTTGCTTGCTCAAGAAAAAGCCGCACCTCTTCTCGAGTCATCGTTGCAATAGCCTCATCAATAGTTGGCAGGAGAGGTTGGTGTAGTAGGGATGCCTTCCTCCCAGCACATGCCTGCGTTACATCCACTTGTGCCTTGACTCGATTGGATCCGCGTCAAAGAGTTTCAGAGGATCACAGTTATCCTAGTCTGCCCACAAAGCCTGCAGCTCTGCCACACATGCATAACTGACATGTCCCCTCAATCTGAGGAATGAGCATGACATTGCCCTTGCCGGAGTATTTATTGGGTGGATAGTCTTCCATATCGTAGTAGATGCGGATAGCCCTGTTAGATGTGTATATTTCCTTGTGTACATTCCCATGGTATAAGGGGCTTTTCTGCACTTTGCCACTCTGTATATGTAATGGCCTTTGGCCCTCAGTAAAGATAGTTGCTCACTTATCCAACATGGTATCAGATGTTAGGTTCCCCTCTCTCCCGCACGCTGCAACTCCGTGCTAGCTCCTCCCACGATTCTCCCACTGCCAGGTCTAGCTCTCCTCGCCGTGGATCCGGCCGTCCCGGTCCTTCTTGCTGCGGATCCGGCCGCCCCGGTCTTCCTCGCTGCGGATCCGGCCTGCTACGCCTCCTCCCGGCTGCGCCCCGGTCTGCTCCGTCGCGCCCCGGCCTGCTCCGCCTCCTGCCGGTCGCGCCCCGACCTGCTCCGCCTCCCACCGGCCGCGCCCCGACCTGCTCCGCCTCCCGCCGGCCGCGCCCCGGCCTGCTCCGCCTCCGTCTCCTGTAGCCCGCGCCCCGGCCGCCTCCGCCTCCTGCCGGCCGCCGGTGGCGTCCCCTACTCCGCGGGCCGCCGACCTGCCCTGCGCTGCCGCTGCTTTGTGCGGCTGCGGCTGCTGCTTCACTTCGCCCTGCCCTTCTCCCTACTGGCCGCGTGCACTGGCCGCTGGGTTGTGCGTGAGCGAGGACTCGGTCCCGATTGATCCAGATCGGGTCTGACTTAGTTGACTTCCAAAAAAAAGAGAAGAAACCCAGAGGTTCCTTATGTCTTCTTCGGGCTATGTTGCTGTTCCTCGGTGCTCAGTGATCTTCGATGGCACCAACTATGCTGAGTTTGTGGGATTCATGCGCATCCATATGCGTGGTCTTCTTTTGTGGGGTGTTCTTTCTGGCGAGGTTCCCTGTCCGCCATGTCCTTTTTGCGCCCATGGCCCCAATACCACCGGTGCCGCTGGTGCTTGCTGCTGCGGCTTCTCAGGCTGACCGGGATGCAGCCAAGGCCCTTGATGATGCTGCAGTTGATGCTTATGATCAGCAGGTATCTGCTTATTCCGATGCTCTTTCGGTGTACCGCGATGATCTGTCTGCTTACATTCAGTGGTGCAATGACGATGCTCGGGCTGCTGCTGTTCTCACTGCGAGTGTCCTCCCTCAGTTTGCTTCGGAGTTCATGGGACTTGGCACAGTTGCAGCGATGTGGTCTTATCTTTGTCAGCGCTATCAGCCCTCTGGTGATGCTCTCTACCTATCTGTAGTGCGTCAGGAGCACGCACTCCAGCAAGGTGATTCCTCTGTTGATGAGTTCTATTCACAGTGCTCTGCCATCTGGCGTCAGCTTGACTCTCTTCGGACAGTTGTTTGTGGCACCTGTCGTTGCTGCCAGACTACTCGGTCTGATTTGGAGTTTCAGCGGGTCCATGAGTTCTTATCTCGTCTCCGCTCTGATTTTGAGCCCAGACGTGCTCACTTGCTTGCTCGTGGTCGTGTTCCCATCTCGAAGGTGCTTGCCGAGCTTCGTGCTGAGGAGACCCGCCTTCGCTCTGCTGGTTTGCTGGTGGTCCCGTCTGTGTTGGCTGCTCGGGCTCCTGTGTCGTCTGCTCGGCTCACCTCTCCACCGCTCCTTCCCACACCTTCAGGGGGGTGGGTCGCCCTGCTTATACTGAGAGGGGCCGGTCGCGCCGTGACACCTTCTGCGGCTACTGCTCTCGGCCAGGTCATCCAGAGTCTGATTGTCGTGAGAAGAAGCGCGATCAGAGGCGCTCCTCTTCCAGTGGGACTTCTGGATCCTCCTCGACGCCTTCACTCACTGACCAAGACATTGTGAGGCTCAAGCGTCTCTTGGCTTCCTCAGGCTCTTCGTCGACCGGTTCCGCTGCTGCTGTGACTGCATCCACTTCTCCACCGCCGCAGTCATCTACACAGTCAGGTACATCTTCGTGGGTTCTGGATTCTGGAGCCTCCTTTCATATGTCCTCTGATTCTTTTGTGCTGTCTTCTCTTCGATCTCTTGATTCGCCTGTTAATGTTCTTACTGCTGATGGCACACCTCTTCCTGTTACTAGTCGTGGTTTTCTTTCCATTCCATCCTTTTCTGTTCCTAGTGTTTCACATGTCCCTCGCCTTACCATGAATCTCTTTTCCGCTGCCCAACTTACTGATTCTGGTTGTCGTGTCATTCTTGATACCGACTCTTGCTCCATTCAGGATCGTCGCACCAAGACTTTGGTTGGTGCTGGCCCCCGGCGCCGTGAGTCAGAGGGTCTTTGGGAGGTTGACTGGCTTTGTGTTCCTTCCGCTGCCACCACTTCAGCCAGTTCTCATGCTCTTGCTGCCTCTTCGTCTGCGTCCTTCCAGCAGTGGCATCATCGCCTTGGTCACATCTGTGGCTCTCGCTTGTCTTCTTTAGTTCGTCAGGGTCTCTTAGGGCCTGTATCTGGAGATGTTTCCTTACATTGTAATGGTTGCAGACTTGGCAAACAGACTCAGTTACCTTATCCTACTAGCGAGTCTGTATCTTAGCGTCCTTTTGACTTAGTTCATTCTGATGTCTGGGGTCCTGCTCCCTTTGATTCGAAAGGTGGTCATCATTAATATGTTTTGTTTATTGATGATTTCTCTCGCTACACCTGGCTCTACTTCATGAAATCTCGTAGTGAGGTTCTCTCTATATACAAACGATTTGCTGCAATGATTCACACCCAGTTTTCCACGCCTATTCGTACCTTTCGTGCTCCGCTGGAGAGTATATCTCCCAGCTGTTGCGTGGTTTTCTCGCGAAACAGGGTACTCTTGCCCAGTTCTCATGTCCTGGTGCTCATGCTCAGAATGGCGTTGCCGAACGTAAGCATCGTCATCTGCTTGAGATGGCTCGTGCGCTGATGATTGCCGCTTCTCTTCCACCCCACTTTTGGGCTGAGGCTGTTTCTGCATCCACCTATCTCATCAACATTCAGCCATCGACTTCTCTGTAGGGTGGTATTCCTATGGAGTGTCTCACTGGTCGATCTCCTGACTACTCCGCTCTTCGTATGTTTGGATGTGTGTGCTTTGTCCTTCTTGGCCCGCCAGAACGCACCAAACTGACTGCTCAGTCGGTTGAGTGCGTTTTCTTTGGCTACAGTGATGAGCACAAGGGCTATCGCTGTTGGGACCCTGCTGGTCGCCGCTTGCGCATCTCGCGTGATGTGACCTTTGATGAGTCTCGTTCTTACTACCCACGTCCTTCTTCCTCGAGCTTCTCCATGGACGATATTTCTTTTCTTCTTCTTCCCAATACACCCTGCTATGTGCCTCATGTTTCACCTCCTCCTCCTGCACCTCTCCTTCCTTCTCCTTCACCACCGACCCCATCTTCCGCATCCTCCTCCTCCTTTTCTACACCATCATCTCCAGTCCGTCGCCCTCTCTCACCATTTCCTCTTCACTATACTCGCCGCCATCGTACTGAGGAGGCTTCTCCTGATGTGCCTGACGCGCCTTCCACCTCTGGTGCCCTTCCATCCACGCCTCCCCCGGTTCATAACCTCCGTACTCGGCCTCGCCCTCCACCCGATCGCTACTCTCCTGATCGGTACGGTCTCTCTGTTATTGCTGAGCCCACCTCCTATCGGACTGCCATGACTCAGCCTGAATGGCAGCTTGCGATGGCCGAAGAGCTTGCTGCCCTTGAACGTTCTGGCACACGGGATCTGGTTCCCTCCCTTCTGGTGTTCGTCCCATCACCTGCAAGTGGGTCTACAAGATCAAGACTCGCTCCGATGGTTCTCTTGAGCGTTACAAAGCTCGTCTTGTGGCCCGTGGTTTTCAGCAGGAGCAGGGACACAATTATGATGAAACATTCGCTCCTGTGGCCCACATGACCACTGTCCGCACTCTTCTTGCTGTGGCTTCTGTTCGTCATTAGTCCATCTCTCAGCTTGATGTCCAGAACGCCTTTCTCAATGGCGAGTTACGTGAGGAGGTTTATATGCAGCCACCCCCGGGGTACTATGCTTCTGACGGTATGGTCTGTCGACTTCGTCGCTCTCTCTTTGGTCTCAAACAGGCCCCTCGGGCCTAGTTTGAGCGCTTTGCCTCTGTGGTGACTTCCGCTGGTTTCTTGCCCAGTGATCATGATCCCGCGTTGTTTGTTCACACGTTTCCTCGTGGTCGAACTCTTCTGCTTCTCTATGTCGATGACATGATCATCACTGGTGACGACTCTGAGTATATTGCCTTTGTTAAGGCTCGCCTTCGCGACCAGTTCCTCATGACCGATCTTGGTCCACTTCGCTATTTTCTTGGGATTGAGATCTCCTCGACCTCTGATGGCTTCTACATCTCCCATGAAAAATACATTCAGGATCTTCTTGCTCGCGCTGCTCTTGGAGATGAGCGCACTGTTGTGACTCCTATGGAGCTCAACGTTCAGCTTCGTGCCTCTGATGGTGACCCTCTTCCTAATCCCACTCGCTATCGTCACCTCGTTGGCAGCCTTGTCTATCTTGCTGTTACACGTCCTGACATCTCCTATCCTGTCCACATCCTGAGTCAGTTTGTTTCAGCCCCCACATCTGTCCACTATAGTCATCTCCTCCGTGTTCTACGATATCTTCGTGGCACGATCTCTCAGCGCCTTTTCTTTCCCCGCTCCAGCTCTCTTGAGCTCCAGGCCTACTCTGATGCTACCTGGGCTAGTGATCCCTCTGATCGACGCTCGTTGTCTGCTTACTGTGTCTTTCTTGGTGGCTCTCTTATTGCCTGGAAGACCAAGAAACAGACTGCAGTTTCTCGCTCGAGTACAGAGGCTGAGTTGCGAGCCATGGCTATGTTGACGGCTGAGGTGATCTGGTTACGGTGGTTACTTGAGGACTTTGGTGTGTGTGCTACTACCTCGACTCCTCTCCTGTCAGACAGTACTGGTGCTATCAGTATCGCGTGTGACCCGGTGAAGCATGAGCTCACCAAGCACATTGGCGTGGATGCCCACTTTGTGCGTGCTGCTGTGCAGGATCAGACTCTCGCTCTTCACTATGTGCCCTCTGAGTTACAGTTGGCTGACTTCTTCACGAAGGCACAGACTAGAGTGCGGCATGGCTTTTTCCTCTCCAAACTCAGTGTTGTTGATCCACCATGAGTTTGAGGGGGGGTGTTAGATGTGTATATTTCCTTGTGTACATCCCCATGGTATAAGGGGCTTTTCTGCACTTTGCCACTCTGTATATGTAATGGCCTTTGGCCCTCAGTAATGATAGTTGCTCACTTATCCAACAAGCCCCTCCAGAGAGCGTCCAATGGAGGGGACCGCCGAGTTTAAGAACCAGACAATAAGCACAGAGCTGCTACCTTCCACCTCTTTCCCTCTGCAGTAGTCTTGTCTGCTGGTTCTTCAACAATACCCAACAAGTGCCCATCAAGCTCCTTGTGCTCTACAGCCAGCAATGCCCTCCAGTAATTTGTAGCCCCCTCTAGCTTCATGGCCATGGGCGACAGTTCGATCTTCTGAGCCACTTCCTGTAAAGGAACGATGGCCCCAAAGTTCAAGTCCGAGAGGATCTTAGCGAGCTTCTTGAAAGCCTGGACAAGGCCTTTTGGTTCACCCATCTTCGCTTGGGAGGGTTAAGCTGCAGCAACTCTTAGGAGCAGCAATAGACACAACTTCTCCTCCCACAACCAGCAGCAGCAACTCTCAATAGCAATCAGCAGTAGCACCTTCCCTTTCCAATCAGCAGTAACACAATCACAGCAGTGCACAACACCACCACCACCACCACCACCAGCAACAACAGCAACAGCTCCACAGCACTAGCACACACCACCTCCTCGTCTTTCTCTCCCTGAGCAGCACCGGCAGCTGCGACCTTCTCCTGGGCAATCAGGAGAAGGTCTCCAGCAGTCGCCCTTCTTCCTCTTTCCTGTAGCTTCCTTCCCTGCTCTTGCTCCTCTCTCTTTCTCCGTTCCTCCTCGAGAAACACAGCAGAACCAAGGAACCAACCCCAGCCGTCGCCACATCGCCCACGCCTCTCTGCGCCACCAGCTTGCCACGCTTGCTGCTCGCTCAGATCCGCTCGGACCGCGCCGCCTCGCCGTCGTCACCTCAGGCCCCGCTGTCCCAGGCCTCTGACACCATGTTGAACGCGAGAGCTCACCTTAGTTGTCGCTAGATCTCATGTATTGCGGCACTCTCAACCAGACAGCGCCTGGCTGCTCTCTTCTAGGTCAGCCACACATGGTTTTGGGCTCTATGGCAATAGTAGAGATGGGCCAGACCCCTATACCGGTTCAGCATTAGGCATCATTCAGTATATTGTGTTGTGTTTGCTAAACCTGTATTCGTATATGCAAAAGGGTGCATGATTTGGGACTTGTTTTAATTTCTTAGCAACTTTGTGCTTCTTAATGTGTTGTTCATTTATTTTGTTTGCACAGGTGGTGGTGAAAAATTCGTTGGTGTTCTGATGGGGTTGCTTCGAAAGACGATGGATACTGATGGAAAGGTGCAGGAGGCAGCCTTTTATGCACTCGATACATTAGAAGAGGTTTCTTATTTCTATTTCTTCAATTGTTTATCATTTTTTAAAGAATCCAGTTGTTTATCTGATCGCTTTTATATTTGTGTGCAACAGGCGATAGAGATGAAAGAAGGTGGTGAAACTGAGGCCAGAGAGGCTTTCCACGACCACATACAGGTATATATATTTTTGATTCTGTTATAGAAGGAAACAAACTCCTTGCTCTCAAGTTATATGATAGTAGTATCCGGATGAACTGACAAACTGTCTCCCCTCCTAAACTAGTTGCACGGAGTGGAGGGATGGCAACAGTTGATGTCCACAGTTGACCCAGCAGTTCGGCGGAGGCTTCAAAGGTATGCGGTCTGAGGCTTCAGAGAGAGGAGAGGAGAGGAGAGGGGTGTACAGGGGGGGATAATGGTCCGATTCAGTTTTGCAGAGTTGGCAGTTTCAGAGATGAATTGTGCAAAGTTAGGCAGTTTTGCAGGCAGAGACAGAGTGAGAGAGTGAGAGAGATCGGGCAAAGTCAAGTCCTTGCATGGAGGAAGAGATTACCATGTATGATCTGATGTCTGCCCGCTGGTTCCTACTACCTACCTACACTGTAAGGAGCGATCGAGAGGTTCTTATGTGTTGTCTGATTGATTCTACCCGCTGAGCTGGTTCTCATGTCCTATCCACATATATAACTAACTGTACACGCCGCCGCCCCACATGTGCAATGCAGTCCGCCCGCAATAGGCTGTTTATAGGATTCTCGCCGCCACTGCTACCCAACCTCTCCGGCGCAACCCATGCTATAGCCAGGCTAGCTCTTTCTGTGTACCTCGCCGCCGACCCATATTTTGTTTGCAAAACCAGAGTAATGGTATGGCGCCATTGCAAAATCACAGCTGCAACCTGTTTGATATGTGCTCCGTTCTGATGATCTTGCCGCCCATGTTCCGATCCTCCACCCAATTCGACACTCCTCGAACCAGGGGGGAAGAGAGAGAGAGAGAGAGAGAGAGTGTGTGTGTGTGTGTGGAGAGAGAGAGTGAGAGTGTAGAGAGAGAGAGAGAGAGAGAGAGAGAGAGAGAGAGAGAGAGAGAGAGAGAGAGAGAGAGAGAGAGAGGAGAGGAGAGGAGAGGGGAGGGGGAGCGGGAGCGGGAGCGGGAGGGAGAGGGGGAGGGAGAGAGTTGGATGACTCGCGGTGAACCATAGCAGTGAGCTGGGCCTTTGCCCTGCTCTGCATTTCTCAGAGTGCGATTGGTTTCTTCGTATTGCGACCAGTGTGATTCGGTATGTATATATTGGCATTGACGATTGCCACGGTGGTAATCCTTGCGCTCAATCTGGGCTTGGTCATGCTAATTGAAACTGTGAAGCGCAGTATTTAGGAGATGTGAGGAAGCCGAGAGGAATTGGGATAGATATAAGGTGAGATTGAGACCTGGGAGTTGGTATTTGTTGGTAACCCATGTCAGATGCTTGGATGAACTAGGCCGGGGGAATCCCCTCCCTTTTTTTTTCGAGAAAAAAAGGATCGTTGGATCAACTACGTCGCAACTAGGCTGCAGACAGACACCGACGAACCTTATCTGCTTCTTCGAGTTAAAATCGCGGTTCAGCCGATGGACACCATCTCGCCTGTCTGAGGCCATATGCCCTGAGTAATTGCTTGCATTGGTTGGCAAACTCGGCCCCCCGGCCTGGCCGGTTCCTGATGCTGCTGCATAGACTAGTTAGTCCATCTCTTTGTTGGTTATTACTCTTGCTCGATCTCTGTCGATTACACCCAAACTCGCTCAAAATAGCTGGCTCGTATTTGAAATTCCGTTTTCTCAAAATTGACATACTGAGGCGACATGTGTTTGTGTGTGTGTGTGTGTTGATAGGTGATTGAGGAGAAGAGGGAGGCGGAGACCACAGTTGCAGAAAGGGCACATCTCCTTCTTCACGGCCCGCCCAGTGCACGCACCCTCGTACTCATCATCAGTGCCTCAGACGCCCAGCTGTTGCGTTCTACACTACATACTAGCTAGGCGGATTATCTGTTTGCTCTCCCAGCCCGGATTTAATCGTGAACTGGTCAACCTTGTAGCTTGTGCACTGACCACAGCAACCGGAAAGAAGAATTATTTTTGCTGCCGCTTCTTCAGGTAATCTGATTCCCCATCATGTTTGTCCAGGTACTAACGAATCCCATCCTTTGTTTCAGGCATCCTTCGTTTGAGCTGAATTAGCACCCCCGTCCGGCCATTGTGATGAGCAGGCACAAGATGGACCAGGAGCAGGGGAGTACCAAATTAGGCATGGTTTCTTTCTTCATTGCCTGCAGCTACCATCTATACCAATTGACAAAAATGTGCCCGTTTGTTGTATTGCAGTTGCAGCAACGTTCGGTGCATACATATATAGAAGAACCAAGACAAGAAAGAGATACCCTGACGGGACGGTGGCAGTAATCCAGACTCCAGACTGCTCCTTGTCACCTGGAGTAAAATCACCTGTCTGCATTTCCTTTCTTCAGGTGGCGTCCTTCTTTTTTCCTTCAACCCGACGGGGTTTTAGTCCTTTTGGCACCGGCCACGGGTCACTGAGCGCTGCTGCCCAGCCCCACCATTGGCGCTGCAAGGTTTTGACCACCGCCGGCGCTGCTGCTTGTGATTTCTTCACTTGTGACTGCCACCTCTCCTCGCCGCCCATCACATCCATCTTTCTCTCCCTCGGGCGGCAGTGTCCACGCCCTCACACGTAGCACTGCTCTCTTTGTTCCGAGAACCAAGGGGATCCCTACCTTGATTCTACTTCCCTGCATGCCTTTCTGTTCCTGTACTAGCTCTGGGTTGGTTAATGCATTGCATTGGTTCTTGAAACTTGATTTGGGTCGAACTGCAATTTCGTATATATCCTGCCGAAAACAACGACCTGAACAATGCCATATCCTCAATGCTGCATTTCTTTCCTTGACTGACTTATAGTACATGATACCATTTAATTAGATGCAACCTTGCCTTTCCTGCATTTGGATATCTGTACTATATGAAACTTCTAATTGATGTCCATTGGGTTGGTAAGAGTAGGAGGTAATCTTCACCACTAGTTATTTTATTTTAGGTTTCCTGTTTCGGTGCTGTGCATTCAAAATTGAAACTAGCTTCTGATGTCTTCTAGTATTTTTTTTTTATAGAATTCCCGTGTTTCTTCAAGGAGAATGCTGTGTTTGTCTAGTTTGTGTAGTGTTCCTGTTTGTTGCCAGGGGCAGAGCTAGCTCCCGGCGACCCCGACAGCTGCCCGGGCTACTCCGGCTATTCTTCATTAAATAGTACAAAGAACCATGATTAGTTTTGCTAATTACTTTGGCAAATGTTGGACAATGTCACCGTCTATAGATTTTGCCCCGGCTCCTTGAGCTGGCTGGCTGGCTCCGCCACTGTTTGTTGCCAAGTGTGTTTTCACGCAGGGTGCTGTCGAGGCACAGGCAAGCTGTGGTTGCCCTAATGTTAGGCATAAAGGGCTACTGGGTTCGGCCTCTGCAAATTTTATACTATCATGATCTTTATTGAGGGGCATTCTTTGCAATTATCTGCTCTGCCCTATGTATGATATTTAGTAATTCACTTTCTCTGATGACTGATGGAACTAATGGTCTGCACACTAGAAGGTGTTTTCTCAAGATCCTTTATGATCAGGCAATTTGATATATTTTGCACATCCTATATCATGTGGGCCGGGGGCATAATTATCTGCGCCATCCCCATGCTCAAGCTACATCAGGGGCTGCTGATGCAAAGTACTCCCTCCGTAAAGAAATATAAGAGCTTTATATTTCTTTACAGGGGGAGTAGGAGATAAAGTTCTTCTAGAAGATTATCTCGCTACTTATTTTCTTAGGTTAAGTTGTTTCTAGTTTGTGACAGTCTGTTAGCATATGATTCCTTCATCCTCAGGTAAAAGAAGTTAGTCTTCTTTGTTGCTCCATCTCTTTCCGCCACCCTAGCTGTGTCAAAGATGGAGGATTATCTCTTTTGCTTGCTTATTTCCGACCCCATGGCTTATTGGTTTGTATTACTTGTGCTTCCGATATGTGGTTTTACAAAACGGAGTGCCTTATTAATTCAGTAATTATACTTTAGAGTGTAAATAGGTTGCGTCCACACACCCAGAGTTTATGCTTCACATTTTCTAGTTTCAGTCTGCAAGGTAAAGTCTGTAACCTTTATCCATGCTTGTGCATGCCTTGCTTATAGCATTGACTACAGGAACTTAATATACATACACGGTCATCTGTTTCACAGGGTTGAGGTTACAATTGCTAGATAATGCACATTGTTTGAAATAAGACCATTTGTATATTCTTAAACATAAGTTACTGAACATAAGGCTTGCTGCAGTATCATTCTTTATGGTAGGAAATAGACTTGTTATTTATGGAAGTAAGATAATGCATTGTTTTGGTCTTTCATATGCTATCTTGACGTATTATAAGCTGCCCTTCGTAGAAGCTTGAATAAGATGAGCGAGCTCAATTGTCAATAGAAGCTTACAGTCGATACTTTCCACCTCTGCAGGTGTTTGTGGTATACTTTTTGCTACACCAGTGAGATTTACATTCAATTCCTGTAAATTGCTAACAGATGCATCAACTTTCCAACGAATCATCTATCTTTGCTTGTTAATATTCTCTTCTGCCTTTCTGGTTAGTTTATGGAATATATGCATGCTGTTGTAAGTTTGGACATGGAGATTTTGCATAGACAACTTGAGGATTGGATTCATGCAGCTAGTTTTTCCATACTTTGGTGTTTGACAGTCTCTTAGGTTGATCCGATGCAGAATGGGATGGGCTGAGAGAAAGTACAGAGTCCGTATTTCTTGCCTACTCTACTGTCTACGTTGTTTCTTGCAGGACATTAGCATGTTCAGGTGGCTACTTTGTGTATACCTCCTGTAGCTGCGACCATATAATATAAGGTAAATGTAGATCCAGTGATGCAGTACGTACGCATTTTATTATTTATTTTCCAGATTGGATGTGTATAAGAAACTTTGCAAAGGCAACTCGTGGATTAGTTTTGTTCTTTGCTCAAACCATTACAGGTTCAGATTCGTGGTGGGTGTGAAGGACAGCGAAGCTGATGCTCAATTGTTGCTTTATTAGTCAACATTAGAGTTTGAGAGTCATTTGTTGGGCTATAGAAACTTTGCTATACCTTAGTCAGATATTTCCAAAGTATTGTTCTTAATAATGAAATGTAATGCGTGTCTTCCACACTGTTGTGTGCTATGTGCAGATCGATTGGCACTGCTGGAACCAACACAATTGGCATTTGGACTTTGTCATTGTGCCTGTGTTGCAGATTTGTAGCCCTATTCTGCAAATGCGCTATTATATTCAGTAAATTGCCCAAAACTGCAAAGCACACTATAGTAATAATAGTACTAGTAATGGATCGGATGGGGGTAATTTGGGCTCACAATAATTCACAAAACTTGCAGGCACTTGGGAACCGGTGCTTTCCTGTCCACTCTCCCTCCATGCTCACATCTGGAGTTCCAGTGGTTCCTTTCTATACTGCTCTCCCCGTCTCAAAATAAAAAAAACGTGTTAGTTTTTCGTAAGTCAAACCTAAAACTTTTATCAAATTTATAGAAATTTTTGTTAATATCTATAATACTAAATCAATACCATAAGATTCATTAAGAAATATATGTCCACACAATATATAATTCATATTGCAGATGCTAGATAGTTCTCTGTAAACTTGATTAAAGTATATGGAACTTCCTTTCTGAAAAACAATGCTCACTATATTATGGGGTGGAGGGAGTACTTACTTATTACTCCCTCTGTTCACAAATATGAGATGTTCCAACTTTTTGTGTGAATTGGATGTATGTAGACATGTTTTAATGTGCTTCCTTTAGTTTGTATGTAGTCCATGTTGAAATATCTAAGACATCTTATATTTGTGAAGGGAATATTTGTTACAACTCAAAATGTTTAAAGATCCTTTGGTTCGTCTAATACTGAAGCAGGCATGTGTGCTTCCTTTTTTAAATATTTTTTTTGAGAAAACATTCATTAAGAAGAATAGTAGCTAGTGCAAAAGAACAAGTCGACACAGAACGATCTTAAATATAGGGGTACACTAAAAACCTTTTCTGGTGGCCTTTTTCCTTCGGTTTATCTTGTTATAAAAAAACGTAGGCTGCTTATCTAAGTATAGGATTTTTTGTAATTATAGGATTGTCTCAAAAAAATTATAGGAAACCCCTCTGCCACACTGAATGAGTGAAATGGATGATCCAGCCCTTAGATTACGGATCGAACAGTCATGTTTGGGTTTCATGTTTCCATTGCGAGCTTGGTGGTGTCTGACTTTCGACTGTGCGCTAGTTGGCATTTCCTATTTGGCGCTGCAGGCGCCGGTTTGTATTGTTTTTCGCTAACCGGCGCCTGCAGCAGCTACTTCCGCGTCTTATTTGGGATTAGAACCTGCGTCGGGGGTTATCGGTGAACGACTCATAACCAACTCGGCTACTGCACAAGGTCTGACGAAATACATGTTCCTATCTATTTCTTTATCCCTTTTTTCTTTTTTTCTTTATCCTTTTCTACTTTCTTTTTCCAAATTCTTAATTGTTTTATTCAAATAGAGGAACTTCTTTTCTAAATCAATGAACAGATTTTTTTCGAAACTCTTGAACTTTTTTTCAAATTGATGAACCTTTTTCAAAACTGAGGAATTTATTTTTCAAATTTGATGAACTTTTCATAATTTTTTGAACTTTTTCTCAAAATCGATGAACTTTTTCTCAAAATCAATGAACGTTTTTGAAAATCGATGAACTTTTTTCAAAATCGATGATTTTTTAAAAAAAAATCGATGAACTTTTTCAATTTAGATGAACTTTTTTTCAATTTGGGTGACCATTTTTTGAAAACTGATGAACTTCTTTTGAATTCGTGAACTTTTTTTTAATACATAAACTTTTTTTGGTGAAGTAATTTTTGAATACGCGAAGTTTTTTTTGCATGCTCTTGAACTTCATCTTTAATATGTGAACATGTTTTCATATAATTGGAAACTATAAATGCTACATGTAATGCGCAATAAATAGCGTGGCTTCGTTCCTATTCTTTAAAGATTCCGCGCTGTTATTTTTCGCGGCGCGCGATCGTGGGCCGGCCCATCCAGCGGCTGCTGCTAGCGCCGAAGGCGTGCAATAGGAGATCCCCATTATGAGTCGGGCCTAACATGCTGCCGCATGCTTAGCCTGTGGATGGCCTGGCCCGACACGTGGCCCGCCTAGGTGCACGCCTGGAGCGTGAGGCTGGGCGCGAGTGCTGGCACAGCATGGCCCGTTTAATTATTTTTATTTTTCATTATTTTTATTTTATACTTCTTCTGTCTCAAAAAAAGTGACTCAACTTTGTATTAACTTTGTACCCCTCTGTTCCAAAATAAGTGACTCAACTCTGTACAAAGTTAGTATAAAGTCGAGTCACTTACTTTGGGACGCAGGGAGTATATTACTCCACCAAAACAGGGGAGCAACTAGTTGGCAAGCGCTTCTTCGAGAGCCTCCCAACGATCACTTGGTGGTCTCATGCTCTCAGCCCCCGTCACGTATCGCGCTCTGGGTGCTTCCTTCGGATTTATTTTATTTTTTTCACACATATTTTTGGCTTTTTAGATAGTTTTTCCCTTTTTTTGACTTTTCGATTTTTCACCCGTCTTTTCTAGCTTCTCGACGAAAAAAAATTGATTTTTTTGCGTGAAGAAACGTGTTTTATTTATTTATTTTCGTGGGAGGCACGGTTTTGGTTCCGCGAGAGGCACGGGCGAGCCTCTCAGAAACCAAAAAAACATGTTTTCTCTTTTGTTTTTCTTTTGTGAGAGGCACGGTTTTGCTTCCGCGAGAGGCACGGCCGTGCCTCTCGGAAACGGAAAAAACATGTTTGCTCTTTTTTTTCTTCCGCGAGAGGCACGGCCTCGGAAACGGCTTTTGGAAAGGGAAGAAAACGTGCTACCGGTTCGCGTCTGTTTTTTCTCTTGAAAAAAAGTTTGTCAAAACCTATCAAAATGAGATCTAATTTTGAAGATCATGACGCGAGGAATCCAACTGTGAGAACAGTTCAAGATTTGGACTCACAGTTTTAGAGAGAAAACGTTTCAAATAAACAGATATAGGTAAAAAGAGAAAACTCACAGGTTACGACACTTGTCGCAACCTGAGAAGATGAGAGTGATCTTTGGAAGGAGTACTCCTCAATTATTAGTGATTTCGCCAAAAATGCCAAATGAGGACCAAAATCAGGCGGGCTGATGGGCTGGACATGCCGATGGGTCAGTCCGTGTTCTTGTTGTGCCCATGTCTGGGCCAGCGAGCGTGCCTGGCCTAAACGGGCCAGGCCGGGCCGTGCTAGCCCATCTGGCCAGGTCTGCCGTGCGCCCGACTCGAGTCCGGTTATACCATGAGGACGACGCCGTGCCCATCGCCCACCCTTCCTCGTATAGTTTCAGCCACCCTCCAAAGGGAAAGCCACACCGAGGGAAACCCTAGCCGCCATCGATTGATTGAGCGGCGATGGAGGTGGAGGCGATGAGCAGCTCGCTCGCGGGGTTGAAGATCCACAGCAGTGACGGCGTGGGCTGCCGTAATCGTGGGAGGGAGAACGTCGGCGGGGCGAAGACGACGAGGCCGCTCCGCCTCAAGATCAAGTCCCTGACGAGGAAGAGCCGAATCCGTCGCGATGAGAATCGGCCGCCTACTCCAGCCCGGGACGAGCGATGGGCCGAGGAACCGGAGAATCTGCCGGAGGTCAAGGAGGAGGACGCCATCGCCAGGAGCCGTCGAATCTGGGATAGGCGTTGGGCCGGCCGTTACGGTGCCTTCGAGGATGAAAGTAAGGAACATCTCATCGATTCTCTTTCTCAAATCTAGATTCCCCTGTGTCTGCCATGTCGTTTTTCTAGAGCCACCCCATATACGTTCAGTAGATATACTAAAGCAGTTTTGTTGCTCTTGTTGTTACATTTGGATTGGATTGGATTGGGTGCCACAACCACAAATCCAACTGATTGACCGGAGACCCTTCCTTTGCATATCGGATATTGCTATGCTAGGATCATATTTACTGCTCATCCAACCCGTCAGGTCGTCTGATTGCTGGGTCAGGGAGAACAGACAAACCCAACCCTTTGCATTGCATATTACCAATGCTAGGATCATACTCATTGGAACTGGACTGCTGACTATGGTCCGGTTACAATAACTGATTACTTCTGTATAGAATACCAACCCAACCTCAGCAAAGGTCATGAATGAATCATTAGTAGTATCTACTTTCTGCTGTATGTTGCTACTTGGCCGTGTATGCTGTCCGAGTAGTATATCTAGTATCTATGAATAGCTTAAATTTGGCTTTCTTTTTACTGCAATATCTAGCAATAACTTAATTTTTCTTCTCGCAGCGAGTATCGGTCCCATGCGCTACACATCCAAACCGCCTACCCCAGAATACCTATTCACAGAACAGACCGTGCAGATCTTCTCCATCAGGGTCAGGGCCCCAACAGATGGTCTCAAGTGGCCGCTGCGTGTCTATGGCCACATTGCCACCAGAGACTCGATGGATCAGAATCGCAACTATCTCTTCAGGCGCACAAGGGATAACTGCCAAACCCTCTCACAAGACGTGAGTACCACCTATCTAGTTGTCTATGTTTGTTTGTTTGTTTGTTTGTTTGTTTGTTTCTTTTACCTTCTTGGTGAACAATCACTTGCTCCTAATCTACTGTGCAATTCTAGATGTACTAATTCATTTTTGTCCATCTTACATTAAGAGTCCTAGATAATCCTTCAAGTCTTATTAAAAATCCTAGTATCTTCCTTTGTGCCTGTTTTTTATAGGTGATGATCGAACTATGTTTCCCAATGGATCGTAATCACAGCATGATGCTTTCGTGTACAGAAACACCATGTGTTTATGGAATAGTTGCGTTTTACACTGACCTACATTTATGTTTACCTAATTTCAACCTTGAACCACTAAGCAATAGAACAAATAAGAGTCACTTTGGATCAACCTTCGATGAATAGAATTGGATCCACCTTCAACTAATAGAATCTGTTGGTTGTATATGTCCTTGTTTGGAAACAACAAGATGTATTTCTACAAGTCTGTCAGTTGATAATTAATCAATGGTGATGCTTGTGTTGCAGGATCCATCCTTGCTGCTAACTGGCCCATCCCGGGCAATTGTGTACCTTGCTCCAATTACATTCGAAGTGCAGTTAAAAGTAAAGGGCAAAGGTGAGTCTGAAGATGAGATGCTGGCTTTCGGTGCCTTCTACTATGATGATGGGTCTGCTTGTGAACGCAAGCTTTCTATACGTTACGACCACAAGCGCTGCATGCTTGAGTATGAAGTGGCGCTGCGGCCACGCTCGGTTGAGGCCACAATCAGCTTGAAGGTCGTCGAGGGGTCATGGCCGGAGAACCACCGAGGAATAGTCGTCGCCATCACCTCCGGCATAGACGAGAAGATCGTCCTGCTTCGTTGTCGAGACAGAGAACCGCCCATTGATCCGGATGGCTCGTTTGAGCTCTCGAGGCGGGTTGTTTCTGTGGACTTGGGAGAGAAATTGTTGGTTGCTGTGGACGCCTCTCTCTCCGATTTTCTCATGCGGGCCACTGCCGTGTTCAAGCCGGCGTGCTCCGGCACGAGCCACGGCGTATGCGACCTCGGTTCCTGCAAGGTTGAAGTCACAGTTGCTTGGTCCCTCTTCGTTATTGTTGTGCCGTAGATTGTGTGGGTAGTGTTTGGTGGTTGCTCGACCGCTGTTGAAACACATGATTGTGTGTGTAGTGTTTGGCGGTTGCTCGACCACTGTTGAAACACTAGATGGTGTGTTATGTTTGGTGGTTGCTCGACCGCTGTCGAGACAGTCACTAGATGGTGTGTTTGGTGGTTGCTTGACCGCTGTTGAAACACTAGATTGTGTGGGCACTGTTTGGTGGTTGCTTGACCGCTGTCGAAGTGTTTCGAAGCTGTCCAGCTCTGTCTGTAGCCGTTTTCAGTGGTGGTGTCCCTAAAACCATTGAACTGTTTCTGTATTATCGTGTCATGATACTCATCGAGCGAGCTGATGTTAATTATGGTACTTTTTATGTATTTGCTCAGATGTAAGCTTGTGTCTGTTGTGCGCCATTGTTTGGCACTTGGCAGTCTTGTGTATCACTGGGGAAGCAAAAAAAAGAGGGTAGAAATTGGGTGAAATGCAGGCGATAAGATCTTTTTTTATGAACCAGCAGTAGCCCTGCTTTGCATTAAGGAGAAGAAAGAGTTTTACACTGTCCATTGCATAGCCTGACAAATATTACATCCTCCATCGCCTGACAAAATAAGTAACATCCGCTCTGGCCTTGTCGGTTGCCATGGTGCACAGATTCTCGAAAGTTATTGCATTTCTTTCCTTCCAAATGTGGCAAGTAATATTCATCGCCATAGTGACTTGTGATCTGATAACCTGGTTCTGATTCTCACCATGGTAACATGTGTGTTCTTTGCAAAAGCACACAGGAGGGTGGTGTGCACAGCCGTCTCTGAACTCTGATCCCCAAGTATACACTTGGGAGTCTGTCGGAGGTCCAGTTTTGATTTCGAAGCAGCAGCCAAACGTAAAATTTCACCCTCTGTTCGGCCTTTGCACTCCAAATCCGCTCCAGGCTCGGTCGAGGAAGCCATGCAAAAAACTGGGAGTGATACTACGACTTTGCGGAATAGCAACCATCAACAGTTAGGTTCCATTTGATGCCGTCTCTTTCATTTGTTAGCTGAACATTTTGTAGCATCTCCCAGAGATATATGAATTGGTCAATGTCCTCGGTAGAGACAACTCGTTGCAGCCCCTTCATCCATCTTCCTGCAGTAAGAGCCTCTTTGACAGTAAGGGTTTTCCGGCGCGCTAGGCGAAACAAACTTGGGGTCATTCCTTTCGGGGCCTGGCCCAACAAACCATTTTTCACTTGAAGAAATCGGGCAATCGAACCATCGCAGGCGAGAAGATCACTGCAGCTTTCCTGTGAAGCAGACTGAAACGCTGAAGCTGCATAGTTGTTTTCAGGTTCTTGTTTACAAGCTCAGGGTTGTCCTTTCTTTCTGCATCAAAGTTTCCCAGTAATGTTGTTGTTACTTCTAATCAGTTCTGGTGGTTTCGTGGAACCCAAAAAAGTTGAGGGGAAACTCCAGTTTTCAGGCACATCAATCAGGAATATACGGATTCCAGTTACTATTTTAAAGCCAGTTGCTTTCCTTGCAGCATGACTATTTCATTGAGCAACGGCATACTCGCTGCTGTGATAATCATGAAGAGAGAAAAAAAAAACATATACTGCAAATATGACTTTCCCGGGAGTGTAAGCATATAGTACAGTTGGTCTCGCAACCCTGAAGACCGTCAAGAGTAACAGCATAGAAGAACAGCTAACAGATAATACCAAATTAGAACATTATTTTCCATCAAAGGGAAATTTGAAGCAAGGAACATAACAGATTTATGTGTGATAGATTATATTATGCTGATATATGTACAGCATAAAGAAGACCAAAAAGGTGTTTTTGGTTTCGGTTTCTGTCTCCTACTAATACAACAGTACAAGTTCAATTGCAGGGTAAAGGGAATTGTATTGTTTAAGTAAGAGTCGCATTACAATCCCCAAGGAAGAAGGCCTAAATTTTTTAACCATACCACAGTTCGACCCTCTTGTCGACCAAATTAGTGAGAAGATGGCTGGCATAGTTCTGGCATACGAGTCCACTGACATGTAAAGTGGCTAAAGAGAACCATCACAGCCGCATGCAAGGGAGCGAAAGAAGGATCATCCAATCCCGAGCATCCTATCCAACACAGAACATACAGTAGTGTCATATCTGTGCACCCCACCGGACCCTTCGCTAGTTCATCTATAAAATGTTGTCAACTCATCATATTTGAATCTGGTGTTCCATAAGTTATGCAGTTAAGCAGGCTAACACTGCAAAAGAATGTGATTCCCAATCCTGATACATGTTGGTCTGGTTGCTTTAGTGTGAACCTGAGCTGTTAGCTCCATTTGGCCTGCACATATGATGCACATAATCTGATCTGATTGCAGCATGTCCTCACCTATCAAACCATGGGATTATTATTGGGCCGTGGGCAATTTTCACCCAGCAATTTTGCACATACCCCATGTTTCCTAAGAGTTTAAACCCGCAAAGCTCTTGCAGCCCCCCTCTACCTCACCTAAGAGCATCTCCAGCCGCGCCACCAACAGGCCCCCCAGGGCGACTTTTTTCGCGCCGGCGCTGAAAAAGCCCCCCAGTCGCGTCCCCAAGACGCCGAAATCCACCGGCTCGGCCCGTTTTAGGCCCGGCGATCCCAGGCCGAACCCAGCGCATTGGGGGGGGGGGGGGCGCTCGGGGGCTCCGGCGGAAGGGAAAACCATGTCTGGGCCACACTGTCAGGCGAAAAGTCAATACAAATGTCCAGATTCCCCCCCCCCCCCCCCCGCGCGCCCTCCCGCCACCTTGTCGATCCCGGCGCCGCCCACCGCCCACCACTGCTAGATAGGCCATTCGCCGCCGGAAAAGAGAGAGGGTTTCGCCATGGCAACCTCTCCACCACCTTCCTGGGCGAGGTTTCCGGCGCTCCGGCCGTGCAGGGCGGGATACCGGCGGCTGTGCACCCACCACGCCCGCCAGGTGTTCGGCGATTTGTGTGCTCGGCGATGGACTCGGACGATGAGGAGGCGCTCGCGGCGCTGCTGGAGGAGGAAGCCGATGACGATGTCCAGGACAAAGAGCATCTCATGGTCCTCGCCGCCCTGGCCGGCCTGCTCGCGAGCAATGCAAAGCCGTGGCGAGGTGGCTCGGCACCGGGGCGGCAGAAAGCAAAGAACCGGCATCGACTGGAAGGCTATTGCATGCTCTACTCCGACTACTTCGCCGGCGCTCCACTGCACGGCAACAAAGTATTTCGACGCCGTTATCGAATGAGCTGAAAGCTTTTCCTCGGGATTGTGAATTCCATCCGGGAGTTCGACAGCTACTTCAAGTGCAAGAAAGATTGCACCGGAAAACTTGGATTCACCTCAATCCAGAAGTGCACGACAGCTATGAGGATGCTTGCATACGGAGCTCCCGGTGATTCACTCGATGACTATGGGCGCATGGCCGAGTCCACGACCATTGAGTGTTTCTACAAGTTCTGCAGGGCAGTGGTGGCATTGTTTGGACCGCAATACTTGCGATCACCCAATGTTGAAGACACTGCTCGGATCCTAACACAGTAATGCAGCAAGAGGATTTCCTAGGATGCTTGGAAGCATCGACTGCATGCATTGGAAATGGAAAAACTGTCCATTTGCTTGACAGGGAATGTAGAAAGGCGCCAAAGGCGGTTGTAGTGTGGTACTTGAGGCAGTTGCCATACATGACCTCTGGATTTGGCACTCCTTCTTTGGTATGCCAGGAACTCACAATGACATCAACGTACTGCAGTGCTCCCCTGTCTTTGCCAAGCTTGTTGAAGGTCATTCTCCTCTGGTGAACTTCAAGGTCAATGGGCGGCACTACAACAAGGGATCACCAGCGAAGACTATCTCAAACCATGTGCCAGGAGGCAAGAACTCCCACTCTGCGAAGGTTCAGGAGGCTTGTAGGAAGGATGTCGAGCGGGCATTTGGTGTGCTCCAATCTCGATTTGCTGTTGTCCGGTACCCCACTCAGACCTGGTCGAAAGATCAAATGTGGAAGATCATGACTTGCTGTGTCATCTTGCACAACATGATCATTGAGAGCGAGCAGGAAGAGCCAGTGTTTGACATTGAACCATATTACAGGCAGGGTTCTCTTGCCCAAGTTGATCACCAGCTACCGGCAACCTGAACTGCCTTTCTCAATATGCGTCAGGAGATCCGAGACCCCCAGGTGCATCCAAAACTGCAGCAGGATCTGGTGGAGCACCTATGAAGGTTCAAGGGCAACGTTTAGCTCGACATGTGATGAAATATGAGTTTTTATTTGTTGAACTATATAATTTGTATTGAACTATTTGATTTCTATTAAATTTCTGTGATGAACTATGAAATAAAAATAACTTCTATTGAATTTGCGCCGAGGCACGGCGAATATGGGCCGATTTGCGCCGATAGCGTGCCGATTTTGCGTCGAAAGTGGACTGAAAAGCGAGCAAATTTGCGCCAAAATTGGGCCGATATCGGCGCCTGGGGGCGGCGGCTGGGAACCCAATCGCCCCCAAGGCGATTTTAGCGCCGGTTCTGAAGGAAATATGCCCTAGAGGCAATAATAAAGTTATTATTTATTTCCTTATTTCATGATAAATGTTTATTATTCATGCTAGAATTGTATTAACCGGAAACTTGATACATGTGTGAATACATAGACAAACAGAGTGTCACTAGTATGCCTCTACTTGACTAGCTCATTGAATCAAAGATGGTTAAGTTTCCTAGCCATAGACATGAGTTGTCATTTGATTAACGGGATCACATCATTAGGAGAATGATGTGATTGACTTGACCATTCCGTTAGCTTAGCACTTGATCGTTTAGTATGTTGCTATTGCTTTCTTCATGACTTATACATGTTCCTATGACTATGAGATTATGCAACTCCCGTTTACTGGAGGAACACTTTATGTGCTACCAAACGTCACAATGTAACTGGGTGATTATAAAGGTGCTCTACAGGTGTCTCCGAAGGTACTTGTTGGGTTGGCGTATTTCGAGTTTAGGATTTGTCACTCCGATTGTCGGAGAGGTATCTCTGGGCCCACTCGGTAATGCACATCACTATAAGCCTTGCAAGCATTGCAACTAATGAGTTAGTTGCGGAATGATGTATTACAGAACGAGTAAAGAGACTTGCCGGTAACGAGATTGAACTAGGTATTGAGATACCGACGATCGAATCTCGGGCAAGTAACATACCGATGATAAAGGAAACAACGTATGTTGTTATGCGGTTCGACCGATAAAGATCTTCGTAGAATATGTAGGAGCCAATATGGGCATCCAGGTTCCGCTATTGGTTATTGACCAGAGAGGTGTCTCGGTCATGTCTACATAGTTCTCGAACCCGTAGGGTCCGCATGCTTAACGTTCATTGACGATATAGTATTATATGAGTTATGTATGTTGGTAACCGAATGTTGTTCGGTGTCCCGGATGAGATCACGGACATGACGAGGAACTCCGGAATGGTCCGAAGATAAAGTTTGATATATGGGATAATAGTGTTTAATCTCTGGAAGGGTTCCGGAATTCACCGGAAGGGGTTCCGGATGTTTCCCGAAATGTTTGGGTACGAGAACACGTTATTTGGGCCAAAGGGGAAAGCCCACGAGGCTTTTGGAAAGTGCAAAAGGAAGTTTTGCGGAGACCAGAGGCTAGACGCCAGGAACCCTGGCGTCTAGGGGGTAGACGCCGGGAACCCTGGCATCTAGTCCTGGAGTCCATGTAGGACTCTTGCCTTTCGGGCAAAACCGACTTTGAGGAGGCTTTTACTCCAAGTTTCGACCCCAGGGCTCAACATATAAATAGAGGGGCAGGGCTAGCACCCAAGACACATCAAGAAACACCAAGCCGTGTGCCGGCAACCCCGTCCCCTCTAGTTTATCCTCCGTCATAGTTTTCGTAGTGCTTAGGCGAGGCCCTGCGAAGATTGTTCTTCACCAACACCGACACGACGCCGTCGTGCTACCGGAACTCATCTACTACTTCGCCCCTCTTGCTGGATCGAGAAGGCGAGGACGTCATCGAGCTGAACGTGTGCTGAACGCGGAGGTGCCGTACGTTCGGTACTTGATCGGGACGAATCGTGAAGGTGTACGACTACATCAACCGCGTTGATGAAACGCTTCCGCTTACGGTCTACGAGGATACGTAGACAACACTCTCCCCTCTTGTTGCTATGCATCACCATGATCTTGCGTGTGCGTAGGATTTTTTTTGAAATTACTACGTTCCCCAACAGTGGCATCCGAGCCAGGTTTATGCGTAGATGTTATATGCACGAGTAGAACACAAGTGAGTTGTGGGCGATACAAGTCATACTGCTTACCAGCATGTCATACTTTGGTTCGGCGGTATTGTTGGATGAAGCGGCCCGGACCGACATTACGCGTACGCTTACGCGAGACTGGTTCTACCGACGTGCTTTGCACACAGGTGGCTGGCGGGTGTCAGTTTCTCCAACTTCAGTTGAATCGAGTGTGCCTACGCTCGGTCGTTGAGAAGGTTAAAACAGCACTAACTTGACGAACTATTGTTGTGATTTTGATGCGTAGCTAAGAACGGTTCTTGTTAAGCCCGTAGCAGCCACGTAAAACTTGCAACAACAAAGTAGAGTACGTCTAACTTGTTTTTGCAGGGCATGTTGTGATGTGATATGGTCAAGGCATGATGCTATATTTTATTGTATGAGATGATCACGTTTTGTAACCGAGTTATCGGCAACTGGCAGGAGCCATATGGTTGTCGCTTTATTGTATGCGATGCAATCGCCCTGTAATTGCTTTACTTTATCACTAAGCGGTAGCGATAGTCGTAGAAGCAATAGTTGGCGAGACGACAACGATGCTACGATGGAGATCAAGGTGTCGCGCCGGTGACGATGGTGATCATGACGGTGCTTCGGAGATGGAGATCACAAGCACAAGATGATGATGGCCATATCATATCACTTATATTGATTGCATGTGATGTTTATCTTTTATGCATCTCATCTTGCTTTGATTGACGGTAGCATTATAAGATGATCTTGAAGGAAATATGCCCTAGAGGCAATAATAAAGTTATTATTTATTTCCTTATATCATGATAAATGTTTATTATTCATGCTAGAATTGTATTAACCGGAAACGTGATTCATGTGTGAATACATAGACAAACAGAGTGTCACTAGTATGCCTCTACTTGACTAGCTCGCTGATCAAAGATGGTTATGTTTCCTATCCATAGACAAAGAGTTGTCATTTGATTAACGGGATCACATCATTAGGAGAATGATGTGATTGACTTGACCCATTCCGTTAGCTTAGCACTTGATCGTTTAGTATGTTGATATTGCTTTCTTCATGACTTATACATGTTCCTACGACTATGAGATTATGCAACTCCCGTTTACCAGAGGAACACTTTGTGTGCTACCAAACATCACAATGTAACTGGGTGATTATAAAGGTGCTCTACAGGTGTCTCCGAAGGTACTTGTTGGGTTGGCGTATTTCGAGATTAGGATTTGTCACTCCGATTGTCGGAGAGGTATCTCTGGGCCCACTCGGTAATGCACATCACTATAAGCCTTGCAAGTATTGCAACTAATGAGTTAGTTGCGGGATGATGTATTACGGAACGAGTAAAGAGACTTGACGGTAACGAGATTGAACTAGGTATTGAGATACCGACGATCGAATCTCGGGCAAGTAACATTCCGATGACAAAGGGAACAACGTATGTTGTTATGCGGTTTGACCGATAAAGATCTTCGTAGAATATGTGGGAGCCAATATGAGCATCCAGGTTCCGCTATTGGTTATTGACCGGAGACGTGTCTCGGTCATGTCTACATAGTTCTCGAACCCGTAGGGTCCGCACGCTTAAAGTTTGATAACGGTTATATTATGAGTTTATGTGTTTTGATGTACCGTAGGTAGTTCGGAGTCCCGGATATGATCACAGACATAACGAGGAGTCTCGAAATGGTCGAGACATAAAGATTGATATATTGGACGACTATGTTCGGACACCGGAATGGTTTCGGGAGTATCGCGCATACACCAGAGTACCGGGGGGTTACCAGAACCCCCCGGGGAGACTAATGGGCCTATTGGGCCCTAGTGGAGAAGAGGAGGGGCGGCCAAGGGCAGCCGCGCGTCCCCTTCCCCCCAGTCCGAATTGGACAAGGAGGGGGCGGCGCCCCCCTTTCCTTTGCCCCTCTCTCTCCTTCCCTCTCCTCTCCTACTCCCACTTGGAAGGGGGGAGTCCTACTCCCCGTGGGAGTAGGACTCCTCATGGGGCGCGCCTAGGGTGGCCGGCCCCTCCCCCTCCTCCACTCCTTTATATACGGGGAGGGAGGCACCCCTTGGAGACACAACAATTGATCCCTTGGATCTCTTAGCCGTGTGCGGTGCCCCCCTCCACCATAATCCACCTCGATAATATGCCCTAGAGGCAATAATAAATGATATTATTTATCTCTGAGTTCATAATTATGTTTATGTTCCATGCTATAACTGCTATGGTTCTCGAGTCTGCAATAACCACGAGGCTCGGAGGAAGACTCATATGCACGTGTGGAATAATAAACGGTAAAATGTATTCCTAGTCTGGCCTCTAAGACTAGCTCAAGTGTTGCATGATGGTTATGTTTTCCTGATCATGGGCATGTCTATGTCAGCAACCTTGAGGGCATAATGTTAAGAGAACATTTGTGTTGAATCGACCCGGCATGATGTTATGCTATGAGATTCATTCGTCACAAGTTTATTGGTACATAACACAGAGATGGTTAACGTTTGCATGATTCCTTAGACCATGAGAGTATCGAGTTTCTTCATGCTTGCTTCATGAACTTTGGGGTTTGTTAAACGTCATCCGTAAATGGGTGGCTATTACGGCGGCTTACGGGTTCATGGAAAAGTGTGTCAAGTAACTTGATAGCTCAAGATTGGGATTTGCTCCTCCGACGATGGAGAGATATCTCTGGGCCCTCTCGGTGTTACGGTATCCATCATCGTCTGGCCAGACACTTTGTGATTTGATCACGGGGATGCCGGAACACGATAACGAGAAAAGAGAACAATACCGGTAACGAGGTAACTAGCATAGTGGACAAGTTGTTGATCCACGGGAATGCCAACATGTCTCACCTCGGGTATTTTTAACATATCGCGAAGCAACAGGAATAGCACACGGCAACTGGAGGTTCACTCGAATATTTATTCGTGTGGGTATAGGGGTCAATATGGGTGTCCACGGCTCCGATGTTGATCATTGATCGGAAGGGGTTCCGGGTCATGTCTATGCTTCACCGAACCTATAGGGTCACACGCTTAAGGGTCATCTATCTGCTGAATACTAGACAGGGAGTCTGAGAGAAAATCGCTGAAAAAGTTTCGGACAGCGAAAAGTTTCGGACAGCGGAATCGTACCGCAGAGAGAGGTCATCGGATACGTTTCGATGATACCGAAAAGTTGTTTCGGGATACACCATTAAGTCAAATTGGTTTCGGCACATGCCTGATAATTCTTGGAGGATGCCAGAATCATTCTGGAAGCTTTTTGGAATTTTCTGAGATAAAAACCGGAAATGTTCCGGAGCTGCCGGAGCCACTTCAGATGCGTTTCGCAGATGAAAATCACTAAAACCGGAATTGTTTCGGAACGCGTTGAAAATCATTTTAGTGGGTACTGGAAATGTTCTTAGCCCACATAAATATTTTCAGTTCGATCAGACACTGAAAAATGTCGTCATGAATAGTGAAAATCAGCTTTATGGTTACTTTATGGAAAGCCACCTTTTGGGGCTTTGCTCCAAAAGATCTTGGGGATGACATGGATGGATAGGAGCCATTTTTTGGGCCCCTCATGGGGGTGTGGCCGGCCACATGGGGTATCCCCCCTTGGGGACCCTCTTGTTCCTTGGTTTCACTCCTAGGTCCTTGTGGAAGGACTTCATTCATGTGCATTTTGGGTTTTTTGTGAAACTACCCTACCCCCTTGGGATTTCCTATAAATAGAGGTGGAGGGGCAGCCCTCCACACTCATCCCTTGCTCTCATACACATGCCATGCATTATCTGGCTTCTTCTCTCCCTCCCACGAAAAGAGTTTCGTAGAGCCGTAAGGCTGTCTGGGTTCCGGCAGGAACTAGTTCTGGACGGCGAAGCCCTGCCGGATAGATGACACCGTATGTGTGCAACTCTGTAGAGAAATCGTAGTTTCGGTCTAAGTTCGTGAGTGCCTCCCGAAGGGCTGTCCGTGTGACCGTCCGAGTTTCGAAGGTCCTCCCGAAGGGCTGTCCGAGTGACCGTTCGAGTTTCGAAGGTCCTCCCGAAGGGCTGTCCGCGACACCGTCTGAGGGGCTGTTCGACCGCCTCCCGGAGGGCTGTCTGAGGAGCAGATGAGGGTATACATCCTCGCGGTTGGGAGGTTGTAAATCCTAGCTGCGGGGATCTGCACCGCCGATCGTCATCGACTCTACTTCCCGCTGCGCTACGAGTCGGTAACGAAAAAGATCAAACCATGTATGCAGTCTCCATAGTGGTCCTGGGCTGGTGCGTAGGTCGGAAATTTTTTGTTTTCTGTCGCGGTACACTACAGTGGCATCAAGAGCCGTGCTATGCATAGATGCAGGTTTCGATCTAGAATACATGGAGATGTATGGGTATTGCATAATATAATTAGGTAGTAGATGAGATCTATTGCTGAAAATTATTTATGCGGGTGACAGATGAAATCTGTTACCCGAGGTTCTTGTTGCTTCCCTAGAATTTGCGTTTGCTCAATCTCGAGACAGCATGGTGGAATTTGACAAAGTTCTGGCAATCCATGATCCTGATTGATCATGGAAGTGCTATCAGTTCTTTGGGTTCTGCCGTAGTCAAAAGAAAGATGAAATTCGCAGATGAAAGGGCATTGCAGATATGATCTGCACGGGGGTCATGCGTATGACGAAGTTTAGTATGGGGCTCGAGATTTAATTATCCCGTGTTTCATACACCCCGAGATGTTAATCTAGCAACCTGAATAATCATACTTGATGATAAAACGTTGGTAGCTGCGGTTTAAGTCAAAACCTTAGAAGCCACGTAAAATAAATTTTTGCATAAACCTATTAGAGGCGTCTAACTTGGTTTTGCAGGATGTGCATGTGATAGCAGTGCTCATACTAATTCGATTATGTATGAGATGACTATATGATGTAATTTGATTAACATGACCTATGTGTCATGATTCGGCATGATGGCTGGAGCCATATGATTGCATTTTAATGACCTGCGTGTCAACCTTGTTGTAATGCATTATTTTGTTAGCTATAGAGATAGCAATATTATCTGGTGCATCGACAAGGTGGTGGCAATCTTCGTGAAGGTGACCACCGACGCGAATGCCGAAGACGAAGAAATGAAATACTTCTCTGTCAGAAAGGGCTATACCATATCATGCTATTATGAATTGCCTGAGATGTTTATCCCTTATGATGCACCCTTCTTGATTGCGCGGTAGTCGCTTTTATTAGGGTGATCTCTCACTTAAAATATCAAGTAGTTAGTGTTCTCCCAAGTGTAGCACCGTCACGGCACCTATCTTTTCGGGGTGCGCCATGGATGCATGGGTACGAACGATTAGAGAAGTGTGAGGCGGGTGAGGTCAGACCTCGCAGCAAGATCACTTGGTTGTCTTGACGTTCATGGCAGGATCGTCCTGAGCTCGGAACACACGCATCGAAAGATGAGCAAGAGTCACATAGAGATGTGATCGGCAAGTTGGCCTACCGATTAAAATTCCCGTTATGAGATGATGATTCTATGGCGATGAATTGAAGTCTGGATTTTGTATCACTCAAAATTAATTGTGAGAGATATTGATTTGAGTGGGAGCGCACTGTTGAATTAACATGTTTAATTCTCAGTGCAATTAATTATGAACACTGTCTAAGTGTTTCTTGCATAATAGTTGTAGAATAATGGCTCGCATTTCCACCTTCCCTATTAAAATTGAATAGCTGTTAAATATCTGGTTAAAACTTTACGATTGGTAACGTAATATGAGGATTGTCCTCAAAAGTGCCGAGAAGGACATTGTCCTATCACATGCTTTCAGTATCCTCCCGCTAATGCTATGGATCATGTGACTCTCGTCCTTCGATCCAAAAGCTAGAATTCTGTTACAGTCAAGTGGAATATGTTTGCTTCCATGAAACCCAAACTTCGAAAGTTGGGATAGTTATATGATATTCATGGAACTGAAAATTATTTTCAGATACAAACAAAGAAATGTTTGTTTGCAAGTATTAGTAAAAGTGTTTACTATGCATTTGACTGTTGGGAAAGGGATCCAGAAGAACGCCTGTCATATAATGAAAGGTGAATAAAACAACAACTTAAAGATAAAGGAAGTGTCCAAAGGGTGTTAGTATGACTTACACGCCTAGGAAGTCCGGGGCTAATGCCACTCTTAAGTTGGGTGCTTCTTCTGAGAGTAGGAGAAATACTAAAAGTTAAACTGCTAGAAGTATAAAGGCAAAAAGAAAGATGACTGGAATATCCAGCTCATGTATGAATGTCATACAAGTTTTTGATGTATAGTAGGCTGGTCAAAGATATAGTTCTTGGGAATTATGGTTAAACATGTTAATCACTAATTCTTGGGTATTGTGAGTTAATCACAAAGATACCCGCTCGATTGCATTCAATTGCGAATCACTGTAAGAGCTACTATGGCCTAAAAAGACTAGCCAGAAATGAGGTTAAGGTATACACAGGGAACATAGTAAATGTTACTATACCTTCCATCGGTGTATTGCCGTCTGTATTTATTTTCATAATTCATTTACAGTTTTAAAAACTCTAGCCCATTGCATAAGGTATCTTGCAAGAAGGTTGTTCATAAGAGAACCTTTTATGTTCGATGTTATGAATAACACAAGGGCCATACTTTCATTATGAATGAGATGTATGTTATGAATATTGATAATAATACAATACCTCTGGGTTTACTTTCATAATTCATTTTAGAGTTTCATACACTCTAGCCCATTGCACAATGTTTGTTGCAAAAGAGTTGTTCGTAAAAACAACAATTGTTGTTAAGTATTATGAATAACATGAAGGGCCATGCTTCCATCCAAGATGGGACGTATGTTATGAATATTGAGGGCAATATGATACATCCATAACACTGATGCTAAATGTCGCAAGACTAAAAGAATACCACACAAGTGTGGCACTACATTTGGTCACATTGGAGAAACCCGCATGGAAAATTCCATTATGATGGATTTTGAAGTCTTTTTGATTTTGAATCATCTGACACTTGCAACTTTCCTCCGAAATGTGAAGTGACTAAAATACCGTTCATAGGCAATAAGGAACGAACAACAAACTTATTAGTGATCATACATTTGATGTGTGTAGTCCGATAAGTGTTGTTAGTGGTGGATTTATTTATCTTCAAAAATGACTCAAGTAGATATATGGATATTTACTTGATGAGACGGAAGTCTGGATCTTTTGAAATCATTCGAAAGGTTTTCAAAAATGAAGTAGAAGTTATTGTAACAAGAAAATTATGTTTCTGCAATTTGATTGCACAAAGGAATATTTGAGTTACATGTTTAGCGAATGTCTGATGAGTTGTGAAAGGGGTTTCATAACTTGCACCTCCTGGAACACCACTGCAAGTGAAAAGTCCGTGGAGATGTAATCTAACCATTTATGACATGGTAAGGTCAAAGATGACATAAATAAATTTGCCATTATCCTTTTTAAAGTGATGCTTTAGAGACTGCGGCTTTTACACTGAAAAGAGCTACATCGGGTCTGTTGAAATGAAGCCATGGTATGGTACGCCCAACCATGTTATATCTTTTCTTAACATTTGGAATATGGGGCTTGTGTAAAAGGTTACAAACCTATTCCAAATCAGACAAGTGCTACTTTGTAGGTTATCCCAAGTCATTGGGTATTCCTCTCTCACTATACCGAGGCAAATAGGTTTGCCACAAAGAACGGTATGCTTTTAAAGAGAATGGTTCTTTCTAAAAGGTGAGTGGGAGAATAGTGCAACTCGACGAGATAAACAGTATCTTCATCAGATCAAAGGAAAGAGACCTTGGAAGTAATTCCAGAGTTTCCTACTGCGACTGATACGGAAGTCTCTACAATAAAATGTATGAACTTCGGTCGAACTTGCAGCTGAACCACGTAGGCAAGGCTCGTGCAAACCTCTCAGGTGCGCAAACGAGATATTGTTGTTAGACAACATTATACCTACGATACACAAGGAAGCGTTGATGGGCCCTGACTCCAGAATTGGCTAAATGCCAATACAACCCGAGTTAGTTTCCATATAAGTGATTCAAGATTAAAACCTTGATACACCTTTCGGAAGACTTAGAGTCTAAAGAATATTTATGGAACTTAAAACTGATACGGATAAAATGTTTTATCCATAAAGCTCGACTTGTTGAAATAACAAGTTCAAGAGTTGACTACGATGAGGTTGTTTTCATCGTAGCGATGCTTAAAGTCGGTTCGGGTTGAACTAGAAATTAATACATATTTCAATCATGAGATATGAAACATGGATGATAAAAGGATTTCCATCTGATGGAAATGAAAGCTAGGACTTGTATATGATACAGTCCAAAGTAATTTGTCGATCCAGAGGATGCTAGTAGGTATGCAAACTTCAGAGTTCCAGCAATGGACAGAAGAGAGCAAAATGGAGTTGGAATCTTCGTGTTTTGATGAAATGGTCAAAGGGGTTTTGACTTCATCAATGGGTAACGAAGATGCTTGTAATTCAAGAAAGTATGTGGGAGCGTAATAATATTTCTAAAAACCTTATGTGCTTGGCACATTGGTAATTGGAAATAAATTTCTTGACACGAATTAGGACTTCATTTGAAAATAGTTTTTCGATGAAGTGCTTAGGCTAAATAGCCTCAATATTAGGCATGATGATCTATGGAGATAGATTTACCTAATGGGTCTAAGCAATGAATACATATTGACAAGATGCTAAAACCTTTTAGCATTTAAAATGCCAAGGAGTGATTCTTGCCAAAGTCACATGGAAGGAGTTTTTGCAAGACTCGGTGTCCCAAAACACTGATGAGTAAAATACATGATGCAGATTCCACACACTTTTGTGTTTGGATTAATCATGTATTCCATGGTATGTAAAACCACCAGATATGTCCGATACTCCCAAGGTGTTGCGAGTATGGATACTAAAGTGATCAAAGTACTGATCGTGGAACAACAATGAAAGATGTCATTGAGTACTAGAGTAAGTACTGATGATATGTTTTTTTGCAAGCGGAGATCATGAAGAGTTCGTTGTAAAATGTTACATCGATAGTCTTCATCTTTTCACCGTGCGATTTTCGATTTAAGTTAAGGGTTTTGTGTAACACACAATGTGGTGGCACAGTTAGTTGGAATTTGTTCAAACTAGTTACTGTGGCGAATTCTATAACAAGGGCTAAGTATGTTGACGCTTTAGAAGCGACAAAGAAGATGTTGAATCATATAGTTCATTCATGAACTTAGCATAGTTCCAAGATGGCTTTTCACAATGGGACACTACTGCAGGTAGTTGCTCCATAACTTAGTCTGAGGAATCCAGGTTCGACCTGTGATTCACATACATACAAAGCCAAGTCCACACAAAATATGAATTTTGTGAAAACGTGAAAACGCGAGGACATGCAAAGATACACATGGAACTAAAGTCGTCAGATCCGTTGGACATCAGGCTATACCACAAGCAAAGCATATTTACACCGGTGTGCCACAGGTGCAAAGTGCATTAGCATTAACTAGATTATTGACTCTAGTGCTTGTGGGAGTCTGTAGGAGATATGCCCTAGAGGCAATAATAAATGATATTATTTATCTCTGAGTTCATAATTATGTTTATGTTCCATGCTATAACTGCTATGGTTCTCGAGTCTGCAATAACCACGAGGCTCGGAGGAAGACTCATATGCACGTGTGGAATAATAAACGGTAAAATGTATTCCTAGTCTGGCCTCTAAGACTAGCTCAAGTGTTGCATGATGGTTATGTTTTCCTGATCATGGGCATGTCTATGTCAGCAACCTTGAGGGCATAATGTTAAGAGAACATTTGTGTTGAATCGACCCGGCATGATGTTATGCTATGAGATTCATTCGTCACAAGTTTATTGGTACATAACACAGAGATGGTTAACGTTTGCATGATTCCTTAGACCATGAGAGTATCGAGTTTCTTCATGCTTGCTTCATGAACTTTGGGGTTTGTTAAACGTCATCCGTAAATGGGTGGCTATTACGGCGGCTTACGGGTTCATGGAAAAGTGTGTCAAGTAACTTGATAGCTCAAGATTGGGATTTGCTCCTCCGACGATGGAGAGATATCTCTGGGCCCTCTCGGTGTTACGGTATCCATCATCGTCTGGCCAGACACTTTGTGATTTGATCACGGGGATGCCGGAACACGATAACGAGAAAAGAGAACAATACCGGTAACGAGGTAACTAGCATAGTGGACAAGTTGTTGATCCACGGGAATGCCAACATGTCTCACCTCGGGTATTTTTAACATATCGCGAAGCAACAGGAATAGCACACGGCAACTGGAGGTTCACTCGAATATTTATTCGTGTGGGTATAGGGGTCAATATGGGTGTCCACGGCTCCGATGTTGATCATTGATCGGAAGGGGTTCCGGGTCATGTCTATGCTTCACCGAACCTATAGGGTCACACGCTTAAGGGTCATCTATCTGCTGAATACTAGACAGGGAGTCTGAGAGAAAATCACCGAAAAAGTTTCGGACACCGAAAAGTTTCGGACAGCGGAATCGTACCGCAGAGAGAGGTCATCGGATATGTTTCGATGATACCGAAAAGTTGTTTCGGGATACACCATGAAGTCAAATTGGTTTCGGCACATGCCTGATAATTCTTGGAGGATGCCAGAATCATTCTGGAAGCTTTTTGGAATTTTCTGAGATAAAAACCGGAAATGTTCCGGAGCTGCCGGAGCCACTTCAGATGCGTTTCGCAGATGAAAATCACTAAAACCGGAATTGTTTCGGAACGCGTTGAAAATCATTTTAGTGGGTACTGGAAATGTTCTTAGCCCACATAAATATTTTCAGTTCGATCAGACGCTGAAAAATGTCGTCGTGAATAGTGAAAATCAGCTTTATGGTTACTTTATGGAAAGCCACCTTTTGGGGCTTTGCTCCAAAAGATCTTGGGGATGACATGGATGGATAGGAGCCATTTTTTGGGCCCCTCATGGGGGTGTGGCCGGCCACATGGGGTATCGCCCGTTGGGGACCCTCTTGTTCCTTGGTTTCACTCCTAGGTCCTTGTGGAAGGACTTCATTCATGTGCATTTTGGGTTTTTTGTGAAACTACCCTACCCCCTTGGGATTTCCTATAAATAGAGGTGGAGGGGCAGCCCTCCACACTCATCCCTTGCTCTCATACACATGCCATGCATTATCTGGCTTCTTCTCTCCCTCCCACGAAAAGAGTTTCGTAGAGCCGTAAGGCTGTCTGGGTTCCGGCAGGAACTAGTTCTGGACGGCGAAGCCCTGCCGGATAGATGACACCGTATGTGTGCAACTCTGTAGAGAGATCGTAGTTTCGGTTTTAGTTCGTGAGTGCCTCCCGAAGGGCTGTCCGTGTGACCGTCCGAGTTTCGAAGGTCCTCCCGAAGGGCTGTCCGAGTGACCGTTTGAGTTTCGAAGGTACTCCCGAAGGGCTGTCCGCGACACCGTCCGGGGGGCTGTTTGACCGCCTCCCGGAGGGCTGTCTGAGGAGCAGATGAGGGTATACATCCTCGCGGTTGGGAGGTTGTAAATCCTAGCTGCGGGGATCTGCACCGCCGATCGTCATCGACTCTACTTCCCGCTGCGCTACGAGTCGGTAACGAAAAAGATCAAACCATGTATGCAGTCTCCATAGTGGTCCTGGGCTGGTGCGTAGGTCGGAAAATTTTTGTTTTCTGTCGCGTTACCCTACAGTAGTAGGATCTACATGTGAAGCGGAGTACATAGCTGCTTCGGAAGCAGCAAATGAAGGAGTCTGGATGAAGGAGTTCATATCCGATCTAGGTGTCATACCTAGTGGATCGGGTCCAATGAAAATCTTTTGTGACAATACCGGTGCAATTGCTTTGGCAAAGGAATCCAGATTTCACAAGAGAACCAAGCACATCAAGAGACGCTTCAACTCCATCCGGGATCAAGTCCAGGTGGGAGACATAGAGATTTGCAAAATACATACGGATCTGAATGTTGCAGACCCGTTGACTAAGCCTCTTCCACGAGCAAAACATGATCAGCACCAAGGCTCCATGGGTGTTAGAATCATTACTGTGTAATCTAGATTATTGACTCTAGTGCAAGTGGGATACTGAAGGAAATATGCCCTAGAGGCAATAATAAAGTTATTATTTATTTCCTTATATCATGATAAATGTTTATTATTCATGCTAGAATTGTATTAACCGGAAACGTGATACATGTGTGAATACATAGACAAACAGAGTGTCACTAGTATGCCTCTACTTGACTAGCTCGTTGATCAAAGATGGTTATGTTTCCTAGCCATAGACAAAGAGTTGTCATTTGACTAACGGGATCACATCATTAGGAGAATGATGTGATTGACTTGACCCATTCCGTTAGCTTAGCACTTGATCGTTTAGTATGTTGCTATTGCTTTCTTCATGACTTATACATGTTCCTACGACTATGAGATTATGCAACTCCCGTTTACCAGAGGAGCACTTTGTGTGCTACCAAACGTCACAACGTAACTGGGTGATTATAAAGGTGCTCTACAGGTGTCTCCGAAGGTACTTGTTGGGTTGGCGTATTTCGAGATTAGGATTTGTCACTCTGATTGTCGGAGAGGTATCTCTGGGCCCACTCGGTAATGCACATCACTATAAGCCTTGCAAGCATTGCAACTAATGAGTTAGTTGCGGGATGATGTATTACGGAACGAGTAAACAGACTTGCCGGTTACGAGATTGAACTAGGTATTGAGATACCGATGATCGAATCTCGGGCAAGTAACATACCGATGACAAAGGGAACAACGTATGTTGTTATGCGGTTTGACCGATAAAGATCTTCGTAGAATATGTGGGAGCCAATATGAGCATCCAGGTTCCGCTATTGGTTATTGACCGGAGACGTGTCTCGGTCATGTCTACATAGTTCTCGAACCCGTAGGGTCCGCACGTTTAAAGTTCGATAACGGTTATATTATGAGTTTATGTGTTTTGATGTACCAAAGGTAGTTCGGAGTCCCGGATGTGATCACGGACATAACGAGGAGTCTCGAAATGGTTGAGACATAAAGATTGATATATTGGACAACTATGTTCGGACACCGGAATGGTTTTGGGGAGTATCGGGCATATACCGGAGTACCGGGGGGTTACCGGAACCCCCCGGGGAGACTAATGGGCCTATTGGGCCCTAGTGGAGAAGAGGAGGGGCAGCCAAGGGCAGCCGCGCGCCCCCTTCCCCCCAGTCCGAATTGGACAAGGAAGGGGGGGGGGCGGCGCCCCCCTTTCCTTCCCCCCTCTCTCTCCTTCCCTCTCCTCTCCTACTCCCACTTGGAAGGGGGGAGTCCTACTCCCGGTGGGAGTAGGACTCCTCATGGGGCGCGCCTAGGGTGGATGGCCCCTCCCCCTCCCCCAGTCCTTTATATACGGGGAGGGAGGCACCCCTTGGAGACACAACAATTGATCCCTTGGATCTCTTAGCCGTGTGCGGTGCCCCTCTCCACCATAATCCACCTCGATAATATCGTAGCGGTGCTTAGGCGAAGCCCTGCGTCGGTAGAACATCATCATCGTCACCACGCCGTCGTGCTGACGGAACTCTCCCTCAAAGTTCGGCTGGATCGGAGTTCGAGGGACGTCATCGAGTTGAACGTGTGCTGAACTCGGAGGTGCCGTGCGTTCGGTACTTGATCAGTCGGATCATGAAGACGTACGACTACATCAACCGCGTTGTGCTAACGCTTCCGCTTTCGGTCTACGAGGGTACGTAGACACACTCTCCCCTCTCATTTCTATGCATCACCATGATCTTGCGTGTGTGTAGGAATTTTTTTGAAATTACTATGTTTCCCAACAGATCTCTCACTAAATTTCAAGATAAAAGTGTTCTCCCTGAGTATGCACCGTTGCCAAAGTTCGTCGTGCCCAGACACCACGTGATGATCGGGTGTGATAAGCTCTACGTCCATCTATAACGGGTGCAAGCCAGTTTTGCACACGCAGAATACTCAGGTTAAACTTGACGAGCCTAGCATATGCAGATATGGCCTCGGAACACTAAGACCGAAAGGTCGAGCGTGAATCATATAGTAGATATGATCAACATAATGATGTTCACCATTGAAAACTACTCCATCTCACGTGATGATCGGTTATGGTTTAGTTGATTTGGATCACGTGATGACTTAGATAATTAGTGGGATGTCTATCTAAGTGGGAGTTCTTAAGTAATATGATTAATTGAACTTTATTTATCATGAACTTAGTCCTGATAGTATTAGCATATCTATGTTGTAGATCAATAGCTCGCGTTTAGCTCCCCTGTTTTATTTTTGATATGTTCCTAGAGAAAACTAAGTTGAAAGATGTTAGTAGCAATGATGCAGACTTGGTCTGTGATCTGAGGATTAACCTCATTGCTGCACAGAAGTATTATGTCCTTAATGCACCGCTAGGTGACAGAACTATTGCAGGAGCAGATGCAGACGTTATGAACGTTTGACAAAAGCTCGGTATGATGACTACTTGATAGTTTGGTGCACCCTGCTTTACGGCTTAGAATCGGGGCTTCAAAGACGTTTTTGAAATGCCACGGAGCATATGAGATGTTCCAAGAGTTGAAATTAGTATTTCAGACTCATGCCCATGTCGAAAGGTATGAGACCTTTGACAAGTACTTTGCCTACAAGATGGAGGAGAATAGCTCAGCTAGTGAGCATGTGCTCAGAATGTCTGGGTACTACAATTGCTTGAATCAAGTGGGAGTTAATCTTCCAGATAAGATAGTAATTGACAAAGTTCTCTAGTCACTATCACCAAGTTACTAGAACTTAGTGATGAAATATAATATGCAAGGTGTTGAGGATATAGACCTTAGAGTCACCCGCCAGGAGGGGCCGGGTTACTCATAATGGTCATCGCCAGAAGCCCGGCGCCAAGCTTGAAGACGGTGGGCCAAAGATGGGCTTAAGACCCGGATATGGCTTAAAGCCCGTAGTTACAACCATCATTATGGTAGAACTTGTAGTGTAAGGCAAGAATAGTTGAGAGTCCGAGCCGGACACTTTTATGAGCCGGCCGGGACTCTGAGAGCTGCTGGGCGTCAGCCTCCCTATATAAAGGGACGACCCGACAGCGGTTTAGGGGCAAGAAAGATCTCATCGAGAGCCGGGCATAGCAGTTAAGCTCCTTGGTCATCGAAACCCTAATCAATACTACCTCAACTGGACGTAGGCTTTTACCTTCACCGTAAGGGGCCGAACCAGTATAAACCCTCGTGTTCCTTGTCCCGTTAACCCCTTCAAGCTTCCTAGCGGTGATGGCTCCACGACTAAGTCCTAGCTTGAGGACATCTGCCGTGACAATTCCACGACAGTTGGCGCCCACCGTGGGGCCAGCGCACGGTGGATTTGAGTTCTTGAAGGGCAGCTTCGAAGGGCTCAAGGGATATGCTGTGGGCCGGATGACCAAGAGTCGTCGCGGCAAGCTCTACATCGACGATGCAAACTAGGGCCCCGACGCCAGCTCAATTGAGTACAGGCACCGGGTCCCCTTCGGCGGAATTCATGTTTTCATTGGCAAGATTGGTGAGCCGGGCCCTGAGCCGGATCTCTGCGCTGATCTCATCGAGACGGCTCAGCGTGCACGACCCGCCCGGGCCCTACCTGCCTTAAAGCATGCTTTTGTGGGATGTATCCATGGAGGGCTCTCTGATAGATCTGGATCTGGTGATGAGACGGCCGCCGGCTCTGACGGCGAGTCGTCCACAGATGAGTCAAACTCGTTGTATCAACTTCAAGATGGCAGGCTCATGGGTTGTTCCGATGGTGACAGTATTCCGGACCCGTTTGAGCTGCCAAGCCGGGTTGGAATCTTCATGGCCGGTGCGCAGCCTGTTCAGAACCCTGCTGCTGGAGCGGGAAGCCCGGTGCCCTCACCGGCTCAGGTGCTGATGGATCTCACGGACAAGATGACGACCCTGTTGACCACCGCGGTTGACCCGGCGGATCAAGCTCAACATGATGCGGAGGTGGCGCAGTTAAAGTTAGATCTAGTGAAAGCTAAGGAGGATCTGGCAGCGGAAGGGATCAGGATGGCTGCAAAGAGGGCGGCTCTCGACGCCCAAACTCAGTTGATCCAGGCGCAGTCCTTCCGGCTCACGATGGATCAGAACGCGTCCAATGAGGTCATGAGAAGGAGGCATCAAAAGGCCCAATCTCGACTCCCTCCGGTTTACGATCCTCGAAACCTCTTCAACACGCCAGGTGCAGGGTCTAGTAACCCGCCAGTGATCATAGTGCCCGGGTCTGGGAACCCTATTCAGCCGCAAGTGATGGGGCCTCCCCGGGTGAGCACTGCCCCGCCTCAGTATGTGCCAATACCACCGGGTCATTATGCTAACCCGCTGGAGAACATGGTAGCCGCAGCAGCGCGGCTGGCGGCCCTCCCAATTGACGGCGACTCTCCGACGGCCATTGGAACCCGCCGGGTCAGGGAACTCCTTCAGACAGCACTGGCGCAGCAAGAGGCGTACTCCTACAGCCGGGACAGGATCCACTCGACCCCTCGTCCAGGCCGGAGCCCGAGTTACAGCAGACACATGGTCTCAGCGACCGGCTCAAGTAACGTCCGACGCCATGACCCGCCCCCTGGCCATGGCCCGGCTCATAACGGAGCCTTTCACGCAGCAGACCAAGACAGAGCGCGGCAAGAGGCGGAGCAGGTGCCTCAGTTGACGGCTTACCAGACTCCCCTGGCTTATCCGACGACTTCCGTCGACGTGGGTATCCCTACCAGGACTGGAGGTGTCCCTTGTTTAGTGCCAGCTCTCCGCAATGAGCGTCTACCAAAGGACTTCAAAGGCCCTAGGAAGGTGCCTAATTACACGGCTGACTTACAACCCGCAGCCTGGATCGAAAGTTACGAGATGGCCATGGAACTGCTGGAGGTCAGTGAAGCGGCAATGGCCAAGTACTTCACCATGATGTTGGATGGGACTGCCCGCACTTGGTTGAAAGGGCTACCACCGAATTCCATCGGGTCTTGGGCTGAGCTGAAGGCCCGGTTCATACAAAACTTCAAAGACACCTGTAGGCAGTCTATGTCAATAGTGGATCTGACTAACTGTAAACAGCAGGAGGGTGAATCTACGATGCATTGGGTTCGCCGGGTCAAAGAGATCATACATTCATCAGATAAGATGGATGCCGACTCTGCAGTCTTGATGTTGGAGCAAAATTGTCGTTTTTTGCCCCTGAAGATGAAACTCGGGCGGCTTAAGCGCGACTGCAATGATATGGGTACGCTGATGGCGGCTCTCGTCAAGTACGCCGATTCTGATGGTACCAAGGACCCCACTTCAGATGATGAAAGGACAGGGAAGGGAAAGAAGAACGGCAATGGCAAGGGTCCCTAGCATAACCCGGGGAACCAAGGAGGTCGCAAGCGTAAGTCCGACGGCGGCCTAGAGTTCGTGGCCAACGCCAGCTCACAGGGCAATAACCAGAGACGCAAGGGGGAGGCCCCCTCCCCGAGCCGGCGGGTCAGGCCCGACGCTGGAGCAGCTGTTGAATGAGCCCTGTCCAAGGCATGGCTCTAGAGAGAAGCCAGCTACTCATCTGTTGAAGGATTGTGCAATCATGAAGGCCTTCAAGAATTCCAATGCCTTTAACGGCAACAATGGCCCGGGCGGTGGCTCAGGCGCCGGCGGCTTTCATGGCCCGGGCGGCGGCTCCAATCCTAATCCTCAGAACGGTCAAGGGGGCTTTAATCAGCAGTCTGGCCAGGGTCATCAACAATAGCAGGGGGTTATCAGACCAATCCAAAGCAGCTTAGCGGCGGACAGTATCATGTGTTTACCACCAGTCTGTGCAAACGAGATCAGAAGCTTCATAAGAGGGCTGTGAATGCTGTTGAGCCGGCGGTCCCACGCTATTTACGATGGTCTGAGCAGCCCATAGTGTGGAGTAGGGAGGATCACCCTCCCCGGGTAGATAACCCGGGTCATTTGGCTTTGGTGGTGGCTCCTCAGGTGGGAGGATATAAGTTCACTAAGGTGCTCATGGATGGAGGCAGCAACATCAACATCCTCTATTATGAGACTTTCCGTCGTATGGGGTTGATTGATAAGAACCTCAGCCAGTCAAACACTATTTTCCATGGTGTAGTACCTGGTAAGTCGGCTTATCCAGTCGGCAAGATCGAGTTGGAAGTGGCCTTTGGAGACGAGCACAACTACAGGGTGGAAAAATTGACCTTTGAGGTGGTCAAGATAAGAAGCCCGTATCATGCCATATTTGGGCGGCCGGCTTACGCCAAGTTCATGGCACGACCGTGTTACGTGTATTTACAGCTCAAGTTGCCGGGTCTCAATGGGACCATTACGGTTCATGGCAGCCGGAAGGTGGCCCTGGAGTGTGAGGAAGGCGATGCAGCTTATGCAGAATCTGTTTGTGCAATAGAGGAGTTGAAGTTTTAAAAAGACAACGTTGACCCAACAGATATGACCTCTCTGAAAAAGCCGACTACGGAGCATGAGCCGGCAATGAAATTTAAGTCGGCTGACGAGACTAAACTTATTGATTTCATTCAAGGAGATTCATCTCAACAGTTTAGCATCAGTGCCAATCTGGATCCAAAATAGGAAAGCACGCTCATCGAGTTCATCCGTGAGAATAGGGACATTTTTGCATGGAAGCCGTCTGACATGCCAGGTGTACCTAGAGAACTCGCTGAGCACACTCTCAATGTTGATCCGAAATTTAAGCCGGTCAGGCAGTTCCCTCGGCGGTTTAATGAAGAGAGGCGGAAAGCTATTGGTGAAGAGGTGGCCCGGCTCTTGGCGGCTGGGTTTATCGTTGAAGTCTTTCACCCAGAATGGTTAGCTAACCCGGTGCTCGTACTCAAGAAGAACGGCACCTGGCGGATGTGTGTGGACTACACGGACTTAAACAAGGCGTGTCCGGCTGATCCTTTTGCCCTTCCCCGTATTGATCAAATTATTGATGCTACGGCAGGTTGTGAGCTCTTAAGTTTCTTGGATGCTTATTCTGGATATCATCAGATTAAAATGGCAGTTAAGGACCAGGAGAAGACGGCGTTCATCACTCCCTTTGGAGCCTTCTGCTATGTGTCCATGCCCTTTGGACTCAAGAGTGCACAGGCGACTTATCAGCATTGCGTGCAGAACTGTCTTCATAACCAGATTGGGCGCAATGTTCATGCTTATGTGGATGATATTGTGGTTAAACCTTGATAGATGATCTGAAGGAAACCTTTGATAATCTCCGGGTCTACAAGATGATGCTTAACCCGGCCAAGTGTGTTTTTGGTGTTCCTGCAGGCAAACTCTTGGGTTTCTTGGTTTCTAACAGAGGCATTGAAGCTAACCCGGAGAAGATCAAGGCCATCACCTCCCTGGCTAAGCCGGCGTGTATAAATGACGTCCAGCGCTTGGCGGGTCGCATCGCTGCTTTAAGCCGGTTTATAAGCCGTTTGGGTGAGAAGGCCATGCCATTATATCAGTTGATGAAGAAAACTGATGACTTTGTCTGGAATGATGCAGCTAATACTGCTTTTGAGGATTTGAAGAGGTAGCTGGCAGAGCCCCCAGTCCTTGCTGCTCCGGTTGATAAGGAGCCTTTATTGCTGTATGTGGCGGCTAACACACGAGCCGTCAGTGTGGCTGTGGTGGTGGAGCGCAAGGAGGAGGGTAAGGAGCATCCGGTTCAGTGGCCAGTTTATTATGTCAGCGAAGTGCTCATCGAGTCCAAACAGCGGTATCCACATTGGCAGAAGCTTGTTTATGGTGTGTTCATGGCGAGCCGGAAACTTAAACATTATTTCCAGGGTCATCCCATCACTGTGGTCAGTTCTGCCCCTCTTGGTGATATCATTCAAAACAGAGAGACCACAGGGAGAGTGGCTAAGTGGGCTATAGAGCTCGGACCTCATGGTATGAAATACGTGCCACGCACTGCTGTTAAATCTCAGGCCTTGGTGGATTTCATCAATGATTGGACAGAGTCACAAGTGCCCGAGCAAACGCCGGATAACACATACGGGACTATTCACTCCGATGGGTCCAGGCAATTGGAGGGCTCGGGGGCTGGAGTCGTGTTGGCTTCCCCTAAAGGTGACAAGTTCCATTATGTGCTACAGTTGATGTTTCCTTGCACTAACAATGCGGCTGAGTACGAGGCCTTGCTCCACGGTCTTCAGATAGCTAAGGAGATGAACTTGAGCCGGGTAAGGTGCTTCGGCGACTCAGACTTGGTGGCTCAACAAGTATCAGGAAAGTGGGACTCCAAGGACCCTCTCATGGCGGCTTATCGCCGCGAAGTTGATGCCATTGCTGCGCACTTTCAGGGTTACCAAGTAGAGCACATCGATCGCAGGAAGAACGAGGCGGCTGATGCTTTAAGCCGGCTGGGCTCTCAGCGAAAACCGGTGCCGCCTAATACTTTCCTGGACGTCCTGTATAACCCTTCTGTTAAGTTGCCTACAGAGGAAGACTTGGCTGTCCCTGACCCGGAGGCACGACTGGTGGCGGCTCTCCACATCATACCGGATTGGACAGTGCCCTATTTGGCTTATATGACCCGGGGAGATTTGCCTGAGGATGAAACTTTGGCCAGACAAATAAACCGGCGGTCTAAGTCAATGGTTGTCATCAATGGTGAGTTGCATCGCCGCAGTGTTACGGGAGCGTTCCAGCATTGTGTCTCCCCTGAGGAAGGCCAAGAGATCTTGCGCGAGATTCATGAAGGAGATTGTGGCCATCACGCCGGCTCAAAGTCTCTTGTGGCCAAGGCTTTTCGTCATGGTTTTTATTGGCTGACGGCTCATGCTGATGCGGAGGGCTTGGTCAGTAAATGTGATGGTTGCCAAAGGTTCTCGCGACGGGCTCATGTGCCGGCTCAGGAGCTGAGGATGATCCCAATTACTTGGCCCTTTGCGGTCTGGGGGCTTGATATGGTTGGGCCTTTTAAAAGGTCCAAGGATAAGAAGACCCACCTCTTGGTGGCAGTTGACAAATTCACAAAGTGGGTTGAAGCCGAACCAGTTAGCAAGTGTGATGCAGCCACGGCGGTTCAATTTATGAAAAAGGTGATTTTTCGCTTTGGCTTTCCGCACAGCATTATAACTGACAATGGTACCAATCTATCCAAAGGCGCCATGGAGGAGTTTTGTCAACGAGAGCTCCGACTTGATGTTTCATCAGTGGCTCATCCTCAATCCAATGGTCAAGCTGAGAGGGCTAATCAGGAGATCTTGAAGGGAATCAAGCCCCGGCTTTTGGTCCCTTTGCAACGGACGCCGGGTTGTTGGGTGGAGGAGTTGCCCTCCGTGCTATGGAGCATCAACACTACTCCTAACAGGTCTACAGGTTTCACGCCTTTCTTCATGGTTTATGGGGCAGAAGCAGTCCTCCCCAGTGACATCCGTCATGACTCGCCTCGAGTGGCGGCTTATGTTGAGGCGGATAATGAACGGGCGCGCCAAGATGCTCTTGACTTGTTGGACGAACAGCGTGATGTGGCAGCAGCTCGCTCAGCGATTTACCAACAAGACCTGCGTCGTTATCATAGTCGCTGGGTTAAATCCCGGGTCTTCCAGGAAGGCGATCTAGTGCTCCGGCTCATCCAAGATCAAACAGATGCGCACAAGCTATCCCCGCCTGGGAAGGGCCTTTTGTTGTCAGCAAGAATTTGCACAACGGGTCATATTACCTCATTGACATTCGGGAGCACAAAGATTCACGTAAGTCGGAGGAAGAGACCCGTCGGCCGTGGAATATAGCTCAGCTTCGACTTTACTACACTTGAGCCACCGGCTCTCGTAATATACATATTTCTCTAAGCCATGTATATATTATGATAAGCAATAAAGCAGGACCTCTGTCCTTTTTTCTCCTACAAATGTGAACGTGTTGTTTCCATGGCAAGATCACATGATAAATTGAAGGAGAATCCGGCTTATGATCGTATTCGAATCTAGCCGTAGGCAATAAGGTCACTTGGGGGCTTCCTGTTCAAACATAGGTCGTATTCGAACCAAAGAGAACATAGCTGTCGATACCCATTTGATTGGCAAAGTTCCCAGCTCATTGAGGAGTTTTCTTTGATCATATCTGAATCATAGTTCAACCCCCTTTAGGAACCGACGTGGATCGTATTCGAATCAGCGTCGTTAAACAATTCTTAAAGTCATTTGGGGGCTTCCTGTTCAAACATGGGTCGTATTCGAACCAAAGAGAACATAGCTGTCGGTACCCTCTTGATTGGCATCGCCACACTCACTGGGGGCTATATGATCGTATTCGCATCCTAGCATAACCCCTTTGGGACGGGTCTCTGGTCGTATTCGAACCGGAAGCCCCTAAGTTTTTCTGATTTATAGCGAGTTCTTCTGATTATTTCAAGTATGCACGGCGGGTCTCACTTTGCCGGCTTAACTTTGATTTACAGTGCTAGTCGAATACAATCGGCGTTATTAAGACTGGTAAACCAGAATTGTGCTTGCAGGCTGGTAAGTGTGTTGTTACGGTTATATCAAGGACGTAATTGAGGGCCAGTTTTTGTGATTCATATTCCGGGTTATATGCATAAGACTATGATTCTCCGTGCGGTAAGCCGCCTCGAGACTTGTGAATTGTCCTTCTATGCAGGGTAGTTAAAGACAACTATTTAAGCTTAAGGAACATGACTGATCAACTATGACCCGGAGACATATAAGGAAGCAACTTTCATGGCATTCAGCATTCAACACGTGCACGATGGCACGGCACAGTTAAAGTGTTGATCTTATTCTATTACAAGACTCATTGAGTCCAAAAGGGTGAAGCATTGTTTCACATAAACCGCCTACAGAGTTACGACACTTGCTGGGTTGAGGTTTCCGGCTCATCCCTCTCCGCTCCTCCGGCTGTTCCCAAGACTTGGAAAGTTGACGACTTCCAGTCAATGCCGCTCAGAGCTTCAAATTGAGCTTCCTCGTCGATTAACCCGGCCGGGTCAATTTCCGGGGCAAAGGTGTGCTTACGAGTCGGCGGGACTAAGCTGATGGCTTCGTAACGCGGAGTGGGGATCCTCTAATTCTCGGCATCGTAACCCGGCTGGTACTTGGTCAGATCCGTGTCATTTCCAATCAGAGTGGCCACCGGGCGTACGATCTTCACGCAGGCTGCGAAGTCCTTTTGGTCGAAGGCGGTGCCGTCTTCCTTCAAGCTGGGATAGCCAAGGCCAATGTCCGCCGGGTCTAGTTCTGGAAGGAACGCCTTGGCCCGGCTCAGAGCAGCTATGGCTCCGGCTCTTGCGGAGGCCCGTCGCAGCTCCTGGACATGCTGAGGAAGAACGGCAAGCCGGCGAAGCACTTCCGCCAGGTGAGTCGGCACCTCATTGGATAGGGCCACCACGGCCAAGGCGCGCTGTGACCCGGTGTAGAGTTACTCCACCAGGGTGTACACGGCCTTCAGCATGGTCACCACACTTTGGCTGAGGTAGGCGCTTCTGGGACCTGTTCAACAGAGTAAGGTAAGCCGCTGGCAATGATGGATTATGAGACATAAAGATTATAAACTGGATGAGAGCCGGTGGAATGACTTACCGAAGATTGCGACGACCATCTGTGACACGTGGCGTTTTAGACCGGCAAGTTCGGTGGTTCTTTCTGTCAGAGCCTTTTCCGCCTGTTCGACCCGGTTCACCAGAGTAGCCTTCTCTTCGGCCCAAGCTTTCCGTTCAGTGTCAAAGTACGTCTTCAGCTTTTCTTGCGCAGCAATACTGGACACAAATTTGGCATTGGTTTCCGGGTCTCAGTTTCTTGCGTCTTCAGGCGGGTCTTTAAATCGGAGATGTCAGCCTCTAACTTCTTGCAAGCAGCCTGCATAATTTCCGGGTTATAGCATAAATAGTTACTATGCAAATTTAAAGTCCCAAGCGTTTTCCAAGCAAAGACACTTGGCACTTGGGGGCTAATGCATATCGAACGTTCCTATCTACAAATTACCGGTTCATGGAAGTAAGCCGGAACTTAAGTCTACAACATATTCAATCATAAGTCGTCGACTTGGGGGCTAGCATGGTAAAGATAACTATGCAGTAAAGCAAGAAGAGTGGTACCTCAGACTTCTGCTGAATCTGATTCACCATGTCGATCTCTAAGTCCCGGCTCTTGTGCACCTGACTGACATAGCCGGAGACGATCTCTCCGATGTTCAGATTGGCGTAGTCGGTGAGGTCCAGATTAGCGCGGCGGCGCCCTAGCAACTCCTCCTTGGCGGAGCACTTGGCCAGCTCAGTAGGTCTCCCCGGTTCAACAAACTCCGTCCGGGTGATTACCACGTCCGGGTCATTGACCGGGTGAGCCAGGCTGGAGGTCTCCGGGTTAGCAGAAGCTTCTTGAGGTTCTTGAGCTGAAGGGGCAGAGGCAATTGGCGTTTCTTGAGCTGCAACCTCCGGTTCAGGCAAGTCCGGCTCGTCGACCGGCTTGTTATTTTTCGCCCTCTTGGTGAGCTTTGCCTGGGCACTGAAAAGACAAAAAGGTTAGTACAAGAGTATGAGTAAAGATGAGCATAACAAGAGGTGATCATCATTACCCGGGTACGGTCTTGAAGGCCAGCAAGTTTGATTGCATCGAGTCACCAGAGGAGGGTGAGGTTTCCTGATAGTTTGAATCAGAAGAATTGAGCGATTGACGAATAACACCCGCCAAAGGATGAAAAGGGTACAAGAGGGAGATAACCTCGGTCCGGCGTTTCCTCGACGCATCAGGTAAGCCGGAGGAGAGGTCAGCGTCCTTGTTGGTCTGGGTGTGCCGCCGGCTCTCATGAGTCTGTCGCTTCAAAAGAAATTGAGGATCTTGATAAGCTAAAGGATGTGAAAATCTTACTTTCCGGGTTACCCTTCGGACTTTCAGCCTTGGCGAGGGCTCCGAGTCGGAGGAAAGTGACATTACCTCTTCAACCACCGGGTTACTTGCTCCGGTGTCATCTGTTGATGAACAGTATTGATAAGGTGGACAGAAATGAACAACAAATACAACGAGAGTTACAGGTTTAGGGGTTACCTCTGACTCGGAGCTGTCGCTTAGTTGCAGCAGCTCTGAAGCAGTAGGCCTACTTCCCTTCTTGCGGGGAGCGGCTCTATTGGCGGTTTTCTTCGCCTTCCTGGCCTTCTTGGCCGCTTCATGGTCGTATTTGACCTTCCAGAATTTGTCATCCGCCTGAAAAATACAATGATGATTTCTTAAAGATTCAGATGAAGGTTATCTACAGAAGAAGATAAGATGTTCAGATCAGCGGCTTACTGCTGGGGCTGGGTTGGTCTTGCAGAAGGGGGCTAACCCGGTTCTCCCGCAGTCTACCAAGCTCTCATTTAAAAGGGCCTTGGTCATGTCTTCAGCAACGTCTTCAGGAAGATCGTTGCGGCTGTGTCGCAAGGGGTCATCTTTCCGGCCTGTGTATTCACACATTAAGCCGGGGCGGCGGCTCAGGGGGATCACCCGCCACGAGATCCAGACCTGGACCAGATCAATTCCGTTGAGACCATTGCCCAGGAGAGCCTTGATCTTGTTGATGGTAGGGAGCAGAGGTTGGCGCTCCGCCTGAGTTAACTTGTCAGACAGAGGGTGAGTTGGTTCCAGACGTGAAGGGCGAAAGCCGGGCAGCGGGCTCTCGTCAGCCGGCGACGTGTCTTGGCAATAGAACCATGTCTGGTTCCAGTCCTTTGGGTGACTCGGCGGCTCGGCGTAAGGGAAAAGGCAGTCTCTCCGTCGCTGAATGGAGATGCCGCCAAGTTCCAAGCTTGGCCCGTTGGCAAACTCGTTCTGACGGTTCAGTTAGAAGAGCTCTCTGAAGAGCAGCAGGCTGGGCTCCTCTCCAAGGTAGACTTCGTAGAACACTTGGAAGTTGCATATATTGGACACAGAATTGGGTCCTATGTCTTGTGGCCGTAGGTCAAAGAAATTCAGCACGTCTCTAAAGAACTTTGAGCCGGGCGGTGCGAAGCCCCGACTCATGTGATCCGCAAAAATGACCACCTCCCCGTCCCTTGGATGCGGTCTCTCCTCTGATGGGTCGGGGGCACGGTAGGACATGACGTCCTTCTTAGGCAGATAACCCGACTTTACAAAATCTGTTAAGGTCTCGTCGGTGACATTGGACCTCGTCCAATTGCAAGTAATGGATGCTTTAGGAGCTTTGGGAGGCATGGTGAAAGTCGGAAGCCTATGATAAAAGGAAACATGCCCGGTTTAATTATAAGCCGGAGGAAATTTACAGTTCAATATTTCAAGTGGCGGCTTATGGAGGGGCCTAATGACATATATCCAAGTGCATCGGGTTATCTAAGCCGCTGGTGTCTAAATTTTACGGCGCGTGGCTTCCTTTGAGCCGGAAGGTTCTACGGCGCGTGGTTTCTTTAAACCGGAAATGTAAACCGCCATGACTCAACGAGTGCAGTTTTTTACTAAGTGTGGTGAAAACAGGTTTCACACATTGCGGTAAATAATTTGGATCAAAACGGTCGGTTAAAAGGAAAGTTCCTAGACCTAAAAACAGATGTAAGGGAAATTCTTGGGCTCGAACGGAGCCTTTATGCAGTGAAAAGAGATCTATTCGCATTTGAAATGGGTGCTAAACAGCCGCCGCGTTGGTTCTATACTACCTTAAAGATCAAAAAGAGGCAGTAAAAATGAAAACTACCAGGAACTCGTGGGCGACGGCGAAGAACGCGGAAGAACAGCAGGAGCTTAACGTAGATCTATCCTACGAGAAGGAAAGAACTTACGGATGCAGGGGTTCGTCGCGGTTCTCTGGACGATTCAGGGTGATGCAGCGGCCAAGGACGACGAGGATGCGGAGCTCTGTTGCGGCGGCGACGGCGGCGGAGCTCGAGCAGCACGGGGGCAGCGAGAGGAAGGAGACGACAGAAGGGGGAGAATGAGAAGACCCGAGGGTTGGGCTATTTATAAGGCCAGACTCATAAGTGGGCGCGAGAAACGAGGAGGCCACGGCGCGGTTATCTCGCCCGAGAGGCGCCTCGATTTTCGGGATGGCAGTAAGATAAGATCCGTTGCGGATCTGGTGGAATAAAAATGGACTTAATGGAAGATGACGTCACGGCGGATTACCCGGAGTCCAGAGGATGACGTCACGCCGGGTTATGGCCTTCACACAATTGTAAGCCGGAGGTTTTCTGTCGAAAGAATTGAAGATTGACATGAGCCGGCTCAAATCAATCTGGGGCCTAATGTTGAGGATATAGACCTTAGAGTCACCCGCCAGGAGGGGCCGGGTTACTCATAATGGTCATCGCCAGAAGCCCGGCGCCAAGCTTGAAGACGGTGGGCCAAAGATGGGCTTAAGACCCGGATACGGCTTAAAGCCCATAGTTACAACCATCATTATGGTAGAACTTGTAGTGTAAGGCAAGAATAGTTGAGAGTCCGAGCCGGACACTTTTATGAGCCGGCCGGGACTCTAAGAGCTGCTGGGCGTCAGCCTCCCTATATAAAGGGACGACCCGACAGCGGTTTAGGGGCAAGAAAGATCTCATCGAGAGCCGGGCATAGCAGTTAAGCTCCCTGGTCATCGAAACCCTAATCAATACCACCTCAACTGGACGTAGGCTTTTACCTTCACCGTAAGGGGCCGAACCAGTATAAACCCTCGTGTTCCTTGTCCCGTTAACCCCTTCAAGCTTCCTAGCGGCGATGGCTCCACGACTAAGTCCTAGCTTGAGGACATCTGCCGTCACAATTCCACGACACAAGGGATGACGAAAAAAATTCCCAAGCTCTTCGCGATGCTAAAATCGGCGAAGGTAGAAATCAAGAAAAACATCAAGTGTTGATGGTTGACAAGACCACTAGTTTCAAGAAAAAGGGTAAAGGGAAGAAAGGGAACTTCAAGAAGAATGGCAAGTAAGTTGCTACTCAAGTGAAGAAGCCCAAGTCCGGACCTAAGCCTGAGACTAAGTGCTTCTACTTCAAAGGGACTGGTCACTGGAAGCGGAAACTACCCCAAGTATTTGGCGAATAAAAAGGATGGCAAAGTGAACATAGCTATATTTGATATACATGTTATTGTTGTGTACTTTACTAGTGTTTATCGCAACCCCTCGGTATTTGATATCGGTTCATTTGCTAAAAGTAGTAACTCGAAACGGATGTTGCAGAATGAACAGAAACTAGTTAAGGGTGAAGTGACGATGTGTATTGGAGGTAGTTCCAAGATTGATATGATCATCATCGCATACTGATGACCCACAAGTATAGGGGATCTATCGTAGTCCTTTAGATAAGTAAGAGTGTCGAACCCAACGAGCAGCAGAAGGAAATGATAAGCGGTTTTCAGCAAGGTATTCTCTGCAAGTACTGAAATAAGTGGTAATAGATAGTTTTGTGATAGGATAATTTGTAACGAGCAACCAGTAACAAAAGTAAATAAAGTGCAGCAAGGTGGCCCAATCCTTTTTGTAGCAAAGGACAAGCCTGGACAAACTCTTATAATAGGAAAAGCGCTCCCGAGGACACATGGGAATATCATCAAGCTAATTTTCATCACGTTCATATGATTCGCGTTCGGTACTTTGATACTTTGATATGTGGGCGGACCGGTGCTTGGGTGCTATTCTTACTTGAACAAACATCCCACTTATGATTAAACTCTATTGCAAGCATCCGCAACTACAACAAAAGTATTAAGGTAAACCTAACCATAGCATGAAACATATGGATCCAAATCAGCCCCTTACGAAGCAACGCATAAACTAGGGTTTAAGCTTCTGTCACTCTAGCAACCCATCATCTACTTATTACTTCCCAATGCCTTCCTCTAGGCCCAAATAATGGTGAAGTGTTATGTAGTCGACGTTCACATAACACCACTAGAGGCTAGACAACATACATCTCATCAAAATATCGAACGAATACCAAATTCACATGACTACTAATAGCAAGACTTCTCCCATATCCTCAGGAACAATGTAATTACTCACAAAGCATATTCATGTTCATAATCAGAGGGGTATTAATATGCATAAAGGATCTGAACATATGATCTTCCAACAAATAAACCAACTAGCATCAACTACAAGGAGATGGGCGTCAGAGAGCCACCAGCGGGCCCACGAGGTAGGGGGGCGCGCCCTATGTCACGCCCAATATGCGACCCTATCCGAGAGGAACTCGAAGGTCCCACCAAGGATAGACCCGCATATTGGAACGCTTCTGCAAGGTGGATATCATTACATCAACATTACATAATAGATGGGGATACATACAAGAGGCCTACAATGCCACAAGAATACATCAATACATCATACATAAGATCAACATCCGACTACGGATGAAACACAAACAGAAGCTCAAACGACATCCACCCTGCTAGCCCAGGCTGCCGACCTGGAACCTATCCCCTGATCGAAGAAGAAGCAGAAGAAGAACTCCAAAACAAGCAACATCGCTCTCGCGTCAAGATCATCGCAAAACCTGTACCTGCAACTGTTGTTGTAGTAATCTGTGAGCCACGAGGACTCGGCAATCCCATTACCATGGGTATCAAGACTAGCAAAGCTTAATGGGTAAGGAAGGGGTAAAGTGGTGAGGTTGCAGCAGCGTCTAAGCAAGATATGGTGGCTAACATACGCAAACAAGAGCGAGAAGAGAAGCAAAGGAACGGTCGTCAACTAGTAATGATCAAGAAGTGATCCTGAACTCCTACTTACGTCAAACATAACCCATAAACCATGTTCACTTCCCGGACTCCGCCGAGAAGAGACCATCACGGCTACACACGCGGTTGATGCGTTTTAATTAATTCAAGTGTCAAGTTCTCTACAACCGGACATTAACAAATTCCCATCTGCCACATAACCGCGGGCACGACTCTCGAAAGTTTATACCCTGCAGGGGTGTCCCAACTTAGCCCATTATAAGCTCTCACGGTCAACGAAGGATATTCCTTCTCCCGGGAAGACCCTATCAGACTCGGAATCCCGGTTACAAGACATTTCGACAATGGTAAAACAAGACCAGCAAGACCGCCCGATGCGCCGACAATCCCGATAGGAGCTGCAAATATCTCGTTCTCAGGGCAACACCGGATGAGATAGGCTACGAGTAAAACCAGACCTCGAGTTTCCTCGAGGGGGCCCCGCAGACGGCTCGGTTCGGACCAACACTTAGACAAGCATTGGCCCGTGGGGGGGGGGGGCTAAAATAAGATGACCCTTGGAAGCGCGACTCCCAAGGGAAAAGTATAGGTGGTGGTGAGACAAATGGTAAAACCAAGGTTTGGGCCTTGCTGGAGAAGTTTTATTCAAAGCGAACTGTCAAGGGGGTCCCATAAATCACCCAGCCGTGTAAGGAACACAAAATCCGGGAACATAACACCGGTATGACGGAAACTAGGGCGGCAAGAGTGGAACAAAACACCAGGCATAAGGCCGAGCCTTCCACCCTTTACCAAGTATATAGATGCATTAATTAATGAGAGATATTGTGATATCCCAGCATAAACATGATATCCAGGTTCCAACATGGAACAAACTTCATCTTCACCTGCAACTAGCAACGCTATAAGAGGGGCTGAGCAAAGCGGTAACATAGCCAAACAACGGTTTTCTAGGAAAGGTGAAAAGGTTAGAGGCTGACATGGCAATTTGGGAGGCTTGAATAGCAAGTGATAGGTAATGCAACATAGCGATAGAACGAAGCAACTAGCATAGCAATGATAGTAATGAGATCCAACGTGACGGTCATCCTGCCTGAAATCCCACAAGGAAGAAGAACGAGTCCATGAAGAAGATGAAGCCACGAAGACGAACCAAGCGTAGACGAACGAATCCTCACGATCGCAACGAAACGGGAGCTATCGAGAAGAAGCACACAACATGGTAAACACACCACACATGAACAAGGCATGATGCACAACCAAGCAAGATGCATGACAAAGGCTATATGAAGCTACTCATGGCAAGAGATGATGCATACAAGAGCAACACATCAAAGCAAGTTTAAATGAGGCCGGAAACAACATATAACAATTCCGGTAAGTCCTCATATGCAAATTTCGAAATTAGTTCAGATCTGAACAAGCATTAAGTTGAAGTTGTTAAACAGCAAGTTAAAGAGCACCATGATGATCTGCACAAAATTCTAGTCAAGTTACATATAAAGTTCATTAGATTCGGAGCTACAGCCTAGAAGATATAAGCAACACAAAATAAACATGGCATTGATGCAAAATGCATTCAAACATCAAGCAAACACCTCAAAACAAGGATGCAACACGATAATATGAAACTACATGCGATTCTAAGCAAGTTTCATATAGAGCATGCTCAAAACGGAGCAACGGTGCAACACATACACTCCAAACAATATATAGCAACAATCTGTCCATAACAGCAACTAGGTATCTTGCAAGCATAAAAAAAAACAAGCTACAGCGCACCAACATGATAACTAAAGGCATTGACATGATTTACAGGTAAAGCATGACAAAACATGAACACTGAGATATCTCCACAAATCACTAGAACATGCTCAAAAGGACATGGAAAGATGGCAAATAATAACAGATTCACGGACTTAGCAGAAATTGCTGGACATGGCAAAAATAACATCAGGTTGCAATGTTTAGAGCTGTCAAACAACATGCTACAGGAACATATCATGGCAAACTAGAGCATGGCATGATTCTACTCAAAGCATAGAACAAAAGTCCCTTCCTGAACATGAGCCAAAAAGGCATAGAAGATATGATGGCACCCATGTAAACATAGCAAGTTATATGACAGATTCAGACTTGGTGAAAATAACAGCACATGGCAGAAACAACGATAAGTAGGCATGTGGGTGAGCTTGAACCACTCACTACAGAGCATTACATGGCATGTGGAGTCAACCAACAGTAATATGGCATAAATATGAAGCTAAGCATGGCAAGATCAAGTCCATAGAGTACATGGATCACTAGCAAAACCCATGGCAATAATGAACTTAAAGTTAACAGGCTGACAGCAACATTATTTAGCAAGTTTGGAGCATGATAACAACAAGCTACATCAGGCTATAAATGTAAACAAGGGCATGGATGGATAGAGCATAATATGTATAACAAACATCCTTAGTGAACATCTCCAGATTATGCATAGAACTCATGGTAGCAGCAAGTTTACATGGCAACAAAATATAACAGACTCAGACTTAGCAGAAATCACCAAGTCATAGAAATCAGCAACATCATGGAGGCTACTTTGCATGCTTGTGCTAGTCACCACATAGATCCTGAAAATACAATACAAGCACCTCTGTAAATATGGCATGGCATAGATCAAAACACATGTAGGGCTCATGCTCATATGATGCACACACAAAATGCAACGAAAAAGACAAATCATCAAGTTCTGATAACAGTCAGCAGTTAACATCATATAGCACTCTTGCAACGATGATTAGAGCATCAAGATGAACTCAAATGAACATAGCACAATAGAACAAAATGAAGATCATCTCATGATGAACATTTTGATATATTACACGCACGAAACGAAGCAGTACGCAAGGAGATATGACATGTCAAAGTATGCATCAGAATATGCAAATATTTAGGGACTTGGAGAAAATCGAGGGGGGGGGTCAACCTTCCAGATCTAGCACGGATTCCGAGGTTGGCCGGGGTAACTCGCCGGAGAAGTGCGGGGGGGCGCCGGCGAGGTAGCTCCGGGGCGGATCCGGCCGGATCTCGCCGGATCCGGGCGCGAACGTCGAGGGGGCGGCGCTGGGCGGCGAGATGGGGTGCGGGAGGCGGCGGCGGGAGACTGGGTCCGGCGGGGCGCGCGGTTCCGGCGCGACGGCTCCTGCCAAGGCGGCGGCGGATGGCAGGCGACGGGCGGCGCACGGGCCGGGGAGGACTCGGGCGCGGAGGCGGGGTTCCGGTGGCGACGGGCGACGGAGGAGGGCGGCACCGGCGGCGGAGGGTGGCCGGGCGAGGTCGCCGGCGGCGGCGAGGTCCGGCGATGGCGGCGGAGGGCGGCGGCGGCGAGGTGCGAGGCGCAGGCGGCGGCGGGCGCGCGGGAGGCGAGCGGCGGCGGATGGGCCTCGCGGGCCCGCTGCGGGCTCGCGGGCCGGCGGCGGAGAACGGCGGCGGATGCCACATGGCACGCCCGGATTGGCGCGGACGGCGGCGGCAACTGTGTCCAGTGGAGACGGACATGTCCGGCGCGGAGAAGGGGAATTTGATCTAGGGTTTGCCCGAAAATTCGAGGGACGGGACTAATTTATAGGTAGAGGGAGCTAGGAGAGTCCAAATGAGGTGCGGTTTTCGCCCACACGATCGCGATCGAACGACCGAGAGCATGGAGGGGGTTTTGCTGGGTTAGTGGGCTGATTTGGAGGGGTGTTGGGCTGCAAAGCAAAAGGGGGTTTCGGGCTACGCGGTTAACCGTTGGGGCATCAAACGACCTCCAAATGGAACGAAATTTTACGGGCGGCCTGCCGGTGCTATACCAAGGCCACTCAGCAAATACCGACCCATTCCGAGAAGGTTTTCTCCCGCTCACGAAACAATGTATGAGAGGGGTGACGGGTGCGTGTGGGAGTGTCGGATCGCGAAACGGACAACGGAGAAAAGGACCGGATGCAAGTTTTGAAAAACATGCAGATGAAATGCAGATGATGGCATGGCAAAATGCAACACGCAAGCAAATGACATGGCAACAACGACGAATAACTGGAAGACACCTGGCGCATCGAATCCGGGGCGTTACAACACTCCTCCACTAACAAGAGATCTCGTCCCGAGATCTTAGGACCGAGACGGAAGAGAAAAGGATGAGGTGAAACGAGAAACGCACGAGGGAAGATGGACAACGCAATGCCTCCGGAAGAATTGAAAGAATTGAATGAAAAGAACTTAGAAGGAAGGATTGAATGGAGTTGTTGGGAAAATCAACAACGAAAAGAATAAGCTTGTTGTGGACTTATGGATAACGTCTCAAAATTATGAGGTGATAACCGACCACAATCGAAAAAAGATTGAATAGCTGAGGAGAACGAAGAAATGCAAAACTCCACTTCAGAAGAAAACAGAGAATTATTTGCACTTCGAAAAGCAAGAAGGAAAGATACTTGAGCTCCTTTGATAAGAATCTTGATGAACACTTGAGAAAAGAACTAAATCATGACGAGCCACCGTGAAGTACTCCGGTAACAAAAGGATGACGAGATAGAATTGAAGGATGAAAGAATAAGATTACAGCCTTGCGATGATTTAGATGGAGGTTCCGACGAAATGGCCTAGGAAATTTGAACTCCGGAAAAGATGAAAACACTTGGAACTAGAATTTATTCCTCAAGAACAAACACTGAAGAAAGGGATTAATCACTTAGAGGAAATAAGAATAAGATTTATTCTATGCTTATCCTTCAACAAATTTAATTGATGACAAGCGAATTTGGCATGCAACTTATTCCCCTTGAAAATGATTGAGGAGAATATAGCACAAAACTTGAGAAAGTCTTCATGAACCACCGGTAGGATTGGAAAGAATGAATGAATTAATGTGATAACCAAAGAAAAAGAATCTTGAACGAACCACCGTTAGGGTTAGAAAATGATTGATGAAAGAGAATGAATCACCGGGAATAATTAGAAGAATAAATATGCTTGAGGGGGACTTAGATACGGAAGAACGAAGAGATACCAAGCTGATTAAAGAATACTTGACAGATGCGCCGGGGTAAATATAGAACGATAGCTGGAATGATGGCCTCCGGCGAAACGATATGAAAAACAACTCCTGACATACTCCGGATGGATAAGAAAAGAATATCTGACAAATGGAATAATTCGAGAGGATAATAAGAAACTAGAACCATGAATCTTCGAGAGAACGGGCAAAATTTTAGAGGAAAAACTCTTCTTCGATCTTCAAATGACGACGAAAAACACCACTAAATTTACTGAGATACTCTGGTAGAATGAAAAACGAAGAGGTTCAGCCAACAATGAAAAGAATTTGAAAACAATCTTGGAGAAGGCATGTGACTGATGAAATTCATTCTTACGTCACACTTGGAAAGAATCAGGAATGGCTCCGGAATAATTAGAAGAGTCGGGTAAGATCCTGGGGAAAGACCTGTGGGTTAGGGCCCACTAAAAGAAAACACCGTTGAAAAAGGATTGTCGAATGAGAAATGATGCACCAGAACGATTGAAAGATTTGAATGAGGTGACAACCTCGAAATAATTGGATGCAAACACGAATCTTCTGAGATGTCTTCAGCACTCCGGAAGGATTAAATGGCGAGAGGCGAACGAACAGAGGGAAAACACTTCAGGGAAAAGGATATGATAAACAACGAAAGACTTGAATTGGATCCACCGGAAAAGGAAATGAGATGAACAATGATTAACTAGGCGAGAATTCACCGGTTGAAATGATTGAAGGAAGACTGAAGAGGCTCCATCCGAATGAAATTGATGCTCGAAACAGACTCAGGCTCCGGGAAGAAGAGGGTGGGAGGGCGGGAAAAACAAAGGCGACTTGAAAGGGGAATCCGATGAATAACCTCGAGAGAAAACACCGGTAGAAAGGATGTAAAGGCTTTGCACGAGTAGGATGGATACTCGATTACGAGCTCCGGCTCCAAGAAGAAAAGGGGTGGGCGGGTGGGAAAAGAAAACAACTGAGGATTGGACTTGGCAAGGATGAAGAGGCTCGAGTCAACTGGACGAGAAATGCACCGGATGAAAAGAGCTGAAACCAACGAACAAGAAACTAACCGCGTGATCCTAAAGAAAATTTGAAGGGGAAGAGAAGTAATTCAAAACACCTATGTCAAGATTCCTCACCAGAGCGACGAAGGGGCTGAGGAGTAAAAAGAATTCCTACTCTCTGATATAACTAGACTCCGAAAATAGTTTTCTTCTAGACTCAACAACGGCCAAACTACACAATCAATCAAGGGGGGCTCCTAGAGTCGGTCGAGGCTCTGATACCAACTTGTCACGCCCAATATGAGACCCTGTCCGAGAGGAACTCGAAGGTCCCACCAAGGATAGACCCGCATATTGGAACGCTTCTGCAAGGTGGATATCATTACATCAACATTACATAATAGATGGGGATACATACAAGAGGCCTACAATGCCACAAGAATACATCAATACATCATACATAAGATCAACATCCGACTACGGATGAAACACAAACAGAAGCTCAAACGACATCCACCCTGCTAGCCCAGGCTGCCGACCTGGAACCTATCCCCTGATCGAAGAAGAAGCAGAAGAAGAACTCCAAAACAAGCAACATCGCTCTCGCGTCAAGATCATCGCAAAACCTGTACCTGCAACTGTTGTTGTAGTAATCTGTGAGCCACGAGGACTCGGCAATCCCATTACCATGGGTATCAAGACTAGCAAAGCTTAATGGGTAAGGAAGGGGTAAAGTGGTGAGGTTGCAGCAGCGTCTAAGCAAGATATGGTGGCTAACATACGCAAACAAGAGCGAGAAGAGAAGCAAAGGAACGGTCGTCAACTAGTAATGATCAAGAAGTGATCCTGAACTCCTACTTACGTCAAACATAACCCATAAACCATGTTCACTTCCCGGACTCCGCCGAGAAGAGACCATCACGGCTACACATGCGGTTGATGCGTTTTAATTAATTCAAGTGTCAAGTTCTCTACAACCGGACATTAACAAATTCCCATCTGCCACATAACCGCGGGCACGACTCTCGAAAGTTTATACCCTGCAGGGGTGTCCCAACTTAGCCCATTATAAGCTCTCACGGTCAACGAAGGATATTCCTTCTCCCGGGAAGACCCTATCAGAATCGGAATCCCGGTTACAAGACATTTCGACAATGGTAAAACAAGACCAGCAAGACCGCCCGATGCGCCGACAATCCCGATAGGAGCTGCAAATATCTCGTTCTCAGGGCAACACCGGATGAGACAGGCTACGAGTAAAACCAGACCTCGAGTTTCCTCGAGGGGGCCCCGCAGACGGCTCGGTTCGGACCAACACTTAGACAAGCATTGGCCCGTGGGGGGGGCTAAAATAAGATGACCCTTGGAAGCGCGACTCCCAAGGGAAAAGTATAGGTGGTGGTGAGACAAATGGTAAAACCAAGGTTTGGGCCTTGCTGGAGAAGTTTTATTCAAAGCGAACTGTCAAGGGGGTCCCATAAATCACCCAGCCGTGTAAGGAACGCAAAATCCGGGAACATAACACCGGTATGACGGAAACTAGGGCGGCAAGAGTGGAACAAAACACCAGGCATAAGGCCGAGCCTTCCACCCTTTACCAAGTATATAGATGCATTAATTAATGAGAGATATTGTGATATCCCAGCATAAACATGATATCCAGGTTCCAACATGGAACAAACTTCATCTTCACCTGCAACTAGCAACGCTATAAGAGGGGCTGAGCAAAGCGGTAACATAGCCAAACAACGGTTTTCTAGGAAAGGTGAAAAGGTTAGAGGCTGACATGGCAATTTGGGAGGCTTGAATAGCAAGTGATAGGTAATGCAACATAGCGATAGAACGAAGCAACTAGCATAGCAATGATAGTAATGAGATCCAACGTGACGGTCATCTTGCCTGAAATCCCACTAGGAAGAAGAACGAGTCCATGAAGAAGATGAAGCCACGAAGACGAACCAAGCGTAGACGAACGAATCCTCACGATCGCAACGAAACGGGAGCTATCGAGAAGAAGCACACAACATGGTAAACACACCACACATGAACAAGGCATGATGCACAACCAAGCAAGATGCATGACAAAGGCTATATGAAGCTACTCATGGCAAGAGATGATGCATACAAGAGCAACACATCAAAGCAAGTTTAAATGAGGCCGGAAACAACATATAACAATTCCGGTAAGTCCTCATATGCAAATTTCGAAATTAGTCCAGATCTGAACAAGCATTAAGTTGAAGTTGTTAAACAGCAAGTTAAAGAGCACCATGATGATCTGCACAAAATTCTAGTCAAGTTACATATAAAGTTCATTAGATTCGGAGCTACAGCCTAGAAGATATAAGCAACACAAAATAAACATGGCATTGATGCAAAATGCATTCAAACATCAAGCAAACACCTCAAAACAAGGATGCAACACGATAATATGAAACTACATGCGATTCTAAGCAAGTTTCATATAGAGCATGCTCAAAACGGAGCAACGGTGCAACACATACACTCCAAACAATATATAGCAACAATCTGTCCATAACAGCAACTAGGTATCTTGCAAGCATCAAAAAAACAAGCTACAGCGCACCAACATGATAACTAAAGGCATGGACATGATTTACAGGTAAAGCATGACAAAACATGAACACTGAGATATCTCCACAAATCACTAGAACATGCTCAAAAGGACATGGAAAGATGGCAAATAATAACAGATTCACGGACTTGGCAGAAATTGCTGGACATGGCAAAAATAACATCAGGTTGCAATGTTTAGAGCTGTCAAACAACATGCTACAGGAACATATCATGGCAAACTAGAGCATGGCATGATTCTACTCAAAGCATAGAACAAAAGTCCCTTCCTGAACATGAGCCAAAAAGGCATAGAAGATATGATGGCACCCATGTAAACATAGCAAGTTATATGACAGATTCAGACTTGGTGAAAATAACAGCACATGGCAGAAACAACGATAAGTAGGCATGTGGGTGAGCTTGAACCACTCACTACAGAGCATTACATGGCATGTGGAGTCAATCAACAGTAAGATGGCATAAATATGAAGCTAAGCATGGCAAGATCAAGTCCATAGAGTACATGGATCACTAGCAAAACCCATGGCAATAATGAACTTAAAGTTAACAGGCTGACAGCAACATTATTTAGCAAGTTTGGAGCATGATAACAACAAGCTACATCAGGCTATAAATGTAAACAAGGGCATGGATGGATAGAGCATAATATGTATAACAAACATCCTTAGTGAACATCTCCAGATTATGCATAGAACTCATGGTAGCAGCAAGTTTACATGGCAACAAAATATAACAGACTCAGACTTAGCAGAAATCACCAAGTCATAGAAATCAGCAACATCATGGAGGCTACTTTGCATGCTTGTGCTAGTCACCACATAGATCCTGAAAATACAATACAAGCACCTCTGTAAATATGGCATGGCATAGATCAAAACACATGTAGGGCTCATGCTCATATGATGCACACACAAAATGCAACGAAAAAGACAAATCATCAAGTTCTGATAACAGTCAGCAGTTAACATCATATAGCACTCTTGCAACGATGATTAGAGCATCAAGATGAACTCAAATGAACATAGCACAATAGAACAAAATGAAGATCATCTCATGATGAACATTTTGATATATTACACGCACGAAACGAAGCAGTACGCAAGGAGATATGACATGTCAAAGTATGCATCAGAATATGCAAATATTTAGGGACTTGGAGAAAATCGAGGGGGGGGGGGTCAACCTTCCAGATCTAGCACGGATTCCGAGGTTGGCCGGGGTAACTCGCCGGAGAAGTGCGGGGGGGCGCCGGCGAGGTAGCTCCGGGGCGGATCCGGCCGGATCTCGCCGGATCCGGGCGCGAACGTCGAGGGGGCGGCGCTGGGCGGCGAGATGGGGTGCGGGAGGCGGCGGCGGGAGACTGGGTCCGGCGGGGCGCGCGGTTCCGGCGCGACGGCTCCTGCCAAGGCGGCGGCGGATGGCAGGCGACGGGCGGCGCACGGGCCGGGGAGGACTCGGGCGCGGAGGCGGGGTTCCGGTGGCGACGGGCGACGGAGGAGGGCGGCACCGGCGGCGGAGGGTGGCCGGGCGAGGTCGCCGGCGGCGGCGAGGTCCGGCGATGGCGGCGGAGGGCGGCGGCGGCGAGGTGCGAGGCGCAGGCGGCGGCGGGCGCGCGGGAGGCGAGCGGCGGCGGATGGGCCTCGCGGGCCCGCTGCGGGCTCGCGGGCCGGCGGCGGAGAACGGCGGCGGATGCCACATGGCACGCCCGGATTGGCGCGGACGGCGGCGGCAACTGTGTCCAGTGGAGACGGACATGTCCGGCGCGGAGAAGGGGAATTTGATCTAGGGTTTGCCCGAAAATTCGAGGGACGGGACTAATTTATAGGTAGAGGGAGCTAGGAGAGTCCAAATGAGGTGCGGTTTTCGCCCACACGATCGCGATCGAACGACCGAGAGCATGGAGGGGGTTTTGCTGGGTTAGTGGGTTGATTTGGAGGGGTGTTGGGCTGCAAAGCAAAAGGGGGTTTCGGGCTACGCGGTTAACCGTTGGGGCATCAAACGACCTCCAAATGGAACGAAATTTTACGGGCGGCCTGCCGGTGCTATACCAAGGCCACTCAGCAAATACCGACCCATTCCGAGAAGGTTTTCTCCCGCTCACGAAACAATGTATGAGAGGGGTGACGGGTGCGTGTGGGAGTGTCGGATCGCGAAACGGACAACGGAGAAAAGGACCGGATGCAAGTTTTGAAAAACATGCAGATGAAATGCAGATGATGGCATGGCAAAATGCAACACGCAAGCAAATGACATGGCAACAACGACGAATAACTGGAAGACACCTGGCGCATCGAATCCGGGGCGTTACAACACTCCTCCACTAACAAGAGATCTCGTCCCGAGATCTTAGGACCGAGACGGAAGAGAAAAGGATGAGGTGAAACGAGAAACGCACGAGGGAAGATGGACAACGCAATGCCTCCGGAAGAATTGAAAGAATTGAATGAAAAGAACTTAGAAGGAAGGATTGAATGGAGTTGTTGGGAAAATCAACAACGAAAAGAATAAGCTTGTTGTGGACTTATGGATAACGTCTCAAAATTATGAGGTGATAACCGACCACAATCGAAAAAAGATTGAATAGCTGAGGAGAACGAAGAAATGCAAAACTCCACTTCAGAAGAAAACAGAGAATTATTTGCACTTCGAAAAGCAAGAAGGAAAGATACTTGAGCTCCTTTGATAAGAATCTTGATGAACACTTGAGAAAAGAATTAAATCATGACGAGCCACCGTGAAGTACTCCGGTAACAAAAGGATGACGAGATAGAATTGAAGGATGAAAGAATAAGATTACAGCCTTGCGATGATTTAGATGGAGGTTCCGACGAAATGGCCTAGGAAATTTGAACTCCGGAAAAGATGAAAACACTTGGAACTAGAATTTATTCCTCAAGAACAAACACTGAAGAAAGGGATTAATCACTTAGAGGAAATAAGAATAAGATTTATTCTATGCTTATCCTTCAACAAATTTAATTGATGACAAGCGAATTTGGCATGCAACTTATTCCCCTTGAAAATGATTGAGGAGAATATAGCACAAAACTTGAGAAAGTCTTCATGAACCACCGGTAGGATTGGAAAAAATGAATGAATTAATGTGATAACCAAAGAAAAAGAATCTTGAACGAACCACCGTTAGGGTTAGAAAATGATTGATGAAAGAGAATGAATCACCGGGAATAATTAGAAGAATAAATATGCTTGAGGGGGACTTAGATACGGAAGAACGAAGAGATACCAAGCTGATTAAAGAATACTTGACAGATGCGCCGCGGTAAATATAGAACGATAGCTGGAATGATGGCCTCCGGCGAAACGATATGAAAAACAACTCCTGACATACTCCGGATGGATAAGAAAAGAATATCTGACAAATGGAATAATTCGAGAGGATAATAAGAAACTAGAACCATGAATCTTCGAGAGAACGGGCAAAATTTTAGAGGAAAAACTATTCTTCGATCTTCAAATGACGACGAAAAACACCACTAAATTTACTGAGATACTCTGGTAGAATGAAAAACGAAGAGGTTCAGCCAACAATGAAAAGAATTTGAAAACAATCTTGGAGAAGGCATGTGACTGATGAAATTCATTCTTACGTCACACTTGGAAAGAATCAGGAATGGCTCCGGAATAATTAGAAGAGTCGGGTAAGATCCTGGGAAAAGACCTGTGGGTTAGGGCCCACTAAAAGAAAACACCGTTGAAAAAGGATTGTCGAATGAGAAATGATGCACCAGAACGATTGAAAGATTTGAATGAGGTGACAACCTCGAAATAATTGGATGCAAACACGAATCTTCTGAGATGTCTTCAGCACTCCGGAAGGATTAAATGGCGAGAGGCGAACGAACAGAGGGAAAACACTTCAGGGAAAAGGATATGATAAACAACGAAAGACTTGAATTGGATCCACCGGAAAAGGAAATGAGATGAACAATGATTAACTAGGCGAGAATTCACCGGTTGAAATGATTGAAGGAAGACTGAAGAGGCTCCATCCGAATGAAATTGATGCTCGAAACAGACTCAGGCTCCGGGAAGAAGAGGGTGGGAGGGCGGGAAAAACAAAGGCGACTTGAAAGGGGAATCCGATGAATAACCTCGAGAGAAAACACCGGTAGAAAGGATGTAAAGGCTTTGCACGAGTAGGATGGATACTCGATTACGAGCTCCGGCTCCAAGAAGAAAAGGGGTGGGCGGGTGGGAAAAGAAAACAACTGAGGATTGGACTTGGCAAGGATGAAGAGGCTCGAGTCAACTGGACGAGAAATGCACCGGATGAAAAGAGCTGAAACCAACGAACGAGAAACTAACCGCGTGATCCTAAAGAAAATTTGAAGGGGAAGAGAAGTAATTCAAAACACCTATGTCAAGATTCCTCACCAGAGCGACGAAGGGGCTGAGGAGTAAAAAGAATTCCTACTCTCTGATATAACTAGACTCCGAAAATAGTTTTCTTCTAGACTCAACAACGGCCAAACTACACAATCAATCAAGGGGGGCTCCTAGAGTCGGTCGAGGCTCTGATACCAACTTGTCACGCCCAATATGAGACCCTGTCCGAGAGGAACTCGAAGGTCCCACCAAGGATAGACCCGCATATTGGAACGCTTCTGCAAGGTGGATATCATTACATCAACATTACATAATAGATGGGGATACATACAAGAGGCCTACAATGCCACAAGAATACATCAATACATCATACATAAGATCAACATCCGACTACGGATGAAACACAAACAGAAGCTCAAACGACATCCACCCTGCTAGCCCAGGCTGCCGACCTGGAACCTATCCCCTGATCGAAGAAGAAGCAGAAGAAGAACTCCAAAACAAGCAACATCGCTCTCGCGTCAAGATCATCGCAAAACCTGTACCTGCAACTGTTGTTGTAGTAATCTGTGAGCCACGAGGACTCAGCAATCCCATTACCATGGGTATCAAGACTAGCAAAGCTTAATGGGTAAGGAAGGGGTAAAGTGGTGAGGTTGCAGCAGCGTCTAAGCAAGATATGGTGGCTAACATACGCAAACAAGAGCGAGAAGAGAAGCAAAGGAACGGTCGTCAACTAGTAATGATCAAGATGTGATCCTGAACTCCTACTTACGTCAAACATAACCCATAAACCATGTTCACTTCCCGGACTCCGCCGAGAAGAGACCATCACGGCTACACATGCGGTTGATGCGTTTTAATTAATTCAAGTGTCAAGTTCTCTACAACCGGACATTAACAAATTCCCATCTGCCACATAACCGCGGGCACGACTCTCGAAAGTTTATACCCTGCAGGGGTGTCCCAACTTAGCCCATTATAAGCTCTCACGGTCAACGAAGGATATTCCTTCTCCCGGGAAGACCCTATCAGAATCGGAATCCCGGTTACAAGACATTTCGACAATGGTAAAACAAGACCAGCAAGACCGCCCGATGCGCCGACAATCCCGATAGGAGCTGCAAATATCTCGTTCTCAGGGCAACACCGGATGAGACAGGCTACGAGTAAAACCAGACCTCGAGTTTCCTCGAGGGGGCCCCGCAGACGGCTCGGTTCGGACCAACACTTAGACAAGCATTGGCCCGTGGGGGGGGCTAAAATAAGATGACCCTTGGAAGCGCGACTCCCAAGGGAAAAGTATAGGTGGTGGTGAGACAAATGGTAAAACCAAGGTTTGGGCCTTGCTGGAGAAGTTTTATTCAAAGCGAACTGTCAAGGGGGTCCCATAAATCACCCAGCCGTGTAAGGAACGCAAAATCCGGGAACATAACACCGGTATGACGGAAACTAGGGCGGCAAGAGTGGAACAAAACACCAGGCATAAGGCCGAGCCTTCCACCCTTTACCAAGTATATAGATGCATTAATTAATGAGAGATATTGTGATATCCCAGCATAAACATGATATCCAGGTTCCAACATGGAACAAACTTCATCTTCACCTGCAACTAGCAACGCTATAAGAGGGGCTGAGCAAAGCGGTAACATAGCCAAACAACGGTTTTCTAGGAAAGGTGAAAAGGTTAGAGGCTGACATGGCAATTTGGGAGGCTTGAATAGCAAGTGATAGGTAATGCAACATAGCGATAGAACGAAGCAACTAGCATAGCAATGATAGTAATGAGATCCAACGTGACGGTCATCTTGCCTGAAATCCCACTAGGAAGAAGAACGAGTCCATGAAGAAGATGAAGCCACGAAGACGAACCAAGCGTAGACGAACGAATCCTCACGATCGCAACGAAACGGGAGCTATCGAGAAGAAGCACACAACATGGTAAACACACCACACATGAACAAGGCATGATGCACAACCAAGCAAGATGCATGACAAAGGCTATATGAAGCTACTCATGGCAAGAGATGATGCATACAAGAGCAACACATCAAAGCAAGTTTAAATGAGGCCGGAAACAACATATAACAATTCCGGTAAGTCCTCATATGCAAATTTCGAAATTAGTCCAGATCTGAACAAGCATTAAGTTGAAGTTGTTAAACAGCAAGTTAAAGAGCACCATGATGATCTGCACAAAATTCTAGTCAAGTTACATATAAAGTTCATTAGATTCGGAGCTACAGCCTAGAAGATATAAGCAACACAAAATAAACATGGCATTGATGCAAAATGCATTCAAACATCAAGCAAACACCTCAAAACAAGGATGCAACACGATAATATGAAACTACATGCGATTCTAAGCAAGTTTCATATAGAGCATGCTCAAAACGGAGCAACGGTGCAACACATACACTCCAAACAATATATAGCAACAATCTATCCATAACAGCAACTAGGTATCTTGCAAGCATCAAAAAAACAAGCTACAGCGCACCAACATGATAACTAAAGGCATGGACATGATTTACAGGTAAAGCATGACAAAACATGAACACTGAGCTATCTCCACAAATCACTAGAACATGCTCAAAAGGACATGGAAAGATGGCAAATAATAACAGATTCACGGACTTAGCAGAAATTGCTGGACATGGCAAAAATAACATCAGGTTGCAATGTTTAGAGCTGTCAAACAACATGCTACAGGAACATATCATGGCAAACTAGAGCATGGCATGATTCTACTCAAAGCATAGAACAAAAGTCCCTTCCTGAACATGAGCCAAAAAGGCATAGAAGATATGATGGCACCCATGTAAACATAGCAAGTTATATGACAGATTCAGACTTGGTGAAAATAACAGCACATGGCAGAAACAACGATAAGTAGGCATGTGGGTGAGCTTGAACCACTCACTACAGAGCATTACATGGCATGTGGAGTCAATCAACAGTAAGATGGCATAAATATGAAGCTAAGCATGGCAAGATCAAGTCCATAGAGTACATGGATCACTAGCAAAACCCATGGCAATAATGAACTTAAAGTTAACAGGCTGACAGCAACATTATTTAGCAAGTTTGGAGCATGATAACAACAAGCTACATCAGGCTATAAATGTAAACAAGGGCATGGATGGATAGAGCATAATATGTATAACAAACATCCTTAGTGAACATCTCCAGATTATGCATAGAACTCATGGTAGCAGCAAGTTTACATGGCAACAAAATATAACAGACTCAGACTTAGCAGAAATCACCAAGTCATAGAAATCAGCAACATCATGGAGGCTACTTTGCATGCTTGTGCTAGTCACCACATAGATCTTGAAAATACAATACAAGCACCTCTGTAAATATGGCATGGCATAGATCAAAACACATGTAGGGCTCATGCTCATATGATGCACACACAAAATGCAACGAAAAAGACAAATCATCAAGTTCTGATAACAGTCAGCAGTTAACATCATATAGCACTCTTGCAACGATGATTAGAGCATCAAGATGAACTCAAATGAACATGGCACAATGGAACAAAATGAAGATCATCTCATGATGAACATTTTGATATATTACACGCACGAAACGGAGCAGTACACAAGGAGATATGACATGTCAAAGTATGCATCAGAATATGCAAATATTTAGGGACTTGGAGAAAATCGAGGGGGGTCAACCTTCCAGATCTTGCATGGATTCCGAGGTTGGCCGGGGTAACTCGCCGGAGAAGTGCGGGGGGGGGGGGGGGGGGGGGGGGGCGCCGGCGAGGCAGCTCCGGGGCGGATCCGGACGGATCTCGCCGGATCCGGGCGCGGACGTCGAGGGGGCGGCGCTGGGCGGCGAGACGAGATGGGGCGCGGGAGGCGGCGGCGGGAGACAGGGACCGGCGGGGCGCGCGGGTTCCGGCGCGGCGGCTCCGGCCAAGGCGGCGGCGGATGGCGGGCGACGGGCGGCACACGGGCCGGGGAGAACTCGGGCGCGGAGGCGGGGTTCCGGTGGCGACGGGCGACGGAGGAGGGCGGCACCGGCGGCGGAGGGTGGCCGGGCGAGGTCGCCGGCGGCGGCGAGGTCCGGCGATGGCGGCGGAGGGCGGCGGCGGCGAGGTGCGAGTCGCAGGCGGCGGCGGGCGCGCGGGAGGCGAGCGGCGGCGGATGGGCCTCGCGGGCCCGCTGCGGGCTGGCGGGCCGGCGGCGGAGAACGACGGCGGATGCCACGTGGCATGCCCGGATTGGCGCGGACGGCGGCGGCGACTGTGTCCGGTGGAGACGGGCATGTCCGGCGCGGAGAGGGGGAATTTGATCTAGGGTTGGCCCGAAAATTCGGGGGAGGGGACTAATTTATAGGTAGAGGGAGCTAGGAGAGTCCAAATGAGGTACGGTTTTCGCCCACACGATCATGATCGAACGACCGAGAGCATGGAGGGGGTTTTGCTGGGTTAGTGGGCTGATTTGGAGGGGTGTTGGGCTGCAAAGCAAAAGGGGGTTTCGGGCTACGCGGTTAACCGTTGGGATATCAAACGACCTCCAAATGGAACGAAATTTGACAGGCGGCCTGTCGGTGCTATACCAAGGCCACTCGGCAAGTACCGACCCATTCCGAGAAGGGTTTTTTCCCGCTCATGAAACAAGGTCTGAGAGGGGCGACGGGTGCGTGTGGGAGTGTCGGATCGCGAAACGGACAACGGGGAAATGGACCGGATGCAAGTTTTGAAAAACATGCAGATGAAATGCAGATGATGACATGGCAAAATGCAACACGCAAGCAAATGACATGGCAACAACGACGAATAACTGGAAGACACCTGGCGCATCAAATCCGGGGCGTTACATCCTAGGAGGGGGGGGGCGCGCCCCCCACCCTCGTGGACAGGGTGTGGGCCCCCTGGCCTTCATCTTTGGCGAGGATTTTTTATTATTTATTGTAAGGTATTCCGTGGAGTTTCAGGACTTTTGGAGTTGCGCAGAATAGGCCTCTAATATTTGCTCCTTTTCCAGCCCAGAATTCCAGCTGCCGGCATTCTCCCTCCTCATGTAAACCTTGTAAAATAAGAGAGAATAGCCATAAGTATTGTGACATAATGTGTAATAACAGCCCATAATGCAATAAATATCGATATAAAAGCATGATGCAAAATGGACGTATCAACTCCCCCAAGCTTAGACCTCGCTTGTCCTCAAGCGAAAGCCGATAACAATAAATATGTCCTCATGTTTAGAGGTAGAGGCGTCGATAAAAATAAAATACGGACATGAAGGCATCATGATTATTCTCATAACAGCAACATATATAGATTTTGTCATACGATTCCTTATGTTCAAGTAATAATCTATTCACAAAGCAAAAGTACGAATCATAAACTTTATTGAAAACCAACAAACCATAATCTCTGTCATTGAAGCAATTGCAATTTATCATAACATCAGAAAGAGTCTATGTCAGAGTTTAATAGCAAGTCCACATACTCAACTACCATTTAGTCTTTCATAATTGCTAACACTCACGCGATACTTGTGTTTACGGAGTTTTAATCGGACACAGAGAAAGATAGGGGCTTATAGTTTCGCCTCCCAACCTTTTACCTCAAGGGTAATGTCAACAATAATAACTCATGCCCCCCTACATCTAATTAGATATATCAATCAGAATCTTTCCAACATACTGTGCTTGCCAAAGGATAAAATGAAAAAAGAAAGGTGAAGATCACCATGACTCTTGCATAAGGTAGGAGATAATAAATAAAAGATAGGCCCTTCGCAGAGGGAAGCAGAGGTTGCCATGCGCTTTTATGGTTGGATGCACAAAATCTTAATGCGAAAGAACGTCACTTTATATTGCCCCTTGTGATATGAACCTTTATTATGCAGTCCGTCGCTTTTATTTCTTCAACATCACAAGATCGTATAAAGCTTATTTCTCCCACACCAATCAATCATACATATTTAGAGAGAAATTTTTATTGCTTTGCATCGATGACAACTTACTTGAAGGATCTTACTCAATCCATAGGTAGGTATGGTGGACTCTCATGGCAAAACTGGTTTAAGGGTTTTTTGGAAGCACAAGTAGTATCTCTACTTGGTGCTGAGAATTTGGCTAGCATGAGGGGGAAAGGCAAGCTCAACATGTTGGAGGATCCATGAGCATATACTTTATCTCAGATATAAGAAAACATAACTCATTACGTTGTCTTCCTTGTCCAACATCAACTCTTTAGCATGTCATATTTTAATGAGTGCTCCCAATCATAAAAGATGTCAATAATAGTATATTTATATGTGAAACCTCTCTTTCCTTATTACTTACTATTAATTGCAACGATGACCAAAGCTATGTTTGCCAACTCCCAACAACTTTTAATCATCATACTCTTTCTATGTGAAGTCATTACTCTGGATAAGATCAATATGAACTCTTACTATTTCTTTTTATTCTTTTTATCTTTCTTTTATTCACTCAAGATCATGGCAAAATAATCAAGCCCTTGACTCAACACTAATCTTTATTATATAGCTCACGGACTCGATTACATAGAGAGATCATAAAGCAAAACTCAAAACTAAATCATGCCATAAACTTTATTCTACTAGATCAAGATACTACTAATAGGATCAAACTAAGAAAAACGGTAAAGATAGGAGATGTGGTTGTGATACGATACCGGGGCACCTCCCCAAGCTTGGCAGTTGCCAAGGGGAGTGCCCATACCCATATGATTATGTCTCCTTCTTTGTTGATGGTGAAATATTCTTGGCGATGATGCCCTTCAGGATACGATTCTCCTCCTCGAGCTTATTGACTTGCTGCTTGAGGTCCATTATTTCCTTGCGAAGCTTTCCTATAATAGCTAAGGCTCCTTGCACCCAAGGGTGTTGCATAGCTGCGGGAGATCAAGTGACACTCCTCTTCATATTTTCATAAGAAAGAAATCTAACATTGGAAGGGATAACCGAGTTTGGAATAGCTGAGCTCTGTAGTTCCCCCATTGCGAACCCAGCTCAGAAGTGAGAAGTGACTTCTTGGTCCTCCATGGCATCTACTCTCATCAAGTTAGCCTCCATCTCCTCCTCCGTTGCTGGCCCAAAGGGGTCATCTTCGCTGTTCGCCCTTGGTTCCGGTGCCGGATTAGATACCCGGCTCTCCCCGACTGACTCTTGAGAAGACATCTTGCTCTGATCTGCAGCAGCAACAACTTGAAACAAAAATAGAGGATATTTGCGTGATACAGGAGTCAAAACCTTCGGGAGAATATATAATGAATTTTTACCGACCAAAATACGTATCGTGCAAGAAAACGGAGTCCGGAAGGCACACGAGGTGCCCACGAGGTAGGGGGCGCTCCCTCCACCCTCGTGGAGCCCTCGTGTCCTTCCCGGACTGCTACTTATTTTTCTATTTTTCTAAATATTCCAAAACGGAGAATATTGCCTTAAAAATTGTTTTGGAGTCGGTTTACTTACCGTACCACATACCTACTCCTTTTCGGAGTCTGAAACGTTCCGGAAAGTGTCTCTTATGTACTCCTCCGGGGTTACGGTTTCTATAACATTGGTTTCAACATTTATGGGATTACCTGAGATATAATGTTTGTTCTTTGACCGTTTACCACCTTCGGATTTGTGCCTTCGAAGTTGTTGATTTTTATGGCACCGGAACGATAGACCTCCTCGATAACGTAAGGGCCTTCCCATTTAGAGAGAAGTTTTCCTGCAAAAAATCTTAAACGAGAGTTGTATAGCAATATATAATCACCTACATTAAACTCACGCTTTTGTATCCTTTTGTCATGCCATCTTTTAACTTTTTCTTTAAACAACTTGGCATTTTCATAAGCTTGGGTTCTCCATTCATCAAGTGAGCTAATATCAAATAACCTCTTCTCACCGGCAAGTTTGAAATCATAGTTGAGCTCTTTAATAGCCCAGTAAGCCTTATGCTCTAGTTCGAGAGGTAAGTGACATGCTTTTCCATAAACCATTTTATACGGAGACATACCCATAGGATTTTTGTATGCAGTTCTATAGGCCCATAATGCATCATCAAGTTTTTTGGACCAATTCTTTCTAGACCTATTGACAGTCTTTTGCAAAATTAATTTGAGCTCTCTATTACTCAATTCTACTTGACCACTAGACTGTGGGTGATAAGGGGATGCAATTCTATGATTAGCATCATACTTAGCAAGCATTTTACGGAAAGCACCATGTATAAAATGTGAACCACCATCAGTCATTAAATATCTAGGGACTCCAAACCTCGGAAAAATAACTTCTTTAAGCATTTTAATAGAGGTGTTATGATCAGCACTACTAGTTGGAATAGCTTCTACCCACTTAGTAACGTAATCAACAGCAACTAAAATATGTGTATATCCATTAGAGGCAGGAAAAGGTCCCATATAATCAAAGCCCCAAACATCAAATGGTTCAATAACAAGTGAATAATTCATAGGCATTTCTTGACGTCTACTAATATTACCAATTCTTTGACATTCATCACAAGATAAGAAAAACTTACGGGCACCTTGAAGAGAGTATGCCAATAAAAACCAGATTGCAATACCTTATGTGCAGTTCTGTCTCCAGCGTGGTGTCCTCCATAAGCTTCGGAATGACACTTGCGTAGGATCTGTTCCTGTTCATGCTTAGGCACACAGCGTCTAATAACACCATCTACTCCTTCTTTATAAAGATGTGGGTCATCCCAAAAGTAATGTCTCAAATCATAGAAAAACTTTTTCTTTTGCTGGTATGTGAAACTAGGTGGTATGAATTTAGCAACAATGTAATTAGCATAATCAGCATACCATGGAGTGCTACGAGAAGTATTTATAACATTTAATTGCTCATCAGGAAAGCTATCATCAATAGGTAGTGGGTCATCAAGAACATTTTCTAACCTAGACAAGTTGTCTGCAATGGGGTTCTCAGCTCCCTTTCTATCAACAATATGCAAATCAAATTCTTGTAGCAAGAGAACCCATCTAATAAGTCTAGGTTTAGCATCTTTCTTTTCCATAAGATATTTAATAGCAGCATGATCAGTGTGAATAGTTACTTTAGAATCAACAATATAAGGTCTGAACTTATCACATGCAAATAAAACTGCTAAAAATTCCTTTTCAGTAGTAGCATAGTTTATTTGAGCATTGTCTAGAGTCTTACTAGCATAATGGATAACATTTAATTTATTATCAACTCTTTGCCCTAGAACAGCACCTACAGCATAATCACTAGCATCACACATAATTTCAAAGGGTAAATTCCAATCCGGTGGCTGAACAATAGGTGCAGAGATCAATGCTTTCTTAAGTATTTCAAATGCTTCTACACAATCATCAAAGACAAATGGTATATCTTTTTGTAATAAATTAGTCAGAGGCCGAGAAATTTTTGAGAAGTCCTTAATGAACCTCCTATAAAATCCGGCGTGACCAAGGAAACTTCTTATACCTTTGATGTCCTTGGGACATGGCATCTTTTCAATAGCATCAACCTTGGCTTTATCAACTTCGATACCTCTTTCAGAAACTTTATGCCCCAAGACAATACCTTCATTAACCATAAAGTGGCACTTTTCCCAATTCAAGACAAGATTAGTTTCTTCACATCTCTGCAAAGCTCGATCAAGATTGCTCAAGCAATCATCAAAAGAGGATCCATAGACGGAAAAGTCATCCATGAAAACCTCACACATATTTTCACAAAAGTCAGAGAATATAGCCATCATGCATCTTTGAAAGGTAGCAGGTGCATTACATAAACCAAAAGGCATATGTCTCTAAGCAAAAGTACCAAAAGGGCAAGTAAAAGTAGTCTTTGATTGATCCTTAGCCGACACAGGTATTTGAGAGAAACCAGAATAACCATCTAGAAAGCAATAATGTGTATGTTTGCATAATATTTCTAGCATTTGATCAATAAAAGGTAAGGGGTAATGGTCTTTCTTAGTAGCTTTATTTAATTTGCGGAAATCAATTACCATCCTATAACCTGTGATAATTCTTTGCGGAATCAATTCATCTTTATCATTAGGAACAACAGTAACACCTCCCTTCTTAGGGACACAATGAATAGGACTTACCCACTGACTATCAGCAACGGGATAAATTATACCTGCCTCTAGAAGCTTTAGTATTTCTTTCCTTACCACTTCTTTCATCTTAGGATTCAGACGTCGTTGAGGATCACGAACTGGTTTGGCATCTACTTCCAAATTTATTTTATGTTGACATAGAGTGGGACTAATGCCCTTAAGATCATCAAGAGTATATCCAATAGCAGCACGGTGCTTCTTCAGAGTTTTCAATAATCTCTCTTCTTCATGCTCTGAAAGGTTAGCACTAATAATAACAGGATATATCTTCTTTTCATCAAGATAAGCATATTTAAGATTATCAGGTAACGGTTTAAGCTCAAACACGGGATCACCCTTGGGTGGAGGAGGATCCCCTAGGATTTCAACAGGCAGATTGTGTTTCAGAATAGGTTCCTGTTTAAAGAATACTTCATCTATTTCCCTTCTTTCAGTCATAAACATATCATTTTCATGGTCTAGCAAATAATGTTCTAGAGGATCACTAGGAGGTACGGCAATAGAAGCAAGACCAATAATTTCATCCTTACTAGGCAATTCTTCTTCACGATGTTGTTTACTAAATTTAGAGAAATTAAACTCATGAATCATATCATCCAAGCCAATAGTAACAACATTCTTTTCGCAATCTATCTTAGCATTAACAGTGTTCAAGAAGGGTCTACCAAATATAATGGGACAAAAGCTATCTTGTGGGGAACCAAGAACAAGAAAATCAGCAGGATATTTAGTTTTCCCACACAAGACTTCAACATCTCTAACAATCCCAATTGGTGAAATAGTATCTCTATTGGCAAGCTTAATTGTGACATCAATTTCTTCTAACTCAATAGGTGCAATATCATGCATAATTTCTTTGTATAAATCAATGGGTATTGCACTAGCACTAGCACCCATGTCACATAAGCCATGATAACAATGATCTCCTATTTTAACAGAAATAACAGGCACGCCTACCACAGGTCTATGTTTATCTTTAGCACAAGGTTTAGCAATTCTGGCGGTTTCACCGCAGAACTGAATAACATGCCCATCAATATTATCAGACAAGAGATCTTTAACAATAGCAATATTAGGTTCTACTTTAACTTGCTCAGGAGGTGTATAAGTTCTAATATTTCTTTTACGAACCACAGTTGAAGTTTTAGCATGATCCCTTATTCTAACAGGAAAGGGTGGTTTCTCAACATAAAAAGTAGGAACAATAGGATCATTATAAGTGACAGTCTTTTCTTCAACTTTAATAGGTGCAGCTAATTTTACGGGAGGATGATATTTAAACCACTTCTCCTTAGGGAGATCAACATAAGTAGCAAAAGATTCACAGAAAGAAGCTACTATCTCAGAGTCAAGTCCATATTTAGTGCTAAACTTACGGAAAATATCGGTATCCATAAAAGATTTAACACAATCAAACTTAGGCGTCATACCTGACTCCTTACCTTCGTCGAGGTCCCAATCTTCAGAGTTGCGTTTAATTCTATCCAATAAATTCCATCTGAATTCAATAGTCTTCATCATATAAGAGCCAGCACAAGAAGTATCGAGCATGGTGCGATTATTTTCAGAAAGCCGAGCATAAAGATTTTGCATAATTGTTTCCCTTGAGAGATCATGATTGGGGCATGAATACAACATTGATTTAAGCCTCCCCCAAGCTTGAGCGATGCTTTCTCCTTCGCGAGGCCAGAAATTATATATATAATTGCGATCACGATGAACAAGATGCATAGGATAATATTTTTGATAGAATTCCAATTTCAGTCTTCTATAGTTCCATGATCTCGTATCATCACATAGCCTATACCATGTCAATGCATCTCCCTTCAAAGATAAAGGGAAGACCTTCTTCTTAACAATATCATCGGGTATACCTGCAAGCTTAAATAGTCCACAAACTTCATCCACATATATTAGGTGCTCATTAGGATGCTTTGTTCCATCTCCTACAAAAGGATTAGCTAGCAGTTTTTCCATCATACCCGAAGGAAATTCAAAGGGAATATTTTCATATTCATTTTCAGTAGGTTCAGTAGGTTGAGGAGCAAATCTTTGCTCTACTGGTCGGGGTGAAGATACCCCGAACAAGCCCCTCAGAGGATACTTTCCATAGTAACAAGTGACAGTAAATTTCAGCACACTATATAAAAATTTTCTTACCAAATTCCACCTACCAAAGGCGCTTCACTCCCCGGCAACGGCACCAGAAAAGAGTCTTGATGACCCACAAGTATAGGGGATCCATCGTAGTCCTTTCGATAAGTAAGAGTGTCGAACCCAACAAGGAGAAGAAGGAAATGATAAGCGGTTTTCAGCAAGGTATTCTCTGCAAGTACTGAAATAAGTGGTAACAGATAGTTTTGTGATAGGATAATTTGTAATGAGCAACCAGTAACAAAAGTAAATGAAGTGCAGCAAGGTGGCCAATCCTTTTTGTAGCAAAGGACAAGCCTGGACAAACTCTTATAATAGGAAAAGCACTCCCGAGGACACATGGGAATATCATCAAGCTAATTTTCATCACGTTCATATGATTCGCGTTCGGTACTTTGATACTTTGATATGTGGGTGGACCGGTGCTTGGGTGCTGTTCTTACTTGAAAAAACATCCCACTTATGATTAACCTCTATTGCAAGCATCCGCAACTACAACAAAAGTATTAAGGTAAACCTAACCATAGCATGAAACATATGGATCCAAATCAGCCCCTTACGAAGCAACGCATAAACTAGGGTTTAAGCTTCTGTCACTCTAGCAACACATCATCTACTTATTACTTCCCAATGCCTTCCTCTAGGCCCAAATAATGGTGAAGGGTTATGTAGTCGACGTTCACATAACACCACTAGAGGCTAGACAACATACATCTCATCAAAATATCAAACGAATACCAAATTCACATGACTACTAATAGCAAGACTTCTCCCATATCCTCAGGAACAACGTAATTACTCACAAAGCATATTCATGTTCATAATCAGAGGGGTATTAATATGCATAAAGGATCTGAACATATGATCTTCCACCAAATAAACCAACTAGCATCAACTACAAGGAGTAATCAACACTACTAGCAACCTACTAGTACCAATCCCGGACTTGGAGACAAGAATTGGATACAAGAGATGAACTAGGGTTTTGAGAGGAGATGGTGCTGGTGAAGATGTTGATGGAGATTGCCCTCTCTCGATGAGAGGAGCGTTGGTGATGATGATGGCGATGATTTCCCCCTCCCGAAGGGAAGTGTCCCCGATAGAACAGCTCTGCCGGAGCCCTAGATTGGTTCCGCCAAGGTTCCGCCTCGTGGCGGCGGAGTTTCGTCCCGAAAGGTTGCTTCTGATTTTTTTCTGGACGAAAGACTTCATATAGCAGAAGATGGGCGTCGGAGAGCCACCAGGGGGCCCACGAGGTAGGGGGCGCGCCCTAGGAGGGGGGGCGCGCCCCCACCCTCGTGGACAGGGTGTGGGGCCCCTGGCCTTCATCTTTGGCGAGGATTTTTTATTATTTATTGTAAGGTATTCCGTGGAGTTTCAGGACTTTTGGAGTTGCGCAGAATATGCCTCTAATATTTGCTCCTTTTCCAGCCCAGAATTCCAGCTGCCGACATTCTCCCTCCTCATGTAAACCTTGTAAAATAAGAGAGAATAGCCATAAGTATTGTGACATAATGTGTAATAACAGCCCATAATGCAATAAATATCGATATAAAAGCATGATGCAAAATGGACGTATCACACACTCCCTATACTTTCGGGATTAGTGTTGAACCTAAATAAATGTTATTTGGTGCTTGCGTTAAGCATGAATATGATTTGATCATGTTTATTGCAATACGGTTATTCATTTAAAGTCAAAGAATAATTGTTGTTCTGTTTACATGAATAAAACCTTCAATGGTCATACACCCAAGGTGAATGGTTTATTGAATCTCGATCGTAGTGATACACATATTCATAATATTGAAACCAAAAGATGCAAAGTTAATAATGATAGTGCAACTTATTTGTGGCATTGCCGTTTGGGTCATATCGGTGTAAAGCGCATGAAGAAACTCCATAAAGATGGACTTTTGGAATCACTTGATTATGAATCATTTCATGCTTGCGAACCGTGCCTTTTGGGCAAGATGACTAAAACTCCGTTCTCCGGAACAATGGAACGAGCTACTGACTTGTTGGAAATAATATATACCGATGTATGCGTTCCTATGAGTGTTGAGGCTCGCGGCTGGTATCATTATTTTCTGACCTTCATAGATGATTTGAGCAGATATGAGTATGTCTACTTAATAAAACATAAGTCTGAAACATTTGAAAAGTTCAAAGAATTTCAGAGTGAAGTAGAGAATCATCGTAACAAGAAAATAAAGTTTCTACGATTTGATCGTGGAGGAGAATATTTGAGTTACGAGTTTGGTCTTCATTTGAAACAATGCGGAATAGTTTCGCAACTCACGCCACCTGGAACACCACGGCATAATGGTGTGTCCGAACATCGTAATCACACTTTATTAAATATGGTGCGATCTATGATGTCTCTTACCGATTTACCACTATCGTTTTGGGGTTATGCATTAGAGACAGCTGCATTCACGTTAAAAAGGGCACCATCTAAATCCGTTAAGACGACACCATATGAACTGTGGTTTAGCAAGAAACCTAAGCTGTCGTTAAAGTTTGGGGTTGCAATGCTTATGTGAAAAAGGTTTCATCCTGATAAGCTCAAACCCAAATCGGAGAAGTGCATCTTCATAGGATACCCAAAATGTTGGGTACACCTTCTATCACAGATCCGAAGGCAAGATCTTTGTTGCTAAGAATGGATCCTTTCTAGAGAAGGAGTTTCTCTCGAAAGAAGTGAGTGGGAGGAAAGTAAAACTTGATAAGGTAATTGTACCTTCTCCCGAATTGGAAAGTAGTTCATCACAGAAATCAGTTCCAGTGATGCTTACACCAATTAGTGAGGAAGTTAATGATGATGATCATGAAGCTTCGGATCAAGTTACTACCAAACCTCGTAGGTCAACCAAAGTACGTTCCGCACCAGAGTGGTACGGTAATCCTATGGAGTTCATGTTACTTGACCATGACGAACCTACGAACTATGAGGAAGCGATGATAAGCCCAGATTCCACGAAATGGCTTGAGGCCATGAAATCTGAGATGGGATCCATATATGAGAACAAAGTATGGACTTTGGTTGACTTGCCCGATGATCGGCAAGCCATCAAGAATAAATGGATCTTCAAGAGGAAGACGGACGATGATAGTAGTGTCACTATCTACAAAGCTCGAATTGTCGCAAAAATGTTTTCGACAAGTTCAAGGTGTTGACTATGATGAGATTTTCTCACTCGTATCGTTGCTTAAGTCTGTCCGAATCATGTTAGCAATTGCCGCATTTATGAAATCTGGCAAATGGATAAACAAAACTACATTCCTGAATGGATTTCTAGAAGAAGAGTTGTATATGATGCAACTGGAAGGTTTTGTTGATCCAAAGGGAGCTAACAAAGTGTGTAAGCTCCAGCGATCCATTTATGGACTGGTGCAAGCATCTCGGAGTTGGAATATACGCTTTGATGAGTTGATCAAAGCATAAGGTTTTATACAGACTTGCGGTGAAGCCTGTATTTACAAGAAAGTGAGTGGGAGCACTATAGCCTTTCTGATAAGTATATGTGAATGACATATTGTTGATCGGAAATGATGTAGAATTTTCTGTAAAGCATAAAGGAGTGTTTGAAAGGAGTTTTTTAAAGAAAGACCTCGGTGAAGCTGCTTACATATTGAGCATCAAGATCTATAGAGATAGATCAAGACGCTGGATAAGTTTTTTCAATGAGTACATAACTTGACAAGATTTTGAAGTAGTTCAAAATGGAACAGTCAAAGAAAGAGTTCTTGCCTGTGTTACAAGGTGTGAAATTGAGTAAGACTCAAAGCCAGACCACGGCAGAAGATAGAAAGAGAATGAAAGTCATTCCCTATGCCTCAGCCATAAGTTCTATAAAGTATGCCATGCTGTGTACCAGATCTATTCTATACCCTACACTGAGTTTGGCAAGGGAGTACAATAGTGATCTAGGAGTAGATCACTGAACAACGGTCAAAATTATCCTTAGTGGAATAAGGATATGTTTCTCGATTATGGAGGTGACAAAAGGTTCGTCGTAAAGGGTTACATCGATGCAAGCTTTGACACCGATCTGGATGACTCTAAGTCTCGATCTAGATACATATTAAAAGTGGGAGCAATTAGCTAGAGTAGCTCGGTGCAGAGCATTGTTGACATAGAAATTTGCAAAATACATACGGATCTGAATATGGCAGACCCGTTGACTAAGCTTCTCTCACAAGCAAAACATGATCACACCTTAGTACTCTTTGGGTGTTAATCACATAGCGATGTGAACTAGATTATTGACTCTAGTAAACCCTTTGGGTGTTGATCACATGACGATGTGAACTATGGGTGTTAATCACATGATGATATGAACTATTGATGTTAAATCACATGGCGATGTGATCTAGATTATTGACTCTAGTGCAAGTGGGAGACTGAAGGAAATATGCCCTAGAGGCAATAATAAAGTTATTATTTATTTCCTTATTTCATGATAAATGTTTATTATTCATGCTAGAATTGTATTAACCGGAAACTTGATACATGTGTGAATACATAGACAAACAGAGTGTCACTAGTATGCCTCTACTTGACTAGCTCGTTGAATCAAAGATGGTTAAGTTTCGTAGCCATAGACATGAGTTGTCATTTGATTAACGGGATCACATCATTAGGAGAATGATGTGATTGACTTGACCCATTCCGTTAGCTTAGCACTTGATCGTTTAGTATGTTGCTATTGCTTTCTTCATGACTTATACATGTTCCTATGACTATGAGATTATGCAACTCCCGTTTACTAGAGGTTTGTGTGCTACCAAACATCACAACGTAACTAGGTGATTATAAAGGTGCTCTACAGGTGTCTCCGAAGGTACTTGTTGGGTTGGCATATTTCGAGATTAGGATTTGTCACTCCGATTGTCGGAGAGGTATCTCTGGGCCCACTCGGTAATGCACATCACTATAAGCCTTGCAAGCATTGCAACTAATGAGTTAGTTGCGGAATGATGTATTACGGAACGGGTAAAGAGACTTGCCGGTAACGAGATTGAACTAGGTATTGAGATACCGACGATCGAATCTCGGGCAAGTAACATACCGATGACAAAGGGAAAAACGTATGTTGTTATGCGGTTCGACCGATAAAGATCTTCGTAGAATATGTAGGAGCCAATATGGGCATCCAGGTTCCGCTATTGGTTATTGACCAGAGAGGTGTCTCGGTCATGTCTACATAGTTCTCGAACCCGTAGGGTCCGCACGCTTAACTTTCGTTGACAATATAGTATTATATGAGTTATGTATGCTGGTAACCGAATGTTGTTCGGTGTCCCGGATGAGATCACAGACATGACGAGGAACTCCGGAATGGTCCGGAGATAAAGTTTGATATATGGGATAATAGTGTTTAATCTCCGGAAGGGTTCCGGAATTCACCGGAAGGGGTTCCGGATGTTTCCTGAAATGTTTGGGTACGAGAACGCGTTATTTGGGCCAAAGGGGAAAGCCCACGAGGCTTTTGGAAAGTGCAAAAGGAAGTTTTACGGAGACCAGAGGCTAGACGCCAGGAACCCTGTCGTCTAGGGGGTAGACGCCGGGAACCCTGTCGTCTAGGGGGTAGACGCCGGGAACCCTGGCGTCTAGCCCTGGAGTCCGTGTAGGACTCTTGCCTTTCGGGCAAAACCGACTTTAAGGAGGCTTTTACTCCAAGTTTCGACCCCAGGGCTCAACATATAAATAGAGGGGCAGGGCTAGCACCCAAGACACATCAAGAAACACCAAGCCGTGTGCCGGCAACCCCGTCCCCTCTAGTTTATCCTCCGTCATAGTTTTCGTAGTGCTTAGGCGAAGCCCTGCGAAGATTGTTCTTCACCAACACCGACACCACGCCGTCGTGCTGCCGGAACTCATCTACTACTTCGCCCCTCTTGCTGGATCGAGAAGGCGAGGACGTCATCGAGCTGAACGTGTGCTGAACGCGGAGGTGCCGTACGTTCGGTACTTGATCGGGACGGATCGTGAAGGTGTACGACTACATCAACCGCGTTGATTAAACGCTTCCGCTTACGATGACGATGATGGAACTACTCACGCATGAGATTATGCAACTCCCGTTTACGATGGAATTACTCACGCATGGCGGTGAGTATCATGAAATTGGTGATGAAGGATGGTTGATGATGACGATGGCGACGGATTCCCTCTCCGGAGCCCCGAACGGACTCCGGATTTGCCTTCCCGAGGAAGAACGCGCCGGCTCCATATCGTAAAACGTGATGAATCCTTCTCTCTGATTTTTTCTTCCCAAAAGAGAATATATGGAGTTGGAGCTGAGGTCGATGGAGGTCCAGGGGGCCCACAAGGTCGGAGGGCGCGCCCCCACCCTTGTGGCTAGCGTGTGGGCCCCATGTTGCTAATTCTTTTGCCAATATTTTTTATTAATTCCAAAACTTATCTCCGTGATGTTTTAGGTCATTCCGAGAACATTTTATTCTGCACAAAAATAACACCACGGCAATTCTGCTGAAAACAGCATCAGTCCGGGTTAGTTCCATTCAAATCATGCAAATTAGAGTCCAAAACAAGGGCAAACGAGTTTGGAAAAGTAGATACGACGGAGACATATCAACTCGCCCAAGCTTAACCCATTGCTTGTTCTCAAGCACGAACTCGGGGCTTGCAGAACTTGAGGGCACAAACTCTGGGCGTTCAAATGCAGAAGGCGAGACGGAGCACAACAACTCCATTTGGACGAAAAAGAAAAGCTGTGCGTGGAAATAAAGTAGATATGGTTTTGTCAATGTTGGGTATCCCTCTACTGGGCTCTGACCCTACGTATATATAGGGCGATCCGGACTTTGATCCTTTGATCGATCAGGAGACCGATCTGGTTATAACTCTCTTTTACAGGATTTGGTCCTTATCTGTACATTCAAAATCTGAACAGAAACCTGGTTTCCTTATAATAAAAACAGTATAACCAGCGACGTCCGCTCCTCTTTGTGCTCCAAAATAATCAAGCATATCTCCACCGGAGCCCCGTCTTCATCTTATACCTGATGGTGGTTGTACGTGAACAAAACTGGAGTCTAAATCTTCAACTTCCTGTACTCTTACCTCCTCAACTCCATTAGCGTGTGTATATCTTCAGTTAAAAAACAATCTTCAGCTTAGCACATTAGCATCATGATCCATATTTTTAATCTGCCAAATTTGACTATCAACAGATTTCTTAAAGAGAAAATGAAGATTTTTGACTAGTCTCAATAATGTAGCCGTGGGTACTGCACAAAAAAACCGACAATTTTAGAAACGACTTAGTAATATAGAAGCATACTCAGTTTTTACAATACGATATGCTCCCTCTGCTCTGCCCCATGGGACGGAGGGAGTACATTATTATTCTGAAAAAAAAAAATTTGTGAAGTTCCATACTAGTAACACCGCAATTTTTTTTTCCATACTAGCATTTCAATAGGCTACAGTTTGTGCAAATCCAAAAAAATAAAAATTGTACACCCACGCACGTCAAAGACAGAGAAGAGCTGGCCTGTCCAAGCAGCAGCAGGAGCTTTGATCGGCGCGCTATGCCCACCCACGCACGCAACCTCCCCTCCCCACACTGCTGCTACTGGCCTACTCTCACTCGTCCCATCTTTACCCGCCACCCAGCAACCAGCATTGCCCCGATGAGATTCCAAGCTCGCGTGTGGGTCACCCATGCTATCGACCTTGGGTACAGACTAATCAGTCACAGTGACTCCAACACACACACCCCGCTCCCTTCCTCTCCCCAGCGGACGCTCCCGTCAACCGGGTCCAGGAGCCGCGGCCGTGCACCGGGTCCAGCCTCGAGCGAGCCCCAAACCAAGCAGAGCGAGGGAGGGAGCGCTGGCCAAAAGCCCAAGAGAGAATTTCTTATTTGGTCATTTCTTAAAGCTTGCTTCCTTATTTGGCCCAAACAAGTTTTTCTTCCCTATTTGACCCCAAATGTAAAATTTGTTCCTTTTGTGACACTTCTGTCTAGTTTGGCCACAAACAGTGTTAAGTGCAACATGAAAAGACCATTCTACCCCTGGTGCCATACAAGGTTGAAAAAACAATCTTTCTTAAAGTGCCGTGCTGAAAGTTTTTCCTGCATGTATATTCACTAGTGTATATATTTCATGCATGGATCGATTCATCGAATAGCCCGCTTCTAATCATTCATCTTTCCGTGCGTATAGTACGTGTGCTAAGATGGTTAACTCAAACTAATTCAAGTTAATTGTGATTAACTCCAACAGGCCGCGGCTGGTGCATATGTATTTGCATCTGCGTACGTCAAAGAGCTAACTAGCTAGCTAGGAGTGTAGCTTGTACGTTAGTACATGCATCCGCGAGAGGCTGACGGTACGTACGCACGTTAATACATGCAGCATGAACGGTACGGTGGTGCTTCTAAAGTCCCTCATGCATGCATGGATGCATACCGTGTTTTTATCTGCAGTACAGTAGTATATGTCCGAATGCGAGGAGTTGCAAGCCTGTCATGCTGAAGAACCGAACCATCTTTTTTAGCCATGTATAACATCAGGGGTAGAATGGTCTTTTCACGTTGAACTTAACACCGTTAGTGGTCAAAATAGACAGAAGTGTCAAATAGGGAACAAATTTTACTTTGGGTGTCAAATAAGGAAGAAAATAGTTCTTTGGGCCAAATAGGGAACCAAATTTTAAGAAAGGGCCAAATAAGAAATTCTCTCAAAGCCCAAAAGCCCGCTTGCATTCCACCAGTTCATTCAAAAGAAAAGAAAAGAAAAAACTCGCTCGCAATTGGCAAAGCCTTCCCTTCTTCCGGAAGCCTCCCTGCTGCTGCCTTTGCCAGCGCCAGAGCGAGAGGGGCCGCCCATGGCTGCGCCCTTCGTCTACACCCGCAGCTCCGGCGGCGGCACCAGTACGGCCAGCCTCCCCCAGCTCCTCCTCCTCCTCCTCCTCCTCCTCCTCTCTCTCTCTCTCTCTCTCTCTCTCTCTCTCTCTCTCTCTGATTTTGCTTTGTGTGTGTGTGCAGGTCAGGACGCGGCCATGCGGGCGGCGTTCGACGGCGACCTCCGGCGCCTCCGAGGTCAGCCTCTCCTCTCCCTCCGCCCCCTCCCACGTTCCCCAGCTTTTCCCCGCCTTGCGAGGCCGTAATCTGTTCGACCGGGTTAGGGTTTTGCTTCCGGCTGCCGCGGCCATCCAATCCCCGGCGGCTGGACTATGCGAATGCCACCATTGTTCCTTAGCCGCGCCAATTTGGGCCCTATTCAATTCGCAGGACACTAGGAAAGTAGGAATGACCCCTCCCTTGTTATCGTAATTTAGGTTTCCTCCTGCGCTTGCGTGGAGTGCGGCTATGAGGGCGGGTTATCTCGTTGTTATTATGCTGTATGTATTGCGCGCAGTTAAGTGTAAAATTAGGTGCACGCTGCGATTTTCCTCTGAATTATGAAAACAGAAATTGCTCTCTCAACTGGGGAGGGTTTCCGCACCTGTGTGGAGCAGTATGATGGTGGGCCATCTTATTATTATGCTGTATGTATGTAGACTGGTACTCCTACTATGATTGTCTTGTTAATTTGGTGTCAGCTTTCGCATTCTAGTCAATTAAGTGTAAAATCTGGCGTATACAGCAGTAATTATTCTCTGCATTAAATAATCTTTTTCTGCGGTTGTGGTCTTTTGGACTGTTCAAAGGGGAAGGCGAGTTATTCAGAATTTGGTCAAAACAAGTGCTTGCACGGGGGCACATCTTACGATCGGGTCACTATTCTTTTTGTCAAGTCCATGCACTGATTGACTGTGTGTCCAGGACGTGAACAAGTCCCTTGACATGAGTGGAAATGGGAAGCCTTCAGGGCACCCTCGAACCCTCTTTGGTTCGATCAAGTCAACTGAATTTCCAAAATCACAAATATACCTCATTTGGTTGAACTAAGGAGGGGTCAAGGGTACTCTAAAGCTCACCAGTTTGCATGATTGCATCCTTGCTTGACTTAGTGAGGTTCTTGTCCATATATGCAACACATGTGGGCTTCTTTTCTTTTGGTTGTCTAGCTAGCTATGATTTGGCAGTTTGATTCATCAGTGTATTGATGCTTGGGTGTTTACTTTGGGTGAAAGGTACTGTAAAGAGTCTCGATGACCCAAGGGTGATCTTCTCTTTCGACATGGGTGGTGGCATTGGTGTGCTGCACATCGCAGCTGTCGGAGGGCATCTTGAGGTTTGCAAATACTTGGTGGAGGAACTCGGGGGAGATGTGAATGCTCCTGCTCCTGGAGTAGGAGGTCTTTCTCTAACTCTTCCGTCTTTTTTCTGGAAATTGGCACCTGTCATGTCTATGTTTCGCACCATGAGATGTCTGAATTGCGTTGTTGTGCTTTTTGATTGCAGACTTTGCAGGTGTGACACCCTTTATGTCATCTGCTCAGTCTGGCGATGTTTCTACTGTGAAGTATTTGCTTGATCATGGCGGTGATCTAACAAAGTCAGATGCTAAAGGGCGCACAGTTCTCCACCATGCGGCATGCATAGGTAGCTCTCTTGGCCCCTCACCCATGCAATTTGTTTTTGTATTACAAAGCGTATCTTTGTGTAGGACACTATGGGTATGGTTCCTTTACTCTAATAATATCGTAGAAGAAAAGTTTTGTGACCATTTTTCATATGGTTAATATAGATTTATAGCTAGTCAAAGTTGTTAATTTTTGCCCATCTATGATTTACACCAGGGTGGTCATTATAGTAATAGTTACTTGCTGCTGTACACTTAGATGCGTAGCCACATGACTATTTCAATTATTTTATTCACCACAGGAAGCTGTACGGTCACCGAGTTCCTACTTTCAAAAGGAGTACCTGTTGACATAGACTGTGGCCGTGGTACACCACTCCATCAAGCTGCTACTAATGAACAAGATAAAACAGTGAAGATTTTGTTGGAACACCATGCAGATGTATATAACTCTTACCATTTCTTTTTTTGTTTTCTAGATTTGATTTGCATAGATAGCTTGTTTTTATTTTGTCGGCTACTTGGATTGACAATTTATGGCAGCTCATAATCCATTTCTTTGTTCCTTTGTATTTTATAACAATTATTACTCTTGGCAGCCTAACGCCACTGTCGTCGGAATTGGTACTGCCCTGATGGGTGCCCTTCTTTACCGTTCTTTGAAGTGCATGAAGCTGCTGATCAAGGCCAGTATTCTGTTTTCTATATCCGTTCATCGCTATGTTCTACCATCTCAGCCATGCTTTTGTGTCAATCTACATGGAGAGGGAGCCGTGACACGTTCTATTCCACAATCCTTTTTACAGGGTGGTGCTGATGTCAACCGAGGGAGCTCCCTTCCGATGACTCCCTTAGTGTTCACTACAGGGTGGGGAGGCTATACAAACTTTGTGAAGTTTCTGTTAAAGTCAGGAGCGGATCCTAATATTCCTGATGCTGTATGTTCTCTATATTTTTTAAATGTATTCTGTTGAAACCTGTACTGATATGAATTTAAGTTGCTTTTAGTCTTTTGACTGTGCCATGAGAAGTTGCACACACCTACCAAAATATTGCATGTGTAGGCAAAAGGTAGGTGTGTGAGCTCCGAGTTTAAAGGTTTATATCAACGAATGCATATCACTGTTGTTGACTATTCCCTCTGCTTGAAAATATTTGACGCTCTAGTTTTGTTACAACCCAAATTCTTTGAGTTTCAACAAATTATAGATAGATTTACCAACATCTAAAGGGCAGCCCCAGTGCATGTAGCTCCCACTTGCGCAGGGTTTGGGGAAGGGTCCGACCACTTTGGGTCTATTGTACGCAGCCTTTCCCTACATTTCTGCAAGAGGCTGTTTCCAGGACTTGAACCTGTGACCATGAAGGCAGCAGCTTTACCACTGCGCCAAGGCTCCCCTTCATTGATTTACCAACATCTACCAAACCGAATTGCACTTCAAGAAATTTGACTTAGGAGAAAACAATATCATCAAATATTTTGGAATGAAGTAGGAAATTTTGGGTTCTTCTAGAACAACATGCTCTGTTCTGTGCAATAATGTATATTTGTATCCTTAGTCTGAAATGTTTTTGAATTTGGTGGATGTCCTTGTATGGAGTCCACAAGGCCACAAGTACCCAAGATATAGATACGAGGTCGGTGCTTAACTTAACATTTGATGAGATACTGAGATCTCATAATGCAGCATTCAGGGTATCCACATTTATCAAATATACTCATCCAGCAATCACCAAAATGATTTGAATTCGCTTAGGCTGCGTTTGGATGTATGTATTCAGCTTACTTTATGTTGTTTTCTTCATCCTAATTGTTGGTATTCGTTCATTTACTCTGAAGTGTCAAATTATATTTGTGCTTTCAATAATCGTAATTCATATGTAGCTACTTTTCCTTATAGTTTTATCTATATAATTCATAGGGACTCGTAAAGGTTATGCCACTAAAAATCCATGTTACCTCTCAATCTCAACTATTGCTGAAATACCTGTTTTTAGTTCCTTGCTGAAGGAAGCCTTTTGGTATGCTGTAGGAGTATGTTGACTGTTTGAATTGCTACTAGAATTTAGAAATGCTTGCTGGGATGAATCCTGGTTGAAACATTTTGTACCAGTATTATGTAGACCCATGGTACTATAGTTTCCTATATGGTTTATATCTTTTCATTCATAATGTTCATATTCTTTTACTGCATTCTAGAGGGTCCTTTAATTATGTAGTTAATTTCAAAAGAGTTGACACTTTTCCTTTTGTTGCCCAGTATGGTAACTTACCAATAGAGCTTGCTGCTAAACGTGACTGCATGGAAGAAGTTGAAATGTTGTTTCCTTTGACTTCCCCAATACCAACTATCCCAAACTGGAGTATAGATGGAATCATCTCGCATGCAAAATTTGAAAGTGCAAAGCCACTGGTACGTTATTTATTGCTGTTATGCTCTGTAGATAAAATTTACTTGAATTCCTGGTCATATTTTTTGTTCGCCAGTCCTGAATTTGTCCATCAACTGTTATGACTTGGAGTTACTATATATGGATGAGATCATCACATTTAAAAATAGTATCGTGACTTTTTTATGGGGTTTTCTTTAGAGCATCACCTTGCCAAAACAATAAAATTGAAGTAGTTAAAGCTCTTGAGAACAAACTACCAATTCTAAATCGGAAGGACCTGACTGGGACCCCTTATTTGTTGTCGGCTGTTCATTGGTTAAAAAAAACTTGGTTATTCAGTATCGATCCAATGAACTGCTGTAAACTGTTTGTCATCCGCAGCCTTTAAGATCCAGAAATGCTTTACAAGCATAATGCTTGTACATAGCTCGAAGCATGGTTCCTTTATTGTGGATTTGAAGTTGTGAACTGTGAAATACACCCATGTATATGCTGTTTTAGTAACATATAGTAATAATTTGACATATTAATTCTAAATTATGTTGGACCTTTTCCTCTTGTGATTAAAATCTTGTGTGAGTAACTGCTGCCTTTTGCTGTGTAACATAATGTGCACTTTGTATTGCAGCATAAGCATATCTAGATACCAAACTATGAAGAATGTGTAACTGACTTGTGAAGTGTCTATTTTAATCGGAATGTCTTTGAAATGATGCTTCATTCCTTCATTTTTTTTCCATTGTTTAATCATTCAGGATGGAAGGCAGCTTGAACAAACAAAAGCTACACTCAAGGCACATGCAGATCATTTATTCAGGCTGAAGGACTACAAGGTGGCATCAAAAGCATATGGTGTGGTAAGCCCCTTAAACCTTATCAAAAGCATGGTGGCTTAGAAGTTTTTTTTTTCTATTAACAGGGAACCAATTGCAGAATATTATTTGTTTGCTGAACAGTTTTCTAATATTGTTCTCTAGTTTCCTGCTTATTAGCTGTTAATTTGCCATTATTAAGCATTTCTATCGGATTAATATTATTCTGCGGGACTAATTAACCTGCCATGATGAGATGATAATCGTATAACCTGTTATGTTTGACCATAGGCAATAGATGTCGCGCCGAGTGCAACATTGTACGCGAACAGGAGTCTTTGCAAACTGCTGCTGGATGATGGTGAAGGTGCTCTGTCAGATGCTCTCAGATGCAGAATGCTGCGACCTAACTGGGTGAAAGCTTGCTACCGTCAGGCTGCAGCTCACATGCTACTCAAAGTGAGTTACTACATGTCCAGCTTGCCATTGTGTTTCCCTACTGTGCAGTCTATATAGTTGCTCATGTTCCTTTGTTTTGCTCTACATCTAGGAGTATAAACAAGCTTGTGATGCTCTCCTGGACGCTCAAAAGTTGGATCCTGGAAACACAGAGGTCGAGAGAGAGCTACGGTAATCTACTGTCTTGTATTTATCTCTTTTGAGTATACGTTTTGCAAGCATGAACGGCATACACTGACATACTAGTGACCGGCAGTTGCACGCTGGACCAGCGTGCCGACTGCCGAGTGACATCCTTCCATATAGCTGATGGTGCTGGGATTACTGCTGAAATTTGTTTCATTTTGGTTAACTCTGTACAGGAAGGCCAGGGAATTAATGAAAGCTGATGGTGAGGCTGACAAGTGAAGCATGCTTTGTTAGGGAAATGCTCTTTTGGCTTGGATTAGAGTAGTTGATCAACTGAATGTGATGGTACTCATGTGACCAGAAGGCTGGTGGTACCCAACTTAAGAGTCTAACTCTAGAGTCGTTGAATTTCTATAGTCTTACTACTGCCACTTGTTGACTGCATGCTGAGAGGATTTGGTGTGAAAATGCGCTGTAAAACTTGTTTGACTCGCATCACAAGTTTTATTACTAGATCTAGCACAAATACCCTATCGCTGTTGAATATTTGCTGAGTTTTCAGACATCAGTAGAGAAGAAAAAGTGAAGCAGTACTACCCTCTCATTTGCATCTTCTACTCTCTGAACATGCATGAGGAAGTTTCTGCTCAACAACGTTGCTCGCTTACGGCTTACTGCTTCTCTGAATAAGCATGTGTTTTAGTCTACATGTTGATCATTTCAATTGTAATACATTTATGAACACCGTCATTTGTCATGACTTTGATCGGAGATCTTCGCTCAATCTAGAGGCGTTGTATGAAAATGGAGAAATTCCAAAGAAACTCAGAAGAATGTGACAAACTCCTAATCTAGAGGAGTAAATAAATATCTCGAGGCCAGGGACAGACTCTAGGTTCGAAACAGGATGCCTACAAGTCGCTTATTACTTTACATCTCTCTCTAGGCTAATTAAACACATGACATGAATTTATTCTTGCCCTGTCAAAGCCACTTTAGGCTCTTCAAAATGTGCAGGTTAGCACATTCTTGTTGATGACAGGTAAATGAAATTTCTAGTTTTTTTTTTTGCGGGAAAATGAAATTTCTAGTTATTGAAGAAAAAAAAGTTGCTGATGTAAATATCTTTCATCATTAGATCCATCCATCAAATATATTCTCAAATTATATTTATTTGGTATTGTAAAGGTTGATCTGTTTTCTATAAATGGTCAGTGTAAATGTATTTTCTATGCGAAAAAGGTGTAAATGTATTTAGAAATATATTTTTTGAATGTGTTCACGTATTTTGAAATAGAAGAGCTTCAGATTGGGCCGTGACCAGCCTGCTTCCAACATTTGGCCCAACCCAAGAAGAACATGCCCAAACCTAAGCAGGCACGAGCTCACTCCACTCGCTGGCCACTATAATTGTGGAAATGATAAGCTACGGTAGGTATTGTGTGAGAACAATTATGAATATTGTCTTTTACAGTACCGAAGTGAATGATTTGTTTTTATCATACTAACCTATCTCACGAAGTTTCGTTAAGTTTTGTGTGACTGAAGTTTTCAAGTTTTGGGTGAGATATCAATATGAGGAGAATAAGGAATGAAAATACTCTAAGTTTGGGGATGCCCAAGGCACCCCCAAGGTGATATTCAAGGAAGACCCAAGCAACTAAGATTGGGGATGCCCCGGAAGGCATCCCCTCTTTCGTCTCCAACATTATCGGTAACCTTACTTTGAGCTATATTTTATTGGTCACATGATATGAGTTTTGCTTGGAGCGTCATTTTATTTTGTTTTGATTTGCTTGCTGTTATTTAGAATAATGTTTTGCATCTTTTATTTCAATAAAAATGTCAAGTATAGCCTTTGCCATGTTTATTTTGCAAGTCTACATGTTGCTGTTTGAAAACAGAAAAGTGCACCTAATGCGTGAATTCTTGAAAAGAGCCAGAATGTGATAAAATGTTGAAACTTTTTGCAGAAAAGCTATGATAAATTTTCTACAGTGTGGTAAATTTTCAGAATTTTTGAAGTTAAATAAGTATTGAATTCTTGCATCCTTTACAGACTGTCCTGTTTAGACAGATTGTTGTTATGTTTGTATTGTTTGCATATGTTTGCTTGTTTAATGATTCTATTTAAGGATAGGAGTATTAAATATGCAGAGGCATTTAGTATACAATGTTAAATAATAATTTTAGTGATTTTCTACAGTAGAGAATGATAAGGTTTTTGCACTGATTTATACTAACTCATCTCACAAGTTCTTGTTGAGTTTTGTGTGGATAAAGTTTTTAAGATTTAGGAAAACCGTGATATAAAAGGAATTAAGAAGACACAAAAGCTCAAGCTTGGGGATGCCCAAGGCATCCCAAGATAATATTCCAAGAAGTCTCAAGCACATAAGCTTGGGGATGCCCCGGTAGGCATCCCACCTTTCTTCATCAACAATTATCGGTTAGTATCGGTTGAGCCTAAGTTTTTGCTTCTTCACATGAGTTGTGCTATTCTCGGAATGTCATTTTATTTGTTTTGCTTGTTGTTTTAATAAAATACTTAGATCTGAAAGTTTGTAAATAAGAGAGGGTCCTCAAATAGCTACCCATTTACTTAACTACTCATTTGAACTTCACTTATATCTTTTTGGAGTAGCTTGTCATTTACTCTTGTGCTTTCACTTATATCCTATGAGTAGATTGTTGAATGAATTGAATATCACGAAGTTGAAATTATATCATGCCTAGTGGTAGCTTCATATTGGGTTTAGAAAGTGAAATCTTTTGAAGCTTGACAATCACAATATTGGTCATACAAGCAATTCATGAATGATTAGTATAAGGAAGAAAACTTTCACATGCAAATATATTATCTTGGACATCTTCTATGACTATGAATACCCATTAATTATTTTCAAACTTGAGCAAATTAGTTGAAGTTGGACAAGGAAGACCGTAATGAGTTATGTTTGGGTATATTTGCATAGAAGTTATATTGTTATGGATCCTCCAACATGTGGTGTTTGCCTAGGATCTTTTGCTAGCCAAAAATTCGTACTAAGTAGAGATACTACCTGTGCATCCAAAAACCCTTAAACCCAGTTTCTTGCCATGAGTGTCCACCGTACCTACCTATGGATTGAATAAGATCCTTCAAGTAAGTTGTCATCGGTGCATAAAGTAATAAAAATTGCACCTAATTAAATATGTTTGATCTTTTATTGTAAGGGAAAATTGAGTATTGTACGAACTTGTGATGGCAAAGTAATACAAGCGACGGACTGCATAATAAAGGTTGCTATTATAAGGGCAATATAACGTGACGTTCCATTGCATTAAGAGCTTGGGCATCCAAATAAAAAGTGCATGACAACCTCTACTTCCCTCCGCGAAGGGCCTACCTCTCACTTTTCAGTATTTACTTTTATGCAAAGATTCAATAGTATACATTCTCATTTTAACCTCAATTATTCTCTAGTTGGCAAGCATCATGTGGTGGGGAAAGATCTAGGCACATATGACCAGTCAAATATATTTGATCATGATTTATTATTGTTGACAATTATCTCTATGATAAATGAGTTGGGAGGCAAAATATTAAGCCCCCATCTTTCTCTGTGTTCGATGGATGCTATTTGTTCTAAGAATATGCTTTGAGTACTAGCAATCATGGAAGACTATATGATGATTGAGTATGTGGAGCTCTTAGTTAGACTCTGTTGAATAAGTTGAATTGCCAGAAGAGACCCCCGAAGCTTCGTGGGAGGGCCAGGAGAGCCACAAGGAGGGCACAACCCACCAGGGCGCGCCTGAGGGGCCTGGCTTGCCCCGGTGGGTTGTGCTCACCTCGAGGACCATCTTCGCGTGAAACCAACGCCAACAAATCCTATAAATAGAGAAACCATCAGAAATAACCCTAGATCAAAAGTTCCGCCGCTGCAATCCTCTATAGCCACGAAAAACCAATCTAGACCCCGTTCCGACTCTCTGTCGGAGGGGGAAATCATCATCGATGGCCATCTTCATCATCCCGGTGGCCACCATGATGAGCCATGATGAGGAGGGAGTAGTCCACCCTCGGGGCCGAGGGTTTGTACCAGTAGCTATGTGTTTAATCTCTCTCTCTCTCTCTCTCTCTCTCTCTTGTGTTCTTAAGATGTCACGATCCTGATGTATCGCGGGCTTTGTTAATATAGTTGGATCATATGGTGTTTTACCCCTCTCTATCTTGTTGTGATGAATTGAGTTTTCCCTTTGAGATTTCATTTTATCGGATTGAATACTTTTATGGATTTGAGAACACTTGATGTATGTCTCGCTATGAATACCCACGGTGACAATGGGGTATCATATTGATTCACTTGATATGTGTTTTGGCACTCAACTCGCGGATTCCCGAGGTGACATTGGGGTAATCTATGCATAGGGGTTGATGCACGTTCTCATCTTTGTTTCTCCGGTAGAAATCTTGGGGCACTCTTTGAGGTTCTTTCTGTTGGATTGAGTATTATGAATCTAAAATTGTTTGATGCATATTGTATAATCAACTCACGGATACTCGGGATTACATTGGAGTATCTAGGTGACATTAGAGTTGGTTGATGTGTATCATATGGTGTTATTTTAGTACGAACTCTTGGTTAGATCGATCGGAAAGAATAGCTTGGTGTTATTTTAGTATGAACTCTAGGATAGATTGATCGGAAAGAATAGCTTTGAGGTGGTTTCGTACCCTACAAACAATTTCGTCTTATGTTCTCTGCTAGATAGGAACTTCGGAGTGATTCTTCATCACACATTGAGGGATGGTTATATGATCCAACTATTAGCATTATTGAGAGATTGCACTAGCGAAACTATGGGCCCTAGGCCTTGTTTTCAAGCATTGCAATACCGTTTGTGCTCCGTTTTATCAATTGCTACCTTGCTGTTTTTTTATTGTTCCTATTACAAAAATCAATATCTACTATCATTACTTCACTTGTATCACCATCTCTTCGCCGAACTAGTGCACCTATACAGTTTACCATTGTATTTGGTGTGTTGGGGACACAAGCGACTTTTTATTATTTGGTTGCAGGGTTGTTTGAGAGAGAACATCTTCATCCTACGCCTCCCACGGATTGATAAACCTTAGGTCATCCACTTGAGGGAAAATTGCTACTGTCCTACAAAACTCTGCGCTTGGAGGCCCAACACGAGTCTACAAGAATAAAGTTGCGTAGTAGACATCATTATGAAGCTATGCTCATTGAGCAGGAAGCCCCCAAATGACCTAGAATATGGCATAAAAGCCGATCAAGAGGGTTATGAAGCTATGCTCATTGAGCAGGAAGCCCCCAAGTGACCTTATGACTAATCAACAATGACACTTGCTCAGAAACTTTGACATGAAACGACAGAGGCCCCGAAATTTGGGGAGGCCGGCTTTATTATATGATCATTGAAAGGTATGTACATCAATGAAGGTATATACAATGATGAGAGCCAATGAATCAAGTGTAGTAAGGCCGAAGATGAGCAATGTTCCACGGCCTGTTGGTCTCTTGCTCAGAAGTATGTGATTTCTTGCACTCATGTATATCAATGAGATAATATGAGCCATTGTTGAGATTCTTACTAACCACAAAAGGTCCTAAGGCGGGGACAACTTATGCATGCCTGTGTGATCTTGAATCAGTCGGAGCACTAAGTCGTCCTCTTGAAACGCCCGAGTTTTGACTCCGCGGCTATGATAGCGACGCAGGTCTTGTTGATAAATCGCCGATGGAGCTGCTGCAAGATCACGTTCTTCATCCAAAGCATCAAGTGTGTTCGGACGCGCCGCCTCATTATCAGCTTCAAGGTAAGCCGCCACCCTGGGCGAGTCATGACGGATATCGCTTAGGAGAACCGCCTCTGCGTCATAAACCATGAAGAAAGGCGTATAGTATGTTGATCTGTTAGGGGTGGTTCTGATACTCCAAAGGACTGAAGGAAGCTCTTCAACCCAACAACCCAGCGTTCGCTCCAAAGGAACCATAAGCCGGGGCTTAATGCCTCTCAAAATTTCTTGGTTAGCCCGTTCTCCTTGACCATTAGACTGTGGATGAGCCACTGAGAAAACATCAATACGGATATGCTCTCTTTGACGGAACTCCTTCATAGCACCCTTGGGCAGATTAGTTCCATTATCAGTGATAATACTATGAGGATAACCAAAATGGAAGATCAACTTTTTAACAAACTGAACTGCAGTCACCGCATCACACTTGCTAACTGGCTCTGCCTCAACCAACTTGGTAAACTTGTCAACCACCACCAGAAGGTGGGTCTTCTTATCCTTAGACCTCTTGAACGGCCCAACCATATCAAGCACCCAAACCACAAACGACCAAGTGATTGGGATCATCCGCAATTCCTGAGCCGGCACATGAGCTTGTTTGGAATTTTTTTGACACCCATCACACTTGCTAACAATATCCTCCGCATCAGCATGAGCTGTTAGCCAGTAAAACCCATGACGAAAAGATTTAGCCACCAAAGATTTTGAGCCGACATGATGACCACAATCGCCTTCATGAATTTCTCGTAAAATTTCATGGCCCTCCTCAGGAGAAACACAGCGTTGGAACACACCTGTCACACTGCATCGGTGTAAATCACCGTTGATAATAGTCATAGACTTAGACCTCCTGGTGATCTGTCTGGCTAAAGTCTCATCCTCAAGTAACTCACCCCGAGTCATATAAGCTAGATAAGGAAACATCCAATCAGGAATAGTGTGAAGAGCCGCCACCAACTGCGCCTCTGGGTCAAGGATAGCAAGGTCTTCCTCAGACGGTAACTTGACCGATGGATTGTGTAACACATCGAGGAAAATATTAGGGGGCACCGGCTTATGTTGAGATCCAAGACAGGATAGTGCATCCGCCGCCTCGTTTTTCCGCCGATCAAGGTGATCCACTTGATAGCCTTTAAAGTGACCATCAATATTATCAACCGCCTGGCAATAAGCCGCCATGAGTGGATCTTTAGAGTCCCACTTGCCTGAGACTTGCAGAGCCACCAGATCTAAGTCGCCCAGGCACCTGACCCGGCTTAAATTCATCTCCTTAGCCATCGAAGCCCATGGAGCAAAGCTTCATACTCAGCTGCATTATTAGTACAAGGAAACATTAACCTTAAAACATAACAAAATGTCCCACCTCGTGGGAAAGTTAAATAATTCCAGCCCCCGAGCCCTCCAACTGCCTAGACCCATCAAAGTGGATTGTCCAATATGTGTTGTCAGGCTTCTCCTCAGGTGTTTGCAACTCTGTCCAATCATTTATGAAATCCACCAAAGCTTGAGACTTGATGGCTGTTCTTGGTACATACTTCAAATTATGAGGTCCAAGTTCAATTGCCCACTTAGCAACCCGGCCCGTGGCTTCTCTGTTTTGAATAATATCACCTAAAGAGCAGAGCTGACCACAGTAATAGGATGTCCCAGAAAATAATGCTTCAGCTTGCGACTTGCCATGAACACCACAAATACTAGTTTCTGCCAATGTGGATATAGTTGCTTGGACTCAGTCAATACCTCACTGACATAGTAAGCCGGCCGCTGAACTGGGTACTCCTTACCCGCCTCCTTGCTGTCGGTGTCAAAACCGGCGGATCTCGGGTAGGGGGTCCCGAACTGTGCGTCTAGGGTCGATGGTTACAGGAGACAGGGGACACGATGTTTACCCAGGTTCGGGCCCTCTCTATGGAGGTAATACCCTACTTCCTGCTTGATTGATCTTGATGAATATGAGTGTTACAAGAGTTGATCTACCACGAGATCGTAATGGCTAAACCCTAGAAGTCTAGCCTGTATGACTATGGTAATGAGTATATCCTTTCCGGACTACACCCTCCGGTTTATATAGACACCAGGGGGGATCTAGGGTTACATAGAGTCGGTTACATAAGAAGGAATCTTCATAGTCGGTCGCCAAGCTTGCCTTCCACGCCAAGGAGAGTCCTACCCGGACACGGGTATAGTCTTCGGCCTTCATGTCTTCGCAGCCCATTAGTCCGGCCCATGGATAACTGGCCGGACGCCCGAGGACCCCTTAGTCCAGGACTCCCTCAGTAGCCCCTGATCCTGGCTTCAATGACGAGGAGTCCAGCGCGCAGATTGTCTTCGGCATTGCAAGGCGGGTTCCCCTTTCCGAACTCCAAGATAGTCTTCAGATGTAATGATTGTATCCGGACCTGTAAACACAACTGTAGAGGATATAATATTTTATGAGCCCAATCCGCTGACAACTTTTTGGTAATATGACATCATGCCTGCTCGGCCATTATTTTCGAACCGTTAGCCAACCCGTCGCCCCACGTCTCGAGATGTGGTTTTATTGGCATGTCTTATCCAAGCAGAGATCGTGTCTCACCTTTTTTAAGGGATTCTTATCAACCCGGACGCGGGTAACCCAACCGTCGCCTAGGTACAACTCCTTGGGACTAGGCAAGTTTTGAGGCCCAGGAGGAGACTTTCGATATTCGCGGCCTTTATATAGGGGTACAGACCCGTCTTTTTCTTTCACGCTTGCTTCTTCCTCAACCCTTGCTACCCCAAGTTCCAACACCCGGGTTTCAGTCGCGACAAGCTCCAATCATGTCCGGATCCAGCCGTCAAGGCCGGTGGGTGGCTTCTTCTGTCATGGAGGGAGACATTGCAAAGCTTCGGGCGGCGAGGTATCTGACCGCGGAAATCCTTCATCGGCTTCCTGCTGAGGGGCAGGTTATTCCCACCCCTAGATCCGGCGAGAGGGTCGTGTTCGTGTCCCACTTCCTCCGCGGGTTAGGGTTTGCACTTAATCCCTTCGTCCGAGGGCTCATGTTCTATTATGGGCTAGATTTTCACGATCTGGCCCCGAACTCTATTCTTCTTATCTCGGCGTTTATCGTCACGTGCGAAGCCTTCCTCCGAACTCCTCCGCACTTCGGCTTGTGGCTCAAGACCTTCGATGTGAAGCCACAAGTGATAGAGGGGGAGCAGGCAGAGTGCGGTGGTGCCATAGTGAGCAAGCTTGATAGCACTGTTTGGCTGAAAGGATCCTTTGCCAAATCTTCCGATTTATGGCAGCAGGGGTGGTTCTACATCACCGAGCCCCGTGGCTCCAAGTGGGCAGCTGCGTCCGCATTTCGATCCAGCCCCCAATTCAGCTTGCATCGTGGATTAATAAGGGGTTGGACTGGGGATCAACGGACGAGGTGCGGGCCTTACAAAGTCGCATCCGAAGCCTCATTGAGAGGGACATCAATATTGTCAACATTGTTCAAGTAATGCTAGGCCATCGGACCCTGCCGTGCCAGCGACGGCCTCTCCGCATGTGGGAGTTTAACCCAGAAGGGCTGCAGACTCTTCAGCACTTCTTCGGCACTACGCACGAAGGAATGTGGAGATTATTTTTCGGGAAACGAAGGCAATGGACGGACACCACCGAAGATATCAGCCTAGACTGTAACCATCCGGACACCCTGGTAAGTACCCGTTCGAAGAACACCTCATAATCAGATACCCAGTGGCAAGATACTAACCGAATCATCCTTTTTCAGGGCTAGATAAAGAAAGTGGAACGGATCAGGTGTCCGGCTCCCCTTCCCGAAGACTCAGCTAATCCTGTGTTACCAAGGATGCTGGCCTCGACACCATACCAGGCGCCGGCAAGGGAGGGTAAAGAGGAGAGTGAGAAGACCCGAGATGACCTTTGTTCCGGAGGTAAGTCGGATACTGAGTCCGGAGAAATCGACCTTTCCTCGCCTGAAGACAGAGGCGAAAGAGGACCCAGTATCCCTTCTCCGGGCAGGAGAAAAAGGGTCGCCTCCGAAGGTTGGGAGGGGCGGTCTCCGAAGAGGGGCAAGATGCCACCGTCGAGCGGCTTGGGTTTGGAAAGCAACGCCGTTGAACAGCTCCAACAAGGGGACAAGCCCTCGGCCAAACCGTAAGTGAATCCGGAGTACTTTGATAGCGTCCCACTCCTTTGCCATTACCGAAGATATACGTAACGCATCCGTGCATTTTTACAGGTCGGCACAGAGTTTTTCTGGGCAATCCTCTTCTTCGGGAGGTCTCCTCCCAGAGATGATGGAGAGCGAGACGCCTCCCCCAACCTCCTCACCCAATAAGGCAGACGACTCTGAAGTGTCATCGCGGAGGGTTCTTCTTGATCAACAAGCTACACAGGGGATAAAAGAGGCAGTACCCGAAGGTGGATCTCTGACCGTCTGGGATGCTGGGGCTGATAATAAAGGCCCCGGACTGTCTAGCTCGCGGCCGACGGTGATTCTGGAGACGGGTGAACAGATTCCTTCAAAGGATGGTTGTGCTCCTAGAGCGGCTTCCGGAGACCCGGAGGCCCCGGATATATTGCGAGACATGTTGCGAAAAGCATCTGTCTCGAGGGAATAGCGTACCTTGATGGGTACAGTGGTTGAGAAGATTTTGTCCGCGAAGAGCAGATTGAATGAAGCCTTCATGAGCCTGCTAAAAGGCTTCGAGGTATGTGATATAATGTTTTCAGCTATGTTTTATTTGCAAAGATGCACCTGTGTATAGGTAGTAGCCCCTGAGACTCGGGTTGGCTTCTACTGGGAAGCGAACGGAGGATCAAAAAGGCTTACTCAAGGACTGATCTGATGAACTTGAACGTAGGCTGTTTCCCCCCTAGCTACTTCCCGGACTATGGATATTGCCGAGCTGCAGCGGAAGCTTGATGTAGCAGGGGATGACCTTGCGTTAATCAATATGCGTCTTGATGAGTCGCAAGGTATGTATTCGGGGCAATCCCCATACATTTTTTGTGGTATAAGCATGATGCTAAAATCTGTATGCATGGCTGTAGATGGTGCTGCCGCCGTTGAAGTTCTTCGAGCGGAGCTGGCCCGGGCCAAGGAGCAGGCCCGGTGTAGCAATGCGGCTGCCGAAAAGGCATCGGCTGAGTTAAAAGCCGAACAAGCTGCACGGCGCCAAGACGAGGAGAAGATATCCACGATGGCGCTCGAACTGAAAAATGCTACTGGCCGCTGTGAACTTCTGGAGAAGGACAATGATGCCAAAATGGCTGAGTTGGACAAGGCCTTACAAGAGGCGAGGGAAGCGCGGTCGGAATCCAGAGCGGCCCGTGAGGAGATCCGGCAAGCTAAGGAGATTGCGGCTGGTAAGCCCTTTCTGCTACAGACTAAGTTCGGGGATCCGAACTATGCTCAGTTTGACCGAGTGTGGAGTTCTCCGGATGAGTTTTTGGACTTGTCGAAGAGTTCTTCTGATGCGTCGCAGTATTACCAAGCGCGAGAGGGGTACGCAACGGAGAAGCTTTTCTGGTCACAGTTTGGCGCATCGAAGCGCCCTCTGTTGCTGAATGAACAGATCTCCCAATTGGCCGAACTTCATAGGATATCCGGCGTTGCCATGAAGAACGTCATAATTCGATTGTGGCCAACTGAGCCTATTCCGGATAGCTACTTCAGTTTGGTGCAAAGACTTGTTGACGCAGTGCCGCGTATTGATGCTGTGAAGCGGTCGGCATGCATTGAAGGTGCACAGATGGCTTTTGCCCGAGTCAAGACATTCTGGGGAAAGATGAAGGCCATCGATGTCATGGCGAAGAGTCCACCCAAGGGCAAGGACCGTCCTGAACCGGAGCATTATTTTGAAGACGTCCTAGAGGCTGCCCGCTTAATAGAGGGTCAATGCTCGAAAGACATAATGTTCGAGTGAGGTGTATGATAATTGTAAAAGACAAAGTTAATCTATTTTTGTGTTTTGCTCGAAAGCTTGTATTCCTCCTGTGCGGCCGTTTTAATATAATCTGAAAGTTTTCCAGTCGTCGGCTTCAGCCCCCTCGTAGGAAGTACGGGGGTGTTCGGAAAAGCATTTAATCACTCTTTATCCAACGTCTTGGTCCATGAAGGAGGTGATAATGCGGCGAACTAGGCAATCAGACTATAGGGCGTTAACACTTTCACTTAGCCATAGGAGTTTTATGGTGGGGCTACGACATAGCCCCTGGTATGTATGCGGCGTATTATCATATGGTGCCTTACATATTTGATCTGAAAAAGATCCCTCGTGTGACACGGAGAATCGCTAAAGATTCCAATAAGTCATCAAGTGGTTGACCAGCTCTCGCCGCATCATGACAGTCAGTTTTCGGCTTTCTCTACTGAGGTACTTCACCGGATGAACCGGAAGCACAATCGCAGTAGTTCTCCCTTTACTACCCTAGCCGATGGAGCGGAACGTAGGGTAGCAAGCACAGGAGCCGGGCAACCCAACTATTGACCCAAGACAATGATTCGGGGCTGATGCATATAAGGCCAAACTTGCGACACTGAAGTATGCTATAGAGCTGTTCGGGCTTTTGTTGGCAACTCATTTTTTCCCATACCGAGCCCCTGGCGGGTTATGCCAAGGTATATCTGTGAGACAACCATGGGGGCCATATTCATTGGCGAGACAACATGGATGATTAATTCGGATACTTTTTACTGGGACCTGATTGATATGCCATTGATTACTTTATATATATATATATATATATATATATATATATATATATATATATATATATAAAGACTACAACCCCGGCTATTTGACATGCTCGGGGTCGAAGGTGGAGGAAGAGGCATAGTACATGCTCGAAATAAAGAGTGCGGTCTACAAAAAGTTATTTTGGACCTCCTGTCGCACGTCTGTGCCGCCTGTCCTCGGCGAGGGAAATCCTTGATGGAAGTAGCCCCTTAGGTGAGTGTACGGGTCCGAACTCCGATAGAGTCAGTTTTAGATGTTTGTCCTGATCGTCACCTGTATTTAAGAGATAGTGAAGGAAGAAATAAGAAGAAAATAGATAAAAAAATGTTACGGGAATGCTTGCAGGCTCGTCCGTAGTGTGCTTCTGCCAATGCGCATGGTATCTTGAGTGCGTAGTGATGTATGCGCGGTACAAGTTTTACAGGTGTACGAGGTGAGCAGCGGAAGCCGGACTGCTATTTCCACTCCAGGAGTAGTCGATCCTCGGGTGGAAACTGTTTCTGGCCCCCGGTATTTCGTTGGTAAACCTCTCCGTCGTCCCTGTCGCCTGGCGGCCTCCTCCCCTTGTGTTCGGCGTTGAGCTTGCCGTCTTGCTTAAAGACCCAGCAGTTTCTGTTGGTATGATTAGTTGGTTTGTCGGGGTGGCCGTGAATCTGGCAGGATCGGTCCAATATCCTGTCTAGGTTGGATGGTTTGTCTCGGTTCGCCTTGAATGGCTTCTTCCATTGACCGAGCTTGGGATTGCTGAATCCGGCGTTGACCGCTGTGTCGCGTGATCTTTCGCTATCATTGCGACTGTTGTGTTTGCTTCGTCGTGGCTTGCCGTTGTCGTCTCGGATTTCGGAAGTGCCCGGGTCGCTGGCGCTGTTGCTTTTACGAGCGAGCCAGCTGTCTTCTCCCGTGCAAAAGCGGGTCATTAGACCAGTAAGGGCTGTCATGGATTTAGGTCCTTCTTGACCGAGGTGGCGTGCAAGCCATTCGTCCCGGACACTATGTCTGAAGGCCGCAAGGGCTTCCGCGTCCGGACAGTCGACGATTTGGTTCTTTTTGACTAAGAACCGAGTCCAGAGCTTCCTGCCTGATTCTCCGGGCTGCTGGACAATATGACTTAGGTCATCGGCATCCGGTGGCCGGACATATGTTCCTTGGAAGTTGTCAATGAAGGCTTCTTCCAAGTATTCCCAGCTGCCTATGGAATTTTCAGGCAGGCTATTTAACCAGTGCCGAGCTGGCCCTTTTAGCTTTAGTGGGAGATATTTTATGGCGTGGAGGTCGTCTCCACAGGCCATAAGGATGTGGAGGATAAAATCTTCTATCCATACCGCGGGATCAGTTGTTCCGTCGTATGATTCAATATTGACGGGTTTGAATCCTTCAGGGAATTCATGATCCATTACTTCATCAGTGAAGCAAAGCGGGTGTGCAGCGCCTCTATGTTGGGCCACACTGCGACGTAACTCCGAAGGAGTCCATTTGCGGTTTGCGGCTCGGGCGTGGCTAAGTTTGTCACGTCCGAATATGTAGCCATCGTCGTGTGTCGAGGCATGCCCCCGCGATCCGTAGATCGATCTTGCGTGTCCTGCTCTACTGTCCAAGTCCCGCTGAAGGTCGTCTGGACAACCGTGAGCTGCGTTATTCTTGCCTTTATGGCGAGGTGGGGCGGTCTGGTATTCAGCTTGAGTTGCCTCTTTATCCGGACAGAGTTGTCGACGACCTGCCGCATTGTGTGATGATGGTACGGGCTCCAAGGCCTCATCATCGAACTGATGTAGCAATCTATGCTTCGGGTAGCTTTTGGCTAGGCCACTAAGGCCGTATTCTTCGGTGGCCAGGACTTCGGTCCATCTATCGTTGAGTAGGTCTTAGTCAGCTTGAAGCCGCTGCTGCTTCTTTTTCAGGCTCCTTGCAGTAGCTATTAGCTTGCGCTTGAAGCGCTCCTGCTCGAGGGGCTCTTCGGGTACGATGTAGTCTTCGTCGCCGAGGCTTACCTCATCTTCGGTGAGCGGAAGGTAGTTGTCGTCCTCCGAATTGTCGCCGGGCAGGGCCTGTTCATCGGGGCTGGCTTGCCCATTTTCCTGTTCCTCCTGTTCGGATCTTGCTCCAACAGGGTCTTCATTGTTTTTGGCGTCGTCCAAGGTACTATTTCCTCCGGTGCCAGCGTTGCTGTGATGTGACTTAGAGTGGCGTTTTGGGCGCTGGTGCTTAGACTGTGTCTCAGGAGGTTTATTGTCAACTGGGTCTTCTTTGTCATCATCGCTAGCTTTTTTAGGTGTATCAACCATGTAGACGTCGTACGAAGAGGTGGCCGTTCCACGTCCGTGAATGGCGGGTCTTGGCCTTGCTCCTTATCGGCATCGTCGTCTATACCATTGATGTCTTCGGAGCCATAATCAAGCATGTTGGTTAAGTCCTCGACAGTGGCTATGAAGTGGGTGGCGGGTGGGAAGCGAAATTCTCCATTATCAGCCTCTAGCTCGAACCGGACATAGTTCGGCTATGAGTCCCCCGCCAAGGACAAGTTTTTTAATGAATTTAGAACATCGCCCAAGGGCGAGTGTTGGAAGATATCTGCGGCGCTGAACTCGAAGATCGATAACCGATCCAGCTCTGCGCCCGCAGGCGTGCGTGGTTTGGAACTTATAGCCGGGGACGAGTCCGGAATTCCGTTGACGCAGACATTGCAAGGTGTTGAGTCCGTGTGGAGCTCCAACGCCGCGGATTCTGCGGTTTCGGATGGCGCAATCTACTCTGGATCTAAGGCCGTAGCAGTTATAGGAACCGTCTCCTGAATATGGTCCGATGACAGATTTAAGTCGTGTTCATTGGAGCGAGGGGGAGCGATCGCCGCGGTCTCAAATCCATTGAAGATCAAGTCTCCACGGATATCCGCAACGTAGTTCAAGCTTCCAAATCTAACCTGGTGGCCAGGGGCGTAGCTATCGATCTGCTCCAGGTGGCCAAGCGAGTTGGCCCGCAGTACGAAGCCGCCGAATACGAAAATCTGTCTGGGGAGGAAGGTTTCTCCTTGGACAGCATCAGTATAGATGATCGAAGGGGCCATCGAACCTTTCGTCGACGGCACAGTGGAGCTCCCAATGAAAGCACCAATGTCGGTGTCAAAACCGGCGAATCTCGGGTAGGGGGTCCCGAACTGTGCGTCTAGGGTCGATGGTTACATGAGACAGGGGACACGATGTTTACCCAGGTTCGGGCCCTCTCTATGGAGGTAATACCCTACTTCCTGCTTGATTGATCTTGATGAATATGAGTGTTACAAGAGTTGATCTACCACGAGATCGTAATGGCTAAACCCTAGAAGTCTAGCCTATATGACTATGGTAATGAGTATATCCTTTCCGGACTACACCCTCCGGTTTATATAGACACCAGGGGGATCTAGGGTTACATAGAGTCGGTTACATAAGAAGGAATATTCATAGTCGGTCGCCAAGCTTGCCTTCCACGCCAAGTAGAGTCCTACCCAGACACGGGTACAGTCTTCGGCCTTCATGTCTTCGCAGCCCATCAGTCCGGCCCATGGATAACAGGCCGGACGCTCGAGGACCCCTTAGTCCAGGACTCCCTCACTTGCGCTCTACGACAACTGCTATGCTGATTGCTTTATTATTAGCCGCCACATACAGGATCAAAGGCTCTTTGTCGATAGGAGCAGCTAGGACGCGCGGCTCAGCTAACTGTTTCGTGGGGTCCTCAAATGCTTGACCAGCAACAACACTCCAGACAAAGTTGTCTGTCTTCTTCATCATCTGATATAGAGGAATTGCCTTCTCTCCCAGGCGACTTATAAACCGGCTCATAGCCGCAATATGACCAGCCAGACGCTGAACATCATTAACACACGCCGGCTTAGAAAGTGAAGTGATGGCTTTAATTTTCTCCGAGTTAGCTTCAATGCCCCATTCCAAATCTAGAAACCCTTGCAGTTTACCTGCAGGCACACCAAAGACACACTTGGCCGGGTTAAGCATCCTTTTGTAGGCCCGGAGATTGTCAAAAATTTCCTTCAAATCATCAAGAAGAGTCTCCTGGACATCCACATATCATCCACATAAGCATGAACGTTGTGCCCAATCTGACTATGAAAACAATTCTGAACACAATGCTAATAAGTCGCCTGGGCACTCTTGAGCCCAAAAGGCATAGAAACATTGCAGAAAGCCCCAAAAGGTGTGATGAAGGACGTCTTCTCTTGGTCTTTAACTGCCATCTTGATCTGATGATAACCAGAATAAGCATCCAGGAAGCATAAACTCTCACAACCCGCCGTTGCATCAATGATCTGGTCGATACGGGGGAGAGCAAACAGATCAGCTGGACAAGCTTTGTTGAGATCTGTGTAGTCAACACACATACGCCATGTGTCGTTCTTCTTGAGTACAAGCACAGGGTTAGCCAAGCACTCAGGGTGAAAAACTCCCATGATAAACCCAGCCGCTAAGAGCTGGGCTACCTCCTCTCCAATAGCCTTACGTCGCTCTTCATTGAAACGACGAAGGAACTGTTTCACCGGCTTAAACTGAGGATCCACATTAAGAGTGTGCTCAGTGAATTCTCTCGGTACACCCGACATGTCAGAAGGTTTCCATGCAAAAGGTGTCCCGATTCTCATGGATGAACTCGATGAGCGCGCTTTCCTATTTAGGATCCATATTAGCCCCCACAGTGAACTGCCGAGATGAGTTGCCAGGGACAAAATCAACTTGCTTGGTATCATCAGCCGACTTAAACTTCAACAAAGGGTCCTGCTCAGTAGTGGGATTCTTCAGAGGGGTCATATCAGCCGGGTCAACATTATCCTTGTAGAACTTAAGTTCCTCAGTAGCACAAGCCGACTTTGCATAAGCTGCATCTCTTTCTTCACATTCCAAGGCTACTTTCCGATCACCATGGACCATAATCGTCCCTTTTTGCCCTGGCATCTTGAGCTGTAAATAGACATAACAAGGAAGATCCATGAACTTAGCATAAGCCGGCCGTCCGAACAAGGCATGATATGGACTCTTGATTTTAACCACTTCAAACCACAGTGTCTCTACCCTGTAGTCATAATCATCACCAAAGGCTACTTCCAGGGCAATTTTTCCCACAGGATACGCCGGCTTACCAGGCACCACACCGTGTAAGACTGTGGAAGATGGCTTAAGATCCTTGTCAGTTAAATTCATTCGGCGAGTCATAATACAGGATGTTGATACTGCTGCCACCGTCCATAAGCACTTTAGTGAATCTATAGCCACCAACTTGAGGGGCCACCACAAGGGCTAAATGACCCGGGTTATCAACCCGCGGCGGGTGATCCGCCCTGCTCAACGATATCGTGTGCTCAGACCATCTCAAATACCGCGGAACAACCGCTCCACCGCTTGAACCTGCTGATATCATTTGCAGAGACTTGTGGTGAAAACATGGTATTGGCCACCACTGAGCTGCTTTGGATTACTCTAATACCCCGATTGATTACCTTGTTGCTGGTTACCCTGACCAGACTGTTGGTTATAGCCATCATGGTTACCTTGACCTTGATAGCCAGAATTTAAGCCGCCACCACCAAAACTGGACCCCTGTGAACCGGATCCTGACCCGCCGGGTGGCCCATTATTATTGCCATGATTCTGACTGAGGCTGTAATTCTTGAACTCTTGCATAACCCAACAATCCTTCCAAGCATGAGTGGATGGCTTGTTGGGAAGACTGTGCTTCAGGCACGGGTCATTAAGCGCCGCCTCAAGATTGAAAGGCTTCGCACCGCCAAAGGGCATCTTACCATTACCGTTGCGGCGCTGGTTCTTGTACCCAGTGTTGGTGTTAGCTACTAGATCTAACCCGCCATCGGGGTGACTGCGCTTACCACGGTTTCCCTGGTTGTTGCCATTATGCCCTGTCACGTTCTGCTGCTGACCCTTACCATTGCCACTCTTCTTGCCCGTGTTGGATTTCTCATCATCAGACCCAGGGTCCTTGTTCTTGTCAGAGTCTACATACTTAATGAGAGCCGCCATGAGCTCGCCCATGTCATTACAATAACGCTTAAGCCACCCAAGCTTCTGCTTAAGGGGGGTAAAGTGACAGTTCTTCTCCAAAACCAGAACCGCCTGACCCGCCACAATCCGACGAGTGAATAATAGCAGAGACCCGCCGGAACCAATGACGGGCCGACTCATCCTCACGTTGCATGCAGTTATCCAGATCGATAATCGTCAGAGGATGCTTGCATGTCCCTTGAAAGTTTTTGATGAAACGTGCCTTCAACTCTGCCCATGAGCTGATGGAATTAGGATGTAATCCTTTTAACCATATGCAGGCTGGCCCATCCAACATAGTAAAGTATTTTGCACAGACTACATTAGTGACATCCAACATCTCCATGGCTAACTCATAACTCTCGATCCAGCCCTCCGGAGGGAGATCAGCTGTATAATTAGGCACTTTGCGAGGACCCTTAAAGTCCTTAGGCAGGTGTTCATTATGCGGAGACGACACTAAACATGGCACTCTAACCGTCCTAGAAATCATCCCAGCTCCCACTGAGGCCGAAGGTGTCATCGGAGGCTGCTGATACGCCCCCTACTGAGCTGCCGCTTCTGCCCCACGGCGAGCTCTAGCTTCATTCACGATCGCCTGAGCATTGACCACTGGGTTACGGGATGGGATATCATCACGGGGCGGGTTACGATGTCATTCACTGTTGGAGACTACGGGCGACTCAATGTGTCGGCTGTAACTACGACTTGTGCGGGGAGTCGAGTGCACACGATCACGACTGTAGGAATAAGCCGCTTGCTGTGCGACGACCGTCTGTAAGAGCTCAACTGCATTCCGGGTCTCCACCGCAACTGGTGACTCGCCGTCGATCGGAATAGCAGCCAGCCGGGTCGCTACCGCTAACATGTTATCCACCAGATTAGAAAAGTGCCCTGGCGGTGGCGTCAGATAACGTTGAGGCGGTGTTTGATTGGGGGGCGGGTTAGGCGCCCGCTCCTCCCTTTGTGCCGGCTCAGCCTGGCGAGATTGAGCCGCCGCTCGACTTCCTGGCACATCCGGGTTTATCTGAGGATTCACTCTCGCATCCGGAGTACTTGGCCCTGCCCAGGGGTGTTAAATAGATTCATGGGCTCATAATACAAAGGCAAGCGGGTTTGGTACCTCCTACGAAGAACTGCGTTAGAGGCATTCTGATCCAGACTTAAACGCCAAGCTTTTGTCCTCACGCGCTTCAACTCAGCCGCGATCTGAGCCCGCTCTGCTGCCATCTTGGTATTCTCTGCGTTGATATCCTCCTGGGCCTTAGTGATCTCCGCCTGAATCTTTCCAATCTCTGCATTGCGCTCTGATGTCTACTACACAACCTTCTTCTTGTAGACGTTGTTGGGCCTCCAAGTGCGGAGGTTTGTAGGACAGTAGCAAATTTCCCTCAAGTGGATGACCTAAGGTTTATCAATCCATGGGAGGCATAGGATGAAGATGGTCTCCCTCAAGCAACCCTGCAACCAAATAACAAAGAGTCTCTTGTGTCCCCAACACACCCAATAGAATGGTAAATTGTATAGGTGCACTAGTTCGGCGAAGAGACGGTGTTACAAGTGCAATATGGATGGTAGATATAGGTTTTTGTAATCTGAAAAATATAAAAACAACAAGGTAACAAGCAATAAAAGTGAGCGTAAACGGTATTGCTGAAGGAAATATGCCCTAGAGGCAGTAATAAAGTTATTATTTATTTCCTTATTACATGATAAATTTTCATTATTCATGCTAGAATTGTATTAACCGGAAACTTGATACATGTGTGAATACATAGACAAACAGGATGTCACTAGTATGCCTCTACTTGACTAGCTCGTTGATCAAAGATGGTTATGTTTCCTAGCCATAGACATGAGTTGTCATTTGATTAAAGGGATCACATCATTAGGAGAATGATGTGATTGACTTGACCCATTCCGTTAGTTTAGCACTTGATCGTCTAGTATTCTGCTATTGCTTTCTTCATGACTTATACATGTTCCTATGACTATGAGATTATGCAACTCCCGTTTACCGGAGGAACACTTTGTGTGCTACCAAACGTCACAACATAACTGGGTGATTTTAAAGGTGCCCTACAGGTGTCTCCAAAGGTACTTGTTGGGTTGGCGTATTTCGAGATTAGGATTTGTCACTCCGATTGTCGGAGAGGCATCTCTGGGCCCTCTCTGTAATGCTCATCACTATAAGCCTTGCAAGCAATGTGACTAATGAGTTAGTTGCGGGATGATGTATTACGGAACGAGTAAAGAGACTTGCCGGTAACGAGGTTGAACTAGGTATTGAGATACCGACGATCGAATCTCGGGCAAGTAACATACCGATGACAAAGGGAACAACGTATGTTGTTATGCGGTTTGACCGATAAAGATCTTCGTAGAATATGTAGGAGCCAATATGAGCATCCAGGTTCCGCCATTGGTTATTGACCGGAGACGTGTCTCGGTCATGTCTACATAGTTCTCGAACCCGTAGGGTCCGCACGCTTAACGTTCGGTGACGATTTATATTATGAGTTTATGTGTTTTGATGTACCAAAGGTAGTTCGGAGTCCCGGATGAGATCGGGGACATGACGATGAGTCTCTAAATGGTCGAGACGTAAAGATCGATATATTGGACGACTATATTTGGACATCGGAAAGGTTCCGAGTGATTCTGGTGTTTTTCGGAGTACCGGGGAGTTACGGGAATACGGGCGAAGAAGTAGATGGGCCTTATTGGGCTTTAGGGGAGAGAGAGAGGGAGGCCGCGCCCCCCCAATGACTAGTCCGAATTGGACTAGGGGGAGGGGCGGCGCCCCCTCCTTCCTTCTCTTCTCTCTTCCCCTTCCTTGTCTCCTACTCCTACTACATGGAAGGGGAGGAATCCTACTCCCGGTGGGAGTAGGACTCCTCCAGGGCGCGCCATAGGGGCCGGCCCTCCCCCCTCCTCCACTACTTTATATACGTGTCCAGGGGGCACCCCATAGACACAACAATTGATCTCTTGATCTCTTAGCCGTGTGCGGTGCCCCCCTCCACCATAATCCACCTCGATCATATCGTAGCGGTGCTTAGGCGAAGCCCTGCGTCGGTAGCAACATCATCACCGTCACCACGCCGTCATGCTGACGGAACTCTCCCTCAAATCTCGGCTGGATCGGAGTTCGAGGGACGTCATCGAGTTGAACGTGTGCAGAACTCGGACGTGCCGTACGTTCGGTACTTGATCGGTCGGATCGTGAAGACGTACGACTACATCAACCGCGTTGTGCTAACGCTTCCGCTTTCGGTCTACGAGGGTACGTGGACATGCTCTCCCCTTTCGTTGCTATGCATCACCATGATCCTGTGTGTGCGTAGGAATTTTTTTGAAATTACTACGTTCCCCAACAGTGGCATCCGAGCCTTGTTTTATGCGTAGATGTTACATGCACGAGTAGAACACAAGTGAGTTGTGGGCGATACAAGTCATACTGCTTACTAGCATGTCATACTTTGGTTCGGCGGTATTGTTGGATGAAGCGGCCCGGACCGACATTACGCGTATGCTTACGCGAGACTGGTTCTACCGACGTGCTTTGCACACTGGTGGCTGGCGGGTGACAGTTTCTCCAAGTTTAGTTGAACCGAGTGTAGCTACGCCCGGTCCTTGAGAAGGTTAAAACAACACTAACTTGAATAACTATCGTTGTGGTTTTGATGCGTAGGTAAGAACGGTTCTTGCTCAACCCGTAGCAGCCACATAAAACTTGCAACAACAAAGTAGAGGACGTCTAACTTGTTTTTGCAGGGCATGTTGTGATGTGATATGGTCAAGACATTGTTGGGGAACGTAGTAATTTCAAAAAAATTCCTACGCACACGCAAGATCATGGTGATGCATAGCAACAAGAGGGGAGAGTGTTGTCCACGTACCCTCGCAGACCGAAAGCGGAATTGTTAATCACAACGCGGTTGATGTAGTCGTACGTCTTCACTATCTGACCGATCAAGTACCGAACGCACGGCACCTCCGAGTTCAGCACACGTTCAGCTCGATGACGTCCCTCGAACTCTGATCCAGCCGAGTGTTGAGGGAGAGTTTCATCAGCACGACGGCGTGGTGACGATGATGATGTTCTACCGACGCAGGGCTTCGCCTAAGCTCTGCTACGATATTATCGAGGTGTAATATGGTGGAGGGGGGCACCGCACACGGCTAAAATATCGTATATCAATTGTGTGTATAGAGGTGCCCCCCTGCCCCCGTATATAAAGGAGCAAGGGAGAGGCCGCCGGCCTAGGAGGAGAGGCGCGCCTAGGAGGAGTCCTACTCCTACCGGGAGTAGGACTCCCCCCTTTCCATGTTGGACTAGGAGTGGAAGAGGGGAAGAGGTGGAGGGGAGGAAGGAAGGGGGGCGCCGCCCCCCTCTCCTTGTCCTATTCGGACTGAGGGGAAGGGGGGCGCGGCTCTGCCCTGGCCTCCTCTCCTCTCTTCCACCTAGGCCCACTAAGGCCCATTAAGTTACCGGGGGGGGGGGGTCCGGTAACCTCCCGGTACTCCGGAAAAATCCCGATTTCACCCGGAACACTTCCGATGTCCAAACATAGGCTTCCAATATATCAATATTTACTTCTTGACCATTTCGAGACTCCTCATCATGTCCGTGATCACATCCGGGACTCCGAACAACCTTCGGTACATCAAAACATATAAACTCATAATATAACTGTCATCGTAACTTTAAGCGTGCGGACCCTACGGGTTCGAGAACTATGTAGACATGACCGAGACACCTCTCCGGTCAATAATCAATAGGGGAACCTGGATGCTCATATTGGTTCCGACATATTCTACGAAGATCTTTATCAGTCAGACCGCATAACAACATACGTTGTTCCCTTTGTCATCAGTATGTTACTTGCCCGAGATTCGATCGTCGGTATCTTGATACCTAGTTCAATATCGTTACCGGCAAGTCTCTTTACTCGTTCCGTAATACATCATCCTGCAACTAACTCATTAGTCACAATGCTTGCAAGGCTTAAAGTGATGTGTATTACTTAGTGCGCCCAGAGATACCTCTCCGACAATCGGAGTGACAAATCCTAATCTCGAAATACGCCAACCCAACAAGTACCTTTGGAGACACCTGTAGAGCACCTTTATAATCACCAAGTTACATTGTGACGTTTGGTAGCACACAAAGTGTTCCTTCGGTAAACGGGAGTTGCATAATCTTATAGTCATAGGAACATGTATAAGTCATGAAGAAAGCAATAGCAACATACTAAACGAGCGAGTGCTAAGCTAACGGAATGGGTCAAGTCAATCACGTCATTCTCCTAATGAGGTGATCCCGTTAATCAAATGACAACTCATGTCTATGGCTAGGAAACATAACCATCTTTGATTAACGAGCTAGTCAAGTAGAGGCATACTAGTGACACTCTGTTTGTCTATGTATTCACACATGTATTATGTTTCCGGTTAATACAATTCTAGCATGAATAATAAACATTTATCATGATATAAGGAAATAAATAATACTTTATTATTGCCTCTAGGGCATATTTCCTTCAGTCTCCCACTTGCACTAGAGTCAATAATCTAGATTACACAGTAATGATTCTTACACCCATGGAGTCTTGGTGCTGATCATGTTTTGCTTGTGGAAGAGGCTTAGTCAACGGGCCTGCAACATTCAGATCCGTATGTATCTTGCAAATTTCTATGTCTCCCACCTGGACTAAATCCCGGATGGAATTGAAGCGTCTTTTGATGTGCTTGGTTCTCTTGTGAAATCTGGATTCCTTTGCTAAGGCAATTGCACCAGTATTGTCACAAAAGATTTTCATTGGTCCCGATGCACTAGGTATGACACCTAGATCGGATATGAACTCCTTCATCCAGACTCCTTCATTTGCTGCTTCCGAAGCAGCTATGTACTCCGCTTCACACGTAGATCCCGCCACGACACTTTGCTTAGAACTGCACCAACTGACAGCTCCACCGTTCAATGTAAATACGTATCCGGTTTGCGATTTAGAATCGTCCAGATCAGTGTCAAAGCTTGCATCAACATAACCATTTACGATGAGCTCTTTGTCACCTCCATAAACAAGAAACATATCCTTAGTCCTTTAAGTTATTTCAGGATGTTCTTGACCGCTGTCAAGTGATCCACTGCTGGATTACTTTGGTACCTCCCTGCTAAACTTATAGCAAGGCACACATCAGGTCTGGTACACAGCATTGCATACATGATAGAGCCTATGGCTGAAGCATAGGGAACATCTTTCATCTTCTCTCTATCTTCTGTAGTGGTCGGGCATTGAGTCTTACTCAATCTCACACCATGTAGTACAGGCAAGAACCCTTTCTTTGCTTGATCCATTTTGAACTTCTTCAAAACTTTGTCAAGGTATGTGCTTTGTGAAAGTCCAATTAAGCGTCTTGATCTATCTCTATAGATCTTAATGCCTAATATATATGCAGCTTCACCGAGGTCTTTCATTGAAAAACTCTTATTCAAGTATCCCTTTATGCTATCCAGAAATTCTATATCATTTCCAATCAGCAATATGTCATCCACATATAATATCAGAAATGCTACTGAGCTCCCACTCACTTTCTTGTAAATACAGGCTTCTCCAAAAGTCTGTATAAAACCAAATGCTTTGATCACACTATCAAAGCGTTTATTCCAACTCCGAGAGGCTTGCACCAGTCCATAAATGGATCGCTGGAGCTTGCACACTTTGTTAGCCCCCTTTGGATCGATAAAACCTTCCGGTTGCATCATATACAACTCTTCTTCCAGAAATCCATTCAGGAATGCAGTTTTTACATCAATTTGCCAAATTTCATAATCATAAAATGCGCAATTGCTAACATGATTCGGACAGACTTAAGCATCGCTACGGGTGAGAAGGTCTCATCGTAGTCAATCCCTTGAACTTGTCGAAAACCTTTCACAACAAGTCGAGCTTTATAGACAGTAACATTACCATCAGCGTCAGTCTTCTTCTTGAAGATCCATTTATTTTCAATGGCTTGCCGACCATCGGGCAAGTCAACCAAAGTCCATACTTTGTTCTCATACATGGATCCCATCTCGGATTTCATGGCCTCAAGCCATTTTGCGGAATCTGGGCTCACCATCGCTTCTTCATAGTTCGTAGGTTCGTCATGATCTAGTAACATAACCTCCAGAACAGGATTACCGTACCACTCTGGTGCGGATCTTAATCTGGTTGACCTACGAGGTTCAGTAATAACTTGATATGAAGTTTCATGATCATTATCATTAACTTCCCCACTAATTGGTGTAGGTGTCGCAGAAACTGGTTTCTGTGATGATCTACTTTCCAATAAGGGAGCAGGTACAGTTACCTCATCAAGTTCTACTTTCCTCCCACTCTCTTCTTTCGAGAGAAACTCCTTCACTAGAAAGGATCCATTCTTAGCAACGAATGTCTTGCCTTCGGATCTGTGATAGAAGGTGTACCCAACAGTCTCCTTTGGGTATCCTATGAAGACACATTTCTCCGATTTAGGTTCGAGCTTATCAGGTTGAAGTTTCTTCACATAAGCATCGCAACCCCAAACTTTAAGATACGACAACTTTGGTTTCTTGCCAAACCATAGTTCATAAGGTGTCGTTTCAACGGATTTCGACGGTGCCCTATTTAGAGTGAATGCAGCCGTCTCTAAAGCATAACCCCAAAAAGATAGCGGTAAATCAGTAAGAGACATCATAGATCGCACCATATCTAGTAAAGTACGATTACGACGTTCGGACACACAATTACGATGTGGTGTTCCGGGTGGCGTGAGTTGCAAAACTATTCCACATTGTTTCAAATGTAGGCCAAACTCGTAAATCAAATATTCTCCTCCACGATCAGATCGTAGAAATTTTATTTTCTTGTTACGATGATTTTCAACTTCATTATGAAATTCTTTGAACTTTTCAAATGTTTCAGACTTATGTTTCATTAAGCAGATATACCCATATCTGCTCAAATCATCTGTGAAGGTGAGAAAATAACGATATCCGCCACGAGCCTCAATATTCATCGGACCACATACATCTGTATGTATGATTTCTCTCTCCATAGTTCCGGAGAACGGTGTTTTAGTCATCTTGCCCATGAGGCACGGTTCGCAAGTACCAAGTGATTCATAATCAAGTGATTCCAAAAGTCCATCAGTATGGAGTTTCTTCATGCGCTTTACACCGATATGACCTAAACGGCAGTGCCACAAATAAGTTGCACTGTCATTATCAACTCTGCATCTTTTGGCTTCGACATTATGAATATGTGTGTCACTACTATCGAGATTCATTAAAAATAGACCACTCTTCAAGGGTGCATGACCATAAAAGATATTATTCATATAAATAGAACAACCATTATTCTCTGATTTAAATGAATAACCGTCTTGCATTAAACAAGATCCAGATATAATGTTCATGCTCAACGCTGGCACCAAATAAAAATTATTTAGGTCTAATACTAATCCCGAAGGTAGATGTAGAGGTAGCGTGCCGACCGCGATCACATCGACTTTGGAACCATTTCCCACGCGCATCGTCACCTCGTCCTTAGCCAATCTTCGCTTAATCCGTAGCCCCTGTTTCGAGTTGCAAATATTAGCAACAGAACCAGTATCAAATACCCAGGTGCTACTGCGAGCATTAGTAAGGTACACATCAATAACATGTATATCACATATACCTTTGTTAACCTTGCCATCCTTCTTATCCGCCAAATACTTGGGGCAGTTCCGCTTCCAGTGACCATTCTGCTTGCAGTAGAAGCACTCAGTTTCAGGCTTAGGTCCAGACTTGGGTTTCTTCCCCTGAACAGCAACTTGCTTGTTGTTCTTCTTGAAGTTCCCCTTCTTCTTCCCTTTGCCCTTTTTCTTGAAACTAGTGGTCTTACTGACCATCAACACTTGATGCTCCTTTTTGATTTCTACCTCCGCTGCCTTTAGCATTGCGAAGAGCTCGGGAATTGTCTTATTCATCCCTTGCATGTTATAGTTCATCACGAAGCTCTTGTAGCTTGGTGGCAGTGATTGAAGAATTATGTCAATGACGCTATCATCTGGAAGATTAACTCCCAGTTGAATCAAGTGATTATTATACCCGGACATTTTGAGTATATGCTCACTGACAGAACTGTTCTCTTCCATCTTGCAGCTACAGAACTTATTGGAGACTTCATATCTCTCAATCCGGGCATTTGCTTGAAATATTAACTTCAACTCCTGGAACATCTCATATGCTCCATGACGTTCAAAACGTCGTTGAAGACCCGGTTCTTAGCCGTAAAGCATGGCACACTGAACTATCGAGTAGTCATCAGCTTTGCTCTGCCAGACGTTCATAACTTCTGGTGTTGCTCTTGCAGGAGGCCTGGCACCTAGCGGTGCTTCCAGGACGTAATTCTTCTGTGTAGTAATGAGGATAACCCTCAAGTTACGGACCCAGTCCGTGTAATTGCTACCATCATCTTTCAACTTTTCTTTCTCAAGGAACGCATTAAAATTCAACGGAACAACAGCACGGGCCATTTATCTACAATTACCATAGACAAGCAAGATACTATTAGGTACTAAGTTCATGATAAATTTAAGTTCAATTAATCATATTACTTTAAGAACTCCCACTTAGATAGACACCCCTCTAATCCTCTAAGTGATTACGTGATCCAAATCAACTAAACCATGTCCGATCATCACAAGATGGAGTAGTTTCAATGGTGAACATCACTATGTTGATCATATCTACTATATGATTCACGCTCGACCTTTCGGTCTCCGTGTTCCGAGCCCATATCTGCATATGCTAGGCTCGTCAAGTTTAACCTGAGTATTCCGCGTGTGCAACTGTTTTGCACCCGTTGTATTTGAACATAGAGCCTATCATACCCGATCATCACGTGGTGTCTCAGCACGAAGAACTTTCGCAACGGTGCATACTCAGGGAGAACACTTTTATCTTGAAATTTTAGTGAGAGATCATCTTATAATGCTACCGTCAATCAAAGCAAGATAAGATGCATAAAAGATTAACATCACATGCAATCAATATAAGTGATATGATATGGCCATCATCATCTTGTGCTTGTGATCTCCATCTCCGAAGCACCGTCATGATCACCATCGTCACCGGCGCGACACCTTGATCTCCATCGTAGTATCGTTGTCGTCTCGCCAACTCTATTGCTTTTATGACTACCGCTACCGCTTAGTGATAAAGTAAAACAATTACATGGCGATTGCATTGGATACAATAAAGCGACAACCATATGGCTCCTGCCAGTTGCCGATAACTCGGTTACAAAACATGATCATATCATACAATAAAATATAGCATCATGTCTTGACCATATCACATCACAACATGCCCTGCAAAAACAAGTTAGACGTCCTCTACTTTGTTGTGGCAAGTTTTACGTGGCTGCTACGAGCTTAGAAAGAACCGTTCTTACGTACGCATCAAAACCACAACGATAGTTTGTTAAGTTGGTGCTGTTTTAACCTTCGGAAGGACCGGGCGTAGCCACACTCGGTTCAACTAAAGTGAGAGAGACAGACACCCGCCAGTCACCTTTAAGCAACGAGTGCTCGCAACGGTGAAACCAGTCTCGCGTAAGCATACGCGTAATGTCGGTCCGGGCCGCTTCATCTCACAATACCGCCGAACCAAAGTATGACATGCTGGTAAGCAGTATGACTTATATCGCCCACAACTCACTTGTGTTCTACTCGTGCATAGCATTAACACATAAAACCAGGCTCTGATACCACTGTTGGGGAACGTAGTAATTTCAAAAAAATTCCTACGCACACACAAGATCATGGTGATGCATAGCATCGAGAGGGGAGAGTGTTGTCCACGTACCCTCGTAGACCGAAAGCGGAAGCGTTAATCACAACGCGGTTGATATAGTCGTACGTCTTCACGATCCGACCGATCAAGTACCGAAGGCACGGCACCTCCGAGTTCAGCACACGTTCAGCTCGATGACGTCCCTCGAACTCCGATCCAGCCGAGTGTTGAGGGAGAGTTTCGTCAGCACGACGGTGTGGTGACGATGATGATGTTCTACCGACGCAGGGCTTCGCCTAAGCTCCGCTACGATATTATCGAGGTGTAATATGGTGGAGGGGGGCACCGCACACGGCTAAAATATCTTATATCAATTGTGTGTATAGAGGTGCCCCCCTGCCCCCGTATATAAAGGAGCAAGGGGGAGGCGCCGACCTAGGAGGAGAGGCGCGCCTAGGAAGAGTCCTACTCCTACCGGGAGTAGGACTCCCCCCTTTCCATGTTGGACTAGGAGTGGAAGAGGGGAAGAGGTGGAGGGGAAGAAGGAAGGGGGGCGCGGCCCTACCCTGGCCTCCTCTCCTCTCTTCCACCTAGGCCCACTAAGGCCCATTAAGTTACCGGGGGGTTCCGGTAACCTCCCGGTACTCCGGAAAAATCCCGATTTCACCCGGAACACTTCCGATGTCCAAACATAGGCTTCCAATATATCAATCTTTACGTCTCGACCATTTCGAGACTCCTCGTCATGTCCGTGATCACATCCGGGACTCCGAACAACCTTCGGTACATCAAAACATATAAACTCATAATATAACTGTCATCGTAACTTTAAGCGTGCGGATCCTACGGGTTCGAGAACTATGTAGACATGACCGAGACACCTCTCTGGTCAATAACCAATAGCGGAACCTGGATGCTCATATTGGTTCCCACATATTCTACGAAGATCTTTATCGGTCAGACCGCATAACAACATACGTTGTTCCCTTTGTCATCGGTATGTTACTTGCCCGAGATTCGATCGTCGATATCTCGATACCTAGTTCAATCTCGTTACCGGCAAGTCTCTTTACTCGTTCCGTAATACATCATCCCGCAACTAACTCATTAGTCACAATGCTTGCAAGGCTTAAAGTGATGTGTATTACTGAGTGGGCCCAGAGATACCTCTCCGACAATCGGAGTGACAAATCCTAATATCGAAATACGCCAACCCAACAAGTACCTTTGGAGACACCTGTAGAGCACCTTTATAATCACCCAGTTATGTTGTGACGTTTGGTAGCACACAGATTGTTCCTCCGGTAAACGAGAGTTGCATAATCTCATAGTCATAGGAACATGTATAAGTCATGAAGAAAGCAATAGCAACATACTAAACGATCGAGTGCTAAGCTAACGGAATGGGTCAAGTCAATCACATCATTCTCCTAATGAGGTGATGCCGTTAATCAAATGACAACTCATGTCTATGGCTAGGAAACATAACCATCTTTGATTAACGAGCTAGTCAAGTAGAGGCATATTAGTGACACTCTGTTTGTCTATGTATTCACACATGTATTATGTTTCCGGTTAATACAATTCTAGCATGAATAATAAACATTTATCATGATATAAGGAAATAAATAATACTTTATTATTGCCTCTAGGGCATATTTCCTTCAGACATGATGCTATATTTTATTGTATGAGATGATCACGTTTTGTAACCGAGTTATCGGCAACTGGCAGGAGCCCTATGGTTGTCGCTTTATTGTATGCAATGCAATCGCCCTGTAATGCTTTACTTTATCACTAAGCGGTAGCGATAGTCGTAGAAGCATAAGTTGGTGAGACGACAATGATGCTACGATGGAGATCAAGGTGTCGCGCCGGTGACGATGGTGATCATGACGATGCTTCGGAGATGGAGATCACAAGCACGAGATAATGATGGCCATATCATATCACTTATATTGATTGCATGTGAAGTTTATCTTTTATGCATCTTATCTTGCTTTGGTTGACGGTAGCATTATAAGATGATCTCTCACTAAATTTCAAGGTATATGTGTTGTCCCTGAGTATGCACCGTTGCAAAAGTTCTTCGTGCTGAGACACCACGTGATGATCGGGTGTGATAGGCTGTACGTTCAAATACAACGGGTGCAAAACAGTTGCACACGCAGGATACTCAGGTTAAACATGACGAGCCTAGCATATGCAGATATGGCCTCGGAACACTGAGACTGAAAGGTCGAGCGTGAATCATATAGTAGATATGATCAACATAGTGATGTTCACCATTGAAACTACTCCATCTCACGTGATGATCGGACATGGTTTAGTTGATTTGGATCACGTGATCACTTAGATGATTAGCGGGATGTCTATCTAAGTGGGAGTTCTTAAGTAATATGATTAATTGAAATTTAATTTATCATGAACTTAGTCCTGATAGTATTTTGCAAATAATGTTTTAGATCAATAGCTCGCGTTGTTGCTTCCCTATGTTTTATATGTGTTCCTAGAGAAAACTAAGTTGAGAGATGATAGTAGCAATGATGCGGACTGGGTCCGTGATCTGAGGTTTATCCTCATTGCTGCACAGAAGAATTATGTCCTTGATGCACCGCTAGGTGACAGACCTATTGCAGGAGCAGATGCAGACATTATGAACGATTGGCTAGCTCAATATGATGACTACTTGATAGTTTTATGCACCATGCTTAACGGCTTAGAATCGGGACTTCAAAGACGTTTTGAACGTCATGGACCATATGAGATGTTCCAGGAGTTGAAGTTAATATTTCAAGCAAATACCCGAGTTGAGAGATACGAAGTCTCCAACAAGTTCTATAGCTAAAAGATGGAGGAGAATAGCTCAAGCAGTGAGCAGGTGCTCAGATTGTCTGGGTACTACAATCGCTTGAATCAAGTGGGAGTTCATCTTCCAGATAAGATAGTGATTGACAGAATTCTCTAGTCACCATCACCAAGTTAGTAGAACTTCGTGATGAACTATAGTATGCAAGGGATGACGAAAATGATTCCCGAGCTTTTCATGATGATGAAATCGATGAAGGTAGAAATCAAGAAAGAGCATCAAGTGTTGATGATTAATAAGACCACTAGTTTCAAGAAAAGGGCAAAGGGAAAGAAAGGGAACTTCATGTATAATGGCAAGCAAGTTGTCACTTCCGTGAAGAAGCCCAAAGCTAGACTAAAGCCTGAAACTGAGTGCTTCTACTGCAAAGAAAATGGTCACTGGAAGCGGAAATCCCTGAATATTTGGTGGATAAGAAGGATTGCAAAGTGAACAAGGATATATTTGATATACAGGTTATTGATGTGTACCTTACTAGTGTTTATAGTTGCTCCTGGGTATTTGATACTTGTCCGGTTGCTAAAAATTAGTAACTCGAAACAGGAGTTACAGAATAAACAGAGACTAGTTGAGGGTGAGGTGACGATGTGTATTGGAAGTAGTTCCCTAAATAAGTGTTATTTGGTCTTTGCGTTGAGCATGAATATGATTTGATCATGTTTATTGCAATACTGTTATTCATTTAAGTTAGAGAATAATTGTTGTTCTGTTTACATGAATAAAACCTTCTATGGTCATACACCTAATGAAAATGGTTTATTGGATCTCGATCGTAGTGATACACATATTCATAATATTGAAGCCAAAAGATGCAATGTTAATAATGATAGTGCAACTTATTTGTGGCACTACCGTTTAGGTCATATTGGTGTAAAGCGCATGAAGAAACTCCATGCTAATGGGATTTTGGAATCACTTGATTATGAATCACTTGATACTTGCGAACCATGCCTTATGGGCAAGATGACTAAGACTCCGTTCTCCGGAACAATGGAGCTAGCAACTGACTTATTGGAAATAATACATATTGATGCATGCAATCCGATGAGTGTTGAGGCTCGTGGCGGGTATCGTTATTTTCTCACTTTCACAGATGATTTGAGCAGATATGGGTATATCTACTAAAACATAAGTCTCAAACACTTGAAAGTTTCAAAGAATTTCAGAGTGAAGTGGAAAATCATCGTAACAAGAAAATAAAGTTTCTACGATCCGATCGTGGAGGAGAATATTTGAGTTACTAGTTTGGCCTTCAATTAAAACAATGTGGAATAGTTTCACAAATTCATGTCACCTAGAACACCACAACATAATGGTGTGTCCGAACGTCATAACCGTACTTTATTGGATATAGTGCAATCTATGATGTCTCTTACCGATTTACCACTATCGTTTTGGGGTTATGCTTTAGAGACGACTGCATTCACGTTAAATAGGGCACCATCAAAATCCGTCGAGACGACGCCTTATGAACTGTGGTTTGGCAAGAAACCAAAGTTGTCGTTTCTTAAAGTTTGGGGCTACGATGCTTATGTGAAAAAGCTTCAACCTGATAAGCTCGAACCCAAATCGGAGAAATGTATCTTCATAGGATACCGAAAGGAAACTGTTGGGTACACCTTCTATCAATGATCTGAAGGCAAGACTTTTGTTGCTAAATTTGGATCCTTTCTAGCGAAGGAGTTTCTCTCGAAAGAAGTGAGTGGGAGGAAAGTAGAACTTGATGAGGTAACTGTACCTGCTCCCTTATTGGAAAGTAGTTCATCACAGAAACCGGTTCCTGTGAAACCTACACCAATTAGTGAGGAAGCTGATGATATTGATCATGAAACTTCAGATCAAGTTACTACTCAGCCTCGTAGGTCAACCAGAGTAAGATCCGCGCCAGAGTGGTACGATAATCCTGTTCTGGAGGTTATGTTACTAGACCATGACGAACCTACGAACTATGAAGAAGCGATGGTGAGCCTAGATTCCGCAAAATGGCTTGAGGCCATGAAATCTGAGATGGGATCCATGTATGAGAACAAAGTGTGGACTTTGGTTGACTTGCCCGATGATCGGCAAGCCATTGAAAATAAATGGATCTTCAAGAAGAAGACTAACGCTGACGGTAATGTTACTGTCTATAAAGCTCGACTTGTTGCAAAAGGTTTTCGACAAGTTCAAGGGATTAACTACGATGAGACATTCTCACCCGTAGCGATGCTTAGGTCTGTCCGAATCATGTTAGCAAATTGCCACATTTTATGATGGAAAATGGATGTCAAAACTCCATTCCTTAATGGATTTCTTAAAGAAGAGTTGTATATGATGCAACCAGAAAGTTTTGTCGATCCTAAAAGTGCTAACAAAATGTGCAAGCTCCAGCGATCCATCTATGGACTGGTGCAAGCATCTCGGAGTTGCAATATACGCTTTGATGAGTTGACCAAAGCATATAGTTTTATACAGACTTGCGGTAAAGCGTGTATTTACAAGAAAGTGAGTGGGAGCACTACAACTTTTCTGATAAATATATGTGAATGACATATTGTTGATCGGAAATAATGTAGAATTTTTCTGGAAAGCATAAAGGAGTATTTAAAAGGAGTTTTTCAAAGAACGACCTCGGTGAAGTTGCTTACATATTGAGCATCAATATCTATAGAGATAGATCAAGACGCTTGATAAGTTTTTTCAATGAGTACATACCTTGACAAGATTTTGAAGTAGTTCAAAATGGAACAGTCAAAGAAAGAGTTCTTGCCTGTGTTACAAGGTGTGAAATTGAGTAAGACTCAAAGCCCGACCACAGCAGAAGATAGAAAGAGAATGAAAGTCATTCCCTATGCCTCAGCCATAGGTTCTATAAAGTATGCCATGCTGTGTACCAGATTTATTGTATACCCTACACTGAGTTTAGCAAGGGAGTACAATAGTGATCTAGGAGTAGATCACTAGACAGCGGTCAAAATTATCCTTAGTGGAATAAGGATATGTTTCTCGATTATGGAGGTGACAAAAGGTTCGTCGTAAAGGGTTACGTCGATGCAAATTTTGACACTGATCCAGATGACTCTAAGTCTCAATCTGGATGCATATTGAAAGAGGGAGCAATTAGCTAGAGTAGCTCCATGCAGAGCATTGTTGACATGGAAATTTGCAAGATACGTACGGATCTGAATGTGGAAGACCCGTTGACTAAACTTCTCTCACAAGCAAAACATGATCACACCTTAGTACACTTTGGGTGTTAATCACATAAGCGATGTGAACTAGATTATTGACTCTAGTAAACCCTTTGGGTGTTGGTCACATGATGATGTGAACTATGGGTGTTAATCACATGGTGATGTGAACTATTCTTGTTAAATCATATGGCGATGTGAACTAGATTATTGACTCTAGTGCAAGTGGGAGACTGAAGGAAATATGCCCTAGAGGCAATAATAAAGTTATTATTTATTTCCTTATTACATGATAAATGTTTATTATTCATGCTAGAATTGTATTAACCGGAAACTTGATACATCTGTGAATACATAGACAAACAGAATGTCACTAGTATGCCTCTACTTGACTAGCTCGTTGATCAAAGATGGTTATGTTTCCTAGCCATAGACATGAGTTGTCATTTGATTAACGGGATCACATCATTAGGAGAACGATGTGATTGACTTGACCCATTCCGTTAGCTTAGCACTTGATCGTTTAGTATTCTGCTATTGCTTTCTTCATGACTTATACATGTTCCTATGACTATGATATTATGCAACTCCCGTTTACAGGAGGAACACTTTGTGTTCTACCAAACGTCACAACGTAACTGGGTGATTATAAAGGTGCTCTACAGGTGTCTCCAAAGGTACTTGTTGGGTTGGCGTATTTCGAGATTAGGATTTGTCACTCCGATTGTGGGAGAGGTATCTCTGGGCCCTCTCGGTAATGCACATCACTATAAGCCTTGCAAGCAATGTGACTAATGAGTTAGTTGCGGGATGATGTATTACGGAACGAGTAAAGAGACTTGCTGGTAACGAGGTTGAACTAGGTATTGAGATACCGACGATCGAATCTCGGGCAAGTAACATACCGATGACAAAGGGAACATCGTATGTTGTTATGCGGTTTGACCGATAAAGATCTTCGTAGAATATGTAGGAGCCAATATGAGCATCCAGGTTCCGCTATTGGTTACTGACCGGAGACGTGTCTCGGTCATGTCTACATAGTTCTCGAACCCGTAGGGTCCGCACGCTTAACGTTCTGTGACGATTTGTATTATGAGTTTATGTGTTTTGATGTACCAAAGGTAGTTCGGAGTCCCGGATGAGATCGGGGACATGACGATGAGTCTCTAAATTGTCGAGACGTAAAGATCGATATATTGGACGACTATATTTGGATATCGGAAAGGTTCCGAGTGATTCGGGTATTTTTGGAGTACCGGGGAGTTACGGGAATACGGGCGAAGAAGTATATGGGCCTTATTGGGCTTTAGGGGAGAGAGAGAGGGAGGCTGCGCCCCCCCAATGACTAGTCCGAACTGGACTAGGGGGAGGGGCGGCGCCCCCTCCTTCCTTATCTTCTCACTTCCCCTTCCTTGTCTCCTACTCCTACTACATGGAAGGGGAGGAATCCTACTCTCGGTGGGAGTAGGACTCCTCCAGGGCGCGCCATAGGGGCCGGCCCTCTCCCCCTCCTCCACTCCTTTATATACGTGGCCAGGGGGCACCCCATAGACACAACAATTGATCTTTTGATCTCTTAGCCGTGTGCGGTGCCCCCCTCCACCATAATCCACCTCGATCATATCATAGCGGTGCTTAGGCGAAGCCCTGCGTCGGTAGTAACATCATCACCGTCACCACGCCGTCGTGCTGACGGAACTCTCCCTCAAAGCTCGGCTGGATCGGAGTTCGAGGGACGTCATCGAGTTGAACGTGTTCAGAACTCGGAGGTGCCGTACGTTCGGTACTTGATCGGTCGGATCATGAAGACGTACGACTACATCAACCGCGTTGTGCTAACGCTTCCGCTTTCGGTCTACGAGGGTACATGGACACACTCTCCCCTTTCGTTGCTATGCATCACCATGATCCTGTGTGTGCGTAGGAATTTTTTTGAAATTACTACTTTCCCCAACAATTGCAATGCTAGGAAACAAGGCCTAAGGTTCATACTTTCACTAGTGCAAGTTCTCACAACAATAATAACATAATTGGATCATATAACTATCCCTCAACATGCAACAAAGAGTCACTCCAAAGTCAATAATAGCGGAGAACAAACGAAGAGATTATTGTAGGGTACGAAACCACCTCAAAGGTATCCTTTATGACCGATCTATTCAAAAGTTCGTAGTAAAATAACACGAAGCTATTCTTTCCGTTCGATGTATCATAGAGTCCGTACTAGAATAACACCTTAAGATGCAAATCAACCAAAACCCTAATGTCACCTAGATACTTGCTACCTCCTGAGCACTGCGTTGGTTTTCCCTTGAAGAGGAAAGGGTGATGCAGCAAAGTAGCGTAAGTATTTCCCTCAGTTTTTGAGAACCAAGGTATCAATCCAGTAGGAGGCCACACGCAAGTCCCTCGTACCTACACAAACAAATAAGAACCGTGCAACCAACATGATAAAGGGGTTGTCAATACCTTCACGGCCACTTGCAAAAGTGAGATCTGATAGAGATGATAAGATAATATTTTTGGTATTTTAATGATAAAGAGTAAAAGTAAAGAAAGCAAAATAAACGGCAACAGAAATAGCTTGTTGACAGGAGATTAATATGATGGAAAATAGACCCGGGGGCCATAGGTTTCACTAGTGGCTTCTCTCAAGAGCATAAGTATTACGGTGGGTGAACAAATTACTGTTGAGCAATTGATAGAATTGAGCATAGTTATGAGAATATCTAGGTATGATCATGTATATAGGCATCACGTCCGTGACAAGTAGACCGACTCCTGCCTGCATCTACTACTATTACTCCACACATCGACCGCTATCCAGCATGCATCTAGAGTATTAAGTTCATAAGAACAGAGTAACGCTTTAAGCAAGATGACATGATGTAGAGGGATAAACTCATGCAATATGATATAAACCCCATCTTTTTATCCTCGATGGCAACAATACAATACGTGTCATTTCCCCTACTATCACTAGGATCGAGCACTTCAAGATTGAACCCAAAGCTAAGCACTTCTCCCATTGCAAGAAAGATCAATCTAGTAGGCCAAACCAAACTGATAATTCGAAGAGACTTGCAAAGATAACCAATCATACATAAAAGAATTCAGAGAAGATTCAAATATTGTTCATAGATAATCTTGATCATAAACCCACAATTCATCGGATCTCGACAAACACACCGCAAAAGAAGATTACATCGAATAGATCTCCAAGAGAATCGAGGAGAACTTTGTATTGAGATCCAAGGAGAGAGAAGAAGCCATCTAGCTAATAACTATGGACCCGAAGGTCTGAGGGAAACTACTCACACATCATCGAAGAGGCTATGGTGTTGATGTAGAAGCCCTCCGTGATCAATGCCCCCTCCGGCGGAGCACCGAAAAAGGCCCTAAGATGGGATCTCACGGGTACAGAAGGTTGCGGCGGTGGAACTAGGTTTCCGTGGTGCTCCTCGATGGTTTGTGAAGGAAATATGCCCTAGAGGCAATAAAAAGTTATTATTTATTTCCTTATATCATGATAAATGTTTATTATTCATGCTAGAATTGTATTAACAGGAAACATAATACATGTGTGAATACATAGACAAACAGAGTGTCACTAGTATGCCTCTACTTGACTAGCTCGTTGATCAAAGATGTTTATGTTTCCTAGCCATAGACATGAGTTGTCATTTGATTAACGGGATCACATCATTAGGAGAATGATGTGATTGACTTGACCCATTCCGTTAGCTTAGCAGTTGATCGTTTAGTATTCTGCTATTGCTTTCTTCATGACTTATACATGTTCCTATGACTATGAGATTATGCAACTCCCGTTTACCGGAGGAACACTTTGTGTGCTACCAAACGTCACAACATAACTGGGTGATTATAAAGGTGCTCTACAGGTGTCTCCGAAGGTACTTGTTGGGTTGGCGTATTTCGAGATTAGGATTTGTCACTCCGATTGTCGGAGAGGTATCTCTGGGCCCACTCAGTAATGCACATCACTATAAGCCTTGCAAGCATTGTAACTAATGAGTTAGTTGCGGGATGATGTATTACATAACGAGTAAAAAGACTTCCCGGTAACGAGATTGAACTAGGTATTGAGATACCGACGATCGAATCTCGGGCAAGTAACATACCGATGACAAAGGGAACAACGTATGTTGTTATGCGGTCTGACCGATAAAGATCTTCGTAGAATATGTGGGAGCACCTATGAAGGTTCAAGGGCAACGTTTAGCTCGACATGTGATGAAATATGAGTTTTTATTTGTTGAACTATATAATTTGTATTGAACTATTTGATTTCTATTAAATTTCTGTGATGAACTATGTCATAAAAATAACTTCTATTGAATTTGCGCCGAGGCACGGTGAATATGGGCCGATTTGCGCCGATAGCGTGCCGATTTTGCGTCGAAAGTGGACTGAAAAGCGAGCAAATTTGCGCCAAAATTGGGCCGATATCGGCGCCTGGGGGCGGCGGCTGGGAACCCAATCGCCCCCAAGGCGATTTTAGCGCCGTTTCTGAAGGAAATATGCCCTAGAGGCAATAATAAAGTTATTATTTATTTCCTTATTTCATGATAAATGTTTATTATTCATGCTAAAATTGTATTAACCGGAAACTTGATACATGTGTGAATACATAGACAAACAGAGTGTCACTAGTATGCCTCTACTTGACTAGCTCATTGAATCAAAGATGGTTAAGTTTCCTAGCCATAGACATGAGTTGTCATTTGATTAACGGGATCACATCATTAGGAGAATGATGTGATTGACTTGACCATTCCGTTAGCTTAGCACTTGATCGTTTAGTATGTTGCTATTGCTTTCTTCATGACTTATACATGTTCCTATGACTATGAGATTATGCAACTCCCGTTTACTGGAGGACACTTTATGTGCTACCAAACGTCACAATGTAACTGGGTGATTATAAAGGTGCTCTACAGGTGTCTCCGAAGGTACTTGTTGGGTTGGCGTATTTCGAGTTTAGGATTTGTCACTCCGATTGTCGGAGAGGTATCTCTGGGCCCACTCGGTAATGCACATCACTATAAGCCTTGCAAGCATTGCAACTAATGAGTTAGTTGCGGAATGATGTATTACAGAACGAGTAAAGAGACTTGCCGGTAACGAGATTGAACTAGGTATTGAGATACCGACGATCGAATCTCGGGCAAGTAACATACCGATGATAAAGGGAACAACGTATGTTGTTACGCGGTTCGACCGATAAAGATCTTCGTAGAATATGTAGGAGCCAATATGAGCATCCAGGTTCCGCTATTGGTTATTGACTGAAGACGTGTCTCGGTCATGTCTACATAGTTCTCGAACCCGTAGGGTCCGCACGCTTAAAGTTCGATGACGGTTATATTATGAGTTTATGTGTTTTGATGTTCCGAAGGTAGTTCGGAGTTCCAGATGAGATCGGGGACATGACGAGGAGTCTCGAAATGGCTGAGATGTAAAGATCGATATATTGGACGACTATATTCGGACTTCGGAAAGGTTTCGAGTGATTCGGGTATTTATTGGAGTACCGGAGAGTTACGGGAATTCGCCGGGAAGAAGTATTGGGCCTTATTGGGCCATACGGGAATAGAGGAGAGAGGCCAAAAGGAAGGAGGCGCGCACCCCCCTCTGGTCCGAATTGGACAAGGGGTGCAGCCCCCTTTTCCTTCTCCCTCTCCCCCTCTTTCCTTCTCTCCTACTCCAACAAGGAAAGGAGGAGTCCTACTCCCGGTGGGAGTATGACTCCCCCCTTGGCGCGCCTCCTCCTTGGCCGGCCGCCTCCCTCTTGCTCCTTTATATACGGGGGCAGGGGGCACCCCATAGACACAACAATTGATCGTTTGATCTTTTAGCCGTGTGCGGTGCGCCCCTCCACCATAGTCCACCTCGATAATACTATAGTGGTGCTTAGGCGAAGCCCTACGTCGGTAGAACATCATCATCGTCACCACGCCGTCGTGCTGACAAAACTCTTCCTCAACACTCGGCTAGATCAGAGTTCGAGGGACGTCATCGGGCTGAACGTGTGCTGAACTCGGAGGTGCCGTGCGTTCGGTACTTGATCGGTCGGATCGTGAAGACGTACGACTACATCAACCGCGTTGTGTTAATGCTTCCGCTTTCGGTCTACGAGGGTACGTAGACAACACTCTCCCCTCTCGTTGCTATGCATCACCATGATCTTGCATGTGTGTAGGAATTTTTTTAAAATTACTACGTTCCCCAACAGTGGTATCAGAGCCAGGTTTTATGCGTTGATGTTATATGCACGAGTAGAACACAAGTGAGTTGTGGGCGATATAAGTCATACTGCTTACCAGCATGTCATACTTTGGTTCGGCGGTATTGTTGGATGAAGCGGCCCGGACCGACATTACGCGTACGCTTACGCGAGACTGGTTCTTCCGACGTGCTTTGCACAGAGGTGGCTGGCGGGTGTCAGTTTCTCCAACTTTAGTTGAACCGAGTGTGGCTACGCCCAGTCCTTGCGAATGTTAAAACAGCACCAACTTGACAAACTATCGTTGTGGTTTTGATGCGTAGGTAAGAACGGTTCTTGCTAAGCCCAGTAGCAGCCACATAAAACTTGCAACAACAAAGTAGAGGACGTCTAACTTGTTTTTCCAGGGCATGTTGTCATGTGATATGGTCAAGACATGATGCTAAATTTTATTGTATGAGATGATCATGTTTTGTAACCGAGTTATCGGCAACTGGCAGGAGCCATATGGTTGTCGTTTTATTGGATGCAATGCAATCGCCCTGTAATGCTTTACTTTATCACTAAGCGGTAGCGATAGTCGTAGAAGCATAAGATTGGCGAGACGACAACGATGCTACGATGGAGATCAAGGTGTCGCGCCGGTGATGATGGTGATCATGACGATGCTTCGGAGATGGAGATCACAAGCACGGTGCTTCGGAGATGGAGATCACAAGCACAAGATGATGATGGCCATATCATATCACTTATATTGATTGCATGTGATGTTTTTATGCATCTTATCTTGCTTTGATTGACGGTAGCATTATAAGATGATCCCTCACTAAATTATCAAAGTATAAGTGTTCTCCCTGAGTATGCACTGTTGCGAAAGTTCTTCGTGCTGAGACACCACGTGATGATCGGGTGTGATAGGCTCTATGTTCAAATACAACGAGTGCAAAACAGTTGCACACGCGGAATACTCAGGTTAAGCTTGACGAGCCTAGCATATAACAGATATGGCCTCAGAACACGGAGACCGAAAGGTCGAGCGTGAATCATATAGTGGATATGATCAACATAGTGATGTTCACCGTTGAAACTACTCCATCTCACGTGATGATCGGACATGGTTTAGTTGATATGGATCACGTGATCACTTAGAGGATTAGAGGGATGTCTATCTAAGTGGGAGTTCTTAAGTAATATGATTAATTGAACTTAAATTTATCATGAACTTAGTCCTGATAGTATTTTTCAAATTATGTTGTAGATCAATAGCTCGCGTTGTTGCTTCCCTATGTTTATTTTGATATGTTCCTAGAGAAAAATTATGTTAAAAGATGTTAGTAGCAATGATGCGGATTGGATCCGTGATCTGAGGATTATCCTCATTACTGCACAGAAGAATTATGTCTTTGATGCACCGCTAGGTGACAGACCTATTGCAGGAGCAGATGCAGACATTATGAATGTTTGGCTAGCTCAATATGATGACTACTTGATAGTTTAGTGCATCATGCTTAACGGCTTAGTATCGGGACTTCAAAGACGTTTTGAATGCCAATGGATCATATGAGATGTTCCCGGAGTTGAAGTTAATATTTCAAGCAAATACCCGAGTTGGGAGATATGAAGTCTCCAACAAGTTCTGTAGCTAAAAGATGGAGGAGAATAGCTCAAGAAGTGAGCATGTGCTCAGATTGTCTGGGTACTACAATCGCTTGAATCAAGTGGGAGTTAATCTTCCAGATAAAATAGTGATTGACAGAATTCTCTAGTCACCATCACCAAGTTAGTAGAACTTCGTGATGAACTATAGTATGCAAGGGATGACGAAAGTAATTCCCGAGCTCATCGCGATGCTGAAATCGACGAAGGTAGAAATCAAGAAAGAGCATCAAGTGTTGATGGTTAACAAGACCACTAGTTTCAAGAAAAGGGCAAAGGGATAGAAGGGGAACTTCAAGAAGAACAGCAAGCAAGTTGCTGCTCAAGTGAAAGCCCAAGTCTGGACCTAAGCCTGAGACTAAGTGCTTCTACTGCAAAGAGACTGGTCACTGGAAGCGGAACTGCCCCAAGTATTTGGTGGATAAGAAGGATGGCAAAAGTGAACAAAGGTATATTTGATATACAGATTATTGATGTGTATTTTACTAGTGTTCGTAGCAACCCCTCGGTATTTGATACTGGTTCAGTTACTAAAGAGTAGTAACTCAAAACGGGAGTTGCATAATGAACAGAAACTAGTTAAGGATGAAGTGACGATGTGTATTGGAAGTGGTTCCAAGATTGATATGATCATCATCGCACACTCCCTATACTTTCGGGATTAGTGTTGAACCTAAATAAGTGTTATTTGGTGTTTGCGTTGAGCATGAATATGATTTGATCATGTTTATTATAATACAGTTATTCATTTAAGTTAGAGAATAATTATTGTTCTGTTTACATAAATAAAAACTTATATGGTTACACACCCAATGAAAATGGTTCGTTGGATCTCGATCATGGTGATACACATTTTCATAATATTGAAGCCAAAAGATGCAAAGTTAATAATGATAGTGCAACTTATTTGTGGCACTGCCGTTTAGGTCATATTTGTGTAAAACGCATGAAGAAAATCCAGGCTGATGGGCTTTTGGAATCACTTGATGCTTGCGAACCATGCCTTATGGGAAAGATGACTAAGACTCCCTTCTCCGGAACAATGGAGCGAGCAACTGACTTATTGGAAATAATACATACTGATGTATGCGATCCGATGAGTGTTGAGGCTCGCGGCGGGTATTGTCGGGGATATACCCCGCGGCGTAAACCGGCCGGAAGTATAACCCGGCCGGACTTGGCGGTTTATTTGAGATCATGCTGACACTTGGCGATTCACTGGCGACCCGCCCTGACCTGGCGGTTTACAAGCAACCTGCTTAAACATTATGGCACACTGCTAACCCGGCGGGCGGCGGACGGATGACATGGCCCACGGCTCAGAAGGCCGGTTTATGTTAATGGTGGACCGGTTTAAGAGGAAAGCCATGAGGAATATTTACCTTACAAGGAGTTAAGATCTGGACTTGTATCCGGTTTGTATTAAAGATAGACTAGTCCTAATCCTAATATGACTCCACATGTAACCCGTCCCTTCAACATATATAAGGAGGGGCTGGGCTCCCCAAAGAGGGACAAGCAACAAGCAATAATCTCTAGGACTAGACACAATTAGAGGAGAGCCGATTTACGTCGACTCCCTCATGAGCGTAATGAGATCTAGCCTCAAACAACATGTAGGGTTATTACCGGATGATGTTTCCCGGGGCCCGAAGCTGTCTAAATCCTTATCTTATGTTTGCGTCTCTTGATTCCGCTCAATCCCTCTCAAGCTACTACAAAGATGCGTTGGCCTCACGACTAAGTTCTCACACTAGGACATCTGCCGTGACAAAACCACGACAGTTGGCGCCCACCGTGGGGCTTGCGCGCGGTGGTGTTGAGTTCTTGGAGGGATTTCTCCCAGGGATCGAGAAGCTCGTGATTGATCAGATAAAAAAGTGCCGGCAAAATTCATCGTTTGGTGATCAGAATCATAATTAGACTTTGGAGGAGATAGTGCAAGGTTTAAGTTCAAGGAGAGTTAGGGCTGCGCGTCTCTGTGCCACCGTATATGACCATCGGATCGTTTTCGTCGAGACCGATGGAAGACTTGGATGACGGACGCGGCCATCGACAATCCACCACCCAAGAGTGGCCGAGTCGGACAGGAATTCGATTTTAGGCGTTCTTTCCTCATACAAACAAGCAGTCGTATTAGATCAACTCGTAGACAGAATGCAGTGCGCGTGGTCACGGAAATTTCTACCTGAGGCAGTACTTGTTTTCCACGGGAATCCACTAGCAAAAGCTTTTAGGTGATTTATCGCTAGGTCCAGACCAGCACAGGCCACTGCATAGAGACACAAAAAGCGGTGTTAAAGGAGCATCATTATAGTCATTGCAGCAGCCGTCCTGCATGGGGTCACATCGGTCCAGAGCTGACCCCACTGAATAAAAAGTTCCAGGTGCATGAAGGAATACTGCAAATTCGTTACTCATCCACTGGAAAACAAGCAGCGCGTGGGAAAACTCCAAACTACAGCTGATAAACCGGAGCACAACACGAGATTTCTTACTACAGCATGGCCTCCGGCCTGTCCGCGCAAAAGCCAAAATCAACAAGGACCGGGTTTAAAGGAAAAGAATAGCGTGTGGATCGAAGAAAGGAAAAATTACTGCTCATGCTACTGTCAGGCTGGAAACCAAAAACGGAGTACTACTACTCTCCCATGTGAAGGCCAAAGCCCCAGCAATGTTTGCGTGAGAATCAAGAGATAGTACTAATACTACTTTTTTAGATGGGAAGGATCAAGAAGAGATGCATGCGCCAAAAATCAGTCGAGTTCTTCAGGTGAATCTACCAACGACCTGGCTCGTGCCCGGTTCTTCAGCCATCACCCCGCCAGCTCGGACTCGCCTTCGTTGTGGCACGCCACTGCCGCGGCCGTTTTCGCCCGCCCCGTAGCCGGCCTCCTCCGCCCACAACGCCGCTGCTGCGATTCACACCAACGAGTTAAGCTGGCTCCAGCTCCAAGCTACTATAAGCCGGGCCGCACCAAGCCAACCGTCCGCCTCCTGTCAAACGCCACGGATGAGCCGCCCCCTGCTCTGTTGGGCCGCTGGTTGCTGCCATTACTTTTGTGGAGCCACAATCCGGAGGAGATGCGGTCGCGGGGGCCTCGCGCCACTTGCCTATATCGTGGCTGATCCAGTTCCAAAGCCTCACCGACGGGGCCACTGCCATGAGCTACCTTCGCTGACCCACCGAGCGCATCAAATTTCCCCGATGACACGCTGGCTGGTTCAGTCGCCGAGCACCTCCGCCGAGCGCCTGCGCTCGCCTCTGAGCCGTCCCGGATTCGCTTAAACCAAGCAGCGTGTTAAAATCTCCAGTTATTTCAGAGACTATATAACCCTGGTGAGAAGCAAGCATCTGGCAGGATCCTCAAGGGGTCAATGCAAATATCCTTTGTAAGCATGTAAGGATCAAAAGAAATTAGGCGACCGTATTGAAAAGTTACCTACGGATGCCACTTAACGGATCATCTGTCATCCGGACAAATCAGGAGAGAGTAGCTAAATGCCTATTGCAAGTACTGGAAGTCGATTCGTGGAACGGATCATCCGTCGTCCGGACAATCAGGTGATATCTATCTGTTTAAAGTTTATTAACGTACATTGTTTTCTATCAAAGAACAAGTTTATCTTTGCCTTGGTCTGCAATATTGTTTATGCAGGGCAATTATTTATGACAAAAAGTGATATTATACCACGGGGATGGAGGCACACCAATATCTTTTGGCACAGGTGGTCGTCGTTACTCAACGGACTCCCGCACCGGCTTACAACGCCGTGGCCGTCTCTCGCGACCGCGCCGGCTTACAACGCCGTGGCCGTCTTTCGCGACCATGCCGGTTTACAACAAGGAGGACAACTTGCCTGTCCGCACCTGTTTACAACGCTGCGGCCGGTTCATCTGTCTACAATGTTGCGGTCGTCCTTGTCGTCCGTCTCTCGCGGTCTGGTCTACATCAGCATACCGGGCCGCACCTGTCTGAATGAGCTGTTTATTGGGTATGAGCAAGTCACAGCTTGGCTAGCCCGGTTTTCTTTTAAATTGGAGGCAAATTATCATCAACCGCCGTTTGCACTGGATGGCTCAATGAGCAGGCGCACAAGTCGCCGCCACTACAGTTTTGTTAACTTCAAATCGCCAGTTGGAAGGAACCATTGGCCGAGTTGCTGACACGGCTCATACGGGATCATTTATAACCCGCCGGAGTCACCTCAACCTTCCGTGGATTCACATCATGCTATCAACACCAATGATATACAAGTTATGCCGGCTTATATCACGGTCAAGTATGGAGAATCTCAAGCCAACTCCTCGAGTCACCTTGAGACTCGGGGGCTACAAGGATATGACTCAGCAAATGTTGCCGGTTTTCAGTGAAGTCAAGAACCCAGGACGTTGGAGGGAAAGATAACCCGGTCCCGCAGGCTATTACCATATGGATGAAAATTTAAAGGCTGTCAGAAAATTTCCGGTTTAGAAAATATATAACAGTTGCAAAAACCCGGCTTAATGAAGAAGGTCCGGGTCATCAGAAAGGATTCCGGTTTAAAATCCGGCTCAAGGGAAGTCAGTCTCACTGAAGCTCTTGAATATCTGGTTTACAATCCGGTTCAAGGAAAATTTGTTCTCCCACAAGGCTCTGAAGCTCTCAAATCCGGTTTACGAATTTCCGGTTCAGAAAGAATTAATCTCTCGCAAGTTCGAGTTTAAATGCCGTCAGAAAATTCCCGGCTGAAAATAAAGATTCCGGTTTAAAATCCGGTTCAAGAGAAAGATGTCTCCCACAAAGCTTTGACGCTCTCAATATCCGGTTCAAGAAGAATTTATCTCTTGCAAAAAGTTAAAGGTTGCCGAAGAGGGCATGTTGCCATGATGCGCGGTTCAGACATGGGTATTCCGCCTTATTGGCTTATCATATTATTGATCACTTGGGGCTTGGTCATGTTTGAACCATAGCTACACCTCTTGGCTGGCTCAAGGCCACGAAAGAAAGTCACTTGGGGGCTTGGTCATGTTTGAACCATCGCTACACCTCTTGGCTGGCTCAAGGCCACGAAAGAAAGTCACTTGGGGGCTTGGTCATGTTTGAACCATCGCTACACCTCTTGGCTGGCTCAAGGCCACGAAAGAAAAGTCACTTGGGGGCTTGGTTGTATTCAAACCATAGCTACACCACTTGGCTGGCTCAAAAGCCACGACAGTAAGTCACTGAGGGGCTTGGTTGTGTACAAACCATAGCTACACCTTTTGGCTGGCGCAATGCCATTACATGGGGGCCAAAGAGTGTTGTCAAGAACAACTCAAACATAGGCACCCCGGGTTAACCTGCCTTCATTAAGTAAGTCACTCCGCCCAGGTAAGCCTGGTATGACCCGCCAACTTGACAAGTCAATCGCATATGACCCTGAACTTGTCAATGATAGACCGGCGATTGGTTAAAGACGGAGGACCATCTTAAAAGGCTTTGTGAAATGGTTTAATCAGTGGCCTGGCAGCCCATGAAAAGCCTCGAATTTGGGGCCTGGCAGTCCGTGAAAAGCCTCGACTACACGTTTTTCATATGCTTTTGTTTGCCAAGTTTTTTCTCTTTTGGTGACATTTATAATGTTTTGATAAACCGGTGTTCATTAAACCGGCTTGACTTTCAACTACAAGTCGCCAGTATTATATATGGTTAATCCAGTGTTTATCACAACCCGGCACGGTTTTATCATAAACCGGCACACTATGGAAGGAGTTATCAGTACTCAAGATTGGGGTTATCACCGTTACTACAAAAAGTTGGTAAACCAACGATGTGATTCAATGTCACAGAAACAGGTTGAATAAAGCATGATTATAAATCATCGGCGTTTATTAACCGGCCTGGCTTTCGACTATATGTCGACAGTATGATGATAAATTATCCGGTGTTTATTAAACCGGCCTGGCTCTGGACTATAAGTCGTCAGTATATATTTGGATTGCGCCATTGGAATCATGCGCTTATAAATCATTGGGTTATATTATTCAAATAGCCAAACTTGGCTGAATTTTCATTACGATATTGAATGAAAAAGGTTTTCATACCGGATTATATTATCTTGAGTAGCCAACATGGCTGGATTTTATTATGGTTATTAATAACCGGTATTATTGAGGTTTTCAAAGTCGCTTTAGCGCAATGGCTATTATTTTATCAAAGGATATGATTTATTCTACAATGGAAGGAATAGTCCCGAGTCGCTGCAGGCTTACAACCCGGCACTTGGGGGCTACATTATTCAAATTGAGATTACATGCAAGTCTCATGTCGCTGCAAGCATGCACCATGACACTTGGGGGCTAATGCAAAGTCATTTTTTATTGGCCTTATTGAAGACCCGACTCATCACATTATAATGAGCCGGCCCTTGGGGGCTACCAATTGCTCCTGTCAACAATTAAGGTACACAAGTTTTCGTCCATTATATTGAAGGATCCACTGCTCAGTTGGTAAAACACAAAGCTCTTAACCTTGTGGACGTGGGTTCAAGCCCTACGATGGAAGCTACATTATAAGATGTTATTTTCATTGAAGTATATATCAAGTCCCAGTTCAGTATTATCTTACTAAGCCGGCCCTTGGGGGCCACACATCGCTGCTAAAATCTACATGATTATATTTACAAAGTCCCTGCTAATTATTGTATAATGACCCGGCCCTTGGGGGCTACACTGATTAAAGTTTTTATAAGCAATTACAAGTCCCAGGTTGCTGCAAGCATGACAACCCGGCACTTTGGGGCTACATATATGGAGTATTCAGTTTATATGATTGAGATGAACAAACCGGATTTCTTCAAGGTTGAAAACACTTATTGGAGCAAGTCTTAAGTTATCACTATGTTCTCCTATTAAGACTTGGGGGCTACATGTATTATGCATATAAAGGAGGAACGTCTTCAGTTTATCAGTTTTGAGCAAATCAGGAAGATCAATTACATGACCCAGTGTCGACAACGAGTATGACCCAGTGCCATCAATATTTATAAACCAGCAATTTTGGTAATATTAAACTGGCAAGGTTTACATCTTCAAACCGGCTGAATATCAGATAAGTATTTCAAGACCCATATTCTTAAACCGGCGCTTTGGAAGCCGACTCAAGTGGATTATTCTTCACAATATTTCTCTGTGAGAAACCAATGTCAGCAAATTGAGTATGAAGCTGGCTTGTTGACCCGGATTTTCTAGAAGGAGGAAATGACAAGGACTTAAGGATGATCAGATGCCGGTTTACAAGAATTCTTAACCCGGAGCATAATCTGTCAAATTTGTTCTTGTGTTTGTTTCACAGGATCAGTTTAACATGGATAAATCCAAATTAAACTGGGGGGCTAATGTCGGGGATATACCTTGCGGCATAAACCGGCTGGAAGTATAACCCGGCCGGACTTGGCGATTTATTTGAGATCATGCTGACACTTGGCGATTCACTGGCGACCCGCCCTGACCTGGCGGTTTATGTTGGGGAACGTAGCAATAATTCAAAATTTTCCTACGTGTCACCAAGATCAATCTAGGAGATGCTAGCAACGAGAGAGAGGGAGTGCATCTTCATACCCTTGAAGATCGCTAAGTGGAAGCGTTACAAGAACGCGGTTGATGGAGTCGTACTCGCGGGCGATTCAAATCGCGGAAGATCCGATCTAGCGCCGAACAGACGGCGCCTCCACGTTCAACACACGTACAGCCCGGGGATGTCTCCTCCTTCTTGATCCAGGAAGGGGAGAGGAGAAGTTGAGGAAGAACTCCAGCAGCACGCTGGCGTGCTGGCAATGGAGCTCGTGGTTCTCCGGCAGAGCTTCGCTAAGCACTACGGAGGAGAAGGAGGAGGTGTATGGGGAGGGAGGGCTGCGCCAGGGAAGAGGTGCGGCTGCCCTCCCACCCCTCCACTATATATAGGGGCAAGTGGGAGAGGGGGAGGCGCCCTAGGGTTTCCCCTAGGGGGCGGCGGCCAAGGAGATTGGATCTCCCTAGGGAAAATCCTAGGGAGACTTGCCCCCCAAGCCAACCAGGTGGAGGCTTGCCTCCCAAGCCAGGTGGAGGCGCCCCACCTCCCCAAGTAACGTGGGAAAGGGTGTGGGGGGCGCACCACCCCTTAGTGGGCTGGTTTGCCCCTTCCCCTTTGGCCCATGAGGCCCTCCAACACTTGCCGGGGCTCCCGAAACACCTTTCGGTCATGCTGGCCATAGCCTGGTACCCCCGGAACACTTCCGGACCCCAATACCCTTCGTCCAATATATCGATCTTCACCGCCGGACCATTCCGGAGCTCCTCGTCATGTCCGGGATCTCATCCGGGACTCCGAACAACCTTCGGTAACCACATACTATTTCCCATAACAACTCTAGCGTCACCGAACCTTAAGTGTGTAGACCCTACGGGTTCGGGAACCATGCAGACATGACCGAGACACCTCTCCGGCCAATAACCAATAGCGGGATCTGGATACCCATATTGGCTCCCACATGTTCCACGATGATCTCATCGGATGAACCACGATGTCGGGGATTCAATCAATCCCGTATTCAATTCCCTTTCTCAATCGGTATGTTACTTGCCCGAGATTCGATCGTCGGTATCCCAATGCCTCGTTCAATCTCGTTACCGGCAAGTCACTTTACTCGTTCCGTAACGCATGATCCCGTGGCTAACTCATTAGTCACATTGAGCTCATTATAATGATGCATTACCAAGTGGGCCCAGAGATACCTCTCCGTCATACGGAGTGACAAATCCCAGTCTCGATTCGTGCCAACCCAACAGACACTTTCGGAGATACCTGTAGTGCACCTTTATAGCCACCCAGTTACGTTGTGACATTTGGTACACCCAAAGCATTCCTACGGTATCCGGGAGTTGCACAATCTCATGGTCCAAGGAAACGATACTTGACATTAGAAAAGCTCTTAGCAAACGAACTACACGATCTTGTGCTATGCTTAGGATTGGGTCTTGTCCATAACATCATTCTCCTAATGATGTGATCCCGTTATCAATGACATCCAATGTCCATGGTCAGGAAACCATAACCATCTATTGATCAACGAGCTAGTCAACTAGAGGCTTATTAGGGACATGTTGTGGTCTATGTATTCACACATGTATTACGGTTTCCAGTTAATACAATTATAGCATGAACAACAGACAATTATCATGAACAAGGAAATACAATAATAACCATTTTATTATTGCCTCTAGGGCATATTTCCAACAGTTTACAGGCAACCTGCTTAAACATTATGACACACTAGTAACCCGGTGGGCGGCAGACGGATGACAAGGCCCAAGGCTCAGAAGGCTGGTTTATGTTAATGGTGGGCCGGTTTAAGAGGAAAGGCATGAGGAATATTTACCTTACAAGGAGTTAAGACCTGGACTTGTATCCGGTTTGTATTAAAGATAGACTAGTCCTAATCCTGATAGGACTCCACATGTAAGCCGCCCTTCAACATATATAAGGAGGGGCAGGGCTCCCCAAAGAGGGACAAGCAACAAGCAATAATCTCTAGGGCTAGACACAATTAGAGGAGAGCCGGTTTACGGCGACTCCCTCATGAGCGTAATGAGATCTAGCCTCAAACAGCATGCAGGGTTATTACCGGATGATGTTTCGCGGGGCCCGAAGCTGTCTAAATCCTTGTCTTGTGTTGCTTCTCTTGATTCCGCTCAACCCCTCTTAAGCTACTACAACGATGCGTTGGCCTCACGACTAAGTCCTCACACTAGGACATCTGCCGTGACAAAACCACGACAGGTATCATTATTTTCTGAACTTCACAGATGATTTGAGCAGATATCGGTATATCTACTTGATGAAACATAAGTCTGAAACATTTGAAAAGTTTAAAGAATTTCAGAGTGAAGTGGAAAATCATCGTGACAAGAAAATAAGGTTTCTACGATCTGATCGTGGAGACAAATATTTGAGTTACGAGTTTGGTCTTCAAATTAAAACAATGTGGAATAGTTTCAGAAATTCGTGCCACCTGGAACACCACAACATAATGGTGTGTCCGAACGTCATAACCGTACTCTATTGGATATAGTGCAATCTATGATGTTTCTTACCGATTTACCACTATAGTTTTGGGGTTATGCATTAGAGACAGCTGCATTCACGTTAAAAAGGGCACCGTCTAAGTCCGTTGAGATGACACAATATGAACTGTGCTTTGGCAAGAAACCAAAGTTGTCGTTTCTTAAAGTTTGGGGTTGCGATGCTTATGTGAAAAAGTTTCAGCATGATAAGCTCAAACCCAAATCGGAGAAGTGTGTCTTCATAGGATACCCAAATGAGACTATTGGGTACACCTTCTATCACAGATCCGAAGGCAAGACTTTTGTTGCTAAATTCAGAATCTTTCTGGAGAAGGAGTTTCTCTCGAAAGAAGTGAGTGGGAGGAAAGTAGAACTTGATGAGGTGACTGTACCTTCTCCCGGATTGGAAAGTAGTTCATCACTGAAATCAGTTCCAGTGATGCTTACACCAATTAGTGAGGAAGTTAATGATGATGATCATGAAGCTTCGGATCAAGTTACTACTGAACCTCGTAGTTCAACCAGAGTGAGATCCGCACCAGAGTGGTACGGTAATCCTGTTCTGGAGGTCATGTTACTTGACCATGACGAACCTACGAACTATGAGGAAGCGATGGTGAGCCCAGATTCCGGAAAAATGGCTTGAGGCCTTGAAATCTGAGATGGGATCCATGTATGAGAACAAAGTGTGGACTTTGATTGACTTGCCCAATGATCGGCGAGCCATTGAGATTAAATGGATCTTCAAGAGGAAGACGGACGCTGATAGTAGTGTTACTATCTACAAAGCTAGAATTGTCGCAAAAAGGTTTTCGACAAGTTCAAGGTGTTGACTACGATGAGAGTTTCTCACTCGTATCTATGCTTAAGTCTGTCCGAATCATGTTAGCAATTGCCGCATTTTAGGAAATCTGGCAAATGGATAAATAAAACTGCATTCCTTAATGTATTTATTAAAAAAGAGTTGTATATGATGCAACCAGAAGGTTTTGTCAATCCTAAAGGTACTAACAAAATATGCAAGCTCCAACGATCCATCTATGGACTGGTGCAAGCATCTCAGAGTTGGAATATGCGCTTTGATAAGTTGATCAAATGATATAGTTTTATACAGACTTACGGTGAAGCTGTATTTACTAGAAAGTGAGTGGGAACACTACAACATTTCTGATAAGTATATGTGAATAACATATTGTTGATCAGAAATAATGTAGAAGTATTCTGCAAAGCATAAAGGAGTGTTTGAAAGGAGTTTTTCAAAGAAAGACCTCGATGAAGCTACTTACATATTGAGCATCTATATAGATAGATCAAAACGCTTGATAAGTTTTTTCAATGAGTACATACCTTGACAAGATTTTGAAGTAGTTCAAAATGGAACAGTCAAATAAAGAGTTTCTTGCTTGTGTTACAAGGTGTGAAATTGAGTAAGACTCAAAGCCTGACCACGGCAGAAGATAGAAAGAGAATGAAAGTCATTCCCTATGCCTCGGCCATAAGTTCTATAAAGTATGCCATGCTGTGTACCAGATCTATTGTATACCCTACACTAATTTTGGCAAGGGAGTACAATAGTGATCTAGGAGTAGATCACTGGACAGCGGTCAAAATTATCCTTAGTGGAATAAGGATATGTTACTCGATTATGGAAGTGACAAAGGCTCGTCGTAAATGGTTACGTCGATGCAAGTTTTGACACTAATCTAGATGACTCTATGTCTCGGTCTAGATACATATTGAAAGTGGGAGCAATTAGCTAGAGTAGCTCCGTGCAGAGCATTGTAGACATAGAAATTTGCAAAATACTTACGGATCTGAATGTGACAGACCCATTGACTAAAATTATCTCACAAGCAAAACATGATCACACCTTAGTACTCTTTGGGTGTTAATCACATAGCGATGTGAACTAGATTATTGACTCTAGTAAACCCTATGGGTGTTGGTCACATGACGATGTGAACTATGGGTGTTAATCACATGGTGATGTGAACTATTGATGTTAAATCACATGGCGATGTGAACTAGATTATTGACTCTAGTGCAAGTGGGAGACTGAAGGAAATATGCCCTAGAGGCAATAATAAAGTTATTATTTATTTCCTTATATCATGATAAATGTTTATTATTCATGCTAGAATTGTATTAACAGGAAACATAATACATGTGTGAATACATAGACAAACAGAGTGTCACTAGTATGCCTCTACTTGACTAGCTCGTTGATCAAAGATGGTTATGTTTCCTAGCCATAGACATGAGTTGTCATTTGATTAACGGGATCACGTCATTAGGAGAATGATGTGATTGACTTGACCCATTCCGTTAGCTTAGCACTTGATTGTTTAGTATTCCGCTATTGCTTTCTTCATGACTTATACATGTTCCTATGACTATGAGATTATGCAACTCCCGTTTACCGGAGGAACACTTTGTGTGCTACCAAACGTCACAACGTAACTAGGTGATTATAAAGGTGCTCTACAGGTGTCTCCGAAGGTAGTTGTTGGGTTGGCGTATTTTGAGATTAGGATTTGTCACTCCGATTGTCGGAGAGGTATCTTTGGGCCCACTCAGTAATGCACATCACTATAAGCCTTGCAAGCATTGTAACTAATGAGTTAGTTGCGGGATGATGTATTACGGAACGAGTAAAGAGACTTGCCGGTAACGAGATTGAACTAGGTATTGAGATACCGACGATCGAATCTCGGGCAAGTAACAGACCGATGACAAAGGGAACAACGTATGTTGTTATGCGGTCTGACCGATAAAGATCTTCGTAGAATATGTGGGAGCCAATATGAGCATCCAGGTTCCGCTATTGGTTTTTGACCGGAGACATGTCTCGGTCATGTCTACATTGTTCTCGAACCCATAGGGTCCGCACGCTTAAAGTTCGATGACGGTTATATTATGAGTTTATGTGTTTTGATGTACCGAAGGTAGTTCGGAGTCCCGGATGAGATCGGGGACATGACGAGGAGTCTCGAAATGGCTGAGACGTAAAGATCGATATATTGGACGACTATATTCGGACTTCGGAAAGGTTCCGAGTGATTCGGGTATTTATTGGAGTACCGGAGATTCGCCGGGAAGATGTATTGGGCCTTATTGGGCCATACGGGAATAAAGGAGAGAGGCCAAAAGGAAGGAGGCGCGCACCCCCCCTCTGGTCCGAATTGGACAAGGGGTGCAGCCCCCTTTTCCTTCTCCCTCTCCCCCTCTTTCCTTCTCTCCTACTCCAACAAGGAAAGGAGGAGTCCTACTCCCGGTGGGAGTAGGACTCCCCCCTTGGCGCGCCCTCCTCCTTGGCCGGCCGCCTCCCCCCTTGCTCCTTTATATACGGGGGCAGGGGGCACCCCATAGACACAACAATTGATCATTTGATCTTTTAGCCGTGTGCGGTGCCCCCCTCCACCATAGTCCACCTCGATAATACTGTAGAGGTGCTTAGGTGAAGCCCTGCGTCGGTAGAACATCATCATCGTCACCACGCCGTCGTGCTGACGAAACTCTCCCTCAACACTCGGCTGGATCGGAGTTCGAGGGACGTCATCGGGCTGAACGTGTGCTGAACTCGGAGGTGCCGTGCATTCGGTACTTGATCGGTCGGATCGTGAAGACGTACGGCTACATCAACCGCATTGTGCTAACGCTTCCGCTTTCGGTCTACAACGGTACGTAGACAACACTCTCCCCTCTCGTTGCTATGCATCACCATGATCTTGCGTGTGCGTAGGATTTTTTTTGAAATTACTACGTTCCCCAACAGTTTGTGGGTACGTAGGTATATATCGGAGCAAGAAGTAGGTCGGTGGAGCCACGAGGGTGGAGGGCGCGCCCAGGGGGGTAGGTGCGCCCCCTGCCTTGTGGCCTCCTTGTCAGTTGGTTGACGTCCACTCCAAGTCCTCTGGATCACTTTTGTTCCAAAAATCACGCTCCCGAAGGTTTCATTCCGTTTGGACTCCGTTTGATATTCTTTTTCTGCGAAACACTGAAATAGGCAAAAAAACAGCAATTTGGCCTGGGCCTCCGGTTAATAGGTTAGTCCCAACAATAATATAAAGTGTATAAATAAGCCCATTAAACATCCAAAACAGAATATATAATAGCATGGAACAATAAAAAATTATAGATACGTTGGAGACGTATCAAGCATCCCCAAGCTTAATTCCTGCTCGTCCTCGAGTAGGTAAATGATAAAAACAGAATTTTTTTATGTGGAATGCTTCTTAACATAATTTTCAATGTAATTCTTTTTATTGTGGCATGAATATTTAGATCCGAAAGATTCAAGATAAAAGTTTAATATTGACATAAAAACAATAATACTTCAAACATGCTAACCAAGCAATTATGTCTTATCAAAATAACATAGCCAAAGAAAGCTCATCCCTACAAAATCATATAGTTAGGCCATGTTTCAATATCGTCACACAAATGTTCTCATCATGCATAACCCCGATGACAAGCCAAGCAATTGGTTCATACTTTTTAACGCGCTTCAGCCTTTTCAACCCTTACGCAATACATGAGCGCAAGCCATGGATATAGCACTATGGGTGGAGTAAATTATAATGATGGGGGTTATGAGAGAAGACAAAAAGGTAGAAAGTCTCACATTGACGCGGCTAATCAATAGGCTATGGAGATGGCCATCAATTGATATCAATGAGAGGAGTAGGGATTGCCATGCAACGGATGCACTAGAGCTATACATGTATGAAAGCTCAACAAAAGAAACTAAGTGGGTGTGCATCCAACTTGCTTGCTCACGAAGACCTAGGGCATTTTGAGGAAGCCCTTCATTGGAATATACAAGCCAAGTTCTATAATGAAAAATTCCCACTAGTATATGAAAGTGACAACACAGGAGACTCTCTATCATGAAGATCACGGTGCTACTTTGAAGCACAAGTGTGGAAAAAGGATAGTAACATTGTCCCTTCTCTCTTTTTCTCTCATTTTTTTCTCTGTCTTTTTTTGTTGGGCCTTCTCTTTTTTTTCTTTGGCCTCTTTTTTTATTTAGTCCGGAATCTCATCCCGACTTATGGGGGAATCATAGTCTCCATCATCCTTTCCTCACATGGGACAATGCTCTAATAATGATGATCATCACACTTTTAATTACTTACAACTCAAGAATTACAACAAAGTATGACTCTATGTGAATGCTTCCGGTGGTGTACCGGGATATGCAATGAATCAAGAGTGACATGTATGAAAAATTATGAATGTTGGCTTTGCCACAAATACGATGCCAACGGCCCGTACCCCCCCGCCCGTTACTCTCTGTTCTCTCCCTCTCTCTCCTCGCCGACGCGCCCCGCCACCACATCCCACCCCACCGCCGCCGCCGCCGCCCGCCGCACGCTGCCGCCCCCACCACTCGCCGCGGCCCGGTCGCCCCACCACCCCGCCGCCCCACCGGCCCCCCACCCCGTCGCCAGTGCCGCCCGGCGCCGTCGCCCCACCACCCGTCGCCCCCGCCGCCCCGCCGCCCCCCCGCGCCCCACCGCCCCGGCCCCCCGCCGCCCCGGGGCCCCGCCGCACCACCGCCCCGTCGCCCCCCCGCCCGGCCCCCCGCCGCCCCGGCCCCCCCGCGCCCCACCGCCCCGGGCCCGGCGCCGCCGCCCCAGGCTGCCCCGCACCCCTCCTCCACCGCCCCGCCCCCCTCCTCCACCGGCCACCTCCTCCACCGGCCCTACCCCAGGTGAGCTCTACCTCCTCTTTTTTTCCTTTTTTTTTCTTTTGTTTTTTTAGTTTTAGGTTTATGTTTAGTTTAGATTTAGTTTTAGTTTTAGTTTTAGGTTTAGTTTTAGTTTAGTTTTAGGTTTAGATTTAGTTTTTTCCTTTTTTTCTGTTTTATTAGTTTTAGGTTTATGTTTAGTTTAGATTTAGTTTTAGTTTTAGTTTTAGTTTTAGATTTAGGTTTAGTTTTAGGTTTAGTTTTAGGTTTAGTTTAGTTTGAGGAAAGAAGAAGAAGAAGAGAAAAAGAGGAGAGGAGGAGAAGAAGAAGAGGAAAAAGGAAAGGAAGAAGAAGAAGAGGAGGAGGAGAAGAAAAAAGAAGAAGAGGAAGAAGAAGAAGAAAAAAGAGGAGAGGAGGAGAAGAAGAAGAGGAAAAGGAAAGGAGGAAGAAGAAGAAGAAGAAGAAGAAGAAGAAGAAGAAGGAAAAAAAGGAAGAAAAGGAAGAAAAGGAAGAAGAGGAAGAAGAAGAAAAGGAAAAAAGAGGAAAAAACCCCGACCCCGACCCGGCACCCCGACACGACACCCCGACCCCTAGACCCCGACACCCCGACCCCGAGCCCGACCCCGACACCCCGACCCCGAGCCTGACCTGACACCCCGACCCCGACACCGACACGGCACCCCGACCCCGACCCGGCACCCCGACCCGACACCCCGACCCCGAGACCCCGACACCCCTAGACCCCGACTCCGACACCCCGACCCCGAGCCTGACCTGACACCCCGACCCCGACACCGACACGGCACCCCGACACCGACACCCTGACACCACACCCACCCTTACCCCGACACCGACACGGCACCCCGACCCCGACCCGGCACCCCGACCCGACACCCCGACTCCGAGACCCCGACCCCGAGCCTGACCCGACACCCCGACCCCGAGACCCCGACCCCGACCCGACACCTCGACCCCAAAACCCCGACCCCGAGCCTGACCCGACACCCCGACCCCGACACCGACACGGCACCCCAATCCCGACCCGGCACCCCGACCCGACACCCCGACCCCGAGACCCCGACCCCGACCCCGACACCCTGACCCCGAGCCTGACCCGACACCCCGACCCCGACACCGACACGGCACCCCGACCCCGACCCGACACCCCGACCCCGAGACCCCGACCCCGACACGGCACCCCGACACCGACACGACACCCCGACCCCCGACACCTCCCGAAAAGGTGTTCTTTGGCCTTCCAGAAGCCGACGGGGTCATATATTTGTGAATTATTAGTTAGGTCATATATTTTTCGATTTTGTTATGAAAAACATCATATATAATTGTGTTGATCGGGTAGTTTTAAATGTGCAGTAGTTTCATCGCTGCGAGGTTTGGTGTTCGACGACCTCGCCGTGCATTTGACGAGCTCTGCCCCTTCGTTCGTGGGTGAGCACAAATGACATGTCCTCCTCCCCCATTAATTATTTGATATATTCCGATGAAACTTGATAGCTAGCTATATATGTGTCTTGAATCATCAGTATGCGTAACCAATATGTGTCTCCCGTTCGAAAGCGTCATAGTTATAAATATGCATGCATTTGCATATTTATAACCTTGATTCTTTCAAATTGTCCAACGCTATCCATGGACAGCCCGAGTATGTTTAGATTGGGTTCGTTTTCCCATATGCTTTGCTACGGATCCGACGCATAAATTTCGTCAGTGCCTCCCTGTTGTTCTCCGGGTACACATCCTCTCTGTTTATTGCAGAGACGTGTATCAGGAGAACAGCGGGGAGGTGCTGCCGAAATTTTGCGTAGGATCTGGAGCATAGCATGGGAAAATGAACCCAATCTAAACATACACCGGTCACACTGGTCAGAACAAATGGAGCACTGAATGGTTCACAAAAACCAAGGGGTTTGTGCGAGCCGCATTTGCAAATGGCCAGAGGAAAACCTGGTGCCCCTGTTTATGGTGCGGCAATTGGGAAAAGAGGACAGAGGCTGAAATGGGCAAACACCTGCAGAAGAGTGGTTTTACGCCCGATTATACGGTGTGGACATTTCATGGTGAGTCTGCCCAACGTGACCGAGCTGAGGTGGATCGTCGTCGCACCGACGAGCATGGTACCGGGATGGAAAACATGGTGCAAGACTTCGATGATGCTCGGGATTCGGACGAGGAGATGGAGGAATCTGCAAAGGCCTTCAATGAAATGTTGGAGTCTTCAAAACGTCCGCTCCATGAGCACACTAAGCTTTGTCAGTTGGATGCCATCTCACAAGTAATGGCTCTGAAGGCTCAGTTCAACTTGGGCAGAGAATGCTACGATGCAATGATGACAGTATTTGGACGCTTTCTACCCAAAGGCCATGTAATGCCTGCAAACCTGTACCAGTCGGACAAAATCCTCCATGCACTGAAGATGCCCTATGATAAGATACATGCCTGTGAGAAAGGATGTGTCTTGTTTAGGCTTGACTATGCGGACATGAACTATTGTCCCATTTGCAAGTCTTCCAGGTATGTTGTGGTAGACAACGGTATGGGTGAGAAGACACAGACCAAAATCCCCGTTAGTGTTCTTCGGTATATGCCAATCGTACCAAGACTTCAACGTCTTTTCATGGTCGAAGAGACGGCCAGACAGATGACATGGCACAAAACGGGCAAAAGAACCGAACTGGATGCAGATGGGAATCTGATGATTGTACACACATCGGATGGTGTTGCGTGGAAAAAGTTTGATGAATTACATGGTGACAAAGCGGCAGATCCGAGGCATCCTCGAGTCGGCATCAGCACGGATGGGTTCAGTGTGTTTGGTATGACGGCAGCCCAATACAGTTGTTGGCCCGTATTTGTCTTTCCACTCAATCTCCCCCCCGGATAGATTATGCAAAGAAAGAACATTTTCCTGACGTTGATAATTCCAGGGCCCAACTATCCGGGGAAAAATATGAATGTGTACATGCAACCGCTTAAGGATGAATTGCAAGAAGCCTGGGATAATGGGTTCAAGACATACGACGCCAATAGCAAACGGAACTTCATAATGCGTGTCTGGTACATGTACTCGACGCATGACTTGCCGGCGTATGCACTATTCGTTGGCTGGTGTGTGCATGGAAGGTTCCCGTGCCCCACATGCAAGGGAGCTCTTGAGTTTCATTGGCTTCAGGCCGGTCGCAAGTTTTCTTGCTTCGACATGCATAGACAGTTCCTGAATCCTCGCCATAAGTTCAGGAAAGACAAGAAGAACTTCATCAGAGGTAGAGTTGTCAAAAACTCTGCACCACCTGCATTGACAGGCCAACAGACCCTGGATCAGTTAAACGCTCTCGAGCCAGATCCAGAGCGTCCAGGGTACTTCAAGGGGTATAATTCTAAGCACGCCTGGACTCACAAAACATGCTTATGGGATCTACCTTACTTCAAAGACCTCCTTTGCCCACACAACATCGACGTGATGCACACTGAGAAGAATATCGCCGAGGCACTTTTTGGTACATTGTTCGGCATAGATGGGAAGTCAAAGGATAATACTAAGGCTAGAGTCGATCTGGAGGCGCTATGTGATAGGCCGTTACAAAACATGAAAGAACCGAAAGGAAAGCAGAACTGGACGAAGCCAAAGGCATGGTTCAATCTTGGAAGGCCAGCTATGAGGGAAATTATCTTGTGGGTGAAAATGCAATTGATGTTCCCCGATGGGTATGTAGCGAATCTACAGAGGGGAGCCAGTCTTGATAAATTGAGGATATTTGGTCTCAAGAGTCATGATTGGCACATATGGATTGAGCGGGTAATGCCGGTGATGTTGCGTGGCTTCATCCCTGAGGATGAATGGCTAGTACTGGCAGAACTCAGCTATTTCTTCCATGTTCTTTGTGCGAAAGAACTATCGCCTGGCGTGCTAGAAGAAATGGAAGAGTTGGCGCCGGAGTTGATCTGCAAGTTAGAGAAGATCTTTCCACCGGGCTTCTTTAATCCAATGCAACATTTGATTTTGCATCTCCCGACCGAGGCAAGATTGGGGGGCCAGTGCAAAATCGTTGGTGCTACCCAACTAAGAGGATGCAGAAGACGCTTCGACAAAAATGTAAAAATAAACGTAGAATTGAAGCATCGATGGCTGAGGCATTCATCACTGAGGAGGCGGCAAACTTCGTGACAGCACACTACGAAGCCAAAAATCGTCATTTGCATAATCCGAAGCCTCGGTACAATGCTGACGACCCTAAAAAGGGTGGATCCAACCTCAGCCTATTCAAAGGGAATCTCGCACCAGCCAGTGTTTCAAATCCAGTATCTTTGGATAACGAACAATGGCGGACCGTTTCGTTGTATATCTTCAACAACCTGATAGAAGTGCGTCCGTACATCGAGTAAGTTCTCGGTACATAGTTTCGCAACTTCTATTTCCTTTGAACTGCTCTTATTCCTGGATATTTCATACAGTCGATACGTCGCCTTATTCTCGTATGGAGCGGTGATCCAAAAGGATTCTGTCGAAGAGTATGAGCTTCTCGCAAAGCAAGGAGGCGGCTATCCCGGTTTCATCTCTTGGTTCAAACAAACGGTAATTTCTATTAGACTTGTAGGCTAATTTGTAGGCGGCTATCCCGGTTTCATTCGCTAATTTGTGTGTAATGCAACAATCCTTTCATATTAAACTTGTAGGCTAATTCAGAGTCTATGGACGCCGAATTGAGACAAGTCGCTAATGGTTTTGACTATAAGGTCCATTCATTTGACAAATACGACATCAACGGGTATCGCTTTCGTACCTATGGCAAAGAGCTATCTATGGCCGACCGAAAGTCTAAAAATTGTTGTGTATCTGCTATCGGCGAAGGAGGTACCGAGTATTATGGGAGAGTTGAAGCAATTTATGAACTTCTATTCTATGGTGAAAACCCACCGAATGTCGTAGTCTTCAAATGTTATTGGTTTCAGCCGAAGGAGACTAGAAGGACTCATGAACATATAGGGCTAGTTGAAATCAACCAAAGCACCTATTTAGATGTTCCTGATGTCTATATTACGGCTCAACAGGCGACCCAAGTATTCTATCTACCGTGGGCCTGCCAAACTAATCCAAATCTGAAAGGTTGGGATGTCGTTTATGAAGTGCCGCCATGTGCTAGACTATCCCCCGCAAAGGAAGAGGATTATGAACCTCACATTAACCCAGACACATATGAAGGAGAATTCTTCCAAGAGACACGTCTTTCCAAAAAGCGTTTCAAGAACCGCTATACTTCACCCCAAAACATTGAAGTTGACAGCGACAGTGAATCCGACATCACCCCAGAGGAGGAACAAGAAGAGCCGGAACAAGAAGAGGTTACTGCTGCGGATGACCTGTCATTGCTTGACCGATTACGTCAAGGTGGCCTTCCACATGTTGATGCCACTGAACCCTATGAGCCCATCATTGATTATAGTGATGATGATGATTATGCATTTATTGATGATACTGATCGAGATTATTAGTAGTGTCAGGTATTAAATTTTTTTATGTTGTACTTGATGATGATACACTTAAGTGATACACATATTATTGTTCATGTCGGTCTTTTTTTTATGTTGTACTAATTTCGTTTACTGTTTGTCATGGCAGGTGTTGAAAGATGGTGGGCGCTGGTCGGGAGCGCGCCAAGGCCCCTTCTTCATCGGCGCGTGGTCTGAGGTCTTCCATTCCAGACGCACCTCTCCGCCGAGCGTTGCTGGACAGTATGGCCACACCGCCGGGCCCTTCCTCGTCGACCGCGGTGCCCAGCAGGGGACGAGGTAGGAAGAGAGGAGGTGGGGCACGTGGTCGTGGGAGAGGAGGTAGGGTGACTGCTACGGCGCCTTCCTCGCCACCACCCCCAGCTGTTTCACCCGAGCACGTGACTGCTAGGGTGGACTCGTCCGAGGAGGAGGCTACACGGACTCCGGTCCACGAGCCTCTAGTCCACGGGTCTTGGGCCCACGAGCCTCAGGTCGACTGGCCTTCGGCCCACGAGAGTTCGGCACACGAGACCCCGGAGGAGCACACGTCCGGATGGGGTACCTGGCCGGATCAGCCCGAGGAGCCGAGTGGCCATGCTGATGATGGCGGGGAGCCGACTGATCTTGAGGAGGAGGGGGGCACCGTCTACCAGCGTGGTGCTACACGGCTCCCGTCCGTGCCGGCGACCCGCGAGCAGAGGTGGTTGATTTTCCCTGATGGGGAGAGGTACGTAAGTGCATTTAATATTTTTGTACCTTGTGCATTCACGTTTCTTAAAATAACTAATGCGTTGGCCTTGTCATCCTGCAGGGGTTGGGACCACCATCATAGTGTCCGCCGGCCCAACTCCGTCCTTGGAGTTCTTTGCCGGCAAAACTTCCCGGGGTTTGTCACGTTGCCTGGTGAGGGTCGGCTTCCAGAGCTTGGATTGAGCTGGGAGCACTACGTGGCTGCCCCGGCCCCGCCGGATGAGATTATCGACGGTGTCGTGTGCGACACGAGGGCAGACATGGTGATCAGAAAGTTCTGGGTAATTTCTCCTTTACACATTTAAAAATCTTCAACTAGCTAGTTATTAATTGTACTAATCAATATTGTCTCATTTGATTGTAGACATTCTACAGGTGTGAGGAGGGATACGAGGAGGACGCGGCACATGTTATTGAGAACGTCTGCAAGCGCCTACTCCAGAACTTACGACACGAGGCTCGGGTGCAGGCTGTTCGAGACTACTACGCCTTGCGTGGTATCAAGAAGACCAAGCCGGCATGCCGCGATAAGTTCCTGAGTAAGGAGCAGTACATGAAGGTAATTCTTAAGGCCTTCTACTTAAGTTCCTTCATTTAGTAATTCTTAGCCGTAGCGCTCAAGTTTCTATTTGCTAACTTAGGCGCCTCCGAGATGGTGTGCGGATCGGATGGATTGTTGGGAGGTGTTGGTCGATGAGTGGTGCTCAAAAGAATGGCTAGCCCTCCACAACGAGGCCAAGGACAAACGTGCCCAAATGGAAGGTGTGCCACACCATCAAGGCAGCTCCAACTTATATCAGTTCGGGCGCAATTGGGTATGTGGTTTGCTTCATGATTCATGCAATTCATTCATCATGCTAGCTTGAGCCCTTTAATTACTAATTTTCATTGTTTCTCTCTTTCAGGCACGCCACAATAAGGTGGATAAGGTGCCAGAGGTGTACGACCTGTATGCCATGGCCCACACTGCCTCTTTCAAGAAAGTCAAGGCTTTCTCTCAGTCTGACCTCGATGATGCAAACAACTTCACCAACATCTCCTCCCACAACAAGCTCGTGAGATATAGAGATGAGGGGAAGGCGAGGAAAGGGGAGGACTTTAACCCGAGCCAGGGTCCCATTGATCCAGAGCTGGTGATGATATCTGGTGGCGGGAGGTCCCATGGCTCCATAGCCATTGGAGATGGACTTATCCGTTGTCCTAGCACTCTCCCGGAGATCAAGGCGCGCTAGTCGAGCTCCGCTCCTGAGATAAGGCCTCGTGAACGGCCAGTGCAACTCGCCATCAAGGTTAGTGATACGTACTCAGTTATCTTTCTCCATTACATTGTGTGCGCTTCCATCAGTGATTACAAATGGTCATGTGAGTGGCGTTGCAGGCTTCTATACAGAGTGAGAGAGATAGAACGGAAACTTCTGGCGGAGGCGGCGGAGAGGCAGCGGGAGTTGGAGGAGAGGACGACAAAGATGATGGAGGAGGAGAGGGCACGGAATGACATGCAGGCAAGGGCCATGTACGAGCTCCTTGTGGTAAGTTTCTTCTGTAGATTAGCCAAAACATTCATGTAGTGTTTGTCTCATTACTAACTAGTATGACTGAGTCGTCAAAACCGAATGTGCAGTCTGTGTGCGAGAAGACAGGTCAGACCGCTCCGCCGATGCCAGTGATTGCTCCTGGGACCACGGTGAGTTTTATTTGAATGGACATTACTTGCTAGTCTTAACATTTGAGTGTCATCATGCTAACAAGACATTGGAAATGATCTTTGGTGCAGCGTAACTCCAGACAAGCATCGCACGATCCTTCTCCAGCTACCGACACGAGCCAGCCCGCTCCTACACCTCCTGGATCTTGATAAGTTTATCTAGTGTTTTGCTTAACACATGCATAAAGACCTAGACTTAGCTTTATTTCCTCCAATGCTTACCATAATGACCTAGACTTAGCTTCTTCTCCTCCAAAATGACTTAATAAGCTTACTGACCTCCAAAACCATCCATTTTACCTAAGTTAGCTCTAAAACGATCTGTACTTAGCTTCCTTATGTCAAAAATTGAATAATTAGCTTAGTTAGCTCATAGACGATCCATTTTACCTAAGTTAGCTCTAAAATGACCCATTTTACCTAGGTTAGCTTATAAATGATCCAGTTCATCCAAGTTAGCTCAAAAATGACCAATTTTACCTAGATTAGCTCCTAAATGATCCATTTTACCTACGTTAGCTTTAAAATGACCCATTTCAACTAGGTTAACTCCAAAATGACCCATCTTATCTAGGTTATCTCATAAACGATCCATTTCAACTAATTTAGCTCATAAACGATCCATTTCACCAAGTTAGCTAAAAACGATCCATTTCACCTAAAATAGCTCTTAAATGATCCATTTCACCTAAGTTAGCTCAAAAAGATCCATTTCAACTAAATTAGCTCATAAATGATCCATTTCACCTAAGTTAGCTCAAAAACGATCCATTTCAACTAAGTTAGCTCATAAATGATCCATTTCACCTAAGTCAGCTAAAAATGATCCATTTCACCTTAGTTACCTCAAAAACGATCCATTTGACCTTAGTTAGCTCATAAACGACCCATTTCAACTAAGTTAGCTCATAAATGATCCATTTCACCTTAGCTAGCTCATAAACGACCCATTTCAACTTAGTTAGCTCATATATGATCCATTTCACGTAAGTTAGCTCATAAATGACATACTCTTCTTGTTCTAGTCTTCTTCTTGTTCTACTCTTCTTGTTCTCGTCTTCTTCTTGTTCTACTCTTCTTGTTCTAGTCACCTATTTCTAACTTTCTTATTTTGCCATTTTGCAGATTTCATTCACTTCATGGAAGCTACTCTTCTTGTTCTAGTCTTCTTGTTTATGTATGGATGGAACTTTGTTTATGTATGAAGGCTCTTTGTGATATGAATGGAGCTTTGTTTATGTATGAAGGAACTTTGTTTATGGATGGAACTTTGTTTATGTATGAAGGAACTTTGTTTATGGATGGAACTTTGTTTATGTATGAAGGAACTTTGTTTATGGATGGAATTTTGTGATATGAATGCCTGTGAAATATATCTATATATGTCATATATATTTGCTGTGAAAATTGTTGGATTTAATAAAAAACAGAAAAAAGAGCCAATATGCAGGCTCTTTGCCGTCTGCCACCGACGGCAACGGGCTCTTTGCCGTCTGCCGCGGACGGCAAAGAAGACACGTGGCATCCAGCTGTGCTTCCTGGGAGCTGACCCATTTGGTCAGTTTGCCTACAGTGGCAGACGACAAAGAGTAAACGAGTTTGCCGTCAGCGGCGGATGGCAAAGGCCTGCCATGTAGTGACGTGTAGATGACATCATACGGCGGACGGCAAAGACACTAGAAAGTTTGCCGTCCGCTGGCAGACGGCAAAGGCACTAGAAAGTTTGCCGTCCGCGGCAGACGGCAAAGGCCTGCCGTTAGCCACTTAACGGACTGAGAGCACAATTATTGCCGTCCGCCCTCTTTGCCGTCCGCGGCAGACGGCAAAGGGCCTTTGCCGTCAGCCGTCAGGAAGCAGACGACAAAGTAGCTGTTTACCGTAGCCTACTTTGCCGGAGCCTTTTGCCGTCCGCCGTTCATGCCTTTGCCGTCCGCCGTGGCAGACGGCAAAATAGCTGATTCCTGTAGTGTTGCATGGCAATATATCTCAGAATGGCTATGGAAATGCCATAATAGGTAGGTATGGTGGCTGTTTTGAGGAAGATATAAGGAGGTTTATGTGTGACAGAGCGTATCATATCACGGGGTTTGGATGCACCGGCGAAGTTTGCACCAACTCTGAAGGTGAGAAAGGGCAATGCACGGTACCGTAGAGGCTAGAAAATTGTGGAAGGTTGAGAGTGCGTATAATCCATGGACTCACATTAGTCATAAATAACTCATATATTTATTGCAAAAGTTTATTAGCCCTCGAAGCAAAGTACTACTACGCATGCCCCTAGAGGGATAGATTGGTAGGAAAAGACCATCGCTCGTCCCCGACCGCCACTCATAAGGAAAGCAATAAAAGAACACCTTATGTGTCAAAATTTTCACACAACTTTTACCATACGTGCATGCTACGGGACTTCCAACCTTAACACAAGTATTTCTCAATTTCACAATTACTCAACTAGCACACTCTAATATTACCACCTTTATTTCTCAAAACACTTATCAAGTATCAAACTTCTCATGATATTCAATGAACTCAATATGGAAGATTAATTTTACAATTAAAGCAAATTACCATGCTGTTTAAGACTCTCAAAATAATATAAGTGAAGCATGAGAGATCAATAATTTCTATAAAATAAAACCACCACCATGCTCTAAAAGATATAAGTGAAGCACTAGAGCAAAAACTATATAGCTCAAAAGATATAAGTGAAGCACATAGAGTATTCTAATAAATTCCGAATCATGTGTGTCTCTCTCAAAAGGTGTGTACAGAAAGGATGATTGTGGTAGACTAAAAACAAAGACTCAAATCATACAAGCGCTCCAAGCAAAACACATATCATGTGATGAATAAAAACATAGCCCCAAGTAAAGTTACCGATAGACGAAGACGAAAGAGGGGATGCCTTCCGGGGCATCCCCAAGCTTAGGCTTTTGGTTGTCCTTGAATTTTACCTTGGGGTGCCTTGGGCATCCCCAAGCTTAGGCTCTTTCCAATCCTTGTTCCATAATCCATCAAATCTTTTCCCAAAACTTGAAAACTTCACAACACAAAACTTAACAGAAAATCTCATGAGTTCCGTTAGCGAAAGAAAACAAAACACCACTTCAAGGTACTGTAATGAACTCATTCTTTATTTAAATTGGTGTTAAACCTACTGTGTTCCAACTTCTCTATGGTTTATAAGCTCTTTTACTAGCCATAGATTCATCAAAATAAGCAAACAACACACGAAAAACAGAATCTGTCAAAAACAGAACAGTCTATAGTAATCTGTAACTAACGCAAACTTTTGTAACTCACAAAAATCTACCAAAATAGGAAGACCTAGATAATTTGTTTATTGATCTACTTCAATTGGAATCAAAATTTTATCACGTTCTGGTGATTTTTAACAATTGTTTTCGTGAACAGAATGTTTCTGGAATTTTCAGCAAGATCAAATAACTATCATCCAAGAAGATCCTATAGGTTTAACTTGGCACAAACACTAACTAAAACACAAAACCACATCTAAACAGAAGCTAGATGGATTATTTATTCCTAAACAGAACCAAAAAGCAAAAAAATAAAATAAAAATTGGGTTGCCTCCCAACAAGCGCTATCGTTTAACGCCCCTAGCTAGGCATAAAAGCGAGGATAGATCTAAGTCTTGCCATCTTTGGTAGGCAATCCATAGGTGGCTCTCATAATAGATTCATAAGATAATTTAATCTTCTTTCTAGGTAAGTGTTCCATGCCTTTCCTTAACGGAAATTGGAATCTAATATTCCCTTCCTTCATATCAATAATTGCAGCAATCGTTCTAAGGAAAGGTCTACCAAGAATAATAGGACATGAAGGATTGCAATCTATATCAAGAACAATAACATCTACAGGCACATAATTCCTATTTGCAACAATAAGAACATCATTAATTCTTCCCATAGGTTTCTTGATAGTGGAATCCGCAAGGTGCAAGTTTAAAGAGCCATCAACAAAATCACGAAAACCTAGCAAATCACACAAAGTTTTTGGAATCGTGGAAACACTAGCACCCAAATCACACAAAGCATAGCATTCATGATCTTTAATTTTAATTTTAATTGTAGTTTCCCACTCATCATAAAGTTTTCTAGGATAGAAACTTCCAACTCAAGTTTTTCTTCATAAGATTGCATCAAAGCATCAACGATATGTTTAGTGAAGGCTTTATTTTGACTATAAGCATGAGGAGAATTTAGCACGGATTGCAACAAGGAAATACAATCTATCAAAAAGCAATTATCATAATTAAATTCCTTGAAATCCAAGATAGTGGGTTCGTTGCTATCTAAAGTTTTAACCTCTTCAATCCCACTTTTAACAATTTTTGCATCAAGATCTAAAAACTCCGAATTATTGGGACGCCTTTTAACTAAAGTTGACTCATATCCAGTCCCATCATTATCAAGATTCATATTGCAAAACAAAGATTTAATAGGGGACACATCAATAACCTTTAGATCTTCATCTTTATTCTCATAAAAACTAGAAGAACACGCCCTCACAAAGCAATCTTTCTTAGCAGGCATCCTAGCGGTTCTTTCTTTGCACTCATCAACGGAAATTCTCATGGCTTTGAGAGACTAATTGATATCATGCTTAGGTGGAATAGATCTAAGTTTCAAAGAATCAACATGAAGAGAAATCCTATCCACGTTCCTAGCCAACTCATCAATCTTTGGCAATTTTTCTTCAAGCAAAGCATTGAAATTATTTTGCTAATTCATAAATTCTTTAACACTAGTCTCAAATTCAGAGGGCATCTTATTAAAATTTCCATAAGAATTGTTGTAGGAATTACCATAATTATTAGAGGAATTACTAGGGAACGGCCTAGGATTAAAGTTTCCTCTATACGCGTTGTTACCAAAATTATTCCTACCAACAAAATTCACATCCATAGATTCATTATTATTCTCAATCAAAGTAGACAAAGGCATATCATTAGGATCAGAAGAAACACTCTTATTAGCAAACAATTCCATAAGTTCATCCATCTTTCCACTCAAAACATTAATTTCTTCTATCGCATGCACTTTTTTACTAGTGGATCTTTCAGTGAGCCATTGAGAATAATTAACCATAATATTAACTAGGAGTTTAGTAGCTTCTCCTAAAGTGATTTCCATAAAAGTGCCTCCCGCGGCCGAATCTAAAAGATTTCTAGAAGCAAAATTCAATCCGGCATAAAAAATTTGTATAATCATCCACAAATTCAAACCATGAGTAGGGCAATTACGTATCATTAATTTCATCCTCTCCCAAGCTTGTGCACCATGTTCATGATCAAGTTGCTTAAAATTCATAATATCGTTTCTAAGAGAGATGATCTTAGCGGGAGGGAAATACTTAGAGATAAAAGCATCTTTGCACTTATTCCAAGAATCAATACTATTTTTAGGCAAAGACGAAAACCAACTTTTAGCGCGATCTCTAAGAGAAAACTGAAATAGCTTCAATTTAAGAATATCATTGTCCACATCTTTCTTCTTTTGCATATCACACAAATCAACAAAACTATTTAGATGGGTAGCGGCATCTTCACTAGGAAGGCCGGCGAATTGATCTTTCATGACAAGATTCAGCAAAGCAACATTAATTTCACAAGATTCAGCATCGGTAAGAGGAGCAATCAGAGTGCTAAGAAAATCACTGTTGTTCGTATTGGCAAAGTCACACAATTTAGTATTATCTTGAGCCATCGTGACAAGCAAGCACTCCAATACACGAGCAAAAAAGAAGTAAGAGAAAAAGACACGAATGGAAAAGAGGGCGAATAAAACGGCAAGGGTGAAGTGGGGGAGAGGAAAACGAGAGGCAAATGGCAAATAATGTAATGCGAGGGATAAGAGTTTGTGATGGGTACTTGGTATGTCTTGACTTGTGCGTAGACTCCCCGGCAACGGCGCCAGAAATCCTTCTTCCTACCTCTTGAGCACTGCGTTGGTTTTCCCTTGAAGAGGAAAGGGTGATGCAGCAAAGTAGCGTAAGTATTTCCCTAAGTTTTTGAGAACCAAGGTATCAATCCAGTAGGAGGCCACACGCAAGTCCCTCGTACCTACACAAACAAATAAGAACCTTGCAACCAACGCGATAAAGGGGTTGTCAATCCCTTCACGGCCACTTGCAAAAGTGAGATCTGATAGAGATGATAATATAATATTTTTGGTATTTTAATGATAAAGAGTAAAAGTAAAGAAAGCAAAATAAACGGCAACAGAAAATAGCTTGTTGATGGGAGATTAATATGATGGAAAATAGACCCGAGGGCCATAGGTTTCACTAGTGGCTTCTCTCAAGAGCATAAGTATTACGGTGGGTGAACAAATTACTATCGAGCAATTGATAGAATTGAGCATAGTTATGAGAATATCTAGGTATGATCATGTATATAGGCATCACACCCGTGACAAGTAGACCGACTCCTGCCTGCATCTACTACTATTACTCCACACATCGACCGCTATCCAGCATGCATCTAGAGTATTAAGTTCATAAGAACAGAGTAACGCTTTAAGCAAGATGACATGATGTAGAGGGATAAACTCATGCAATATGATATAAACCCCATCTTTTTATCCTCGATGGCAACAATACAATACGTGTCGTTTCCCCTACTGTCACTGGGATCGAGCACCGCAAGATTGAACCCAAAGCTAAGCACTTCTCCCATTGCAAGAAAGATCAATCTAGTAGGCCAAACCAAACTGATAATTCGAAGAGACTTGCAAAGATAACCAATCATACATAAAAGAATTCAGAGAAGATTCAAATATTGTTCATAGATAATCTTGATCATAAACCCACAATTCATCGGATCTCGACAAACACACCGCAAAAGAAGATTACATTGAATAGATCTCCAAGAGAATCGAGGAGAACTTTGTATTGAGATCCAAAGAGAGAGAAGAAGCCATCTAGCTAATAACTATGGACCCGAAGGTCTGAGGTAAACTACTCACACATCACCGGAGAGGCTATGGTGTTGATGTAGAAGCCCTCCGTGACCACTGCCCCCTCCGACGGAGCGCCGGAAAAGGCCCCAAGATGGGATCTCACGGGTACAGAAGGTTGCGGCGGTGGAACTAGGTTTTCGTGGTGCTCCTCGATGGTTTGGGGGTACGTAGGTATATATAGGAGGAAGAAGTAGGTCGATGGAGCCACGAGGGGCCCACGAGGGTGGAGGGCGCGCCCAGGGGGTAGGCGCACCCCCTACCTCGTGGCCTCCTCGTCGGTTGCTTGACGTCCACTCCAAGTCCTTTGGATCACGTTTGTTCCAAAAATCACGCTCCCGAAGGTTTCATTCCGTTTGGACTCCGTTTGATATTCTTTTTCTGCGAAACACTGAAATAGGCAAAAAGCAGCAATTTGGCCTGGGCCTCTGGTTAATAGGTTAGTCCCAAAAATAATATAAAAGTGTATAAATAAGCCCATTAAACATCCAAAACAGCATATATATAATAGCATGGAACAATCAAAAATTATAGATACGTTGGAGACGTATCAATACTCCAATGTCACCTCAAGTATCTGTGGGTATGATTATACGATATGCATGACACAATCTCAGATTCATCTATTCATCCAACACAAAGAACTTCAAAGAGTGCCCCAAAGTTTCTACTAGAGAGTCAACACGAAAAAGTGTGCCAACCCCTATGCATAGATTCCAAGGTCACGGAACCCGCAAGTTGATCACCAAAACACACATCAAGTGAATCAATAGAATACCCCATTATCACCATGGGTATCCCACGCAAGACATACATCAAGTGTTCTCAAATCCTTAAAGACTCAATCTGATAAGATAACTTCAAAGGGAAAACTCAATCCATTACAAGAGAGTAGAGGGGGAGAAACATCATAAGATCCAACTGTAATAGCAAAGCTCGCGATACATCAAGATCGTGCCGAATCAAGAACACGAGAGAGAGAGAGAGAGAGAGAGAGAGAGAGAGAGATCAAACACATAGCTACTGGTAGATACCCTCAGCCCCGAGGGCGAACTACTCCCTCCTTGTCATGGATAGCGCCGGGATGATGAAGATGGCCACCGGTGAGGGATCCCCCTCCAGCAGGGTGCCGGAACAGGGTCCCGATTGGTTTTTGGTGGCTACAGAGGCTTGCGGCGGCGGAACTCCCGATCTAGGTTTCTTTTCGGGGGTTTCTATATTTATAGGGATTTTTGGCGTCGGGAACAAGTCAGGGGGTCTCCGAGGCGGCCACGAGGTAGGGGGCGTGCCCAGGGGGGTAGGGTGCGCCCCCACCCTCGCGGGTGCCTCGGGACTCTTCTGGTCCATCTTCGATACTTCGTGGGCTTCTTTTGGTCCATAAAAATTCGTCAAAAATTGGCACGTCAATTGGACTCCGTCTGGTATTCCTTTTCTGTAAAACTCAAAAACAAGGAAAAAACAGAAACTGGCACTGGGCTCTAGGTTAATAGGTTAGTCCCAAAAATCATATAAAATAGCATATAAATGCATATAAAACATCCTAGAAGGATAATATAATAGCATGGAACAACCAAAATTATAGATACGTTGGAGACGTATCACGCTCCGCTTGATTCACCGAAGTAACCTCTGTTGCTAGTAAAGCTGTGAGAGTGCCCAAGAGATCTGATAAGACCTGAGCCGGTGGCCTATCTAAGCCGCCAGCACCGGCTGTCGCAGCAGCGGTTGAGCCCGATGTCATAGCCGCAGCTGCAGATGAATTGAGAGTCGGCCCTGTGCCAGCCATGAAAATAGCAGCCCTGCACGTCGGCTCATAGGGGCCCGGAATACTGTTGCCATCGGAATAGCCCCCAAGCCCGCCGTCTTGAAGCTGGTAAATCGACTCCGTCTCTCTGGTCGAGGACTCATCACCTGAGTAGATGAGAGTCTCTCCTTCAGATATAGAATCCTCCGCAAGATCCGTCCCAACCGTCGAAAACATGCTTCCGGCCAGGTTGAACCCGGGCGGGTTGCGTGCGCCGAGCTGACTCGATGAGGTCGGTGGAGGTGTTCGGCCCAGGCTCAGATCCACCAATCTTTCTGATGAAGACATGAATTCCATCAAAGGGGACCCGGTACCCGTACTCGATTGAGTCAGCCTTGGGGCCCCAGACAGCGTCGTCGGTGTAGAGCTTGCCGCGGCGACTCTTGGTCATCCTGCCAACGGCGTATCCCTCGATCCCTTGGAAAAAGCCCTTCAAGAACTCAAAACCATCATGCACTAGCCCCACTGTGGAGGAAATGACAAGTGGTTTTTAGCAAGGTATTCTCCGTAAGCACTGAACTTATCGGTAACAGATAGTTTGGTAGCAAGATAGTTCGTAATGGGTAACAAGTAACAAGTGTAAAAAAGGTGCATCAAGGTGGCCTAATCCTTTTTATAGCAAAGGATAAGCCAGCGAAAACTCTTATATATAAAACAAAGTGCTCCCGAGGACACATGGGAATTATCGTCAAGTTAGTTTTCATCATGTTCATATGATTCGCGTTTGCTACTTTAATAATTTGGTATGTGGGTGGACCGGTGCTTGGGTGCTGTCCTTACTTGGACAAGCCTCCCACTGATGATTAATTCCTCTCTCAAGCATCCGCAATTACGAAAGAAGAATTAAGATAAATCTAACCATAGCATTAAACATGTGGATCAAAATCAGCCCCTTACGAAGCAACACATAAACTGGGTTTAAGCTTCTGTCACTCTAGCAACCCATCATCTACTTATTACTTCCCAATGCCTTCCCCTAGGCCCAAATAATGGTGAAGTGTCATGTAGTCGACGTTCACATAACACCACTAGAGGAAAGACAACATACATCTCATCAAAATATCGAATGAATACCAAATTCACATGATTACTTATAACAAGACTTCTTCCATGTTCTCACGAACAAAAGTAACTACTCACAAAGCATGTTCATGTTCAATATAAGAGGGGTAATAAATATCATTAAGGATCTGAACATATGATCTTCCACCAAATAAACCAACTAGCATCAACTACAAGGAGTAATCAACACTACTAGCAACCGACATGTACCAATCTGAGGTTTTGAGATAAAGATTGAATACAAGAGATGAACTAGGGTTTGAGAGGAGATGGTGCTGTTGAATATGTTGATGAAGATTGGTCCTCCCACGATGAGAGGATCATTGGTGATAATGATGGCTTCCATTTCCCCCTCACGGAGGGAAGTTTCCCGGGCAGAATCGCTCTGATGGAGCTTTAGATTGCTTCTGCCCAGGTTCCACCTCGTGACAGCGACGCTTCATCCTGAAAGCCTTCCTCTTATTTTTTCTAGGTAAAAACCCCTCATATAGCAGAAGATGGGCACCAGGGGCTGGCCAGGGGGACCACAAGCTCATGGGGCGCACCCTGGGGGTATAGGGCGCGCCCTCCCAGGCTTGTGGCCACCTGGTGGGTCCCCTTCTGGTCTTTCTTCACCCAATATTTTATATATATTCAAAAGAAATTCCCCTTAAAGTTACGGGACATTTGGAGTTGTGCAAAATAGGTATCTCAGATTTGCTCCTTTCCGGTCCAGTATTCCAGTTGCCGACATTCTCCCTCTTCATGTAAATCATATAAAATAAGAGACAAAAGGCATAAGAATTGTATCATAAAGTGTAATAACAGCCCATAATGCAATAAATATGAACGTAAAAACATGATGCAAAATGGCCGTATCAGTGGTGATTGTGATGAATGTCGTCGTGTCCAAGGGGAGCAAGTGTTCCTTGCATTTGTCTGTTTTATAATGAGTGGTTGGTCTTCTTATTTTGGAAACAAGTCTAATGGATATGCAAAGATGCTTCTCCATGCCCACCTAAGCAATTACACCTTATTGCCACATGGAAATCATATCACCTCATCGGCAGACAAGGCACTACTTTGTAAGATGGACTATGTGCTTCCGTCAATAAGTGTGGCTTTAGGGAGGAGCCTAAACTAGCACGTTGCTACATAGAGCCTCACATTCACTCATAATTGTACCCTTAGCAAGCATCCGTGAATACCAAGAGTAACTAAGGTAAAAACCCAACTATAGATTTAACTTCATCTAAGGTCCCCTTAACTCCCATACATTCGGAACAATCATTTTTGTCACTGCGGCCTCCACACACATATTTTCCATAACTCTGCAGAACCTTTAGTGTCCCCCTTTGGTGCGTGTGCACTCATACATAAGACACAGAAGAGTTCATAGAAACCAACATATAGTGGTTCAACTAACATATTAGTATTTAACCAAGGCGATGGAACACATTACTACACAAACATTGATAAAAAGATGTAATAAACCATGAGAAAATAATTCATAGCACAAGACATCAATATATGGACTGTAGTGGTTAATAGATGGGGAAGCCTCAGGTCAAAGATTGAAGATGGTGGTGGAGACGGAAGTGAAGTTGTTGGAGGCGATGGCGGTGATGACGGATCCTCCTCCAACGCTCTGGTGACCAGAAGGGAGGGTGGAAGAGCCCCCTCCTCCTCTTCCTCCTCCTCCTCCTTCTTCCTTGGTGTTGATGCAGTAATTTGCCTCCTTATGTTTTGGAGATTGTTATCATAAACAGTGTGCTACTAATGTGTTTGCTAGTGCACACTGCGTGACAAGTCCTTGAAATTGTGTGGAGTTTGGAACAAACTCTGAAGATAATCTCCTCCGAGGCAGCGAGGATTATCATCGAAGATTATGCGTGTCGAAAGTGACCTTCAAAAATTGTTGACGCAAAGCAATAGGTTCGGTGTATGTCCGAAGAAATTGGTTGCAACCGAGAAGTTTGAAGACCGAGAAAAGACGTAGTATTTTCTTTCGTTGTTCTTCTTCTCTTTCTTGATTCATAGGACCACCATACTATTAAGAGGGGTATAGTGTCTGAAACTTACGGTCCTCTGATGCTAAACCAAATCATATGTGAGTTGAGAGAAATCCCTTTGTGTTTCGAATAAATACTTGCCAACAAGAGACGCCGTTCTTCTTTGTCGCGAGAGATTTGAGTTGGGCTGATGAGTTAGCATTACGTGCTTCGCAAGTAATGTTACCGCATTAGCTAGTTGTCATGTCCAAAATGGCCTTTTCCCCCTCGGAAAGACCGCGGCTATAAATAGCTACCCCTTCCAACATGCACCGTTGGCTGCTCCATGTGATTTTGAGAAGATCTGTGTGAGCACCCTCTCTCCCGAGTGATTTGAGTTTAAAATCCACGGAGAGAAAAACCCAAGAGTCAAAAAACTGGATAGTGGTTTAGCATCATTAGAATCTAAGTCAAGTATGCTCCACCTATTACTCTTGAGAGCTACGAACTCTCTAGACGGTTAGGTGTCAAGTCTTTTAGTGACCAAGAGTAATTGTTGTTCACGAAGACAAAGTCTGTGAAGGTTTGGAGATCACCTCAAGCATCTACCACGAGTGATCGACATTGGTTGACGAATCCGTTGTCGAGGAGAACATGACTGTGCTCAATCACAAGTCCCTCCAACCAGACGTAGTCCATTTTGCAGACGGGCGAACTAGTCTACCAAATCCTCTGTCAGCATCGAGCATCACTACTTACCTCTGTACTTAGTTTAGTTTCGATTATCTGTCATGAGTTATGTTTTGATCATGCGATTGTTTCTCGATGTCTGCCTTAGTTCCCCTTTAGTAGTTGTTATTCGTGTTAAGTTCACTGTTTTTCATCTTTCCGCTGCTAGGTTCTGAGAGATTTGAAGTTTCTGAAAGAATTTTTTAAATCTCCCATTCACCCCCTCCGGTAGACATACTTCGTTCCTACACTTGGCCTTCACTCTAGATGGGAGAAGGGTCCCCCTCTGGTTTTTGGTGGCCATGGTTGTGGAGGACAAGAGCCGCCCCCGAGATGGCTCTAATTCTCGAGGGGATTTTTCTGGACACTCAACAAATCCAAGTCATGTTATCGTGAGTGAATAGCATAAAACTACCACTTTTCGGGTTAGTCAAAAAACTAACGAAAATTTGTTTGTCATTGTTAACTACCAAAATCAAAGTTGGTTTAAAAACCATATGACCGAGTGTTTTACAAGTGATCACGATTATGACAATTGGGGCCAACACAAAAGGGAACCGTTTGTTTGGCCGTTACCTTACATGTAGGGTCCACATGTCAGTGTCTCATGTAAAATTATAATAATAAAATTCTCATGTAATGTTTTCCAAACCCTCTTTTATTTTAGAAATTTACAAATATATGTCGTCTCTTTCACAAAATAAACCTGTAGGTTTTTTCAAAAGCAACCAGGTCCCTGTAAAAAATGAAAAGCAAGCAGGTCCCTCTAAGTTTTTTTAAAAAGCAATTGGGTCCCTATATGTTTTCGAAAAAAGAAATCAGGTCCCTAAGGAGAAGTCAGGCCCGCCCTGAGGAACAGTGTCGGTGGCTCGCCGGTGGCCAGGTCACGAGCCAGGCGTAAGAAGGCGGCTCGGCCTTCACGTTCCTCTGCGGGAAGGCATGACTCCTAAGGCGGGCGATGGGCTGGGTCCAGGTGGAGCCGTGTTCCTGAGCACGGCTAGTGGTGCCCTTGGGCGTCGTAGCTCGGGCTCCTGGCCATGGCACGCGACGGGCCGCGACCCATGCTTCTAGGCGGCTATTGCTCCTCCGCGCGGTGTTCCTTTCCTCGAGCGGCCCTGGCTTGGCACATGGTGAAGGGTGGAGGTGGCTGTCGGTGGGTGGTGGAGGTGCTGAAGCTCGGTCCTTCGTCAGGAGGAGGAGACGGAGAAGAAAGGGACAGTAGGAGAGAAGAAAAGATAAGAGGAGGAAGAGACAACTTACACGTGGGTCCCACATGTAAGTTAACAGTCAAATAAAACGGTCAAACAAACAGATTGTTTAGGAGCGGGCCTGACCTGTCATAAACCGGTTTAAAATGTTAGCAACAGACGATTTGAGTTTTTGAAACAGCCGACGTGAGTTTTGGTAGTTATGAGGACAAACAAACTTCTGGTAGTTTTTTGGATCCCTAACGTGAAAAGTGGTAATTTTATGCTATTCACTCTGTCGCCGTTTATCTTTTCCTAGAGATCGGTAGCTCCGAAAAAATCTGGAAAAAACAGGGTATCTGCAACTTCGGGACCAAGTTTGCATGAAAAGGAGAGGTCCAGGGGCCTCCTAGAACGCCAAGGCGCCATAGCCCTTGGAGGTCGGGCGTCTACCGGGGGCGCCTTAGGGCATGAGCTATGGAAGAGAGTGGATTTTCTACTCCCGGGTGTAGTACACCCGAGTTTGCCAAAAAAATGGAAAAATGTGATCAAACAAAGTCAAAAAAATCTGAAATTTTGAGACATCAAACTTCATCAAATGTTCAAGCTTCTTGCAAAAACTCAGCCAAAAAAAACATCAGAGGAGTTCTCGCCAAAAAAACAAAATCCATGTTCAAAGTTTTGTGCACTGTTTGAGCATTGATTTTGTTTTTTTCGGTGAGAGCTCCTCGGAAGTTGTTTTCGGCTGAAATTTTGCAAGAGGCTCAAACATTTGATGAATTTTGTTGTCTACAAATTTCAGAATTTTTGGAATTTGTTTAATCACATATTTTCAAATTTTTGCAAACTCGGGTGTACTACACCGGAGAGTAGTCACACCTTTCCGGCTATGGAAGCATCACTATACTACTGCCCCATGCTCCACCTAGATAAAAAGTAACTTAAGCTAGTGTTTAATTATACCTTCATCCAACGGAAGCAGTAGTATTGTTAGTTTGTTACCCACCCTGAGCCTCCCCCAGTGGGTCCCCTCTGATGAAATATTTGCCCTTGAAATATTTCAGATTTTTCCTGATAGCGTAGATATTCAATTGTCCTCTTGGCGGAAGTCTCCTGGTCCTGGTTCCTCACCACCTCGTACACCTCCGCGGTCGACGCCGGGTGTACATTCAATTAATTAGTAATGCCATGCAATTAATTAGTAAGAATGTAATTAAGTACATTCGTTGATTGAGTATGTGCAACAAAAGAAAGGTAGTGTGGTGGTGCACAGATCTGAAATTGAGCTAACAAAATTAATTTATTTTCCGTCTAAAGTATTTCCTTCATTTAAATAGAGGTGATTAACTAATTGAATTTAGTTTTTCACATAAAAGTGTTCCATCAGTATTTCGACAAGGATTGAGGCCATGTTTATTTCAACAAGGATATGTCAAGAGTGAATGTTACCAAGTTTGGAGATCTAAACATTCAGGGTGATTTTATAATAAATAAATAAAATATCAGGAAGCAATCTGAATCATAACTGGATAATTAGACATAATTTTGTGATGAAACTGTTTTGTGCGAGCTACTGAACAGGGTAGAAGCATGCACGTAAAAATTCAAGAATTTCCAAGGCATAGATCTGCAGAAATAAATAAAATTATGTTTAATCTCTCTGAATTTCCACCGTGATTAACAAGGGAACATAGGAGTTTGGAATATACGTTGTCACTCTGTTGGGTTCCTCGAGCATGAATCAGTTTCTTGTCATTTTCAGATATCTCCAGGAACGCATGGAGCATGAATCAGTTTTCCAAGGTTCCTCGAGCACATTTGAGTCATGACTGCCTGCCTGAGAGTGTGGTGTGGTGATCATAGGATTCAGCTCTGTCAAGGGCTTGGTTGAGCAGCTTCCTTCCCTTCCAGAGCATCGTAAGTGCTCCGCTTCGGGAAACCTTTGGCACGGCTTTCTTAAATGTGCCATGTATCATCATTGATATAATCTAGTAGTAAAAAGGACTAAAGCATGTGCTTGTCTTAATTGGGCCATGCATGTATCATCATCCTAATGTAATCATAATGAAACGATGCCTTGTTCCTTTTTAGATTATTATTATTGGATACATTTATCTTGCATACACAATGTCTTGTCACTTTAGTTAAGCTATGGATTTTCTATCTCGGCGATGTCAGGGGCGCAGCCATGAAAGCTTGAGAGTTCCATATATTTCCATCTAAAGACCAATATAAACCCCAATTATTGAGCTTGATGTTCAAGTGAAGATTGTTTGATGGTTTACAATATTCTTGTATGCATGCATCGACTCTGGCATTTTGCAGAGGCGCCTCGATAACGTTTTGGAGGCAATTTGAGTGATGCCACAAAATGGTGGTTTTAGAGGCTTCTTTAGAAATGCCAGAAAAAAAAATTCAAGGAAAAATTGAATTTATACCCTTAGTTGGGTCACCCTCGACTGATTTGCCCCTAATTTTGGAAAACACGCGGTCTTGCCCAGCTTTGACCGCTCCCCTTGCGTTTTTGCCCTTCCGGCATGTCTCCATCCAGTCAGCGCCGTTTGACCGCAAACGACGCGTTACTTTGGACATTTTTGCCCCTGTCGGTGCTATACCTGATACCCCTTCGTCCTAAATGTGCTAGCGCAAGCAAACAAAGGAGAGCGAGAACGCCGGCGAGGAAAAAGGAGTGGGAGGCAAGGCGTGGCGCGGTAGAGCAAGGAGCGGCAACGCATGGCGAGCTCGGGCTCTTCCATCTTCTCGCCGGTGGTCGGAGAGGTAACTAAAACTCCGGCAACGCTTCTTCCTCCCCCCAATGCCGTTCTATGGTTTGTGATAATTGGGGAAATTTCTGATTTAGGTTGATGGGGTCGGGATTGTGGAGCATGTCTCCGAGTTCTATCTTCCAGATGAAAGTTATTGCGGATTGGAGCTTTTATCAAAGCATCGTTGCCCTGGTCATGGCCTTGTTCCTGCCCGGCGTGTTGCGTGGGGAGGAGCTAACACTAGCCGCCGTTTTTTAGGGTTTCCTCTAGATGTAAGATCTTGTGAATTATACCATGTTTAAGATGGTGTTTATGCAATCTCTAATGTTTTGTTAATTTGATGTTCAAGCAGTTACCACATGAGTGTCACTGGGTCGTTTGGGTTGATCCTCCTCCTCCATTGCGTGCTGGCCTTGCTTTTGAAGACCTGCACGCAGAGCTAGAACAAAGCTGGATCAGAAGCCACAAAATGCAGAAGCAAAACATGGAGCTGTCAAAGAAAAATCTTGCTTTGAAGAAGACAGTGAGAGAGAGAGATGAGATGCTGCTAGTTCTGGCATTGTTGTTTGTAGGAATGTGTGTTGCTGTGTTTTTTGTGTTCTAGTTTCTAGCAGTTGTTGAAGAAAGTGTGTGTGAGAGAGATGTGTTGAATGTTGTTTATGATGCACTATTGTATGCTAAATTTGAAGACCATTATTCACTACTGATGCTTGTGACACTGTACCAAATACATATTTATTCCATATGTAGTGCCAATTGTACCAAACAGAGCACATATTTTACCAAACTGACATTGTACCAAATTCAACAAACTGACATTGTACCAAATAGAACAAACTGACATTGTACCAAATTCAACAAACTGACATTGTACCAAATATAGCAACTTCATAGTGCATTTAAGCACACTTAGTACTAGAACTTAAGTGCATAACAACAAGATAACATCACTGGCAAATATAACATAGCACTAGAACTTAAGTTTCTTGCTCCTGGTGTTCTTGGCTGGGTTTGGAGCTAGCATTGCCTTGCTTCTAGTGTTCTTTGATGGGTTTGAAGCTTCAACTGCTGCTGTTGCTCTTTTTGGAGAGAAACCTTTGCTTTGAACACTGCTTTCTTGCTCCTGTTCCACAACTGTTTTCTGCTTGACACACCTGGGAGAAACTCCTCTTGCTGCTGCCCTTTTATAATTTTTCCTAGGGCTAAAACAAGTGGAAGCATATCACAATTTGAAAGATTTTATAAAGCAGTAAGATCAAAACATGTAAGAATTTGTAAGCCACGATCTTATACCTGACTGCACAACTAGCTCCTGTGGATGCATCATGTGAGGGCTCCTTTGGCGGTGGCATCTGCTGCTGCAGAACATCAGGTGCTGTCTCATCCTCCTCCTCCTCCTCTTGTATTTCTGCTTCTGCTGGTTCATTGGCTGTAGGATGATCATCTGCATTGTCTGCTCCCCAATGTTCATCTTCTCCAAAGGCTGGATCAACAGATTGTTTGCAGCCCTTGGCTTTGTGTCCACATCTCCCACACCTTTTGCACTTGTGCTTCCTAGGACCAAGGCCTTTTCCTTCAGTGCTACTTCTAATCCTTTGCTTTCTTGGTCTGCCTGGAGCTCTGTGTTGAACAGGAGCACACAATTTGAATCCAGGATCTATAATGTCCCACTGTTGATTGCCTTCTAGAGCTGGTAGGTTCTCAGCATAAGAAGCTCTGAACATGTCAACTGAGTAATATTTGTGGACATATTGATCTATTCCACTTGCTTCACCTCTTAGAGCAGTGATAAAGAAAAGTGCATGGATGCATGGTTTACCAGTGATCTGCCATTGTCTGCAACTGCAAGACCAGCGCTCTAAGTCAACAGGGTACCTCCATTCTCTCTTCTCACTGTCAGTAGCAGTCACCTCTGCCTCTGTTGGGCTTCTCCTCACTATACTCATTTGCAAACCTTTTGTTTTCTCCATTAACACCTTCATTACTGCTGGTATGATGTAGTGCCCAATGAAATGGTCAGAGGCAATTCTGTTTCTTAAGTCAAATTTCTCCATGATATACTGTCTTATCTTGTCTAGCACATCAACTATGTGCAGGCTCTTGTATTTTTTGATTCTGGAGTTGAATGGCTCAGCTAGGTTGTTATTGACATAGTCAACTTTGCTCATCTCATTGAAATCAGCTCTTGCCCATATTTTGTGTGGTGTTCCTCTAGATATTCCTTTACTTTGGGCTTGCTTTTCAACTGGTTCAAGTGATAGTTGTGTTTCTTGATGCTACAAGTTAGTGAGCATGGCCACAAATTATCATCATAAAACTTCCCCTTGAATTTCTTACTGAAATTTTGGGCCAAGTGGCTCATGCACTCTCTGTGCTCCACTCCAGGGTATACATCCTCAACAGCAGTTTCCAATCCCTTGCAAGCATCAGTATGTATCACTAAACCTTCTGGATGACCTATTACTTTCTTTAGGTTGCTAAAAAACCAAGTCCAACTCTCAATTGACTCCCCTTCCAAAACACCATATGCAACAGGAAACAACCAGTTGTGTCCATCTAGGGCACATGTTGCCACAAGTTGCCCTCTGAACCTACCAGTCAGTGCAGTAGCATCTACAGCTAGGTATGGCCTACACCCCTCCAGAAAACCTTTTTGACATGCTTTGAAGCACACAAACACCCTTGGAAAAGCACTCCTTGTAGAACTTCTTGTTATTAAGCTTGTACTCAACTGTGTGCTTCTCAATTTCCACAATACTGCCTGGTGATGCCCTCTCTACTTCAGCTTTGAAAGTATATCACAGCTGAAAGCTATCACTATACTTTCCATACAGTTTGTCAAGTGCAATCTCTTTGCCATGGTAGCATCTTTCATATGGCACCTCCACACCATATTTCTCTAACAACTTGCTCTGAATTTCTTTAGGACCAATTCCTGGATTTGCTCTGATCCATGCCATAGAAGCATCTGCTATCCATCTTATTTTTGCAGCTCTCAATCTCTGAGATCTATTCAGACTAGGACATGTATGCTGATATGGGTTGACTTTAATCTGAAACAAACCAAAAAAACAATGAGATTAGTACAGAAAATGCAATACCTGAAAATAAAGTAAAACACAAATACAATACCTGAAACAATGTGCTCTTCCTCATTAAAGAGGCATGCAGTCTCCACTTGCATCTCTCATAAGCACATTTGACAGTAAACCTTGTTGGATCACTTTTCAGAGTAAGGAACTCAGTTTCAGACTTGATTGAGAAGCTTGCAACTGCATTTCTGCAGTCAACTGCGCTGGGGAATACCACACCTTCATCAATACATGGATTTTCCCTGTCATACATCTTTATAGGTTTGTCCTCTTCTGCATCTTCAAAAACTCCCATCTCAACATCCTCTTGCTTCTCATCATCATCTGCATCTGAAAATTCTGCAGGAATGTACTCTTTATCTGCTGCATCTCCTTCATCATTATTGTGCTGGACATATCCAGGATATAGAACCTCATCCTCCACACCAGGTGCATCAGGCAATGCCTCCTCCACAACAGGATCAAGGGGATTCTTTTGGTTTTCTTGGCTTTCATTGACACTTGCAGTTGCATAAGCACTTGGTGTTCTACTGCTAGCCCTAGTTCTGGATGCAGATGGCCTGGAACTAGATGTGTTCACACATCTCTGGCCTCTAGTTCTTTGTATAACTGTGATTTCCAAATTGCATGACATAGTTGTTGCATTACTTGCAAACATCAGACCTAACTCTGCATCACACTGCACAGGGACCCAACAAAGTTTGGAACTATCCCAATATCTGATCTCCACAACATCAAACAATCCCCAAGGATACTTGGCACAAATGGCAGCCCTAAAATTAGTATATGAACTAGTGCTGTCCACAACTAAAGGAAATGTGAATCCACAATCTTTTCCTTTTGTACCAGCAGAAACTAGAACAGTGGTCTCCATTCGAACTGAAAGAAAGAACGCTGTAGCTGGATCCATCCTATGGGGGAACAATATCCAGTGATAAAACGCACAAACTTTAGACTAAACCCTAAATCCAAGTAAATCTCCTATGAAAAAACTGAGCAAATCAGGTCCAATACTAACCCTGGGGGAATTTTCCGTGCAGATCCGCCCCCGCTTGTCGCCATTGGTGCAGATCCGCCACCGCTTCTCGCCGTTGGTGCAGATCCGCCACAGGAGCTTCCCTTGTCGCCGTTGGTGCCGCCGCCGCCTTCTCTGCGCTGCAATGGAGGTGTGCTGTTCCTACCACCGCAGCGGCCACCGCTGACGCTTTCTCCCCCATCACCTTGCAATGGATCTGGCCGCCAACCGCTCGTCGCCGCAATTTAGGGTTCGTCAGAGGGAAAAAGAGGGAGCAAGAGTGGGGAATGAGAGAGTGTGAGTGAGCACGGGGGCAAGCGGTGTCCAAAGTAACGCGTCGTTTGTGGTCAAACGTCGCTGACTGGACGGAGACGTGCCGGAAGGGCAAAAACCCAAGGCAAGCGGTCAAAGCTGGGCAAGACCACGTGTTTTCCAAATTTAGGGGCAAATCAGTCGAGGGTGACCCAACTAAGGGCACAGAAACAATTATCCCAAAATTCAAAGGCAATTTGAATAACACACAAACAATGTTTTGGAGGCAATCTACAGAAATAATCAATGGGGGCACTTTAAAACTGCCTCACATAGCCTTTGTAGGCGTTTTCAGAATGCCTTGCTTCTGGATCATTTCTAGCATAAATTCAGAATGCCTTCGAACATGCATACCAGCGTTTTATTTTACTCCCTTTGTTCACATTTATAAGACGTTGTAGATGGTTCAGACAGCTCCCAAAACGGTTCAAAATCATCTGTCTAAAACGACTTATAAAAAGGAACGGAGGGAGTACTTAAGGTACATGCTGTAGTGACACTAGACGAATGTTGTGTAAGATGAGCAGCAAGGTGCTCACACAAGGAATGTAGCATGGCATTCAGTACAATTTTATTTTACTTGAATAAAAAGAAGTGAACCACGATACTGACCAATAAGCTGCTGCTGCAACAGATGATCAAAATATCACTGAATGACCTCACAGATCAGCAAACCAAATTAACCAACAATTTGTTATTCTTTGAGAACATTGATAAACTGATACAGATCAGTTTGTCAAATCTGCCACTTAAGGCCACCCTATTAAATTTACCTGATCATGCATGTACGGAACCGGTTGAAGCAGCTGGCAAGATGTTTTCTCTCTCTGTGCATCAACAGTAATATTTCTTCTAAACATAGCAAAATAAAGCCAGCTGATTGCAGAATAGCAACTACAAGTAGACTACTTTCATCAAACAGTTGAACTATCAAGTCACATAGCTTTGCTATCAGTAGTAATAGAACTAAAATATAGTAGAAATGTGCCTAGGCTTAGTAGCTGCTCAACCGTGACAAGAATGGTACACCCTGGACTGGAATGCAAAGAGAATAAGTAAGACATGAGCTATAAGAAGATCCAAGACGGGTATGATGAAGTTGAGTTGCCAACTAAAACAGTTAACCACAGCGTTGCTATCAACAATCTCATAAATATATGATTTTATTTTATGCCAGAGCCATCATCTGTTTCACAATACTACATAGCATAGCATAGGGCATTCCACCCGGGAAGACATAATTAATATGCAGCAGCACAACCAGCAACCTAAGGCATGTCATCATATTACAAGTCTTTCCTATCCACAAATGATAGATTGAGTGCTCAGCCAGCTCTAGTCATCATTTTCCAAACGCAAATTTTTCTGGCGATGGATGCAGCACTTCAGACTGAAGATAGCACATCTGACAAAAACGCTCTGCCTTGTAATGTCCACACGGAAATGCTTTCCCCACAGAAGGAACCTCGCTATCAACAAGACGGTTGCATGTATTGCAAAGGCAATCCGCTGAAAAAACAAAGACACCAAAGCCACTAAGTCAACAAACATGCACAAGCAAGAGAACAATTGTGCACTTGTGTTCTGTCATCAAAGGATATATAAAAAAGAGGAAGCGAGGACATACAACTGCCATCACGACGAGTTCCCCACCCAAGATGAAGGCCAAACAAACTGTAGGCTTCGGTAACTGGCTCATCTGTGTGAAAATCAAACACAAGCAAGGAAATTAACAAAGCAGAATCAGCATAGAAAATGCATGGTGTAACAGCAAAGGCACTAACAAGGTAGGTCCGTGAATATATATTTTTATAAAGCAAAGTAATAACCTAGCTAGTGGAACATGGAATAAAAACCAGGAGCCTAGCTAGGTTTGTAACAACAGCCATCTTGATTGTACCAGGAAAGATCCCATAAACAAGTACCCCCTCTGTCCCACAATATAAAATGTTTTTGCAAGCTGTTTTAGCTTGCAAAAAATCTTATATGGTGGGACGGAGGGAGTATCTATCAGTCACCTTGTGCACAAAAAAGAGAAGAAGAAAAAGGGAAATACCACAAGTTTATCCCAATTGAAAAATCCAAAAAAAATGCATAATAAATGTAAAAACATTGCAAGTACCTCAAATTCACCACACCACAAAAATACAACATAAACAAGTTTCAAAACATTGGTCACGAGAGCACATTTTAATGAAAAAGATATATAAATATACAATAAGCTAAGGTGGTTTTCGGCATCAAGCACTAGCTTCCTGTATATGATGACATGCATGCCTCATGGTGGTTGTTTGGGTTTTAGCACTGAAAGAGATTTGAGTTTCCAGATCCAACATGTGGTATGTATGATGTGATGAATGAAGATAGCAATAATACATACCTAGCGGGGTGCACGAAACAACTCCTTCAAAACCATCTTTGGTAACAAGCTCATAAAAGAAGAGAGTTGGTCTAGGGGGCAGTAAGGAGAAGTAGCCGGAGTGCTTGGGGCTAGCGACGAAGTTGCCATGAGTCCAGCAAGAACCATTGTGAGGACTGCTGTATCTGGTCACCTTGCCGGGGGCAGGTACGTACTCATTTTCCTGAGCAACCAACCATGGAAAATGAAATGAGTACATGTTAGCAATAAGCAAACAAAAGCAGAACAATGACTGAATGACTAGGGTTAAGTTAATAACAACCTTCAGTTTTGCAGTTTCTAGTTAAAAAAAACTTGTAAGAAGACAAGTATATGCCAGTCAGTGGCAAATAATCGACAAACATTATCTTCTCGAGATAACCGTTTTATATATGACAGTAGGAGCGATCAAAATTGAAATCGTTTAAAGGCCGCTTGAGATTTTGGAAGAGTTATTAATGACTGCATATAGGGCCGGGATTGTTTGGTTGTGGGACAAATCTCCCATTTTAAATCAGTGTGCACATAGATAGATACATGGATCGGAACCAAGCAAGCTGCAAAAGAGCAAAGCGAGAGGAGTAGATACAATACATACCGGATGATTTAAGTTATAGTGGCGAAGGCATTCCATGACAAGTTGATGATCTTGAGCTGCTGCTACCTCAGAGGGGCTCGGCATCATCATCATCATCATAGAACTATCAAGATACAAGATATATAAGATAAACACGGATGAGTTAGTTAGGTACGAGGAGTAGGGAGATCTGAAGTTTAAGAATGCCTTGTTACCTGTTCCAGTTGTGTTCGACCCTGTCGAATGGCTCAGGCTCAGGCTGTGGCTGTAGGGATGATGGTAGGCAACGGGACAAGATGAGGGACCAGGGCGACGCTGAAGCTTCAGGGAGCGACGGCGAGGCCGAGGGCTCCGACGCGGCCCACTCCGAGAGCAAGGCCTCCCTCCTCGCAATCAGGTCCAGAGCATCCGGAGAAAGGCTGAGGCTGAGGCGAGGCCCCATCACCTTGGCTCCGACGAGGGGACGAGTCTCCCCTTCCGCGGCCGTGGCAGAAACCTTGGCTGACTGGCGCGCTCCCCTTCCGACGACGACGAGGGGACGAGCCTCCCCTTCCGCGGCGCCGGCCATCTCTCTCCGTCTCAGATTAGGGATTGGGTTTTTTTTTGGGGGCTAGGGTTTGCTTTGCTTGCGCGATTCGGCCACACACAGAGTAAAGTAAATAGACACGGCGGAGGAGACCGAGTCGGCCCAAAATAAACACACGGACCGAGTCGGCCCACGACTCAAGACGACGGCGGCGGCGGAGGCGGAGGCGCCGTGCCCGCTGCTCGCTGCCGTCCAACTCACCTGCTCCGCGCCTAGCTCCTGCCGCCGACCACCATCTCCATCTCCGTCTCCTCCTCCTCCTCCTCCTCCCCGCCGCTTACCGGACTGCAGGTCCGTCCGATTCGAGCTCTTCCGCCGACCAACCCGGCATAGCTAGCCTGCCTGATTCCGCCCTACTGACTCCTTGCATTTCATCCAGTGAGTGTGGTGGTTCGCGCGGCTGCTTAGTGGAGCGCCGCCATGTTCGAGCGAACGACCCCCGCCCCTGCTGGGATTGGGAAGGGCTTCGGGGCGCGGCACCACTGGAAGATTCTGCTCTCCCTGGGCCTGGGCGTCGCCGGCGCAGGCTACACCGCCTACCGCTTCTACAACGCGCACCACAAGAAGCTCGTCCAGGTGGAGGAGGAGGAGGAGGAGATCATCAAGCAACAGTGAGAACATAAACCACCACCAGATTTTATTCTTTTTCCATGCAAGTCTGCATTTTCCTGCTTATGTGTGTGTCTTAGTGGTATGGTAACAAATAGCAGTTGATTCGTTGAGTTGATGTCTTGGTGGTGATCGATCTGGGGCAGTAAGTTCTGTGATGGATCGATGCTGGCTCAGGGGCCTCTTGCATTTACTTTGTGCATTGGGTTCCTGTGATGCTGTTTACTCAAGTGGCTCGCACCTCGCTCCTGTTTGCTTGCGGCGCTGAGCAAGCAAGGTTTAAAATCGCAGGCAATTTGATTTCCCAGCAGCTTTTCCCAGCCGCTATAGCGGGCTATTGCGGCCGCTAAGCCATTTAGCAGCAAGTAAATAGAGTGCATATTCAGCAGTAAAACGAGGTATTCTCATCAGGAACACAGAAATAGAAAATTTTCAGAAGAATTAGATATTAACATGCCTTGGTGCAGATCCTTTTTCAGAAAAATGGATATTAACATCTTGTTTACTTAAGTGCCTCGCGCCGAGCAAGTGAGTCCTTCATGACCGTTCTGTGCTATTCTCTATTAGGTTGCAAGGTCAGTTTGAAGAGGTGAAGGAGGAAGGGGAGGAGGGGAAGGAGGAGCAGGAGAAGCAGGAGGAGGAGCTGGCCCGTCAACATATAAGAGTTACCTGAACTCAACATCACCGCTCCTTTCTTGACTGACTGTCTGAAACTTGAAGGAATTTCACCATTGTCTTTAGTCATCCCGAGTCAAATTGGCAGTTGTCTCATCACATGTATGACCACCAGAGCCCTGGCCCGTCACCATGTCTCGTGCATACCACACGCCTCGCCGCTATTACCGCGTCGAGCCTCCGCTGTCCCGGTTGAGTCTCAAGGGTCGCGACCCACACCACTCAACCCCCACTGCAGAGTACCACCGCTCATCACGGACCGATGACGAGTTTCATGCTTCCATCAGACCACCGGGCTCCAGTCCGAACTACGTGTCCCTCGCTTTTTCCCGCTGAATAGGCTTCGGCTCTCTGTCGACTTATGCCGTAGCCCCTCAATCAGCACCGAGTGAAGTCTTCCAAACTTCAGCTCCACCTTCAACATGACTCCAAGGTAGTTGTACGTGCCACCTCGCGCCTCGTCGACTCCAGGCTGTCATGTGCACCGTCTTGAATCAACCCCGCGCTATAGTCTTGTCGAAGCCACACAAGCCCTCAGACCTGCGCCACGTGTTTCCACGCCCCATAAGTCGGTCACCATCAGCATCACGCTCCTACGTCATCTTCGCCGATCCCACCACCGTCTTCTGTATCAACCAACTTGCGTCGATCCGTCAGACGGCCTAGTCCGACCCAACCGAACTCGTTCGACTGTATGACACGCTCGAGGCTCCCAAATCATCTTTTGCGAATTCTCATCCATCACATGATACTTCCATCTTAGCTGACATGACTTCCCGCAATGCCTTCAAGCATCTCTGTTGTGCCAACAAATTTTTCATCCGTGCCTACCATAACCCAAAGTTTTTAGTTCCGTGAATTTCTCCACCTCAAACCTGACATCCGTTGACGCCATGGTTCTTCGTACAGCTGACCTTGTGAAAAATTATCTGAGCTCTCCTCATGTGATTTCCATGTACACAAGCAAATTACCTGTAGTGGTACACCCTCATGTACTAATAGCAAAATCCCTTTTGACCTTCACATGATTGCTCTTCTTTGGCTCAAAACCCCGACGCTAGCTATCCTTTGTGCTGCCTTCCGATGGATGCACCGTATCGCATGATAAGTCTCCCTTGCCGCTGACTGATTTGCCTGCCTATCCGCATCATACATAGAGACTCGGTCTCCTCTTTTTTTCCAAAACAAATCTCACGTACGCTGCTCGGACTGCTCCTCCTATTGCTGCCTCCACCGTCGTCTTGCCTGCGCTGCCACAACGGCCCCGCCCACACGTTGCCCGTGCCATGTGACGCTGCCACCTGGGAGCCACAATCCTTAGCCAGCCCCGTCAGGGCCTTGACCGCCGCTTCTGCCTGCGCTCGTGCGAGCTGCTCGCGTATGTCGCGACAACGATCCGATCTCGACGAGACTTCATCCAGAACACCCAGCCGCTAGCTTCAACTACTACTCCCTTCGAGCACTGTTTCCAGTGCAAATTACACGATCGTGATCGTCAGCACCACCAACGGGAACAATGAGCCATCGAGTTAACCGGAAGCTGAAATTTTCACCATGCTTGCTAATTATACTTTTAAAGGTAGAATACCTAAGAAACTTGGAGATCCAGGAGTACCAATTATACCATGCTCCATTAAAAGAAATTATGTTAAAACTGTTTTATGTGATCTTGGAGCCGGTGTTAGTGTTATGCCTCTCTCTTTATATCGTAGGCTTGATTTGAATAAGTTGACATCTACTGAAATATCTTTACAAATGGCTGATAAATCAACTGCTGTACCTATCGGTATTGGTGAGGATGTGCCTGTTGTGGTTGCAAATGTTACTATTTTAACGGACTTTGTTATTCTTGATATCCCCGAGGACGATAGTATGTCTATTATTCTTGGAAGACCCTTTTTGAATACTGCAGGGGCTGTTATTGATTGCAATAAAGGCAATGTCACTTTTCATGTTAATGGTAATGAGCATACGGTACACTTTCCGAGGAAACAACCTCAAGTCCACGGTATCAATTCTATTGAAAAAATTCCATCGATTACTATTGGAGGTTTTGAATTTCCTCTTCCTACTGTCAAAAAGAGATATGATATTTTTATTGTTGGGGATGTGCATATCCCCGTTGAGGTAACATAGTGTTATTCGAAATTTCTCCGGTTCCATGTTATTCGGAATGAGTTTGTTAACAAGACTTCATCAACCTTGTTAGTAGATTCCTTTTGATGAGCATGAGATGGATGAAGTTAGAAAGCACACCCTTCTGTACCCTCCTTTTACTTTCTGTAATTTAGAATAAATAAAAGCAAAAATAGTATTTTCTGTCAGTTTTCTGAATTATCCGTGCAATACAAAATACCCCGAAAATAAAAGTTCTCCAAATGCCCTGAAAATGAAATATGATTATTTCTGGAATATTTGAGAATGTCTGGCACTGAGAACACATCAGGGGGAGCAAGCACCTGGCCACGAGGGTCCAGGGCACGCCCACCCCTCTGGGCGCGCCCCCTGCCTCGTGGGCCCATGGTGGCTCCCCTCCACTTATTCCAGCCATCACACACTCCTTCTTCCTTCCAAAAAAATCACCAACCAGCTCAAGCACGAGTTCTAGCTCATCTTGCTATGATTTTCGATCTCCTTGCTCAAAGCTCCACTAACAAAACTGCTTTGGGGGATTGTTCTTCGGTATGTGACTCCTCCAATGGTCCAATTAGTTTTTGTTCTATTGCTTTATTCATTGCAAATTTTTGCTGCCTAGGTGACCCTGTTCTTGAGCTTGCATGTCAAATTTATTTGGTCCCGAGTAGTTCTAATGCATGATATAGTCTCTAGGCACTTGTAGGAGTAGTTACTATCAATTTTGTTGAGTTTGGTTCACTTTTATTTGAAATTACTAAAAATTTCAGAAATTTTCAGAAAATGATGAAGAGATTTTTGAGGGGCTCGTCGAGCCGAAGCTCGAAGGACAAGCAAAGCGAGGAGGATAAGAGGCCCAAATATAGTCTCCCTCGCACCGCGGAGGTTTGGCCGTGTGAATGGCCTTGTGACGAGTTCTTAACAGCAGCCGGGATTCATGATGATTTCTATTCTTTGGTTGATAATGCGGGCCTCACCGACTTCCTCCATGACCAGCGCGAACAGTATCTCTTACTCACTAATATTTTCGTGCAAAATTTTTATTTCCATGCTAGGAGATCACCACCTTCGGTGGAATTTTATTTATATGATGAGCATAAGGAGATGTCCCTTTCTGATTTCTGCTGGGTTTGTAAGATACCCCTTACTGGCAGCATAGACGAACCACATCGTAATGATGTGGAAGGGTTTATTGATATGATTGCTGTATGGGAAACTAGGAAAGTTTCCGATCCAAGAATTACTAGCATACATTTTCCGGTTTTGCGTTACTTTGCGATATTTGTTAGTAGATGTTTAATTGGTCGCGGAAACGGTGGAAACCTTAGTGCCCCTGATATTGTTATTTTGGGCCATGCCTTGTTTCGTGATAACTCTTTTAGCCTAGGCGCTATCGTTGCCAAACGGTTAAGTCGTAACCGCACGAAGGGTCCCATCTTGGGAGGTATCTTCGCCTCGCGCCTTGCTGCACACTTTAACATACCTATTAGGCATTATGAGAAAGAAGAAAAGTTGCTGCCTCCTGTTTTTCTAGACTATAAGAATATGGTAGCACATGATTTTATCATTAAGAATAAGGAAAAGACGCTTAAATACAAACTGATATTTGATAAAATTCGCCTTGAGATTATTACTTTGCCTGCTCCTTCTTTGTTTGACTTATCTACAGGCAAGTACCTTGTTCAGCTGGAGGCATTTCATGCCTACCAGAACCCCGCACCAGCTACAGAGCCAGAGGCGGAACCACAATTTGATCCTTCACGATAGTCTGTTTACCAGTGGGATCCGGAGGAGATTGCCAACCAGTGGCAACCCGAGGCTGCTTCTCAGTACGACCCCAACTACAACTTTGATCCATGGGCATAGACCAACTTAGGCCAAAAGCCTAAGCTTGCGGGAGTACGTATTTCTCACCGACATTACATTCATATTCACACACTCATGCTAGTTGTCGGTGCTCATACTTTTTCACTGTAATATCCATGCTACTTTATTTTCTTTTTCTCGCTTTCTTCTTGTGTGTTTGATAAACCTTAAGAAAAACAAAAAAAATTAGTTGTAGCTTTTAGATAGTTTACTTTCCATGCTTGTAGTAGTAATTAAAAGAAAACCCAAAAAGATTTCTCGTTCTTCTTTTTGCTTGGTGGGAGCTTTCCCGTGTAAATAGTTTTATTTCTTTGTTCTTTGGGGGTCGAAAGGAGAAGATCATAATGAAAATGTTGAAGTGGCTCTTATATGCATTATTGTTCATTTAACCAAGAGCCCATATTACCTTGTCTTCTCCTTTGTATTGAATGCCTGCAGATTCCAGCTTAGTTCAATGCACGTGCACTATTATTATTATTCACATCGTTCGGTCGTGCAAGTGAAAGGCAATTATGACGATATATGATGGACTAATTGAGATGAGAGAAGCTGGTATGAACTCGACCTCTCTTGTTTTTGTAAATATGATTAGTTCATCATTCCTGATTCAGCCTATTATGAATAAACATGTTCGCAATGACAATTAAAGATTATAGTTGCTTATGCCATCCTTAATTAGCTAGGAGTTTATAATGATTTACCTTGCGTGCCAACATGCTATTAAAATGGTTGTGATGTGGTATGATTGGGTGGTATCCTCCTTCGAACGATTCGAGTGACTTGACTTGGCACATGTTCACGCATGTAGTTGAAACAAAATCAACATAGCCTTCACGATATTTATGTTCATGGTGGATTATATCCTACTCATGCTTGCACTCAATGTTTATTAATTTTAATGCATGTTCATGACTGTTGTCGCTCTCTAGTTGGTCGCTTCCCAGTCATTTTCTAGCCTTCACTTGTACTAAGTGGGAATACTGCTTGTGCATCCACTTCCATAAACCCCAAAGTTATTCCATATGAGTCCACTATACCTTCCTATATATGCGATATCTACCTGCCGTTCTAAGTAAATTTGTATGTGCCAAACTCTAAACCTTCAAATGAAATTCTGTTCTGTATGCTCGAATAACTCATGTATCAACTAGGGTTGTCTGTATCTTCCATGCTAGGCGGGTTATTCTCAAGAGGAGTGGACTCCGCTCCTCACTCATGAGAAAATGGCTGGTCACCGGGATGCCCAGTCCCATGCTCTAAGAAAATCAAATCGAAATAATTGCAAACAAAACTCCCCCGGGACTCTTGTTAGTTGGAGGCACTCGTTGTTTCGAGCCAGCCATGGATTGATGCTTTTTGGTGGAGGGGGAGTATAAACTGTATCATTCTGTTTGGGAACCGCCTATAATGTGTGTAGCATGGAAGATATCGAGATCTCTCGGTTTTTATGTTGATAATGAAAGTATGCCGCTCAAAATATTATTTATCTCTATTTCAAAATCGAGCTCTAGCACCTCTACAAACCCCTGCTTCCCTCTGCGAAGGGTCTATCTATTTACTTTTATGTTGAGTCACCACCCTCTTATTAAAAAGCACCAGCTGGAGAGCACCGCTGTCATTTGCATCCATTACTATTAATTTATATTGAGTATGACTATGACTGGATCTCTTTTACCATGAATTACAATGTCTAGTCAGTCCTTGATCTTCAAAGGTGCTCTGCATTTATGTTTTGCGGTCTCAGAAAGGGCTAGCGAGATACCATCTTGTTATATCATATTATGATTGTTTTGAGAAAGTGTTGTCATCCGAGATTTATTATTATTGCTCGCTAGTTGATTATGCCATTGATATGAGTAAACATGAGACCTAAATGTTATTGTGAATGTGGTTAGTTCATAATCTTTGCTGAAAACTTGAATGCTGGCTTTACATATTTACACCAACAAGAGCAAACAGAGTTTGGAGAAGTTTTTCTTTATCACTTTCAATTTATCAACTGAATTGCTTGAGGACAAGCAAAGGTTTAAGCTTGGGGGAGTTGATATGTCTCCGTCGTATCTACTTTTCCAAACACTTTTGCCCTTGTTTTGGACTCTAACTTGCATGATTTGAATGGAACTAACCCGGACTGACGCTGTTTTCCGCAGAATTGGCATGGTGTTATTTTTGTGCAGAAATAAAAGTTCTCGGAATGACCTGAAAATCAACGGAGATTATTTTTGGAATTAATAAAAAATACTGGCGAAAGAATCAAGGCCAGGGGGCCCACACCCTGTCCATGAGGGTGAGGGGCGCGCCTACCCCCCATGGGCGCGCCCCTGCCTTGTGGGCCCCCTGGTGCTCCACCGACCTCAACTCCAACTCTATATATTCACGTTCAGGGAGAAAAAAATCAGAGAGAAGGATTCATCGCGTTTTACGATACGGAGCCGCCGCCAAGCCCTAATCTCTCTCGGGAGGGCTGATCTGGAGTCCGTTCGGGGCTCCGGAGAGGGGAATCCGTCGCCATCGTCATCATCAACCATCCTCCATCACCAATTTCATGATGCTCACCGCCGTGCGTGAGTAATTCCATCGTACGCTTGTTGGACGGTGATGGGTTGGATGAGATCTACCATGTAATCGAGTTAGTTTTGTTAGGGTTTGATCCATAGTATCCACTATGTTCTGAGATTGATGTTGCTATGACTTTGCTATGCTTAATGCTTGTCACTAGGGCCCGAGTGCCATGATTTCAGATCTGAACCTATTATGTTTTCATGAATATATGTGACTACTTGATCCTATCCTGCAAGTTTATAGTCACCTACTATGTGTTATGATCCGGCAACCCCGAAGTGACAATAATCGGGACCACTCCCGGTGATGACCGTAGTTTGAGGAGTTCATGTATTCACTATGTGTTAATGCTTTGGTCCGGTACTCTATTAAAAGGAGGCCTTAATATCCCTTAGTTTCCAATAGGACCCCGTTGCCACGGGAGGGTAGGAAAAAAGATGGCATGCTGGTTCTTTTCCATAAGCACGCATGACTATATTTGGAATACATGCCTACATTACATTGATGAATTGGAGCTAGTTCTGTGTCACCCTATGTTATAAATGTTGCATGAATAATCGCATCCGGCATAATTCTCCATCACCGATCCAATGCCTATGACCTTTTCACATATTGTTCTCCGCTTAGTTACTTTACCGTTGCTACTATTACAATCACTACAATACTGCTACTGTTACCGTTGCCACTGTTAACGTTACTATCATACTACTTTGCTACTAAATACTTTGCTGCAAATAATAAGTTATCCAGGTGTGGTTGAATTGACAACTCAACTCCTAATACTTGAGAATATTCTTTGGCTCCCCTTGTGTCGTATCAATAAATTTGGGTTGAATACTCTACCCTCGAAAACTGTTGCGAGCCCCTATACTTGTGGGTTATCAGCGCGCCCCCTACCTCATGGACCCCACGTGGCCCCCCTCCACTTATTCCAACACCCACGCACTTCGTCTTCCTCCAGAAAAAATCATCCCACAGCTCAGACCCGAGTTCTAGCTCATCTTGCTGCCATTTTCGATCTCCTTGCTCAAAGCTCCATTCACAAAACTTCTTTGGGGGATTGTTCTTCGGTATGCGACTCCTCCAATGGTCTATTTAGTTTTTGTTCTAGTGATTTATTTATTGCAAGTTTTTGCTGCTTAGGTGACCCTATTCTTGAGCTTGCATGTAAAATTTATGTGGTCAAAAGTAGTTTTAATGCATGATATGGCCTCTAGGCACTTGTAGGAGTAGTTGCTATCAATCTTGTTGGGTTTGATTCCCTTTTATCTTGAGTCACTAAAAATTTCAAAAAAAAATTCAGAGGAAGAAAAATGTTTAGGAAAATGTACCAAGGTGGTTCCTCAAGGAAGCAAGGACCGATGATCGCGATACGTGAGTCGGACGATGAACCACCGAGAGAAGCTCAAGTGCGGCCTTGTGAATGGCCGTCAGAGGAGTTTATGGTCCAAGCAGGCATCAAGGATGAATTTGACGCGTATATGCATAATTCTGATCTTAAGTACTTCGTGTCAGATAAGTGCCAGCAGTACCGCTACCTAACCGATTCCTTTGTGAGAAGGTTTAAATTTACATCCTCGCGCAATTCTCACACTGTTTTATTTGATCTTTATGATAAATCATATACCATGGACCTAGAAGATTTTAATATTGCTTGTAAACTCCCGCAGTGGGGCAATGTTAGTGAACCTCGCAAATTTGAATACAAAGACTTTCTTGCTAGTATTACTGTGGAGGAATCTAGGTGAAATCATACAAGCTACCATAGGGAGCATTCATTTCCCTTCCATACATTATTTTGCTCTCTTAATTGGTAGATGCGTTAACGTTAAGATGAGGATTGTCACATGTGCGTTCCAGATCTTAGTGTCCTCAAGAGTGCGGTATTAGGTGATAAACAATATAACTTGGGGGCCATTTTTGCACGAAGGTTGCATCACAATAGTGTAAGCGGAGATTTGTTTGGTGGAATTTATGCAACTCGTGTAGCTAATTATGTTTATATACCTATACATGGAAATGATAGAGTTACCTCCTGCTTACCTAGATTATAATGCCATGGTTTGCCATCAGTTTGTTGAGAGGAATGAACAATTCCTCTAGTACCGACTAATCTTTGACAGACGGCGCACCGTCCATGTTGCCCTCCCTGCTCCTACTTTCTTTGTGACATCCCAAATTTTCAATTTGGAATGTTATACATAGGTCATCCATGCATATCATATTTTATTGCATTTCGTTTTGCGATCCTCAAAATTCTAAGCAACTCAAGGACCCACAGAGAGAGTTGGGGATTCCACGTTTTTCATATTTGAATTTTATCAAATATCGAAACAAGGATCACTTTGGTTTTAATTTTTTTCTCTCTGAAAATATTTCATATTGAAAATATATGAGAGGAGATAATATGACTTCTCCAAAATAAAATGAATATTGGAGGAAAATATTAAAATAAAATAAATAATTTTATTGCAATTTTATTTGAATTAGAAAAAAAATTCATATTTTAAAATTGCATTTTAGGCCAAGAAAATGTTCACTTTGTTCTAAATATTCTATTTAGACGGTGAAAATTGGTTTTGGTATTTTTTAGATTTTTATTTTATTTTATTAGGATTGTTTTTGGTTTTGGGCGGAATTATTTATTAAAAAAAGAAAGTGTCCCGCCCGACTGGGCCGAAGCCCACCCGAGTAGGCCGGCCCGCCTAGCGCCGCCGCCTCCCTCCCGTGCCCGGCTCGGACTCGCCGGAGTCCCGCGTCGCCACGCCGCCGGCCGGCCCCTTCCCCAAGGCGGACCACCCGACCCCCTCTTTATAAGCCCCGCCCCGCCGCCCTCTCCGCACCCGCCACCGCCACCCCGCACCCGCAGCCACCGCCGCCCGCTGCCGCACCCGCTGCCGCCCGTCGCCCGCACCACCGTCGCCCTCACCACCGCAGCCGCCGGAGCCCCGCCGATGTCTCGCCGGAGGTAGCCGCCGCCGTTTCCCGATCAGATCTGGCCGTTTGGTATTTTTCGGTTTTTTAGTAAACCCTAGATTCGTTTTTATCTTCGGTTCGGTTTTTTGTCAGTTTAATATTTAGCGGACGTTCGTCCGTATGTTTGTTTTAACGAACGCTGTTTATCAGTTAGCCGCAGACAGCGAACGTTCGTTCGTTAGCCTGTTCCTCCCATTTTATTTTTTCCAGGGTTTTACCGCGATTATTGTCGATCGCGATTTCTGCCCTGATCTTCGTTTTAGTTTATCTTTTCGCTCGTTTATCCAAATCGGGTGAAACAAGCGCCTAGATCTTCGTCTCGAAGCCCTCTTTCTGTTTAACCAACTTGAACAAGATTTTGGTACTGTAAAATTTGACTTTTGTCCAGATTAGTAAACGCATCTTGTTTCTTTCGTAGTTTGAGTTTCGTTGCTCCGTTTGATTTGATTCTTTTTGTAGATCGAATCTCTTTAGTTGAGTTTTCAGATTCGATCTTCTTATTTGAGTTTTACCCGTGCATCTTTATTTGAGTGCTCATGTATGCTATTGTTTGTTTGCGATAGAATTCCCGGAGTGCGAAGCGTGCTACTACGAGTCACTAGGTTTTGCAGATCGTTAGCAAGGCAAGTAACACATTGATCATACCCCTTTAATACCTAGTTTTTATGCATTAGTTTCAACCCTCACACATTGCATGAGTAGGATCTCTTAACATGTGGGTCTGGGAAGTAGATGATGAGGTAGAACCTATTACCTTGTTGATTATCAAACCCTTGGCAGTTACTTCTACGTTATGTTTATACTGCCATGCTATGCTCGTAGACGTGGATTGGGTTTCAGTGTATCCATGACAGATGTGAGATTGTTAATTAATGGTTAACTAAAGGTGGCAACTTTAATACACATCTGGGTGGATTGCTTGTGGGCACCTGGAGAATCCAGTGTTGTCCTAGGATGTCCCGGAGTACCCGTGTGATCATCCTACGGTCCCCCACCCAGGCTCAAAGGGATCATAAGATTATTCATGCTAAAAACTTCCGTGTGCAGCCACAAGCTATTATGGGCTCTAGCATAGTTGAGTATGTTGCATGACCTCTTCCAGTGGTAGGCTAGCAGATGTTGGGGATGTGGGTTGGTACTATCTACCCAGGGTTAGAGTTAATGCTTCTGAAAGACTGTGTCTTGGTCATCCGTTTCTCAAACACCATGTAGTGCGAGAAATCCAACGGAGGAGATCGAGTCTTGTGGGGAAAAGTGCAAAAACCTCTGCAGAGTGTACAATCTAATCATGGTTAGCCGTGTCCCCGATTATGGACATCTTGAGTATCTGGTACTTGAATTATTGATTTGATCTCATCACTCTAATTTAATTTGTTGGGTTGATAATTATTTCTAATTGGGATTGAGTTGGAGGAACCTTCTCAATGTTTCAACCACCATGATAGTTAAATTAAAATATATTCCTTTGTTGTAGGGAAAAATTGGCTTTTCGCAAAACATTAAACCATAGAGCCTCCACCAGCCATATATGCATGTAGTGATAGCTTTATTGCTCTACTGTGTTATATTGCCAGCATATTCCATGTGCTGACCCGTTTTCGGGCTGCAACGTATCATGTTGCAGACTTTTCAGACGAGGAGTAAGGTGCGCTAGGTCCTTTGTCGTGCACTCAGCTATGCCGTTGGAGTTGATGGACTCACTTTATCTTCCAAGCCTTCCGCTGTTATCTTATTTAGATGGCCTTAAGCCATATTATTGTAATAAGTTCTCTTTTGAGACTATCGATGTAATAAGTGTGTGATTGCTACTCTGTTATAAATCCATTCGAGTACTGTGTGTGTCAGCATTACCGATCCAGGGATGACACTGAAGCACAGAGACTTGACCATCTGAGGTCGGGTCGCTACAAGATGGTATCAGAGCACACGCTGAATGTAGGACATGACCACTAAGATGAGCCATAGATCACTCTTCTCTACTCATTTCTGACTTCTCTCCATTTTCTACTCTATAGGATGGCAGACTCAAGGAACAAGTTTGCACAACCAGATGAAGACACACCTTTTGGGAGACACCTGAAGGAAGTCACTAGGTACCTGAACATCGGAATACCAAGTTTCACCGGGACCTACACCACCACCTTGCCAGAAGAGGAGCACTTGATGATACGATTTCAAGTTCCAGGAAGGACATTCACGCCAGTCACTGAGCCCATAGAGTTTTCCTTTGATGCACCAACCTGGAGTTTAGGCAAGAGCATGGCAGCCCACATTGCTATGGGACGTATTGGAGAAGTCTACAAACAGGAGCTGAAGGACACTATCTATCAGATATGTGGGCGCTGAGATGAGCAATGGGAGATGATTATATTAGCACGAGGAAGGACAGGTCCATTGCAGCTTTCATCCAGGAGTTAAACCAACACATTCGACGCCAGGAGAACCAGATGTGCGCAGGCATGATAGACCTGAAGAAGGCGATTGATGACCCACAAGTATAGGGGATCTATCGTAGTACTTTTGATAAGTAAGAGTGTCGAACCCAACGAGGAGCAGAAGGAAATGATAAGCGGTTTTCAGCAAGGTATTCTCTGCAAGCACTGAAATTATAGGTAACAGATAGTTTTGTGATAAGATAATTTGTAACGAGCAACAAGTAATAAAAGTAAATAAAGTGCAGCAAGGTGGCCCAATCCTTTTTGTAGCAAAAGACAAGCCTGGAAAATTTCTTATATGAAGGAAAACGCTCCCGAGGACACATGGGAATTATCGTCAAGCTAGTTTTCATCACGTTCATATGATTCACGTTCGGTACTTTGATATGTGGGTGGACCGGTGCTTGGGTGCTGTTCTTACTTGAACAAGCATCCCACTTATGATTAACTCCTATTGCAAGCATCCACAACTACAAAAGAAGTATTAAGGTAAACCTAACCATAGCATGAAACATATGCATCCAAATTAGCCCCTTACGAAGCAACGCATAAACTAGGGTTTAAGATTCTGTCACTCTAGCAACCCATCATCTACTTATTACTTCCCAATGCCTTCCTCTAGGCCCAAACAATGGTGATGTGTCATGTAGTCGACGTTCACATAACACCACTAGAGGAGAGACAACATACATCTCATCAAAATATCGAACGAATACCAAAGTCACATGACTACTAATAGCAAGACTTCTCCCATGTCCTCAGGAACAAACGTAACTACTCACAAAGCATATTCATGTTCATAACTAGAGGGGTATTAATATGCATAAAGGATCTGAACATATGATCTTCTACCAAATAAACCAACTAGCATCAACTACAAGGAGTAATCAACACTACTAGCAACCTACAGGTACCAATCCCAGACTTGGAGACAAGAATTGGATACAAGAGATGAACTAGGGTTTGAGAGGAGATGGTGCTGGTGAAGATGTTGATGGAGATTGGCCCTCTCCCGATGAGAGGGGAGTTGGTGATGACAATGGCGATCATTTCCGCCTCCCGGAGGGAAGTGTCCCCGGCAGAACAGCTCCGCCGGAGCCCTAGATTGGTTCCGCCAAGGTTCCGCCCCGTGGCGGCGGAGTCTCGTCCCGAAAGCTTGCTTATGATTTTTCTTCGGACGAAAGACTTCATATAGCAGAAGATGGGCATCGGAGGGCCAACAGGGGGCCCACGAGGCTGGGGGCGCGCCCAGGGGGGTAGGGCGCGCCCCCACCCTCGTGGCCAGGGTGTGGGCCCCTCTGGTATTTCTTCCGCTCAGTATTTTTTATTATTTCCAAAAACAACTTTCGTGGAGTTTCAGGACTTTTGGAGATGTGCAGAATAGGTCTCTAATATTTGCTCCTTTTCTGGCCCAGAATTCCAGCCGCCGGCATTCTCCCTACTTATGTAAACCTTGTAAAATAAGAGAGAATAGGCATAAGTATTGTGACATAATGTGTAATAACAGCCCATAATGCAATAAATATCGATATAAAAGCATGATGCAAAATGGACGTATCAACTCCCCCAAGCTTAGACCTCGCTTGTCCTCAAGCGGAAGCCGATAACGATAAATATGTCCACATGTTTAGAGGTAGAGGTGTCGATAAAATAAAATACGGACATGAGGGCATCATGATTATTCTCATAACAGCAACATATATGGATAATATCATATGATTTCTTATGCTCAAGTAATAATCTATTCACAATGCAAAGTATGAATCAGAAACTTTATTGAGAACAAACAAACTATAATCTCAGTCATTGAGGCAATTGCAATTTATCATAACATCAGAAAGAGTCTATGTCAGAGCTTTTTAGCAAGTCCACATACTCAACTATCATTTAGTCTTTCACAATTGCTAACACTCACGCAATACTTGTGGTTACGGAGTTTTAATCGGACACAGAGAAAGATATGGGCTTATAGTTTCGCCTCCCAACCTTTTACCTCAAGGGTAATGTCAACAATAATAATTCATGCCAACTTACATCCAATTAGATATATATATATATATATATATATATATATATATATATATATATATATATATATATATATATATATATATATATCAGGATCTTTCCAACACACTGTGCTTGCCAAAGGATAAAATAGAAAAAGGAAAGGTGAAGATCACCATGACTCTTGCATAAGGTAGAAGATAATAATAAAAGATAGGCCCTTCGCAGAGGGAAGCAGAGGTTGCCATGCGCTTTCAGGGTTGGATGCACAAAATCTTAATGCGAAAGAACGTCACTTTATATTGCCACTTGTGATATGGACCTTTATTATGCAGTCCGTCGCTTTTATTTCTTCCACATCACAAGATCGTATAAAGTTGATTTCCTCCACACCAATCAATCATACATTTTTAGATAGCAATTTTTATTGCTTGCACCGATGATAACTTACTTGAAGGATCTTACTCAATCCATAGGTAGATATGGTGGACTCTCATGGCAAAACTGGGTTTAAGGGTATTTGGAAGCACAAGTAGTATCTCTACTTGGTGCAAAGAATTTGGCTGGCATGAGGGGGAAAGGCAAGCTCAACATGTTGGATGATCCATGACAATATACTTTATCTCAGATATAAGAAAACATAACCCATTACGTTGTCTTCCTTGTGCAACATCAACTCTTTAGCATGTCATATTTAATGAGTGCTCCCAATCATAAAAGATGTCTACGATAGTATATTTATATGTGAACCTCTCTTTCTTTATTACTTCCTATTAATTGCAACGATGACCAAGGCTATGTTTGTCAACTCTCAATAATTTTTAATCATCATACTCTTTCTATGTGAAGTCATTACTCTCCATAAGATCAATATGATCTCTTCGTTTCTTTTTGTTCTTTTCTCCTTTTCTTTTATTCACTCAAGATCATGGCAAAATAATCAAGCCCTTGACTCAACACTAATCTTTATTATATATAGCTCACAGACTCGATTACATAAAGGGATCATAAAGCAAAACTCAAAACTAAATCATACTAAAACTTTTATTCTACTAGATCAAAATATTACTAAAAGGATTGGACTAAGAAAAACGGTAAAGATAAAGATGTGATGGTGATACGATACCGGGGCACCTCCCCCAAGCTTGGCAGTTGCCAAGGGGAGTGCCCATACCCATACTTAGTTGTCCTTTTTCGGAGGAGGTGATGATGGAGTTGTTGATGATGACAGTTGTGTCTTTAGCTTCTTCATACTGTAATTGAGAAGGGAAATTTCCTCCTTTAAATCATCGACCTCCGATTCCAGCTTCAAGATCTTGTCACATAAATCTCCTTTGCTTTTCTGCCAAAAAGAGAAGGAATAGATCGGTTGTTAGATAGTTTAGCCCTCTTAGGGAGACTCGATTTCTTAAACTTCACGTGCATATCCCCAGGTTGAGGTAGAGGGGCATCCTCCTCCTCCGAACTCGAATCATTGATCCTCATCAAATGAGCATCCTCCGCCTCATCCGTAGTTTGACCACAAGGAGATAGATCCCCATAGGTCTTTGGGTCAGCAATGAGGTGTGAGACATAGCTCTCTCCGTTGGAATCCTGAGATGACATCTTGCTCCAAATCTGCTACAAAAATAGCTCGAAACAAAAACAGAGGATATTTGCATGATACAGGAGTCAAAACTTTTGGGAGATTATATGATGAATTTTTACCGACCAAAATACGTATCGTGCAAGAAAACGGAGTCCGGAGAGCACACGAGGTGCCCACGAGGCAGGGGGGCGTGCCCAGGGGGGTAGGGCGTGCCCTCCACCCTCGTGGAGGCCTCGTGTCCTTCTCGGACTGCTTCTTATTTTTCTATTTTTCTAAATATTCCAAAACGGAGAAAAAGTTGTCATTAGAACTGTTTTGGAGTCGGTTTACTTACCGTACCACATACCTATTCCTTTTTGGAGTCTGAGACGTTCCGGAAAGTGTTCCTTATGTATTCCTCCGGGGTTACGGTTTCAATAACATTGGTTTCAACATTTATAGGATTACCTGAGATATAATGTTTGATTCTTTGACCGTTCACCACCTTCGGATTTGTGCCTTCGAAGTTGTTGATTTTTATGGCACCGGAACGATACACCTCCTTGATAACGTAAGGACCTTCCCATTTAGAGAGAAGTTTTCTTGCAAAAAATCGTAAACGAGAGTTGTATAGCAATAAATAATGACCTACATTAAACTCACGCTTTTGTATCCTTTTGTCATGCCATCTTTTAACTTTTTCTTTAAACAATTTGGCATTTTCATAGGCTTGGGTTCTCCATTCATCAAGTGAGCTAATGTCAAATAACCTCTTCTCACCGGCAAGTTTAAAATCATAATTGAGTTCTTTAATAGCCCAATAAGCCTTATGTTCTAGTTCGAGAGGTAAGTGACATGCTTTTCCATAAACCATTTTATATGGAGACATACCCATAGGATTTTTATATGCAGTTCTATAGGCCCATAATGCATCATCAAGTTTATTGGGCCAATTCTTTCTAGATCTATTAACAGTCTTCTGCAAAATTAATTTGAGTTCTCTATTACTCAATTCTACTTGACCACTAGACTGTGGGTGATAAGGGGATGCAATTCTATGATTAACATCATACTTAGCAAGCATTTTACGGAAAGCACCATGAATAAAATGAGAACCACCATCAGTCATTAAATATCTAGGTACTCCAAACCTCGGAAAAATAACTTCTTTAAGCATCTTAATAGAGGTGTTATGATTAGCACTACTAGTTGGAATAGCTTCTACCCACTTAGTAACGTAATCAACAGCAACTAAAATATGTGTATACCCATTAGAGGCAGGAAACGGTCCCATATAATCAAAGCCCCAAACATCAAATGGTTCAATAACAAGTGAATAATTCATAGGCATTTCTTGACGTCTACTAATATTACCAATTCTTTGACATTCATCACAAGATAAGACAAACTTACGGGCATCCTTGAAGAGGGTAGGCCAATAAAAACCGGATTGCAATACCTTATGTGCAGTTCTATCTCCAGCGTGGTGTCCTCCATAAGCTTCGGAGTGACACTTGCGTAGGATCTGTTCCTGTTCATGCTCAGGTACACAACGTCTAATGACACCATCTACTCATTCTTTATAAAGATGTGGATCATCCCAAAAGTAATGTCTCGAATCATAGAAAAACTTTTTCTTTTGCTGATATGTGAAACTAGGTGGTATGAATTTAGCAACAATGTAATTAGCATAATCAGCATACCATGGAGTAGTACGAGAAGCATTTATGACATTTAATTGTTCATCAGGAAAGCTATCATCAATAGGTAGTGGGTCATCAAGCACATTCTCTAACCTAGACAAGTTGTCTGCAACGGGGTTCTCAGCTCCCTTTCTATAAATAATATGCAAATCAAATTCTTGTAGCAAGAGAACCCATCTAATAAGTCTAGGTTTAGCATCTTTCTTTTCCATAAGATATTTAATAGCAGCGTGATCAGTGTGAATAGTTACTTTAGAATCAACAATATAAGGTCTGAACTTATCACAAGCAAATACAACTGCTAAGAATTCTTTTTCAGTAGTAGCATAATTTTTCTGGGCATTATCTAGAGTTTTACTAGCATATTGAATAACATTTAATTTCTTATCAACTCTTTGGCCTAGAACTTCACCTACAGCATAATCACTAGCATCGCACATAATTTCAAAAGGTAAATTCCAATCAGGTGGCTGAACAATAGGTGCAGAGATCAATGCTTTCTTAAGTATTTCAAATGCTTCTACACAATCATCATCGAAGACCAATGGTATATCTTTTTGTAATAAATTAGTCAGAGGCCGAGAAATTTTTGAGAAGTCCTTAATGAACCTCCTATAAAACCCGGCATGACCAAGGAAACTCCTTATACCTTTGATGTCCTTGGGACCTGGCATCTTCTCAATAGCATCAACTTTAGCTTTATCAACTTCAATACCTCTTTCAGAAATTTTATGCCCCAAGACAATACCTTCATTAACCATAAAGTGGCACTTCTCCCAATTCAAGACAAGATTAGTTTCTTCACATCTCTGAAAAACTCGATCAAGGTTGCTTAAGCAATCATCAAAAGAGGATCCATAAACGGAGAAATCGTCCATGAAAACCTCACAAATCTTTTCACAAAAGTCAGAGAATATAGCCATCATGCATCTTTGAAAGGTAGCAGGTGCATTAATAAACCAAAAGGCATACGTCTATAAGCAGAAGTACCGAAAGGGCAAGTAAAAGTGGTCTTAGATTGATCATCAGCTGACACAGGTATTTGAGAGAAACCAGAATAACCATCTAGAAAGCAAAAATGTGCATGTTTGGATAATCTTGTTAGCATTTGATCAATGAAAGGCAAAGGGTAATGATCTTTTTTAGTAGCTTTATTTAATTTGCAGAAATCAATTACCATCCTATAACCTGTAATAATTCTTTGCGGAATCAATTCATCTTTATCATTAGGAACAACAGTAATACCTCCCTTCTTACGGACACAATGGACAAGACTTACCCACTGACTATCAGCAACGGGATAGATTATACCTGCCTCAAGGAGCTTTAATATTTCCTTTCTTACCACTTCTTTCATTTTAGGATTCAGCCGTCGTTGATGATCAATAACTGGTTTGGCATCTTTCTCCAAATTTATTTTGTGTTGGCATAGAGTGGTACTAATGCCCTTAAGATCATCAAGAGTATATCCAATAGCAGCACGGTGCTTCTTCAGAGTTTTCAATAATTTTTCTTCCTCCTTCTCTGAAAGGTTAGCACTAATAATAACAGGATATATCTTCTTTTCATCAAGATAAGCATATTTAAGAGTATCAGGCAATGGTTTAAGCTCAAACACGGGGTCATCCTTGGGTGGAGGAGGATCCCTAGGATTTCAACAGGCAAGTTGTGTTTAAGAATAGGTCCCTGTTTAAAGAACACTTCGTCTATTTCCCTTCTTTCATTCATAAAGATACCATTTTCATGGTCTAGCAAATATTGTTCTAAAGGATCACTAGGAGGTACGGCAATAGAAGCAAGACCAATAATTTCATCTTTACTAGGCAATTCTTCTTCCCGGTGTTGTCTACTAAATTTAGAGAAATTAAACTCATGAGACATATCACCCAAACCAATAGTAACAACATCCTTTTCGCAGTCTATCTTAGCATTAACAGTGTTTAAGAAGGGTCTACCAAATATAATGGGACAAAAGCTATCTTGTGGGGAACCAAGAACAAGAAAATCAGCAGGATATTTAGTTTTCCCACACAAGACTTCAACATCTCTAACAATTCCAATTGGTGATATAGTATCTCTGTTGGCAAGTTTAATTGTGACATCAATATCTTCTAACTCAGCAGGTGCAATATCATGCATAATTTCTTTGTATAAGCCATGAGGTATTGCACTAGCACTAGCACCCATATCACATAAGCCATGATAAAAATGATCTCCTATATTAACAGAAATAACAGGCATGCCTACCACAGGTCTTTGTTTACCTTTAGCACAAGGTTTAGCAATTCTAGCAGTTTCAGCACAGAAATAAATAACATGCCCATCAATATTATCAGCCAAGAGATCTTTAACAATAGCACTATTAGGTTCAACTTTAACTTGCTCAGGAGGTGTATAAGTTCTAATATTGCTTTTACGAACCACAGTTGAAGCTGGTTTCTCAACATAAGCAGTAGGAACAATAGGATCATTATAAGTGATAGTATTTACTTCAACTTTAATAGGTGCAGCTACTTTTACTTCTATGGGAGGATGATATTTAAACCACTTCTCCTTAGGGAGATCAACATGAGTAGCAAAAGATTCACAGAAAGAAGCTACTATCTCAGAGTCAAGTCCATATTTAGTGCTAAATTTACGGAAAACATCAGCATCCATAAAAGATTTAACACAATCAAACTTAGGTGTCATACCTGACTCCTTACCTTCGTCGAGGTCCCAATCTTCGGAGTTGCGTTTAATTCTTTCCAATAAATCCCATTTGAATTCAATAGTCTTCATCATAAAAGATCCAGGACAGGAAGTATCGAGCATGGTGCGATTGTTGTCAGAAAGCCGAGCATAAAATTTTTGAATAATCATTTCTCTTGAGAGCTCATGATTGGGGCATGTATATAACATTGATTTAAGCCTCCCCAAGCTTGAGCGATGCTTTCTCCTTCGCGAGGCCAAAAATTATATATATAATTGTGATCACGATGAACAAGATGCATAGGATAAAACTTCTGATGAAATTCCAATTTCAATCGTTTGTAGTTCCATGATCCCATATCATCACATAGCCTATACCATGTCAATGCATCTCCCTTCAAAGATAAAGCAAAGACCTTCTTCTTGATAACATCATCGGGCATACCTCCAAGCTTAAATAATCCACAAACTTCATCCACATATATTAAGTGCTCATCAGGATGTAATGTTCCATCTCCTGCAAAAGGATTAGCTAGCAGTTTTTCCAACATACCCGAAGGAATTTCAAAGTAGACATTTTCATTTTCAGTAGGTTCAGTAGGTTGAGGAGCAACTCTGTGCTCTACTGGTCGGGGTGAAGATACCCCGAACAAGCCCCACAGAGGATTACTTTCCATAGTAACAAGTGACAGTAAATTTTAGCACACTATATGAATTTTTCCTTACCAAATTCCACCTACCAAAGGCGCTTCACTACCCGGCAACGACGCCAGAAAAGAGTCTTGATGACCCATAAGTATAGGGGATGTATCGTAGTCCTTTCGATAAGTAAGAGTGTCGAACCCAACGAGGAGCAGAAGGAAATGATAAGCGGTTTTCAGCAAGGTATTCTCTACAAGCACTGAAATTATAGGTAACACATAGTTTTGTGATAAGATAATTTGTAACGAGCAACAAGTAACAAAAGTGAATAAAGTGAAGCAAGGTGGCCCAATCCTTTTTGTAGCAAAGGACAAGCCTGGACAATTTCTTATATGAAGGAAAACGCTCCCGAGGACACATGGGAATTATTGTCAAGCTAGTTTTCATCACGTTCATATGATTCGCGCTCGGTACTTTGATAATTTGATATGTGGGTGGACCGGTGCTTGGGTGCTGTTCTTACTTGAACAAGCATCCCACTTATGATTAACTCCTATTGCAAGCATCCGCAACTACAAAAGAAGTATTAAGGTAAACCTAACCATAGCATGAAACATATGGATCCAAATCAGCCCCTTACGAAGCCACGCATAAACTAGGGTTTAAGCTTCTGTCACTCTAGCAACCCATCATCTACTTATTACTTCCCAATGCCTTCCTCTAGGCCCAAACAATGGTGAAGTGTCATGTAGTCGACGTTCACATGACACCACTAGAGGAGAGACAACATACATCTCATCAAAATATCGAACGAATACCAAATTAACATGACTACTAATAGCAAGACTTCTCCCATGTCCTCAGGAACAAACGTAACTACTCACAAAGCATATTCACGTTCATAATCAGAGGGGTATTAATATGCATAAATGATCTGAACATATGATCTTCCACCAAATAAACCAACTAGCATCAACTACAAGGAGTAATCAACACTACTAGCAACCTACAGGTACCAACCCCAGACTTGGAGACAAGAATTGGATACAAGAGATGAACTAGGGTTTGAGAGGAGATGGTGCTGGTGAAGATGTTGATGGAGATTGGCCCTCTCCCGATGAGAGGGGAGTTGGTGATGACAATGGCGATCATTTCCGCCTCCCGGAGGGAAGTGTCCCCGGCAGAACAGCTCCGCCGGAGCCCTAGATTGGTTCCTCCAAGGTTCCGCCTCGTGGCGGCGGAGTCTCGTCCCGAAAGCTTGCTTATGATTTTTCTTCAGACGAAAGACTTCATATAGCAGAAGATGGGCACCGGAGGGCCAACAGGGGTCCCACAAGGCAGGGGGCGCGCCCCCCACCCTCGTGGCCAGGGTGTGGGCCCCCTCTGGTATTTCTTCTGCTCAGTTTTTTTATTGTTTCCAAAAACAACTTTCGTGGAGTTTTAGGACTTTTGGAGATGTGCAGAATAGGTCTCTAATATTTGCTCCTTTTCCAGCCCAGAATTCTAGCTGCTGGCATTCTCCCTCCTTATGTAAACCTCGTAAAATAAGAGAGAATAGGCATAAGTATTGTGACATAATGTGTAATAACATCCCATAATGCAATAAATATCGATATAAAAGCATGATGCAAAATGGACGTATCAGCAATGACTAGGATCACAAAGCTAGAAGAGGAACTCAAGTCTACATGCTATGGATATGAGGAGGAAATGACGATTCTCGTGGAAAAGAATCAAAACCTGACGAGGAAGCTCGGAGTACTCATGGGAGATCCTGATGACATTCGTTCTGAGGACTACATCATCATCGACGACACCGACTCCGACCCCAACGATAGTGACGATGATTTTGAAGACGAAGCTGGAGCGGGCATCATGGAGTCTTCCACCGATCAAAATTTCTAGTAGACCACCATATGATCAGTAGTATTCCCCCATGTAAATAGTATAGTCTGAGCACTGTAACGATAGTTAGATCGATTGTATGCCCTTGCTTGATTGATTGAGTGATATGATATGAATGTGTTTGTCTCATGTGCATATGGGTAGTGCTTTCTCACTAGACCTCATTCTATTCTAATCTCTTCCCTCTAAACCCATCAGATGCCTCCGAGACGTGACCCAGGATCTAATCCAGCAGCAGAATGCCTTGATGCAGTTGTTAATTCAGAACCAAGGCAACAACAACAACAACCCGCCACCACCACCTCCAGTTGACAACTTAGCCCGTTTTTCGAGGTTGCAGCCACCGGTGTTTTCCAGTAGCACTGAGCCAACAGTTGCGGACGACTGGCTACGTAGGATTGGAAGGGAGTTGACCACCGCAGGTTGCACAGATGCAGAGAAGGTGCGATTTGCCGCACATCAGTTGGATGGACTAGCAGCCTCATGGTGGGAGAATTACACAGCCACTTTCCCTATAGCCAACGTCACTTGGGAGCAGTTTCAGCAAGCTTTCCGCATAGCCCATGTCTCAACTGGAGCTATGCCAGGGAAATCATACTGTGGCTCAGTACGTAGATGAATTTAGTAAGGTATCTCGCTATGCCCCAGACGATGTGGCCACAGATGCCGTGAAGCAGGAGAAGTTTATGGAAGTGCTGAATGATGAGATGAGCATGCAGTTAATGGTGGCAACATTTAACAACTACCAGGAGCTGGTAGACAAGGTAGCAGATAGAGAGCCGCAAGAGGAAGTATGGGCAAGGAAAGTACAATTCTAAAGCTCAGCAGAAGCCCCGTTTCACCTCGAACTCGGGAGGATTTACCCATAACCATGGAGGCCATACCCACAACGGAGGAAGTTCGCATAACCACATTGGCCCCAAGAATGCAAATGGGAATGGAGCAAACAGTAATCAGAACCGCTCTAACCCGGCCACACCCGCCAAGAAGGACCTAAGTCACATTACTTGTTTCAAGTGCGGGAAGACTGGACACTATGCCACCGAGTGCCCTGAAGCGAAGAATGGGAATGGAAATGGAAGCTCTGGGAAGAAGCCCAAACCTTTCAACAGGGGACAAGTGAACCACGTGAACATGGAGAGGTTGAAGAGCAGCCTGATGCAGTTGTCGGTAAGTTTTTGGTTAAGTCATTTACCGCTCATGTTCTTTTTTATACTGGTGCATCGCATTCATACATTTCAAGGGGATTTGTGGAAAAGTTTAAGTTACCCACCTTAGCCCTTAGGACACCTTTGTTAGTGAGCTCACCCGGTGCAAAGTATATGGCCAGCCGATGGTGCGACCGGTTACCCTTAACCATTGGCAGCCACATTGTCCCCCCAGACCTAATATTTTTGGAATCCCAAGGATTGGATGTGATACTGGGAATGGATTGGCTGTCGAAGTATGGAGGAAACATCGATTGCGCAAGCAAGTCAATTATGCTAACCACCCTGGAGGGAAAAAGGATCAAGTATGTATCTAGGCATGCGCCTAGGAGGACTCAAGTAAATTCTCTCTCGGGAGTTGTTCAGGGGGAAGTACCTGTAGTGAAGGATTACCCAGATGTATTCCCGGAGGAGCTACCAGGCATGCCACCAGATCGAGACATCGAGTTTCTAATAGAATTGTTGCCAGGCACCGGACCGATATCGAAGAGACCATACCGGATGCCCGCAAATGATCTGGAAGAGATTAAGAAGCAGATCAAGGAGTTATTGGAGAAAGGTTACATTCGACGAAGTTCATCACCATGGGGAGCCCCAGTGCGCGCTCCTGGTTGAGAAGAAGGATGGATCATTGAGGATGGTTGTTGATTATCGTGCGTTGAATGAAGTAACGATCAAGAACAAATACCCACTGCCGATGATCAATGATTTGTTTGACAAGCTGCAAGGAGCTAATGTGTTTTCAAAGACCGACCTGCGATCAGGATACCACAAGTTGAAGATTCGAGAAAAAGATATACCTAAGACAACTTTCACCACAAGGTACGGGCTTTATGAGTATACGGTTATGTCATTTGGATTGACTAATGCCCCTGCCTATTTCATGAGCATGATGAATAAGGTGTTTATGGAGTTCTTGGATAAGTTTGTTGTGGTGTTCATTGATGATATCTTGGTATACTCAAATAATGAAGAGGAACACAAGGAGCATTTGCGTTTAGTTCTCGAGAAGCTCAGGGAGCATCAGTTGTATGCCAAGTTTAGAAAATGTGAGTTTTGGTTGAAGGAAGTTGGATTCCTTGGACACGTTATATCAGGAGAAGGTATAGCAGTAGACCCCACCAAGGTTAAGTCAGTCACCGAGTGGTTATCACCCACCACGTTTGGAGAGATCCGCAGTTTTCTGGGACTCGCGGGATATTATCGGAGATTCATTGAGAATTTCTCAAAGATCGCAAAGCCCATGACGGAGTTGTTGAAGAAGGACACTAAGTTCAAATGGACAAAAGAATGTGAGGACAGTTTTCAAGAGTTGAAGAAACGTCTGACTACAGCCCCAGTGCTGATTCTACCGGATGTACACAAGGATTTCCAAGTGTATTGCGATGCCTCTCGCTTAGGACTTGGAGGAGTACTTATGCAAGACAGAAAAGTTGTTTCGTATGCCTCATGTCAACTTCGACCGCATGAGTAGAATTACGCCACGCATGATTTGGAGCTAGCAGCTGTAGTTCATGCACTAAAAACCTGGAGACATTTCCTTATTGGAAACCGTTGTGATGTGTACACGGATCATAAGAGTTTCAAGTAAATTTTCACACAGAAGGAGATGAATCTCAGGCAGAGGAGATGGTTGGAGCTTATAAAGGATTATGATATGAAGCTGCACTATCATCCAGGAAAGGCCAATGTCGTAGCAGACGCTTTGAGCCGAAAGGGTTATGCCAATACCTTAGTAACAGGAGGATTGCCAAACGAATTAGCCGACAGTCTCAGGGAACTCTGTTTGGAGATTGTTCCTAGAGGTTTTGTTGCAGCGATGGAAGTTCAATCTACATTGTTGGGAAAGATTCATGAAGCTCAGAAGGATGACAAGGAAATTGCTGAAATAAAGGAGAGAATGAGCAAAGCAAAAGCCAAGGGTTTTCATGAGGATGAGCATGACACGTTGTGGTTCGAGGACCGTGTATATGTGCCCGATAATGCCGAGATCAGTAAGTTGATACTTCAGGAAGCTCATGACTCGCCATACTCGATACACCCCGGAAACACCAAGATGTATTTGGATTTGAAGGAGCATTTCTGGTGGACTGGAATGAAGAAGGATATTCCCGAGTATGTAGCCGTATGTGATGTAGTCAGAGAGTGAAGGCAGAACATCAGAAGCCAGCAGGATTACTGCAGCCTATGCCGATACCCGAATGGAAGTGGGACAAGCTTGGCATGGATTTCATCACCGGATTCCCCAGGACCCGATCGGGATATGACTATATCTGGGTAGTAGTGGATCGCTTGACCAAAGTGGCTCACTTTATCCCAGTGAAAACCACCTGTACAAGTGCGAAGTTGGCCAAGATATATATGACCAGGATCGTATGTCTGCATGGAGTTCCGAGGACCATCGTATCAGATAGAGGAACACAGTTTACTTCAAAGTTTTGGCACCAGCTGCACCAGACTTTGGGTACCAGGCTAGAGTTCAGTACAGCCTTTCATCCGTAGAGAGATGGGCAGACCAAAAGAGTCAATCAGATTCTGGAGGATATGTTGAGAGCTTGTGCGCTAGATTATGGATCTAGTTGGGATGACAATTTACCCTACGCGGAGTTTTCGTATGACAATAGCTACCAGGCCAGTTTGAAGATGGCACCGTTCGAAGCCCTGTATGGAAGAAGATGCCGAACACCGTTGATGTGGGATGAAGTTGGAGACCGTCAGTTGTTTGGACCAGATTTGATCAAAGAGTCAGAAGATAAGGTTAAGCTGATTCGAGATAGACTGAAGGTAGCACAGTCCAGGCAGAAGAGTTATGCAGACTCAAAACGCAAGAAGGTAGTCTATGAAATCAGAGACAGAGCATATCTCCGTGTGTCACCGCTACGAGGAGTCAAACGTTTTGGAGTAAAGGGAAAGTTAGCCCCGAGATTTGTAGGGCTGTACCATGTTTTGGAACGCATGGGAGAGGTTGCCTACAAGCTGGAGTTACCTGAGAGGTTGTCAGGATTTCATGATATGTTTCACGTTTCTCAGTTGAAGAAGTGCCATGCAGAGATGGCCGATATCCCTCTGAGAGATACAGTGCCCCTAGAAGCAATTCAGTTGGATAGTGATCTGACTTATGAGGAGACACCAGTCAAGACTCTCGAGTTTGCCAGCCGAGTTACACGCAGCAAGGTTATCAAGTTTTGCAAAGTTCAGTGGAGCCACCATACCGAGGATGAAGCCACATGGGAACGAGAGGATGATCTACGCAAAGACCACCCACACCTATTTTCTAGCCAACCCGAATCTCGGGGACGAGATTCATCTTAAGGGGGTAGGGTTGTAACATCCCAAATTTTCAATTTGGAATGTTATACATAGGTCATCCATGCATATCATATTTTATTGCATTTCATTTTCGATACTCGAAATTCTAAGCAACTCAAGGACCCACGGAGAGAGTTGGGGATTTCACGTTTTTCATATTTGAATTTTATCAAATATCGAAACAAGGATCACTTTGTTTTTAATTATTTTTCTCTCCGAAAATATTTCATATTGAAAATATATGAGAGGAGATAATATGACTTCTCCAAAATAAAATGAATATTGGAGGAAAAATATTAAAATCAAATAAATAATTTTATTTGAATTTTATTGCAATTTTATTTGAATTAGAAAAAATATTCATATTTTAAAATTGCATTTTAGGCCAAGAAAATGTTCACTTTGTTCTAAATATTCTATTTAGACGGTTAAAATTGGTTTTGGTATTTTTTTAGATTTTTATTTTATTTTTTTATGATTGTTTTTGGTTTTTGGCGGAATTATTTATTAAAAAAAAGTTTCCCGCCCGACTGGGCGGAAGCCCAGCCGAGCAGGCCGGCCCGCCTAGCGCCGCCGCCTCCCTCCCGTGCCCGGCTCGAACTCGCCGGAGTCCCGCGCCGCCACGCCGCCGGCCGCCCCCTTCCCCAAGTCGGACCACCCCGACCCCCTCTTTAAAAGCCCCGCCCCACCGCCTTCTCCGCACCCGCCACCGTCGCCCCGCACCCGCAGCCACCTCCGCCCGCTGCCTCACCCGCCGCCGGCCGTCGCCGCGAGCTGCCGCACCCGCGCCGCCGTCGCCCGTCGCCCGCGCCACCGTCGCCCTCACCACCGCAGCCACTGGAGCCCCGCCGACGCCGCCCCACCCCGCCGACGTCTCGCCGGAGGTAGCGCCGTTTCCCGATCCGATCCGGCCGTTGGTTTTTTCCTTTTTAGTAAACCCTAGATTCATTTTTATCTTTGGTTCGGTTTTTCGTCGGTATAATATTTAGCGGACGTTCGTCCGTACGTTCGTTTTAACGAACGATGTTCGTGAGTTAGCCGCAGACAGCGAACGTTCGTTCGTTAGCCTATTCGTCCCGTTTTATTTTTTCTAGGGTTTTACCGTGATTATTTTCGATCGCGATTTCTGCCCTGATCTTCGTTTTAGTTTATCTTTTCGCTCGTTTATCCAAATCGGGTGAAACAAGCGCCTAGATCTTCGTCTCGAAGCTCTCTTTCTGTTTAACCAACTTGAACAAGATTTTGGTACTGTAAAATTTGACTTTGGTCTAGATTAGTAAACAGATCATGTTTCTTTCGTAGTTTCAGTAGTAGAAAAAGGGTCAAATGTCAAGCACATTAGTGCCGGTTTGCTTTTGAGCCAGGCACTAATGTGTGCATTAGTGCCGGTTCCAACGGCTAGCCAGCCGCTTTCATTAGTACCGGTTCGTGGCCGACCTTTAGCACCGGTTCGTGCCACGGACCGGTACTAAAGTGAGTGGTGGTAGGATGTTGTCAGTCCGGGGCCCCTCCAGCACCTTTAGTACCGGTTCGTGGCACGAACCGGTGCTAAAGGTCGTCGTACATAAGCCCTTCGTCCACCCGAGCTCGCTCTGTTCTTCCCCTTTCCCCTCTCCTCTCTGTTCTTCCCTTTTCCTCTCGAGCTCATCACACATTTTGCCCAAAATTTGTCAAGATTTGAAGGCCCCCATCCATTCAAATGATCACAAAGGTTAGCAACTTTGTCCTTTCATCTCTCATTGCTAGATTAGCTCTTGCAATGCTTTGTGTAGTGATTAATTTATGAGTTTAGTAATTTGGTAGAAAATATATGTGCTAGTATTTGATTTATATGCAATTTGTGGTCAAAACTAACACTTAGTTTGCATATGTAGGTGTGGTTTACTTAGTGCCTTCTAAATCTCCGTCGTAACCACAGTCGATCGCCCGCACCGTTCCGTCGCCGGCACCACCTTGTGGTGAGCCTCTTGTTCATGAATGTTTTACATTACCAAATTGATGTTTGTGTGATTTGGATATATAGTTACTCGTATAATTATCTTACCCGTACGTTGTTTATTATACATAGTGCCATGGTTTTGATATCCGTCCCCGTCGGCCCTCGTCCTTGTTATGATTCGGATGTGGTATATTCTCTTTTAAAACTAGTTGTTGCATTTCGTGTTTATGACAAATTATGCCCATCAAGTTGACATAGGTATTTTTGTCTAGGAGGTTTGTGAACCGGAAATTCCAACCGACCCTATTGTCGAGAGGTTAAATTTAGTTGAAAGAGAAAACGAGTATTTGAAAGAAAAATTGAAAAGAATTGAGGGGGAGAAGATGGAATTGGAGTTGCATGTTGCCGATGTCGTCGATGATCACAAGATCAAGATGGAGAAAATGCGCTTGAAGATTAGAAAGATTAGAAAATATGCCATTGATAGTGAGGCTTGGTATCATTATGCTGTTGGATCAATTGTTACCTTAGGTGGGATCTTGATCGCATTTGTTGTTGCATTTAAATTCTTTAGTTAGAGAGTTATTTGTTTGTTGCATTTAAGTCTTGTATGAACTTTATGTATGAACTTTATGTATGAACTTGTATTAATTTGGTCTATTCGCTGTTGTGTAATGAAGATGAGCCGACAATGGATGCACGATGACCGATGCTCTCCCGAGTTCATTAATGGCGTGCAAACTTTTCTGCTTGCGGCTGAGGCAAACAAGCGGGCGGATGGTTTTATGCCTTGTCCATGCTTAGTCTGTAAGAATGATCACAATTACTCTACGTCAAGAACCATTCACGTCCACCTGTTTAAGTCTGGTTTCATGCTCCACTATAATGTTTGGACCAAGCACGGAGAAAGAGGGTTTATGATGGAAGACAATGAAGAAGAAGAGGACGACGACAACTATCCTGGCCATGGGTTCCCTGAATACGATGATACAACAATGGGGGAAGAAGCTGAGCCGGCAATGCGGGAAGAAGCTGAAGAAGAGGCATCAGATGAGACTGCTGATGATCTAGGTCGGGCCATTGCCGATGCAAAGAGAAACTGCGCAAGTGATTTGGAGAAGAAGAAGTTGCAGCGCATGTTAGAGGATCACAAGAAATTGTTGTACCCGAATTGCGAAGCTGACAAGAAAAAGTTGGGCACCACACTGGAATTGCTGCAATGGAAGGCAGGGAATGGTGTATCTGACAAGGGATTTGGAAAGTTGCTGGTAATGATAAAGAATATGCTTCCAAAGGACAACAAATTGCCCGAGAGAACGTACGAAGCAAAGAAGGCTGTCTGCCCTCTAGGGTTAGAGGTGCAGAAGATACATGCATGCCCTAATGACTGCATCCTCTACCGCGGTGAGTACAAGGATTTGAACGCTTGCCCGGTATGCGGTGCATTGCGCTATAAGATCAGGCGCGATTACCCTGGTGATGTCGAGGGCGAGCGCCCCAGGAAGAAGATTCCTGCCAAGGTGATGTGGTATGCTCCTATAATACCACGGTTGAAAAGTTTGTTCCAAAACAAAGAGCATGCCAAGGCAATGCGATGGCACAGAGAAGACCGTAAGAAAGACGAAAAGTTGAGAGTACCCGCTAACGGGTCGCAGTGGAGAAAAATTGAGAGAAAGTACGGGAAGGAGTTTGCAGATGACGCAAGGAACGTATGGTTTGGTCTAAGCGCAGATGGCATTAATCCTTTTGGGGAGCAGAGCAGCAACCATAGCACCTGGCCTGTGACTCTATGTTTGTATAACCTTCCTCCTTGGTTGTGCATGAAGCGGAAGTTCATTATGATGCCAGTGCTCATCCAAGGCCCTAAGCAACCCGACAACGACATTGATGTGTACCTAAGGCCATTAGTTGAAGAACTCCTACAGCTGTGGAATGGAACAGGTGTACGTGCGTGGGATGAGCACATGAGGGAAGAATTTGACCTAAAGGCCTTGCTGTTCGTGACCATCAATGATTGGCCTGCTCTCAGTAACCTTTCAGGACAGACAAACAAGGGATACCGCGCATGCACACACTGTTTGGATGATACCGATAGTATATATTTGGACAATTGTAGGAAGAATGTGTACCTGGGACATCGTCGATTTCTTCCGAGCAGGCATCCCGTAAGAAAGAAAGGCAATCATTTCAAAGGTGAGGCGGATCACCGGACGAAGCCTCGCCACCGTACTGGTGCTGATGTACATGATATGGTCAAGGATTTGAAGGTAGTCTTTGGAAAGGGTCCTGGAGGACAACCTGTTCCGAATGACGCTGACGGACGCGCACCCATGTGGAAGAAGAAATCTATATTTTGGGACCTGCCCTATTGGAAAGATCTAGAGGTCCGCTCTGCAATCGACGTGATGCACGTGACGAAGAATCTTTGCGTGACCCTGCTTGGCTTCTTGGGCGTGTATGGGAAGACAAAAGATACACCTGAGGCACGGGAGGACCAGCAACGGATGCATGGAAAAGACGGCATACATCAGGGTCATGCCAGCTACGCTCTTACCAATGAAGAGAAGGAAATCTTCTTTGAATGCCTACTCAGTATTAAGGTACCGTCTGGCTTCTCGTCGAATATAAAGGGAATAATAAACTTGGCAGAGAAAAAGTTCCAGAACCTAAAGTCTCATGACTGCCACGTGATTATGACGCAACTGCTTTCGGTTGCATTGAGGGGGCTTCTACCGGATAACGTTCGATTAGCCATTGTGAAGCTATGTGCATTCCTCAATGCAATCTCTCATAAGGTAATCGATCCAGAAATCATACCAAGGTTAGAGAATGATTTGGTGCAATGTCTTGTCAGTTTCGAGGTGGTGTTCCCACCATCCTTCTTCAACATCATGACGCACGTCCTAGTTCACCTATGCGAAGAGATTAGTGTTTTGGGTCCTGTATTTCTACACAATATGTTCCCCTTTGAGAGGTTCATGGGAGTCTTAAAGAAATATGTTCATAACCGTGCTAGGCCAGAAGGAAGCATCTCCAAGGGCCATGAAAATGAGGAGGTCATTGAGTTTTGTATTGACTTTATTCCTGACCTTAAGCCGATTGGTGTTCCTGAATCGCGGCATAAGGGCAGACTGGATAGAAAAGGCACGCTAGGAGGGAATCAAAAAATATGTATGGACGGACATTCTCTCACTGAAGCACACTATACAGTTATACAGAATTCCGCCTTGGTGGCTCCGTATATGGACGAACACAAGAATTTTTTACGCTCCAAACACCCGGAGCGGTCTGATGACTGGACTACACGTGAACAAACCAGGAGTTTCGCCGGCTGGTTGCAGACACGTACCATGCATGACGCCTCTATTGAAGATGATCTGTACTCGCTGTCCTAGTTACCATCTATGAATATAATGACTTTCAAAGGGTACGAGATAAATGGTAATACATTTTACACGATCGCCCAAGATAAGAAGAGCACCAACCAAAACAGTGGTGTCCGCTTTGATGCAACAACCAAGACGGGAAAGGAAACATATTATGGTTACATAGAGGAGATATGGGAACTTGACTATGGACGTGATTTGAAGGTCCCTTTGTTTCGGTGCAAATGGGTCAATATGACATGATATAGGGTAACGGAAGACCCGCAGTATGGAATGACAACAGTGGATCTCAACAATCTTGCGTATGCAGACGAACCATTCGTCCTAGCTAATGATGTGGCACAGGTTTTCTATGTGAAGGATATGTCTACCAAGACAAGAAAAAGAAAATATAAGGAAGCGAATGCATCATACGATGAGCCAAAGCGCCACATTGTTCTTTCTGGGAAGAGAAACATCGTGGGAGTGGATGACAAGACAGACATGTCAGAAGATTATGAAAAGTTTGATGAAATTGCTCCATTCACAGTGAATATTGACCCGAGCATCCAGTTAAATGATGAAGATTTTCCATGGCTACGGCGCAAAGGGACATACGCGAAGAAAAAGTTTCACACCCAAAGATCTGGGATGTTATCGGCTTCACTATCATCAATTTCTTCTGTGTTTCACACCCAGGAGGGAATCTCTGTAATAGTTAGGGTAGTTATGTGTTTTGGCATTTGAAACGCGAAGAAATTTTATGTGCAAACAAATTCTTTCATGCATTTACTGATTTTTTCAGCTAAATAACCCTGAAATTGAAAAGCATTTCAAATGAACTCAGAAAAGGTTGAAAGTTGGCATGGTATCATAATTTCACCCACATAGCATGTGCAAAAAAGTAGAGAGGGTTACCGCAAAAACTGGATGCACTTCGTGTATAAAATGGACAATCTCTTTCGAAGTATCAGGGTTTCGGACGAAAACTCATCCGTTACAAAGGGATTTCATTTTTTAAATAACCTAAGCATTACCAAATTGAATATAATGATAAAACACACTAATATTAAACATAAGAAAAAAGAATCACTGAAAATCTATTTTCAAAGTTAAGTTATTCACAAACTAGTGATTCACACAAATTTCAAATAATTCAAAATGTAAACTATTCAAATTTGTAAACTACCGGCACTAACAGAAACTTTGTAATTTTTTGTACCTAAAGCAAAAATATTCCCAAAGAAACTCTAAATACAGGAAAAAACAACTCAAAAATAAATAAAGCAAAAACAAATAAAGCAAAAAATAAGAAAATAAAAAAGCCCACGTACTGGGCCAGAGCGGCCTGCATACGACTAGAAACCCAACCTGTAGTTGGGCCAGGATGCAGGCCCGCAAGCCCAGTAGGCCCACAGGCAGAGTAGGAGAGGTAGGCCCAGAAGGCCTGCGATTGAGAGGAGCTCAATGCAGTGCCCGCGTCGGGGCTTATAAACTGGTCCTGGCTCTCCTCAACTAGCGAGGTGGGACTAAACTTCTGCGCCCCTTGCCTGGCAGCGCACACCCTTTAGTACCGGGTGGTGGCTCCAACCGGTACTAAAGGGGGGTCTTTAGTACCGGTTGGTGCCACCACCCGGTACTAAAGGGGTGCGCTTCCCGCCGCTTGGGCTGGCCAAATTTGACCTTTAGTACCGGTTAGTGGCTCCAACCGGTACTAAAGGCCCATCCTATATAAGCAGCACTTAGAAATTTCGTCAGTTTTCATCTGCTTCTTCTCCTCTGCCCCGTCGCCCGCCGCCCCCGTCACTGCCCCCGTCGACGCGCCCGTCGCCACCCCTCGTCGACGCCCCCTTCGCCGCCCCGTCCCCGTCGTCGCCGCCCCGTCCCCGTCGTCGCCGCCCCGGCCGTCCCCGTCCCCGTCGTCGCCGCCCCGTCCCCGTCCCCATCGTCGCCATCCGCGTCATCGCCGCCCGTCGCCGTCCCCGTCACTCCCCCCGTCGCCTCGCCTCGCCGGTGAGTGCCTGCCCCGGCTGCCATGTCCACACACACACACATTGTTAATTAGTTGTAAAATTGTTAGTAATTTTTATGTTTTTAGTTATAGAAATATTTATAGAAATGTTAGAATTTTTTTTGTTTTTTAGTTATAGAAATATTATTAGAAATGTTAGAAATTTTTCTGTTTTTTAGTTATAGAAATATTAGAAATGTTATAGAAATGTTAGTTATATAGAAATGTTATAAATTTTTCTATTTTTAAGTTATAGAAATATTTATAGAAATGTTAGCAATTTTTCTGTTTTTTCGTTATAGAAATATTAGTTATATATATAGAAATGTTAGAAATTTTAGAATTAGTTTTAGTTAGATGAATTAGATTAATGTCAAATTGTTAGAATTTGCATATAGAATTTTAGTTATCACAATCCAATCATTCGAAAAATGTTACTTTTTGCGGGCATATAGTATTTGTTCTCGACGATGCCCGGCCCGCATCCTCGCCGTCGACCCATTCGCGACGACGTCCGGCTGACCCATGTCCGGGATTGGGCTCCGCCGGGCTGGCACTGGGAGGTGCTACCTGGAGGGACGCGCCGCTTGGTGAGGAACCCGGCCTCGGGTCCCGTCGTCGATCCTGATCTCCTATGGTGGCGTTCGCGTGGGCCACATTCGGTGCAGAGGGAGCCGGCCCCGCCGGAGGTGGTGCGTCGTCGTCTCAGGTTCTCCAATACCTGGCAGGTTCATCTTTAGATGGCTGCTATGGACGTCAGGTTCTCCAATACCTGGCAGGTTCTTTGGGCAGATGACCGGAGATATGATCCTGTGATGGTTCCTTGTCTTTGGGTGTCCACCGCCCGCGCCCCAGGAACCGCGAGTGGCCTAGATTCTTCTATAGTATTCGATCTTTATTAGCTACCTAGCCAGTGATGTATTCGAGATTATATATTATTCGAGACGATGCATTCGAGATTATATATTATTCGAGACGATGCATTCGAGATTATATATTATTCGAGATGATGTATTCGAGATTATATATTATTCGACAAGATGCATATTATGTACTATATGATTCAGTTTTTCCTTATTGATTGCATCCATGCATTGTAATTTGAATACTTAATTGTTTTACATTTCTTCTGTCTTAGTTAAATAAAAGCTATGGCGGACAATACCGGCAGAGAGGGAGAAGAGGCCCTGTTCGAGATCATACGCAGCCCTAGCAGGCCAGATGATCTGAATGAAGCAAATGACGGCTCCCAATATCTGAACAATACCAGGGAGGGTGATGATATATTCGATCTCGACGACCGAGCTGATGAAGTCATGAACTATGATTATGATTATGATGACGCAGACAATGATTATGATGACGAATACAATGTTGATCTTGAAATAACAAAGACTACCGGCGAGGTATATTTATATAAGCAGGCATCTAGTGATCATCACATGTTTTTTTATTTGAAGATATATTAACGAGTCGATCTTTCTTCTTTCAGCCCTCCGGATCGAGCAAATCTGCTTCTACAGACAGCAGGACAAAGTGCGGCCCGAGCAAAAAGTTGAAGGAGGGTGTACAGTACAACATCGATTCCATCAAAGCTAGTGGCGAACCCCTCATGCCTAAGAATATTGCGAGCAAGTTCGTTCGTCAGTGCGGAGTTCTTGTGAAGGACCAACTCCCGATCTCCATTCAAGAATGGAAAGAGCCAAAAACTAAACGCCCAGATGTTACTTGGGTCGACGACAGAGCAAAACAAAAGCTTTGGGAATCTCTGATGGAACATTTCACCCACCATATTATTTCACTGCTGCAGATGTGCAGAAAGTCAAGGACGCTGCTCTTAAGAAGATGGCAATTGCATTCAACACCCACAAGAAAACTGTATGGGACAACTACCTCGCTGCAGAAAGGAAGACTCCAGAATTCAAGGGAACACTGGAGAAGCAAAGAGAACACTGGCCCGCTTTCATGAAATTCAAGGAATCAGAATTATCTAAGGAACGGTCGAGAAAAAACAAGGCCAATGCCGCAAAAAAGACGCAGCTCCATAGGCTGGGTCCAGGTGGCTACGCGGTGGCAATGCCTAAGTGGGATAAGTCTGAGCAAGAGATGGAGGATGCAGGGGTCACTCCGGTTACTAGGAGCTGGCCCCCCAGGTGCAGAACTTGGTTCTATGCGCATGGGGGGCGTTGGACCCGAAGACAGGCCTGGTTTCGAAGAAGGCAAGTCTAAACGGAGCAGAACAAAAGTTACTTGACGCAATAGAAGATGCTCAAAAGGGGGTGTTCATGCCCAACAGAGAGAACGATGAGCTTACGCGCGCCCTGGGAAAACCTAAACACCCGGGAAGAACGCGAGGCAAGGGCGTTATTCCCTGGTATGAGGGCTTTTAGGAATGGAACGACGACTACAGGACCCGTGCAAGAAAGAAGATGCTGGAGGAGAAGAAGAGGAAGCTGGAGGAGGAGCAGAGGAAGCAGGACGCGGAACGCCTTCAAGGCCTAGAAGCAAGGCACGCGGACTTGGCACTCAAATTCCAGCAGCAGCAGCAGCAGATCGACTCACTTAGCCAGGAAAGGGGGTCTCAGCAGCGGCAGCAACAAGCGGATGATCATCCAGCATTTGATAGCACCGTCCCATCCGTGCCGAGAAGCAGCGTTGGTTCCACCCCGGGCGACGCACTGCTGGATACATACCCTGTGACATCATAGAGAACACTAACTGTGAGCTACACTACAAAATGAAGAACATATCCATGAAGGTGGCGAACGCCGTTGCTTTTACAATTACCCCGGAGCAACCTTCCATTGCGCCCCGATTCCAGAGGGCTATGCTCGTGTCTTGGTTGATGAGGTGGTGGGCCCATATTCGGGGCTAGAGCTTGACATTCCTGGAGGTGACGACGAGCAAACACTGGGAGAGGCCATACATCGTTTCATCCTATGGAAAAAGGATTGCATCATCTTTCGAAGTCCACCGACACCGCGTCTGCCGACTCCTCCTCGAAGTCCGCCACCGTGTCAGCAGACTCCCGCTCCTCCATGTTCGCCACCGTGTCAGGCCACACCTCCTGCTTCAAGTCCGGCACAGCGTCAGGCCACACCTCCTGCTTCAAGTCCGACACCGTGTCAGGCCACACCTCCTGCTTCAAGTCCGGCAGAGCGTCAGGCCACTCCTCCTGCTCCAACTAAGCCACATCAGCCGTCTCCGCCGCCTAAGCAATCGCAGAGGAGACATGCCACAGCTATGGTGCGTAGCGGTACGAGTCGAGGTAGTACAGAAAGTACAGGCGGAGACAAGCGATATAAATATGGTCCAAGCAGCCTCGCTCCTCTTCCTTAGAGGCCTTACGACATGACCGAGGAGCAAAACGATGCAATAGTGTGGCCCAAAGTACACGCTCATTTTCGACCGAAACCGGCAACGCTGCCGAGGGAGAAAGTGCCTGAGGAAAAGATTGACCACTTCATCCGTATGGCTAGACCACCAGCTCCCAAGTCTGTTGACTCAGACTATGAGCGCCAAATCAAGAAGGCACATCGAGCACGACTACAGAAAGAAGCGAGCTCGAGCCAACAAGCAGCTGTCAAAAAATGCGGGGAAACCGTTCCCCAGCTGGGAGAACAGGCGGCGCAGTCGACCCCCCCGCTTGTTGTGCCAACAACACATGAGAGTACGAGCGCCCAATATTATTGTGGGCAAACCGTTTACGTTCCCGAGATGGGCGATGTGGTAATAACCGAGGAGCATATAATGCAGGCTGAAATGCTCAAGATCACTGTTGGACAACTCCTCGAGATCGAGCCCATGCCTCCGCTTAGAGAGGAGGAAATAAAACGGAAATATGTCTAGGGCCAACCTTTGGTCGAGCCCGAGGAGGTCAAGATCCTCCCAACGAGAATGTATGAATTGCATGATTGGTACATGAAAATTACCAAGATTTCCAATCGAGAGTCCCGCATGGTGCAAGTCGAGGAAGATCATTACTTCCATAAGAAAGCTCTGGCCATTGAGTATTCAAAACTATTTCAGTTATTCAATCAAGATGCACTCGACAAATCTATCGTCAGTTGCTATTGTCTGTAAGTGATTTCTTTCTGTAATTTAAGTCTCAAGCTAGCTCTAGTGCTCATTAATTACCTGTAATTATATATCCTCACTATATATATTCTTTTCTCTGGTATTATGCAGGATGAAGATGTATGAAATGAAAAAAGCTGGACGCTATGGCATTGGGTTCATTGACCCAAATACCGTTAATGAATACACATGGAAATTGGAATGGTGTAGACAATATGTAGAGAAATGCATGCTAGAGTTCTTGAAGCGCCTCAATAGCAATGAAGATATACTACTTCCTTACCACTTCGAGTGAGTCACACTGTCTTGTACTACAAATTCTGTTTTTGCTTACTAGCTAGATGTTAATAAGTGTATAGGGTTTAGGGTTATAGTTGATTAGTGTTATGCACATGCCTGCTTAATTTATACATGCAAACGTATGCGCATGTAGCTTCCACTGGATCTTGTTAGACATTAAAGTTGACGAAGGAAAAGTTGAAGTACTGGACTCATTACTTAAAAAAAATACTGACTACAGCATCGTGAAGGGGATAGTCGACAGGTTATTTCAATCATTATTAACTATATCTCGGCCTATTTAGTTCGTCATTTCCTGATATGAACTATTTTTAATAACCCCTTTATTAATTTTATTTGCCGGCGGGCAGGGCTTGGGCAAAGTACATCAAGGTGACTCCAGGAAAATGGCGACAAAAGCTATGTTGGTATCGACCCAAGGTAAGTAATTAAGTAGTACTAGCTAGCTAGCTAGCTACCATCTCTTTAATTCTTGTTTCAATACCATTAATTAATTAACATGCTTGATTAATTATTATCTGATTATATTCTATTATCGTAAAGGCCCTGAAGCAGGCGCCGGGGACTGCAGTGTGTGCATACTACGTTTGCGAGAACATTCACATGATGGCGTCCGAAAGGAGCAGATCTGATAGATAGGACTGGGTACGTTTGCCAGAACAATATTCACAAATCTTACATGATTGTCGATATCTAGTCACACAACTAATACACATGCATATTGATCTCCTTCTTAATAGTTCAAAGAGGTGCGTGACAAGCTCCTATCAGAGGAGCGCATACGAGCACTTCAAGAGGAAATAGCGGGATTTTTGCTCGACCAGGTCATAGATCCCAAAGGAGAATACTATTACCCGCTACCGCCCCCATGAACCACTTGTCATCGTGCTCCGAAGGCACCAAGGCAACATGTAGGAGAAATTGTATATATATATATATACATGTGTATGTGTGAATAATTAATGGTGGTTGTGAGACATTCGATTATATATATATATGATCAGTTCTACGAGAAAATCTATTTATATATATGCATAACGTGTACAATATGTAGTATCGTAAAATACCAGGAAACAAAAAAGAATTAAATGGAAAATACAAAATTAATGGAAAAATAAAAATTAAAACCAAAACCCCCCCAAACATTTAGTACCGGTTGGTGCTACCAACCGGTACTAATGGTCTACCAGCACCCGGGCCTGGCTCGTGCCACGTGGTGGCACTTTAGCGCCGGTTCGTGTCGAACCGGTACTAAAGGGGGGGGGCTTTAGTCTCCACTCCATAGTGCCGGTTGCAGAACCGGCACTAAAGGCCCTTACGAACCGGTGATAAAGGCCTGTTCTGCACTAGTGTTTGAGTTTCGTTGCTTCGTTTGAGTTGATTCTTTTTGCAAATCGAATCTCTTTAGTTGAGTTTTCAGATTCGATCTTCTTATTTGAGTTTTACCCATGCATCTTCGTTTGAGTGCTCATGTATGCTATTATTTGTTTGCGATAGAATTCCCGGAGTGCGAAGCGTGCTACTACGAGTCACTAGGTTTTGCGGATCGTCAGCAAGGCAAGTAACACATTGATCATACCCCTTTAATACCCAGTTTTTATGCATTAGTTTCAACCCACACACATTGCATGAGTAGGATCTCTTAACATGTGGGTCTGGAAAGTAGACGATGAGGTAGAACCTATTACCCTGTTGATTATCAAACCCTTGGGAGTTACTTCTACATTATGCTTATATTGACATGCTATGCTCGTAGACATGGATTGGGTTTGAGTGTATCCATGACAAATGTGAGATTGTTAATTAATGGTTAACTTAAGGTGGCAACTTTAATACACATCTGGGTGGATTGCTTGTGGGCACCTGGAGAATCCAGTGTTGTACTAGGATATCCCGGAGTACCCGTGTGATCATCCTACGGTCCGCCACCCAGGCTCAAAGGGATCATAAGATTATTCATGCTAGAAACTTCCGTGTGCAGCCACAAGCTATTATGGGCTCTAGCATAGTTGAGTATGTTGCATGACCTCTTCTAGTGGTAGGCCAGCAGATGTAGGGGATGTAGGTTGGTACTGTCTACCCAGGGTTAGAGTTAATGCTTCTGAAAGACTGTGTCTCGGTCATCCATTTCTCAAACACCATGTAGTGCGAGAAATCCAACGGAGGAGATTGAGTCTTGTGGGGAAAAGTGCACAAACCTCTGCAGACTGTACAATCAAATCATGGTTAGCCGTGTCCCCGGTTATGGACATCTTGAGTATCTGGTACTTGAACTATTGATTTGATCTCATCAGTCTAATTTAATTTGTTGGGTTGATAATTATTTCTAATTGGATTGAGTTGGAGGAACCTTCTCAATGTTTCAACCACCATGATAGTTAAATTAAAATATATTCCTTTGTTGTAGGGAAAAATTGGCTTTTCGCAAAACATTAAAACCATAGAGCCTCCACCAGCCATATATGCATGTAGTGATAGATTTTATTGCTCTACTGTGTTATATTGCCAGCATATTCCATGTGCTGGCCCATTTTCGGGCTGCAACGTATCATGTTGCAGACTTTTCAGACGAGGAGTAAGGTGCGCTAGGTCGTTTGTCGTGCACTCAGCTATGCTGTTGGAGTTGATGGACTCACTTTATCTTCCAAGCCTTCCGTTGTTATCTTATTTAGATGGCCTCAAGCCATATTATTGTAATAAGTTCTCTTTTGAGACTATCGATGTAATAACTGTGTGATTGCTACTCTGTTATAAATCCATTCGAGTACTGTGTGTGTCAGCATTACCGATCCAGGGATGACAATAAAGCACGGAGACTTGACCGTCTAAGGTCGGGTCACTACATTCTTTGACTTTCAGGCAAAAAGGAGATATGTTATAACCAGGGAGGAAGCAAACAAATATGAGAGGAGGACGGAGGCAGCTCGCCTCCAAGCTGCAGCTCGTCAGGCAGTAGCTGGTGCATCTCAGTATGACCCCAGCTACAACTTTGGATATCCACCAGGCCAGCAATGGCCATAGACCAACTTAGGCCAAAAGCCTAATCTTGGGGGAGTACGTATTTCTCACCGACATTACATTCATGTTCACACGCTCATTCTAGTTCACTACTAGGGAAAACCCTAGTAGCAGCGCTTGATATATGCATAGTAGTAGCGCTGGGTCAAGCGCTACTGCTAGCGCGCTACAGCTAAGTTGTAGCAGTAGCGCTGGTATGGGCAGCGCTACCGGTAAGTATTGTTAGCAGTAGTGCTTCCTGGACCAGTGCTACTGATACCTATCAGTAGCGCTTGTCCACAGGAAGCGCTGCTGCTAATCCAGCGCTACTGCTAGGTGCTTTCCAGCGCTACTACTAATGTTCCTGCTTTCAGCAATTCACACCCCTCTACGTATTTGTGTTGTATTTATATAGGCTCTATACAACAGTTTCATCAGATCATAGTAAACATACACTATTCTCATCATATCATAGACATACAATAGTCTCGTCATACCATCATCATCATCATCATCATCATCATTCAACACAAATATCATCAAATCTCGAAAATAGCGATACACAAGTGCGATCATGCCATGTCTCGAATAAGTGCAACTGCATGGTCATGGCACACACACAAGTTTCATCATCTCTATCTAAACCATGATGTAGAAGAGAAGAGCGATCAGCATGAGCAAGAGCGCGACTATGTAGTACCGGCGGTCCCGCCCCTGCTCATGCTGGAGTGTCCACCTCAAGTAACTACATTCCGCTTCGGCTCTGCTGTCGAACCCTCTGTGGCTAGCACCCGGGTACCTGTGCACCTGGGCATGAGCGGCTGGCCAGTGGTCGTAGACTCCTGGAACCCTCCCAACGTACACAACATAGTAGCCCTTCGCCATCTTTGATCTATGTACCTGCATCGTGAGTTGATGAATTGGACGATAATATGCAACATAATGTACTTAAGAAAACAAGGAGGCATAACTAGCAAAATACAAGCAGCCAATAGTAAACATAAATGACGAAGTTCCTCATACCCAAACTAATTAACTATAGCGATCTTCGCTATTTCAGGACCACGGTTTAGTTACATCACATAGTTTCGCCGTGCATAAATTCAAAGTTTTGCGATAGAAAGACAGTAGTGACACATTGTCATCAGCAATCAGTCCTCCATGTCGGCGGTCCAATCTTCATAGTCGGGGAGGAAGCACTCGAGCTTCTTGAAAGGCTTCAGGTCCAGACGTTGAGCGAGTAGCAGTGCTCGGACATCTATGCATGATTGGCCCATGGTAGAACATCCCTGTTGGTTCGAGGACCTGCTTCATGATCAATTGGGCAAGTCACACTATACGTGATAAAACTCAGCTCTGATTCGATGATCCGGTGTCCTTCCTATGCTTGTGGCCCAGCTGACAATCTCGGCATCATTGGTAGTAGGTGACATGCGAAGGCGTTGATTATCCCTTCTATACTCGAGCAAGTGATGCATGAGGTAGAATCCATCAGCCATACTGGTGTGCGGTTGCTGGATGCAGCAGAAGTCGGTCTTATGATAGAAAGCCAGCCCACAATTCCTGTACTTTTTCACCTTCATATATCCACGAGACAGGCTGAAGTTTAACAGGGTACTATCGAGAACACTCTTTATGTGCTTGTAATCCTTTATCCTGAGGTTCTTCGATGAGTCCAAGTACATCGCATGGGAGTATTCCGGGTATAGAACAATGAAGACGCCCCCCCCCCCCGCTGCGCAAATTAAGTACACCTCAAACACTACAAAAAAAGACACATCCGTGACATTTTGGGCCAGAAGAAAAAAAATTCTGTCATACATATGACACTTCTATGACGATAATTGTGACAAAACCCGGTATCATCATAGATGTGGTGGGCTCCTACTTCTATGACAAAAAATCATGACAGAAAATGGGCTTTTCGTCCTGGGCGGGCCGGAGACGCAGCTGCATGACATTCTTTGGGCCGTCCATGACGTAAAAAACCATGGTAGAAGTGAGGGGGAGGAAAATTTCGGGGAGTTCCCGGTTACGGTTGGAGGTCGGGGGCCGAGCGATGCGCGTTTCTCTCGTAGACGTACGCGCGTGTGTGCGAGGCGTTGGCTCTAACTGAACCCGAGCGAGGCGTTGGGCTCTAACTGAACCCGAGCGATTGCACTGCAGGCTACGCGTTACTGAACCCGAGCGATCGATCGATTGCTGTTAACTGAACCCGATCGAGCGATTCCTTCGCTACTGCTGCTAACTGAAGCCGATCGATTGGATGAACAGTGAGCGTTGCGCGGGGGGGGGGGGGGGGGGGGGTTGGATGAACAGTGAGCGGTGGCGTTGCCTCTGGATGAACAGGACCCCGTGGTGTGGAGGGCTGGATGAACAGTAGACGGTGGAGGGGTGCCCGTGGAGGGGTGGTTGAACAGGACCCCGTGGTGTGGAGGGCTGGATGAATAGTAGACGATGGAAGGGTGGTTGAACAGTAGCTGGTGGAGTAGCGCACGGTGGAGGCTGGATGAACAGGAGCCCGTGGAGGCTGGAGGAGGTCGACGGTAGCCCATGGAGGCTGGAGGAGGTCGACGGTGGAGATGAACAGTATCTCGTGGAGTCCCGTTTTGCGGTACGCCACACCCCTCCCGATGAACAGGACCCCCGTTTCGACCGTAGGAGGTCCGTTTCGTCCGTTTTGCGGTACGCCACACCCCTCCCGATCAACAGGACCCCCATTTCGACCGTAGGAGGTCCGTTTCGTCCATTTTGCGGTATGTCACACCCCTCCCGATCAACATGACCCCTGTTTCGACCGTAGGAGGTCCGTTTCCTCCGTTTTGCGGTACGCCACACCCCTCCCAATCAACAGGACCCCGTTCCGAACGTAGGAGGTCCGTTTCCTCCGTCTTGCGGTACGCCAGGCCTCGTTTCCATTGCCTGTTCCGTCCAAGCCCTCCCGATGAACACGGCCACGCATTCCGTTCTGACCCAGCCGGTTGGCTCCCACGCGTTCCGTTGCCTCCCAATGAACACGACGCATTCTGTTGCCTCCCCATGAACACGACGCATTCCGCTGCCTCCCCATGAACACGACGCATTCCGTTGCCTCCCCATGAACACGACGACGACGCTGTTTCTCCATTCTGACCCAGCCATGTACACGAGCCCTGGCCGTACGTATGCGCGAGTAGGCGTTCGAGACCCCGCCCGTGTGTACACATACGTGGCCGTATTTTCTTTCTTGCACCCTGGCCGCTGTACGTACATGTACATGCTACGTGCGCGCCTCTACTACGACACGTGCGCGCCTCTACATCCACCAGTATATATGTACGTACACGTTCGCGACCAGAATGACAACGCTACATACGCTTCGACCAGGTGGGTCCCGACTGTCAGGCACTTCCTTGCGTGCGAAGATGTAGCTGGTGGGTCCCAGCTGTCAGGGGGAAACGTTTTTTTCGCGAAATACGGTGGCCCGTCCGGTGGGTCCCCGCTGTCAGGTGGAGGAATAATTATTTTGCACGTAATAAGGAGGCACTTCCTTGCTGCGGCCGTGGACCCAGCTGTCAGCCTCTCCACGTACAGTCCACGTCCAATGGAAGACGTTCCTTGACCACGTTGACCACGCCGCGCCGAGAGCACCAGGGCGGTGGACGACGGCGAGGCCTAGGAAGGGGATGACGCGGAGCCGGGGAAGACGCGGCAGTGGATGCCCACGCGTAGAGGAGTACGAGGGTTCACTGGTTCGCTGCGGTGTGAGGTTGCCGTCGCCGCAGAATAACAAGGGTGTGGGTGAGTAGAGGGATGGCCTGGCCAGCGGTGGGAGTAGTAGGGGCGGTGAGGCCTCCGCCGCATCGCAGCCGGCCACGGGAGGCAGGAGCACGAGGCACGACCGGCGCTGGTTTGGGCGGCTGGAGCAAGAAGACCAGAGGTTGAAGAAGCACTACGGCCGTTGGATGGACATCGTACGGTCACTGGAGCTAGAATCGTGCATATTGACTAAGTTGACAAAGCCCTCCGTCCCGTCAACTTAGTAGGCCCACAAGTCAGCCTGCCACTATACTGGGTCCCAGCTAACAGGGGGAGTATTCATTTTTTTGTGCATAATAACGAGGCACTTCCTTGCGTGCGAAGATATAGCTGGTGGGTCCGAGCTGTCAGCGGCGGTAATGTTTTTTTTGTGAAATACAGAGGCCCTTTCGGTGGGTCCCTGATGTCAGGTGGAGGAATCATTATTTTGCGTGTAATAAGGAGGCATTTCCTTGCGTGCGGCCATGGACCCAGCTGTCGGCCTCTCCACGTACAGTCCACTTCAGATGCATGTCGGTCATTGACCATGTTGACCAGGCGCGCCGGGAGCACCAGGGCGGTGGACGACGGCGAGGCCTATGAAGGGAATGACACGGAGGCAGGGAAGACTCGGCAGTTGTTTCCCACGCAGAGGGGAGTACGACTGTACGAGGGTTTACTGGTTCGTCTGCCGTCGCCGGAGAATAACAGCAGGTGTGGGTGAGTAGAGGGATGGCTAGGCCAGCGATGGCAGTATGGTGGGGCGGTGAGGCCTGCGCGGCAGCAGAGCCGACCGCGGGGAGGAGGGAGCAGGCAGTCCCGCCGGCGCTTGTTTGAGCGGCTGGAGCAGGAAGAGCAGAGATTGAAGAAGCACGACGGCCGTTGGATGGCCATCCAATAGTCACTGCTTGTGCGTCAACCTTTTCTTAGGAAAGCCTCAAATCTGTGGAAAACAGCATACAGCCCATCTGCCATTATTTCTAATAATTTACAGCCCATTTGCTAATTATTAAGGTTTTTTTGGAGCCCATATTCTTTTTGTTAGCATTACAGCCCATATTGTGGCCACGGTTAAAAAATTATACGAAATTTTGCATATTTCGGTGCGGTCCGAACTGTTTTTAATCCCGAAATTTCGACTCACATTCAAACTGATTTTAAAAATAAATGTATATCAATATAAAATCCAACAAATTCTCCACGCATAAAAATTAATGTAATTTAAAATCTCGAAATGAAAAAAAAAGATATTTGAAACTAATTGTCGGTTTGATGTGTTTTAAAAATGTACAGCCCATTTCTCATTACTGATGGGCCATTTTCTCGGGCAGCCAAATGAAAGCTCTCCTCGTCTTGAAAGATTTGCAGCCCAACAGGCCTGACAAAGTGACTTACTTGGCAAATCACAAAAAAATTGGGCTGTGGCCGTGGACCCAGCTGTCAGCCTCTCCACGTACAATACTCTTCCGATGGAATGTCGTTGACCACGTTGACCACGCCGCGCCGAGAGCACCAAGGCGGTGGACAACGGCGAGGCCTAGGAAGGGGACGACGCGGAGCCGGGGAAGACGTGGCAGTGGATGCCCACGCGGAGAGGAGTACGAGGGTTCACTGGTTCGGCTCCGGTGTGAGGATGCCGTCGCCGCAGGGCCTGGCTAGCGGCGGGAGTAGTAGGGGGCGATGAGGCCTCAACGGCAGCACAGCCGGCCATTGGAGGCAGGAGCAGGCGGTCTCCCCGGCGCTGGTTTGGGCGGCTGGTGCAAGAAGAGCAGCGATTGAAGAAGCAGCAAGACCGTTCGATTCAAATCCAACGGTTACTGCTGCTAGAATCGTTTGTTGACTAAGTTGACAAGCCCTGTGTACGCGTCAACTTAGTAGGCCCACTGGTCAGCCTCCCAACCGGTCCGCCCCAGATGTCAGTGGGAGGAATCATTGTTTCGCGTAATAAGGAGGCGGTTGATTGTGTGCGGCCAGGCCAGCGGAGGGAGTAGGGTGGGCCGGGGAAACCTACGCGGCATCACAGCGGGCCACAAGAGGAGGGAGCAGGCAGTCTCGTCGGCGCTAGTTTAGGTGGCTGGAGCAGAAAGATCAGAGATTGAAGAAGCACGTCGGCCGTTGGATGGACATCCAACAGTCACTGCTGCTAGAATCGTGTGTTCACTGACAAAGCCTTGCGTAAACAAGTCAGCCTCGAAATCTGTGGCGTGTACAGCCCATTTGCTATTATTTTTATAATTTTTACTCAGTTTCTAATTCATATGGAATTTACTGCAGCCCGTTTTCCATTTTTAGAATTGCTGGCCATTTTCTAGTCAGTACCAGGGTCAAAAAATTAACTAAATATGTGGGAAATTTTGAAAATTCGCAAATTTTTGCTGGGGAACGAAATATTCTTAATCCTAAAATTAATAGCCATACTAAAACAAATTTAAAACTTATATCCCATTTGCTATAAATTTTTTGGAATTTTCAACCCCTTTTGATATTACTTTTAACAGACATTGACCATACTCTTAAGCCAGGCCGGAATGCATCCCTCCTCGCCTTGAAAGATTTGCAGCCCAGTAATTCTGAGAAAACAAATAGGCCTAGCTTGGGTATTCTTCAAAAAGAAATATTGGGCTACCTATTTTCCCAAAGAACTATTGCATGAGCATTTAGCTTTATTTATTTATTTATTTACTTATTTATGTTTAGGGGACCATGAGCATGTACCTGGGCCGGATTCATGTGAGAGCCTCCCTTCCAGTTAATTATGGGCTTCTGTATTGGGCCTTCATCAGTGGGATGCATGTTATCAAGAAGTGGAAAATGTGTTCCGTACGAAAAATAGTATGCGCTACGTACGGTACGGGGCACTAAAGGATCGAACCGTGCAACGACTTCCAAAACATTGTGTTTGTCGTTCTAACAACACATTTATTCAACCAACAGACGAAATATACTACTGATTGTACATTGAAAACAGCAGCAGCAACAACCAGGGCTGGGGGTGCAACAGAAGCAGTAAGCAGGCCAGAAGAGTGAAGACGCAGCTCTCTCTTCCAAACCAAACATCAGCCATCATTACAAAAGGGCTACCAAAAAAGAACAAGTGTATGCATCAAACTAAATAAAGATCCTACTACACCAAGTGTACACATCTAACTAACTGGCTCAGTTAGACGTTACTATTTATTAAGCTGTGGAGATTGGCTGACGGCTTGAACCAGATGGGTGCCTGACGGGGGAAACTCTAGCCAACAGGTCAAAGTCTGAGACTTGCGACCCTCTCTCCTACTTTGGGCTGCAGAGCGTGGTGGCACATATCAGGGTATGGTGCATGCAGAGACGCATGGTACGCTGTGTACACACAGTTTTGCCTGATGAACGAATCCGCACTGCCATCATGATCCTTGCCGTCGGTTATCTCCTGGTTAATCGGATAATTCAGTCCGACAAACAGAGAGCGTGTACCAAGGCTACTTACCAGCCTCCAGTCAAAAATTCCTGAAGGCCCAGAGAAGCTGGGATCCTGCTCAAAGACCTTGCAGTGACTGTGATTGTATTCCGCGAAACAACACGTCCGGTACGTGCGAACGATCATCAATCTTTTGCCGTCGTCTGATCAAGCCAGGAACCACCTGCAACTGCCATGCCACTTTTCTTTGAAAGGTTCTGGGATTAGGAAGGGTAGGGACACCAGGCGGCCTACAACATCATATCAAGTTGGAGTCAAATAAAAAAGGGCTCTTGATTTAGTCAATCTTAAGAACAGCATGTTATGAGCATGAATATTTTTTCAGCAAATGTTGACAGTAATATAAGAAAGCCATCATGATATCATAGGAAAGTAACATACTGCTGTAATAGCCATTTGTAGCGATGACTGGAGTAGGCCAGCAATACGTCCAGCCATAGAAGGAGTCGACATCGTAAATGAAGCCCTTGTGTTCAGTGGCATCAGAGAACCATGGAGGATTTATGATCCTGCGATGGACGTGCAGATTTGTCCACTTACCGCAGTGACCTGTCAGATAGGCGAGACCGCGGTTGAAGAACACAATTAGCCTGAAGTCTTTATAATTCGCAGATCTTGTGGGCACTTGGCAGATTACAACCTTGAGCAAATCAAACTTGGTATCATGTTGGCTACTGTAAGATTCCGAGTATTCTGGGCCGCGGTGCCAAAGCAGTGCAGTGTTAATCGAAGGAAGGGGGATCAATCGCCGGGTGTAGACCTCCACGAGCATCCAGCTGCCGCGACCGTCGACGAGCACCATCCAAGACGTGTTCATGCCGACCCAGTACATACCGTTAATGTAGTTGAGGCTGACGGGGATCGGATCGCAGTCAAGGGGGTTGATGCTCGCCACCCTACGATCGTTATGCTGCGTGACACGCCGTTTATGAAGATCAGGCGGCATCAGCAAGCAAGGAGCTGGCTTAAAAAGCTCTGGCCTGAGGGCTTTGAGAAAAAGGTACAGCCCCGACGAGCACGCGGCGAGCGGCATGGTACTGAGATTGTCCACACGCGAAACAATGAACTTGATTACCTCTGTGGGGAGTGAATTCCAGCCACTCTTTCGGCGGACGCTGCTCGGTTCTGCCATTGTTAGTGCTTGGGTTTCAGACGAGGGGGGGAGGCGCCTTAGCGGGGATGGAAGATTGGACGAGATTATGTGCGGACAAAGATGGAGAAGCGAATATGTGCTGCGGGAAGTGGACAGGTGATGATGACTACAGCACGCCGCTTGACTTACGAGACACATACCAGCAGTGTAGGGTCATGTCGATGCCAGACAACTTGCTTGAGTGATCACAGTACTGGTACTCCCTACAGTGCTATGCCCTAACTTGCTTGAGTAGAGTAGTAGAGTAGGACTCTGCTCTACTACTAGCACCGGAGGAGTAGTATATTCTAATCTAAAATAGTTACAAACTTCAATGCCCGAGCATGGAACGACTACGAACCATGCTCAAAGACCGTGTCTACGTGGTGTTTGGACATGGGCGACAACCTCAACGCCAACGGTGCTGCTGCCGTTGCACCGTATGTGTTTCTGTCGTTCCTATTCGAAATCGTGGTAGAATTCATGTTTCTACTCTGTATCCTACTACTATGCTAGTCCACATGATTAGTTTCATCTCTGTTATAGCCGTCATGATTTATTTTGTGCTTATTCAGATTAAATCTCGTAGTAACTTGCTCATACATTCAACTGGCGCAACGTCCCCTATAGCCACTCCCGTTTCATCGACGGCCTGGTCGATGCCTCCAAGGAGCCCTTCGTCCACTGCTATGAGTGCCCGATGCCATTTTGTGGCTCGCCGGCGGACATGGTGCATCACCTCACGAATGCGTGCAACGGTCACTGCTGGCCCTTGGCGGAGAACATCAAGTATGAGACGTGCTACCCGTTCACCATGCCGGAGTCACTGGAGGATCACCGCCGCCTGCTAGTCTTGGAGGAGGACGGCAGCGTCTTCCTCTTGATCGTGGGCACCGGCGAGGCCCGCGCAGGCCGCCGGCCCGTCTCTGTAATGTGCGTCAGGGGCGACGCCGCTGACGCTGACACTAACACGAGGCCGATGTACAGGTGCGTGGTCAGTGTTACTACCCCTCCAGGTCGCGTGGGCGGCGACACCGGCCTCATCGAACGGACTTGGACTCTGGGGAGCTTGGACTATCCCGCCAATGTGGACTTGGAAAACCCATGGCATCCTTTACCCCGACGCGGTGCACGGGGACTCCAAGGAGGTTCAACTGGACATACGCATTATCAAGTTAAATGTTGATCATTAGTCTTCGCTCAATGTAATCCGCTGTCTAAGCATGTGGAGACTTCCATGCAGGATCTTGCTCTATTGGAGTATCGCGCATGAATAAAAGTGTATTCGTTTATGGTTTAGTCTAGAATCTTCCATGTATGAATTTTTACTACAGTACTGGTGAAAGACTTACGATGAACCATTTCTTACATCTCCTCTGCCTGCTTGCAAGTCATCCTGATTTAATCCCTCCGTCTAGGTGTATAAGGGCATGGTTAATATTACTTAATAGTATAGCCAACTGTTGACTATAAGAAAGTGCCATGTCATCTGTAGCCAACATGTATAACAATCGATACTCAAAAACTAATTCTTAAAGATCATTTCTTGCAAAGCACAGTAAGTGTTATTTCTTCACAAGTTTTGGATGCAGGTTGAATAGTTGAACGCTTTTGTTTGCAAAAGATGCCTTTTTATCTATTTCACCCGGATGTTTGTGAGCTCTAGAGATGAAATAATATCCGAAGAAACCTATCGATACCCGTTACACATGAGATGACCCCCACATCCTTTGTCAAAATAAACAACTCCCCGATCAATGCATTTCACTCTTCGGTGCAACGCACGGGCACCTTACTACTATAGATTAGTACGACCAAAAATTGAACTAACATTATATATAGGACGATAAATGCTGATGCATGTCACCTAAAATTCTATCATTCAAAACTATGTTCAAATATGAATCCAACGATATAGTTTTTGTTGACATGCACTAACATTTTGTCAGTTAATTCTTCAGTCAAATTCAATGGGGGACTAACAAACCACGACCGATGTAGTAGAAGTGTAGAGGGCGGCGCTGCACGGGAGTCTCACCTCTCACCCCGCTCGTGGCGCAGCAGTAAAGCCGTCATATCACAAAACCCAACCACTCCCAGTAATAAGTGGCCTGGTAAAATAAATGGACAAGCAACCATCACATCCCTCCGTCTTTTTTGCATTTCATCTCTCTGCATTTACTTTCTCCGGTTCATCTCGCGCACTCGATCCCTAGCTACTACTCCTAGGGCCAGTTCTTTTGGCGGCTTCCCCAGCTTTTCCCACAAGACTAGTCACAGTGGAGAGTAACAATAAGGCGCCTCACTCATTTATTTGGGCTTCTAAACTACTACTCCGTCCTGGTTTATTCCTCACCATTGTAATTTGTGCTAAATTTTGACCAAAGATTTAACTGGTTTATTCCTCGCCATTGTAATCCCTCCGTCTAGGTGTGTAAGTCATCTTACGAAACCAAATAATCCCAAAACACTTAGGCACGGTGCATTAACTTCTACTCCGTACCTCGTTTCTTGTTTCTTGGCATATCAACCAATAAGAGATAAAGAGTGTGCATGCTTTTAATGACTTGAGATATCAAACACGACATGGAGTGGTTAGTTCATTGCATGCAATACTATTAATTAGCAAATAAACATTAACGTTTCTCGTTTTCTCCTCCTCCTTGGTCACGGTGCACAGCCTAAGATGACTTAATCACCTAGACGGATGGAGTAGTGCATGTAGCATGCACTAACATTTCATTAGTTAAATTTATGATCAAAATTTGACACAGATTACAATGGGGACCAATAAACCAGGACGGAGGTAGTAGTTATGGGATTACTAATCTAGAAGCCTAAAAGAACTGGCCCCTGGTACTCCTACTAGTAGTAGTACTCAAGTTGGAATTCCAATTGCACGGCACAACTTATTAGGCAAAAAATTCGATACAGGGTGTAGGAAGCGGTTTGGGAATTTGCATGCCTTTCCAACCAGTGAGATACTCCGTACAAAGTACGACAGAGAAATAACCACAGAGAAGGAAGCTAAAAGTAAACAATCAAACGAGCATTTTTGCATTTGTTTTGCATTGAATCGTTTCACAAGCTTGACTAGTGCTGTTTTTCTATTTTTACAAAAACCTATCGTAATGTTAAAACGTGCATTTGCACGTACATAAGTAATAGTAGTACTCCCTCCGTCTAGGGGTATAAGTCTTCCCTCCTTCTTGGTCACGGTGCACAACCAAAGATGACTTATTGACCTGGACGGAGGGAGTAGCATAGTGTGCAAGCATATATCGAGAGAGACGTGTAGTGCGATAGTATATAGTAAAGTTTGTGCTATATGCACGTACTTGCAAAATGTGTACGAATACACAAGGTTTCCAAACTTTCCCTTTTACATACTTAATTAAGGACGCTAAAAATTCCTGAACGTTCGGGATTTATCATTTGCGTCTCAAAACTAATGAGATCGCCTTACGAAACAAAAATTATACTCCTCCTAAAAGCCACGGCGCTCGCAGGAGCGCTTGCGGTGCGCCACGAGTGCCCTGGTGCACGGCCGTTTCCCAGTGCGCCGACACAACGCCTCTTCGTCAGCCTCGCAACTCGCGAGATGCTGATTGGCGGCTTGCCGGCGGGCGAGCGCGATCTCACCGGTGTGGTGATCCGGCGCCAACAGGTACTCCTCCTCGCTGGAAGCGTGCACCCGGTCCACATACCGCCAAGCGTAGATGAGGCGCTTGGGCCCGACTGCACTCAGGGCGTCGGCACCGGCGTCCTCCGCCACCCTCACGGTCCTTGCACGAGCCTTCTGCCAAAGAGCCAATTGCCTGACTCTCTCGGACGCGACATAGGCCTCCCAGGAAGCTTGTTCCGTGGTGCGCTTCTCTTCCTCGGCCTTCTTCTCCGCCTCTATTTTGGTGCGCTCTGCTGGAGGCTAAGCCTCCCACAAGGCGACATCCATTTCTTTCCAAAGCTCCTCAAGGCCGGGGGGCTCGGCGGGCGGCGCGGCGTTCTCCTCGTAGCGGGGAGCCGACGCGTCCTCCGGCGCGCGTGCTGGCGAGATTGGGAACGCCGACGCGTCCACCTCGACGCGTCGCGGCGAGGAGCGGAACGCCGACGCGTCCTCCTCGACTAGTGGCGGCGAGGAACGGAACGGCGACGCGTCGCGGCGCGGCGAGGAGCGGAACGCTGATGCGTCCTCCTCGACTAGTGGCGGCGAGGAACAGAACGGCGACGCGTCACGTAGCGGCGAGGAGCGGAACACCGACGCGTCCTCCTCGACTAGTGGCGGCGAGGAACGGAACAGCGACGCGTGACCGTCCGCGCGATGCAGCGAGGGGCTGCTAGGGCTTGGGAGGGGCGATGCCATGGTGGTCGACGTGAGAGGGAGGGGGAGGAGATAGCGATGAACGTGAACGTGAGGGGGAGGAGATAGCGGTGTCGTGGGAGGCGCAGTATTTATAGCGAGCAATGGCACACCTACGTAAGATATGGACTGAGCTGCACTGACTTAACTGCAGGTCCAGTTGCGTCACTGACATGTGGGCCAGACCCCTGTTGGGCCCATATGTCATTGACCCAATGCACCTACAGTTAAGTAACAGCTACGTGGGCATATTTATTGGAGTAAATTACGGGGGAGCGAACGGGTGGAAATATTGCTGGTCACAACGGATTGGACGAGCATGGGGGAGGAGAGTCATGCATGCAGATTTTTTCACACGGGGTGGAGTGGTGGGACCGCCGGAGGGAGAAGGAGAGTTTGGCAGGCATATTGTTTCCACACATGGAGAGGAAAAGATTTGTAGACGAACAGGCTTCCTGCAGGTATGGGGAACGGTGAATAATAAGTCATCTTGCATGCCGGGCTAGGTATAGTCTCAAGTCATTAAAAACATACACGCCCCACACATGTTCATATTTCAAGGTGCACTAAATTATTGCATGCGATGATTAAGGCTGGCCATAATGGTGGTATCTTAGCTGGTATCATGCACACGGGAATAGCAAACATGCTGATGTGGCAAAGAATTAAAGAAGAGAGGGGGGTTAGAGTAACTAGTGTTCATGCATGCATTGGTAAACACATTTTTTTGTGAAGAACGACAGCACTAGTTGAGTACTTTTGCAGACTTCAAAAACTATTCCACCGCCTCTACTATCTTGCTAAGAGTAGGTGAAAATTTTGAATCGAGCCCTTTAAACTAGAAGGGAGGTAGTGGTACTCTAAGGCTGGTCATAGTGGGGAGTAACTTAGACTAGTAACATGCATATGTTACTAGTCTATGTTACTACCTCTATAGTGCATAGTATCATAGATTAATATCATAGGTGGTCTCATTTATTGCCATGCATGACACATAGTAGCATCACATTTATTATGTTACGGTATCTACCTATGTTACTATAACCATCTCTCTCTTCTTTAATTGCCTACCACATTAGCATGTTTGCGAGTCCCAAGTGCATGATACTACTTATGTTACCCCCACTATGGCCAGCCTAATAGCTAACCTTGTTGTGATGACAAGATAGGACATGGCACGCACCTGGACGGAGGAACTAGTCTGCATTGTGCATTTAAGTTTTGTCTGAAGTCAATGTACCTCTACTTTCACCAGACTTACAGAAAAATGTGTCAACATTCACAATGTCAAATCAATATTTTTACACTCATTATAAAACGTAGTTCTTATACTCATTATAATCAGTATTGTAGATATTGATATTTTTACTATAAATTTGGTCGTGGGATTTCATTGATGCCTGTCAAAGCGTGGAGGAAGCAGAGCTTAGGGCTTGCATTGCCGGTCTCTACATAGGTATTTCTCTTCATAATCCTGTAATTTTAGAGACTGATTGCGCTTTTGTGGTAGCATCTCTTGCATCGGGGGACTATGACAGGTCTGCTATGCGTGACCTGAAGATGAAAGCGTTGAGCATCTCGAAGTTGATCAACAATCTTCAATTGTCAAAGATTAGCCGTTCGGCCAATAAGGTGGCACACTTAATCGATAAGTATAGCTTTGACAATAGATTAGATGGTATTCTTGTAAATAACGTACCGCCCTGTGTGGTGAATATTGTATCGAATGAGTGTACTGGTGTGGCTGGTTAATTAATATAAGGTGGTGTTAAAAAAAGTATAAATTTGGTCAAACACTTTGCAAACAGTTGACGGGAGTAAAAAGGACCAGAGGGAGTATCATGCATGCGGAGTAGGCAAAAAAATTGCTTGTCTAAAAAAAAGGCAAAAAAATTTGCTCATTTATAGCCGGTCGAAGTCTCAAAGGGCGCGACCGCGCGAGGGAGGTGAAGGTCATGGGAGGCGCGACGTTTGACGGAATTAAGTGAAGTTACATCCACGCGCCGGCATGGCGTGCAAACAGGCAGAAGCTATACCGTCAGGCCTACGATATGGGTCTAGTAGACATGACATCTAGTGGGTCCCGCATAGTTCTCGAGAACTCTTTGGGGGCATGCAGCCGTTTATCCACCAGGCAAGCCAGCAACCCCACGCCGTTCGCATGCCCTACTCGTCCCTGTCTTCTACCTTACAACAGTTCGCTCCCAGTCGTCCCGTCCTTTCACATTAGTTCGCTCCCAGTTTTTTTTTCGGGGTACAACAGTTCAACTTCTCCTAACCCTCCTCCAAAATCCATGGCCTCCCAAATCTCCATGGTCGCCGCTGAGTACCAGGTTAGAGCCATCACCGGCGATCAGTTCATCGTCATCTACACACGTGGATCCGAGATGGTGACAGCATGGCTTGCTCACTTCCTACGCATGTTCAACAGTTCAACAGATGAGTGGGTCGCTGGGCTAGATGTTGAGTACACCACAGTCCTGGGACAAGAGAAGGATCTAAAGGACGAAGAGAGGAAGAAGCCCGCCGTGATCTAGGTTTGCGTACATAACGTTTGCTTGGTCTACCACATATGCCATGCCGACGTTGAGTGCCAGGATTTTAAGAACTTCCTCAAGGACAAAAGAGTGAAATTTGTTACTATAGGCTTTAAGAACGACAGGGATGTCCAGCGTCGGATAGGTCTCGTTGTAGGCCAGCCCTTCGATCTCCAGAAGGCAAGCCTGGTGTCCTCCTCTCAACCTTCAATGCTGACCCTGGCAGCAGCCATGATTGATCCTTCGTACGCTAAACTGAAGAAACCTCATCATGAGTGTCATCATGCATGGGAGTCGAAGACATTAGATGAAGATCACATCCTATACGCAGCAATGGATGCCTACCTTTTTTTAAATATCTACAAGGGTTGGATGAAGAAGCAGAGCCCAGTGTCCGGTTCAAGCAAAGAAGCGTCGGCGAAGAGGAAGAGGAAGAGGGACGAGGACGAAGTCGAGGACGTGGACTCGGACTCCGAGTAGGTGGCAGTGTCGTCGCTCATGCTGGTTCTACTGCAGTGTCAAGTGGATTAGTTGCTTAGTTTATTTTCAAGGGTGTGTTGTGCTGAGGCCCCAGCAGAACTATGTTTATGTTCTTTCTCGTTATTTGAACTCTTTAGTACGTACAGTAATACTAGTACTATGTCTTACTACTGTTCTTCTTGCAGTTGGTACTACTGCTCGTATCTTCGTGTTCCTACTGTACTTAATAAGTTCGTACTAGTAGTATAATTTGGGTCAGTCAATTTGTGAAAGAGGTTCGACGGAGCGAAGGAAGAAGACGATAGAAGAGGTGGAAGAAGCCCTTCTAGCCATCCATGTTGCATCAAACGGCTCACATGAGTCGACTGACCCAAATTGCTCCTTCAGATTGCAGGATCCACGTGGCATTCAAGGTCTCGAAGGTAGATTCCGCGTCCACACCCGGTTTGCGGGCTCGACGCGCGCGCGACCGGCTTCCGCCGCGACAGCCACCATGCGCGCCTCCTCCGCGCAGGCGGAGACGACAATGACACGCTAGTTCCTCCTCGCCGGCATGCTGGAGCACGCGCTCGTCCTCCTCTTTGTATGTTGCGTGCATAGACGCGGCTCCACCAGCTGCTCGCGTGCTTGGCAGCGCGGCGACATCGCGAGGAGGGACTGCAGACGACGTGAGCGGGCGAGCCTTCGGCTTCATGGCACAGGGATGGCGGCGACACGGCGGTGATGGGCGAGAAATTATTGGCCGGAGCAGGCGGGCGTCGGCATGCGCAACGACGGCGGCGGCATATTGATGAGTGCGCGTGTGGGAGCTTACTTTAGTTTTATATATAAGGTTGGTCAAACTTAAAAGAACACCGTACTAGTACACGTAAACATTAGACTTAGGCAGCGCTTTTATTAGTTAGTACCACAGCCATGATACGGAATCCTGTGCAAGCGCATGAACCGCGGCCGCGCGGCCGATCGAACGGTGCGTCACCGTGTCGCGCTCGAAGGACATCCACCGAAACTTTTTGTGTGTGTGAAAACAATCCTCGAATATTACTCAACTTTTTTTCCTGTGAAAGTTCTTGACGCTGCAATATTTCCATATATTTGAATTTAGCTCCAATTCGTGTTTATTTGGATTTGGATGTTTTAGGTGCGCCCTAGTTTTTTTAATACTGATTTTGTGTGTGTGACTGAGAGAGAACGTGTGTATGTGTCCATATGTGTGTTGTGGCGGAAGGGTAATGTGGAGACGGTGTGCGTGTGATACAGACATAGAGAGGTGTGAATGTGCAAATGATCATGCATGAGTGAGACATAGACAGATGCCGATACGTTGTGTATACATGAGAGAACGGTCTTCTAGTTTACTTGTGTGTGTGAGAGAGAGAGAGAGGGAGAGAGAGAGGGAGAGAGAGAGACAGAGAGAGGAGCATCCGTAACACAACAACCATCTCTCTCGATTCGTCCGTCCCTCGCACGGTCGCATGCAACACATGCATCAACGCGCACATTTTGACACCCTCACCTGGCCCCTGCCCACCTCAAGGCCCGCACAATCTCTTCGTGAATACCCATTTCTCTCCTTAGGTTTGTTTTCTCTCAATATCTGACACACACACACACACACACACAGAGACACACGCAGCACAACACACACACACACTCCCCCGAGCACACAATTCATCCCCATCCAAGGTTATACGGCGACCAGTCTAGCTTGTGCTTCTTTGCACCCCACCATGCACAACACCTCAATCTTCAAAGAGGGCATCGAGCAGATCGAAGACGGCGACCACAACAAGTCAAGACCATGCGTAAATTAATTATATTTTAGTCATTTTTTGTGTTCTAAAATGCCTGCCGGCTCGCGGAAGGACGTGTTGCCGGCACACGCGCGGATTCAATGAAGGCAGGCGGGGCAGTCTTAAGCTGGTTGCACGCGGCGAGGAGGCGTGCTCAGCCGGGCCTGCAGCGAGTGCAGCCCTCTTGGCCGGCGCACCGGTTCAATGCCTGCGCTATGAGAGGTCGCGTCCGTGTCAGAGCAATCACTCCCTCCAGTCCTTTTTTGTTTGGGTATAACAAAATCTCGTTTTCCATTCACATTTTACAAGTAAAATCCGTGGACAAACTTTGACCCAAAGTACGATGGGGGCTAGTAAACCAGAATGGAGGTAGTAGTTTTTTAATCAAAGAAGGGTTTCCCCTTCCAATTTTCATTACTGAAAACCAGCATCTAAATCTAAACCATAGTATTTGCCCTAGAACTACCAGGTTCAACATCTCGCAACATAAACCCATACAACCTCCATCGCAAAAAAACCATACAACCATACGCCAAGGAGGTACTTAGTACTATGAATTCCATTTTCGCTCCATACCAATCGTTCTAAAAACTACTTACTACTTATAAGGCGCCATTGAAAATCGGAACTCTTAACCCCGCTAAAAAAACGATATTTTAAATGTGGCTACTCGATCTGTGGCAACTGGTGAGCCACTGCGCTCCAAGTCGTTTACCTGTGGTCCCGACCATCAACTCCTACGGATCAAACTATCACGCGAGCTGACTATTCCTACAAAGGTGCTCCACCACGTACCCGGTACCCGCGAATGCACCAATCGTGCACCTAGGGTTTTAGGGTTTATTTGTTAACGTCGCCTTTACGTAACACTCATATGTGCGAGACAGCGAGAGGCCGACTGCGTGCGTGCGCCTCTTCTCTTCATATATGTACTCCACCGTTTGTCTGGTGTCCAAAAAATTATAATAACTACTAGCAATGTGCCAATGCGTTGCCACACGATCAAAGTAGATTAATACATATTCACCGATTTGATAGAAAAAAAGTCTAGTTTTGAAATACGTATATCACTAAAAATATGTTATGTTTCACTCAAAATATATTCCTTTGGCGGTTTTGATGAGATAAGGGAGGAATGTTGTTGGTTTCAAGATTTGAGAAGTGGTATATGTCTAATTTCTACTCTTACTAGCAAGATGCCCGTGCGTTGCACGGAACATCAAGATCTTGTGGGAGAAAAGGATGAACGAGGGAAGGCCTTATCTGCAAATGTGGTGAAGAGTGCGGGTAAATTGCCATATTTTCCTTCCTATTCGTCAGATATAAATCGGACGACCTACATTGCAGGATGGCAGGCCCACCATCATCACGAACTCTATTTTTTATCCCTACTCTTATAAAAAGCATTGTCGGTGATGATCATGTGCCTGCCATCCTGCAATATAGGCCGCCCGGTCTATATCTGATGGATAGGAAGGAAACTATGGCAATTTTGCAAAAAGATACCCACACCCCTCTCCACATTTGCAAATAAGGCCTTCCCTCGTTCATCCTTTTCCCCCACAAGATAAACTACTCATACAAATGCATCTTGATGTTCCGTGCAACGCCTGGGCATCTTGCTAGTTGTTGCAAAAAGCCCATGTGTGTGTGAGAGAGAGGGAGAGTGGAGGAGGACGGAGTGCATGTGTGACAAAGACACAAGGAGTGTGTGTGCGATAGGTATCAGCATAAAATGAGGCGATAGTGTGTGTGTGCACGATTGAGAGGGCGTGTCTCAAGAAGGGAAGCAAAATCTACATAGATACAAGGAGCGGGAGAGAGACATGTATGCGATGGTGGAAGCATGAGTGTGCAGGTGTATAAACCTATCTAGAGGCTAGCTAGTCGATAAATGTTTGTGAGAGAAATACGAGTCGGGGTGCGAAAGCGAGAGTTTTGTGTGTGAGAGAGAGAGACGGTAGTCGGGAAGGGGAGTGGAAGCAGGAGTTGTGTGTGTGTCTGTGAGAGAGAGAGAGAGAGGAGACGGTAGTCGGGGTTGTATGATCGGTAAACAAATGAATAATGTCAGTCTGGGATGGAGACGAAAAGGAGACCGCAACAAATGTTGTGTCTATAGGAGAGAGAGAGAGAGAGAGAGTAATTTTAATGGTATGAGTCATATGTAGAGACATATAGGGTGTGAGAGAGAATCCCATAGAGAGAAAGACAAAGTGAAAGACGAGTCGAGACTGTGTGTGTGGCGGTGAAAAAGAAAGCTTAGGTACCGAGTGATACCAGAGAACAGTAGAGACGTGAGAGATAATGAAAACCGTGTAATGTATAATGATAGGGAGAGTGTGACACTTCTCAAGCGAGACGTTGAGAGACCATGTTTGCGAGGATAGGAGAAACATGAAGTGAGCATGCGGGTGAGCTGGAGAAAAGAGAGTGATAGCTACCTGAAGGAGCATGCATGCGAGAGAGATGGGCGTGAAAGGAGTGAACAAAAAAGGGATTCAAATATTTGAATTCGAGATGATGATACATGTAATCCATACTCGAACCAAAATTGATCTATCAAACATGCATACTCATAAGAATTCACGCACATCTATGTTATTTAATATGTAGATATTACTGATCCATACATTTTAGTAGAACATAATTTGGTTAAAAAAATTCAAATTCAACCTTAAGATTTCGAGATCGTTGTATTTTTAAATCGTATTATACATATAAAGGAGCAGAATTCTTTGTTGTGCTTTTGAAAGTATATATAAAAAAATGATGTATATAGAATGTAATTCCAATTGAAAATGGATCCCGCCCGGAAAAAAAATAGAATACAAACGGGATTTGAATTGAGTTGGCACGGTAAACGTGCACTCTGCAAAATTTGAACGAAGCGGGGAAAGTCGCAGTAACCGCCCAAAACCAAAATCTGCGAGATGGAAATCACTACTGCCTATCCGTGCCACGCAAAGCCTATCTGCTGGATTTCTATAGGTTTTGATAGGGGTAGGTTTGTAATTTCACCCAAACGTGACATAACCGCCTCTCACCCGGATTCATACACGGTGGGCGCCAAAACACAATGTGTCCTCGGCCGAAATCGACTCCCTCCCCGATTCATATTCATACATGGTGGGCGCCAAAAACAAGCTCTCGTCGGCAAATATTCGGTGTATGCGAGATTACCGTCCTATACCCAACCGACTAATGTTGCTGTGATGTAGTAGAAATTTGAAACGGGGGCTAAGTTTGTAAATTTCCTCGCATTTGAGACAAGCGCGCCCTGAATACATGGTTCCCCCCTTCCTCTCTACCTCCCTTTTCCCCATTCGTACTACGTGGGCGCCAAAACACCCTCTCCACCCCACCCTCCTTCGTCCACCGCCATCCGCCACCCCATCCACCGCCGTCCTCCTCCACCATGCCAGAGCTGATACCCCGACGCCACCGTCCATTACAAGAGATCGACCTCTCTCATCCACGGCTTCGGACCGGGATCCTTGCATCTCGTCCTCTCGCTTCATCCCCGCCGTCGTCCACCTTGCCGGCGCCGCTCCTACGACCGTCTCGTCCACCGCGCCCCGCCGCCACCGTCTACCCTCCTAGATCTGCTTCCACGCCGCCGACAGCCATCGCTACTGCAGCACCGTCAAATTCTCAGCAGATGCGTACACGGCGCCGCACCAGAGGCGGTACTCTTTCGTATCTGCTCAACTTATTTATCGCAGCAAGAAAATAGATCGCCACTGCTTTACTCTGATTTCTTGTCTTGGTTGCGAAGTTGCCTTTGTCCGGTTTGCACCTTCAGATCCGCCATGGCACGCTCAACACTATACTCCCAATGCTTATGGTTTTCCCCTTTTATATTCCACAGTAGTTAAATCATAGTAGACTAAATTTCAAAATTGGGTCAGTCGATTTTTCAGAGCTCGCCGGAGTTCGCCGGTGCGATCGAAGGGGCTCGGGTGGTTGTGGGGCCTCGTCGAACGAAGAAAACTCGACGTGGGTGGGGGTTGGGGCGGGGGTGGGGGGTGGGGGTGGCAGAGGAACACAGGCGGTGGGGGCCGGTGGTCCGGCCGGCGGCCTATGCGGTGTTCTGTATGGGAAGAATCAGAGACGAGGAAGAAGAAGGGTTAGGAGACGTAGGATCTTCATCCAACCACCTGAAATGGTCGAGAGACAGCTGGGAGTTGCATTCTTAATGCGCTCTGGTTCATCATGTGTGGGCACTGTGCAACCAACATTTTATTATCCAAAATCTGCTTGCTCTTCTTTACCATGTTCCTCTTCCGTTCTTCTTTAATATGTACTCTCTCCGTTCCTAAATACAAGTCTTTGTATAGATTCCACCATGGACTACATATGGAGCAAAATGAGTGAATCTACACTCTAAAATGTATCTGGATACATCTGTATGTGATCCATAGTGGAAATCTCTACCAAGACTTATATTTTGGAACGGAGGGAGTATGATAGTAGTATAGTATGTTCCTTGTACTGAAGATGAGCAGGGACATTTGCAGTGTAGAGGTCTATACGGTCGGTTGAGATGGACACTTTGAGCCTCTTTGATTCATAGGATCTTGTAAACATAGGAATAGGATTTGTAGTGGCCTGCCCACTTGAATCCTATAAGAATAGCAAGGAAATGCGGAGAGCTGTGTCGCCTTTGAGAGTTATACTGATATTAACAGTACCGCACCTTCACTTAAAGAGAGCTGGTATCCAAAGCCTTTCTAGCCGTACCGGCAATACTAGCACATATATTCCAGCAAGTTCCACTTTGCTGATTTTACTCTGATGCTTAAGGTTTTCCCGTTATATCTACACTATGATCTATGTAGCTGCTTTGTGTCGCACTAGCAGCAGTCCACTCTTGAAGCTAAACACTGCAATGACTTACAAAATTGGCACCAAGGCATTGAGTGCCATTCTGGATGCAATGAAACTCATACGCTCCCCACATGTTGATTCTTGTTCAGAATATGATCCTAATGACTATTCTAACCTCGAGGATTCAAAGGCAGATGGCCTGTCCTGTTCACCCATCAAGGTGCCTGTTCTAATTTGGCAATGTTTTATTGATTGCGGGTATCTTGCATATGTTGTCTTGCATTTCTTCTACTTTGTTGCACCGCCATCTGCTTAGTTTACTCATCATATATGTCGAGATGCCATGCCCATCCATTATCAATACATATTCCATCTGTCATCATACCATGTTTTTCCACTCAAATGCTGTTCTTGTGCATCATACATCAAAAAGGAAGAGGGTGATTGCCGAACCTGAAGGAGCACCAGCAAAGTCCTTGAAAAACATGGTGGTGCCGGAGAAATCAGACAGCACCCCACTTATATTGGCTGTACAACCAGTGACACAAAACGTAGGACCGACTCCAGCAGACTGTACCCATACTTCACTGGCCACACCACTAGCCCCACCACACAGGACCTGCACTCCAGCAAAAGGTATACCGATTTCATTTGCCATAGCACCAGTTGTACCACAGAAAAATCCCACTCCAGCAAAAAGTACAGCAAGTCCACTGGCCGAAACCTATCCCAACTGCAGAGACGGCCAACTCCTGCAGATTGGAACCCCATTCCATTTATTCCCAGTTTAAAAGACAATGCTTTCAATGTTGTTAGGGACTACGTGCATATATTCCCATCATGGGAAGATTATTGTGAAGACAAACACCATTTTCACATCTTCCTGTCCAACTTACGTGTAAGTGCTATAATTCATGGTTATTATTTTCCTATTTTCTGCTGATTGAACACATCAATGATTTACATTATATTGTTGTAACTAGGCGAGGGTCAATCTAGATAGTCATGACGAGCAAAGCTTGCTTGTGCTTTTCAAGGAAGCATTGCAGCAGTATCGGTGTTACCTGAGGAAATCACACTTTGATGGCAAGTCTATAAACGAATTTCCGGTGAAGTCTCCTATGCTAAATTTAGAAGACATTGAATGGAAAAACCTTGTTATGCACTGGTCTCGTTCCCAGGATGAGGTACTGTCTATGAAATCACATGACAATTTGAACTTCTACTTTTTCGCATGTGCCTTACGGATCTTTTTTGCAGGAAATCTGCTCGAAGAAGAATTCCGGTTTGACAAGAACGACAGGATATCGCAAATATGCTGCCCGCTACTTTGCTCTTGTTAGTACCCGTTGTCCTGTATCACTGTACTTGCATACATACCTGGTTCATTATGTGACAGCAGTATGCATGATAGCTTGCTTATCAATTGTTCGCTCCAAATTATCTGATCTGTATGAATGGTTACATTAGTGTAGAATATATCCAATGCCAATGTTTTTTAGCTCTGCATTGTTCTTGTAAGTACATGCTGTCCTTTATCAGTGTACTTATAATGACAGGTAGTTGTTCATGTACCATCACTCTGCAGCTTATTTTCCTTTGCCCTCCATTTTCTACACATCAGATCTATATTTACTCTTACCATAAGGTTGGTACTGAAGAAGTTTAGCTGTGCATTGCTCTTGGTTGTACCTTCTGCCTGTATCGCTGCACTTACATTTATAGCTACTTGGTTATGTAGCATCACTCTTCATCTTATCTTAAATATTCTCCATTTTTCGTATATTATCACATCTATATTTACTCTTAACAAAATGTAGAATAAAGGCAATGCTTTTGAAGAAGATTTTGTGGTAAACTTCTTGAATTGCCCCCCCCCCATCAGCATGGACAAGGCCTTTATAGAGCCTGTCTTCACCAATAATGTAAGTTTGTCCATCTCAAGCCTTCAAACTTTGTTGTATATATTTGGTTAGGCATGACTGCAACAGCTGTTTATTTTTGGTGTTTGCATCAAATTGCTTGTTTAAAGTTTTTTATGTAGTTCATAAACAAATGTCTGTCCTTTCTCAATTTAAGTTTTCAGTTATACAACCAAGTTCCTTCTTCAGACCATGTAAATTAAACTATACAGATCAAGTGATCTTGTTTTGCACTGCATGTGTGCTTCTGTTCTTCATCCGTAATCCAGTGGTGTGGTGAACCTACCCACTACAGCACAATGTCATATTCTGCAATGTCTTAACTATGAACAATGTCATATCATTCTACTATTATTTAAACAGTCTCTTTATTTGCCAATCTGAAATGGTATAAATTGACAGCACACTAACCATTGATACTTATGAGTTCTTGATCTGTAATCCAGTGGTGTCGTGAAGCTGCCAACTCCTTCACAATGTCATTTCCTGCCATGTCTTGACCTGAACAATACCATATTGTGTTAATGCAATTTTAAACTGTGTCACTTTATTCGTCAGTAAGAACTGTGATGAATTGTCAGCACTGATACTTTTATGTGCAAAACCTGTCATCTGTCTGCTTGTTTATCTTTCAGAGTGAGGAAGATATAAGTGTTGAACAAGCGCAGTCTCATCATCTTGCTCAGCTGCTTGCGCTGCAGCTCCCTAGCAGGGCTAACCTTTCTTGAACTCTATTGAAGTGCTGTCGGTTTGGTATATTACTTTGTCGGCGTGTTTATTTGCACTGGTGGCGATCTTTGATGCCAAGTGTATGTAATCTGCTGTCTGCTTGTGCTTTATTATCATAGTGGCGAACTTTGATGCCCAGTGGATGTAATATGCCGTAATTTCTTTATTGTATAGTCTAGGTTTTTTCTTATTAACGATGCTGCAGTTATTTTACTGTATATATGTCCTGTCTTCGCAGTAAACCGGCCAAACCATAAAATTACGGTACATAATTGGGTCGTCATGCAATCACGATGTAGGTTGGGCCTGAAACGTGCCGAACAGCTCGCGGGCCGGCAGCAGCCCGAAATGAAGCCCGGCCCATGATTGCGCGAGTCAAATCACGGGCTTTTAACAGGCCAAAATTGTCTCGGTCCTTGTTTGGCCCAATCAGATATCGGCTGCGAGCATGCCGGATGCAAACCAGGCCGTAGTTAGGCCCAACTATATGACGGGCTTTTAACAGGCCGAAATTAATATAGGGCCGAAATGTTAAACGGGCCCTTAACAGGCCAAAACTAATATCAGGCCGAATTACTAAGTGGGCCTTTAGCAAGTGGGCCCAAAAGCATAGTGTCCAGTTGACGGGCCCAATCTGATATGGGCCATAATTGAGCCCAAAGCCTCTTAAAGGGCCGGACCTGATCTGGGCCGTAATTTGGCCCAGAACGTGGTAGGCTTTTAACGGGCCGGATCTCATATGGGCCACTATTAGGCCCGGAGCGTGGCAGGCCATTAATGGACCGGATCAAATATGGGCCGGCATTTGGCCCAAAACATGGCAGCCAGTTAATGGGCCGGCCTACTAGGTTCCTCAAAATCTTGTGGGCCTATAGCTGGGTCGGCCCATTAATGTCGGCGAAATCTCGTGGGCCTTTAGCTGGGCCGGCCCATTATGATCCGCAAGAATCTTGTGGGCCTTTACTTGGGCCGGCCCATTATGGCACACAAAAATCTTGTGGGCCTTTACCTGGGCCGGCCCATTATGGCCCGCAAAATCTTATGGGCCCTTAGCTTGGCCAGCCCATTATGGTCCGCAAAATCTCATGGGCCTTTAGCTGGGCCGGCCCATTATGGTTCGGAAAATCTTGTGGGCCTTCAGTTGGGCCGGCCCATTTAAACTTGATGGGCCGGTCCACGTGTCAACATATCATAGGCTCGTCTCGCCCATTGGATGAGTGACACCTGTGCCAACGCAGACCTGACACGTGTCTCCTCCAGCCAATGATGATTTTACACGTGGAAAATCATCATTGGTCGGGGCTGTTAACGGGTTATCGGATCCAAAACCCGACCCGATAGCTTAACGGCGTTCCGGTGGATGCCACGTGTCGGTCACCCTTGATGAAAGCACTTCTGTGACGCGCGATTTATCGTCATGGAAGTGGACACTTCCGTGATGATAATTTTGGTAATGTCATGGAACACTTCTACGACAGCACAGGTATGACTATCTTGATTCTGTCATAAATTTGTCATGGATGTACATGCATGACAAAAAATGCGACCTACTGTGACAAACACGTATCATCACGGAAGTGTATTTTTTTTGTAGTGAAATTAGCCTCCATGCTTGCAAAGCAATGATTAACACTTACGAAAGGATATGTGCGGATGACTTACGTGGGATGATAGGGCACGAGAATCGCTTCCTTGTCCTTATTAGCGATCATGAATTCGCCGAGGTACTTGCTCGCATAGTCACGGTGCTCTTTGCAAACTGCCAAGAAGCTCTCGCGCATATAGAACGGGTCCGCGACACAGATATATTTGATGTTCTCGACCCTGATGAAGTAGTTCAGATACAGCGCATACATGCGGATGAACTGGAAATCCAGCTTGGTCATGTGGAACATGTCGTAGATGTAGTCAAATCGCAGGATGAACTTATTCGCGGGCCACCTCTCGACGTACAACCTCCCACCCGGCACCTGAGCCGCGTAAAGCGGGTATCCTGGTTTTTCCGCGACCAGAAGGCTTTTCTCTCTGGCTAGCACATCTTCATGGATTCTCCTTGGATCATTGTTCAGTATGTGCTCTAGCGCTTTCGCAGGTAGGATCGGCTGGCCGGCGACATGGAAGCGCTGCGCACCTTCGACAGGTATTATGTCTACCACCCGGGGCTCCAGAGGCGGCTGGCTGCTTGAAGCAGCTCTGGCTCCTTTAGGGCCTTTCTTGTCCAATCTCCTCCTTTGCTTCTTGGTGTGTGGCGGTAGTGAGCCCACCATACCTTCCCTAACCACCACCCCAGTGTCGTCGGGCTAAACAGTGGATGGGCGTCGGGGGGTTGCTGGGTACAGGCGGCATCTGGAGGCGTCTCCTGCGAGGATTGCTTGAAGAGAGACTTTTTGCATTCCGCCTTAGGACGTTCCGGCTCCAGCAAATCAGGAAGCATCAAGTCATCATCTCCACGCTCATAGCCTGAGTCTTCGCCGTCCTGAGCCATCAATCCTCCATCATCATAGGCGGTATTGAAATACTTGTCTGGGTCATCATCATCATCCTCCATGTCATCATCAACATTTGCTTCTTTAACAACGGGGGCTACATCATCTGGCACTAATGGAGGCTCTCCCTCGCGTCTGCTATCACTCGCCACGACAGGTGCATGTAATGTGGTAGGTGGGGTGGTGTTCATACCTTCTTGAGAAGGTGGCATTGGCATGATACTGGGAGCCTCGAGATGAAGAAGAGACTTGGGCCAAGGCAAGAAACAGCTCTTGCATGCGCCAATCATCTTAGGGGTCTCGTCGTCATCGACTGGTACCGGAGGAGGCAAATCCTCGAAGCCCGCTAAGACACTAGCCACGTTAACCTTGAAGACGCCATCGGGCATCTCTCGGTTGTGTAACATGCGGTCATTTGGCTTCACGAACGTTGCCTTTCCCACGGCCACCTTCTGGCCCTTGATGTCGTAGAGTAGGGTGCACGGGGTGTCGTCGGCCTACGAAGGAGACATGTCTGCGATGTCAAACATCCAAAAGGCAACTGAAACGGAAGACTATAGACATGCTACTGAAAAGGGTATGATGCGTAATTACAGTGAGGGCGTCGAGCTCAGCCAGTGATGAAGGCCCTGATACGTCTCCGTCGTATCTATAATTTTTGATTGTTCCATGCCGATACTATACAACTTCCATATACTTTTGGCAACTTTTTATACTATTTTTGGGACTAACATATTGATCCCGTGCCCAGTGCTAGTCCCTGTTTGTTGCATGTTTTATGTTTCGCAGAAACCCCATATCAAACGGAATAAAAACGGACGAAGAATATTTTTGGAATATTTGGGAAATATGGGAGGAAGAATCAACGCGAGACGGTGCCCGAGGTGGCCACGAGGCAGGGGGCGCGCCTGCCCCTTGGGCACGCCCCTGACCCTCGTGGGCCACCCGTAAGGTGGTTGCTGCTCTTCTTCGGCTGCAAGAAAGCTATTTTTCGGAGAAAAATCTGGGCGAAGGTTTCAATCCAATCGGAGTTACGGATCTCCGGATATATAAGAAACGGTGAAAGGGCAGAATACCAGAACGCAGAAACAGAGAGAGACAGAGAGATAGATCCAATCTCGGAGGGGCTCTCGCCCCTCTCTTGCCATGGAGACCATGGACCAGAGGGGAAACCCTTCTCCCATCTAGGGAGAAGGTCAAGGAAGAAGAAGAAGAAGGAGGGGGCTCTCTCCCCCTCGCTTCCGGTGGCGCCGGAGTGCCACCGGGGGCCATCATCATCACCACAATCTACACAAACACCTCCATCATCTTCACCAACATCTCCATCACCTTCGCCCCTCTATCTACAGAGGTCCACTAATACGTCTCCAACGTATCTATAATTTATGAAGTATTCATGCTATTATATTATCCATCTTGGATGTTTAATGGGCTTTACTATGCACTTTTATATTATTTTTGGGACTAACCTATTAACCCAGAGCCCAGTGCCAGTTCCTGTTTTTTCCCTTGTTTCAGTGTTTCGAAGAAAAGGAATATCAAACAGAGTCCAAACGGAATGAAACCTTCGGGAGAGTTATTTTTGGAACGGAAGCAATCCAGGAGACTTGGAGTGCATCTCAGGGGATCAATGAGGAAGGCACAAGGCAGGGGGCGCGCCCACCCCCCCCCCCCCCCCCGGGCGCGCCCTCCACCCTCGTGGGCCCCTCGTGGCTCCCCTGACCGACTTCTTTCGCCTATATATATCCATATACCCTAAAAACTTCGGGGAGCATAATAGATCGGGAGTTCCGCCGCCGCAAGCCTCTGTAGCCACCAAAAACCAATCGGGACCCTGTTCCGGCACCCTGCCGGAGAGGGATCCCTCACCGGTGGCCATCTACATCATCCCGGCGATCTCCATGACGAGGAGGGAGTAGTTCACCCTCGGGGCTGAGGGTATGTACCAGTAGCTATGTGTTTGATCTCTCTCTCTCTTGTGTTCTTGAGGTGATACGATCTTGATGTATCGCGAGCTTTGCTATTATAGTTGGATCTTATGATGTTTCTCCCCCTCTACTCTCTTGTAATGGATTGAGTTTCCCCTTTGAAGTTATCTTATCGTATTGAGTCTTTAAGGATTTGAGAACACTTGATGTATGTCTTGCGTGGGATACCCGTGGTGACAATGGGGTATTCTATTGATTCACTTCATGTATGTTTTGGTGATCAACTTGCGGGTTCCGCCCATGAACCTATGCATAGGGTTTGGCACACGTTTTCGTCTTGACTCTCCGGTAGAAACATTGGGGCACTCTTTGAAGTACTTTGTGTTGGATTGAATAGATGAATCTTAGATTGTGTGATGCATATCGTATAATCATACCCACGGATACTTGAGGTGACATTGGAGTATCTAGGTTACATTAGGGTTTTGGTTGATTTGTGTCTTAAGGTGTTATTCTAGTACGAACTCTATGATAGATTGATCCGAAAGAATAACTTTGAGGTGGTTTCGTACCCTACAATAATCTCTTCGTTTGTTCTCCGCTATTAGTGACTTTGGAGTGACTCTTTGTTGCATGTTGAGGGATAGTTATATGATCCAATTATGTTATTATTGTTGAGAGAACTTGCACTAGTGAAAGTATGAACCCTAGGCCTTGTTTCCTAGCATTGCAATACCGTTTACGCTCACTTTTATTACTTGTTACCTTGCTGTTTTTATATTTTCAGATTACAAAATATCTACCATCCATATTGCACTTGTATCACCATCTCTTCGCTGAACTAGTGCACCTATACAATTTACCATTGTATTGGGTGTGTTGGGGACACAAGAGACTCTTTGTTATTTGGTTGCAGGGTTGCTTGAGAGAGACCATCTTCAACCTATGCCTCCCACGGATTGATAAACCTTAGGTCATCCACATGAGGGAAATTTGCTACTGTCCAACAAACCTCTGCACTTGGAGGCCCAACAACGTCTACAAGAAGAAGGTTGTGTAGTAGACATCATCCACTCTCCCGCAACCCGTTGTACCCTCTACTTGAACATGGTGCTTTATGCTTCATATTATTATCCAATGATGTGTTGCCATCCTATGATGTCTGAGTAGATTTTCGTTGTCCAGTCGGTGATTGATGAATTGCTATGATTGGTTTAATTTGCTTGTGGTTATGTTGCTGTCCTTTGGTGCCCATCATCTGAGCGCGCGTGTGGATCACACCATAGGGTTAGTTGTATGTTGATAGGACTATTTATTGGAGGGCAAGAGTGACAGAAGCTTCAACCTAGCATAGAAATTGATGCATACGGGATTGAAGGGGGACCAATATATCTTAATGCTATGGTTGGGTTTTACCTTAATGAACGTTAGTAGTTGCGGATGCTTGCTAATAGTTCCAATCATAAGTGCATAGAATTCCAAGTCAGGGATGACATGCTAGCAGTGGCCTCTCCCACATGAAACTTGCTATCGGTCTAGTAAAGTAGTCAATTGCTTAGGGACAATTTCACAACTCCTACCACCACTTTTCCACACTCGCTTTATTTACTTTATTGCTTCTTTACCTAAACAGCCCCTAGCTTTTATTTACGTGCTCTTTATTATCTTGCAAACCTATCCAAACAAAGTATTTCTAGTTTCATACTTGTTCTAGGTAAAGCGAACGCCAAGCGTACGTAGAGTTGTATCGGTGGTCGATAGAACTTGAGGGAATATTTGTTCTACCTTTAGCTCCTCGTTGGGTTCGACACTCTTACTTATCGAAAGAGGCTACAATTGATCCCCTATACTTGTGGGTTATCAAGACCTTTTTCTGGCGCCGTTGCCGGGGAGCAATAGCGTGGGGTGAATATTCTCGTGTGTGCTTGTTTGCTTTATCACTAAGTAATTTTTATTTGCTGTTCTAAGTTGTTCTCTATCTTTAGTTATGGATATGGAACACGAAATACCAAAAAAATTAGGTGTACTTGCTGCTCATGGAGATGGGGAACCTCCTAAAACCCTCGATGATCATTATGTGAAAAATATTTTGTACCACTTTGATAATCCTGAGAAAACTTCATTCAATTATGTAATGGGAGACACGTTGGACCAACGTGAATACTTTAGGGATTGTCGCTTGACTCAAAAAGGGAAACTATTATGGGATCAAATTTATATGTTGAAATGGTATGCTCGGCAAGTGTGCTTGAGATATGATTATACTTGTTGCTCTAGGATGAAGGCTCCACACCTTCCCTTTTCATGCAAATTTAATGATAAAAAACCTTAGCTTCTTATGCTAATGGTATATATGATTACTATGATGTGGAACAAATAGAAGAATTCGTTGCTTTTATGGGTGCTTATGAAATTGAATCTATGTTCAAAGAGTTTGAAAATCTTTATGATGTTGTTTATAGACCTAAAAATTTGGCTATCCTTAAATATTGCTATGCCAATTATGAATTCAATTCTGATATTGATGCATTTATTGAGAAAGTCTCCGCTGCCCAAGAAGAGACTAATATTTTGCAGGAGTCTATGGAAGAAGAAATTGATGAAACTGTGAGCTCATTGGATGAAAAAGATGAGGAGGAGAGCGAAGAACAAAAGGAGGAAGAGCGGATTAGCTACCCGTGCCCACCTTCTAATGAGAGTAACTCTTCAACTCGAATTGATTGGAAGCTATAATATGATAATGTGGTAATATAACAATTACCAGAAGTCTCATGAAGTCCCTCATGATCGGGTCCGTGTAAAAGAGCTTTTTTTCTTTGTCCCACTTGTACCGGGCCATGATCCAGTCATGCTCCAGCGGGTCGGTGAACTCCGCCAAGGGGTCTGGGATTCCGTGACTTTCACATTCGGCGTCCTCCCTTGCCCATATGGTCCTCTTCCCCTCGTAACCACGGCTTCTGAGGCGGTGGGGAGGCATGTTCCTAGCCTGGAGCGCCTTCATTTTCTCCGACTTTGCCTTGACTTCTTCTTTAGCGCAATTCTCCTTGAATTTTGCAAAGTCCTCTTCCGTTATTGACGTATTGTCAGCATGAACCTTGGACCACGGTTCATTCTTCGCAATCGCTTTTTTCACCTGAACTTTCCAGGAGGACAAGTCGTTGGTGAACGTCACCATCGCCTTGTCGTTTATCTTTGTCATGGCGATGTCTTTCCACGGATCTTCATATTCTTTTTCATTGCGGCCGGGGAACAAGAACCTATTGTGCAACTTCTTTAGGAGCATGTTCTCCATATGTGGTATCCGCCTCAACCTCTCGTCGTTGATGTTAGCGGTTTCCCTGAGGATGCATCCAAGTTGATTGCCCCAGCACGAGCGCGCTTCCTCCGGCGCCGTTGGCTCAAACTTCTTGGGGTGCATCTCTGTGACCACAATTTGTCCGATGCCAAGCTCGTTTCGTCTTCGTGTCCTCTTCTTCTTCGGTGCTTTACCGGGTACGACAGCAGCGTTGCCAGTCTCGGGGGTGGTGTCGGTGCCGGTGCCAGTGTCGGTGTCGGGGTTGGTGCCACCGCCGCCACCATGCAACCCCATCTGGTGTTAGTCCAGGTAATCGAAATAGTGATTTGTTGCCTCAATGGGGTCTTCGAGGCGAGCAGAACCACCCGCGACTTCGGCGTCGGTAGACATGTTTCCTATTCAACAATTGTAAATAAAAGATATAATGAAAAGAAAAAAGGGGCCTATATTTGGTCGGAATGTTGATTCATTCCCCTTCTGGCAAATTCCGGGTACTCCATATGTCCTAGTTTCTAGCACAAGTCATGCAGAAAATCACGGATATTTTTGGCATGACCTTTGCTAAAAAGTAAACCTTGCCGTAAGTTTGGTAGGAAGGTACCAAAGTAATCCCGGCATGGAACACTGGACAGCGGTCAAGAATATCCTGAAGTACCTGAAGAGGACTAAGGATATGTTTCTCGTTTATGGAGGTGACGAAGAGCTCGTCGTAAAGGGTTACGTCGACGCTAGCTTCGACACAGATCTGGATGACTCGAAGTCACAAACCGGATACGTGTATATTTTGAATGGAGGAGCAGTAAGCTGGTGCAGTTGCAAGCAAAGCGTCGTGGCGGGATCTACATGTGAAGCGGAGTACATGGCAGCCTCGGAGGCAGCACAGGAAGCAGTCTGGATGAAGGAGTTCATTACCGACCTAGGGGTGATTCCCAATGCGTCGGGCCCGATGACTCTCTTCTGTGACAACACTGGAGCTATTTCCCTTGCGAAGGAGCCCAGGTTTCATAGGAAGACCAGGCATATCAAGCGTCGCTTCAACTCCATTCGTGAAAGTGTTCCAAATGGAGACATAGATATTTGTAAAGTACATACGGACCTGAATGTAGCAGATCCGTTGACTAAACCTCTCCCTAGGGCAAAACATGATCAACACCAGGACGCAATGGGTGTTCGATTCATCACAATGTAACTAGATTATTGACTCTAGTGCAAGTGGGAGACTGTTGGAAATATGCCCTAGAGGCAATAATAAATGGTTATTATTATATTTCTTTGTTCATGATAATCCTCTATTATTCATGCTATAATTGTATTGTCCGGAAATCGTAATACATGTGTGAATACATAGACCACAATGTGTCCCTAGTAAGCCTCTAGTAGACTAGCTCGTTGATCAACAGATAGTCATGGTTTCCTGACTATGGACATTGGATGTCATTGATAACGGGATCACATCATTGGGAGAATGATGTGATGGACAAGACCCAATCCTAAGCATAGCATAAAAGATCGTGTAGTTTCGTTTGCTAGAGCTTTTCCAATGTCAAGTATCTTTTCCTTAGACCATGAGATCGTGCAACTCCCGGATACCGTAGGAGTGCTTTGGGTGTGCCAAACGTCACAACGTAACTGGGTGACTATAAAGGTGCACTACGGGTATCTCCGAAAGTGTCTGTTGGGTTGGCACGGATCGAGACTGGGATTTGTCACTCCGTGTGACGGAGAGGTATCTCTGGGCCCACTCGGTAATGCATCATCAAATGAGCTCAATGTGACTAAGGCGTTAATCACGGGATCATGCATTGCGGTATGAGTAAAGAGACTTGCCGGTAACGAGATTGAACAAGGTATTGGGATACCGACGATCGAATCTCGGGCAAGTAACATACCGATTGACAAAGGGAATTGCACACCGGATTGATTGAATCCTCGACACCGTGGTTCATCCGATGAGATCATCGTGGAACATGTGGGAGCCAACATGGGTATCCAGATCCCGCTGTTGGTTATTGACCGGAGAGGCGTCTCGGTCATGTCTGCATGTCTCCCGAACCCGTAGGGTCTACACACTTAAGGTTCGGTGACGCTAGGGTTGTAGAGATATGTGTATGCGGAAAACCGAAAGTTGTTCGGAGTCCCGGATGAGATCCCAGACGTCACAAGAGGTTCCGGAATGGTCCGGAGGTGAAGAATTATATATAGGAAGTCAAGTTTCGGCCACCGGGAAAGTTTCGGGGGTTACCGGTATTGTACCGGGACCACCGGAAGGGTCCCGGGGGTCCACCGGGTGGGGCCACCTATCCCGGAGGGCCCCGTGGGCTGAAAGTGGAAGGGAACCGGCCCTTAGTGGGCTGGGGCGCCCCCCTTGGGCCTCCCCCCATGCGCCTAGGGTTGGGAACCCTAGGGTGGGGGGCTTCCCCCTTGCCTTGGGGGGCAAGGCAACCCCTTCCCCCCCTTTTGGCCGCCGCCCCCCACCCTAGATGGGATCTGGCCGGCGCCCCCCCCCCTCCCAGGGGGCCTATATAAAGGGGGGAGGGAGGGCAGCAACTACAGCCTTGGGCGCCTCCCTCCTCCCCTGCAACACCTCTCTCTCTCTCTCTCTCTCGCAGAAGCTCGGCGAAGCCCTGCCGGAGACCCGCTACATCCACCACCACGCCGTCGTGCTGTTGGATCTCCATCAACCTCTCCTTCCCCCTTGCTGGATCAAGAAGGAGGAGACGTCGCTGCACCGTACGTGTGTTGAACGCGGAGGTGCCGTCCGTTCGGCACTCGGTCATCGGTGATTTGGATCACGGCGAGTACGACTCCGTCATCCACGTTCATTGGAACGCTTCCGCTCGCGATCTACAAGGGTATGTAGATGCACTCCCTTCCCCTCGTTGCTAGTACACTCCATAGATGCATCTTGGTGAGCGTAGGAAAATTTTAAATTATGCTACGATTCCCAATAATGCCAACGGAGGTCGGTCAGTCAAAGAATGGTACATTCAAATACCTTCGTGATAGGGTATGGGAAAGGATCAAGGGTTGGATGGAGAAGCTCTTGTCTGCTGCTGGGAAGGAGGTTCTGATTAAATCAGTAGCACAAGCTATCCCTGTGTTTTCAATGTCTTGCTTTCGATTGCCAAGGGGTCTCTGTGAGAGCATAACTTCACTCATTCGTCAATTCTGGTGGGGCAGCAAACGTGGAAAAAGAAAGCCGTGTTGGGTATCTTGGGATGTTATGACTAATCCTAAAAATTTGGGTGGTCTTGGTTTCCGAGACATGGAACTGTTCAACCTAGCTCTGCTATCTCGTCAAGCATGGCGACTACTTCAAGATCCGGGGTCCTTGAGTGCGCGCTTGCTGAAAGCTATCTACTTCCCGAACACTAGCATTATTGAGGCTGAACTTGGATCATCACCCTCGCAGATTTGGCGCTCCATCGTGGATGGGCGAGACATCATGTTGAACGGAATTATTCGGAGGGTAGGCGATGGAACTACAACACATATTTGGGAGCATAACTGGCTGCCCAGGGACGGGCTGATGAGGCCTATTTCTTCAAGGGTTGCAAACCCTCCCAATATGTTTCAGAACTTATCAACGCCACTACGGCATCATGGCGAGAGGATGTAGTGCGGGATGTGTCCGTACCCCTGGATGCTGAAACAATCCTCAAGATCCCTCTATGCACGAGACAGATTGGTGATTTTTGGGCATGGTCAGAAGATCCTCGAGGCCGGTTCTCTGTTTCTTCCGCTTACAGGATGATCTCACGTATCAAGGCGAGTAGAGAAGCATGGCTGGAGGAAGGGCATGATGTTTCCAACAGTGCCATCGAGAAGAAGGGATGGGCCTCCATCTGGTCTATGCGAGTCCCTTCAAAACTCAAGGTGTTCACATGGGGGTTGGCTCAACATTCGTTGCCGACGGGGGATGTACTATACCATCGGAACATGTCGACAACTCATGCATGTGCACTATGCGGAGTTGAAGATAGCTGGAGACACTCGTTGCTTGATTGCACCATGGCGAGAAGTGTTTGGGCCTTGAGCAAAGAGGAGCTGGTTGAACACATGTGCGCGAATAGAGAGGATAGTGCAAAGGGTTGGCTTTTTACAATGAGTGATTCTTTACCAGCTGAAGATTTCACGGAACTTATTGTTACTATGTGGGCAATTTGGCATGCACGGCGCAAGGTAATCCACGAGGGAATTTTCCAAACACCTTTTGCGACTCACAGCTTCATTACAGTTTATCTATTCGAACTCCAAATGATGAAGAAGCCAATTCTGAGATCGACGCGTGAGCATGCAAGGCCCACCTCCTGGATACCACCGACGACAGGACATGTGAAGATCAATGTTGATGCAGCTACTCCTAGAGCGGGAGGTTTTGGTGCGGTGAGCGCTGTTGCACGTAATTCTGACGGAATCTATCAGGGAGCTTCGGCAGTAATTTTCAGAAATATTGATGATCCCGAAGTTCTGGAAACTCTAGCGATCAGAGAGGCGTTAGCACTGCCTAATGACCTGTACATTCAGCAAGTTCATGTGGCGTCTGATTGCAAGCAGACCGTCGAAGCCATTAAAGGAGGAACAGCTTCATCCTACGCAGCAATTGTGCTGGAAATTAAAGCACAATCTACCTCTTTACTTTCTTGTTTATTTAGCCATGAATTTAGAACATCGAATGTCGAGGCTCACAGACTAGCAAAGCACGCGTTAATGCTCGGGGTTGGCCGCCATGTATGGTTGGGTCACCCTCGAGATCTTTTGTTCGTCCCTGTAAACTGTGTGATGGCTGAATAAAGCTTTGTTGGTTTGTCTCAAAAATAAAAATTTATTCTTTTTGTTTTCTCAAAAAAAATTCTTTTTGTGGGACAAAAATAAACGTAGGCTTTATTCTTTCTTTGCATCAACTGCAATGTGGAGCACAAAGAACAGATTTTTTTTTCTCGCACGTTAGTCCTCTCTCTCTCTCTCTCTTCCCATTCCTCCTTTAAGCAGTACGACGCCACACCGGCGAGCAAGGGAAGAATTGGCAGCGATTCACCGGACAACGGCGTAGGGAGCCCTGCATGCATGTTGGAATACATACGTATGCCTAAGCTAGCACATTGTTTTGTTTGGCACGTAGAAACGCAAGACCTCTTACCAAGATATGTTGACACGCGTGTCTTTGCTAAAAATGGTGGACTGAAGCTTGACTTTGGGGATGGAAACCCCGAGATCAACCTTGGGTTCGACTCACCATCATCGTTGCACGTACGAAGATTCCTTCTTAAAGGTGTAGCATAGGAGCCGTGTATTTTTCATTTTTGGTTTGTATTTTACCATAGGGTTTGTGGTTGTCTGTTGGAGTTACAGTCGCAAGGCATGCAGCATTGGGGTTTCCTTTTTCTTATGTTTTTCAGGTTGATGTTGTTCGGCTACTGGATTTTGAATAATAAATACTCATATATGATTATGTGCATCGCTCGATGCAGAGGCCAAGGGTTATCCTCTTTTTTGAAAAAAGACCACATTTATACTTCCGTCTACACCCTAGATCCCAGGCAGCGTGAGGAGGGCTATTCTTTGTTAGCTCACGGTCTCTCCAAGTCCAGTGTCTTCTATATTTGTCAGCCTCTTCAATGACCTACTTGTATACTTTGAGAGAACCGAAATAGAAAATGGCCAAGGAAGATAAAACAACATTCACCACTGTGCCACGACCCAAGTGCATGTGGGAGATGAACAAGAGGATTTCCACTAGTATTTGGATCCAATTTGAGATACACGAAGATCGGGGGTGAGGAATCAGCAAGCAAAAGGGGAGAGATAGCTGAAGTAGGAGGTGAGGATGAGAAGACAAAAACGATTCACTATTCTTTCAATCCCTTTCCCTTGTGCTTCCCTGTTGTATATGTAGCCTTGCCTCATGTGTCTTCCATGTGGGACCAGCCTCATTTGTCTTTCCATGTGGGACTAATGGATGGGCCGGGCATGACACACTGAAGCTTATGGTGTGTGTGTGTGCGCGCGGGGGTTCATAAGGGTGAGTGTATGCAACGTATATATGAACGGGTTCCGCAAAAAAAAGTATATATGAACGGTTGTCTCTGTATTGTGTTAGAAAAAAGAGTGTAGATTTTCTTTGTTGCATCAATTTAGTTGCAGTTTTCCCAAGATAATTAAGCGTGCATGTTCAACGCACGTACTACCGTGTGAAAAAAAATCATCATTCATCTTAGTAAGAAAACATATCATTAAAATAAATAAAAATATAATAAATGTACCAACATAAGAGTGGTAATGAAAAATGTTTAACAATTGTGTAACAATATTTTTTACTCAGATTAACACGCAAATATGGACAGAAAATCCAAACCTGTGTGGCAACCCTGAAACAGCTTCATATATTACATTAGTATAGTAGTCAAGGCATGTAGCAAGGCTTGACCAAAACTATCCAGTCTACCACATTTGCTTTCTGTACAACTTTGAACAATATCTCCAGCTCATCCAGTGCAACAACGAACCCAACATTCTCTATCAACGTACCTTACTTTCTCAATACTGGCGGGAGTTTTAGTGGTGGCCATCTTGTCTTCACTAAATTGCCAAAAAAATGTCGAGGGCATAGTTTAGTTGGTTTTGAATTGGATGCCGATAGAGACTGAACCACCAGCTATCCTGATCTAACTGGATGTTGATAGAGACTGAACCACCAACTATCCTGATCTCACCTGGAGGGTATTACAATCTGTAACATCCTCCCATCTTACCAACCTACTATATAAATTGATGCTAACTAAAAGGCACAACTCTTAATCCATCTTTAGTAATTCTATAGCTGGAGCAAATTAGAAGTTAACTCTCATTATAAATTCATTTTCTTTTTTGAGAGAAAATCAAATTTATTGACTACTCAACAATATTACACAGAGTTCCCCGGATAAAATCCAGACCAGAATAGAAAACATATGGACTAACTGAATACATACAAGCTCTAGCTAACAAATGAGCAGCAATATTCAAATGCCGATGTACTTACTTGAAGGTCACCGAATTGAAGGCACCAGCCACAATTTTAATATTAGAAACCACTGCACGAATAGTAGAACGATCCGTCGCTGAAGAATGGATCCTATGCAGCAAAGATATGCAGTTTGTAACAAAGGTAATGTCAGTTACGTGCTTTCCCAATGCCAAATGAACATCTCACCTTTCTATTAAGACATTGTCTTCACTGTGACATGTTTCAAAAAGTAACCTAACCAAAAAGGTTAAATTATAAGAAAAAAATGCATTTCAGTTGTAAGGCTCTGTGAAAACACTCTTTTTTTGGTAGACGTAAAGTGGATTGGCATGTCCCTCTAATTGAAGGGTGTATAATCATGAATGTAAGGGAAAGTCTTAACACACTCATCAGGAGCATTTAAAAGCAAAATTCATGGTCAGGCTGTATAAAAGGTCCAGAAAAAAATACAATTTTCTAAAATATTGCAAGGCGGCCCGGAGATAATAGCATTCTGCATAACTAAGAACTTCAATGCTTGATATGCTCAACTAACAAGCCTATCAGCAGGCTTCTCCATTTTTAGCAAGTCCACCTAGTGGGAGCTACTTCATTAGTACCTGTAATAATTCTAGATCACCTACAAAATAAGAGGTAAAACTCAGTAAGTACTGTACAAAAAACATGTTGAGGTTAAAGGGACAAACCTCTCATTAACATCTTCACTCCAACACTTAGTCTTAAACTACATTCCATTACAAAATGGACGATTTAAGCTCTTCATGAACTTACAATACGAACAACAAGTTTGGATGCAACAATATGCAGAGAGTGAGATAATTCACATTCAAAATCTTTGTATGAACAAGTTTTAATCTCTGATTATCTACAATCACATACTCATAGTGTGGATGGCTTGGATGATGGGTGTACATCCATGGCCATGGGAGCTCAAGTACAACTTACCCAAAAGATAACTTTTTATGGTTTTAGTGCACAATTTTACTCATCCTTTTTATGGCTGTACATCCATGGGAGTACAATTTTGATGGCTGATCATCTACAGTCACATACTCATATTTATGTGCTCAAATTAAATGTCAACAAATATATTCAGGGTTGTATCATACTGACATTTTTAGAGAGCGGCCGTAAACTCCTTGTCAGCACCCTAATGTACCATCCAAAATCATATTTACAATGTTGGGCAATTTAATACTACTTAAGAATATAAAGAATATGATCAATCAGATGTGATAAACACTTCTGTGTTACAAGGAACCAGATGGTTTGTACCTTTGAGCGGTTGCAACTGAAAGCTTTAAAAAGGGCCTTGTTATTAAGCATAATGGCTCTCCTTACACCAAGTCTTAGTTAACCACCATCACATGTACTGTATAAAAGGGAAAAACACTTCATGAACAAGAGAAAGAAAGAAAAAAACTTTAAGTTCATCACACTGTTTATTTGCTTACCAGAGAAACAAGACTGCATCCCCTAACACAAGTTTCTTTTTATTGACAAATGAACTTCATCTAGTCATTAAAACTATGTCTACGTAGTTGACCTGGAAGGCAAAATTCATAACATCGCATATGGAACTTACGTAGAACAACAAGATAACTCATATGTTTGCCTTAAAATCAGAATGGATGATAGAATTACAGAGAGCAGTTTTTCCAGTTCAAAGCTACAATTTCTGTAAGGCACTTTGGCAATAAATTCCCACAACACATGTAGTGCCCGTTTCCGGACTATGTAAATAGCACAATAAGTCATACTAAACGTGTGCAGGAATCAGGAAGTCGTATTTCCTTGAAAAAATGGACAGAGCAATGAACACGGTCCAACAGTCCAACGCATGTTCTGAGTTTCTATTGCACATGTGCGTACGTGTCTTACAAAATGTACTAGAAGCAAAAAGTAACAGGATATGTTTGAGGAGGTTGCACTCAACCAAAGGAGATGAATCTGAAGTACAGTCAAGACATGAATGAACAGATAGATTTTGTTTCTATCACCCACAGCATACAATTACAACATTGAGCAGCTCCTTCTGGATCAAGCTTACAACATTGGGCAATCATACCATCTTCTTGCTAGCCGGTGGTGAGGATACCCGTGCAACAATTAGTATTGCAAAGTTCTTGCTAGGCACCTGAAGCTCACCAGCAATAAGAATCTCAGCCAGTACTCCGTAGGCCTACAATTTCGCCATTGGTACTCATTCGAATTAGTCATTACTAAAAAAAGGGCATAGCTCTGGCAAGAAACTGCATATAACTCCAGTCCTTGTTCTTCGTTGTCAAAATTTCTGCATAGATATGAGAAGGTTACATTTGGTAAAGCAAGTACAAGATGAACTAACATAAATGAACCACAATTAGAAGCGCCCAACCACTTCTGGAATTGCACTTTCTTGCTACTCACATTGGAGAACGTTGCATGGAAAACAAAAAAAATTCTACGCACACGCAAGATCTATCCATAGAGATGCATAGCAACGAGAGGGGAGAGTGTGTCTACGTACCCTCGTAGACCGTAAGCGGAAGCGTTTATCAACGCGGTTGATGTAGTCGACCTTCACGATCCGCCCGATCAAGTACCGAACGGACGGCACCTCCGAGTTTAGCACACGTGCGGCTCGATGACGTCTCCTCCTTCTTGATCCAGCAAGCGGGAGAGGAGAAGTAGATGGGATCACAACCAACACGACGGCGTGGTGGTGATGGTGGTTGTGGAGCACCACATGAGGAGGGCTTTTCTTTGTTAGCTCACAGTCTCTCTAAGGCCAGTGTCTTCTATATTTGTCAGCCTCTTCAATGACCTACTTGTATACTTTGAGAGAACTGAAATAGAAAATGGCCAAGGAAGATAAAACAACATTCACCACTGTGCCATGACCCAAGTGCATGTCGGACATGAACAAGAGGATTTCTACTAGTATTTGGATCCTATTTGAGATACACGTAGATCAGGGTGAGGAATCAGCAAGCAAAAGGGGGGAGATAGCTGAAGTAGGAGGTGAGGATGAGAAGACAAAGAGGATTCACTATTCTTCCGATCCCTTTCCCCTGTGCTTCCCCTATTGTATATGTAGCCTTGCCTCATGTGTCTTCCATGTAGGACCATCATCATTTGTCTTTCTATGTAGGACTAATGGATTGGCCAGGCATGACACAGTGAAGTTTATGGTGTGTGTGCGCGTTTATAAGGGTGAGTGTATGCGCGTATATATGAGCGACTGCCTCTGTACGATGTTAGAAAAAATAACTAAGGTGTAGATTTTCTTTCGTGCGTCAGTTTAGTTGCAGTCTTCCCAGCACAATTAAGCGCATGTTTGCAAGCCAAGCGAATCTGCTCATTCCGGTGCATAGTGTCTTTATTTGTTATTATGATGTGTGCATCTAATAGATAGTTAATTTAGTCTGTATCTACTAGATTTCTCTCGACATTACACATCACCTTAACTATTTGCAGCCATCAGATCAAAATCGTGTGACATTAGAATGAATGCATGTACTCATAAGTTACACTTCTCACATTAAGGTGATCATGAAGTCATACTACTTCATGAAGTCCTGCATGTATTATTTTTCAGGGAAATAAAGCCATGCATGTTAGTTACAATTTAAATAGTTGTGTCAATCTTTGTGTGATCATGAACTGTATATGTATTGGAACCTTGGAGCAAATAGTTTATGCTTTGCATTTTTCTTAAAGGATAGTGTCACATTATGTCGAATCCAAGATGTTCCTCTTTTTATACATCATTTTGTCACATACTTTGCATGTTTTATTCTTTAAACAATATAAAGTAAGAATACTCTTTCATTTGTGTTTTCATTAGTTATAGTTGCTTTTAAGAACTTATTGATGCATTAGTCTCAACACGGATCCCGTGGTAAGTCATGGGGCATCATCTAGTTTATTATAAATGTAAGAGTAACCGGCAACAATGGTCGTATCCGGTCGATGCCGCTCCCATCCACGCATCCGCGATGCTCGGTCGGAGAATCCATGCCGCACCGGCGCCTCCTCGTCCTGCTCAGCGGTGCCTCCTTATCCCGTCCTCCTCCTCCTGTGCTGGTGCCACACCTGCCTCCCGGAACTCCCACCGCCGCCGAAGCCGAAATACATCGGTGTGCGGCAGCGCACGTGGGGGACATGGATCGTCGAGATTTACGACCGCGACATCGGCAAGACCCACTGGCTAGGATCGTTCCACTCAGCGCAGTAGGCGGCGCGTGCACATGACATCAAGTCGGTGTACCTGTATGGCGCCTTTGGCCGCCGTAACTTCCCCTTTCGGTTGCCTTATGCCATTTTGAGCCGGTGGACCCTTGGGTGGTCACCTCACGCGAGAGGTGGGAGGACTGTGAGGCCCGCAAGCATCTCAGAGCGGAGCAAGCCGGAGAGACGTACATGGCGAAGCTCCGCCAATGCTAGCCGGAGCGTGTCTAGGAGGACCGTTGCTTGTACGTGGAGCACGCAGCAGGGAGGACCACCTCTCTAGCGATGAAGTAGGTGACGGCGGCGGCCCCGACCCAATGATCGAAGGTTAGAGCAGATGGGATTGGAAGAGGTTGAGGGAAGAGTCGGAGTAGGTTTAAAATTCTAGCCTAAATTTTAAATTTTGTTTTAAGTTGTATGTCAAATATTTAGAATTTGCACCAAATGTCATTTAAGTAAGTTCTATGTAGTATTTTGAACCTAATTTAGCACCGAATTTGTGTGTGTTTGTGCCTTTGGAATTATTTTGCTCCGTAAAGTTTTGGGGTTCGGTTAGAAACGACATTTTTTTAGAGGAGCAAATGTGCTCCTCTAAAATCTAGGAGATGGGCTAGAGTTGGTCCAAGTGATCACTTGTACACGAATAGATGATACGGTTGCTTGATTAATTTAGAATCTATAAACTGCCACGCTAGTCCTAAGTGTGCCAATCAAGTGAAGGGTCTTGCATGCATGTAAGGAATCAATAATAGTCATATGTACACAATTGTCCTACGTACAGCCGTACAGGTGATTGGAGTGAAAGCACTCAAGACGTACGTTGGAGACCAGGCTAGGCGCAAAGAAGTCTCAGGTTGGACGTACGGGACGTGCGTGTTTTGTTCAATTCATTCTTTACAGGAGCACCATACATGACATGGATATCCAAATTCCAACCTAGAGTAGCTAGTGGTGCATGTTCCAAACCTCGCTGAGAGTACGGCGCTGGCGCCACCAGAAGGTCTCTTCCCTCCAGAGCATGCGCAGCAGGCGGCGCCGCCAGCTCACCTGAATGCCGAGAGCGCCGGCGTCCAGAGGCTCAACCTTGATCTGGGTAAAGCCCCTGAAGGCGGTCTTGGAGATCCACCGGACAGGCCCTTGCCAGTTGTGGTTGTCGACCACCCGTATCAGCTCGCCGTCCAGTCGGTACTCCATGCAAACCAGACCGTGACCCACCGCCCTCTTCTTGCCCGATCCTCCTGTGTACACTCGCGTCTGCCAGCCAGGGGCGTAGTAATCTGCTCGTACAACGTCCAAGCAACCAATGAGTGGCCCCTCTGTGCTCATGATACGCGCGAGGCTGGAGCTGGATAGTGAGGGCAGTCGCTCCCATGACTTGATCTGTAGCTTGCAGTGCTCCAAGCCTTCCTCGTGCCAAGCCACAGCCCCGCCGTTCCGCTGTATTACCTCCAGCACCTTGCCAACAATGGCGCCTTCCTTACGTGTCCACACGCCGGACTTCTTGCATGTCACCAGCAAGTCTGCGGCCGTCTCACGAGGGATGGCATACGGAAATGTATCGCTGCCGTGCCTCCTCTCAAACGCCAGCCGGTGCTGGGCCTCCAAGCACATGAGGCAGGCGCTCAGCGCGCACGAGCCTGTCATGCATGCATGCATGTGAAATGAAATGAAGTTCAAATCAAATTCAAATGAAATGAAATGAGATTCCTTTGATCAGTGCAAGACGGACTCACTCACCCTTGTCCTGGCCGATTGGACGTCCCATAATATCTATCCAGCCCATCGGCCGATACTGCCGTGGTGAACCCATGAGCTCGCCGATCCAGTCCTTCATCTCAAGAAACCAGTACGTGGCCCCAATGTCGGTGGCCACCCTGAGTCGGATGGCCACCCCGCCCCCGTACCTCCCACGCGCCAACATCACGTCCATCGCCGCCTTCGCTCCCCCGACTTCACCTGAAGCTAGAGCAATTAGTAGTATATTTTACTTCCTTTTAGTGACGGCCGGCAATTAGTAGTATCTACACTAAAATCTTGCACTTGTGCGAAACTCTATCTAGCAATTATACTAACTAACAATAAGACATATATACGGCTCGTCTAACCGGACTGTAATCTTACCCAAGAAACACATTTTAGCACCCAATAGCTAGCTGTAGGATTATTGCTCCAAAAAACACAATGGCACACCCAACAAAAAATACCTTGCATGGCCACTGCTGAACGTGGAGTCTACTCTACATCAAATTTGACACTACTTTCAGACTCGGTTTTAGTCTGCTACGTACTAAAAGATCATACCACGAAATTAAAGAGGAATCCAGTTATCAGAGTAGCATGCATGATTTCCTTTCAACTTATTTACATGAATGATGGCAGCTGATCTGTAACACTACAATTTCAGTTAACCTATCTAGCTCCCAGCTTCCTAGCTAGTTAGCCTATCTAGCAACATACCAAATTGAATCAACACTAAAATTTGTCTCAACACTTTTGTAGGGTAAATTTCTTGTAAGCTATCCACACAAAACAAAACAGAGATGAACAATCCCAGTGATGGATCAAGACAAAAATTTCTTGCATAACAAAACTGCAGTTAGAGACATGCGGGGAGGCTCTCACCAGCGGTGCCCGGCGTGACGGCGTTAGCACTCGTGCTGGGCATAGCGTCGTTGCCATCGTCTGCCGACCGGAAGCAGCAAACTTCCCAGTCCGGCCTCCCTGTGCGGATGAGCACGACCCCGCCGCTGCCGGAGTCGCCGCACCAAGTACTGCTGCCGCCCCTGCATTTGGTCGCAAACAATCGTTCAGAAACCGCAGATTCAGAAAGAAGGGGAGAAGAATTGCTCTCAATCTGACACCCATGAACAAACCAAGTCGCACAAGGATCGGAACTCACCAAGATCCGGCGGCCAGCACGAGACCCGCCCGAGGCGGCGAGGTTGCCGCTGTACACGTCGCTGGCGTACGTGCCGTCATCCTCGTCGTCGGTCAGGAGCGCGCGGCTCCGCGGCCGCACGTGCTGCCCGTCGCCGTCCATCGGTGCCCGCGAGGATCGCTGAGTCGGAAAGAAGCAGGCGCCAAGGTAGACGACGTCGCCATCGTGGAAGTCGGCCGCGAGAGGCGCGCCCAGCGACGCGTGGCTCCCGCCGAGCTCCCCGGCGCGGAGGCCCGTGCCACCTGGTGCGGGCGCGCCCGCGGAAGCCCCGGTGCGCAGGCCACCGCCGTGGATGGCCGGTGGCACGTTCAGCAAGGCGCCGCTCTGGCGTCTGGCGGTGCTCTCTCCGTCGTCGTCATCGTCCCGCAGCAGGCCGCGGCTCCGTGGCCGCACATGGTGGCCGTCGTGGAACTGGTCCATCGGTGTTCGCCGGGATAGTTGAGTCGCAAAGAACTGGGAACCAAGGTCGCAGCCGTAGGTTGCGCCGGTGTACACGCCTTCCTCGTGGTGGAAGTCGACCGCGGGAGGCGCGTCGAGCGGCGCGAGGCTCCGGCGGAGCTCCCCGGGGCGGAGGTCCGCGCCGCCACCTCGTGAGGGCGCGCCTGTGGCAGCCCCGGTGTGCAGGACGCCGCAATGGATGACCAGAGCCCCGTTCAGCAAGACGCGACTCTGGCGTATGGCGGCGCCCTCCCCATCCTCGTCGTCGCGCTCGCGCGGGAGGCCGCGGCTCCGCCGCCGCACGTGGTGGCCGTCGGGGAACTGGTCCATGGGTGCTCGCCGGCGCTGGTTTGGCTCCAGAGGAGACGCGATTGTCGGCAGGTCCGGAGACCCCTGTATCTTGGCGATCTTGGATTCTTCGGTCCCGGCGAGGTGAATGAGGAGAGTTGAGGCAGCCGACTAACTAAGCCGGTTACGAGCGGGTTTTTTCTTATGGTGGTTACGAGTGGGTAGTATGGTCGTTTGTTTTTTTTTTTGGGTAAATACTTGTACGCATGTTGCCACTCTCCCCTCTCACGCCTCCATCTCCCTCCGCTTCCCCCTCCCTCATTTCTCTCCATTCTCTCTCCCTACGCGATTCACCAGGGGTTCGTAACCGGTGTCGGGGGTTCGTACACCGGCGTCGCCACCGCAACCGCAGCTGCAAGAAGGCGAAGGCGTAGCGAGCGGCATCCGCTGCTCGTCGCCGGCTCAGGTACGGTCACTGCTCACCCTCGCCTTCCTCTCTTTTTTTACCCTCGCGGCTGTCCCTATTTGCTAGTACCCCTTTTGCTAGTCCTCGTCGACGGGGAAGCAGCGGTTACTGCAGCGAATCGAGAGCTGGCGGTGCTTTACCGCGGTGCCCGTCGGTGGACGTTTTCCTCATTTTTGGAGATGTATCGCAACGGTCCATGCGATTTTGCCGTTTAGATCCCGTTTCAAATAGGCGCATTCACATCGCGTAGCTACGCCGAGAGATTTCGATGCGGCGTCCCCAAACCTAGCCTCTTATTTTGATTTTGTGTTTTTTCCCCAAACCATAGACAGTTTGCAACTTCAGGGAGTAGAGAAATCCGTAGAGTATTTTATCCGTTTTGATTTTGTTTTTTTCTCTGTCTACTTGCAAACTGAGGAGTATCCAGTTGGCAGTTCTAGATGTAAGAGTTACACACAAACACAAACATTGTAGTGTCACCTGGCTTGGGGATGGGGCAGTGATGTTGAAACACAAAAATATAGGAAACTGACATTCTACTTGGTGGTACTATGCAATTGTACCAGTTTGTGTGTGCAACTGAAACAAGTAATGTGTGCAAATCGAATTGACATTGTGAGTGTAACTTTTTTTCCTGTTTGTGTGCAACTGTACCTCTTGGGTGTGCAACTTGAAGAAATGATCTGTGCAAATGAGATTTGACATGTGTGCAACCTTTTTTTGCAATGAAAATGGTTGTAGAGGGAGATACCGGTGGAAGCGGAGGAGGGGCAATTTTTCTGCCCATGTGCATGCACTAATAGAAAATAGGGCTTTGGTTCGGCCAGAAAAGAGCATTAATCCCGGTTGCATTACAAACCGGGACTAATGTGAGCATTAGTCCCGGTTCGAGCGGCTAGGGCACCGTACAGGCATTAGTCCCGGTTCAAATGGGACCTTTAGTCCCGGTTGGTGCCACGAACCGGGACTAAAGGGTGTGATGCCCATTAGTACCGGTTCGTGGCACCAACCGGTACTAAAGGTTAGACCTTTAGTCCCGGTTCGAGCCACCAACCGGTATTAATGGGGTTTGAGGCATTAGTACCGGTTCATGGCACGAACCGGTACTAAAGGTCCCATTTTCAAACTCTACCCCCCCCCCCCCCCATCGCCTTTTCAGTTTTGTAAAAAGCAAAAGAAAATGATGAAAACTTCAAAAATTAAAATCCTTCCAGATGTAGTTATGTTACTACATGTACTAGTTAGGAAAATTTAAAAACTTAAATTTGGACATGTTTTGCAAAAAGTGTAGGAAAAATGTAAAACGGCTATAACTTTTGCATACGATGTCAGAAAAAAACGTATAATATATCAAAATGTTCAGCATGAAAATACGCATCCGATTTTGACAGCCTATGGCCTGTTTGCAAATTTTTAGAATCCTCAAATTCTAAAAGGAAAAAAGTTATGCTCAAATTTCTTTTTTTTTTGAATTTTTGTTAAATCTGGTCAAACTATGGTCAAACTACTTATTCAAGAAGTATTAGTGTTACTAAATAATTATTCAAGAATATTAGTGTTACTAAATAATTATTTCAGTTTTTTTGAATTTTGGTCAAATCTGGTCAAACTATGGTCAAACTATGGTCAAACAATGGTCAAACTAATAATTCAAGAAATATTAGTGTTACTAAATAATTATTTCAGTTTTTTTGAATTTTGGTCAAATCTGGTCAAACTGTGGTCAAACTATGGTCAAATTACTTATTCAAGAAATATTAGTGTTACTAAATAATTATTGTTTTTTAAAATAATAGTTTCAAACTCAAATAGTGAAATGTGTGACTTAATGCTCAAGCTAAATTCCTGAGGGTTAATAGGATTGACATCTTACTATTGTCAGGAAAACAACAAGTGCATAGACTTGGAAACGAGGGAGAATAGAACCCGGAAGTTAAGCGTGCTCAGGCTGGAGTAGTGAGAGGATGGGTGACCGTCCGGGAAGTTAGATGATTTGGAATGATGAGGGGTGATTAGAGATTAGAGGTTAAATTGAGCAGTGATGAGGGGTGATTAGAGATTAGAGGTTAAAATAATTCAGAAATTTGAAATTCAAAAAAAATTCAAAAAAAATCATAAAATTTCCTTTAGTACCGGTTGGTGTTACCAACCGGGACTAAAGGTGGACCTCTAGGCAGCGGCCACGTGGAGGGCCTTTAGTCTGGTTCGTGTAAGAACCGGGACTAAAGGGGGAGGCTTTAGTAACGACCCTTTAGTCCCGGTTCCAGAACCGGGACTAAAGGCCCTTATGAACCAGGACGAAAGGCCCTTTTTCTACTAGTGATGATATGCATGTTCTGTTTTTCATTATAATTTTTTCGCACAAAGGCTTGAGCAAGCATAATGTATGTGCCCTGTTCATTTATTTAAACTTGGTTCTATTTTGTCCCATGCAGGGAATGCACCAGAGTCTAATCGGCAGAACCAGAAAAGAGATGATGTGCGGACCTTCACAGTTTTATTCATGTTGATGAGGGCACGGAAGTTGAGGTAAGGATCATGCACAACCTAAACAGTCGTTTTCTTACTTTAGGAAATGTATGGAAACAATTTTCAATGTGTGCAACTAGTTTCTAGCATTTGTGTTTATGTTTTTATTCCTCTTTTTTTCCCGATTTTCTATGTGTTATGCATGTAGAGGTAGAGGATGGTGATCAATGCCGTCTTGTAAAGCGTCCAAGACAAAAAGCGAAAGCCGCAGTCTCCGATGCAGGCGGCTCCTCCTCTGCACCAGTTGCCGAGGTATCTCAATTTGACTTTGTTGGAATCTTTTTTTTACAGTTGCACATTAGATTGGTAGTAGTTGGCATCCCTTACTTTTGTTGTTGCACATGAAAATGATTGTGGTGAACAGTAGTGTTTATGGAAGTTTTTTAACCGGCTCATTGAAACTTCTTTCGGTGAGGGTTTTGTCCGCATCCGCATATGTACAAGGTGTAGATGTACCTTATGCTCCCTCCGTCCAGAAATACTTGTCGGAGAAATGGATGAATCTAGACGTATTTTAGTTATAGATACATTCAATTTTATCCATTTCTCCGACAAGTATTTCGGGACGGAGGGAGTAGTATTTTGCATTATTCATAGCTTTAGTGTTGTGTGTGTATATATATATATATATATATATATATATATATATATATATATATATATATATATATATATATATATATATATATATATATATATATATATATATATATATATCAACCTTGTAGAACGCGAAACTTTTTCGGTGCAGTTTGCATTCAGATGACTCATGTTGTATTGGAGTTGGCACCATTCTTTATCTTTAGTTGCACAAAAACTTGACTGCATCTGGCATTTTTTAATTGGGCGATGCTAGGCGCTGGTGCATCAGCCAAAAGTTTCGGCCGGTCCTGCCCCAGCCTTTGGATGCGAGCCCGCGTGGCCACTGGATGCTGCAAAAAAAAACGATTCGTCCTGGGCTTCTTCTACCTCATGTTAGATCTGCAGCTCCTACTCGGTGTCCTCGTCGCCGCGCCTCCAGTCCCCTCTGGTGGCTGTCCTCGTCGCCGGTCCCTACCCTCGCCGTTCGTCCGCGTTCACTAGTCCCCATCCTCGCCGGTTGGCCATCCTAGTCGCCAGTCCCCACCCTCGTCGGTTGTCTTCGTCGATGTTGAAGCTTTTCCCAGATTGGCCTGCCATTGCAGCTCTCGACGTAGCCGTTGCAACTCTCCACGGCGACGGGTGTAGCTCCACCGCCGCCCCTCGCCGTTGATGCTCGCTGCAGCCGACGACGACGGCCACCCAGTCAATCAACACCATTGAAGAACCGTCGCAAACCCCCTGTGTTGCATACGCTAGAAAAAAAGCTTCAACCCCTGGATGGAAAAGCTTCAACCTCTATATGGGAAAGCTTCAACCGGCACTGCGAATCAGGAGGAGATGCAACCGCTCGCGCAAAGTGCTTCAATCTTAGATTGAAAAAGTTTCAACCAAATGATAGAGAGAGCTTCAATCAAGTGCCGCTCAAGAATGAAAAAAGTTTCAAATCGTTTACAAAAAAGTTTCGATCGTGGATGAAAAAAGCTTCAACCGTGTATGAAAACAGCTTCGACCGTTGGAAAAAAAGCTCCAACCAGACACTGCAAACCAGAGAAAAGTTGCCAACGTTGACATAAAAAGCTTCAACCGTATATGGGAAAAGCTTCAAACGGCTATCGGCGACAGAAAAAGTTGTGGTTGCAGTCCGCGGTCACCTCGGTCATCGCCGTCGCGCACCCCGGCCACCGCAGGGTTGCAGCACATGGACATCACCGTGGTAGCACCCCGTCGTCGCCGGTTGCAGCATCTCCCGTGGTCACCCCGGTCGTTGGTCGCCTTGCATGGATGTAGCAAAAAACTTCACCGGTAGAAGCAAAATTCTACTATGGTTGTAGCAAAAATCAAACACCGTCGCCGTCTTTCATGAGGTCGCAACTCCGCCTTACATGGATGTAGCAAAAAACTTCAGCGATAGTAGCAAAATTCTACTACGGTTGCAACAAAAAATCGTCGTTGTCATCGTCGCGAGGTCGCAGCTCCGCTTGATGGATGTAGCAAAAAACTTCGCCAGTAGTAACAAAATCCAACTGCGGTTGCAGCTTCCCCTTGTTGTGCAGTTCCATTGAACCTTTTCTGTCTATGGTTGAAGCTTTTTTCAACAGCTGTTGAAGCTGTTCTAGGTGACGGTTGCAACATTAGTATACGCGGGGTGCATCCAGCCATGGCGGCAGGCAGCCATGGCGGTCGGCAAGGGAGCGCCTGGCCGCCGGCGATGAAGGTCGTGGTCGCCCAGTCGCAGCCCGGGGGGGGGGGGGGGGGGGGGGAGGGGATGCGCCCGCGTGAAGGCTCGAGGTAGGGGATGGATCTGGCCATGGCGGCAGGCAACCATGGCAGCCGGCGAGGGGAGCCTGGCCGCCGGCGATGGAGACCGTGGTGGCCCAGTCGCGGCTCGGGAGGAGGGGGAGGGGGAGGGGACATGCTTCCAGGGGGAGGCGCTCGCGAGAGGAAGAAGAAGCACAGAAGAAACAAAACGTTTCGCTTGAGGCCCACCTAGCGTACGTGGAAAAGAGCGAGCGAGTGACGGGCACCGACCGAGCGTTCGGCCGGTTCGCCGATGCCAAACGTTTCCCTTTTTAATTTCTCTTTCCCCCTTGTGTTAACATTCTCAGCAGAGTGAAGTTGGAGGGGAAGGAAATGAAGCAAATGTCCCCCATCGACTTTCACAGCCTGGGATGATCAGGGCCTCACCAAGAAGGTTTGTCAAGATGAATAAGGATCTGGCGCTTGTTCAAAGGATTTTCCTGTACAAGCAGATGTTAGGAGTCTTAGTAAACTTAGTCGACACATTGCTTTCGGAGTTGACCAAATTCCTAGTCCATTTGTATGACCCAGGCAATTCTGCATTGGTCTTTCTAGTAAGGGGCATGATCCTAGTTGACGCTACCAGTGTGCACAAAATTTTTGGTTTACCGGACAGAGGGCCATGTCTGAAGTATACTATCGAAAAGGAGGCGGTCAAGATATTCAATGAGATTTTCCACCACACGGGGCCAACAAAACACCCCATGGTCACCTCAGTTTGCAAAATGATGAAAGCCATGAAGGGAGCAACTGATGACAAGATCCTCAGCGGGTGGCCTGCACTTGCTTTCAGCTTTTTCTTAGCTCATATCAACAGTCTTTCTCTAAGCCCGCACTGCTACGGGGTTGTGTTGAGCCGGATTGCTGTAATGTATGCTTGTTCTTTGCTGGACACATAAACGAAGCATTCCGCAGCATAGGCAAGGATAATCAAACAATTTGTTCCTGCATGTACCATCTAATGGTTAGTAAATTAAAATGATAGCTTGGTAGACATAGTTTTTTGTACCTGGTGGTTTTGACCATGCATTGCTCACATGCTCTCTTTTTTATTTGGGGATGGCCTTATGCGAGGCGTTCGACAAAGGGGATCCCTTGGCCCCTGCTCTTTTCGTCCTAGCTATGGACGTGCTACACGCCGCCATCCAGTGGGCCATGGAGCATGGCCTCCTCTCTGACCTGGGGCTGCACAACCAAGTGTCGTGTATATCAATATATGTTGATGACATCATGGTGTTGCTCAAACCCCTCCCCATGGAGTTCCAGGTGATCGCGGCCTTGTTCCAGCTGATTGGTGAGACCTCGACCCTGAACATTAACTTTGAGAAGAGCACCGTCTCCTGCATTTGCTGCAATTACAGACACCAGAGTCTTGCAGTGCGGCCTCAAGCCATTGCCTATTGTCTACCTCGGACTACCGCTCACACCTGGTAGACTGCGGAGGACAGACCTCTGGCTCATTGTCGAAAATGCTCCAAAAATAGGAGGGTTCGTAGTCACGTCTGCAGGCCACAAGTGGATGGCTAACTCTCATCTGCTCAGTTCTGGTGGCCCTACCCAATCACTTACACTCCCTCTTGCCGCTCCCAGCCTAGGTAATCAAGATCCTTAACCACAAGTGCATGGGATTCTTGTGGAAAGGGGAGGAAGAGATCAATGGAGGTCACTGTCTGCTGCCATGTTCCGGAGTCTACATGCCTACCAGCAAGGGAGCTAATGGGTATTCTCAACCTGCAGCTTTTTGGCGTGGCTCTAACCTGCGCACAAGACGAAACGATGGACACCGCCGTCGACATGGACGACGAGCTCGACGACGCTGAGGAGGAGGTGGAGGAGGAAGAACAGGCGGAGGCGGAGCCGGAACCAGCGCCGAAAGGGAGAAAGAAGAAGCGGGCGCCCAACGCCAGGCCGGGCGAACCTCGCTTCAAGTGGACGTCCAAGGAAGACGAGTGCCTCGCCGAAGCGTGGAAGACCGTCAGCATCGACCCGATCATCGGCTCGAATCAGAACGTTGCCACGTATTGGAGAAGGACCAAGACGGCGTTCGACGAGCGCAAGTTGGTCGACCCCGACTTCACCAACATCCACATGGACCACGGCGAGAAGGCCATGGCGAATCACTGGGCGACCATCTAGCGGCCTGCAACAAGTGGCATGGGATCATAGAGGAGGTCGCGGCTCACCCGGAAAGCGGCGCCAACGTCGAGGGCCAGGTATGGCCATAGTTCGCCGGCCCAGTTCGTCGCCGTGTACTTCGCCGTCACTTTTTCTCCTCGGTTGTGTAGATGGTTCGGATGTTCAACATGTTTCGCCAGGACAATGGTTACCAAGAGTTCAAGTTCCTTCACGCGTTCTCCAGGATTGAGTCATGCGAGAAGTGAAGGGAGGTCCGGCTCAGTCTCGCCAAGGTCAAGGAGACCTACAAGACGGACGCACCTGCCCCGGCGGCGGCAGAAGGGCACCCTAATGGCAACAAGACAGCCAAAGCGGTGAGGGACGCGGCACCCGCTACCGAACGGCTGCAATCTTCGATCGAGCAGTGCATCGCCGACGCCAAGAACATCGCCGCCAAGAGGGAGGAGAAATCTGACGCGAGGTGGTCGACGTTGATGACCAAGCAGGACGTCAAGCTCGAGCTTCTCAGGACCAACGTCACCGCGAAGAAGAGGAACACTGACCTTGCGTTCTTGATGGTGGCAGACATGTCGACAACGGACGAGCAGGTGAAGGCATGGTACCTGGTGGAGCGCGACCTCATCTTGAACCAGATGCCCAGGCTAACGGCGACCATCGCCCCTATGCCCACGGCGACACCAACGCTGACGACCAGCCCGAGCACAGAAGCCACGCCGACGCCGAGCCCGACTACACCCACGCTGACCCCGACCAGTCCCACGTCAGAGGAGCTTGCCGTTTGATGTGTTCCATGTCTATGATTCCTTCCTTTTTGATTGCCGAACTTTTGGGTGTGTTTGATTGCCGAACTATGGCATGATGATCGCCGACTTGTGGCATGATGATCGCCGAACTTTTGGCCTTTTTTGGCAGCAGGAAAGACAAGTTTGAATTTTTGGGCGTCTGGGGCCGAAATCTGGGGGCGCAGCTGGTAACTCGATCGCCCACAAGGCGAAAAAACCGTTGGCGCCTACGGTGACTTCAAAAATCTCAAGATGATATGCCGGCTCAGTCTTTCAAAGATGCTTATAGAGGTAGAGTGTGCATATATGTGTTCATAGAGATGAATGCATGCGCGTGTATATGAGCGCTTGTGTTTGTACCGATGTTTAAAAAAAACTGCCGGCGCAAATTCCTTTTGCCGATTGCGTCGGGGGCCAAACGGGTGGAGATGCTCCTGCCCGCCGCCACCCAGCGACCAGCATTCCCCCGTCTGCTGAGATTCCAAACGCGCATGTGGGCCACCCATGTCATCGACCTTGCGTACAGAATAATCAGCCCCAGTTACTTGAACACACCCTAGCCGTGAACCGGGTCCGCGTACGCCCAGGAGCTGGCGTCGGTCCCGCGGCCTCAGCCACAGCCGTGCACCGGGTCCAGCCTCCAGCGAGCCCCAAACCAAGCAGAGCGCTGGCCAAAAGCCCAAAACCCCGCTTGCATTCCAGTCTAGTCCATTCAAAAGAAAAGGAAAGAAAAAACTCGTTCGCAATTGGCAAAGCCTTCCCTTCTTCCGGAAGCCTCCCTGCTGCTGCTGCTGGCTCTGCCGGCGCCAGAGCGAGACGGCCGCCCATGGCTGCGCCCTTCGTCTACACCCGCAGCTCCGGCAACGGCACCAGTACGGCCAGCCTCCCCCAGCTCCTCCTCCTCCTCCTCCTCTCTCTCTCTCTCTCTCTCTCTCTCTCTCTCTCTCTCTAAGTATGGGCGCTTTGTGTGTGCAGGCCAGGACGCGGCCATGCGGGCGGCGTTCGACGGCGACCTCCGGCGCCTCAGAGGTCAGCCTCTCCTCCCCCCCCCCCCCCCCCCCCCCCTCCGTCCCCTTCCACGTTCCTGAGCTTTTCCCCGCCTCGAGAGGCCGTAATCTGTTCGGTCGGGCTAGGGTTTTGCTTCCGGCTGCCGCGGCGGTCGAATCCCCGGCGGCTACATGACATAATGTTGTTGAAAGATGATGCGAATGCCACCATTGTTCCTTAGCCGCACCAATTTGCAGGGCACTAGGAATGACCCCTCCCGTGTCAGCGTAATTTAATTTTCCTTTCCTCCTGCACTTGTGTGGAGCACTATGATGGTGGGTTATCTTGTTATGCTGTATTGTAGGCAATTAGCTGTAAAATTAGGTGTATGCTGTAATTGTTCTCTGAATCATGAAAGCAAGAATTGTTCAAAATTAGGTGTGTACTGTAATTGTTCTCTGAATTATGAAAGCAAGAATTGTTCTCTGAATTGGGGTGGGGGACTTGTTGGCGCAATTTTCTTTCTGCACTTGTGTGGAACAGTGTTGTGATTGTCTTGTTAATTTGATGTCAGCTCTCGCATTCTAGTCAATCAAGTGTAAAATTTGGTGTATATAGTAATTATTCTCCGAATTATGAAATCTTCTTGTGCGATTGTGGTCTTGTGGACTGTTCAGAGGGAAAGGCGAGTTATTGAGAATTTGGTTAAAACAAGTCCTTGCATGGGGCACATCTTATGACTTTACGATCAGATCACTATTCCTTTTGTCAAGTCTATGCACTGACTGAGTGGAAATTGGCTGATCAAAGTCTTTGTACGCCAACATTTCCAAGACGTGAACAAGTCCCTTGACTTGAGTGCAAATTGGAAGCCTTTAGGGTACGCTCCAACCCTCTGTGGTTCCGTCAAGTCAACTGAATTTCCAAAATCACAAATACAGTTCAGTTGATTGAACTAAGGAGGGATGAAGGTTACGCTAAAGCTCACCACTTTGCATGATTGCGTCCCTGCTGGACTAAGTGAGGTTCCTGTCCATATATACAACACATGTGGGCTCCTTTTCTTTTGGTTGTCCGGCTAGTTATGATGATTTGGCAGTTTGATTCATCAGTGTATTAATGCTCGGGTGTTTACTTTGGGAGAAAGGTACTGTAAAGAGTCTCGACGACCCAAGGGTGATCTTCTCTTTCGACATGGGTGGCCTTGGTGTGCTGCACTTGTGTGGAGCAGTATGACGGTGGCCGTCCAATCTCCGGCGGCTAGATTATGTGAATGCCACCATTGTTCCTTAGCCGCACCAATTTGGGTCCTATTTAATTTGCAGGACACTAGGAATGACCCCTTGTTATCGTAATTTAGGTTTCCTCCTGCGCTTGCGTGGAGTGCTATGATGGCAGGCTATCTTGTTATTATTCTGTATTGCGCGCAATTAAGTGTAAAATTAGGTGCACGCTGCGATTTTTCTCTGAATTATGAAAACAAAAATTGCTCTCTGAATTGGGGAGCGTTTCTGCACTTGTGTGGAGCAGTATGATGGTGGGTCATCTTATTATTATTATTATGCTGCATGTAGACTAGTACTATGATTGTCTTGTTAATTTGGTGTCAGCTTTTGCATTCTAGTCGATTAAGTGTGAAATCTGGTAATAATTCTCTGCATTAAATAATCTTTGTCTGCGATTGTGGTCTTTTGGACTGTTCAAAGGGAAAGGCGAGTTATTCAGAATTTGGTCAAAACAAGTGCTTGCACGGGCGGGGCACATCTTATGACTTTACAATCAGATCACTATTCTTTCTGTCATGTCTATGCACTGATTGACTGTGTGTCCAGGACGTGAACCAGTCCCTTGACATGAGTGGAGATGGGAAGCCTTTAGGGTACCCTCCAACCCTCTTTAGTTCGATCTAGTCAACTGAATTTCCGAAATCACAAATATACTTCATTTGATTGAACCAAGGAGGGATGAAGGGTACTCTAAAGCTCACCACTTTGCATGATTGCATCCCTGCTGGACTTAGTGAGGTTCCTGTCCATATATACAACACATGTGGGTTCCTTTTCGTTTGGTTGTCTAGCTAGTTATGATTTGGCAGTTTGATTCATCAGTGTATTGATGCTCGGGTGTTTACTTTGGGAGAAGGTACTGTAAAGAGCCTCGACGACCCAAGGGTGATCTTCTCTTTCGACATGGGTTATGGCCTTGGTGTGCTGCACATCGCAGCCGCCGAAGGGCATCTTGAGGTTTGCAAATACTTGGTGGAGGAACTCGGGGGAGATGTGAATGCTCCTGCTCCTGGAGTAGTAGGTCTTTCTCTAACTCTTCCTTATTTTTTCTGGAAATTGGCACCTGTCATGTCTATGTTTTGCACCATGAGATGTCTGAATTGCGTTGTTGTGCTTTTTGATTGCAGACTTTGCAGGCGTGACACCCTTTATGTTATCTGCTCAGTCTGGCGATGTTTCTACTGTGAAGTATTTGCTTGATCATGGTGGTGATCTAACAAAATCAGATGCTAAAGGACGCACAGTTCTCCACCATGCGGCATGCACAGGTAGCTCCCCTGGCCCCTCACCCATGCAATTTGTTTTATATTACCATGCGTATCTCTGTGTAAGACACTATGGGTATGCTTACTCCAATAATATCGTAGAAGAAGAAAATATATTTGTGATCATTTTTCATATGGATAAATTTGCCCCATTTATGATTTACACCATGGTGATGGTGGTCACTATAGTAGCAGTTATTTGCTGCTGTACACTCTTATGTGTAGCCACATGACTTGTGTAATTATGTTATTCACCGCAGGAAGCTGTAAGGTTACCGAGTTCCTACTCTCAAAAGGAGTACCTGTTGACATAGACTGTGGCCGTGGTACACCACTCCATCAAGCTGCTACCAATGAACATGATAAAACAGTGAAGATTTTGTTGGAACACCATGCAGATGTATATAACCCTTACCATTTCTTATTTTCATTTTTCGTTTTCAGAGTTGATTTGCATAGGTAGCTTGTTTTATTCTGTCGGCTACTTGGATTGACAACTTACATTTGACAGCTCATATTCTATTTTTGTGTTCCTTTGTGTTTTATAACAATTATTACTCTTCGCAGCCTAACACCACTGTCATCGGATTGGGTACTGCCCTGATGGGTGCTTTATTGTATCGTTCTTTGAAGTGCATGAAGCTGCTGATTAAGGCCAGTATTCTATTTTCTATATCTTTTCATTGCTTTGTTCCGATTTTGCTTAATCTACCATCTTTGCCATGCCTTTGTGTCGGTCTACATGGAGAGGGAGCCGTGAAACATTCTATTCCACAATCCTTTTTACAGGCTGGTGCTGATGTCAATCGAGGGGGCTCCCTTCGGATGACTCCGTTAGTGTTCACTACAGGGTGGGGAGGCTATACCAACTTTGTGAAGTTTCTGTTAAAGGCAGGAGCGGATCCTAATATTCCTGATGCTGTATGTTCTCTATATTTTCTAGATCTATGCTATTCGAACTTATGCTGATATGAATTTAAGCTGATTTTAGGCTTTGACTATGCCATGAGAAGTTGCACACACCTACCAAAATATTGCATGTGTAGGCAAAAGGTATGTGTGTGAGCTTCCATTTAACTGTTCATATCAACGATGCATATCTTCGTTGCTGACTATTCCGTCTGTTCGGAAATATTTGACGTTCTAGTTTTGTCAAATTCTGTAAGTTTCATCAAATTATAATAAATTTACCAACATCTATCAAACCAAATTGCACTTAAAGAAATCTGACTTAGGAGAAAAGGATATCATCAAATATCCCTCTGATCCAATAAGTGTCGTGGTTTTAGTTCAAATTTGAATCAGTGGGAGTAGCACATTTTGAGTTCTTGTAGAACAAGTGAACTACATGCTCTGTTCTTTGTATATTTGTATATCATTAGCGTGAAATGGTTTTGAAGACGGTGAATGTCCTTATTTTGAACCCAAAAGTACCCAAGATATACCAAGTGTTTCCCTATTTAATATGAGGTCGGTGCTTAACATTTGATGAGATACTGAGATCTCATAATACAGCATCCAGGGTAGCCACATTTGTCAAATGTACTCACCCAGCAATCACCAAAATAACTTGAATTCTCTTAGGCTGTGTTTGGATGTATGTATTCAGCTTACTTTATGTTGTTTTCTTCATCCCAATTGTTGGTATTCATTCATTTACTCTGAAGTGTCAAATTATATTCGTGCTTTAAATAATCATGGAACAATTTTAAAATTCATATGTAGCTACTTTCTCCTATAGTTTTATCTATATAATTCATGGGGATTCATAAAAGGTATGGCACTAAAAATCCCTGTTACCTCTCAATCTCAACTATTGCTGAAATACCTGTTTTTAATCCCTTGCTGAAGGAAGGCCTTTTGGTATGCTGTCGGTGTACGTTGACTGTTTGAATTGCTACTAGAATTTAGAAATGCTTGCTGGGATGAATCCTTGTTGAGACATTTGGTACCAGTATTATGTAGACCCTGGTCCTCTCCCATGGTTATTATAGTTCCCTATATGGTTTATATCTTTTGATCTTTTCATAATGTTCAAATTTTGTTACTGCATTCTAAAGGGTCCTTTAATTATGTACTCCCTCTGTTCCACATTGTTGTTGTGGTTTTAGTTCAGAACGACAATAATTTTGGAATGGAGGGAGTAGTTAATTTCAAAAAAGTTGACATTTTTCCTTTTGTTGCACAGTATGGTAGGTTACCGATAGAGCTTGCTGCTAGACGTGACTGCATGGAAGAAGTTGAAATGTTGTTTCCTTTGACATCCCCAATTCCAACCATCCCAAACTGGAGTATAGATGGAATCATCTCGCATGCAAAATTGGAACGTGCAAAGCCACTGGTACGTTATTTATTCTGGATAATGCTTGTACATAGTCCAAAGCATGTCTCCTATATTGTGGATGTGAAGTTTTGAACTGTGAAATACACCCATGTATATGCTCTTTTAGTAATACTAGTAAGCGTACGTGCAATGCACATTCATATTTGGTAGAATATAATTTGTAGAGATATTTGGTAGAATATTAATTGCACATTGGTATTAGGTAAGATATTAATTGCACTGTAATTATGTGATTATCGCTGATATTGATATTTGGTATAACATTTATTGCATGTTAAACATGTAGAGCATTTGTCATTGAAGCAATCTTGGTCGTTGGATTGACATGAATTGATGGGCCGAGATTAGTTGGATCTGCCCCTTTGGGTCTTTTTTTTGGTATAGATATACTACCTCCTTTCCGGTTTATAGGGCTCAATTCAAAAATCTCATCAACCAAGGTAGATGGTGAGTGGTGGAATAATTTTTGTAGTTTGCAAAAACACTCAATTAATGCACTCGTTTTCCTCAAAAAATTATGTTTACTAATGCATCAATTGCAATGCATGCATGCATGAAGTCCATGCATTGGTTAATTTTCTCTTAATACTTGCATGCAATGATTTAATGCACCTTGAAATCTGAACATGTGGTAGAGAACCATCAAATTGAGACTTATAAAATGAGAAATCTAAAATTTTGAGATAAGCCCTATAAACCGAAAAGGAGGGAGTAGATATAGTAATAATTTGACATATTAATTATAAATAATGTCGGACCTTTTCCTCTTGTGATTAAAATCTTGTTGTGTGAGCAACTTCTGCCATTTGTTATGTTAGTATACTTGAGAAGTTACCAAATGTGCACTTTGCATTGCTGTATAAGCATATCTAGATACAAAGCTATAAAGAATGTCTAACAGAGTTGTTAAGTTTCTATTTAGTTGGAATATCTTTGAAATGACGCTTCATTCCTACATTTTTTTCTTCCAATGTTCTATCATTCAGGGTGGAAGGCACCTTGAACAAACAAAAGCTGTACTCAAGTCACATGCAGATCAGGCATTCAGGCTCAAGGACTATAAGTTGGCATCAAAAGCATATGGTGTGGTAAGCCCCTTAAACCTTGTCTATGGAGTATGGTGGTTTAGAAGGTAACCTTTTTCTATTAACAGGGAACCAATAGCAGAACATTGTTTGTTTGCTAACCAGTTTTCTACTATTGTTCTCTAGTTTCCTGCTTATTAGGTGTTAATTTGCCATTAATATGTATTCCTATTGGATTAATATTAAATCCGCGGGACTAATCTTAACCTGCCACAGATGATAATCGTATAACCTGTTATGTTTGACCATAGGCAATAGCTGTCGCGCCGAGTGCAACATTGTACGCGAACAGGAGTCTTTGCAAACTGCTGTTGGATGATGGTGAAGGTGCTCTGTCAGATGCTCTCAGATGCAGAATGCTGCGACCTAACTGGGTGAAAGCTTGCTACCGTCAGGCTGCAGCTCACATGCTACTCAAGGTGAGTTACTACATGGTCCAGCTTGCCATTGTGTTTCCCCACTCTGTTCAGTCTATATAGTCGCTCATGTTCCTCCTTTGACGTGCTCTATGCCTAGGAGTATAAACAAGCTTGTGATGCTCTCCTGGACGCCCAAAAGTTAGATCCTGGAAACACAGATGTCGAGAGAGAGCTACGGTAATCTACTGTCTTGTATTCATCTCTTTTCAGTATACGTCTAGCGTGCATGAACGACATATACTTCCATACTAATGACCAGCAGCTGCACGCTGGACCAGCGTGCCGACTGCCGAGTGACATCCTTCCATATATCTGATGGTGCTGGGATTTCAGCTGAAATTTGTTTCATTTTGGTTAACTCTGTACAGGAAGGCCAGGGAATTAATGAAAGCTCACGGTGAGGCTGATAAGTGAAGCATGCTTTGTTAGGGAAATGCTCTTTTTTGGCTTGGATTATTAGAGTAGTTGATCAACTGAATGTGATGGTACTTACGTGCTGGTGGTACCTAACTTAAAGTCTAACTCTAGAGTCGTTGAATTTCTAGAGTTCTTACCACTGCTACTTGTTGAGTGCATGCTGAGAGGATTTGGTGTGAAAATGTGCTGTACCTAACCTTAAAATCTAACTCTAGAGTCGTTGGATCTAGCACAAATGCCCTATCTGTTGAATATTTGCTGATTTTTCGGACACCCTCCCATTTGCATCTTCTAACAGTTTATTAGGGGTCATTCAGTCACTCTCTGAACATGCATGAGAAGTTCTGTTCAACAATGTTGCTCGCTGATCATTTCAATTGTAAATTTGTAATACATTTACGAACACTATCATTTGCCTCGTGTTTGATCGGAGATCTTCACTCAGTCGATCGGTGCAAACCCTTGGAGCCCTAATCTGGAGGCCTTGTATGAAAATGGAGAGATTCCAAAGAAATTCAGAAGAATCTGACAAACTGCTAATCTAGAGGAGTAAATAAATATCTAGAGGCCAGGGACAGACTCTAGGTTCGAAACAGGGTGCCTAAGTCGCTTATTACTGTACATCTCTTTAGGGCTAATTAAACACATGCCAGGGATTTATTCTTGCCCTGCCAAAGCCACTTTAGGCTCTCCAAAATGTGCAGGTTAGCACATTCTTGTTGATGACTGGTAATTGAAAAAAGAGTAGCTGAAGTAAATATCTTTCATCATTAGATCCATCCATCAAATAAATTCTCAAATTGTATTTATTTGATTTTGCAAAGGTTGATGTGTTTCCTATAAATGGTGAACGTAAATGTATCTTCTATGGAAAAAAGATGTAAATGTATTTTGAATTTTTTTTTTGAATATGTTCACATATTTTGGGCCACGACCAGCCTGCTTCCAACATTTGGCCCAACCCAAGAAGAACATGCCCAACCTAAGCTGGCACGAGCTCACTCCACTCGCTAGCCACTACCGCCTCCACAGTCCACACCACTTCGCCGGCCATGTCAAATCGCCGCGTCTCGCCGCCGGAGCCGTTCATCGGCGTCAGCATGGAGCGGTTGGAGGCCAACCTGGAGAGCGACGGCCTTGGACCCGGGTCGCTGGGGCCCGGCATGGACATGGTGAGGACCGTCGTCCAATGCTCTCTCCCCATGCCGCCCGTCTCCCCTGCCGCCCCTCTCTCGCTTGCCGGCGCGGCCTGGCTCCCCGGCGGCGCCGACCGCATCAGCGCCCTCCCCGACCGCCTCCTCCGCGACATCATCTCCCGCCTCCCCGCCGCGGACGGCGCGCGCACCGCGGCGCTCGCCTCGCGCTGGCGCCCCCTCTGGCGCTCGGCGCCCCTCGTCGTCGCCGACGCCCACTTCCTCCCCAACGGCCGGTGGATCCCCGGTGTCGGCGAGGAGGATTCGCCCGGGGTCGCCGACCTCGTCACCCGCGTGCTCGCGGCGCACCCGGGCCCCTTCCTCCGCTGCGTCCACCTCACACGCACCGCCATGGACGCGCACCGGGGCGAGATCGCGCGCTGGCTCGACGTCCTCGCCGCCAAGGGCGTCCAAGAGCTCGCCTTTATCAACCGCCCGTGGCCGCTCGACATCCGCCTCCCCGCCACGCTCTTCCGCTGCGCCCCCCTCACCCGCCTCTTCCTCAGCGCCTGGAGGCTCCCGACACGGCCGCCGTCCCGCGCTCCGGCGCCTTCCCCAACCTCCAGGAGCTCGGCCTCTCCGTCGTCGCCATGGAGGACCGCGACCTCGCCTTCCTGCTGGACAGAAGCCCCGTCCTGGAGATCCTCACCATCATCCTGTCACAGGTCCCAGTGCGCCTCCGCCTCGTCAGCCACAGCGTGCGCTGCGTCCAGCTCTGCTATTCCATCGTGGCGGAGGTCTTGGTGGTGGACGCCCCTCGCCTGGAGAGCCTCTTGCAGTCATGGGGCCTCCGCCTCGGCAGTAAGTCCCGGAGGTGCTGCAGGGTTAAGGTTGGCCATGCGCCCAAGCTGCGTGTTATTGGATACCTTGAGCCAGGAGAGCATGACTTGGAGATTGGCAACACCGCTATCAAGGTCATTACATTGTACTAGTAGTTACTAGTTCATAACTTCATATGTATACATTTGTCAGTAACATGTGTGCCATGCCATCCAAAATATGATCTTCTTCAACATTTGCATTGCAGGCTGGGACTAAGTTGAGCACCAGCACCAGCACCCTTGTCCCGAGTGTCAAGATCCTGGCCTTGGAACTTAAATTCCAAGTCCGCAGTGACCTCAAGAAAGTGCCTAACTTCCTCCGATGTTTTCCCAACGTTGAGACGCTCCATATCCAGGTATCCAAAGACCATTTTACATTACCACTATCTATATACGTAGCGTGCTTTGCTAGATTAATTGCTTTATGATCCAATTTGATACCTTCTTTTTTTGCAGTCTGAAAAGGCGTGTGAGGAGCCTACCGGCAAGGTCGGTCTCAAGTTTTGGCTGGAGGGCGGTCCTATAACGTGTATCCGGCAGCAATTGAAGAAGTTAATATTCCGTGAGTTCCGAGGGTCGACAAATGAAGTTGCTTTCCTTAAGTTCATCGCTGAGAAGGCTCGGGTGCTGGAGAAGATGGTGGTTGTGGTCTACTTGTCTTCGGAGGTTGACGTGAGTGCCATGCTGAAGCCTCTGACTTGTGCAAAATGGGCAAATGGAGCTTGCAAACTCCAAGTATACAAGAGCATATACAGCGACGGGTCACGTCCGGTTTATGGCGTCAGGCTGGCATCAGAGGTTTTGCCCGCTGACCCTTTTGACTTGAAAGACTATTATGAATCGCTGCTGTAAGGTTAATAATTAGTAGCATTGTTCCTCTGTTAGAAGGCATTCTGGCAGGTACTTAGATCTGATTGTTATCAGACAACTTGTACTCCCTCCGTCCGGAAATACTTGTCCAAGGAATGAATGTATCTAGATGTATTTTAGTTCTAGATATACTCATTTGTATCCATTTCTATGACAAGTATTTCCGGACGGAGGGAGTATCTATCTATTTGCAGTTCATGTCATTTCTCTAGCAAGTTGCTTCCGTGATGTTACATCACAAAACTTGCGCTAAATATGTACCAGTACCAGTATCATGCTACAAGGTGGTCGTTGGAATGTTGGCTGTCTTTAGCTTATTATTCTGTTTGCTGTTCGTGTGCGTGAATCCTGATTATCTAGTATGTTCTTCTTGTTAGAGTTAAACTAGTTGTTGTGTCATTGAGTTGAATAATCCTGATTATCGCAAATGAATCCTGATTATCTAGTGTGAATGGCACAACTCCGTGGTCCGAAGTGCAGCGGCGTGTTGTGGTTTGCCTGCAATTGAAGCCAACTTGCACAGGTGACAGAATGTGTTTCTGTCCTGGTGAGTTGAACCAGCTGGGTGCGGCGGTTCAGTTCAGTGTTTAAGTCAGTTTAGGCGTACATGTTTAGTCATTCGGCTAATTGAAAAAGAAGAAGAAAAGGGCATGTGTTGTCCGGAACCAAATACTACTGTCTCCTCTGTTTTTTCTCTGAAACTCTGAAGCAGCCATCGTTCTGAAAACTGCGTGCGTGTGTCAACAGAAATCAGAGAGCGAGAGAGACTGATAGTCTGAGCCTGCATTTCTGATCTGTTGAGCTGCAAATCAATTATGTTATCCAGCTATTGGAGTTGGTTTGATTTGTGGTCACCTGGTCCTGTTTCGAAACTAGGAGTTCGAACCTCGCAGGCACAATCCTCTGAATTCCTTTTGCGTTTCTCCGATCTCATACAAGGCCTCTGGATTAGGGCATCTAGGGTTTGAACCAATTAAATGGATTTAGAATTATGCTCAAACTCTTATGCCGTTGCCATTTTACATGAAGAAGGTAGGAGTTATTGTATTCCAGTGAGGTATTTATATGTTTTTTTTTACATGAAGAAGGTAGCAGTTATCTAGGGTATCTTGATGGAAACTAACATCTATCTCAGGTATGATTCACTTTGTTTTCTCTGTTTTCTCTATATATTACATATTCCTTGCACGTATCTTTCTTGGTGTTGAAATATAGTTAGTTGATGGATACCATGGAATTGACTTGATTGTGAACTTAGTGAGGTTATAGTGGCACTGGCCACATTAAGGGGTTTCACCATTTTGTGTGGATCTGCAGGAGTGTCATTTTTCAGTATTGACCATTAGTTCCCTGTGATTTGTTTCCCGTGTAATTTCAGTTTAATCACGTGCCTCCGCTATTACCCAGCTTTGTCATTGTTGTGGTATAGATTACCAGGAAACGCCACTTCTCACTGAGGCGCATCTTCAAATTACACATGTTTATTGATCGATCCAACTACATTACTTGATTCTCTTGTGTTCTTTGTCATTGAAAAATCTGCCTTTACACTGAAATTAGTTCTTTATGCAGATTTGCCACTTTGCGCGTTATTTGGTAAGTTGCTACTAGAGAGGCTGCTTCTGCTTTCCTCGCGAGTGTTTAGTGGTGCATGTTTTTCTTCTTGCATTTTCTCTACATGTAAACGCAGATCTGTTTCAGTAATGATTTGCTTTACATATGTAGTGTTTGGTGCCAATGAACCTTCTCTGAGAGCTGAACAATACATGATTTTTTTTTTTTGGATTTAGAGGACGTTTGGTCTTTGAATACCAGTAGAAATATTTGATACTGATGTTTTGTTGCCTATTGCTTGCCTGTATGTGTTGCCTCTACCTCTGGTGTACTACGTCATGCTTCCCATAGTAATTATGAAGTGTTTATGTGTGCCTTTTTGTTCTTTTCTATTCGTGGTCCGAAGGATGATCGCTGGTTCTGTAGGGAGAAGCTCAATTTTAACTCTCTTTGGAGCTCATGTACATTTTCTTGATGTCAAAATGATAGTAGTTAAATCCCCTGTCAACCCTGAACTCCCTCCTTATCCTGGAAAAGTTGATATGACTGTTGCTGTTCAGCCGGAGCCTATGCTTGCCCCTGCTTCCATTTACATCTCTGAAGAACAGACTGCTGACACATCCGTTGGCTTGAAAGACTCTGATGCTGGCTTCGTCAACGCTATTAAGGAGATCAGAGCATCTGAGAAGGTTATCATAGAGGATCTGCACCTTATTCGACCACCGCTGTCCTCTCCAGCTATTGCGGTAACTTTGGCTGGCACTGCTTTTGCCATTGCTTCAAGCAGGATCCTTAATGCTCTTCATGCAGGATCTATTCTGATTACTTCCTCTCTTGGGCCTGTATAGATAGAAATCTTACACTATGCTACAGGAGTTTTTGCCGAGCCTATCCTCTTACCCTCTGAAGAAAATTTAAGCGAACTTGTCCATCAAGTCTCCGCATGCTGTTTTGAACATGAAATGAAGATGGATATATCTCCTCAGTACAACCAACCTGTGCCTAATCTCAGAGCCCAAGTGATCAATGAAGGCATCGACCGAAGACTGCTATTTTTGGATCCTCAGGTTCATGATATCCTGTTTTTCGTTTTCCAATCGTTGCCCATCTTTAGCTTAGGCCTCTTTGTCTTTTCGTTTAAATCTTGTCCTTGGCGAACCTATAGTGTGTATTTGGTATATCCTGGACCTGAACCTTGTCGCTATGAGCTACAAAAACAATGGTTGTTGGCATTGCAGTGTCGTATGTCTGGTTTGTTGCGGCGCTGGACAGCGTTGGGCGGTAGGCTTTGTTGCAGCAAAAAAATGACGTTCGACCATACAACATTGTGTATCCGACTTGCATCATGTAGTGTCGTGCGGTCGGCTTCGGAGCAGTAAATAAAACTTCTTGCATTGCAGCATTGTCGGTCCAGTTTGCGAAAGCTTTGATTGGCCGCCATTGCAACATTGTGTCTCGGTTTGCAGCAGACCCTGCATCGTGAAGCACCTACCTTGCAGCATGCACCGTCACACAACCGTGCAGTATGACCATCCGGCATTGCAGCAAAACCGTCAGGAACAAAAATATTCTATGCACGCAACATTCGAACCGAATCAATTGTTGCAAGCGCTTGCAGCATGGAGCAATGTTGTAGCAGACACTCCAAAGTGGTCGCAACACACACACACACGGTACACAACATTTTAAAAACGATTTGGCAACTATTACCACTGCTCTTTTTTTTTTGCCTTCCCTTGTTGAGTTCATGCGAGTAATGGTGGTGTCATTTTTCTAGAGTATCGGTCTTATCCTGTAGCTACCAGTAGTCCTAGTACTAGCTAGTGCATGGGAGAGAAAAAAAAGAGAGTTCATAGCAGCAATACACGGACACAGATCCTCTTACGTAGCTAACCCTGCCTTTTGGTCGCTGACAGGTGGGCCCCGTGCTTGATGGGACCCATGTATCAGTGTCTCAATGGCAGGATGGGCTACGTCAGGGGATCCTTGTCCGCAATACACTAGCCTTTGTAGTTTTTTTTTAAGTTAACCGCATGTATCATTAATCACAAATAAGGTGAATACAAGCACACACGCGGAACCGACCAGAATAGGTCGAAAGACAACATGTGGTCACAGAACTTTGCAGAAAAAACTGAGGTACTCCTGCAACTGCCATTGCTGCCGGTAACCATCATTGGACTCGTAGGAAAGCCATAGTCCAGAAAGACGTTGTGAGTTGATGAAGAAGCCCGCCGTCGGCACGACCTTTGTCGTGCTGGTGCGTCGACCGGGGACTGTTCCCACCCTCCTCGTGTCCCAGAGCCACCATCAGGCGTCGATGTCGTCAAGGCCAAACGTCAGATGAAGGCCTAAACCCACAGACCGGAAGGGTCTACAAGAGACCACCAATGACACCGCCTGGGACGACGACCACCGGGTGAAGACCCAAACCCACATACCGAAAGGGTCTATAGGAGATTGAGCCGCCCATCGGCTCGCTCCTTGACGCCGCTATGGATGCCGTCGAGACGAAATTGGAGCCGAGGCATTATTCTTGGATGCGGCATTGCTGTCACCGTCAGAAGCAATGCCGCCCCACACATGAAGCCTGCCCTATCTACGGTCGGAGCAAAACCCCGGGGTCCCCACCCCTCTGGTCGCTGGAGGAGGCGGGGACCAACGGCTTTGCCCAAAGGAAGGAAGGAAGGAAGGAGCAGGGACGGGCCGACAAAAGAATTCGGGACCCTGTGCCAAACTCTAAAATGCGGCCTGTTTCACTAGTAGAAAAAATCTCCAAACTATAATCAACTTATCCACAACCCCTTTATGATACATTGAATTAAACCCTGTAATTCTAATTTTCCTGTCATGCCTCGTACATAACTAGATTCATACTATGTATTCTCTAGCTAGCGGACCCGTCCGTATCTCACTCAGCGTGACACACACTTACAGAGACGCCTACCACTACCAGATGGATCCAGGAGGGAGCAGCCCATCTGCGTACGTGCGTCATCTGCTCCGCTCCCCTGATCGACGCAGATTCCATCCCTCCTTCCCTTCCCTTCCCCTCCCCTCCCTTGTGCATTTTTAGCCGCCGGCCTACCGCGACGTGATTCCATCCGCTTTTTTAGCTACTGGTGTGCTGACTGACTTGGTGGCTACCAACTCTGCTCAGTACCTTTCCCGCAACCGGTGCTGCGAGCCTATAGTGTGTATTCCTTGCCCATCTTTAGCTTAGGCCTCTTTGTCTTTTCGTTTAAATCTTGTCCTTGGCGAACCTATAGTGTGTATTAATTTGGTATATCCTGGACCTGAACCGGCGCTGGACAACATTGCAGCATTGGGCGGTAGGCTTTGTTGCAGCAAAAAAAAAAGAAGAAGAGATGTTCGACCCTACAGCGTTGTGTGTCCTACACTCCTACTTGCATCATGTAGTGTCGCGTGGTTGGCTTCGGAGCATCGCAACATCGTGTGTCTGGCCCTGCCTTGCAGCATGCACCATCACACAACCATGCAGTATGACAATCCTGCTTTGCAGAAAAAACGTCAAGAACAATGATATTCTACGCATGCAATATTCAAACCAAAAAATCAATTGTTGCAAGCACTTGCAACATGGAGCAATGTTGTGGCAGACACTCCAAAGTGGTCGCAACAACACACACACACACACACATGGTACACAACATTTTCAAGATGATTTGGCAACTAGTACCACTGCTCATTTTTTTTGACTTCCCTAGTTGAGTTCATGCGAGTAATGGTGGTGTCATTCTTTTAGAGTATCGGTCTTGTCCTGTTACCTGTAGTCCTAGTACTAGCTAGTGCATGGGAGAGAAAAAAATAAATAAGAGTGCATAGCAGCAATACACTAGCCTTTTGCAATGATTTTTTTAATGTTAACTGCATGTATGATTAATCACAAATCAGGTGAATACAAGCGCACACATGGAACCGACCAGAATGGGTCGAAAGACAACATGTGGTCATAGAACTTTGCAGAAGAAACTCAGGTACTCCTGCAACTACCATTGTGCCGCTAACCATCACCGGACTCGTAGGAAAAGCCATAGCCCAGAAACGCGTTGTGAGTCGATGAAGAAGCCCGTGGTCGGGATGGCCTTTGTCGTGGTGGTGCGTCGACTGGGGATCGTCCGCACCCTCCTCGAGTCCCGGAGCCACCGTTAGCCGTTGACGCCGTCGAGGCCAAACGTCAAATCTGCCGCCATCAATCCTCAATCCCACATCTGAAACCGCCATTCTCGCTCGCCCACCAGTGACACCGCCTGGGACGACGGCCACCGGGTGAAGACCTAAACCCACAGACCGAAAGGGTCTACAGGAGACAAAGCCCATCGGCTTGTCGACACCGCTGTCGAGGCGAAACTGGAGCTGAGGCATTATTCTTGTATGCGGTGTTGTTGTCACCGTCAGAAGCATCGCTGCCCCACACATGAAGCTTACTCTATCTGCACTCGGAGCAAAACCCCGGGATCCCCACCCCCTCCAGTCGTCGGAGGAGGCAGGGACCAGTGGTGTTACCTGAAGGAAGGAAGGAGGGAGCATGGCACTAGTGCAGAACAGGCCTTTATCACCGGTTCGTAAGGGCCTTTAGTGCCGGTTCTGCAACCGGCACTATGGAGTGGAGACTAAAGCCCCCCCCTTTAGTACCGGTTCGGCACGAACCGGCGCTAAAGTGCCACCACGTGGCACGAGCCAGGCCCAGGTGCTGGTAGACCATTAGTATCGGTTGGTAGCACCAACCGGTACTAAATGTTTGGGGGGGGGGGGTTTGGTTTTAATTTTTATTTTTCCATTAATTTTGTGTTTTCCTTTAATTCTTTTTTGTTTGCTGGTATTTTACGATACTACATATTGTACACGTTATGCATATATATAAATAGATTTTCTCGTAGAACTGATCATATATATATAATCGAATGTCTCACGACCACCATTAATTATTCACACATACACATGTATATATATATACAATTTCTCCTACATGTTGCCTTGGTGCCTTCGGAGCACGATGACAAGTGGTTCATGGGGGCGGTAGCTGGTAATAGTATTCTCCTTTGGGATCTATGACCTGGTCGAGCAAAAATCCCGCTATTTCCTCTTGAAGTGCTCGTATGCGCTCCTCTGATAGGAGCTTATCCCGCACCTCTTTGAACTGTTAAGAAGGAGATCAATATGCATGTGTATTAGTTGTGTGACTAGATATCGACAATCATGTAAGATTTGTGAATAGTGTTCTAGCAAACGTACCCAGTCCTGTCTATCAGATCTGCTCCTTTCGGACGCCATCATGCGAATGTTCTCGCAAACGTAGTATGCACACAAGGCCAAACGTCAGATGTGCCGCCATCAATCCAATATCCCACATCTGAAACCGCCATTCTCGCTCGCCCACCAGTGACACCGCCTGGGACGACGGCCATCGGGTGAAGACCTAAACCCACAGACCGAAAGGGTCTACAGGAGACAAAGCCCATCGGCTTGTCGACACCGCTGTCGAGGCGAAACTGGAGCTGAGGCATTATTCTTGTATGCGGTGTTGTTGTCACCGTCAGAAGCATCGCTGTCCCACACATGAAGCTTACCCTATCTGCACTCGGAGCAAAACCCCGGGATCCCCACCCCCTCCAGTCGTCGGAGGAGGCAGGGACCAGTGGTGTTACCTGAAGGAAGGAAGGAGGGAGCATGGTTGGGCCGACAAAATTCAGGGCCCCATGCCAAACTTTAAAATGCGGCATTTCACTAGTGGAAAAATCTAACTATAATCAACTTATGTACGACTCCTTGTAATTTTCTTGTCATGTCTCGTAACTAGATTCATATTATTCTCTAGACTCTAGAGGACTTAACTTAGATATTGAAGCACAATTAATATGTAATTGTGTGAATGATGATGAAAATAACGAAATTAAAGGGATATGCGAGTACACCATCAAACAACAAGTAGGAAATTATTAGTAGAACCTCGCAGACATGAATCAAACTTGGGCTTGTCAAAATGAGGATCCTGGATGGAGAGGCGAGACGGTATCACGTACGTGGACGAAGATGTCACGCCCTTAAGTAGTAGTACTAGTACTCGATCGGTCGTCGTATAATTATAATTGTGAGGTGGATTGATTGTACTAAAAAGGAAGGAAGTGACAAGGAGCGAGCTAGCACCTCCCCGCGTGTACATGCATGCATCGCATATTCGCATGGTCCTCTGCTGCGCCTGCGCTTGCGCCCGGGCCTGAGAAAGGAAGAAAGGAGGCACTTGTGTCGGTTGGTCTTGTCTTCCCCGTACGTCGCCTCTCCCTCTTTTTCTCTGCAGATGAAGATGCAAACCAAGACACACCATCATGCAAAAGCCATCAAGCTAAGATAGCTAGGGGACCACCAACGGACCCAAAAAAAAAGGCTCCGGCCCTGCCTGCCTCGCAAGTCATTGGCAGTAATAACAGTATAATCAATCGTTCGAGACTCGACTCGACTCGACTCCTCCTCGATCGGCTGCCCCACAAGTCGATCAGAGGCGACATCTACTTCCTTTGTTTCTAAATATAAGTCAATGCAAAAAAAGATTTCACTATGAACCACATACGAATGTATATAGATACATTTTAAGTGTAGATTTATTCATTTTGTTTCGTATGTAGTTCATCTAGTGAAATCTCTACAAAGATTTATATTTAAAAACGGAGGGAGTATCATGCATGGATGGGCGCCTCCTCAGATGCGATGGGACCAGGAAACCCTGCCTGCCTCACAAATGGTGCGTGTACTGTCTAGTACTTACTCCCTCCGTAAACTAATATAAAAGCGTTTAGATTACTATTTTAGTATTCTAAACGCTTTTATATTAGTTTACAGAGGGAGTACAATTTTTGTGTAGCCGAGGCCGAGTCGGACGGTCCATGGCTGATGGCTCCATGCGCGCGATGCGAGGAGCGTGACACCTACCAGATGGATGTGGACGTGTGGGATGGCCATCACAACAAGGCCGCGAGCAAGCCAAACCAGCACATGCATGCTACTTGCCCCCGACCGTGCCGATCCAGGAGGAGGAGGAGGAGGAGGAGGAGGAGCCATACCCGATCTGCCTACGTGGTCATCTGCTCTGCTCCCCTCATCCACGCAGATTCCTTGTGCTTTTTTAGCTGCCGCCCTACTGCGACGCGATTCCATCCCCCGCTTCTTTAGCTACTGGATTACTTGATGGCTACTCTGCTCAGTACCTTCCTGCAACCGGTGGTCTTCACCGCGTGCTTTGTGTGTATAATTCTTATGGCCGTGTAACAACGCATACAGGGTATTACAGTACAGCCCGAGCCCATCGGCCTCTCTCCTGCTCCGCCGCCCTTCCCATGTCCTCCGGCTCCGCAAAAGAATACCACATATGCTATGCTATGCTAATGCCGGAGCACCGGTTCCAGGTGGAGGAGGAGATTCGGGCGAGGCGTGCCGCCCGTATCACTACCGGCCTGCCTCCCGCTCCTCCCGCATAATGTCCCTGTAATGAAAACGGGCCTCGCCGATGATCATGGTGCAATGCACCAACGAGGGTAGCGCAGAGGAGGAGGTTCATCGTCGGCAGCGTCCTCCGGCTGCCTGCCGTCCCGCCAGCCGGCGACAGCAATGGGAGGGATCCATGGTGGGAGTGGTGTGGAGAGGGATTGGAGGTGGATGACTGTGGCTATGGCCGTGGCTGCGGTTTATATAGTAATGGTGGGCGGCAGAGGGACGGACGGGCGGCGCCGGAGGAGATGCCTCGGCAACTGCGTACCAGCAATGTGGGCGGCAGATGGACCGACGGGCGGTTGTCATGCCGTTTGAACGTGCGGCACTCGCGTGCACCGGGAAGCGGCGCTCTCTCGGCCGGCAAGTCACTTCAATGTCAGCGTCAGTGAGCGGTCGTGTCCGCTCTGACCGGACATGAATGCGGGCACTGACGCTCTGAGAAATAGCGTTCGAACCGCCCCGTAGACCGATACAGGCCCACGTTGGATGACTTTTACGGTCCAGACGACGTGAAGTGATTCGGACAGTTGCATGAGGTTTTTGAGGGTCAGCATTGAAGATGGCCTAAGTAAATCAAGAGGAAAATGCACCAATGAGGATCGAACCTGAGATCTCATGGCGGCAGCTCCACGTGCAGGCCATCTTAACAGAAACATTTTAGTGTTCATGTGCATAGTGATTTTTTTAATACAGAAGCACGCAGCACGCACCTGTGCACACTCGCCCTCATGGGTGTACGCAACACCTACGCATTGCAGTCGTGTACATGCCCAAGTCCCACCACTACCTCGCCATGCAGCCCGTGGAGTCTACAGGTTCTCACGAGCGCTCGCCGCGTCGCAATACTGATCTATGCCGGTGGATGTACAGGAGCTGCGAGACGAGGCGGTGCAACACATACCCAACTCTATTTGCATGAAACGGACACATGAACGACAGCGACAGCGGCGACATCCACACCGGTCGCTCTGCTCGCCGTGCGCGCGCACCATGGTGGCGCGGCCGCCGGAGCATGCAACATGTACCGCCGCCCAATTCCATGCATGTATCGATACGCCCTGCTGTGCTGTGCTGTGCTGTGTTGTGCTGCTGGGATTCAACTCATCTGGTTAAATTGGTTTGTACAGTAGAGTAGAGTAATGATGCTTGCAATGGGACAACAAGTAGTACTACTAGAGTAGTAATCCAATCTTGGATGTAGACATGTTGGATGGCGACCACAAGAGCCCGAGCACGCTACCACATGCCCAGGACGACCCTTGCGTCATCTGCTGATAGACGCGATTCCCTCCATCCCTCCCTCCCTCGTGCTTTTTTTAGAAGCCGGTGGTGGTTCATTGACCTTGCTGGCTAGCTCTACTCATGAGCCTGCTTGCACCGGTGGTGCGCTAGCTTCACCGCGTGGATTAGATTGCCCAAAGGCACCGCATTGACGCCTAATTTTGTACAAATCATCCGTTTACGAATTTTTGCCACTTATCACTAATTATCGATCTAATCTTTTGCAGAAAACACTGATTCTTTCTTTTTAGGCATTCTAACCTCAACTATGACGTGGGGCCGCATTTGAGATGTGGCGTAACGGTAAACAATCGACGACGTTGGACTGGCCTTTTCCCCAGAAAACCCTCCCTAAAAAATACTCCCTCCCGCCTCCCCTACCCCGATCCAGATCGAGATCGACCATTCCCTCCTCCTGCCCAGCTGCCGTCGTCGTGCGTGTGCTCTGTTGTACGCTGGACATGGCAAAGCGCGTCGCGTGCACCGAAGGGCCGCTTGGCTCTTTCCTGCCGAGCGTTGAGCTGCTCGCCGCCCAACTGCACCGCCGCCGCGGCCTGGGCCAAGGTGCTCGCCGCCCAACTGCACCGCCGCCGCGGCCTGGGGCCAAGGTGCTCGCCGCCCAACTGCACCGCCGTCGTGGCCTAGGTCAACTTTTGCGGGGCCCACATGCCATAATCGAGGTTAAAATGTCCAAAGAGACCGATCAGTGTTTTCTGCAAAAGATTAGACCGAAAATCAGTGGTTGGTGGCAGAAATTCGTAAATGAGTATTTTCTGTAAATGTAGACGTCAATATGGTGGTTTTTTATAATTCACTCTGAGCGCATGCGGTTTGTATAATTATTGCCCAGCAATGTGCATATATATGCTGGCGTTCTTGCTTAAAAAAATCAAGTCATGTTTAAGAAAAGTGTGGTCGAGGACCAGATACAACTGCTGCAGCAGGTTTTTGGGTCCAACTTCACATAGTGCCCCCCATTGATTGAGCGAGCCGGACACTACAAAATTATTTACGGTTGCCTGATGCTACAATGGTCTCTCGTGCATGCACCTTTACGGTTACCAACACAAACTCTGGCTGATTTCTCAAGCTCCCCGGCTTTGCTCCACCCGAGAGTTGCTTTCAGTTGACAACGTTACCAACACAAAATTATTTACGGTTGCCGGATGCTACAATAGGAAATGTGCTATTTAACTAGGTGAACCGCTAGTTCAATGACATTACGATGTGTGTACAAATTTTTTAATTGTCATTGGTATGGCATAAATTAGTATAAATCACATTCTAGACTTAATGACTTAGATGCCAGTTCTATTTTGTTAATTGTAACTGTTGACATTGTAATATGGCATTGCTGACAAAAGGTGGAATGCTTATTCCAATGGCATGTTGTTATATAAGACACCGGAATCCACATTTCACATTGATATCCATATTTCACATTCCAACTTTTGAATCACATCCCATTCACGTTGAGATCTGACATTGTAATACATATTTCGCAATTCTTAGTTTGAGTTTGAGTCATATGCATTGGAATGATATTTGAAATTGTACTAGGTGATATTGAAATGTGGAATACATATATTGAAACATGTATTGTATGGCACTATAATTAGATGTGACATACCTGGTGGCAAATGTGAAATTCAATACATTGAAATGTGATACTTTCCAGTGGTCCGATAGGATAACAAAACATGAAATTGAATCCAGGCCGTTAGCATACATCACAAAGAAGTATATCATTAGCAATTTCAAATGTCATATAATCTAATAGCATAAATTTAGATTATATTACACTTTCCAGTGGTTGAAACTTCTGTTTTTCATCTACTTTTTATTTTCTTTTTTAAAATTACATGAACGGTTTTTCAATGTGAACACTTTGTACGAATACATTTTACAAAATTTATATGAGCATTTGTTTTCCAAAATGCATGAACACCTCTTGAAATTATATGTACTTTCTTCAAGAAGCATGAACATTTCCTTAAGAAGCTCGCACACTTTTGCATTTTATGAACATTAATTAAAATAGGTGAAGTATTTCAAAATATCATGAATTTTTTTGAAAATGTGCGAACAACACTCATATGGGGTAGGTAATACAAAAAATGTTTCCAAAAATAATGAATCATTTATTTATTTTGAAATAAAAATAGATTAAAAAAGGAAAAGAATCAAAGAAAATAAAATCTCACCGCCCCCGCTCGTTAAGTAATTGAGTACACATGATGGTTACCCACGGTGGCTAATGGGAGCACCGTCACATGCAGTAGTGTCGTGGTCGTTGCTGACGACATGAGGCCGCCAGAGCTCTCGATTCCGGTGTTGGCTAGGGAGGACAAGATGGGGGAGAGGGAGGCGAGGCTGGCGCGCGCGGGGCGGGGGGGGGGGGTGTTTTGGCAGACGCGAGGGAGGAAATATTTGGGGAGGGGAAGACGGGGCTGCGGGTGGACGGATTTTGGCATCGGAAGGTGGAGGCAAACGCTTGAGATAGCCAAAATTTGTTGAAACTTGGTGCTTTGAGAGGAAACTGATTAGAGAGGTTTGAGGATGAAAAGCTATAATTTCATTTGGCTGGAGCTGCAAAGGAAGGTCTGGCAAGGCTTGGGTTTCCGGGGATGTGGATACATAGTATTCCCTCTGTAAAAGAATATAAAAGCGTTTAGACCACTAAGAGCATCTCCAATAAAAGATGTAGATGTAAAAATAACTATCTTTTGCATGTCCGAGGCCCAAAAACGCTGCTCCAACATATGATGTAGATGCAAAAAAAAAAAAAAACATCTCCACCTCCCGGAGAGGTATTCTATACCACTTTGCGGTGTAGATTTGCATCTCCAATTCCAGGAGATGTAAAATCACGTCCGCCCGCGAACCACCACTTCCCACCCCTTCTGCGCGATCGGCCGCCGCCGCCTATCCGCCGCCGGCCAAATCCACTTCAAATCGACGCCGCCAGGCCCGCCGCGACTTCTCCCCCGTCCCCCGCCGCCTGCCTCGCCGGCGCGCCTCCCGGAGCCGCCGAATCGAAGTTTCTCCGGCAGCTTCATAGAGAGGGAGGGAGGGACGCAGTGGGAGGGGGTGGGCATACGACCGGCGGTATGTTGGAGAGAACGGACCGGACCGGCTGGCCACCGGTCGATCCATGCGTCTTTTATTCTTTGGGTATAAAAATTATACCAAATAGGAAGGAAAATATTATGAGTCCGAGAGAAAATGGAATGGGAACCCCGATCGACGAAGCTACCTCCCTCTCCATCCATCGCTGTCTATCAGACCGGAGTCGTTGGCAACTCCCGGCCCCTCACACACACTCACAGGGAGGGAGGGAGGGAATCGACGACCACTGCTCTGCTCTGCTCCTCGCACCGACCACGCGGTTCCTCTAGCCGCATACTACTAGTAGATAGCTAGCCTGCCGAGCCGATCACTGGCCTCTTCTTTCTGGCGGCTCTCCGTCTCCATGCCCTGTTCTTCTTGAGCCACTCCCACCTACTTGTAGGTCGCTGCAAGCAATCGCTTGTTTGCCCTCCGGATCGATGAAACTCTCTAGGGCGATCTTCCTCCTCGGCGCGGTTAGGGCCGGGGCCGGGCAAAAGGGGTGACTGCCCCGGGCCCCAATATGGGAGGGCCCAACTAAAACTTACATTTCTAAGCAATGTACGCAGAAGCATAAGTTCACACCACATGCTAATAAGTTATACCTTGCATATGCAAACCAATCCGACCGACGAAATTGAGTTCAAATACACTAGTCTCTCTTTACAATATGGATGTCTTAATATCATAATGAAAATTATAGATTCAATGTTTAAACCAACACACAATTTTTAATTTGATAAACGCGTAGGACATCTCATTTGTATCAAATCAAACCATTTAAATCTTGACAAACATGTTATGTAGTCGAACCAAACGTAAAAGTATAATAAAAAACAAATATTTTTTCTTCTTCAATGACTTTATTACTGAACCAGCTTGCAAGTCCAAATTTCTATGCCCTAGAAGTTTCTAGCAATATGACTGCCTAATATACATTAGAAACCACTATTAAAATATTTGTTAATATATCTTTATATATATGATTTAACCACTATTAATGTGTATATGATTTAGAAATCTCTACTGTAATATTCACTAATATTAAAATATACATAAAAACACACATAGATATGCAAATGCATATACACTACATCATTTATGCAATATTAGAAAAATAAATCAGAAAAATTATTTTATAACAATAAAGAATTTTTTTGTTAAATCATAAATTTTTCATTTTATAGAATTAAAATTTTCAATAATATACATTATAACTGAATACCAATGAATAATATAACTACTATTTAAAAACATTTTTATGTGGCTTAATAATACGAAAAATATATTAATTACAAATATAATATGATACACATAGTTTAAATAAGTATAAAAGTTTAATATGAAAAACAATTATTTTACATCGCCCCTGGCCCAAAAGGCAGCCGCAACAGTACTGCAACTACCTGTGCCCGCCCTGCAACTGCCCGCCGCAGAGCGCCTGCCCTGCCTTGCCTTCTGCCCGGCGTCGGCACCGTGTGCCGTCATCTTCTACACCACTACCACCACCACCACCAACAACAACAACAACGAGGCGGCCTCGTCCAGCCCCTTCCTTGTCGGCTCCCCCCATGAAACCCAATGCCACCACCACCACCACTGACCCTGCCGCCACCACAACGCAGGCTTGCTGTGTCTGCTCCTGTTCTCAGAAGGGGTCTGATTGCCCCTCCGTCAACTACACGGCAGGGCCGTGCACGGCGGCCGCACTTCCTCCAGCGGCCACCACCTCCACGGGTGACGGCGGGGGCTCTTCAGGTCCCGGCGCCAAGATCTGGGGCAGCATCACCGGCGTGCTCGCCACCATCATACTTGTGTACGACGATTGGATGCATTGGCACATCGTGTTCCGGTTCCGCCGTCGCGAGGAGGAGCCCCGCCGCCGTCGTCGCCCCTTCTTTGCCATGAATTACAATTTCCAGTCAGCCCTTGTTCTTCAGAGGTGCTCTGCATTTATGTTTTGCGGTCTCAGAAAGGGCTAGTGAGATACCATCTATTCAAATTGTATCATGATTGTTTTGATTCAAGTGTTGACATTTGAAACTTATTATTATTGCTCGCTGGTTGATTATGCCATTGATATAAGTACATCATGAGACCTAAATGTTATTGCAATGTGGTTAGCCTATGATCTTTGTTGAAAACCTGAATATGAGTTAGACATAATTACAACAACAAGATCAAACAGAGTTCGTAAAACTTTTTCTTTGTCTCTTTCAGTTTGTCAACTGAAGTGCTTGAGGACAAGCAATGCTTTAAGCTTGGGGGAGTTGATACGTCTCCGTCGTATCTACTTTTCCAAATTTTTTTGCCCTTGTTTTGGACTCTAATTTGCATGATTTGAATGAAACTAACCCGGACTGACGTTGTTTTCAGCAGAACTACCTTGGTGTTGTTTTTGTGCATAAATAAAAGTTCTCGGAATGACCTGAAAACTTACGGAGAATTTTTATGGAATATATAAAAAATACTGGCGAAAGAATTACCTGGAAATAAGTTGCCACGGGGTCACCAGCCCTATAGGCGCGCCCCCCAGGGCGCGCCTAGCAGGCTCGTGGGCCCCTCATGGCTCCTTCGACCTCAACTCCAACTCCATATATTCACATCCGCAGAGAAAAAAAATCAGAGAGAAGATCGAGTTCATCGCGTTTCATGAGACGGAGCCGCCGCCACCTCCTGTTCTTCCCTGGAGAGAAGATTTGGAGTCCGTTCTGGGCTCCGGAGAGGGGAAATCGACGCCATCTTCATCATCAACCATCCTCCATCGCCAATTCCATGATGCTCTCCATCGTCCATGAGTAATCTCATCGTAGGCTTGCCGGACGGTGATGGGTTGGATGAGATATATCATGTAATCGAGTTAGTTTTGATAGGGTTTGATCCCTAGTATCCACTATGTTCTGAGATTGATGTTGCTACGACTTTGCTATGCTTAATGCTTGTCACTAGGGCCCGAGTGCCATGAACTCAGATCTGAACCTATTATATTTTCATCAATATAAGTGTGTTCTTGATCCTATCTTGCAAGTTGTAGTCACATACTATGCGTTATGATCCGGCAACCCCGGAGTGACAATAGTCAGTACCACTCCCGTTGATGACCGTAGTATGAGGATTCCATGTATTCACTAAGTGCTAATGCTTTGGTCCGGTTCTCTATTAAAAAGAGGCCTTAATATCCCTTAGTTTCCATTAGGACCCCGCTGCCATGGGAGGGTAGGACAAAAGATGTCATGCAAGTTCTTTTCCATAAGCACGTATGACTTTATACGGAATACATCCCTACATTACATTGATGAATTGGAGCTAGTTCCATATCACCCTATGTTATAACTGTTGCATGATGAATGCCATCCGACATAATTATCCATCGCTGATCCGGTGCCTACGAGCTTTTCATATATTGATCTTTGCTAAGTTACTTTTCTGTTGCTACTGTTACGCTTGCTACACAAAATCACTACTGCTACTGTTACCACCGTTACCGTTACTTCCATATTACTTTGCTACTAAAACTTTGCTGCAGATATTAAGTCTTTCAGGTGTGGTTGAATTGACAACTCAACTGCTAATACTCGAGGATATTCTTTGGCTCCCCTTGTGTCGAATTAATAAATTTGGGTTGAATACTTTACCCACGAAAACTGTTGTGATCCCCTATACTTGTGGGTTATCAGGGAACCACACGTCTTTTTTAAGTATATATACTGTTGGAAATATGCCCTAGAGGCAATAATAAAATGGTTATTATTATATTTCCTTGTTCATGATAATTGTCTATTGTTCATGCTATAATTGTGTTATCCGGAAATCATAATACATGTGTGAACACATAGACCGTAACATGTCCCTAGTGAGCCTCTAGTTGACTAGCTCATTGATCAATAGATGGTTACGGTTTCCTGACCATGGACATTGGATGTCATTGATAACGGGATCACATCATTAGGAGAATGATGTGATGGACAAGACCCAATCCCAAGCATAGCACTAGATCGTGTAGTTTGTTTGCTAAAGCTTTTCTAATGTCAAGTATCATTTCCTTAGACCATGAGATCGTGCAACTCCTGGATACCGTAGGAATGCTTTGGGTGTACCAAACGTCACAACGTAACTAGGTGGCTATAAAGGTGCACTACAGGTATCTCCGAAAGTGTCTGTTGGGTTGGCTCGGATCGAGACTAGGATTTGTCACTCCGTATGACGGAGAGGTATCTCTGGGCCCACTCGGTAATGCATCATCATAATGAGCTCAATGTGACTAAGTAGTTAGTCACGGGATCATGCATTACGGAACGAGTAAAGTGACTTGCCGGTAACGAGATTGAACGAGGTATTGGGATACCGACGATCGAATCTCGGGCAAGTAACGTACCGATTGACAAAGGGAATTGTGTACGGGATTGCTTGAATCCTCGACATCGTGGTTCATCCGATGAGATCATTGTGGAACGTGTGGGAGCCAACATGTGTATCGAGATCCTGCTGTAGGTTATTGGCTAGAGAGGTGTCTCGGTCATGTCTGCATGATTCCCGAACCCGTAGGGTCTACACACTTAAGGTTCGATGACGCTAGGGTTATAAGAAAGGTTTGTATGTGATTACCGAATGTTGTTCGGAGTCCTGGTTGAGATCCCGGACGTCACGAGGAGTTCCGGAATGGTCCGGAGACGAAGATTTATATATGGGAAGTCCTTATTCGGTCGCCGGAAGTGTTCGGGGGTATATCGGTATTGTACCGGGACAACCGAAAGGGTTCTGGGGGTCCACCGGGAGGGTCCACCCTCCCCGGAGGGCCCTATGGGCTGAATATAGAGGGAATCAGCCCCTAGGTGGGCTGGGCGCCAAACCCCCCCTAGGGCCCATGCGCCTAGGGTTGGGGGAAACCCTGGAGGGGGCGCCCCCCTTGGCCGCCGCCCCCCCTCTAGATCCATCTGGAGGGGGCCGGCCCCCTCTCCCTTGCCCCTATAAATAGAGGGGGTGGGAGGGCTGCAAAAAGACATCCAAGGCGCAGCCCCTCCCCTCCCCAACACCTCTCCTCCTCCGCGTGTGCTTGGCGAAGCCCTGCCGGAGAACTGTCACTCCACCACCACCACGCCCTCGTGCTGCTGTTGGATCCTTCTTCCTCAACCTCTCCCTCATCCTTGCTAGATCAAGGCGCGGGAGACGTCACCGGGCTGCACGTGTGTTGAACGCGGAGGCACCGTTGTTCGGTGCTTGGATCGGATTCTGCCGCGATCTGAATCGCTACGTGTACGACTCCCTCATCCGCGTTCTTGCAACGCTTCCGCATCGCGATCTTCAAAGGTATGAAGATGCACTCCCCTCTCATTGCTAGTAAACTCCATAGATTGATCTTGGTGATGCGTAATTTTTTTTAATTTCTGCAACGATCCCCAACAGTGGGATGAAGCGGCCCGGACCGACCTTACACGTACGCTTACGTGAGACAGGTTCCACCGACTGACATGCACTAGTTGCATAAGGTGGCTAGCGGGTGTCTGTCTCTCCCACTTTAGTCGGATCGGATTCGATGAAAAGGGTCCTTATGAAGGGTAAATAGAAATTGGTATATCACGTTGTGGTTTTGGCGTAGGTAAGAAACGTTCTTGCTAGAAACCTATAGCAGCCACGCAAAAATTGTTGGAAATATGCCCTAGAGGCAATAATAAAATGGTTATTATTATATTTCCTTGTTCATGATAATTGTCTATTGTTCATGCTATAATTGTGTTATCTGGAAATCGTAATACATGTGTGAATACATAGACCACAACATGTCCCTAGTGAGCCTCAAGTTGACTAGCTCGTTGATCAACAGATAGTCATGGTTTCCTGACTATGGACATTGGATGTCATTGATAACGGGATCACATCATTAGGAGAATGATGTGATGGACAAGACCCAATCCTAAGCATAGCATAAGATCGTGTAGTTCGTTTGCTAGAGCTTTTCCAAATGTCAAGTATCATTTCCTTAGACCATGAGATTGTGCAACTCCCAGATACCATAGGAGTGCTTTGGGTGTGCCAAACGTCACAACGTAACTGGGTGGCTATAAAGGTGCACTACGGGTATCTCCGAAAGTGTCTATTGGGTTGGCACGAATCGAGACTGGGATTTGTCACTCCGTATGACGGAGAGGTATCTCTGGGCCCACTCGGTAATGCATCATCATAATGAGCTCAATGTGACCAAGTGTTTGGTCACGGGATCATGCATTACGGTACGAGTAAAGTGACTTGCCGGTAACGAGATTGAACAAGGTATTGGGATACCGACGATCGAATCTCGGACAAGTAACGTACCGATTGACAAAGGGAATTGTATACGGGATTGATTGAATCCTCGATATCGTGGTTCATCCGATGAGATCATCATGGAACATGTGGGAGCCAACATGGGTATCCAGATCCCGCTGTTGGTTATTGACCGGAGAGTCGTCTCGGTCATGTCTGCATGTCTCCCGAACCCGTAGGGTCTACACACTTAAGGTTCGGTGACGCTAGGGTTGTAGAGATATTAGTATGCAGAAATCCGAAAGTTGTTCGGAGTCCCGGATGAGATCCCGGACGTCACGAGGAGTTCCGGAATGGTCCGGAGGTGAAGAATTGTATATAGGAAGTCCAGTTTCGGCCACCGGGAAAGTTTCGGGGGCCACCGGTATTGTACCGGGACCACCGGATGGGTCCCGGGGGTCCACCGGGTGGGGCCACCTATCCCGGAGGGCCCCATGGGCTGAAGCGGGGAAGGGAACCAGCCCCTGGTGGGCTGGTGCGCCCCCCTTGGGGCTCCCCTGCGCCTAGGGTTGGAAACCCTAGGGGTGGGGGGGCGCCCCACTTGACTTGGGGGGCAAGCCCCCCCCCTTGGCCGCCGCCCCACCCCCCCTTGAGATGGATCTCTAGGGGCCGTCGCCCCCCTGGACCCCTATATAAAGAGGGGGGAGGGAGGGCAGCCGCACCCAAGCCCCTGGCGCCTCCCTCTCCCTCCCGTGACACCTCTCCCTCTCGCTGAGCTTGGCGAAGCCCTGCCGAGATCCCCGCTGCTTCCACCACCACGCCGTCGTGCTGCTGGATCTCCATCAACCTCTCCCTCCCCCTTGCTGGATCAAGAAGGAGGAGACGTCTTCCCCAACCGTACGTGTGTTGAACGCGGAGGTGCCGTACGTTCGGCGCTCGGTCATCGGTGATTTGGATCATGACGAGTACGACTCCATCAACCCCGTTCACTTGAACGCTTCCGCTCGCGATCTACAAGGGTATGTAGATGCACTCCTCTCTCTCGTTGCTAGATGACTCCATAGATTGATCTTGGTGATGCGTAGAATTTTTTTAATTTCTGCTACGATCCCCAACAGTGGCATCATGAGCTAGGTCTATGCGTAGTTTCTATGCACGAGTAGAACACAAACTTGTTGTGGGCGTAGATGTTGTCAACTTTCTTGCCACTACTAGTCTTATCTTGTTTCGGCGGCATTGTGGGATGAAGCGGCCCGGACCGACCTTACACGTACGCTTACGTGAGACAGGTTCCACCGACTGACATGCACTAGTTGCATAAGGTGGCTAGCGGGTGTCTGTCTCTCCCACTTTAGTCGAATCGGATTCGATGAAAAGGGTCCTTATGAAGGGTAAATAGAAGTTGGCATATCACGTTGTGGTTTTACGTAGGTAAGAAACGTTCTTGCTAGAAACCTATAGAAGCCACGTAAAAACATGCAACAACAATTAGAGGACGTCTAACTTGTTTTTGCAGCATATGCCTTGTGATGTGATATGGCCAAAAGGATGTGATGAATGAAATATATGTGATGTATGAGATTGATCATGTTCTTGTAATAGGAATCACGACTTGCATGTCGATGAGTATGACAACCGGCAGGAGCCATAGGAGTTGTCTTTATTTTTTTGTATGACCTGCATGTCATTGAATAACGCCATGTAAATTACTTTAATTTATTGCTAAACACGTTAGCCATAGAAGTAGAAGTAATCGTTGGCGTGACAACTTCATGAAGACACGATGATGGAGATCATGATGATGGAGATCATGGTGTCATGCGGGTGACGAAGATGATCATGGCGCCCCGAAGATGGAGATCAAAGGAGCAATATGATACTGGCCATATAATGTCACTATTTGATTGCATGTGATTTTTATCATGTTTTACATCTTATTTTCTTAGAACGACGGTAGCTTAAATAAGATGATCCCTCGCAATAATTTCAAGAAAGTGTTCCCCCTAACTATGCACCGTTGCGAAGGTTCGTTGTTTCGAAGCACCACGTCATGATCGGGTGTGATAGATTCTAACGTTCGAATACAACGGGTGTAAGCGAGATTTACACATGCAATACACTTAGGTTGACTTGACGAGCCTAGCATGTGCAGACATGGCCTCGGAACACGGAAGACCGAAAGGTCGAGCATGAGTCGTATAGAAGATACGATCAACATGAAGATGTTCACCGATGTTGACTAGTCCGTCTCACGTGATGATCGGACACGGCCTAGTTGACTCGGATCATGTTTCACTTAGATGACTAGAGGGATGTCTATCTGAGTGGGAGTTCATTGAATAATTTGATTAGATGAACTTAATTATCATGAACTTAGTCTAAAATCTTTACAATATGTCTTGTAGATCAAATGGCCCACGTTGCCCTTAACTTCAACGCGTTCCTAGAGAAAACCAAGCTGAAAGATGATGGCAACAACTATACGGACTGGGTCCGGAACCTGAGGATCATCCTCATAGCTGCCAAGAAAGATTATGTCCTAGAAGCACCGCTAGGTGACGCACCCATCCCAGAGAACCAAGACGTTATGAACGCTTGGCAGCAGCGTGCTGATGATTACTCCCTCGTTCAGTGCGGCATGCTTTACAGCTTAGAACCGGGGCTCCAAAAGCGTTTTGAGCACCACGGAGCATATGAGATGTTCGAAGAGCTGAAAATGGTTTTCCAAGCTCATGCCCGGGTCGAGAGATATGAAGTCTCCGACAAGTTCTTCAGTTGTAAGATGGAGGAAAATAGTTCTGTCAGTGAGCACATACTCAAAATGTCTGGGTTACACAACCGCTTGACTCAGCTGGGAGTTAATCTCCCAGATGACGCGGTCATTGACAGAATCCTTCAGTCGCTTCCACCGAGCTACAAGAGCTTTGTGATGAACTTCAATATGCAGGGGATGGAAAAGACCATTCCTGATGTATATTCAATGCTGAAATCAGCGGAGGTGGAGATCAAAAAGGAACATCAAGTGTTGATGGTGAATAAAACCACTAAGTTCAAGAAAGGCAAGGGTAAGAAGAACTTCAAGAAGGACGGCAAGGGAGTTGCCGCGCCCGGTAAGCCAGTTGCCGGGAAGAAGCCAAAGAATGGACCCAAGCCTGAGACTGAGTGCTTTTATTGCAAGGGAAGTGGTCACTGGAAGCGGAACTGCCCCAAGTACTTAGCGGACAAGAAGGCCGGCAACACCAAAGGTATATGTGATATACATGTTATTGATGTGTACCTTACCAGCACTCGTAGTAGCTCCTGGGTATTTGATACCGGTGCGGTTGCTCATATTTGTAACTCAAAGCAGGAGCTGCGGAATAAACGGAGACTGGAAAAGGACGAGGTGACGATGCGCGTTGGGAATGGTTCCAAGGTCGATGTGATCGCCGTCGGCACGCTACCTCTATATTTACCTATGGGATTAGTTTTAAACCTCAATAATTGTTATTTAGTGCCAGCTTTGAGCATGAACATTGTATCAGGATCTCGTTTAATTCGAGATGGCTACTCATTTAAATCCGAGAATAATGGTTGTTCTATTTATATGAGAGACATGTTTTATGGTCATGCCCCGCTGGTTAATGGTTTATTCTTAATGAATCTCGAACGTAGTGTTACACATATTCATAGTGTGAATACCAAAAGATGAAAGGTTGATAATGATAGTCCCACATACTTGTGGCACTGCCGTCTTGGTCACATTGGTGTCAAACGCATGAAGAAGCTCCATGCAGATGGACTTTTGGAGTCTCTTGATTACGAATCATTTGACACGTGCGAACCATGCCTCATGGGTAAGATGACCAAGACTCCGTTCTCTGGAACAATGGACCGAGCAACAAACTTATTGGAAATCATACATACTGATGTGTGCGGTCCAATGAGTGTTGAGGCTCGCGGTGGCTATCATTATGTTCTCACTCTCACTGATGACTTGAGTAGATATGGGTATGTCTACCTAATGAAACACAAGTCTGAGAGCTTTGAAAAGTTCAAGGAATTTCAGAGTGAGGTTGAGAATCCACGTGACAGAAAAATAAAGTTCTTACGATCAGATCGTGGAGGGGAATATTTGAGTCACGAATTTGGCACACACTTACGGAAATGTGGAATAGCTTCACAACTCACGCCGCCTGGAACACCTCAGAGAAATGGAGTGTCCGAACATCGTAATCGCACTCTATTGGATATGGTGCGATCTATGATGTCTCTTACCGATCTACCGCTCTCATTTTGGGGCTATGCTTTAGAGACTGCCGCATTCACTTTAAATAGGGCTCCGTCGAAATCCGGTGAGACGACACCGTATGAATTATGGTTTGGGAAGAAACTTAAGCTGTCGTTTCTAAAAGTTTGGGGATGCGATGCTTATGTCAAGAAACTTCAACCTGAAAAGCTCGAACCCAAGTCAGAAAAATGCATCTTCATAGGATACCCTAAGGAAACCATTGGGTATACCTTCTACCTCAGATCCGAAGGCAAGATCTTTGTTGCCAAGAACGGGTCCTTTCTGGAGAAAGAGTTTCTCTCGAAAGAAGTAAGTGGGAGGAAAGTGGAACTTGATGAAGTACTACCTCTTGAACTGGAAAGTAGCGCAACTCAGGAAGATGTTCCTGTGGTGCCTGCACCGACTAGAGAGGAAGTAAATGATGATGATGATCAAAGTACTTCGGATCAAGCTCCTACTGAACTTCGTAGGTCCACGAGGACACGTTCCACACCAGAGTGGTATGGCAACCCTGTCCTGGAAATCATGTTGTTAGACAACGGTGAACCTTCAAACTATGAAGAAGCAATGGCGAGCCCAGATTCCGACAAATGGCTAGAAGCCATGAAATCCGAGATAGGATCCATGTATGAAAACGAAGTATGGACTTTGACTGACTTGCCCGATGATCGGCGAGCCATAGAAAATAAATGGTTTAAGAAGAAGACAGACGCGGATGGTAATGTGACCATCTATAAGGCTTGACTTGTCGCTAAGGGTTATCGACAAGTTCAAGGGGTTGACTACGATGAGACTTTCTCACCCGTAGCGAAGCTGAAGTCCGTCCGAATCATGTTAGCAATTGCCGCATTCTATGATTATGAAATATGGCAAATGGACGTCAAGACGGCATTCCTTAACGGCTTTCTTAAGGAAGAATTGTATATGATGCAGCCGGAAGGTTTTGTCGATCCTAAGAATGCTAACAAGGTATGCAAGCTCCAGCGCTCCATCTATGGGCTGGTGCAAGCATCTCGGAGTTGGAACATTCGATTTGATGAGATGATCAAAGCGTTTGGGTTTACACAGACTTATGGAGAAGCCTGTGTTTACAAGAAAGTGAGTGGGAGCTCTGTAGCATTTCTCATATTATATGTGGATGACATACTGTTGATGGGAAATGATATAGAATTCTTGGGAAGCATAAAGGCCTACTTGAACAAGTGTTTTTCAATGAAGGACCTTGGAGAAGCTGCTTATATATTAGGCATCAAGATCTATAGAGATAGATCAAGACGCCTCGTTGGTCTTTCACAAAGTACGTGCCTTGACAAGATATTGAAGAAGTTCAATATGGATCAGTCCAAGAAGGGGTTCTTGCTTGTATTGCAAGGTGTGCAATTGAGCACGGCTCAATGCCCGACCACGGCAGAAGATAGAGAAAAGATGAGTGTCGTCCCCTATGCCTCGGCCATAGGGTCTATTATGTATGCCATGCTGTGTACCAGACCTGATGTAAACCTTGCCGTAAGTTTGGTAGGAAGGTACCAAAGTAATCCTGGCATGGAACACTGGACAGCGGTCAAGAATATCCTGAAGTACCTGAAGAGGACTAAGGATATGTTTCTCGTTTATGGAGGTGACGAAGAGCTCGTCGTAAAAGGTTACGTCGATGCTAGCTTCGACACAGATCTGGATGACTCTAAGTCACAAACCGGATACGTGTATATTTTGAATGGTGCGGCAGTAAGCTGGTGCAGTTGCAAGCAAAGCGTTGTGGCGGGATCTACATGTGAAGCGGAATACATGGCGGCCTCAGAGGCAGCACAAGAAGCAATCTGGGTGAAGGAGTTCATTACCGACCTAGGAGTTATTCCCAATGCGTCGGGCCCGATGACTCTCTTTTGTGACAACACTGGAGCTATTGCCCTTGCCAAGGAGCCCAGGTTTCACAGGAAGACCAGGCATATCAAGCGTCGCTTCAACTCCATTCGTGAAAATGTTCAAAATGGAGACATAGATATTTGTAAAGTACATACGGACCTGAATGTAGCAGATCCGTTGACTAAACCTCTCCCTAGAGCAAAACATGATCTACACCAGAACTCTATGGGTGTTCGATTCATCACAATGTAACTAGATTATTGACTCTAGTGCAAGTGGGAGACTGTTGGAAATATGCCCTAGAGGCAATAATAAAATGGTTATTATTATATTTCCTTGTTCATGATAATTGTCTATTGTTCATGCTATAATTGTGTTATCCGGAAATCGTAATACATGTGTGAATACATAGACCACAACATGTCCCTAGTGAGCCTCTAGTTGACTAGCTCGTTGATCAACAGATATTCATGGTTTCCTGACTATGGACATTGGATGTCATTGATAACGGGATCACATCATTATGAGAATGATGTCATGGAAAAGACCCAATCCTAAGCATAGCATAAGATCGTGTAGTTCGTTTGCTAGAGCTTTTCCAAATGTCAAGTATCATTTCCTTAGACCATGAGATTGTGCAACTCCCGGATACCATAGGAGTGCTTTGGGTGTGCCAAACGTCACAACGTAACTGGGTGGCTATAAAGGTGCACTACGGGTATCTCCGAAAGTGTCTGTTGGGTTGGCATGAATCGAGACTGGGATTTGTCACTCCGTATGACGGAGAGGTATCTCTGGGCCCACTCGGTAATGCATCATCATAATGAGCTCAATGTGACCAAGTGTTTGGTCACGGGATCATGCATTATGGTACGAGTAAAGTGACTTGCCGGTAACGAGATTGAACAAGGTATTGGGATACCGACGATCGAATCTCGGGCAAGTAACGTACCGATTGACAAAGGGAATTGTATACGGGATTGATTGAATCCTCGATATTGTGGTTCATCCGATGAGATCATCGTGGAACATGTGGGAGCCAACATGGGTATCCAGATCCCGCTGTTGGTTATTGACCGGAGAGTCGTCTCGGTCATGTCTGCATGTCTCCCGAACCCGTAGGGTCTACACACTTAAGGTTCGGTGACGCTAGGGTTGTAGAGATATTAGTATGCGGAAATCCGAAAGTTGTTCGGAGTCCCGGATGAGATCCCGGACGTCACGAGGAATTCCGGAATGGTCTGGAGGTGAAGAATTGTATATAGGAAGTCCAGTTTCGGCCATCGGGAAAGTTTCAGGGGCCACCGGTATTGTACCGGGACCACCGGAAGGGTCCCGGGGGTCCACCGGGTGGGGCCACCTATCCCGGAGGGCCCCATGGGCTGAAGCGGGGAAGGGAACCAGCCCCTGGTGGGCTGGTGCGCCCCCCTTGGGCCTCCCCTGCGCCTAGGGTTGGAAACCCTAGGGGTGGGGGGGCGCCCCACTTGACTTGGGGGGCAAGCCCCCCCTGGCCGCCGCCCCCCTTGAGATGGATCTCTGGGGGCCGGCGCCCCCCTGGACCCCTATATAAAGAGGGGGGAGGGAGGGCAGCCGCACCCAAGCCCCTGGCGCCTCCCTCTCCCTCCCGTGACACCTCTCCCTCTCGCTGAGCTTGGCGAAGCCCTGCCGACATCCCCGCTGCTTCCACCACCACGCCGTCGTGCTGCTGGATCTCCATCAACCTCTCCCTCCCCCTTGCTAGTCAAGAAGGAGGAGACGTCTTCCCCAACCGTACGTGTGTTGAACGCGGAGGTGCCGTCCATTCGGCGCTCGGTCATCGGTGATTTGGATCACGACGAGTACGACTCCATCAACCCCGTTCACTTGAACGCTTCCGCTCGCGATCTACAAGGGTATGTAGATGCACTCCTCTCTCTTGTTGCTAGTGTAGGGGAACGCAGCAGAAAACAAAAAATTTCCGACCTACGCACCAGCCCAGGACCACTATGGAGACTGCATACATGGTTTGATCTTTTTCGTTACCGACTCGTAGTGCAGCGGGAAGTAGAGTCGATGACGATCGGCGGTGCAGATCCCCGCAGCTAGGATTTACAACCTCCCAACCGCGAGGATGTATACCCTCATCTGCTCCTCAGACAGCCCTCCAGGAGGCGGTCGAACAGCCCCCCGGACGGTGTCGCGGACAGCCCTTCGGGAGGACCTTCGAAACTCGAACTGTCACTCGGACAGCCCTTCGGGAGGACCTTCGAAACTCGGACGGTCACATGGACAGCCCTTCGGGAGGCACTCACGAACTAAGACCGAAACTACGATCTCTCTACAGAGTTGCACACATACGGTGTCATCTATCCGGCAGGGCTTCGCCGTCCAGAACTAGTTCCTGCCGGAACCTAGACAGCCTTACGGCTCTACGAAACTCTTTTCATGGGAGGGAGAGAAGAAGCCAGATAATGCATGGCATTTGTATGAGAGCAAGGGATGAGTGTGGAGGGCTGCCCCTCCACCTCTATTTATAGGAAATCCCAAGGGGGTAGGGTAGTTTCACAAAAAACCCAAAATGCACATGAATGAAGTCCTTCCACAAGGACCTAGGAGTGAAACCAAGGAACAAGAGGGTCCCCAAGGGGGGATACCCCATGTGGCCGGCCACACCCTCATGAGGGGCCCAAAAAATGGCTCCTATCCATCCATGTCATCCCCAAGATCTTTTGGAGCAAAGCCCCAAAAGGTGGCTTTCCATAAAGTAACCATAAAGCTGATTTTCACTATTCACGACGACATTTTTCAGCGTCTGATCGAACTGAAAATATTTATGTGGGCTAAGAACATTTCCAGTACCCACTAAAATGATTTTCAACGCGTTCCGAAACAATTCCGGTTTTAGTGATTTTCATCTGCGAAACGCATCTGAAGTGGCTCCGGCAGCTCCAGAACATTTCCGGTTTTTATCTCAGAAAATTCCAAAAAGCTTCCAGAATGATTCTGGCATCCTCCAAGAATTATCAGGCATGTGCCGAAACCAATTTGACTTAATGGTGTATCCCGAAACAACTTTTCGGTATCATCGAAACTTATCCGATGACCTCTCTCTGCGGTACGATTCCGCTGTCCGAAACTTTTCGGTGTCCGAAACTTTTTCGGTGATTTTCTCTCAGACTCCCTGTCTAGTATTCAGCAGATAGATGACCCTTAAGTGTGTGACCCTATAGGTTCGGTGAAGTATAGACATGACCCGGAACCCCTTCCGATCAATGATCAACATCGGAGCCGTGGACACCCATATTGACCCCTATACCCACACGAATAAATATTCGAGTGAACCTCCAGTTGCCGTGTGCTATTCCTGTTGCTTCGCGATATGTTACAAATACCCGAGGTGAGACATGTTGGCATTCCCGTGGATCAACAACTTGTCCACTATGCTAGTTACCTCGTTACCGGTATTGTTCTCTTTTCTCGTTATCGTGTTCCGGCATCCCCGTGATCAAATCACAAAGTGTCTGGCCAGACGATGATGGATACCGTAACACCGAGAGGGCCCAGAGATATCTCTCCATCGTCGGAGGAGCAAATCCCAATCTTGAGCTATCAAGTTACTTGACACACTTTTCCATGAACCCGTAAGCCGCCGTAATAGCCACCCATTTACGGATGACGTTTAACAAACCCCAAAGTTCATGAAGCAAGCATGAAGAAACTCGATACTCTCATGGTCTAAGGAATCATGCAAACGTTAACCATCTCTTTGTTATGTACCAATAAACTTGTGACGAATGAATCTCATAGCATAACATCATGCCGGGTCGATTCAACACAAATGTTCTCTTAACATTATGCCCTCAAGGTTGCTGACATAGACATGCCCATGATCAGGAAAACATAACCATCATGCAACACTTGAGCTAGTCTTAGAGGCCAGACTAGGAATACATTTTACCGTTTATTATTCCACACGTGCATATGAGTCTTCCTCCGAGCCTCGTGGTTATTGCAGACTCGAGAACCATAGCAGTTATAGCATGGAACATAAACATAATTATGAACTCGGAGATAAATAATATCATTTATTATTGCCTCTAGGGCATATCTCCTACAGACTCCCACTTGCACTAGAGTCAATAATCTAGTTAATGCTAATGCACTTTACACCTGTGGCACACCGGTGTAAATATGCTTCGCTTGTGGTATAGCCTGATGTCCAACGGATCTGACGACTTCAGTTCCATGTGTATCTTTGCATGTCCTCGCGTTTTCACGTTTTCACAAAAATTCATATTTTGTGTGGACTTGGCTTTGTATGTATGTGAATCACAGGTCGAACCTGGATTCCTCAGACTGAGTTATGGAGCAACTACCTGCAGTAGTGTCCCATTGTCAAAAGCCATCTTGGAACTATACTAAGTTCATGAATGAAGTATATGATTCAACATCTTCTTTGTCGCTTCTAAAGCGTCAACATACTTAGCCCTTGTTATAGAATTCGCCACAGTAACTAGTTTGAACAAGTTCCAACTAACTGTGCCACCACATTGTGTGTTACACAAAACCCTTAACTTAAATCGAAAATCGCACGGTGAAAAGATGAAGACTACCGATGTAACATTTTACAACGAACTCTTCATGATCTCCGCTTGCAAGAAAACATATCATCAGTACTTACTCTAGTACTCAATGACATCTTTCACTGTTGTCCCACGATCAGTACTTTGATCACTTTAGTATCCATACTCGCAACACCTTGGGAGTATCGGACATATCTGGTTGTTTTACATACCATGGAATACATGATTAATCCAACCACAAAAGTGTGTGGAATCTGCATCATGTATTTTACTCATCAGTGTTTTGGGACACCGAGTCTTGCAAAAACTCCTTCCATGTGACTTTGGCAAGAATCACTCCTTGGCGTTTTAAATGCTAAAAGGTTTTAGCATCTTGTCAATATGTATTCATTGCTTAGCCCCATTAGGTAAATCTATCTCCATAGATCATCATGCCTAATATTGAGGCTATTTAGCCTAAGCACTTCATCGAAAAACTATTTTCAAATGAAGTCCTAATTCGTGTCAAGAAATTTATTTCCAATTACCAATGTGCCAAGCACATAAGGTTTTTAGAAATATTATTACGCTCCCACTTACTTTCTTGAATTACAAGCATCTTCGTTACCCATTGATGAAGTCAAAACCCCTTTGACCATTTCATCAAAACACGAAGATTCCAACTCCATTTTGCTCTCTTCTGTCCATTGCTGGAACTCTGAAGTTTGCATACCTACTAGCATCCTCTGGATCGACAAGTTACTTTGGACTGTATCATATACAAGTCCTAGCTTTCATTTCCATCAGATGGAAATCCTTTTATCATCCATGTTTCATATCTCATGATTGAAATATGTATTAATTGCTAGTTCAACCCGAACCGACTTTAAGCATCGCTACGATGAAAACAACCTCATCGTAGTCAACTCTTGAACTTGTTATTTCAACAAGTCGAGCTTTATGGATAAAACATTTTTATCCGTATCAGTTTTAAGTTCCATAAATGTTCGTTAGACTCTAAGTCTTCCGAAAGGTGTATCAAGGTTTTAATCTTGAATCACTTATATGGAAACTAACTCGGGTTGTATTGGCATTTAGCCAATTCTGGAGTCAGGGCCCATCAACGCTTCCTTGTGTATCGTAGGTATAATGTTGTCTAACAACAATATCTCGTTTGCGCACCTGAGAGGTTTGCACGAGCCTTGCCTACGTGGTTCAGCTGCAAGTTCGACCGAAGTTCATACATTTTATTGTAGAGACTTCCGTATCAGTCGCAGTAGGAAACTCTGGAATTACTTCCAAGGTCTCTTTCCTTTGATCTGATGAAGATACTGTTTATCTCGTCGAGTTGCACTATTCTCCCACTCACCTTTTAGAAAGAACCATTCTCTTTAAAAGCATACCGTTCTTTGTGGCAAACCTATTTGCCTCGGTATAGTGAGAGAGGAATACCCAATGACTTGGGATAACCTACAAAGTAGCACTTGTCTGATTTGGAATAGGTTTGTAACCTTTTACACAAGCCCCATATTCCAAATGTTAAGAAAAGATATAACATGGTTGGGCGTACCATACCATGGCTTCATTTCAACAGACCCGATGTAGCTCTTTTCAGTGTAAAAGCCGCAGTCTCTAAAGCATCACTTTAAAAAGGATAATGGCAAATTTATTTATGTCATCTTTGACCTTACCATGTCATAAATGGTTAGATTACATCTCCACGGACTTTTCACTTGCAGTGGTGTTCCAGGAGGTGCAAGTTATGAAACCCCTTTCACAACTCATCAGACATTCGCTAAACATGTAACTCAAATATTCCTTTGTGCAATCAAATTGCAGAAACATAATTTTCTTGTTACAATAACTTCTACTTCATTTTTGAAAACCTTTCGAATGATTTCAAAAGATCCAGACTTCCGTCTCATCAAGTAAATATCCATATATCTACTTGAGTCATTTTTGAAGATAAATAAATCCACCACTAACAACACTTATCGGACTACACACATCAAATGTATGATCACTAATAAGTTTGTTGTTCGTTCCTTATTGCCTATGAACGGTATTTTAGTCACTTCACATTTCGGAGGAAAGTTGCAAGTGTCAGATGATTCAAAATCAAAAAGACTTCAAAATCCATCATAATGGAATTTTCCATGCGGGTTTCTCCAATGTGACCAAATGTAGTGCCACACTTGTGTGGTATTCTTTTAGTCTTGCGACATTTAGCATCAGTGTTATGGATGTATCATATTGCCCTCAATATTCATAACATACGTCCCATCTTGGATGGAAGCATGGCCCTTCATGTTATTCATAATACTTAACAACAATTGTTGTTTTTACGAACAACTCTTTTGCAACAAACATTGTGCAATGGGCTAGAGTGTATGAAACTCTAAAATGAATTATGAAAGTAAACCCAGAGGTATTGTATTATTATCAATATTCATAACATACATCTCATTCATAATGAAAGTATGGCCCTTGTGTTATTCATAACATCGAACATAAAAGGTTCTCTTATGAACAACCTTCTTGCAAGATACCTTATGCAATGGGCTAGAGTTTTTAAAACTGTAAATGAATTATGAAAATAAATACAGACGGCAATACACCGATGGAAGGTATAGTAACATTTACTATGTTCCCTGTGTATACCTTAACCTCATTTCTGGCTAGTCTTTTTAGGCCATAGTAGCTCTTACAGTGATTCGCAATTGAATGCAATCGAGCGGGTATCTTTGTGATTAACTCACAATACCCAAGAATTAGTGATTAACATGTTTAACCATAATTCCCAAGAACTATATCTTTGACCAGCCTACTATACATCAAAAACTTGTATGACATTCATACATGAGCTGGATATTCCAGTCATCTTTCTTTTTGCCTTTATACTTCTAGCAGTTTAACTTTTAGTATTTCTCCTACTCTCAGAAGAAGCACCCAACTTAAGAGTGGCATTAGCCCCGGACTTCCTAGGCGTGTAAGTCATACTAACACCCTTTGGACACTTCCTTTATCTTTAAGTTGTTGTTTTATTCACCTTTCATTATATGACAGGCGTTCTTCTGGATCCCTTTCCCAACAGTCAAATGCATAGTAAACACTTTTACTAATACTTGCAAACAAACATTTCTTTGTTTGTATCTGAAAATAATTTTCAGTTCCATGAATATCATATAACTATCCCAACTTTCGAAGTTTGGGTTTCATGGAAGCAAACATATTCCACTTGACTGTAACAGAATTCTAGCTTTTGGATCGAAGGACGAGAGTCACATGATCCATAGCATTAGCGGGAGGATACCGAAAGCATGTGATAGGACAATGTCCTTCTCGGCACTTTTGAGGACAATCCTCATATTACGTTACCAATCGTAAAGTTTTAACCAGATATTTAACAGCTATTCAATTTTAATAGGGAAGGTGGAAATGCGAGCCATTATTCTACAACTATTATGCAAGAAACACTTAGACAGTGTTCATAATTAATTGCACTGAGAATTAAACATGTTAATTCAACAGTGCGCTCCCACTCAAATCAATATCTCTCACAATTAATTTTGAGTGATACAAAATCCAGACTTCAATTCATCGCCATAGAATCATCATCTCATAACGGGAATTTTAATCGGTAGGCCAACTTGCCGATCACATCTCTATGTGACTCTTGCTCATCTTTCGATGCGTGTGTTCCGAGCTCAGGACGATCCTGCCATGAACGTCAAGACAACCAAGTGATCTTGCTGCGAGGTCTGACCTCACCCGCCTCACACTTCTCTAATCGTTCGTACCCATGCATCCATGGCGCACCCCGAAAAGATAGGTGCCGTGACGGTGCTACACTTGGGAGAACACTAACTACTTGATATTTTAAGTGAGTGATCACCCTAATAAAAGCGACTACCGCGCAATCAAGAAGGGTGCATCATAAGGGATAAACATCTCAAGCAATTCATAATAGCATGATATGGTATAGCCCTTTCTGACGGAGAAGTATTTCATTTCTTCGTCTTCGGCATTCGCGTCGGTGTTCACCTTCGCGAAGATTGCCACCACCTTGTCGATGCACCAGATAATATTGCTATCTCTATAGCTAACAAAATAATGCATTACAACAAGGTTGACACGCAGGTCATTAAAGTGCAATCATATGGCTCCAGCCATCATGCCGAATCATGACACGCAGGTCATGTTAATCAAATTACATCATATAGTCATCTCATACATAATCGAATTAGTATGAGCACTGCTATACCACATCACATGCACATCCTGCAAAACCAAGTTAGACGCCTCTAATAGGTTTATGCAAAATTTTATTTTACGTGGCTTGTAAGGTTTTGACTTAAACCGCAGCTACCAACGTTTTATCATCAAGTATGATTATTCAAGTTGCTACATTAACATCTCGGGGTGTATGAAACACGAGATAATTAAATCTCGAGCCCCATACTAAACTTCGTCATACGCATGACCCCCATGCAGATAATATCTGCAATGCCCTTTCATCTGCGAATTTCATCTTTCTTTTGACTACGGCAGAACCCAAAGAACTGATAGCACTTCCATGATCAATCAGGATCACGGATTGCCAGAACTTTGTCAAATTCCACCATGCTGTCTCGAGATTGAGCAAACGCAAATTCTAGGGAAGCAACAAGAACCTCGGGTAACAGATTTCATCTGTCACCCGCATAAATAATTTTCAGCAATAGATCTCATCTACTACCTAATTATATTATGCAATACGCATACATCTCCATGTATTCTAGATCGAAACATGCATCTACGCATAGCACGGCTCTTGATGCCACTGTAGGGGAACGCAGCAGAAAACAAAAATTTTCCGACCTACGCACCAGCCCAGGACCACTATGGAGACTGCATACATGGTTTGATCTTTTTCGTTACCGACTCGTAGTGCAGCGGGAAGTAGAGTCGATGACGATCGGCGGTGCAGATCCCCGCAGCTAGGATTTACAACCTCCCAACCGCGAGGATGTATACCCTCATCTGCTCCTCAGACAGCCCTCCAGGAGGCGGTCGAACAGCCCCCCGGACGGTGTCGCGGACAGCCCTTCGGGAGGACCTTCGAAACTCGAACGGTCACTCGGACAGCCCTTCGGGAGGACCTTCGAAACTCGGACGGTCACATGGACAGCCCTTCGGGAGGCACTCACGAACTAAGACCGAAACTACGATCTCTCTACAGAGTTGCACACATACGGTGTCATCTATCCGGCAGGGCTTCGCCGTCCAGAACTAGTTCCTGCCGGAACCCAGACAGCCTTACGGCTCTACGAAACTCTTTTCGTGGGAGGGAGAGAAGAAGCCAGATAATGCATGGCATTTGTATGAGAGCAAGGGATGAGTGTGGAGGGCTGCCCCTCCACCTCTATTTATAGGAAATCCCAAGGGGGTAGGGTAGTTTCACAAAAAACCCAAAATGCACATGAATGAAGTCCTTCCACAAGGACCTAAGAGTGAAACCAAGGAACAAGAGGGTCCCCAAGGGGGGATACCCCATGTGGCCGGCCACACCCTCATGAGGGGCCCAAAAAATGGCTCCTATCCATCCATGTCATCCCCAAGATCTTTTGGAGCAAAGCCCCAAAAGGTGGCTTTCCATAAAGTAACCATAAAGCTGATTTTCACTATTCACGACGACATTTTTCAGCGTCTGATCGAACTGAAAATATTTATGTGGGCTAAGAACATTTCCAGTACCCACTAAAATGATTTTCAACGCGTTCCGAAACAATTCCGGTTTTAGTGATTTTCATCTGCGAAACGCATCTGAAGTGGCTCCGGCAGCTCCAGAACATTTCCGGTTTTTATCTCAGAAAATTCCAAAAAGCTTCCAGAATGATTCTGGCATCCTCCAAGAATTATCAGGCATGTGCCGAAACCAATTTGACTTAATGGTGTATCCCGAAACAACTTTTCGGTATCATCGAAACTTATCCGATGACCTCTCTCTGCGGTACGATTCCGCTGTCCAAAACTTTTCGGTGTCCGAAACTTTTTCGGTGATTTTCTCTCAGACTCCCTGTCTAGTATTCAGCAGATAGATGACCCTTAAGTGTGTGACCCTATAGGTTCGGTGAAGTATAGACATGACCCGGAACCCCTTCCGATCAATGATCAACATCGGAGCCGTGGACACCCATATTGACCCCTATACCCACACGAATAAATATTCGAGTGAACCTCCAGTTGCCGTGTGCTATTCCTGTTGCTTCGCGATATGTTACAAATACCCGAGGTGAGACATGTTGGCATTCCCGTGGATCAACAACTTGTCCACTATGCTAGTTACCTCGTTACCGGTATTGTTCTCTTTTCTCGTTATCGTGTTCTGGCATCCCCGTGATCAAATCACAAAGTGTCTGGCCAGACGATGATGGATACCGTAACACCGAGAGGGCCCAGAGATATCTCTCCATCGTCGGAGGAGCAAATCCCAATCTTGAGCTATCAAGTTACTTGACACACTTTTCCATGAACCCGTAAGCCGCCGTAATAGCCACCCATTTACGGATGACGTTTAACAAACCCCAAAGTTCATGAAGCAAGCATGAAGAAACTCGATACTCTCATGGTCTAAGGAATCATGCAAACGTTAACCATCTCTTTGTTATGTACCAATAAACTTGTGACGAATGAATCTCATAGCATAACATCATGCCGGGTCGATTCAACACAAATGTTCTCTTAACATTATGCCCTCAAGGTTGCTGACATAGACATGCCCATGATCAGGAAAACATAACCATCATGCAACACTTGAGCTAGTCTTAGAGGCCAGACTAGGAATACATTTTACCGTTTATTATTCCACACGTGCATATGAGTCTTCCTCCGAGCCTCGTGGTTATTGCAGACTCGAGAACCATAGCAGTTATAGCATGGAACATAAACATAATTATGAACTCGGAGATAAATAATATCATTTATTATTGCCTCTAGGGCATATCTCCTACAGCTAGATGACTCCATAGATTGATCTTGGTGATGCGTAGAAAATTTTTAATTTCTGCTACGATCCCCAACAAAAATTTGCAACAACAATTAGAGGACGTCTAACTTGTTTTTGCAGCATGTGTCATGTGATGTGATATGGCGAGAAGAATGTGGTGAATGATATATGTGATGTATGAGATTGATCATGTTCTTGTAATAGGAATCACGACTTTCATGTCGATGAGTATGACAACCGGTAGGAGCCATAGGAGTTGTCTTAATTTATTTATCACCTGCGTGTCAACTGAAACGTCATGTAATTACTTTACTTTATTGCTAACCGTTAGCCATAGTAGTAGAAGTAATAGTTGGCGAGACAACTTCATGAAGACACGATGATGGAGATCATGATGATGGAGATCATGGTGTCATGCCGGTGACAATGATGAACATGGCGCCCTGAAGATGGAGATCAAAAGGAGCAAAATGATATTGGCCATATCATGTCACTATTTGATTGCATGTGATGTTTATCATGTTTTACATCTTATTTGCTTAGAACGACGGTAGCATAAATAAGATGATCCCTCGCTAAAATTTGAAGAAAGTGTTCCCCTAACTGTGCACCGTTGCGAAGGTTCGTTGTTCCGAAGCACCACGTGATGATCGGGTGTGATAGGTTCTAACGTTTGCATACAACGGGTGTAAGCCAGATTTACACACGCAATACACTTAGGTTGACTTGACGAGCCTAGCATGTACAGACATGGCCTCGGAACACAAGAGATCGAAAGGTCGAACATGAGACGTATAGCAGATACGATCAACATGAAGATGTTCACCGATGATGACTAGTCCGTCTCACGTGATGATCGGACACGGCCTAGTTGACTCGGATCATGTATCACTTAGATGACTAGAGGGATGTCTGTCTGAGTGGGAGTTCATTAATAATTTGATTAGATGAACTTAATTATCATGAACTTAGTCTAAAATCTTTACAATATGTCTTGTAGATCAAATGGCCCACGCTAATGTCAACCTCAACTTCAACGCGTTCCTAGAGAAAACCAAGCTGAAAGACGATGGTAGCAACTATACGGACTGGGTCCGGAACTTGAGGATCATCCTCATAGCTGCCAAGAAAGCATATGTCCTTGAAGCACCGCTAGGTGAAGCACCCGTCCCAGCAAACCAAGACGTTATGAACGCCTGGCAAACACGTATCGATGATTACTCCCTGGTTCAGTGCGGCATGCTTTACACCTTAGAACCGGGGCTCCAAAAGCGTTTCGAGCAGCACGGAGCATATGAGATGTTCCAAGAGCTGAAAATGGTTTTCCAAGCTCATGCCCGGGTCAAGAGATATGAAGTCTCCGACAAGTTCTACAGTTGTAAGATGGAGGAGAATAGTTCCGTCAGCGAACACATACTCAAAATGTCTGGGTTGCACAACCGCTTGTCTCAGCTGGGAGTTAATCTCCCGGATGACGCGGTCGTTGACAGAATCCTTCAGTCGCTCCCACCTAGCTACAAGAGCTTTGTGATGAACTCCAATATGCAGGGGATGGAAAAGACCATTCCTGTGGTATATTCAATGCTGAAATCAGCGGAGGTGGAGATCAAAAAGGAACATCAAGTGTTGATGGTGAATAAAACCACTAAGTTCAAGAAAGTCAAGGGTAAGAAGAACTTCAAGAAAGACGGCAAGGGAGTTGCCGCGCCCGGTAAGCAAGCTGCCGGGAAGAAGACAAATAATGGACCCAAGCCTGAGACTGAGTGCTTTTATTGCAAGGGAAACGGTCATTGGAAGCGGAACTGCCCCAAGTACTTAGCGGATAAGAAGGCCGGCAATACCAAAGGTATATGTGATATACATGTTATTGATGTGTACCTAACCACCGCTCGTAGTAGCTCCTGGGTATTTGATACCGGAGCGGTGTCTCATATTTGTAACTCAAAGCAGGAGCTGCGGAATAAGCGGAGACTGGCAAAGGACGAGGTGACGATGCGGGTCGGGAATGGTTCCAAGGTCGATGTGATCGCCGTCGGCACGCTACCTCTACATTTACCTACGGGATTAGTTTTAAACCTCGATAATTATTATTTAGTGCCAGCTTTGAGCATGAACATTGTATCTGGATCTCGTTTGATGCGAGATGGCTACTCATTTAAATCCAATAATAATGGTTGTTCTATTTATATGAGAGATATGTTTTATGGTCATTCCCCGCTGGTCAATGGTTTATTCTTAATGAATCTCGAACGTGATGTTACACATATTCATAGTGTGAATGCCAAGAAATGTAAGGTTGATAATGATAGTCCCACATAGTTGTGGCGCTGCCGCCTTGGTCACATTGGTGTCAAACGCATGAAGAAACTCCATGCAGATGGACTTTTGGAGTCTCTTGATTATGAATCATTTGACACGTGCGAACCATGCCTCATGGGAAAAATGACCAAGACTCCGTTCTCCGGAACAATGGAGCGAGCAACCAACTTATTGGAAATCATACATACTGATGTGTGCGGTCCAATGAGTGTTGAGGCTCGCGGTGGCTATCGTTATGTTCTCACCCTCACTGATGACTTGAGTAGATATGGGTATGTCTACTTAATGAAACACAAGTCTGAGACCTTTGAAAAGTTCAAGGAATTTCAGAGTGAGGTTGAGAATCAACGTGACAGGAAAATAAAGTTCTTACGATCAGGTCGTGGAGGGGAATATTTGAGTCACAGATTTGGCACACACTTAAGGAAATGTGGAATTGTTTCACAACTCACGCCGCCTGGAACACCTCAGCGTAATGGTGTGTCCGAACGTCGTAATCGCACTCTATTGGATATGGTGCGATCTATGATGTCTCTTACCGATCTACCGCTATCATTCTGGGGTTATGCTTTAGAGACTGCCGCATTCACTTTAAATAGGGCTCCATCGAAATCCGTTGAGACGACACCGTATGAATTATGGTTTGGAAAGAAACCTAAGCTGTCGTTTCTTAAAGTTTGGGGATGCGATGCTTATGTCAAGAAACTTCAACCTGAAAAGCTCGAACCCAAGTCGAAAAAATGCGTCTTCATAGGATACCCTAAGGAAACCATTGGGTATACCTTCTACCTCAGATCCGAAGGCAAGATCTTCGTTGCCAAGAATGGGTCCTTTCTGGAGAAAGAGTTTCTCTCGAAAGAAGCAAGTGGGAGGAAAGTGGAACTTGATGAGATGACCCCTTCGAACCAGAAAGTAGCGCATCACAAGAAAATGTTTCTGTGGTGCCTGCACTGACTAGAGAGGAAGTTAATGATGACGATCATGATCAAGTTACCACGGAACTTCGTAGGTCCACAAGGACACGTTCCGCACCAGAGTGGTACGGCAACCCTGTCATGGAAATCATGTTGTTGGACAACGGTGAACCTTCGAACTATGAAGAAGTAATGGCGGGCCCGGATTCCAACAAATGGCTTGAAGCCATGCAATCCCAGATAGGATCCATGTATAAAAACAAAGTATGGACTTTGACAGACTTGCCCGATGATCGGCGAGCGATAGAAAATAAATGGATCTTTAAGAAGAATACGAACGCGGATGGAAATGTTACCATCTATAAAGCTCAACTTGTCACTAAGGGTTATCGACAAGTTCAAGGAGTTGACTACGATGAGACCTTCTCACCCGTAGCGAGGCTGAAGTCCGTCCGAATCATGTTAGCAATTGCCGCATTCTACGATTATGAAATATGGCAAATGGACGTCAAAACGGCATTCCTTAACGGCTTCCTTAAGGAAGAATTGTATATGATGCAGCCGGAAGGTTTTGTCGATCCTAAGAATGCTGACAAGGTATGCAAGCTCCAGCGCTCAATCTATGGGCTGGTGCAGGCATCTCGGAGTTGGAACATTCGCTTTGATGAGATGATCAAAGCGTTTGGGTTTACACAAACTTATGGAACCCTGTGTTTATAAGAAAGTGAGTGGGAGCTCTATAGCATTTCTCATATTATATGTGGATGACATACTATTGATGGGAAATGATATAGAATTCTTGGAAAGCATAAAGGCCTACTTGAATAAGTGTTTTTCAGTGAAGGACCTTGGAGAAGCTGCTTACATATTAGGCATCAAGATCTATAGAGATAGATCGAGACGCCTCATAGGTCTTTCACAAAGCACATACCTTGATAAGATATTGAAGAAGTTCAATATGGATCAGTCCAAGAAGGGGTTCTTGCCTGTATTGCAAGGTGTGAGATTGAGCACATCTCAATGCCCGACCACGGCAGAAGATAGAGAAAAGATGAGTGTCATCCCCTATGCCTCGGCCATAGGGTCTATTATGTATGCAATGTTGTGTACCAGACCTGATGTAAACCTTGCCATAAGTTTGGTAGGAAGGTATCAAAGTAATCCCGGCATGGAACACTGGACAGCGGTCAAGAACATCCTGAAGTACCTGAAAAGGACTAAGGATATGTTTCTCGTTTATGGAGGTGACAAAGAGCTCGTCGTAAAGGGTTACGTCGATGCTAGCTTCGACACAGATCTGGATGACTCTAAGTCACAAACCGGACACGTGTATATTTTGAATGGTGGGGCAGTCAGCTGGTGCAGTTGCAAGCAAAGCGTCGTGGCGGGATCTACATGTGAAGTGGAGTACATGGCAGCCTCGGAGGCAGCACATGAAGCAATTTGGATGAAGGAGTTCATTGCCGACCTAGGAGTTATTCCCAATGCATCGGGACCGATGACTCTCTTCTGTGACAACACTGGAGCTATAGCCCTTGCCAAGGAGCCCAGGTTTCACAAGAAGACCAGGTACATCAAGCGTCGCTTCAACTCCATTCGTGAAAATGCTCAAAATGGAGACATAGATATTTGTAAAGTGCATACGGATTTGAATGTCGCAGATCCGTTAACTAAACCTCTTCCACGGGCAAAACATGATCAACACCAGAACTCTATGGGTGTACAATTCATCACAATGTAACTAGATTACTGACTCTAGTGCAAGTGGGAGACTGTTGGAAATATGCCCTAGAGGCAATAATAAAATGGTTATTATTATATTTCCTTGTTCATGATAATTGTCTATTGTTCATGCTATAATGGTGTTATCCGGAAATCGTAATACATGTGTGAACACATAGACCATAACATGTCCCTAGTGAGCCTCTAGTTAACTAGCTCGTTGATCAATAGATGGTTACGGTTTCCTGACCATGGACATTGGATGTCATTGATAACGGGATCACATAATTAGGAGAATGATGTGATGGACAAGACCCAATCCCAAGCATAGAACTAGATCGTGTAGTTCGTTTGTTAAAGATTTTCTAATGTCAAGTATCATTTCCTTAGACCATGAGATCGTGCAACTCCCAGATACCGTAGGAATGCTTTGGGTGTACCAAACGTCACAACGTAACTGGGTGGCTATAAAGGTGCACTACAGGTATCTTCGAAAGTGTCTGTTGGGTTGGCTCGAATCGAGACTGGGATTTGTCACTCCGTATGACAGAGAGGTATCTCTGGGCCCACTCGGTAATGCATCATCATAATGAGCTCAATGTGACTAAGTAGTTAGTCACGGGATCATGCATTACGGAACGAGTAAAGTGACTTGCCGGTAACGAGATTGAACGAGGTATTGGGATACCGACAATCGAATCTCGGGCAAGTAACGTACCGATTGACAAAGGGAATTGTGTACGGGATTGCTTGAATCCTCGACATCGTGGTTCATCCGATGAGGTCATCGTGGAACGTGTGGGAGCCAATATGGGTATCCAGATCCCGCTGTTGGTTATTGGCTAGAGAGGTGTCTCGGTCATGTCTGCATGATTCCCGAACCCGTAGGGTCTACACACTTAAGGTTCGATGACGCTAGGGTTATAAGGAAGGTTTGTATGTGATTACCGAATGTTGTTCGGAGTCCCGGATGAGATCCCGGACGTAACGAGGAGTTCCGGAATGGTCCGGAGACGAAGATTTATATATGGGAAGTCTTTATTCGGTCGCCGGAAGTGTTCGGGGGTATATCGATATTGTACCGGGACCACGGAAAGGGTTCCGGGGGTCCACCGGGAGGGTCCACCTTCCCCGAAGGGCCCTATGGGCTGAATATAGAGGGGAACCAGCCCCTAGGTGGGCTGGGCGCCAAACCCCCCCTAGGGCCCATACGCCTAGGGTTGGGGGAAACCCTGGAGGGGGCGCCCCCCTTGGCTTGGGGGCCAAGCCTCCCCCCTTGGCCGCCGCCCCCCCTCTAGATCCATCTGGAGGGGGACGGCCCCCTCTCCCTTGCCCCTATAAATAGAGGGGGTGGGAGGGCTGCAAAAAGACATCCAAGGCGCAGCCCCTCCCCTCCCCAACACCTCTCCTCCTCCGCGTGTGCTTGGGGAAGCCCTGCCGGAGAACTGCCACTCCACCACCACCACGCCGTCGTGCTGCTGTTGGAGCCTTCTTCCTCAACCTCTCCCTCCTCCTTGCTGGATCAAGGCGCGGGAGACGTCACCGGGCTGCACGTGTGTTGAACGCGGAGGCATCGTTGTTCGGTGCTTGGATCGGATTCTGCCGCGATCTGAATCGCTACGTGTACGACTCCCTCATCCGCGTTCTTGCAACGCTTCCGCATCGCGATCTTCAAAGGTATGAAGATGCACTCTCCTCTCGTTGCTAGTAAACTTCATAGATTGATCTTTGTGATGCGTAGAATTTTTTTTTAATTTCTGCAACGATCCCCAACATATACTAGTAGTAGAAAAAAGAGAGATAATAGTATAATAAGAGATTGTGTTTTTTCTTGATTTTATTTCATTTTTTCACTTCTATTTTCTGCCCTTGTACTTTCAAAGCTCTAAAAAAGCACCCGTCCCCTTCCTTCCTCCTCTGCTTGTCGCCCGCGTGTCGTCACGGCCAGCCGCTCGTCTCCCGCGCCTCACCACAGCCAGCTCTCTCTTCGAGAAGGTCCTGCTCCGCTGATGAGCTCGCCCAGGAGCAGGACCTCCGCCGCCCGCCCACCAAGAGGGCCTTCGCCACCGATTCCGCCGCCCACTAAAGCCACGTTGGTCAACTTCGCTATCTATTCCGCCGCCCACTTCTGTCGCGCTGGTCCACTTCGGTCGCCGTGCTGGTCCGCTTCGGCCGCCGGCTGGTGGTGGTGTTGGTGGTGGTGGTGGGTGACGCCTCTGTTGTCATTGTTGCTGGTGGTGACCGACTCCGACGCCCGGATCCCCGCCCCCATCTTTGCTGGTAACGACTGCCCCTGCCCCTGATCCTCGCCCCCATCTCTGCTGCGAGTTAGTACTCTTTGATGCTGACAATTTAAAAATCCAGTTAGCTTGGTTGTTGCTGTCAATTTCACTCCATATTTGAAAATTCAATCAATTACTATATGGGGCGTGCTACACGTCGGCCGGTGGATCATTTTAAAAGATCCGCCGCCTCGTGAGCAGTTCGATTTGATGTTATGAGATGTTCGTACCGTTTCTCTTCTTTATTTTTTCCGCAACAAGTCTCCTGTTGCAAAACCTAGTATTTTTGCAGCAAGACCTTTGTTGCGAGACCTTCTATGTTTCTCTTCTTCTTTATTTTTTTCTGCAACAAATCTCTTGATGCACAACCTTGCGTTTCTGCAACAAGACCTTTGTTGCGAGACCTTCTACGTTCTTCTCTTCTTCTTTATTTTTTGTGCAACAAACCTCTTGTTGCAAAACCTTGTATTTCTGCAACAAGATCTTTGTTGTGAGACCTTTGTTGACCATTTTCTACTGCAATTTTTGCAACAGAACTCGTCTTACGAAAAAGCCTTTAGCAACATGGGTCATGTTGCAAAGAGCATTCTAGTGGTGGTTGCGTGTAGCTCGCCAGAGAAGCTCGTCGGCGCCAAGCGCCGGTGGCGGTGGTCGGAGCAGCACGAGGAGACAACAACTCGACGGGGGAACTCGGTCTCTCTGCTTGCACGCCTTGCACCAGCTGCAGATCACCAGAGAAGCTCGTCGGCGTGCTAGTCGACGGCGAGCGCCGATGGCGGCAGTCGTTGGCGGTAGTTGGAGCAGCACGAGAAGACAACGACTTGACGGGAGCTCGGGGCAGCCGGAGCAGGGAGGCGACGAACCCGACGGGAGCTCGAGAGGAGCACGAGGAGCGATTTCTCTCAAGGATCCAAATCCTGGAACAGAGTCGTTGTTGTGACGAGAGAGATTGCAACAACAGGCTAGTTGCAAAAACTTAAGGAAATTTGAATAAGAATCCTGAAAAATTGGACCAACTTTCTGAAATTCCAAAAACAAATCCAGTACCAAGCTTCTGAAACTTGGGCTTCCAATAAAAAACATAGAGGTCCGGAATTTAGAAACTATCACTATAAAACAATTTGGCATTCAAGCTTTAAAGTTCTTTTTTGGATTCAGACAAGTCCTGGTCTTCTGGTTGTGAAATTCACCAGCTTGTGAGCATTTACATTGTAGCCTGCAATGCAACATGTTTGCCGATGACTGCCACAAGAAAAGTGTGATCAAGGACTGAGCTCTTATCATCATCGGCGACATGTGTTCAGAACAAAAAACAGAATGGTTATAATCCACCTACGTTTTGTTCAGAATGTGTTCTGAACAAAAAAATAAACAGAATGTGTTCTGAACAAAAAATAGAATGTGTTCTTATGAAAAGTGTGATCAAGGACTGCCTATGGAGTAGAATTGTCAAGAAGAATGTAGTAGACTGAAAAACAGAATGGTTTAAATAATGAATATTCAGGATCAATAGCAATCAGTTCTTAAGGAATTCAAATACTACTCCAAATGGTTATTAGTAAAGAAAAGTGAAATGTATCTTGAAACACGAGACATGTATCCAGCTTGGTCAATTTGCATTGAAGAACACAACAGAATTATGGACGAAAATTTCCAGTTACCAGTGCTTAACTGGTGTGCTCAAACATCAGCAAGTCAATACTTTGCTCTCATTTGAAGTTCAGGTTATGGTACAAACTCCTAATCTTCATGCTAACTGGAGTAGTTTGCATCACATCTAATCTTGCTAATCTTCTCATTTTAAGTCAATACTTGCTCTCGTTTTAAGTTCATTTCCTTTTTTTATCATATTGCTTGATGATGGCCATTTAGACAGTTGCAACAGCACAAGGGTCTTGGCTTGCAACCAAGGGTAATATGCCACTTATCATATTGGCCAAATTCCGTATCACTGAAAATATGTTGCTAACTGGAGTAATATGCCACTTATCATATTGGCCAAATTTCAAGGAGGCATATTACTTTATTTCAAAATGGAAGTCTGTGGAATCATTTCACTTAATTTCAAAGTGGGGGCATTCTCCTTGATGCAAGAACAACAAAACAGTGCATGGATGTAAGAACAATACAAACAGTCCCAGATTTTGAAACTTGCCCCAACCCTGGTCCATCTGAATTTAGTTAGTGTTCAACCTAAGCTTCAGAACAAAAGAATTCATATCCCAGCAACTACAGAAATACTCCACAATGACCAGAACATGACCACAACACCATCAACATTTTAACTGAAATTATCAGAACATGACCACAGCTACAGGAGATGGACATTCAGAACATCACAAGACGGGCATGCTTTATCTGAATCTGCATAGATTAAAGAGATGGACATGCTGCTTATGGTCTGCTGCTTGCCCCTGATGTGCCACCGAGACAATTTACTTTCAATTTGTGTTTCCAGTCTTTCTCTACAGAGACATGAATTTGTCTCTCTACTGTAAATTAAACCTAAGGTCTGCTCCTTGCTCCTGATGTGCTACAGAGCTTTCATATACACAGTGAATCAGCAACGAAAACTGAATGAAGTTTAGAAATGCAGCTTTGCACAATGAAGTTATCTAAATGAAGCCTTCGTATACACAATGAATTTATCCAGTCAGCAATGCAGCATTGAGCCTTCACTTCAGTACATGAAAATTTACTGTCAATTTTCAGCAATGCATCACTGAGCCTTCATATGCACAGTGAACAAAATTGAAGTTCTGAAATTAAGAAGCAGAAATTGGAAGATGGCAGGAGAAGTGGAAAAGGCGAGCTCAGCGGTGAGCTCCTCCACCTTGAGCGCGTAGCCGTCCGCGGAGTTGACCGTGCTGCGTTGATGGGTCTGCAGTCCCTGTCGAATCTGTACAGAGAGGTCACATCGTACTGGAGCTGGACTGCCTGGTGATTGGCCGGGAACTCCAAGCTGATGCGCCGGGGAGAGGAGATCACCCCTGTTTGCACTGATTACAGGCAGACATTAAATCTGCATTAGCAGGTTTTGCGTCATACAGAATATCTAGTGCGGGGAGAAGACGCGACGCACTGGCACATGAAAATCGGTGCGTATGCCAGAAGAGATGGTGATTCGTTCAGGATCGCGGGCAGCTTCTGAAGGAAGCAACATTTGATGTCAGCACCTATGAAAACAGAGCAAACCCCACGCGTTTTGTTGGATATTAATTGCCGACGAGTGTAGTCTTCATGTGCTGTTTTTGCTATGTTTGAAGATTCTCGTGAGCTTATCTACCAGACACCGGTGATGAGCCTGAGGATGCTGTTCTTGTTTGGCGTTCAGAAGAACAACGACTCACTAATATATGGTAGCTGATGGATCCAACCAGTGAACTGGTTTATATTTTCAGACATAACCCTGATATGATATGAGTGGAGTGTTACAAACCTTGGGGCACACTTGGTTGGTAACCACTTTCGTGCCAACTGAAGCTGCTTGCTTCTCAGTTAGTACTTTGCTGCAGTTAGTTCAGAACATTGGGATGCCTTTTTCATCTCCATGATTTTCATTATGGTTATTCATCCCAAGAGAGAAAGCATGTGTTCTTTCTATGAGATGTAGCTGCTATAGACCTGAAGATGTGTGTAGTTATTTGTTTTGTTACCTTGCCAAAGCACAGCACACGTTTCCAGCTGCTTCATGCTACAGTGGGAAAAGCAAATTATGACATGAAATACTGCGGTAATGAATCCATGATATCATCTACCGATTTTCCTTGGTCCTTTACTCGACGCTGAATTCAAAGTGCGGATTTGCAGTCTCTTGTGTGTTTATAAGCCGCTGAGATATGCTACGTACTACATAGCAGGGGGTAAACAAGCTATGGCTTGAATTGTTGTGGTAATGAATCTTGAGTAGGTGTAGGTGCAGATGATGAACCGCGGGCGTGGCATTTGGGACGTCGCTTTCGGATCCACGGCCGGGCAGTTGAGGCACTCCTGCTATCCACCGACCGACGATATGGACAGCAGAGAGTAGAGTGGGATGGTCGTACCGTTTCAGTGAAGAAGCAGGGCTGAGCAAGCAGCTGACACGCGGTACAGCAGTGGTGTTGACCGTTCTGGGCGATTCGCTTGCAGTCCAGGTTGAGTACGTGGTGGCGGTGGCAACGGGGGCGATGGGTTGTTTAATCGGATACTACTAGGTAGTTTTATTAAGCTGTGCGTGCATGCATGTACGACTAAACCTCCACGTCTGTTGGAATGGATTTCAATTCGCACATCTCTCATGTCATGTGTAGCGAAACTTGGAGCACGTACGTACCTTGACAGAGTGGCTGGCGTATCGTCGGGGGATTATTAGGACCAGGATGCCTCGCAGACGCGCGCAGTACAAGATGGATGCCTTGAGCAGATGCTGCAGCTGCAGCTGCAGCAGGAGGACCAGTCATCATGGATTGGATTGTGAGGCGAGAGGTATTAGACGTAGACTTTTTTTGATGAATCGCACAGCCCTTTAGGGGTGGCGTGAGTTGTATATATATTGGTGTTACATAGATACAAAGTACAAATCCTAACCATACACGGTTAGGTATACAGAAGCTATACGTAATACAATTACATAGTCTAACACCCTCCCTCAATCTTAACTGTAGCCTGAAGTACAAAGCAAGTTAAGATTGCGCCTACAACTTTCAAACTGAGGTTGTGGAAGTGGCTTCGTGAAGATGTCAGCAAGTTGATCTTTGGAGGAGATGAACTTGATATGAAAAAGCTTCTGTGCAACACGTTCCCTCATAAAATGATAGTCAACTTCGATGTGCTTGGTACGAGCATGAAATACAGGGTTAGATGAAAGGTACGTCGCACCAATATTATCACACCAAAGAACTGGTGGCTGCCCTTGAGAGACTCCCAACTCTCTCAACAGAGACTGTACCCAAATGAGCTCAGCCGTGGCATTGGCAACCGCCTTGTACTCTGCTTCAGTGCTACTCCGAGATACTGTGGCCTGCTTGCGCGCACTCCAGGCGATCAAGTTGCGACCAAAGAAGACAGCATAGCCCCCCGTTGATCGACGGTCATCCAGGCTCCCAGCCCAATCTGCATCAGAGAACGCAGAGAGAGCACTCGAGGAGGTAGACCGAAGATGCAAGCCATAGGTGACAGTATGAGAGAGATAATGCAGTATACGCTTCACAGCTGACCAGTGTGATGTCCGAGGAGCATGAAGATACTGGCACACACGGTTAACCGCATAGGAGATATCCGGGCGTGTGATAGTCAAGTACTGCAGACCACCAACCACACTGCGGTACTCTGTAGCATCATCTGAAGAAAGCAAGGCACCATCCAAGGTTGATAACCGATCTGTCGCAGACATAGGGGTAGTAGCATGCTTGCAATGCAACATACCAGCACGTCGCAGCAGGTCCAAGGAGTACTTATGCTGAGTGAGAGTCAAACCAGCAGGAGACCGTGAAACCTCCAGACCAAGAAAGTAATGGAGGGCACCCAGATCCTTGACAGCAAAATGACCACCCAGAGCAGACAACAGACGATCAGCGGCGGCCTCTGAGGAGCTGATAAGAATAATGTCATCAACATAGACCAGCAGATACATAGTAACCTCGGGACGATGTAGCAGAAACAGAGACGTGTCAGCAGTGGATGGAACAAAGCCAAGACATCGAAGCACTGAGCCAAGTCGTGCATGCCATGCACGTGGAGCCTGTTTAAGTCCATAGAGTGCCTTAACGAGACGGCACAGATGATGTGGACGAGCAGGATCAACAAAACCCGGAGGTTGCCGCATATACACCTCTTCCTCCAAGACCCCATGAAGAAAAGCGTTCTGAACATCAAGCTAACGCAGAGACCACCCTTTGGTAACAGCCAAGGACAGAAGCAGACGGATAGTGGTAGGTTTGACAACTGGACTGAACGTATCCTCATAATCAAGACCATACCTTTGCTTAAAGCCTTTCGCCACAAGCCGCGCCTTGTAGCGCTCGATAGACCCATCCGCATGCTTCTTGACCTTGAACACCCACTTGGAGTCAATAATGTTGACACCAGACATGGGAGGAACAAGGCGCCAAGTATCATTCCCCTGAAGAGCCTGAAACTCCTGTTCCATGGCAGTACGCCAGTGAGGAATCCGAAGAGCCGCCTGAAAATGTCGAGGCTCAGCACTGGGGTCAGCCTCCGTCTGCGCCACACACGCCGCAATCCATGCAACCGTGCCATCTCTGCGCTCTTTTGGGCGAAAAATACCACTCTGACTGCGTGAGCACGTCGAGTAGCGGTAGGTGGCAAAGGTGGTGGCGGAGGTGGTGTCGGAGATGCAGTCGAAGAAGATGGTGACAACGACACAGACGAATCAACAGTCTCAGGCGCGTCATGTGGAGTAGAGGACCACGCAGGGGTCGATGGAGAGGCGGCCGAACCAGGCGAGCGAGGCAACACCTGGCCAGGCATGCGGTCTGGCGGGGCCGACCTGCCTGGGGTCGAAGCAGCAGCAGCCGGCTCAGCCAGCTCGAGCGGACTAGGACGCGCCCCGCGCGGAGCCAAAGCAGCAGCCAACTCAGCCGGCTCGGGTGCCAGGCCAGGGCCCGGCCCGCACGAAGCAGCGACAGCTGGCTCAGCCGGCTCGGGTGCCAGCCCAGGTCGCGGCCCGAACGAAGCAGCGGCAGCTGGCTGGGCCTGCGCCAGCGAGCCAGCGGACGAGGGGCCAAAGGGAGGCGAAGGGGTGCTGATGCATGTGCCATGCACAGGAGAAACATCCCCTGAACACGCACCATCGAGTTCCCGAGCGACCACATGCGACGAATCATCCAGGAGCTCAAGTCGCGCTCCTCGCCCAATACCTGCACCATGGTTAGGTAGCAACGAGGGAGTATATGCAGCATCTACAAATTGAACAGGCAAAGGTAAAGTAGAGTTCTTAGGTGTAGTGGGAGTGGTGGAGGTGTCCGAAAGTGCAGAAAAAGGAAAAACATTCTCATCAAACACCACATCACGACAGATGTAGACGCGGTTAGAGGGAACATGAAGACACTTGTACCCTTTATGAAGAGAACTATAACCAAGAAACACGCACTGTTTAGACCGAAAGTCCAACTTGCGTTGGTTATATGGACGAAGATGAGGCCAACACGCACACCCAAAGACCTTGAGAAAAGTATAATCAGGAGTTTCATTCAGCAAGAGTTCAAGTGGTGTTTTCATCTGACGGAGTCGTGTAGGAAGTCTATTAATAAGAAAGCATGCAGTAGAAAACGCATCACTCCAAAACCGGAAAGGAACGGAGGCATGGGCAAGCAAAGCAAGACCAGTCTCAACTATATGGCGATGCTTACGCTCGGCTACACCATTTTGCTGATGTGTATAAGGACAAGACACACGATGTGTGATTCCAAGCTTATTAAAGAATGCGTTGAGGTTGTGATACTCACCCCCCCAATCTGATTGCACGTGAATGATTTTGTGATTGAGCAGACGCTCAACATGCGCTTGGAATTGCAAGAAAACATTAAACACATCAGATTTGCGTTTAAGAAGATAAAGCCAAGTGAACCGACTGTAAGCATCAATAAAACTAACATAGTAATTATGGCCACTAATAGAGGTTTGAGCATGGCCCCATACATCTGAAAACACAAGTTCAAGCGGTTTATGGACTACACGACTCGACTCAGAAAACGGAAGCTGATGACTCTTGCCTTCCTTACAGGCATCACAAACTGCATCAACATGTTTAATGGACACAACTGGAAGCTCATGACGATGAAGTACATGGCGAACGATGGGAGTGGCAGGATGACCAAGGCGTGCATGCCAATGTGATGGAGACACACGAACACCACTGAAGGCACTGGGAGCTGGTGGCACATCAAGCGCATAAAGACCATTATTGCGTAGTCGACCTCTAAGAAGTACGTCCCTCGTGTCCCGATCCTTAACAAAAAAATGAAAAGGATGAAATTCAGCAAGAACATTATTATCACGAGTAAGTTTAGGAACTGAAAGCAAACTACGTGAAACAAAGGGAACACGAAGGACATTAAGAAGACGTAATTGTTTGGATCGATGTGTAAGAAGTGATGCCTGACCAATATGTGAGATGTGCATACCTTCCCCATTAGCGGTGCGAACCTGATCGTGTCCACGGTACGGCTCCTGTGTAGAGAGCTTGCCCATCTCACTTGTCAGGTGATTGGTAGCCCCCGTATCCATGTACCAAGATGCATCAACTGGGTAAGAAGGAGTATGCCCCTGCTCATGAGTCGCGAGGGCAGCCTGCTTCTCATTGCCCTTGCCATTGTTCCCAAGCCCCAAGAAATCCTGCTTGAAGCGACGATGGCAACGAGAAGCAAGGTGACCATCAAGCCCACATAGCTGGCAGGGAATCTGAGCACCACATGAAGGGCAACAGGCACGGACTCGACCTCCTGTCGAGGTAGTGGTGTTCCGCGAATTAGTCGCGGTCGGCGGAGGCTTACCACCCGTTGGTGGCTTGGAGGGCTTGCCCTTCCCACATGTTGCAGCGTTGGCGGAAGGAAAACTCGACGTAGACCGGCGAGCCTGGATGCGCTGCTCGGTAGCAAGGAGACGTGCGTACAACTCTCGTGGCTGGATGGGAGTGTCACGACCATTGATATTCTCCACCAAATTATCATAGTCGTCGCTCAGTCCGTTGAGTACATAGGAAGTGAACTCCTCCGGACCAAGCTCCTTGCCAATGGAGGCAAGTGTGTCAGCCATACCCCTCACCTTGTTGAAGTAGTCAGTGACGGTGAGATCATGAAGCTTCACCTCCCCAAGCGCAGTGCGAATGGCATGAGCCCGCGCCTGAGACTGCGAAGCAAAACTGGTGTGAAGAGCCGTCCACGCGTCCCGAGATGTAGAGGCGAAGATGACCAGTGACGAGACCCCCTCCGTAAGAGAGGACTGGATGGCGGAGAGGATGGCCTGATCCTGAGCCACCCATGCATGATGCCCTGGATGGTATGGCGGCGGGCACGACAGAGTGCCATCAACAAACCCCTCCAAGTAACGACTGCGGAGAAGTGATAAGACCTGAGCACGCCATGACAGATAGTTATCCGTCGTCAACTTCACCGGGATGAGATGCGCAAAGTAGAACGGTGCATGAGATACACCATAATCCGAAGGCGGCGGCGGCGCATAAAAAACCGGGGGTGAAGGACCACTCGGCACGGCGGACGAAGCCACCAGCTCCGTCGATGCACCGCCGTAGGGCGCTCCGTATGAAGCGGGCGCACCGTAAGGAGACGCAGGCACCGAGGATGGCGGGTAGGCGCAGGCCAACGGGGCAGCGTGGCCATAGGACTGCTGCAGCGGAGAGGGAGCCGACCACTGACTAGCCGGCGCGATGCCGTAGGAGCCGGCCACCGGCGGCTGTTGCAGGAACGAAGCACCCTGATGTGGATGTGCCGCTCCGTAGGGCACATACGAGATGCCCTGGTGATGCACGTCCGAGTGCAGAGGCGGGACGCCACCCGAGCCGGATTGCTGATGAAGATACGGGGCAGCGCCCTGGTAATGTGTATACGGAGCGGCGCCGTAGGAGCCTGCTGGAGGGACTCCATACGGATGCAGGACAGCGCCCTGGTGACTGGCGGTTGGAGCGGCACCATACGGTGCAGACGGGACGGCGGCGCCATAGGAGCCCGCCGGCGGCTGAGCGGCGGAGTCGCCGACGACCGGCGACGGTGGCACGGCGGAGCCCTGGGCAGTGGCAGCCATGGAGGCGCCAGCCAGGGAAAGCAGCGGCGGAGAAGCCAAAAACGGAGAGGCCGGGACGGCCAGAGCGGCGGCTGATGCGGGAGGAATCGCAGCTGCGGCGGCCGGCACCGAGGCCATAGATGCGATCGTGGCGGCAGCGGAAGCAACGATCGTAACTAAGCTGATACCATATTAGACGTAGACTTTTTTTATGAATCGCACAGCCCTTTAGGAGTGGCGTGAGTTGTATATATATTGGTGTTACATAGGTACAAAGTATAAATCCTAACCATACACGGTTAGGTATACAGAAGCTATACGTAATACAATTACATAGTCTAACAAGAGGGACGTCACCCCGGGCCGCTGCTGTGGAACCGGAACGTGGAGCGGAACAAGGGGCCGGGAAGTTGACCTGGGGTCGGTCGGTTGGGCGCCGGCCGGCTGAGGAGTGGAGTGGAGGGTGCAGTGCACACGCAGACTACTACTACTACTCTTTCCTCCAAGAAACGACGCGACTGCTGCACGCACGGTATATAGGGCTGCAAACGAGTCGAGTTCGAGCGAGCTAGACTAGGCTCAACTCAACTTATATTAAAATTCAAGCGAGCTTAAAATAAGGGAAGCTCAAGGTCGAGCTGTAGAAAATGGCTCGTGCTCAGCTTGCAATGATCTCGAGGCGATCTCGAGCTAGTTTCGAGCTAAATAAGATGAGTTTTAAAATAATTTAAGGCAAAATTTAAAACAAGGTAAGCCACAACATAAAAAATCACTATAATCTACTTATTCTTTCTCAACTGAAGACTAGTATTTAATAAACAGAGATCGTGGATGAGCTATAAAGAGAAGAAATGAAGGTAAGTTTGCTCTCAAACTTTGGCCAGAATTACAAGATATTGAAAGCATGGCTGGCCACATATTATATTGAGGCTAAATTTTCTTCGCACTTAATTTTCATGTTTGCTAGTACGTAAAATGGAGAGAAAAATCATACACAACATATATGGCAATAAATGATCATAAATCTTCTTAATAGGCATGAAGATTATTTAATATACTTATATGATTTCGAGCTATCGAGCTAAAATGAGCGAGCGAATGCTGGCTCAAGATCGGTTCATTTCTCGATCGAGCTGGATAAAGTGTTCATACTCAACTCATTTCTTTTCGAGTCGATCTCGAGTTGAGCCAAAATACGAGTCGATCTCGAGCGGCTCATGAGCGTCGAGCTTTTCTTGCAGCCCTAACGGTACACACTCGCGGCGCACAGGACCCAAGGAACGGCACGGCACGGCACGTTTTTCTGCTTTGCCTCTTGTTGCGTTACGAGGCGCACAAGCAGTGCAGTGCACTTTTAATCTCCACAGACAAAAGAAACACGTACACCACGGCTTGAGGGAGGGGTTGGCTGACAGATGCTGCCATGCCAACGATGGCTTTTCAATCGTCAGAGCTAGCTAGGATCCCTTCCCTTTGTGGTATGCTATGCTATGCTATTGCTAGGGAGGGAGTAGGGAGTGCAATCTCGACCGTGACTTGTAGCCCGGTGCCGTGCCATGCGCGAAATTTCCGCTCCTCCAAGTCCAATGGCTGCTGGGTAGTGCGTCTTGTTTTGGTCCACACGTATCCCAATTTTGTTCGTCCTTGCAGGTTCTTTTCAAATGGGAGGGAGGGTGCAAGGCTTCTCTGCTACTCCATGACATGACATGAGATGAGATGAGACCACCATCATCATTGAGACAGATTAGCAGCAGATCACTCATTTTCTCCTAGCTGATGCGTGTCATCATGTGTGTATTTGAGCATCTATAGCCGGGCTCGACAAATCTGGCCCCTCAAATTTACTCCTCTGCATCTGGATACCTCATATTTGAAACCTTTAATCCATATAAAGCATGCAAACCAGGAAATCCGACGTAGATCAACCTATACTACCCCAATCCTCGTCGGAGATGTCCACTATCTCCGTGCCCGGTTCCGGGTACATGGGCGGCGGCCACAATTCTAGCTGCTCCGCGTCGGCCTCTGCCTCCATCTCCGCGTCCAGTTTGTCGAAAAGTGCACCGGTCGCTGCCCGTTCCTGTCGGATGAACTGCCCGTTGGCCTCCACATAGGCTCATCCCGGTTGGACTCCAGGATGACCTGCTGCTCCGCCATCTCGGCCGCTTGGGCGACAGCGAACTCCGCGTCCGCGTCCTCCATGTTGAAGCCCGGAGCCGGCGCCAGCTCCTCCTCCGGCTGCTCTGCCTCGTCCTCATCTGGATCCATCATCTCCATCGGAGCCAGCTGCTACTCATCTTCCTCCACCTCCTCATCCTTCTTCGGCTCCGGCGAGTCCGGAGGCAGGCGGACAACAATGCGAGCGACGCGCATCACCCGGATCTCCTCCTCAATCTGGAACCGATGCTCCGGCGTGAGCATAGCATACGTGGTCTTCTTTTGCCGAGCCATGGCGGAGCCGGAGGGCGTGGGAAGAGCGGCAGAGCGGGAGAGAGGTGGATGGCCTCGGGCTGGCGGCGCGGAGAGGGAGGAGATGGATGTGGCTTGGGTTGGGGGACGCCGGCCAGCTTAAATAGTCGGATTTAGCCTCGGGCGGCGAGCCAGATCGGTGCCATGCGGCATTCAAACCCCCACCGGAGGAGACGTCTGTCGGACCGTCGGGTTTCCGGGCGATTCCGTGTGGGACCCCCATCGTCTGTTCGACGTGCCCGGGCGCCCCCATATCCGTCCTACATTTGGGCTGGATATGAGGGGTGCTGGTCAGCACTGGCATTTGAGGCCCGTTTGAGGTGTTTGTCTGAGTCTGTTTTTGTTGACCGGTCACTGAACGGGCCTTTTGCCCGGGTGTTTGAGGCGGATCTGGGGGTGCCTTGTTGTAGATGCTCTGAGCTAGGCAAATCGAAACAGATGAATCAGAAAATTAGAGAGAGAGGGGTGGGGTGGGGGGGGGGATGGGATCGGACACAGCCAAATTAGTACTTGCAATTCAATTATTTGTACACCAACAATATAGCTTAACAAGCAAAAAAAAGGATGCAAACAAATGTGGGAGAGATTCCACCGGCTGCTGCTGGGTTGAGCAACCCTTGCGAATATTGGCGATTGGCATCGATGGAGGATGAATTCTGTAGTGATGCAAACCATAATTTAGCCTTTTGGTTTGATGATGAGACATCTTCTTCTTTTTTTTTGCGGGTGAAATTTGTATTACTCAAGTGGTAGCAAAGCTACTGTCTGAAATACAAAGATGAATAACCTCTGACAAGCTAGAGTTCAACCAAACGACAGTTCGTCCTTCACTTCTAGCAAACTTAGCTAAAAAATCACTAACATTGTTTTGAGTACGATTAATATGCGTGAAACGAGTCTTCCGAAGACTCCTGAAATGATTGATCTCCCGTACCAAAGAGGCAAAAATTGATCTATCCGTTGCTTCATCAGTTATCAGGTTGACAACTGCTAAGGAGTCCATCTCCACAAGAATGGGAAGCTCCGTTCTTTGGATAGCAATTGATAGGCCTTCCATGCAAGCACTAAGCTCCTACTCCAAAGCATTTCTGCATGAGAAGAGTTCCCTGCATGATGAGAAAATAATGTTGCCCTCATTATCACGGAGTACCATGCCTGCACCTGCTCGACCATCTGCTGACCATGATCCGTCAGTATTCAATTTAGTCCATCCCGCCGGTGGCAAAACCCAAGGAACGCTTGGTCCAGGGGCCATAGTCGTATGTGTGGTACCAATATTTTCATAGGATATAACTTGCTTTCCTTTCCTCTGGTCAAAATCTGAATTCTGGAGCATGAATAATGACTCCAAGTAGCTTGACAAGTATCCCTTAGACACCTCCATGGGCGGCATAAGCTTTCCATGCGTAACTTCATTCCGATTGTGCCAAATCCGCCATAATGTCATCAATAGCATACATCTCTCAATCTCAGGTAGAGGGCATAGGGTCTGAAGAAGCCATTCAACACCTGAGTTTTGAACCTCTGATAACTTCAGCAATCTCCATATCGATGCCATAGTATTCCAGAATTGTACTGCTAGGGGACATCGACAGAGAGCATGGAATGTATCTTCTATTTCTTGTCCACAAACTGGGCAAGTTCCTGATATCTCAAGGCCTATTTTATGCTTATTTTGCCATGTGGGTAGTGAATTCACCGCTGTGCGCCAAGCAAAGTTTTTAACAGCGGCGGGGGGGGGGGGGGGGGGGGGACATGGCTTTTCCAAATAATTCGCCAGCAAGTGCGGCGACCATCAGGAGCAGTGCTCGAGGATTCTGCAGTTAGTCGACATGGTTCATCATACACCAAATTGTAACCCGACTTAACTGAGAAGACACCACTTTTTGCAGGGCCCCAAGCAAGCACATCATCACCAGTTCTTGGGCATGCTCGAATTTTCAGAATTTCCATTACGTCGCACGGCAAGAAGGAAGCCTGCAGCAAGTTAAGGTTCCAGGAACCGTTATCATTTAGTAGTTGATTAACGAACCGAAATCTGCATAATCCCTGTGCTGATACTGGTTTATATGAGAAGGGCCGAGGAATCCAACTATCCCGCCATATTCTAATGCTTCGTCCGTTTCCAACCCTCCATATCAAACCTTTCTTGAGAAGATCAAGACCATGGCTAATTGCCGTCCATGTGGAGGACGAATTACCTGAGAAGACAGTATCTTCGAGCTTGCCGTTTGGATAGTATTTGCTTTTCAAGAGTCTCGCACACAAACTCTCTGGCCTAGTCAACAATCTCCATGCTTGACGCGCTAAGAGGGATTGATTAAGCATGCGAAAGTCTCGAAAGCCGGCACCACCCTTACATTTAGGTTGCTGAATCTTCTGCCAAGATTTCCAATGAACCTTACGCTTACCTTTCGAAGCTAACCAGTAAAAAATTCTAACCATCTCTGTCAGATCATCACACACTGAATAGGATAGTTTAAAGACCCCCATGATAAAAACTGGTAGTGCTTCGGCAACTGACTTGATCAAGACTTCTGTACCAGGTTGGGCTAGATGGCCATCTCCCCACTGAATCAAACGTTTCATAAGCTGTGCTTGTAGGTTTTGAAATCTGCCTTTTGACATCCTACCATTGGGCGTTGGGAGCCCAAGGTACTTTTCTTCAAAACTTGCATTTATAACATTTAACACCTCCATGACATCATCCTGAGAATTAACCGGACATGCTTCCCCAAACATAATTGAACACTTGTTGTAATTCAAAAGTTAGCCTGTTGCTCGTGCATAGAGATCAAGGCAAGACTTGACTTGTTCAGCTTGTGCCCGTGACGCCTCAAAAAACAAAAGTGTGTCATCCACAAACAGAAGATGTGAAATGCCAGGTGCTCGCCTACAAATCTTGACCGAAGTAATCGTACCCACTTCAATTTTCTGTCTTAGGATTGAAGAGAGACCGTCAGCGACGAACAAAAACAAAAAAGGGGAGAGTGGATCACCTTGTCAAAGCCCACGCGACGGTGCAAATGAATCCAAGAGGGTTCCATTGAATCTCACTGAATACCTCACCGACGTGACACAAGTCATAATCCAGTCAATCCATCGGTGAGCAAACCCCATCTTTTGCATCACTTGCTTCAAGAAGTTCCAATCCACCCGATCATATGCTTTTGACAGATCGAGTTTATAAGCACAAAAACCTTTTGTTGGATCTTTCTCCTGTTTAATGTAGTGGATACATTCAAAAGCAATAAAGGCATTATTGTTGGGGAACGTAGTAATTTAAAAAATTTCCCTACACACACGCAAGATCATGGTGATGCATAGCAACGAGAGGGGAGAGTATTGTCCACGTACCCTCGTAGACCGTAAGCGGAAGCGTTATGAGAACGCGGTTGATGTAGTCGAACGTCTTCACGATCCGACCGATCCAAGTACCGAACGCACGACACCTCCGAGTTCAGCACACGTTCAGCTCGATGACGTCCCACGAAATTTGATCCAGCAGAGCTTCACGGGAGAGTTCTGTCAGCACGACGGCGTGATGATGGTGATGATGTTTCTACCGACGCAGAGCTTCGCCTAAGCACCGCTACTATATGATTGAGGTGAATTATGGTGGAGGGGGCACCGCAGACGGCTTGAAACAATCAACTTGTGTGTTCTAGGGTGCCCCCCTGCCCCTGTATATAAAGGAGCAAGGGGGGAGGCCGGCCGGCCCTCCTAGGGCGTGCCAGGAGGAGGAGTCCTTTCCTACTCCTACTAGGAGGAGGAAAGGAAGGGGGAAGGGGAGAAGGAAGGAGAGGGAGGAAAGGAGGAAAGGGGGGCCGGCCCCCTAGTCCAATTCGGTTTGGGCTAGGGGGGCCGCACGCCCTACCTCCTCTCTTCCACCACTTGGCCCATGAGGCCCAATACTTCTTCCCCGTATTCCCGTAACTCCCCGGTACTCCAAAAAATACCCGAATCACTCGGAACCTTTCCGATGTCCGAATTGTTGGGAATCGTAGCATAATTTTAAAATTTTCCTACGTTCACCAAGATGCATCTATGGAGTGTACTAGCAACGAGGGGAAGGGAGTGCATCTACATACCCTTGTAGATCGCGAGCAGAAGCGTTCCAATGAACGTGGATGACGGAGTCGTACTCGCCGTGATCCAAATCACCGATGACCGAGTGCCGAACGGACGGCACCTCCGCGCTCAACACACGTACGGTGCAGCGACGTCTCCTCCTTCTTGATCCAGCAAGGGGAAAGGAGAGGTTGATGGAGATCCAGCAGCACGACGGCGTGGTGGTGGATGTAGCGGGTCTCCGCAGGGCTACGCCGAGCTTCTACGAGAGAGAGAGAGGTGTTGCAGGGGAGGAGGGAGGCGCCCAAGGCTGTTCTCATGCTGCCCTCCCTCCCCCCCTTTATATAGGCCCCTGGGGGGGGGGGTGCGCCAGCCCCAAGAGATGGGATCTCAAGGGGGGCGGCGGCCACAAGGGGGGGAAGGGGTTGCCTTGCCCCCCAAGGCAAGGGGAAACTCCCCCCCTAGGGTTCCCAACCCTAGGCGCAGGGGGGGAGGCCCAAGGGGGGCGCCCCAGCCCACTAGGGGCTGGTTCCCTTCCACTTTCAGCCCACGGGGCCCTCCGGGACAGGTGGCCCCACCCGGTGGACCCCCGGGACCCTTCCGGTGGTCCCGGTACAATACCGATAACCCCCGAAACTTTCCCGGTGGCCGAAACTGGACTTCCTATATATAATTCTTCACCTCCGGACCATTCCGGAACCTCTTGTGACGTCCGGGATCTCATCCGGGACTCCGAACAACTTTCGGGTTTCCGCATACATATATCTCTACAACCCTAGCGTCACCGGACCTTAAGTGTGTAGACCCTACGGGTTCGGGAAGCATGCAGACATGACCGAGACGCCTCTTCGGTCAATAACCAACAGCGGGATATGGATACCCATGTTGGCTCCCACATGTTCCACGATGATCTCATCGGATGAACCACGGTGTCGAGGATTCAATCAATCCCGTATACAATTCCCTTTGTCAATCGGTATGTTACTTGCCCGAGATTCGATCGTCGGTATCCCAATACCTTGTTCAATCTCGTTACCGGCAAGTCTCTTTACTCGTACCGCAATGCATGATCCCGTGACTAACGCCTTAGTCACATTGAGCTCATTATGATGATGCATTACCGAGTGGGCCTAGAGATACCTCTCCGTCACACGGAGCGACAAATCCCAGTCTCGATCCGTGCCAACCCAACAGACACTTTCGGAGATACCCATAGTGCACCTTTATAGTCACCCAGTTACGTTGTGACGTTTGGCACACCCAAAGCACTCCTACGGTATCCGGGAGTTGCACGATCTCATGGTCTAAGGAAAAGATACTTGGCATTGGAAAAGCTCTAGCAAACGAAACTACACGATCTTTTATGCTATGCTTAGGATTGGGTCTTGTCCATCACATCATTCTCCTAATGATGTGATCCCGTTATCAATGACATCCAATGTCCATAGTCAGGAAACCGTGACTATCTGTTGATCAACGAGCTAGTCAACTAGAGGCTTACTAGGGACAGGTTGTGGTCTATGTATTCACACATGTATCACGATTTTCGGACAATACAATTATAGCATGAATAATAGACAATTACCATGAACAAAGAAATATAATAATAACCATTTATTATTGCCTCTAGGGCATATTTCCAACACGAATATTGTCGTCCAATATATTGATATTTACGTCTCGACCATTTCAAGACTCCTCGTCATGTCCCCGGTCTCATCCGGGACTCCGAACTACCTTCGGTACATCAAATCACATAAACTCATAATACCGATCGTCACCGAATGTTAAGCGTGCGGACCCTACGGGTTCGCTAACTATGTAGACATGAACGAGACACGTCTCCGGTCAATAACCAATAGCGGAACCTGGATGTTCATATTGGCTCCTACATATTCTACGAAGATCTTTATCGGTCAAACCGCATAACAACATACGTTGTTCCCTTTGTCATCGGTATGTTACTTGCCCGAGATTCGACCGTCTGTATCTCAATACCTAGTTCAATCTCGTTACCGGCAAGTCTCTTTACTCGTTCCGTAATACATCATCCCGCAACTAACTCATTAGTTACAATGCTTGCAAGGCTTATAGTGATGTGCATTACCGAGAGGGCCCAGAGATACCTCTCCGACAATCGGAGTGACAAATCCTAATCTCGATCTATGCCAACTCAACAAGTACCATCGGAGACACCTGTAGAGCATCTTTATAATCACCCAGTTACGGTGTGACGTTTGGTAGCACACAAAGTGTTCCTCTGGTATTCGAGAGTTGCATAATCTCAGTCATAGGAACATGTATAAGTCATGAAGAAAGCAATAGCAGTAACCTAAACGGTCAAGCGCTAAGCTAACGGAATGGGTCATGTCAATCACATCATTCTCTAATGATGTGATCCCGTTAATCAAATGACAACTCATGTCTATGGTTAGGAAACATAACCATCATTGATTCAACAAGCTAGTCAAGTAGAGACAAACTAGTGACACTCTGTTTGTCTATGTATTCACACATGTATTATGTTTCCGGTTAATACAATTCCAGCATGAATAATAAACATTTATCATGATATAAGGAAATAAATAATAACTTTATTATTGCCTCTAGGGCATATTTCCTTCAGTCTCCCACTTGCACTAGAGTCAATTATCTAGTTCACATCGTCATGTGATTTAACACCAATAGTTCACATCTTTATGTGATTAGTTCACATCTCCATGTGACTAACACCCAAAGGGTTTACTAGAGTCAATAATCTAGTTCACATCGCTATGTGATTAACACCCAAAGAGTGATCATGTTTTGCTTGTGAGAGAAGTTTAGTCTACGGGTTTGCAACATTCAGATCCGTATGTATTTCGCAAATTTCTATGTCTACAATGCTCTGCACGGAGCTACTCTAGCTAATTGCTCCCACTTTCAATATGTATCCAGATCAAGACTTAAGAGTCATCTAGATTGATGTAAAAAGCTTGCATCGACGTAACTCTTTACGACGAACTCTTTTATCACCTCCATAACCGAGAAATATTTCCTTAGTCCTCTAAGGATAATTTTGAACGCTGTCCTGTGATCTACTCCTAGATCACTATTGTACTCCCTTGCCAGAAAGATGCTAAGGTATACAATAGGACTGGTAAACAACATAGCATAGTTTATAGAACCTATGACTGAGGCATAGGGAATGACTTTTCATTCTCTTTCTATTTTCTGCTGTGGTCGGGTTTTGAGTCTTTACTCAACTTCACACCTTGCAACACAGGCAAGAACTCCTTCTTTGACTGTTCCATTTTGAACTACTTCAAAATCTTGTCAAGGTATGTACTCATTGAAAAAACTTATCAAGCATCTTGATCTCTCTCTATAGATCTTGATGCTCAATGTGTAAGCAGCTGCATCGAGGTCTTTCTTTGAAAAACTCTTTTCAAACACTCCTTTATGCTTTCTAGAAAATTCTACATTATTTCTGATCAACAATATGTCATTCACATATACTTTTCAGAAATGCTATAGTGCTTCCACTCACTTTCTTGTAAATATAGGCTTCACCGCACACTACAAAAAAAGACACATCTGTGACATTTTGGGCCAAACAAATTTTTTTCTGTCATACTTATGACACTTCTATGACAATAATTGTGCTAAAACACGGTATCATCATAGTGTGGTGGGGTCCTACTTCTATGAAAAAAAATCATGACAGAAAATGGGCTTTTCGTCCTTGGCGGGCTGGAGACGCAGCTGCATGACATTCTTTGGGCCGTCCATGATGGAAAAAACCGTGGTAGAAGCGAGGGCGAGGTAAATATCGGGGTGTTCCCGGTTACGGTGGGTGGTCGGGGCCGAGCGATGCGCATTTCTCTCATACACGCATGCGCGTGGGTGCGAGGCGTTGGGATCTAACTGAACACGAGCTAGGCGTTGGGCTCTAACTGAACCCGAGCGATTGCACTGCAGGCTACGCATTACTGAACCCGAGCGATCGATCGATGGCTGTTAACTGAACCCGATCGAGCGATTCCTTCGCTACTACTGCTAACTGAATTCGATCGATGCTGCCTCTGGATGAACAGTGAGCGTTGCTGGGGGGTGGGGGGTTTGGATGAACAGTTCCCGGTGGGGGTGGATGAACAGGACCCCATGGTGTGGCCTCTGGATGAACAGGACCCCGATGGATCGAGCCGGTTGGGGCTGGATGAACAGGACCCCGTGGAGGGATGGATGAACAGGACCACCCTGTGGAGGGCAGGATGAACAGTAGACGGTGGAGGTCTGGATGAACAGTAGCTCATGGAGGGGTGGTTGAACAGGAGCCCGTGGAGAGGGCTGGTTGAACAGTAGCCGGTGGAGTAGCGCGCGATGGAGGCTGGATGAACAGGAGCCCGTGGATGAACAGTCGTAGTGGAGGCTGGAGGAGGTCGACGGTGGATGAACAGTAGTCTGTGGAGGCTGGAGGGGATCGACGGTGGAGATGAATAGTATCCCGTGGAGTCCCGTTTTGCGGTACGCCACACCCCTCCCGATGAACAGGACCCCCGTTTCGACCGTAGCGCTCCAACACAAGTCCGTTTCCTCCGTTGTGCAGTACGCCACACCCCTCCCGATCAACAAGACCCCCGTTTCAACCGTAGGAGGTCCGTTTCCTCCGTTTTACGGTACGCCAGACTCCTCCCGATGAACAGGATCCCGTTTCGTCCGTGGCCGGTCGAACACAAGGCCGTTTCCTCCGTTCTACGGTACGCCAGGCCTGGTTTCCATCAGCTGTTCCGTCCAAGCCCTCCCGATGAACACGACAACGCATTCCGTTCCGACCCAGCCGGTTTGGCTCCCCATGAACACGACGATGACGCTGTTTCTCCGTTCCGACCCAGCCATGTATACGAGTCCTGGCCGTACGTATGCACGAGTAGGCATTTGAGACCCTGCCCGTATGTACGTACGTGGCCCGTATTTTCTTTCTTGCACACTGGCCGCTGTACGTACGTGTACATGCTACATGCGCACCTCTACTATGACACGTGCGCGCCTCTACATCGACCAGTATGTACGTACACGTTCGCGACCAGAATGACAACGCTACGTATGCTTCGACCAGGTGGGTCCCGACTGTCAGGCACTTCCTTGCGTGCGAAGATGTAGCTGGTGGGTCCCAACAGTCAGGGGGGCGAATCGTTTTCTTGGCCCGGACGCACTTCCTTGCGTGTGAAGATGTAGCTAGTGGGTCCCGACAGTCAGGGGGAAACATTTTTTTCGCGAAATACGGTGGCCTGTCCGGTGCGTCCCAACTATCAGGTGGAGGAATAATTATTTTGCGCGTAATAAGGAGGCAATTCCTTGCTGCGGCCGTGGACCCAGCTGTCAGCCTCTCCACGTACAATGGACGTCCGATGGAAGCCGTTCCTTGACCATGTTGACCACGCCGCGCCGAGAGCACCAGGGCGATGGTTGACGGCGAGGCCTAGGAAGGGGACGAGCGGAGCCGGGGAAGACGCGGCAGTGGAAGCCCGCGTGGAGAGGAGTACGAGGGTTCACTGGTTCGGCTGCGGTGTGAGGCTGCCGTCGCCGCATGGCCTGGCCAGCGGTGGGAATAGTAGGGGGCGGTGAGGCCTCCGCGGCAGCACAACCGGCCACGGGAGGCAGGAGCATGCAGCACGACCGGCGCTGCTTTGGGCGGCTGGAGCAAGAAGACCAGAGGTTCAAGAAGCACTACGGCCGTTGGATGGACATCGTATGGTCACTCGAGCTAGAATCGTTCATATTGACTAAGTTGACAAAGCACTCCGTTCACATGACACCACTAGAGGAGAGACAACATACATCTCATCAAAATATCGAACGAATACCAAATTCGCATGACTACTAATAGCAAGACTTCTCCCATGTCCTCAGGAACAAACGTAACTACTCACAAAGCATATTCATGTTCATAATCAGAGGAGTATTAATATGCATAATGGATCTGAACATATGATCTTCCACCAAATAAACCAACTAGCATCAACTATAAGGAGTAATCAACACTACTAGCAACCTACAGGTACCAATCTCAGACTTAGAGACAAGAACTGGATACAAGAGATGAACTAGGGTTTTAGAGGAGATGGTGCTGGTGAAGATGTTGATGGAGATTGGCCCCCTCCCGATGAGAGGAGCGTTGGTGATGACGATGGCGATGATTTCCCCCTCCCGGAGGGAAGTGTCCCCGGCAGAACAGCTCCGCCAGAGCCGTACATTGGTTCTGCCAAGGTTCCGCCTCGTGACGGCGGAGTCTCGTTCCGAAAGCTTGCTTATGATTTTTTATCGGACGAAAGACTTCATATAGCAGAAGATGGGCACTGGAGGGCCACCAGTGGGCCCACGAGGTAGGGGGCGCGCCCAGGGGGGTAGGGCGCGCCCCCCACCCTCGTGGCCAGGTGTGGGCCCCCTCTGGTATTTTCTTCGCTCAGTATTTTTTATTATTTCCAAAAATAACTTCCGTGGAGTTTCAGGACTTTTGGAGTTGTGCATAATAGGTCTCTAATATTTGCTCCTTTTCCAGCCCAGAATTCCAGCTGCCGGCATTCTCCCTCTTTATGTAAACCTTGTAAAATAAGAGAGAATAGGCATAAGTATTGTGACATAATGTGTAATAACAGCCCATAATGCAATAAATATCAATATAAAAGCATGATGCAAAATGGACGTATCAACTCCCCCAAGCTTAGACCTCGCTTGTCCTCAAGCGGAAGCCGATAACGATAAATATGTCCACATGTTTAGAGATAGAGGTGTCGATAAAATAAAATACGGACATGAGGGAATCATGATCATTCTTATAACAACAACATATATGGATATTGTCATATGATTTCTTATGCTCAAGTAGTAATCTATTCACAATGCAAAGTATGAATCAGAAACTTCATTGGGAACTAACAAACTATAATTTCAGTCATTGAAGCAATTGCAATTTATCATAACATCAGAAAGAGTCAATATAAGAGCTTTTCAGCAAGTCCACATACTCAACTATCATTTAGTCTTTCACAATTGCTAACACTCACGCAATACTTGTAGTTACGGATTTTTAATCGGACACAGAGAAAGATAGGGGCTTATAGTTTCGCCTCCCAACCTTTTACCTCAAGGGTAATGTCAATAATAATAGTTCATGCTAACTTACATCCAATTGGATATATATATCAGGATCTTTCCAACACACTATGCTTGCCAAAGGATAAAATTTAAAAAAAAGGAAAGGTGAAGATCACCATGACTCTTGCATAAGGTAGAAGATAAAAGTAAAAGATAGGCCCTTCGCAGAGGGAAGCAAAGGTTGTCATGCGCTTTCAGGGTTGGATGCACAAAATCTTAATGCGAAAGAATGTAACTATATATTGCCACTTGTGATGTGGACCTTTATTATGCAGTCCGTCGCTTTTATTTCTTCCACATCACAAGATCGTATAAATCTTATTTCCTCCACACTAATCAATCATACATATTTAGAGAGCAATTTTTATTGCTTGCACCAATGACAACTTACTTGAAGGATCTTACTCAATCCATAGGTAGATATGGTGGACTCTCATGGCGAACTGGGTTTAAGGGTATTTGGAAGCACAAGTAGTATCTCTACTTGGTGTAAAGAATTGGCTAGCATGAGGGAGAAAGGCAAACTCAACATGTTGGATGATCCATGACAATATACTTTATTTCATATGTAAGAAAACATAACCCATTACGTTGTCTTCCTTGTCCAACATCAACTCTTTAGCATGTCATATTTTAATGAGTGCTCACAATCATAAAAGATGTCCAAGATAGTATATTTATATGTGAAACCTCTCTTTCTTTATTACTTCCTATTAATTGCAACGATGACCAAAGCTATGTTTGTCAACTCTCAACAACTTTTAATCATCATAATCTTTAGATGTGAAGTCATTACTCTCCATAAGATCAATACGATCTCTTTGTTTCTTTTTATTCTTTCTCTTTTCTTTTATTCCCTCAAGATCATAGCAAGAAAATCAAGCCCTTGGCTCAACACTAATCTTTTTTATATAGCTCACGGACTCGATTACATAGAGGGATCATAAAGCAGAACTCAAAACTAAATCATACCAAAAACTTTATTCTACTAGATCAAGATATTACTAAAAAGGATCGAACTAAGAAAATGGTAAAGATAGAGATGTGATGGTGATACGATACCGGGGCACCTCCCCCAAGCTTGGCAGTTGCCAAGGGGAGTGCCCATACCCATGTGATTATATCTCTTTCTTCGGAGGTGGTGGTGTGATATTCTTGGCGATGATACTCCTCAGGATACGATTCTCTTCCTCGATCTTATTGAGTTGCTGCTTGAGATCCAATATCTCCTTACGGAGCTTACCCGTGACGGTTAAAGCTCCTTGCACCCATGGATGTTGCATAGCTGCGGGGGAACAAGTAACACTCTTTTTCATATTCTCATAAGAAAGAAATCTAACATTGGAAGGGATAATCGAGTTGGGAATAGCCGAGCTCTGTAGTTCCCCCATTGTGAATCCAGCTCGGAAGCGAGAAGTGACTTCTTGATCCTCCTCCATGGCATCTATCCTCTTCAAATCAGCCTCCATCTCTTCCTCCGTTGCTGGTTGAAAATGGTCAGCATCGCTGTTTGTCCTTGATCTCGATGTAGGATGAGACACCCAGCTCTCCCCAAGTGACTCTTAAGAAGACATCTTGCTCTAATCTGCAACAACAACAACTCGAAACAAAAACAGAGGATATTTGCGTGATACGAGAGTCAAAACCTTCGGGAGATTATATAATGAATTTTTACCGACCGAAAGAAGTATCGTGTAAGAAAACGGAGTTCGGAGAGCGCACATGGTGCCCACGAGGTAGGGGTCGCGCCCAGGCGGATAGGGCGCGCCCTCCACCCTTGTGGAGGCCTCGTGTCCTTCCCGGACTGCTTCTTATTTTCCTATTTTTCTAAATATTCCAAAATGGAGAAAAATTGCCATTAGAACTGTTTTGGAGTCGGTTTACTTACTGTACCACATACCTATTCCTTTTCGGGGTCTGAAACGTTATGGAAAGTGTCCCTTATGTATTCCTTCAGTGTTACGGTTTCAATAACATTAGTTTCAACATTTATAAGATTACCCGAGATATAATGTTTGATTCTTTGACCGTTTACCACCTTCGGATTTGTGCCTTCGAAGTTGTTGATTTTTATGGCACCGGAACGATAGACCTCAATGACGTAAGGACCTTCCCATTTAGAGAGAAGTTCTCTTGCAAAAAATCTTAAACGAGAGTTGTATAGCAGTACATAATCACCTACATTAAACCCATGCTTTTGTATCCTTTTGTGATGCCATCTTTTAACTTTTTCTTTAAACAACTTGGCATTCTCATAGGCTTGGGTTCTCCATTCATCAAGTGAGCTAATGTCAAATAACCTCTTCTCACCGGCAAGTTTGAAGTCATAGTTGATCTCTTTAATAGCCCAATATGCCTTATGTTCTAGTTCGATAGGTAAGTGACATGCTTTTCCATAAACCATTTTATACGGAGACATACCCATAGGATTTTTATATGCAGTTCTATAGGCCCATAATGCATCATCATGTTTCTTGGACTAATTCTTTCTAGATCTATTAACAGTCTTTTGCAAAATTAACTTGAGCTCTCTATTACTCGATTCTACTTGACCACTAGACTGTGGGTGATAAGGGGATGCAATTCTATGATTAACATCATACTTAGCAAGCATTTTACGAAAAGCACCATGAATAAAATGTGAAACACCATCAGTCATTAAATATCTAGGGACTCCAAACCTCGAAAAAACAACTTCTTTAAGCATCTTAATAGAAGTGTTATGATCAGCACTACTAGTTGGAATACCTTCTACCCACTTAGTAACGTAATCAACAGCAACTAAAATATGTGTATACCCATTAGAGGCAGGAAACGGTCCCATATAATCGAAGCCCCAAACATCAAATGGTTCAATAACAAGTGAATAATTCATAGGCATTTCTTGACGTCTACTAATATTACCAATTCTTTGACATTCATCACAAGATAAGACAAACTTACGGGCATCCTTGAAGAGAGTAGGCCAATAAAAATCGGATTGCAATACCTTATGTGCAGTTCTATCTCCAGCGTGGTGTCCTCCATATCCCTCGTAGTGACACTTGCGTAGGATCTGTTCCTGTTCATGCTCAGGTACACAACGCCTAATAACACCATCTACTCCTTTATAAAGATGTGGGTCATCCCAGAAGTAATGTCTTAAATCATAGAAAAACTTTTTCTTTTGCTGGTATGTGAAACTAGTTGGTATAAATTTAGCCACAATGTAATTAGCATAATCAGCATACCATGGAGCAGTACGAGAAGCATTTATGACATTCAGTTGTTCACCAGGAAAACTATCATCAATAGGTAGTGGGTCATCAAGAACATTTTCTAACCTAGACAAGTTGTCTGCAACGGGGTTCTCAGCTCCCTTTGTATCAATAATATGCAAATCAAATTCTTGTAGCAAGAGAACCCATCTAATAAGTCTAGGTTTAGCATCTTTCTTTTTCCATAAGATATTTAATAGCAGCATGATCAGTGTGAATAGTTACTTTAGAACCAACAATATAAGGTCTGAACTTATCACAAGCAAATACAACTGCTAAGAATTCTTTTTCAGTAGTGGCATAATTTCTCTGGGCATTGTCTAGAGTTTTACTAGCATATTGAATAACATTTAAGTTATTATCAACTCTTTTCCCTAGAACAGCACCTACAGCATAATCGCTAGCATAACACATAATTTCAAAGGGTAAATTCCAATCAGGTGGCTGAACAATGGGTGCAGAGATTAATGCTTTCTTAAGTATTTCAAATGCCTCTACACAATCATCATAAAAAACGAAAGGTATATCTTTTTGTAATAGATTAGTCAGAGGCCGAGAAATTTTTTGAGAAGTCCTTAATGAACCTCCTATAAAAACCGGCATGACCAAGGAAACTTCTTATACCTTTGATGTCCTTGGGACATGGCATCTTTTCAATAGCATCCACTTTAGCTCTATCAACTTCAATACCTCTTTCAGAAATTTTATGCCCCAAGACAATACCTTCATTAACCATAAAGTGGCACTTCTCCCAGTTCAAGACAAGATTAGTTTCTTCACATCTCTGCAAAACTCGATCAAGGTTGTTCAAGCAATCATCAAAAGAGGATCCATAAACGGAGAAATCGTCCATGAAAACCTCACATATCTTTTCACAAAAATTAGAGAATATAGCCATCATGCATCTTTGAAAGGTAGCAGGTGCATTACATAAACCAAAAGGCATACGTCTATAAGAAAAAGTACCGAAAGGGCAAGTAAAAGTGGTCTTTGCTTGATCATCAGCTGACACTGGTATTTGAGAGAAACCAGAGTAACCATCTAGAAAGCAAAAATGCGTATGTTTGGATAATCTTTCTAGCATTTGATCACTAAAAGGTAAGGGGTAATGATCTTTTTTAGTAGCCTTATTTAATTTGCAAAAATCAATTACCATCCTATAACCTGTAATAATTCTTTGTGGAATCAATTCATCTTGATCATTAGGAACGAAAGTAATACCTCCCTTCTTAGGGACACAATGGACAGGACTTACCCACTGACTATCAGCAACGGGATAAATTATACCTGCCTCAAGGAGCTTTAGTATTTCCTTTCTTACCACTTCTTTCATCTTAGGATTCAGCCGTCGTTGATGATCAATAACTGGTTTGGCATCATTTTCCAAATTTATTTTGTGTTGACATAGAGTGGGACTAATGCCCATAAGATCATCAATAGTATATCCAATAGCAACACGGTGCTTCTTCAGAGCTTTCAATAATTTCTCTTCTTCATGCTCTAAAAGGTTAGCACTAATAATAACATGATATATCCTCTTTTCATCAAGATAAGCATATTTAAGAGTATCAGGCAACGGTTTAAGCTCAAACACGGGATCACCCTTGGGTGGAGGAGGATCCCCTAAGATTTCAACAGGCAAATTGTGTTTCAGAATAGGTCCTTGTTTAAAGAATACTTCATCTATTTCCCTTCTTTCATTCATAAACATATCATTTTCATGGTCTAGCAAATATTGTTCTAAAGGATCACTAGGAGGTACGGCAATAGAAGCAAGACCAATAATTTCATCTTTACTAGGCAATTCCTCATCAAGAGGTTGTCTACGAAATTTAGAGAAATTAAACTCATGAGACATATCATCCAAACCAATAGTAACAACATCCTTTTTGCAGTCTATCTTAGCATTAACAATATTCAAGAAGGATCTACCAAATATAATGGGACAAAAGCTACCTTGAGGGCAACCAAGAACAAGAAAATCAGCAGGATATTTAGCTTTCCCACACAAGACTTCAACATCTCTAACAATCCCAATTGGTGAAATAGTATCTCTTTTAGCAAGCTTAATGGTAACATCGATATCTTCTAACTCAGCGGGTGCAATATCATGCATAATTTCTTTGTATAAGGAAATAGGTATTGCACTAGCACTAGCACCCATATCACACAAGCCATGATAACAATGATCTCCTATTTTAACAGAAATAACAAGCATGCCTACCACAGGTCTATGTTTATTTTAGCACCAGGTTTAGCAATTCTAGCAGTCTCATCACAGAAGTAAATAACATGCCCATCGATATTATCAACCAAGAGATCTTTAACCATAGCAATATTAGGTTCAACCTTAACTTGCTCAGGGGGTTTGTGTGTCCTAATATTACTTTTGTTGACTATGGTTGAAGATTTAGCATGATCCTTAATTCTAACAGGGAAAGGTGGTTTCTCAACATAAGCAGTAGGAACAATAGGATCATTATAAGTGATAGTCTTTTCTTCAACTTTAATAGGTGCAACTACTTTTACTTCAATGGGAGGATTATATTTAAACCACTTCTCCTTAGGGAGATCAACATGAGCAGCAAAAGATTCACAAAAAGAAGCTACTATCTCAGAGTTAAGTCCATATTTAGTGCTAAATTTACGGAAAACATCGGTATCCATGAAAGATTTAACACAATCAAACTTAGGTGTTATACCTGACTCCTTACCTTCGTCGAGATCCCAATCTTCAGAGTTGCATTTAATTCTTTCCAATAAATTCCATTTGAATTCAATAGTCTTCATCATAAAGGAACCAGTACAAAAAGTATCGAGCATGGAGCGATTGTTGTCAGAAAGCCGAGCATAAATTTTTTGAATAATCATTTCTCTTGAGAGCTCATGATTGGGGCATGAATATAACATTGACTTAAGCCTCCCCCAAGCTTGAGCGATGCTTTCTCCTTCGCGAGGCCAAAAATTATGTATATAATTACGATCACGATGAACAAGATGCATAGGATAAAACTTCTGATGGAATTCCAATTTCAACCGTTTGCAGTCCCATGATCCCATATCATCACATAGCCTATACCATGTCAATGCATCTCCCTTCAAAGATAAAGGGAAGACCTTCTTCTTGATAACATCATCAGGCATACCTGCAAGCTTAAATAATCCACAAACTTCATCCACATAGATTAGGTGTAAATCGGGATGCAATGTTCCATCTCCTGCAAAAGGATTAGCTAGCAGTTTCTCTATCATACCCGAAGGAATTTCAAAGTAGACATTTTCATTTTCAGTAGGTTCAATAGGTTGAGGAGCAACTCTTTGCTCTACTGGTCGAGGTGAAGTGACCCCGAACAAGCCCCTCAAAGGATTACTTTCCATAGTAACAAGTGACAGTAAATTTGAGCACACTATATAAATTTCCCTTACCAATTTCCACCTACCAAAGGCGCCTACCCCCGGCAACGGCGCTAGAAAAGAGTCTTGATGACCCACAAGTATAGGGGATCTATCGTAATCCTTTCGATAAGGAAGAGTGTCGAACCCAACGAGGAGCAGAAGGAAATGATAAGCGGTTTTCAGCAAGGTATTCTCTGCAAGCACTGAAATTATCGGTAACAGATAGTTTTGTGATAAGGTAATTTGTAATGGGTAACAAGTAACAAGTGTAAATAAAGTGCAGCAGGATGGCCCAATCCTTTTTGTAGCAAAGGACAAGCCTGGACAATTTCATATATGAAGGAAAACGCTCCCGAGGACACATGGGAATTATCGTCAAGCTAGTTTTCATCACGTTCATATGATTCGCGTTCGGTACTTTAATAATTTGATATGTGGGTGGACCGGTGCTTGGGTGCTGTCCTTACTTGGAAAAATATCCCACTTACGATTAACTCCTATTGCAAGCATCCACAACTACAAAAGAAGTATTAAGGTAAACCTAACCATAGCATGAAACATATGGATCCAAATCAGCCCCTTACGAAGCAACGCATAAACTAGGGTTTAAGCTTCTGTCACTCTAGCAACCCATCATCTACTTATTACAACCCAATGCCTTCCTCTAGTCCCAAGTAATGGTGAAGTGTCATGCAGTCGACGTTCACATGACACCACTAGACGAGAGACAACATACATCTCATCAAAATATCGAACGAATACCAAATTCACATGACTACTAATAGCAAGACTTCTCCCATGTCCTCAGGAACAAACATAACTACTCACAAAGCATATTCATGTTCATAATCAGAGGAGTATTAATATGCATAATGGATCTGAACATATGATCTTCCACCAAATAAACCAACTAGCATGAACTACAAGGAGTAATCAACACTACTAGCAACCTACAAGTACCAATCTCAGACTTAGAGACAAGAATTGGATACAAGAGATGAACTAGGGTTTTAGAGGAGATGGTGCTGGTGCAGATGTTGATGGAGATTGGCCCCCTCCCGATGAGAGGAGCATTGGTGATGACGATGGCGATGATTTCCCCCTCCCGGAGGGAAGTGTCCCCGGCAGAACAGCTCCGCCAGAGCCCTAGATTGGTTCCACCAAGGTTCCGCCTCGTGGCGGCGGAGTCTCGTCCCGAAAGCTTGCTTATGATTTTTCTCGGACGGAAGACTTCATATAGCAGAAGATGGGCGCCGGAGGGCCACCAGGGGCCCACGAGGCAGGGGGCGCGCCCCACGCTCGTGGCCAGGGTGTGGGCCCCCTCTGGTATTTTCTTCGCTTAGTATTTTTATTATTTCCAAAAATAACTTCCGTGGAGTTTCTGGACTTTTGGAGTTGTGCAGAATAGGTCTCTAATATTTGCTCCTTTTCCAGCCCAGAATTCCAGCTGCCGGCATTCTCCCTCTTTATGTAAACCTTGTAAAATAAGAGAGAATAGGCATAAGTATTGTGACATAATGTGTAATAACATCCCATAATGCAATAAATATCAATATAAAAGCATGATGCAAAATGGACGTATCAACTCCCCCAAGCTTAGACCTCGCTTGTCCTCAAGCGGAAGCCGATAACGATAAATATGTCCACATGTTTAGAGATAGAGGTGTCGATAAAATAAAATACGTACATGAGGGCATCATGATCATTCTTATAACAGCAACATATATGAATATTGTCATATGATTTCTTATGCTCAAGTAATAATCTATTCACAATGCAAAGTATGAATCAGAAACTTCATTGGGAACTAACAAACTATAATCTCAGTCATTGAAGCAATTGCAATTTATCATAACATCAGAAAGAGTCAATATAAGAGCTTTTCAGCAAGTCCACATACTCAACTATCATTTAGTCTTTAACAATTGCTAACACTCACGCAATACTTGTAGTTACGGAGTTTTAATCGGACACAGAGAAAGATAGGGGCTTATAGTTTCGCCTCCCAACCTTTTACCTCAAGGGTAATGTCAATAATAATAGCTCATGCTAACTTACATCCAATTGGATATATATATCAGGATCTTTCCAACACACTGTGCTTACCAAAGGATAAAATGTAAAAAAAGGAAAGGTGAAGATCACCATGACTCTTGCATAAGGTAGAAGATAAAAGTAAAAGATAGGCCCTTCGCAGAGGGAAGCAGAGGTTGTCATGCGCTTTCAGGGTTGGATGCACAAAATCTTAATGCGAAAGAATGTCACTTTATATTGCCACTTGTGATATGGACCTTTATTATGCAGTCCGTCGCTTTTATTTCACTAGTAGGAAAAGGGGCTTTTACCCCTGTTCATAAGGGCCTTTAGTCCCGGTTCTGGAACCGGGACTAAAGGGTCGTTACTAATGCCCTAGCCCTTTAGTCCCGGTTCTTACACGAACCGGGAATAAAGGCCGTCCACGTGGCCGGTGCGGGGAGCCCAGGCAGGAGGGCCTTTGGTCCCGGTTGGTGCCACCAACCGGGACCAATAGGCATCCACGCGTCAGGACCTGGCAGGAGCTGAGGTTTTTGTTTTTTTTGAAAGGGGGTGGTTTAGGGGTTTTGGGGGGTTAATTTAGGTGTTTCATATATTGTGTTAGCTAGCTAATTAATAGAGAGAAGTGTCCTCTCTTATCTCCGTGCTTTGTCGAGGCTACGTACTATATACGTATGGAGAGGAGTAGACACGCTAGCTAGTAATCAAATGAAGGAAACAGAAGATGGTCATGAACATATATATATATATATATGCATACAGAGAGAAGTGATATCGACCACCTCTCCTTCTCCGAGATATTGGTCGAACAACAAGTTCTCGTATATCTATCCGACACTACCGGCTATATATATACAATAATTATCTCTTACAATACAATCTCCTAATTATATTGTAGGAACACAGGGTCCACATAGTATTCTCCGTTTTCAGCGATCACGTGGTCAAGGAAGAATGCCGCCAATTCCTCTTGAATTCCTCGCATACGATCTGGTGCTAGGAGTTGATCCCGCTTCCGAAAAATCTAATTTGAAGAAGGGGGTCAATACATATATATATGAATAAATGAAACTCAACACAAATGATGGTAATAAAATAAAATTGTGAATATTATTGCTTACGCACTTCATATTGTTCTTCAGTGTAGCCCCGCTCACAGGTATGGTAGCGGATGGACTCGCAAATGTAGTATCCACAGTAATTATTCCCGCGTTGCTGCCACAACCACTTTACAAGAAATAGAGGTCAATCAAACTGATAAGCAAGCATGCTAAATGGTATTGATCAAACTAGCGCTTGAATCACTAGGAGATGCGCGGAACATGCTACTATAGTACTTACTTTCGGGTGTCTAAATTGCAGCTGGTTCGGCAGTCCCGGGGCTTTTGAGGTGAATTTTCTCCAAACCCTGACAGACAAAGAAAACAATTACTTGATATCAGGAAATGAACAAAGTTGCTGATATGGTGGATAATGATCGATTTAACTTACTTCTGGAGCATTTGAGTCATGTTCGCATAGTCCTGGGGATCTTTTCGTCTCGAGTCTAAGACGGTTACTACTCCCGGCTCAAGCTTAATCTCTAGGAGAATATAGTGGAAGCTGCGCATGCATGCATAAGTCATCAATTACATTACCATAACCTGGACTAATAAGGGAAACCGAATATGCAGAAGACAGTAACACTCACTTGAAGTTGTAAGGAAAGAGCATTATATCTTTGTTTTGATTTAATACCAACGATTGTAGCAAGTTGGCCTCGGCTTCTTTGGCATGAAATTTAACCTGATAATCATCTATGAGATTTGTGTTGATGAACCCAATATCACCGATTTTTCTTTTCTTCAATTCGGCGATCTTCAATCTGCATAATATAGTGAGGATAAGTATAAATACATGCAATGAAAGAGCTGACCTATATAGAGAGACTTAATGACAGAAGTAGTAGTACTTACAGACAGTAGCAAGTGATCGTTGTTTTATCGATGGACTTTAGATTGTAAACCTGGAAGAAATCCTCAAATGGAACATTCAGCAGTTCAATTCCAACGAGGTCATGCTCCGGTTTAACTCTCAGCGTCAAAGTACTCATCCCATCAGACTCTCTGCAGGTTTTCATGTACCAATCATGTAGTCTTCGCATCATCGTGCTTAGAGAACTGACATCTTTGACGAGAGGCTTCCCGTAATGGTATTTGTGTTCGTCCACCTCCATGATTTCATAATGTACATCGTCGGGCAGGTAATCTCCAAGATCGGTATAACCGGGCACCATACCCGGATCATTAGCGACGATGTCTTTTGACACCTTGAGCGGGGGGCACGATTGGTTCTCTTGTTCGCCGAGCTGGGCAATTTTTTTCCCAGCTCGTCATTCTTTCATCCTTTTATCACTGACAGTACTTCCCGACCGCTCCGCTTCGGCATATGACTTTGCAAGAATGCGCTCATAGTTGCCTTTTGGCGGAGACTTTGGTGGTTTTGTCAGGGCAGCCTCACCGGATCTACCATCTCCTCCGGAGGTGGATGTTTCTTTGCTTTGTCCCCTTCAAAGAAGTTCTTCACTTCGGCTCGCACGATCTTCGCGTTCTCCTCCTCGGTCCTCTCATATGGTAACTTCTCTGGAGTCTTCAGAGAAGGACCGAATCTGTATTGCCTCCCGCCTCTGGCATCTGTACTGCTAGACGCCGGCAGAGCAGACGGAGCGGCTGCGGCTGTCTTCTTTCCTTGCTTACGAGGCGGAGGAGAAGGACTACGACGCGCCGGAGCAGCCGCAGCGGCGGCGGGTCTCTTCCGCCCTTGCTGACGAGGCGGAGAATGAGGAGGCTGGCTGCTTTGGCGCGCCGGCGCTAGCAGAGAAGGAGGCAGAGTGCCGCCACGCGCCGGAGGAGGAGGCGGAGTGCCCTTACTCGCCGGAGCCATCCAGTTCGGAAGCTTGATGAGCTCCTTCCGCCATAGGCATGGAGTCTTCAGAGCTAAACCCAACCGAGTCTCCCCTTCACCGGTAGGGTGGTCAAGCTGGAGGTCCTCAAATACCTCCATTATTTCATCCACCATCACCCTAGCATATCCTTCAGGAATCGGCCGGCAGTGGTAGGTTGCGCCGGGTTCAGTAGGTAAAACAGAGCCAACAGCCGCCTTGACTTTCAAGTTCTGCCATTCCGCCATAAGGTGGCAATGTTGAGACTCCGTGATAGCATCCACGGGGTAGCTAGGAGTAGCCGCATGCTCCAGCTGAGGCAGCTCGGTGGAAGCCACGCTGCTTCTACGCTGAGATGGCGGTGTAGCTTCGGGGGCAGTTTCGGCATCTCTATTGCTGTCTCGTTCCTCTAGCACTTGAACCCTTTCGTGCAGACGCTGAATTTGGATATGCTCCACTTTTTTCTCCTCTCCTGGGTTTTGTAACTGCCCGCGTCCGGAAAACCAGCCTTCCACGGAACGGAGCCTGGCGTGCCTCATGTCCGTCCAGGGTGCTCAGGATTCCCGAGGGCCATTGTGAGCTCGTCGTTCTCTCTGTCTGGAACGAACATCCCTTGCTGCGCTGCATCGATATAGTGCTGAATCTTCTTGACGGGTATTGCAAGTTGCCCGTCCGTCCAACGACACCTCCCTGATACAGGGTCCAAGGTTCCGCCAGCCCCGAAGAACCAAGTCCGGCAACGGTCTGGCCAGTTCATTGTCTGTGGTTCGATCCCTTTATCAAGCAGATCCCTCTCAGACTTGGCCCACTTAGGCCGGGCTTTGAGGTAGCCACCTGACCCCGTGCGATGGTGAAGCTTCTTCTTTGCAGCATTCATCTTGTTTGTCGCTGACATCTTCTTACTCTTTTCCGATGTCTTGTGGGCCACAAATGCGGGCCAGTGATCTCTGATCTTCTCATACTGGCCGATGGATTCAGGTGTCTCTTCTTTGTCGACAAACGTTTTCAGCTCATTCTTCCACCTCCTGAATAGGTCTGCCATCTTCATAAGAGCATGAGACTTGATTAATTGCTCTATAACTGGCTTCTCCGGATCCTCCTCTGGCGGTAGGGTGAAATTTGCCTTCAGCTCAGTCCAAAGATCATCTTTCTGCATATCATTGACATAAGACACCTCAGGGTCTTCCTTCTTAGGCTTATACCATTGGTGGATGCTGATCGGGATCTTGTCCCTAACTAGAACCCTGCACTGAGCAGCAAAAGCATCCTTTGTCCGGAGCGGTTCAATCGGTTGCCCGTCGCGCGCGATTGCTGTAATCTCAAACCTTTCATCCGAGCGCAAGTTTCTCTTCGGGCCTCGTCTCTTTACCGCAGTTGTGCTCGATCCGGAGGGCTAGAAAAAAGAAGAAAGACGAATGTTAATTAATATGTGTACATACCAAAACAATGAATGCAACAATTAGCTAGTCAGCACAGGCTTAACTAATATATTTACCTGGCCGGACTCTGTTCGGTCACCGGAGCCATCACCACGGGCTCCTTCTTGCACCAGCATTGGGTCACCGGAGCCATCATAATCATGTCTTTCCTCCTCCACTCTTCAATCACCGCAACCTGCTTCTTCACCCTGTTCTTCCAGACCATCATTGTCGTTAAGATACGACAAGATATCACCTCCGGCTAAGATTATGTCCCCCAACACCTCTTCTGCTTGCTCATCTCGTCCGTGCTCCATTGTTTATGCAAATATTACAACATGGCAATTATTACACAAACATGACAGCAGGTGGATATATTAGTGCAAACGTAGACCTAGCTTATTCCGGGTTTGGGGTGGCCTAGGCAACGCTTCAAGGGTAGGGGCGCGGCGGGAGGGGGTAGGAGACCGACATCGTTTTTTTCTAGGGTTTGGGTGTCCTCGAGAGTTTTGGTCGAGCGAGAGGGCCGGGGGGTGCTCCCGTGGTATAAGTTATCACGGTCGAGAGGGGGTATACATATCGACCGTCCATCATGTCGAAGTTATCCGGGAGGGAGTTATATATATCGACAACGACGACACATACATACACGGGAAAATAATGTTATCGGGGAGGGGGTATATATCGACCCCCCCCCCCACGTGTTGAAGTTATCGGGAGGGGGTTTTATATGCACAACGACGACATACATACACGGGGAAATAATGTTATCGAGGAGGGGGTATATCGACCCCCCTCGTGTTGAAGTTATCCCCCCTCGTGTTGAAGTTATCGGGAGGGGGTAATATCGACAACGACAACATACATACACGGGAAAATAATGTTATCGGGGAGGGGGTATATCGACCCCCCCCCCCCCCACGTGTTGAAGTTATCAGGAGGGGGTTATATCGACAACGATGACATATATACACGGGAAAATAATGTTATCGGGGAGGGGGTATATCGACCCCCCTCGTGTTGAAGTTACCCCCCCTCGTGTTGAAGTTATCCCTCCTCGTGTTGAAGTTATCGGGAGGGGTATATATCGACGACGACAGACCCGATAAAACATAAGAAAATGAAGAAGAAATAAAAAGAGGAGAGAAGAAGAAAGGAATAGAGGAGAGGATTGAAGAAAAAAAAAGAAGAAAAAAAAAGAGGAGAAGAAGAAAGGAATAGAGGAGAAGAAGAAAAAATAGAATATTATTTTTTCTTCTTCTCCTCTTCTTTTTCTTCTTTTTTCCTCTTCTTATTTATATCTCCTCTTCTTCCTCTCCTCTTCTTATTTTCTTCTTTCCGATCCTTCTTTTTCTTCTTCTTCCCTTCCTAGCTAGATATATAAAACTTTTCTAAAATTGTAACTTTTGCATATATAAAACTTTTCCATGTGGACCATCATTTCTCATATATATCGAATATATATCCATTGTCATATATAAAAAATTTCTATATATATATATGAACAAAAAACTTTCTATGAACAACAAAACATTTTTGACATATATATTCATACATTTTGAACATCTACATACATACAATTTTTTTTTGTTCACATATAGATTATAGCCACATACACATATACATCACATATGAACAAAAAAATTAAACTAATAAAAATAAAAAAACAGAGCCGGGGCGGTGGCTCTCACAGCGGGGGCGGCTAGGACGATGGCGACGGCGGGGGCGGGGGCGGCGAGGGCGCCGGCGCACGGGGCCGGGACGGGGCGGGGGCGGCGAGGGCGCCGGCGAGCACGCGCGGGCCGGGCAGGGGGCGCGGGGCGCCGAGGCGGCGCGCGCGAGCAGGGGAGCACGAGGCGGGGCGGCGCTTGGGGGCAGGGCGACGGCGACGAGCACCGGGCGGCGACCCGTCGAGGAAAGGGCGCGGGGCGACGGCGATGAGGAGCGGGCGGCGACGGCGAGCACGGGCAGCCTGGCGGCGTCGGGGGCAACTGGCGAGGTATGTCGAAAATTTCCTAAGTGTGGACTTATATAGCAAATCCTTTAGTCCCGGTTCGTGGCACCTACCGGGACTAAAGGTGGGCATTAGTCCCGGTTGGTGCCACCAACCGGGACCAAAGGCCTCTTTTCAGCAGCCCAAAGGGCGGGAAGCGGCGGCCTTTGGTCCCGGTTGGTGGCACCAACCGGGACTAAAGGGGGGGCATTGGTCCCGGTTGGTGCCACCAACCGGGACCAAAGGCCTTGCGCTGTCCGCGGCCAAAAGTTTAGTCCCACCTCGCTAGTTGAGAGGGGCTCGGAGTGGTTTATAAGCTCCACTGCGGCTGCCCTCTCGAGCTCCTCTCAAATGCAGGCTTACGGGCCTAATGTCACACTGTGCTGTCTGTTGGCCTATTGGGCCGTCTGCGGGCCTGAATCCTGGCCCAGGTTGGGTTTCTAGTCGTATTCAGGCCGTGGTGGCCCAATAGGTGGCAGTTTTTTAAATTTTTTGCATTATTTATTTTCTTTTGTTTTTTTGCTTTATTTTTTAATTCTTTTTGCTTTTAGGTCAGCAAAATTATAAACTGTCTGTTAGTGCCATTAGTTTTAGAAAACATATAAACTTTCTATTAGTGCCATTAGTTCTTTATGAAAATTCTTTTTGCTGTATTTAGTTTTTTTATTTTCTTTTTTGCTATATTTATTTTGTTTTGTTTCTACTTACAACAAAAAACTTATTTATTTTATTTTATTTTGTTTGTAATTACTTATTTATTTTACTTTATGATAATTATTTCTGCTATTAAAGTTTCTATCAAAAAAAGTTCTTTATGAAAATTCTTTTTGCTTTTAATGATTAAAAATAAAAAAGAGGCGCAATGCGCGTTGATTTGCTTCAAGCCTTCGGAATAGTGTAGACTGCACTGCACATAGCTCGATGCAGTCTACCTTATTCCTCAAGGCTTGAAGCTAAGCAACGTGAGCATTGCGCCTCTTCTTCATCGTCTCTGCACTCAGGGCTTATAAACCGCTCCTAGTGCCTCTCAGCTAGCGAGGTGGGACTAAAAAACTGCTTAGCTAGTGAGAAACTCCAGTACCGGTTCGTGCCACGAACAAGTACTAAAGGTGCTCGTGGGGCCACAGCCTCATTAGTACCGGTTCGTGGCACCAACAGGGACCAAAGGGTGGAATTGGTCCCGGTTCGTGCCACCAACCGGGACCAATGGGCTTGCACAGCGGCGTGGTGGTGAGATTAGTCCCACCTCGCTAGCTAAGGGAGAGCCGCACCTGTTTATAAGGTGCGGTGCGCCTGAGCTGTCGAGCTTCTCTCTAAAGGCTTAACCTCTCTGCACTCAGGGCTTATAAAGCATTTCAAATGAACTCTGAAAAGGTTGAAAGTTGGCATGGTATCATCATTTCATCCACATAGCATGTGCAAGAAAGTTGAGAGGGTTACGGCAAAAACTAGATGCACTTCTTGTACAAAACGGACAATGGTATCATACTCGTCTCTTACAAAGTTGGCGTGCTATCATCATAATAGTTGCGGGAGAAAGTCTGCACTTTTTCTTCGCTTGTGTCATTTGCTTATTGCGCCGTAACCATGTATAATCTTCATCGTTTATGAGGATGCTTGGGTCAGCCTTGACTTTGAAGGGAGGAATTTCATGAAACTTTTCATAATCTTCAGACATGTCTGTCTTGCCCTCCACTCCCACAATGTCCCTTTTTCCTGAAAGAACTATGTGCCGCTTTGGCTCATCGTTTGATGTATTCGCTTCCTTATCTTTTCTTTTCCTCGGTCTGGTAGACATGTCCTTCACATAGATAACCTGTGCCACATCATTGGCTAGGACGAATGGTTCGTCAGTGTACCCAAGATTGTTCAGATCCACTGTTGTCATTCCGTACTGTGGGTCTACCTGTACCCCGCCTCCTGACAGATTGACCCATTTGCACATAAACAAAGGGACCTTAAAATCATGTCCGTAGTCAAGTTCCCATATGTCCATTATGTAACCATAATATGTGTCCTTTCCCCTCTCGGTTGCTGCATCAAAGCGGAGACCGTTGTTTTGGTTGGTGCTCTTTTGATCTTGGGCGATCGTGTAAAATGTATTCCCATTTATCTCGTATCCTTTGTAAGTCAATACAGTCGAAGATGGTCCCCTGGACAACGAGTACAACTCATCACAAACAGTGGTGTCACCTCTGAGACGTGTTTCCAACCAACTGCTGAAAGTCCTGATGTGTTCACATGTAATCCAGTCGTCACACTGCTCCGGGTGTTTGGAGCGTAGATTGTTCTTGTGTTCATCGACATACGGGGTCACCAAGGTAGAGTTCTGTAGAACTGTGTAGTGTGCTTCAGACCAAGAATATCCGTCCCTGCATATTATTGAGTTCCCCCCTCTAAGCGTGCCTTTTCCAGTCAGTCTCCCCTCATACCGCGATTTAGGGAGACCTATCTTCTCAAGGCCAGGAATGAAGTCAACACAAAACCCAATGACATCCTCTGTTTGATGGCCCATGGAGATGCTTCCTTCTGGCCTAGCGCGGTTACGGACATATTTCTTTAGGACTCCCATGGACCTCTCAAAGGGGAACATATTGTGTAGAAATACGGGCCCTAGAATGACAATCTCGTCGACTAGATGAACTAGGACGTGCGTCATGATATTGAAGAAGGATGGTGGGAACACCAGCTCGAAACTGACAAGACATTGCGCCACATCACTCCTTAGCCTTGGTATGATTTCTGGATCGATCACCTTCTGAGAGATTGCATTGAGGAATGCACATAGCTTCACAATGGCTAATCAGACGTTTTCCGGTAGAAGCCCCCTCAATGCAACCGGAAGCAGTTGCGTCATAATCACGTGGCAGTCATGAGACTTTAGGTTCTGGAGTTTTTCTCTGGCATATTTATTATTCCCTTTATATTCGACGAGAAGCCAGTCGGGACCTTCATACTGAGTAGGCATTCAAAGAAGATTTCTTTCTCTTCTTTCGTAAGAGCGTAGCTGGCAGGACCTTCATACTGCTTCGGAGGCATGCCGTCTTTTTCGTGCAAACGTTGCAGGTCCTCCCGTGCCTCAGGTGTATATTTTGTCTTCCCATACACGCCCCAGAAGCCTAGCAGGTTCATGCAAAGGTTCTTCGTCACGTGCATCACGTCGATTGAAGAGCGGACCTCTAGCTCTTTCCAGTAGGGTAGGTCCCAAAATGTAGATTTCTTCTTCCACATGGGTGCGTGTCCCTCAACGTCATTCGGAACAGCTAGTCCGCCGGGACCCTTTCCAAAGATTACGTGTAAATCATTGACCATAGCAAGTACGTGATCACCGGTACGCATGGCGGGCTTCTTCCGGTGATCTGCCTCGCCTTTGAAATGCTGGCCTTTCTTTCGACATTGATGGTTGGTCGGAAGAAATCGACGATGGCCCAGGTATACATTCTTAATGCTTTTGTCCAGGTATATACTTTCAGTGTCCTAAACAGTGTGTGCATGTGTGGTATCCCTTGTTTGTCTGTCCTGAAAGGTTACTGAGAGCGGGCCAATCGTTGATGGTTACAAACAGCAACGCGTGCAGGTTAAATTCCTCCTGTTTGTGCTCATCCCACGTACGTACACCGTTTCCAGTCCACAGCTGTAAAAGTTCTTCAACTAATGGCCTTAGGTACACATCAATGTCGTTGCCGGGTTGCTTAGGGCCTTGGATGAGAATTGGCATCATAATGAACTTCCGCTTCATGCACATCCAAGGAGGAAGGTTATAAATACATAGAGTCACGGGCCAGGTGCTGTGATTGCTGCTCTGCTCCCCGAAAGGATTAATGTCATCCGCGCTTAAACCAAACCATACGTTCCTTGGGTCAGCTGCAAACTCAGCCCAGTACTTTCTCTCGATTTTTCTCCACTTCGACCCGTCAGCGGGTGCTCTCAACTTCCCGTCTTTCTTACGGTCCTCACTGTGCCATCACATCAACTTGGCATGCTCTTCATTTCTGAACGGACGTTTCAACCGTGGTATTATAGGAGCCTACCACATCACCTTTGCAGGAACCCTCTTCCTGGGGGGCTCGTCGTCAACATCACCAGGGTCATCTCGTCTGATCTTATACCGCAATGCACCGCATACCGGGCATGCGTTCAGATCCTTGTACGCACCGCGGTAGAGGATGCAGTCATTAGGGCATGCATGTATCTTCTGCACCTCCAATCCTAGAGGGCATACGACCTTCTTTGATGCGTATGTACTGTCGGGCAATTCGTTATCCTTTGGAAGCTTCTTCTTCAATATTTTCAATAGCTTCTCAAATCCTTTGTCAGGCACAGCATTCTCTGCCTTCCACTGCAGCAATTCCAGTACGGTACCGAGCTTTGTGTTGCCATCTTCGCAATTGGGGTACAACCCTTTTTTGTGATCCTCTAACATGCGATCGAACTTCAGCTTCTCCTTTTGACTTTCGCATTGCGTCCTTGCATCGACAATGACCCGGCGGAGATCATCATCATCGGGCACTGGTTCCTCTTGATCTTCTGCAGCTTCCCTCCTTGCAGCATCATTGGGCACATCGTCTGGTTCCTCTTGATCTTCAGCAGCTTCCCCTGTTGCAGCATCACCGTATTCAGGGGGCACATAGTTGTCATCATCCTCTTCTTCTTCGCCGTCTTCCATCATAACCCCCATTTCTCCGTGCCTCGTCCAAACATTATAGTGTGGCATGAAACCCTTGTAAAGCAGGTGGGCATGAAGGATTTTCCGGTCAGAGTAAGACTTCGTATTCCCACATGTAGGGCATGGACAACACATAAAACCATTCTGCTTGTTTGCCTCAGCCACTTCGAGAAAATCATGCACGCCCTTAATGTACTCGGAGGTGTGTCTGTTACCGTACATCCATTGCCGGTTCATCTGCGTGCATTATATATAATTAAGTGTGTCAAAAACCATTACAGAACATCATGAATAGATAATTAAGTGACCAAATTAATAGAAGTTCATCATCACATTAGAACCAAAGTACATACATAGTTCTCATCTAACAACATATATATAGCTCTCCAGAGCATATAATTAATTAAACCATACATTGAAACTATGTAAAACATTTCAATGCGAAAACAAATGCGATCATAATCGCAACCAAGGTAACAATTGATCCAACGGCATAATGATACCAAGCCTCGGTATGAATGACATATTTTCTAATCTTTCTAATCTTCAAGCGCATTGCATCCATCTTGATCTTGTGATCATCGACGACATCCGCAACATGCAACTCCAATATCATCTTCTCCTCCTCAATTTTTTTTATTTTTTCCTTCAAGTAATTGTTTTCTTCTTCAACTAAATTTAACCTCTCGACAATAGGGTCGGTTAGAATTTCCGGTTCAACCACCTCCTAGATAAATAAAATCTATGTCACGCGGGTCGGTATATTTTTCATAAACAATAAATGAATCAAATAGTTATAAAAAGATAATATATACCACATCCGAATCATAGACAGGACGAGGGCCGACGGGGGCGGATACCAAAACCATCGCACTATGTAATAAGAAGGAATAAAATAGTAAGAAAATTAGACAAGTATCTATCTAAAGTAAGAATTTTTTTCTTTCAAAAAGAAGATAAGAACAAGAGGCTCACCACGGTGTTGCCGGCGACGAGATCGGCGCGGGCGGTCGACGGCGGTGAAGACGGGAATGGGACGTGACGGGCCGCTAAACCTAGACAAATCTCGAGGAAAATGGAGCTTTGAGGTCGAGCTTCGAGAGGACAAAGCTTAACTAGTGTGGCTCGGGCATTTCATCGAACACCTCATGTGCATAGGAGGTGAGCTAGAGCACCACAAAGCCCTCCCCTCGCCGGCCAGAGAAAAACAGAGCACTGGAGTGCTCTGCTCGCGGGCGAGGGGGTATATATAGGCACCTCATTGGTCCCAGTTCGTGGCATGAACCGGTACTAAATCCGGGCCTTCTGTCCCGGTTCATGCCAAGAACCGGGACAAATGGTTGTGGGCCAGGAGCGAGGACCATTAGTCCCGGTTCGTGGCTCGAACCGGGACAAATGGTTCCATACGAACCAGGACCAATGCTCACGAGGCCCCGGCCGCCCCCCTGGGCTCACGAACCGGGACGAATGCCCCCATGGGTCCCGGTTCGTGACTGAACCGGGGCTAATGTGAAAACTGCCCTGTGACCTATGCCCCGTTTTCTACTAGTGTTTCTTCCACATCACAAGATCGTATAAAGCTTATTTGCTCCACACTAATCAATCATACATATTTAGAGAGCAATTTTTATTGCTTGCACCAATAACAACTTACTTGAAGGATCTTACTCAATCCATAGGTATATATGGTGGACTCTCATGGCGAACTGGGTTTAAGGGTATTTGGAAGCACAAGTAGTATCTCTACTTCGTGCAAAGAATTAGCTAGCATGAGGGAGAAAGGCAAACTCAACATGTTGGATGATCCATGACAATATACTTTATTTTAGATGTGAGAAAACATAACCCATTACGTTGTCTTCCTTGTCCAACATCAACTCTTTAGCATGTCATATTTTAATGAGTGCTCACAATCATAAAAGATGTCCAAGATAGTATATTTATATGTGAAACCTCTCTTTCTTTATTACTTCCTATTAATTGCAACGATGACCAAAGCTATGTTTGTCAACTCTCAACAACTTTTAATCATCATACTCTTTATATTGAAGCAACTGTAATTTATCATAACATCAGAAAGAGTCAATATAAGAGCTTTTCAGCAAGTCACATACTCAACTATCATTTAGTCTTTCACAATTTCTAACACTTGTAGTTACGGAGTTTTAATCGGACACAGAGAAAGATAGGGGCTTATAGTTTCGCAAGTGTGGCAAGTGTGGGAAAAATAATGTGGCAACATAAGACAAACATAGTCACAATCCAAACAGCCCCGTAATTTTTTGTGACATGCATGAAAATTTGGTTTGTTAAATTTATAGTCAAAATTTGGCAAGGTGCATCAAATCAACACATGCAAGTATCAAAAGGGAAGTCACGGCATGCATGCATGCATTGTACTCCCTCCGTTTCCAAATATAAGTCTTTTTAGAGATTGCAACAAGTGACTACATACGAAGCAAAATATGTCTACATACATCCGTATGTAGTAGTCCATTTGAAATGTGTAAAAAGACTTATATCGAGTGCAGTGCTTTGATGTGTCGCGTCAACTCGTACAAGACCGAGAAGTTTGATTTCTACAACGCCCTCTCCCTCGCGGACTGAGCTCCGGTGCCTTAACTGCACCTACCTTTGGCTGCATGACAGGTGGGCCAACCACCTGTTTTTTTGAAACTTTGGGACAGTGAGGGCACCCCCCACTGACTCTTGTATTAAACCTCCACAGAAAGAGTTACATGATAGATATTACATGGGGTAGGGGGTAGTGGTTAAGAGAATCTCTATACAGCAGAGTATAGAGGAACTAACTAGGTCAGGTTAGCCTCCTGCCGAACAAAAGGCACTAAGGCCTCTTTGACTCTATGTCTCATCATACCAAAAACTTGAACCTCTGGCTCCATCCATCCACAGTGGGCACAATACCTCTAAAGTGTTTATTGTTGCGTTCCTTCCAAATGCTCCAAGCTGCTATGATGAAAATGTCCATGAACATCGGTCCCGACCACGTGCTTTTCACTGCATGCAGAAGTTGTAGCATGTTGCCCTGGCCCGGCCAAGCGATCCCCAACTTCCCCCAGCATGATCTGCTAAAGTCACACTGAAAGAACAGGTGTTCCACGGATTCCTCGGGAGGTTGGTGGCATAACATGCATGCATAGTTGTCATCCCTCAGTTTCATATTCTTCCTCTTGAGCAGTCCTCGAGAATTTAATCTATCCGCGAGAAGCAGCCAAGCAAATACCTTCCACTTGTTAGTGCATTTTGTCTTCCAGATCCACTTAAATGCCTCATCTACCTCTTTGTCTCGAAAGCAGTGGAGATAAAACTTGTTGGAAGCGAGCCCATCCGATCCCCACACGGTCTTCCAAACATCAACCCGCTCTGTCAACTCCACCGTGGACAAGGTGTTCTGGAGAGCTTCGAGCTCTCCTCTAGCCTGAATCGGGAGCGGAAAGTGAAAGTTTTCGCCGAGCGTTGGTGCAGTTAGCAGCTTCTGAACGGAAACATCTTCATTTTTGGTGAAGGAAAACAGACGGGGGTGGCTGTCTGCCAAAATTTCGCCACGCCAGTCATCTTTCCAGAACAAAACTATACTTCCATTTCCCACCTCGACGGACGTGACACCTCTGTATATTGGTGTCCGGTTCATGATATCCTTCCACCAAAACGATCCGCATGGATCAGAAGCATGCGGGACCCTGCCCTCATAGTATGTGCCCCAAACTAGCTGAACCCATGGTATATCCATGTGGTTATAGAACTTATGCAGTTGCTTCAGCAGCAAACCCTGGTTTTGGACCCTGAGGTTGAGTACCCCACTAGTAGAAAACAGAGCTTTGGTCACAGGGCAACATTCACATTAGTCCCAGTTCAGTCACGAACCGGGACTAATGTGAGCATTTGTCCCGGTTCGTGAGGCCAGGCGCCTGCCGGGCCTCGTGGGGGCATTGGTCCCGGTTCGTCTGGCCCCTTTGGTCCCGGTTGGTCGGACGAACCGGGACCAATGGTCCTCGCTCCTGGCCCACCACCATTGGTCCCGGTTGGTGGCTTCAACCGGGACCAGAGGCTCACCCTTTAGACCTGGTTCATGCCACAAACCGGGACTAAAGGGTTAGTCCTAGTTGCGGTCAAAGTTTAGTCCCACCTCGCCAACCGAAGGGCGCTCACACCTGTTTATAAGCCCGTCCCTCTCTGCCTTATTGAGCTCCTCTCAAAGTGAAAATAGATGCCCCTATACAGGGAATTTGACCTAAATTCAGAGTAAATTTCTTTGAAATTCATAGTAATTTATTATGAATTTAGGTCGAATTTTCTCTATAGGTGCATCTATGTTCATTTTTTTATAGTAAATAAAATAAATAAACCTTAATAAAATAAATAAAAATAAATAAACCTTAATAAAATAAAATAAAATAAACTATAGTAAATAAAATAAATAAACCTTAATAAAAGAAATAAAAATAAATAAACCTTAATAAAATAAAATAAAATAAACTATAGTAAATAAAATAAATAAACCTTAATAAAATAAATAAAATAGCAGCAGTAAAATAAATAAAAATAAAATAAATAAAGTAAAATACATAAGTAGCTAGAAACAAAATGGAATAAAATAAATAAAATAAAAATAAATAAAACAAAACAAAATAAATAAAGCAAAAGAGAAAACAAGACACAGGGAAAAAATAAAAGTATTATCATAAAGATTTTTTTGTTAGAAACTAAAATAACAAAATCTGTTTTTGAATAGAATCATAAAACACAGTAATATTAAATAGCAGGAAAAAGAATCACTCCAAAATCTATTTTTATAGTAAAGTTAATCACAAACTAGTGATTCACACAAATTTCAAAGAATTCAAATTTACACTATTCAAATTTGAAAACTAATGGCACTAACATAAAGTTTATAATTTTTGTGACCTAAAAGCAAAAAATAATTTAAAAATAAAGCAAAAAGCAAAAGAAAATAAATAAAACAAAAAACAAAACAAAAAAACTGGAAAAAACTGCCACCTATTGGGCCACCAAGGCCTGAATACGACTAGAAACCCAACCTGGGCCAGGATTCAGGCCCGCAGAAGGCCCAATAGGCCCACAGACAGCATAGTGTGAGATTAGGCCCGTAAGCCTGCATTTGAAAGGAGCTCGAGAGGGCAGCCGCAGCGGGGCTTATAAACCACTCCGAGCCCCTCTCAACTAGCGAGGTGGGACTAAAGTTTTGGCCGCGACGCGGGCAGCACAGGACCTTTGGTCCCGGTTGGTGCCACCAACAGGGACCAATGCCCGCCCCTTTAGTCACGGTTGGTGGCACCAACCGGGACCAAAGGCTGCCCTTTAGTCCCGGTTCATGCCACGAACTGGGACCAATGAGGTGCCTATATATACCCCTCACCCGCGAGCAGAGCAGTGGAGTGCTCTATTTTTCTGTGGCCAGCGAGGGGAGGGCTTTGTGGTGCTCTAGCTCACCTGCTATGCAGATGAGGTGTTCGATTAAATGCCCGAGCCACAGTATTTAAGCTTTCTCCTCTCGAAGCTCGACCTCAAAGCTCCATTTTCCTTGAGATTTGTATGGTTTAGCGGAATGCACGCAGATGAACCGGCAATGGATGTACGATGATAGACACACCTCCGAGTACATTAAGGGCGTGCATGATTTTCTCGAAGTGGCTGAGGCAAACAAGCAGAATGGTTTTATGTGTTGTCCATGCCCTACATGTGGGAATACGAAGTCTTACTCTGACCGGAAAATCCTTCACACCACCTGCTTTACCAGGGTTTCATCCCACACTATAATGTTTGGACGAGGCACGGAGAAATAGGGGTTATGATGGAAGACGGCGAAGAAGAAGTGGACCATGACAACTATGTGCCCCTGAATACGGTGATGCTGCAACCGGGGAAGCTGCTGAAGATCAAGAGGAACCAGAAGATGTGCCCGATGATGCTGCAACGGGGGAAGCTGCTGAAGATCAAGAGGAACCAGTGCCCGATGATGATGATCTCCGCCGGGTCATTGTCGATGCAAGGACGCAATGCGAAAGTCAAAAGGAGAAGCTGAAGTTCGATCGCATGTTAGAGGATTACAAAAAAGGGTTGTACCCCAATTGCGAAGATGCCAACACAAAGCTCGGTACCGTACTGGAATTGCTGCAGTGGAAGGCAGAGAATGCTGTGCCTGACAAAGGATTTGAGAAGCTATTGAAAATAGTGAAGAAGAAGCTTCCAAAGGATAATGAAATGCCCGACAGTACATACGCAGCAAAGAAGGTCGTATGCCCTCTAGGATTGGAGGTGCAGAAGATACATACATGCCCTAATGACTGCATCCTCTACCGCGGTGCGTACAAGGATCTGAACGCATGCCCGGTATGCGGTGCATTGCGGTATAAGATCAGACGAGATGACCCTGGTGATGTTGACGGCGAGCCCCCCAGGAAGAGGGTTCCTGCGAAGGTGATGTGGTATGCTCCTATAATACCATGGTTGAAACGTCTGTTCAGAAACAAAGAGCATGCCAAGTTCATGCGATGGCACAGTGAGGACCGTAAGAAAGACGGGACGTTGAGAGCACCCGCTGACGGGTCGCAGTGGAGAAAAATCGAGAGAAAGTACTGGGCTGAGTTTGCAGCTGACCCAAGGAACGTATGGTTTGGTTTAAGCGCGGATGGCATTAATCCTTTCGGGGAGCAGAGCATCAATCACATCACCTGGCCCGTGACTCTATGTATGTATAACCTTCGTCCTTGGATGTGCATGAAGCGGAAGTTCATTATGATGCCAGTTCTCATCCAAGGCCCTAAGCAACCCGGCAACGACATTGATGTGTACCTAAGGCCATTAGTTGAAGAACTTTTATAGCTGTAGAATGGAAACGGTGTACGTACGTGGGATGAGCACAAACAGGAGGAATTTAACCTGCACGCATTGCTGTTTGTAACCATCAACGATTGGCCCGCTCTCAGTAACCTTTCAGGACAGACAAACAAGGGATACAACGCATGCACGCACTGTTTAGATGACACTGAAAGTATATACCTGGACAAATGCAGGAAGAATGTGTACCTGGGCCATCATCGATTTCTTCCGACCAACCATCAATGTCGAAAGAAAGGCAAGCATTTCAAAGGCGAGGTAGATCACCGGAAGAAGCCCGCCATGCGTACCGGTGATCACGTACTTGCTATGGTCAATGATTTGCACGTAATCTTTGGAAAGGGTCCCGGCGGACTAGCTGTTCCGAATGACGCTGAGGGACACGCACCCATGTGGAAGAAGAAATCTATATTTTGGGACCTACCCTACTAGAAAGAGCTAGAGGTCCGCTCTTCAATCGACGTGATGCACCTGACGAAGAACCTTTGCGTGAACCTGCTAGGCTCCTTGGGCGTGTATGGGAAGACAAAAGATACACCCGAGGCACGGGAGGACCTGCAACGTTTGCATGAAAAAGACGGCATGCCTTCGAAGCAGTATGAAGGTCCTACCAGCTACACTCTTACGAAAGAAGAGAAAGAAATCTTCTTTGAATGCCTGCTCAGTATGAAGGTCCCGACTGGATTCTCGTTGAATATAAAGGGAATAATAAATATGCCAGAGAAAAAGTTCCAGAACCTAAAGTCTCATGACTGCCACGTGATTATGACGCAACTGCTTCCGGTTGCATTGAGGGGGCTTCTACCGGAAAACGTCCGATTAGCCATTGTGAAGCTATGTGCATTCCTAAATGCAATCCCTCTGAAGGTGATCAATCCAGAAATCATACCAAGGCTAAGGAGTGACGTGGCGCAATGTCTTGTCAGTTTCGAGCTGGTGTTCCCACCATCCTTCTTCAATATCATGACACACGTCCTAGTTCATCTAGTCGACGAGATTGTCATTCTAGGGCCCGTATTTCTACACAATATGTTCCCCTTTGAGAGGTTCATGGGAGTCCTAAAGAAATATGTCCGTAACCGCGCTAGGCCAGAAGGAAGCATCTCCATGGGCCATCAAACAGAGGATGTCATTGGGTTTTGTGTTGACTTCACTCCTGGCCTTAAGAAGATAGGTCCCCCTAAATCGCGGTATGAGGGGAGACTGACTGGAAAAGGCACGCTTGGAGGGGACTCAATAATATGCAGGGACGGATATTCTTGGTCTCAAGCACAGTACACAGTTCTACAGAACTCTACCTTGGTGACCCCGTATGTCGATGAACACAAGAACAGTCTGCGCTCCAAACACCCGGAGCAGTGCGACGACTGGATTACATGTGAACACATCAGGACTTTCAGCAGTTGGTTGGAAACACGTCTCAGAGGTGACAACACTGTTTGTGATGAGCTGTACTCGTTGTCCAGGGGACCATCTTTGACTGTATTGACTTACAAAGGATACGAGATAAATGGGAATACATTTTACACGATCGCCCAAGATCAAAAGAGCACCAACCAAAACAGCGGTGTCCGCTTTGATGCAGCAACCGAGAGGGGAAAGGACACATATTATGGTTACATAGTGGACATATGGGAACTTGACTGCGGACATGATTTTAAGGTCCCTTTGTTTAAGTGCAAATGGGTCAATCTGTCAGGAGGCGGGGTACAGGTAGACCCACAGTAGGGAATGACAACAGTGGATCTGAACAATCTTGGGTACACTGAAGAACCGTTCGTCCTAGCCAATGATGTGGCACAGGTTATCTATGTGAAGGACATGTCTACCAGACCGAGAAAAAGAAAAGATAAGGAAGCAAATACATCATACAATGAGCCAAAGCGCCACATAGTTCTTTCAGGAAAAAGGGACATCGTGGGAGTGGAGGGCAAGACAAACATGTCTGAAGATTATGAAAAGTTTCATGAAATTCCTCCCTTCAAAGTCAAGGCTGATCCAAGCATCCTGATAAACGATGAAGATTATCCATGGTTACGGCGCAATAAGCAAAGGACACAAGCGAAGAAAAAGTGAAGACTTTCTCTCCACAACTATTATGATGATACCATGCCAACTTTCAACCTTTTTTGTAGTTCATTTGAAATGCCTGTTGTAACAGATGAGTTTTCGTCCGATATCCTGATACTTCGAAAGAGATTGTCCATTTTTTACACGAAGTGCATCCAGTTTTTGCCGTAACCCTCTCAACTTTTTAGCACATGCTATGTGGGTGAAATGATGACACCATGCCAACTTTCAACCTTTTCAGAGTTCATTTGTAGTGCTTTTCAATTTCATGGTCATATAGCTCATGAAAATCAGTAAATGCATGAAAAATAACAAATGAAGTCACAAAGGGTTGAAAATTGATGATGTGGCTTTGAATGGTGCATTTTGAACACACAAAAAGTCTGGAGTTCAAATAAGTTCGAAAAATGAAATCCCTTTGTAACTGATGAGTTTTCGTTCGAAACCCTGATACTTCGGAAGAGATTGTCCATTTTGTACACGAAGTGCATCCAGTTTTTGCCGTAACCCTCTCAACTTTTTAGCACATGCTATGTGGGTGAAATGATGAAACCATGCCAACTTTCAACCTATTCAGAGTTCATTTGTAGTGCTTTTCAATTTAAGGGTCATTTATTGCTCATGAACTAATAGCAAAAAGAATGAACTAAAAATAATCAATTAAAATATGCTGTTATGATCAACTAAAACAAAACTATAATATTCTTCAATAGCCAAAAGAATAAACTAAAAATCTTTTATAAAACTCCAATAGCAAAAGGAATTTTCATAAAGAATGTTTTTGTTAGAAACCTTAATAGCAAAAAGCATTATCATAAAGATTTTTTTGTTAGAAACTAAAATAACAAAATCTGTTTTGGAATAGAATCATAAAACACAGTAATATTAAATAGTAGGAAAAAGAATCACTCCAAAATCTATTTTTATAGTAAAGTTAATCACAAACTAGTGATTCACACAAATTTCAAGGAATTCAAATTTGAAAACTAATGCCACTAACAGAAAAGTTTATAATTTTTGTGACCTAAAAGCAAAAAGAATTAAAAAATAAAGCAAAAAAAAAAAGAAAATAAATAAAACAAAAAACAAAACAAAAAAAACTGGAAAAAAATTGCCACCTATTGGGCCACCACGGCGTGAATACGACTAGAAACCCAACCTAGGCCAGGATTCAAGCCTGCAGAAGGCCCAATAAGCCCACAGACAGCATAGTGTGAGATTAGGCCCGTAAGCCTGCATTTGAGAGGATCTCGAGAGGGCAGCCGCAGCAGGGCTTATAAACCACTCCGATCCCCTCTCAACTAGCGAGGTGGGACTAAACTTTTGGCCGCGACGCGGGCAGCAAGAGGCCTTTGGTCCCGGTTGGTGCCACCAACCGGGACTAAAGGGGGTGCATTGGTCCCGGTTCGTGAGACCAACCGGGACCAATGCACCCCCTTTAGTCCCGGTTGGTGGCACCAACCGGGACCAAAGGCCGCCGCTTCCCGCCCTTTGGGCTGCTGAAAAGAGGCCTTTGGTCCCGGTTGGTGGCACCAACCGGGACTAAAGGGGGGCATTGGTCCCGGTTGGTGCCACGAACCGGGACCAATGCTCTCAGTATATAAGAAAGCACTTAGCGTTTTTCAGATTCATCTCTGCATCAGTTCCCTCGCGCCGACGACGCCGCCAGGCTGCCCGAGCTCGCCCCGTCCACACCGTCGCCGCCCTGTGCTGCCTCGTCGACGCGCAGCTGCCCCTTCCCCGAGCACGCCGCCGGCGGCCCGCCCCGACCACGCCGCGCGCCCTGCCCCAACCACGTCGTCGTCGCCCCAGCTGCCCCGACCACGCCGCCGTCGCCTCTGGCTCGCCCTGCCCCGACCACGCCGCCGTCGCCTCTGCCCCTGCCCCGACGTGCCGCCGCCGCCTTGGTCAGGGCCGGCACTGCCCCCTTCCTCCCTGTTTTTTCTGCAGATATATATGATGTTTTTTTCCTGATTATATGTATATGTATGAGTATATGTATGTGTGTATATCTGTTTATATGTCCTTTTTTTAGATCTTTTTTTTGCATTTTTATAAAAATGTATGTATGTATGTATATATGTTCTCTGTGTATATATATGTTCATGTATATATGCAAAAGATAGATTTTTAGAAAAGTTAGGATTTTTTCTGTTCATAGATTTTTTTGGTGATATTAATTATTGTAGAATATGCAAATGTTTGTATATTCATATGAACAATGCATTAGGCAAAACCTTTACTTTTTTTCGAAATTTTCTATTTGAACATTTTTTTATGAATGAGAGGAAAAAGGAAAATAAGAAGAGGAAGAAAGGAGAAGAAGAGGAGAGGAAGAAGAGGAGACATAACTAAGAAGAGGAAAAAAGAAGAAAAAGAAGAGGAGAAGAAGAAAGGAATAGAAGAGAAGAAGAAAAAATAGAAAAAATTCTATTTTTTCTTCTTCTCTCCTCTATTCCTTTCTTCTTCTCCTCTTTTTTTTTCTTCTTTTTTTTCTTCGATCTTCTCCTCTATTCCTTTCTTCTTCTCCTCTTTTTAATTCTTCTTCGTTTTCTTATGTTTTATCGGGTCTGTCGTCGTCGATATACCCCTCTCCCGATAACTTCAACACAAGGGGGGGTCGATATACCCCCTCCCTGATAATATTATTTTCCCATGTACGTATGTCGTCGTTGTCGATATAACCCCCTCCCGATAACTTCAACACGTGGGGGGGGGGTCGATATACCCCCTCCCCGATAACATTATTTTCCCATGTATGTATGTCGTCGTTGTCGATATATATAACTCCCTCCCAGATAACTTCGACATGATGGACGGTCGATATTTATACCCCCTCTCGACCGTGATAACTTATACCACGGGAGCACCCCCTAGCCCTCTCGCTCGACCAAAACTCTCGAGGACACCCAAACCCTAGAAAAAAACAATGTCGGTCTCCTACCCCCTCCCGCCGCGCCCCTACCCTTGAAGCGTTGCCGAGGCCACCCCAAACCCGGAATAAGCTAGGTCTACGTTTGCACTAATATATCCACCTGCTGTCATGTTTGTGTAATAATTGCCATGTTGTAATATTTGCAGAAACAATGGAGCACGGACGAGACGAGCAAGCAGAACAGGTGTTGGGGGACATAATCTTAGCCGGAGGTGATATCTTGTCGTATCTTAATGATAATGATGGTCTGGAAGAACAGGGTGAAGAAGCAGGCTACGGTGATCGAAGAGTGGAGGAGGAAAGACATGATTATGATGGCTCCGGTGACCCAATGCTGGTGCTAGAAGGAGCCCGTGGTGACGGCTCCGGTGACCGAACAGAGTCCGGCCAGGTAAATATATTAGTTAAGCCTGTGCTAACTAGCTAATTGATGCATTCATTGTTTTGGTATGTACACATATTAATTAACTCTCGTCTTTCTTCTTTTTTCTAGCCCTCCGGATCAAGCACAACTTCGGTAAAGAGACGAGGCCCAAAGAGAAAGTTGCGCTCGGATGAAAGGTTTGAGATCACAGCAATCGCGCGCGACGGCCAACCGATTGAACCCATCCGGACAAAGGAAGCATTTGCTGCTCAGTGCGGGGTTCTTGTTAGGGACAAGATCCCGATCAGCATCCACCAATGGTATAAGCCTAAGAAGGAAGACCCTGAGGTGTCTTATGTCAATGATATGCACAAAGATGATCTTTGGACTGAGCTGAAGGCAAATTTCACCCTACCGCCAGAGGAGGATCCGGAGAAGCCAGTTAAAGAGCAATTAATCAAGTCTCATGCTCTTAAGAAGATGGCAGACCTATTCAGGAGGTGGAAGAATGAGCTGAAAACGTTTGTTGACAAAGAAGAGACACCAGAATTCATCGGCCGGTATGAGAAGATCAGAGATCGCTGGCCCGCATTTGTGGCCCACAAGACATCGGAAAAGAGTAAGAAGATGTCAGCGACAAGCAAGAAGAATGCTGCGAAGAAGAAGCTTCACCATCGCACAGGGTCAGGTGGCTACCTCAAAGCCCGGCCTAAGTGGGCCAAGGCTGAGAATGATCTGCTTGAAAAAGGGATCGAACCACAGACAATGAACTGGCCAGACCGTTGACGGACTTCGTTCTTCAGGGCTGGCGGAAAATTGGACCCTGTATCAGGGAGGTGCGTTTGGACGAACGAGATTTTGAGAATACCAGTCAAGAAGATTCAGCAATATATCAATGCAGCGCAGGAAGGGACGTTCGTTCCAGACAGAGAGAACGACGAGCTCACGATGGCCCTCGGGAATCCTGAGCACCCTGGACGGACACGAGGCATGCCAGGCTCCGTTCCATGGAAGGCTGGTTTTCCGGAGGCAGGCGGTTACAAAAGCCAGGAGAGGAGGAAAAAAATGGAGCTGATCCAAATTCTGAAGTTGCACGAAAGGGTTCAAGCGCTAGAGGAACGAGACGGCAATCGACATGCCAAAACTACCCCCGAAGCTACCCCGCCATCTCAGTGGAGAAGCAGTGTGGCTTCCACCGAGCTGCTTCAGCCGGAGCATGTCTTGACGGCTCCTGCTAGCTACCCCGTGGATGCTATCACGGAGTCCCAACATTGCCACCTTATGGTGCAATGGCAGAACTTTACAGTCAAGGCGGCTATTGGCTCTGTTTTACCTCCTGAACCCGGCGCAACCTACCACTGCCGACCGATTCCAGAAGGATATGCTAGGGTGATGGTGGATGAAGTAACGGAGGGATTTGAGGACCTCCAGCTTGACCACCCTACCGGTGAAGGGGAGACTCGGCTGGGTTTAGCTCTGAAGACTCCGTGCCTATGGCGGAAGGAGCTCATTAACCTTCCAAACTGGACGCCTCCGGCGAGTAAGGGCAGTCCGCCGCCTCCTCCTCCGGCGAGTGATCAGGGCACTCAGCCTCCTTCTCCGGCGCGTGGCGGCACTCCGCCTCCTCCTCCGCCTCCTCCTCCGGCGAGTGATCAGTGCACTCAGCCTCCTACTTCGGCGCGTGGCGGCACTCCGCCTCCTTCTCCGTCTGCGCCGGCGTGCCAGAGCAGCCAGCCTCCTCCTTCTCCGCCTCGTCAGCAAGGGCGGAAGAGACCCGCCGCCGCTCCGGCTGCTCCGGCGCGTCGTAGTCCTTCTCATCCGCCTCGTAAGCAAGGAAAGAAGACAGCCACAGCCGCTCCGTCTGCTCTGCCGGCGTCTAGTAGTACAGCTGCCAGAGGCGGGAGGCAATACAGATTCAGTCCTTCTCTGAAGACTCCAGAGAAGTTACCATACGAGAGGACCGAGGAGGAAACCGTGAAGATCGTGCGAGCCGAAGTGCCGAACTTCTTTGAAGGGGTGGAAGCAAAGAAACATCCACCTCCGGAGGAGAAGGTAGATCTGGTGAAAGCAAAGCGCACCCTGGCTGCCCTGACAAAACCACAAAAGTCTCCGCTGAGAGGCAACTATGAGCGCATTCTTGCAAAGACATTTGCCGAAGCGGAGCGGTCGGGAAGTACTGTCAGTGATCAAAAATTGCCCAGCTCGGCGAACAAGTGAACCAATCGTGCCCCCCGCTCAAGGTGCCCGCTAATGATCCGAGGATGGTGCCTGGTTATACCAATGTTGGAGATTACCTGCCCGACGATGTACATTATGAAACCATGGAGGTGGACGAACACAAATACCATTACGGGAAGCCTCTCGTCAAAGATGAAAGATCTCTAACAACGATGATGCGAAGATTACATGATTGATACATGAAAACCTGCAGAGAGTCTGATGGGATTAATACTTTGACGCTGAGAGTTAAACCGGAGCATGACCTCGTTGGAATTGAACTGCTAAATGTTCCATTTGAGGAGTTCTTCCAGTTTTTCAATCAAAAGGCCCTCGATAAATCAACGATCACTTGCTACTGTCTGTAAGTAGTACTACTTCGGTCATTAAGTCTCTCTATATAGGTCAGCTCTTTCATTGCATGTATTTATAATTATCCTCACTATATTATGCAGATTGAAGATCGCCGAATTGAAGAAAAAACAAATCGGTAATATTGGGTTCATTAACACAAATCTCATAGATGCAACTCAGGTTAAATATCATGCCCAAGATACCGAGGCCAACTTGCTACGATCGTTGGTAATAAATGAAAACAAAGATATAATACTCTTTCCTTACAACTTCAAGTGAGTGTTACTGTCTTGTGCATATTCGGTTTCCCTTATTAGTCCAGGTTATGGTAATGTAATTGATGACTTATGCATGCATGCGCAGCTTCCACTATATTCTCCTAGAGATTAAGCTTGAGCAGGGAGTAGTAACCGTCTTAGACTCGAGATGAAAAGATCCCCAGGACTATGCGGACATGACTCAAATGCTCGAGAAGTAAGTTAAATCGATCATTATCCACCATATCAGCAACTTTGTTCATTTCCTGATATCAAGTAATTGTTTTCTTTGTCTGGCAGGGTTTGGAGAAAATTCACCACAAAAGCTCCGGGACTGCCGAAGAAGCTGCAATTTAGACACCCGAAAGTAAGTACTATAGTAGCATGTTCCGCACATCTCCTAGTGATTCAAGCGCTAGTTTCATCAATACCATTTAGCATGCTTGCTTATCAGTTAGATTGACCTCTATTTCTTGTAAAGTGGTTGTGGCAGGAACAAGGGAATGATTTCTGTGGATACTACGTTTGCGAGTCCATCCGCCACACGACCTGCGAGCGGGGCTACTCTGACAAACAATATGAAGTGCGTAAGCAATAATATTCACAATTTTATTTTATTACCATCATTTGTGTCAAGTTTCATTTATTCATATATATATATATATGTATTGACCCCCTTCTTCAAATTAGATCTTTCGGATGCGGGATGAACTCCTAGCACCAGATCGTATGCGAGCAATTCAAGTGGAATTGGCGGCATTCTTCCTTGACCACGTGATCGCTGAAAACGGAGAATACTATGTGGACCCTGTGTTCATATATAATTAGGAGATTATATTGTAAGAGATAATTATTGTATATATGTAGCCAGTAGTGTCGGATAGATATACGAGAACTTGTTGTTCGACCAATCTCTCGGAGAAGGAGAGGTGGTCGATATCACTTCTCTCTGTATGCATATGTTCATGACGATCTTTTGTTTCCTTCATTTGCTTACTAGCTAGCGTGTCTAATCCTCTCCATACGTATATAGTACGTAGCGTCGACCAAGCACGGAGATAAGACATGACACTTCTCTCTATTAATTAGCTAGCTAACACAATATATGAAACACCTAAATTAACCCCCAACCCCCCCCCCCTTAAAACAAACCAAAACCCCAGCCCCTGAAATACTGACGCGTGGATGCCTATTGGTCCCGATTGGTGACACCAACCGGGACAAAAGGCCCTGACTATTGGTCCCGGTTGGTGACACCAACCGGGACAAAAGGCCCTACCTATTGGTCCCGGTTGGTGTCACCAACCGGGACCAAAGGCCCCCCTGCCGGGGCTGGCAGCAGCGGCCACATGGAGGACCTTCTGTCCTGGTTCGTGTAAGAACCAGGACTAAAGGGTTAGGGCATTAGTAACGACCCTTTAGTCCCGGTTCGAAAACCGGGACAAAAGGCCCTTACCAACCGGGGTAAAGGCCCCTTTTTCTACTAGTGCCCGAGCCCCCCTTTGTGTTTAGGTCTACAAACCAGTCCCCAAGCCACCATGGAAACAGCTTTCGCACCATCTTCCGTGTTCTTGGCCCAGAGACAGTAGCGTCTTAACTTGTCCAGATGGTCAAGTATCTTCGGTGGCAGTCTGATGGAGCACATAGGATAGATCGCCAGGGACGTGACCACCGAATTCACGAGCGTAAGTTTGGAGCCAAGGTCCAGAAGCGAAGCGGCCGTAGAGAGTTTGCACTCGACAGAGGACACCAAAGGCATGAGATCAGTCACCGTCGGCTTGGTTGTGCCCATTGGTAACCTGTTGGGCCCACCTGTCATAGACGCAAAGGCAGGAGCAGTAAGTCAATGAAGCTGCGTCCCTCCCTCGCGCATGAGCATGGTGGCTGGCATGACTAGTAGGAGCTTTCGCTACACGCTTCTTGATGGAGGTGAACTTGCGGATGGAGTTGACCATCATGTCGTCCATGTGAGAGGCGAAGCCGACGTCGGCGAGGGCTACGACGCCGGCGGTCGCCAGCACCGTCTGGAAACGCTGCGCGGTGCGGGGCTGCAGGCCAGTGCCTTGGATGATTTGGCACAGCCGACTGCCGCTCGCGACCATCGCCTCCATAGGTGCTTCTGGCTTCTGGTCACTTGGTCTTGGATTGGAGTGAGAAGTGTTGCGCAGAGACTAAGAGGTAGATGGATTGGAGTGGTGGGGTGCCTTTATATGAGAATCCAAACTCTGTTGCATTCACATCGTGCTGGCTCTATTCTGCTTCTCCAATTAATTCCCTCTGCATGTAGAGTAATTTGAGGATGACCGTTCAACATCTCGGGAACCGTTACCCTCTCCCTCCTTGGCATTCAAGCACCTATTGAGGCGACTGTCGCTCGTGTCTATCGCGTGTCAGGAGACGTTCCCGTCGACGACGAGGTACCTATGGTGACTTCGTAAGTTTCAAGATGATAGTACTAGTATACTCAATATTGTGCACCGCGACCAAGGCCAAGAGGAAAACGAGAGAACTACGTATTTATTTACGGTGTAGATTCACCCATTTTGCTCCATATGTACTCTGTCTCGGTGTAGTCTAGTCACTTGTTGAAATCTCTAGAAAGGCAAATACTCCTTTCTGGTTTACAGGGCTATACTAGCAAGTACTCCCTCTGTTCCAAATTACTCGTCATAGAAATGGATGTATCTAGAACTAAAATAGATCTAGATACATTCATTTCTGCGACGAGTAATTCGGAACTGAGGGAGTACTACAATAGTGGGCTCACATAGCAATTTTGTCTCATGCAAGAGCCTGGCTATATGCGTGCTCCAAGGTTCACAACTGCCACGTTCGAGTTGCACTTGGCTCTTCGCCTCTTCGAGAAGACGAACAATGATGTTACTACCACTGCTTCTACAGTATCGAATCCACTGCTGCATGTCCGTCCACCGCGAGCGGGAGGGATAGCTTGTTGTAGTACTATAAGCAAAAGTCTGTCCTCGTCTGTGAGCCACCGCGCGCATGGGCGAGGGAGAAGGTGTGTAGTAGTAAAATCAAGCTTCTCCTCATTGTACGAGTTGACGCGACACATCATAGCACTGGCCCACATGGTTGCCTCTAAACTTGGCTGAAAGACCCGCAGTGTACAATACTCCATTTGCTGCAACCTCTAACATTTACCCCACCAAAAATTAAAATATATATTCCTATCTTGACCAGATGAGCGTGCAAACTAGAATCACCAGGATGACAGGTAGGGCCAGAAGATTATTTTAATCAAAAAATATAGCATGGAGCTGACCCCAACGATTTTAAGCTTACATGCACGGTACACGCTATCCTAGACTACTCTACACATGAAACTGCCACACGAGCGTCCGGGCTGCGCTTGGCTCTTCGCCTCTTCGGGAAGTCGAACAAGAATCCATGGTTTAGAGTTAGTTTGGGTTAGTTTGGACTCAACTAACCCAAAAATATCCAAACAGGAGGGTTAGTTTGGGTTAGATGCATCTAACTCATCCAAAAAATCTAACCCACCCAAGAGGTGCTTATTTGGGTTAGTTCTTCTCAGGACCACTAAGGCTGGTCATAGTAGGGAGTAACTTATACTAGTGTCATGCATATGACACTAGTCTAAGTTACTACCTTCATAGTGCAAAGTAACATAGTAATAGTGTCATAGATTGCTTCATTTATTAGCTCATAAACTCATTTTGCCTCGAAAAGCGCTATGTTATAGTAACATATTATGTTAGCACAAGCACCTCTTTCCTCATTAAATAGTTGCCACATAAGAAAAATTGTCTTGGAATGTGTTAAGTTACTACCTAAGTTACCCCCACTATGGCTAGCCTGAAAAATACCTTTTTCTCTCACTCTTCCCGAGGCAGATCCCTCCTCACTTCCTCGATGCTTCTTGTCCTCTCCCTCCCTCCCTCTCGCACCGCCCGTGAAGGCGCCTCGCCGTATCGGCGCTCCATCTAACCCTGCTATCCAAACACCTTTTTGGTTAGAGTTAGAGGGTTAGTTAAGGGTTAGAATCTAACTCTAACCTCTAACTGAGTTAGAGTATCCAAACAAGGAGTACTACTGAAGTGGAGGAGTACTACAGTATGCTTCTGACCATCTGACACCGATTAAACTGTTGCATGTCCACCGCGTACGGGAGGGAGAGCGTGTAGCGAACGAAAGCTTCTCCTAGTCCTGCCAGCCACCACGCTCATGGGCGAGGGAGAGACGCAGCTTCATTGACTTACTGCTCCTGCCTTTGCGTCCATGACAGGTGGGCCCAACAGGTCGGTGGCCCACCTGTCATGCAGCCAAAGGCAGGCGCGGTTAAGGCGAGAGGGCGTTGTAGTAATCAAACTTCTCGGTCTTGTAGGAGTTGACGCAACACATCAAAGCACTGCACTCGATATATTTCAATAATTTGCGTTTACCGATGCATTAATTACAACGCATGCATGCGTGCCGTGACTCTCCTTTTGATACTTGCATGTGTTGATTTAATGCACCTTGAAGTAGTATGAATATGTGATGGTAAAGCTTTGTAATGCCCCGGCCCTAATAAAGCGAGAGATGGTTTTGCACGAGGAGGGCGAGATCATGCAGACGGAACAGGACCCGACGATGGAGCTCTATATGGTCTCGATGGACCTCACCTTGCTCCACTGCACCTTGTGCCTCCGCCCCTTGAAGCCTCCAGTGTATGAGGTTCAAATACACCTCGTCCGTTCGGCTGATCGAGCAAGGTGCAGGTTTCTTGATTGATGTGTTGTTCGATTGATTTGTGCAGTGCAAGGGAGGGCACCTGGCTTGCGCAGACTGCTGCGTCGAGCGCCCCGGGAACCAGCGGCAGTGCCAGAAGTGCGAGCGCGGCGGTGGCTTCGACGTGGAGAACATGGCGGTGGACGCCGTCCTCTCCTCGGTGAGGGTGGAGTGCCCGCACAAAGGCTGTGGGCTCTACGTCACTTACCACAAGCTCGCCGATCACTAGAGCATGTGTCCGCTCGCGCCCTGCAAATGCCCTGTGCCCGTCTGCGGCTGTGAAGGCCCGCCGTCGGTGCTCTCCCACCACATCAGCACCGTGCATCCCATGCCCATGCACAGGATCCAGTACGGCAAGGCGCTCCAGCTGCAAGTGCCACTGTCAGAGCCACGGCTCTTGCTGTTCGCGTAGGAGGAAGGCCGCACGTTTTTCTTGGTTGGCGGCACGCTCGACATCGGCGCGCCTATCGCCGTGTCGGTCGTCTGCATCAGAGCAGGGGCGTCCCCACTGCCGCACTATGTGGCCAAGCTGTGGGCGAATGGCCCGCTGGGGGAGCCCAAAGGCAGGATCGACGCCGTCAAGGTGGAAATGGAGGTGACAAGCAGCAGGGATCCCGGCAACGTCGCCGTGCAGGAGCTGACCTTCTTCACAGTTGCGCCCAAGCTGCTGGCCGGGGCTAAGCTGGTGTCCCTCCACATTTAGATTGACAAGCTCACGTCCTAAATGATTCTACAGTGCCTTCTGTTTATCTTAGTAATATGCTAATATAGGTGTTAGCTCGGTCTACTTTAGCTTAAGAGATGGTGGGTTTTGGTGGCGATGCAGCAATTACCTCGACATCAGATCAGCAGTGAAAGTAATTTCGAACAGTCGAATGGATATTTTGTGTCTGTTGGATATAAAGATCATTTGGGTAAGAAGTAACAACTTCTATGCTTTTTTTCGAAACGGAACAATGATACTAGTATAATTTTTGTTGACTTGCACTAATATTTTCAAAACGGACGTCGGGCTGTAGCTAGAATGGCGGTTGGGATGCCGCATCGGCCCATACCGCGGTGACCCCCGATTGGGACGCACCGATTGTGAATTTTCTCCCTCGCCGATGTCGACCGCGTCTACGCAGAACATTGTTCCCTTCCCCCAGCTGCGGGATCAAGCCGGATATGTGACCAGCGGTGTGGCCACCGTCGTTCTATGCTTGTGAAGAGAGCAACCCAAGCAAGCAGGCTTGTAGCTTAGGCTCCTGCTAGTGTATATATAGTGGTTTTATTTTTCTCTCCATATCAACCATTTTATATTGCGCATGTGTCATTGAAGAGTGAAATGATGGTTGCTTCTTCCGACTAACTTACTGTGTGATTTGACTGCTCCTTTAGTGGCCCCTACACGTACTCCCCCTACGTGTATGCAACAGTCACACATACACATGGACGCAAAAACGCACGCGACGCCCTAATGCATGCATGTCCGAGCACACGACAGAACACACACGGTCACGCTCAAGTGCTCAACCTACACGTGCATGCACACACATACTCAGCCAGGGTGAGCTAGTGACCGTATAAACACCGGAAAATGTATATATTGTGCGCAATGAGCGTATTATGAAGTCCACTGACTGTATTTTTACAAATATACAGTGACAGACAGTGTATTTATCTCGTTTGAAATTAAGCCATATTAACTGGAGGGGAGGCAGTATGGACTAGCATTACTTTGCTGTGTCCCGTCAACTTGCCGAACAAGGAGATGCTTGCAGGTGTCGGTGTCAAAACCGGCGGATCTCGGGTAGGGGGTCCCGAACTGTGCGTCTAAGGCGGATGGTAACAGGAGGCGGGGGACATGATGTTTACCCAGGTTCGGGCCCTCTCGATGGAGGTAATACCCTACTTCCTGCTTGATTGATCTTGATGATATGAGTATTACAAGAGTTGATCTACCACGAGATCGTAGAGGCTAAACCCTAGAAGCTAGCCTATGGTATGATTGTTGTTGTCCTACGGACTAAAACCCCTCCGGTTTATATAGACACCGGAGGGGGCTAGGGTTAGACAGAGTCGGTTACAAGGGAGGAGATCTACATATCCGTATTGCCAAGCTTGCCTTCCACGCCAAGGAGAGTCCCATCCGGACACGGGACGAAGTCTTGAGTCTTGTATCTTCATAGTCCAATAGTCCGGCAGAAGTATATAGTCCGGCTGTCCGAGGACCCCCTAATCCAGGACTCGCTCAGTAGCCTTTGAACCAGGCTTCAATGACGATGAGTCCGGCGCGCAGATTGGCTTCGGCATTGCAAGGTGGGTTCCTCCTCCGAATACTCCATAGAAGATTTTGAACACAAGGATAGTGTCCGGCTCTGCAAAACAAATTCCACATACCACCGTAGAGAGAATAATATTTCCACCAATCTAATCTGCTGACACATTTTGCAGCATGACATCACACTCGGCCCGGTCATTATTCGAACCATTTTTCACAACCAGCCACTGCACATATCGCGAGGCGGTTTCCTTGGCATGTCTTGTCGAAGCAAAGATCATGTCCCCTTATCACGGGATTCTCATCAATACGGGTGTGGGCAACGCAACCGCACCATCAATTACGGCGCTTGGGGAATAAGCGAGTTTACCAGGTAGGTGGGGAGGCGCATAGCTTCTTCCGCCCTTATAAAGGGACAAGGATTCACCCTTTTCACCCACGCCTTCTTCCTCCTTGCTCATCCATTCTTGCGCACTCGAGCTCCAGCGCCCAAGTTCGCGTTTTTCTCCTCAAACCACTCCAAGCATGTCCGGAGCGGGAGGCAAGTGGATGGTCTCCTCCGTTACGGAGGAGAACATCACAAAGCTACGGGGAGCCGGATATCTGGCCGTGGATATCGTGCACCGGCTGCCAGATGCGGGGTAGATCATCCCTACTCCAAAACCCCATGAGAGGGTGGTTTTCCTTACTCACTTTGTCCGCGGACTAGGATTTCCGCTTCACCCATTTGTCTGCGGGCTCATGTTCTACTACGGGCTGGACTTTCACGATCTGGCCCCCAATTTCATCCTCAACATCTCGGCGTTTATCGTCGCGTGCGAGGCCTTCCTCCTCATCAAGCCCCACTTCGGCCTGTGGCTGAAGACCTTCAATGTTAAACCGAAGGTGGTGGTCGGCCAGCAAGCGGAGTGCGGAGGCGCCATGGTGGGCAAAATGCCCAACGTCACCTGGCTCGAAGGCTCCTATATGGAGACCATAAAGGGGTGGCAATCGGGGTGGTTCTACATCACCGAGCCGCGCGACACCAATTGGGTGGCGGCCCCCGAATTTCGATCCGGAATCCCCATGCGGCTCACCTCCTGGAAAGAGAAGGGCCTCTCCTGGGGTTCCCCGGTAGAGCTGACCGGACTCCAGACATGCATCAAAAACATGATGAGCAAGAAAATCAAGCTCGTCAATGTGGTCCAAGTGATGCTCTTCCGCCGGATCCTCCCGTGTCAAAGACGGGCATTCAATTTGTGGGAGTTCGACCCGGCCGAGCACCAGACGCTAAGAGAGCTCTTCGACACGACGCACAAGGAGGTTTGGAAGGTGCTGTTCAAGGGCGCCGAGGTTCCTCCTCCCCTCACCGAGGACCGTGGACTTAGCGCAAAGCGTCCTGCCAATCCGGTGAGTCTTTTACATCTCATAAGATGCTCTTTTCCCCAGTATAACCACGCGCGGGATCTAAGCTTCCACGCCATTTAACATGACTGGGTAGCGACAGCGGAGCAGATCGATTGTCCGGCTCCCCAGCCCGAAGATCCAGCAGATGCTCTCCTAACGGAGATGCCGGTTCCGGCACCTTATGAGGTGCCGGAGAAGAAGGGCAAGAAGAAGGCCATGGGGACCAGGAAGGGTCTCCGGCGCAAGGTTATATCGGACTCCTCGTCCGAAAACACCGAGGCGCGCTCCTCCCACGAAAACGAGGAGGAAGAAGAGGAAAGTTCTCCCCCCTAGCCGGGGAGACAAGAAAAGGAAGGCCGCCCCATCTGGGGGGCTGAAGGGTCCAAGAAGGGAAGGACCCTCCTTCCGGACAGCTCCACAACCGCCGCCTATAGCGACGACGAGTGGCTGCCTAGGGATAAGCCCCTGGCAAAGTCGTAAGTATTCGGATACCATAATAATTCTGGTATGTTTCGTTTTGTTGTTTCTCATCATGCCGAACATGATCATGCAGTCCATCCCGAGCCCGCATCGACGTATCCTCTTCGGAGGAGTCTTTGCGCCAATCAGAGATGAACAGCGATTCGCCCCCGCCCGCCTCCTCCCCCCGCCCTAAGGACGACGTCGAGGTGTTGTCTCAAAGGGCACCGAACCAAGGGGAGGTAGTCCTGGAGGCGCCTCAAGGCGACATTCCGGATGCTGGGCGCAAGGGGAGCAAAACTCCCAAGGGCTCCAATGGCGGGGGCAGCAAGTTTGGCCCCCAGCCGAATACTGTACCGGAACCTCCAGTGGTTCCGGACTCTGTCAGGCGACCCCTCACTAAGGGGGGCGAGCCGTCTGTGCCGATGACCTCTGTCCAACCAGAGGCATCGGACAACTTGTTGGAAGCGCTTCGCGACGCTTCCATTGATGAAGAGCACCGCACTATCATGAGTGCAGTGGTCAAGAAGGTTCAGTCTGCCAAGAGCGGACTGACTGAAGCATGTGCCAGCCTTCTAACAGGCTTTGAGGTAAGTAATCAAATTATAAGAAAATGTTACAACCTAGACAGTAGCCCCTGATGCTCTGTTTGGTGTTCGCGAAGGAAGGCCGAATAGAGGATCAAATAATAATCGCAGGAGTCTAATCAGAATATGTCTATGTGTATATGCAGGCTTAACTGCTGGCCGCTGCTGCACATACTGCGGAGGTCGCCGCACTGAAGCGGGACCTTGAGCGGTCGAAGGAAGAGCTCGGCCTTGCCAAGAGGCAGCTCGAAGAGAACAAAGGTAAGTGACACCCCGTCTGAATATTGATAAAGAAAATTTTGTTTTTGGAATAATAGGATCGTCATGAATTTTGCTAGGGGCCATGACCAAAGTGGCGGCCTTGCAGAAGGAGTTATCCGAGGCGGAAGACAAAGCGGCCCAGGAGCGCATCGAGCGAGAAAAGCAAGAAGCCCGAGTAGCCGAGGTGCAGCAAGAGCTCCAGGCTCTCGCCGAAAAGCACGAGTCCTTGGAGCTTGACTCTAAGACACAAGGGTCCGATGTTGTGAAGGCCCTCGAAAGCGCACCACATGCCAAGGCCGAAGCCCAAAAGGCCCTCCAGGAGATTGAGGCGGTTAAGAAGATAGCGGCGGGTAAGGCATTCATTATGCAAAGCAAGCATGTGAAGGAAACTTTCCTTTTACTTACCCGAGTTCGGAGCTCTCCAGGAGCATTCGCAGATCTACCCCGCAGTGTGTCAGATGTCGCGGAGTTCTACCGGGCCAAGGAGGGGAGCTCGACGGAGAACTTGTTCTGGTCTCAGTATACTGGGACCGAACACCCAATGCCCTTGAGCGACCAGCTGAAGCAACTGGTCGAGCTCCACAAGGCGGCCGAACAGGCCATGAAGGGTCTTGTAGTCCGGATGTGGCTTGGCGAGACCCTGCCTGATAGTTACTTCGGTCTGGTGAGGCAGCTTGTGAATGCCTACCCACGGCTTGAAGTCATAAAGCGGTTCGTCTGCATCGAGGGTGCGTGCAGGGCTTTTGCCCGGGCGAAGGTGCACTGGGTGAAGCTGGACGCCGAAAAGCTGGTGAAGGAGGGGCCGCCGGAGGGCAAGGAGCATCGCCTTGTGGCGGAGGAATGTGCTAAGGACGTAATATTTGAATAAATGTACTCATGTGATCCTGTAGTGTGAAACGAGTTCATTTGTGCTATACAATGCTTGTGAATTTAAAATATTACCTTCTATGCGGCCGTTTGTAAAATCTGAGAGTTGGCCAGTCGTCGGCTTCTGCCCCCATGTAACTAGTACTGAGGTGTTTGGGATAAATCTGAGCACTCTTTGTCCCAATTTTGGGTCCTTCGAGGGAGGTGTTCAGCGCAACGAACCAGGCAATCGTACTATAAGGCTTTATCACTCTCACTTAGCCATGGAAGTCTACAATTTTAAATTTTGGCGAAGCCCCTAGTATTCAGAAGGCTGAATTTGGGGCGCTATATACGCCTAAGTCGGGCAAGGCCGACTCCTCGCCCGAAGCGGAAAAAGTCTTTAGGGACTTGAGACCTCTCGAACAGCGACCAGCTCTCGCCTTATCATGACAGTCAGTTTTCGGCTTTCTCTACTGAGGTGCTCGTCCGGAAGAACCGGGACACAATCGCAGTAGTTCTCCCAGCGCTACCTTAGCCTATATTGCGGAACTAAGGTACCAAAACATGGGAGCCGGGCAAACCCAACTATTGACCCAAGACATGATTCGGAGCTGATGCATATAATGCTATAAGTTCGGGGTGCCGCACTGTCGAAAGTGTTCGGACTTCTCATGCCGTATTATGGGGTATACTAAAGCCCCTGGCGCACTGGTCGTACCAGGATGTACGGGTGCAATTTGTCATAAATAAACGGACAAGACAAAAAAAGAGATGATAATGCGATAATAGACTAACGCTATGCATTGTTGTTTAAATAATGCGTCGAAGCGTACTGATACAAGTAGTGCAATAAGCAAAAAATAGGACTATTTGACATGTCCTATCCAAGGGCAAGCTGCGTATGGGTATTTAAAACAGGTATTTCGATAGTTATCAGAGACCACCTGGGGATTCCCTTGTACGTCTTAGGTTCTTGCCTCCTTGGTATTTCCTTCCCGTAATGCGTCCAGCAATCAGGCTGCCCAAAAGGGCTTCCAGAGAGTAAGGTCATGAAAGAGAGAAAATGATAAAGGTATACATCCCCTGGGGCGGTTGAGCCGCATTGTGGGGCGTGTCCTGGCCGTGCCCCCGCCTATGCCCATGGTATTTTTAGTGCGTAATTATGTACGCGCGGCACAGATTTCGTCACTTGACTGGGACTAGGGCGGAGGCTGAATTGCTAGGGGAGCTGTGAACGTGCCAGGCAATCCTGTTGCAGATTACTCTGGACTCGCTTGAAGGTGTCCGGGGGTTTTATCGCCGAATTGGAGGTTTGCCTTAAAAGGCTGCTTTGTGCCTCTGCTGCGAGGGCCGCAGTGTGCTCCTCTGTGCGGAGCGAGCGTTCTGTGTTTCCATTGACTGTTATAACCCCACGAGGTCCTGGCATTTTCAGCTTGAGGTATGCATAATGCGGTACCACATTGAATCTGGCAAATGTGGTTCGTCTGAGCAGTGCGTGATAGCCACTGCGGAACGGGACGATATCGAAGATTAACTCCTCGCTTCGGAAGTTGTCCGGAGATCCGAAGACCACTTCCAGTGTGATTGAGCCCGTGCAGCTGGCCTCTACACCTGGGATGACACCTTTAAAGGTGGTTATAGTGGGTTTGATCCTCGAGGGGTCTATACCCATTTTGCGCACTATATCCTGATAAAGCAGGTTCAGGCTGCTGTCACCATCCATAAGGACTCGGGTGAGGTGAAATCCGCCAATGATGGGATCAAGGACCAATGCGGCAGAACCGCCATGACGGATACTAGTGGGGTGGTCCCTACGATCGGAAGTGATCGGACAGGAAGACCATGGGTTGAACTTTGGGGCGACTGGCTCCATCGCGTAGACATCCCTTAGTGCACGCTTCCGTTCCCTCTTGGGAATATGGGTTGCGTATATCATGTTCACCGCTTTCACTTGGGGAGGAAATTTCTTCTGTCCTCCTGTGTTCAGCGGCCGGGACTCATCCTCACCGTCGCTATGCGGCCCTTTTTCCTTGTTTTCGGTATTCAACTTGCCGGCCTGCTTGAACACCAAGCATTCTCTGTTGGTGTGATTGGCTGGCTTATCGGGGGTGCCGTGAATTTGACACGAGCGATCGAGTATGCGGTCCAAACTGGACAGGCCCGGATTGCTTCTTTTGAACGGCGCCTTCCGCTGACCGGATTTAGAACCACTGAATCCGGCATTCACTGCCGTGTCTTCGGCATTGTCACCGTTGTTGCGGCGCTTGTGTCTGTTGCGACGTGGTCTGCCGTTACTATCTTTGGCATCTGAATTGCCATGGCTTCTTGATGTGTTGTTGCTGCGAGCCGGCCAGCTGTCCTCGCCCGTGCAAAAGCGGGTCATGAGTGTCGTGAGGGCTGCCATATACTTCGGCTCCTGGCCGAGGTGCCAGGCGAGCTATTCGTCACGGATGTTATGCTTAAATGCCGCTAAGGCCTCTGCATCCGGACAGTCGACAATTTGGTTTTTCTTAGTTAGGAACCGGGTCCAGAATTTCCTGGCCGATTCCCCTGGCTGCTGAGTTATATGGCTCAAGTCATCAGCATCCGGTGGTCGCACATAAGTGCCCTGGAAGTTGTCAAGGAATACATCTTCCAAATCCTCCCAACTGCCGATGGAGTCTGCTGGCAAGCTATTCAGCCAATGCCGAGCCGGTCCTTTGAGTTTTAGTGGGAGGTACTTGATAGCATGTAGATCATCACCGCGAGCCATGTGGATGTGGAGGAGGAAATCCTTGATCCATACCGCGGGGTCTGTTGTACCATCATATGATTCAATATTTACGGGTTTAAAACCCTCTGGGAATTCGTGATCCATTACTTCATCGGTGAAGCATAGGGGGTGTGCGGCGCCTCTGTGCCGGGCTATATCGCGACGCAGTTCGTACGAGTCTTGTCTGCTGTATTCGGCCCAGCCGGATTTGCTTTTAGTGTATCCGGCGTGACGGTCATCGTCCCGCGTTGGGGCGCGCCCCCGAGATCCGTAGATCGGTCTTGCATGTTTTGCTTTGTTTTCCAACACGTCTCGCAGGTCCCGCGTGTTGCCCCGGGCCTTGGTATTTTTGTTTGAATGGCGGCGGGGTGGGGGCTGGACTTCGGGCTGATATGCCTCTCTGTCTCAGCCACGAGGTGGCCGATCAACCGCATCATACGCTGGTGATGTAGGTTTCAATGCTTGTTGGGGTAGCGACCTGCGCTTTGGGTAACTCTTGGTTGGGCGCTCGAGTTTGTATTCCTCGGCGGCCAAGACTTCAGTCCATCTATCCGCTAGCAGATCCTGATCAGCTCGAAGCTGTTGTTGCTTTTTCTTCAGGCTGTTTGCTGTGGCTATAAGCCGGCGCTTGAAGCACTCCTGCTCGATGGGATCCTCGGGCACGATAAATTCTTCGTCGCCGAGGCTCACCTCGTCTTCGGAGAGAGGCATGTAATTGTCATCGTCTGATTCTTCGTCTGCTGCCTGTTCCGGAGGGCTAGCGTGTTCATCCTCCCGCTCGAGGTCTGGCTGGAGGGGATTGTCGTCGTCTTCGGCACTATCTGGAGCATTATTGTCTCTTGTGCCGGTATCGCTGCTTTTGCTATGGCAAGACTTAGAGCGGCGCTGCTGACGTCGGTGCTTGGATTGCTTCTTGGAGGGATTATCCTCCGTTGACTTATAGCCATCCCCCTCTTTGGGGGTGTCCACCATGTATATGTCATACGATGAGGTGGTAGTCCAGCGCCCTGTGGGCGGTGGTTGTTGTTCGTCTCCTGCATCGTCGTCCATACCGTCGATGTCTTCGGAGCCGAAGTCAAGCATGTCGGTTAAATCGTCGACAGTGGCTACTAAGTGGGTGGTGGGTGGGGAGCGAATTTCTTCGTCGTCCGCATCCCATTCTAGCTGGACATAGTTCAGCCAAGGGTCTCCTGACAGGGAGAGAGATCTTAATGAGTTTAGCACATCGCCAAAGGGCGAGTGCTGAAAGATATCCGCGGAGGTAAACTCCATGATCGGTGCCCAATTGGATTCGATAGGCACGGACGCAGGCGGCTCGGAGTCCATGGCCGGGGCCGAATCCAACGGTTTGGCAACACGGGTCTTGGAGGAGGTGAAGTCAGTATTTGGCTCTATCGCCGCTGAGTGTGCGGCCTCCGTGGCGGGGTCCATCCACCCGTCCTCAGATGGCGCAATTTGTTCCGAATTGAGGGCCGGAGTAGATGCAGGTGTGATCTCCCGAACACTGTCTGACGGCAGAGCTAAGTCATGCTCGTCGTGATTGTGCGGCGCACCTGACATGGGCTCGAATCCGTCGAAGATCAAGTCTCCGCGGATGTCGGCGGTATAGTTCAAGTTACCAAACCTGACCTGATGGCCAGGGGCATAGCTCTCGATCTGCTCCAGATGGCCAAGCGAGTTGGCCTGCAGTACGAAGCCGCCGAATACAAAGATCTGTCCGGGGAGGAAAACCTCACCCTGGATCGCATCGTTGCCGATGATCGAAGGAGCCATTAAGCCTTATGGTGACGGCACAGTGGGACTCTCAATGAAAGCACCAATGTCGGTGTCAAAACCGGCGGATCTCGGGTAGGGGGTCCCGAACTATGCGTCTAAGGCTGATGGTAATAGGAAGCGGGGGACACGATGTTTACCCAGGTTCGGGCCCTCTTGATGGAGGTAATACCCTACTTCCTGCTTGATTGATCTTGATGATATGAGTATTACAAGAGTTGATTACCACGAGATCGTAGAGGCTAAACCCTAGAAGCTAGCCTATGGTATGATTGTTGTTGTCCTACAGACTAAAACCCCTCTGGTTTATATAGACATCGGAGGGGGCTAGGCTTACACAGAGTCGGTTACAAGGGAGAAGATCTACATATCCGTATTGCCAAGCTCGCCTTCCACGCCAAGGAGAGTCCCATCCGGACACGGGACGAAGTCTTGAGTCTTGTATCTTCATAGTCCAATAGTCCGGCAGAAGTATATAGTCCAGCTGTCCGAGGATCCCCTAATCCAGGACTCCCTCAGTAGGACAGGAGAAGCTTGCGCGCGATGGCTCGCAGGACAAGGAGAAACTTTTGACTAATGCAAGTTGTCCATTGCTCAGGCGGTGGACGTGCAAGAGTTAATTCGGTGTCAGATTGCCAGAAGCATACACTCTACTAGTAGTACTATTATTGTTGCACTTCCCGAAGAGGCGAACAGCCAAGCGCAAAGTGTACTAGTACTAGTACTACTACTATAGTCTATAGAGGTATGTACTACTATACTAGTACTAGGAACCGGATGGAGGAGCGACTGCACTCTTATTATATTTTTAAATTGTGATAAAGCATTCTTCAACACATTTGGTTCTCTTCGAGGGTTCTCGCATGTGATAATGGAAGTTGATTGCATGGAACACTCGCCACAATTCTCGCTTAATTCTGGCTCATATCCTATTACAAATAGGAGCGCTCGATAATATTTCATCTTTTCTTTGTTATTCAGCATGTAAAAGGGCAGCAAACCTTGTGGCGCATCTTTGTACGAACCGTGCTTGCTGCACTTTGAATGTGGCCGAGAGCTTGCTTGATGAAACACCTCGCTTCCTACTTCTCTTTTTGCGGGGTACCTCGCTTCCTAGTGACCAGTGTCTTGGCTGATCGTCCTAAGAATGCTTATATATGAATAAAGCTCTCTCATTTACCCACAAAAAAGATTAAGCCATATTAACCGAAAAGGAGGGAGTGTGGACTAGCACTACTTGTTGGTGTGTCCGGTCAACTCGCAGAACGAGGAGAAGCTTGCAGGACAAGGTGAAGCTCGCTTACGCCTTTTGACTAATGCAACATACCCTCGCCCAGGCGGTGGACATGCATCAGTTCATTCGGTGTCAGATTGCCAGAGGCATACACTGTAGTACCGAACATGCGGAGTACCATCATTGTTCGACTTCACGAAGAGGCGAAGAGCCAAGCGCAAGGTTTAGTAGTACGAGTAGTACAACTACTAGAACCGCATGGTGGAGCCTCTGTACTCTTATTTCTCTTAATCTCTGATAAAGTGCACATTTATTCCGGAGAAGGGCGGAAAACGGCAGCCCAACAAGTAGTGATGATATCGATCAACCATGCTCGAATATATCTTGGCCTCCGTGCGAGCCCGTCTGTGTGTTCTCGCTCCTCGTCTCTCTTAAGGAACAGCGGGTTGGCCATTTTGCCGTCAATTGAGATCGGTTTGCTCACACTCCGGTCCAACATGTCAGTGATATGCCAAGAGGAGGTGCGTTGACCGACTGGCCATATGCGTACTTGGTTTTGCACCTTCATACTACTCCTCCCTCCGTCATAGTTTACAGGGCATGCTTCATTATGATGCATTTCTCTCAATGCATTTCCACCACCAGAGAGACTTTAGACGCGTTTGATTTAATGCTCAATTAATTAGCGCGTGGTAACCGAATTTTCTCTCGATGTAGTACTACGGAGTGGAGTAGGTGCATGCATGTGTGTACCCGGGGTGGAAGCATTGCATGCATGTGTGTACGCATTATTTCCTCTAGTAATAGACGCCGTGCTATAACTACCAATGCTATTTTTCAGGCCGATCGCTAGTCGCCTTGGTCCCAGAGATTTTCTCTTTTTCTGAAGCGTGCTCTATAAAAAGTGACGGATGGAGTAGTATGAGCGGATTCAAAGAAGAGCGTATTGATCGTTGCTTCTTCCGAGCAACTTACAGTGGGAAAGGTGGGGCTTATGATTTGACTTCTCATTACTCACTATTAGTGGGGCGCAACAACCGGTCTGAGTCTCCCATGCGGCTGTGCACTACCCCCTCGGTTCTTAAATATACTCCGGAGTATTTGTCTTTCTAGAGATTTCAACGAGTGACTACAAAAATATTTGTCTTTTCAGAGATTCAAATGGACTACTACATACGGATGTATATAGACATATTTTAGAGTGTAGATTCACTCATTTTGCTCCGTATGTAGTCACTTGTTGAAATCTCTAGAAAGACAAATATTTAGGAATGGAGGGAGTACACATACGAAGCAAAATGAGTGAATCTACACTCTAAAATATGCCCATTTGAAATTTGTAAAAAGACAAATATTGTTGATGACAGTTGCGACGACAAAAAAGAAGCATATTCCTTGTCCTAAGGGAAGATAACAACACGGTTGTGTTTGTCTTAAACGGTGTGAGGACGAGATTGCAATATGGAAAGTACGCCGGACGAGCTACGTTTTGTGCAAGGAACTATGGAAGATCCACATGCAGCGACGTGGGAAGACGGGCAGTGGAGCAAGGCCGGAGGGGATACCTGGAGGTCGTCGAGATGTAACTAGGTGAGCTGCGGCGGGCGGAATCTGCCCATACTGCGGCAGCGAGCAGGTGGCGTAGGCCCTACCGCGCCGGAGCTTGGTCAGAGAGAACGGCGTGTACCGCAGATCGGGACGTGCTGCCTCAGCGCCGTCGACCGGAGAAACGATGCACGTCCTCCCTTTTCGCTGGCGGACGGGATGCGGCCGGATCAGTGACCAACGGTGAGAGAGAGAGGCCACCGTAGCCTTGTGTGAGATACTCTGAAGAGAGACAAACCAGACAGGGAGGCTCCATTGTATATAGTGGAGCGGACTACCTTTTTCTCCATAAAAATCGTTTTATATTTTGTGTACGTGCCGTTGAGCGATATAACTTTATTTAAAAATAACGCGCCAACGCATCAAGTCGAACTTTGTTTCGTGCACGCGTGGTACACGACCTCCGTAGGTAAACAACCGCTACATGCGTTCAAATTAGCACGTGGGCTGCCATTTCGTACAGAAATGAGCTCCGTCGTGTACCCGCGCAGGTGTGGCTGGGCACGAAGCGTGAGTACGTGCACAGTGCACCTATTCTCTTCTTGTATACGTACACCACCTACGTGGGGTTGTGTGAGAGAGATACAAACGTAGAGAGATATAGTGTGTGGGTTCGTGAGAGTTTTTGGGGGGGGGGGCTCAATCAAAAAATGTAACATATGCAATGTGTGTGAAATAGAGTCCTGGATATATCATATATATAGAGGGGGCGATCCACGAGAAGAGAGTGGAGGTATCATCGACTTGAGGTGTCCATAGAATCGAAGAGAGGGATGATGTGTGTGTGTGTGTGCGCGCGGTCGATAAAGAGTGCCATCGAATTTGTGTGTGCCCATGTCAAAGATATAGAGTGCCTGGCCTACTAGAATGAGAGAGGGGACTGGTGCAGTTTGTCTCTATGGCATGGATACCTACCTACAGTGCTCGACTATCGGTGTGTGGTGGGGGGGGGGAGGGAGGCCTAATTAACTATAGAGGTACAATGGCTGGTATACGTGTGGAGGAGGAGGAGAGAGGCCTACCTCGTGTATTAAGGGAGATCGATCTACCTCATGTATTTAGGGAGATCGATCGGCATCCATGCATATGTGTAGGAGAGGAATAAGGTTGGGAGAGAGACAGAGCTAGAGTGTTGGAGGGGGTGGTAGTGGAGTTGCTTCTAACAAATGGTGGGATAGGCTTGCTAGACAACCGTAGGGCACGCCTGCAATATCAATAAGAGAGGGGATGTCTGCCTGTCTTTGCACGTGCGTGTGAGAGACGGGTCAGGAGGCATGCACGAATGATGAGGGGGGACGGTATGGCTGTGGTAAGCAGACATAACTACATAGGAAGATCAATCGTCCTTTGTCAGGGAAAGGAGAGACATAACTTGTGAGGTACGTCGATCGATGGGGGGGAATAGTTAAAGTCGACCTAGGTATATGTTGGGAGATCGATCGGTATACATGCATGTGTGTGTTAGAAGCAAATGAGGCACGGGGAGAAGGATAGAGAGAGAGAGGGATGCATCTAGGAGGTGGTGCGAGTCATACTATATCGATGGGGAAGGAGTGTGCGAGTACGAGATCGATGAAAAGAGTGGTGGGAGTGAGGCATGGACGGTGATAAGAGAAGAGGGGAAGCTTGTGTTTGTGCTAGGCACACCTGGCTAGAGAGGCATACCGATCAATGTGTGCCGTAAAGAAGGAGCTGGGGGGCCTACACACACCGTGGGTGAACGACCTAAAGTGAAAAGACGAATTTGCGCGATGGAGCTAGAGAATGCTGAGGGAGGGTGAGTGGGATGCGGGTGTGTGCATGCACGAGAGAAAGTTAGCGCTAGCTAGCTACAAAGATAAGAGGATTGTGTGGATGTAAAAGACGAACAGAGATCATACTTCATTATAAAAGCGAATTCGGATATTTGAAGAATTTATCATAGTGTTTTAAACCGTCGCATGTGTGAATATATATAACGATGATACACATGGTGTGGTTATGAACATGCTATACTACATATAATATATTTTATCTCTACTCTTATAAAAAAACGGAGTTGTTGATGATGGTGTGCCTGCCATCCTGCAATATAGGCCGTATGATTTATATCTGACGGATAGGAAGGAAACTATGACAATTTTGAAAAAAGATACCCACACCCCTCTCCATATTTGCAAATTAGGCCTCCCCTTGATCATGTTGATGTTCTGTGGAACGCATGGGAATCTTGCTAGTACTACGTATAATATATAGAACATTGATCATAATTTGGGCTAATGTGTGGCTTTTGCAGCTCAGGTCTAAATACTTGTGATAATGTAGGGGGCGGGGCACTATACTATGTGTGATAAACACGGTGTACACGTATGGAACATGGTTTAGATTATGAATATATAGTTAGTACATCAAATGTACTATTATTTGGAATCAACATCAAGTGTATTCAAAAAATAGAATCGAGTTCATGTAGTACACATAATTCATATCTATCTCTATAGTAATCATGTGGTGTGTTATTAAGGTAATACACGAATGATGGTTGAAGTTAGCAACAATCATGATTGTAGATTGTTATTGAAATAGAGAAATGAATTCAAATTCAGTTCGAATTGCAGCGGTAGTATAGACATTTGGAATGCACTAAAATGTTGGTATGAGTAGGTTACATGCATTATACAACAAGCGAAAAAATTTAATTGGACATAACATGGATTCATACTACAGAATAGCATTTAATTGCACTAAATTGTTGGTATGAGTAGCTTTAAATAGCATTTTTATATTAAAACGGGGCAAGACTCTCTCTTTGTGTGGTGTGAATAGTTTTATTTTTTTGTTTTCTTTTTGGTTGACGGAAGTGTGAATTGATTTGCTACGTACAAGTACAATATTACACGTTAGGCTTGTCCCTAAAATTCAACCAACAACTTGTTATATCCCGAAAATTCAGATATCATGCTCCCAGAACTAGCGCCTTCCTATCCCTAAATTACAATGCGCGCGAAAACTCCCTCCAGCTGCCAAATCCCGACACGCGAAATCCCCCTTCTAACCCTGAGCTGAAAGGGCCGCTAGTTCAAATCGGTGGGGGGGTACTTTTGTAACACACCCTACATTTTGCACAAGCGCGTCCCTAAGGCATGGTTCACCCGCTCCCATCGCCTCCTTTTCGCCATTCGAAATCCCAGGCTGCCATAACCTCTACGCTCCAGCCGCGAAACCCCACCCTCCTCCGTCCGCCACCTCACCGCTGCCCAGCCGGAGCCTCTTCCCCGACGACGTCGTCCACAGCAACAGCTCGATGTCCCTCGTCCGCCTCCCCGGATGAGGATCTATCGTCCATCTCGTCGTCCCGCCGGTTCAGCCGCCCCGTCCTCCACCTCCAAGGAGCTGCTCCGACGATCGCCTCGTCTATCGCGGCTGCTCCATCCCCATAGCGCTGCCTTAACCTGCTCCACCGGAACCACAGCATCCTCACCGACTCCTTGGACGAAGCCGAGGCCTACTCAGCGCCACCAAAGAGGTTGTACACTCATTGCATCGCACCTTCTCCTTAGCTCGACCTCCCGGCGCCGACGGTGCTCCATCCCGTACCCCCATGGAGCGGCTACCTTGAAGCCGGTGCTGCGGGCGACATCTCGATGGCGGCTCTCCCCCAGTGTGAGGCCCCTTCGGCGGTGGCGTCCAAACCAACCGGATCTGTTGCTGCTGCTCTGGCTCTCGCTCGCTCGCTCGCGCTGCTGCTGCTGCTCCGGCTCTCGCTCGATCGCTCGCTCGCCTAGCTGCTGCTGCTCCGGTTCTCGCTCGCTCGCTCACGCTGCTGCTGCTACTCTCCCCCTCGCTCGTGCTGCTGCTCTGCTCTGATTTAGCTACACTTCAGTCGACTGAATCGACTTTTGGGTCAGTCAATTTTCAGGGGGTGGGGGGGGGCTCGCCGGAGTTAAGGAAGAACCACCCGCAGCGGGGACGGGGGCTCGCCGGAGAGGTACCCCACTATCTATCTTAGGGTTTAGGGTGGGGCGGGAGGCCTATAGGGCTGGCCGGGGCGGCGGCGGACCGGCGGTGGGGAGTTGTTTCGGGGCGGCGAGGCGGCGCTGGGGCCGGCGGTTCGGCCGGTGGTGGCTGGCGGCTCAGGGGGTGCAGGTTGAAGATGAACTGCAGGCCCTCCCTAAACTACATGTCAAGTGCCTCTCTGCTACCATTGCGTTCAGTTTCGACAGTAACATTCAGACTCCACAGTAAATTTCAGTTTTGACAGTTAAGTTCAGAGTCAACAGTTTTTACCTCATCTGTTGTAGTCAGGTGGTTTTTGGTGATGTAAATTTTACATCTATTTTACATCATCTATTAGAGATGCCATTGGAATCCCACTTGAGATTGACGATGTCTGTCTTGTGCTACTTTAGCCTTGACGTCTTACGGCTCACCGGAGCTGCTCCAACGACAGAACGATCCATCACAACAGAGCAGTGCCCTGGACGCCGTCTATAGATTCCTCAGATCTTCCTCCACACCTCCGACAGCCACCTCTGCCTCAACTGCTTCAGCGACCAACCCAATGATGCTGAGGTCGACACGACTACGGCCAAGAGGTTCGACACTTGTTGCATCACTTATTACTATACATTCATGTCGATCCATGCTACCTCTTGAGCACTGCGCTGGTTTTCCCTTGAAGGGGAAAGGGTGATGCAGCAAAGTAGCGTAAGTATTTCCCTCAGTTTTTGAGAACCAAGGTATCAATCCAGTAGGAGGCCACGCACGAGTCCCTCGCACCTACACAAACAAATAAATCCTTGCAACCAACGCAATAAAGGGGTTGTCAATCCCTTCACGGTCACTTACGAGAGTGAGATCTGATAGATATGATAAGATAATATTTTTGGTATTTTTTGATAAAGATGCAAAGTAAAGAAAGCAAAATAAAGACGACGCTAGAAATAACTTGTTGTCGGGAGATTAAATATGATGGAAAATAGACCCGGGGGCCATAGGTTTCACTAGTGGCTTCTCTCAAGAGCATAAGTATTACGGTGGGTGAACAAATTACTGTTGAGCAATTGACAGAATTGAGCACAGTTATGAGAATATCTAGGTATGATCATGTATATAGGCATCACGTACGAGATAAGTAGACCGACTCCTGCCTGCATCTACTACTATTACTCCACACATCGACCGCTATCCAGCATGCATCTAGAGTATTAAGTTCATAAGAATAGAGTAATGCTTTAAGTAAGATGACATGATGTAGAGGGATAAACTCATGCAATATGATATAAACCTCATCTTGTTATCCTCGATGGCAACAATACAATACGTGCCTTGCTGCCCCTACTGTCACTGGGAAAGGACACCGCAATATTGAACCCAAAGCTAAGCACTTCTCCCATTGCAAGAAAGATCAATCTAGTAGGCCAAACCAAACTGATAATTCGAAGAGACTTACAAAGATAACCAAGCATACATAAAAGAATTCAGAGAAGATTCAAATATTGTTCATATATAAACTTGATCATAAACCCACAATTCATCGGTCTCAAAAAACACACTGCAAAAGAAGATTACATCGAATAGATCTCCACAAGAGAGGGGGAGAACATCGTATTGAGATCCAAAAAGAGAGAAGAAGCCATCTAGCTAATAACTATGGACACGAAGGTCTGAGGTAAACTACCCACACATCATCGGAGAGGCTATGGTGTTGATGTAGAAGCCCTCCGTGATCGATGCCCCTCCGGCGGAGCTCCGGAAAAGGCCCCAAGATGGGATCTCACGGGTACAGAAGGTTGCGGCGGTGGAATTAGGTTTTTGGCTCCGTATCTGGTAGTTTGGGCGTATGTTGGTATATATAGGAGGAAGAAGTACGTCAGTGGAGCAACGTGGGGCCTATGAGGTTGGAGGGCGCGCCCCCCTACCTCGTGCCCTCCTGGTTGATGTCTTGACGTAGGGTCCAAGTCCTCTGGATCACGTTCGTTCCGAAAATCACGTTCCCGAAGGTTTCATTCTGTTTGGACTCCGTTTGATATTCTTTCTCTGCGGAACTCTGAAATAGGCAAAAAACAGCAATTCTGGGTTGGGCCTCCGGTTAATAGGTTAGTCCCAAAAATAATATAAAAGTGTATAATAAAGCCCATTAATGTCCAAAACAGAATATAATATAGCATGGAACAATCAAAAATTATAGATACATTGGAGACGTATCAAGCATCCCCAAGCTTAATTCCTGCTCGTCCTCGAGTAGGTAAATGATAAAAGCAGAATTTTTGATGTGGAATGCTACTTGGCATAATTTCAATGTAATTCTCTTAATTGTGGTATAAATATTCAGATCCGAAAGATTCAAGACAAAAGTTTAATATTGACATAAAAATAATAATACTTCGAGCATACTAACTAAGCAATTATGTCTTCTCAAAATAACATGGCCAAAGAAAGTTATCCCTACAAAATCATGTAGTCTGGCTATGCTCTATCTTCACCACGCAAAGTATTTAAATCATGCACAACCCCGATGACAAGCCAAGCAATTGTTTCTTACTTCTGATGTTCTCAAACTTTTTCAATCTTCACGCAATACATGAGCGTGAGCCATGGACATAGCACTATATGTGGAATAGAATGGTGGTTGTGGAGAACACAAAAAGGAGAAGATAGTCTCACATCAACTAGGCATATCAACGGGCTATGGAGATGCCCGTTAATAGATATCAATGTGAGTGAGTAGGGATTGCCATGCAACAGATGCACTAGAGCTATAAGTATATGCAAGCTCAACAAAAGAAACTAAGTGGGTGTGCATCCAACTCGCTTGCTCACGAAGACCTAGGGCATTTTGAGGAAGCCTATCATTGGAATATACAAGCCAAGTTCTATAATGAAAATTTCCCACTAGTATATGAAAGTGATATCATAGGAGACTCTCTGTCATGAAGATCATGGTGCTACTTTGAAGCTAAAGTGTGGTAAAAGGATAGTAACATTGTCCCTTCTCTCTTTTTCTCTCATTTTTTTTCTTTTTTTGGGCCTTTTCTTTTTTATGGCCTCTTTTTTTTATTTAGTCCGGAGTCTCATCCCGACTTCTGGGGGAATCATAGTCTCCATCATCCTTTCCTCACTTGGGACAATGCTCTAAAAATGATGATCATCACACTTTAATTTACTTACAACTCAACAATTACAACTCAATACTTAGAACAAAATATGTCTCGATGTGAATGCCTCCGGCGGTGTACCGGGATATGCAATAAATCAAGAGTGACATGTATGAAAGAATTATGAACGGTGGCTTTGCCACAAATATGATGTCAACTACATGATCATGCAAAGCAATATGACAATGATGGAGCGTGTCATAGTAAACGGAACTGTGGTAAGTTGCATGGCAATATATCTCGGAATGGCTATGGAAATGCCATGATAGGTAGGTATGGTGGCTGTTTTGAGGAAGGTATATGGTGGGTGTATAATACCGGCGAAAAGTGCGCGGTATTAGAGAGGCTAGTAATGGTGGAAGGAAGAAAAGTACGTATAATCCATGGACTCAACATTAGTGATAAAGAACTCATATACTTATTGCAAAAATCTACAAGTTATCAAAGCAAAGTGTTACGTGCATGCTCCTAGGGGGATAGATTGGTAGGAAAAGACCATCGCTCTTCCCCGACCGCCACTCATAAGGAAGACAATCAATAAATAAATCATGCTCCGACTTCATCACATAACGGTTCACCATACGTGCATGCTACGGGAATCACAAACTTTAACACAAGTATTTCTCAAATTCACAACTACTCAACTAGCATGACTCTAATATCATCATCTCCATATCTCAAAACAATTATCAAGCATCCAACTTCTCATAGTATTCAGCACACTCATAAGAATTTTTTTACTAATCTTGAATGCCTATCATAATTAAAGAAAATTACCATGCTGTTTTGTAGGACTCTCAAAATAATCTAAGTGAAGCATGAGAGAACAAAAGTTTCTATAAAACAAATCCACCACTGTGCTCTAAAAGATATAAGTGAAGCACTAGAGCAAAAGCTATATAACTCAAAAGATATAAGTGAAGCACATAGAGTATTCTAACAATTTCCGAATCCAGAGGAAGATATCTGTTCTAAGGCGGATTCAGACGCCGCTGACCACTCCTATTTACCCCCCAAGGTGTTTGCTCTACCTTGGCATGATGATGTTAGTCATATCATGCATATGTTGCCTTGCAGTGCCTACTTTTGACATCATATATGTCATCTCCTTAGTTTAGACATGTTCTGTAATGCCACCTGTTTAGTTTCTATATCATATATGGGAATTATGCAGTCTCATGTCTTTTAACCAGCCATAATATACGTGAAATGTGCAATGCCATCCTGTTTAACCAGGCATCATATATTTGAATGATATCTTGCCCATCCTTTTCTTCATTACATTTCCATTTGTCGACAATGTTTGTACATTAAACTACTCTTCCTGTGAATCAGCCATTTGGGTGGGAGATTGAAAAATCTGGAGTGAAAACAAGGCCTTTAGAGCAGACAGTGCTACCTGTCAAAGCAGATCTCTTGTTGGGTCCCGATAGCTCCTCAGAGATGGATTCAGAGACAAATGACCAGTCCTATTCCCCCACCGAGGTGTATGCTCTAACTTGGCACGGTTATACTGCTCATATCATGCATATGGTGTCTTGCATTGCATAGTTTGGACATCATATAAACAATATTCAATACCATGTTCTTAGTTCAGACATCATATCTAAATCACATATGTGAATTAAATCGCAGATTGTACATGCACGAGATAGCACCCTGGTTGTACATGCACGAGAACCGGCCCTACCACACATAACCCAAACTCTCGCAGATTGTACCCCTACTGCGATGGACAGAGAACCAGCTTCACCCAATCTAACCCCAACCCCAGCAGATAGTAACCCAGTTCCTGGTGACACAGCACCATCTCCACCACAAAGCTCCCACACAAGAGCAGTTAGTAAGGCAACTCCAGTGCCCAAAGGGCCAGTACTACCACGACGAACCCCAACTCCACCAGTTAGTACGCCTATTCCTGTGGAGGAAGCACAACCAGCTAGTCGTAGTTTAGCATCTATCGCATTTGATGTTGTTAAATCGTATGTGCGTATCTTCCCATCTTGGAAATATTATACTAAAGATGAAGGAAAATGCCAGTTGCACGTGTTTGTCCAGGAGTTATGTGTAAGTAATGTTATTCATGGCAATAACTTTGCTTTGTCCATACATCCTACCTCCATGATGGTTATAATACAGCAAATTTTCCCTTTTTTCTCTATAGAGAAGGACTGATTTGGAAACTCAGGTTGAGGTAACCTGTGCTAATACCTCTGCTGTCTTCAAGAATGCTTGGTGGCAGTATCGGAATTACCTGAAGAAAACGTACTTCACCGGCAAAGAAACTCATCAAATTCCCTTATGTTCTCCTGAGACACATTTACTGGACGATGACTGGGAACGCCTTGTTCTGTACTGGTCCCGAACCAAGAATGTGGTAAGGTCTATGAGCTCATTTTCTATTATTAAGTACTATATTCTTGCGTCTTACTGTACTGTGTTCATGTAGAACAAGTGCCTAAACCTGAAGAACAACTGTTCTAATTTAAGATTCCATTGCTATCATAGTTCAAAAAAGCGCTAGGCGTTAATTGTGCGTTTTGCCACCGCCTTGCGCTTTACTGAACAAAGCGCATGCTTATGCGTAATTATGCACAGATTAAGCGTAGTTATGCGCAATGCGTTTCGCCAACGCCTAGAGCCTAGGCGCGCTTAAGTGCTCGCTTAGGCGCGCCTTTTTTAACTATGGCTGCTATCGTGCATACTGCTTTGCTCTTGTATCACTGTATTTATTCATACAACTTATTTTTAAATTGAAGGATCCAATCGAAACTCTAGTGGCACAGCAGGTATGTTCACGCATGTTTCTTTAACAGGCTTGCTCTTATCAATAGCTCTGTTGATTTCAATATCAATTGTGTATACAGTTGACTTCTCATATCATGCACATTAATAGCATCACAACAGAGCCAATAGTGTTGTTGTACACGTAGACCCGTGGTACCCATCTGAAATCTTGTTGTGCCGTGTAGTTTCCCACGCTTTGTATTCTTTCACTGCTGCTTTGTCTTGAACTGATATGATTTGAACCGTGTCTCTATTTTGATTTGGCAAGACAATGCAGTGACCATAGGACATAGATATATGTTTGTTTGATGCTTTTATTATGTACTAGTACTTGGCAATAGAAGACTTGGTAGTTTAATCCTGTCCACCTTACTAATGAACTGGTTCACCGCAATGAGTTTCATTACTAGTACATGCTAAACCTGTTATGTGTCTGCTTGTTTCTTCTTTTAGAATGCTGACAGAATATTGGGGAAGAGTGCCTTATTAAGCAATGGTAAAGGAAGTAATGCAGATAAGGTTCATGATAGTGACACATCCTTATTGGTCTCCAACAAAGCTGATAAAATAGCTAAGGAAGACTATCTCGAAGACAGTGAGACAACCCCAAACTCATGTCTTGGTTTAGTATTGGAGTTACTGGCCACTACCGCTTGCACAAGCTATTCAAACTCACTATCTGAATCAGTTCGGTTTCTTGAGTCTCAACTACAAGCTGAAAGACATCGATCAGCTATGCTGCAACAAGAAGCGGAAGGACTACGGAAGTCCCTGGAGCATTCAGATGCATACTTTCTGGTGCAACAGCAAGCATTGGAGGATTTTAACGCCAAACAGGGCAAAGCCAATAAGCTTGCTAAGCTTATTGCCAGCATGGTGGATACTATGTTTCTTGAGCTCTTCTGAAGTTGTTTCAGTTATGCTCTTATTTTGCTGCTGCGTTTATTTGCACTGGTGGCCAATTTTGACGGCCAGTGTATGTAATATGCTGCTTTGTTCCCTATATTTGCACTGGTGGCGAACTTTGATGCCTAGTGGATGTAATATGTGTAATAGCGGTAATAGGCTAGCGTTAATTGCTTGCTTATTTATTTCCTTATTGTCTTGTTTAGTTGTTTGCTTGTAGTCACTGCAGTTCTTTTTCTGTGTTTTTCTAGTGGCCACAATAACCTATTTTTGGAAACTAGGCCAAAATAATCATGGCAACACACAGACTGTTGTAACCATGGGGCTCCTGCGGGCCGTAGGATCCATGGGCCTTCTACGGGCCGTACGATTCATGGGCCTTTTACGGGCCGTAGGATCCATGGGCCTTCTACGGGGCGTATCATCATTTCGCCAATCATGGGCCGTACTATTCATGGACAATAATGGGCTGTTAATAGGCCGTATTTGATAGCTCTATGAAAACAGCCCAACGGGTTTTTTTGACATGAAAACGGCCCAACGTATTAACGGGCCACAAACGGGCCGACTATAACCATGGGCTGAATTTGGCCCACAAGCAAAAAATGACAGTAATGGGCCATAAGTAACCGAATGCTGGAAATGAGCCCAAGAATAAATGGGCCCTGAGAAGGCCGAAAGATAAAATGGGTTGGAAACGGCCCAACGGAATAATGGGCCGTTAATGGGTATAAAGTGATACACTGTTCATTACGGGCCAGTTTTACCACGGGCCGTTAAGGGGCCGAGGGTTACTAAGGGCCTCATATGGGCCGAAAGACATCATGGGCCATACATGGGCCGGAAGTTAGAATGGGTTGGAATTATATTGGACGGCCCAGATGAAGCTACTAGGTCTAATTCGGATAGGCCATAAACGGGCCCTAGGATAGCGGGCTGTAAATGGGCTATATGTGAACAGGCCGTTAACAGGCTTGCCGTGGGCCAGCCCGCCACCTTTTGACCAAGTCAAACGGGACGACCTTTTCATAGGAACGGGCCTCTGTTGGGCCGTGCCACGTGTCGACGTATCATAGGCGCTTTGGGTCCAATGAGTGGATGAGATCTGTCCCAACGGTGAGCCGACACGTGTTTCCTCCAGCCAATGATGATTTTACACGTGGAAAATCCCCATTGGTCGGGGATGTTAACGGGTTATCGGATCCAAAACCGGACCCGATAGCTTAACGGCGTTCCGTTACGGTGGATGCCACGTGTCGGTCACCCTTGACGAAAGCACTTCTGTGACGCCCGATTTATCGTCATGGAAGTGGACACTTCCGTGATGATAATTTTGGTAATGTCATGGAACACTTCTACGACAGCACAGGTATGACTATCTTGATTCTGTCATAAAATTGTCATGGATGTACATGCATGACAGAAAATGTGACCTACTGTGACAAACACGTATCATCACGGAAGTGTTTCTTTTTGTAGTGGCAAGTCTGTATAAAACCATATGCTTTGATCACTTTACCAAAGCATATATTCCAACTCCGAGATGCTTGCACCAGTCCATAGATGGATCGCTGGAGCTTGCTCACTTTGTTAGCACCTTTAGGATCGACAAAACCTTCTAGTTGCATCATATACAACTCTTCTTCCAGAAATCCATTGAGGAATGCAGTTTTGACATCCATTTGCCAAATTTCATAATCATAAAATGCAGCAATTGCTAACATGATTCGGACAGACTTAAGCATCGCTACGGGTGAGAAAGTCTCATCGTAGTCAACCCCTTGAACTTGTCGAAAACCTTTCGCAACAAGTCGAGCTTTGTAGACAGTAACATTACCGTCAGCGTCAGCGTGAGTCTTCTTCTTGAAGATCCATTTATTCTCGATGGCTTGCCGATCATCGGGCAAGTCAACCAAAGTCCACACTTTGTTCTCATACATGGATCCCATCTCAGATTTCATGGCCTCAAGCCATTTTGCGGAATCTGGGCTCACCATCGCTTCTTCATAGTTCGTAGGTTCATCATGGTCAAGTAACATGACTTCCAGAACAGTATTACCGTACCACTCTGGTGCGGATCTTACTCTGGTTGACCTACGAGGTTCGGTAGTAACTTGATCTAAAGTTGCATGATCATCATCATTAGCTTCCTCACTAATTGGTGTAGATGTCACAGGAACCGGTTTCTGTGATGAACTACTTTCCAATAAGGGAGCAGGTACAATTACCTCATCAAGTTCTACTTTCCTCCCACTCACTTCATTCGAGAGAAACTCCTCCTCTAGAAAGGATCCATTCTTAGCAACAAATGTCTTGCCTTCGGATCTGTGATAGAAGTTGTACCCAATAGTTTCCTTTGGGTATCCTATGACGACACATTTCTCCGATTTTGGTTCGAGCTTATCAGGTTGAAGCTTTTTCACATAAGCATCGCAGCCCCAAACTTTAAGAAACGACAACTTTGGTTTCTTGCCAAACCACAGTTCATAAGGCGTGGTCTCAATGGATTTCGATGGTGCCCTATTTAACGTGAATGCAGCGGTCTCTAAAGCATAGCCCCAAAACGATAGAGGTAAATCAGTAAGAGACATCATAGATTGCACCATATCTAATAAAGTACAGTTACGATGTTCGGACACACCATTATGTTGTGGTGTTGCATGTGGCGTGAGTTGCGAAACTATTCCGCATTGTTTCAAATGAAGACCAAACTCGTAACTCAAATATTCTCCTCCACGATCAGATCGTAGAAACTTTATTTTCTTGTTACGATGATTTTCCACTTCACTCAGAAATTATTTAAACTTTTCAAATGTTTCAGATTTATGTTTCATCAAGAATATATACCCATATCTTACTCAAATCAGCTGTGAAGGTCAGAAAATAACGATACTGATACGTCTCCAACGTATCTATAATTTTTGATTGTTCCATGCTATATTATATTCTGTTCTGGACATTAATGGGATTTATTATACACTATTATATTATTTTTGGGACTAACCTATTAACCGGAGGCCCATCCCAGAATTGCTGTTTTTTTTGCCTATTTCAGAGTTTCGCAGAAAAAGAATATCAAACGGAGTCCAAACGGAATGAAACCTTCGGGAACATGATTTTCAGAACGAACGTGATCCAGAGGACTAGGACCCTACGTCAAGACATCAAACAGGAGGGCACGAGGTAGGGGGCGCGCCTACCCCCCTAGGCGCGCCCTCCACCCTCATGGGCCCCATGTTGCTCCACCGACGTACTTCTTCCTCCTATATATACCTACGTACCCCCTAACTACCAGATACGGAGCGAAAAACCTAATTCCACCGCCGCAACCTTCTGTACCCGTGAGATCCCATCTTGGGGCCTTTTTCCGAGCTCCGCCGGAGGGGCATCGATCACCGAAGGCTTCTACATCAACACCATAGCCTCTCCGATGATGTGTGAGTAGTTTACCTCAGACCTTCGGGTCCATAGTTATTAGCTAGATGGATTCTTCTCTCTTTTTGGATCTCAATACAATGTTCTCCCCCTCTCTTCTGGAGATCTATTCGATGTAATCTTCTTTTGCGGTGTGTTTGTTGAGACCGATGAATTGTGGGTTTATGATCAAGTTTATCTATGAACAATATTTGAATCTTCTCTGAATTCTTTTATGTATGATTGGTTATCTTTGCAAGTCTCTTCGAATTATCAGTTTGGTTTCGCCTACTAGATTGATCTTTCCTGCAATGGGAGAAGTGCTTATCTTTGGGTTCAATCTTGCGGTGTCCTTTCCCAGTGATGGTAGGGGCAGCAAGGCACGTATTGTATTGTTGCCATCGAGGATAACAAGATGGGGTTTATATCATATTGCATGAGTTTATCCCTCTACATCATGTCATCTTACTTAAAGCGTTACTCTGTTCTTATGAACTTAATACTCTAGATGCATGCTGGATAGCGGTCAATGTGTGGAGTAATAGTAGTAGATGCAGGCAGGAGTCGGTCTACTTGTCTCGGACGTGATGCCTATATACATGATCATACCTAGATATTCTCATAACTGTGCTCAATTCTGTCAATTGCTCAATAGTAATTTGTTCACCCACCGTAATACTTATGCTCTTGAGAGAAGCCACTGGTGAAACCTATGGCCCCCGGGTCTATTTTCCATCATATTAATCTCCCGTCAACAAGTTATTTCTAGCGTCGTCTTTATTTTGCTTTCTTTACTTTGCATCTTTATCATAAAAATACCAAAAATATTATCTTATCATATCTATCAGATCTCACTCTCGTAAGTGACCGTGAAGGGATTGACAACCCCTTTATTGCGTTGGTTGCGAGGATTTATTTGTTTGTGCATGTGCGAGGGACTCGTGTGTGGCCTCCTACTGGATTGATACCTTGGTTCTCAAAAACTGAGAGAAATACTTGCGCTACTTTGCTGCATCACCCTTTCCTCTTCAAGGGAAAACCAGCGCAGTGCTCAAGAGGTAGTAGATACCTGCCGCGAGCCTCAACACTCATCGAAGTGCATACATCAGTATGTATTATTTCCAACAAGTCTGTTGCTCGCTCCATTGTTCCGGAGAATGGAGTCTTAGTCATCTTGCCCATGAGGCATGGTTCGCAATGATACGTCTCCAACGTATCTATACTTTTTGATTGCTCCAGTCTATTATATACTCTGTTTTGGATGTTTAATGGGCTTATTTATACACTTTTATATTATTTTTGGGAGTAACCTATTAGCCGGAGACCCAGCCCAAATTGCTGTTTTTTGCCTATTTCAGTGTTTCGCAGAAAAGAAATATCAAACGGAGTCCAAACGGAATGAAACCTTCGGGAGAGTTATTTTTGGAACAAACGTGATCCAGAGGACTTGGAGTGGACGTCAAGAAATCACCGGCGAGGCCACGAGGCAGGGGGCGCGCCTACCCGCCTGGGCGCGCCCTCCACCCTCGTGGGCCCTGCTACCTCTTGAGCACTGCGTTGGTTTTCCCTTGAAGAGGAAAGGGTGATGCAGCAAAGTAGCGTAAGTATTTCCCTCAGTTTTTGAGAACTAAGGTATCAATCCAGTAGGAGGCCACGCACGAGTCCCTCGCACCTACACAAACAAATAAATCCTCGCAACCAACTTGTTAAGGGGATGTCAATCCCTACACGGTCACTTACGAGAGTGAGATCTGATAGATATGATAAGATAATATTTTTGGTATTTTTATGATAAAGATGCAAAGTAAAGAAAGTAAAATAAAAACGGAAATGGAAATAGCTTGTTGTTGGAGATTAAAATGATGGAAAATAGACCCGGGGGCCATAGGTTTCACTAGTGGCTTCTCTCAAGAGCAGAAGTATTTGACGGTGGGTGAACAAATTACTGTTGAGCAATTGACAGAATTGAGCATAGTTATGAGAATATCTCGGTATGCTCATGTATGTAGGCATCACGTCCGAGACAAGTAGACCGACTCCTGCTTGCATCTACTACTATTACTCCACACATCGACCGCTATCCAGCATGCATCTAGAGTATTAAGTTCATAAGAATAGAGTAACACTTTAAGCAAGATGACATGATGTAGAGGGATAAACTCATGCAATATGATATAAACCCCATCTTGTTATCCTTGATGGCAACAATACTATACGTGCCTTGCTGCCCCTACTGTCACTGGGAAAGGACACCGCAAGATTGAACCCAAAGCTAAGCACTTCTCCCATTGCAAGAAAGATCAATCTAGTAGGCCAAACCAAACTGATAATTCGAAGAGACTTGCAAAGATAACCAATCATACATAAAAGAATTCGGAAGATTCAAAAACTGTTCATAGATAAACTTGATCATAAACCCACAATTCATCAATCTCAACAAACACACCGCAAAAGAAGATTACATCGAATAGATCTCCACAAGAGAGGGGGAGAACATTGTATTGAGATCCAAAAAGAGAGAAGAAGCCATCTAGCTAATAACTATGGACCCGAAGGTCTGAGGAAAACTACTCACACATCATCGGAGAGGCTATGGTGTTGATGTAGAAGCCCTCCATGATTGATGCCCCCTCCGGCGGAGCTCCGGAATAGGCCCCAAGATGGGATCTCACCGGTACAGAAGGTTGCGGCGGTGGAATTAGGTTTTTGGCTCCGTATCTGGTAGTTTGGGGGTACGTAGGTATATATAGGTGGAAGAAGTACGTCGGTGGAGCAACATGGGGCCCACGAGGGTGGAGGGTGCGCCCCCCTACCTCGTGGCTTCCTGGTTGATGTCTTGACGTAGGGTCCAGGTCCTCTGGATCACGTTCGTTCCGAAAATCACGTTCCCGAAGGTTTCATTCCGTTTGGACTCCGTTTGATATTCTTTTTCTGCGAAACTCTGAAATAGGCAAAAAAACAACAATTCTGGGCTGGGCCTCCGGTTAATAGGTTAGTCCCGAAAATAATATAAAAGTGTATAATAAAGCCGAACAATGTCCAAAACAGAATATAACATAGCATGCAACAATCAGAAACTATATATACGTTGGAGACATATCAAGCATCCCCAAGCTTAATTCCTGCTCGTCCTCGAGTAGGTAAATGATAAAAACAGAATTTTTTATGTGGAATGCTACTTGGCATAATTTCAATGTAATTCTTCTTAATTGTGGTATGAATATTCAGATCCGAAAGATTCAAGATAAAAGTTCAATATTGACATAAAAATAATAATACTTTAAGCATACTAACTAAGCAATTGTGTCCTCTCAAAATAACATGGCCAAATAAAGTTCATCCCTACAAAATAATATAGTTTAGTCATGCTCCATTTTCGTCACACAAGAATGCTCTCATCATGCACAACCCCGATGACAAGCCAAGAATTGTTTCATACTTTAGTAATCTCAAACTTTTTCAACCTTCACACAATACATGAGCGTGAGCCATGGATATAGCACTATGGGTGGAATAGAATATAATGATGGGGGTTATGTGGAGAAGACAAAAAAGGAGAAAGTCTCACATCAACGAGGCAAATCAATGAGCTATGGAGATGCCCATCGATTGATGTTAATGCAAGGAGTAGGGATTTCCATGCAACAGATGCACTAGAGCTATAAATATATGAAAGCTCAACAAAAGAAACTAAGTGGGTGTGCATCCAACTTGCTTGCTCACGGAGACCTAGGGCACTTGAGGAGGCCCATTGTTGGAATATACAAGCCAAGTTCTACAATGAAAAATTCCCACTAGTATATGAAAGTGACAAAACAAGAGACTCTCTATCATGAAGATTATGGTTCTACTTTGAAGCACAAGTGTGGTAAAAGGATAGTAACATTGTCCCTTCTCTCTTTTTCTCTCATTTTTTTGGGCCTTCTTTTTTTTATGGCCTTTCTCTTTTTTTTATTCCTCACTTGGGACAATGCTCTAGAAAATGATGATCATCACACTTCTATTTATTTACAACTCAATGATTACAACTCGATACTAGAACAAAGTATGACTCTATATGAATGCCTCCGGCGGTGTACCGGGATAGCAATGAACCAAGAGTGACATGTATGAAAGAATTATGAATGGTGGCTTTGCCACAAATACGATGTCAACTACATGATCGTGCAAAGCAATATGACAATGATGAACGTGTCATGATAAATGGAACGGTGGAAAGTTGCATGGCAATGTATCTCGGAATGGCTATGGAAATGCCATAATAGGTAGGTATGGTGGCTGTTTTGAGGAAGATATAAGGAGGTTTATGTGTGAAAGAGCGTATCATATCACGGGGTTTGGATGCACCGGCGAAGTTTGCACCAACTCTCAATGTGAGAAAGGGCAATGCACGGTACCGAAGAGGCTAGCAATAATGGAAAGGTGAGACTGCGTATAATCCATGGACTCAACATTAGTCATAAAGAACTCACATACTTATTGCAAAAATATACAAGTCATCAAAAACCAAGCATTACACACATGCTCCTAGGGGGATAGATTGGTAGGAAAAGACCATCGCTCGTCCCCGACCGCCACTCATAAGGAGGACACTCAAAGAACACATCATGTTTCAAATTTTTTACATAACGTTTACCATACGTGCCTGCTACGGAACTTGCAAACTTCAACACAAGTATTTCTCAAATTCACAACTACTCAACTAGCACAACTTTGATACCACTACCTCCATGTCTCAAAACAATCATCAAGCATCAAACTTCTCTTAGTATTCAACACACTCATAAGAAAGTTTTTACTAATCTTGAATACCTAGCATATTAGGACTATTTAAGCAAATTACCATGCTGTTTAAGACTCTCAAAATAATCTAAGTGAAGGATGAGAGATCAATAGTTTCTATAAAACAAAACCACCACCGTGCTCTAAAAGATATAAGTGAAGTACTAGAGCAAAAACTATATAACTCAAAAGATATATGTGAAGCACATAGAGTATTCTAATAAATTCCGAATCATGTGTGTCTCTCTCAAAAGGTGTGTACAGAAAATATGATTGTGGTAAACTAAAAAATAAAGACTCAAATCATACAAGACGCTCCAAGCAAAACACATATCATGTGGTGAATAAAAATATAGGTCCAAGTAAAGTTACCGATGGAAGTAGACGAAAGAGGGGATGCCTTCCGGGGCATCCCCAAGCTTTGGATTTTAGGTGTCCTTAGATTATCTTGGGGGTGCCATGGGCATCCCCAAGCTTAGGCTATTGCCACTCCTTGTTCCGTAATCCTTCAAATCTTTTACCCAAAACTTGAAAACTTCACAACAAAAAACTCAGCAGAAAATCTCGTGAGCTCCGTTAGCGGAAGAAAACAAAAGACCACTTCAAGGTACTGTAATGAACTCATTCTTTATTTATATTGGTGTTAAACCTACTGTATTCCAACTTCTCTATGGTTTATAAACTAGTTTACTAGCCATAGATTCATCAAAATAAGCAAACAACACATGAAAAACAGAATCTGTCAAAAACAGAACAGTCTGTAGTAATCTGTAACTAACGCAAACTTCTGGAACTCCAAAAATTCAGCCAAAATAGGACGACCTAGAAAATTTGTTTATTGATCAGCAGCAACTGGAATCAATATTTTATCACGTTCTGGTGATTTTTAACAATTATTTTCGTGAACAGAAAGTTTCTGGAATTTACAGCAAGATCAAATAACTATCATCCAAGAAGATCCTATAGGTTTAACTTGGCACAAACACTAATTAAAACATAAAAAAAATCTAACCAAAGGCTAGAAAAATATATTTATTCCTAAACAGAAGCAAAAAGCAAAAAAAACTAAAAATAAAATTGGGTTGCCTCCCAACAGGCGCTATCGTTTAACGCCCCTAGCTAGGCATAGATAATGTTAATGATGCTCGCATGAGAGACAAGAATTGAAGCACAAAGAGAGCATCATGAAACACGTGATAAAAACATCTAAGTCTAACATACTTCCTATGCATAGGCATCTTATAGGCAAACAAATTATCATAGCAAGCAAAAACTAGCATATGCAAGGAAGCGGAAAGAAACAATAGCAATCTCAACATAACGAGAGGTAATTTTTTATCATGAAAATTTTTACGACCATATTTTCCTCTCTCATAATAATTAAAAGTGGGATCATAAGCAAATTCAACAAAATAGCTATCACATAAAATATTTTCAACACGATCCACATGCATGCAAAGTTGGCACTCTTCCGAAATAGTGGGATTAACATTAACTAAAGTCATGACCTCTCCAAGCCCACTTTTATCAAAAAATTCATAAGATTGATCAAAATCCAAATATGTGGCATCTAAAGTTGACACTCTTCCAAACCCACTTTCAATATTATTGCAAACACTATTATCAATCTCATATTCATCATGGGGATTAGGTAAATTTTCAAGATCATAAGAAGAATCACCCCAATCATGATCATTGCAACAGGTTGTAGACATAGCAAAACTAGCATCCCCACACTTAGGGTTTTGCATATTATTAGCACAATTGACATCAAGAGAATTTATAGTAAAATCATTGAAATCATGCTTTTCATCGAGGGAACTATCAAGCATGGGTGCAATAGCAACAATCTCAGTTTTAACATAAGGAACTATAGCAAATTCGTCTTCATAAATATTGGCATCATGGCCACAAGAATAGCGAGCATCATGATCATCAAGGGATATTTCAACCAAATCATCGGAATCATCATTATCTATAAATTCATGCATATCATTATTTTCTTCCAAAGCAACGGTCATTCTTTCAATAAATTCTTGGACATAGACATTATGAGCAAAGTTTTCATCGCAATATTTAAGTATGACGGAATTTTCAGATTTGTTGAGAGTAAAATCATACTTTTCAATCAAAGAAACAACTTCATGAGCACCTTTAAAAACGACAAATTCTTCAATTTGTTCGATATCATAGTACCTATAAACACCCTTTGCATAAGAAGATAAGATTTCATTATCATTGAACTTACATAGGTAGGGAAGGTGTTTTTTAGGGTTCTTAGAGCAACAAGTAAAATTACACATTTCACAAAGATTCCAAGCATAGCATAGCAATTTTTTATTTGATTCCATAAGAGTCTCCCTTTTTCAGACAAACGGTGACGCACAAAATGAGCATGCTCATCTAAAGATTTCCCATCAACTAGGCTAGTTGGGGTTTCAGCACGAGCGCATAAGGATCAAAGATGATCCAAGTAGAACACTTTAAGTGGATCCATATCAATAGATTTTCAGCAAGCGAAGATGCAAGCATATAGAAGGCACAAGGAAACACAAATAAAGATACATATGGGAAGAAGGCGAACGAAAAAGAGAGGGCGAATAAAACGGCAAGGGTGAAGTGGGCGAGAGGAAAACGAGAGGCAAATGGCAAATAATGTAATGCAGGAGATAAGGGTTTGTGATGGGTACTTGGTATGTTGACTTTTGTGTAGACTCCCCGGCAACGGCGCCAAAAATCCTTCTTGCTACCTCTTGAGCACTGCGTTGGTTTTCCCTTGAACAGAAAAGGGTGATGCAGCAAAGTAGCGTAAGTATTTCCCTCAGTTTTGGAGAACCAAGGTATCAATCCAGTAGGAGGCCATGCACGAGTCCCTCGCACCTACACAAACAAATAAATCCTCGCAACCAGCGCGATAAGGGGTTGTCAATCCCTACACGGTCACTTACGAGAGTGAGATCTGATAGATATGAGAAGATAATATTTTTGGTATTTTTATGATAAAGATGCAAAGTAAAGAAAGTAAAATAAAAACGGCAATGGAAATAGCTTGTTGTTGGAAGATTAATATGATGGAAAATAGACCCGGGGGCCATAGGTTTCACTAGTGGCTTCTCTCAAGAGCATAAGTATTTTACGGTGGGTGAACAAATTATTGTTGAGCAATTGACAGAATTGAGCATAGTTATGAGAATATATCAAGGTATGATCATGTATATAGGCATCACGTCCGAGACAAGTAGACCGACTTCTGCCTGCATCTACTACTATTACTCCACACATCGACCGCTATCCAGCATGCATCTAGAGTATTAAGTTCATAAGAACAGAGTAACGCTTTAAGCAAGATGACATGATGTAGAGGGATAAACTCATGCAATATGATATAAACCCCATCTTGTTATCCTCGATGGCAACAATACTATACGTGCCTTGCTGCCCCTACTGTCACTGGGAAAGGACACCGCAAGATTGAACCCAAAGCTAAGCACTTCTCCCATTGCAAGAAAGATCAATCTAGTAGGCCAAATCAAACTAATAATTCGAAGAGACTTGCAAAGATAACCAATCATACATAAAAGAATTCGGAAGATTCAAATACTGTTCATAGATAAACTTGATCATAAACCCACAATTCATCAATCTCAACAAACACACCGCAAAAGAAGATTACATCGAATAGATCTCCACAAGAGAGGGCGAGAACATTGTTTTGAGATCCAAAAAGAGAGAAGAAGCCATCTAGCTAATAACTATGGACCCGAAGGTCTGAGGAAAACTACTCACACATCATCGGAGAGGCTATGGTGTTGATGTAGAAGCCCTCCGTGATCGATGCCCCCTCCGGCGGAGCTCCGGAATAGGCCCCAAGATGGGATCTCACGGGTACAGAAGGTTGCAGCGGTGGAATTAGGTTGACACGTATTGTATTGTTGCCATCGATGATAAGAAGATGTATCATATTGCATGAGTTTATCCCTCGACATCATGTCATCTTGCTTAAAGCGTAACTCCGTTCTTATGAACTTAATACTCTAGATGCATGCTGGATAGCGGTCGATGTGTGGAGTAATAGTAGTAGATGCAGGCAGGAGTCGGTCTACTTGTCACGGACGTGATGCCTATATACATGATCATGCCTAGATATTCTCATAATTATGCACTTTTCTATCAATTGCTCGACAGAAATTTGTTCACCCATCGTAATACTTATGCTATCTTGAGAGAACCCACTAGTGAAACCTATGGCCCCCGGGTCTATTTTCCATCATATTACTCTCTCGTCAACGAGCTATTTCTGGCACCGTTTACTTTGCATTCTTTACTTTTAGTCTTTATCATAAAAATACCAAAAATATTATCTTATCATCTCTATCAGATCTCACTTTTGCAAGTGGTCGTGAAGGGATTGACAACCCCTTTATTGCGTTGGTTGCAAGGTTCTTATTTGTTTGTGTAGGTACGAGGGACTTGCGTGTGGCCTCCTACTGGATTGATACCTTGGTTCTCATAAACTGAGGGAAATACTTACGCTGCTGCATCACCCTTTCCTCTTCAAGAGAAAACCAACGCAGTGCTCAAGAGGTAGCAAGAAGGATTTCTGGCGCCGTTGCCGGGGAGTCTCCACAAAAGTCAAGACATACCAAGTACCCATCACAAACTCTTATCCCTCGCATTACATTATTTGCCATTTGCCTCTCGTTTTCCTCTCCCCCACTTCACCCTTGCCGTTTTATTCGCCTTCTTTTCCGTTTTCCTTTTTCTCGCCAGATCTATTGATTGCTGGTGTTACCATGTGCCTTCTATTTGCTTGCATCTTCGCTTGCTAAAATTCTATTGTTATGGATCCTCATCCTCTTGCTAATCTTTTTAAAAGATCCAATTATGATGAACCAATTTATAGTAAGTTTTGTGCACTAGATTATCTTTATGAGGTTTTGCTTGAAATTCATGAATCTGAAAAGTGTGATGAAGTGTTGAAAGAAGAAACTTATGAAGTGATTCACGATAGCTCCTTGAATGAAAAGCATGATTGCAATGATATTATTATAAATTCTATTAATGTCAATTGTGTTAATGATATGCAAAACCCTAAGCTTGGGGATGCTAGTTTTGCTATGTCCACTACTTGTTGCAATGATCATGATTGGGGTGATTCCTCTTATGATCTTGAAAATTTATTTAAGCCCCATGATGAATATGAGATTGATAATAATGTTTGCAATAATATTGAAAGTTGGTTTGGAAGAGTGTTAACTTTAGATCCCACATATTTGGAGAATGTTCAATCTTATGAAGTTTTTGATAAAAGTGGGTTTGGAGAGGTCATGACTTTAGTTAATGTTAATCCCACTATTTTGGAAGAGTGTTAACTTTGCATACATGTGGATCGTGTTAAGAATATGTTTTGTGATAGCTATATTGTAGAATTTGCTTATGAACCTACATGTAATTATTATGAGAGAGGAAAATATAGTTGTAGAAATTTTCTTGTTACTAAATTACCTCTCGTTATGTTGAGATTGCTATTGTTTCTTTCCGCTTCCTTGCATATGCTAGTTTTTGCTTGTTATGATAATTTTTTTGCCTATAAGATGCCTATGCATAGTAAGTATGTTAGACTTAGAGGTGTTTGTCACGTGTTTTATGATGCTCTCTTTGTGCTTCAATTCTTGTCTTTCCTATGAGCATCATTGAAATCTCAATGTCTACCTAAAAAGGCTTTAAAGAAAAGCGCTTGTCGGGAGACAACCCAATATTTTTACTTGTTGTTATTCAATAAATCTTTGATCTAGCCTCTGGTTAGATGTGTTATTATCTTTTAATTAGTGTTTGTGCCAAGTTAAACCTATAGGATCTTCTTGGATGATAGTTATTTGATCTTGCTGAAAATTCCAGAAACTTTCTGTTCACGAAAACAATTGTTAAAAATCACCAAAACGTGATAAAATACTGATTCCAATTGCAGTAGATCAATAAGCAAATTATCTAGGTCGTACTATTTTGGTAGAATTTTTGGAGTTCCAGAAGTTTCGTAAGTTACAGATTACTACAGACTGTTCTGTTTTTGACAGATTCTGTTTTTCGTGTGTTGTTTGCTTATTTTGATGAATCTGTGGCTAGTAAAAAAAATTATAAACCATAGAGAAGTTGGAATACAGTAGGTTTAACACCCATATAAATAAAGAATGAGTTCATTACATTACCTTGAAGTGGTGTTTTGTTTTCTTTCGCTAACGGAGCTCACGAGATTTTCTGTTAAGTTTTGTGTTGCGAAGTTTTCAGGTTTTGGGTAAAGATTTGGATGATTATGGAACAAGGAGCGGCAAGAGCCTAAGCTTGGGGATGCCCAAGGCACCCCAAGGTAAAATCTAAGGACAACCCAAAAGCCTAAGCTTGGGGATGCCCCGGAAGGCAGCCCCTCTTTTGTCTTCATCCATCGGTAACTTTACTTGGAGCTATATTTTTATTCACCACATGATATGTGTTTTGCTTGGAGCGTCTTGTATGATTTGAGTCTTTTTTTAGTTCACCACAAGCATCCTTGCTGTACACACCTTTTGAGAGAGACACACATTTTTTGGAATTTGTTAGAATACTCTATGTGCTTCACTTATATCTTTTGAGCTAAACAATTTTGCTCTAGTGCTTCACTTATATCTTTTAGAGCACGGTGGTGGTTATATTTTATAGAAATAATTGATCTCTCATGCTTCACTTATATCATTTTGAGAGTCCTTAGAACAGCATGGTAATTTTCTTTGGTTATAAAATTAGTCCTAATATGATAGGCATCCAATATAAAAACTATAAAGTGCATTGAATACTAAGAGAAGTTTGATACTTGATAATTGTTTTGAAATATGAAGATGGTGATATTAGAGTCATGCTAGTTGAGTAGTTGTGAATTTGAGAAATACTTGTTCTAAAGTTTGTGATTCCCGTAGCATGCACATATGGTGAACCGTTATGTGATGAAGTCGGAGCATGATTTATTTATTGATTGTCTTCCTTATGAGTGGCGGTCGGGGACGAGCGACTTCCTACCAATCTATCCCCCTAGGAGCATGCGTGTAGTACTTTGTTTCGATAACTAATAGATATTTGCAATAAGTATGTGAGTTCTTTATGACTAATGTTGAGTCCATGGATTATACGCACTCTCATCCTTCCACCATTGCTAGCCTCTCTAATACCGCGCACCTCTTCGCCGGTATCATATACCCACCATATACCATCCTCAAAACAGCAACCATACCTACCTATTATGGCATTTCCATAGCCATTCCGAGATATATTGCCATGCAACTTACCACCGTTCCATCTATTATGACACGCTCCATCATTGTCATATTGCTTTGCATGATCATGTAGTTGACATTGTATTCGTGGCAAAGCCATCTTCATAATTCTTTTATACATGTCACTCTTGATTCATTGCATATCCCTGTACACCGCCGGAGGCATTCACATAGAGTCATAATTTGTTCTAAGTATTGAGTTGTAAGTAATAAAAGTGTGATGATCATCATTATTAGAGCATTGTCCCATGTGAGGAAAGGATGATGGAGACTATGATTCCCCCACAAGTCGGGATGAGATTCCGGGCTAAATAAATAAAAATGAGGCCATAAAAAAAGAGAAGGCCCAATAAAAAAGAGAGAAAAAGAGAGAAGGGACAATGTTACTATCCTTTTTCCACACTTGTGCTTCATAGTAGCACCCTGATCTTCATGATAGAGAGTCTCATATGTTGTCATTTTCATATACTAGTGGGAATTTTACATTATAGAACTTGGCTTGTATATTCCAATGATGGGCTTCCTCAAAAATGCAATAGGTCTTCGTGAGCAAGCGAGTTGGATGCACACCCACTTAGTTTCTTAGGCTGAGCTTTCATACACCTATAGCTCTAGTGCATCCGTTGCATGGAAATCCCTACTCACTCACATTGATATCTATTGATGGGCATATCCATAGCCCGTTGATACGCCTAGTTGATGTGAGACTATCTTCTCCTTTTTGTCTTCTCCACAACCACCATTCTATTCCACCTATAGTGCTATGTCCATGGCTCACGCTCATATATTGCGTGAAGATCGAAAAAGTTTGAGAACATCAAAAGTATGAAACAATTGCTTGGCTTGTCATCAGGGTTGTGCATGATTTAAATACTTTGTGTGGTGAATTATTATTGTTGACATTACCCTTGAGGTAAAAGGTTGGGAGGCGAAACATTAAGCCCCTATCTTTCTCTGTGTTCGATGAATGCTATTTGTTCTAAACATATGCTTTGAGTGGTAGCAATCATGGAAGATTATATGATAGTTGAGTATGTGGGATTTGCTAAATCAAAGCTCTTACATAGACCCTTCCTGAAAATAAGATGAATTGCAATTGTTTGATGACTGAGAACATTTGTTAGTTTTCAAGAAAGTTTATGGTCTATGCTTTAACATGTGAATAGCTTGTTACTTGATCATGAAATTTTTTATGAGTTGAGCTACTGTTATGACATATAATGATGCTAGAAAAGGTGATTGAAATTATCATTGATCAAACTTGTGCACCTGCTAGCATTCACACTTCATAAATTATTTCTTTTATCATTTACCTACTCGAGGACGAGCAGGAATTAAGCATGGGGATGCTGATACGTCTCCAACATATCTATAATTTATGAAGTATTCATGCTATTATATTATCCATCTAGGATATTTCTATGCTATTTTATATGATTTTTGGGACTAACCTATTAACCTAGAGCCTAGTGCCAGTTTCTGTTTTTTCCTTGTTCTTGAGTTTTACAGAAAAGGAATACCAAACGGAGTCCAATTGACGTGCCAATTTTTGATGATTTTTTCTGGACCAAAAGAAGCCCCCGGAGTAAAAGAGTTGGGCCAGGAGATTCCCGGGCTGCCCATGAGGGTGGGGGGCGCGCCCACCCCCCTGGGCGTGAGCCCCTGCCTCGTGGACAACCCGGAGACCCCCCTGACGTGAGACCTACGCCAAAAAATCCTATAAATACTGAAACCTCCAGAAAATAACCTAGATCGGGAGTTCCGCCGCCGCAAGCCTCTGTAGCCACCAAAAACCAATCGGGGCCCTGTTCCAGCACCCTGCCGGAGGGGGGATCCCTCACCGGTGGCCATCTTCATCATCCCGGCGCTCTCCATGACGAGGAGGGAGTAGTTCACCCTCGGGGCTGAGGGTATGTACCAGTAGCTATGTGTTTGATCTCTCTCTCTCTCGTGTTCTTGAGGTGGTACGATCTTGATGAATCGCGAGCTTTTCTATTATAGTTGGATCTTATGATGTTTCTCCCCCTCTACTCTCTTGTAATGGATTGAGTTTTCCCTTTGAAGTTATCTTATCGGATTGAGTCTTTAAGGATTTGAGAACACTTGATGTATGTCTTGCCGTGCTTATCTGTGGTGACAATGGGATATCACGTGATTCACTTGATGTATGTTTTGGTGATCAACTTGCGGGTTCCGCCCATGAACCTATGCATCGGGGTTGGCACACGTTTTCATCTTGACTCTCCGGTAGAAACTTTGGGGCACTCTTTGAAGTTTTTTGTGTTGGTTTGAATAGATGAATCTGAGATTGTGTGATGCATATCGTATAATCATACCCACGGATACTTGAGGTGACATTGGAGTATCTAGGTGACATTAGGGTTTTGGTTGATTTGTGTCTTAAGGTGTTATTCTAGTACGAACTCTTGAATAGATCGATCAGAAAGAATAACTTTGAGGTGGTTTCGTACCCTACCATAATCTCTTCGTTTGTTCTCCGCTATTAGTGACTTTGGAGTGACTCTTTGTTGCATGTTGAGGGATAGTTATATGATCCAATTATGTTATTATTGTTGAGAGAACTTGCACTAGTGAAAGTATGAACCCTAGGCCTTGTTCCCTAGCATTGCAATACCGTTTACGCTCACTTTTATCATTAGTTACCTTGCTGTTTTTGTATTTTCAGATTACAAAAACCTATATCTACCATCCATATTGCACTTGTATCACCATCTCTTCGCCGAACTAGTGCACCTATACAATTTACCATAGTATTGGGTGTGTTGGGGACACAAGAGACTCTTTGTTATTTGGTTGCAGGGTTGTTTGAGAGAGGCCATCTTCATCCTACGCCTCCCACAGATTGATAAACCTTAGGTCATCCACTTGAGGGAAATTTGCTACTGTCCTACAAACCTCTGCACTTGGAGGCCCAACAACGTCTACAAGAAGAAGGTTGTGTAGTAGAGATCAATCACCGAGGAGGCCACGAGGCAGGGGGCCCGTCTACCCCCTGGGCGCACCCTCCACCCTTGTGGGCCCCTCGTGGCTCCACCAACCTACTTCTTCCTCCTATATATACCTACGTACCGCCAAACCATCGGGGAGCACAGCGAAAACCTAATTCCACCGCCGCAACCTTCTGTACCCGTGAGATCCCATCTTGGGGCCTTTTCCGGCGCTCCGCCGGAGGGGGCATTGATCAGGGAGGCCCAACAACGTCTACAAGAAGAAGGTTGTGTAGTACACATCAAGCTCTTTTTCTGGCGCCGTTGCCGGGGAGGCTAGGTAAGCGGCACTCACACCCCGTCAACTAAGCTCTTTTCTGGCGCCGTTGACAGGGAGATGAGTGCTTGAAGGTATATCTTTAGATCTTGCAATCGAATCTTTTAGTTTCTTGTTTTATCACTAGTTAGTTTATAAAATAAAATTACAAAAAAATGGAATTGAGGGTGCCTCATATGCTTCATCTTTTTAATGTCTTCCGTGAAAATAAGGATTCCTATAATTGTGCTCAATTGCTAGAGGAAGAATGCATTAGAATGTTTGGCACTAAATATTTGAATGATGAGCATGATTGCAATGTTGTTAGTATGAATTCTATGAATATCCATGATGCTAATGATATGCAAAGCCACAAGCTTGGGGTTGCTATGTTTGATGAAGATGATATTTTTAGTCCCCCAAGTTTTGATGTCAAATTTATTATGATGAAAGCATGCCTCCTATCTATGATGATTATTGTGATGACACATATGCCATAAAGAATAAATATAGCCATGAAACTTGTCATCATGATTTTAATTTTCAATTGGATTATGCTTCACATGATAGTTATTTTGTTGAGTTTGCTCCCACTATTTCGAATGAGAAGAATTTTGCTTATGTGGAGAGTAGTAAAATTTCTATGCTTGTGCATCATGAAAATAATGCTTTATGTGCTGGTTATATTGTTTAATTCATTCATGATGCTACTGAAAATTATTATGAGGGAGGAATATATGCTTGTAGGAATTGCAATAATATCAAGTTTCCTCTCTATGTGTTGAAAATCTTGAAGTTATGCTTGTTTTGCCTTCCTATGCAAGTTGATTATTGTTCCCATAAGTTGTTTTCTCAAAAAATCCCTATGCATAGGAAGTGGGTTAGGCTTAAGTGTGCTAGTCATATGCTTCATGATGCTCCCGTTATATTTCAATTCTTATCTTTTACGTGAGCATCATTGTCATCATCATGCCTAGCTAGAAAGGCAATAAAGAAAAGCGCTTGTTGGGAGACAACCCAATATTTACCCTTACTGTTTTTGTGTGTTCACATGATTATGCTACTGTATTAATCATGTTTTATAGCTTTTGTTTCAATAAAGTGCCAAGTAAGACCTTTAGGATAGCTTACGGTGATAGTTAATTTGATCTTGTTGAAAAACAGAAACTTTTGCGCGCACGAAATTTGTTTTCATAAATCACAAGAACGTTCTTTTCAGTTGATTCTTTTTTCAGAAGATTAATAAACAAATTGCTTAGGACTTCCTAATTTCTCAGAATTTTTGGAGTTCCAGAAGTATGCGTTTCATACAGATTGCTACAAACTGTTCTGTTTTTGACAGATTCCGTCTTCATTGTGTTGTTTGCATATTTTGATGAATCTATAAGTAGTATCGGAGGGTATGAACCATAGAGAAGTTGGAATAAAGTAGATATTACACCAATATGAATTTAGAATGAGTTCACAACAGTACCTAAGTGGTGATTTATTTTACTAATGGAGCTTGCGAGTTTTCTGTTAAGTTTTGTGTTGCGAAGTTTTCAAGTTTTGGGTAAAGATTTGATGGAGTATGGAATAACGAGTGGCAAGAGCCTAAGATTGGGGATGCCCAAGGCACCCCAAGGTAATATTCAAGCACAACCAAGAGCCTAAGCTTGGGGATGCCCCGGATGGCATCCCCTCTTTCGTCTTCGTTCATCGGTAACTTTACTTGGAGCTATATTTTTATTCACCACATGATATGTGTTTTGCATGGAGCGTCATTTTATTTTGTTAGTATTTGCTTGCTGTTGTTTAGAATAATGTTTTGCATCTCTAGTGTCAATAAAAATGTCAAGGATAGCTTTTACCATGCTTATTTTGCAAGTATACATGTTGTTGTTTCAAAACAGAAAGTTTATCGCTGTTGCAAAAATTCCCTAGTAAAGCCAGAATATGATAAAATGTTGAAACTTTTTGAATATTGAGCTCAGATAAATTTTCTACAGTTTGGTAGAATTTCATAATGTTTGGAGTTAGGGAAGTTTGATGAATCTTGCATTCTTTACAGACTGTACTGATTTGGCAGATTGCTGTTATGTTTGCATTGTTTGCATATGTTTGCTTGTTTAATGATTCTATTTGAGGATAGGAGTATTAAATATGCAGAGGCATTTAGTATGCAATGTTGAATAATAATTTTAGTGATTTTTTACATAGAAAATGATAAGGTTTTTGCATTGGTTTATACTAACTTATCGCACGAGTTCTTGTTGAGTTTGGTGTGGATGAAGCTTTCGGGATTTTGGAAACCGTGATATGAGAGGAATTAAGGAGACACAAAAACTCAAGCTTGGGGATGCCCAAGGCACCCAAGATAATATTTCAAGAAGTCTCAAGCATCTAAGCTTGGGGATGCCCCGGTAGGCATCCCACCTTTCTTCTTCAACAATTATCGGTTAGTATCGATTGAGCCTAAGTTTTTGCTTCTTCACATGATGAGTGCTATCCTTGAAATGTCGTTTTATTTTGTTTTGCTTGCTGTTTGAATAATATCCCAAGATCTGAAATTCTTAAATGAGAGAGAGTCTTCACATAGCTACATAATTATTTAACTACTCATTGATCTTCACTTATATCTTTTTGGAGTAGTTTGTCATTTACTCGTGTGCTTCACTTATATCCTATGAGTAAATGGTTGAATGATTTGAATATCATAAATCTGAAATTATATATGTTTCATATGCTTATACCATGGGGAGTAATGATTTCACATATAAGAAGTAGAGGTGGTAAATTTATTGAAGGTTAGCAAACATTGTATTGGTCACTTGAACAATTCATGAAAGAATATTGAAGGAAGAGAGATTTCACATATAAATATACTATCTTGAACATCTTCTATGATTATGAGCCCCATTAATTATTTTCAAACCTGAGCAAATTAGTTGAAGTTGGACAAGGAAGACAACATAATGAGTTATGCTTGGGTATATTTGTATAGAAGTTATATTGTTATGGATCCTCTAACATGTGGTGCTTGCTATTTAGAATCCTTTGCTAGCCAAAATATCTGTACTAAGCGGGAATACTGCTTGTGCATCCAAATTCCTTGAACCAAATTTCCTCCATGAGTGTCCACCATATCTACCTATATGCGGTATTTACCTGCCGTTCCAAGTAAATTTGTATGTGCCAAACTCTAAACCTTCAAATAATAATCTGTTTTGTATGCCCGAATCGCTCATGTAGCGACTAGGGGTTGTCAGTATCTTCCATGCTAGGTGGGTTATTCTCACGATGAGTGGACTCCGCTCATCATTCACGAGAAAATGGCTGGTAACTGGGATGCCCAGTCCTATGATCAAAAGATCAAAAACAAAATCGCAAATAATTTAAACAAAACTCCCCCAGGATTGTTGATAGTTGGACGGCACCCGTTGTTTCGGACAAGCCGTGGATTGTGATTGTTGGTGGAGGGGGAGTAAAATATTTACCTTTCTATTTGGGAACCACCTATAATGTATCTAGTATGGAAGATATTGGGAACTCTTGGTCGTTATGTTGACAATGAAAGCATACCTCTCAAAATTATTTTCATCTCTGTTTTAGCTTCGAGCTCTGGCACCTCTGCAAATCCCTGCTTCCCTCTGCGAAGGGCCTATCTTTTACTTTTATGCAAGAGTAAGTAGTATTCCTTCTCATTCCAACCTACTTTTTAGTTGGCAAGCATCATGTGGTGGAGAGAGATCTAAGCATATATGGCCATTAAAATATATTTGATCATGAATTATTATTGTTGACATTACCCTTGAGGTAATAGGTTGGGAGGCGAAATATTAAGCCCCTATCTTTCGCTGTGTTCGATGCATGCTATTTGTTCTAAAAATATGCTTTGAGTGGTAGCAATCATGGAAGACTATATGATAGTTGAGTATGTAGGATTTGCTAAATCAAAGCTCTTACATGGACCCTTCCTGAAAATAAGATGAATTGCAATTGTTTGATGACTGAGACCATAGTTTGTAAGTTTTCAAGAAAGTTTATGGTCTATGCTTTAACATGTGAATAGCTTGTTACTTGATCATGAAAATTTTTATGAGTTGAGCTACTATTATGACATATAATGATGCTAGAAAAGGTGATTGAAATTATCATTGATCAAACTTGTGCACCTGCTAGCATTCACACTTCATAAATTATTGCTTTTATCATTTACCTACTCGAGGACGAGCAGGAATTAAGCTTGGGGATGCTGATACGTCTCCAACGTATCTATAATTTATGAAGTATCCATGCTATTATATTATCCATCTAGGATGTTTTATATGCATTTATATGCTATTTTATATGATTCTTGGGACTAACCAATTAACCTAGAGCCCAGTGCCAGTTTCTGTTTTTTCCTTGTTTTTGAGTTTTACAGAAAAGGAATACCAAACGGAGTCCAATTGACGTGCCAATTTTTGATGATTTTTTCTGGACCAAAAGAAGCCCCCGGAGTAAAAGAGTTGGGCTGGGAGAGTCCCGGGCTGCCCACGAGGGTGGGGGGCGCGCCCACCCCCCTGGGCATGGGCCCCTGCCTCGTGGACAACCCAGAGACCCCCCTGACGTGAGACCTACGCCAAAAAATCCTATAAATACTGAAACCTCCAGAAAATAACCTAGATGGGGAGTTCCGCCGCCGCAAGCCACTATAGCCACCAAAAACCAATCGGGACCCTGTTTCGGCACCCTGCCGGAGGGGGGATCCCTCACCGGTGGCCATCTTCATCATCCCGTCGCTCTCCATGACGAGGAGGGAGTAGTTCACCCTCAGGGCTGAGGGTATGTACCAGTAGCTATGTGTTTGATCTTTCTCTCTCTCATGTTCTTGAGGTGATACGATCTTGATGTATCGCGAGCTTTTCTATTATAGTTGGATCTTATGATGTTTCTCCCCCTCTACTCTCTTTTAATGGATTGAGTTTTCCCTTTGAAGTTATCTTATCGGATTGAGTCTTTAAGGATTTGAGAGCACTTGATGTATGTCTTGCCGTGCTTATCTGTGGTGACAATGGGATATCACGTGATTCACTTGATGTATGTTTTGGTGATCAACTTGCGGGTTCCGCCCATGAACCTATGCATAGGGGTTGGCACACGTTTTCGTCTTGACTCTCCGGTAGAAACTTTGGGGCACTCTTTGAAGTACTTTGTGTTGGTTTGAATAGATGAATCTGAGATTGTGTGATGCATATCGTATAATCATACCCACGGATACTTGAGGTGACATTGGAGTATCTAGGTGACATTAGGGTTTTGGTTGATTTGTGTCTTAAGGTGTTATTCTAGTACGAACTCTTGAATAGATCGATAAGAAAGAATAACTTTGAGGTGGTTTCGTACCCTACCATAATCTCTTCGTATTTTCTCCGCCATTAGTGACTTTGGAGTGACTCTTTGTTGCATGTTGAGGGATAGTTATATGATCCAATTATGTTATTATTGTTGAGAAAACTTGCACTAGTGAAAGTATGAACCCTAGGCCTTGTTTCCTAGCATTGCAATACCGTTTACGCTCACTTTTATCATTAGTTACCTTGCTGTTTTTATATTTTCAGATTACAAAAACCTATATCTACCATGCATATTGCACTTGTATCACCATCTCTTCGCCGAACTAGTGCACCTATACAATTTACCATTGTATTGGGTGTGTTGGGGACACAAGAGACTTTTTGTTATTTGGTTGCAGGGTTGTTTGAGAGAGACCATCTTCATCCTACGCCTCCCACGGATTGATAAACCTTAGGTCATCCACTTGAGGGAAATTTGCTACTGTCCTACAAACCTCTGCACTTGGAGGCCCAACAACGTCTACAAGAAGAAGGTTGTGTAGTAGACATCAATCACCGAGGAGGCCACGAGGCAAGGGGCCCGCCTACCCCCTGGCCGCGCCCTCCACCCTCGTGGGCCCCTCGTGGCTCCACCGACCTACTTGTTCCTCCTATATATACCTACGTACCCCCAAACCATCGGGGAGCACCACGAAAACCTAATTCCAGCGTCGCAACCTTCTGTACCCGTGAGATCCCATCTTGGGGCCTTTTCCGGCGCTCTGCCGGAGGGGGCATTGATCACGGAGAGCTTCTACATCAACACCATAGCCTCTCCGATGATGTGTGAGTAGTTTACCTCAGACCTTCGGGTCCATAGTTATTAGCTAGATGGCTTCTTCTCTCTCTTTGGATCTCAATACAAAGTTCTCCTTGATTCTCTTGGAGATCTATTTGATGTAATCTTCTTTTGCGGTGTGTTTGTCGAGATCCGATGAATTGTGGGTTTATGATCAAGATTATCTATGAACAATATTTGAATCTTCTCTGAATTCTTTTATGTATGATTGGTTATCTTTGCAAGTCTCTTCGAATTATCAGTTTGGTTTGGCCTACTAGATTGATCTGTCTTGCAATGGGAGAAGTGCTTAGCTTTGGGTTCAATCTTGCGGTGCTCGATCCAAGTGACAGTAGGGGAAATGACACGTATTGTATTGTTGCCATCGAGGATAAAAAGATGGGGTTTATATCATATTGCATGAGTTTATCCCTCTACATCATGTCATCCTGCTTAAAGCATTACTCCATTCTTATGAACTTAATACTCTAGATGCATGATGGATAGCGGTCGATGTGTGGAGTAATAGTAGTAGATGCAGGCAAGAGTCGGTCTACTTGTCACGGACGTGATGCCTATATACATGATCATGCCTAGATATTCTCATAATTATGCACTTTTCTATCAATTGCTCGATAGTAATTTGTTCACCCAGCGTAATACTTATGCTATCTTGAGAGAAGCCACTAGTGAAACCTATGGCCCCCGGGTCCATTTTCCATCATATTAATCTCCCGTCAACGAGCTATTTCTGGCACCGTTTACTTTGCATTCTTTACTTTTAGTATTTATCATAAAAATACCAAAAATATTATCTTATCATCTCTATGAGATCTCACTTTTGCAAGTGGCCGTGAAGGGATTGACAACCCCTTTATCGTGTTGGTTGCAAGGTTCTTATTTGTTTGTGCAGGTACGAGGGACTTGCGTGTGGCCTCCTACTGGATTGATACCTTGGTTCTCAAAAACTGAGGGAAATACTTACGCTACTTTGCTGCATCACCCTTTCCTCTTCAAGGGAAAACCAACGCTGTGCTCAAGAGGTAGCACGCAATCATCAACTGATTCATAATCAAGTGATTCCAAAAGCCCATCAGCATCGATTTTCTTCATGCGCTTTACACCAATATGACCTAAACGGCAGTGCCACAAATAAGTTGCACTATCATTATTAACTTTGCATCTTTTGGCTTCAATATTATGAATATGTGTATCACTACGATCGATATTCAATAAACCATTCACCTTGGGTGTATGACCATTGAAGGTTTTATTCATGTAAACAGAACAACAATTATTCTCTGACTTTAAATGAATAACCGTATTGCAATAAACATGATCAAATCATATTCATGCTTAACGCAAACACCAAATAACATTTATTTAGGTTCAACACTAATCCCGAAAGTATAGGGAGTGTGTGATGATGATCATATCAATCTTGGAACCACTTCCAACACACATCGTCACTTCACCCTTAACTAGTCTCTGTTCAGTCTGCAACTCCCGTTTCGAGTTACTAATCTCAGCAACTGAACTAGTATCAAATACTGAGGTGTTTCTATAAACACTAGTAAAGTACACATCAATAACATATATATGAAATATACCTTTGTTCACTTTGCCATGCTTGTTATCCGCAAAATACTTGGGGCAGTTCTGCTTCCAGTGACCAGTCCCTTTGAAGTAGAAGCACTTAGTCTCAGGCTTAGGTCTAGACTTGGGCTTCTTCACTTGAGCAGCAACTTGCTTGATGTTCTTCTTGAAGTCCCCCTTCTTCCCTTTGCCCTTTTCTTGAAACTAGTGGTCTTGTCAACCATCAACACTTGATGCTTTTCTTGATTTCTACCTTCGTTGATTTCAGCATCACGAAGAGCTTGGGAATCGTTTTCGTTATCCCTTGCATATTATAGTTCATCACGAAGATTAACTCCCACTTGACTCAAGTGATTGTAGTACTCACACATTCTGAGCGCATGCTCACTAGCTGAGCTATTCTCCTCCATTTTGTAGGAAAAGTGCTTGTCAAAGGTCTCATACCTTTCGACATGGGCATGAGTCTGAAATACTAATTTCAACTCTTGGAACATCTCATATCCTCCGTGGCGTTAAAAACGTCTTTGAAGCCCCGATTCTAAGCCATAAAGAATGGTGCACTAAACTATCAATTAGTAATCATATCGAGCTTGCCAAACGTTCATAATGTCTGCATCTGCTCCTGCAATCGGTCTGTCACCTAGCGGTGCATCAAGGACATAATTCTTCTGTGCAGCAATGAGGATAATCCTCAGATCACGGATCCAATCCGCATCATTGCTACTAACATCTTTCAACTTAGTTTTTCTCTAGGAACATATCAAAATAAACGGGGAACTACATCGCGAGCTATTGATCTACAACATAGTTATGAAAATACTATCAAGACTAAGTTCATGATAAATTAAAGTTCAATTAATCATATTATTTAAGAACTCCCACTTAGATAGACATCCCTCTAGTCATCTAAATGATCACGTGATCCAAATCAACTAAACCATGTCCGATCATCACGTGAGATGGAGGAGTTTTCAATGGTGGACATCACTATGTTGATCATTTGTACTATATGATTCACGCTCGACCTTTCGGTCTCCAGTGTTCTGAGGCCATATTTGCATATGCTAGGCTCGTCAAGTTTAACCCGAGTATTCTGCGTGTGCAAAACTGGCTTGCACCCGTTGTATAAGAACGTTGAGCTTATCACACCCGATCATCACGTGGTGTCTCGGCACGACGAACTTTTGCAACGGTGCATACTCAGGGAGAACACTTGTACCTTGAAATTTTTAGTGAGAGATCATCTTATAATGCTACCGCTGAACTAAGCAAAATAAGATGCATAAAGGATAAACATCACATGCAATCAAAATATGTGACATGATATGGCCATGATCATCTTGCGCCTTTGATCTCCATCTCCAAAGTACCGTCATGATCTCTATCGTCACCGGCATGACACCATGATCTCCATCATCTTGATCTCTATCAATGTGTCATCACATGGTCGTCTCGCCAACTATTGCTTTTGCAAGTATTGCTATCGCATAGCAATAAAGTAAAACAATTATATGGCACTTGCATCTTATGCAATAAAGAGACAACCCTAAGGCCTCTGCCAGTTGCCGATAATTTTAACAAAACATGATCATCTCATGCAAAAATTTATATCTCATCACGTCTTGACCATATCACATCACAACATGCCCTGCAAAAACAAGTTAGGCGTCCTCTACTTTGTTGTTGCAAGTTTTACGTGGCTGCTACGGGCTGAGCAAGAACCGTTCTTACCTACGCATCAAAACCACAACGATAGTTCGTCAAGTTAGTGCTGTTTTAACCTTCAACAAGGACCGGGCATAGTCACACTCGGTTCAACTAAAGTTGGAGAAACTGACACCCGCCAGCCACCTGTGTGCAAAGCACGTCGGTAGAACCAGTCTCGCGTAAGCGTACGCGTAATGTCGGTCAGGACCGCTTCATCCAACAATACTGCCGAACCAAAGTATGACATGCTGGTAAGCAGTATGACTTGCATAGCCAACAACTCACTTGTGTTCTACTCGTGCATATAACATCTACACATAAACCTGGCTCTGATGCCACTGTTGGGAAACGTAGTAATTTAAAAAAATTCCCTACGCACACGCAAGATCATGGTGATGCATCGCAACGAGAGGGGAGAGTATCGTCCATGTACCCTCGTAGACCATAAGCGGAAGCGTTATGAGAACGCGGTTGATGTAGTCGAACTTCTTCACGATCCGACCGATCCAAGTACCGAACGCACGGCACCTCAGAGTTCAGCACACGTTCAGCTCGATGACGTCCCACGAACTCCGATCCAGCGGAGCTTCACGGGAGAGTTCTGTCAGCATGACAGCGTGATGACGGTGATGATGTTGCTACCAACGCAGGGCTTCGCCTAAGCACCGCTACGATATGATCGAGGTGGATTATGGTGGAGGGGGGAACCGCACACGGCTTGGAACAATCACTTGTGTGTTCTAGGGTGCCCCCCTGCCCCCGTATATAAAGGAGCAAGGGGGAGGCCGGCCGGCCCTCCTAGGGCGCGCCAGGAGGAGGAGTCCTCCTCCTAGTAGGAGTAGGACTCCCCTTTCCTACTCCTACTAGGAGGAGGAAAGGAAGGGGGAAGGGGAGAAGGAAGGAGAGGGAGGAAAGGAGGAAAGGGGGCCCGGCCCCCTAGTTCAATTCGGTTTGGGCTAGGGGGGCCGTGCGCCCTGCCTCCTCTCTTCCACCACTTGGCCCATGAGGCCCAATACTTCTTCCCCGTATTCCCGTAACTCCACTGTACTCCGAAAAATACCCGAATCACTCGGAACCTTTCCGATATCCGAATATAGTCGTCCAATATATCAATCTTTACGTCTCGACCATTTCGAGACTCCTCGTCATGTCCCCGATCTCATCCGGGACTCCGAACTACCTTCGGTACATCAAATCACATAAACTCATAATACCGATCGTCACCGAACGTTAAGCTTGCGGACCCTACGGGTTCGAGAACTATGTAGACATGACCAAGACACGTCTCCAGTCAATAACCAATAGCGGAACCAGGATGTTCATATTGGCTCCTACATATTCTACGAAGATCTTTATCGGTCAAACCGCATAACAACATACGTTGTTCCCTTTGTCATCGGTATGTTACTTGCCCGAGATTCGATCGTCGGTATCTCAATACCTAGTTCAATCTCATTACCGGCAAGTCTCTTTACTCGTTTCGTAATACATCATCCCGCAACTAACTCATTAGTTACAATGCTTGCAAGGCTTATAGTGATGTGCATTACCGAGAGGGCCCAGAGATACCTCTCCGACAATCGGAGTGACAAATCCTAATCTCGATCTATGCCAACTCAACAAGTACCATCGGAGACACCTGTAGAGCACCTTTATAATCACCCAGTTACGTTGTGACGTTTGGTAGCACACAAAGTGTTCCTCCGGTATTCGGGAGTTGCATAATCTCATAGTCATAGGAACATGTATAAGTCATGAAGAAAGCAATAGCAGTAAACTAAACGATCAAGTGCTAAGCTAACGGAATGGGTCATGTCAATCACATCATTCTCTAATGATGTGATCCCGTTAATCAAATGACAACTCATGTCTATGGTTAGGAAACATAACCATCATTGATTCAACGAGCTAGTCAAGTAGATGCAAACTAGTGACACTCTGTTTGTCTATGTATTCACACATGTATTATGTTTCCGGTTAATACAATTCTAGCATGAATAATAAACATTTATCATGAAATAAGGCCACTCCCCACCTGTCAACTTTGAGATCAACGGCCACCAGTACAACAAGGGATACTATCTAGCTGATGGTATATATTCTCAGTGGTCATCTTTTGTGAAGACAATCTCGAAACTCCAAGGCGAGAAGAGAAAGAGATTTGCCCAAATGCAAGAGAGTGCTAGAAAGGATGTGGAACGTGCTTTTGGTGTGCTTCAATCCCGATGAGGTATCGTTCGAAACATTGCATTGTCATGGGATGAAACGAAGCTTTGGGAGGTGATGACTGCTTGTGTGATGATGCACAATATGCTCGTCGAGGACGAGCGTGATGAGAGTATCTTCGACCAAGGATTTGATTATCAAGGTGAAAATATTGAGCCCCTGCACCAAGACCCGGCCAAATTTGAACAGTTTGTCCAATTCCACCGTGAGCTGCGTGATTGGCACACTCATTTCAATCTTCAAAATGACTTGGTTGAGCACGTGTGGGATCACATTGGCAACCAATAAATGTATTGGTTCATTTTATGTTCAGTCAAGACAATTTCGATTTGGTTGTAAAACTATTTTATTAGAGACAATTTCAATTGGGTTGTAAAACTATTTTAATTTTCCGACAAATATTTGGACGTGCAAACTAGTTTTGATGAAAATATGGGCATTTTTGGCCCTGACGGACAGGATGGGACAAACGGATGCGGCCAAGCGCTGGGCGCACGGCCACCGCATCCCCGGACACGACCCCATTGCCCTACCCAAACGGACAGAATCCGGACCAAAACGAACGTCCGTTTGAGGTCGCGCGGTGGAGTTGGCCTTACTCGCCACCGACCAGGTGTCGTCCATCCCTCCGCTCCTTGTGTACGTCCTTCTCAGCCGTACAGGACCAAATGGGTTGGACGCACTGGCATGAAAACCAAAGCACGGACCAGGCCGACCCCAACAGTCAAAAAAGCAAATGAAAACCGTATGTTGGAGCGACCGGACCATCCATGGATCCATGCGTCTATATATCGCCCTGTCACGAGCACGCACAATTCTTCGTTCGCGGCCGGTCTCACACTCGCAGCACTTAGGCTATGTGTTTCGGTAAATATTAGCAGCAGAAAAGGGTCGCTCTCTGCCCCGGCCGGCCTGACAGGGAGGGAGGGAGTCGACGACCAAGGCAAGCACTCCTCTGCTCCTCCACGCACCGACCACGCGCTTGCTCTGCTCTGCTCTGGCTGCATATACTGGTTTAGGGTACTAGTAGTAGAGAGCGGAGCGGGGCAATGCTATAGCCTGCCGATCACTCGTCTCCTTTTCTCGCCGCTCTCCATCTCCGTGCCCTTTTCTTCTTGAGACAATCCCACTTGCTAGTAGATCGATCGCCGCAGCCACTTTGCCCTCCCGATCGATGAAGCTAGCCAGCATGCATCGGGTGCGAGTGCGACCAACCTCGGCCTCAAATTGAACCCAGCTCTCGCTCTTGGCAACTACCAAATCCCTCCTGCTGCCTCGCCTCTCCCTAGCTCGCCTCTGCCTCGCATCCGTGCCCTCTTCTTCTTGAGACAATCCCACTTGCTAGTAGATCGATCGCTCGCCTCTGTTCGATGGCGATGGGGGCGCTCTGCCTTGCCGCCCTCCTCGCCGCCTTGCTCATGGGCGCGGGCGCGCAGGCGCAGGTGCAGAACTGCGAGGAGCCCTGCCCGCCGTGTGGCGCGTGCGTACAGACGCCATGTCCGTCCATCGCTACCTGCCCTGCATCGGCCCCATGCACCGTCATCACCAACAGCAACAGCAACAGCAACAGCGACGACCGCGGCCAGTCGGCGGGAGGGTTCGGCGTCGGCTCCGTCAAGGGAGCAGACCCCAACGGCTCGGCGGCGGGCGGTGGCGGTGGCACCGCGCAGACATGCTGCGCGTGCTCCTGCCACGCGCTCGTCTGCCCCAACGTGACGTGCAACCCCAACGCGACGGTCACTCCGACGACGACCACGGGCGGCGGCCACAAGAAAGAGCTGTCCAACGGGCAGGTTTGGGGGATCGTGGGAGGCGTCCTGGCGGCAATCGCCATCCTCGTCACGCTCTGCAAGTACGCCAGGTTCATCGCCAACCTGTTCGGCAGGTTCTTTCCGCGCCCCGAGGAGCCTCGCCTTCACCGCCGAGCTCATCGTCGTCGCCTCCGCGGCACCGGCGCCGGCGCCACCGTCACCATCGACATCACCGTGGAGCCGCGGTCATCGGCGCCGGCATCCGCGTCAGTTTCGGCGCCGGCCTCACCTGCAGCCACCATTGAGCTCTCGTCCACCGCCGCTCCGCCTTCGCCCACCAGCGCTCCGCCTCCGCCTCCGCCGATCATGTACGGCTACGGCGTCCCATCTATATTTCCGGGCCCCGGCCAGGAGCAGGAGCAGGAGGAGGATCCAGGTTGCGTCGTGATGTGATCATTCAGCAGCATATCCGTCAGTCTTCATCTTCCTAAGATCGTTGCGTTGCGTTGCATGCATTGCCCGTCCGATTACTTGCTTGGGCTGTTTATTCCGCGTGGTTTAGCCGTTTAAGTACGTATATATGAACAATGATTCCTAGTTTGCTTGCACTGACCGTATGGAGTTGTTTATATTTTATTAAGGACGCTTCTGCTACAGTTACTTTTATTCCCTGTACAAAACTAAGCATATAGGCAAGTCAGGTAGTCAGTTTTCAACATATTCCTATCGTACTACAGCTAAAGAAACGCAACATACTCAGTAATATCCTGTTTCTATTCAATTCATGCTCAATTTTTTTAAATAAAATAGAATAGCGGCCCCAGATAAATCAGAACATTAAAAATAATAAAAGGATGCCAAACAACAATAGGGAAAGATGAAATAAAGTGCTTACTTTTGAAAGTAATAAAAAAGTTCAACTTCAAATATAAGCTAGATATACGCACTGTAAAACTGAACAGGGAGATGCAAATAGAAGTGTCTTATTTCCAATTTAAAGTACATCAATGTGTTCACTGGGCATGAAATTCAGATGCAAATAAAAAGTGTCTTATTTGCAGTTTAAAGTACATCAATGTGGTCACAAGATATGAAATTCAGTAGCAGAGTAACTGATTATGACTGAAGAAACACACAAGTTGTAGCACTTTGCAACAGAAAGACTAAATGGAATGTACAGAAAGTATTATGAGTTGCTACTTTATTGTGAAAGCCATCCACAAATAATACTTACCTGAATGAAATGATCTCAAGGATAGGAGAGTGACGGATGGATTCTGTATAATTCGATAATAAAATTCTGCTTTACTTTGTCGCAACCTTCTTCAAGTTCTTTCAGACATTTTGATGATAAAGGAATCGAAATAACCGTGGAATTCAGGAAGACAATGGAGCAACAGCATCTTCCAGCATCAGTTCTCTGAACAATGGAGCAACAGCATCGTCCAGCACTAGACTGTTCCAATCAGAGCGAGGCTTACCGCCCCTGTTCATGTCAGCTCCATACCAAATGCCACATCGATTGGACGAAACTTCAAAGAAACCATTCACACGCACAGATAATCCTGTCCTTACTGGCAAAGGAGGAAAACAGAATGCATGACCTTGCCTGAGATTAATATCCTATAAAATTCAGTAATTGCAAAAAACGTAAAAACAGGAAACACTAGGAAACAAAAAACAAAACACTGGAATAATGCGCAAAAATGTGCTATGGCGCCAGAACATGACGTTCATTATGCAAAATATAAATCAAAAAATAATTTGCAGTTCTAGAAACTACGTATCATCATTGAAGTATATAGTCTGCAGACTTTACTGAATATGAGCTACAGATTATACAGAACCACCCTTAGATAACAACAGGCAGAGCCCAGCTGTTGCCACCGAACTACTGAGAGAATTACCCATGAAAGAAATGGTCACTACATTAGCCACAGCTAATAGACCGAAAAATTATCTGCAACTCCCTATGAGTTGGCTCACATACCCATCTTGCTAGTTTGAGTGCAAAATCAGATGAAAACAAACAAGCTTTCCAGTTCACACAATCACATTTACAAGTTCTATTCCATTAACAAGACATGCATGCATGGATAACAACTACTCCATGGGTAATCACGAATCAATCAAAAGCGGGAAGCATGTCGAAAGGACAAAATAATGTCGGTGGTTCGTAAACTGAACAAAAAGCAATTCTAACATAGCTAGTCTAGGTTAGTAGACTGAAAATGAATTGGGATATTACCTCAGGCCCCACTTTGGAGATGCAAGCAGCAATAGAAGCCCAAGGCAGTAGGTGAAGATAATATTCCTTGGCAGCACCAATTGCAAAAATACCTATTTTACTAAGTGCAGATGCCATTCCCAGTACAGTAAAATAGGTATGGCTCTTTTCTCAAGCTTGTTTCCCAGGAATGCCTACGATACAAAATCCATAGAAAAGGTCCATAGAAAAGGAATCTATCTGTTGCTCAAAGGATTGAGCAGAGGTGCCAGAGAAGCTGATTAGAGCTTGGTGATAGCATGACAAGTTGTCATCCTGTGACCGTAAGCTGCCAGTGTACACTATTTTCGGCTCACTCATGTCAGATTCCCACACAAACATTTCAAGTGCGAGGACATTTTTAAGGAAAAGAAAATTGTACATAGCTTCTTCATACAGTTGAGAAAACAGGATGCTTGCTCAGCATTCCTCAAAGGGAAACGAAACAAGGTTCCGAATGCACGGTTGGGTGAGAGTACAATGTACGTGCCGTAGTGGCATAGTCTATGCGCTTCCCAGGATTTGCCGCCGACACATTTGAATGATGGCAAGTCGGTCAGGTGGTACACTGAGTTGAAACCAATGCTGCAGAAACATAAACCATGGGTTACATGGGGGTGCATGAGCATGGATAAATAGTTAAAATGACATGCTCCAGAAGCTGGAATCCAGACAACAATTTACTAAATGCATGGCCGGAGGTCCTAGAACTAGAATAATGCAGATATAGCAAAATGAGTGTAACATGGGCAGAACTCAGACTGAACTTGATCACAGAACAAAGGAACTTCTGCATATAAGCATATCAATAATCAACGATCAATCGATCATGCCCGTCAAACACATTGTAACAGTCATGGCATGAAACAAACACGCACTGGTTCAATTCCACTGGTGGGACATTCAGATTGCAATTGGCAGCTGCAAGCAAAGCTCAGCAGCGACTACTGATAAAGAGCGATAGAGAGCGTAGCGTGCGTACCCGAAGCTTCCGGCCTTCTTCTTGCTGCCCCCGCTGCAGGAGAAGCTGGCGAAGTGGTCGTCGGTGAAGGCGGCGTCATTGTGGGCGAGCTGCGAGTGCCGAGCAGGCACCATGGGCACGGTGATCGAGGCAAATGCATCATCGCCTTTTCCCAAATTGTGCACCAGTGAAACTGACCTTGCAATGTCAAGCAAAGTACTAAAAACCAATTTTTCTTTTCAGTCCAAAACTTGCCAACAGTTCAATTATTTCAGTTCCCATGAACTTTTCCGAAGGAAAGAGGGTTTCTTGGTGCAGCAACTTACGAAACTCTGCACACGACGAGATAACTTCACCTCGCAGTTCCTTGGAACTCTTTCCGATGGAATTGATTTTGATTGGCATGTTTTACCTCCTAGAGGACAATCCGGTGGGATCTTGCTAGGGGTGAGGTGTGAAACAATAGAGGTGCTTAACGTGGTTCGGGGAGACTTCGCGGTCAAGTTTCGGGTGAGATCAAAATTGGATGATTTCCGATGGTCTCTGGTGGCTGTATATGGAGCAGCACAACCTGAACTTAAACCAGATTTTTTAGCCGACTTAGTGCGGATTTGCGGAAATGAAACTCTGCCAATCCTAGTCGGTGGAGACTTTAATATAATTAGGAGGAGAGAGGAAAAGAATAATGAGAATTTTGATGGACGTTGGTCTATGATGTTCAACATGATTATCGAGAGTCTTAATTTGAGCGAAATTGAGCTCACCGGTAGACATCTTACATGGGCCAATTCGTTGACCAATCCGACTTATGAGAAGTTGGATAGGGTTTTAGCTAGTGTGGAGTGAGAACAAAAGTATCCTTTGGTGTCTGTCCATGCGATGCAGAGAGCGATCTCAGACCATACACCCCTTCTCGTAGACTCGGGAGAGGCTACACACATCGCCAATAAGAATGCTTTCCCTTTCGAACTAGGGTGGTTCGAAAAAGAAAATTTCATGGAGATCATTGCCCGCGAATGGGCAAAACCGGTTAGTGGAAGAACTAACATTGAGAGATGGCAAAAATAAGATAAGACATCTGAGACAGTTTTTGCGAGGTTGGGCCAGAAACGAGAGTGGAATTTACAAACAAGAGAAAGAACAACTCACTCAATTAATCGAGGTGCTAGATTTAAAAGCCGAAAGCACTCTCCTTACGATTAGTGAGCAAAACTCCAACTCCGAAGCTGAGCAAGGCTTACGAGCTCCCTTAGAGAAGAGGAGCTCAAGTGGGCACTGCGTGCTAAAGTGCTTAAGGTTGTCCAAGGGGATGGCAATACACAATTCTTCCATATGATTGCAAATGGTAAACATAGGAAGAAGAAAATCATACAGCTTGAACAGGACGAGGGGACAATTGTGGGGCATGAGAATTTGAAATCTTATATCTCTAATTATTATAAACAACTTTTTGGGCATCCGGAACCAAGCACGGCGGCCCTAGATGAATCTGTTTTTGGAGATATACCTCAACTACAGGTAGAGGAGAATGATATTTTATCTGCACCTTTTACTGAGAAGGAGGTTCTGACTGCCATCTCACAAATGAAACCGAATAAAGCACCGGGACCAGATGGGTTTCCACCTGAATTCTATAAGAAATGTTGGCATATTATTAAGGATGACCTTATGCCAATGTTTCATGATTTCTTTAGCGGTCATCTCCAACTGTTTCATCTTAACTTTGGACTGATTACGTTGTTGCCCAAAAAAGAAGAAGCAGTTAGGATCGAACAATTTAGGCCAATATGTCTTCTTAATGTGAGTTTCAAAATTTTCACAAAAGTTGGTACCAATAGATTGACACAGATTGCTCATTCAGTGGTACAACCGAGTCAGACAGCTTTCATGCTAGGACGACACATACTTGAAGGGGTGGTCGTTTTGCATGAAACGCTTCATGAAATTCATTTGAAGAAGCTCGATGAGGTTATCTTCAAAGTGGATTTTGAGAAGGCATATGATAAAGTTAAATGGCCTTTTCTTCAGCAGGCAATGCGAATGAAAGGTTTTAGTGAGGGTTGGCGGAACCAAGTGGCTTCTCAAGTCCAGAAAGGTAGTGTCGGAATCAAGGTTAATGATGATATCGGTCATTACTTTCAGACACATAAGGTTTTGAGACAAGGGGATTCCATGTCTCCTCTACTATTTAATATAGTGGCCGGTATGTTGGCCATTCTTATTGGTAGAGCCAAACAGCATGGTCAAGTGGAGGGCTTAGTTCCCCATTTAGTTGATGGAGGAGTCTCCATCTTGCAATATGCCGATGACACTGTCATATTCATGGAACATGACATTGATAAGCACGCAATATGAAACTAATATTATACCTCTTTGAACAATTGTCCGGGTTAAAGATAAGCTTTCACAAGAGTGAGTTGTTTTGCTTTGGGAAGGCCATAGACGAGCAAGACACTTATAGACAACTCTTCGGCTGTGAATTAGGGTCTTTACCATTCAGTTATTTGGGTATACCAATTCATCACCGTAAGTTGTCTAATAAAGAGTGGAAGTGTATCGAAGATCGAATAAAAAAAGCCGAGCTGCTGGAAGGGCAAGCTTATGTCTTATGGATGTCGGCTCGTGCTGATTAATTCGGTATTGACCAGTATGCCGATGTTCCTACTATCTTTCTTCGAAATTCCAAAAGGGGTAAAGAAGCGGCTTCATTTCTTCAGGTCTCGTTTTTTTTGGCAGTCAGACGAGGCCAAAAGGAAATGCCGACTGGCGCGATGGGATATTATGTGCCGACCAAAAGACCAGGGGGTCTTGGTATTGAGAACTTAGAAATCAAGAATAAGTGCCTTATGAGCAAGTGGCTCTACAGACCGGAGACAGAACCGGAAGGTATGTGGGCACAGATTTTGCGCAACAAATATCTGCAGTCGAAAATGCTCACATAGGTTACCATGAGACCAACTGACTCACCATTCTCGAAAGGGCTCATGAGAACGAAGGAGTTGTTCTTTCGTCGGATGAAATTCTTGGTTGGCAATAGGATGTCAACGAGATTTTGGGAGGATACGTGGTTAGGTGAGACACCACTGCCGTACAATACCCCACCCTTTATAACATTGTGCAACGTAAGGAGGTTTACGTAGGCACATTGTTCCAAATGACCCCATTGAATGTTCAGTTCAGACGTGCGTTAGGTGGTGAGCGATGGACAACCTGGTTGCATTTGGTTCGGAGATTGATAGGTGTTCAACTATCCGACCAGCCGGATTCGACACAATGGACACTAACTAATAATGGGATTTTTACGGTGAAATCTTTTTATATAGATTTAATCAATTCTGGCCCAATCTCAAGATCGTTGCACATTTGGAAGATTAAGGTTCCCTTGCGTATTAAAATATTTATGTGGTTTGTCCACAAGCAAGTAATACTCACCAAGGACAACTTAATCAAGAGGCAATGGGTAGGTAGTTCACGTTGCTGCTTTTGTGAGCATGATGAAACAATCCAACATTTATTCATTGACTGCCCACTCGCCAAATTGCTCTGGAGAACCATTCATATAGCCTTCAACATTGCTCCTCCAGTTGACATTGAGTCGTTGTTTGGAGCGTGTTTAGCTGGGGTTCAACATACTACTGCAGCTCGTATTCGGATTGGAATATGTGCGCTTTTGTGGGCTATATGGAACTGTAGGAATGATTTTATTTTTAACAGACAACACAATTTAAATTTCTTGCAGGTTATCTTCAGAGCTGCCGCATTGATCCGTACGTCGTCCTTACTCACTCCGATGGACTCCAGGGAGCCGTTGGTTACTGGGTGCAACCAGTGGGAGATGGTAGCATGAGCTATATTCAACCGGTTTGGATGGCGGTCGCATAACAGGATAGGAGTCTAGGAAGCTTATCCTTCTTTTGCCGTACCGGTTGTGATCTTGAGCATGTACTTTTCTTTTCTTTGTCTTGCTCCGTTTGCGAGTTGTAATACCTTTACGACTTTGTGTTACTTCTAACTTTTTTAATAAGATGGCTGCATGCATCATTATGATGCAGAGACCGGGGGCAAGTCTCCATTTCAAAAAAAATAAAGCCCGAAGAAAAACAAGTGTTACTTATTTAAACTGAAATCTTGAGTAAAGGATAAAAGAAAAGATGAACATCAATATTTAAATAACTGACACCTCATGCCTGCAAATGCAAATAAAGCTGCTGGAGCATACAAGTAAAACAAAATAAGGTCGATCAGCCCAAACAAAGACACACACACACACACAGAGGGAGGGACCTGGAAGAATGTAACCATGCTCCACTAGCTGCTAAGACAAAAGGGGTTTCAGACAACGCAGCTCTCACAGAACTATTGTCTTCTATCAACAGCTTCACATCACAAGAAATTGCTGAAACAACAGCTGGCAGTGACAGAAACTCTGACATCTGAGGAAGCACATGGTCAGTAAAATTCAGCCTTGTCAGTCACAATTCCCTGATATCAAAGTATGATACTAAAATCGACTTTTCCTCTTGCCGAAGGACTTGATCAGTCACAATTTCATTACTCTTACCCAGCTCAAGCAACTGAGCAGCGATTACACTTCCAAAAGGAGGAGATGACCAACCTAAGCTGTAAGACAAAGCTGAGGAAGTAAGTACATTCACTATCAACTATACGTGAGCTAGCAGAAAATCCACCTTACTTGCTTGGGTGGAGCGATCATCGATGATACTGAAAGGCCATGGCAGCGCTGGGCTTGGTGCAGTGACCAACACAGAACACCAACTCAAGTCACTCCAGAACTTCTCGAGGTCAAATTCCCAATGCGTATCACGAGGCCTCAGTGCAGGACTTCCGCAAGCATATTATTCACCTTCTTCCAACCATCAAATGCTTCACGTACATGCCATTTGTGAGCATGAATTTCAAGATATGAAAGAAGCACGTTACCCCTTGAATGAGCCTTCTTTTCATCTTTGTGCATGAACGAATCGATTTGCCGATCACTTTCTATTATAGTATGAGTAGAAACAGAAGTTCTAAGCACCAAGCAGAGCAACATATCAAGAACGTTGGGAAAGCAAGTCTGATTCCTGGAGAAGAGATAGAGTTCTTCCACCCAAGGATCATAAAGAGATTGAGGACTTTTCAAGGTCCCATTAATAGTTTGCACGAATTTAAGGACTTTCAAGCCTTCCTTAAACCTTCGATCTTCCAAGGACAGCTGGGGCAGATCTTGCAAGATGGCTAGTAGAACTGAATCACGAACCTCTGCTTGCGACTCATCTAACTTGTTCAGAACATACCTCTGGTAGTAGACTGATTTTGACATACGCTCAACACCATAATACCTCATTATGATATCCTCGTTGCTTGGGGATATACAGAACACAAAATCAGAGTTGAGTAGGTGTTTTTTTCAACGGGACAAATCAAAGAAGCCATAAGAACCGTGAGATCCTCCATCAAACACTCTGAAGATGGGCACCTTTTTGCATAGCTTTATGTTCATGTCAGAAAGGCAGATTCCTAAGTACCATTTCGGATCTAGAAGAAACTGGTATAGTTCATTTTGCTCTCCAGGCTTGATACGTTGAAACAGTGCATGCAAATCAGCTTCCTCCAGTGAGACAATCCCAGAGATTGAATGAAGAACTTCAGTTACATCGGCATCATATAACTAAAGAGACAGCTGGGCTAACGCGTTGCCAAATCCGACGTTTGAAAAGTTGGATCGAGTACTGGCTAGCGTCGAATGGGAACAAAAGTTGCCCTTCGTAACAGTTCAGGCACTTTCCCACGGTATTTCTGACCACACGCCTTTATTTCTAGATTCTGGTGAGGCCACCCACTTGGGAAACAAGAACTCGTTTTCGTTCGAGCTTGCTTGGTTTGAACGAGATGGCTTCTTTGATCTTGTAGCCAGAGAATGGGCTAAGGATGCAGGAGGTAGGACTGCGCTGAGCGTTGGGAGAATAAGATTAGGCACTTGAGAAGTTTCCTACGTGGGTGGGCTAAGCATCTTAGTGGGATTTATAAGGTCGAAAAGGAACGGCTCCTTGCCCTTATTCAGTCCCTGGATGTAAAAGCAGAAACCACGGTTCTGCCGGCCTCGGAGCTTCATGCCAAGCTTGACGCGGAGATGAGATTGAAAGAGATTCTTCGTGAAGAGGAATTAAAGTGGGTGCTGCGGGCCAAGGTCCGACGAGTAGTCCAAGGGGACGCGAACACTCAATTCTTTCACATGATCGCTAATAGCAAACACAGAAAGAAGAGAATCTTTCAGCTTGAACAAGACGAAGGAACGATTTTAGGACAGGAGAACCTAAAATTATACATTACCGAGTATTACAAGCAGTTGTTTGGGCCTCCAGAGGATAACTGTGTTTCTCTGGATGAGTCTAGGATTGAGGATGTTCCTCAACTTACTGCTGTTGAGAATGATATTCTGGCTGCTCCTTTTTTCGAGAAAGAGGTGTTTGAGGCCATATCGCAGATGAAAAACAATAAGGCTCCCGGCCCGGATGGATTCCCGGCCGAGTTCTATAAGAAGTGCTGGCATATTATTAAGGGGGATTTGTTGCCGTTGTTCCATGATTTATTCATTGGACACCTTCAACTTTTTCAACTGAATTTTGGAACGATGACCCTGCTTCCTAAGAAAACAGAGGCTGTGAGAATTGAGCAATTCAGGCCCATCTGTCTTCTTAATGTTAGGCTCAAAATTTTTACCAAGGTCGGGACTAATAGGCTCACGCAGATTGCGCATTCTGTGGTGCAGCATACCCAAACTGCTTTCATGCCGGACAGGAACATCCTAGAAGGGGTTGTGGTCCTTCATGAAACGATCCACGAGATCCACACGAAAAAACTAGATAGAGTTGTTTTCAAGGTGGATTTCAAGAAAGCGTACGATAAAGTCAAATGGCCTTTCCTTCAACAGGCCTTACGCATGAAGGGTTTTGATGAAGCCTAGCGACGCCAGGTACAATCTTTCACGCAAAAAGGAAGTGTTGGAATTAAAGTGAATGATGACATAGGTCATTATTTCCAGGCACACAAGGGCCTGAGACAAGGTGATCCAATGTCTCCTATTCTGTTCAACATTCTGGTTGATATGTTGGCAATTCTGATAGGCAGGCCAAAGGAGGCCGGTCAGGTGGGTGGCTTGGTACCTCATCTAGTTGATGGAGGTGTGTCCATCCTGCAGTACGCTGATGATGCGATCATCTTTATGGAGCACGACTTGGCAAAAGCGAGAAATATGAAGCTGGTGTTATGCTTATTTGAACAATTGACCGGATTGAAGATTAACTTTCATAAAAGCGAGTTGTTCTGTTTTGGTAGAGCCAAGGAGAAACAAGAGGCTTATAGGCAATTGTTTGGATGTGAATTGGGGACACTACCTTTCTCGTACTTAGGTATACCCATTCACCATCGTAAGCTGACAAACAGAGAATGGAAGTGTATCGAGGATCGGTTTGAGAAGAAACTGAGTTGCTGGAAGGGCAAACTCATGTCATATGGAGGCCGATTGATTCTGATTAATTCGGTCCTCACGAGTATGCCAATGTTTCTCTTATCTTTTTTCGAAGTCCCAGTTGGTGTTAGGAAAAGGCTGGACTTCTATCGATCCCGATTGTTCTGGCAAAGTGATGAACTAAAGAGAAAAAACAGACTTATCGAATGGGATATCATCTGTCGACCAAAGGACCAGGGGGGCCTTGGTATTGAGAATCTTGAAGTCAAAACAGATATCTTCTCAGTAAGTGGCTGTATAAATTATCAGTTGAGAATGAGGCCACGTGGGCGCAGATTCTACGTAGTAAGTATCTGCAGTCCAAGACTTTGTCCCAGGTGATAGTGAGACCGACTGACTCGCCTTTTTGGAAGGGACTTATGAGAGTCAAAGCAGCCTTCTTTAATAGGACAAAGTTTATAGTCGGTAATGGCACCACCACTCGCTTCTGGGAGGATACTTGGCTTGGTGAAACGCCGCAGGCGCTTCAGTATCCGTCCCTGTATAGTATTGTTCAACGACGTGATGCTTTTGTTGCAACGATTTTGCAGTCCATTCCCCTTAATATTCAGTTTAGGAGGACGCTTGTTGGCAACCGGTGGGAAGCGTGGCTCCATTTGGTGAGTAGATTGATGGAGGTTCAGCTATCTCATCAGTCCGATCAGTTGTGCTGGAAACTCACTAGGTCTGGAGAGTTCACAGTTAAATCGATGTATATCGATGTCATTAACTCTAGTGCCATTCCTAGTTCCAAATATGTTTGGAAAATCAAAGTTCCTTTGAAAATTAAAGTGTTTATGTGGTTTGTACATAAACAAGTCATTGTAACAAAGGATAACTTGGTAAAGCGCAACTGGACAGGATCTACTAGGTGTAGTTTCTGTGATCGGGATGAAACTATCAAGCACTTATTCTTTGATTGCCCGTTGGCCAAAGTGTTATGGCACACGGTGCACATTGCTTTTAACATTTCTCCTCCGAATTCTGTCAGTACGCTATTTGGAATGTGGCTTGTTGGGATAGAGTCCGAAACAGCTAGACACATTCGCGTAGGAGTATGTGCTTTGTTGTGGGCAATTTGAAACTGCAGAAATGATTTGGCTTTTAACAGAACAACAAATATTCGTTTTTTGCAACTTATTTTCCGTGCCACTGCGCTGATCCGTACGTGGTCGTTACACACTCCGACGGAGGCCAGGGAGCGTTTGGTTACTGGATCTATCCGCTGGGAGATGGTAGCTCGGGATATCTTCAACCGGTTTGGCTGGCGGTCATGTAATAGGATGGGCGATTAATTTACCTATCTTTGTTCTGCTAGCCGGTTGTGGCCTCTTGGCATTTGTGTTTGGCGTTGTGGCTCTCCGTGAGCTTGCCTTTACTTTGATTTCAGACTGTAAGACCATGTTGAACCTCTTTATTTTTCTATAAAGGTGGCCGTATGCATCGTTTTGATGCAGAGGCCGGGGAGTCCCCTCTTTTCAAAAAAATAAATAAATGAGACAGCTGTTGATACACTTAAATAGTTTCTTCATTAAACTAGATAGTGACTCTGTTCAATTAACTTTGATGTAGTAGATGCTCTGTTAGGGTGTCCAGAAGTACAAGGCAGTATAGGACAGTCACTAAACAAATCAAGGTCTAAGAGTGTTCCCAATGTAGTGCCAAAAAAGTTGCCAATGTCCGCCGTAGGAGATGATACACCCGATAATGAATCACAAGGAACATGGTTTTTACACTTCCATCCAGGAGGAAATAGCCTGGAGAAGAACTGAAGAAAGCGGACCATCAATGAGTGAATATTCACCTGAGAGTTGTTGGCTATCTGATATAGCTTGTCTAGTAGTACAGGGGGATGCTTCGGTCAATTATTCTGTCACCAACTGCAGAAAGGAGGTCATATTCTGTCTTATCACAGACACGAGTCAATTGCACAAAACTACCACATTTGCGGCTAGGTTTGCAAAAAACCACCAAGTCGCTAATCCGTTATAAAAAACACCACTTTTTCACTAAACCTTTTGCACAAAGCACTGATCATCCACTTTGCCTCGTTTAAGCGTGTTTATGACAGATGGGACCAGATCGTCTGAGCTGAGTTGGCAAAAAATTGACACACACCCCCCCCCCCCTCAAATCTGAAAGAAAAACGCAATGAGCTCCTTCCGATGATGGTCTCGTCCGCCCGCTCAGATCCATACTCATCGGCCTCCTCCGCCCGCTCAGATTCGTCGCGGTTGCGACGGGATCCACCGAGGGGAGGTGCTGCAGCCACGACTCCTCCTCTGGCCGGGCTCCCCTTCACCCTGACCAAGGATGACGCCATGGTGGCCCTGCTCCGGCCCCCGTCGATTTTTGGACCTCCTCTGGCACCGTCCAGTCGCCGGCTCTACTCGCAGGGAGGGTGTCCCCTGGGTGGGCGGCATCTCGCCCGGCGCGGGCACAGACGGGGAGGTCTCGTCGCCGCCCGGTGAGGCCCTGGTGCGGCGGGAGGCGGTAGGGTTGGAGAAAGGAGAGAGACAGCAGAGTTGGGGAGGGAGAGGGGGCGGCGGTGATGCCCAGTGCACCGGTGAACTGGCGATAGCGAGCTGCGGGGAAGCCTAGACGGAGCGGCGCGAAGCTAGATGGCAGCCCCATCCACGGCGGACGACAGGCAAAGGGCGCCGTCGTGGCTTCAAGGCCGAGCTCCCGGCGGCCGCCTCCGGCTCCCCGTGCATTCCATCGAGAGAGAGAGAGACAGAGAGATGGGAGGATCTGATTGTGTTTTTTTTTTTTTTTGGTCAAGGGGTGTCTATGTAAAGAGATTGGAGAAGAATCTTTTTTGTGCCAAGTCAGCTCTGACAATCTGGTCCCATCTGTCATAAACACGCTTAAATGAGTCAAAGTGGATGATCAGTGCTTTCTGCAGAAGGTTTAGTGAAAAAGCGGTGTTTTTTGCAACGGATTAGCGACTTGGTGGTTTTCTGTAAACCTAGCCGCAAATGTGGTAGTTTTGTGCAATTGACTCCACAGACATAGTAGGTCTTCTCTTGTGAAATCTCAGAAAAAATCCCATACTGCTTATTTTGCTAGTGGAATCTGTGGGAGGCCATTCATGCATTTACCAATATCAGCAGTGTCCAGACCACTAAGGCAATATTCCAGTAATATTAGCTTATGAGATTTTCCTAAAGCACCAAGATTTACAAAATCTTGGAGGAAATGTCTCACTTCAGCAGGAGCAACTCGTTTTTATCATAGACTTCATACAGAACCTCGAAAACATAAGAGCTTCACTAAGATAATGGCTTCTTGAGAAAGCAAATTAAGCGTCAGCCAGTGATATCCATGCCGACCTTGATTTCTGAATGCAAAAGAGGAGAGCTGTAGATAACATTGTAAGTTTGTTCCACGAGAATACTCGAGGGTTCCTCATATAAACCAGTTGACCATAAGGGATAATACAGTATTGTGGAGTCTAGAAGTGTCCGCAGCGCCAGCATGAGTTCTCTGAACAATGGAGCAACAGCATCTTCCAGCACTAGACTGTTCCAATCAGAGCAAAGCTTACCACCCCTGTCCATGTCAGCTCCACACCAAATGCCACATCGATTGGACGAAACTTCAAAGAAACCATTCACACGCACAGATAATCCTGTCCTTACTGGCAAAGTAAGAAAGTAGAATGCATGACCTTGTCTGAGATTAATATGCTGTAACATTCAATAATTACCATAAAGCGAAGTAAAAAAGAAAATATTAGAAAAATGTGCTTCTTAACATGATGTGCATTTTGCAACATAAATGTTTTTTTATTCAATTAAGCAAAAGCAGATAACAAGAGGCAGGGCCCAGCTGTTGCCATCAAACTACCAAAGAGCACACCCATGAAAGAAAGAAATGGTCACTACATTAGCGACAGCTAATAGACCGAAAATTACCAGCAATTCTATGAATTGGGGTCACGTGCCCATCTTGCTACTTTAAGTGCAAAAGCAGATGTAAACAAACAAGTTTTACAGTTCACACAATCACATTCACAAGTTCCACTCCATTGACAAGACATGCACGAATAACAACTATATATACTATAATCACGAATAAATCAAGAGCAGAAAACGAGTCGAGAGGAAAAAAATAATGTCAGTGATTGGTAAACTGAACAAAAGCAATTCCAACACAGCTAGAGGGACATAGCCAGCCTAGATTAGTAAACTGAAAATGAACCGGGCATTACCTCAGGCTCCATTTTGGAGATGCAAGCAGCAACAGAAGCCCAAGGCAGCAGGTGAAGGTCATATTCTTTGGCAGCACCAGTTGAAAAAAATACCTATTTTACTTAATGCAGATGCCGATCCCTGTATAATAAAATAGGTATGGCTCTTCTTCTCAAACTTGTTTCCCAGGAATGCCACCAATACATAATCCATAGAAAAGGAATCTATACACTGCTCAACGGATTCCGCAGAAGTGCCAGAGAAGCTGACTAGAGCTTGGTGATGCCATGGCAATTTGTCATCATGTGAGCGCCACGGGGAAGAACTGACATATTTGGAAGGTAAGCGCCACGGGAATCAAACATTACGACATATTTGCCGCTCACGAATGCTAGCAAGCTGCAGAAACATAAACCATGGGTTACTAACTTACTATGGGAGTGAGTGCATGAGCATCGATAAAATAGTTGAAACAACAAGCTCCAGAAGCTTTACAGATAAAAGCTTACTAACCTCATGGCCCTGAGTTGTAGAACTAGAACAATACGAGTAGATATTATCGTGCCTCTGTGCTTCAGATAGAAATGCAGATATAGGAAAATGAGCAACAACAAGTGCAGAACTCAAACTGAACTTGATCACAGAACAAAGGGCCTTACTTGTACAGGGGCATCGACACACTATCCATACTAAGCATATTGAAACATTCACTTACAAACATGAGTGATCGCGCTTATCAAACAGATTGGGTCATGGCATGGCATCAGTCAGAAGTCAGAACACAAAACAGCAGCAGCAGCATTCATAGGTGCCAACACCACTAGAGAAAATAAGCACGCACTGGCACTGGTTCAATTCCAGTAGTAGGGAAGCCCAGATTGATTGCAACTGGCAGCTCAAAGCAGAGCTCGGCAGCGACTACTGAATACTGATAGAGAGAGTGACAGACAGAGAGCGTACATACCCGAAGAGCCCCGGTCTTCCAGGCCTGGGACTGGGAGGCCTTGTTGCTGCCGCCGATGCAGGGGATGCTGGCGAAGCTGTCGTCGGTGAATGTGGGCGGGGCCCTGCCAGCCACGGGGCGAGCAGCTGGATGAGCTCCCGCAGCGCGGCGAGGCCCCGGCGTTCTGGATGAGCTCCCGCAGCTCCAGCTCGGTGGTGCCCCCCTCCGGGTAGTTGGCCAGCACCCGCTCCCAGAAGTCCTCCGGGCATTGGCGCGCTAGGGTTTGGGGGTTGGGTTGGTCTTTGGCCGGTGTGCGCCGACTCTTTTCTTTTCTTTTTTCTAATTTTTGAGCGCCTTTCATCTTCTTCTTTCGGAGTGGAAGCAAGAAAGAGGCTCTACTCGCTGACAAGTGGGACCCGCGTGCCGGCGAAATGGTTTTCCTCCATTTTGTTTTTACCAACACACGTCCTAGACTCCTCGGTCAAGACGTGAAGAAATATTTATGCTAGTACTTTATAAGAATGATATCCCTAAAAAATCAGTTTATAAGAATTGGCCACGTGAGTGATCCATTTAGGCGATAGCACGGTAAACCCAACCTTATCCCCCCTCGCTATTCCCCGAGCCCACCCCATTCTGTCAGGATGTGTTTGATAGGCTGCATTAGGTCCAGCCATGCTCGCGTGGGATGAATTCCACCCATTCGGTTGCTTGGGTTGTATGTGTTCCCTAGCCCGCATGAACCTCGAAGCACCTCTAGGACTGGCTCTGGAGGAACGGCCGACTCGGCCGTTTTTGGCGAGCCAGACTCGTTTGAGTCATGCGTGGCGAGCGCCTACACGCTCGGGGAAGCGCGGGAGACAACGCGACATCTCATAACTACCCACACTCCCTCCCGTCACCTCCATCGCCTGTTCACATGCACTCTCTCTCTCCCCTCACCGTCCGTTCGGTTTCTCCAATGGCAACGTCGTCGTCTCGCCGCGCCCCACCAACTCCCGTCATCGCCGGTAGCAATCCCATCCAGGAGAGATGGATTGCCGCCCTCTTCGCCTTCGGGTCGGATCTCGTCACGGCTATCTGTGCGCTTCCGCCGTTATGCACCATGCTGCCGCCCCGGGCCAATGCAGCGCCATCGCCGTTCGCTCTGGCTTCGCCACCGGTAGCGGACCTCGTCATCTTGGGCTCAACGACGCGTGACAAGAATTCAATCCCCGCAGCCTACGTCCTTTGTCAGCCGATCTTATGGGGGTATTTTTACCACCATCGAGGGCTTTCTCATCTGCGTCCCGTGCAAAGGGAGGGGTGGTCGAGGATGCCATGCTCATCTTCCAGCCGGTGCGCGACGAGGGAGAGGGTCACGACCCTCGGAATGGCCGGCTCTTCTTCAGCGACGGCGGGGGCACCCCTATTCCCGCCAGGGTTTTCTACACAGCCGCGTATGTTCCACAGGCAACCCCCACCGTAAGCTCCTAATCTCCCCCTTTGCTGATGAGTTTGTAGTTAGGGTTCTTAGGGTAGTTCAGAAAGTGCTAGATTCAATCCTATTCGATCGGATTCGATCCAAATCCACTACGTTTAGGTTGAATCAGAGTGCATGCTAGTCTTGCTAGTGCTTAGATGAGAATGCTTGCGGATGTTGGTAGTGCTTATGAGAATGCTTACGGATGTTGGTAGTGCTTACGGTTGATTCGTTTGTTCTCCACATTTATCGTCCCTACAATGCTATTTAGGTGCTATTGTCGATGTTTTGCTGCTCTTCTTTTTGATCTTCTTGCTATTCTTGCTGATGTTAGGGATGTTCCTGCTGTTATTTTTGCTATTGTAGCTGTGTAAGTATGTATGATGTTGTTAGGTTACGTGAATGCATGATCAGCATAGGACATTGCATGTGCATGCTAGTAGGACATATCTGAATGCCAAAAATAGTACTGATCATTTGTATGATCTGATAGCTTGTGCATTTGGCATGATCTGATAGCACTGATCATTGGTAGCACTGATCAGTGATAGCATTGATCATTGCTAGCAATGCTCAGTGTTGGCATAATGAACTGTCAATTTACTCGCCCACTTGTCCACACGGTCTTGCATACTTCATAGTTGATTTTCTCTTTGCGGACATAGTTGGCATATGATCCTCTGCTTCTTTTTTAGTCATATATCGTTTATAGCAGTTGTTATTGTAACCGTCCACTTGTTCCTTGGATATCTCCCATGAATCATAAAATCCTGGATTCCTCCCACCACATACCAGTTCCACTTCATCTACCAAGATAAATAAACAAGATAACAAGTCAAATTCATAGTTATCCAATCACATAGAGCAAAGTCACATCACAGTCTTCATAGCATCATAGACGATACAAATGACCACGTTGCAGTTCACTAGTAGTTCGGAAGTAAAAGCTTAGCTCCTTCGTAGCAACATAGAAATTAAGTTCACACACATCGATCATATAGATCGCATAATGGTAGTGCACTAGTAGTTTAGAACTAAAAGTTCAGCTCCATCATGACTTCTCCTGGCCTTCCATCATCTTCTTGATCTCGGCTTGGGCGATCCTCGCAGTTTTGACGGTTACTCGCATACTCTTGGTGGCTGCTCGCACACTCTCGGCGACTGTTCTCGCGCTCTCGGCATATGCTGCGACGCTCTCGACGTATGTTTGAGAGCTCTCGATAGCTGCTCGAGATCTCTCGACATAGGCAAGCACGATCTCCGTGTAGTAAGCCATCCTCGTGACGATGTCTACGACAATACGAGTTCCGTCTACAAGTGTACGAGTCCTAACGAGGCATCTCGGTTTCTCCATCTAAATCGCATTAAGCAAGTTGATATTTAGATAAAAGACATTTTTATGAAAGTAGATTTATGGCAACAAAAAAGATAAAACTCTTGACATTTATCCTTCGGGTAGACATTTCTCGCCCTTATGTTGGGTACTTCGACCGTCGGTGATAGTCGTTCTTTCCCTCCTGCTTTACCAAGGTCTTAGAGGAAGAAGAGGGAGAGGAATGAACCCCTACGACAACAGTCGGTTCATCTCTCAAGTGGTTGTATATATGGTGTACCCTTCATCTTCTCCTCGTGCCATACCGATGGAAATTGGACATATTGAGTGTCAGAAATTAATCGAAACAGAACTTAATCCACGTTTCGCGAAAACATTGGCACTCATTATAAATACCTGCATCATGAAGTACATAGTACATAGTACTCTAGCACAAGCACTCAAATTTCAGGAATCTACTTACGAAGATTGAATGGTGCATCATATAACAATATTTAACTACACTAACAAAATATTGCAGATGTACAAGTACAATAACGAGAACAACTAAAATCGGGCTTGTACAGAGAGAAGGGAGGTGTGCCTACCCTGCCGGAGTCAAATGGCGGGCAGGATGAGACCGAGGAAGATGGCAGAGGCGTTGGCGGATGGCGAGTTCGACGGACACGCATATGACGTCGGATGCAGAGGAAGGCGCGGGTGACGGTGACGGGGAAGTAGTTGGAGGTAGCGTTGCACAGCGAGGCCGACAAACTTCGAGGCGGCGACGGAAGGCGCGGGTGACAGGGAAGATTGGATCCGCGACGCCATTCGAGGCGGTGGACCGCGGCCTCGCCGGTGCCGACGGACGATGCCACGACGCTCGCGATGGAGGCGAAGTGAGGGAGACAGAGGGGAGAAAGAGATGTGTGTGAATGGATCTGACTGGCGGTGGGTGCTGGCGCAGTGGATAAGGTTATGTATACAGTGGCGGGCAGCGACAACGAAAAGTGCCTGCCACAGCTATATATGCATGGTAGGTGGCAGCGTGACAAAACATAGTTGTGGAGGGCGCCGACAAGAACCCGCCACCGTGAACTCTGATGAAATTTAAAACCGGTTGGCACGTGGGTACCCAAATATAGCTATGGCGGCCGTTCGGAAGCGCCCGCCATTGCTCGGCGTCGAAGCAGTGGCGAGCACATCTTCGTGCCAACCACTGATGCTTTTCACTAATGGAGAAATTAGAAATGTATGAATGTGGCGGGTCCTCGGAAGTGCTGGCCACTGTTACTTGTTCAGCAGAGGCGAGCGGTTTTTAGCATCCGCCATTGCTAGCTTTCCAGAATAGCTGTGACGGGTGCCTTGGCTCGCCCGCCACTCATTTGGGTTCATCTATAAGCCCTTTCCCAGTATTGATACTCCGTCAGTTCCGTGATCAACAATATCAAGATCTTCTATGGTGGGCCATTCCAGTTGACCGCTTATAGATTTTGTATATTCTATATGAATAGCCAGGTCTATCATTTGGGTATCAATAATCATGATGTGGTTTTATATTTGTGTTCTATTTAGATTAATATTGGTTGCTTAAATTTGAAAAGAATAAGATCATTTGTTGCGGTCTACCATTTCATTATGAAGATTACATTGATCCATCCATCAACTCAAGCCACGGTGGGCGCAGGCATTGTGTGCGCTGCTATGCTACCACTAGTAGAAAAAGGGGCTTTTGTCCCGGTTGGTAAGGCCCTTTAGTACCGGGACTAAAGGGTCGTTACTCACGAACCGGGACTAAAGGCCGCGGCCACGTGGAGCTCCACCTTTAGTCCCGGTTGGTAACACCAACCGGGACTAAAGGAAATTTTATGATTTTTTTTGAATTTCAAATTTCTGAATTATTTTAACCTCTAATCTCTAATCATCACCCCTCATCACTGCTCAATTTATTCTCTAATCTCTAATCACCCCTCATCATTTCAAATCATCTAACTTCCCGAACGGTCACCCATCCTCCCATTCCCCCAGCCTGAGCACGCTTAACTTCCGGGTTCTATTCTCCCTCGTTTCCAAGTCTGCACTTGTTGTTTTCCTGACAATAGTAAGATGTCAATCTTATTAACCCTCAGGAATTTTGCTTGAGCATGAAGTGACACATTTCACTGTTTGAGTTTGAAACTATTGTTTTAAAAGACAATAATTATTTAGTAACACTAATATTTCTTGAATAATTAGTTTGACCATTGTTGGACCACAGTTTGACCATATTTGACCAAAATTCAAAATAATTGAAATAATTATTTAGTAACACTAATATTCTAGAATAATTAGTTTGACCATTGTTTGACCACAGTTTGAAATTTTTTCGATTTTTTCCACTCTAGATCTTAAAAGCCCCGTAACTTTTTTTATGTTAGGTTTTTGAGGATTTTGAAAATGTTTAACTGGTTCCGACTGTTAAATTCGGATGTAACTTTTCGAGTAGATGATTTTTCATATAAAAAACTTTTTCATCCGAGTTCGTATGCAAAAGTTATGCCCATTTTACAAATTCCAGAGAGATTTTGCAAATAAAGTCGAAATTCATATTTGTTAATTTTCCCAACAACTAGACCACATATCACATGGGAAACTTATTTTATTTTATTTTTTTGACATTTTCATCATTTCTTTTTGTTTTTTCTAAAACTGAAAAGGCGGGGCGGGGGGGGGGGGGTGTAGAGTTTGAAAATGGGACCTTTAGTACCGGTTCGTGCCATGAACCGGTACTAATGCCTCAAAGCCCATTAGTACTGGTTGGTGGCACCAACCGGGACTAAAGGTCTAACCTTTAGTCCCGGTTGGTGCCACCAACCGGGACTAATGGGCGTCGCACCCTTTAGTCCCGGTTCGTGGCACCAACCGGGACTAAAGGGCCCAGGTGAACCGGGACTAATGCCTTAGCCGCATGAACCGGGACGAATGCTCACATTAGTCCCGGTTCATGACTGAACCGGGACTAATGTGAATACTGCCCTGTGACCAAAGCCCTGTTTTCTACTAGTGTACACTACTCTTTCAAAACAACACCGCAAAGATGAAAAAATTGGATATCTGCCACTTTAAACATTGGGCTTCTTAAAAATGCCACTCTCAAGATGGGTTTCTCAAAAATGCCACCCAGCTCATGGACAACTTGATTACCATGCCATTTCCCCCTTTTTCTGTTTTTCCTTTAGTTTTTCCATTTACGTGCACCTGAAAGGACAAGACTACCCCTGGATGTGTACACGTACCTGATTGCATTGTGTAGGCAGACTCACGCACGGGCCACCAGCCTAGAAAAAAACAGCCAATAACATCGCGCGCAGGCGCAGATCGCCTACACGCTGTCGTCGATCGCCTGGACGTCGCCGCTGTTGATCCCCTGGACGCCGCCCGGCTGCCGATCCCTGGATGTCTCCGCGCCGCCGATTCCCTAGACGTTGCTGGCGCCAATCGCCTGGACGCCACGCACCACGGCGCCGCAACAGCAGGATATGAAACCCAATCCTCTGCACGGTATTTTATTAAGCCTTTCTCTTGCTTTGTTCGCCAGATCTTAGTTTACAAAACTATACCGTGTATAGCTGCAAGTGCAAGTAGCTATATACTCCCTCCGTTCCAAAATACTTGTCGTGGTTTTAGTTACGACAAGTATTTTGGAACGGAGGGAGTATATATATGATGCATTCAGTTCAAGCACTCTACATGTGAGCTTGGCCTGGTGCGGGAGTTGTATAAACTGAGGTATAATGAGCTGTTGTTGAACAGTATTAAGAGAATATCTAACACATGGTGGGTAAGCTGGCCAGGGAGAGGTACGGCTGCGAGGAGTAGGCGTGGGTGAGCCGGCAAGAACGAGCTTCGGCGGCACACACAGGCGTGGCCGAGTTACAGAGGTGAGCAATCGACAGCATCGGAGCATCCAATGGGCGACCCAATCGAGCCACACACACGAACCAGATAAGTTAGGAGAGACAAGGGCAGTTTGGTCCTTTCAAGGGCAGGTAAATGGAAAAACTAAAGAAAAAAGAGGAAAGGCGGGGGGGGGGGGGGGGGGGGGGATGGCATGGTAATCAAGTTGTCCATGAGTAGGGTGGCACTTTTTTTGAATCCCATCTTGAGAGTGGCATTTTTACGAAGCCCGAAGTTTAAAGTGGTAAATATGCAATTTTCTCAGCTAGGCCAAGCCTCAAACATATTTTCTATGCGATTGTAAATGACTTTGCGCTTGGTACGGTAGACCTCTCCCGCCTTAACTACAGAGCGATTAGCTTGATCCCGAAAGTCAAAGGGGCGGATAATTTTAAGCTCTTTAGGCCTATCACACTCATCGACGTTCCGTTCAAGATTTGTGCTAAAGCATACGCCACTCGGTTGGCACCTTTAGCCCAACGGGTGATCCTTAAGAGCCAAACAGCTTTCCTTAAGGGGCGCAACATCTTGGAGGGTCCAATTGCGCTGCTTGAGATTGTCCATGAGCTTAAACGCACCAAGGGCAAAGGGGTGCTGCTCAAATTAGACTTCGAAAAAGCATATGACCGCGTGAACTGGGAGTTCGTGCAGGAAGTCCTCCTCAAAAAGGCTTTAGAGGCGGGTTTCGTCCGCCGAATCATTCACCTCGTCAGTAGTGGTCAGACGGCGGTCAAGATTAATGGTGTGATGGGTAAGTTCTTCCGCAACAAAAGGAGATTACGTCAAGGGGACCCGAGCTCGCCGCTCAATTTCAATTTTGTTGCGGACGCCTTGGCAGCAATGTTCAATAAGGCGAGAACAGCGGGGCACATCAAAGGGTTGGTGGCGCACCTTATACCGGGTGGGGTGACCCATTTGCAATACGCAGATGACACAATGGTACTATTTGAGCCTGATGAACATAGTATCGCCTCGGTCAAGCTGTTACTAATCGCTTTTGAGCTTCTCTCAGGACTAAAAATCAACTTTCTGAAAAGTGAAGTTATAACCATAGGGATGGACCATAATGTGAGTACTCGAGTGGCTAACCTTCTTAATTGCAAGCTTGGGAGCTTCCCGATTAAGTACCTAGGGCTTCCGATCTCCCACAGGAAACTTTCGATTTCCGAATGGGAGCCCCTTTACGGCAAGGTAGCAAATAGGGTTAGCCTGTGGCGGGCAGATTTATGTCTTCAGCAGCAAGGCTTATCCTCACAAACACAAGCCTATCTTCCCTTCCATTGTTTACCATGGGCATGTTTCTTTTGGCCTATGGGGTACACGCCAAATTCTACACGCCCAGGTCCAGGTTCTTTTGGGAAGGAACTGGACTGAAAAAGAAATATCACCTAGTCAAATGGGCAGCGGTGTGTAGGCCAAAAGAATACAGAGGGCTGGGGATCACCAACTCCGATCCAAGCTGATGAATGTGGCCATAATCACTAAGTGGTGGTGGTGCCTGGCCCAAAGGGAGTCCGGGCTATGGGCGGACATTCTCAGGGCTAAATACTTCGCGGACGGGAATGTTTTCCAAGCAAAACCCTCGGGCTCGGCGTTCTGGAACAGGATCCAAGCGATACGCCCGGCGTTCTCGGTAGGGGCCCATTTCGATGTCCAGAATGGGATGTTGGCTTGGTTTTGGCTTGATACTTGGATTGAGGATGGCCCGCTTTGGCAGGCGTACCCGGTGCTTTTCCAACTTGCCACAGACACAAACCTACTGGTGGGAGCGACGCTTAGGTCGTCCCCTCTGTCGGTACACTTAATGCGGCCCCTGTCACCTGAAGACTACGTCAGCTGGGAAGAGCTTTTGGGGAAAATTAGCAACGTGCCCCTCAGCCAGGGGCCTGATACGGTGGGATGGGGGCTAACCGCTTCTAAGCAATTCTTTGTAAAATCCCTGTACTCCAAGCTTTCGGAAGGGAATACTTTGGACATGGCAAAGAGTTTGTGGAAGGCAGGAATCCCACTCAAGATCTAAATTTTCATGTGGCAAATGTTTAAAAACAGACTACCGACGGCTATCAATGTGGCCAAGCGTAATGGACCATCCAATGGGTCCTGCGCCATGTGTGGAGACCAGGAGGACGCAGATCATGTTTTTTTCCGGTGCGCGCTTGCACCTTTTGCTTGGAGTGCGGTTAGGGAAGCCTTCCATCAAAACTGGAACCCAACCTCGAGTATGGAGTTACTTACCATCCTGCGAGCTTAGCACAGATCGAACTCACGAGTAGTTTAGCGTTGCGTAGGGGCGCTGTTATGGTCCATTTGGACGATCAGGAACAAAATTACTATGGAAAAAAAATCCCGGCTCACCCTAATGAGGACATAGACCTAGGGTAGGGCAATAGGCCTGACCTATACGTCCTACCTAAGGTCCTTGTCCTAGAAGCAAAGAAGTTCAAGAGCAAATAGAGAGGGCTCAACAAAGGTGTCGAGTGCAATCCACTCGACCTACCATTCACTCGGAGATCTCTCCTTATTTAAGTCACTCGACCACTCAACCACTCGACGTGCAGAAGACCTAAAGCCACTCTGCGCAACAACGGTCGGACGTTTACTCATAGACTTAATGATCATTTATATCACTTTATTATCGACGTTACCTGTAATGCTCTCATTTTATGTACATTGAATCCTGTGTAACGGAGGGGAGCTGGGGTCCTGGCGCACTCTATATAAGCCACCCCCTCCTCTGAGACAAGGGTTCGCACCCCCTGTAACACACACACACGCATATAATCCAGTCGACCGCCTCCGGGCTCCGAGACGTAGGGCTGTTACTTCCTCCGAGAAGGGCCTGAACTCGTAAAACTCTTGTGTACAACTTCTCCATAGCTAAGATCTTGCCTCTACATCCCTACCCCCATTCTACTGTCAGACTTAGAACCACGATAGTTGGCGCCCACCGTGGGGCAGGTGTCTTAGCGACTTGTTGGAGAAGTTGTGATTTTTCCGATCCCCATCAGCATGGTTTCAGGCGGAGGATTGGCCGAGGGCCGCGAGATCTGTTTCGGCGCACTCGTGTTCGTCGCCGACGACTCCGCTTGGCTCCAAGAAGCTCCACTCGACGTCGAGGCGCTCCCCGTCCGCGGGGCAACACACTTTCGCGCGTACGTCCGCGGCGTCCTCCTGCGGCAGCCGTCGACTCAGTATCGGTCGGCTCTGGTGGCGTCTTCACTCCCCCCTGTCCGCCGGCACAAGCGTTCCGGTCGGTCAAGGCTCCAGCGGTGGGTGAGGCACGCGGTGGCTCGCCAATCGGCCACCCTCCAAGTCGCGGCAATCGAGCCCGACGAAACTCTCTATGGCCTGTTCGACCTGTCGATTGGCTCCGTTGAGACTGCGTCATAGTGCGACATCAGTGACCCTGCAGCGGACGTCCTGATGGTCAATGGACCGCGCAGTCCTCCTGGCTTCCCCCGCGAGGATGGTGGCGACGGCGGAGGCGATCCGTCGCGTGCCCACGAGGAGTACCGCCCCGAGCCCCTCTCTTCGCAGCAGAGGGAAGAGCTTCGCCGCCGCAACATGGATGCATTTCACACTCCTATCGTTGGAGAAACCCCCGAGGCCCGGGCCTTGGAGGAGGTGCGCCTGGCCAACTTGGCTGAGCGCACTCGACTGAAGAATCTCCAACACGCACTCGACGAGCGGGCTCGGCAGCGGATTCCTGAGTCCAGTCGACGACAACTATTTCCGCCTCCTACTCAGGTATACCGAACTCCGATTCAGAATCTCACAGCTGCAGCCCGAATAGAAGAGTTGATCCAGCCCTCCAAGTCAGAAGCTGGCAGAGGTTTGATGCAGATAGGGCTTTACCCTGGGCAGCAGGAGATCAAAACACAGCAGTATCTCAGTCGCGGAATAGGATCCATAGCAGATCCTTGGTAGCAGACACAGTCCAGTCGGCTCACAGTCCAAGATCGCCCCCGAGGCGTGAGGGACGTGGAGACCAACGAGATCTGTACAGAAACCGTGAGCAGTATGATCACCGACTCGACCACGATGATCGTCGCCGAGTGCCCACGCCTCCCCCAAGGAGTGGGTCATATGCACCTCGGCAACACGATGACAGGCGCCCTCACAGTGGTGGGCGAAGGACTCCAGTCGACCCCCGGTAGCCAGGCTTTGACGCGAGATCCATTCTTGTTCAAGGTTTGGTTGACAGGAACAGAGCACATAGAGATGGCCACGATAGAGATTACCCGACCAGTAGCAGGGTGCATGTTTCGGGTCCCGAGTGTTTCAGCAGAGCCATCAGAGCAGCAGTGATTCCTCCCAACTTCAGGTTGGCGACTGGAGTCAGCAAATTCACTGGTGAGTCCAAGCCTAACACTTGGCTTGAGGACTACCGAGTGGCTGTGCAGATTGGTGGTGGCAATGACGAAGTGGCCATGAAGCACCTGCCTCTGATGTTAGAGGGTTTGGCCAAAGCGTGGCTGAATAAGTTAGCACCTGGCAGTATTTACAGTTGGGAAGAGCTTGCCCGAGTATTTGTCAGAACATTTGAGGGTACATGCAAACGACCAGCAGGGCTAACTGAGCTACAGTCTTGTGTGCAGAACTCGAATGAAACTTTGAGAGATTATATCCAAAGATGGATCACGTTGCACCACACGGTGGAAAATGTATCTGATCACCAAGCAGTTTGTGCCTTCAAGGAAGGCGTCAAGTATCGAGAATTGAATCTGAAGTTCGGTCGGACCGGAGATATGTCTCTGAGTCGAATGATGGAAATTGCCACCAAGTATGCTAATGGTGAAGAAGAGGATCGACTCCGGAGTGGCAAGCACAAAACAGTTGCCCACGAAACCAGGGGAGGGAACTCCAGTTGGAAGCAGAAGCGCAAAGCCGAGCCAGCTGCTCCTGGAGAAACCTTAGCCGTGACTCAAGGAAAGTTCAAGGGAAAGCCCAAAGGGCCATGGAACCCCAAGAAAGTAAAAGATCAAGACGGAAATGATGTATTGGATTTACCATGCCACATTCACATAAAAAATGATGAGGAGGGTAATCTCATTTACCCAAAACACACCACTCGACAATGTCGGCTCCTAATCCAGCAGTTCCGAGAGAAACAGCCCAAAGAAAAGGAGAAAGAATCAGACAAAGTTGAGGATAAGGAAGAGGACGATGATGGTTACCCCCAGGTCAATTCCACTCTGATGATTTTCACTGATGTTGAGAGCAAGAGTCGACTGAAAGTCATCAACAGAGAAGTGAACATGGTCGCTCTGGTGACGCCCGGTTATTTAAAGTGGTCCCAGACCGCCATTACATTCAACGAGTCTGATCACCCGACACACATAACCACCCCTGGGAGGCAAGCGTTGGTGGTCAACCCAGTCCTCGAAGGCACTCGGTTGACTAAGGTTCTGATGGATGGTGGCAGTGGTCTGAACATACTGTATGCGGAGACCTTGAAAGGAATGGGCATTCCGATGTCCAGACTCAGTGAAAGCAATATGAGTTTCCATGGGGTTATTCCTGGCAAGAAGGCTGAGTCACTCGGCCAGATCGCCCTCGATGTGGTTTTCGGTGATTCCAAGAATTATCGCAAGGAAAATTTGACGTTTGAAGTTGTCGATTTCCAGAGCGCTTATCATGCTATTCTGGGCAGGCCGACTTATGCACGTTTCATGGCTCGACCATGTTACGTTTACCTTAAATTGAAGATGTCTGGTCCTAAAGGAGTGATTACCATCACTGCAAATCGGAAGAAGGCAGAAGAGAGCTTCCAGAAGGGCTCAAAGATCGCCGATGCTCAAATGGCAGTTGTGGAATTACAGGAGTATCAAAAAAATGCAGATCCGAGTGACTTGTTGCGAGCTAAGAAGCCTGCCACGGATTCAACATTTCAGTCATCTGGTGAAACGAGGCCGATTCATATTCACCCGACCAATCCCAATGCTGCTCCGACTCACATCTCGACAACACTCGACTCCAAATAGGAAAAAGCGCTCATCCAGTTCCTCCGTAAGAACTGGGACATGTTTGCATGGAAACCTTCTGACATGCCAGGTGTTCCCAGGGGGCTGGCTGAGCACCGTTTGCGAGTCGACCCAAAAATAAAACCGGTCAAAGAACACCTTCGACGGTCCGCCGTGCAGAAGAGAAAAGCAATCGGTGAAGAGGTGGCTCGACTCCTAGCAGCTGAGTTTATCCGAGAGATTTGTCACTCCGAGTGGTTAGCCAATGTTGCCACGGTCCCCAAGAAGGACGACTCACTTCGCATGTGCATTGACTTCAAACATATCAACCGGGCCTGCCCGAAAGATCACTTTCCTCTCCCCCGCATCGATCAAATTGTCGACTCGACTGCAGGGTGTGAGCGCTTGTCCTTTTTGGACGCTTATTCCGGGTATCATCAGATCCGACCGTATGGACCCGATGGGATAAAAACAGCTTTCATCACTCCATTCGGGTGCTTCTGTTATGTCACCGTGCCATTTGGTCTGAAGAATGCTGGAGCCACATTCATGAGGATAATTCAGAAGTGTTACTCACTCAAATCAGTCGAAATGTGGAAGCATACATGGATGACATTGTGGTCAAGTCACGTAAAGGTTCCGACCTGTTGGCTGACCTTGCTGAAACTTTTGCCAACCTCAGAAGGTTTGATATCAAGCTTAATCCATCAAAGTGCACATTCGGAGTTCCGGGCGGAAAATTACTCGGTTTCCTCGTTTCCGAACGAGGGATCGATGCTAACCCAGAGAAAGTTGGTGCCATTCTCCGAATGAAGCACCCTGTGCATGTGCATGATGTCCAGAAGCTTACAGGTTGTTTGGCCGCCTTAAGTCGATTCATTTCTCGCCTTGGTGAAAAGGCATTGCCTCTTTACCGACTAATGAAGAAGTCTGATAAGTTCGAGTGGACTCCTGAAGCTGATGCAGCATTTGCAGAGCTCAAAGCCCTGCTTTCCACCCAGCCGGTGCTTGCTGCCCCAATCAGCAAAGAGCCTTTACTGCTTTACATTGCAGCCACTGGACAAGTTGTCAGTACAATACTTATGGTCGAACGGGAAGAGGAAGGAAAAGCCTATAAAGTTCAGCGCCCAGTATATTATGTTTCTGAAGTTTTGACCCCATCAAAGCAAAGATATCCACATTATCAGAAGCTTGTTCATGGGATTTATATGACCACGAAGAAGTTTGCACATTATTTCTCTGACCACTCCATTACAGTCGTCATTGACGCTCCATTATCAGATATTCTGAACAACAGAGATGCAACTGGTCGAGTGGCAAAGTGGGCGATTGAACTCCTTCCCTTGGATATTAAGTTTGAGGCAAAGAAAGCTATCAAGTCCCAAGCAATAGCAGATTTCCTCGCCGAGTGGATCGAACAGCAACTGCCGACTCAAATCCACTCGGAGCACTGGACCATGTTCTTTGTTGGTTCCAAGATGCTGAATGGTTCCGGTGCTGGGGTGGTACTGGTATCCCCCCGAGGAGACAAGCTCAGATATGTTCTCCAGATTCACTTTGATTCCTCCAATAACGAAGCGGTATATGAAGCACTTTTGTATGGGTTACGTATGGCCATGTCACTCGGCGTCCGTTGCCTCATGGTCTATGGCGATTCAGATTTGGTAGTCAATCAAGTGATGAAGGAGTGGGATGTCAGAAGCCCAGCTATGACTGGCTATTGCAATGCGGTGAGGAAGTTGGAAAAGAAGTTTGAGGGGTTAGAGCTCCATCATATACCCCGACTGAAAAATCAAGCAGCCGATGATTTGGCAAAGATAGGTTCCAAGAGAGAAGCCATTCCCAGCAACGTGTTTTTAGAACACATTCATACGCCTTCAGTTCAAGAAGATCCTTTCACTGAAGAGCCCCCGCAGCCTAAGAGTGCCACAGATCCGACTGAAGTCGAAGTCCCAGCCGTGGTCGACCTGATCATGGAGGTTTTGGTCATCAGTCCCGACTGGACAGTGCCATACATTGCGTATATCCTTAGGAAGGAACTCCCAGAGGATGAAGAAGAGGCTCGACAGATCGTCCGTCGATCCAAAGCCTTCACTGTGATAAAAGGACATCTGTTCAGGGAAAGCGTAACTGGAGTCAGCCAGAAATGCATAACATCAGAAGAAGGTCGAATGATCCTCAACGACATCCACTCGGGGACCTGTGGTCACCATGCGTCCTCTCGGACCATTGTGGCCAAAGCATACCGAGCTGGATTTTATTGGCCACGAGCAAACGAAATGGCGAAAGATATAGTCGACAAATGTGAAGGCTGCCAGTTTTACTCCAATATGTCCCACAAGCCTGCGTCAGCCCTGAAGACTACTCCACTCGTCTGGCCTTTTGCTGTTTGGGGATTGGATATGGTTGGACCCCTGACGACTGGTAGGAGCGGCTTCACTCATGTGCTTGTAGCAGTCGACAAGTTTGCCAAATGGATTGAAGCCAAGCCTATCAAGAATCTTGAGGCCAGTACTGCCGTCTGTTTCATCAGAGAATTGACATTCAGATACGGAGTTCCGCACAACATCATCACTGACAACGGGTCGAACTTTGATTCTAATGAGTTTAGAGCCTTCTGTGCTTCCCAAGGCACACGAGTCGACTATGCTTCAGTCGCCCACCCACAGTCGAATGGACAAGCAGAAAGAGCAAATGGCTTGATTTTCAAAGGACTGAAACCCCGTCTAATGCGTGATCTCAAGCACGCAGCAGGCGCCTGGGTCGATGAACTTCCATCAGTTCTTTGGGGATTGAGGACAACTCCCAATCGGTCGACTGGCCAAACTCCATTCTTTTTGGTTTATGGAGCTGAAGCTGTTCTACCGAGTGACTTGCTTCACAATGCACCCCGAGTCAAGCTCTTCTCTGAAGATGAAGCAGAATAGGCCCGGCAGGACGCAGTCGATCTCCTAGAGGAGGAAAGAGAGATGGTCTTAATCCGGTCGACCATTTATCAGCAAGACTTGCGTCGATTCCATGCCAGAAACGTGAGGGGCCGAGCCTTTCAAGAGGGAGACTTGGTTCTTTGAGTGGATCAGCAGAAACCACAAAAGCTCGCCCCTGCTTGGGAAGGTCCCTTCATTGTCACCAGAGTTCTCCACAACGGAGCATACCATCTTTACAATGTCGAACATCAGAAAGACGAGCCACGGGCTTGGAACGCGGAGCTCCTCCGCCCCTTTTATACTTGAGTACTCATTCGGATGAGATGTAATAAGAAATACCTTTGTAGTTTGTTTATCAAAGACAAGAGCTTTACAGTCTTCCTAAATGGTTGTTGTTACTTTTGTTTGCGTCTGAAATCCCCCAGTGGGTGACTTTGCCGCAAATCCGTTTCGCCTAAGTTTGAAAAATCCTACCGAGTGATGAGCAAGCCTCTCACTGAGCAAGCCTCCCGCTCGGGGGCTTAGCTGCAGTCCAGTACTTGCCTAAGTTTAAAAAATCCTACCGAATGGTGAGCAAGCCTCCCACTCGGGGGCTTAGCTGCAGTCTAGTACTCACCTAAGTTTAAAAAAATCCTACCGAGTGGTGAGCAAGCCTCCCACTCGGGGGCTTAGCTGCAGTCCAGTACTCGCCTAAGTTTAAAAAATCATACCGAGTGGTGAGCAAGCCTCCCACTCGGTTGCTTAGCTGCAGTCCAGTACTCGCCTAAGTTTAAAAAAATCCTATCGAGTGATGAGCAAGCCTCCCACTCGGAGGCTTAGCTACAGTCCAGTACTCGCCTAAGTGTAAAAAATCCTACCGAGTGGTGAGCAACCCTCCCACTCGGGGGCTTAGCTGCAGTCCAGTACTCGCCTAAGTTTGAAAAATCCTACCGAGTGATGAGCAAGCCTCTCACTCGGGGGCTTAGCTGCAGTCCAGTACTCGCCTAAGTTTGAAAAATCCTACCGAGTGGTGAGCAACCCTCCCACTCGGGGGCTTAGCTGCAGTCCAGTACTCGCCTAAGTGTGAAACACATCTTTATCCGCAAGGACGACGAGGTGCAGGTCGACTGCAACCTTCTCCTCAGAGCTACGCCACAAATACAACGTACGCTCCATCCTCATCCGCAAGGACGACGAGGTGCAGGTCGGCTGCAACCTTCTTCTCGGAGCTACGCCACAAGTACAACGTACGCTCCATCCTGATCGACAAGGACGACGAGGTGCAGGTCGACTGCAACCTTCTCCTCGGAGCTACGCCACAAGTACAATGTACGCTCCATCCTCACCCACAAGGACGATGAGGTGCAGGTCGACTGGAATCTCCTCCTCAGAGCTGCATCTCAAGTTCAAAGATTATTCCGAGTGAAGAACAAAACCCACTCGAAGACAAACGCAAGCATATTTCAATGTAAACAAAGTTCAGATAAATCCTAAGGTTCCGGACCGCATATCAAAAGTACTTGAGCATCAATCCCGAAGAAGTTTAAAGATTACAAAATCACTCGGTATTCCGAGGCAAATAAAGGTGGAGCATAATGTTTTTTGGTCACTCATCGGGAGAAGGACTGGTTGGGTCGCAGAAACTGTCAAGGTCTATGCTGTCTGCGATGCGAGTGGCAGAGTCAAGGAAAGTGTCCACAAAGGACTGGAAAGTGTGCCTTTTTGTGTTAGCAACCTTGAGCTCCGCCAGCTTGTCTTCTTTGACATCCTTGCAGTGCACACGGACCAGAGACAAGGCGACATCAGCACCGCAGCGAGTAGACGACTTTTTCCATTCTTGCACTTGGTCAGGTATTTGGTTCAGTTGATCCATCAGAGACTCGAGGTCTTGAGATAGTTCCGCCTGAGGCCAGAGTTCAGCATCAACCCGAGTCATCGCCGCCTTCAGGCGGGCAAGATAAGCAACCACGCTGTCCATGCGAGATTCCAATCGCAGCACATTCATTGCGACATCATCTTTGACTAGGCAATTTATGGGGTCGAGACCTGTCTCGACCCGCCCAGTTTCCGCTTCAAAATCTTAGCAAAGCTCTGCACAGTTGAGTAAACGATGAGTCGACGATATGATCGGGCTTGACAGTCGACCGCAATAAGTCAGTCAATCATCAGTACCTTCAAGTTTTAGGACCAGCTTTGCAGCAAGCTGGCCCAGATAAGACTCCAACTCGCCCTTCCTGGCGTTGAGGCTCCCAAGCTCGTTTGTCAGCTTGTCCTTGTCTTTCTTCAGTCGCTCGACCTCCCGATTGGCGTCAGAAACAAAAGCTTTCAGTTTGGAGTTCTCTTCTTCTAACTTGCCGACTGCAGCAAGCTTCTTGTCAGCAAGCGCCGTCTTCTCTCGCGCTTCCTTCTGTGCAGCAGCAAGATCCTGATCCTTCTTCTCCAAAGCCTGCTTCATTTTCTCTAAAGAAATAACATTCTTCAGACGGGCTTGGAGTTGACGGTTTTCACTACATACATTTGCTCGAGTGGAGTCACTCGGTTCAAAAAATGGAAAGGAAAAGTGCCAGCAGTGAGATAGACAGTTGATGATTGGTTACCTCCCATGGCAGCTACTTCATCACGAGCAGTCTTGAGATTATTCTTGGCCAATTCCAGATCAAGGTTGAGGCTGATTTGCTGTTTGTTCATTGCAGAAAGCTGAGCCCCAAGATCACAAGATTTCTGCAGTATAAGCCATATCAGTCGACTGAGATATAAAAAAAATTCTCAGACCATAGTCGACTGCCCGCAGTCAACCACGGTCTCGGGGACTACACCCAGTGGGTGCACTTAGCGTGCCCCCACTGGTTCTGGTTTCATTCGACCTGGTCTGTCCAGACTGAGTGACAAAATTTAGATTCTCAGACCACAGTCGACTGCCCGCAGTCAACTATGGTCTCGGGGACTACACCCAGTGGGTGCACTAAGAGTGCCCCCACTAGTTCAAAGATTCAATTCAAGATGACTCAAATTGCCTCGTACAACTTCATAACAGTCACACCCAGTGGGTGATCGGATGAGAAGTATGATCAATCAGGAATCAACTAACCTGGACATTGGTCTGCAGAGCTGCTCCGGCATTGAAGGCCACCTGACTGGCCTCATGCACCACTTTCATTTGCCCCATCACAAGGTTCAACTGAAGAAGAGCTTCTTTGGCGGCAGCCGGTGGGTCGTCCGGAGTCTGATACGCAGTGAAAAGCGATGATGGCAGAGCAGTCGGTATTGGCGCAGCAGAAGTCTGAGCAGCTGATCCTGATGGGCAATCAGTCGACAGCGGGATAGCGAAAGTGACGTTGGTACGTGCCGGATCTGTCGATCGCTCCACTGTCGTCTCAGGCATCTCAGTCGAATGAGGAACCTAGATCTCAGGCGTCTTCCCGCTCAGTTCCGCGTCCCTCCTCCTCCTCCCCCTCGGCGGTACTTCTTCTTCATCGTCCGGGAGCACAACAACGTCTCGTGGTGCTGCAACAGGCAGAGAAAGTCAAAGAGATAGCTGACAAACAATCCAGTCGTCCAAATAAATTCGAGTCGGGCAGACTTACTGGCTTTGGAGGTAGCTGCATCAGCGGTTTCCTCGTCGACTGGAGTCTTGTCGATATCCATATCAGTCGTAGCCGAGGCCGGGCTGTAAAGGTTCATCATCCACTCGGTCAGTACGAGAAAATTGGTCAGAACAAGAAAATACAAGGAGAACCTTTACCCAGAAGTAACAGGAACGTCCATCTTGATTTTAGGCAGGGTCTTCCGAGCCTTCGAAGGATTGATCTTGGGCTGCTTGGTGACCTTCTCAGCCAATTCTGGAGTCGAAGACCGAGCGCGCTTTTGAGATGGAGCGCTCGAGGCCACAGCCTTGCCGCGCCTACCCGCGGGTTCATGGTGCTGCTTGGATCGACGTTCGGAACGAGGTGGTGAGTCGGCTACCTCCTCGTCGTCCGACTCATCGCTCTCATCCTCATCACCGTCGGCTGGTGACTCCCACTCGCCGCTCTCCTCTGCGCTGTCCTCGCCTTCATGGTCCTCCTCCAGAGCTTGCTCGACATTGGGCATTGAGTACATCCTTGTATAAATCTACAAAACAAGGAGCCGAGTGGAAATCAGTCGGATCAACAAACAGTCAGAAAACACATCCAAATTCAATCAAGTGTAGTGGCCAAACCTCGTCTGGCTGGTTGCTTTCGCTGAAAGGTTTGACCCTCCTCGCACCCCTGGGGTTGTCCTTGTTCCCGGTGATGCCCCTCAACCACTCGGCCACTGTTTTGGCCTCCACCTCCTCCGGATGAACCCGGGCGGTATCACCAATTGGAAATATGCCCTAGAGGCAATAATAAATTGGTTATTATTATATTTCCTTGTTCACGATAGTCGTTTATTATCCATGCTAGAATTGTATTGATAGGAAACTCAGATACATGTGTGGATACATAGACAACACCATGTCCCTAGTAAGCCTCTAGTTGACTAGCTTGTTGATCAATAGATGGTTACGGTTTCCTGACCATGGACATTGGATGTCGTTGATAACGGGATCACATCATTAGGAGAATTATGTGATGGACAAGACCCAATCCTAAGCCTAGCACAAGATCGTGTAGTTCCTTTGCTCAGAGCTTTTCTAATGTCAAGTATCATTTCCTTAGACCATGAGATTGTGCAACTCCCGGATACCGTAGGAATGCTTTGGGTGCACCAAACGTCACAACGTAACTGGGTGGCTATAAAGGTGCACTACAGGTATCTCCGAAAGTGTCTGTTGGGTTGGCACGAATCGAGACTGGGATTTGTCACTCCGTGTAAACGGAGAGGTATCTCTGGGCCCACTCGGTAGGACATCATCATAATGTGCACAATGTGACCAAGGAGTTGATCACGGGATGATGTGTTACGGAACGAGTAAAGAGACTTGCCGGTAACGAGATTGAACAAGGTATCGGGACACCCACGATCGAATCTCGGGCAAGTAACATACCGATAGACAAAGGGAATTGAATACAGGATTGATTGAATCCTCGACATCGTGGTTCATCTGATGAGATCATCGTGGAACATGTGGAAGCCAACATGGGTATCCAGATCCCGCTGTTGGTTATTGACCGGAGAACGTCTCGGTCATGTCTGCATGGTTCCCGAACCCGTAGGGTCTACACACTTAAGGTTCGGTGACGCTAGGGTTATAGAGATATTAGTATGCGGTAACCCGAAAGTTGTTCGGAGTCCCGGATGAGATCCCGGATGTCACGAGGAGTTCCGGAATGGTCCGGAGGTAAAGATTTATATATGGGAAGTCTTATTTTGGTCGCCGGAAAAGTTTTGCACTTTATCGGTATTGTACCGGGAGTGCCGAAAGGGGTCCGGGGGTCCACCAGCCCCTTGGGCCACATGGGCTGTAGGGGGTGCGCCTTGGCCTATATGGGCCAAGGGCACCAGCCCCAAGAGGCCCATGCGCCAAGAGATAAGAAAAAAGGGAGAGTCCTAAAGGGGGAAGGCACCTCCGAGGTGCCTTGGGAGGGAAGGACTCCTCCCTGGCCGCACCCTTCGTTGGAGGAAGGGCCAAGGCTGCGCCCCCTCTCCCTTGGCCCTATATATATAGTGGGGGGAGGGAGGGCAGCAAATCCTAAGCCCTGGCGCCTCCCTCTCCCTCCCGTGACACATCTCCCTCCTCCCGCAGCGCTTGGCGAAGCCCTGTTGGAATCCCGCTACTTCCACCACCACGCCGTCGTGCTGCTGGATCTCCATCAACCTCTCCTCCCCCCTTGCTGGATCAAGAAGGAGGAGACGTCGCTGCTCCGTACGTGTGTTGAACACGGAGGTGCCGTCCGTTCGGCGCTAGGATCATCGGTGATTTGGATCACGACGAGTACGACTCCATCAACCCCGTTCTCTTGAACGCTTCCGCTCGCGATCTACAAGGGTATGTAGATGCACTCCTTCCCTCTCGTTGCTAGTAAACTCCATAGATTGATCTTGGTGATGCGTAGAAAATTTTGAATTTCTGCTACGTTCCCCAACAGTGGCATCATGAGCTAGTTCTATGCGTAGTTTCTATGCACGAGTAGAACACAAAGTAGTTGTGGGCGTAGATGTTGCCAATTCTTCTTGCCGCTACTAGTCTTATCTTGTTTCGGCGGCATTGTGGGATGAAGCGGCCCAGACCGACCTTACACGTACGCTTACGAGAGACAGGTTCCACCGACTGACATGCACTAGTTGCATAAGGTGGCTAGCGGGTGTCTGTCTCTCCCACTTTAGTCGGAACGGATTCGATGAAAAGGGTCCTTATGAAGGGTAAATAGAAATTGGCATATCACGTTGTGGTCTTACGTAGGTAAGAAACGTTCTTGCTAGAAACCTATACAAGCCATGTAAAAAAACTTGCAACAACAATTAGAGGACGTCTAACTTGTTTTTGCAGCATGTGCTATGTGATGTGATATGGCCAGAAGATGTGATGAATGATATATGTGATGTATGAGATTGATCATATTCTTGTAATAGGAATCACGACTTGCATGTCGATGAGTATGACAACCGGCAGGAGCCATAGGAGTTGTCTTTATTTTTTGTATGACCTGCGTGTCATTGAATAACGCCATGTAAATTACTTTACTTTATTGCTAAGCGCGTTAGCCATAGAAGTAGAAGTAATCGTTGGCGTGACAACTTCATGAAGACACAATGATGGAGATCATGATGATGGAGATCATGGTGTCATGCCGGTGACAAAGATGATCATGGTGCCCCGAAGATGGAGATCAAAGGAGCAAAATGATATTGGCCATATCATGTCACTATTTGATTGCATATGATGTTTATCATGTTTACATCTTATTTGCTTAGAACGACGGTAGCATAAATAAGATGATCCCTCACTAAAAATTTCAAGAGATGTGTTCCCCCTAACTGTGCACCGTTGCGAAGGTTCGTTGTTTCGAAGCACCACGTGATGATCGGGTGTGATAGATTCTAACGTTCGAATACAACGGGTGTTGACGAGCCTAGCATGTACAGACATGGCCTCGGAACACATGCGAAACACTTAGGTTGACTTGACGAGCCTAGCATGTACAGACATGGCCTCGGAACACAAGAGACCGAAAGGTCGAGCATGAGTCGTATAGAAGATACGATCGACATGGAGATGTTCACCGATGATGACTAGTCCGTCTCACGTGATGATCGGACACGGCCTAGTTTGACTCGGATCATGTATCACTTAGATGACTAGAGGGATGTCTATCTGAGTGGGAGTTCTATAATCAGATGAACTTCATTATCATGAACATAGTCAAAAGGTCTTTGCAAATTATGTCATAGCTTACGCTTTAGCTCTACTGTTTAAGATATGTTCCTAGAGAAAATTTAGTTGAAAGTTGATAGTAGCAATTATGCGGACTGGGTCCGTAAACTGAGGATTGTCCTCATTGCTGCACAGAAGGCTTATGACCTTAATGCACCGCTCGGTGTGCTGAACCTCAGCGTCGTCTGTAGATGTTGCGAAACATCTGACATACACGTTTTGATGACTACGTGATAGTTCTAATGGTTTAGAATTGTGGCACCAAAGACGTTTGTGAAACGTCGCAGAACATATGAGATGTTCCGAAGACTGAAATTGGGATTTCAGACTAGTGCCCACGTCAAGAGGTATGAGACCTCTGACAAGTTTCTTAAGCCTGCAAACTAAGGGAGAAAAGCTCAATCGTTGAGCATGTGCTCAGATTGTCTGAGTACCACAATCGCTTGAATCGAGTGGGAGTTAATCTTCCAGATGAGATAGTGATGGTTCTCCATAGTCACTGCCACCAAGCTATTAGAGCTTCGTGATGAACTATAACATATCAGGGATAGATATGATGATCCTTGAGCAACTCGCGATGTTTGACACCGCGAAAGTAGAAATCAAGTAGGAGCATCAATTGTTGATGGTTAGTAAAACCACTAGTTTCAAGAAGGGCAAGGGAAGAAGGGATACTTCATGAAACAGCAAATCATTTGCTGCTCTAGTGAAGAATCCCAAGGTTGAACCCAAACCCGAGACTAAGTGCTTCTGTAATGAGGGGAACGGTCACTGAAGCAAAACTACCCTAGATACATGGTAGATGAGAAGGCAGGCAAGGTCGACAGAAGTATATTGGATATACATTATATGAATGTGTACTTTACTAGTACTCCTAGCAGCACCTTGGTATTATATACCGGTTCGGTTGCTAAGTGTTAGTGACTCGAAATAAAAGCTGCGGAATAAATGGAGACTAGCTAAAGGTGAGATGACGATGTGTGTTGGAAGTGTTTCCAAGGTTGATGTGATCAAGCATCGCATGCTCCCTCTACCATCGAGATTGGTGTTTGCGTTGAGCATAAACATGATTGGATTATGTTTATCGCAATACGGTTATTCATTTAAGGAGAATAATGGTTACTCTGTTTATTTGAATAATACCTTCAATGGTCTTGCACCTAAAATGAATCTCGATCGCAGTGATACACATGTTCGTGCCAAAAGATATAAAAAAGTAATGATAGTACCACATACTTGTGGCACTGCCATTTGAGTCATATTGGTATAGAAAGCATGAAGAAGCTCCATGTAGATGGATCTTTGGAGTCAGTCGTTTTTGAAAAGATTGAGACATGCGAACCATGTCTATTGGTATATATGCATGAAGAAACTCCATGCAGATGGATCGTTCGGACTCACTTGATTTTGAATCACTTGAGACATGCAAATCATACCACAAGGGCAAGATGACTGAAAGGCCCCGTTTTCAGTAAGATGGAACAAGAGAGCAACTTGTTGGAAGTAATACATTTGATGTGTGCAGTCCAATGAGTGCTGAGGCACGCAGTGGATATCGATATGTTCTTACTTCACAGATGATTTGAGTAGATGCTGAGAATATTTACTTGATGAAACACAAGTCTGAATTATTGAAAGGTTCAAGTAATTTCAGAGTGAAGTTGAAGATCGTCGTGACAAGAGGATAAAATGTCTATGATATGATCGTAGAGATATCTGAGTTACGAGTTTGGCACACAATTAAGACATTGTGGAAAGTGTTACACAATTAATACTGCCTGGAACACCACAGTGTGATGGTGTGTCCGAACATCATAACTGCACCCTATTGGATATGGTGCATACCATGATGTCTCCTATCGAATTACCACTATCATTTATGGGTTAGGCATTAGAGACAACCGCATTCACTTTAAATAGGGCACCACGCAATTCCGTAGAGACGACACCGTATGAACTATGGTTTAGAGAAACCTAAGCTGTCGTTTCTTAAAAGTTTGGGGCTGCGATGCTTATGTGAAAAAGTTTCAGGCTGATAAGCTCGAACCCAAAGCGGATAAATGCATCTTCGTAGAATACCCAAAACAGTTGGGTATACCTCCTATTTCAGATCTGGAAGCAAAAGTAATTGCTTCTAGTAACGGGTCCTTTCTCGAGGAAAAGTTTCTCTTGAAAGAATTGAGTGGGAGGATGGTGGAGACTTGATGAGGTTATTGAACCATAACTTCAACTAGTGTGTAGCAAGGCACAGGAAGTTGTTCCTGTGGCACCTACACCAATTGAAGTGGAAGCTTATGATAGTGATCATGAAACTTCGGATCAAGTCACTACCAAACCTCGTAGGATGACGAGGATGCGTACTACTTCAGAGTGGTACGTGATCCTGCCTTGGAAGTCATGTTGCTAGACAACAATGAACCTACGAGCTATGGAGAAGCGATGGTGGGCCCGGATTCCGACAAATGGTTAGAGGCCATGAAATCCGAGATAGGATCCATGTATCAGAACAAAGCATGGACTTTGGTGAACTTGCCCGATGATCGGCAAGCCATTGAGATAAATGGATCTTTAAGAAGAAGACGGACATGGACGGTAATGTTACCGTCTATGAAGCTCGACTTGTGGAAAATAGTATTTCCACAAGTTCAAGGAGTTGACTACGATGAGATTTTCTCATCCGTAGCGATGCTTAAGTCCGTCGGAATCATGTTAGCATTAGCTGCATTTATGAAATCTGGCAGATGGATGTCAAAACAAGTTTCCTTACCAGTTTTCGTAAGGAAATGTTGTATGTGATACAATCAGAAAGGTTTGTTCGATCCTAAGGATGCTAAAAGGTATGCTAGCTCCAGCAATCCTTCCATGGACTAGAGCAAGCATCTCGGAGTCAGAATATACGCTTTGATGGAGTGATCAAAGTTTTTGAGTTTATACAAAGTTTGTTAGAAACTTGTATTTACAATAAAGTGAGTGGGAGCGCTACAACATTTCTGATAAGTATATGTGAATGACATATTGTTGATCCGAAATGACGTAAAATTTCTGGAAAGCATAAAGGGTTGTTTGAAAGGAGTTTTTCAAGGGAAGACCTGGATAAAGCTGCTTACATATTGGGCATCAAGATCTATAGAGATAGATCAAGACGCCTGATGATACTTTCAAAGAACGCACACCTTTACATGATTTTGAAAGAGTTCAAAATAGATTAGGAAAGAAGGAGTTCTTGGCTGTGTTACAAGGTGTGAGTATTGAGTAAGACTCAAGACCTGACCACAGCAGAAGAGAGAGAAAGGATGAAGGTCGTCCCCTATGCTTTAGACGTAGGCTCTACAGTATGCTATGCTGTGTACCGCACATGAAGTGTGCCTTGCCATGAGTTGGTCAAGGGGTACAATAGTGATCCGGGAATGGATTACATGACAGCGGTCGAACTTATCCTTAGTATCTAGTGGACTAAGGAATTTTCTCGATTATGGAGGTGAAAAGGAGTTCGTCGTAAAGGGTTACATCGATGCAAACTTTGACACTAATCCAGATGACTCTGAGTAGTAAACCGGATTCGTATAGTAGAGCAGTTATTTGAAATGGCTCCAAATAGCGCATGGTAGTATCCACAAGATGACATAGATATTCGTAAAGCACACACGGATCTGAAAGGTTTAGACCCGTTGACTAATAACCTCTCTCAGAAGCATAACATGATCAAACCAGACCACATTGAGTGTTAATCACATAGTGATGTGAACTAGATTGTTGACTCTAGTGAACTCTTTGGATGTTGGTCACATGGTGATGTGACCCATGAATGTTAATCACATGGCGATGTGAACTAGATTATTGACTCTAGTGCAAGTGGGAGGCTGTTGGAAATATGCCCTAGAGGCAATAATAAATTGGTTATTATTATATTTCCTTGTTCACGATAGTCGTTTATTATCCATGCTAGAATTGTATTGATAGGAAACTCAGATACATGTGTGGATACATAGACAACACCATGTCCCTAGTAAGCCTCTAGTTGACTAGCTCGTTGATCAATAGATGGTTACGGTTTCCTGACCATGGACATTGGATGTCGTTGATAACGGGATCACATCATTAGGAGAATCATGTGATGGACAAGACCCAATCCTAAGCCTAGCACAAGATCGTGTAGTTCGTTTGCTCAGAGCTTTTCTAATGTCAAGTATCATTTCCTTAGACCATGAGATTGTGCAACTCCCAGATACCATAGGAATGCTTTGGGTGCACCAAACGTCACAACGTAACTGGGTGGCTATAAAGGTGCACTACAGGTATCTCCGAAAGTGTCTGTTGGGTTGGCACGAATCGAGACTGGGATTTGTCACTCCGTGTAAACGGAGAGGTATCTCTGGGCCCACTCGGTAGGACATCATCATAATGTGCACAATGTGACCAAGGAGTTGATCACGGGATGATGTGTTACGGAACGAGTAAAGAGACTTGCCGATAACGAGATTGAACAAGGTATCGGGACACCCACGATCGAATCTCGGGCAAGTAACATATCGATAGACAAAGGGAATTGAATACGGGATTGATTGAATCCTCGACATTGTGGTTCATCCGATGAGATCTTCGTGGAACATGTGGGAGCCAACATGGGTATCCAGATCCCGCTGTTGATTATTGACCGGAGAACGTCTCGGTCATGTCTGCATGGTTCCCGAACCCGTAGGGTCTACACACTTAAGGTTCGGTGACGCTAGGGTTATAGAGATATTAGTATGCGGTAACCCGAAAGTTGTTCGGAGTCCCGGATGAGATCCCGGACGTCACGAGGAGTTCCGGAATGGTCCGGAGGTAAAGATTTATATATGGGAAGTCTTATTTTGGTCACCGGAAAAGTTTCGCACTTTATCGGTATTGTACCGGGAGTGCCGAAAGGGGTCCGGGGGTCCACCAAGGGGGTCCACCAGCCCCGGGGGGCCACATGGGCTGTAGGGGGTGCGCCTTGGCCTATATGGGTCAAGGGCACCAGCCCCAAGAGGCCCATGCGCCAAGAGATACGGAAAAAGGGAGAGTCCTAAAGGGGGAAGGCACCTCCGAGGTGCCTTGGGGGGGTAGGACTCCTCCCTGGCCGAACCCTTCCTTGGAGGAAGGGCCAAGGCTGCGCCCCCCCCTCTCCCTTGGCCCTATATATATAGTGGGGGGGAGGGAGGGCAGCAAATCCTAAGCCCTGGCGCCTCCCTCTCCCTCCCGTGACACATCTCCCTCCTCCCGCGGCGCTTGGCGAAGCCCTGTTGGAATCCCGCTACTTCCACCACCACGCCCTCGTGCTGCTGGATCTCCATCAACCTCTCCTCCCCCTTGCTGGATCAAGAAGGAGGAGACGTCGCTGCTCCGTACGTGTGTTGAACACGGAGGTGCCGTCCGTTCGGCGCTAGGATCATCGGTGATTTGGATCACGACGAGTATGACTCCATCAACCCCGTTCTCTTGAACGCTTCCGCTCGCGATCTACAAGGGTATGTAGATGCACTCCTTCCCTCTTGTTGCTAGTAAACTCCATAGATTGATCTTGGTGATGCGTAGAAAATTTTGAATTTCTGATATGTTCCCCAACATCACCAGCCCCGGAGTACATCCACATGGAGTGGTCACGAGCTTGGAGTGGTTGAATGCGTCGACTGAGGAACACCTCCAGCAGATCCATGCCGGTGACACCTTGGTTGATCAGTTGAACTACTCTCTCGACCAACATGCCCGTCTCCGGCTTCTCCGTGGCAGTCACTTTCAACGAAGATGGAGTTTGAACACGATCAAGAGAGAAAGGGGGAAGTCCAGTCGACTGGCCTGGAGTCGCAATATCCTGGCAATAGAACCAGGTCGACTGCCAGCCCCTGACCGACTCAGGAAGAGTCATCGAAGGGAAGGAACTCCTCTTCCTCTTCTGAATACCCAGACCCCCACACATCTGGATAACATGGGTTTTCTCGTCGTTCGCTTTCTTCACTGTTTGGGAGCGGATGGTGAAAATGTGCTTGAAGAGACCCCAGTGCGGTCGACACCCCAGAAAATTCTCGCACATGGACACAAATGCGGCAAGGTATGTGATGGTGTTGGGAGTGAAATGGTGGAGTTGAGCCCCGAAGAAATTCAAGAAACCTCGAAAGAAGGGGTGTGGAGGAAGCGAGAAACCGCGGTCGACATGGGTGGCAAGCAGAACACACTCACCCGGTTGCGGCTGTGGCTCCGTTTTCCCCCTCCGGCAGCCGCGCGGACCCATGGACGATCAGCCCTGACTCGGCCATATCATCCAAGTCCTCCTGCTGAAGCGAGGAACGGATACAATCTCCCTGGATCCAACCCCGCGGCAGCCCCGAGCGAGATGAAGATCCCTGATTCGTCTTCTTGCCTTTCGCCGCCCCCGTCGCCTTCTTCGCGCAATCCAGCGCTGCCGTTTTCTCCTTCCCCATGGCGGCGGAGCGGACGCGTCAGGAGTGGAGAAGTCGGATGGGGTGAAAGAGCGAGAGGAAGAAGGAGAATGGGCACGCACGGTGCGGACGCCTCGGCCTTGCCGCTTTTAAAGGCCCACTTCCGAGTGGCTGACGCGTGGGTCCGGGCGATCCTGTCAAATCCCGCAACAGTCGGACACGGGATACGTGGCGAAAAAGGTGGCGCAGAAATCGAAACGTCCCGTTTATCCACTCCGCTTACCACGGCACGCTCCGCCTGGCGCGCTTTCACCGAAATTTCGAATCCCGCGAAATCCGGGATCCTCTACAACCGATCACGCCAAAGATTTCGCGTCAAAGACAACACTCGGCGGGTGACATTATGAAAACGAATCGGCAATTCCTGAATCGATCAAGGCGACTGAAACGAAGCCAAAGTACCAACACTAGCCTCCGTTCAGAAATGAGTACTTGAGAAAGGCAAGAGTCAAAGCAAGATCAACTTCAACCTTCTTTTCACTCGGACCTCAATCCATTCGGGGGACTAATGATGAGGACATAGACCTAGGGTAGGGCCATAGGCCTGACCTATACGTCCTACCTAAGGTTCTTGTCCTAGAAGCAAAGAAGTTCAAGAGCAAATAGAGAGGGCTCAACAAAGGTGTCTAGTGCAATCCACTCGACCTACCATTCACTCGGAGATCTCTCCTTATTTAAGTCATTTGACCACTCAACCACTCGACATGCAGAAGACCTAAAGCCACTCTACGCAACAACGGTCGGACGTTTACTCATAGACTTAATGATCATTTATATCACTTTATTATTGACGTTACCTGTAACGCTCTCACGTTATGTACATTGAATCCTGTGTAACGGAGGGGAGCTAGGGTCCTGGCGCACTCTATATAAGCCACCCCCTCCTCTGAGACAAGGGTTCGCACCCCCTATAACACACACACGCATATAATCCAGTCGACCGCCTCTGGGCTCCGAGACGTAGGGCTGTTACTTCCTCCGAGAAGGGCCTGAACTCGTAAAACTCTTGTGTACAACTTCCCACAGCTAAGATCTTGCCTCTACATCCCTACCCCCCATTCTACTGTCAGACTTAGAACCACGACACACCCCGCTGATGTTCTATTCAAATGTCATCTCTTCTTGCAAATGTGGATACCGCTGGGGAAGCAGCGCGATGCTGAGCGCATGAGGGAAACGATGGTGAAGATAAGCGGAATTCAGACGGCCGTGAGACAACCAGTTTAGACGTCTTCACCACCTTTTGCAAGGAGCAGGAAGAAGGCGTGATCTTTTAGTTTTTGCTTAGCCTTTGCAGCCTCTTCCTCCTAGCTGTGTTTTGTAACCATGACTTTGCCACTTGTGCCGGTTACTCATTTGGTCTACTTTGGTTGTAAGGATTTGTATGATGTGGATGCTGCCTAGTGGCTTCATTAAATTAAAGCCGGACGCTTCTAGCGTCTTCATTTCAAAAAAAAGGATGATGGTCATGCACTAGTGCAATTAAATTCTAAGCAAATGGGTTAAACCCCCTTTAACTGATACGGTTTTGAACCGTCTCCTATCCCACACGTGACTCCAGAATCATTTGCGATGCATAAAACATCCTAAATGTTTTGTACGTCAAAATTGTGTTGTCTAATAGATCTATCGCATGCTCTATGTTGTCACACAATGTTTGCGATGTGATCGACATCAGAGACGATTACTCGACATGGAACATGTGCGAAAAGATGTGTACCACAAACATTTAATATACCACGCCATTTGCGATGCATCCCATATCACACCTGTCCATGATATATACTGCCTTATATAAAAGGCACCGCGGAAAATATCATATGACCACGAGTACAGTGACTCGAACTCTGATTTAGCAAACTCATATACCCCAAAAGAATAATGAAAATCCATATAATGAAAAAACAAGGAAAGGAAAGGATACCGTAGAAACAGTATATCTGCATCTTGTGGTTGGGGCAGAACAGCTCTTGTTTTATTTCTTCAGTTCTTTTATTTTCAAGTATAAGCCCCCCCGACACAGGATCATTGGAGTGGTGAACTAGGTCAGCAAAAGGTCATTCAATCTTGTTATTTTCAGCATGGTGTCCCTCTCGTAATCTGATTTTGTTGCTTAATGTCAATATGTGCATGTATATAATGTTATTTTCAACCAAAGAGCACATCAAATGCCAAGCGAATTTGTCAAGCAAGTTACTCATGTGTATTTATTGTTTTTCTTTCTGTTTGTTTCTCACCATTTAGCAAATAAACATTTCTCTCAGCCTCTTTTTTATGGTATCACAACAAATCAGAACACGCAACAACAGTTAATGGCAATGATAGATTTTTTCCCCAAAAAATGGCATTCATTTTCTCTCGAATCCCCTGTGTGATAAGGAATTTCACCTCTAAACCTATCTTTTATGTGCACTACTCCAACTAGACTAAAATAAACGTCCTCATATCTACCTGGTTGGGAAAATTAGAAACAGCAGTTGTCTTCTTTTGTTTCTCCCTTGGCCTCAGTGGTTGCTTTTGTAAATTCTGCAGTCCATAAAGCACAACAATCCACATGTGCATGTGGATGGACATAAGTACGGACAAGGAACACGATGTGAGCGTGCGTGTGGTAGATATTGGGGATTGGTTAAATTTGGTAGGTGTACTCAACAGGTCAAAACAAAAATTGTTTGTCCCCTCAAAAAAATATTTGTTTGTGCATGGAAAATACTATGCCCAAGGATGTCTTTTGAACATAATTTGGGTGTTTTTTCTTTTTTTTGAAAGCGGGTGTTTTATCTTTTGACATATTGTGTTATTTTCAAATCAACCTTTTTTTAAACGAGATTACCTGTTTTTCACATGGCCCTTGCTGTGCGGCAGAGGAGTGGTGTGGCGTTACCATGCAAACGGTTCAAGAGCAGCTGTAATCCGGTTGCAGGATTCACCCTCCAATGAAGACCCGGCGTGTTAGTAAGGCCAAACCCAGCAGGACCCAAGAGGTGCGGTATAAACCCCAGGATGTGAGGGAACATATCAGCCGGTTTTTCTTTGAATGGATATAAAACCAGGGCTGCAAACATGTCATTGTAGATTGGACCAAAAAACCAACCTCGACCAAGATCAAAAGCAGTCAAATTATTATCAGACACTCCCAATAAATATTATTGATAACCAAATGACCGACTATTGAGCTAGTTATTCATATCAAATTATCACGTGAGCTCTCGACTGATGCGATCAACTAGGAGGGCCCGCCGTAGAAAAACTTGCCATTGATCGATCACAGGACTCGCGGAGTATGGGTCCGGCAAAGTGAGATACGCGGGCTAAGTTGTCAGGAAAGAGAGAAAGTTGCCCGTTCTCATGAAAAATCTGGATGTTGCTAAATGACGCCGCCGTGGCCATGGCCATGGTGTCATTGGTCGGGAGGTAGCCACTGCCCATTGGAGGCAGATATGTGGTGCGGCCTGCCGCAATACCACCGACATCAATTGTGGTCGCCCGATCTGCCAAGCCACCGGTGAACAACGACTTGGGAAAACGGCCGATCAATGTAGGTTCATGCTGGTTAAGCCCGCAATGTAGTAGCCAGTCTCCCGATGCACCGTCCTGTAATATCACATCATGGTTAAGTCCATATAGAACATAAATTTATAAATAGGTAACACTACAATTATTCTATTTATGATTGATCTACGTACACCAAGTTATTTTGTTGACCCTTGTTGATGTATAGATGCATTGCCTAGTCTCTTTTATTAGATCGGCCTTTTAGTTGCATTGGCTAGAGCATGCACTTCCACAACCATTACCTTAATGAGTTTGATTGTAAGGCTTTGCCTGATTCCGCTGGACTGGGAGACGGGGTCAATGATGTCACCAAGAACTAAGGGCGCGCCAGCCTCAGGCTGGAAACCTACCGGACAATTGGTGTTGATGCAGCTCGTTTTTCTATAACCATCATTCTGTATAAGGAGTATCATCAAATATTGCTCGTACATATACATAAACCATTATATTAGGAAAAAGGAGCTTCAGTGTGGAATACAACTTACCGTCCACATCGCACTTAAATGAGAGCGCGAATCACCACCGTACAAGCGTGGATACACCTAGACAGTAGCAAATTAAATTTGGCGACAGATCTGCATTGCATCATGCATGTGGCGGCCGATTATATACTACCTACCTCCCAGGCCATTCTAATGATGCTGTCTTTTCCGTTGGAGATTTGAACAGCCGCTAAACTGTCCTAATCCTTGTTCAGCGACAAGGCGTACACATCCATGGTCACGCTGACTCCATAGTAACCAGCTGATCCTCCCGCTTCCAAATGGTGATATGCAGCGTACACACGTACGTGATGCATGCATGGCAAATAAAGACGTCAAAAATGTATTAATACTGTTATTAAAACCAAATGAAACATGTACACATGGTTGCCATTTTTTCTGAGAAAATATATTAACATTTTCGCATGGATGCCAATTCAATTATTTTTTGCGGTAAGCATGGTTGCCAATTAAGCTAACGTGAAAGGAAAAACAGCAATCATGCATGCCGGATTAAAAAAAAACTGTAACGATTTAAGAGGGAGTCATATATACATAGACGAAGTCCGCCTGCGCCAATCCTTGAAGCAGTCCAGGTGTTTGAATAGAGGAGCCTGTTTCGTTGATGCTGAACTTGTGAACAGAAAAGTAGGATGGAATTAATGGCCCGGTATCAAAATAGCAGAGTAACGAACTAGATAGCTAGTTATACGTGCATACCTCTTGGCTTGTTGGGAAGGACAGTGCTGCATTCGCTCCGACGGAAAACAGCAGCACCAGCAGCATCATGATCATGATGTCGACTGAATGTCATCTATCTTGATCTTTGGCAGAAGAAGCGCCACAACTTATAGGGGTACTTGGTTTCGGTTCATTTTAGGCATGTACGGCACGCTATAATGGAGATTGATTCGTATAATAGTACTAGATGACACCCCGTGCGTTGCTGCGGAACATTTGTCGGATAACATGTTTATGTTAACGTAGACCTTATTCTGTTTCTAAGCAGTGTAGCATGAAACATGACTACTCAATTATCAGTAACTATATAAGTATTACTGTACAACAACAAATCATGTAGGTTTTTCGTGCCTGACAAACATGTGGAACTACATCCATAACCTGGCTAATAGAGAGCACTTAATATTCATATCAATATAACATCACATATAACTTTGTACAACAAACATACATATGAAGGTTCAGCTAGCCTTAATGACTACGTGTATATCATGCAATAAAATACACACTTGACATATTTACATGTGCCCTTGCTCCATGCCGTCTCAAGGTTTTGCTAGCCTTAAAGGCTATATGCACACACGAAATGTCTATGTGTCCTTGCTTCAAGCTTTCTCTCTAAGACTGTGAATTATCTATGGGCTGTATGGATTATTGTAATTGTCAGATAAGTGAACAGATTAAAATTGAGAGATGGGCAAAGAACAGAAAAAGACATACAACCGCAGATTTAGCACGGGAAAACATGGGCTCAACTGAGTTGGTACAATATTCAGAAGAATTAGGACATGAAAAAAAAATCTTTATCGAGATATATATGTATTCAGCAGAATTAGCACATGAAATTCAGCTAATTAACTGACTTGATACTATATATGTTGTCCTGATAGGCAAGGAATGGCGGCTGGAAATATTAGTACTGAAGCATAAACGTGTGCGCTAGTAACATCCGTAACGAATTGGCAGAGAATGAAAATTACATGATCTTGGCACAAACCGGAAGATCATATATAGTTCGGTTCAACATCATGTAATTGGACAATGTCAAGGCTTTAAACATCAAGAATATTTACACTATGTACGTAAGTTCATTAGTTACCCGCTTGTTTAGTTCATCAGATTGAGCATTTTCAGATGTTCGAACAATCCAAATATCGAAACATAGAGAAGTTTGCTGCGAGATCAGCTCAGTTTCTTACCAAGTTAGTTGTATAACGTTATGTACCCATAATAATGAAAGAAATAGTGCACACGATAAAATTTGGCACAAAAGCAAAACTAAAATAAATTCAAAATGTTTACTGGACAGCCCAGGAGCTCTGGCTTCCTGCATTGTCCTGCATGGTCTGTGTGTAGTGGGAGATCGACGGGATGTAACCTGAAGTCTCACTGGAGCAGTACCTTGTTCCGGTCAACAACATCACTCACCTCGCCGGCAAGTCGTGTATCCTCAGCAGCAGATTTTGTCTGATACTCTGATTCCTCCGGGAAAGACATGGTGCTATCACCCATCTGCCCTAGGGATGGCGTCAGGTAGCATTGGAGGGGACATGTCATCGGCCCATACATCGTCCTCCCATGTCATCGGCACGTCCAAAGCAATCGAGTACCTCCATCAGCCACCTATGTCCCCGCGAAGAAAAAATCAGATTGAAAATAGAGGGAAAACAATACGGCAATAACAACTCGTTAGGGGTTCATGTGGGTACACTAGTAGAAAACGGGGCAAAGGTCACATGGCAGTTTTCACATTAGCCCCGGTTCAGTCACGAACCGGGACCCATGGGGGCATTCGTCCCGGTTCGTGAGCCCAGGGGGCCGGCCGGGGCCTCGTGGGCATTGGTCCCGGTTCGTATGGAACCATTTGTCCCGGTTCGAGCCACGAACCGGGACTAATGGTCCTCGCTCCTGGCCCACAACCATTGGTCCCGGTTCTTGGCATGAACCGGGACAGAAGGCCCGGATTTAGTACCGGTTCATGCCACGAACCGGGACTAATGAGGTGCCTATATATACCCCATCGCCACGGCAGAGCACTCCACAGTGCTCTGTTTTTCTCTGGCCGGCGAGGGGAGGGCTTTGTGGTGCTCTAGCTCACCTCCTATGCACATGAGGTGTTCGATGAAATGCCCGAGCCACACTAGTTAATCTTTCTCCTCTCGAAACTCGACCTCCGAGCTCCATTTTCCTCGAGATTGGTCTAGGTTTAGCGGCCCGTCACGTCCCATTCCCGTCTTCACCGCCGTCGACCGCCCGTGCCGATCTCGTCGCCGGCAACACCGTGGTGAGCCTCTTGTTCTTATCTTCTTTTTGAAAGAAAAAATTCTTACTTTAGATAGATACTTGTCTAATTTTCTTACTATTTTATTCCTTCTTATTACATAGTGCGATGGTTTTGGTATCCGCCCCCGTTGGCCCTCGTCCTGTCTATGATTCGGATGTGGTATATATTATCTTTTTATAACTATTTGATTCATTTATTGTTTATGACAAATATACCGACCAGCGTGACATAGATTTTATTTATCTAGGAGGTGGTTGAACCGGAAATTCTAACCGACCCTATTGTCGAGAGGTTAAATTTAGTTGAAGAAGAAAACAATTACTTGAAGGAAAAAATAAAAAAAATTGAGGAGGAGAAGATGATATTGGAGTTGCATGTTGCGGATGTCGTCGATGATCACAAGATCAAGATGGATGCAATGCGCTTGAAGATTAGAAAGATTAGAAAATATGCCATTCATACCGAGGCTTGGTATCATTATGCCGTTGGATCAATTGTTACCTTGGTTGCGATTATGATCGCATTTGTTTTCGCATTGAAATGTTTTACATAGTTTCAATGTATGGTTTAATTAATTAGATGCTCTGAAGAGCTATATATATGTTGTTAGATGAGAACTATGTCTGTACTTTGGTTCTAATGTGATGATGAACTTCTATTAATTTGGTCACTTAATTATCTATTCATGATGTTCTGTAATGGTTTTTGACACACTTAATTATATATAATGCACGCAGATGAACCGGCAATGGATGTACGGTGACAGACACACCTCCGAGTACATTAAGGGCGTGCATGATTTTCTCGAAGTGGCTGAGGCAAACAAGCAGAATGGTTTTATGTGTTGTCCATGCCCTACATGTGGGAATACGAAGTCTTACTCTGACCGGAAAATCCTTCATGCCCACCTGCTTTACAAGGGTTTCATGCCACACTATAATGCTTGGACGAGGCACGGAGAAATGGGGGTTATGATGGAAGATGGCGAAGAAGAAGAGGACGATGACAACTATGTGCCCCCTGAATACGGCGATGCTGCAACGGGGGAAGCTACTGAAGATCAAGAGGAACCAGACGATGTGCCCAATGATGCTACAAGGGGGGAAGCTGCTGAAGATGAAGAGGAACCAGTGCCCGATGATGATGATCTCCGCCGGGTCATTGTCGATGCAAGGACGCAATGCGAAAGTCAAAAGGAGAAGCTGAAGTTCGATCGCATGTTAGAGGATAACAAAAAAGGGTTGTACCCCAATTGCGAAGATGGCAACACAAAGCTCGGTACCGTACTGGAATTGCTGCAGTGGAAGGCAGAGAATGCTGTGCCTGACAAAGGATTTGAGAAGCTATTGAAAATATTGAAGAAGAAGCTTCCAAAGGATAACGAATTTCCCGACAGTACATACGCAGCAAAGAAGGTCGTATGCCCTCTAGGATTGGAGGTGCAGAAGATACATGCATGCCCTAATGACTGCATCCTCTACCGCGGTGCATACAAGGATCTGAACGCATGCCCGGTATGCGGTGCATTGCGGTATAAGATCAAACGAGATGACCCTGGTGATGTTGACGGCGAGCCCCCCAGGAAGAGGGTTCCTGCGAAGGTGATGTGGTATGCTCCTATAATACCACGGTTGAAACGTCTGTTCAGAAACGAAGAGCATGCCAAGTTGATGCGATGGCACAATGAGGACCGTAAGAAAGACGGGAAGTTGAGAGCACCCGCTGACGGGTCGCAGTGGAGAAAAATCGAGAGAAAGTACTGGGCTGAGTTTGTAGCTCACCCAAGGAACGTATGGTTTGGTTTAAGCGCGGATGGCATTAATCCTTTCGGGGAGCAGAGCAGCAATCACAGCACCTGGCCCGTGACTCTATGTATGTATAACCTTCCTCCTTGGATGTGCATGAAGCGGAAGTTCATTATGATGCCAGTTCTCATCCAAGGCCCTAAGCAACCCGGCAACGACATTGATGTGTACCTAAGGCCATTAGTTGAAGAACTTTTACAGCTGTGGACTGGAAACGGTTTACGTACGTGGGATGAGCACAAACAGGAGGAATTTAACCTGCACGCGTTGCTGTTTGTAACCATCAACGATTGGCCCGCTCTCAGTAACCTTTCAGGACAGACAAACAAGGGATACCACGCATGCACGCACTGTTTAGATGACACTGAAAGTATATACCTGGACAAAAGCAGGAAGAATGTGTACCTGGGCCATCGTCGATTTCTTCCGACCAACCATCAATGTCGAAAGAAAGGCAAGCGTTTCAAAGGCGAGGCAGATCACCGGAAGAAGCCCGCCATGCGTACCGGTGATCACGTACTTGCTATGGTCAATGATTTACACGTAATCTTTGGAAAGGGTCCCGGCGGACTAGCTGTTCCGAATGACGCTGAGGGACACGCACCCATGTGGAAGAAGAAATCTATATTTTGGGACCTACCCTACTGGAAAGAGCTAGAGGTCCGCTCTTCAATCGACGTGATGCACGTGACGAAGAACCTTTGCGTGAACCTGCTAGGCTTCTTGGGCGTGTATGGGAAGACAAAAGATACACCTGAGACACGGGAGGACCTGCAACGTTTACACGAAAAAGACGGCATGCCTCCGAAGCAGTATGAAGGTCCTGCCAGCTACGCTCTTACGAAAGAAGAGAAAGAAATCTTCTTTGAATGCCTGTTCAGTATGAAGGTCCCGACTGGCTTCTCGTCGAATATAAAGGGAATAATAAATATGCCAGAGAAAAAGTTCCAGAACCTAAAGTCTCATGACTGCCACGTGATTATGACGCAACTGCTTCCGGTTGCATTGAGGGGGCTTCTACCGGAAAACGTCCGATTAGCCATTGTGAAGCTATGTGCATTCCATAATGCAATCTCTCAGAAGGTGATCGATCCAGAAATCATACCAAGGCTAAGGAGTGATGTGGCGCAATGTCTTGTCAGTTTCGAGCTGGTGTTCCCACCATCCTTCTTCAATATCATGACGCACGTCCTAGTTCATCTAGTCGACGAGATTGTCATTCTGGGGCCCGTATTTCTACACAATATGTTCCCCTTTGAGAGGTTCATGGGAGTCCTAAAGAATATGTCCTTAACCGCGCTAGGCCAGAAGGAAGCATCTCCATGGGCCATCAAACAGAGGATGTCATTGGGTTTTGTGTTGACTTCATTCCTGGCCTTGAGAAGATAGGTCTCCCTAAATCGCGGTATGAGGGGAGACTGACTGGAAAAGGCACGCTTGGAGGGGGGAACTCAATAATATGCAGGGACGGATATTCTTGGTCTGAAGCACACTACACAGTTCTACAGAACTCTACCTTGGTGACCCCGTATGTCGATGAACACAAGAACAGTCTGCGCTCAAACACCCGGAGCAGTGTGACGACTGGATTACATGTGAACACATCAGGACTTTCAGCAGTTGGTTGGAAACACGTCTCAGAGGTGACACCACTGTTTGTGATGAGTTGTACTCGTTGTCCAGGGGACCATCTTCGACTGTATTGACTTACAAAGGATACGAGATAAATGGGAATACATTTTACACGATCGCCCAAGATCAAAAGAGCACCAACCAAAACAACGGTGTCCGCTTTGATGCAGCAACCGAGAGGGGAAAGGACACATATTATGGTTACATAATGGACATATGGGAACTTGACTACGGACATGATTTTAAGGTCCCTTTGTTTAAGTGCAAATGGGTCAATCTGTCAGGAGGCGGGGTACAGGTAGACCCACAGTACGGAATGACAACAGTGGATCTGAACAATCTTGGGTACACTGACGAACCGTTCGTCCTAGCCAATGATGTGGCACAGGTTATCTATGTGAAGGACATGTCTACCAGACCGATGAAAAGAAAAGATAAGGAAGCGAATACATCATACGATGAGCCAAAGAGGCACATAGTTCTTTCAGGAAAAAGGGACATTGTGGGAGTGGAGGGCAAGACAGACATGTCTGAAGATTATGAATAGTTTCATGAAATTCCTCCCTTCAAAGTCAAGGCTGACCCAAGCATCCTGATAAACGATGAAGATTATCCATGGTTACGGCCCAATAAGCAAATGACACAAGCGAAGAAAAAGTGAAGACTTTCTCCCGCAACTATTATGATGATAGCATGCCAACTTTGTAATAGACGAGTATGATACCATTGTCCGTTTTGTACAAGAAGTGCATCTAGTTTTTGCCGTAACCCTCTCAACTTTCTTGCACATGCTATGTGGATGAAATGATGATACCATGCTAACTTTCAACCTTTTTAGAGTTCATTTGAAATGCCTTATAAGCCCTGAGTGCAGAGAGGTTAGGCCCGTAAGCCTGCTTTAGAGAGGAGCTCGACAGCTCAGGCGCACCGCACCTTATAAATAGGTGCGGCTCTCTCTTAGCTAGCGAGGTGGGACTAAACTCACCACCACGCCGCTGTGCAAGGCCATTGGTCCCGGTTGGTGGCACGAACCGGGACCAATTCCACCCTTTGGTCCCTGTTGGTGCCACGAACCGGTACTAATGAGGCTGTGGCCCCACGAGCACCTTTAGTACCTGTTCGTGGCACGAACCGGTACTAGAGTTTCTTACTAGCTAAGCAGTTTTTTAGTCCCACCTCGCTAGCTGAGAGGCACTAGGAGCGGTTTATAAGCCCTGAGTGCAGAGACGATGAAGAAGAGGCGCAATGCTCACGTTGCTTAGCTTCAAGCCTTGAGGAATAAGGTAGACTGCATGGAGCTATGTGCAGTGCAGTCTACACTATTTCGAAAGGCTTGAAGCAAATCAACGCGCATTGCGCCTCTTTTTTATTTTTAATCATTAAAAGCAAAAAGAATTTTCATAAAGAACTTTTTTTGATAGAAACTTTAATAGCAGAAAGAATTATCATAAAGTAAAATAAATAAGTAATTAGAAACAAAATAAAATAAAATAAATAAGTTTTTTGTTGTAAGTAGAAATAAAACAAAATAAATATAGCAAAAAAGAAAATAAAAAAACTAAATACAGCAAAAAGAATTTTCATAAAGAACTAATGGCACTAATAGAAAGTTTATATGTTTTCTAAAACTAATGGTACTAACAGACAGTTTATAATTTTGCTGACCTAAAAGCAAAAAGAATTAAAAAATAAAGCAACAAACAAAAGAAAATAAATAATGCAAAAAATTTAAAAAACTGCCACCTATTGGGCCACCACGGCCTGAATACGACTAGAAACCCAACCTGGGCCAGGATTCAAGCCCGCAGAAGGCCCAATAGGCCAACAGACAGCATAGTGTGAGATTAGGCCCGTAAGCCTGCATTTGAGAGGAGCTCGAGAGGGCAGCTGCAGCAGGGCTTATAAACCACTCCGAGCCCCTCTCAACTAGCGAGGTGGGACTAAACTTTTGGCCGCGGGCAGCGCAAGGCCTTTGGTCCCGGTTGGTGGCACCAACCGGGACCAATGCCCCCCCTTTAGTCCCGGTTGGTGCCACCAACCGGGATCAAAGGCCGTCGCTTCCCGCCCTTTGGGCTGCTGAAAAGAGGCCTTTGGTCCCGGTTGGTGGCACCAACCGGGACTAATGCCCACCTTTGGTCCCGGTTGGTGCCACGAACCGGGACTAAAGGTTTTGCTATATAAGTCCACACTTAGGAAATTTTCGACATACCTCGCCAGTTGCCCCCGACGCCGCCAGGCTGCCCGTGCTCGCCGTCGCCGCCCGCTCCTCATCGCCGTCGCCCCGCGCCCTTGCCTCGACGGGTCGCCGCCCGGTGCTCGTCGTCGTCGCCCTGCCCCCACGCGCCGCCCCGCCTCGTGCTCCCTTGCTCGCGCGCGCCGCCTCGGCGCCCCGAGCCCCCCTGCCCGGCCCGTGCGTGCTCGCCGGCGCCCTCGCCGCCCCCGCCCCGTCCCGGCCCCGTGCGCCGGCTCCCTCGCCACCCCCGCCCCGTCCCGGCCCCGTGCGCCGGCTCCCTCGCCACCCCCGCCCCCGCCGTCGCCATCGTCCTAGCCGCCCCCGCTGTGAGAGCCGCCGCCCCGGCTCTGTTTTTTTATTTTTATTAGTTTAATTTTTTTGTTCATATGTGATGTATATGTGTATGTGGCTATAATGTATATGTGAACAAAAAAAAATTGTATGTATGTAGATGTTCAAAATGTATGAATATATATGTCAAAAATGTTTTTTTGTTCATAGAAAGTTTTTTGTTCATATATAGAAAGTTTTTATATATGACAATGGATATATATTCGATATATATGAGAAATGATGATCCACATGGAAAAGTTTTATATATGCAAAAGTTACAATTTTAGAAAAGTTTTATATATCTAGCTAGGAAGGGAAGAAGAAGAAAAAGAAGGATAGGAAAGAAGAAAATAAGAAGAGGAAAGAAAGAAGAAGAGGAGAGGAAGAAGAGGAGATATAAATAAGAAGAGGAAAAAAGAAGAAAAAGAAGAGGAGAAGAAGAAAGGAATAGAGGAGAAGAAGAAAAAATAGAATTTTTTTTCTTCTTTTTTTCTTTTTTTTTCAATCCTCTCCTCTATTCCTTTCTTCTTCTCTCCTCTTTTTATTTCTTCTTCGTTTTCTTATGTTTTATCGGGTCTGTCGTCGTCGATATATACCCCTCCCGATAACTTCAACACGAGGGGGGATAACTTCAACACGAGGGGGGTCGATATACCCTGATAACATTATTTTCTCGTGTATATATGTCGTCGTTGTCGATATAACCGCCTCCTGATAACTTCAACACGTGGGGGGGGGGTCGATATACCCCCTCCCCGATAACATTATTTTCCCGTGTATGTATGTTGTCGTTGTCGATATTACCCCCTCCCGATAACTTCAACACGAGGGGGGATAACTTCAACACGAGGGGGGGTCGATATACCCCCTCCTCGATAACATTATTTTCCCGTGTATGTATGTCGTCGTTGTCGATATAAAACCCCCGCCCGATAACTTCAACACGTGGGGGGGGGGTCGATATATACCCCCTCCCCGATAACATTATTTTCCCGTGTATGTATGTCGTCGTTGTCGATATATATAACTCCCTCCCAGATAACTTCGACATGATGGACGGTCGATATGTATACCCCCTCTCGTCCGTGATAACTTATACCACGGGAGCACCCCCCGGCCCTCTCGCTCGACCAAAACTCTCGAGGACACCCAAACCCTAGAAAAAAACGATGTCGGTCTCCTACCACCTCCCGCCGCGCCCCTACCCTTGAAGCGTTGCCTAGGCCACCCCAAACCCGGAATAAGCTAGGTCTACGTTTGCACTAATATATCCACCTGCTGTCATGTTTGTGTAATAATTGCCATGTTGTAATATTTGCAGAAACAATGGAGCACGGACGAGATGAGCAAGCAGAAGATGTGTTGGGGGACATAATCTTAGCCAGAGGTGATATCTTGTCGTATCTTAACGACAATGATGGTTTGGAAGAACAGGGTGAAGAAGCAGGCTGCGGTAATCGAAGAGTGGAGGAGGAAAGACATGATTATGATGGCTCCGGTGACCCAATGCTGGTGCAAGAAGGAGCCCGTGGTGACGGCTCCGGTGACCGAACAGAGTCCGGCTAGGTAAATATATTAGTTAAGCCTGTGCTGACTAGCTAATTGATGCATTCATTGTTTTGGTATGTACACATATTAATTAACACTCGTCTTTCTTCTTTTTTCTAGCCCTCCGGATCGAGCACAACTGCGGTAAAGAGACGAGGCCCGAAGAGAAAGTTGCGCTCGGATGAAAGGTTTGAGATCACAGCAATCGCGCGCGACGGCCAACCGATTGAACCCATCCGGACAAAGGATGCATTTGCTGCTCAGTGCGGGGTTCTAGTTAGGGACAAGATCCCGATCAGCATCCACCAATGGTATAAGCCTAAGAAGGAAGACCCTGAGGTGTCTTATGTCAATGATATGCAGAAAGATGATCTTTGGACTGAGTTGAAGGCAAATTTCACCCTACCGCCAGAGGAGGATCCGGAGAAGCCAGTTAAAGAGCAATTAATCAAGTCTCATGCTCTTAAGAAGATGGCAAACCTATTCAGGAGGTGGAAGAATGAGCTGAAAACGTTTGTCGACAAAGAAGAGACACCTGAATTCATCGGCCGGTATGAGAAGATCAGAGATCACTGGCCCGCATTTGTGGCCCACAAGACATCGGAAAAGAGTAAGAAGATGTCAGCGACAAACAAGATGAATGCTGCGAAGAAGAAGCTTCACAATCGCACGGGGTCAGGTGGCTACCTCAAAGCCCGGCCTAAGTGGGCCAAGTCTGAGAGGGATCTGCTTGATAAAGGGATCGAACCACAGACAATGAACTGGCCAGACCGTTGCCGGACTTGGTTCTTCGGGGCTGGCGGAACCTTGGACCCTGTATCAGGGAGGTGTCGTTGGACGGACGAGCAACTTGCAATACCCGTCAAGAAGATTCAGCACTATATCGATGCAGCGCAGCAAGGGACGTTCGTTCCAGACAGAGAGAACGACGAGCTCACAATGGCCCTCGGGAATCCTGAGCACCCTGGACGGACACGAGGCACGCCAGGCTCCGTTCCGTGGAAGGCTGGTTTTCCGGACGCGGGCGGTTACAAAACCCAAGAGAGGAGGAAAAAAGTGGAGCAGATCCAAATTCAGCGTCTGCACGAAAGGGTTCAAGTGCTAGAGGAACGAGACAGCAATAGAGATGCCGAAACTGCCCCCGAAGCTACACCGCCATGTCAGCGTAGAAGCAGCGTGGCTTCCACCGAGCTGCCTCAGCTAGAGCATGTGGCTACTCCTAGCTACCCCGTGGATGCTATCACGGAGTCTCAACATTGCCACCTTATGGCGGAATGGCAGAACTTGAAAGTCAAGGCGGCTGTTGGCTCTGTTTTACCTACTGAACCCGGCGCAACCTACCACTGCCGGCCGATTCCTGAAGGATATGCTAGGGTGATGGTGGATGAAATAACGGAGGGATTTGAGGACCTCCAGCTTGACCACCCTACCGGTGAAGGGGAGAATCGGCTGGGTTTAGCTCTGAAGACTCCATGCCTATGGCGGAAGGAGCTCATCAAGCTTCCGAACTGGACGGCTCCGGCGAGTAAGGGCACTCCGCCTCCTCCTCCGGCGAGTGATCAGGGCACTCAGCCTCCTTCTCCGGCGCGTGGCGGCACTCCGCCTCCTTCTCCGCCAGCGCCGGCGCGCCAGAGCAGCCAGCCTCCTCCTTCTCCGCCTCGTCAGCAAGGGCGGAAGAGACCCGCCACTGCTGCGGCTGCTCCGGCACGTCGTAGTCCTTCTCCTCCGCCTCGTAAGCAAGGAAAGAAGACAGCCGCAGCCGCTCCGTCCGCTCTGCTGGCGTCTAGCAGTACAGCTGCCAGAGGCGGGAGGCAATACAGATTCGGTCCTTCTCTGAAGACTCCAGAGAAGTTACCATATGAGAGGACCGAGGAGGAGAACGCGAAGATCGTGCGAGCCGAAGTGAAGAACTTCTTTGAAGGGGACAAAGCAAAGAAACATCCACCTCCGGAGGAGAAGGTAGATCCGGTGAAAGCAAAGCGCACTCTGGCTGCCCTGACAAAACCACCAAAGTCTCCGCCAAAAGGCAACTATGAGCGCATTCTTGCAAAGGCATATGCCGAAGCGGAGCGGTCGGGAAGTACTGTCAGTGATAAAAGGATGAAAGAACGACGAGCTGGGAAAAAATTGCCCAGCTCGGCGAACAAGAGAACCAATCGTGCCCCCCGCTCAAGGTGTCAAAAGACATCGTCGCTAATGATCCGGGTATGGTGCCCGGTTATACCGATCTTGGAGATTACCTGCCCGACGATGTACATTATGAAATCATGGAGGTGGACGAACACAAATACCATTACGGGAAGCCTCTCGTCAAAGATGTCAAATCTCTAAGCACGATGATGCGAAGACTACATGATTGGTACATGAAAACCTGCAGAGAGTCTGATGGGATGAGTACTTTAACGCTGAGAGTTAAACCGGAGCATGACCTCGTTGGAATTGAACTGCTGAATGTTCCATTTGAGGATTTCTTCCAGTTTTACAATCTAATGTCCCTCGATAAAACAACGATCACTTGCTACTGTCTGTAAGTAGTACTACTTCTGTCATTAAGTCTCTCTATATAGGTCAGCTCTTTCATTGCATGTATTTATACTTATCCTCACTATATTATGCAGATTGAAGATCGCCGAATTGAAGAAAAGACAAATCGGTGATATTGGGTTCATTAACACAAATCTCATAGATGCAACTCAGGTTAAATTTCATGCCAAAGAAGCCGATGCCAACTTGCTACAATCGTTGGTAATAAATCAAAACAAAGATATAATACTCTTTCCTTACAACTTCAAGTGAGTGTTACTGTCTTCTGCATATTCGGTTTCCCTTTATTAGTCCAGGTTATGGTAATGTAATTGATGACTTATGCATGCATGCGCAGCTTCCACTATATTCTCCTAGAGATTAAGCTTGAGCCGGGAGTAGTAACCGTCTTAGACTCGAGACGAAAAGATCCCTAGGACTATGCGAACATGACTCAAATGCTCCAGAAGTAAGTTAAATCGATCATTATCCACCATATCAGCAACTTTGTTCATTTCCTGATATCAAGTAATTGTTTTCTTTGTCTGGCAGGGTTTGGAGAAAATTCACCTCAAAAGCCCCGGGACTGCCGAACCAGCTGCAATTTAGACACCCAAAAGTAAGTACTATAGTAGCATGTTCCGCGCATCTCCTAGTGATTCAAGCGCTAGTTTGATCAATACCATTTAACATGCTTGCTTATCAGTTTGATTGACCTCTATTTCTTGTAAAGTGGTTGTGGCAGCAACCCGGGAATAATTACTGTGGATACTACATTTGCGAATCCATCCGGTACCATACCTGTGAGCGGGGCTACACTGAAGAACAATATGAAGTGCGTAAGCAATAATATTCACAATTTTATTTTATTACCATCATTTGTGTTGAGTTTCATTTATTCATATATATATGTATTGACCCCCTTCTTCAAATTAGATTTTTCGGAAGCGGGATGAACTCCTAGCACCAGCTCGTATGCGAGGAATTCAAGAGGAATTGGCGGCATTCTTCCTTGACCACGTGATCGCTGAAAACGGAGAATACTATGTGGACCCTGTGTTCCTACAATATAATTAGGAGATTGTATTGTAAGAGATAATTATTGTATATATGTAGCCAGTAGTGTCGGATAGATATACGAGAACTTGTTGTTCGACCAATATCTCGGAGAAGGAGAGGTGGTCGATATCACTTCTCTCTCTGTATGCATATATATATGTTCATGACGATCTTCTGTTTTCTTCATTTGATTACTAGCTAGCGTGTCTACTCCTCTCCATACGTATATAGTACGTAGCGTCGACAAAGCACGGAGATAAGAGAGGACACTTCTCTCTATTAATTAGCTAGCTAACACAATATATGAAACACCTAAATTAACCCCCCAAAACCCCTAAACCACCCCCTTTCAAAAAAAACAAAAACCTCAGCTCCTGCCAGGTGCTGACGCGTGGATGCCTATTGGTCCTGGTTGGTGGCACCAACCGGGACCAAAGGCCCTCCTGCCTGGGCTCCCCGCACCGGCCACGTGGACGGCCTTTAGTCCCGGTTCGTGTAAGAACCGGGACTAAAGGGCTAGGGCATTAGTAACGACCCTTTAGTCCCGGTTCCAAAACCGGGACTAAAGGCCCTTATGAACCGGGGTAAAAGCCCCTTTTCCTACTAGTGGTAGGCAACGGGAACACTATTGAAGAAATCTGGCGCGCTGTCCACCCAACGTCGAAGACCTTGGCGACCGGGCGAGCGAGGAGCTGCCGTGCTGCTGTTGTCGACCTATGTTTGGTCTTTGGTGTTGGTACAGGCTCGTGTGGGTGGTTGCGCCGTGAGGCAACCGCCGGCGAGAGTAAATAAGGACGTGGAGAGATGAAGATGGAGGGATCGAGGGAGGAGTGTGATGCATCTACAAGTGGATTTTTATGGTTTAGGAATCGGGAGTAACCATGGTCCGTGAAGGAGTCGTCAGTTACGGAAGGCTAAAGATCCATCCCTTCGGTGACCAGGGGACGACAACACAGAATTTGTGGTTTTTTTAGAACCACAGAATTTGTGATTGGTTGGTATCTGATGACATGGCATGCTTTGTTGGACCCTTTGCATGTTAAGAGAATACCTTATAGTGGGGAGCAACTTCTTAAGAATGTAAGATATGCGATTGACCTCTATAAAAGACAGTATATATTTTTTGATATCTGACTTCATATTTTCTAATCCACGCTAGCTGTTACTACATGGAAATATTTTGATATCTTTCCCTGCGTGCAATTCTATGATATCTCTCCCTTCCCATGTTTAGGCATAGGGATTTGCGAAATGTAATCGGGGGATTTGCTAAATCAGAGTTCGAGTGACTTATTGAGAATTCAAAGGTCAAGTACGATCGTGGCAAGTGGCCTAATAATCATTTGGATTCTTTTAGACTAGTCCAACTCTAACTAACTTTATTGATCAATGTTCGGTGTGCTCAGTTTTTTTTAGGAGAGGCCATCATGGCTAGCTTTATTAACTTACATAGGAGTTACATCGTCCACAAGGTTTGAGACAAGACAGCCTGGGGGCTCGTCCGTCCAATGACTACAAAGTTTATTACAATAACTGTAATTCGCTAGCACATGCGCCGCTTGGTTTGAACTAAGATAATGATGCTTGAATTTGACCTTCCGGATCAACGACGAAATGTCCACACATTCAGCAAAAATTGCAGCAGCTTCATCCCACCATCTTGTCTGGCCATCACAAGATTCAATTACTATCGACGAGTCCGACTCCGCCTCCACCTGCGGGAAACCTAGCGAGCTTGCAAAATTCAGACCATCCTGCATTGCCAACGCCTCAGTCATAACCACGCTGGATGTATAAGGAATATAAATACATTGAGCAGCTAGAAAGGATCCATTCGCATCCCTGATCACTGCTGCAGTAGCTCCTGCTCCTTCTGCCATATAAAAAGCTGGGTCAACATTTAGTTTTACAAACCTGGACTCCGGCTTCTTCCATCTATCTTGCGCTGGTGCAATATTCTTTGCATTCGCTTGCTGGAAATTATTAGCTATAGCAAGAATTGACATGGGCCATTTGAAAGGGGGTGGGGGTGATCCGTTATGGAGTGTTCTCACGTCGAATTCACCAAAGGTACCATCCTCCGACCGCAATAAGTTGCTTCACGTCCAGGTTGGGCTTGAGCGGCACTTGTCTTGGTGGAGCTAAAAGAATATATTCCAAGATGATCGACCCAGAGCGATCAACCATTTTCACTTCATTGATATAATCCAATAATCCAAGGCGTGACGAAAGCTCTGTAGCATGGGAACATTCAAAAAGAAGATGCTTCACATCTTCAGCCGCTCGGTGACATATAGGACAAGCTCCGCCTGACCCAATATTCCTATTAGTGATTATGGACTTTAGAGGTAAAATTCCATGGAGTGCTCGCCAACAGAATATTTGAATTTTACGTGGAATTTGAAGCTTCCACAATGTACTCCATACAGCTGGAGTGCTAGACCTTCCTGGCTGCGCTAGCACATGTGCATGTGCCCGGAAAGTTCGAATCCATTGAGTGTGGTAAGCCGATCGGACGGAAAAAATACCTCTACGATCTGGATGCCACACTATAAAATCCTCGAAGGCATTGTAGTTAAGTGGGATCTCCAAAATTCTGCGGGCATCGACAGGGTTGAAAATAGAAGTAATTAAATCTTCGTCGCAACTTCCACATGCGGGGTCGAGGAGGTCATTAACAGTGGTTAGGACAGTATGTCCACGCGGGGTAATCACCCTTCTGTCTGCACTGCTTGGAACCTAGGGATCCCTCCAGATGTTCACTTTCTCTCGAGTTCCAATTCTCCAAATGTACCCCAGTTTGAAAGTCTCTAAGCCCTTCATAATACTTTGCCAGGTAAAAGAAGCCCCATTCTTAAGAGTTGCCTGTAATAAGCTCCCATTAGGGAAATACTTTGCCTTTAATACTCTTGCACATAACGACTCCGGATTAATTAGTAATCTCCAACATTGCTTAGAGAGCATTGCCAGATTAAAGGAATATAGATCTCGGAATCCCATCCCCCCTTCACTCTCCGGATAGCAAAGTTTCCACCAAGTGTACCAATGCATTCTCTTATGTTCTTCATCGTCCCCCCACCAGAACCGGGAAATTAAGTCTGTTATCTCTTTGCATATTCCTGTAGGTAAACCAAAGACTGACATAGCAAACATAGGAATAGCTTGTGCCACATACTTGAGAAGGATCTCCTTCCCTCCCATGGATAACTGCTTTTTCATCCATCCCTTAAGCCTTTCCTTAATCCTTTCAACAAAGTGCTTGAAGCAATCACTTCTATTCGCCCCCACCATTGCAAGTAGTCCAAGATATTTATCAGATAAGGCTTCAGTATCAATGTGCAACAATTGACATATTTCCTCCCTAGAGTCAGCACGAGTATTAGGACTAAAGAAAATACTCGACTTAGCAACACTCACCATTTGCCCCGAGCTTTGACAGTAGGTCTCCAGAACATGCTATAAGAAAGCTGCATTTAGCGTGTCTGCCTTCATGAGAATTAGAGAATCATCAGCGAATAAGAGGTGTGATACTGATGGTGCATTTCTGCACACTCTAATCCCTTCTATGCCACCAGCTTCTTCATACTGCAGAAGACTGGATAGACCCTCTGCACAAAGAAGGAATAGATAGGGGGAGAGGGGGTCCCCCTGCCTAATTCCCCTTGTCGGGCTAAAACCTTCTGTTTCCTGTGAATTGAATCTCACCTTATATGTTACAGATTTCACACATTCCATAATCAATTCAACCCATTGTTCATGAAATCCTAGTTTGATCATCATGTCTTGCAGAAAGGACCACTCCACTCTATCGTAGGCCTTATGCATATCAAGTTTTACTACCCATAAACCAGATTGGCCAGCCCTTTTATTCTTTATCTTATGCACACATTCATATGCAATCAAGATATTATCCGTGATCATTGTCCCAGGAACAAAAGCACTTTGAGTAGGGGAAATAATTTCAGGAAGAATATTTTTTAGCCGTAGAGCTAGCATTTTGGAGATTATTTTTTCTTTTCATTTGCCGTCGAGTTGTGGGATGCTATACAACGAGTGGTGGTTCAAGACAAATCAGGATCAATTACATTGAAGATCTCAACCAAGTTGTGTGGGGTTTCTGATGGTCGACCCACGCCCGAGCTCACTGTCATCGCAGCCGGGTACACTTGGTGGCAACGCCGCCAGTTGGTCAGAGGCATAGCAATCCAATCGCCCTCTTGTTCTGGTGGATGGACCATGAGCGCCTTTCGGTTGGATCTGCGCTGCCGTGTGATGACACTGAAATGAGCCTGTTTCCCTGCTTCTAGGACCATCACCATTGGTAACGGGGCCAAGGCACTTTTTTCGCACAACAACTAGAGTGGAAGGGGCCTGCTGAATTTACTCGCACCTGCTCTCTTCAAGGTGGCCACCAGAAAGACAAGGACCATCATGAAAGAAATGCACGATGACTGTTGGATTAGGTCTCACTAGTAGGAAAAGGGGTTTTTACCCCGGTTTGTAAGGGCCTTTTGTCCCGGTTTCGAACCGGGAATAAAGGGTCGTTACTAAAGCCCTAACCCTTTAGTCCCGGTTCTTACACGAACCGGGACAGAAGGTCCTCCACGTGGCCGCTGCTGCCAGCCCAGGCAGGGGGGCCTTTGGTCCCGGTTGGTGCCACCAACCGGGACCAATAGGCAGGGCCTTTTGTCCCGGTTGGTGTCACCAACCGGGACCAATAGGCATCCACGCGTCAGCATTTCAGGGGCTGGGGGTTTTGTTTTTTTTAAAGGGGGGGTTGGGGGTTTTGGGGGGTTAATTTAGGTGTTTCATATATTGTGTTAGCTAGCTAATTAATAGAGAGAAGTGTCCTCTCTTATCTTCATGCTTGGTCGACGCTGCGTACTATATACGTATGGAGAGGACTAGACACGCTAGCTAGTAAGCAAATGAAGGAAACAGAAGATCGTCATGAACATATGCATACAGAGAGAAGTGATATCGACCACCTCTCCTTCTCCGAGAGATTGGTCGAACAACAAGTTCTCGTATATCTATCTGACACTACCGGCTACATATATACAATAATTATCTCTTACAATATAATCTCCTAATTAAATTGTAAGAACACAGGGTCCACATAGTATTCTCCGTTTTCAGCGATCACGTGGTCAAGGAAGAATGCCGCCAATTCCTCTTGAATTTCTCGCATACGATCTTCTGCTAGGAGTTCATCCCGCATCCGAAACATCTAATTTGAAGAAGGGGGTCAATACATATATATAAGAATAAACAAAACTCGACACAAATGATGGTAATAAAATAAAATTGTGAATATTATTGCTTACGCACTTCATATTGTTCGTCAGAGTAGCCCCGCTCACAGGTCGTGTGGCGGATAGACTCGCAAACGTAGTATCCACATAAATCATTCCCTTGTTCCTGCCACAACCACTTTACAAGAAATAGAGGTCAATCTAACTGATAAGCAAGCATGCTAAATGTTATTGATGAAACTAGCGCTTGAATCACTAGGAGATGTGCGGAACATGCTACTATAGTACTTACTTTCGGGTGTCTAAATTGCAGCTTCTTCGGCAGTCCCGGAACTTTTGTGGTGAATTTTCTCCAAACCCTGCCAGACAAAGAAAACAATTACTTGATATCCGGAAATGAACAAAGTTGCTGATATGGTGGATAATGATCGATTTAACTTACTTCTCGAGCAGTTGAGTCATGTTCGCATAGTCCTGGGGATCTTTTCGTCTCGAGTCTGAGACGGCTACTACTCCCTGCTCAAGCTTAATTTCTAGGAGAATATAGTGGAAGCTGCGCATGCATGCATAAGTCATCAATTACATTACCATAGCCTGGACTAATAAGGGAAACCGAATATGCACAAGACAGTAACACTCACTTGAAGTTGTAAGGAAAGAGTATTATATCTATGTTTTGATTTAATACCAACGATCGTAGCAAGTTGGCCTCGGCTTCTTTGGCATGTTTTTCAACCATATGTGCATCTATGAGATTTGTGTTAATGAACCCAATATCACCGATTTGTCTTTTCTTCAATTCGGCGATCTTCAATCTGCATAATATAGTGAGGATAATTATAAATACATGCAATGAAAGAGCTGACCTATATAGAGAGACTTAATGACAGAAGTAGTACTACTTACAGACAGTAGCAAGTGATCGTTGTTTTATCGAGGGCCTTTTGATTGAAAAACTGGAAGAAGTCCTCAAATGGAACATTTAGCAGTTCAATTCCAACGAGGTCATGCTCCGGTTTAACTCCCAGCGTCAAAGTATTCATCCCATCAGACTCTCTGCAGGTTTTCATGTACCAATCATGTAATCTTCGCATCATCGTTGTTAGAGATCTTTCATCTTTGACGAGAGGCTTCCCGTAATGGTATTTGTGTTCATCCACCTCCATGATTTCATAATGTACATCGTCGGGCAGGTAATCTCCAAGATTGCTATAACCGGCCACCATCCTCGGATCATTAGCGACGATGTCTTTTGACACCTTGAGCGGGGGGCACGATTGGTTCGCTTGTTCGCCGAGCTGGGCAATTTTTTTCCCAGCTCGTCGTTCTTTTAACCTTTGATCACTGACAGTACTTCCCGACCGCTCCGCTTCGGCATATGTCTTTGCAAGAATGCGCTCATAGTTGCCTCTCGGCGGAGACTTTGGTGGTTTTGTCAGGGCAGCCAGAGTGCGCTTTGCTTTCACCGGATCTACCTTCTCCTCCGGAGGTGGATGTTTCTTTGCTTTCACCCCTTCAAAGAAGTTTGTCACTTCGGCTCGCACGATCTTCCTGGTTTCCTCCTCGGTCCTCTCGTATGGTAACTTCTCTGGAGTCTTCAGAGATGGACCGAATCTGTATTGCCTCCCGCCTCTGGCAGCTATATTGCTAGACACCGGCAGAGCAGACGGAGCGGCTGCAGCTGTCTTCTTTCCTTGCTTACGAGGCGGAGGAGAAGGACTACGACGCGCCGGAGCAGCCGGAGCGGCGGCGGGTCTCTTCCGCCCTTGCTGACGAGGCGGAGAAGGAGGAGGCTGGCTGCTCTGGCACGCCGACGCAGGCGGAGAAGGAGGCGGATTGCCGCCACGCGCCGGAGAAGGAGGCTGAGTGCCCTGATCACTTGCCGGAGGAGGAGGCGGAGGAGGAGGCGGAGTGCCGCCACGCACCGGAGAAGGAGGCTGAGTGCCCTGATCACTTGCCGGAGGAGGAGGCGGCGGAGTGCCCTTACTCGCCGGAGGCGTCCAGTTCGGAAGGTTAATGAGCTCCTTCCGCCATAGGCACGGAGTCTTCAGAGCAGAACCCAGCCGAGTCTCCCCTTCACCGGTAGGGTGGTCAAGCTGGAGGTCCTCAAATCCCTCCGTTATTTCATCCACCATCACCCTAGCATATCCTTCTGGAATCGGCCGGCAGTGGTACGTTTCGCCGGGTTCAGGAGGTAAAACAGAGCCAACAGCCGCCTTGACTTTGAAGTTCGGCCATTGCGCCATAAGGTGGCAATGTTGAGACTCCGTGATAGCATCCACGGGGTAGCTAGCAGGAGCCGTCAAGACATGCTCCGGCTGAAGCAGCTCGGTGGAAGCCACGCCGCTTCTCCGCTGAGATGGCGGAGTAGCTTCGGGGGTAGTTTCGGCATGTCGATTGTTGTCTCGTTCCTCTAGCGCTTGAACCCTTTCGTGCAGCTTCTGAATTTGGATCTGCTCCACTTTTTTCCTCCTCTCCTGGCTTTTGTAACGGCCCGCGTCCGGAAAACCAGCCTTCCACGGAACGGAGCCTGGCGTGCCTCGTGTCCGTCCAGGGTGCTCAGGATTCCGGAGGGCCATTGTGAGCTCGTCGTTCTCTCTGTCTGGATCGAATGTCCCTTGCTGCGCTGCATCGATATAGTGCTGAATCTTCTTGACGGGTATTGCAAGTTGCTCGTCCGTCCAACGACACCTCCCTGATACAGGGTCCAAGGTTCCGCCAGCCCCGAAGAACCAAGTCCGGCAACGGTCTGGCCAGTTCATTGTCTGTGGTTCGATCCCTTTATCAAGCAGATCCCTCTCAGACTTGGCCCACTTAGGCTGGGCTTTGAGGTAGCCACCTGACCCCGTGCGATGGTGAAGCTTCTTCTTCGCAGCATTCATCTTGTTTGTCGCTGACATCTTCTTACTCTTTTCCGATGTCTTGTGGGCCACAAATGCGGGCCAGTGATCTCTGATCTTCTCATACCGGCCGATGAATTCAGGTGTCTCTTCTTTGTCGACAAACGTTTTCAGCTCATTCTTCCACCTCCTGAATAGGTCTGCCATCTTCTTAAGAGCATGAGACTTGATTAATTGCTCTTTAACTGGCTTCTCCGGATCCTCCTCTGGCGGTAGGGTGAAATTTGCCTTCAGCTCAGTCCAAAGATCATCTTTCTGCATATCATTGACATAAGACACCTCAGGGTCTTCCTTCTTAGGCTTATACCATTGCTGGATGCTGATCGGGCTCTTGTCCCTAACTAGAACCCCGCACTAAGCAGCAAATGCATCCTTTGTCCGGATGGGTTCAATCGGTTGGCCGTCGCGCGCGATTGCTGTGGTCTCAAACCTTTCATCCGAGCGCAACTTTCTCTTCGGGCTTCGTCTCTTTACCGAAGTTGTGCTCGATCCGGAGGGCTAGAAAAAATAAGAAAGACGAGTGTTAATTAATATGTGTACATACCAAAACAATGAATGCATCAATTAGCTAGTCAGCACAGGCTTAACTAATATATTTACCTGGCCGGACTCTGTTCGGTCACCGGAGCCGTCACCACGGGCTCCTTCTTGCACCAGCATTGGGTCACCGGAGCCATCATAATCATGTCTTTCCTCCTCCACTCTTCGATCACCGTAGCCTGCTTCTTCACCATGTTCTTCCAGACCATCATTGTCGTTAAGATACGACAAGATATCACCTCCGGCTAAGATTATGTCCCCCAACACCTCTTCTGCTTGCTCGTCTCGTCCGTGCTCCATTGTTTCTGCAAATATTACATCATGACAATTATTACACAAACATGACAGCAGGTGGATATATTAGTGCAAACGTAGACCTAGCTTATTCCGGGCTTGGGGTGGCCTCGGCAACGCTTCAATGGTAGGGGCGCGACGGGAGGGGGTAGGAGACCGGCATCGTTTTTTTCTAGGGTTTGGGTGTCCTCGAGAGTTTTGGTCGAGCGAGAGGGCCGGGGGGTGCTCCCGTGGTATAAGTTATCACGGTCGAGAGGGGGTATAAATATCGACCGTCCATCATGTCGAAGTTATCTGGGAGGGAGTTATATATATCGACAACGACGACATACATACATGGGAAAATAATGTTATTGGGGAGGGGGTATATCGACCCCCCCATGTGTTGAAGTTATCGGGAGGGGGTTATATCGACAACGACGACATACGTACATGGGAAAATAATATTATCGGGGAGGGGGTATACCGACGACGACAAACCCGATAAAACATAAGAAAACAAAGAAGAAATAAAAAGAGGAGAAGAAGAAAAGGAATAGAGGAGAAGATCGAAGAGAAAAAAGAAGAAAAAAAAGAGGAGAAGAAGAAAGGAATAGAGGAGAGAAGAAGAAAAAAATAGAATTTTTTCTATTTTTTCTTCTTCTCTTCTATTCCTTTCTTCTTCTCCTCTTCTTTTTCTTCTTTTTTCCTCTTCTTATTTATTTCTCCTCTTCTTCCTCTCCTCTTCTTCTCCTTTCTTCCTCTACTTATTTTCCTTTTTCCTCTCATTCATAAAAAATGTTCAAATAGAAAATTTCGAAAAAAAGTAAAGGTTTTGCCTAATGCATTGTTCATATTTCATCATGTTCTATGAACAAAAAAACATCATATTTCATCCACATCCATGCATACATCATATATCTGATCATCTATGAGAAAAACATCATATTCTATAAAAAAATCATTACATATATATATGAACAAAAACAATTATGATAACAAGCATATATATCATCATATATATAAAAAAAAGCATATATATATGAAAAAAAAGCATATGCTAGGGAGGGCGCCGGCCGGAGCAAGGTGAGGAGGACAGCGGGGTCGGCGGCGAGGATGGCGACGGGGCAGTGGGCGCGCGCTCGGGGTAGGGGGCGACGGCAGGGAAGGGCGGGGCAGGGCGACGGCGACGACGGGGACGGGCTGGGGCGGCGCGCGTCGGGGCAGGGGCGCGGCTGACAGCAAGGGCGCGGGCAACGGCGGGCGACGGCGAGGGCGCGGGCGACGGCGACGACGGGCACGGGCGACGGCGGGGGCGGCGGGCGGCGTCGGGGCAGCCTGGCGGCGTCGGCGTCGTCGGGGCGGCAACTGCAAGGTGAGAGTGAAAATTTCCTAAGTGTGAACTTATATAGCAAAGCCTTTAGTCCCGGTTGGTGGCACCAACCGGGACTAAAGGGGGGTGCATTGGTACTGGTTCGTGGCTCCAACCGGTACTAAAGGCCCCCCTTTAGTACCGGTTGGAGCCACGACCCGGTACTAAAGGTGTGCGCTGGCGCAGGAGCGGTGCGGGCAAGTTTAGTCCCACCTCGCTAGCCGAGGGGCGCCCGCACCAGTTTAAAAGCCCCGGCGCGGCTGCTGTCTCGAACTCCTCTCTATAGCAGGCTTCTGGGCCTAACTTTGGCGCGCTGCCCGTTGAGCCTTCTAGCCCTTCTGGGCCTGTATTTGCAAACCCTAGGGTTGGCAGGCCCAGCGGGCAGCGCCCAACAATTTTTTATATAATTTTCTTCTATTTATTTCCGACTAATTTTTTTGTTGTATTTAGTTTCTTTGTGAATATAAAAAAATTATATAGTCCCACCTCTTGCTGCCTCTTGCTGCCCAACCGGAACCAAAGGCCTCTGGCTGCCCGCGTCGCGGCCAAAAGTTTAGTCCCACCTCGCTAGTTGACAGGGCTCGAGAGTGGTTTATAAGCGCGGCTGCGCCCACCCTCTCGAGCTCCTCTCAACTGCAGGCTTTCGGGCCTAATCTGTCATTATGTGCCTGTGGGCCTACTGGGCCTCCTGCAGGCCATAATCCTGGCCCATGGATGGGTTTCTAGTCGTATTCAGGCCGTGGTGGCCCAGTAGGTGGCATATTTTTTATTTTTTTGCCTTTTTTTGTTTTCTTTTTTGCTTTATTTATTTTGTTTTGTTTCTACTTACAACAAAAAACTTATTTATTTTATTTTATTTTGTTTCTAATTACTTATTTATTTTACTTTATGATAATTCTTTTTGCTATTAAAGTTTCTATCAAAAAAGTTCTTTATGAATTTTTTTTGCTTTTAATGATTTTGAACAGAAAATACTTCGATAATTTTAGTTGCATAAATTTTATATGATTTTAGTTTCAATAATACTAGAGGTTTCTTATAATGTTTTGAACAGAAAATACTTTGTTAATTTTAGTTTCATAAATTTTATTAATGTTTATTTTATTTTGTCGTGACACAAGAAGTCCGGAGTTGTAATAAGTTATTAAAAATAAAAAAGAGGCGCAATGCTCGTTGATTAGCTTCAAGCCTTTCGGAATAGTGTAGACTGCACTGCACATAGCTCCATGCAGTCTACCTTATTCCTCAAGGCTTGAAGCTAAGCAATGTGAAGGTGAGCATTGTGCCTCTTCTTCATCGTCTCTGCACTCAGGGCTTATAAACCGCTCCTAGTGCCTCTCAGCTAGCAAGGTGGGATTAAAAAACTGCTTAGTAAGAAACTCTAGTACCAGTTCGTGCCACGAACCGGTACTAAAGGTGCTCGTGGGGCCACAGCCTCATTACTACCGGTTCGTGGCACCAACCGGGACCAAAGGGTGGAATTGGTCCCGGTTCGTGCCACCAACCGGGACCAATGGCCTTGCACAGCGGCGTGGTGGTGGGAGTTTAGTCCCACCTCGCTAGCTGAGAGAGAGCCGCACCTGTTTATAAGGTGCGGTGCGCCTGAGCTGTCGAGCTCCTCTCTAAAGCAGGCTTACGGGCCTAACCTCTCTGTACATGCCTGTGGGCCTACTGGGCCTTCTGCGGGCCTGAATCCTGGCCCATGGATGGGTTTCTAATCGTATTCAGGCCGTGGTGGCCCAGTAGGTGGCATAATTTTTAATTTTTGGCCTGTTATTTTTCATGCATTTACTAATTATTTTGAGCTATAAGACCCTAAAATTGAAAAGCATTTCAAATGAACTATGAAAAGGTTGAAAGTTGGCATGGTATCATCATTTCATCCACATAGCATGTGCAAGAAAGTTGAGAGGGTTACGGCAAAAACTGGATGCACTTCGTGTACAAAACGGACAATGGTATCATACTCGTTTGTTACAAAGTTCGCATGGTATCATCATAATAGTTGCAGGAGAAAGTCTTCACTTTTTCTTCGCTTGTGTCATTTGCTTATTGCGCCGTAACCATGGATAATCTTCATCATTTATCAGGATGCTTGGGTCAGCCTTGACTTTGAAGGGATGTCTGTCTTGCCCTCCACTCCCACAATGTCCCTTTTTCCTGAAAGAACTATGTGGCGCTTTGGCTCATCGTATGATGTATTCGCTTCCTTATCTTTTCTTTTTCTCGGTCTGGTAGACATGTCCTTCACATAGATAACCTGTGCCACATCATTGGCTAGGACGAATGGTTCGTCAGTGTACCCAAGATTGTTCAGATCCACTGTTGTCATTCCGTACTGTGGGTCTACCTGTACCCTGCCTCCTGACAGATTGACCCATTTGCACTTAAACAAAGGGGCCTTAAAATCATGTCCGTAGTCAAGTTCCCATATGTCCATTATGTAACCATAATATGTGTCCTTTCCCCTCTCGGTTGCTGCATCAAAGCGGACACCGTTGTTTTGGTTGGTGCTCTTTTGATCTTGGGCGATCGTGTAAAATGTATTCCCATTTATCTCGTATCCTTTGTAAGTCAATACAGTCGAAGATGGTCCCCTGGACAACGAGTACAACTCATCACAAACAGCGGTGTCACCTCTGAGACGTGTTTCCAACCAACTGCTGAAAGTCCTGATGTGTTCACATGTAATCCAGTCGTCACACTGCTCCGGGTGTTTGAGCGCAGACTGTTCTTGTGTTCATCGACATACGGGGTCACCAAGGTAGAGTTCTGTAGAACTGTGTAGTGTGCTTCAGACCAAGAATATCCGTCCCTGCATATTATTGAGTTCCCCCCTCCAAGCGTGCCTTTTCCAGTCAGTCTCCCCTCATACCGCGATTTAGGGAGACCTATCTTCTCAAGGCCAGGAATGAAGTCAACACAAAACCCAATGACATCCTCTGTTTGATGGCCCATGGAGATGCTTCCTTCTGGCCTAGCGCGGTTAAGGACATATTTCTTTAGGACTCCCATGAACCTCTCAAAGGGGAACATATTGTGTAGAAATACGGGCCCCAGAATGACAATCTCGTCGACTAGATGAACTAGGACGTGCGTCATGATATTGAAGAAGGATGGTGGGAACACCAGCTCGAAACTGACAAGACATTGCGCCACATCACTCCTTAGCCTTGGTATGATTTCTGGATCGATCACCTTCTGAGAGATTGCATTGAGGAATGCACATAGCTTCACAATGGCTAATCGGACGTTTTCCGGTAGAAGCCCCCTCAATGCAACCGGAAGCAGTTGCGTCATAATCACGTGGCAGTCATGAGACTTTAGGTTCTCGAACTTTTTCTCTGGAATATTTATTATTCCCTTTATATTCGACGAGAAGCCAGCCGGGACCTTCATACTGAGCAGGCATTCAAAGAAGATTTCTTTCTCTTCTTTCGTAAGAGCGTAGCTGGCAGGACCTTCATACTGCTTCAGAGGCATGCCGTCTTTTTCGTGCAAACGTTGCAGGTCCTCCCGTGCCTCAGGTGTATCTTTCGTCTTCCCATACACGCCCTAGAAGCCTAGCAGGTTCACGGAAAGGTTCTTCGTCACGTGCATCACGTCGATTGAAGAGCGGACCTCTAGCTCTTTCCAGTAGGGTAGGTCCCAAAATATAGATTTCTTCTTCCACATGGGTGCGTGTCCCTCAGCGTCATTCGTAACAGCTAGTCCGCCGGGACCCTTTCCAAAGATTACGTGTAAATCATTGACCATAGCAAGTATGTGATCACCGGTATGCATGGCGGGCTTCTTCCGGTGATCTGCCTCGCCTTTGAAATGCTTGCCTTTCTTTCGACATTGATGGTTGGTTGGAAGAAATCGACAATGGCCCAGGTACACATTCTTCCTGGATTTGTCAAGGTATATACTTTCAGTGTCATCTAAACAGTGCGTGCATGCGTGGTATCCCTTGTTTGTCTGTCCTGAAAGGTTACTGAGAGCGGGCCAATCGTTGATGGTTACAAACAGCAACGCGTGCAGGTTAAATTCCTCATGTTTGTGCTCATCCCATGTACGTACACCATTTCCATTTCACAGCTGTAAAAGTTCTTCAACTAATGGCCTTAGGTACACATCAATGTCGTTGCCGGGTTGCTTAGGGCCTTGGATGAGAACTGGCATCATAATGAACTTCCGCTTCATGCACATCCAAGGAGGAAGGTTATACATACATAGAGTCACGGGCCAGGTGCTGTGATTGCTGCTCTGCTCCCCGAAAGGATTAATGCCATCCGCGCTTAAACCAAACCATACGTTCCTTGGGTCAGCTCCAAATTCAGCCCAGTACTTTCTCTCGATTTTTCTCCACTGCGACCCATCAGCGGGTGCTCTCAACTTCCCGTCTTTCTTACGGTCCTCACTGTGCCATCGCATCAACTTGGCATGCTCTTCGTTTCTGAACAGACGTTTCAACCGTGGTATTATAGGAGCATACCACATCACCTTCGCAGGAACCCTCTTCCTGGGGGGCTCGCCGTCAACATCACCAGGGTCATCTCGTCTGATCTTATACCGCAATGCACCGCATACCGGGCATGCGTTCATATCCTTGTACGCACCGCGGTAGAGGATGCAGTCATTAGGGCATGCATGTCTGCACCTCCAATCCTAGAGGGCATACGACCTTCTTTGGTGCGTATATACTTTCGGGCAATTCGTTATCCTTTGGAAGCTTCTTCTTCAATATTTTCAATAGCTTCTCAAATCCTTTGTCAGGCACAGCATTCTCTGCCTTCCACTGCAGCAATTCCAGTACGGTACCGAGCTTTGTGTTGCCATCTTCGCAATTGGGGTACAACCCTTTTTTGTGATCCTCTAACATGCGATCGAACTTCAGCTTCTCCTTTTGACTTTCGCATTGCGTCCTTGCATCGACAATGACCCGGCGGAGATCATCATCATCGGGCACTGGTTCCTCTTGATCTTCTGCAGCTTCCCCCCTTGCAGCATCATTGGGCACATCGTCTGGTTCCTCTTGATCTTCAGCAGCTTCCCCCGTTGCAGCATCACCATATTCAGGGGGCACATAGTTGTCATCGTCCTCTTCTTCTTCGCCGTCTTCCATCATAACCCCTATTTCTCCGTGCCTCGTCCAAACATTATAGTGTGGCATGAAACCCTTGTAAAGCAGGTGGGTGTGAAGGATTTTCTGGTCAGAGTAAGACTTCGTATTCCCACATATAGGGCATGGACAACACATAAAACCATTCTGCTTGTTTGCCTCAGCCACTTCGAGAAAATCATGCACGGCCTTAATGTACTCGGAGGTGTGTCTGTCACCGTACATCCATTGCCGGTTCATCTGCGTGCATTATATATAATTAAGTGTGTCAAAAACCATTACAGAACATCATGAATAGATAATAAAGTGACCAAATTAATAGAAGTTCATCATCACATTAAAACCAAAGTACATACATAGTTCTCATCTAACAACATATATATAGCTCTCCAGAGCATCTAATTAATTAAACCATACATTGAAACTATGTAAAACATTTCAATGCGAAAACAAATTCGATCATAATCGCAACCAAGGTAACAATTGATCCAACGGCATAATGATACCAAGCCTCGGTATGAATGGCATATTTTCTAATCTTTCTAATCTTCAAGCGCATTGCATCCATCTTGATCTTGTGATCATCGACGACATCCGCAACATGCAACTCCAATATCATCTTCTCCTCCTCAATTTTTTTTATTTTTTCCTTCAAGTAATTGTTTTCTTCTTCAACTAAATATAACCTCTCGACAATAGAGTCGGTTAGAATTTCTGGTTCAACCACCTCCTAGATAAATAAAATCTATGTCACGTTGGTCGGCATATTTGTCATTAACAATAAATGAACCAAATAGTTATAAAAAGATAATATATACCACATCCGAATCATAGACAGGACGAGGACCGACGGGGGCGGATACCAAAACCATCGCACTATGTAATAAGAAGGAATAATAAAAGTAACAAAATTAGATAAGTATCTATCAAAAGTAAGAATTTTTTTCTTTCAGAAAGAAGATAAGAACAAGAGGCTCACCACGGTGGTGCTGGCGACGAGATCGGCGCGGGCGATCGACGGCGGTGAAGACGGGGACGGGACGTGACGGACCGCTAAACCTAGACAAATCTCGGGGAAAATGGAGCTCGGAGGTCGAGTTTCGAGAGGAGAAAGATTAACTAGTGTGGCTCAGACATTTCATCGAACACCTCATGTGCATAAGAGGTGAGCGAGAGCACCCAAATGCCCTCCCCTCGCCGGCCAGAAAAAACAGAGCACTGTGGAGTGCTCTGCTGTGGCGATGGGGTATATATAGGCAACTCATTGGTCCCGGTTCGTGGCACCAACCGGGACTAAAGGCCTTTGGTCCCAGTTTGTGCCACGAACCGGGACCAATGCCCCCCTTTAGTCCCGGTTGGTGGCACCAACCGGGACCAAAGGCCTTGTGCTGCCCCGCGTCAAAAGTTTATTCCCACCTCGCTAGTTGAGAGAGCTCGAGAGTGGTTTATAAGCGCTGCTGCGCCCACCCTCTCGAGCTCCTCTCAACTGCAAGCTTTCGGGCCTAACCGTTCTCTTTGCCTGTGGGGCCTACTGGGCCTTCTGCGGGCCTGAATCCTGGCCCATGGATGGGTTTCAAGTCGTATTCAGGCCGTGGTGGCCCAGTAGGTGGCATAATTTTTTTTCCCTGTTTTTTGTTTTCTCTTTTGCTTTATTTATTTTGTTTTGTTTCTACTTACAACAAAAAACTTATTTATTTTATTCCATTTTGTTTCTAATTACTTATGTATTTTACTTTATTTATTTTATTTTAATTTAATTTACTGATGCTATTTTTATTTATTTTACTGCTGCTATTTTTATTTATTTTATTAAGGTTTATTTATTTTATTTACTATAGTTTATTTTATTTTATTTTATTAAGGTTTATTTAGTTTATTAAGGTTTATTTATTTTATTTCCTATAAAAAATGAACATAGATGCGCCTATAGAGAAAATTCAACCTAAATTCATAATAAATTTCTATGAAATTCAAAGAAATTTACTCTGAATTTAGGTCAAATTCCCTGTATAAGGGCATCTATTTTCAATTTGAGAGGAGCTCAACAAGGCAGAGAGGGACGGGCTTATAAACTGGTGTGAGCGCCCTTCGGTTGGCGAGGTGGGACTAAACTGTGACCGCAACTAGGACCAACCCTTTAGTCCCGGTTTGTGGTATGAACCGGGACTAAAGGGTGAGCCTCTGGTCCCGGTTCAAGCCACCAACCGGGACCAATGGTGGTGGGCCAGGAGCGAGGCCCATTGGTCCCGGTTTGTCCCACCAACCGGGAACAAAGGGGCCGGACGAACCGGGACCAATGCCCCCACGAGGCGCGGCAAGCCCCTGGCCGCACAAACCGGGACGAATGCTCACATTAGTCCCGGTTCGTGACTGAACCGGGACTAATGTGAATATTGCCCTGTGACCAAAGCCCAGTTTTCTACTAGTGTCTGTGGCAAGGCTCAACTCCCGTGCTTGGCTGCACGAGTTTATCATCACCTGGAACCCCATTGCCACAATAGATCTCGCCACGGATAGGGAGGACACTGTCCGGTGGAAATGGACAACCGAAGGCATCAGCTCTTCTGTGTCTACTTATGCCATTCAATTCCAGGGATCCTACTCTACCTTCGCCCCGAAGAGGATTTTGTCAATGACGTGGGGTGAAATCTGACTGTGAGAGGAGGAAACGAGGCTTGATCTAGCAAAGCGTGCGTGCGCGCGGGAGGGCGGGCACACAAGGTGTATATAGGGCCTCGGGCTGGAGGTAAACCCTATTCAAGTTCCCTGGAGTGATTTTTCTTCCATATGACTATGAGATTACAGAGGTTCCGAACCCGTACGTATCTAGGAGCCAGGGGTGTGCTTTTATAGAGTTTTCTACCCCTGGATTGCTATGTTACATGTACATGAGAGAGAGAGAGTTATTACACATCCACTACTATGAGTAACTAACGCCTCAATTAACACTTTTACCGTTGGGCTGCTTCCATCCGAGTGAAGATGTGTTCTTTCCAATTCGAATGAGTGACAGAAATCTCCACTCGGGTAGCTTTATCCCGAGTGACTAAAACCCTACATGCATGGGCCTCTGCTGGGTTTTAGGTCACCATGGGCCTACCCGGTGGGAGAGAACCCCATCATTAGCCCTCGAATCCGTCAGGACCTCGAGAACTTCAATCCTGCAATCGGTTCCATCCGACTGTATATTCATGGGAGACTGAATCCCAAGTGATCATGGAGTTTCGATGAATGGCGGATTTGCCCAAAGAGAGATCCTAATTGATTCTAAAACAGAAAATCTTCCGGCTCACATTTTCGTGAAAAAGCTTTCAGGAAATTTTTGGTGACACTCAATCATCTATGAGAAGAGGCTGACTAGTGATCCGACCGGGAATGTATCATGTAATTTGAGTGACGATTATGGCATTTGGATTTTTAAATTCTCTCAGTGAGATGCCAATCATATCCTGGAGGAACACCCATTTTTCATCAACTATAGATGCAAACATGCAATTTCAATACTTTCGAAGTTGAGGGAAATGTCGAATTTGTCCTTAAAAAAATGTTCCCAAGTGATCTCGCATCCTAACAGAATGGATCGTGGGCATGTAATCTTGCATAACCGATCTGCAAAGATTGAATTATCACACTGCTTTTTCGTCGCACTATTTGTGCAGAAAGTTTGGTTTGTGGTTTCACTAGTAGAAAATGGGCCTAATGTGAAGCAAATTAGTGCCGGTTTATAACTGAACCGGCACTAATGGTCACATTAGTGCCGGTTCCAACGGCTAGGCGGGCGGCTCTCATTAGTACCAGTTCGTGGCTGACCTTTTGCTGGATGTAAGAATGATCGGAATTACTCTAAGTTAAGAACCATTCACGTCCACTTGTTTGAGTCCGGTTTCATGCCCCACTATAATGTTTGGACCAAGCACGGAGAAAGAGGGGTGATGATGGAAGACAATAAAGAAGAAGAGGACGACGACAGCTATCCTGGCCATAGGTTCCATGAAAACGATGGTACAACAATGGGGGAAGAAGCTGAGCCGGCAATGCGGGAAGAAGCTGTAGAAAAATCATCAGATGAGCCCGTTGATGATCTTGGTCGGGCCATTGCTGATGCAAAGAGAATGTGCGCATGTGAAAAGGAGAAGCTGAAGTTGAAGAGGATGTTAGAGGATCACAAGAAACCGTTGTACCCAAATTGCGAAGATGACAAGAAAAAGCTGGGTACCACACTTGAATTGCTGCAGTGGAAGGCAGAGAATGGTGTACCTGACAAGGCATTTGAAAAGCTGCCAAAGAATAACGAATTGCCTGACAGTACGTACGAAGCAAAGAAGGCTGTCTGCCCTCTAGGATTAGAGGTGCACAAGATACATGCATGCCCTAATGACTGCATCCTCTACCGCGGTGAGTACGAGGATTTGAATGCATGCCCGGTATGTAGTGCATTGCGCTATAAGATCCGCCACGATGACCCTGGTGATGTTGAGGGCGAGCGCCCCAGGAAGAAGATTCCTGCCAAGGTGATGTGGTATGCTCCTATAATACCACGGTTGAAACGTTTGTTCCAAAACAAAGAGCATACCAAGTTGATGCGATGGCACAAAGAAGACTGTAAGAAAGACGGGAAGTTGAGAGTACCCGCTGACGGATCGCAGTGGAGAAAAATCGAGAGAAGGTGGAAGAAATTTGCAGCTGACGCAAGGAACGTATGGTTTGGTTTAAGTGCAGATGGCATTAATCCTTTTGGGGAGCAGAACAACAATCATAGCACATGGCCTGTGACTCTATGTATCTATAACCTTCCTCCTTGGTTGTGCATGAAGCGAAAGTTCATTATGATGCCAGTGCTCATCCAAGGCCCCAAGCAACCCGACAATGACATTGATGTGTACCTAAGGCCATTAGTTGAAGAACTTTTAGAGTTGTGGAGCATAGAAGGTGTACGTGTGTGGGATGAGCACAAACAGCAGGAATTTGACCCGCGAGAATTGCTGTTTGTAACCATCAATGATTGGCTTGCTCTCAGTAACCTTTCAGGACAGACAAACAAGGGATACCACGCATGTACGCACTGTTTAGATGATACCGACAATACATATTTGGATAAATGTAAGAAGAATGTGTACCTGGGGCATCGTCGATTTCATCAGAGCAAGCATCCCGTAAGAAAGAAAGACAAGCATTTCAAAGGTGATCCAGATCACCGGCAGAAGCCTCCCCACCGTAGTGGTGAAGATATACTTGATATGGTCAAGGATTTACAAGTAATCTTTGGAAAGGGTCCTAGCGGACAATCTGTTCCGAATGACGCTGACGGACGCGCACCAATGTGGAAGAAAAAAATCCATATTTTGGGACCTACCCCATTGGAAAGACCTAGAGGTCCGCTCTGCAATCGACGTGATGCATGTGACTAAGAATCTTTGCGTGAACCTGCTAGGCTTCTTGGGTGTGTTTGGGAAGAGAAAAGATACACTGGAGGCACGGGAGGACCAACAACATATGCACGGAAAAGACGGCATGGATCCAAAGCAGTTCCAGGGTCATGCCAGCTACACTCTTACCAAAGAAGAGAAGGAAATCTTCTTCGAATGCCTGCTCAGTATGAAGGTCCTGTCTGGCTTCTCGTCGAATATAAAGAGAATAATAAATATGGCAGAGAAAAAGTTCCAGAACCTAAAGTCTCATGACTGCCACGTAATTATGATGCAACTGTTTCCGATTGCATTGAGGGGCCTTCTACCGGAAAACATTCGATTAGACATTGTGAAGCTATGTCCATTCCTCAATGCAATCTCTCGGAAGGTAATCGATCCAGAATTCCTACCAAGGTTACAGGGTGATTTGGTGCAATGCCTTGTCAGTTTCAACTTGGTGTTCCCACCATCCTTCTTCAATATCATGACTCATGTTCTAGTTCACCTAGTCGAAGAGATTGCCATTCTAGGTCCTGTATTTCTACACAATATGTTCCCCTTTGAGAGGTTCATGGGAGTCTTAAAGAAATATGTTCGTAATCGTGCTAGGCCAGAAGGAAGCATCTCCAAGGGCCATGAAAATGAGGAGGTCATTGAGTTTTGTATTGACTTTATTCCTGACCTTAAGCCGATTAGTGTTCCTGAATCGCGGCATAAGGGCAGACTAGATGGAAATGGCACGCTAGGACCGGAACAAATAATATGTATGGACAGGCATTCTCTCACTCAAGCACACTACACAGTTCTACAAAATTCCGCCTTGGTGACTCCGTATATGGAGGAATACAAGAATTTTCTACGCTCCAAACACCCGGAGCAGTCTGACGACTAGATTACACGTGAACAAACGGGGACTTTCGCCGGTTGGTTGCAGACACGTACCATGCAAGACTCGGCTGTTGAAGATGACATGTACTTGTTGTCCCAGTTACCATCTTCGAATATAATGACTTTCAAAGGGTACGAGATAAATGGGAATACATTTTGATGCACCAATCAAAACAGTGGTGTCCGTTTTGATGCACCAACCAAGAGTGGAAAGGACACATATTATGGTTACATAGAGGACATATGGGAACTTGACTGTGGACGTGGTTTGAAGGTCCCTTTGTTTCGGTGCAAATGGGTCAATATGACACGAGGCGGGGTAACGAAAGATCCGCAGTACGGAATGACATTTACTGATTTTTTTGGCTAAATGACCCTGAAATTGGAAAACACTACAAATGAACTCTGAATAGGTTGAAAGTTGGCATGGTATCATCATTTCACCCACATAGCATGTGCAAAAAAATAGAGAGGGTTACGTCAAAAACTGGATGCACTTCGTGTACAAAATGGACAATCTCTTTCGAAGTATCAGGGTTTCGCACGAAAACTCATATGTTACAAAGGCATTTCATTTTTTTAATAACCTAAGTAACACCAAATTGAATATAATGATAAAACACAGTTATATAAAACATAAGAAAAAAGAATCACTGAAAAATCTATTTTTAAAGTAAAGTTATTCCCAAACTAGTGATTCACACCAATTTCAAATAATTCAAATTTAAACTATTCAAATTTGAAAACTACTAACACTAACAGAAAGTTTGTAATTTTTTATACGTAAAGCAAAAATATTCACAAAGAAACTCTAAATACAGCAAAAAACAACTAAGAAATAAATAAAAGAAAATAAATAAAGCTGAAAAAATAAAAAATAATAAAATAAAAAAGCCCTCCTACTGGGCCACAACGGCCTGCATACGACTAGTAAGCCAACTGCAGTTGGCCCATGATGCAGGCCCGCAAGGCCCAGTAAGCCCGCAGGGCTGAGTGGCAGTGTTAGGCCCAGAAGCCTGCTTAGAGAGGAGCTCGAGAGAGCTACCGCACTGGGGCTTATAAACCAGTGCGGGCTCTCCTCGGCTAGCTATGTGGGACTAAACTTTGTGCATCGCACCGCACCCTATAGTACCGGTTGGTGGCTCCAACCGGTACTATAGGCCCCTCCTATATATACTTCACTTACGAAATATTCAGTTTCTCTCCTCTGCTTCTTCGCCGCGCCACCCGTCGTCGCCCTTGTCGCCGCGCCCGTTGCCGCCCCCGTCGCCTCCGCCCCGTATGCCGCCGCCTCGTCGCCGCGCCCCTCGCCGCCCTGGCCTGTCGCCGCGCCCCCACCGCCACCCCGGCCCGTCACCGCGGCCCTTCGCCTTGCCTCGCCGCTGTGAGCCACCCCTGCCGCGCCATGCACACACACACACACACACACACACACGCACACACACACACACGCGCACGCACGCACACACAATTATTAGATGTATTTTTTAGATGAATGTCGTTAGATGAATTTTTTTAGATGAATGTCGTTAGAGGAATTTTTTTAGATGAATGTTAGATGTTACATGCATTTTTTAGTTGTTAGATGTTAGACCCATTTTTTAGATGAATGTTAGATGGAATTTTTAGAAGAATGTTAGATATCGATGTTAGATGCATTTTTTAGATGTTAGATGTTAGAAGCATTTTTTAGATGAATGTTAGATGTTAGATGCATTTTTTAGATGAATGTTAGATGAAATTTTTAGATGAATGTCAGATGAAGTTTTTAGATGAATATGTTAGATGAATTTTTTACATATATATAAATGTTAGATGAGTTTTTTAGATGAATGTGTTAGATGAATTAAACGACATTTTGGGTTGACTTTAAGTCTGTCGGGGCTCCATACATGACAGTCTATATGAGAGAATAAGAATGACGACTGTTGTCGTGAAGGTCTCTTCTTCTTCCTTCTCCTTGTGCAAGACCTTTGTTATGCACTAGGGAAGGAGGGAGAAGAGACCATCACTGATGGTCGAAAAATCAGTGAGGATTATCCACCATATATATATGAGAGAATAAAAATGCCGACTGTTGTCGTGAAAGTCTCTTCTTCTTCCTTCTCTTTGTGCTAGACCTTTGTTATGCACTAGGGGAAGGAGGGAGAAGATACCATCACCGACGGTCAAAAAATCAGTGAGGATTGTCCACCATATATGAGAGAATAAGAAGGTCGACTGTTGTCGTGAAGGTTTCTTCTTGCTCCTTCTCCTGGTGCTAGACCTTTGTTATGCACTAGGGGAAGGAGGGAGAAGAGACCATCACTGGCGATTGAAAAATCAGTGAGGGAGTGTATCCACCATATATGAGAGAGGACGAAGAATCCCGACTGTTGTCGTGGGGATCGCTTTTCCTTCTTCTCCTTGTGCTAGACCTTTGTTATGCACAAGGGGAAGAAGGAGTAGCTAGCGACCATCACCGACGGTCGCAAATGTCAGAGAGGAATCAGTGAGTGAGAGTCTTCACCACATATGAGCGGAGAGTTTTCAAGAAAAGACACGGCAGACCGATAGTCAACCCGTGATGAATAATAATTATCAAATTTAGTTTTTGTAGTACATATTTTTAATTGTACAAGTTTAATCTTTGAATTATGAACATAGGAAATGTCGTCTTCCAACGACAATAGGATCTCGGAGTGCTACTGGTGCGGTGACGACCGGGATTTGTGCGACCAGCCTCACCTGGTAGACGGTCGCCGCTTCAGTATTAAGCTCGACGAGACCTTTGATGTCGAAACGGTACACAACAACAAGTCTTTTTCGTAATTAAGCACGACTTCTACTACTTTAACGTGTAATTAATGTTTGTATTTTACAATTCGTCTAGTTTATCCCATGCCATGCAAGACGCTATGTCTTGGAGAGGCTGGGATTTGAAGATCATGAAACTATGGAAACAACGAAAATTCACCTAAGGACCCATCATGGTATAAATATTTAAGTAGATTTGTATAATTCAGATAGCGTAACCAATTTTGGTTGCAAGAATTGGGAAGCACTTTGCAAGATATATGGTTTTTATGAGGGTATGCTTGTCACCATGGATCTTGGTGATCCTGACATCGCCGAAGACAATTTGGACATTTGGGTCCTTGTTGATACGCTTCCAATTCTACCGCTATGTGAGTTTCTCAAACATAGTTATTAAGTAATTTATATTGTTTATTTCAAAATAGTTGACAGCTTATTTTCATTGTTCAAATAATGTGCGGATATTGGTAGATAGAACCTACTAGACCCCTGGCTCAGAATTAACTTATCAGGAGAAAAATCATCTGATCGCATTTTGTACCCTTCTTGAGGATTACAATAACTTTTATAATACTCCTGCACATTATGGTCAATATGTGCCACTAGTGCACGTGTTGAACTACGTTAACATCCATGGAGATGTCATGGTAAGATTTTTTACTATTACGACATCCGTGCATGTTTTGCATAAATTCTTCTCAAACTGAACTACATTGCTAACTACGAAGTCCTTACTATGTTTTTCAATAGAAAATCCCTGGTGATTGTGTGCCTCATCTGATGTTTCAGAATGGTCGCCTTGCTGTTTTGAACATACTGCCAGGTTTTCCTACGAATCACACCTGTCCATATCGGATTTCTTTATCCGGTGAAGACATGACAATCAAAGAATGTAAAAAATGTATGGACACTCGTAGGGAGGTACTTGGAAGCAAAATTGTGCGAAAGGCAAGAATTGGAGACAGGATAATCTGCATTCTCCATAATGGAGAGTCAGGGGCCATCTTGTTTTACGCTATTTTACCTAAGAGAATTGGTAGTAGCTAGGTCGAGTAGAAGTTGATGATCATGTGCTAAGAACAACTAAGTATGATTGGGTTAGATGACTATGATGATGATGAGTATATGACTTGTTATTACGGTATCGAGTAGAAGTTGTATGATCGATGATGATGAGTATGACTTGTTACTTGATACGTCTCCAACGTATCTATAATTTTTGATTGTTCCATGCTATTATATATTCTATTTTGGATGTTTAATGGGCTTATTTATACACTTTTATATTATTTTTGGGACTAACCTATTAACCCAAGGCCCAGTGCAAATTGCTGTTATTTTTGCCTATTTTAGTGTTTCGCAGAAAAGGAATATCAAACGGAGTCCAAACAGAATGAAACCTTCGGGAACGTGATTTTTGGAACAAACGTGATCCAGAGGACTTGGAGTGGACGTCAAGAAATCAACGAGGAGGCCACGAGGCAGGGGGCGCGCCCTCCACCCTCGTGGGCCCCTCGTGGCTCCACCGACCTACTCCTTCCGCCTATATATACCTGCGTACCCTGAAACCATCTAGGAGCACCACGAAAACCTATTTCCACCGCCGCAACCTTCTGTACCCGTGAGATCCCATCTTGGGGCCTTTTCCGGTGCTCCGCTGGAGGGGGCATTGATCACGGAGGGCTTCTACATCAACACCATAGCCTCTCCGATAATGTGTGAGTATTTTACATCAGACCTTCGGGTCCATAGTTATTAGCTAGATGGCTTCTTCTCTCTCTTTGGATCTCAATACAAAGTTCTCCTCGATCTTCTTGGAGATCTATTCGATGTATCTCTTTTTGCGGTGTGTTTGTCGAGATCCAATGAATTGTGGGTTTATGATCAAGATTATCTATGAACAATATTTGAATCTCCTCTGAATTCTTTTATGTATGATTGGTTATCTTTGCAAGTCTCTTCGAATTATCAGTTTGGTTTGGCCTACTAGATTGATCTTTCTTGCAATGGGAGAAGTGCTTAGCTTTGGGTTCAATCTTGTGGTGCTCGATCCCAGTGACAGTAGGGGAAACAACACGTATTGTATTGTTGCCATCAAGGATAAAAAAGATGGGGTTTATCTCATATTGCACGAGTTTATCCCTCTACATCATGGCATCTTGCTTAAAGCGTTACTCCGTTCTTATGAACTTAATACTCTGGATGCATGCTGGATAGCGGTCGATGTGTGGAGTAATAGTAGTAGATGCAGGCAGGAGTCGGTCTACTTGTCACGGACGTGATGCCTATATACATGATCATACCTAGATATTCTCATAACTATGCTCAATTCTATCAATTGCTCGACAGTAATTTGTTCACCCACCGTAATACTTATGCTATCTTGAGAGAAGCCACTAGTGAAACCTATGGCCCCCGGGTCTATTTTCCATCATATTAATCTCCCGTCAACAAGCTATTTCTGGCACCGTTTATTTTGTTTTCTTTACTTTTTATCTTTATCATAAAAATACCAAAAAAATTATCTTATCATCTCTATCAGATCTCACTTTTGCAAGTGGCCGTGAAGGGATTGACAACTCCTTTATCGCATTGGTTGCAAGGTTCTTATTTGTTTGTGTAGGTATGAGGGACTTGAGCGTGGTCTCCTACTGGATTGATACCTTGGTTCTCAAAAACTGAGGGAAATACTTACGCTACTTTACTGCATCACCCTTTCCTCTTCAAGGGAAAAACCAACGCAGTGCTCAAGAGGTAGCAAGAAGGATTTCTGGCGCCATTGCCGGGGAGGCTTACGCACAAGTCAAGACATACCAAGTACCCATCACAAACTCTTATCCCTCACATTTACATTATTTGCCATTTGCCTCTCGTTTTCCTCTCCCACACTTCACCCTTTCCATTTTATTCGTCCTTCTTCTGTTCGTCTTTTCGTTTGCCTTGATGTCTTACTTGGCTCGTTTGCTCGTTTGGTTGGAATAATTGTTTATTTATTGCTAAACAGAGAACCTAAGATCTATGGATCCTCATCCGCTTGCTAATCTTTTTAAGAGATCCAATTGTGATGAACCAATTGCTAGTGAGTTTTGTGCACTAGATTATCTTTGTTAAGTTTTGCTTGAAATTCGTGAATCTGGAAATTGTGATGAAGAAATTTATGAAGAGATTCACGATGGCTCCTTGAATAAAAAGCATGATTGCAATGATTTTACTATAAATTCTCTTGATGTCAATTGTGCTAATAATATGCAAAACCCTAAGCTTGGGGATGCTAGTTTTGCTATGTCTACTACTTGTTGCAATGATCATGATTGGGGTGATTCTTCTTATAATCTTGAAAATTTATTTAAGCCCCAAGATGAATATGAGATTGATAATAGTGTTTGCAATAATATTGAAAGTGGGTTTGGAAGAGTGTCAACTTTAGATCCCACATATTTGGAGTATGTTCAATCTTATGATATTTTTGATAAAAGTGGGTTTGGAGAGGTCATGACTTTAGTTAATGTTAATCCCACTATCTTGGAAGAGTGTCAACTTTGCATGCATGTGGATCGTGCTGAGAATATGTTATGTGATAGCTATTTTGTTGAATTTGCTTATGATCCTACATGTAATTATTATGAGAGAGGAAAATATGGTTGTAGGAATTTTCATGTTACTAAATTACCTCTCTTCATGTTGGGATTGCTATCGTCTTCTTCCTTGCATATGCTAGTTTTTGCTTGCATTGATAATTTGTTTGCTTATAAAATGCCTATGCATAAGAAGTATGTTAGACTTAAGTGTGTTTGTCACATATTTTATGATGCTCTCTTTGCGCTTCAATTCTTGTCTCTCATGTGAGCTTCATTAAAATTATCAATGCCTAGCTAAAAGGCTTTAAAGAAAAGCGCTTGTTGGGAGACAACCCAATATTTTTTTATTGCTCTTATTAAATAAATATTTTATCTAGCCTCTGGTTAGATTTGTTTTTATGTTTTAATTAGTGTTTTTGCCAAGTAAAACCTATAGGATCTTCTTGGATAATAGTTATTTGATCTTGCTGAAAAAGTCAGAAACTTTCTGCTCACGAAAACAATTGTTTAAAATCACCAGAACGTGATAAAATATTGATTCCAATTGAAGTAGATCAATAAACAAATTATATAGGATTTCCAATTTTGGTAGAATTTTTGGAGTTCTATAAGTTTGCGTTAGTTACAGATTACTACAGACTGTTCTGTTTTTGACAGATTCTGTTTTTCGTGTGTTGTTTGCTTATTTTGATGAATCTATGGCTAGTAATGGAGCTTATGAACCATAGAGAAGTTGGAATATAGTAGGTTTAACACCAATATAAATAAATAATGAGTTCATTACAGTACCTTGAAGTGGTGTTTTGTTTTCTTTTGCTAACGGAGCTCACGAGATTTTCTGTTGAGTTTTGTGTTGTGAAGTTTTCAAGTTCTGGGTAAAGATTTGATGGATTATGGAACAAGGAGTGGCAAGAGCCTAAGCTTGGGGATGCCCAAGGCACCCCAAGGTAAAATCCAAGGACAACCAAAAGCCTAATCTTGGGGATGCCCCGGAAGGCATCCCCTCTTTCGTCTTCGTCCATCGGTAATTTTACTTGGAGCTATATTTTTATTCACCACATGATATGTGTTTTGCTTGGAGCGTCTGTATGACTATAGTCTTTGCTTTTTAGTTTACCACAATCATCCTTACTGTACACACCTTTTGAGATAGACACAAACGATTCGGAATTTATTAGAATACTCTATGTGCTTCACTTATATCTTTTGAGTTAGATAGTTTTGCTCTAGTGCTTCACTTATATCTTTTAGAGCACGGTGGTGGTTTTATTGATCTCTCATGCTTCACTTATATTATTTTGAGAGTCGTTTAGAACAGCATGGTAATTTGCTTTGGTTATAAAAACTTTTGAAGTGCATTAAAAACTAAGAGAAGTTTGATACTTGATAGTTGTTTTGAGATATAAAGGTGGTAATATTAAAGTTGTGCTAGTTGAGTAATTGTGGATTTGAGGAATACTTGTGTTGAAGTTTGCAAGTCCCGTAGCATGCACGTATGGTAAACGTTGTGTGACAAATTTGAAGCATAAAGTGTTCTTTGATTGCTTTCCTTATGAGTGGCGGTCGGGGACGAGCGATGGTCTTTTCCTACCTATCTATCCCCCTAGGAGCATGCGCGTAATGCTTGGTTTTGATGACTTGTACATTTTTGCAATAAGTATGTGAGTTCTTTATGACTATTGTTGAGTCCATGGATTATACGCACTCTTACCCTTCCATCATTGCTAGCCTCTTCGGTACCGTGCATTGCCCTTTCTCACCTCGAGAGTTCGTGCAAACTTCGCCGGTGCATCCAAACCCCGTGATATGATACACTCTATCACACATAAACCTCCTTATATCTTCCTCAAAACAGCCACCATACCTACCTATTATGGCATTTCCATAGTCATTACGAGATATATTGCCATGAAACTTTCCACCATTCCGTTTATTATGACACGTTTCATCATTATTATATTGCCTTGCATGATCATGTAGTTGACATTGTATTTGTGGCAAAGCCACCATGCATATTATTTCATACATGTCACTCTTGATTCATTGCATATCCCGGTAAACCGCCGGAGGCATTCACATAGAGTCATATTTGTTCTAAGTATTGAGTTGCAAGTAAATAAAAGTGTGGTGATCATCATTATTAGAGCATTGTCCCAAGTGAGGAAAGGATGATGGAGACTATGATTCCCCCACAAGTTGGGATGAGACTCCGGACGAAAAGAAAAAAAGAGAGAAAGAAAAAAAAGAGGCCAAAAAAAGAAGAAGGCCCAAATAAAAAAAATAAAAAAAGAAAAGAAATGAGAGAAAAAGAGAGAAGGGACAATGTTACTATCCTTTTTCCATACTTGTGCTTCAAAGTAGCACCATGATCTTCATGATAAGAGAGAAATCTCCTATGTTTTCACTTTCATATACTAGTGGGAATTTTACATTATAGAACTTGGCTTGTATATTTCAATGATGGGCTTCCTCAAATGCCCTAGGTCTTCATGAGCAAACAAGTTGGATGCACACCCACTTAGTTTCTTTTGTTGAGCTTTCATACATTTATAGCTCTAGTGCATCCGTTGCATGGCAGTCCCTACTCCTTGCTTGACATCAATCGGTGGGCATCTCCCTAGCCCATTGATTAGCCGCGTCAATGTGAGACTTTCTCCTTTTTTGTATCCTCACACAACCTCAATCATTATATTCTATTCCACCCATAGTGCTATGTCCATGGCTCGCGCTCATATATTGCATAAAGTTGAAAGAGTTTGAAAAGACTAAGTATGAAACAATTGCTTGGCTTGTCATCGGGGTTATGCATGATGAGAGCATTTTGTGTGACAAAAATGAAGCATGGCCAAACTATATGATTTTGTAGGGATAAGCTTTCTTCAGCTATGTTATTTTGATTAGACATAATTGCTTGGTTAGCATGCTTGAAGTATTATTATTTTTATGTCAATATAAACATTTATCTTGAATCTTTCGGATCTGAACATTCATGCCACAATAAAGAAAATTACATTGAAGAATATGCTAGAAAGCATTCCACATCAAAAATTCTGTTTTTATCATTTACCTACTCGAGGACGAGCAGGAATTAAGCTTGGGGATGCTTGATACGTCTCCAACATATCTATAATTTTTGATTGTTCCATGCTATTATATATTCTGCTTTCGATGTTTAATGGGCTTATTTATACACTTTTATATTATTTTTGGGACTAACCTATTAACCCAAGGCCCAGTGCAAATTGCTGTTTTTTGCCTATTTTAGTGTTCCGCAGAAAAGGAATATCAAACGGAGTGCAAACGGAATGAAACCTTCGGGAACGTGCTTTTTAGAACAAACGTGATCCAGAGGACTTGGAGTGGACGTCAAGAAATCAACGAGGAGGCCACAAGGCAGGGGGCACGCCCTTCAGCCTCGTGGGCCCCTCCTGGCTCCACCGACCTACTTCTTCCTCCTATATATACATGTGTACCCTGAAACCATCCAGGAGCACCACGAAAACCTATTTCCACCGCCGCAACCTTCTGTACCCGTGAGATCTCATCTTGGGGCCTTTTCGGGCGCTCCGCCGGAGGGGGCATTGATCACAGAGGGCTTCTACATCAACGCCATAGCCTCTCCGATGATGTGTGAGTAGTTTACCTCAAACCTTCGGGTCCATAGTTATTACCTAGATGGCTTCTTCTCTCTCTTTGGATCTCAATACAAAGTTCTCCTCGATCTTCTTGGAGATCTATTCGATGTAACTCTTTTTGCGGTGTGTTTGTCGAGATCTGATGAATTGTGGGTTTATGATCAAGATTATCTATGAACAATATTTGAATCTCCTCTGAATTCTTTTATTTATGATTGGTTATCTTTGCAAGTCTCTTCGAATTATCAGTTTGATTTGGCCTACTAGATTGATCTTTCTTGCAATGGGAGAAGTGCTTAGCTTTGGGTTCAATCTTGCAGTGCTCGATCCCAGTGACAGTAGGGGGAACGACACGTATTGTATTGTTGCCATCGAGGATAAAAAGATGGGGTTTATATCATATTGCATGAGTTTATCCCTCTACATCATGTCATCTTGCTTAAAGCGTTACTCCGTTCTTATGAACTTAATACTCTAGATGCATGCTGGATAGCGGTCGATGTGTGGAGTAATAGTAGTAGATGCAGGCATGAGTCGGTCTACTTGTCACGGACGTGATGCCTATATACATGATCATACCTAGATATTCTCATAACTATGCTCAATTCTATCAATTGCTCGACAGTAATTTGTTCACCCACCGTAATACTTATGCTATCTTGAGAGAAGGCACTAGTGAAACCTATGGCCCCCCGGTCTATTTTACATCATATTAATCTTTCGTCAACAAGCTATTTCTGGCACCGTTTATTTTGCTTTCTTTACTTTTTATCTTTATCATAAAAATACCAAAAATAATATCTTATCATCTCTATCAGATCTCATTTTTGCAAGTGGACGTGAAGGGATTGACAACCCCTTTATCACGTTGGTTGCAAGTTTCTTATTTGTTTGTGTAGGTACGAGGGACTTGAGCGTAGTCTCCTACTGGATTGATACCTTGGTTCTCAAAAACGAAGGGAAATACTTACGCTACTTTACTACATCACCCTTCCTTCTTCAAGGGAAAAACCAACGCAGTGCTCAAGAGGTAGCATTATTAAGATACCAATGTTGAGTTTTTTAATATTATGATCGATGATGCATGATGCTAAGTTGTTATATGAGCATGATGAGCTATTATATATATAAGTATCTGAAATGAACATGGATTAGATTAAAGTGGAGGCAACATGTGGTGCACATCGAAAGTACTACTAGTACATCGAAAGTACTACTAATCCAAACTGAGTACTTTCGATGTGCACCACATGTTGCCTCCACGAGAAATTCTATATATATATGCATAACGTGTACAATATGTAGTATCGTAAAATACCAGCAAATGAAAAAGAATTAAATGAAAAACACAAAATTATAAAAAATCATAAACCCAAAATCCCGTAAACCTATTTGTACCAGTTGGTATTACCAACCGGTACTAAAGGTCTCCCACCCCCCGGCGCTGGCTCGTGCCACGTGGTGGCCCTTTAGCAGCGGTTCGTGTTGAACCTGTACTAAAAGGGGGGGGGGGGGGGGGCTTTAGTGCCCACCCTTTAGTGCCGGTTACAGAACCAGCACTAAAGGGCCTTACGAACCGGTGGTAAAGCCCGATTCTGCACTAGTGTTTCCTCAGTGGGGGTAAAAGTTTCACCCGACTAGATTATCTTGCCTGGTGGCCTCTCTTAACGACCAGGGGAAATCTTTTTGCGTGTGCTCAAAAGATCTGACATGGGATCGCAATGATTTGATGAGACAATTTTGTTGGAACGTTCCTTGCAACACCATCGCCGCTTCCCTCTCTTGCTACTGGCGGCGCCTGTTCCTCCTGATGACGTTCTCTGGCTCGCACAACGAAGCCGAGCACGGGACGCCGACAGACAGGCAGACGCGACGACGTTCTCCTGATTTTGTCCCGCTTGATTCTATGTGAACATATATACACTGCGCTAGCTTCAAAAAAAAACATACTGCGCTAGCTTCAAAAAAAAAATACACTGCGCTGCATAATAGTGTACAAACCAGGTGTTATTTCGGTTGTCATCGAGGCATTGCGTCGGGCTGGGTTCAAGTCCTGGCAATGCAAGTTCACTTTTATAGTTTTTCACTCCCAACGCCTTTAGCATGGTTTATGAGGGAAAAACTACAGCCAATTTGCAAATAGATCCTTGCAAAAAATAGTGAATTCATGAGCGGTCAAGGGAATGATATGACATGGCATCCACTTGGTCGGTTTTGCCTCTCGCGCTGTTTTGGCCTTATTTGATGAAATCACTGAGTTTTATGGACTAAATCTGATCATTTCTTGAGTTGTTGGTCTAAAGTGTGTAACCAAATTGAGTTAATGGACTAGTAGCGTATTTCACTCCATTATTGTAGTGTTTTGCAAAGGACAGATAATCATGAGTTCACAAATTAATGATCCCTCCCATGTGTGAGTTATATTCGTTCTAGCATAAATTTATTCTACAATGTTTACCACACAATAAAAATGATGCCATCACATTTACGAGGGTCATCATGCTAGTCATTTGAACAGCAGGTGAACCATATGTGTTGTTCCTTGGCGACAAGGCATTACACTCTCCAAAGCAAAGGGGCAGGGCGAACGATGGGCGTGTACACGTCCGATCGCTACAGAGCTACGGGGGAGAGAGAGAGAGACGCCCAAAAGCATCTCCCAAGGTAAAACTCGCTCATCTCCAAGTTCGCCCCATCTCTCTTGTCTCCTCCTCCTCGAGTGGCGGCTAGGGTTTCACCGCCTTCTCCCATTGGCTTCTCTCCTCACCACCTCCTCCCACCAGCCCCCGCGTCGCCCCGCAAGGGCGGCTCGGGCGGAACCCTAAACGCCGCCGCCGCCGCCCCCTCTCCCGCTCGACCCTCTCCGCCGCCGCCCGAGGTACTCACCGGCGCTGCCGCGTGGTACTGGTGAAGGTGGCGGCGGGGATCCAGGCGTCTCCTCCTCGGGCGGGGAGCCTCGGATCCATGGCGGCGGCCCTGGCTGGTGGCACGCGGCGCAGCTTGGCGGCGGGCGGCGCCGGCGTGGACAGGTGGGTCACTTCCCTGGCCATGTGGATGGCGGGGAGGTGGTGGGCTTCGGCTGCGGCGGCGGTTCTTCGCTGGATGTTGGTGGCCATGGTGATGTTCGTCCTCGACCCCGATCTACTCCGATCTGTAGCGGATCCGGCCCTTGGTGACTTCGGTCACCGTTCTTGGGTGCTGGCCTTGCAGATCTGGTGGCTGGAAGGGTTCCGGGGGAATCTCTTGGCCGGCGTGGCGGCCACTCCGATGGCAGTGCCTTTGGGTGTTGCTTCGCTCGTTGGAGGCTTCGGAGAGGACCTCCTTCCTTCCACCCCTCCCAGGAGCTCAGGTGAAAACCTCAGACCCCCTGTTCCAAGCAACGACGACACCACGGTGGCGTGCTCCTTCCTGAAGGCGTTGCTCGGGGGCTGCTCAAGCGGCGGTGGAAGTGGTAGGGGTTCGGTGTCGACACATGCATTCTGGTCAGCTTCATCTTGGAGGCTGCGGCGACGTAGGCGACGCTCATCTAGTGGAGCTACTGCCGATGGTCGAGGCATCGTCGGCAGTCTGCGCCATCAGGCTCGGGGTGCTCAGGGGGAAACCTCAGATCTGGGTCTTCCGGATCGGATGATGATGGCGTTCTATCGCTTTCCCTTCTGGGGGCATCGTTTTGGAGCAAGTGCTGGCTGGAGGGATGGTGGAGCGGTGCTTCATCTCACACATTGATGGCGGCGGAGATCGATGGCATGGCGCTGTGGAGACTCGGCGTCCGATGTGCGGAGATGGGCTCGCGCAGGAGGAGGTTGCTGTCTGGCGTCATGGTGACGTCGATGGCAGAGTGGCCAGACAAGGTAGAAGCCTCAATATGATCTGAAGACCTGTGGAAGATGGCGGCGACGACACACGAGTGCATCTGACCGGATTGTGCCCTAGACCCGGTATGTGGCTCGGCTGGGGCTTCCGAATGAGTTTCGGCTTCCGGCTTTTGATGTTAGGCTTAGGTGAGTGGTTTGGGTAGTGGCCCAGCTAGCACCCCCTCATCATATTGGATAGGAGTAGTAGCATATGTTGCCAAGATGGTGGATTCAGGCACATTGTTGTAATACTTTGTACGGTCCTCGAGAATAATCAATAAAGTGGCCGTATGCATCTCCCAGATGCAGAGGCCGGGGGTCATCCTCCTTTTCTTAAAAAAAACCCTCCTCCCACCAGCCGCCGTCTTTCCCGCTTGACTCGTCGCCTCCTCACCGTGCTTGCCGCCTCCACCCGCCTTCCCTCACCCCCCCCCCCCCCCCCCCCGGTTCGTCCTTTTGATGGAGTCGGGTCCTCGTCGATGAGCATGGTGGCGGCGAGTTGAGAGCCTAATGGGGCCATGTCCACCTGTGCGTGGCAGATGGTGTGGATCCATCGCCATGGCCTTCGATGCCGAGCTACTCATGTGGGGAATAGGTATATGTTGTGCTGCTCATGCCCCCCATCCCCCCCTTCTGCCATGTCCACCTAGAGCATGCAAAGGTTGTTTACTACATACACGACGCATGCATAAGAAATATCCCTCCGTTCCTAAATATAATTTTTTTTACAGATTCTAATATACAATCCATCTAAGAATATCTAAAAAGACTTATATTTAGGAATGGAGGAAATACCAACTTTAAAAGAACATGCACACGGGGATGCCAATTAGAAGACATCAATAATGTCGGATTTAATCATCTTTGTAATGAATTAAATAAAGAAGACTCGTTTATATGCATTTCGTTGTTGAACTTCTAAATAATAGTTCTGGTCTGCATTCGAAAAAGCAGCACCGGTAGCACGGCCATCATAGAAAATAAGCCATATGACGACTCGCTCAGCAGCTTTGGCAGAACAAGCGCCACAATTTATAAGGTTGCTTGGGTTCGGTTCATTGGAGGCATGCAATGCATGCTATATATGATGAAGATGTATCGTATATGTGATTGCCTTCTATACAAGGCAGTTTAATATATTTTGATATCTGACTTTCTACTTTCCAATCCACACTAACTATTACGGAGGGAGTAGATGGGAATATTTTGATATAATCCCATTTCTACGGTATCTTCTCCTTTCCATATTTAATCATTATAAGGATTTTCTTTTGGTTATATCACTTTACTCGCCGTCATATGATATTTTTCCGCTGTGCCTTCTATACAAGGCAGTATATATATCTTGAACCCGTGAGATATGGGTTGCATCACAAAGGGTGTGGTAGATTAAATGTTTGTGATAGACAACTTTTCACACATATTCAATGTCGACTAATCATCTATGATGTCGATCACATCGTAAACGTTGTGTCACAACATAGCGCATGCGATAGAGCTATCATCCAACACAATTTGGGATGTTTTATGTATCACAAATGCTCCAGGATCCACGTGTGGGATAGGATGGGGGCATCACATACAAATGCTTTTGTCAACACATCTACATCGTCAAGCCCTATCACACAGTTATCTTGCATTGTGTGAGATGGACCCCGCCCCCTTCGCACACCTTCGCAAGGCAATGGTTCAAAACTTTATCAGTGAAAATGGGTTTAAACCGTTTGCTTAGGACATAATTTCACTAGTGCATGACCAACCTTGCGGTGTTCCATTCAAGGAGTAGTGTAGCATAGCAGCGCAAACAATGCCCGTGCCCACCGCAGATTGAGTTGACGGATGGATCAATGTAACCAGTATTTCATAATTAAATGGTAGACTACGACAAATATTTTTATTCTTTTCAAATTTAGGCAACCAAGTCATGATTATTCATACCCAAATGATAGATATTGTTGAGGTAGCTATTCATAACGAATAGACCAAATCTATCAAGCGGTCAACTGGAAGGGTCCGCCATAGAAGAACTTGCCATTGATCACGGAACTGACGGAGTATGTGTCTGCGCTAGTCATATACGCGGACAAGTTGGGGGACAAGAGTGAAGCTTGCCCGTTCTGATTAATAATCTGGATGTTGCTGAAAGACGCCGCCATGGACGTGGACATGGCTTTGTCCGTTGGGAGGTAGCCACTGCCCATTGGAACCAAATCTCTAGTGCGAGAGGCCACCACGCCGCCAATATGTATATGGGTCGCCCGATCTGCCAAGCCACCAGGGAACAACGACTTGGGATAACGACCGATCAGCGTAGGCTCACGTTGGTTAAGCCCACAATGCACCATCCAGTCTCCCGACGCACCATCCTACAATATCATATCATATAATTAAGCTATTGCATGACACAAATTTATAATTTGGTAACATTATTTTTATATTTTTCCTGCTTGGATCTGTATATGTACACTAAGCTATTTTGTTGACAGGTACCTTGAGGAGTTTGATTGTGATGGTTTGCTTGGTTCCGTTGGGGTTGGAGAGGGGTTCGATGATGTCGCCAAGAACTAAGGCCGCGCCAGCCTCAGGCTGGAAACCTACCGCACATTTGGTGTTGCCACAACGCGTTTGGAACCCATCAGTCTGCATGCAACAAACAAAAACAGGAATATTACTATTACATGTGCACTAACCAAGAAGGAAAAAGGAGGCCGCACATACTTACCGTCCAAACAGCACCTAAATGAGTGCGTGAATCACCACCGTACAAGTGTGGGTAAACCTAGCCAGTAGAAATTCAAGTTAGGTGGCTACATATGTAAGAGTATTGTAAGATCTGCATTGTATTGATTCATGTACCTCCGAGCCGATTTTGATGACGTTCTGATCGGCTGCACCGTCTTCTCCACTAGAGATTTGGACACCAGCCGAACTGTACTGATTGCTGCTTAGCGACAACGCGTAGACATCCATGGTCACGCTGACTCCATAGTAACCAGCCGATTCTCCCGCTTGCAACCGGTGATAAGCAAACTATACGTGATCCATGCATTCCAAACGACAGTGCTTTTTTTTAGTAATATTAGCATATCACTGCTCGTAATATTTCAAGTTAAGTACACCCTCGACCCATATTACTTGCCGCTCAAATAAATGTATCTAGATGTATGCATCCTTTTGAGCGAGAAGTAATATGCATCGGATGAAGTTATAATTCAATGGACGCCAATTAAGCTTACGTGAAAGGGAGAACAGTAATCATGACGTGTATTAATTAAATAAGATAACGAGACTCGTATATACATACGGAGTAGGTTATAAAGGAATCATATTTACTCGCATCCGCCAATCGTCCTTGAAGCAATCCGGGTGTTTGAATAAAAATATTTGTGTCGTTGTTGAACTTGTGAAAAAAAAATAAGGTAAAGTTAGTGGCCTATTAATCAAAATAGTACAGTACTAGCTTAGCTATTACGACATGTATGGTACGCACATACCTGTTGGCTTGTTGGGTCGAGTCCATTGGCTCCACAGACGAAAGGCAGCACCAGCACGGCGACGATAGAAAAGTATGCCATGGCGACTCGCTCGGCAGCTATGTTGATTTTTGCTGTCATTGGCAGAGCAAGCCCCACAATTTATAGGGTTGTTTGATTTTGGTTCAAATTAGGCATGCACTGCACGATATAATGGAGATGGATTCGTATATGCGACTGTCCTTCTATAAAAGGCAGTTTCTATATTGTGATATCTGGCCTTCTATTTTCGAACCATTAGAGTTACTACTTGGAAATATATTGATGTCTTTCCATGCGTGCTATTCTATTATAATATCTCTCCCTTTCCATGTTTAATTATTTTACAATTTGCTAAATCAGAGAAAAATGCCATGATAGTACTATTAGAAAAAGAGCCCGTGTGTTGCAACGGTAAAAATGATAAGTGCTTAAAAACTGAAAAACAATTCATGTCGAACACAACAAGGACGTTTATATTTCGATTTTGATTCTGATTGAGTCCTCCTCGTGCATCACTTCAAAGAACGGTACAATAGAGCACCCATCAGCAGTGCTGTACCCAATCCGATGACACTGGTGGTAGGCTTCCATGAGTAATAATTGTTACAAAATACAAAGGAACTATACAAATCAAACTCTGAAAAACAAAAAAAACAAGAATAAAAAATGATAAGGGTTATATATATATATACGAGAAAGCTATGCAATAGGAATCCAACCCCACTCCTGCAGACTCACTACAGACTTTGACTATACCCGGTCACCATCTCAGCCAGCCGCATGTTGATGTTTGCAGGTGGGCTAATTTTGTAGATACTTTATTACCGCGAATAGGCCACTGCTATAGTGCAGCCCTCCATTTGTTTTTTTAGGAATTGGTACTACTCAGATTTTGTTGTATTTCTATAGAGAATGCATTTCCGGTTTTTCTTTCACTCATGAATCATTTTGTGGTTCGCTTCTTGATGGAAGTAGGCATCCCCGCGAGCATTTCGATGATGCCGAGAACCAGGTTGGTGGTGGGATCAAAAAGGATTCTACATGAGATGCACTTGGACAAGTGGGAGATGTTGGCGAAGGGAAGGTGTCACGTCACATCGTGGTAGAATCCAAGCAAATATTGGTAGTAATTTGGTGAGAGAGGGGTCATCATAGGAGGGAGGACTATATGTAGTTCCAACATGACAATTATTAGTCACTGGGTTGTAGTTATTAACATGGTTATTTGTATAGTTACCAAGTTGTATATATTACAAAAACATTATTATTGTATACCGACTTACCCATTATTTGGTTACAAAAAAATGTTGAAAACATACCTCGGCAACAACTTGTCTAAATAGCATGATAATATCGGCTTCCGGACCTGATAATTTGGATGCAAACACCACGATAAATTTGACCCGTGAGAAAAGCTGTTGAAAACATACCACCGATAACTTCCCCTGACCTAATAATTTAGGTACAAACACCACGTCAACTTTGAACCCGTGGAAAAAAGTTGTTGAAATTAAAATATACCACCGATAACTTCAAAGTAATAGCATGGTAATATACGCCATCGGACCTGATAACTCAGGTACAAACACCACGATAATTTTGACCTGGAGAAAATATAAAAACATACAAACAATAGCTTTTTGTGTAAATAACATGATGATAAAGGCTCCTGGACCTGATAACTTAGATACAAACACCACAATAACTTTGACAAGTGGAAAAAGTTGTTGAAAACATACCACCGATAACTTTTGTGTAAAAGCGTTATAATATACGCTTCCGGGCCTGATAACTTAGGTACAAACACCACGATAACTTTTGACCCGTGGAAAAAAGTTATTAAAAACATACTCTATAAATAACATGGTAACACAGGTTCCCGGACCTGATAACTTATGTACAAACACCACGATAACTTTTGACTCGTGGAAAAAAGTTATTGAAAACATACTCTGTAAATAACATGGTAAGACAAGCTCCCGGACCTGATAACTTATGTACAAAGTTGACGATAATTTTGACCCATGAAAAAGTTTTTGAAAATATACGCACAACTAAGTTGATAACTTACTTAGTCCAGGTGTGATAACTTTTGACCGGGAGGGGGGAGACTTGTTGAAAAACACCCTTCGGTAATTCGTGTGTGAATAGCATAGTAATATACACACAACAGACTTGATAAACTTAGTTAGTCTAGGCCTGATAACCTTTGACCGAAAGAAGTTGTCGAAACATAACAACATGAGATCTAGTTTCGAAGGCCTTGTCGTAACGATTTTTTATGTGAAAATGGTTTTTGTACCAGAGCGGCTGTTTAAGTTACAAAATATTTTAAATTTTTAAATTTTGGTGGAATCGTCCCTCAGATTAGCATTTTTCGTTCTCTAGGGCGCGTGCATGTGCAAGTGGGGAGAAGGTCGAAGAAACCATTTTTATGCTCGGTAATTTCTGTGTAAACAACACGATAACTTATGCTCAACTAGCGTGATAACTTGCTTAACACATGCGTGGTAAATTTTTATCTGAAAAAAGTCGTGGGAACATACTAACATGGGATCTAGTTTCGAAGATCTCATCCTGACGACTTTTTATGTGAAAACAGTTTTGGGTTTGTTTAGGAGACATCTAGATGTGACATAGTTATGTCATATATAAGCTGATGTCCACTCTGTTTGTGGTCTATTATTTTGTCCTAGTTTTTTTATTCTAGTTGTTGCATTATATATATGTGGGAGCTTAGATGTGACATTCTTAAAAAACATCTAGATGTGAATTAGAGAAACTGAACAGTTTTTCGATCAAAGCGACAGTTTGAGCTACAAAACATTTTCAAGTTTCGAAAAAATGTAGGATGACATCATAGTTTTTTCATCTAGTGCATATATGCATGTGCACATGAGAAGAAAACTTGGAAGACCATCTCTTTTATGCCCAGTATTTCGTATGAAAACAGCTTGGTAACGGTGTGTCACAGTCATGATAACTTACGTAGCACATTCGTGGTAACTTTTTGCCCAAAAAAAGTCATCGAAACATACCAACATGGGATCTAGTTTCGAAGGTTTCGTCGTGACGAATCTTTTATGTGAAGACAGTTTTTCAATACGGGCAATGGTTTGAGCTACAAAACATTTTGAATTTTCAGTCTCCAAAAAGAATCCGCTGACATCATCAGTTTCATTTTTTTCTACATGCATGTAATTAGGAGATTCTAATTAAATAAGGATTGATGGAAACACACGTAGAAATTTATGCTTGCATGCATAGGAGGTCCCGAGAGTGAGAGAGGAAGGATCGCATGGATATGTCCCTTAAATTCCAAACGTTAGGACGTTAGTCATGTCCATATATATATATATATATATATATATATATATATATATATATATATATATATATATATATATATATATCTGAAGGAGGATGTACCCCGGCCTCTGCATCTGAAGGATGCATGCAGCCATATTATTAATTATTCACAAAGACCATACAAGGTGATACATTAATAAGCCTGAAGCCACCATCTTGGCAATGCTGTTGCTACTCATATCTCGTTGATGAAGGTGTGCCGAATATCCGGACCTAATACCAAGCAGACATCGCACCAAAGCCTATATACATCTGCATGGTGTTCCAACAAAAATTTCACAGTTTTATCTTGTTCGTTGGTAGCAGCTTGATGGAGTGGTGTACCACGGCCAGAGTCTATGTCAACAGGTACTCGTTTGAGAGTAGGAACTCAGTAACCTTATAGCTTCCTGCGGTGAATAACATAATTGCACAAGTCATGTACCTACATATCTGACTGTACAGCAGCAAGTAACGGCTAGTATAACAACCACCATGGTGTAATCATAAATGAGAAAAAAAATATTCATATGAAAAATGATCACAATTTTTTTCCTTCTACGATATTAGTGCAGTAACCATACCCATATAGTGTCTTACACAGAGATGCGCTTGGTAATATAAAAACAAATTGCATGGGTGAGGGGCCTGGGGAGCTACCTAGGCATGCCGCATGGTGGAGAACTGTGCGTCCTTTAGCATTTGCTTTTGTTAGATCACCACCATGATCAAGCAAATACTTCACAGTAGAAACATCGCTAGACTGAGCAGATGACATAAATGGTGTCAGACCTGCAAAGTCTGCAATTGAAAATCGCAACAACGCAATTCAGACATCTCATGGTGCGAAACATAGACATGACAGGTGCCAATTTCTAGAAAAAGACGGAAGAGTTAGAGAAAGACCTCCTACTCAAAAGGGCCAGACAAGTAAGGAAGTTAAGAGATGCACCCGAAGATATAAAACTCCTATCAAAAGGGTCCGAGATGCGTGTATGTCCGTGGGATGCATGCACTGTCAATGGTGTTAAGTTCCGTACCATGGATGAAAAGCACTGAAGGACTCATAATTCGGACGTCATGATGAAGATAGGTGTTGAGAATTCTGAATAAGAGAGGAAACTATACGGGGTGCTGAAGCAAGTTCTTGAGGTCACTTACAAAGACAAATCAGTATTTCTGTTTAGATGTGATTGGTTTGACATTGATGGCCTGAAAAGGGAAAGCTTGAAGATGAAGTCTGATGACTTTTTCTAGAAGCGTGAATACTTCCGCATTCTGATACCAGGACGCTCCATTCATGCTGGTGTCCCAAGCTACGACATATATTTACTTGGAGCACACAAAGTTTGGTCACCAATGGAAGGTGGTTGTGCCTATTGGGTCCAGAGGCACACATGTGATTTTCCAGAAAATTTTGATGGTGAGCAGGACGCGACTGTACAAGCCTATCAAGAAGACACCTATTCTTTAGCACATCGTTTTGCTGTGGATGTTGAGGATGAAGTGGAGGATCCTGATGTTGCCGGAGATGTTGATGAAGAGGAGGAAGATGATCTTGTACCAAATGTTCACCGCGGAAGAGTTGAAGCATTAAGGGTTTCAGTTCCTGCTAGTGTTGTGGAAGAAATTCATCGTAAATTTGAGCAGGGCAATGAAGACATTGACATGAGCAAGGATGAACTGGTCGACGAGGAGGAAATAGGTCCAGATGAGATGGACAATGATCTTGATTAAAAGTTGTGTTACTAGCATGTTGCTTGGTTGTTTAAGATGTTAATGTAATGTCGTATGAGGGAGACTCTTGTTGAATATCGCAGACAATTGTTGAATTTCCTATCATATATTTATGAAAGTGCTTGAAACCAGTTCCGAAATATATCCATTTTATTTCCAAAAGGGTTTACAAAAAGTTTAGAGAGTAATCAGCTCATTTTATATAATTCACCTGACAAGAACTGCAGGATAGCACATTTTTTTAAAGGAGGATAACCCCGGCCTCTGCATCAATCGATGCATGCAACCATATTGTTGAAAACAAGCGTCACAAAGTCACAAGGTCCAAAGAAGCTCATAAACCGAGCAGAAGTCGAAAAATAAATAGTAAAAATGCCACATCCGACAATGAAGAATAGACTATGATGCCTACACATCAAGCCTATTATTAGCTCGCCATTCAAATCGGTGAAGATAGCCCGTGCTACCGTCTCCCAGCGGTTGCACCCAATAACCAAGAGCAAGTCCGCATGAGTGAGTAATAACCACATACGGATCCAGGCTGTACCTTTGTAGATGACCTGCAAAAAGTTAGTGAAGTTTGTCCCATTAAAAATCAAATCATTCCTTTCCATATAGCCCAAAATAGTGCACGTATCCCTATCCGAATATGCTTAGCATTGCGTACGTCCACTCCATTAAGCCACGTCCCAAATAACGTGTTTATGCCTATTGGCGGATGAATGTTAAAAGCTATATGTATCGATCTCCATAATAATTTTGCAAGTGGACATTCGAGAAAGAGGTGTTTAATCGATTCATTTTGATCACAAAAACAACACCTGGAGTTACCAATCCAGTTCCTTTTCACCAAGTTAGCTTTGGTCAGAATAACTCCCTTGTGAACGAAGCACATAAATATTTTAATACGAAGTGGAACTTTAATCTTCCATATGTTGAGTGACCTCGACAATGCCTCGTAATCAATTAAGTCCAAATACATGGATTTCACTGACGTAGTTAACTTCCAGCGAATTGTTTCATCCTGATCCGATAGTTGAACATCGATCAACCTACGGACCTGGTGCAACCAGGCATGCCAACACTCCCCGACTAGGGATCTCCTAAATTGCACATTAATCGGTACCGAATTTAATACTGTGGCAACATAATCCACCTTACGTTGCGCAATATTATATGCAGAAGGGTACTGCAAAGACAGAGGCGTCTCCCCTAGCCATGTATCCTCCCAGAATCTAGTATTATTACCACGACCAACTACAAACTTCACCAGTTACAAAAAAGTCACGTTTGTCCTCATTAACCCTTTCCAAAAGGGTGAGTCTGTTGGCCTAGCGGTAACCTGGGCCAAAGTCTTAGTGTGAAGGTACTTATTCCATAAGATTTGTACCCACATACCCTCGGTCTCAACAGATAGTCTGTGTAACCATTTGCTAAGCAGGCATCTATTCTTTACTTCTAAGATTTCGATCCCTAAACCACCCTGGTCCTTTGGCCTACAGAAAATATCTCATCTAGCTAATCTGTATTTCTTCTTGGCCTCATCACTTTGCCAAAAGACCCGGGACCGATAGAAGTCTAGTATTTTCCGTATCCCTACCGGCACTTCAAAGAAAGATAATAGGAACATCGACAGACTCGTTAAAACCGAATTTATCAAAACGAGCCGACTTCCGTAATACGTTAGCTTGCCCTTTCAGCAACTTAGTCTCTTTTCAAGTATATCTTCTATACGTTTTCATTCCTTGATCGTTAACCACCTATGATTAATTGGGATCCCTAGATAACTAAATGGTAAGGATCCCATTTCACAACCGAACAATTGTCTGTATTCGTCTTGTTCCTCATTTGCTCTTCCAAAGCAGAACAATTCACTTTTGTTAAAATTAATTTTTAGTCCAGACAATTGCTCAAATAAGCATAATACAAGCTTCATATTCCTACCTTTAGGAAGACCGTGTTCCATGAAAATAATAGTATCATCCATGTATTGTAGAATGGAGACACCCCACTCTACAATGTGGGGGACGAGTCCTCCTACTCGGCCACACTCTTTAGCCCGACCAATAAGTACTGCCAACATATCCGCTACAGTGTTGAAAAGTACATGAGACATGGAGTCCCCCTGTCTTAACTCCTTATGTGTCTGGAAAAATGTTTTATGTCATCATTGACTTTTATCCCAACACTACCTTTCTGTATGAATGAATCCACCTGAGATCTCCAGGATTCATTGAACCCCTTCATACGTAAGGCTTGCTGGAGGAACGGCCACTTGACCTTATCATACGCTTTCTTAGAGTCCACTTTCAAGATAACACCATCTTGTTTCTTTGTATGGATTTCATGGAGCGTTTCATGTAGGACAACAACCCCTTCAAGAATATGTCGTCCTGGTATGAAAGAAATTTGAGTTGGTTGCACAACGGAATGAGCTATCCTGACAACCTATTCGTGCCGACCTTGGTAAAAATCTTAAAGCTGACATTAAGCAGACAGATCGGTCTGAATTGCTCAATGCGAATGGCATCCACCTTCTTTGGCAACAGTGTTATTGTTTCTAAATTTAGGTGAAAAAGATGCAACTGACAGTCGAACAAATCATGGAACATAGGCATAAGATCTCCCTGTATGATATGCCAACATTTCTTATAGAACTCCGCCGGGAACCCATCGGGCCTGGCTTTATTATGTTTCATTTGTGTTATTGCATCAAATACCTCTTTCTCAGTGAACGGAGCGGACAACACCTCATTCTTTTCTATGTTGAGTTGAGGTATATCCCCTATCGCACTCTCATCAAGAGAGACGAAACTTTCTTCGGGTGCTCCGAAAAGCTTCTTATAATATTCGGAGATGTACACATCCACCTATGGCAGACAGTGTAGCTAAATCCCTTCTATCCCTGCTCTTAACGGCTTCTTCAGGTAAACATTTGCCACCTTCCTCTCTTCTTTAACGCAAGCTATCTTCTTGTCCTTCTCCATATTGCTACCTCTTGAGCACTGCGTTGGTTTTCCCTTGAAGAGGAAAGGGTGATGCAGTAAAGTAGCGTAACTATTTCCCTCAGTTTTTGAGAACCAAGGTATCAATCCAGTAGGAGACTACGCTCGAGTCCCACGCACCTACACAAACAAATAAGAACCTCGCAACCAACACGATAAAGGGGTTGTCAATCCCTTCACGGTCACTTATGAGAGTGAGATCTAATAGAGATGATACGATAATATTTTTGGTATTTTTAAGGTAAAGAGTAAAAGTAAAGATTGCAAGGTAAATAAAGATAGAAATAGCTTGTTGAAGTAAGATTAATATGATGGAAAATAGACCCGGGGGCCATAGGTTTCACTAGTGGCTTCTCTCAAGATAGCATACGTATTATGGTGGGTAAACGAATTACTGTCGAGCAATTGATAGAAAAGTGCATAATTATGAGAATATCTAGTATGATCATGTATATAGGCATCACGTCCGTGACAAATAGACCGAAACGATTCTGCATCTACTACTATTACTCCACACATCGACTGCTACCCAGCATGCATATAGAGTATTAAGTTCATAAGAACAGAGTAACACTTTAAGCAAGATGACATGATGTAGAGGGATAAACTCATGCAATATGATATAAACCCCATCTTTTTATCCTCGCTGGCAACAATACAATACATGCCTTGCTGCCCCTGCTATCACTGGGAAAGGACACCGCAAGATTGAACCCAAAGCTAAGCACTTCTCCCATTGCAAGAAAGATCAATCTAGTAGGCCAAACCAAACTGATAATTCGAAGAGACTTGCAAAGATAACCAATCATACATAAAAGAATTCAGAGAAGATTCAAATATTGTTCATAGATAATCTTGATCATAAACCCACAATTCATCGGATCTCGACAAACACACCGCAAAAGAAGAGTTACATCAAATAGATCTCCAAGAGAATCGAGGAGAACTTTGTATTGAGATCCGAAGAGAGAGAAGAAGCCATCTAGCTAATAACTATGGACCCGAAGGTCTAAGGTAAACTACTCACACATCATCGGAGAGGCTATGGTGTTGATGTAGAAGCCCTCCATGATCAATGCCCCCTCCGGCGGAGCGCAGGAAAAGGCCCCAAGATGGGACTCACGGGTACAGAAGGTTGCGGCGGTGGAATTAGGTTTTCGTGGTGCTCCTCGATGGTTTGGGGGTACGTAGGTATATATAGGAGGAAGAAGTAGGTCGGTGGAGCTACGAGGGGCCCACGAGGGTGGAGGGGGCGCCCAGGGGGTAGGCGCTCCCCCTGCCACGTGGCCTCCTCGTTCGTTTCTTGAGTGAGTAGGGATTGCCATGCGACGGATGCATTAGAGCTATAAGTGTATGAAAGCTCAACAAAAGAAACTAAGTGGGTGTGCATCCAACTCGCGTGCTCACGAAGACCTAGGGCATTTTGAGGAAGCCCATCATTGGAATATACAAGCCACGTTCTACAATGTAAAATTGCCACTAGTATATGAAAGTGACAACATAGGAGACTATCTATCATGAAGGTCGTGGTGCTACTTTTGAAGCACAAGTGTGGTAAAAAGGATAGTAACATTGTCCCTTCTCTCTTTTTCTCTCATTTTTTGGGCCTTCTCTTTTTTTATGGCCTCTTTTTTTTATTTTTTTCGTCCGGAGTCTCATCCGGACTTGTGGGGGAATCATAGGCTCCATCATCCTTTCCTCACTTGGGATAATGCTCTAATAATGATGATCATCACACTTTTATTTACTTACAACTCAAGAATTACAACTCAATACTTAGAACAAAAATATGACTCTATGTGAATGCCTCTGGCAGAGTACCGGGATATGCAATGAATCAAGAGTGACATGTATAAAAATTATGAACGGTGGCTTTGCCACAAATACGATGTCAACTACACGATCATGCAAAGAAATATGACAATGATGAAGCGTGTCATAGCAAATGGAACGGTGGTAAGTTGCATGGCAATATATCTCGGAATGGCTATGGAAATGTCATAATAGGTAGGTATGGTGGCTGTTTTGAGGAAGGTATAAGGTGGGTGTATGATACCGGCGAAAAGTGCGCGGTATTAGAGAGGCTAGCAATGGTGGAACGGTGAGAGTGCGTATAATCCATGGACTCAACATTAGTCATAAAGAACTCATATACTTGTTGCAAAAATCTATTAGTTATCGAAACAAAGTATTACGCACATGCTCTTAGGGGGATATATTGGTAGGAAAATACCATCGCTCGTCCCCGACCGCCACTCATAAGGAAGACAATCAATAAATAAATCATGCTCCGACTTCATCACATAACGGTTCACCATACGTGCATGCTACGGGAATCACAAACTTTAGAACAAATATTTCTCAAATTGACAACTACTCAACTAGCATGACTCTAATATCACCATCATCATATCTCAAAACAATTATCAAGCAGCAAACTTCTATTAATATTCAACGCACTTATAAGAAAGTTTTTACTAATCTTGGATGCCTATCATATTAGGACTACCTTCTCAATTTAAACAAATTACCATGATGTTTTGTAGGACTCTCAAAATAATATAAGTGAAGCATGAGAGAACAATAGTTTCTATAAAACAAAACCACCGCCGTGCTCTAAAAGATATAAGTGAAGCACTAGAGCAAAAACTATATAGCTCAAAAGATATAAGTGAAGCACATAGAGTATTCTAATAAATTCCGAATCATGTGTGTCTCTCTAAAAAGGTGTGTACAGCATGGATGATTGTGGTAAACTGAAAGCAAAGACTCAAGTCATACAAGACGCTCCAAGCAAAACACTTATCATGTGGTGAATAAAAATATAGCTCTAAGTAAAGTTACCGATGGACGAGGACAAAAGAGGGGATGCCTTCCGGGGCAGCCCCAAGCTTTGTCTTTTTGGTGTCCTTGGATTTACCTTGGGGTGCCTTGGGCATCCCCAAGCTTAGGCTCTTTCCACTCCTTGTTCCATAATCCATCAAATCCTTACCCAAAACTTGAAAACTTCACAACACAAAACTTAACAGAAAATCTCATGAGCTCCGTTAGCGAAAGAAAACAAAACACCACTTCAAGGTACTGTAATGAACTCATTATTTATTTATATTGGTGTTAAACCTACTGTATTCCAACTTCTCTATGGTTTATAAACTATTTTACTAGCCATAGATTCATCAAAATAAGCAAACAACACACAAAAAACAGAATCAGTAAAAAACAGAACAGTCTGTAGTAATCTGTAACTAACGCAAACTTCTGGAACTCAGAAAAATCCACCAAAATAGGAAGACCTAGATAATTTGTTTATTGATCTACTTCAATTGGAATCAGTATTTTATCACGTTCTGGTGATTTTTAACAATTGTTTTCGTGAACAGAAAGTTTCTGGAATTTTCAGCAAGAACAAATAACAATCGTCCAAGAAGATCCTATAGGTTTAACTTGGCACAAACACTAATTAAAACACAAAAACAAATCTAACCAGAGGCTAGATGGATTATTTATTCCTAAACAGAAGCAAAAAGTAAAAACTAAAATAAAATTGGGTTGCCTCCCAACAAGCGCTATCGTTTAACGCCCTTAGCTAGGCATAAAAGCAAGGATAGATCTAGGTATTGCCATCTTTGGTAGGCAATTTTTCGATAAGACACCTATAACCCTTAGGAGTTTCTTTATTTTTATTAATTATCAAACTTGTAGGCACGAAATTGAAAAAATCATTTGTAGCAAATGGTTCCTTAATGATAGCAAAAAGATTGGGATGAACACTTATTGATTTGAGATCCGCTGTTTCCTTACTAGAGGATTCACCCTTATTTTTAGGAACATACATAAGCTTGGAAATTTTGGTAGGAGGATTTGGAGTATTCTTTACGGAAGAAAAGGCGGTCCCCAAATTGGTAATGATACCCTCAAGTTTATCGATTCTAGTGGAATCCTGATCTATTCTTTCATTAACTATGGGTTCCTTTTCTTTAAAAAATTTCAAAGTGACTCCTACCTTAGACCCATATTGGGTAATTTGGTTGTGGATCTTTTTATCCAAATTCTCAATTAACTCTACGGTAGCAACTTTATTTTCAATAATTTCAAGTTTTTGCATCACATCCTCCAAAGTTTACATAGTTCCATTAACCAAAAGAGGTGGTGGGCCAAACAAATCTATCATAGCATTATAAGAATCAAAAGTATGGCTACCCAAGAAATTTCCTCCAGTAATGGTATCAAGAATGTATCTATTCCAAGGAGTGATGCCTACATAAAAATTGCGAAGAAGAACAGAAGTAGATTGCTTCCTAGTAGATCTATTTTGCGCATTACAAATTCTGTACCAAGCATCTTTTAGATTTTCTCCCTCCCTTTGTTTAAAATTAAGAACTTCATTCTCGGGAGATAACAGAGTAGATAAAGGACTAGCCATGACGACAGAGCAAGCGGAAAAAAACGAACGGAAAAAGAAGGCGAATAAAACGGCAAGGGTGAAGTGGGGGAGAGGAAAACAAGAGGCAAATGGCAAATAATGTAATGCGAGGGATAAGAGTTTGTGATGGGTACTTGGTATGTCTTGACTTGTGCATAGACTCCCCGGCAACGGCGCCAGAAATGGCTCATTGATGGGAAATCAAATCAAATCTTGACTTGGCGCGAGTCTCCCCGGCAATGGCACCAGAAATCCTTCTTGCTACCTCTTGAGCACTGCGTTGGTTTTCCCTTGAAGAGGAAAGGGTGATGCAGTAAAGTAGCGTAAGTATTTCCCTCAGTTTTTGAGAACCAAGGTATCAATCCAGTAGGAGACTACGCTCGAGTCCCACGCACCTACACAACCAAATAAGAACCTCGCAACCAACGCGATAAAGGGGTTGTCAATCCCTTCACGGTCACTTACGAGAGTGAGATCTGATAGAGATGATAAGATAATATTTTTAGTACTTTTATGGTATAGAGTAAAAGTAAAGATTGCAAGGTAATAAAGATAGAAATAGCTTGTTGACGGAAGATTAGTATGATGGACAATAGACCCGGGGGCCATAGGTTTCACTAGTGGCTTCTCTCAAGATAGCATAAGTATTACGGTGGGTAAACGAATTACTCTCGAGCAATTGATAGAAAAGTGCATAATTATGAGAATATCTAGGTATGATCATGTATATAGACATCACGTCTGTGACAAGTAGACCGAAACGATTCTGGATCTACTACTATTACTCCACACATCGACCGCTATCCAGCATGCATCTAGAGTATTAAGTTCATAAGAACATAGTAACGCTTTAAGCAAGATGACATGATGTAGAGGGATAAACTCATGCAATATGATATAAACCCCATGTTTTTATCCTCGATGGCAATAATACAATACGTGCCTTGCTGCCCCTGCTGTCACTGGGAAAGGACACCGCACGATTGAACCCAAAGCTAAGCACTTCTCCCATTGCAAGAAAGATCAATCTAGTAGGCCAAACCAAACTAATAATTCGAAGAGACCTGCAAAGATAACCAATCATACATAAAAGATTTCAGAGAAGATTCAAATATTGTTCATAGATAATCTTGATCATAAACCCACAATTCATCGGATCTCGACAAACACACCGCAAAAGAAGAGTTACATCAAATAGATCTCCAAGAGAATCGATGAGAACTTTGTATTAAGATCCAAAGAGAGAGAAGAAGCCATCTAGATAATAACTATGGACCCGAAGGTCTGAGGTAAACTACTCACACATCATCGGAGAGGCTATGGTGTTGATGTAGAAGCCCTCCGTGATCAATGCCCCCTCCGGTGGAGCGCCGGAAAAGGCCCCAAGATGGGATCTTACGGGTACAGAAGGTTGCGGTGGTGGAATTAGGTTTTCGTGGTGCTCCTCGATGGTTTGGGGTACATAGGTATATATAGGAGGAAGAAGTAGGTCGGTGGAGCCACGAGGGCCCACGAGGGTGGAGGGCGCGCCCTGGGGGGGGGGGGGGGGGGTAGGCGCGCCCCCTACCTCGTGGCTTCCTCGTCTGTTGCTTGACGTCCACTCCAAGTCCTCTGGATCAACTTTGTTCCAAAAATCACGTTCCTGAAGGTTTCATTCTGTTTGGACTCCGTTTGATATTCCTTTCCTTCGAAACACTGAAATAGGCAAAAAAACAGCAATTTGGGCTGGGCCTCCGGTTAATAGGTTTGTCCCAAAAATAATATAAAAGTGTATAATAAAGCCCATTATACATCCAAAACAGAATATATAATAGCATGGAACAATAAAAAATTATAGATACGTTGGAGACGTATCACATATTTGATTTCCTTAGCACCCATTTTTCTTCACCGAGCTTGTGGATAATAGTCCTCGCTCTCCCCTTCAATTATTCATCCATCCACTTCAATTATCCACATGTGTCATATCCCTATAGTAGAGGAACATAGCGAAGTTAAATTGTGGATGTAACTGATGAACGCATAGCATAGAAAACAAATTGTTTTATTTCAAACCTCTCTTGGGCAGACCAGAAACCTACGCCCGAAATCAAATCCGTCCATGCAGACTCTACGGATTGGGGTACACAGGTGCCCACATCCCTCTGTCTTCTGTATTCCGCTGAAATGATGACTTTTCTCAGACATTGGAATACTACGGTTTACTACACACACAGAAGAGGGGGAGAGGGAGAGGGAGAGGGAGAGAGAGAGAGAGAGAGAGTTTATTAGATATTCTTCAAGTTTCAACTTAGATGTCTATTAGGTGAATTCTCCATAAGCTTGTCGATGTGTTTATTAAGCAGCATGAAAGTTGAGCATTTTCCATTATGTCCATCCCAAAGTCATAGATCTATCACAGCAAAATGCAATTGAACTATATAAAGCATAGCAAAATAACATAAATTAGTACATCTAGTAAGTTTATTGGATATATCACCATGATAAAATTCCTTATTAGATGATTCATAGACTTTTATATCAATCTGAAACTACCTTATTATATATTTTGCTGACAAAGTGCAATTTTTATTGTACGGGCTATAGCTTTATATATTTTATGCGCTTCCCATTAATTATGTTTGAGTAATTTTTAAGATCATCTGACAGGACAATTGTACTATCATCATGTCATAACAAACCATAGTATGATTTCGGATAAATAGAAATAAAGGGATAGAAAACATCTATATTTTGCAGATTTCACGAGCATTAACAATTCACTTTTACTTATCCAGAAAATAATTAATTAAATCCATTTATCCAGCCTTATAAAACATGATGGCAATGTAAAGTGTGCAACTAAATGTATTTAACATGACCGTGCACCAGAATATACAACCTTGGAAGGATGACTAATCTGATATTATATGTAGTGTTAAATTGGTGCTGAGAGAGCACTTGCAATTTAATCAAAGTTCAATGCTCTGAGGGGTGTTGGACACAATATACATAGATAACAAGAAGTTGAAGAGCAACCTACTTGACCTCAAATGAAGTGTATCTGAATAGGATTTAGAGCTCCTTTACGGTGATTGGGAAAGTACTGGCAGATATTTCGAGTACTTACCCCTCCGATTTTTATTAGCCGTCCGATATGGTGGGGGATTAAAAATGAATTAACTTAATTAGTTTAATCAGAGAAGGGCATAAATGGTCCAGGGTAAAATATTCTGTTTTGAACCGATCACGTCCACGACGTCTAGATCCAGTCCTCGTTCTCGTCAAGTCCTGTTTGATTGGCCCGTTGGAAGTGACTCTTAGCAAAAACTCCAACTTCCTCGTAGATGGATCTATACTCTGCGGTTGGCCCCTCGGTTAGGCCGCCGGGAGATATCAATGCTTGTTCTGAAAGTAGGCTTGTTTTTCTTGATGCAGCAGGAGATATCAATGACTGCGGGAGATATCGCCATCAACTTACTTTGTTTCGTAGCCTGCACTTCCTACTTAGATTTTTTTAGTCATCATCGATTTATGTTTCCCTAGTGCATGCAATTCAATTTAGAATTTTTCATCATCCATGGTCACTTCACTAGTTTATGGGGGACCCAGTTTATGGATGTTTATGATCGCTTGCCATAACATGTACAAGGAGCAAAGTTTAAAATTCCACGCAAGATTTCGTACTGCATTTTGCATGCATTTATGTTTGTCCTTTTAGATTTTTATTCGTCTAAATTGTGATGCAGGAAGATATGGCGGATGTAAGTCATGAGTCAATGATGGAGTACTATCATATTGCCAACAAAATGTTTAATAGTGAGGATGAAGGTTATAGATTCTATAACAAATATGGTCTTGAGAAAGGTTTTAGTGTCCGGAGAAGCTATGTTGAGTGGGATGAATCCAACTGCCATATAATTTTAAGGAAATTTGTGTGCAGTCATGAAGGGGTTCGTGAAGAGAAGCACATAAAGAGGAAGATGGAAGATAGAAAGAGGAGGCCACGGAGTATAACTCGTGTAGGGTGTAAAGCTAAATTGGTGATTGCAAGACTGGAGGAAATAGGCCAGTGGTTTGTGAAGGATTTCATCGATGGACACAACCATCCTCTAGCCCCACGGGATCTGTCGTGTCTTTTGCGTTCACACGGAAGAACTAGCGATGAGCAGAAAGCGGACATTGCAGACATGGAAAAATCTGGGATCAGAAAACACCATATTATGGATATTATGTGCATGCAATACGGTGGATATGATGAGGTTGGATGCATTATGAGGGACATTTACAATTTCTGCCATGCTAACAAGCAGGAAACAATTTCTTCCGGGGATGCTCAAACGGTGATCCATCACATGGTGGCAAGGCAAGAGGAATATTCTGATTTTTTCTTCAGGTACTTGGTTGATGAAGCTGGCCATCTGAAGGGACTGTTCTGGTGTGATAGTCAATCCCGACTTGACTACGAGGCTTTCGGAGACATTATTGTTTTTGATAGCACATACAGAACCAATAAGTACAATCTGCCATTTGTGACGTTTGTCGGGTTGAATCACCACCGCAGCACCGTTATTTTTGCATGTGGTATCATTTCACATGAAAGAAGCCAGGCATACGAGTGGATGTTGCGGACCTTTTCTGATGCTATGGTACAGAAGCATCCTATATATGTGATCACGGATGGGGACCTTGCAATGCAGAGAGCAATCAAGGTGGTGTGGCTTGACTCAAACCATAGGCTATGTATATGGCACATTCAGCATAACATTGTGCGCCATCTGCATGATGACGCGGTAAAGGAGGAATTCAGATCTTTCATATATGATACATCTTCCATTGAAGAGCATGAGAGAAAATGGTTACACTTCTTACAACGGAACAAAGTAACAAGTGAGGACTCCTGGCTGCATCAGATGTATAAGATGAGAAAACTGTGGTGTGCTCCATATCTTGAGGGTCGTTAGGATTGAGCAGCAATCAGCGGAGTGAGAATTTAAACTCGGTGCTACATACGCATCTTGAGGCTAAGATGACATTGTTTCAAATGCTTGAGCACTATGAGCGTTGCCTTGCGTCGCGACGCTTGAACGAGGCTCTCCAAGACGTCGAGGCCTTGCTGTCCATTCTGTTCACAGAGAAAAATGCTTCAGTTCTTGGGAAACACGCCGCGAAAGTTTTCACTCCTGCTGTGTTTAAGTTGGTCTTATGGAGCATAGATGCTGTAAAAAATGTGAGATCAGAGAGGTACTTGATGCAGCAGAAGTTACCGCATACGTTGTGTCTAAGAAGGAAAGAATGGATAAAAAGATCAAAGTGCGCACAGAGTCGAAGGAAGGTCTGCTTCGTAGTATCAGTTGTTCTTGCTGCAAATTGGAATGCGCAGGCACACCATGTTCCCACATATTTTACATATTGGGAATTTTACAAGAAGAAACATTGCCCAGATGTTGTGTTCCCACTAGGTGGACAATGAGTGCAAAATGTGCATTCGCACTGACCAGAAAGAGCGAGATGTATGCATACTCTGCAGCCCTACAAAGGTACCGTAAGCTAAGGAATTTTAGTCACGCATCATGTTTCAAGGCATGCCACTCTGATGAGGCGTTTCAGCATCTAAAAAGGGTTTTGGAAGGACAAGATGTTTGCAAGGGATCAACAAGTGAACAAGCTGATAGCAAGGGATCAACTAATGCTCAGGGTAACAGCATTAGGTTTGGCCCGTTGATGCCACAATTGGCTAACCTGGATGGTGAAGGTTTTGAAAAGGTTCTGGATCACGTGCGTGTGCCAGGCCGAGGTGCTCCGAAGAAAAGGCTACAGGCAAAGATGAAGAAAACAAGAACAAAGGGTAGATGCAGCTATTGTCATGAGGCAGATGGTCACAATCGACGTACATGCTCCAAATTGACAGAGGTACCTAATATGCCATAATTTAATGTTTTAATGTGTCCAAATATATTCCATGGCATTAATAGTATCCTTATGTGTAGGATCTCAAAGCAGAACTATGATAGCTACAACATTGTGCGCACGGTCGGACAGCAAGTACGTCGACGATCAACCTGATGTTGGCGTGTGCATTGTTGTCTATGTCTAGTATCATGTGACCTTTTCTATAAAATACTTCATTCTGTCAGTTAGTGACTTCCTCATAATGTATGACTCAGCTATTTGGTTGTCCACTCCCTTGTAACAGTATCAGTTTGGGATATTTTTTTTGCATTTTATATGTGAGTTTTTGAAGTGCAGCCTCAAGAATCATGGTTTCTTCATGGCCAGCGTGTAGCTTGTTTATTTTGCACGATAAAATTTGGAAATAGACGTAATGGAGGAATTATATTTCGCTCCTGACAACAAAATAAAAGCCGATAAATCCGAAAAATACATTAGTCATCCATGCTCTCCAATTGAAGAATATACAGGATGAATACAGATGATGAATCATACTCATCCTACATATCCTCCATGTAGAGGGCAAGGAAGACCAACGCTTGTAATAATCAAATAGATGAAGGTATTTAAGCAGGTGCAGGACTTGCTTGGGGGGCGAGGTGGGACTAAAAATGTTAAGTCCTGGAACGAGAAAAGGTGATTTTTTTTCAACTCCTCCAAATCACCCCAAATTTGTTCTACATGCTCAAATAGATGAGCCAAACATGTCTATGAAAGAAATTTTGAAAAAAAAAATCCTACAATGCCCCCTTAAGGTGTAGACCGCTGTTTTGATCAGTCAGTCTACAGGGCAGAATAAATTCAAAAAAATAGAAAAATTGTAAAACCTTGAAAACTTAGCTATGTTTGTGCAACATATCAAGTGTGCAAAATTATAGGTGATTTAGAGAAGGTCGAAAAGATCACGCTAAAACACGACGGGCCATTTGGTCTCACTTAAGCCAGTTTTGTTAGAAAATGTGATTTTATTCACCACCTCCAAATCACCCCAAATTTGTTCTACATGCTCAAATAGATGTTCCAAACATGTCTATGAAAGAAATTTGGAAAAAATGTATCCTACAATGCCCTCTTAAGGTGTAGACCGAAGGTTTGATCAGTCAGTCTAGAGGGCAGAATAAATTAAGAAAAATAAAAAAATTGCAAAACCTTGAAAACCTAGCTATGTTTGTGCAACATATCAAGTGTGCAAAATTATAGGTGATTTAGAGAAAGTCGAAAAAATCACGCTTAAACACGAGGGACCATTTGGTCTCACTTAAGCCAGTTTTTGTAGAAAATGTGATTTTTTTCCAAAAAAAATTCATAGACATGTGGGTCACCGTGTAAAAGAAAATTTGGGTGATTTGGAGGTGGTGAAAAAATCACCTTTGTTCAAAAACTGGCTTAAGTGAGGGGGCCAAATGGTCCCTCCGGAATGCGGTGATTTTCTCGACCACCTCCAAATCACCCAAATTTTGGCACACATGATCTCTTGCACAAACAAAGCTAGGTTTCCAAGGTGAGGAGATGCATCTCGCCACCTGAAAAGAGGACTGATATGGCAGAGATAGAATTGGCTATGGATTTGACTTATGAGGAGAAGCCAATCAGGATATTGGATCAGACAGAAAGGGTCACTCGCAGGAAAGAAATAAGGTTTTACAAGGTTCAGTGGGAGCATCACACCGAAGAGGAAGCCACCTGGGAAAGAGAGGAATTTTGAAGGACTGTATACCCAGAATGGTTTTCCCAAGCAACCGAATCTCGAGGACGAGATTCATCCTAAGTGGGGGGAGGTTTGTGACAGCCTGGATTGTGCTTTCTCTCTTTTTCCGGACTTTGCCTTCTCCCTGTTTCTGGACTTGTCACTTGGGCATATCCTTGACTTTCACCCAAGTGACCTATCTACTCCTCATTCAACTATGTTTCCCTGATAAATTCCCAAAATAATCAAATGGATATTTTTCATAAAAGAAAAATATTCATTTTCCTCTCTAAAATTCGATTCAGAAACTTGTGCTCCAAAGCAACCCTAATTTTTCTTGCTCCCAAAAATCTGAGATAAATCCTGAATATTCTCTGAACCTTGACACACCTTCCCAAGCAAAAATATTGCATGACTTTTTGTAATATTTTTGCTATAGAAAATCATTTCTCTTCTGGCCCAAAATTCCAGTTTGTACAGCAAGTACATTTTTCCTTGATCTTTTGGCCCTGATCTTTCTTGAGCTTAAACACCCTCCTAAGAAAACCTAAACTCTAGGAGATCAGCCCTAATGACCTTCTACAAGATTGCTTAACTTGGCGACCATGTTTCTGGTCAAAAACTTGTCAGCTTAGTTAAGTCCAATCTGGTCGGCCTGGTTATGAGCTATCACCACTCCTAGACTAAACACTGCATGGACGAAAGCATAGACAAGGTTTGGATGCGCCTAGGCGTCGTCTTGACCATGCCAGTGTGGTGACAGCGTGAAGACACGGCGCCTGGCAACGTCTCGACGCGCTCTGGCTGGAGCTTTCCTCTCTGTTTCGCGCGTGCTCGTTGTCGTGGTTCTAAGTCTGACAATAGAATGGGGGTTAGGGATGTAGAGGTAAGATCCTAGCTATGGAGAAGTTGTACGCACAAGTTTTACGAGTTCAGGCCCTTCTCGGAGGAAGTAACAGCCCTACGTCTCGGAGCCCGGAGGCGGTTGACTGGATTATATGCGTGTGTGTTACAGGGGGTGTGAACCCTTGTCCCAGAGGAGGGGGGTGGCTTATATAGAGTGCGCCAGGACCTTAGCTCCCCTCCGTTACACAGGGTTCAATGTTCATAAAGAAGGAGCGTTACAGGTAACGTCCATAGTAAAGTGCTATAAATGACCATTAAGTCTAAGGGTAAATGCCCGACCGTTGCTGCGCGGAGTGGCTTTCGGTCTTCTGCACGTCGAGTGGTTTAGTGGTCGAGTGACCTAAATAAAGGGGGGGGGGGTCTCCGAGTGAATGGTAGGTCGAGTGGATTTCACTCGACACCTTTGTTCGGTCCCCTCTATTTACTCTTGAACCTCTTTGCTTCTAGGACAAGGACCTTAGGTAGGACGTATAGGTCAGGCCTATTACCCTACCCCAGGTCTATGTCCTCATCATTAGCCCCCGAATGGATTGAGGCCCGAGTGAAAAGAAGGTTCAAGTTGACCTTGGTTTGACTCTTGCTGTCATCTCCAAATGGATGCCAGTTGTTGGAACTTCGACTTCGTTTCAGTCGCCTTGATCGATTCAGAACTGGCCGACTGGTTTTTATAATGTCATCTATCGAGTGTTATCCTTGACACAGAATCTTTGGTGTGATCGGTTGTAGAGGTTCCTGTTGGGGAACGTAGCAGAAATTCAAAATTTTCTACGCATCACCAAGATCAATCTATGGAGTAATCTAGCACCGAGGGGAAGAGGAGTGCATCTACATACCATTGTAGATCGCGATGCGGAAGCGTTGCAAGAACGCGGATGAAGGAGTCGTACTCGTAGCAATTCAGATCGCGGTTGATTCCGATCTAAGCGCCGAACCACGGCGCCTCCGCGTTCAACACACGTGCAGCCCGGTGACGTCTCCCACGCCTTGATCCAGCAAGGAGAGAGGGAGAGGTCGGGGAAGACTCCGTCCAGCAGCAGCACGACGGCGTGGTGGTGGTGGAGGAGCGCGGTACTCCAGCAGGGCTTCGCCAAGCACTACGAGAGACGAGGAGGGAGGGAGGTAGGGCTGCGCCAAGAGGGAGAGCAAATCATGTGTTGGGCAGCCCCCATACCTCAAGTATATATAGGGGAAGAGGAGGGGCTGCGCCCCCACCTAGGGTTCCCTCCCCAGGGGTGGCGGTAGCCCCCAGATCCCATCTGGGTGGCGGCCAAGGGGGAGAGGGGGGGGCGCACGTAGGGTGGGCCTTAGGGCCCATCTGCTCCTAGGGTTTGCCCCCTCTCCTCTTGAGGGCGCCTTGGGCCTTGGTGGGAGGTGCCCCAGCCCACCTAGGGGCTGGTACCTTCCCACTATTGGCCCACGTAGGCCTCTGGGGCTGGTGGCCCCACCTGGTGGACCCCCGGGACCCTCCCGGTGGTCCCGGTACGTTACCGATAGCACCCGAAACTTTTCCGGTGACCAAAATAGGACTTCCCATTTGTAAATCTTTACCTCCGGACCATTCCGGAACTCCTCGTGACGTCTGGGATCTCATCTGGGACTCCGAACAACATTCGGTAACCACGTATATCTATTCCCTATAACCCTAGCGTCATCGAACCTTAAGTGTGTAGACCCTACGGGTTCGGGAACCATGCAGACATGACCGAGACGTTCTCCGGCCAATAACCAACAGCGGGATCTGGATACCCATGTTGGCTCCCACATGTTCCACGATGATCTCATCGGATGAACCATGATGTCAAGGATTCAATCAATCCCGTATACAATTCCCTTTGTCTACCGGTATGGTACTTGCCCGAGATTCGATCGTCGGTATCCCGATACCTTGTTCAATCTCGTTACCGGCAAGTCTCTTTACTCGTTCCGTAACACATGATCCCGTGATCAACTCCTTGGTCACATTGTGCACATTATGATGATGTCCTACCGAGTGGGCCCAGAGATACCTCTCCGTTTACATGGAGTGACAAATCCCAGTCTCGATTCATGCCAACCCAACAGACACTTTCGGAGATACCTGTAGTGCACCTTTATAGCCACCCAGTTACGTTGTGACGTGTGGTACACCCAAAGCATTCCTACGGTATCCGGGAGTTGCACAATCTCATGGTCTAAGGAAATGATACTTGACATTAGAAAAGCTCTTAGCAAATGAACTACACGATCTTGTGCTAGGCTTAGGATTGGGTCTTGTCCATCACATCATTCTCCTAATGATGTGATCCCGTTATCAACGACATCCAATGTCCATGGTCAGGAAACCGTAACCATCTATTGATCAACGAGCTAGTCAACTAGAGGCTTACTAGGGACATGGTGTTGTCTATGTATCCACACATGTATCTGAGTTTCCTATCAATACAATTTTAGCATGGATAATAAACGATTATCATGAACAAGGAAATATAATAATAACCAATTTATTATTGCCTCTAGGGCATATTTCTAACAGTTCCCGGATTTCGCGGGATTCGAAATTTTGGTGTAAGCGCGCCAGGCGGAGCGCGCCGTGGTAAGCGGAAGCGCCACCCTTTTCGCCACGTATCCCGTGTGCGATTGTTAAGGGATTTGACAGGATCGTTCGGGCCCACGCGTCAGTCACTCGGAAGTAGGCCTTTAAAAGCGGCGAGGCCGAGGCGTCCGCACTATACGTGTCCATTCTCCGTCTTCTTCCTCTTGCTCCTTTACCTCGTTCAGCTTCTTCACTCTCGACGCCGCCGCTCTGCCGCCATGTGCGAGAATGGGCATGAAGAAGGCGACACTGGAACGCGCGAAGAAGGCGACGGGGGCGGGGAAAAGCAAGAAGACGAATCGGGGATCTTCATCGCGCTCGGGGCTGCCGTCGGGTTGGATCCAGGGAGATTGGATCCAATCCTCAGTTCGGCAGGAAGACTTGGACGATATGGCCGAGTTAGGGCTGATCATCCATGAGTCCGCGTGGCTGCCGGAGAGGGAAACGGAGCCACAGCCGCGATCGAGTGAGTGTGTTCTGCTCGCCAGTCATGTCGACCGCGGCTTATCGCTTCCTCCACACCCCTTCTTTCGAGGTTTCTTGAATTTCTTCGGGGCTCAACTCCATCATTTCACTCCCAACACCATAACATACCTTGCCGCATTCGTGTCCATGTGCGAGAATTTCCTGGGGTGTCGACCACACTGGGGTCTTTTCAAGCACATTTTCACCATCCAGTGAAGAAAGCGAACTCGAACGACCTGAAAACCCATGTTATCCAGATGTGTGGGGGTCTGCATATTCAGAAGAGGAAGAGGAGTTCCTTCCCTTTGATGACTCTTCCTGAGTCGGTCAGGGGCTGGCAGTCGACCTGGTTCTATTGCCAAGATATCGTGACCCCAGGCCAGTCGACTGGACTTCCCCCTTTCTCTTTTGATCGTTTTCAAACTCCATCTTCATTGAAAGTGACCGCCGCGGAGAAGGCGGAGACGGGCATGCTGGTCGAGAGCGCAGTTCAACTGATCAACCAAGGTGTCACCGGCATGGATCTGCTGGAGATGTTCCTCAGTCGGCGCATTCAACCACTCCAAGCTCGTGACCACTACATGTGGATGTACTCCGGGGCTGGTGATACCGCTCGGGTTCATCCGGAGGAGGTGGCGGCCAAAACAGTGGCCCAGTGGCTGAGGGGCATCACCGGGAACAAGGACAACCAACCCCAGGGGCGCCAGGAGAGTCAACCCTTTCAGCGACAGCAACCAGCCAGACAAGGTTTGTCCACTACAACTGATTGAATTTGGATCTGTTTTCTGACTGTTTGTTGATCCTACTGATTTCCACTCGGCTCCTTGTTTTGTAGATTTATACAGAGATGTACTCAATGCCCAATGGGGAACAAGCTCTGGAGCAGGACCATGAAGGCGAGGACAGCGTGGAGGAGAGCGGCGAGTGGGAGTCACCAGCCGACGATGATGAAGATGAGAGCGATGAGTCGGACGACGAGGAGGTAGCCGACTCACCACCTTGTTTCAAACGTCGATCCAAGCAACACCATGATCCCGCGGGCAGGCGCGGCAAGACTGTGGCCTTGAGTGCTCCATCTCAAAAGCGCGCTCGGGCTTCGACTCCAGAATTGGCTGAGAAGGTCACCAAGCAGCCCAAGATCAATCCTTCAAAGGCTCGGAAGACCTTGCCTAGAATCAAGATGGACGTTCCTGTTGCTTCTGGGTAAATCTTCTCCCCGTATTTTCTTGTTCTGACCGATTCTCTTGTACTGACTGAGTAGATGATGAACCTTTACAGCCCGGCCTCGGCTGCGACTGATATGGATATCGACAAGACCCCAGATGACGAGGAAACCAACAACGCAGCGACCTCCAAAGCCAGTAAGTCTGCCCGACTCGAATTTATTTGGACGACTGGATTGTTTGTCAGCTATCTCTTTGACTTTCTCTGTTTGTTGCAGCACCACGGGACGTTGTTGTGCTCCCGGATGATGAAGAAGAAGTACCGCTGAGGGGAAGGAGGAGGAGGGACAAGGAACCGAGCGGGAAAGCGCCTGAGGCCCAGGTTCCTCAGTCGACTGAGATGCCTGGGACGACAGTCGAGCGATCGACAGATCCGGCACGTACCAACATCACTTTTGCTATCCCGCTGTCGACTGATTGCCCATCAGGATCAGCTGCTCAGACCTCTGCTGCACCAATACAACTCCATGCATCAGACCCAGCGGTTGCTCCGACTGCTCTGCCATCCTCGCTTTTCACTGCGTATCAAACCCCGGACGACCCACCGACTGCCGCCAAGGAAGCTCTTCTTCAGTTGAACCTTGTGATGGGGCAAATGAAAGTGGTGCATGAGGCCAGTCAGGTGGCCTTCAACGCCGGAGCTGCTCTGCAGACCAATGTTCAGGTTAGTTGATTTCTGATTGATCATATTTCTCATCCGATCACCCACCGGGGTGTGACTGTTTTGGAGTTGCATGAGTCAATTTGAGTCGTCTTGAATTGCATCTTTGAACTAGTGGGGGCACTCTTAGTGCACCCACTGGGTGTAGTCCCCGAGACCAGAGTTGACTGCGGGCAGTCGACTGTGGTCTGAGAATCTGAATTTTGTCACTCGGTCTGGACTGGCCAGGTCGAATGACACCGGAACCAGTGGGGGCACGCTATGTGCACCCACTGGGTGTAGTCCCCGAGACCGTGGTTGACTGCGGGCAGTCGACTATGGTCTGAGAACTGCTTTTTTTTTACTCTCACGCTGGGCAGACCATGTCGAGTGTTTATTCAAACCAGTGGGGGCACGCTAAGTGCACCCACTGGGTGTAGTCCCCGAGGCTGCTGTTGAATGTTTGATTCGGCGGTAGTCTTAGAGTAGCTATCACTGTGATGTCTTTTTATCTCGGTCAACTAATATGGCTTATACTGCAGAAATCTTGTGATCTTGGGGCTTAGCTTTCCACAATGAACAAGCAGCAAATCAGCCTCAACCCTGATTTGGAATTGGCCAAGAAGAATCTCAAGACTGCTCGTGACGAAGTAGCTGCCATGGGAGGTAACCAATCGTCAACTGTCTTTCTCACTGCTGGCACTTTTCCTTTCCATTTTTTGAACCGAGTGACTCCACTCGAGCAGATGTATGTAGTGAAAACCGTCAACTCCAAGCCCGTCTGAAGAATGTTATTTCTTTAGAGAAAATGAAGCGGGCTTTGGATAAGAAGGATCTGGATCTTGTTGCTGCACAGAAGGAAGCGCGAGAGAAAACGGCGCTTGCTGACAAGAAGTTTGCTTCAACCGACAAGTTAGAAGAGGAGAACCCCAAACTGAAGACTAATGTCTCTAACGCCAATCGGGAGGTCGAGCGACTGAAGAAAGACAAGGACAAGCTGACTGACGAGCTCGGGAGCCTCAAGGCCAAGAAGAGCGAGTTGGAGTCTTATCTGGGCCAGCTTGCTGCAACGCTGGTCCTAAAACTTGAAGGTACAGATGATTGACTAACTTATTACGGTCGACTGTCAAGCTTGATTATATTGTCGACTCACCATTTACTCAACTGTGTAGAGCTTTGCCAGTACTTTGAAGCGGAAACTGGGCGGGTCGAGACGGGTCTCGATCCCATAAATTGTCCAGTCAAGGATGATGTTGCGATGAATGTGCTGCGGTTGGAATCTCGCATGGACAGCGCGGTTGCTTATCTTGCCCGCCTGAAGGTAGCGATGACTCGGGTTGATACTGAACTCTGGCCTCAAGCGGAACTGTCTCAAGACCTCGAGTCTCTGATGGCTCAACTGAATCAAATACCTGACCGAGTGCAAGAGTGGAAGAAGTCATCTGCTCGCTGTGGCGCTGATGTCGCGTTGTCCTTGGTCCGAGTGCACTACAAAGACGTCAAAGAAGACAAGCTGGCGGAGCTCAAGGTTGCTAAAACAAAGAGGCACACCTTCCAATCCTTCATGGACACTTTCCTTGACGCCGCCACTCGCATTGTAGACAGCATAGACCTTGACAGTTTCTGGGACCCAGCCAGTCCTTCTCCTGACGCGTGACCGAGAAACATTATGCTCCACCTATATTTGCCTCGGAATGCCGAGTGATTGTGTAATCGTTAAACTTCTTCGGGCTTGATGCTCGAATACTTTTGATCCGTCGTCCAGAACTTTAGGATTTATCTGAACTTGGTTTATCTCTGAATATGCTTGTGTTTTGCCTTCGAGTGGAATTCGCTTTTCAATTGGAATAATCTTTGTACTTGAGATGCAGCTATTGTACTTATGGCGCAGCTCCGGGGAGAAGGTTGCAGTCGACCTGCACCTCGCCGTCCTTGCGGATAGGGAGGGAGCACACATTGTACTTGTGGTGCAGCTCCGAAGGAGAAGGTCGCAGTCGACCTGCACCTCGTTGTCCTTGCGGATAGGGAGGGAGCACACGTTGTACATGGGGCGCAGCTCCGAAGGAGAAGGTTTCAGTCGACCTGCACCTCGTCGTCCTTGCGGATAGGGATGGAGCGCACGTTGTACTTGTGGCGCAGCTCCGAAGGAGAAGGTTTCAGTCGACCTGTACCTCGTCGTCCTTGCGGATAGGGATGGAGCGCACGTTGTACTTGTGGCGCAGCTTCGAAGGAGAAGGTTTCAGTCGACCTGCACCTCGTCGTCCTTGCAGATTGGGATGGGTTTCAAACTTGGGCGAGTACTGGATTGCAGCTAAGCCCCCGAGTGGGAGGGTTGCTCACCACTCGTTAGGATTTTTCAAACTTAGGCGAGTACTGGACTGCAGCTAAGCCCCCGAGTGGGAGGGTTGCTCACCACTCGGTAGGATTTTTCAAACATAGGCGAGTACTGGACTGCAGCTAAGCCCCTGAGTGGGAGGGTTGCTCACCACTCGGTAGGATTTTTCAAACTTAGGCGAGTACTGGACTGCAGCTAAGCCCCCGAGTGGGAGGGTTGCTCACCACTCGGTAGGATTTTTCAAACTTAGGCGAGTACTGGACTGCAGCTAAGCCCCCGAGTGGGAGGGTTGCTCACCACTCGGTAGGATTTTTCAAACTTAGGTGAGTACTGGACTGCAGCTAAGCCCCCGAGTGAGAGGCTTGCTCATCACTCGGTAGGATTTTTCAAACTTAGGCGAGTATTGGACTGCAGCTAAGCCCCCGAGTGAGAAGCTTGCTCATCACTCGGTAGGATTTTTCAAACTTAGGCGAGTACTGGACTGCAGCTAAGCCCCCGAGTGAGAGGGTTGCTCACCACTCGGAAGGATTTTTCAAACATAGGCGAGTACGGGACTTCAGCTAAGCCCCCGAGTGAAAGGCTTGCTCATCACTCGGTAGGATTTTTCAAACTCAGGCGAGTACTGGACTGCAGCTAAGCCCCCGAGTGAGAGGCTTGCTCATCACTCGGTAGGATTTTTCAAACTTAGGCGAGTACTGGACTGTAGCTAAGACCCCGAGTGAGAGGCTTGCTCATCACTCGGTAGAATTGTTCAAACTTAGGCGAAACGGATTCGCGGCTAAGCCCCCGAGTGAGAGGCTTGCTCACCACTCGGTAGGATTTTTCAAACTTTAGGCGAAACGGATTCGCGGCAAAGTCACCCACTGGGGGATTTCAGACGCAAACAAAAGCAACAACAACCATTTAGGAAGACTGTAAAGCTCTTGTCTTTGATAAACAAACTACAAAGGTATTTCTTATTACATCTCATCCGAATGAGTGCTTAAGTATAAAAGGGGCGGAGAAGCTCCGCGTTCCAAGCTCGTGGCTCGTCTTTCTGATGCTGGACATTCTAAAGATGGTATGCTCCATTGTGGAGAACTCTGGTGACAATGAAGGGACCTTCCCAAGCAGGGGCGAGCTTGTGTGGTTTCTGCTGATCCACTCGAAGAACCAAGTCTCCCTCTTGAAAGGCTCGGCTACTCACGTTTCTGGCATGGAATCGACGCAAGTATTGCTGATAAATGGTCGACCGGATTAAGGCCATATCTCTTTCCTCCTCTAGGAGATCGTCTGCGTCCTGCCGGGCCTGTTCTGCTTCATCTTCAGAGAAGAGCTCGACTCGGGGTGCATTGTGAAGCAAGTCACTCGGTAGAACAGCTTCAGCTCCATAAACCAAGAAGAATGGAGTTCGGCCAGTCGACCAATTGGGAGTTGTCCTCAATCCCCAATGAACTGATGGAAGTTCATCGACCCAGGCGCCTGCTACGTGCTTGAGATCACGCATCAGTCGGGGTTTCAGTCCTTTCAGAATCAAGCCATTTGCGCTTTCTGCTTTTCCATTCGACTGGGGGTGGGCGACTGAAGCATAGTCGACTCGTGTGCCTTGGGAAGCACAGAAGGCTCTAAACTCATCAGAATCAAAGTTCAACCCGTTGTCAGTGAGGATGCTGTGCGGAACTCCATATCTGAATGTCAATTCTCTGATGAAGCTGGCGGCAGTACTGGCTTCAGGATTCTTGATAGGCTTGGCTTCAATCCATTTGGTAAACTTGTCGACTGCTACAAGCACATGAGTGAAGCCGCTCCTACCAGTCCTCAGGGGTCCAACCATATCCAATCCCCAAACAGCAAAGGGCCAGATGAGTGGAATAGTCTTCAGGGCTAACGCAGGCTTGTGGGACATGTTGGAGTAAAACTGGCAGCCTTCACATTTGTCGACTATATCTTTCGCCATTTCATTTGCTCGTGGCCAATAAAATCCAGCTCGGTATGCTTTCGCCACAATGGTCCGAGAGGACGCATGGTGACCACAGGTCCCCGAGTGGATGTCGTTGAGGATCACCCGACCTTCTTCTGGTGTTATGATTTCTAGCTGACTCCGGTTACACTTTCCCTAAACAGTTGTCCTCTTATCATAGTAAAATCTTTGGATCGACGGACGATCTGTCGAGCCTCTTCTTCATCCTCTGGGAGTTCCTTACTAAGGATATACGCAATGTATGGCACTGTCCAGTCGGGAGTGATGACCAAAACCTCCATGATCAGGTCGACCACAGCTGGGACTTCGACTTCAGTTGGATCTGTGGCACTCTTAGGCTGCGGGGGTTCTTCAGTGAAAGGATCTTCTTGAACTGAAGGTGTATGAATGTGTTCCAAAAACACGTTGCTGGGAATGGCTTCCCTCTTGGAACCTATCTTTGCCAAATCATCGGCTCCTTGATTTTTCAATCGGGGTATATGATGGAGCTCTAACCCCTCAAACTTCTTTTCCAACTCCCTCACCGCATTGCAGTAACCAGTCATAGCTGGGCTTCTGACGTCCCACTCCTTCATCACTTGATTGACTACCAAATTTGAGTCGCCGTAGACCATGAGGCGACGGACGCCGAGTGAGATGGCCATACGTAACCCATATAAGAGTGATTCATATTCCGCTTCGTTATTGGAGGAATCAAAGTGAATCTGGAGAACATATCTGAGCTTGTCTCCTCGGGGGGATACCAGTACTACCCCAGCACCGGAACCATTCAGCATCTTGGAACCATCAAAGAACATGGGCCAGTGCTTCGAGTGGACTTGAGTCGGCAGTTGCTGTTCGATCCACTCGGCGAGGAAATCTGCTATTGCTTGGGACTTGATAGCTTTCTTTGCCTCAAACTTAATATCCAAGGGAAGGAGTTCAATCGCCCACTTTGCCACTCGACCAGTTGCATCTCTGTTGTTCAGAATTTCTGATAAGCGTCGCTGACGACTGTAAATAATGTGCAACCTTCTTCGTGGTCATATAAATCCCATTAACAAGCTTCTGATAATGTGGATATCTTTGCTTTGATGGAGTCAAAACTTCAGAAACATAATATACTGGGCGCTGAACTTTACCGGCTTTTCCTTCTTCTTCCCGCTCGACCGTAAGTACTGTACTGACGACTTGTCCAGTGGCTGCAATGTAAAGCAGTAAAGGCTCTTTGCTGATTGGGGCAGCAAGCACCGGCTGGGTCGAAAGCAGGGCTTTGAGCTCTGCAAATGCTACATCAGCTTCAGGAGTCCACTCGAACTTATCAGACTTCTTCATCAGTCGGTAAAGAGGCAATGCCTTTTCACCGAGGCGAGAAATGAATCGACTTAAGGCGGCCAAACAACCTGTAAGCTTCTGGACATCGTGCACACGCACAGGGCATTTCATTCGGAGAGTGGCACCAACTTTCTCTGGGTTAGCGTCGATCCCTTGTTCGGAAACGAGAAAACCGAGTAATTTTCTGCCCGGAACTCCGAATGTGCACTTTGATGGATTAAGCTTGATATCATACCTTCTAAGGTTGGCAAAAGTTTCAGCAAGGTCAGCCAGCAAGTCGAAACCTCTACGTGACTTGACCACAATGTCATTCATGTATGCTTCCACATTCCGACTGATTTGAGTGAGTAAACACTTCTGAATCATCCTCATGAATGTGGCTCCGGTGTTCTTCTAGCCGAATGGCATGGTGACATAACAAAAGCACCCAAATGGGGTGATGAAAGCTGTTTTTATCTCATCGGGTCTGTACAGTCGGATCTGATGATACCCGGAATAAGCGTCCAAAAAGGACAAGCGCTCACACCCCGCAGTCGAGTCGACTATTTGATCGATGCGGGGGAGAGGAAGGTGATCTTTCGGGCAGGCCCGATTGATATGCTTGAAGTCAATGCACATGCGAAGTGAGTCGTCCTTCTTGGGGACCATGACAACATTGGCTAGCCACATGGAGTGATAAAAATCTCTCGGATAAACTCAACTGCTAGGAGCCGAGCCACTTCTTCACCGATTGCTTTTCTCTTCTGTACGGCGGACCGTCGAAGATGTTCTTTGACTAGTTTCACTTTTGGGTCGACTCGCAAATGGTGCTCAGCCAGCCCCCTGGGAATACCCGGCATGTCAGAAGGTTTCCATGCAAAGATGTCCCAGTTCTCACGGAGGAACTGGATGAGCGCTTCTTCCTATTTGGAGTCGAGTGTTGTCGAAATGTGAGTCGGAGCAGCATTGGGATCGGTCGGGTGAATATGAATCGGCTTCGTTTCACCAGACGACTGAAATGCTGAATCCGTGGCAGGCTTGTTAGCTCGCAACAAATCACTCGGATCTGCATTCTTTTGATATTCCTGCAATTCCACTACTGCCATTTGCACATCGGCGATCTTTGAGCCCTTCTGGAAGCACTCTTCTGCCTTCTTCCGATTGCCAGTGATAGTGATCACTCCTTTAGGACCAGCCATCTTCAATTTGAGGTGCACGTAGCATGGTCGAGCCATAGAACGTGCATAAGCATGATAAGCACTCTGGAAATTGACGACTTCAAACGTCAACTTTTCTTTGCGGTAATTCTTGGAATCACCGAAAACCACATCGAGGGCGATCTGGCCGAGTGACCCAGCCTTCTTGCCAGGAATAACCCCATGGAAACTCATATTGCTTTCACTGAGTCTGGACATCGGAATGCCCATTCCTTTTAAGGTCTCCGCATACAGTATATTCAGGCCACTTCCACCATCCATCAGAACCTTAGTCAACCGAGTGCCTTCGACGACTGGGTCGACCACCAACGCTTGCCTCCCAGGGGTGGCTATGTGTGTTGGGTGATCAGACTGGTCGAATGTAATGGCAGTCTGAGGCCACTTCAAATAACTGGGCGTCGCCGGAGCGACCATGTTCACTTCTGTGTTGATGACTTTCAGTCGACTCTTCCTTATCCTCAACTTTGTCTGATTCTTTTTCCTTTTCTTTGGGCTGTTTCTCTCGGAACAACTGGATTAGGAGCCGACATTGTCGAGTGGTATGTTTCGGGTAAATGAGATTACCCTCCTCATCTTTTTTGGTGTGCATGTTGCATGGTAAATCCAACACATCATTTCCATCTTGATCTTTTACTTTCTTGGGGTTCCATGGACCTTTGGGCTTCCCCTTGAACTTTCCTTGAGTCACGGCTAAGGCTTCTCCGGAAGCAGCTGGCTCGGCTTTGCGCTTCTGCTTCTGACTGGAGTTCCCTCCCCTGGTTTCGTGGGCGACTGTTTTGTGCTTGCCACTTCGGAGCCGATCCTCCTCTTCACCATTAGCATACTTGGTGGAAATTTCCATCATTCGACTCAGAGACATATCTCCGGTCCGACCGAACTTCAGATTCAATTCTCGATACTTGACGCCTTCCTTGAAGGCACAAACTGCTTGGTGATCAGACACATTCTCCACCGTGTGGTGCAACGTGATGCATCTCTGGATATAATCTCTCAAAGTTTCATTCGACTTCTGCACACAAGACTGTAGCTCTGTTAGCCCTGCTGGCCGTTTGCATGTACCTTCAATTGTTCTGACAAACACTCGGGCAAGCACTTCCCAGCTATAAACACTGCCAGGTGCTAACTGATTCAACCACGCTCTGGCCGAGCCCTCTAACATCAGAGGAAGGTGCTTCATGGCCACTTCATCATTGCCACCACCAATCTGCACAGCCACTCGGTAGTCCTCAAGCCAAGAGTCAGGCTTGGACTCACCAGTGAACTTGCTGACTCCAGTCGCCAACCTGAAGTTGGGTGGAATCACTGCTGCTTTGATGGCTCTGCTGAAATAGTCGGGACCTAAAACATGCACCCTGCTGCCGGTCGAGTAATATCTATCGTGGCCATCTCTGTGTGCCCTGTTCCTGTCAACCAAACCTTGAACGAGAATGGATCTTGCGTCAAAGCCCGGCTCCCGGGGGTCGACTGGAATCCTTCGCCCACCACTGTGAGGGCGTCTGTCATCGTGTTGCCGAGGCGCGTATGACCCACTCCTTGGGGGAGGCGTGGGTACTCGATGATGATCATACTGCTCACGGTTTCTGTACTGATCCTGTCGATCTCCACGTCCCTCACGCCTTGGAGGTGATCTTGGGCTATGAGCTGACTGAACTCTGTCTGCCATTACAGATCTACTATGAATCCTATTCCGAGACTGTGACACTGCTGTGTTCTGCTCCCCCGCTGCCCGGAGCAAAGCCCGGATCTGCATCAAACCCCTACCAGCCTCCGACTGGGAAGGCTGAATCGACTCTGCTATTCGGGCAGCAGTTGTGAGATTCTGGATCGGAGTACGATATACCTGGGTTGGAGGCGGAAAAACTTGACATCGACTGGACTCAGGAACTCGCTGCCGAGCACGCTCGTCGAGTGCGTGCTGGAGGTCCTCCAGTCGAGTGCGCTCAGCCAAGTTGGCTAGGCGCACCTCCTCCGAGGCCCGGGCCTCGGGGGTTTCTCCAACGATAGGAGTGTGAAGTGCATCCATGTTACGGCGGCGAAGCTCTTCCCTCTGCTACGAAGAGAGGTGCTCGGGGCGGTACTCCTCGTGGACACGCGACAGATCGCCTCCGCCATCGCCACCGTCGTCGCGGGGGAAGCCAGGAGCACTACGCGGTTCGTGGACCATCAGGACTTCCGCCGCGGGGTCACTGCTGTCGCACTCCGATGCAGTCTCAGCGGAGCTAGTTGACAGGTCGAACAGGCCGTAGAGAGTTTCGTCGGGCTCGATTGCCGCGACTTGTGGGGTGGCCGACTGGCGAGCCACCGCGTGCCTCACCCACCGCTAGAGCCTCGACCGACCGGAACGCTTGTGCCGGCAGGTAGCAGGGAGTGAAGACGCCACAGGAGCCGACTGATACTGGGTCGACGGTTGCCGCAGGAGGACGCCGCGGACGCACGCGCGAAAGTGCGTTGCCTTGCGGACGGGGAGCGCCTCGACGTCGAGTGGAGCTTCTTGGAGCCAAGCGGAGTCGTCGGCGACGAACACGAGCGTGCCGAGACGGATCTCGCAGCCCTCGGCCAATCCTCCGCCTGAAACCATGCTGATGGGGATCGGAAAAATTGCAACTTCTCCAACAAGTCGCTAAGACACCTGCCCCACGGTGGGCGCCAACTGTCGTGGTTCTAAGTCTGACAGTAGAATGGGGGGTAGGGATGTAGAGGCAAGATCCTAGCTATGGAGAAGTTGTACGCAGAAGTTTTACGAGTTCAGGCCCTTCTTGGAGGAAGTAATAGCCCTACGTCTCGGAGCCCGGAGGCGGTCGACTGGATTATATGCGTGTGTGTTACAGGGGGTGCGAACCCTTGTCCCAGAGGAGGGGGTGGCTTATATAGAGTGCGCCAGGACCCCAGCTCCCCTCCGTTACACAGGGTTCAATGTTCATAAAGAAGGAGCGTTACAGGTAACGTCCGTAGTAAAGTGCTATAAATGACTGTTAAGTCTAAGGGTAAATGTCCGACCGTTGCTGCGCGGAGTGGCTTTAGGTCTTCTGCACGTCGAGTGGTTTAGTGGTCGACTGACCTAAATAAAGGGGGGTCTCCGATTGAATGGTAGGTCGAGTGGATTGCACTCGACACCTTTGTTGGGTCCCCTCTATTTACTCTTGAACCTCTTTGCTTCTAGGACAAGGACCTTAGGTAGGACGTATAGGTCAGGCCTATTACCCTACCCCAGGTCTATGTCCTCATCACTCATTCCAGCGCTCGCCGACGCCGACCGCGCCGCACCTACAGTGTCGACCCATCACCCTTGACCTCTCTCTGGCGCTCGCCGGGGCCGGAACTGCCGCAGCAAGCACGGGCACGTCGTGGCCAAAAGCCACAGTGCGCGCGTGTGCTTGTCCGCTTCCTCCACCGCCTCCTGTGCTCGTCCGCGAGTGTGGGCAAGCTCCTGCATTGACGCTGAGTGTTTGCCCCCTCACACTAGAGCTTTTCGTGGCCGTTCGCCGCACGTCCAGAGAGCTCCGGCAGCGACACATTTGCCCCCTCGCTCCGGCTATATATAGCGCACCCTACCTCGATTTCTAGCCAAGCACCACTCCACACCACCTCCACGAACACGTAGACTAGCAGCAGCTCAATCGGGCAGGCCTCTGGCCGTCGCCCCTACCAGAGAACTCTGGCGACCCCCGCATCACGGCCACCGCTCTCCGGTGCCTCTCGAGGTCAAGCAGCTGCTCGGGCGGGGCATTGGGGACCTGTTGGTGCTGCCTGGACGCCGCTGAGCCCTCGGAGCCGCTCCTAACCGTCGTCTTCAAATTCTCCGGCGAACCCCGTCTGCCACCGAAGCTTACGAGCTCAACCGCGAGCAGGTCCGTCCACCCCACGCCAAGCCACATGTACGGGCAGGTGCGCCACAAGCCCAGCTTCAATCCTATCCCTGTAGCCTAGCCCCAAACCCGCTCGTCGCCGGCGTGAGCTCCGGTGAAGCCCTGCCTCTCTCTGATCTCGCGCTCCCCCTCTCTCTCCTGACGCGCGGGACCCACCTGTTGGCCTCACCACTCGCGCCCGAAGCGGTACAAGTGGAGGCGCCTTTTCTGTTTACGCCTTCGACGTCACCCCCAGGATTTCTGTTTAATTCAAATATTATTCAGAAATTTGACTAAACTTTGACCAGCCACAATTTCTAAACCATAAGTCCAAATGAATTGATTCTTTTTGCATTGCCTTTGTTTCAGAAAACTCTAGCAGCACACCAAAAGGTGGATTTTTCCTTGCTGTCTAGAATTTCTGGTGATTTTCAAAATGTGTTTTGATAATTGTTTTTGTGGTTTTAATTTCTTTTCAGAAGGAGAAGCTTGTCTTGAAGCAAACCGAGAGGGGTGTGATCCTCCTCTACACTAAGGCAAGCCACACCAGCATTTGGATGGTGTTATTTCAATATCTATGATTTTCTACTTGAATATGAGTTCTTATTTGCATTTAAAATTTGATAAATAAATTTGGTTAATTATTAGTTATTTTATCATGCTTGATATGCTTGTTTTAGTTACTGGTTGAATGCATGAACTTGTTTGGTCAAGTAGAATAAGATTTTGCACTAGCTATATTGTTATATTAAATAATGATAGTTCTTTTATTAAGTGATACTTTTATTTAAATGATGAACTAATAAAAATATAGCTTGATAATAAAAAATGAGTTATAACCAGAGAAGTTTTGATTCTGAGTATTGCAAGATAATTATATTGTTAAGTTTGATCCATGATTATGAGTTGATTGCTTTGCATGACGAGTAGTTGCATGATTATGGCATTATATCATATTTGATAAAAAGTTTTTATCAAAGTTAAATTTGATTAAGTTCAACTTGAATATGATGTTGATCACATCATGGAGCCACTGAATCGGGTTTTTATTCAGTGCGACCACATTTACCTTGTGGGAAGGTCTTGATTCGGTCTTTTGTTGTGACTCTCACTGCTGCCTCCCGCGAGGGAAGGTTATGGGCGTGCATACCCTGGCCCGTTAGGCAGACATAACCTTGTGTGCTCGTTTTTGTTTTTATGGTACCTTGTCCCCGTTTGGGACCGTTTTGCCACGACGGTGGCCGTTGGTGTCTTTGGTAGACACAGGGCCACCCAAGACCTAGCCCTGAGAGGGAGTTGGTCAGAGTGGCCGGGGAGAGTGCATGAAAAAGGGAGGGTTTCGTTGGAACGCTTTGGTCCACCCGAATGGGAATGCGAGGCCAGGTGTTCCGTAGTGTGGGTTAAGTGTGCTACCTCTGCAGAGTGTATTTAATCTATCGATAGCCGCATCCTCGGTTATGGGCATAACTCGTGAGTAAGTCACACCATGGATCAACTTTTATAATTAATTTTGCAAACTAAAATGATTGTTGTGATGCATTGTGATTCGTGTGGTTCATGAACTCAGGAGTTGTTCATGAGTGAATGGTTTCAGATGTGACCCCGGTCTGGTCACCGTTTGGTTACGAGGTAACCGTCTGGTAAGCGAGTCCGTTGGACTCAGTGCATCTATCGTTTGTATTGCATCGGTAGTAGTTCTTGCCTTGCATTAATCTGATTAAATATCATGATATTGTCTACCATCGTGCTAATGTTTGTTGTGAGCTTGCAAGTACATTCAATGTACTGACCTAGCGTGTTATGCCAGCTTTCAGGCAAGTCAGTTCACATCGGAGCGCATCTCGCGTCTAGGCCGTGTCCACGTTGGTGTCCCTGTGCTATGGAGTTCCACTTCGTCGTTCTTCCGCTGCCGCGTAGTTCGTGTGATCGAGGCCCCCGTCATGTTCATTAAATAATGTACATAATTTCTAGCAGCACCGTGCGTGCCGCTTGGCCTTGTATCTTGATGTAATATCAGACTTATGTAATCCGCTAGCATCAATAAAGCGGTTGTTTCTATACCATGTTGTTTTGTATTGCCAGAAGACTTGATCTCTAGGCCGGCAATGCCAGGTAAACAGGGAAGAATAAATTCAAAAAAAAATAAAAAATTGTAAAACCTTGAAAACCTAGCTATGTTTGTGCAACATATCAAGTGTGCAAAATTATAGGTGATTTAGAGAAGGTCGAAAAAATCACGCTAAAACACGAGGGATCATTTAAGCCAGTTTTTGTAGAAATGTGATTTTTTTTCCACCACCTCCAAATCACCCCAAATTTGTTCTACATGCTTAAATAGATGTTCCTAGCATGTCTATGAAAGAAATTTGGGAAAAAAAATGTATCCTACAATGCCCGCTTAAGCTGTAGACCGTTGTTTTGATTAGTCAGTCTATAGGGCAGAATAAATTAAAAAAATATATAAAATTATAAAACCTTGAAAACCTAGCTATGTTTGTGCAACATATCAAGTGTGCAAAATTATAGGTGATTTAGAGAAGGTTGAAAAAATCACGACTAAACACGAGGGACCATTTGGTCTCACTTAAGCCAGTTTTTGTAAAAAAATGTGATTTTTTTTCACCACCTCCAAATCACCCAAAATTTGTTCTACATGCTCAAATAGATGTGCCAAGCATGTCTATGAAAGAAATTTGGAAAAAAAAATGTATCCTACAATGCCCGCTTAAGGTGTAGACCGATGTTTTGATCAGTCAGTCTACAGGGTAAAATAAATTCAAAAAAATTATAAAACCTTTAAAACCTAGCTATGTTTGTACAACATATCAAGTATGCAAAATTATAGGTGATTTAGAGAAGCTCGAAAAAAATCACGCTAAAACACGAGGGACCATTTGATCTCACTTAAGCCAGTTTTTGTAGAAAATGTGATTTTTCCACCACCTCCAAATCATCCCAAATTTGTTCTACATGCTTAAATAGATGTGCCTAGCATGTCTATGAAAGAAATTTGCAAAAAAATACCCTACAATGCCCGCTTAAGGTGTAGACCGTTGTTTTGATCAGTCAGTCTACAGGGCAGAATAAATTTAAAAAAATAAACAATTATAAAACCTTGAAAACCTAGCTATGTTTGTGCAACATATCAAGTGTGCAAAATTATAGGTGATTTAAAGAAGGTCGAAAAATCACGCTTAAACACGAGGGACCATTTGGTCTCACTTAAGCCAGTTTTTGTAGAAAATGTGATTTTTCCACCACCTCCAAATCACCCCGAATTTGTTCTACATGCTCAAATAGATGTGCCAAGCATGTTTATGAAAGAAATTTGGAAAAAAATATATCCTACAATGCCCGCTTAAGGTGTAGACCGATGTTTTGATCAGTCAGTCTACAGAGCAGAATATTGACTTGTGTCATATGCAAAAAATAAAATAAAAAGTTGAAAAATGCCCGCCTACTACTAGTCTCATAGAACACTCATGTTTATTACATGTAAGTGAGCATGTATAAAAATGGATAGGGGGTTATCTCAAGAAGGTAAAAATATTGACTTGTGACATATGCAAAACTTAAAATGGAAATGAAAAAAATGCCCGCCTACTAGTATGCTCACTGAGCACGGCCTGCATACGATTAGAAACCCAACAGCATTTGGACCAGGATGCAGGCGCGTGTTGCATGAATTACCTTCCTACAAGTCCCCAAGGGCAGGGAGCGACCAGGTTGCCATGCATGATGTAGAGAGGAACTTGTGAGAGAGCTGTTAGCAACGTATATAAACCGGTGCGAGCTCCTCTCGCTTGGCGAGGTGGGACTAAACTCCCACCACAACTCGGCTGTGCCCGCCACGCTCTGGCTTGGGCCCAATTATTTTATGTTCTTTATTGTGTGTTATTTCACTTATCCAATATTTCTTTTCTTTTATATATTTACTATATTTTAAAATCAAATATTTTTTCTTTTTTATTTCTTACCGTTTTAAAATCCAAAAATGAAGTAAAGGTTGTGTTAGTTCTTTTCTTTTTAATAGTCCACACCCTTGCAACAGTATGAGTTTGCGATATTTGGTTCGCATTTTCTATAAATCCGAAAAAATACATCAGTCATCCATGCTCTCCAATTGATGAATATACAGGATGAATATGGATGATGAATCATATTAATCCTGCATATCCACCAAATAGAGTGCAAGGAAGACCCACGCGTGTAATAAGCAAATAGATGAAGGTATTTAAGCCGGTGCAGCACTTGCTCGGGGGGCGAGGTGGGACTAAAAATATTAAGACGTGATCCTGGCACGAGATCGGCGCGACGTGGGCCGGCCCGGGCTTAATTTCTTGAATGGGTCGGGCTTTGCGGGAGGAGGCATGCCGAACGTGGGAAACCTACATGCATGCATGGCGTCGGTAATCATGCATGCACGAACGAACTCCACAGCAGGCGCATCGCATGGGATTATCGAACTGGGCCCGACAGGCGTACATGTGCGGGGCCCGTCTTCGGGTGACGACGTGCGCGGATTAATTCGGTCGGCCTGTCTCCGGGTGACGACGCGCGCGCGTGCGACGGCCCTTTCTCGTGCACTTTGGGGGGATCCGCTCGCGCTTCGATGCGCCCTGACACCGCACCGAACCCGAAGCAGATCTCGTCAGGTCTGACTCCGCCGATCCCGAGGATGATTCGCCAGCACTTTTGTCACGTTGTGCCACATAAAATGTCCGTTTGGTTTATTTCCTGCACCGTTTTGTAGCAAAAAAATTCAGTCACAGTTGTACATGATCCTGCAGCACCTGTCGCGGGGTCTTCTATCGTGTACACAAGCATCGCTAGCACATGTGCGGACAGATCGACGGCCACGTAGCATGAATGTACATAAATGTTCTGAAGTGACTGCAGATTTTTTTTACAAAAGGCGTGCTCACTAACAACTACTCCCTCCGTTCGAAAATATAAGTCTTTTTTTGAGATTTCAGTATGAAATACGTACGGAGCAAAATGAGTGAATCTACACTCGAAAATACGTCTATATACATCTATATGTAGTTCATACTGAAATATCTTAAAATACATATATTTAGGAACGGACGGAGTGTACAGTTGGGTATAAACACATGCATGTCGCGTTGGAAATGGAAATCACATTCTAGCAAAAATGTTGTTACAAGGCCTCCGTCATGAATGAATTGTTCCATAACTGCAAACATTCGTAAAAAAACCAAAAAATGTTGTCTCCAGCTTAAAAACATTTCAAATAACATTAGCCCTCGTACGGAAGCTCGTCTCCAGTGCCAAAATCCAGTGACTTCTTCGTATTTGTCGTTGGAGTTTGTGTCAGGATTGGCGACGACCCACCTTCTGCCATATTTTTACACGGTACATCAATGTAACCTAAGGAGTTTAGTTGTTCCTTTGCCTCAAGCTCTCTAGCCAGAGCCTCCTCATGCTGCATGTCTTGGATGCGCAGTTCCTGTCAAAAATCATACGAACGTATTAGGACAAACTTAAGGATGATGAAGCCGTAAAATTGATGTAACATGAAGAATAGGAACCTCTGAATCCATGTCCGACCACCAGTCATAATCATCTTTCGGTGGACGATTATACACCAAATACAAATGAAATTTCTTGCGGCTGTTCAGACGAGAAATCATCTTTGCAAAATCACCTGGTCCTGAAATCAGGAACATTTCTTCTGGTAGTTCGCACGCATGCTCAGGTAAGAAGTGGTACCAATCTGAATCCTTTTTATAACCATATCCAGCCACTTCTTTCATGAGAAAATCATAGTCCAGTACGTTGGGTTCAAACAATCTCATCTCAATGGGTCATTCGTCAAAGTATCCTGCAAGAACCGGGACAAATGGCCCTTTTTCTACTAGTGTAGTCACCCACAAGCACCAATCTATAGTTCCGGTAACAAGATTGAACACAAGAGATGAACTAGGGTTTGAGATGAGATGGTGCTGTTGAAAATGTTGATGAAAATTGCCCTCCCCAAGATGGGAGAGTTGTTGGTGATGACGACGACGATGATTTCCCCCTCCGGGAGGGAAGTTCCCCTAGCGGAATCGCTCCGCCGGAGGGCAAAAGTGCTCTTGTCCAAGTCCGCCTCGAGACGGCGGCGCTCCGTCCCGAAAGTCCTCTCCTTATTTTTTCTTGGTGAAAATGACCTGTATACCAGAAGAAGGGCACCGGAGGTGGTCCTGGGTGAGCACAACCCACCAGGGCACGCCTGGGCTCCCTGGCGCGCCCAGGTGGGTGGTGCCCACCTGGTGGGCCCCCTCTGGTAGTTATTTTCTCCAGTTTTCCTCAAATATTCCATAAAAAATCTCCGTGAAGTTTCAGCTTGTTTGGAGTTGTGCAGAATAGGTGGCCTGACGTAGCTTTTCCAGCTCCAGATTCCAGCTGCCGAAATTCTCCCTCTTTGTGTATACCTTGCATATTATGAGACAAAATGCATTAAAATTACTCCAAAAACCATTATTATGGATAAAAACATCATAAATAACAGTAAGAAAACATGATGCAAAATGGATGTATCAACTCCTCCAAGCTTAGACCTCTCTTGTCCTCAAGCGGAAACCGAAATCGAGAAAAATGTCCACATGCTTAGAGAGAGGTGTCGATAAAAACAAAATGCGGACATAGAAGCATCATGTTTATTATTATAACAGCAACAAAATTAAACATAAAACTTTTATCATATACTTGTCATGAATAAGTGACAATTCATCACATTATTGAAGTATAAAGCAAAAACTCCATTAAAAACCAACAAACTATGTTCTCAGTCAACTTTGCAACTACAATTCATCATCTTTCAGGAAGGGTCACGTATCGGGGCCTTTAGGCAAGTCCACATACTCAACCATCATAGTCTTATCTGATTGCTAACACTCTCCGCGTACACATGAGCAAAACGTTTCAACCGGACACATAGAAAGATAGGGGCGTATAGTTTTGCCTCCCAACATATTCACCTCAAGGGTGATGTCAACAATAATGACTCATGCTATTTATATTCGACTGGACATATGTGCCTAGATCTTTCCTCACCACATGATGCTTGCCAAAGGATAAAAATAAAAGGGTAGAAAGAATACTTTGACTCTTTGCATAAAAGTAAATACATGAAAAGTAAAAGATAGGCCCTTCGCAGAGGGAAGCATAGGTTGCCATGCGCTGATTGGTTTGTATGCTCAACCCCTTAGTGCAAAAGAATGTCACGTTACATTGCCCCTTGTGATAGCGACCTTTATTATACAGTCTGTCGCTTGTATTCTTCACCATCACAAGTTCGTGCAACGCTCAATTTTCTCATACACTAAGTGATCTCAAACTTTGAGAAGCAATTTTTATTGCCTTTTTGCACCGATGACAACTTACTTGAGGGATCTTGCTCAATCCCAAGGTAGCTATGGTGGACTCTTGAAAATAAGATTTGGGTTTAAGGGTTTTTGGAGGCACAAGTAGTATCTCTACTTAGTGCGGAATTTTTCGCTAGCAAAGATAGGGGCAAGCACCACATGTTAAAGGATCTATGACAATATGACTTCTATGTGAATATAAACAAACATAAACCATTAAGTTGTCTTCCTTGTCCAACGTCAACAATTTTTGCATATAATATTTTGATGAGGGCTCACAATCACAAAAGATTTCTAGGATAGTATATTTATATGTGAATCTTCTCTTCCCTTATTAATTCTTTCATGAGTTGCATCATTGACTAATGCTATGGTTGTCAAGCTCTAATAAAATTTTCTACTTATACTTTTCCTTATGTGGTGTCATCACCTACCATAAGTATATGATCTTTTTGATATATTTTATTCTTTTATTTCTTTCCTTTCTATTTTTCTTCATTATTTCTTTTCTTTTATTTGCAACATGAAAGTAAAGAAAGCAAAAACTCAAATTAAACTTTATTATATATCTTGCACACGATTAGAAGGATAGATCACTAAGCAAACTCTCAAAGAAGAAAGGATCGAACAAAACTTTTATTCATCTAAAGCAAAAGATCGAACTAAAATAAGTGAAGGCAAAAAGATAGTGGTATGATACGATACCGGGGCACCTCCCCCAAGCTTGCGGAATCCAAGGGGAGTGCCCAAACCCGATACTCGGTTCTCCTTTGGTGGCGAAGAAGCAGATGGTGGTGATGAAGAAGAGATCTTGTCCTCGAATTTCCATGGCAGTGGCCCACCATCATAAGAGGAGGAGTGAGTCTCACGGGTCCTACAACTAGCAGTCAAACTCATACCTTTAAACCATGCCTCATATTCAAACACTTGGTTTTGGAGATCATAGATCTGGCTTTGGACGAAGTTGATTTGCTCGTTGAGGGTGAAGACAATGTCCTTCATGGGCTTGCCATCCACCTTGAGATCACGGGAGAGGTCCGTGATCATGAGGGGATTGGCGTTGAGTCCACGCTCCACCATCCTCTTGCACCGGAAGACATCTTGTTCCATAGCTTCAAGCCTGGCCTCCATGGTTCCCGTCCCTTTGGGGCCTTGCACGTCGCGGATGTGGAGCAGCCCCTCATGCATGTGTATGACCTGAGGGTGCTGCACCACTTCCCGCATATATGGGTTGATGACGTTTTTGAAGAACTTGTCCTTAGAGGAACCGGAGGTGGCCATGGTAGATGGGTTCTGACAAAAAAAAGCAAGGAAAAGAAAACAGAGGATTTCTTCATGATACGGTGGTTAACAGGTTCAGGAAGTATATATAGATTTTTTATCTTGGGGGAAAAGCATACTGTAGAAAAATGGAGTCCGAAGGTGTCCCAGGTGGGCACAACCCACCTGGGCGCGCCAGGCGCCCTGGTGTCTTGTGCCCACCAGGGTACGCTTCCTGGCAGTTTCTTATTTTCCTATTTTTCTAAATTTTCCAAAACTGACAAAAAAATATTTTTGCAGATTTTTTGGAGTCCGTTTACTTACCGTATCACGTACCTCCTTATTTTCACGATTGTGGAGTGTTCTGGAAGGACTCTTTTATGTGTTCTTCCGGTGTCAAAGTTTGGATAATATTACTTTCAACATTAATGGGCGTACCTGAGATATAATGTTTTATTCGTTGCCCATTGACAACCTTCGGGTTAGTACCTTCGGCATTATTTATTTTGATGGCTCCGAACCGATAAACCTCCTCGATAACTAAGGTCCTTCCCATTTCGAGAGGAGTTTTCCTGCAAAGAATCTGAAACGAGAGTTGTACAAAAGAACATATTCTTCGACTTTATACTCACGCTTTTGGATTCTTTTGTCATGCCAGCTTTTAACTTTTTCTTTGAATAATTTTGCGTTTTCATAAGCTTGGGTTCTCCATTCATCTAAAGAACTAATATCAAATAACCTCTTTTCACTAGCAAGTTTGAAATCATAGTTAAGCTCTTTGATGGCCCAATATGCTTTATGTTCTAACTCAAGAGGCAAATGAAAAGCTTTTCCATAAACCATCTTATAAGGGGACATACCCATAGGATTTTTATATGCTGTTCTATAAGCCCAAAGTGCATCATTGCTAACCCACAAGTATAGGGGATCAATTGTAGCCTCTTTCGATAAGTAAGAGTGTCGAACCCAACGAGGAGCTAAAGGTAGAACAAATATTCCCTCAAGTTTTATCGACCACCGATACAACTCTATGCACGCTTGACGTTCGCTTTACCTAGAAAAAGTATAAAACTAGAAGTACTTTGTAGGTGTTGTTGGATAGGTTTGCAATAATATAAAGAGCACGTAAATAAAAACTAGGGGTTGTTTAGGTAAAGAAGCAATAAAGTTAGTATAGGGAGTGTGGAAAAGTGGTGGTAGGAGTTGCGAAATTGTCCCTAAGCAATTGACTACTCTACTAGACCGATAGCAAGTTTTATGTGGGAGAGGCCACTGCTAGCATGTCATCCCTGACTTGGAATTCTATGCACTTATGATTGGAACTATTAAAAATCATCCGCAACTACTAACATTCATTAAGTTAAAACCCAACCATAGCATTAAGATATATTGGTCCCCCTTCAATCCCGTATGCATTAATTTCTATGCTAGGTTGAAGCTTCTGTCACTCTTGCCCTCCAATACATAGTCCTATCAACATACAACTAACCCTATGGTGTGCTCCACGCGCGCGCTCATATGATGGGCACCAAAGGTCAGCAACATAACCACAAGCAAATTAAATCAATCATAGCAATTAACCAATAACCGATAGGACAATGAAAATCTACTCAGACATCATAGGATGGCAACACATCATTGGATAATAATATGAAGCATAAAGCACCATGTTCAAGTAGAGGGTACATCGGATTGCGGGAGAGTGGACCGTTGTAGATAGATGGGGGAAGGTGATGAAGATGCCGGTGGAGATGATGGAGGTGTTGGTGTAGATTGCGGTGACGATGATGACCCCGGTGGCGTTCCGGCGCCACCGGGAGAGAGGGGGAGAGGGGCCCCCTTCTTCTTCTTCTTCCTTGACATTCTCCCTAGATGGGAGAAGGGTTTCCCCTCTGGTCCATGGCCTCCATGGTAGCGGAGGGGCGAGAGCCCCTCCGAGATTGGATCTATCTCTCTGTCTCTCTCTGTTTCTGCGTTCCCAGATCTGGCCTTTCACCATTTCTTATATTCCCGAATGTCCGTAACTCCGATTGGATTGAAATTTGAACACGATTTTTATCCGGATATTAGCTTTCTTGCGGTGAAAGAAGGGCAACAACTGCCTTACGGGGTGTCCACGAGGGTCAGGGGCGCGCCCCCTGCCTCGTGGGCCCCTCGGGCATCGTCTCGTGTTGATTCTACTTCCCAAAATTCACATATATTCCAAAAAATATATCCGTCAGTTTTTATCCCGTTTGGACTCCGTTTGATATGGATTTTCTGCGAAACAAAAAACATAAAACAAACAAGAACTGGCACTGGGCACTGGATCAATATGTTAGTCCCAAAAATAGTATAAAAAGTTGCCAAAAGTATGTAAAAGTTGTAGAATATTGGCATGGAACAATAAAAAATTATAGATACGACGGAGACGTATCAGCATCCCCAAGCTTAATTCCTACTCGTCCTCGAGTAGGTAAATGATAAAAAAGATAATTTTTGATGTGGAATGCTACCTAGCATAATCTTGATCATGTAATCTAATCATGGCATGAATATTAAGACACGAGTGATTCAAAGCAATAGTCTATCATTTGACATTAAGACAATAATACTTCAAGCCTACTAATAAAGCAATCATGTCTTTTCAAAATAAAATGGCCAAAGAAAGTTATCCCTACAAAATCATATGGACTGGCTATGCTCCATCTTCACCACACAAAATATTCAAATAATGCACAACCCCGATGACAGGCCAAGCAATTGTTTCATTCTTTTGACATTCTCAAACCTTTTCAACTTTCATGCAATACATGAGCGTGTGCCATGGACATAGCTCTATAGGTGGAATAGAATATGATGATGGAGGTTGTGTGAAGAAGACAAAAAGGAGAAAGTCTCACATCGATGCGGCTAATCAACGGGCTATGGAGATGCCCATCAATTGATGTCAATGTGAGGAGTAGGGATTGCCATGCAATGGATGCACTAAGAGCTATAAGTGTATGAAAGCTCAAACTGGAAACTAAGTGGGTGTGCATCCAACTTGCTTGCTCATGAAGACCTCGGGCATTTGAGGAAGCCCATCATCGGAATATACAAGCCAAGTTCTATAATGAAAAATTCCCACTAGTATATGAAAGTGATAACTCAAGAGACTCTCTATATGAAGAACATGGTGCTACTCTGACGCTCAAGTGTGGTAAAAGCATAGTAACATTGCCCCTTCTCTCTTTTTCTCTCATCATTTTTTTGTTTTGTTTTTGTTTTGTTTTTTTGGTGGGCTTCTTTGGCCTCTTTTTATATTTGGGCTTCTTTGGCCTCTCTTTTTTAAAGTCCGGAGTCTCATCCCGACTTGTGGGGGAATCATAGTATCCATCATCATTTCCTCACTGGGGCAATGCTCTAATAATGATGATCATCACACTTTTATTTACTTAAAACTGAATATTACAACTCGATGTCTAAAACAAAGTATGACTCTATATGAATGCCTCCGGTAGTGTACCGAGATGTGCAATGATCTAGCATAACAATGACATCAAAAAAGGGACAAGCCATGAAAACATCATGCTGGCTATCTTACGATCATGCAAAGCAATATGACAATGAATGCTCACGTCATGTATATGATGATGATGGAAGTTGCATGGCAATATATCTCGGAATGGCTATGGAAATGCCATAATAGGTAGGTATGGTGGCTGTTTTGAGGAAGATATAAGGAGGTTTATGTGCGATAGAGGGCATCATATCACGGGGTTTGGATGCACCGGCGAAGTTTGCACCAACTCTCGAGGTGAGAAAGGGCAATGCACGGTACCGAAGAGGCTAGCAATGATGGAAGGGTGAGAGTGCGTATAATCCATGGACTCAACATTAGTCATAAAGAACTCACATACTTATTTCAAAAAGCTATTAGTTATCGAAACAAAGTACTACGCGCATGCTCCTAGGGGGATAGATTGGTAGGAAAAGACAATCGCTCATCCCCGACCGCCACTCATAAGGAAGACAATCAATAAATACCTCATGCTCCAACTTCGTTACATAACGGTTCACCATTACGTGCATGCTACGGGAATCACAAACTTCAACACAAGTATTTCTACAATCCACAACTACCCACTAGCATGACTCTAATATCACCATCTTTATATCACAAAACTATTGCAAGGAATCAAACATATCATATTCAGTGATCTACAAGTTTTATGTAGGATTTTATGACTAACCATGTGAATGACCAATTCCTGTCATCTCTCTAAATAGATATAAGTGAAGCAAGAGAGTTTAATTCTTTCTACAAAAGATATGCCCACGCTCTAACAAATATAATTTAAGCAAAAGATCATCCTAAAAATGGTTGTTTTCTAAGTGAAGAGAAACAGGCAATCCAAACTTCAAATGATATAAGTGAAGCACATGAAGCATTCTATAAAGCCATACTCAAAAAATATAAGTGAAGCGCAATGAGCATTCTCTAAATCAACCAAGGATTATATCATGCCAGCATGATGCATAAAGGAAAAGTGAAAACTAAATGCAAAAGACGCTCCAAGATTTGCACATATCGCATGAACGAAACGAATCTGAAAACATACCGATACTTGTTGAAGAAAGATGGGATGCCTTTTGGGGCATCCCCAACCTTAGACGCTTGAGTCTCGTTGAATATTTACTTGTGGTTCCTTGGGCATACCCAAGCTTGAGCTCTTGTCTCTCCTCCTTCTCCTCACATCGAGACATCCTCGATCTTCGAACACTTCATCCACACAAAACTCAACAGAAAGCTCGGTAAGATCCGTTAGTATAATAAAGCAAAACACTACTCTAAGTACTGTTGCAAACCAATTCATATTTTGTTTTTGCATTGTAGATACTGTAATATAACTTTTCCATGGCTTAATCCACTGATAGAAATCGATAGTTTCATCAAAACAAGCAAACTATGCATCAAAAACAGAATCTGTCTTAAACAAGACAGTCTGTAGTAATCTGAACATTCACCATACTTTTGTTACTCCACAAATTCTGAAACAATTAGGAAAAATAAACAATTTCTATAGAAAGACAGTGCAAAAAGTTTCAGCACAGTTTGACGTTCCAGTAAAAAATGTAAAATCATGCACTACATGCAAAGTTTCTATCTTGCACCGCACAAACCAACAAGCAATGTAAACATCCTAAAGGCAAATCTTGGCACATTATTTTTATTTTTAAACTTTATAAAAGCACACAACAGAAATAGATGACTCTCTAAAACTTCCGGGTTGTCTCCCTGGCAGCGCTTTCTTTAAAGCCATTAAGCTAGGTATATAGTGCTCAAGTAATGGATCCACCCGGAACCCAAGGTATATCAAAGCCAATTTTAATTAACAATGATTTGTGATTTACTAGTGAACACAAATTAACATATATCATGTAATGACGAAGTCTAACTCTCATCCTATGCATCGGCATGTCATAAAAGAACAATTCATGCACACATAGTAAAGGCCAATGCATAGTATAAACAGTTTCTTGCAATTTTATCATATTGGAAACATGGAGAGGCGGAGATGTAGTTCCTCTCTCATAATAATTGCAAGTAGGAGCAGCAAGAACATGCATATTATATTCATCAAAATTATCATGTCCAACGGTAAAATGCAACCCATCAATATAATCCTTAATACGGGCAAATTTCTCCGATGTAGTGTAGTTGGGAGAATTCAAAAGGATAATAGGACTATCATGCATGAGTCCAATAGCAACAATTTAATTTTTAACATAAGGAACTATAGCAAGTTCATCTCCATAAGCATAATTCATATTGGCATCTTGGCCACAAGCATAGCAAGCATCATCAAAAAGGGATATTTCCAAAGAATCAACGGGATCATAACAGTCATCATAGCATTCATCCTTTGGTAAGCACGAAGGGAAATTAAACAATGTATGAGTTGAAGAGTTACTCTCATTAGATGGTGGGAACGGGTGATCAATCCGCTCTTCCTTCTTTTGTTCTTCGCTCTTCTCCTCATCTTTTTCATCCAATGAGCTCACAATATCACACTACTAGGAAAAAGCTTACGAGTAGCACTGGTTTTTTTGCTACCAGTAGCGTTGCCACACGCGCTACTGTTACGGTGCTACAGCTATTTTTTAGCAGTAGCGCTTATTTTACCCCACGCTACTACTATCCAGCCATACCAGTAGCGCTGGTGCACCACGCTACTACTATTTCACACCCACGCTACTAGTAATAGAATAGTAGTAGAGCATCCAAAATACCCCCGCGCTACTGGTAACTAATTAGGATTTCAAAAAAAATCTACCTATTCCAGTTTAGACATACATGGATATCATAATACATCCATGTTATGAATACAGTCAATCATACATATCTAATATAGATAATTAATACATTATATATATAATATACGCCACGCGTATAGGTCGTTGACGTCGGCGCCTCCACAAGCACGTGTTGAAGGTGTTGATGTCGTCGTCGCCACCGCCACAACACCATGACGATGTCGTCGACGTCGTCGCCGCCGCCGCAGCACCGTGAGAATGTCGTTATCATCGTCGTCGCCGCCGCAGCCCCCGTCGATGTCAATGTCGTCGTCATTGTCGCCACCGCAGCCCCATGTCGATATCGTCGCCGTCGCCGCTGCAACTTCATGTCCATGTGTTCCCTATTAGTTTTGTACAACTTACTAGACATGATCCTTAGGAAAATGCTTTCCTGTTAGAGCAGGCACATAGGATAACTGGAACTGTTCCAATCATCCATAAATAGAAAGTTTCAAAGGGATCAGCCACAGCCAACTAAGAAATAGTGAAAGGACCACTTGGTCTATAAATAGAACACTACTAGGAACTCACAAATACTGGAATTAAACAATGAACCAAGACCACTACTAGGAACTCACAAAGAACCTGAAGCATTAGTACGGTACTAGTCGTCAACCCGTGCGTTGCACGAGCTAGTTTTACGTGAAAGAAGTAGAAGTATTACCAATTAACTATCACCTTGGTCTATGCTCATGGAAATTATTATGACCAACAAGTATAATAGTTCTGCACGGGTGCCAAAGGATGTAAAGATATTTAAATTCATTGTTTTTTGGCCGCATACTGGTTAGACAATTCATATGTAAATTCTTACTCATAATTTTTCATTGTAATTCCTCAAAAAATAAAATGAATCTTCTCCGCCAACCAATTCTGAAGACTGCATTTTATTAAATAAAATCAATCAGATAGGCGTTGAAGAAATAAATGCGATGTTTCAAGTTGAATCAGATGACATATAAAAGGATATACGTTTGATTATAACCGCGGTTGTACATTTCAGAAACTATATCACTGGTCATAATAGTCGACACGACAACTTCCCATTTATTAATATATTTATAAGGAATTTTTGCTATAACATTCATTCATGTGACATAAGAGACTTAGAGCAACATTTCATATATTACTGACAGTTAAGCTGCTGCACTTGCAAATTTGTAACATCAATCAAATAGATCTGTTATGTATATTCTCTAGTGCGATCTTAAATCAAAAGGAAATGAGGAGTTTCTTCTTTCCAACCATAGTGATTTTATTGAAAAGTATGAGCAGGTGCACATTATATTATATCCAAAATGTAAATGTCAGTACGTTTTTTTTTCATCTCACATGGATGTATTAAGTAATAGTGTGTGTGTGTGTGTGTGTAATAGAATATTCCAGAAAATTTAATCCTTGATTCCTCCTAATAAAGAACAATATCTTGAGGAACTACAGAGTATCACACTGTTGTAAAAAGTAAGAGTGAAAAAGTAAAATTATAGGCATAGAATCTTACATATTCGGTAAAGTCATTTTGAAAGCTAAATATTCAGAAGCATCAAAGATAGTTATTTCGAGAATGGAAATATATACCATAACTCGTTGGTTGTTTCTTGTAAGAGTATGTAGATAGAGTACCATCTAGAAAGACTCATGGCTCAGTGGTTGTTATTTGTAATGCTATACAGATAGAGGACCATCAAAAAAGACTAAGCTATCAACAACTAATGTTCCAAGGCTCATCTTAACTTCACTACCAGTTGTTGAAATAATAAAATAGTAACCATACAAACAAAGTTTGATGGATAAAACTGTAGGACTGCAGCATTGTAGTTGGTATTATTTTTTTGCAGAAAGGCCTTACGAAAAATGGGAAGCTAAATCGCATAACATCCTTTCTGTGGATTGATATATGGTAGACCAAAATACACTTGCCGTTGGAAATAATGCTATATGAGAAGATACAGTTTTATACCTGAACTATCAGCGACACGATCCTTCCTTCCCAGTCACGAGTAGTATACGGACCAGATCCGACTGCTCCAAGCTATCAGCGACACGAGAATCACAATCGCGTGGACTGCTGCAACATAGGCATGAATAGATAATTCTATACCTGAACTAAACTCAACTTGAACAACACTACAATGAACGAAAACTGAACTTGACATTGCTGAACTAACTGTGCATCTATCTGCTAACATCTAATTTGTTAGTCATACACTAGTACTACACTGAACTATAACTGATATCCCAAAGCCAACACTAGTACTACACTCAACTAAAACTGAACTTGGCTGTTGCACTTACGAAAATTCAGAAAACGCACTTGGCATAGCTAGCCACATTACTGAAAATTCAGAAACGAGCAGTTCCAGCAGCGTCCAAGGGCAATTGGCCGTCAGCTAGCCACCGGAATCCATGGACGACAGCGCCTTACCACGACTCCGGCCGGCCACGAACGACGAGCCGACCCGGCGGTCACCAGATCCGCCGCCGCCACAGCTTCTCCTGCTGCCGCGCCTGCACTCGTCTCCGTCCGCGGCCAAACCCCGTACTGCTCGTCTGCCTGGGCACGCGCATGTGCGGGGTGCTGCTCGTTGGCCAGCGGGCCGACCTGGGCACTCGGCGGCAAGAACACGGGGGCGCCCGAATCCCTAGCCGCGGGCAAGGGTGCAGACCTTGAGGCATGGATCTGGACGAAGGGGAGGGCGGGGCGGAGCTTGGGGGCATGTTGCATGCGGCCGGAGATCGCCGGAACCGGCCGCCATGAGTGGTGGCGGCGGCGACGAGATCGTGGGGGAGAGGAGGTCGACCGAGAGCAAGGGGTACGGTGGGGGTGAGATTTGTGTGAGAAGTTTTTTTTTTGATCTGGTCGCTTGGCATGTGGAGGCAGTGGACACGCTTAGTAGTAGCGTGGATGTATAGTCTACGCTATAGCTATTCACTTAGTAGTAGCGCAGGATTTACTACCCGCGCTATTAATATTTTTTGATCTGGTGGTGTGGTGTGGCACACTTACCAGTAGCGTGCCTAAAAGAAACCAACGCTGCTGCTATGCCATACCAGTAACGCGCTTTGTACCCAGCGCTACTGGTAATTATCAGTAGCGTGGGGACACAAACAAACGCTGCTGGTAAACTTCTATGTATAAGCATTTTCCTAGTAGTGTCATCAATTTCTTCTTCCATAGACTCCTGCAAAATATTAGTCTTTTTTTGGACAGCGGAGACTCTTTCAATAAATTCATCAATACCGGAATTGAATTCATAATTCTCATAGTAATATTTAAGTATAGCAAAATTTTCAGGTCTGTAAACAGCATCATCAAGATTTTCACACTCTTTAAACAAAGATTCAATTTCATAAGCACCCATAAAAGCAATGAATTCTTCCATCCGTTCCACATCATAGTAATCATATATACCATTAGCATAAGAAGCTAAGGTTTCATTATCATTAAATTTGCATGAAAAGGGAAGGTGTGGAGCCTTCATCCTAGAGCAACAAGTATAATCATATCTCAAGCATAGTTGCCGAGCATATCAATACAACATATATAAATTTGATCACATAATTATTTTCCTTTTTGAGTCAAGCGATAATCCCTAAAGTATTCACGTTGATCCAACGTGTCTCCTATTACATAATTGAATGGTTTTTTTTTAGGATTATTAAAGTAGTGCATAATATCTTTCACATAATGAGCATCGAGGGTTTTAGGAGGTTCCCCATCGCCATGAGTAGCATGTAAACCTATTTTTTTTGGTATTTCGTGTTCCATATCCATAACTAAAGATACAGAACAACTTAGAACAACAAAAAATTACTTAGTGATAAAGGAAACAAGCACACACGAGAATATTCACCCCACGCTATAACTCCCCGGCAACGGCGCCAGAAAAAGGTCTTGATAACCCACAAGTATAGGGGATCAATTGTAGCCTCTTTTGATAAGTAAGAGTGTCGAACCCAACGAGGAGCTAAAGGTAGAACAAATATTCCCTCTAAGTTTGATCGACCACCGATACAACTCTACGCACGCTTGACGTTCGCTTTACCTAGAACAAGTATAAAACTAGAAGTACTTTGTAGGTGTTGTTGGATAGGTTTGCAAGAATATAAAGAGCACGCAAATAAAAACTAGGGGCTGTTTAGGTAAATAAGCAATAAAGTTAGTATAGCGAGTGTGGAAAAGTGGTGGTAGGAGTTGCGAAATTGTCCCTAAGCAATTGACTACTCTACTAGACCGATAGCAAGTTTTATGTGGGAGAGGCCACTGCTAGCATGTCATCCCTGACATGGAATTCTATGCACTTATGATTGGAACTATTAGCAAGCATCCGCAACTACTAACGTTCATTAAGGTAAAACCCAACCATAGCATTAAGATATATTGGTCCCCCTTCAATCCCGTATGCATCAATTTCTATGCTAAGTTGAAGCTTCTATCACTCTTGCCCTCCAATACATAGTCCAATCAACATACAACTAACCCAATGGTGTGATCCACGCGCGCTCTCATATGACGGGCACCAAAGGACAGCAACATAACCACAAGCAAATTAAACCAATCATAGCAATTCACCAGCTACCGATAGGACAACGAAAATCTACTTAGACATCATAGGATGGCAACACATCATTGGATAATAATATGAAGCACAAAGCACCATGTTCAAGTAGAGGGTACAGCGGGTTGCGGGAGAGTGGACCACTGTACATAGATGGGGGAAGGTGATGAAGATGTTGGTGCAGATGACGGAGGTGTTGTTGTAGATTGCGGTGACGATGATGACCCCGGCGGCGTTCCGACGCCACCGGGAGAGAGGGGGAGAGGGCCCCCTTCTTCTTCTTCTTCTTCCTTAACCTCCTCCCTAGATGGGAGAAGGGTTTCCCCTCTGGTCCATGGCCTCCATGGTGGCGGAATGGCCAGAGCCCCTCCGAGATTGGATCTGTCTCTCTGTCTCTCTCTGTTTCTGCGTTCCCAGATCTGGCCTTTCACCGTTTCTTATATTCCCCGATATCCGTAACTCCGATTGGATTGAAATTTGAACACAATTTTTATCCGGATATTAGCTTTCTTGCGGTGAAAGGAGGGCAACAATCGCCTTACGGGGTGTCCACGAGGGTCAGGGGCGCGCCCCCTGCCTCGTGGCCCCCTCGGGCATCGTCTCGCGGTGATTCCACTTCCCAAAATCCACATATATTCCAAAAAAATCTCCGTCAGTTTTTATCCTGTTTGGACTATATATTCCAAAAAAATCTCCGTCAGTTTTTATCCTGTTTGGACTCCGTTTGATATGGATTTTCTGTGAAACAAAAAACATGCAACAAACAGGAACTGGCACTGGGCACTGGATCAATATGTTAGTTACAAAAATAGTATAAAAAGTTGCGAAAAGTACGTAAAAGTTGTAGAATATTGGCATGGAACTATCAAAAATTATAGATACGACGGAGACGTATCAATCATCTAATATCTTAGACCAATTCTTCCTGGACCTATTGGCAGTCTTTTGCAAAAATTAATTTCATTTCTCTATTGCTAAGTTCAACTTGGCCACTAGACTAAGGATGATAAAGTGATGCAATTCTATGGTTAACATCATACTTGGCAAGCATTTTATGGAAACCACCATGAATAAAGTGTGAACCAACATAAGTCATTAATATCTAGGGACTCCAAACCATGGGAAAATAACTTCCTTAAGCATTTTAATAGAGGTGTTGTGATCGGCAATACTGGTTGGCATAGCTTCTACCCATTTAGTAACATAATCAACAACACCAAAATATGTGTATACCCATTAGAGGAAGGAAAAGGTCCCATGTAATCAAATGCCCAATCATCAAAAGGTTCAACAGCAAGTGAATAATTCATAGGCATTTCTTAACGTTTACCGATATTAGCTATCCCTTGACATTCATCACAAGATTAGACGAACTTACAGGCATCCTTGAAGAGAGTTGGCCAATAAAATCCAGATTGCAATACCTTGTGAGCAGTTCTATCTCCAAGATGATGCCCTCCATAAGCTTCAGAGTGACATTTCCGTAGGATTTTGAAGGAAATATGCCCTAGAGGCAATAATAAAGTTGTTATTTATATTTCCTTATGCCATGATAAATGTTTATTATTCATGCTAGAATTGTATTAACCAGAAACTTAGTGCATGTGTGAATACATAGACAAACAGAGTGTCACTAATATGCCTCTACTTGACTAGCTCGTTAATCAAAGATGGTTAAGTTTCCTAGCCATGGACAAAGAGTTGTCATTTGATGAACGGGATCACATCATTAGAGAATGATGTGATTGACTTGACCCATCCGTTAGCTTAGCACTATGATTGTTTAGTTTATTGCTATTGCTTTCTTATAAACTTATACATATTCCAATGACTATAATTATGCAACTCCCGAATACCGGAGGAACACTTAGTGTGGTATCAAACCTCACAACGTAACTGGGTGACTATAAAGATGCTCTCTAGGTGTCTCCGATGGTGTTTGTTGAGTTGGCATAGATCGAGATTAGGATTTGTCACTCCGATTGTCGGAGAGGTATCTCTGGGCCCTCTCGGTAATGCACATCACTATAAACCTTGCAAGCAATGTGACTAATGAGTTAGTTACGGGATGATACATTACGGAACGAGTAAAGAGACTTGCCGGTAACAATATTGAACTAGGTATTGAGATACCGATGATCAAATCTCGGGCAAGTAATATACCGATGACAAAGGGAACACCGTATGTTGTTATGCGGTTTGACCGATAAAGATCTTGGTAGAATATGTAGGAACCAGTATAAGCATCCAGGTTCTGCAATTGGTTATTGACCGGAGATGAGTCTCGGTCATGTCTACATTGTTCTCGAACCCGTAGGGTCCGCGCGCTTAACGTTGGATGACGATTGGTATTATGAGTTTATGTGTTTTGATGTACCGAAGGTTGTTCGGAGTCCCGTAAGTGATCACGGACATGACGAGGAGTCTTGAAATGGTCGAGACATAAAGATCTATATATTGGAAGGCTATGTTTGTACATCGGAATGGTTCCGGGTGAGTTCGGGTATTTACCGGAGTACCGAGGGGTTACCGGAACCCCCCGGGGAGTCAATGGTCCTTATTGGGCCTTAGTGGGAGAGAGGAGGAGGCGGCCAAGGTGGAGGGCACGCCCCCCAAGCCCAATCCAAATTGGGTGGGGGGGCCGGCCCCCCTTTCCTTCCCTCTCTCCCCTTCCTTTCTCTCCTACTCCAACTAGGGAAGGGGGAATCCTACTCCCACCGGGAGTAGGCCTCCCCCCTTGGGCGCGCCATAGTGGGCCGGCCCTCCCCCTCCTCCACTCCTTTATATACGGGGGAGGGGGGCACCCCATAGACACAAGTTGATTGTTTACCCGTGTGCGGTGCCCCCTCCACAGATTTCCACCTCGGTCATATCGTTGCAGTGCTTAGGCGAAGCCCTGCGCCGGTAGCTTCATCATCACCGTCACCACACCATTGTGCTGACGCAACTCTTCCCCGACCTCTGCTGGATCTAGAGTTCGTGGGACGTCACCGAGCTGAACGTGTGCAGACCGCGGAGGTGCCGTATCTTCGGTGCTAGGATTGGTCGGATCTTGAATACGTACGACTACATCAACCGCGTTGTCATAACGCTTTCGGTTACGGTCTACGAGGGTACGTAGATAACACTCTCCCCTCTCGTTGCTATGCATCACCTAGATGGAGCTCGCATGTGCGTAGGAATTTTTTTGAAATTACTGCGTTCCCCAGCAGTGGCATCCGAGCCAGGTCTATGCGTAGATGTTATATGCAAGAGTAGAACACAAAGAGTTGTGGGCGATAATAGTCATACTGCTTACCAACATGTCATACTTTGATTCAGCTGTATTGTTGGATGAAGTGGCCCGGACCGACATTACGCGTACGCTTACGCGAGACTGGTTCTACCAACGTGCTTCGCACACAGGTGGTTGGCGGGTGTCAGTTTCTCCAACTTTAGTTGAATCGAGTGTGGCTACGCCCGGTCCTTGTTGAAGGTTAAAACAGCACACTTGACGAAAAATTGGTGTGGTTTTGATGCGTAGGTAAGAACGGTCATTGCTCAGCCCGTAGTAGCCACGTAAAACATGCAACAACAAAGTGGAGGACGTCTAACTTGTTTTTGCAGGGTATGTTGTGATGTGATATGGTCAAGACATGATGCTAAATTTTATTGTATGAGATGATCATGTTTTGTAACAGAGTTATCGGCAACTCGCAGCAGCCATATGGTTGTCGCTTTATTGTATGCAATGCAATCGCCCTGTAATTGTTTTAATTTATCACTAAGCGGTAGGGATAGTCGTAGAAGCAATAGTTGGAGAGACAACAATGATGCTACGATGGAGATCAAGGTGTCGCGCCGGTGACGATGGTGGTCATGACGGTGCTTTGGAGATGGAGATCAAAGGCACAAGATGATGATGGCCATATCATATCCCTTATATTGATTGCATGTGATGTTTATCCTTTATGCATCTTATTTTGCTTAGTTCGGTGGAAGCATTATAAGATGATCTCTCACTAAATTTCAAGGTACAAGTGTTCTCCCTGAGTATGCACCGTTGTGAAAGTTCATCGTGCCGAGACACCACGTGATGATCGGGTGTGATAAGCTCTACGTTCACATACAACGGGTGCAAGATAATTTTGCACATGCAGAATACTCGGGTTAAACTTGACGAGCCTAGCATATGAAGATATGGCCTCGGAACACTGAGACCGAAAGGTCGAGCGTGAATCATATAGTAGATATGATCAACATAGTGATGTTCACCATTGAAAACTACTCCTTCTCACGTGATGATCAGACATGGTTTAGTTGATATGGATCACGTGATCACTTAGATGATTAGAGGGATGTCTATCTAAGTGGGAGTTCTTAAGTAATATGATTAATTGAACTTTAATTTATCATGAACTTAGCACCTGATAGTATTTTGCATGTCTATGTTGTTGTAGATAGATGGCCCGTGCTGTTGTTCCGTTGAATTTTAATGCGTTCCTAGAGAAAGCTAAGTTGAAATATGATGGTAGCAATTACACGGACTGGGTCTGTAACTTGAGGATTATCCTCATTGCTGCACAGAAGAATTATGTCCTGGAAGCACCGCTAGGTGACAAACCCGCTGCAGGAGCAACACTGGATGTTATGAACGTCTGGCAGAGCAAAGTTGATGACTACTCGGTACTTCAGTGTGCCATGCTTTACGGCTTACAATCGGGACATCAACGACGTTTTGAACGTCATGGAGCATATGAGATGCTCCAGGAGTTGAAGTTAATATTTCAAGCAAATGCACGGATTGAGAGATATGAAGTCTCCAATAAGTTCTGTAGCTCCAAGATGGAGGAGAATAGTTCTGTCAGTGAACATACACTCAGAATGTCTGGGTACCACAACCACTTGACTCAACTGGGAGTTAATCTTCCTGATGATAGTGTCATTGATAGAGTTCTTCAATCACTGCCAGCAAGCTACAAGAGCTTCGTGATGAACTATAATAAGCAAGGGATGGATAAGACAATTCACGAGCTCTTCGCGATGCTAAAGGCTGCGGAGGTAGAAATAAAGAAGGAGCATCAAGTGTTGATGGTTAACAAGACCACCAGTTTCAAGAAAAAGGGCAAAGGGAAGAAGGGGAACTTCAAGAAGAACAACAAACAAGTTGCTGCTCAAGTGAAGAAGCCCAAGTCTGGACCTAAGCCTGAGACCGAGTGCTTCTACTGCAATGGGACTGGTCACTGGATGCGGAACTGCCCCAAGTATTTGGCGGAGAAGAAGGCTGGCAAAGTGAAAGGTATATTTGATATGCAGTTTATTGATGTGTACTTAACTAACGATCGCAGTAGCGCCTGGGTATTTGATACTGGTTCTGTTGCTAAAATTTGCAACTCGAAACAGGGGCTACAGATTAAGCGAAGATTGGCTAAGGACGAGGTGACGATGTGCGTGGGAAATGGTTCCAAAGTCAATGTGATCGCCATCGGCACGCTACCTCTACATCTACCTTAAAGATTAGTTTTAGACCTAAATAATTGTTATTTGGTCCCAGCGTTGAGCATGAACATTATATCTGGATCTTGTTTGATGTGAGACGGTTATTAATTTAAATCAGAGAATAATGGTTGTTCTATTTATATGATTAATATCTTTTATGGTCATGCACCCTTGATGAGTGGTCTATTTTTACTAAATCTTGATAGTAGTGATACACATGTTCATAGTATTGAAGCCAAAAGATATAAGTTTAATAATGATAGTGCAACTTATTTGCGGCACTGCCGTTTAGGCCATATTGGTGTAAAGCGCATGAAGAAACTCCATGCTGATGGGCTTTTGGAATCACTTGATGCCCGCGAACCATGCCTCATGGGCAAGTTGACTAAGAGTCCGTTCTCCGGAACAATGGAGTGAGCAACAGACTTGTTGGAAATAATACATACTGATGTATGCGTTCCGATGAGTGTTGATGCTCGCGGCGGGTATCGTTATTTTCTGACCTTCACAGATGATTTGAGCAGATATGGGTATATCTACTTGATGAAACATAAGTCTGAAACATTTGAAAAGTTCAAAGAATTTCAGAGTGAAGTGGAAAATCATCGTAACAAGAAAATAAAGTTTCTACGATCTGATCGTGGAGGAGAATATTTGAGTTACGATTTTGGTCTTCATTTGAAACAATGCCGAATAGTTTCACAACTCACGCCACCTGGAACACCACAGCGTAATGGTGTGTCCGAATGTCGTAATCGTACTTTTATAGATATGGTGCGATCTATGATGTCTCTCACTGATTTACCGCTATCGTTTTGGGGTTATGCTTTAGAGACGGCTGCATTCACGTTAAGTAGGGCACCATCTAAATCCGTTGAGATGACACCTTATGAATTGTGGTTTGGCAAGAAACCCAAGTTGTTATTTCTTAAAGTTTGGGGCTGCGATGCTTATGTGAAAAAGCTTCAACCTGATAAGCTCGAACCCAAATCGGAGAAATGTGTCTTCATAGGATACCCAAAGGAGACTATTGGGTACACCTTCTATCACAGATCCGAAGGCAAGATATTCGTTGCTAAGAATGGATCCTTTCTAGAGAAGGAGTTTCTCCCGAAAGAAGTGAGTGAGAGGAAAGTGGAACTTGATGAGGTAATTGTACCTTCTCCCGAGTTGGAAAGTAGTACATCACAGAAGTCGGTTCCAGTGATTCCAACACCAACTAGTGAGGAAGCTAATGATGATGATCATGAAACTTCTGAGCAAGTTACTACCAAACCTCGTCGGTCAACCAGAGTAAGATCCGCACCAGAGTGGTACGGTAATCCTGTTCTGGAAGTCATGTTACTTGACAATGATGAACCTATGAACTATGAGGAAGCGATGATGAGCCAAGATTCCGCAAAATGGCTTGAGGCCATGAAATCTGAGATGGGATCCATGTATGAGAACAATGTGTGGACTTTGGTTGACTTGCCCGATGATCGGCAGGCCATAGAGAATAAATGGATCTTCAAGAAGAAGAATGACGTTGACGGTAATGTTACTGTCTACGAAGCTCGACTTGTTGCAAAAGGTTTTCGACAAGTTCAAGGAGTTGACTACGATGAGACCTTCTCACCCGTAGCGATGCTTAAGTCCGTCTGAATCATGTTAGCAATTGCCGCATTTTATGATTATGAAATTTGGAAAATGGATGTAAAAAACTGCATTCCTTAATGGATATCTTAAAGAAGAGTTGTATATGATGCAACCAGAAGGTGCTAACAAAGTGTGTAAGCTCCAGCGATCCATTTATGGACTGGTGCAAGCATCTTGGAGTTAGAATATATGCTTTGATAGTGTGATCAAAGCATATGGTTTTATACAGACTTTTGGAGAAGCCTGTATTTACAAGAAAGTGAGTGGGAGCTCTGTAGCATTTCTGATATTATATGTGGTTGACATATTGTTGATCGGAAATGATACTGAATTTCTGAATAGCACAAAAGGATACTTGAATAAGAATTTTTCAATGAAAGACCTCGCTGAAGCTGCTTATATATTGGGCATCAAGATCTATAGAGATAGATCAAGACGCTTAATTGGACTTTCACAAAGCACATACCTTGATAAAGTTTTGAAGAAGTTCAAAATGGATCAAGCAAAGAGAGGGTTCTTGCCTGTGTTACAAGGTGTAAAGTTGAGTCAGACTCAATGCCCGACCACTGCAGAAGATAGAGAGAAAATGAAAGCCATTCCCTATGCTTCAGCCATAGGTTCTATCATGTATGCAATGCTGTGTACCAAACCTGATGTGTGCCTTGCTATTAGTTTAGCAGGGAGGTACCAAAGTAATCCAGGAGTGGATCACAGGATAGCGATCAAGAACATCCTGAAATACCTGAAAAGGACTAAGGATATGTTTCTCGTTTATGGAGGTGAGAAAGAGCTCGTCGTAAATGGTTACGTCGATGCAAGCTTTGACACTGATCCGGATGAATCTAAGTCACAAACCGGATACGTATTTTTATTGAATGGTGGAGCTATCAGTTGGTGCAGTTCCAAGCAGAGCGTCGTGGCGGGATCTATGTGTGAAGCGGAGTACATAGCTGCTTCAGAAGCAGCAAATGAAGGACTCTATATGAAGGAGTTCATATCCGATCTAGGTGTCATACCTAGTGCATCGAGTCCAATGAAAATCTTTTGTAACAATACTAGTGATATTGCCTTGGCAAAGGAATCCAAATTTCACAAGAGAACCAAGCACATCAAGAGATGCTTCAATTCCATCCGCGACTAAGTCAAGGAGGGAGACATAGAGATTTGCAAGATACATACGGATCTGAATGTTGCAGACCCGTTGACTAAGCCTCTCTCACGAGCAAAACATGATCAACACCAAGACTCCATGGGTGTTAGAATCATTACAATGTAATCTAGATTATTGACTCTAGTGCAAGTGGGAGACTGAAGGAAATATGCCCTAGAGGCAATAATAAAGTTGTTATTTATATTTCCTTATGCCATGATAAATGTTTATTATTCATGCTAGAATTTTATTAACCGGAAACTTAGTACATGTGTGAATGCATAGACAAACATAGTTTCACTAGTATGCCTCTACTTGACTAGCTCATTAATCAAAGATGGTTAAGTTTCCTAGCCATGGACAAAGAGTTGTCATTTGATGAACGGGATCACATCATTAGAGAATGATGTGATTGACTTGACCCATCCATTAGCTTAGCAGTATGATCGTTTAGTTTATTGCTATTGCTTTCTTCATAACTTATACATGTTCCTATGACTATGAGATTATGCAACTCCCGAATACCAGAGGAACACTTAGTGTGCTATCAAACGTCACAACGTAACTAGGTGATTATAAAGATGCTCTACAGGTGTCTCCGATGGTGTTTGTTGAGTTGGCATAGATCGAGATTAGGATTTGTCACACCGATTGTCGGAGAGGTATCTCTGGGCCCTCTCGGTAATGCACATCACTATAAGCCTTGCAAGCAACGTGACTAATGAGTTAGTTACGGATGATGCATTATGGAACGAGTAAAGAGACTTGCTGGTAACGAGATTGAACTAGGTATTGAGATACGAACGATCAAATCTTGGGCAAGTAACATACCGATGACAAAGGAAACAACGTATGTTGTTATGCTGTTTGACCGATAAAGATCTTCGTAGAATATGTAGGAACCAATATGAGCATCTAGGTTCCCCTATTGGTTATTGACCGGAGATGAGTCTAGGTCATGTCTACATAGTTCTCGAACCCGTAGGGTCCGCACGCTTAACGTTGGATGACGATTGGTATTATGAGTTTATGTGTTTTGTTGTACCAAAGGTTGTTTGGAGTCCCGGATGTGATCACGAACATGGCGAGGAGTCTCGAAATGGTCAAGACATAAAGATCGATATATTGGAAGGCTATGTTTGGACATCGGAATGGTTCCAGGTGAGTTCGGGCATTTACCGGAGTACCGGGAGTTACCGGAACCCCCCGGGGAGTCAATGGGCCTTATTGGGCCTTAGTCGGAGAGAGAGGAGGAGGCAGCCAAGGTGGAGAGCGCGCCCCCCAAGCCCAATCCGAATTGGGTGGGGGACCTCATGCTTCACTTATATTATTTTGAGAGTCTTTTAGAACAGCATGGTAATTTTCTTTGGTTATAAAACTAGTCCTAATATGATGAGCATCCAAGATAGGTATAATAAAAACTATCATATAAAGTGCATTGAATACTATAAGAAGTTTTATTCTTGATGATTGTTTTGAGATATGAGAATGGTGATATTAGAGTCATGCTAGTTGAGTAGTTGTGAATTTGAGGATTACTTGTGTTAAAGTTTGTGATTCCCGTAGCATGCACGTATGGTGAACCGTTATATTAGGACTGCCCCCCTTCGGCGCACCATAGAGGTCCGGCCCTCCCCCTCCTCCACTCCTTTATATACAGGGTAGGGGGGCACCCCATAGACATAAGTTGATTGTTTAGCCGTGTGCGGTGCCCCCCTCCACAGATTTCCACCTCGGTCATATTGTTGTAGTGCTTAGGCGAAGCCCTGCGCCGGTAGCTTCATCATCACCGTCACCACGCTGTCGTGCTGATGCAAATCTCCCCCGACCTAAGCGAGATCTAGAGTTCATGGGACGTCACCGAGCTGAACGTGTGCAGATCGCGGAGGTGCTGTATCTTCGGTGCTAGGATCGGTCGGATCGTGAAGACGTACGACTACATGTTGTCATAACGCTTTCTCTTATGGTCTACGAGGGTACGTAGATAACACTCTCCCCTCTCGTTGCTACGCATCACCTAGATGGATCTTGGGTGTGCTTAGGAATTTTTTTGAAATTACTGCGTTCCAAAACAGATTTGTCCCTGTTCATGCTCAGGTACACAACGTCTAATAATACCATCTACTCCTTCTTTATAAAGATGTGGGTCATCCCAAAAGTAATGTCTTAAATGATAGAAGAATTTTTTCTTTTGTTGGTATGTAAAGCTAGGTGGTAAATATTTAGCAACAATGTAATTAGCATAATCAGCATACCAAGGAGTATTATGAGCAACATTTATTGCAGCTAACTGCTCATCAGGAAAACTGTCATCAATGGGTAGTGGGTCATCAGGCACATTTTCAAGCCTAGATAGGTTATCTGCTACGGGGTTCTCAGCTCCTTTTCTATCAATGATATGTAAATCAAATTCTTGTAACAAGAGAACCGATCGAATAAGTCTAGGTTTAGCATCTTTCTTTTCCATAAGATATTTAATAGCAGCATGATCGGTGTGAACAGTTACTTTGGAATCAACAATATAAGGTCTACATTTATCACAAGCAAACACCACTGCTAAGAATTCTTTTTCAGTAGTAGCATAGTTTCGTTGAGCACCGTCTAGATTTTTACTAGCATAATGAATAACATTCTGTTTCTTATCAACTCTTTGTCCTAGAACAACACCAACAACATAATCACTAGCATCACACATAATTTCAAAAGGCAAGTTCCAATCAGGTGGTTGAACAATAGGTGCAGAAATTAAGGCTTTCTTGAGTGTTTCAAAGGCTTCTGAACAATCATCATCAAAAACAAAAGGAATATCCTTTTGCAAAAGATTCATAAGAGGCCTAGAAATTTTAGAAAAGTCTTTGATAAATCTCCTATAGAAACCAGCATGACCTAAGAAACTACGAATACCTTTTATATCTTTAGGAGATGGCATTTTCTCAATTGCATCAACCTTAGCTTTGTCCACTTCAATACCTCTTTCAGAAATTTTATGACCCAAGACAATGCCTTCATTAACCATAAACTGGCACTTCTCCCAATTCAAGACAAGATTTGTTTGTTCACATCTGTGCAAAACTCGATCAAGATTTCTTAAATAATCATCAAAAGACTTCCCATAAACAGAGATATCATCCATGAAAACCTCAACAATCTTTTCACAAAAGTCAAAGAATATAGCAGTCATACATCTTTGAAAGGTAGCAGGTGCATTACATAAACCGAAGGGCATATGTCTATAAGCATAGGTTCCAAAGGGACAAGTAAAAGTTGTCTTTTATTGATCAGGTTGAGAAACAGGTATTTGTGAAAAAACAGAATATCCATCAAGGAAGCAAAAATGCGTGTGCTTCGATAAGCTTTCTAGCATTTTATCAATAAAAGGCAGAGGGTAATGATCTTTTCTAGTTGCTTTATTTAATTTTCTAAAATCAGTTACCATTCTACAACCTGTAACAATTCTTTGGGGAATAAGTTCATTCTTATCATTAGGAACAACAGTTATACCTCCTTTCTTAGGGACACAATGAACAGGACTTACCCATCTACTATCAGCTATAGGAAAGATTATACCTGCTTCCAGAAGTTTTAAGATTTCCATTCTTACCACTTCCTTAATTTTTGGATTTAACCGACGTTGGTGATCAACAACGGGTTTAACATCAGGTTCCATATTAATTTTGTGCTGACATAGAGTGGGACTAATGCCCTTTAGATCATCAAGAGTATATCCAATAGCAGCCCGGTGCTTCCTTAGAACTTTCAATAATCTTTCTTCTTCATGTTTTGAAAGGTTAGCACTAATAATAACAGGATATATCTTCTTTTCATCAAGATAAGCATATTTCAAAGTGCCCGACAATTGTTTTAATTCAAACACATGATCAGCCTTAGGTGGAGGAGGACCTCCTAGAGTTTCAATATGCAAATTGTGTTTAAGCAGAGGACGTTGTTCAAAGAAAATCTTATCTATTTCATTTCTTTCATGCATATGTAAATCATTTTCATGGTCTAGCAAATTTTGTTCTAAAGGATCAGTAGGTGGCACAACAATAGGAGCAAGACCAATTAATTCATCCTTACTAGGCAATTCTTTTTCATGAAGCTTTCTACTAAACTTGGAAAAATTAAACTCATGAGACTCATTACCAAAACTAACACCGACAGTTTGTTTCTCACAGTCTATTTTAGCATTAACAGTGTTCAAGAAAGGTCTACCAAAGATAATGGGACAAAAGTCATCTTGTGGGGAACCTAGAACAAGAAAATCAGCAGGGTATTTTATTTTCCCGCACAAGACATCAACATCTCTAACAATCCCAATAGGTGATATAGTGTCTCTATTAGCAAGTTTAATAGTAACATCTATGTCTTCTATCTCTGCAGGTGCTATGTCATTCATAATTTCTTGATATAAGGTGTAAGGAGTAGCACTTACACTAGCACCTATGTCACATAGTCCATGATAACAGTGATCTCAGATTTTAACTGAGACAACGGGCATGCCAACAATAGGTCTATGTTTACCCTTTTTATCAGGTTTGGCAATTCTAGCAGCTTCTTCATAGAAGTAAATAACATGCTCATCCACATCTTCTTCCAAGAGATCTTTAACCATAGCAATGCTAGGTTCTACTTTAATTTGTTCATCAGGTTTAGGTGTTCTAATATAGCTTTTGTTGACCACAGTTGAAACTTTAGCATGTTCCTTTATCCTAACAAGGAAAGGTGGTTTTTCAATATAAGTAGTAGGAACAACTGGATCAACATTGTAAAGTATAGTTTCTTCTTTAACTGATACTAGTTGTTTAATTTCTTATTTAATAGGTGGGTGATATTTAAACCACTTCTCTTTAGGGAGATCAACATGAGTAGCAAAGGATTCACAAAAAGAGGCTACTATCTCAGAGTCAAGTCCATATTTAGTGCTAAACTTTTGAAAAGCATCGGTACCCATAAAAGATTTAACACAATCATATTTAAGTTTAATACTTGACTCTTTACCTTCATTGAGTTCCCAATCTTCAGAGTTGCATTTAATTCTATCCAAAAGATCCCACCGGAATTCAATAGTCTTCTTCATAAAAGAGCCAGCACAAGAAGTATCGAGCATGGTTTGATCATTACAAGAAAGCCGAGCATAAAAGTTCTGGATAATAATTTCTCTTGAGAGATCATGATTGGGGCATGAATACAACATTAACTTAAGCCTCCCCCAAGCTAGAGTGATACTTTCTCCTTCACGAGGCCACAAATTATATATATAATTCCGATCACGATGAACTAGATGCATAAGATAAAAATTTTGGTGGAACTCCAATTTCAAACGACTGCAATTCCAAGATCCAATATTATCGCATAGCCTATACCATGCCAATGCTTTTCCCTTCAAAGATAAAGGGAAAACCTTTTTCATAACTTTATCTCCGGGTAAACCTGCAAGCTTGAACAATCCACAAATTTATTCTACATATATCAAGTGCATATCAGGAAGTTCGGTTCCATCTCCTGCATAAGGATTAGCTAGCAGTTGTTCTATCATACCCGAAGGAATTTCATATCCAATATTTTCAGTAGGTGCAATAGGTTGAGGGGTAGCTAATTGTGGTTCCGGTCGAGGTGAAGATACCCCAAACAAACCCCTCAAAGGATTGTTTTCCGTAGTAACAAGTGATAATAAATTTTAGCACACTACATAATTGTTTCCTTACTAAAGGCGCTTCACTCCCCGGCAACGGCGCTAGAAAATAGACTTGATGACCCACAAGTATAAGGGATCAACTGTAGCTCTTTTCGATAAGTAAGAGTGTCGAACCCAATGAGGAGCAGAAGGAAATGACAAGTAGTTTTCAATAAGGTAATGTCTGCAAGTGCTGAAATTGTAAGTAACTGAGTAGTTTGATAGCAAGATAATTTGTAACGGGCAAGTACTGATAGTAGTAACAAAAGTGCAGCAAGATAGCCCAATCCTTTTGAGGCAAAGGACATGCCAAAACGGTCTCTTATGATAAGCAAAGTGTTCTTGAGGGTACACGAGATTTTTTCATCTAGTCACTTTCATCATGTTGGTTTAATTAGGTTTCGGTACTTGGATAATTTGATATGTGGGTGGACCGGTGCTTAGGTGTTGTTATTACTTGAACAAACCTCCTACTTATGATTAACCCTCCCGCAAGCATCCGCAACTATGAGAAAAGTATTAAGAATAAATTCTAACCATAGCATTAAACTTTTGGATCCAATCGGCCCCTTACGGAATAGCGCATAAAATAGGGTTTAAACTTCTGTCACTCTCGCAACCCGTCATCTAATTGCTACTCCACAATGCATCCCCTTAGGCCCAAATATGGTGAAGTGTCATTTAGTCCACATTCACATGACACTACTAAGGGAATCACAACATACATATTATCAAAATATCGAACACATATCAAATTCACATGATTACTTGCAACATGATTTCTCCCATGACGTCAAGAACAAAAGTAACTACTCACAAATGATAATCATGCTCAAGATCATAGGGGTATTAAATAGCATATTCGATCTTAACATATAATCTTCCACCAAATAAACCATATAGAAATCAACTACAAGATGTAATCAACACTACTAGTCACCCACAAGCACCAATCTATAGTTCCACTAACAAGATTGAACACAAGAGATGAACTAGGGTTTGAGATGAGATGGTGATGTTGAAGATGTTGATGAAGATTGCCCTCCCCAAGATGGGAGAGTTATTGGTGATGTTGATGACGACGATTTCCCCCTCTGGGAGGGAAGTTCCCCCGATGGAATCGCTCCGCCGGAGGGCCAAAGTGCTCCTGCCCAAGTTCCTCCTCGAGATGGCGGTGCTCCGTCCCGAAAGTCCTCTCCTTATTTTTCTAGGTCAAAATGACCTATGTACCAGAAGATGGGCACCAGAGGTGGGCCTGGATGAGCACAACCCACCAGGGTGCGCTTGGGCTCCCTGGCGCGCCCAGGTGGGTTGTTCCCACCTAGTGGACCCCCTCTGGTAGTTATTTGCTCCAATATTCCTCAAATATTCCATAAAAAATCTCCGTGAAGTTTCAGCTTGTTTGGAGTTGTGCAGAATAGGTGGCGTGACGTAGCTTTTCCAGGTCCAGATTTGCAGCTGCCGGAATTCTCCCTCTTTGTGTATACCTTGCCTATTATGAGAGAAAAGGCATTAGAATTACTCCAAAAAGAATTATTATGGATAAAAACATCATAAATAACAGTAAGAAAACATGATGCAAAATGGACGTATCAGGCATACCCAGATATTTGTCATTTAGAGTTGTTCTGGATGTTTAGCAAGGTTTTTATATCTCGTCTTGTGCTATCAGGCACCCCCTTGGTAAAGAAGGTAGAAGATTTTGCATGGTTTATACACTGACCCGTTGCCTGATAATATAGGTCCAAAACCATGTTCACCTCATTAGCTCCCACACCATTTTCCTTGAAAATAGCAGGCTGTCATCAGCGAATAACAAATGGTTTACCGGTGGCGCCAAGGGTGCCACCTGTAGACCTTGCATATTGGATGACTCTCTTCTGGATTTTAGTAGGCATGATAGGCCCTCTGCTGCTAGCAAGAACAAATATGGAGAGAGTGGGTCCCCTTGTCTTATTCCTCATGATGATTTAAACTCTTCAAGTCTCTTATCATTAAACATCACAGAAAATTTACCTGTGGTCACCAGGCTCATAACAATGTCCACCCATCTGTTGGTGAAACCAAGTTTAAGCATAATTGCCCGTAGGTAGGACCACTCCAGTCTATCATAGGCTTTCATCATATCAAGTTTCAGCGCACAAAACTGGTGCTTTTTTGCCTTGTTCCTCTTCATGAAATATAAGCACTCATATGCTGTTATAATATTATCAGTGATTAATCTCCCTGGGACAAAGGCTGACCGCTCCTCAGATATAATGTCAGGTAAAACTACCTTTAGATGGTTAGAAATAACCTTGGAAGAAATCTTGTATAGAACATTACATAAGCTTATCGGATAGAACATTACATAAGCTTATAGAACATTACATGGAGGAGTGTGGGATTTTTTACCGGAACCAAAACGGTCTCATTGATACACTCGGTCGATTCCTTTCCTTTAACAATTTTCAGAACAACTTTTGTTACCTCATCCTTGCAGATATCCCAGTGCCTTTGGAAAAAGTGGGCTGGGAATCCATCCGGTCTAGGCGCTTTGGTTGGGAACATCTGAAACAAAGCGGTTTTGACTTCCTCCTGACTGTAAGGTGCATTGAAGGTCTCGTTCATATCTGGTGTTACCTTTCGTGGAACTATCGCTAGCAACTGTTCCATATTATGAGTCCCTTCTGAGGTATATAACTCCTTATAAAACGCCATGGTCAATGTCTCCATCTCACCGGTTTGCTCAGTCAATTGCCCGTCCGGACGCTGTAGTGATTTTATTTGATTTTTCCTTCCGCGCCTGCTAGCCCTGAGATGAAAAAATTATGTGTTTTTTGTCCCCATGCACCAGCCAATCAAGTCTTGCCCTTTGGCGCCACAATATCTCTTCTCGATGGAATAATTCGACCAGCCTATCAGTCACATTTAGCTCTACATGGCCTGGCCCTCTGCGTCCTGGGATCTTGCGCATAATCTGTAATTGGCGATTTAATTGGTCAATCTCCTGTCCAACGCTGCTGAGGTGAGTGCGCTCCCAGTTGGTCAGATCAGCCGACAGCCCCTGCAACTTTGCATGCAATGATTCCACAGAATCTCCTGGGACCTGAGCCCATCCATTCTGCACTACCGCGGGCAGCGCCGAGTCTCGTTCCCAGCACAACTCATATTTAAAAGGTCGTGGACCCCGGCTTCATGCATGCACGTCGCACAATCGGAGTAGAATAGGTATATGGTCAGACAATGCCGCACTCTTGTGCTCAATATTTGCATTAGGGAAGGCCGAGACGAATGCTGAACTGGCAACGCCTCTATCAAGCCATACCCTGGTATATATCCCTCCTGCAACCTTCTTCCCCAACGCCCAATTTATCCCTGTGTAACCGATGTCAGTTTATCCGCATGTATCCAAAGCATCCCAAAAAGAATCCATCTGGGCTTGACTTCGGTTTCCAATTCCATCGTGCTCATGGGCATGGATTACCTCGTTGAAATCACTGATGGCTATCCATGGATTACCTCGTCCCATGTTTTATATCTTTGGTTAACTTGGGCCTCCCCATAAACGAATGTTACTCGTATTTGTATATCAATAAGATCATCAACAAAACATCAATATGATACTCTGAGTAACCAAGAACTTCAACTTTTATTGAATCTTTCCAAAAAATTCCTAGAGCCCAACTTCTACCAGAACTACTAACTGCATAGCTTTCATCAAAACCAAGAGTACCAACCAAATTCTCAACACGAGGTCCCTCTATTTGAGTTTCTAAAATACATAGTATAGACGGGGATAACTTCTTCACTAGAGGACGAAGCTCTCGAACTGTCGCGGGTTTGCCAGGCCCGCGACAGTACCAACATAGAATACTCATTGCGCTAGGCGCGACCCCCCTTGGGACCCGCCAAACCCGCATCAGTGATACGTCTCCAACGTATCTTTAATTTTTGATTGTTCCAAGCTATATTATATTCTGTTTTGGACATTAATGGGCTTTATTATACACTTTTATATTATTTTTGGGACTGACCTATTAACCGGAGGCCCATCCCAGAATCGCTGTTTTTTGCCTATTTCAGAGTTTCGCAGAAAAAGAATATCAAACGGAGTCCAAACGGAATGAAACCTTCGGGAACGTGATTTTCGGAACGAACGTGATCCAGAGGACTTGGACCCTACGTCAAGAAAGCTACCAGGAAGGCACGAGGTAGGGGGCGCGCCTACCCCCAGGCGCGCCCTCCACCCTCGTGGGGCCCACGTTGCTCCACCGACGTACTTCTTCCTCATATATATACCTACGTATCCCCAAACTACCAGATACGGAGCCAAAAACCTAATTCCACCGCCGCAACCTTCTATACCCGTGAGATCCCATCTTGGGGACTTTTCCGGCGCTCCGCCGGAGGGGCCATTGATCACGGAGGGCTTCTACATCAACACCATAGCCTCTCCGATGATGTGTGAGTAGTTTACCTCAGACCTTCGGGTCCATAGTTATTAGGTAGATGGCTTCTTCTCTCTCTTTGGATCTCAATACAAAGTTCTCCACGATTCTCGTGGAGATCTATTCGATGTAATCTTCTTTTACGGTGTGTTTGTTGAGACCGATGAATTGTGGGTTTATGATCAAGTTTATCCATGAACAATATTTGAATCTTCTCTGAATTCTTTTATGTATGATTGGTTATCTTTGCAAGTCTCTTCGAATTATCAGTTTGGTTTGGCCTACTAGATTGATCTTTCTTGCAATGGGAGAAGTGCTTAGCTTTGGGTTCAATCTTGCGGTGTCCTTTCCCAGTGACAGTAGGGGCAGCAAGGCACGTATTGTATTGTTGCCATCGAGGATAACAAGATGGGGTTTATATCATATTGCATGAGTTTATCCCTCTACATCATGTCATCTTACTTAAAGCGTTACTCTGTTCTTTTAAACTTAATACTCTAGATGCATGCTGGATAGCGGTCGATGTGTGGAGTCTTCGCAAAAGTCAACATACCAAGTACCCATCACAAACCCTTATCTCCCGCATTACATTATTTGCCATTTGCCTCTCATTTTCCTCTCCCCCACTTCACCCTTGCCGTTTTATTCGCCCTCTCTTTTCCGGTCGCCTTTCCTTTGCCATGTCGGAACCAAAAAGAGTTGGGGGTTCTCCCCCGAGCTTTAGTGCTCTGGACGATCCTTCTATTCTATCTAAACTCATAAATAATGCTATGGAAAAACCTGCCGGAGTTGTCAATGAGAGTCCTAATAATTTTGATGAAGATGATTCCGGAATTTTTCGTTATTTACTCGATGAATCTTTGAAAGATGCTTGGGATAGACTGTTAAGGATCCGGGCTAACTATGTACCCCAATACCAAATTGAAATTTACTTGAAAAGCTTTTATGTTGCCCTACCTTCTTCATTTAAGCATGTCTTAGATTCTATATTTGAAGAAGGCTTTCTTGAAGGGGATGCCGTAGATACTTATGAAAAGATGAAAACCATATTCGGGCACCCCATGAATGAGAAAGTTGAATCTACATCTCTTTTGCTTTCCTACCAAAACGAATCTATTAAAGAGATAAAAGCTAGCCTAGATGCAAATTTCCGCAACGTCCTTAATCTTTCTTCTACCATTAATAGCAATGTGCTTTATCAAAATAGAAAGATTAATTCTATAGATAACAAGTTTGCTCTTTTCTTCCCTAAAACTAAAGATGGCAACACTTAGATCTATCCTTGCTATTATGCCTAGCTAGGGGCGTTAAACGATAGCGCTTGTTGGGAGGCAACCCAATTTTATTTTTAGTTTTTTGCTTTTTGCTTCTGTTTAGGAATAAATATTTGATCTAGCCTAGGGCTAGATGTGTTTTTATGTTTTACTTAGTGTTTGTGAAAAGTTAAACCTATAGGATCTTCTTGGATGATAGTTATTTGATCTTGCTGAAAATTCCAGAAACTTTCTGTTCACGAAAATAATTGTTAAAAATCACCAGAATATGATAAAATATTGATTCCAATTGCTGCTGATCAATAAACAAATTTTCTAGGTCGTACTATTTTGGCTGAATTTTTGGAGTTCTAGAAGTTTGCGTTAGTTACAGATTACTACAGACTGTTCTGTTTTTGACAGATTCTGTTTTTCGTGTGTTGTTTGCTTATTTTAATGAATCTATGGCTAGTAAAATAGTTTATAAACCATAGAGAAGTTGGAATACAGTAGGTTTAACACCAATATAAATAAATAATGAGTTCATTACATGTGACAGCCTGATTTTTGGCCCTTTCTTTTTCTTTTCTTTTTCTGAGGTTTTTGCTTGAGTTTTCTTTTTTCCGTGGTTTTGTGGTCTGGAAACTGAAGAAGATGCCCTCTTCTTTGTTTCCAGAGTGGCTTGTCATTCCCAAACCCTTCCCTAGACCCTGTCATTTTCATCCTAGCCCAAATACCAATATTCTTTTTATTGGGAATATTCCTTTTCTATTAAAGGAATAACTCAAATTGCCCTAGGTTGTGAAGCAACCTTTATTTCCATAACTCCTAAAATTCCCAAATAATTCTCATATATTGTTTGGGTCATATCTTTCTCAAATATGACAAAATATTTAATTTTTCATGTTTATCATCATGCTCAAATAATTCATTTCCTATTCTGCCATAAATGGCACATTGTGAAGCAAGTGCTATTTTCCTTTTCCGAATTGACCTCAAACTCCTTGGACACCTTTTCCTGTCCATATCATTGCCACATGCCAAAATGCAACCTCATTTTCCTAGTAATTATTTAATTATGATTTTCCAAAGTTTCTGTCCAGAAAGAAGCTTTGTGAAGGAGGTGCAAGCTAGGCATATCTAAATGAGTTGCCATTTTGCATGCTCCCTCATATCATCATATCATAGCCCTCCACCAGAGTAGAGCTCATTTCCTGCCTCCATGTGAGCTCATCTTCAATTCTTTGATTCTGTCCAAAATTTCAGTTTGTGAAGCAAGTATATTTTATCTTGCTCCGTTATGGTTGTCAATTTGTTTAGGCCTTATATTATCCATATAACTTACCTCCACCCATTTTGGGCATGGTTCATCAAGCCATTATTCCTCTAGAATTTTTCCAAGTTTCTGGACAGAAATGATGTTTGTAAAGCAAGTACCATTTTGTATTGTCCATTTGGTATGAGCTTTCTACAGCATCTTTATATGTCCATCTCATGAGGATTTGCCAAGTTGCATCCCACTCCATAACTCCATGTGAGTGCATCATCCAAATCTTGATTCTGGACCATATTTGGTAGTTGCAAAGCAACTCTGTTAAATCTTGATCCAAACCCCTCCATAGTTACCAGGATGTAAGTCCTTCTTTACCTCAACCTCGCAGACAACTCCATTGTCACCAATCACCTCCCTGTTCAGCAGCAGTACACGATCAAGTTTACTGCAGTAAACTTCAGAGGTTAATTACCTTTCAACCAAAGCTCTTTTAACCAATCTACCACAATAGTTGCAACCTCCCCAGGAAGGACTCCACCCCAGACATTGTTTGGCCGGCCGTGTGCCACTGTGTGCACCAGTGCACGCAGTGATCACGAGCTTTGGCATGCAATGCGCGCGCTCGTTGGCGTTGGCCGCGTCCAGAATGGCTTCTTGCTCGGGCCCCTCTCCCTCTCATCGCCTTCGCGCTCGTGAGCTTGTCCAACAGCTAGCTTGCGTCGTCGCCGTCCTCCTGGAGCCCTCTTCCCCTCCGTCAGCCCCTCCGTCAGCTCTCGTCGCCACGCGCCCATGGGAAGCCTATAGCCGACCGGGCATTTATGGCGTTCGGCCTCTTCTCCTCTTGTCCACGAGCTCGGCCTCGTCTCCGTGAGCCCTGCCCCTCGTCCGTTCCCTCTCCGTCGCCTTCCCCGAGCTCATGCGCGCGCACATGCGTCCGCGGCGCCGGCCACGCGTCCACGGCGACGACAGCGCGACACCTTGCCCTGCGGCTATATAAGCCCACACCGAGCGCCTCCGAGCTCACTAGCAGCCTCGCACCACTCCCAGAAACCTCCCCAACCTCTCGTTTGAGCTCAAGCTGCTCCCCTGCTCTTCCATCGCCGCTTCGGCCGCCGCCTCGGGTCCCTCCGATTCCGGCGACCCTGACCTTCTCCCTCCGCTCCACCACTTCCCGAGGCCTCCACCACCACTACCGAACCACCTCGTCACCTCTCCTCCTCCAGTGGCTTGTAGCCATGAGCCCACCGGTGGCCGACGGCATGCTCCGCTGCGGTCGACGTTCCGCTCTTCCCCAAGCTCCACGACGGTCGAGACCTACATGGGCTTGCGCGCCTCTGTCTCCTGAACCCGCCGGTAGGTCGGGCGCCGTCTGAGGTGACCTGTGCCGCCGACAATCATCGTCGGGGCCGGCTCTGCCTCGGCCAGGCGCGGGCGAGAGCGAGTAGAAGAAGGAGATGACCCCCTCCCTGCCAGCTGGCCGCGGGCCCCGCGTGTCAACGAGACTAGGCCGGGCCCCGCCCCTGCTGACTGGATTAAGTGGAGGCGTAATCTTGTGAGTACGTTTTCGTTTCCAGAAAGCGTATTTTCCCTCTGCTTCAGCTCAAAGTATGCTTTCTTTTACTGAAAGCGTATTTCCTCTCGGTTTCAGCCCAAAATGCGTTTTCTTAGTCAGGAAGCGTATTTCTAACTTTGCGTTTCTGCCATATCCACTCAGGGACTTGTTTGTGGTGATATTTTTGCAGAAAAAGTGCCTGAACTTCAACCCTTCATATCTTTTTAACCACAACTCCAAATGAGGTGATTCCAAAGCCCACATCTTCGGTTCGTCGAGCCCGTTCTGTTGGTTTCATTTTCACTATGGTTTGACACTGTGAAAATGACCTTTTTGCCCTTGCACGTAAACAGCCCCTCCGAGAGAGAACTGTTTCCGGCAAATCTTTCCGCGGCTTCACTGCACTTCTTCCCGGTGATTTCTTCACCCCCAGGCAAGCCACAATACCCACTTGCATGATAATCATTGTCACGACCGGTTTTTCAATAAAAATATTTATTGAGAGACCAATCCCTTTTACGGACCAGTAAAGAAGAATTTCTTTTCACTGGTAGACAATATCTTGGTCACAGAAGAAAAATACCAGGAGTACTGAATATAATACAAAGTTGAGCGGAGACTGCTCAACAATTTATTACAAGCACGCCGATAAAACATAACGGCGGATAGGGTGGCATAACTACTAACTCACGATAGGAGTGGTGGTGGGAATATCACCGCGATGTGGGTGATATGACTCCTGAAAACTAACAACTCTTCGAGCGTCGGAGTGAGGCTAGAGGAGACTTATTGCGGGTGGCGAAAGCATATATAATACAAGTGACCAATATCCAGGATCGCACGGGACTGACTGGGACTCCTCTAGGCGTCGGACTCACTATCAAACTCTTCATCCATGAGATCGCCTTCGTCAACATCTGGCCAAATCAACAAGCCAGGTGAGTACTATGAAAGTACTCGCAAGACAGTTCGGACATAAGATATAACAAATGTAAACATGATGCATATGAACAGATTAACAAGTGCACTCAGACATAGAGATAATAATGCACGGGAAATACAAGAGAAGTCGGGCGGTAGTCCTCCCAAAATCCCAAAATAAATACTGGGTGCCAAACGAGGGTCTGAATGACTCCTCGAGAGGAAAATGCAAGAATAACAATGCCGCAGTCGGGCGTCAGGGCGACACCACAAAAAGGGCTTATAATAGAAAATAAAAGACAGTGCGTGCCACAGTCGGACGTCTGAGCGACATCACATAAAGGGCTTATATTGAAAGTAAAAGACAAACATGCCACAGTCGGACGTCTGAGCGACATCGCATAAAGGGCTTATATTGAAAATAAAAGACAAACATGCCACAGTCGGACGTCTGAGCGACATCACATAAAGGGCTTATATTGAAAGTAAAAGACAAACATGCCACAGTCGGACGTCTGAGCGACATCGCATAAAGGGCTTATATTGAAAATAAAAGACAAACATGCCACAGTCGGACGTCTGAGCGACATCACATAAAGGGCTTATATTGAAAGTAAACGACAAACATGCCACAGTCGGACGTCTGAGCGACATCACATAAAGGGCTTATATTCATAACTTAGTAGCTCATGAATTTAAATCATATCAAGAGAATACTCAGGCATGAGGTAAACAACAGGGTTAGTTCATCCACAGGAATAATGTTTAACCAAGTTTACCACTCAAGTTTGTTTACCGGGGATAATACCACGAGGACTTGACATAGATATGGGTTCACTGATCACGGTCCTTGACCATGGATACGATGACTCGGAAGGATTTGACTATCACAAACCCTTATCTCCCGCATTACATTATTTGCCATTTGCCTCTCATTTTCCTCTCCCCCACTTCACCCTTGCCGTTTTATTCGCCCTCTCTTTTCCGGTCGCCTTTCCTTTGCCATGTCGGAACCAAAAAGAGTTGGGGGTTCTCCCCCGAGCTTTAGTGCTCTGGACGATCCTTCTATTCTATCTAAACTCATAAATAATGCTATGGAAAAACCTGCCGGAGTTGTCAATGAGAGTCCTAATAATTTTGATGAAGATGATTCCGGAATTTTTCGTTATTTACTCGATGAATCTTTGAAAGATGCTTGGGATAGACTGTTAAGGATCCGGGCTAACTATGTACCCCAATACCAAATTGAAATTTACTTGAAAAGCTTTTATGTTGCCCTACCTTCTTCATTTAAGCATGTCTTAGATTCTATATTTGAAGAAGGCTTTCTTGAAGGGGATGCCGTAGATACTTATGAAAAGATGAAAACCATATTCGGGCACCCCATGAATGAGAAAGTTGAATCTACATCTCTTTTGCTTTCCTACCAAAACGAATCTATTAAAGAGATAAAAGCTAGCCTAGATGCAAATTTCCGCAACGTCCTTAATCTTTCTTCTACCATTAATAGCAATGTGCTTTATCAAAATAGAAAGATTAATTCTATAGATAACAAGTTTGCTCTTTTCTTCCCTAAAACTAAAGATGGCAACACTTAGATCTATCCTTGCTATTATGCCTAGCTAGGGGCGTTAAACGATAGCGCTTGTTGGGAGGCAACCCAATTTTATTTTTAGTTTTTTGCTTTTTGCTTCTGTTTAGGAATAAATATTTGATCTAGCCTAGGGCTAGATGTGTTTTTATGTTTTACTTAGTGTTTGTGAAAAGTTAAACCTATAGGATCTTCTTGGATGATAGTTATTTGATCTTGCTGAAAATTCCAGAAACTTTCTGTTCACGAAAATAATTGTTAAAAATCACCAGAACATGATAAAATATTGATTCCAATTGCTGCTGATCAATAAACAAATTTTCTAGGTCGTACTATTTTTGCTGAATTTTTGGAGTTCTAGAAGTTTGCGTTAGTTACAGATTACTACAGACTGTTCTGTTTTTGACAGATTCTGTTTTTCGTGTGTTGTTTGCTTATTTTAATGAATCTATGGCTAGTAAAATAGTTTATAAACCATAGAGAAGTTGGAATACAGTAGGTTTAACACCAATATAAATAAATAATGAGTTCATTACATGTGACAGCCTGATTTTTGGCCCTTTCTTTTTCTTTTCTTTTTCTGAGGTTTTTGCTTGAGTTTTCTTTTTTCCGTGGTTTTGTGGTCTGGAAACTGAAGAAGATGCCCTCTTCTTTGTTTCCAGAGTGGCTTGTCATTCCCAAACCCTTCCCTAGACCCTGTCATTTTCATCCTAGCCCAAATACCAATATTCTTTTTATTGGGAATATTCCTTTTCTATTAAAGGAATAACTCAAATTGCCCTAGGTTGTGAAGCAACCTTTATTTCCATAACTCCTAAAATTCCCAAATAATTCTCATATATTGTTTGGGTCATATCTTTCTCAAATATGACAAAATATTTAATTTTTCATGTTTATCATCATGCTCAAATAATTCATTTCCTATTCTGCCATAAATGGCACATTGTGAAGCAAGTGCTATTTTCCTTTTCCGAATTGACCTCAAACTCCTTGGACACCTTTTCCTGTCCATATCATTGCCACATGCCAAAATGCAACCTCATTTTCCTAGTAATTATTTAATTATGATTTTCCAAAGTTTCTGTCCAGAAAGAAGCTTTGTGAAGGAGGTGCAAGCTAGGCATATCTAAATGAGTTGCCATTTTGCATGCTCCCTCATATCATCATATCATAGCCCTCCACCAGAGTAGAGCTCATTTCCTGCCTCCATGTGAGCTCATCTTCAATTCTTTGATTCTGTCCAAAATTTCAGTTTGTGAAGCAAGTATATTTTATCTTGCTCCGTTATGGTTGTCAATTTGTTTAGGCCTTATATTATCCATATAACTTACCTCCACCCATTTTGGGCATGGTTCATCAAGCCATTATTCCTCTAGAATTTTTCCAAGTTTCTGGACAGAAATGATGTTTGTAAAGCAAGTACCATTTTGTATTGTCCATTTGGTATGAGCTTTCTACAGCATCTTTATATGTCCATCTCATGAGGATTTGCCAAGTTGCATCCCACTCCATAACTCCATGTGAGTGCATCATCCAAATCTTGATTCTGGACCATATTTGGTAGTTGCAAAGCAACTCTGTTAAATCTTGATCCAAACCCCTCCATAGTTACCAGGATGTAAGTCCTTCTTTACCTCAACCTCGCAGACAACTCCATTGTCACCAATCACCTCCCTGTTCAGCAGCAGTACACGATCAAGTTTACTGCAGTAAACTTCAGAGGTTAATTACCTTTCAACCAAAGCTCTTTTAACCAATCTACCACAATAGTTGCAACCTCCCCAGGAAGGACTCCACCCCAGACATTGTTTGGCCGGCCGTGTGCCACTGTGTGCACCAGTGCACGCAGTGATCACGAGCTTTGGCATGCAATGCGCGCGCTCGTTGGCGTTGGCCGCGTCCAGAATGGCTTCTTGCTCGGGCCCCTCTCCCTCTCATCGCCTTCGCGCTCGTGAGCTTGTCCAACAGCTAGCTTGCGTCGTCGCCGTCCTCCTGGAGCCCTCTTCCCCTCCGTCAGCCCCTCCGTCAGCTCTCGTCGCCACGCGCCCATGGGAAGCCTATAGCCGACTGGGCATTTATGGCGTTCGGCCTCTTCTCCTCTTGTCCACGAGCTCGGCCTCGTCTCCGTGAGCCCTGCCCCTCGTCCGTTCCCTCTCCGTCGCCTTCCCCGAGCTCATGCGCGCGCACATGCGTCCGCGGCGCCGGCCACGCGTCCACGGCGACGACAGCGCGACACCTTGCCCTGCGGCTATATAAGCCCACACCGAGCGCCTCCGAGCTCACTAGCAGCCTCGCACCACTCCCAGAAACCTCCCCAACCTCTCGTTTGAGCTCAAGCTGCTCCCCTGCTCTTCCATCGCCGCTTCGGCCGCCGCCTCGGGTCCCTCCGATTCCGGCGACCCTGACCTTCTCCCTCCGCTCCACCACTTCCCGAGGCCTCCACCACCACTACCGAACCACCTCGTCACCTCTCCTCCTCCAGTGGCTTGTAGCCATGAGCCCACCGGTGGCCGACGGCATGCTCCACTGCGGTCGACGTTCCGCTCTTCCCCAAGCTCCACGACGGTCGAGACCTACATGGGCTTGCGCGCCTCTGTCTCCTGAACCCGCCGGTAGGTCGGGCGCCGTCTGAGGTGACCTGTGCCGCCGACAATCATCGTCGGGGCCGGCTCTGCCTCGGCCAGGCGCGGGCGAGAGCGAGTAGAAGAAGGAGATGACCCCCTCCCTGCCAGCTGGCCGCGGGCCCCGCGTGTCAACGAGACTAGGCCGGGCCCCGCCCCTGCTGACTGGATTAAGTGGAGGCGTAATCTTGTGAGTACGTTTTCGTTTCCAGAAAGCGTATTTTCCCTCTGCTTCAGCTCAAAGTATGCTTTCTTTTACTGAAAGCGTATTTCCTCTCGGTTTCAGCCCAAAATGCGTTTTCTTAGTCAGGAAGCGTATTTCTAACTTTGCGTTTCTGCCATATCCACTCAGGGACTTGTTTGTGGTGATATTTTTGCAGAAAAAGTGCCTGAACTTCAACCCTTCATATCTTTTTAACCACAACTCCAAATGAGGTGATTCCAAAGCCCACATCTTCGGTTCGTCGAGCCCGTTCTGTTGGTTTCATTTTCACTATGGTTTGACACTGTGAAAATGACCTTTTTGCCCTTGCACGTAAACAGCCCCTCCGAGAGAGAACTGTTCCGGCAAATCTTTCCGCGGCTTCACTGCACTTCTTCCCGGTGATTTCTTCACCCCCAGGCAAGCCACAATACCCACTTGCATGATAATCATTGTCACGACCGGTTTTTCAATAAAAATATTTATTGAGAGACCAATCCCTTTTACGGACCAGTAAAGAAGAATTTCTTTTCACTGGTAGACAATATCTTGGTCACAGAAGAAAAATACCAGGAGTACTGAATATAATACAAAGTTGAGCGGAGACTGCTCAACAATTTATTACAAGCACGCCGATAAAACATAACGGCGGATAGGGTGGCATAACTACTAACTCACGATAGGAGTGGTGGTGGGAATATCACCGCGATGTGGGTGATATGACTCCTGAAAACTAACAACTCTTCGAGCGTCGGAGTGAGGCTAGAGGAGACTTATTGCGGGTGGCGAAAGCATATATAATACAAGTGACCAATATCCAGGATCGCACGGGACTGACTGGGACTCCTCTAGGCGTCGGACTCACTATCAAACTCTTCATCCATGAGATCGCCTTCGTCAACATCTGGCCAAATCAACAAGCCAGGTGAGTACTATGAAAGTACTCGCAAGACAGTTCGGACATAAGATATAACAAATGTAAACATGATGCATATGAACAGATTAACAAGTGCACTCAGACATAGAGATAATAATGCACGGGAAATAAAAGAGAAGTCGGGCGGTAGTCCTCCCAAAATCCCAAAATAAATACTGGGTGCCAAACGAGGGTCTGAATGACTCCTCGAGAGGAAAATGCAAGAATAACAATGCCGCAGTTGGGCGTCAGGGCGACACCACAAAAAGGGCTTATAATAGAAAATAAAAGACAGTGCGTGCCACAGTCGGACGTCTGAGCGACATCACATAAAGGGCTTATATTGAAAGTAAAAGACAAACATGCCACAGTCGGATGTCTGAGCGACATCGCATAAAGGGCTTATATTGAAAATAAAAGACAAACATGCCACAGTCGGACGTCTGAGCGACATCACATAAAGGGCTTATATTGAAAGTAAACGACAAACATGCCACAGTCGGACGTTTGAGCGACATCACATAAAGGGCTTATATTCATAACTTAGTAGCTCATGAATTTAAATCATATCAAGAGAATACTCAGGCATGAGGTAAACAACAGGGTTAGTTCATCCACAGGAATAATGTTTAACCAAGTTTACCACTCAAGTTTGTTTACCGGGGATAATACCACGAGGACTTGACATAGATATGGGTTCACTGATCACGGTCCTTGACCATGGATACGATGACTCGGAAGGATTTGACTATGTAGAGTTTGTACTTAAACCACAGATAACGGATTTCAGTAGTCACGGGGACTAGTTCCGTTTACGGTGTTTTGGAAGAAACACATCTAACCAGTACACACCCATTCAACATTCCGAAGCCAGGGATCACCCTCGGCAACGTTCAAGAAAAACCTTGAGACGGGGAGGCTACAACCTCGCGTAGCATGGGATCAAATTTATATATGCGCGCTCTAAGGGGTGCCCCCCCTCTCGGTCCCAACCGGAAACACCCATGCCCCCTAACCGGTTGACTGGCTTTAATCCAGGGCCGGAGTTGAGGAAGGAGACTCCCTCGGGGCTCTTCCAGTGGCTAGGCGGGGTGTTGGAGGTGTGCAGAGGTGGTGTGGGTTCGAGGTGGAGCTCGGGGCCTCTATTTATAGGCGGCTCGAGGGGGTGGCCGTGAACGGGATCGCTCCGACGAGCAATTACGGCGAGGCAGTGGCTTGGCAAGGAGTTTGAGTGGCCAGGCAGCATCAGTGAGGTGTACTGGTGCCGTTCCCCCGCTAATCCTGGTCGGTCTTGGCGTAATGGCGCCGGTCCACGGCGGGGTGGCCGTACGGGCACGGCGGTGGCAGAGAGCGCGCTCCGCGCCCAGCGGTTCACGACGAGGGTGGCAGCGCGCACTGGGGAGTGGAAGACCACGCGGCGACCTCCGGTGGCTTGGGCGGCGCTGGTCGGCGCCGTCTACGCTGTGCTTCTCCCTGGCGGCCGCAAAGCCGCCGCTGGCGTCGGTCACGGGGCGGTGCACCTCCTCCTGCTCGTCGCCGACACCCGCAACCTTCCAGGCGCTCCTGCGGTGCAGAGGACAAGGGGGAGGGGACAGGAAGCACGGCGACGCCGGGGCACTGGCGAGATCGACAACGGACACTGAAGAAACGACAGTAGTTTCAGACACTGTTAACTGAACTTGACTGAACATTATAGGAACAGTGTCCAGCAGGTGTTCGATAAAATGATTTGGCAAGCAAAAGATTTTTCCTAGAGCTGGGACTTGGTGAGGTGACCTCTCAATGCACCCAGAGGCTGCCTGATTTTTCTCAGATTTTTAGGAGAAGGATTTGAATGAATTTCATCAAATTTGGCAAATCTGGTCCAAACTTGCAGCAAGTGTAGTTTGAAAAATTTGAACTGAAGACCAGTGGATCTTCATGGATCTTGGTTGAGGGTTCAAAGGACTAGCTAGGGAAATTGGTTTGGGGGCAAAAATCAAAACAGAAAGGGTAGCTCCTTTGTAAATCTTCAAGAGCTAGAATAGAAGGCAGAAATTGTTTTTGATAAGAAATAAATGGAAATATTTATATGGAGAGGTTCAACTTGCTGGATTTGAAGTACATCATGATCCAAATATGAGGAAAGGCTTATGAGAGTGGATTTGCACTAAGGTCATGGCAAGAGAGATTTTTTTTGAAAGTGGAAAAGGATCTTTCCAAAAGCTATAGGGCTTTTCAAAGGAATTTTCAAAAGACATTTTTTTCCAAGTGAAAAGCATTTTGGTTTTTATTCCAAATAAAAGGAAAACTTCCAAGACCAAAAACCAAACCTTGGGTGAATCCAAAACAAAGCACTTGCCATAAAGGAAAAATATTTTGAGAATGAGGGTTCTCTTGAAGAAAAATTTAAATCACCTCCCTCAAGTCAAATATTTTTTTTTGAAAAAGCCAAATAAAATTTTGGGTGTCACAACACCTACCCCCTTAGGAAAAATCTCGTCCTTGAGATTTCAGCTGATCCTCAAATAGATATGGATATCCTGCCTGAAGAAAATCTTCCCTTTCCCATGTAGCTTCATCCTCAGTGTGGTTGCTCCACTGGTCCTTGAAAATTTTTGTTGTTTTCTGACGGGTCCTCTCTTCAGACTCTTCCCGTATCTTTACTGGCCGCTCTCTGTAGGTGAGGTCCGGTTGCACATCAATGCTTTCATGAGGTACATGCTTCTCCAGGTTACTTACACATTTTCTCAATTGTGAGACGTGGAACACGTCATGGACGTCTGACAGCTCCTTGGGTAGATCTAGTTTGTAGGCCACTCTGCCTCTTCGTGCAATTATACAGAATGGTCCAATAAACCTTGGGGCTAGCTTCCCCTTAATTTTGAACCGTTGCAGACCCCTCATAGGAGACACTCGGAGATATACGAAATCACCGGGTTCAAAGCTGACCTCACGATGTTTTTGATCGTAATAGCTCTCCTGTCGGCTTTGTGCTGTCTTGAGTCTGTCCCTGATCTGTTTAACTTTCTCCTCGGCCTCCTTGAGCATGTCTGGGTCGAAGATACGACTGTCACCTGTCTCTGACCAATTCAGTGGGGTACGACACCTCCGTCCGTACAATGCTTCAAATGGTGCCATTTGTAAGCTGGCTTGGTAACTGTTGTTGTAAGCAAACTCGGCGTATGGCAAACTTTCTTCCCAACTGGATCCATAGGTGAGCACACAGGCTCTCAGCATGTCCTCTAGGATTTGGTTCACACGTTCCGTTTGTCCATCAGTCTGAGGGTGGTACGCTGTACTGAAAGCTAGTTGCGTGCCCAGGGCTTGTTGTAAGTGATCCCAGAATTTAGAGACAAATTGAGTGCCTCGGTCGGATATTATAGTCTTTGGGACTCCATGCAAACAAACTATACGTGAGAGATAAATCTTGGCCAGCCTTTGTGTGGAATAGGTAGTCTTCACGGGAATGAAATGAGCAACCTTGGTTAGTCGGTCTGTGATGACCCATATGGCGTCATTTCCGCGTTGTGATCGAGGTAGTCCGACGATGAAGTCCATTCCTATCTCATCCCATTTCCACTCCGGTATCCTGTTTGGCTGGAGTAGCCCTGCTGGCTTTTGATGCTCGGCCTTGATGCGCTGACATGAATTGCAACAAGCAATAAATGCGGCTATATCCCTTTTCATACCGTGCCACCAAAATCTCTCCTGAATGTCTTTGTACATTTTGGTTCCTCCAGGGTGGATCGAGTATGGAGCGGTGTGGCTTTCGGTTAGGATTTGTTGCTTGAGTTCCTCAATGTTAGGTACGCAAAGTCTGTCTCCGTACCATAATATTCCTTCACTGTCTGTGATGAACTCGGAGGCCTTACCCAGGTTCATTTTCTTCTTTATACCTTCGATGCTGGGATGTCCCTGCCGAGCCTTCTTAATTTGTTCCACTAGGGTGGGTTGTATCTCCAGATTTGATACGGTGCCCTCAGAGACTAACACCATGTTGAGTCTAGCGAACTCTTGCTGAAACTCAGGCCTCAAGTTTTGTGGACCGTCGTTGTCCGGGCTGGGGTTCCGACTAAGGGCATCAGCCACTACATTTGCTTTCCCTGGATGGTAGTGAATGCCGACATCATAGTCCTTGACCAATTCCAACCAGCGTCGTTGGCGTAAATTTAGCTCTGGCTGTGTGAAAATATATTTAAGGCTCTTATGGTCCGTATATATTTCACAACGATTTCCCAACAGAAAGTGCCTCCACTCCTTGAGTGCATGGATGACTGCTGCTAGCTCCAGGTCATGTGTTGGGTAATTTTCCTCATGTTTCCGCAGTTGCCTAGAGGCATACGCGACAACTTTGCCATCCTGCATTAGCACACATCCGAGGCCCTTTCGGGACGCGTCACAATATACTTCAAAACTCTTGTGTATATCTGGCACAGTTAGGACCGGTGCGGTTGTTAGTTTCTTCTTGAGTTCTTGGAAGCTTTTCTCGCATGCTTCCGTCCAAACAAATATCTTGTCTTTCTTGAGCAACTGGGTCATTGGTTTCGACATAGTGGAGAATCCTTCAATAAATCTTCTGTAATATCCGGCCATTCCCAGGAAACTCCGCACATCTGTCACGTTGGCGGGTGGTTTCCAGTCAAGTATGGCTTTGACTTTTTCTGGGTCTACGGCCACGCCTTCTTGGTTTAATATATGGCCTAGGAAACCAACTTGCCTTAGCCAAAATTCACACTTGCTAAATTTGGCGTACAACTGATGTTTCCTTAATTCTCCCAAAACAATTTTGAGATGCTCAGCATGCTCTTCTGGTGTCCTTGAGTAAACCAGAATATCGTCAATGAACACCACAACAAATTTGTCCATGAATTTCATGAACACTTTGTTCATGAGGTGGATGAAATATGCGGGGGCGTTCGTTAGTCCAAAAGGCATCACTGTGAAATCATATAATCCGTATCTGGAGGTAAATGCTGTCTTAGGGATATCTTCTGTCCGTACTTTCAATTGGTGATATCCCGATCTCAAATCAATTTTTGAGAACCCCTTGGCTTGTGCGAGCTGGTCAAACAAATCATTTATCCGTGGCATCGGATATTTGTTTTTGATGGTGACCATATTGAGAGCTCGATAGTCTATACACAGTCTCAGTGTCCCATCCTTTTTCTTGGCGAATAATACTGGCGAACCCCAAGGTGAGGAACTGGCTCGAATAAAACCTTTGTCCAGTAATTCCTTTATCTGTTTCTTCAATTCTACCAATTCTGAGAGTGCCATTCTATAAGGTTTCTTATAGATGGGAGCGGTGCCAGGTGCTAGTTCAATGCTGAATTCTATCTCTCGGTCTGGTGGCATGCCTGGTAGTTCTTCAGGAAATACGTCAGGAAACTCGCACACCACTGGAACTTTTCTCAGTTCTGAAATGTCCATTTTGTTCAATTTTGGTTGCTACGACCGTGGTCTTTCTTGAGCTGTAACCTTTATTGTCTTGCCGTGATGGTGCGTGAGAATCACGGTCCGATTGAAACAGTCAATGAATCCTTTGTTGGTGGTTAACCAGTCCATCCCTAGGATGACATCCAGTCCTTTGTTTTCCAACAGGATAAGATTAGCTTGAAACTGTAGTCCTTCGAACTCAATGATCACTCCTTGGCAGTAACTCTGAGCGATCTGCTTATTTCCGGGGGACTTGATGATCATAGATTTTTCCAAGGGAAGCATCGGAAAACCATGTTGCAAAACAAAACTCTTCGAAACGAACGAATGGGAAGCTCCAGAATCAAACAAAACCGTGGCAGGTACTGTGTTGACAGGGAACGTACCGAGCACGATGTCTGGGGCATTCTGCGCTTCTTCTCTGGTCACATGGTTCAGGTGACCCTTCCTGTGGTTGTTGTTGGGATTGAAATTGTTGCGCTTGGGGGCTGGATTATTCCCACCATTGTTCGGCTTGGGGGCCGAGTTCCTTGGCTTTGGGCACTATTTAGCATAGTGCCCTTCTTACCACAAGCATAGCAAGTGACCCCTGGACGGTACGTGAAGTCCTTGTCCCTGGAATGAAACTGTTTGGTTGGCCTTAGATCAGTAGTTGTGGATCTCCTTGCTTCAGTCCTCTGAGCATCAGTCTTGCTTCGGTTGTTGCGAGCAAGGGTCGTCCTATCCCTCTTTCGCTTACGGATGTCTTCCAGACTACGACACTCATTCTCCAAGGTAATGGCCTTGTCAACCAGAGTTTTAAAATCCGGGAAAGTGTGTACAACCAGTTGGCATCTTAGTGCCGGTGCCAGGCCGTCCAAGAATTTTTCCATCCTCTTGTTCTCCATCATGTGCTCGTCGTAGGCATAACGAGATAGCTGGGTAAACTGACCGTTGTATTCTGTCACTGACATGCCTCTTTGCTTGAGGTCATCAAATTCTCTCTTCTTGATTTTTATAATGCTCCTGGGGATGTGTGCCCCAGGAAAGCCTTCCTTGAACTCTTCCCAGGTGATGTTGTGTTCACTGGGATGCATGTGTAGGAAGTTTTCCCACCATGCTGCAGCTGCTCCAGTGAGGTGCATAAAGCACCTTCTCATGATCTGAACACTGAGCAATAATCAGCTTTCTCTCGATGTCACGAAGCCAATCATCGGCTTCTAGTGGCCTATCAGTGTGAGCAAATGTTGGAGGGCGAGTCTTCTGTAACTCAGACAACTTGGAGTGTGGATGATAGGGCTCACGGTGATTTCCCATATTGATGACGTGATTCATAATCTCTTGGTGCTGTTGCTGGCTTTGTTCGAAGAGACGGCATACTTGAGACAGGGCTGCTTCGCTGTAATGTTGACTGGACTGTCCCTGAGTGAAGTTGTTGCTAGTCTGTGTCCCATAAACTTCTTCTGGCTGATTGGGCATGGAACGAGTGCACGGACGAGACATTTTTCTAGTCTGGGGTATTATTTTGCAAAATTCATGAGAAGAACTGTGTGGCACGAGGAAAATCTTGCAAAGGTAAAAATTTAAAAGACCTCAAGATTTTTCAAGAAAGCATAAACGATTTCGCACGGAGAAGAACCGCTTAGCATATATCTTACACGCGAAACGCAAACGTACGATACAGCACTCAGGATGTGCGTACACATTCCTGACATGTTATTTAGACTAGCACACTCCTCCGGAAAGCAGCGAACACACTACTACAAACTATTGTACAGATAAAACACATCATACAAGCAGACATAACGCGCGGCTACTCGGCGCTCTCAGTCGGAGATGGTGACGATGTCCTTTCCCTTGCCGAGGGCAAGACTCAGTGGTGCAGGAGATTCAACCTCCACCTCCTCTCTAGCAGGCTCCTGGCGCATAGCACTGCGCTGCGGTGAAGGTGCGGGAGCGACGGGCGGCAGTGCGGGTGCGGCAGGCGGTGCAGCTCTGACTGGAGTAGGAGCGATGACTCTGTCGAACTCCTCAGTGGTAGGCAGACGGCGAGCAGTGGCCAAAATGGCCGGTGCATAAGAGGCTGAAGACGAGACGAATGTCAGAGGCGGTGCCGTGTGGAGAAGCTCCTTCCTGCTGGCAGGACCGCCCCGGACTAAGTCCATGCGGGCAGCCACAAGATCGTCCACGAGGTTGTCGAAGGATTCCTCTAGAGCCTTGAGGTACTCAACAACCATCTAGATGGCTTCATCTCGCTCTCCCCGATGGCAGGCGAATGCATAGTGACAAGTATATGGCACATGGCATGGGAGGTAGCGGTAGCGACGAGTCTTCATCATAGGAAGGATGTCCCGAAGGCGAGCTATCGCCTCACGGGCAGCCATCTGCATGGCATGCCTCTCCGTAGGCATGGCCCTTCCCACAAAACGGAAGTGGCGGGATGCAGAACGTCCTCCCTTGAATTGCACCACGGCCTGGTGCATAGACATGTCGTCGCTGAGCTTGTGCTGATAAAGCGTGAACTCCGGACGAGTCGCTGGCCCGATCGCGAGCTTGGTGATGCAGACGAGGAGTTTGACAAACCCCTCGGGCACGTTCGTGAACACTCGAGTCTCGCAGTTGCTGCCAGCCATCTACAAAAGTAGGCAAAAATTCTGGGTAGTCATGTCATAAATTTATGATGACCAACAGAAAATAGCTACATTTGCAAAAATGCTGAAAAAGCACAAAAGACGCTAATAACCGATTAGCGATCGCACCTAGTGGCTTCCCACAGTCAGCCTGGCTCTGATACCAAGCTTGTCACGACCGGTTTTTCAATAAAAATATTTATTGAGAGACCAATCCCTTTTACGGACCAGTAAAGAAGAATTTCTTTTCACTGGTAGACAATATCTTGGTCACAGAAGAAAAATACAAGGAGTACTGAATATAATACAAAGTTGAGCGGAGACTGCTCAACAATTTATTACAAGCGCGCCGATAAAACATAACGGCGGATAGGGTGGCATAACTACTAACTCATGATAGGAGTGGTGGTGGGAATATCACCGCGATGTGGGTGATATGACTCCTGAAAACTAACAACTCTTCGAGCGTCGGAGTGAGGCTCGAGGAGACTTATTGCGGGTGGCGGAAGCGTATATAATACAAGTGACCAATATCGCACGGGACTGACTGGGACTCCTCTAGGCGTCGGACTCACTATCAAACTCTTCATCCATGAGATCGCCTTCGTCAGTATCTGGCCAAATCAACAAGCCAGGTGAGTACTATGAAAGTACTCGCAAGACAGTTCGGACATAAGATATAACAAATGTAAACATGATGCATATGAACAGATTAACAAGTGCACTCAGACATAGAGATAATAATGCACGGGAAATAAAAGAGATGTCGGGCGGTAGTCCTCCCGAAATCCCAAAATAAATACTGGGTGCCAAACGAGGGTCTGAATGACTCCTCGAGAGGAAAATGCAAGAATAACAATGCCGCAGTCGGGCGTCAGGGCGACACCACAAAAAGGGCTTATAATAGAAAATAAAAGACAGTGCATGCCACAGTCGGACGTCTGAGCGACATCACATAAAGGGCTTATATTGAAAGTAAAAGACAAACATGCCACAGTCGGACGTCTGAGCGACATCACATAAAGGGCTTATATTGAAAATAAAAGACAAACATGCCACAGTCGGACGTCTGAGCGACATCACATTAAGGGCTTATATTGAAAGTAAACGACAAACATGCCACAGTCGGACGTCTGAGCGACATCACATAAAGGGCTTATATTGAAAATAATCAGGCATGAGGTAAACAACAGGGTTAGTTCATCCACAGGAATAATGTTTAACCAAGTTTACCACTCAAGTTTGTTTACCAGGGATAATACCACGAGGACTTGACATAGATATGGGTTGACTGATCACGGTCCTTGACCATGGATACGATGACTCGGAAGGATTTGACTCTGTAGAGTTTGTACTTAAACCACAGCCAACGGATTTCAGTAGTCACGGGGACAAGTTCCGTTTACGGTGTTTTGGAAGAAACACATCTAACCAGTACACACCCATTCAACATTCCGAAGCCAGGGATCACCCTCGGCAACGTTCAAGAAAAACCTTGAGACGGGGAGGCTACAACCTCGCGTAGCATGGGATCAAATTTATATACGCGCGCTCTAAGGGGTGCCCCCCTCTCGGTCCCAACCGGAAACACCCATGCCCCCTAACCGGATGACTGGCTTTAATTCAGGGCCATGGAACCCTCATCCCGGCCCCTCTATTTGGTGTGTACACGGAAAGAGGTTACCAACTTACTAAACCGCATTCTGGCAGAAAACATGTGGTAGCACGGAAGGGGGAAGAACGATAAAGTGACTCCGTCCACGTTAACGTCGGGATTTATCGGATGACGTAAGGCTGGCATGCTACAACAGTACCACCTTACTGCCCTTCATGTCACCACATGACTAGGCCATCTCTCATCAGAGATCACAGTAACTTCGGAACACACGGGTTGTTGCCGCACATGCAACGAGATACTCACCGTTGCTCATATGTCATGCACAACCTTTCACGCAAACATGCAAAACACCTATCATATCAAAGGTTCAAACATGCTTGCCTGGTTCGGAGAAGTCGGAGTCTAGCTCGGCGAAGTTCGCGGCTCCGTCACCTCTTCCGGAACCAAGAGGTTCAGTGCGTCCTTCCGCGTCGGTGGGTGGTGGACTTGGTCGTCGGAGAGCACCACGTCGACGGCGACACTTTCTCCGGCGGACGGCGGCTCGGGTGATGGTGGGGAACTCCGGTGGGTGGGGAGCGAATCGAGCTGGATCCCGTGGCTGGTCGCGGCGGCCGGAGTTGAGGAAGGAGACTCCCTCGGGGCTCTTCCAGTGGCTAGGCGGGGTGTTGGAGGTGTGCAGAGGTGGTGTGGGTTCGAGGTGGAGCTCGGGGCCTCTATTTATAGGCGGCTCGAGGGGGTGGCCGTGAACGGGATCGCTCCGGCGAGCAATTACGGTGAGGCAGTGGCTTGGCAAGGAGTTTGAGTGGCCAGGCAGCATCAGTGAGGTGTACTGGTGCCGTTCCCCCGCTAATCCTGGTCGGTCTTGGCGTAATGGCGCCGGTCCACGGCGGGGTGGCCGTACGGGCACGGCGGCGGCAGAGAGCGCGCTCCGCGCCCAGCGGTTCACGACGAGGGTGGCAGCGCGCACTGGGGAGTGGAAGACCACGCGGCGACCTCCGGTGGCTTGGGCGGCGCTAGTCGGCGCCGTCTACGCTGTGCTTCTCCCTGGCGGCCGCAAAGCCGCCGCTGGCATCGGTCACGGGGCGGCGCACCTCCTCCTGCTCGTCGCCGACACCCGCAACCTTCCAGGCGCTCGTGCGGTGCAGAGGACAAGGGGGAGGGGACAGGAAGCACGGTGACGCCGGGGCACTGGCGAGATCGACAATGGACACTGAAGAAACGATAGTAGTTTCAGACACTGTTAACTGAACTTGATTGAACATTATAGGAACAGTGTCCAGCAGGTGTTCGATGAAATGATTTGGCAAGCAAAAGATTTTTCCTGGAGCTGGGACTTGGTGAGGTGACCTCTCAATGCACCCAGAGGCTGCCTGATTTTTCTCAGATTTTTAGGAGAAGGATTTGAATGAATTTCATCAAATTTGGCAAATCTGGTCCAAACTTGCAGCAAGTGTAGTTTGAAAATTTTGAACTGAAGACCAGTGGATCTTCATGGATCTTGGTTGAGGGTTCAAAGGACTAGCTAGGGAAATTGGTTTGGGGGCAAAAATCAAAACAGAAAGGGTAGCTCCTTTGTAAATCTTCAAGAGCTAGAATAGAAGGCAGAAATTGTTTTTGATAAGAAATAAATGGAAATATTTATATGGAGAGGTTCAACTTGCTGGATTTGAAGTACATCATGATCCAAAGATGAGGAAAGGCTTATGAGAGTGGATTTGCACTAAGGTCATGGCAAGAGAGATTTTTTTTGAAAGTGGAAAAGGATCTTTCCAAAAGCTAAAGGGCTTTTCAAAGGAATTTTCAAAAGACATTTTTTTTCCAAGTGAAAAGCATTTTGGTTTTGAGTCCAAATAAAAGGAAAACCTCCAAGACCAAGAACCAAACCTTGGGTGAATCCAAAACAAAGCACTTGCCATAAAGGAAAAATATTTTGAGAGGGAGGGTTCTTTTGAAAAAAACAAAATCACCTCCCTCAAGTCAAATAAATTCTTTTGAAAAAGCCAAATAAAATTTTGGGTGTCACAATCATGCAGTAGCCATGGTTTTCAACTTGAATATTTATTAAATGTTTGCTTGTTTAAAATATGGTTATCGTTGTTTCGGTAATGCTTCTGGGGTAGTGCTTACCTTCTTGCTATGTTGTTATGCACCTGGTTATCATGCCCTGCTAGTTGCTAGTATTCCTTTCATATGCTCATGCTTGCTAGTAGTACATGTTGATGTTGGTAATGTTCTTCGGTGCATGACGGCCATCTGTCCCGAGTACCGTTGTTATACATGTTCCATTGCATCCAGTTGGTTAAATGCTTGCATGCTTGCATTGTTGTTGTGTTCATGCATGATATTTATTGTTGATTCTAGTGGTCATGTTATGCTATGAGTAGTGTTGCACTTGTAATGTTTATGCTCGTCATTATGCCATGTTCATTCGGAGATTATTCATAGTTGATGTGGTGGATAGTTATGTTGTATCCCGTGCTTATGTTGATATCATGCTCATGCTTTGTAAATGCATCATGTTATTTTATCATGGCTCAGCATATTGCATTCAAGTTTACCCGGATTAAATTGAACTTGAACAACTGTTGGCCGAGTCATGGTGCCACCATATCGAAACTGTCCAGTGCAACCACGCTTACCTTATGGGGATGTCCTAACTGGGTCTATTGTCATGCCTCTCGCCGGTGCCTCCAACTAGGGAAGGTTATGGGCGTGCTTACCCTGATCAGGTAGGCGGACATAACCATGTGTGCCCGTAGATTGGATGATAAGCGCTTTTTCCCTGTTTGGGACGGACTACGACGGTGGTCGTTGTGTCTTAATTTGGTAGACACGGGGCCACCCAGGACTAGCCCAATGGGGAGTGAGTCGGAGTGGCCGGGAGAGTGTCATGGCAGTAGATCGGATTTGTCGGAACGCCGTTGGTCCTCCCGAATGGGAGTGCGAGGCCATGGGTTCCGTGGTGTGGGTACAGTGTACTAACCTCTGCAGAGTGTATATTAAATCTATCGATAGCCGCGCCCGCGGATAAGGGCCCAGTTCGTGTCGGTCCCACTGTGAGTCAACAGTATTAATAATAACTTGATTAATGACAACCCCGGTTCGACGATGAGATAAGTTGGTTGTGATCGCCGGAAAGATCACCGTTTGAGACCAAGTGTTGGTCATGGTTGTGATCGCCGAAATGATTACTGTGGTATCGAGGATACCGAGTTGTTGGATAGTCATGATGTTGTGCGAGAATCATGGGTAAAGATCAAGCTCCTTGTGGTCATTTAATGATTACTACGGTATTGTTTATACCAAGCTTGATTTGATCCTGAGATGATCGTGTGATGTCCGAGGTTGGTAAGTGATGCATGCGATGGTTACGTAGTAACCCGAGCAGAATAAATAGTGCATATAGTGTCATCATGTTGCTTGCTAGTAGCGTCAGATCTACATGTTCATGCCATGCTCATGTTGTCTACTTGTATCATGTTCATATTGTTCATGCCATGTTATTCTCATGATCTCATGTTAATTCCTGCTTAACCTATAAATGCCATGCTCATGTTTGTCTTCAATGCTTCTGGTTATTGTGAGCTTGCAAGTACATTCAATGTACTAACCTGGCGTGTCATGCCAGCTTGCAGGTCGTGCCTGGATTGCTTGCTTGTTTGGTGTTGTTCCTGTGTTCGCGAGCTAGGATAAGCGTTCTAGCCAGAGTCCCTGCGGAGTGGAGTTCACCACTATCGTCGTTGTTCCGCTGCTAGAGTTATTCCGTTGTTTCGAGTTGTTCTACTGCTTGCATAGAGCAACTGAGGATGGCGTAGTGTCGCCGTGCCGATGTTATTCATTGTAATATCGGAGACCTTGTATTCATATCCATGTAATAATAGAAAGATGGTTTGTTCTATGCTAAGCAGTCCCATATTCCAGAAGACTTCTCCTCGATCTCTGGGCTGGAATACGGGGCGTTCCGGTTTTCTCTAAGCCGGGGTGCCACAGGCTTGGTATCAGAGCAGGTCTGGCTGTAGGATGCCCTAGCCCGCGCAAACGTGAGAAAGCGGTAGTATAGACCCCAGTTGGTTTGTTGCACTTGATTGTTGCATTTCTTTGTCGCATAGCATGCATACAAATTATTATTATTTTCACTAATGGTTAATATTGTGAGTGTAGGTGGCATCGTTTTCGGTCCACCGCCTGCACCATCTTTCTTAGCATGCCTGCTCCTCGGTGTGATGCGACCACATCATCATCCATGCCCTCCATCTCGTCCCCTTGGCAACCCTTGCTGATCGTTGTTATCAGAAAAGGGTAATGCCAATAAACCCAGTCCTCCACTGTTATCCTGCCATGTCATTTCATTCTTTGGACGGGTACGATTCCCTTCGCACACTTGATGATGAGGTGGTCGTGACTTTTGTGTCTTGCTACTTGATCGTCAAGTCCGTTCTCACCTGTGTATCCATCCAGATCCAGCCACTGTTCAGCCAGTGCTTGGTGTAGCTTCGGTTACGCCAACTCCTTCCACACATGGATATAATTTTCATGCACACCGCCACAGCATATTAGACCGTAATACTAGAGTTTCTACGCAATTTGTGTGCTTAGTGTGCATGCATATTATGGTGTGAGTAGCAGTAATATGTGATGATTGCTTGATTAATTATATTAGTAGTATGCTTCTGTGCTTTTGTTTTAGTCGTTTCTTTTATTTCTTTCTTTGGGCCTTCGGTGTTACAAATTTCCCCCCTATTAAAGTTGCTCGTCAGCCAACACCGGACCCGAAGAGTCAGCAAGAAATGCAGATATTTGGAAACTCAGCTAAACAGCATGGAATTGTCATCAGACTGCAGTGAAATTGGAAATAGCTCGTCTGAATACAAAAGAAATCCTGGATGGAATGTCAGTATAAAGTTTGCATTAACGTGCACTCCTCATAGCAGAAATGATCAAATCAGCAAGAAGATAAATTGTGTGCAAGGTTGACAAAATATTATCAAAGGTATGGCTTAGATACAAGTTTAATTTTTCGTTGAGGATGATTTTGGAACCTGATGTACCTGGAAGCAAGCAAAGATATGGCATGTACTCAGAAAGGAGGATAGTCCTGCAAAACCCCGTTTCATACAAGAAATCAAGAACAAAAATATTAAGATGGTTATATATGTGGAAATCGGTCCGCATATCACAATAAGAAGTTTCTGGTGTAAGTAACCCAATCTTCCCTCGCAAGATACCCGAGAAGCTTCCAAGGCAATACTCATCTAGCTTCTTCAGTATGATACATGGATGATTTCCCGTACAAGGTACTCTGCCTTCTTCAGTAAGCAACCGCAAAAGCTTCTGGCATAAGGTACCGAGTCTTTCCCCAGCAAAGTCTTTAAGGGGGTAAGCTTTTGAAGCACGATACCCAGTCTTCTTCAGCAAGCTGTCTGACGAAAGTTTCGAGCACAAGCCAACCAATCTTCCTCAGTAAGACATTGGTACAAGGTAGTACGCTGTGAATTGACAGCATATGGCAGTGAATCCCAAGAATGAGATCCGCAACATTTTGGTCAGAAGCAAGAATCAGTCAGAACTTGAGGGGAGTTGAAACTGCCATTTAAATGGGGTACCTTGTTAGAAAAATGAGGATAGGCTACAATTGCCGAAAAATTGTACCGATCGTACCTATGGTGATACAAAGAAGCAATATGACCCAGCTCTTTCAGCCAAGGATCCAGACCAAGAAAACGATAATGAAGGAGCAAGACCAGTGATGTGGGTATGAAAATTGTTGCAAGACCCGCGTGGTGCAGAACCACCGTCAGTCAAGTCTGCAGATATTATCATACAGGTCAAACTCTTATGCTAGCCACGACAGGCGACAATCAAATATTTGGTATGGATCCGATACTCAAGACAGTGGAACCAGTTAAGGTGATTCAAAAAACTTCCGCGATAAGCCAAAAGCTGTCAGGAAAGCGGTATGACCCAACTCACTGTTTGGAACCCGAAGGACCTGCATTTAGTGGAGAAACCCAATGCAAGGAGTTAAAGCTTGGGTGTCCACTAGAAAAAAATCTGATCACCACTTCATGAAAGTGCCGGATGACACACCCAGCAGAAATCACACTTGGATTTGTGAGCCCGACATATATTTCAGTCGTGAGAATCAATCACAGTCAGCTAAGCCAGCAGATCTAAAAATAAATTGGAGCCTGTATAAGCATGAACAAGCAAGGTAAGCTCTGTCAGAATATGGATATATTAAAGCAAACAAGGGCCAGTTAGATAAAAATTTAGTGGGAACAAAAATAAGAAAAAGGATACCCGAGTTGGAAACGGTTTCCTTAAGTCAGTATCTTCATACTTGTTCCCTGAGCAACCAAATCTCGAGGACGAGATTTCTTTAAGGGGGTGAGGTTTGTGACAGCCTGATTATTGGGCCTTTCTTTTTCTTTTGTTTTTCTGAGGTTTTTGCTTGAATTTTCTTTTTCTGTGGTTTTCTGGTCTGGAAACTGAAGAAGATGCCCTCTTCTTTGTTTCCAGAGTGGCTTGTCATTCCCAAACCCTTCCCTAGACCCTGTCATTTTCATCCTAGCCCACATCCCAATATTCTTTTTATTGGGAATATTCCTTTTCTATTAATGGAATAACTCAAATTGCCCTAGGTTGTGAAGCAACCTTTATTTCCATCACTCCTAAAATTCCCAAATAATTCTCATAAATTGTTTGGGTCATATCTTTCTCAAATATGACAAAATATTTCATTTGTCATGTTTATCATCATGCTCAAATAATTCATTTCCTATTCTGCCCTAAATGGCACATTGTGAAGCAAGTGCTATTTTCCTTTTCCCAATTGACCTCAAACTCCTTGGACACCTTTTCCTGTCCATATAATTTCCACATGCCAAAATGCAACCTCATTTGCCTAGTAATTATTTAATTATGATTTTCCAAAGTTTCTATCCAGAAAGAAGCTTTGTGAAGGAGGTGCAAGCTAGGCATATCCAAATGAGTTTCCATTTAGCATGGTCTCTCATATCATCATATCATAGCCCTCCACCAGAGTAGAGCTCATTTCCTGCCTCCATGTGAGCTCATCTTCAATTCTTTGATTCTGTCCAAACTTTGAGTTTGTGAAGCAAGTATATTTTATCTTGCTCCATTATGACTGTCAATTTTTTTAGACCGTCTATTATCCATATAACTTACCTCCACCCATTTTGGGCATGATTCATTAAGCCATTATTCCTCTAGAATTTTTCCAAGTTTCTGGACAGAAATGATGTTTGTAGAGCAAGTACCATTTTGGATTGTCCATTTGGTATGAGCTTTTTACAACATCTTTATATGTCCATCTCATGAGGATTTGCCAAGTTGCATCCCATTCCATAACTCCATGTGAGTGCATCATCCAAATCTTGATTCTGGACCATATTTGGCAGTTGCAAAGCAACTCTGTTAAATCTTGATCCAAACCCCTCCATAGTTACCAGGATGTAACTCCTTCTTTACCTCAACCTCGCAGATAACTCCATTGTCACCAATCACCTCCCTGTTGAGCAGCAGTACACGATCAAGTTTACTGCAGTAAACTTTAGAGGTTAATTACCTTTCAACCGAAGCTCTTTTAACCAATCTACCACCACAGTTGCAACCTCCCCAGGAAGGTCTCCACCCCAGACATTTGTTTGGCCGGCCGTGTGCCACTATGTGCACCAGTGCACGCGGTGATCACAAGCTTTGGCATGCAATGCGCACGCTCTGCTGGCGTTGGCCGCGTCCAGAATTGCTTCTTGCTCGGGCCCCTCTCCCTCTCGTCGCCTTTGCGCTCGTGAGCCTGTCCAACAGCTAGCCTGCATCGTCGCCGTCCTCCTGGAGCCCTCTTCCCCTCCGTTAGCAACTCCGTCAGCTCTCGTCGCCGCGCGCCCACGGGAAGCCTGTAGCCGACCGGGCATTTACGGCGTTCGGCCTCTTCTTATCTTATCGACGAGCTCGACCTCATCTCCGTGAGCCCTGCCCCTCGTCCGTTCGCTCTTCGTCGCCTTCCCCGAGCTCATGCGCGCGCACACGCGTCCGCGGCGCCGTCCACGCGTCCACGGCGACGACAATGCGACACCACACCCCACGGCTATATAAGCCCACCCCGAGCGCCTCCGAGCTCACCAGCAGCCTGGCACCACTCCCAGAAACCTCCCCAGCCTCTCGTTTGAGCTCAAGCTGCTCCCCTACTCTTCCATCGCCGCTTCGGCCGCTGCCTCGGGTCCCTCCGATTCCGGCGACCCTGACCTTCTCCCTCCGCTCCACCACTTCGCGAGGCCTCCACCACCACTACCGAACCACCTCGTCACCTCTCCTCCTCCTCCAGTGGCTTGTAGCCACGAGCCCACCGGTGGCCGACGGCATGCTCCGCCGCGGTCGATGTTCCGCTCTTCCCCAAGCTCCACGACGGTCGAGACCTACATGGGCGTGCGTGCCTCGGTCTCCTGAACCCGCCGGTAGGTCGGGCGCCGTCTGAGGTGACCTGTGCCGCCGGCAATCATCGTCGGGGTCGGCTCTGCCTCGGCTAGGCGCGGGCGAGAGCGAGGAGAAAAAGGAGACGACCCCCTCCCTGCCAGCTGGCCGCGGGCCCCGCGTGTCAGCGAGACTAGGCCGTGCCCCGCCCCTGCTGACTGGATTAAGTGGAGGCGTAATCTCGTGAGTACATTTTCGTTTCCAGAAAGCGTATTTTCCCTCTGCTTCAGCTCAAAGAACGCTTTCTTTTACTGAAAGCGTATTTCCTCTTTGTTTCAGCCCAGAATGTGTTTTCTTAGTCAGGAAGCGGATTTCAAACTTTGCGTTTCTGCCTTATCCACTCAGGGACTTGTTTGTGGTGATATTTTTTGCAGAAAAGTCCCTGAACTTCAACCCTTCATATCTTTTTAACCACAACTCCAAATGAGGTGATTCCAAAGACCGCATCTTCGTTTCGTCGAGCCCGTTCTGTTGGTTTCATTTTCACTATGGTTTGACACTGTGAAAATGACCTTTTTCCCCTCGCACGTAAACAGCCCCTCCGAGAGAGAACTGTTTCCGGCAAATCTTTCCGCGGCTTCACCGCACTTCTTCCCGGTGATTTCTTCACCCCCCAGGCAAGCCACAATACCCACTTGCATGATAGTCATGCAGTAGCCATGGTTTGCAACTTGAATATTTATTAAATGTTTGCTTGTTTAAAATATGGTTATCGTTGTTTCGGTAATGCTTCTGGGATAGTGCTTACCTTCTTGCTATGTTGTTATGCACCTGGTTATCATGCCCTGCTAGTTGCTAGTATTCCTTTCATATGCTCATGCTTGCTAGTAGTACATGTTGATGTTGGTAATGGTCTTCGGTGCATGACGGCCATCTTTCCCGAGTACCGTTGTTATACATGTTCCATTGCATCCAGTTGGTTAAATGCTTGCATGCTTGCATTGTTGTTATGTTCATGCATGATATTTATTGTTGATGCTATTGGTCATGTTATGCTATGAGTAGTGTTGCACTTGTAATGTTTATGCTCGTCATTATGCCATGTTCAGTCGGAGATTATTCATAGTTGATGTGGTTGATTGTTATGTTGCATCACGTGCTTATGTTGATATCATGCTCATGCTTTGTAAATGCATCATGTTATTTTATCATGGCTCAGCATATTGCATTCAAGTTTAACCGGATTAAATTGAACTTGAACAACTGTTGGCTGAGTCATGGTGCCACCATATCAAAACTGACTAGCGCAACCACGCTTACCTTATGGGGAGGTCCTAACTGGGTCTATTGTCATGCCTCTCACCGATGCCTCCAACTAGGGAAGGTTATGGGCGTGCTTACCCTAATCAGGTAGGCGGACATAACCATGTGTGCTCGTAGATTGGATGATAAGCGCTTTTGTCCCTGTTTGGGACGGACCACGACGGTGGTCGTTGTGTCTTAATTTGGTAGACACGGGGCCACCCAGGACTAGCCCAATGGGGAGTGAGTCGGAGTGGCCGGGAGAGTGTCATGGCAGTAGATCGGTTTTGTCGGAACGCCGTTGGTCCACCCGAATGGGAGTGCGAGGCCATGGGTTCCGTGGTGTGGGTACAGTGTACTAACCTGTGCAGAGTGTATATTAAATCTATCGACAGCCACGCCCGCGGATAAGGGCCCAGTTCGTGTCAGTCCCACCGTGAGTCAATAGTATTAATAATAACTTGATTAATGACAACCCCGGTTCGACGATGAGATAAGTTGGTTGTGATCGCCGGAAAGATCACCGTTTGAGACCAAGTTTTGTTCATGGTTGTTATCGCCGGAATGATTACCGTGGTATCGAGGATACCGAGTTGTTGGATATTCGTGATGTTGTGCGAGAATCATGGGTAAAGATCAAGCTCATTGTGGTTATTTAATGATTACTATGGTATTGTTTATACCAAGCTTGATTTGATCCTGAGATGATCGTGTGATGTCCGAGGTTGGTAAGTGATGCATGCGATGGTTACGTAGTAACCCGAGTAGAATAAATAGTGCATATAGTGTCATCATGTTGCATGCTAGTAGCGTCAGATCTATATGTTCATGCCATCCTCATGTTGTCTACTTGTATCATGTTCATATTGTTCATGCCATGTTATTCTGATGATCTCATGTTAATTCCTGCTTAACCTGTAAATGCCATGCTGATGTTTGTCTTGAATGCTTCTGGTTATTGTGAGCTTGCAAGTACATTCAATGTACTGACCTGGCGTGTCATGCCAGCTTGCAGGTCGTGCCTGGATTGCTTGCTTGTTTGGTGTTGTTCCTGTGTTCGCGAGCTGGGATAAGCTTTCCAGCCAGAGTCCCTGCGGAGTGGAGTTCACCACTATCGTCATTGTTCCGCTGCTAGAGTTATTCCGCTGCTTCGAGTTGTTCTACTGCTTGCATAGAGCAACTGAGGATGGCGTAGTGTCGCCGTGCCGATGTTATTCATTGTAATATCGGAGACCTTGTATTCATATCCATGTAATAATAGAAAGCTGGTTTGTTCTATACTAAGCAGTGCCGTATTCCAGAAGACTTCTCCTCGATCTCTGGGCTGGAATACGGGGCGTTCCGGTTTTCTCTAAGCCGGGGTGCCACATTACAGTACCTTGAAGTGGTGTTTTGTTTTCTTTCGCTAACGGAGCTCACGAGATTTTCTGCTGAGTTTTGTGTTGTGAAGTTTTCAAGTTTTGGGTGAAAGATTTGATGGATTATGGAACAAGGAGTGGAAAGAGCCTAAGCTTGGGGATTCCCATGGCACCCCAAGATAATCTAAGGACACCTAAAAGCCAAAGCTTGGGGATGCCCCGGAAGGCATCCCCTCTTTCGTCTACTTCCATCGGTAACTTTACTTGGAGCTATATTTTTATTCACCACATAATATGCGTTTTTCTTGGAGCGTCTTGTATTATTTGAGTCTTTATTTGTTAGTTTACCACAATCATCCTTGCTGTACACACCTTTTGAGAGAGACACACATGATTCGGAAATTGTTAGAATACTCTATGTGCTTCACTTATATCTTTTGAGTTATATAGTTTTTGCTCTAGTGCTTCACTTATATCTTTTAGAGCACGGTGGTGGTTTTGTTTTATAGAAACTATTGTTCTATCATGCTTCACTTAGATTATTTTGAGAGTCCTACAAACCAGCATGGTAATTTGCTTTAATTATGATAGGCATTCAAGATTAGTAATAAAAAATTCTTATGAGTGTGTTGAATACTATGAGAAGTTTATACTTGATAATTGTTTTGAGATATGGAGATGGTGATATTAGAGTCATGCTAGTTGAGTAGTTTTGAATTTGAGAAATACTTGTGTTAAAGTTTGTGATTCCCTTAGCATGCACGTATGGTGAACCGTTATGTGATCAAGTCAGAGCATGATTTATTTATTGATTGTTCCTTATGAGTGGCGGTCGGGGACGAGCGATGGTCTTTTCCTACCAATCTATCCCCCTAGGAGGATGCGCGTAATACTTTGCTTTGATAACTTGTAGATTTTTGCAATAAGTACATGAGTTCTTTATGACTAATGTTGAGTCCATGGATTATACGCACTTTTCTTCCTTCCACCATTGCTAGCCTCTCTAATACCGCGCACTTTTCGTCGGTATCATACACCCACCATATACCTTCCTCAAAACAGCCACCAAACCTACCTACGATGGCATTTCCATAGCCATTCCGAGATATATTGCCATGCAACTTACCACCGTTCAGTTTATTATGACACGCTCCATCATTGTCATATTGCTTTGCATGGTCATGTAGTTTACATTGTATTTGTGGCAAAGCCAACGTTCATAATTCTTTCATACAAGTCACTCTTGATTCATTGCACATCCCGGTACATCGCCGGAGGCATTCACATAGAGTCATATTTTGTTCTAAGTATTGAGTTGTAATTGTTGAGTTGTATGTAAATAAAAGTGTGATGATCATCATTTTTTAGAGCATTGTCCCAAGTGAGGAAAGGATGATGGAGACTATGATTCCCCCACAAGTCGGGATGAGACTCCGGACTAAATAAAAAAAAGAGGCCATAAAAAAATAAAAGGCCCAAATAAAAAAATGAGAGAAAAAGAGAGAAGGGACAATGTAACTATCCTTTTACCACACTTGTGATTCAAAGTAGCACCATGATCTTCATGATAGAGAGTCTCCTATGAGATCACTTTCATATACTAGTGGGAAATTTTTCATTATAGAACTTGGCTTGTATATTCCAATGATGGGCTTCCTCAAAATGCCCTAGATCTTCGTGAGCAAGCGAGTTGGATGCACACCCACTTAGCTTCTTTTTGTTGAGCTTTCATATACTTATAGCTCTAGTGCATCCGTTGCATGGCAATCCCTACTCTCTCACATTGATATCTATTAATGGGCATCTCCATAACCCATTGATACACCTAGTTGATGTGAGACTATCTTCTCCTTTTTTGTCTTCTCCACAACCACCATTCTATTCCACATATAGTGCTATGTCCATGGCTCACGCTCATGTATTGCGTGAAGATTGAAAAAGTTTGAGAACACCAAAAGTATGAAACAATTGCTTGGCTTGTCATCGGGGTTGTGCATGATTTAAATACTTTGTGTGGTGAAGATAGAGCATAGCCAGACTATATGATTTTGTAGGGATAACTTTCTTTGGCCATGTTATTTTGAGACGACATAATTGCTTAGTTAGTATGCTTGAAGTATTATTATTTTTATGTCAATATTAAACTTTTGACTTGAATCTTTTGGATCTGAATATTCGTACAACAATTAAGAGAATTACATTGAAATTATGCCAAGTAGCATTCCACACCAAAAATTCTATTTTTATCATTTACCTACTAGAGGACGAGCAGGAATTAAGCTTGGGGATGCTTGATACGTCTCCAACGTATCTATAATTTTTGATTGTTCCATGATATATTATATTCAGTTTTGGACATTAATGGGCTTTATTATACACTTTTATATATTATTTTTTGGGACTAACCTATTAACCGGAGGCCGAGCCCAGAATTGCTATTTTTTTGCCTATTTCAGAGTTTCGCAGAAAAAGAATATCAAACGGAGTCCAAACGGAATGAAACCTTCGGGAACGTGATTTTCGGAACGAACGTGATCCAGAGGACTTGGACCCTACGTCAAGAAAGCTACTAGGAAGGCACGAGGTAGGGGGCGCGCCTACCCCCCCAGTCGCGCCCTCCACCCTCGTGGGGCCCATGTTGCTCCACCGACATACTTCTTCCTCCTATATATACCTACATCCCCCAAACTACCAGATACGGAGCCAAAAACCTAATTCCACCGCCGCAACCTTCTGTACCCGTGAGATCCCATCTTGGGGCCTTTTCCGGCGCTCCGCCGGAGGGGGCATTGATCACGGAGGGCTTCTACATCAACACCATAGCCTCTCCAATGATGTGTGAGTAGTTTACCTCAGACCTTCGGGTCCATAGTAATTAGCTAGATGGCTTCTTCTCTCTCTTTGGATCTCAATACAAAGTTCTCCACGATTCTCGTGTAGATCGATTCGATGTAATCTTCTTTTGCGGTGTGTTTGTTGAGACCGATGAATTGTGGGTTTATGATCAAGTTTATCTATGAACAATATTTGAATCTTCTCTGAATTCTTTTATGTATGATTGGTTATCTTTGCAAGTCTCTTCGAATTATCAGTTTGGTTTGGCCTACTAGATTGATCTTTCTTGCAATGGGAGAAGTGCTTAGCTTTGGGTTCAATCTTGCGGTGTCCTTTCCTAGTGACAGTAGGGAAAGCAAGGCACGTATTGTATTGTTGCCATCGAGGATAACAAGATGGGGTTTATATCATATTGCATGAGTTTATCCCTCTACATCATGTCATCTTACTTAAAGCGTTACTCTATTCTTTTGAACTTAATACTCTAGATGCATGCTGGATAGCGGTCGATGTGTGGAATAATAGTAGTAGATGCAGGCAGGAGTCGGTCTACTTGTCACAGACGTGATGCCTATATACATGATCATACCTAGATATTCTCATAACTATGCTCAATTCTGTCAATTGCTCAACAGTAATTTGTTTACCCACCGTAATACTTATGCTCTCGAGAGCAGCCACTAGTGAAACCTATGGCCCCGGGTCTATTTTCCATCATATTTAATCTCCCGACAACAAGCTATTTCTGGCACCTTTTTTTTTTGCTTTCTTTACGTTGCATATTTATCATAAAAACACCAAAAATATTATCTTATCATATCTATCAGATCTCACTTTCGTAAGTGACCGTGAAGGGATTGACAACCCCTTTATTGCGTTGGTTGCGAGGATTTTATTTTTTTGTGTAGGTACGAGGGACTCGTGCATGGCCTCCTACTGGATTGATACCTTGGTTCTCAAAAACTGAGGGAAAATACTTACGCTGCTTTACTGCATCACCCTTTCCTCTTTAAGGGAAAACCAACGCAGTGCTCAAGAGGTAGCAATCAGTTGGTTTGTTTGTTGTAGCATTCTTTTCCTTGCTCCTTTTTGGCTCTTGTTTTGATGAGGGACTCGCATACACCGTTGGAGGCTGGAGGGCAAGAAGATTGCTTCCCTCTAAAGTTTGATTAGTAGCTAGCATCACCACGGCTGGATCTTGCGAGGCTCCCCTCTTCCTGTTTTTGTCAGCATCCTCCATCTCAAAATCACCAAGCTTACCCATCGAGAGGTCATCATCATAAGGTTGGTGCTCTTGGTTGTTCCCTCTTCCTCGGCCTCTACCAGAGCCCGAGTGGCCCCTGCCTCGTCCACCACCAGAGCCCCTTCCTTCACCTGGGCCGTGACCTAGACCCCTAAACCATGATGCATGTAGATGCTTGAAGACCAGAGCTCCAGGAAGGTGGATGCCATCTCCACACTCCTTGTATTTATGACCCAGATGGTCACATACATCGCACCAATCTGGCTACCATTCGTATTTGACCCTGAAAATCTCCCTGGCAATCCCATTCTGCCTCTTGATGACAAGTGAAACGGCGTTCTTGAGTTCCTTTGTAACATCTATCTCGATACGGACTATGAAAAAATTACCATCAAAGTCTTGAGATTTTGGCTCGGCATAGATGTACTCACCCACTGTAGACGACAGCAACTTTAGCTTGCAGAAGTACCCCTCAAGTAGGTCATGGATTTGGATCCATATGTCCACCTTATTCAGCTCAATAATGGATGGTTTTGTGAAGCCATCATACGGTGCAATTACCACAGTTTTCCCCTTAAAGGTCCATGCCCCCCCCCCATTACACGTCCGCAGTCGCCGAGACACGAGAACTGAAGGGTGTACAGGTTCTCTTCCAGCGGGCGAAATTTCACCTCTTGTGCTAGATCCCACGCCACACGCATATTGCGGAAGAACCAGTACTGGCTCTAGGGTTTATCCGTATGGACGCGCGCCAACGCCATCCATCTAGTGGCCTCCTCCAGGAGCTCATCAGCCTCAATCACCACATCTTCTAGGTCGTACTCCTTTAGACCTAATTCCTTCATCATCGCCTCCATGTCGCTCATGGCCGTAGCCGAGCTTGAAGACGGATCTGCCATCTGCTGAAACTCTCACCCAAAGAAGAAACTGTTCCACGAGCGGTGGATCCCTAGCGTCTCCCTCAGATCACCTTCCCGAGGCCTAGCCCCGGTGACAAATGACCGACAAGGAGGGCAGGGGAACGAAGGTCTCCAAAGTGATCGCCGTCACCTGGAGGAAGGTTACCCTAACAAGAGGGGAATCCTTGTTTATCTTCTTGTTTAATTACGTAGTAACTATGAACGAATGAATCGATTGTTGGCTCCCTTCCTCGCTAAATGAGGCCCAGCCGATTGAATTTTTTTATCACCGGAAATATGTTGGGCCATGGCCTACATGTATACCTGGGGACGGGCCCATTGATGTTGGGGGCCTGGGGCAGCCGCCCCTGCCACGCAGGGCCGACCCTGTGTCCATGTAATAGACGCGGGGGGCCCTAAAAAATGTAATGCGCACGGGTCTTGCCGATGGTCATGGTACAATCCACCAGCGAGGGTGGCACGAACAAGGAGGGTTGCGCCGGCTCTTCGTCTGTCGCGTCCTTCATTGGGACGCCGCCATCCTCCAGCCAGCAACAATGGCGGTCATCTCCTTCTTCTGCTCCCGTGTCAGCCCGACCCAGAGAGCTTTGGCGCGCGAGAAATCCATGGCGGGGGTGGTGCGTTGAGGAGAAAGGGATTAGAGGCGGATGAATTCTGGTATGGCCGAGCAGCAGTTTATATAGCAATGATGGGCGGCAGAGGGACGAATGAGTGGCGCCGAAGTAGCCACCTTGGTAACCGTGTGTCATAATGTGGGCGGCAGACGGACGACCGATCGGCCGTCGTGTCATTTGAGCGCGGATCAATTGCCTGCACCGGGAAGCAGAGCGGGCCGCGCTCTCTCCGCGGGTGTGCCGCTTCAATGCCGACGCCAGTGAGCAGTCGCATCCGCTCTGGCTGGGCATGAATGCGACACTAATACTGTGGAGCGATGCTGACAGTTTTGGGAGAGTAGCACGTGTGGGCGAGGGATGGGCTTTGAGTGGGCAGGGCGGTCAGAAACAGGCGTGGCAGCGGTCCAGACGCCCGCAAGACCATGTTGGATGACTTCCGCAATTTAGACAGCGTGATCCGAATATATACAAACGTTTTGTGGTCGTGAATGGAGATGCCTAAGCCCACAAATTACGCTGGTCTACTATCGTGGCGCTTGTTTTCTAATTAACTAGCGGTGTTTCCGGCGCATTTGCGCCGCTAGAGTTTTTATCTACAACTTATATTCATTTAAACTAATTTCCATTAAAATATTTTTTCTGTGCTAAAATAATCGTTTTATATTCTTGTGATTTTTTAAATTGCGTATGTACGTTTGGTTATGATTGAGAGACTCCTTTTTGTGGCCACATTTGCTAAGTATGTATGTGTTGTTTTGTCGGGAAAATTGTCCTACTAATTTTTGGAAAATGATGTTCTACTAATTTATTCAAAAACATGGAAAATGTAGTATAAGTTCAATCATGATGTGAAGTATGTAGCCTTTCCACCATAAAAGAGCTTGTCTAATTGTGGTTCGTACTAATTTCACTTTACCCTGCCTATCCCACATTTGTACTTCAAAGGCACATATATACGGTCATGTAATAGCCCTATATTTTATTTATTCTTGTATCCGCTTAATTGTGCCAAGTTCAATGTGTATTCAGGACATGTTAATTCTTCTTTTTTTAATTTTGATTACAAAATACGTTCGTATTCAATAAAACCAACCACTAATGTTTATAATAAGGTCATTTTGGATTTTTAATTTAATTTTACTCTATGCTGAATCATAGACAAAAGTGTATGTAGTTACTTTCTATTTTTTTAAAGGGATATATCTGATGGTGGCCACCACATTTGCACATATGGACTTTTTACATATTGATATACATATCTGATGGTGGTCAAATTAGATGTTATATGAAACTTATACTTCAATGAGATTTTGAATTATAGATAGAATGATGTGCTTTTCAGTGGCCACCATAGAAAATATATGTTATAGATAGAATGATGTTATGGACCAAGCTACTTTTTATCAGAGTGCTCCAAAGAGGTCATGAAGTGATTATTTGTATAGTTCATGTAAAATCATGTACCTTTGCGTCGCTAGATATGAGATGGAATGTATGTACTTTTCCATATATGCAAATGTACATGTTTGACTGCTATTCTTTGGTGAGGAAAACTTAAATTATATTCGAGTTTCTATTATTGCTATTGGATATATTTCTACTATAGCAATCAACTTAAAAACATTATTTCATACATTAGTTGCCATCCGATGGAAACATCTTCAAATCGCTATACTTGTACAAATCGAGTGTTTAGATTCAGTGGTCCTTTTGTTGTGGACCTGTAAATAACTTTCCATGGTCATATAAGAAATAAGAAAATAATTACGCTTCATTAGATAATTCTTTTATGATACATATATTTTGAAATTACAAATTATTTTATTTTTACGGTTAACCCATCTCAGCACAAACCTTGTTGCTTGTGTGAAGCAGCCAGCTAAAACCTTTTTGCATGCACAACAATTCCTTTTGCCAATTTGTCTGACTTCACAGACTCACGCGCTTGTCTCATTGCCTCTACTTAGTCACGCGGTTGTCTGGATGTGTTTGATCTTGGCATCGACCACTACATAACAGATTCATATCGAAAATCGTCTTTTATTATGAATTTTGTTCAACTGGTGGTCGCGGCGTACCCTAATCGTTAAGGCATGGATGCAGTACTCAGGTCAAACCACGAACAGCTTGGCGCTATTGTTCTTGGGTTAAAGGTTTTACATCCATGAATTCACTTTTACTCATTCAACCCTTTGTATTCTCCTTTTCCTTGGCGATATAGGTAACTTCCATCTAGGGGAAGATATAACTTTAAAAGCATTTTTGTCTATGATGAAGTAGAATATGCAACAGAAATTTCTAATTAGGAGATATCCTGGAACACATAGTAATTACACATGTATTTATCATTTAGGTAATAGATATTACATTGATCAGTTAGACAATAGATATTATAGAATACATATCTCCAAATAAAAAAGAATAGATTTGCTAACATCATTGGTGATATCATAGCGTGCAATAGGGAACAATGCCTGGCTAGTTTCTTATAACATCACTTGATTGTTGCTTTAGATTTCTTACTCCCTCGTGCACAAAATACAACTTTGACAATAAATTAGACTAAATATATATTTTGCTTGTTTTTATGACTTAAAAGTAATAACACTGAGAACTTGTGCCGAATAAGAATTCAATGGTATAATTTTTTGTGACATATAAGACATATTGAATTTGTCTAATTTACGATCAAAGTTAAATTTAAAAATACTGGCCATAAATTAGACTAATTTTGTTTTTGTGAAAAAACTTCTTTTGACACACTGGTGGTCGCATTTTCCTCGATTTTATTTTACGCCTTCTAGCATTGCACAATCAGTGGGAGGAGAGACTTTTCCGCTGACTACAAAGATAAAGATGTTTGTGGCAACTTCGACAATTTTAAGATGATGTGCTAGCTCAGTCTCTCGGAGGTTGTCATAGAGATACAGTGTGTGTGGTGCGTTCATAGGGGTCAGTGTATGTGCGTACATATGAGTGTCTACGTCTGTATATTGTTTTAAAAAAATCATCTTAATAGGACAACTATCCTATTAGCTATGCCCACGGGAGATTATATTGCTCTTTTTTAAAATTCTGATCGGGATGATGTCATCACTTGTATTTGCAATAGGGCCATATATAGAATTCCTACGTGAACCAAACTCATAAAAAAAACAATTCCTATGCAAACCGGACTCCTATAGGCGACAGACACACGTACGGAAGATTTATTTGCCCAATCGTCCATCAAGTGGCCACTATCCTATTAGTACACGTACAATAGATTGGATTTTTTTAATTCTGATATGTTTCCTAATCGCAAGCTTGTACGTGGCCTTCTATGATGTTGCTTGTACTATTCCATTGTAGAAGCATGTACGTGGCAGATTTTTTATGTGCAATCCAATATATGTCCGTACACAATATTTATATGTAACGTAATATCTTTAAATCTCAGCCGTTTATATTGAAAAATTAACGGTCTTGATAATTAAATCTGTGTGGACGAACGTGATGGCTTGTTTGTCTCTTGTCTTAATTATATAATAATTACAACAAATGACTACATACGAAGCAAAATGAGTGAACCTACACTCTAAAATATGTCTACATACATCCGTATGTTGTTGTCCATTTGAAATGTCTAAAAAGACTTATGTTAAGAATGGAGTGAGTAGATAGGAAATCCGTACAATAATTAAACATGGAAAGGGAGAGATATAATATAATAGCATGCAGGAAAAGACATCAAAATATTTCCAAGCAGTAACATGTAGCACGGGTTAGAAAATAGAAGGCTAGATATCAAAGTATATAAACTGCCTTTTTTTAGGGGAAATAAACTGCCTTTTATAGAAGGGCAATCGCATATACGAATCCATCTCCATTATAGCGTGCAGTGCATGCCTAAAATCAAGCGAAACCAAGCACCCCTATAAATTGTGGCGCTTCTTCTGCCAAAGATCAACATAGCTGACGGACAAGTCGTCGTCATGGCTTACTTTTCTATTTCTATTGTCGCCGTGCTGCTTTTCGTCTGTGGAGCCAATGGATTCTACCCAACAAGCCAAGAGGTATGTGCGTTTGTACCAAGCGTCGTAATAGCAAAGCTAGTACTGTTTTGATCAACATGCCATTAATTTATCTTATTTTTTATTCATAAGTTCAACAACGAAACAGATTTATTTATTCAAACACCGGGATTGCTTCACGGATTGGCGGATGCGAGTAAATCTGAGTCCTTTAAAACCTACGACGTATGTATATACGAGTCTCATTATCTTATTTAATACCTCATGATTACTTGTTTCCCTTTCAATTACTATATACTATATTAGTACTTTTTTTGCGGGGAATAATATTACTAACGGTGATATGCGTGCATGTTCATTTGGTTTGAATAATTTTACTAAAATTTTATTCTTGGTCCATCACGTACGTAGTCGGCTTTTCACCGGTTGCAAGCGTTTGAATCGGCTGGTTACTATGGAGTCAGCGTGACCATGGATGTGTACGCGTTGTCGCTAAGCAACAATCAGTACAGTTCGGCTGGTGTCCAAGTCTCTAGTGGAGAAGACGGTGCAGCCGATGAGAACGCCATCAAAATCGGCTGGGAGGTACATGCATCATACTACTACTACAATGCAGATCTTAATAGTCTTATACAGTATATGTTGTCACCTATTTTAATTTTGTACTGGCTAGGTTTACCCACGCATGTACGGTGATTCACGCACCCATTTAGGTGCTGTTTGGACGGTACGTATTATGAGTCCAGCATTGAGCGCTCCTTTTTCTTAATTATTAGTGCATATGTACGAGCAATATTTCTTTTTTTTTCTTTTTTCCATGCAGACTAATGGCTTCGAAAAGCGCTGTGACAACACAAATTGTCCAGGTTTCCAGCCTGAGGCTGGCGCGACCTTAGTTCTTGGCGACATTATTGAATCCGTCTCCCGGCCGAACGGAACCAAGCAAACCATCACAATCAAACTCCTAAAGGTAGGGGTCAACAAGAATATCTTGGTGTACATATATATACAATCTAAGCAGCAAAAATATAAGAAATAATAATGCCAAATTATAAATTGTTCGTCATGCATGAGCTTAATTAGGATATGTTATTATTGTAGGATGGTGCATCGGGAGACTGGATGGTGCACTGCGGACTTAACCAGCGTGACCCTACGTTAATCGGTCGTTACCCCAAGTCGTTGTTCACTGGTGTCTTGGCAGATCGGGCATCCCACATCCATATTGGAGGTGTGGTGGTTGCCTGGACTGGAGATCTTGTTCTAATGGGCAGCGGCTATCTCCCAACAGACAAGGCCATGGCCACGGCCATGGCGGCAACCTTCAGCAACATCCAAATCGTTGACCTGAACGGCCAAGCTTCGCTCTTGTCCCCCAACTTGTCCGGGTATATGAGTAGCCCGGACACATACTCTGTGAGTTCCGTGATCAATGGCAAGTTCTTCTATGGTGGGCCCTTCCAGTTGACCGCTTGATAATTTTTTTGTTCGATATGAATAGCCAGCCCAACAATCGATCAATTAGGTATCAATAATCATGATTTGGTTTTGTATTTATGTTCTATTTATACTAGATGGATGCCCGTGTGTTGCCACGTGCAAAATATGATTGAAAAGATTACTCGACGGAGTGACATGACGAGTGCTTCTTATGGACTACATCCCAACAATCTATTAATGTTGTTCTTCTATTTGTGTCACCTACCATTTTATTTAACGGAACAAACTCTCTAATTGATTCAAACGGAAAAATAAAATCTATAATTAAATGCTATTTCATTTCACAACGGATGCACACACCAGTTCAAATCTCCTGCCGCAAATCTTGTCTTCGTATCTCTCATCTCCGACCGTCGCTCACAATCATCATTTCCTAGATATTCCCATCCTATTACCGTGTGCACATCCTACTTCCTCCCGCTTGTCTTCTCTTCTTTTTTTTAGAAAAGGAGGATGACCCCCGGCCTCTGCATCTGGGAAATGCATGCGGCCACTTTATTGATTATTTTCAAGGACCTTATAAAGTATTACAACAATATGCCTGAATCCGCCATCTTGGCAACATATGCCGCTACTCCTATCCAAATGATGAAGGCGTGCTAGCTGGGCCACATACCCAGACCACTCATCTAAACCTAACATCAAAATGATGAAGGGGTGCTAGCTGGGCCACTACCCAGACCACTCACCTAAGCCTAACATCAAAAGCCGGAAGCCCCAGCCGAGCCACATACCGGGTCTGGGGCACAAACCGGTCCGACGCACTCGTGTGTCGTCGCCGCCATCTTCCACAGGTCCGTTTTCAGAGCAAATATTGAGGCTTCTACCTTGTCTGGCCACTCAGCCATCGACGTCACCACGACACCAGACAGCTTCGTCCTCCTGCGCGAGTCCATCTTCACACATCGAACGCCGAATCTCCACTGCGCCACACCGCCTAGATACGCCGCCATCAATGAGTAGGATGAAGCACCGCTCCGCCGAGTCCGGCAAGGCTGCTGAAGACCAAGCACCGTGGAAGAAGGACTCCGAGGCTGAGCACATAGGCGGCAGGGCGCCAACGCACCGCCACCAGACGAACTCCGACCACGCCACCAACCGCCGCCAAGCAACCAAAGCATCACATCCACCCCAAGATCACCACGAACGACACCCCCAAGAGGGTGACGACGCCCGGAGCGCTGCTGTCGCTCGATCCGGCAAGGATTTGGGCTTTCGCCCGTCATACGAGCTGGGTGGAAGGAAGAGGGGAAGGAGGCAACCTGAACGACGCCTACAAGAAGGGTACGGCGCCGTCGGGCGTCGCCGCCGTCGTGGCCAGCACTGCTGGCCTCGGATTTCTCCGGAGCCACCTCCCACCTCCAGCCGCCAAACAGGTACAACTCCGGCGACAAAGGCCGCCCAAAGCAAGACCATCGGAGGCAGCCCTGGTTGAGGTAGACGGAGGCCTTCAGATCTGGTTTGGGCGCCGCCGAGACGCCCGCACCACAGCCGCCATGCACGCATCTGGAACCGAGTGCCGCCACGCCGGAGCCTAGACCGAGGCCGCCGCCCCGGCGTCCCATCCGCCGCCCGCAGCCGACGCAGCCAGAACCATGGTGACGGAGATCCAGGAGGCAGGAGGGGGGACCGCAACCCCGCCCAAACTCGTCTGGCAGAAACCACCAGGCCGCAGCCCTAGGGCCTGCCGACGACGCTCCCGCGGCCGCCACCCGCCGGAGGCGCAACCTCAGATCCGTCACACGCCGCCTGCACCGTCTACGCCGCCGGAAACCGAACGCGCCCGCGCCGCGCCGTCCCGAACACGGCTACCCTCGCCGGTGCGCGCACCCGCGCGAGCGCCGCGCCGAGTCCCCGCCCGAACGAACGGCCCGCGCCGCCCCTGCTCGAGCTGGAGGAGGGAAGGGCCCCGCCGCCGCCGAGCCGCGCGGGCTTCGCCCATCGACGTCCGCCGGCGGCGGCGAGGGGAGGAGGGGCCGGAGGGGCCTGCGCTGGCGGCGGCTAGGGTTCGCTCCCGGGCCGCCCGCGGGAGCGACCTGGGGAGCGGTTTTTCTCTTCAATAATATCTCTTAAAATGGGGGAGAATTTCACTTCCCCAGCCTCTGCACCAACTAGGGATGCATACGGCCATTTTAGTATGAGTACCAAGATAAACATGATCCTCAGAATGTTTTAAATGAGTATCAAGATATTTTTTGATGAGTGGTTCCACCACATACCAAACTTGATCCTCAATAAATGGGCAAAAACCCCTATGCATCACCTGTCAATTCTAGGAATTGAACTCGGGTCGTTAGACTGCACAACCGCATGCCCAACCACTGAGCCAAGGCTCTCTTCCCGCTTGTCTTCTCTGGGTTCACTTTGTTTGATTCGCTTCTCAAACTTTAATAATTTCTTGGCGTCGTGGATGTTGCTTGACAACTATTAGCAACACCTATATAATGAAAATATACAATACATGAGGTGAGGGTTACGCGACAATGACACGATACATTGGCACAACACTGACATTTGGCGACGATGAGCGGCAACACCACCCCCTGGGCACGTCCCTTCAAATATGCCATTTCTGTCGGTTGCTTTCTCATTCTGCTCTAGATCTATACATTGTACAGATGATTTGTATGGATATAACTGCAGTATGTATGATGTTCAGTACACTCCAGGGTCAGGGATTTCCATGCCGTGCAGAGGGTTATCGACGACAGTGTCTGGAACTGGTGGGTGCCTGACGCGGTGACCTACATCACCTACATTGCTGGGCTCTGCCGGTCTGGAACCATTGAGGACGCATTCTGGCAGCTGGAGATCATGGTCGCCAAGGGGCTACAGCTGACCGTGGTCGGCCTAACATACTGCTGGACTATGCCGCTAAGGATCTAGATACGTCTCCCGCAAAAAGAAAAAGAGGATCTAGATACGTGGTGGCCAAGGAGGTGCTGGAGCGGTGCGAAGAGCTGGGCTTCGAGGTCACGTCGTGACCTATAACACGGTCATGGACCATTTATCCAACAAGATGAAGTGGCTGAGAGTCATCAGGATGTTCACGGATCTGCTCAAGAAGCCATAACAGCCAACGTGCAGACATACAATATTCTGATCTCATCCCTGTGCCGAGCCGGCAACTTCTAGCTTGCCAAGTTCGCGTTCAGCTGTAACGGGTTTGTGGCGTACACTGTGACCTGTAACATTCGGATCCACAAGTTCTACGACGCGGGAAAGGAGGGCCAGCTCGGGTTCTTGTTCTGCAACGCCGACGCGGGGAAGATTGCCCCACACGAATCACATATAAGACACAGGTCGATTGCCTCTTTGTGTTGGAACCCTAGCTCCTTCCCTAGCTCGTCCTAGCTCTCCCTCTCTCTGGGACGAACCAAGAAGGAACAAGGAGGAAGAAGATGGAACAGTGGACACGGGAGGTTTTCCGGCGCACGAACGCCCGCCGCACCGACGGCCTTTTCACACCTCAAGCACGAACTCGAGCACCACATCTGTTACAACGGTCACCGCACGGCTTTATAGCCCTGAGCCGGCGCCTTGGGCACGTACCCACGCCTCCACTCGGCCCGATCGTGCCCACACTCCGCATGCTCTGGCCGCACCCGCAATGCGCTCGAACGCGCGCGACTCGCGGTGAGCACCAACAGAACGAGCTCGATCGGGCCGTGCAGCTCGCCAACAACCTGCATCTACACACACGCGCACGGTGTACTCGTCCACGGACACGCCCGTGCACCACACGCACGCATACACGCACACTTACCACGAACCCGACGCGCCCGACACGACCCGTGCGCGCCCACACACACGCACACAACATGTCCTGGCTGCCGCCGCGGCTTCTTTGGCCAACACTTTGGGTCTGGGAGGAGACCCGAGGCTGCCAATCTGGTAAGGCACATCGACGATGGATACCCTGCGGAGCCCGTAGTGCATCTGGTTGGTTAGGAGTAGAAACATTAGAGAGGCTTTGAGCCTGTTTGATGACATGCTAGCGAAAGGAATCTCTTTAGATGCTATGGTTTTCGCCACTTTATATGGCAGTGGTCTCAATTTTGAACTTGTAGTGTTGTATTAATAGGAGAAAGACATGAAAACTAAAAACACCTTTTTGGTCTTCTTTATACAGTACATATATCAGCATGATATAATCTGTCACACAAAAATCTGTTATGTTCCAACTTATAAAAGGATTTGCTTCATGATGAGGGGTTCTCAAGAAGAAATGATCTTAGTAAATCTCTTGTTTTGTTAGGCATGCCTGTTGTTCGTGTAGTAAGTTACTCTTCACAACAGATTATTTCAATGTAGTTAGTTGCTTACAAGGTGATGCCAAAGGAGAGCATTGTCTGCAGAGCAACTGGGTTTTGTTCATTATGTTTTGGAAGCATTTGTGAGTTGTTATCCCGACACTCAAGCGGCTGATGCTTCAGTAAATTGCTTGGTGATTCCAGATTCAATTGTTGTCCTGACACCTTCGAGAAACCTTGTCTGTAATGATGCACCATGGATGGACACTGATGCCACTTCAAAGCATTTTGTGCATCATAGTATCCGTAATGATCTCCCAATAGAATAGGGGCCCGGTCTCTTTTCCCCTACATGTGTTGAGGAGTGAACCAGGCTATCTCAGATGGATGACAAGGGTGTTTGATTCTGTCTCAGCTACATCATGCGTGTATATTGACTGAAAATAATGATTTCCTCAGAACATAAGTAGATCCATGATAAGATTTGAACACTGAAAATGATGATTTCCTCAGAATATATGCAACAAAATGCACAGGGCTGGCCCATAGCTTGGGCAAAAGGGGCGACTGCCCTAGGCCCCAAGAGGAGAGGATCCAATCTACAAATTATACTACTGAACACTATACATTATACACTACATACGAATGTTTATTAAATGCTGAAAATAAAGACTTGATTTGCAGGAGCGTAAGTTTGCACCATATACTAATAGGTTATATCACGCGGAGGCAAACCAAATCGACTAGCGAAGTTGAGTTCAAATACACTAGTCTTTCTTCACGATGGATGTCTTATTATCATAATGAAAATTATGTTAACTAGATTTCAGTGTTTAAACCAATGCACAATTTTTAATTTGAGAAACGGGTAGGACATCTCATTTGCACCAAATCAAACTAAGTCCATATGGATGAGCATGTCAGATAATCGAATCATACACAAAACTACAATCAACAACATTTTTGGTTCTCTGATAATTCTATTACTAAACCCAACTCGCGAGTCACATTTTCTATGCCCTAAAAGTTTCTATGAATATAGCTGGCTAATATACACTAGAAACCACTATTAAAGTTATTGTTAGTCTATATGATTTTGAAATCTCTACCATTATATTTAATAGTATTAAAAGAAAACATATGTGTATACACCATATAGTTTATGCAATATTAGAAAATAAATTGGAAATATTTTTAACAATAAAAAAATTCGTACATCATCAAATTTAAATTTTGGAGAATCAAAATTTTCAATGATATTCATTACAATTTTATTACAATGAATAATATTACTATTATTTTGAAACATTCTTATCTTACTAAGTAATTGAAAAATTGTATTAATTACAATTGTATATAATACACTTATAAATTTAATATAAGTATAAAACTTTAGTATAAAATAGTTGTTTTACGTTCTGCCGAAGCCGATCCCTCCCGACTGGCCACCGTCGTTGTTCGAGTTGGAGTTCGTGATCACGGTGCGGGGCGCCGAGGCAGGGCATGTCGGGATCGCGGGACACGTGGTCTGCACGCACGGGCCACAGGGCGGGCGGGGTGAGTTGCAGTACTGCACCTGCACCTGCTCGCCCGCGCCCATGAGCAAGGCGCCGACGAGCGCGGCAAGCCAGAGCGAAGCCGAAGCGCCCATCGGGACGAGAACAGAGGCGACGAGAACATGGGCGAGAGGTGAGTGAGGGAGAGGCGAACATTGGTCGGTGGCTCGAGGGGAGAAGGTAAGCTGCAGCCTGCAGCAGGACAGCAGGTAATGATCAAGTGCGCAGCGGGAGGAGACCACGACTGTGCTTTTGTGCCTTGCATCTTACTTGGCAGCACGTTTGACCGAGAAATATAAATGAAAAAAACATGTTTACCGGTCCTACTAAAGCACACTCGTAAGAATCTCCCCAAAACCATATGAATACCCCGTAAAACCATTTTTGTGGGGAGTTTTTTACGTGACTTATTTATAAGTGCCACACGTATGACATGAAGCGAAATCCCGTCCTAACGTTTTTTACAAATAAAGTTGTCATCCGAAAAGAAAAACTATTAAAACTTGCCATCCAACAAGAAAGTTGCCATACTCGACAATTAAAGTTGACATCCTTGTGTTACTATACTTGTAATAAAAAACTTTTGAGTTTTCATGTGTTCGTGCCACACATGTGGCACTTATCAGGGTCTTTTTTGTTTAACACAGTACAGACACAGACACTCATACACACACATACGTTTATCCCTATGAGGCACACATGCACACCGTATCGCTGTGAGCACCTTCGAAAGAATAAGCCGGCACGCTCCACTGAACGGACATCACCGAAAACACTGAAATAAATCCAAAAATACAAGCATCAGTACCAAGTATAGATCTTGAACCCTGGTTTGCCGGTTCCATCATAAAAAACATAATTAGGGCATCTCCAACGCCGACCCTCAAACCGCCCGAATACGTCTAGACCGTGCGGTCCAGACGTGTTTTGCCATCCAACACGGGCCTGTATCGGCTCGAAGAGTGATCCGGACAAACGTTTTCCTGCAAAATGGAAGCAAAGTTGAGAGTTGGGAGGGGGCCTTTGCGGAAGTCTGGACAGCAGCCAAGTAGGACTCCGACACCCCGGCCCACAAAATCCCCCCTCACTAGTGCAGAATCGGGCTATAGTCCCGGTTCGTAAGGCCCTTTAGTGTCGGTTCTGGAACCGACATTAAAGGGTGGGGACTAAAGGACTCCCCTTTTTAGTCCCGGTTCAACATGAACTGGGACCAAAGGCCCACCACGTGGCACGAGCCCGCGCCAGGGGGCTGGGGGCCTCTAGTCCCAGTTGGTTATACGAATTGTACACGTTATGCTTAAAAAATAGAATTTCTCGTAGGACCGATTATATATATATGACAACACTATTTTAATCCCAGAATTAGAATAGTTATTTGGATCACGGCGCGTCTAAGGACCCGATGAGATCCTCCTGAGATCCCGAGAAACCCACCGGACCGACTAAAAAAACAACACCACACCCGACCCACTGCCCCGATAGTCCCTCCCCCGAACGCCAGATCTCGCCGTCGCCGCGCGCCTCTGGCTCGCCGCCTCTACCCAAACGCCGCCGGGGCCGCCTCCTCCCCCAACCGCCCCAGCGCGTCACCCGCCGCCGACACCCCCTCCCCTGGCCCGATGCGCCTCCTGGCGCCGCCGGACCGCCAGCACCACCGGACGCCGCCGGATACCCGGAATCCCGCGCGCCGCCGCCGCCCACGAGTCCGCCCCCGGGACCAATCACTCCACCACGCGCCGGCGCGTGGCCCGCCGGATGTCCTAGACGCCGCTGCTACTCCTCCACTGCTCCGCCAACCTCGTCCTCATCCCGTCGCCGTGTTCTTCGACGAGGTCGCCGCCCGGAGGTCCACGAGCGCAAATCCACTCCCGAGCTCCCTGCCGGCAGCCCCACCCTCGACCTTCTTCCTGCATATGCGCGACCCAGGTGCGAACTCGCGCACTTCCTCAGCTCCGCCCCTCCACTACTTCCACTTGCCCATGCCCGGAGGCTCTTCCGACCATGGCTCTCCCGAACTTGATTGGCTCTTCTGTTTGAACTGCAGAAAACAAGTAATGGCTATGCTCTCCCGTCGGTTACCCCTCCCGCCGACCGGCCAGGTCCACCCATCTGAACTTCCTGCGACAAACACTCCATTTCCTTCCACGTAGCAGTGGAGACGAGCAGACAAATGTTCTTCTCCTGCTCGCCCTGGGTAGTGTTTGAGTCTGATGGCCGAAGTGGAGACGAGGAGAGGTGGTCAATGGCGCCTGGATTGCGAAGTGGTGAGGTGTTCTTGCATGTTCGTTGCTTCCACTAATGGTCGGTCCCTATTAGCTTGATGTATTGTAATCTTCTATGCAAATCTTACTGTTTCGTGGAAATCCACTAACAAAAAAGAATTGTTCTAGTAAAAAATATAAAAGTATTCCAAAATTAACTAAAAAGGGAATAATCCAATTTCTATACAAATAATATGGTATTAGTTACAGTACATATATTTACAACAGTGCCTTGACAATAAGAAACACGCCTCCAACACTAGTTTTGTCACATATGTTTGAAGATCTACGGTAGCCAGGAAAACAAAACAGTTCAATATACTGAGAAAAAAAGATTTAAAAACAACTATTCATACGTTAAAAAATATGACGTTTGAATAAGAAAAAAATACATATTTTTATGTAAGTTCATGTGTGAAAGTCAGAGAAGGACAAAAGCACTAAAACTATATGGAATAAGGTAGAAATGTTGATAGTGAAATTCGAATAGGAAAACAGAGAAATCCATACTTATAGTGGGAGAATTTTTCACTCAAAAAAAATGCGAAGAAGGCCGGGCAAATTTACTAGGGCTTTTGTATTAAAAGAAATTTGCAAGAACTTTCCATTCACATTCCCATGTTTCAGAAACAAAAACGAGGAAGTCCAAATTAAAATAAACAAGCATTTTAATGTTTCGATGTTTATATATGCAAAAAGAAGAAAACAAGTGTCACCAAGAACTTTTTAACTCTTGAAGTTCAAATTTGATAAAATGGAGAGTTCAAAGTAAATTTTATTGGTGTACGAAAAAATATTCCCATGAATTTTCCCATTATTGAAAACGGATAACCAAATAGTTCAAATTAAAATAAAAGAGCCTTTCAAAATTTGTAACAGGATCAAATATATTTTTGAATAACCCCAAGAAGATCAAATTGAAATAACAGACAATTCAAAAAATAGTATATAAAAAACCGTTTATAAAATATGGAATTGCGAATTTCTAAAAAAACTAGAAGTTTTAATATAAATAACGGAAAAGTTTGATATTTATTAGAAAATTAGGATTTTCCCAGTTACAAAAGAATAAACCAAGAAGTCCAAATTACAAAAATAGAGCATTTCAATATTTATAAAAAACATCAGATTTACTTGTTAGTAAAGAAATAAAATCAAGAAGTTCAAATTAAATTAACGGAGTAGTTAAATGTATATGGAAAACTCAAATTCTTTCCGTTCATAAGAAAAATAAAAGTATGAAGTTCAATAAAAAAAAGTGTTTGTGCCTATTTAGAAAGTAAGAAGTTCTAATTAAATTAACAAAAAGTTTGAAGTCTATAAAAAACTCAATTGTTTTCTCGTTACTAAAGAATAAAACAAAGAAGTTCAAATTAAAACAAACGGAACAACTAAATTATTTGTTACATAGATTTTCCTTTTTTTAAATTAGAAGTTCACACTAAAATAACAAAGTGGTTCAATGTTTATTAAATAGATGTTTGATGTTTATATAAACCTAAGATATTCCCGAATACTAAAGATTAAAACTAAGAAGTTCAATATAAAAAATGGAGTGGTTCAATGTATATTAAAAAACTCAGGTTTTCTGATTGCTAGAAAATAAAAACTAAGAAGTTCAATTCAAAAAAGCAGAACTGTTCGATATTTATTTGATAAATCAGATTTCTTCCAGTAAATAAAGAATAAATCAATAAGTTCAATTTGAAATAACGAAGAAGTTCAATGTTTCTAACAAAACTCCAATTTTCACATTTCTAAAAAATACACAAAGAAATTAAATAAAAAAAGTTAGAGAGGTTCGATGTCTATAAAGTACTCAAACTTTTTCCGTTACTAAAGTGAAATAGAGAGAAGTTCAAATGGATAATAGCCAGAAGTTCATGTACTGCATGGTGTGCGTTCCGTATAAGAAAAATAAATAAAAAGATGAAGTCCAAAATTTTGTTGCTAGAAGTTCAGGTGCTTGGCCCGAGAAAGCTCAAAAATTGTTGTGAGAGAGGTTGAACAAAAATACATAACTGAAGTTCAAGATGAAAACAACGGGAAGTTCAACTACTACACGAAATGTGTTTTAGATAGGAACATAAAAATAGAAAACAAAAAGCTTAAAAAGGTTTGTTGCAAGAAGTTCAGGTGCTCCTCCCGGTGAAGTTCAAGATCTCTAGCGCGAGACGTCCGACCTTCAATTACATGTAAAAAACAGGGAAAAAACGACGTTGTTTTTGCCATTTTTAAAACTGCTCTCAAACGACAAAAAAAATGGAACGTTTATTTACATGAAAAGATGCTCCTATTCATAAGCTTTCCAACGGTATATTATATGCTATATTTCGATGAATGGTTTAAAGTTTTATGTATACCGTTAAAAACACATCTTTACGCATTCAAAAATATTTTGAACCGCCGTGAGTATGAAAAACTGATCAACACGAAAAAGTTGCGTGTTTTCAATAGCTTTCCATAGGTATATAATTTGCTCAATTTCGGTAAGTGGTTTGGGCGTTACGGGCAAAAAATAGCATGTCAAAAATAGAGTGAAGTTCAAACAGACATACCGGAGAAGTTCAACTACTTCACACAGTGCATTTCCATTCGTGATGAAGGCAGAAATCATGATCTCGTTATTTTCTAATTCACTTCAAAATGGCAGGAATATCATTTGTGTAAGTCATGTCCTCGGTCGGAGAAACTTAAAAAATTATTGTGATAGAGGTTTGTACAAAAGGAATATCATTTGTGTAACACAGATGAATGGATGAGAAAATTACAAACGAAAATACGTCATAGAAGTTCAACGTGAAAACAGCAGGAAGTTCAACTGCTACACTTAATGAATTTCAGATGAAAACTTTTAAAACCGCCGCGAGTATGAAAAAATGATCAACACGGGAAAGTTGCGTGTTTACAACAGCTTTCTATCGGTATATCACTTCCTCAATTTCGGTGAGTGTTCCGGTGAGTGGATGGGGAGCTACGGGCAAAAAATGCATGTGAAAAACAGAGTGCAGTTCAAGTAGACATGCCGAGAAGTTCAGGTTCTTCACGCGGTGCATTCTCGAAGAATCTGTTTCGCGATAAAGGCAGAATGAATGATCTCGCCATTTTCGAAATTACTTGAAAACGACTAGCAATCAGAGAAAACCATCAACATGAAAAAGTTTCGCATTTTCTTTAGCTTTTCAACGGTATATTATTTGCCCCATTTCGATAAAGTTTGTACAAATTACGGCGAAAATACGTTTTTTGCCATTTTTAAAACTGACTTAAAACAGTAAGTAATTGGGAGAAACAATATATACCAAAAAGTTGTGCATTTCCTCAAGCTTTCCAACGACATATCATTTGCTGCATTCGGACATACGGTTAAAAAATAGATCAAAAATACGAACTCGATGGAACTTGTACCGTTTTCTAAATTACTCTTAAATCGTTCAAAATTAGAAAAAACTTTCTACATGAAAAAGTAGCGCATTTTCATTTGCCTCAATTGGATTAGCCGTTTCAAAATGACATCGAAAATACGAACTCGACAGTTCGGTTTGTGAAATTTTATGATTTTCCTAATTACTCTTTAACTATAGGGAATTAGAGAAAACTTTCAACATGTGGAAGGAGCGGTTTTGCAGAAGCTTTCCAACGCCATATTATTTGTGTCATTCCGATAAATGGTTTAGAATTGCGATCTAAAATACGATTCACGTTTTTTGTATGAAGAAAAAACGGTTTTCAAAGCTGCTCTTAAACCGCTTACATTTTGCCAAAAATTTAACTTGGGTCATGATACTGGTGTCCATAGCTTTCCAACGGTATATCGCAAGCCCCATTTGGGCAATGTTGACGGAAATTCAACCTAGCACTGGGAGAAGTTCAGGTCGAACAACTCAGGCAGTAAAATTGCAAAAAACGCATTTCATCACGACCCCAGAGCAAAATCCGCCAACGAGCGGGATTCCTTTTTAAAATCGGTATTTAGTTACTAAAAACCGTTTCTAGATTACACTAACATCACATAGAACACGACTAACAAGAATAATTCGCGAGGGAAGCCACGGTTACGAAGATAGCCCGAAGGTCGGGTTCGTACAGAGGGAAGTTCAGGCGCGTTACTCAGGCAATTCAGGTTGTGATCAGAATATTATTCTGATTCCGTGAACAGAATAGTGTTTATGTATGTATGTGTGTATATATATATATATCATCAAATTTCTCGCACGGCGACCATTCACGCATACACACACACACATGATACGTCTCCAACGTATCTATAATTTATGAAGTATTCATGCCATGTTTACAATAGTTTTATATGATTTTGGTATGATTTGATTAGAACTAACCCGGACTGACGCTGTTTTCAGTAGAACTACCGTGGTGTCGTTTTTTGGCAGAAATAAAAGTTCTCGGAATGCGCTGAAAATCAACGGAGAATTTTTCTGAAAAATATATAAATAATGGAACAAAGAGTTACTAGAGGGGAGTCCCGTGGGCCCCACGAGGGTGGAGGGCGCGCCCACCCCCCTGGGGCGCGCCCCTGTGCCTCGTGGACTTCCCGTGGGCCCCCCTGACTTGTTCTCGACGCCAACCTCTCCTATAAATGCCCAAACCTCCAAAAAATAACCTAGATCGGAAGTTCCGCCACCGCAAGCCTCTGTAGCTACGAGAAATCAATCTAGGCCCTCTCTACCACCCTGCCGGAGGGGGCCATCATTACCGGAGGCCATGGGGAAGGATCTCGGAGGGGCCATCATCGCCATGAAGGCCAAGGACCAGAGGGGGAACCTCTCCCCATCCAGGGGGGCCATGGAGGAGGAATCACAAGGGGGAGAACCTCTCCTCCTCTCTCTCGGTGGCGCCGGAGTGCCATCGTGAGGGGAATCATCGCCGCGGTGATCGTCTTCATCAACATCACCATCATCATCACCATCCTCATCTCTTTTACGCGGTCCACTCTCCCGCACCCCGCTGTAATCCCTACTTGAACATGGTGCTTTATGCCACATATTATGATCCAATGATGTGTTTCCATCCTATTATGTTTTGAGTAGATATCCTTTGTCTTTGGGTTGATTGATGATCTAGCTAGATTGGTATGAGTTATATGTTTTATTTTGGTGCTGTCCTATTGTGCCCTCCGTGTCGCGCAAGCATGAGGGATTCCCGTTGTAGGGTGTTGCAATATGTTTATAATTCGCTTATAGTGGGTTGCTTGAGTGACAGAAGCATAAACCAGAGTAACGGGGTTGTTGCGTGTGGGATAAAGGGGACTTGATGCTTTAATGCTATGGTTGGGTTTTACCTTAATGATCTTTAGTAGTTGCGGATGCTTGCTAGAGTTCCAATCATAAGTGCATATGATCCAATAAGAGAAAGTATGCTAGCTTATGCCTCTCCCTCATATGAAATTGCAATGACGACTACCGGTCTTGTTAACATTTGCCTAGGACAATTCCGCACACCGATTCATCATTATTCCACACTCGCTATTTATAATATTTAGTAATATATTCTAACTTTATGATAACAGCACCTACTTTTATGTTTTAGCTCTCCGATATCATGCAAAGTTATCCTCTTCATACCCAAAACGTAGTTTTATTTCTCGTTTCTAGTTGGAAGCAAACGTTCGGTGCACGTAGAGTCCTATCAGTGGCAGATAGGACTTGAGAGAATATTGACCTTACCTTTAGCTCCTTGTGGGATTGACAGTCCATACTTATTACTTCCACCATTGGGAATTGCTACGATGATTCCCTGCACTTGGGGATTATCAAGCTCTTTTCTAGCGTCGTTGCCGGGGAGCAATAGCGTAGGGTTGATATTCTCGTGTGTTCTTGTTTGCTTTCTTCACTAAGTAGATTTTGTTTTTCCTTTTTGTTTCCGTTTAGTTGTGGGTGAAACATACAAAAAAACTAAAAGAATTAAAATATAAAAAATTACTTGCCTCTCATGCCTAAAAAGTTTTTCAATAAGAGAGGTGATTGGAAGGTTATGCATTGGAGAAGTGAGGGTCGACCTTGAACACTTGTGTTCATGCTCATGGAAACAATGTAAAAAAATTCATGGAAGCTTCTCTGAAAATAATTAAGCCCTTGTATATATCCATTGTATTATAAAAATAATGTGCCAAGCTTGGGTTTTAGAATGTTTAGATTGCTTGTTCACTTTGTGCAGTACAAAAACAGAAACTTTGGCTGTAGCGCGTGAATTTAATTTTTTTACTGGAAAGTCAAATGGGTATGAAACTTTTTGCACATTACTTCTGTACAAATTTTTTAAACTGTCATATTTTTTTTGAATTTTGTGGAGTTATAGAAGTTTACTAAATTTCCAGATTACTACAGACTGTCCTGTTTTTGACAGATTCTGTTTTCTATGTGTTGATCGCTTATTTTGATGAATCTATGGGTAGTATCGGGGGTATGAACCATGGTGAAGTTGTAATAGAGTAGATAAAGTGCTAATATGAAATTGGAATGAGTTTGCAACAGTACCTAAAGGTGGTGATTTTCTTTAGTATACTAACGGATCTCACAAAGTTTTTGTTAAGTTTTTGTGGATGACGTGTTCGCAGAACGAGGAGTTACCGATGTGAGAAGAATAAAGAGAGGCAAGAGTTCAAGCTTGGGGATGCCCAAGGCACCCCAAGTAAATATTCTAAGGATACTCAAGCATCTAAGCTTGGGGATGCCCCGGTTGGCATCCCATCTTTCTTCTTCAACAATTATCGGTATACCTCGGTTTTTGTTTTGTTCACATGATTTGTGTCCTTTGTGTTTTTATTTAAGAACCATGCTAGTATGAGATAGCCCTTCATCGATTTATAGAATGCTTCATGTGCTTCACTTATATCTTTTGAGTATGACCTTATAGAATGCTCTTTGTGCTTCACTTAAATCTTTTGAGTATGGTTTTATAGAATGCTTCGTGTGCTTCACTTATATATTTTGAGCTTGGATATTGGTTAGTCCATATTAATTGTAGAATGCTCCATGAACTTCACTTATATCTTTTGGAGTATGAATAATACTATCATCTAAAGTGGATTTGGAAGAGTGTCGACTTAGTTAGTAATGATTCCACTATTTTGGAAGAGGTTCCAATTGATTATGAGAATAGAGTTGCTATCTATGATTATTATTGTGATGACATGTATGCTATAAAGAATAATGTTAACCATGAAACTTGTCATCATGATTTTAATTTTCAATTGGATTATGCCTCACATGACAGTTATTTTGTTGAGTTTGCTCTACTATTCCGAATGAGAAGAATTTTGCTTATGTGGAGAGTAGTAAAATTTATGTTCTTGTAGATTATAAAAAGAATGCTTTATGTGATGGTTATATTGTTGAACTCATTCATGATGATACTGAAAATTATTATGAGGGAGGAATACATGCTTGTAGGAGTTGCAATAATATCAAGTTTCCTCTCTATGTGCTTAAAGTTTTGAAGTTATACTTGTTTTGCCTTCCTATGCTAGTTGATTCTTGTTCCTATAAATTGTGTGCTCAAAAAATCCCTAGGCATAGGAAGTGGGTTAGATTTAAATGTGCTAGTCATATAATTCATGATGCTCTCTTTATGTTTCAATTCTTATCTTTTATGTGAGCATCATTGAAATCATCATGCCTAGCTAAAAGGCATTAAAGAAAAGCACTTGTTGGGAGACAACCCAATATTTACCCTTACTGTTTTTGTGTGTTTACATGTTTAAGCTACTATAGTAATCATGTTTTATAGATTTTGTTTCAATAAAGTGCCAAGTAAGACCTTTGGGAAAACTTGGGTGAAAGTTAATGTGATCTTGCTGTAAAAAACAGAAACTTTGCGCCTACGAGATTAGCTGTCATTTTTTAAAGAAGAGTGCTTTGAGTTGATTATTTTTTCACAAGATTAATAGACGAATTCCTCACGTCCACCAATTTATTTCATAATTTTTGTGGTAGCAGAAGTATGGTTGCTGTTCAGATCATTACAGACCGTTCAGTTTCTGACAGATTCTGTTTTCATTGCATAGTTTGCTTGTTTTCTAGTTACTATGGCTTATATTTCTCAATATAAATTATAGAAATGATATGGTACTGTAGCATTGTGTGAGAACAATTATAAACCTTGTCTTTGACAGTACCAAAGTGAATGGTTTACTCTTTATCATACTAACCCATCTCACGAAGTTCCGTTAAGTTTTGTGTGATTGAAGTTTTCAAGCTTTGGGTGAGATATCGATATGAGGAGAATAAGGAGTGGAAAGACCCTAAGATTGGGGATGCCAAAGGCACCCCAAGTTAATATTCAAGGAAGACTCAAGCGCCTAAGCTTGGGGATGCCCCGGAAGGCATCCCCTCTTTCGTCTTCAAAACTATCGGTATACCTTACTCGGAGCTATATTTTCATTGGGCACATGATATGTGTTTTGCTTGGAGCATATTTTCAATTTTACTTGTGGTTTGAATAAAATCATTGGATCTGAAATCTTGAATGAAAAAGAATCCTCCCATGCCTAGTTAATTATTTGACTACTCAGTGTTCTTCACTTATATGTTTTTGGAGTAGTTTGTCATTTACTCACGTACTTCACGTATATCCTATGAGTAAATGGTCGAATGAATTGAATATCATAAATCTGAATTTATATACATTTCATCTGCTTATAACATGGGGAGTAATGACTTCATACATAATGAGTATAGGTAGTAAACTTATTGAAAGTTAGCAAACGCAGAATTGGTCACTTGAACAATTCATGAAAGAATATTGAAGGAAGACAGATTTCACATATAAATATAATATCTTGGACATCTTTTGTAAATGTGACCACTCATTAAAATATGACATGCTAAAAAGTTGATGGTGGACAAGGAAGACAACTTAATGGGTTATGATTTCCTATATCTGAAACGTTATATTGTCTTGGATCATTCAACATGTTGAGCTTGCCTTTCCATCTCATGCTAGCCAAATTCTTTGCACCAAGTAGAGATACTACTTGTGCTTCCAAACATTCCTTAACCCAGTTTTGCCATGAGAGTCCACCATACCTACCTATGGATTGAGTAAGATCCTTCAAGTAAGTTGTCATCGGTGCATGCAATAAAAATTGCTCCCTAAATATGTATGATCTATTAGTGCAAAGAAAATAAGCTTTATACGAACTTGTGACAGAGAAGAAATAAAAGCGACGGACTGCATAATAAAGGTATTTATCACAAGCGGCAATATAAAGTGACATTCTTTTGCATTAAGATTTTGTGCATCCAACCATAAAAGCGCATGACAACCTCTGCTTCCCTCTGGGAAGGGCCTATCTTTTACTTTTATCTTCTACCCTTATATAAGAGTCATCGTGATCATCACCTTCCCTTTTACACTTTTTCCTTTGGCAACCACTTTGTGTTGGAGCAATCCGTATATATATATATATATATATATATATATATATATATATATATATATATATATATATATATATATATATATATATATATATATATATATATATATATATATATATATACACTTGGATGTAGGTTTTCATAAATTATTATTGTTGACATTACCCTTGAGGTAAAAGGTTGGGAGGCGAAACTATAAGCCCCTATCTTTCTCTGTGTTCGATTAAAACTTTGAACCCATAAATATCACATGAGTGTTAGCAATTATGATAGATTAAATGATAGTTGAGTATGTGGAGTTTGCTGATTCAAAGCTCTTACATAGACCCTTCCCGAAAATAAGATGAAATGCAATTGTTTGATGACTAAGAGCACGGTTTGTTAGTTTTCAAGAAAGTTTATGGTCTATACTTTAACCTGTGAATAACTTGTTACTTGATCATGAGAAGTTTCACACTTCATAAATTATTTCTTTTATCATTTACCTACTCGAGGACGAGCAGGAATTAAGCTTGGGGATGCTGATACGTCTCCAACGTATCTATAATTTATGAAGTATTCATGCCATGTTTACAATAGTTTTATATGATTTTGGTATGATTTGATTAGAACTAACCTGGACTGACGCTGTTTTCAGCAGAACTACCGTGGTGTTGTTTTCGTGCAGAAACAAAATTTCTCAGAATGCGCTGAAAATCAACGGAGATTTTTTCTGGAAAATATCTAAAATAATGGAACAAAGAGTTACTGGAGGGGAATCACGTGGGCCCCACAAGGGTGGAGGGCGCGCCCACCCCCCTGGGGCGCGACCCTGTGCCTCGTGGACTTCCCGTGGGGCCCCCTGACTAGTTCTCGACACCAACCTCTCCTATAAATGCCCAAACCTCCAGAAAATAACCTAGATCGGAAGTTCCGCCGCCACAAGCGTCTGTGGCCACGAGAAATCAATCTAGGCCCTCTCTGCAACCATGCCGGAGGGGGCCATCATCACCAGAGGCCATGGGGAAGGATCTCGGAGGAGCCATCATCGCCATGAAGGCCAAGGACCAGAGGGGGAACCTCTCACCATCCAGGGGGAGGCCATGGAGGAGGAAGCACAAGGGGGAGAACCTCTCCTCCTCTCTCTCGGTGGCGCCGGAGTGCCATCGGTAGGGGAATCATCGCCACGGTGATCGTCTTCATCAACATCACCATCATCATCACCATCCTCATCTCTTTTACGCGGTCCACTCTCCCGCACCCCGCTATAATCCCTACTTGAACATGGTGCTTTATGCCACATATTATGATCCAATGATGTGTTGCCATCCTATTATGTTTTGAGTAGATATCCTTTGTCTTTGGGTTGATTGATGATCTAGCTAGATTGGTATGAGTTATATGTTTTATTTTGGTGTTGTCCTATTGTGCCCTCCGTGTCGCGCAAGCGTGAGGGATTCCCGTTGTAGGGTGTTGCAATACGTTTATAATTCGCTTATAGTGGGTTGCTTGAGTGACAGAAGCATAAACCCGAGTAAGGGGGTTGTTGCGTGTGGGATAAAGGGGACTTGATGCTTTAATGCTATGGTTGGGTTTTATCGTAATGATCTTTAGTAGTTGCAGATGCTCGCTAGAGTTCCAATCATAAGTGCATATGATCCAAGAAGAGAAAGTATGTTAGCTTATGCCTCTCCCTCATATGAAATTGCAATGACGACTACCGGTCTTGTTAACAATTGCCTAGGACAATTCCGCACACCGATCCATCATTATTCCACACTCGCTATTTACAATATTTAGTAATATATTCTAACTTTATGAGAACAACACCTACTTTTATGTTTGAGCTCTCCGATATCTTGCAAAGTTATCCTCTTCATACCCACAACGTAGTTTTATTTCTCGTTTCTAGTTGGAAGCAAACGTTCGGTGCACGTAGAGTCGTATCAGTGGCAGATAGGACTTGAGAGAATATTGATATTACCTTTAGCTCCTTGTGGGTTCGACACTCCATACTTATCACTTCCACCATTGGGAATTTCTACGATGATTCCCTGCACTTGGGGATTATCAACACACACACACACACACATATACAATTTGGTATATATATAATTTATCCTACAATTTGCAGATCATTACATGGACGCATTATAGCGGGTAATGGAATCACCTGGTCGAACAAAAATCCCGCTATTTCCTCTTGAATTGCTCTTACGCGATTCGTTGGTAGGAGCTTATCTCGCATCTCATTCATCTTTAAAGGAGATCAATATGCATGTAGTATTAGTTGTGTGTATATATATTAGATAATGATGTAAAAATTGTGAATAGTGTTCTGGCAAACGTACCCATATCTCTCTATCACTTCTGCTCCTTTCGGACGTCATCATGCGAATGTTCTCGCAAACGTAGTATGCACATAAATTCCCCGGGGCCTGCTTCATGGTCTTTACGAGAATAGAATTCAATCAGATAATAATTAATCAAGCATGATAATGGTATTGAAACTAGAATTAAGGAGATGGTAGCTAGCTAGTAGTAGCTACTTAATTAATTACCCTGGGTTGCACTCATTTCAGCTTTTGTTTCCATTGGCCTGGAACCTGTTTGATGAACTTTGCCCAAGCCCTTCCCACTGGCAAAGAAAATGAATAAAAGAGTTATTAATTAGTTGATATCAGGAAATGACGAACTAAAGAGGCTGACATATAGTTCGATAATGATTGAAATTACTGTCGACCATCCCCTTCACGATTGCGTAGTCTCTAGCCTTTTTAACTAGTGAGTCCAGTACTTCAAATTTTCCCTCGTCAACTTGAATGATTAGCAGGATCCAGTGAAAACTGCATGTACACACGTTTTTATAGTTAAGCGGGCATGTGCATAACTCATCAACTACACCTATTAACCTCTAGTAAGAAAAAATAGAATTTGTAGTACAAGATAGTGTCACTCACCCGAAGTTGGAAGGAAGTAGTTGATACGTCTCGAACGTATCTATAATTTTTTATTGTTCCATGCTATATTATATTCTGTTTTGGACATTAATGGGCTTTATTATACACTTTTATATTATTTTTGGCACTAACCTATTAACCGGAGGGCTAGCCCAGAATTGCTGTTTTTTGCCTATTTCAGAGTTTCGCAGAAAAGGAATATCAAACGGAGTCCAATTGGAATGAAACCTTCGGGAACGTGATTTTTGGAACGAACGTGATCCAGAGGACTTGGACCAGACGTCAAGACATCAACCAGGAAGGCACGAGGTAGGGGGCGCGCCTACCCCCCGGGCGCGCCCTCCACCCTTGTGGGCCCCATCTTTTGAGATGGTGATATTAGAGTCATGCTAGTTGAGTAGTTTTGAATTTGAGAAATACTTGTGTTAAAGTTTGTGATTCCCGTAGCATGCACGTATGGTGAACCGTTATGTGATGAAGTCGGAGAATGATTTATTTATTGATTGTCCTCCTTATGAGTGGCGGTCGGGGACGAGCGATGGTCTTTTCCTACCAATCTATCCCCCTAGGAGCATGCGCGTAATACTTTGTTTCGATAACTAATAGATTTTTGCAACAAGTATATGAGTTCTTTATGACTAATGTTGAGTCCATGGATTATACGCACTCTCACCCTTCCACCATTGCTAGCCTCTCTAATACCGCGCACTTTTCGCCGGTATCATACACCCACCATATACCTTCCTCAAAACAGCCACCATACCTACCTATCATGGAATTTCCATAGCCATTCCGAGATATATGACCATGCAACTTACCACCGTTTCGTTTACTATGACACGCCCCATCATTGTCATATTGCTTCGCATGATCATGTAGTTGACATCGTATTTGTCGCAAAGCCACCGTTCATAATCCTTTCATGCATGTCACTCTTGATTCATTGCATATCCCGGTACACCGCCGGAGGCATTCACATAGTCATATTTTGTTCTAAGTATTGAGTTGTAATTGTTGAGTTGTAAGGAAATAAAAGTGTGATGATCAACATTTTTTAGAGCATTGTCCCAAGTGAGGAAAGGATGATGGAGACTATGATTCCCCCACAAGTCGGGATGAGACTCCAGACTAAAAAAAGAGGCCATAAAAATAAAAAAGATAAAAGGCCCAAATAAAAAAAATGATGAGAGAAAAAGAGAGAAGGGACAATGTTATTATCCTTTTACCACACTTGTGATTCAAAGTAGCACCATGATCTTCATGATAGAGAGTCTCTTATGATATCACTTTCATATACTAGTGAGAAATTTTCATTATAGAACTTGGCTTGTATATTCCAATGATGGGCTTCCTCAAAATGCCCTAGGTCTTCGTGAGCATGCAAGTTGGATGCACACCCACTTAGTTTCTTTTGTTGAGCTTTCATATACTTGTAGCTCTAGTGCATCCGTTGCATGGCAATCCCTACTCACTCACATTAATATGTATTAATGGGCAACTCCATAGCCCGTTGATATGCCTAGTTGATGTGAGACTATCTTCTCCTTTTTTGTCTTCTCCACAACCACCATTCTATTCCACATATAGTGCTATGTCCATGGCTCACGCTCATGTATTGCGTGGAGATTGAAAAAGTTTGAGAACATCAAAAGTATGAAACAATTGTTTGGCTTGTCATCGGGGCTGTGCATGATTTAAATATTTTGTGTGGTAAAGACTATATGATTTTGTAGGTATAACTTTCTTTGGCCATGATATTTTGAGAAGACATAATTGCTTAGTTAATATGCTTGAAGTACTTATTTTTATGTCAATATTAAACTTTTGTCTTGAATCTTTCGGATTTGAATATTCATACCACAATTAAGAGAATTACATTGAAATTATGCCAAGTAGCATTCCACATCAAAAATTCTGTTTTTATCATTTACCTACTCGAGGACGAGCAGGAATTAAGCTTGGGGATGCTTGACACGTCTCCAACGTATCTATAATTTTTGATTGTTCCATGCTATATTATATTCTGTTTGGGACATTAATGGGCTTTATTATACACTTTTATATTATTTTTGGTACTAACCCATGAACCGGAGGCCCGGCCTAGAATTGCTGTTTTTTGCCTATTTCAGAGTTTAGCAGACAAGGAATATCAAACGGAGTCTAAACGGAATGAAACCTTCGGGAACGTGATTTTTGGAACGAACGTGATCCAGAGGACTTGGACCCTACGTCAAGACATCAACCAGGAAGACACGAGGTAGGGGGGCGCGGCTACCCCCTGTGCGCGCCCTCCACCCTCGTGGGCCCCACGTTGCTCCACCGACGTACTTCTTCCTCCTATATATACCTACGTACCCCCAAACTACCAGATACGGAGCCAAAAACCTAATTCCATCGCCGCAACCTTCTGTATCCATGAGATCCCATCTTGGGGCCTTTTCCGGAGCTCCGCCGGAGGGGGCATCGATCACGGAGGGCTTCTACATCAACACCATAGCCTCTCCGATGATTTGTGAGTAGTTTACCTCAGACCTTCGGGTCCATAGTTATTAGTTAGATGGCTTCTTCTCTCTTTTTGGATCTCAATACAATGTTCTCCCCCTCTCTTGTGGAGATCTATTCGATGTAATCTTCTTTTGCGGTGTGTTTGTTGAGACCGATGAATTGTGGGTTTATGATCAAGTTTATCTATGAACAATATTTGAATCTTCTCTGAAATCTTTTTTGTATGATTGGTTATATTTGCAAGTCTCTTCGAATTATCAGTTTGGTTTGGCCTACTAGATTGATCTTTCTTGCAATGGGAGAAGTGCTTAGCTTTGGGTTCAATCTTGCGGTGTCCTTTCCCAGTGACAGTAGGGGCAGCAAGGCACGTATTGTATTGTTGCCATCGAGGATAACAAGATGGGGTTTATCTCATATTGCATGAATTTATCCCTCTACATCATGTCATCTTACTTAAAGCGTTAGTCTGTTCTTATGAACTTAATACTCTAGATGCATGCTGGATAGTGGTCGATGTGTGGAGTAATAGTAGTAGATGCAGGCAGGAGTCGGTCTACTTGTCGCGGACGTGATGCCTATATACATGATCATACCTAGATATTCTCATAACTATGCTCAGTTCTATCAATTGCTCAACAGTAATTTGTTCACCCACGGTAATACTTATGCTCTTGAGAGAAGCCACTAGTGAAACCTATGGCCCCTGGGTCTATCTTCCATCATATTAATCTTCCAACACTTAGCTATTTTTATTGCCTTTTATTTTACTTTGCATCTTTATTATAAAAATACCAAAAATATCATCTTATCATATCTATAAGATCTCACTCTCGTAAGTGACCGTGAAGGGATTGACAACCCCTTTATTGCGTTGGTTGAGAAGATTTCTTTGTTTGTGTAGGTGCGGGGGACTCGTGCGTGGCCTCCTACTGGATTGATACGTTGGTTCTCAAAAACTGAGGGAAATACTTACGCTGCTTTACTGCATCACCCTTTCCTCTTCAAGGGAAAACCAACGCAGTGCTCAAGAGGTAGCAGTAGTATGTGTCGTTGGGTGTTTAGTCGCACCAAGGACTCTAGCAAGGCTTTCTCTGTGTATGGTCGATCATATTCACGCGACCATGTCTCTTCATTAATGGTATTTGGGTAAATGAACCCAATGCCATAGCGTCCAGCTTTTTTCATTTCATAGATCTTCATTCTGCATAATACCACAGAAAATAATATAGTGAGGATAATTACAGGTAATGATCAACGAGCAGTACAACTAGCTAGAGACTTAAAATACAGAAAGAAATCACTTACAGACAATAGCAACCGACGATAGATTTGTCGAGTGCGTCCTGATTGAATAATTGAAACATTTCTTCAAACTCAACCCACAGAGCTTTTTCATGGTAGTAATGCTCTCCCGTGACTTTCACCATGAGGGACTCTCGATCGGTAGTCTTGGCTTCTTTCATGTACCATTCATGCAATTCATACATTCTCGTTGATAGAAGCTTGATCTCCTAAGGCTTGACCAGAGGTTCGCCGTGGGCAAATTTCCGTTTTAGTTCCTGCTCTTTAAACTTTTCCATAGGTTCGATCTCTAGGCGTTGATAAAAAGTGACACCGGCCTCTTCAGCCATCCTTCTAATATCGTCGGTTATTACAAGATGATCGGCGCCGGTACTTACACATGTTGGTACAACGAGCGGGGGGGGGGGGGGGGGGGGGGCGATTGCACCGCCTGTTCTCCCAGCTGGGGAACAGTTTTCCCGGTTTTTTTGGCAGCTGCTTGGCTCGAGCTCGAGCTCGACTCCTTTTTTTCTGCTTGATATGACTTCTTGATTTGGCACTCATAGTTTGAGTCAATATGTTTGGGAGCTGGTGCTTCAGCCATACGAATAAAGTGGTCAATGACCTTCTCAAGTACTTTCTCCTTTGGCGGCGGTGGCGGTTTCGATGCAAAATGGGCCCCCACTTGGGCTTGCACTTCGGCTTCATTTTCCGCGTCAGTCAGGTCGTAAGGCATCCTCAGAGGAGTCTTCAGGCTTGGACCAAATCTGTATCTCTTACCTCCTGTCGTACCACTAAATGTCATAGCTGCGGTGCCTCGCTTCCACTGTTGCTTAGGCGGCAGAGCCCGCTGAGGCGGCGGAGACGGCTGACGCGGTGCCTGACTTGAAGGAGGTGGACTGGGTTGACGCGGTGCCGGACTTGGAGGAGAGGAGTGGGCTGACGCGGTGCCGGACATGGAGGAGGAGCAGGCAGACGCGTTGGCGGACTTGGAGGAGCAGGAGTCTGCTGAGGCGGTGGCTGACTTGGAGGAGCGGGAGTCTGCTGACGCGGTGGCGGGCTTGGAGGAGGAGCCGGCTGATGCGGTGTCGGTGGCCTTGGAAAGACGATGCAATCCTTTCTCCATAGAATGATACGATGTATGGCCTCTCCCAGTGTGCGCTCGTCGTCACCTCTAGGAATGTCAAGCTCTAGCCCCGAATATTGTGCCACCACTTCATCAACCATGATACGAGCATAGCCAGCTGGAATTGGATTGCAATGGAAGGTGGCTTCAGGGGGATTTGTATAAGCAACGCCGTCCGCCACCTTCATGGATATGTTCTTCATTTAAAGTGTAGCTCACAATTTGTCATATCCATGATGTCATCCACAGGGTATCTATCCAGCAGTGCATCATCGCCTGGGGCGGAACCCACGCTGCTTCTCGACATGGATGGGACGGTGCTATCCAATGCTGGATCCGCTAGCTGCTGCCACAGCTGAGACCCCGTTTCCTGGCTAAGTGAGTCGATCTGCTGCCGCCGCCGCTAGAAAGTGAGTGCCAACTCCGCGTGCCTTGATTCTAGGCCTTGAAGGTGGTCTGCTTCCTGCTTCCTCTCCTCCTCCTCCAGCTTCCTCTGCTTCTCCTCCTACTGCTTCTTTCTCGCACGGGTTCTGTAGTCGGTGTTCCAGTCCGCAAACCCCTCAAAGCACATAACAACACCTTTGCCACGTGTTCTTCCCGGGTGTTCAGGATTCTTTAGGGCGCGCGTATGCTCGTCATTCTCCCTGTTGGGCGTGAACACCCCCGTTCGAGACTCTTCTATTGCAACAAGTAAACTGAGGTCAGCTCCTTTAGGACTTGCCCGCGCCAAAACCTCGCCTGTCTTTGGGTCCAACATCCCCCCATGCGATCCACCATCTATTGGCTAGCGAGATCCCACTTAGGCCTGGCCACCTCATAGCCACGTGGCCCCAGCTTATGGTGCCACTCCTTTTTCGCGGAATTCATATTGTTTTTTCTCGACTGTTCCTAAGCTACTTCTGATTCCTTGAAGTTCATGAAAGCGTCCTAGTGATCTCTTGCCTTCTCCAGTGTTCCCTTGAATTCTGGAGTATGCTTTCCTGCTTCCACGTACGCGGCCCATATAGTTTTCTTGTGGTTGTTGAATGCTATCGCCATCTTCTTAAGAGCACAGTTCTTGATTTTCTCCACATCTGCATCTGTGAAATGATCTAGTTGGGTGAAATGTGACTTGAGAGATTCCCAAAGCCGATCTTTTGCTCTTTGGTCGACAAAAGTAACATCTGGATGCTCCTTTGCTGGCTTTTTCCATTCTTGAATGGAGATCGGGATTTGGTCCCTAAAAATAACTCCGCATTGACGAATGAACTTGTTCGCATTCTTCTTAGGTTCGCGCGGTTCGCCATTAGGTTTGATGGCATAGATGTTGTACTTTACGCCATCCTTCAACTTTTTGGTCGGGCCTCGAGTTGTCCTGCTGCTTGTAGAAGATTTGCTTGATCCAAAGGGCTAAAAGAAGATAGATCGATTCGTTAATATATATATACAAATCAATTAAAACATATGATGATCACCAGATGCCAGCTTATATAAATATACCTCGCTGGTCTTTGATATTTCAAGAACAACATTTCCTTCGTCATCGAAGTTCTGGACTTCATCGTCTATTCGTTCGTCTTCATCAAATATCATATCACCCTCACTGGTAGTGTTTAGGTATTGCGAGCCGTCATCTTCACTCCCATCTGGCCGGTGATACGTCTCTGTCGTATCTACTTTTCCAAACACTTTTGCCCTTGTTTTGGACTCTAACTTGCATGATTTGAATGGAACTAACTCGGACTGACGCTGTTTTCAGCAGACTTTCCATGGTGTTATTTATGTGCAGAAACAAAAGTTCTCGGAATGACCTGAAACTCCACGGAACATCTATTTGGAAAATAAGAAAAATACCGGAAGAAAAATCCACGTCAGGGGGCCCACACCCTATCCACGAGGGGTGAGGGCGCCCCCCCCTACCTTGTGGGCCCCCTGACGCTCCACCGACCTCAACTCCAACTCCATATATTCACTTTCGGGGAGAAAAAACTCAAGGAGAAGGATTCATCGCGTTTCACGATACGGAGCCACCGCCAAGCCCTAAAACCTCTCGGGAGGGCTGATCTGGAGTCCGTTTGGGGCTCCGGAGAGGGGGATCCGTCGCCGTCGTCATCATCAACCATCCTCCATCACCAGTTTCATGGTGCTGACCGCCGTGCATGAGTAATTCCATCGTAGGCTTGCTGGACGGTGATGGGTTGGATGAGATCTATCATGTAATCGAGTTAATTTTGTTAGGGTTTGATCCCTAGTATCCACTATGTTCTGAGATTGATGTTGCTATGACTTTGCTATGCTTAATGCTTGTCACTAGGGCCGGAGTGCCGCTAATTTTTTTTAAATAATACATTTTTTTATTAATTTTCATAAATATTACGGTGGGTAATTTTTTTTCAAAAATAATACACCGTCGCCTAGTCGGCCCACAGCAGGCCGATTGGACTCCAGTCGGCCTACAGCTGGCCGACTGGCCCCTGTCGGCCCACTGTGGGCTGATTGGGTCCTGTCGGCCCACTGTGGGCCCACTGGAGCAAATTAGCTCGTTGTGGGCTAATTATTTTTGCAAAAAAGTAGGCATAAAAAATATGTTTAAAAAACTTTAATTATGTAATTAAAAAATGTTAAACGTGTATAAAAAAATGTTCCTGATGTATACAAAAAATGTACAATATATATGCAAAAAAGTTGACATAAAAAATATGTTTTAAAAAGTGTTAAGCATGTATTTAAAAATTGTTAAATATGTGTATAAAAAATGTTCCTTATTTATACAAAAAATATAGAATGTGTATGAAAAAAAGTTGACACCAAAAAAATATGTTTGAAAAGTTGACATTTTTTCAAATACATGATTAAAAATTGTTAAATGTGTGTATAAAAAATGTTTCTTATCTATTAAAAAAATATAGAATGTGTATGAAAAAAAGTTGACACCAAAAAAATATGTTTGAAAAAAATGTTCCAGTTCCATACAAAAAGAGCAACCAATCATACTTAGGTCCGTGATGCTCCCATACCGGATCCGGAGCTGGAACATTTTTTTATACACGTTTAACCTTTCATTCCAATACATGAAACATTTTTGTGTACTCGTTGAACATTTTTTCAAATACATGATTAACATTTTTTTCAAACATATTTTTTTGGTGTCAACTTTTTTTCATACACATCTATATTTTTTGTATAGATAAGGAACATTTTTTCAAATACATGATTAACATTTTTTTTCAAACATATTTTTTTGGTGTCAACTTTTTTTCATACACATTCTATATTTTTTTGTATAAATAAGGAACATTTTTTATACACTCATTTAACAATTTTTAAATACATGCTTAACACTTTTTAAAACATATTTTTTATGTCAACTTTTTGCATATATATTGTACATTTTTTGTATACATCAGGAACAATTTTTTATACACGTTTAACATTTTTAATTACATAATAAACATTTTTTAAACATATATTTTTTATGCCTATTTTTTTGCAAAAACAATTAGCCCACAGCGAGCCAATTATCTCCAGTCGGCCTATAGCTGGCCGACAGGACCCAATCAGCCCACAGTGGGCCGACAGGGGCCAGTCGGCCAGCTGTAGGCAGACTGGAGTCCAATCGGCCTGCTGGGGGCCGAATAGGCCCAGTCGGCCTGCAGCGGGCCGACGGTGTATTATTTTTGAATTTTTTTTATCCAGCGTAATATTTATGAAAATTAATTAAAAAATGTATTATTTAAAAAAAAATAGCCGGAGTGCCATGATTTCAGATCTGAACCTATTATGTTTTCATGAATATATGTGAGTTCTGGATCCTATATTGCAAGTCTATAGTCACCTACTATGTGTAATGATCCGGCAACCCCGAAGTGACAATAATCGGGACCACTCCCGGTGATGACCATAGTTTGAGGAGTTCATGTATTCACTATGTGTTAATGCTTTGGTCCGGTACTCTATTAGAAGGATGCATTAATATCCCTTAGTTTCCATTAGGACCCCGCTGCCACGGGAGGGTAGGACAAAAGATGTCATGCAAGTTCTTTTCCATAAGCACGTATGACTATATTCGGAATACATGCCTACATTACATTGATGAATTGGAGCTAGTTCTGTGTCACCCTATGTTATGACTGTTACATGATGAACCACATCCGGCATAATTCTCCATCACCGATCCAATGCCTACGAGCTTTTCACATATTGTTATTTGCTCATTTACTTTTCTGTTGCTACTGTTACGATAACTACAGAACACCAAAAATATTACCTTTGCTACCGTTACTTTTGCTACCGTTACCACTACTATCATATTACTTTGCTGCAGATACTAAGTTATCCAGGTGTGGTTGAATTGACAACTCAACTGCTAATACTTGAGAATATTCTTTGGCTCTCCTTGTGTCGAATCAATAAATTTGGGTTGAATACTCTACCCTCGAAAACTGTTGCGATCCCCTACTTGTGGGTTATCAAGACTATTTTCTGGCGCCGTTGCCGGGAAGCATAGCTCTATTCTTTGAGTCACTTGGGATTTATATCTGCTGGTCACTATGAAGAACTTGAAAGACACTAAGACAACAATTTATCCCTCAACTACGAGGGGAGGTAAGGAACTGGCATCTAGCTCTGCACTTGATTCACCTTCTGTTTTGAGTAAGCTTGCGACACCTAAACCTACTTCTGCTATTCGTTCTGATATGTCGCATGTTATTAATGATGCCACTTCTGCTATGCATCATACTTATGATGAAACTACTTCTATGCTTGATACTACTGTGCCAGTTGGTGAATTTCTTGATGAACAAATTGCTAGGGTTGGAGAGAAAGAAATTATTGAAACTGATAATATTGATGAAAGTGATGATGAAGACTCTCCTGTCATTCCTGAGGGTTATGTTTTTGAAAAAGAAGCTGCTTTAGCTATTTTAGCTTGGAAAGATAGATATGAACTCAAGAGGTTATTAGCTAAATGGAAGCAGCAATCTCTTAATGCTAGAATGAAGCCTGACCCTGCATTTGCTACTTCACCTATATGTGTTACTGATAAGGATTATGAATTCTCCATTGATCTTGATATAACTACTTTGGTTGAATCTAATCCTTTTCATGGCTATGAATCTGAAACTGTTGTGGCACATCTTACTAAATTAAATGATATAGCCACCCTGTTCACTAATGATGAGAAATCTCGCTATCTTTATATCCTTAAAATATTTCCGTTCTCATTAAAGGGTGATGCTAAGATATGGTTTCATTCTCTTGATCCTGGTTGTGTGCGTAGTCCCCAGGATATGATTTATTACTTCTCTACTAAATATTTCCCTGCTCATAAGAAACAAGCTGCTTTAAGGGAAATATGTAATTTTGTGCAAATAGAAAAAGGGAGTCTCCCACAAGCTTGGGGGAGGCTTCTCTGATTACTTAATGCTTTGCCTGATCAGCCTCTTAAGAAAAATGAAATACTTGATATCTTTTATAATGGACTAACCGATGCTTCCAGAGATTACCTGGATAGTTGTGCTGGTTCTGTTTTCAGGGAAAGAACACCGGACGAAGCTGAAATTCTATTGAATAATATGTCGACAAATGACAATAATTGGACACTTCCTGACCCAGCTCCTGAGCCTATTCCTAAACCAACTCCGAAGAAGAGAGGTGTTCTATTTCTCCGTCCTGAAGATATGCAAGAGGCAAACAAATCTATGAAACAAAAAGGTATTAAAGCTGAAGATGTTAAGAATTTACCTCCTATTGAAGAAATACATGGTCTTAATTTACCGCCTATTGAAGAAACATATGATCTTAATCCTTCACCTATTGAAGAAACTCATGGTCTTGATAACCCGACACAGGTAGTAAAGGTAAATTCTCTCTATAGATATGATAAAGCTGAAATCCCTCCTACTAAAATTGCTAGCCGATGCTTGGATGAGTTTGGTAACTTTATGGTTAAGCAAGAAGATTTCAATGCTTATTTTGGTAGACAATTAAAACAAAATGCTTATATGATTGAGGACTTGGGTGATTATATGGCTAATGTTAAAGGTGAACTTAAACTCATTACTAAACATGCTTCTATGGTTACCACTCAAGTAGAACAAGTACTTAAAGCTCAGAATGATTTGCTCAATGAATTGAATAGTAAGAATAATGATTTTGCTGTTAGAGTGGCTACTAGAACTGGTAAATTGACTTAGGAACCTTTGTATCCTGAAGGCCATCCTAAGAGAATTGAGCAAGATTCTCAGAGAAATGATATTGAGGCACCTAGTTCTTCTAAAAAGAAGAAAAAGAAAAATGATAGGACTTTGCATGCTTCTAGTGAACCTATTGCTGAACCACCTGAGAATCCAAATGATATTTCTATTTCTGATGCTGAAACACAATCTGGTAATGAACATGAGCCTAGTGATAATGTTAATGATGATGTTCATGATGATGCTCAACCTAGAAATGATAATGATGTAGAAACTGAACCTGCTGTCGATCTTGATAACCCACAATCAAAGAATCAACGTTATGATAAGAGAGACTTTGTTGCTAGGAAACATGGTAAAGAAAGGGATCCATGGGTTCAGAAACCCATGCCTTTTCCTCCCAAACCATCCAAGAAAAAGGATGATGAGGATTTTGAGCGCTTTGATGAAATGATTAGACCTATCTTTTTGCTTATGCGATTAACTGATATGCTCAAAATGAATCCTTACGCTAATTACATGAAAGATATTGTTACAAATAAAAGAAAGATACCGGAAGCTGAAATTTCGACCATGCTTGCTAATTACACTTTTAAGGGTGGAATACCAAAGAAACTTGGAGATCCAGGAGTACCTACTATACCATGCTCCATTAAAAGAAATTATGTTAAAACTGCTTTATGTGATCTTGGAGCCGGTGTTAGTGTTATGCCTCTCTCTTTATATCGTAGACTTGATTTGAATAAGTTGACACCTACTGAAATATCTTTGCAAATGGCTGATAAATCAACTGCTATACCTGTCGGTATTTGTGAGCATGTGCCTGTTGTGGTTGCAAACGTTACCATTTTAACGGACTTTGTTATTCTTGATATTCCTGAGGATGATAGTATGTCTATTATTCTTGGAAGACCCTTTTTGAATACTGCAGGGGCTGTTATTGATTGCAACAAAGGCACAATGTCACTTTTCATGTTAATGGTAATGAGCATACGGTACACTTTCCGAGGAAACAACCTCAAGTCCATAGTATCAATTCTATTGGAAAAATTCCATCGATTATTTTTGGAGGTTTTGAATTTCCTCTTCCTACTGTCAAGAAGAAATATGATATTCTTATTATAGGGGATGTGCATATCCCCGTTGTGGTAACATAGTGTTTTTCGAAATTTCTCCGGTTCCATGTTATTCGGAATGAGTTTGTTAACAAGACTTGATCAACCTTGTTAGTGGATTCCTTTTGATGAGCATGAGATGGATGAAACTAGAAGGCACAACCTTCTGTACCCTCTCTCTACTTTCTGTTATTTAGTTGAAATAAAGTAAAAATAGTATTTTCTGCCTGTTTCCTGATTTATCCGTGCAATATAAAAATACCCCGAAAATAAAAGTTCTCCAAATGCCCTGAAAATGGAATATGATTTTTTCTAGAATTTTTGAGAATATCTGGCACTGAGAACACAACAGGAGGGGCAAGCACCTGGACACGAGGGTGGAGGGCGCGCCCTACCCCCCTGGGCGCCCCCCTGCCTCGTGGGCCCACGGTGGCTCCCCTCCACTTATTCCTGCACCCACACACTCCTTCTTCCTCCCAAAAAATCACCATCCAGCTCAAGCACGAGTTCTAGCTCATTTTGCTGCGATTTGCGATCTCCTTGCTCAAAGCACCTCTCACAAAACTACTTGGGGAGATTGTTCCTTGGTATGTGACTCCTCCATTGGTCCAATTAGTTTTTCTTCTAGTGCTTTATTCATTGCAAATTTGTGCTGCCTAGGTGACCATGTTCTTGAGCTTGCATGTCAAATTTATATGGTTCCAAGTAGTTCTAATGCTCGATATAGGGTCTAGGCACTTGTAGGAGTAGTTGCTATCAATTTTGTTGAGCTTGGTTCACTTTTATTTGAAGTTACTAAAAATTTCAGAAATGTTTCAAAGGAAGAAATATGCTTAGGAAAATGTTCCAAGGTGGTTCTTCAAGGAAGCAAGGACCCAGGCTTGCAATGCGTGATGCTGACGATGAACCACCAAGGGACGCTCCAGTGCGGCCTTGTGAATGGCCTACAGAAAACTTTATGGATCGAGCGGGAATCAAGGAAGAATTTAACGCATATTTGCGTAACGCTGATCTTGTGAGCTTCGAGGAAGAGAAGTGCCGCCAATACCACTATCCCACTAGTTCATTTGTGAGGAGGTTTGAATTTTCATCTTCACGCAATTCTCCAACTGTCCTGTTTGATCTTTATGAAAAATCTTACACTATGGACTTAGAGGATTTTACCACTGCTTGCAAACTTCCACAATGGGGTAGTGTTAGTGAACCCCGCAAATCTGAATCTAGAAATTTTCTTGCTAGTATAACTGTGGGGGAATCTAGAGATATAGCACAAGCTGCCATAGGGAGCATCCATTTTCCTGCTATACATTATTTTGCTCTCTTCATAGGTAGATGCATAAATGGTAAGGATGAAGCATGTCACATGTGTGTCCCTGACCTCAATATTCCTAGGAGTGCTGTGTTAGGAGACAAATCTTATAATTTGGGAGCCATTGTTGCACGTAGGTTGCATCATAATAGATTTAATGGAGATTTCTTTGGAGGAATTTATGCAACCCGCTTAGCTGATTTTCTTGGTGTGGACATTCGTGTGGATGATATTGAGTTGCCTCCTACTTATTTAGACTATAATGCTATGGTCCACCACCAGTTTGTCGGGAGGAATAAATCACCTCTCCGATACCGCTTAATCTTTGACAGACGTCGTGATGTCCGTATTACTCTCCCTGCTCATGCCTTCTTTGATTATCAGGCAAAAGGAAGATATGTTATTACCAGAGAGGAGGCAGATGAGTACGAGAGGAGGGCGGAGGTAGCTCGCCGCCACGCTGCAGCTCAGCAGGCAATAACTGCCGCATCTCAGTACGACCCCGGCTACAACTATGGATATCCGCCAGGCCATCCGTGGCAATCAACCAACTTAGGCCAAAAGCCTAAGCTTGGGGGAGTACGTACCTGTCACCGACATTACATTTATGTTCACACACTCATTACTAGATGTCGGTGCTCTTACTTTTTCAATGTAATATCCATGCTAGTTTATTTCCTTTTTCTTGCTTTCTTCTTGTTTGTTTGTTAAACCTTAAGAAAAAACCAAAAAAATTAGTGTAGCTTTTAGTTAGTTTACTTTTATTACTGTAGTAGTAATAATTAAAAAGAAAACCCAAAAAGATTTCTTGTTCTTCTTTGCTTGTTGGGAGCTTTCCCATGTAAATAGTTTTATTTCTTTTCTTTTCTTTGGGGGTCGTTAGGAGAAGACCATGATTAAATTGTTGAAGTGGCTCTTATATGCATTATTGTTGATTTAACCAAGAGCCCATATTGCCTTGTCTTCTCCTGTTTATTGAATGCTCGCAGATTCCAGCTTAGTCCAATGCACGTGCACTCTTATTATTTTCACATCGTTCGGTCGTGCAAGTGAAAGGCAATTATGACGATATATGATGGACTGACTGAGATGAGAGAAGCTGGTATGAACTCAACCTCTCTTGTTTTTGTAAATATGATGAGTTCATCGTTCCTGTTTCAGCCTATTATGAATAAACATGTTTGCAATGACAATTAGAGATCATAGTTGCTTATGCCATGCTTGATTAGCTATGACTTATAATGGTCTACCTTGCGTGCCAACATGCTATTAAACTGGTTGTGATGTGGTATAGTGGGGTGGTATCCTCCTTTGAATGATTTTAGTGACTCGACTTGGCACATGTTTCTCACATGTAGTTGAAACAAATCAACATAGCCTTCACGATATTTATGTTCATGGTGGATTATATCCTACTCATGCTCGTACTCAATGTCTATTAATTTTAATGCATGTTCATGACTGTTGTCGCTCTCTAGTTGGTCGCTTCCCAGTCTTTTGCTAGCCTTCACTTGTACTAAGCGGGAATACTGCTTGTGCATCCAATCCTTTAGACCCCAAAGTTATTCCATATGAGTCCACTATACCTTCCTATATGCGGTATCTACCTGCCGTTCGAAGTAAATTTGTATGTGCCAAACTCTAAACCTTCAAATGAAATTCTATTTTGTATGCTCGAATAGCTCATGTATCAACTAGGGCTGTCCGTATCTTCCATGCTAGGCGGGTTATTCTCAAGAGGAGTGGACTCCGCTCCTCACTCACGAGAAAATGGCTGGTCACCGGGATGCCCAGTCCCATGCTTTATGCAAACTAAATCAAAATAATTGCAAACAAAACTCCCCCTGGGACTGTTGCTAGTTGGAGGCACTCGTTGTTTCGAGCAAGCCATGGATTGATGCTTGTTGGTGGAGGGGAGTATAAACTTTACCATTCTGTTTGGGAACCGCCTATAATGTGTGTAGCATGGAAGATATCGCCATCTCTTGGTTGTTATGTTGACAATGAAAGTATGCCGCTCAAAATATTATTTATCTCTATTTCAAAACCAAGCTCTGGCACCTCTACAAATCCCTGCTTCCCTCTGCGAAGGGCTTATCTATTTACTTTTAAGTTGAGTCATCACCCTCTTATTAAAAAGCACTAGCTGGAGAGCGCTGCTATCACTTGCATCCATTACTATTAATTTATATTGGGTATGACTATGACTGGATCTCTTTTACCATGAATTACAATGTCTAGTCAGTCCTTGATCTTTAAAGGTGCTCTGCATTTATGTTTTGCGGTCTCAGAAAGGGCTAGCGAGATACCATTCTGTTATATCGTATCATGATTGTTTTGAGAAAGTGTTGTCATCTGAGAATTATTATTATCGCTTGCTAGTTGATTATGTCATTGATATGAGTAAACATGAGACCTAGGAGTTATTGCAAATGTGTTTAGTCATAATCTTTACTGAAAACATGAATGCTGGCTTTACATATTTACAACAACAAGAGCAAACAGAGTTTGTAAAAGTTTTTCTTTAAAACTTTCAGTTTATCAACTGAATTGCTTGAGGACAAGCAAAGGTTTAAGCTTGGGGGAGTTGATACGTCTCCGTCGTATCTACTTTTCCAAACCCTTTTGCCCTTGTTTTGGACTCTAACTTGCATGATTTGAATGGAACTAACCCGGACTGACGCTGTTTTCAGCAGACTTTCCATTGTGTTATTTATGTGCAGAAACAAAAGTTCTCGGAATGACCTGAAACTCCACGGAACGTTTATTTGGAAAATAATAAAAATACAGGAAGAAAAATCCACGTCAGGGGGCCCACACCCTGTCCACGAGGGTGGAGGGCGCGCCCCCTACCTCGTGGGCCCCCTGACGCTCCACTGACCTCAACTCCAACTCCATATATTCACTTTCGGGGAGAAAAAAATCAAGGAGAAGGATTCATCACGTTTCACGATACGAAGCCGCCGCCAAGCCCTAAAACCTCTCGGGAGGGCTGATCTGGAGTCCGTTCAGGGCTCCGGAGAGGGGGATCCGTCGCCGTCGTCATCATCAACCATCCTCCATCACCAATTTCATGATGCTCACCACCGTGCGTGAGTAATTCCATCGTAGGCTTGCTGGACGGTGATGGGTTGGATGAGATCTATCATGTAATCGAGTTAGTTTTGTTAGGGTTTGATCCCTAGTATCGACTATGTTCTGAGATTGATGTTGCTATGACTTTGCTATGCTTAATGCTTGTCACTAGGGCCCGAGTGCCATAATTTCAGAGCTGAACCTATCATGTTTTCAAGAATATATGTGAGTTCTGGATCGTATCTTGCAAGTCTATAGTCACCTACTATGTGTTATGATTCGGCAACCCCGAAGTCACAATAATCGGGACCACTCCCGGTGATGACCATAGTTTGAGGAGTTCATGTATTCACTATGTGTTAATGCTTTGGTCCGGTACTCTATTAAAGGGATGCCTTAATATCCCTTAGTTTCCATTAGGACCCCGCTGCCACGGGAGGGTAGGACAAAAGATGTCATGCAAGTTCTTTTCCATAAGCACGTATGACTATATTCGGAATACATGCCTGCATTACATTGATGAATTGGAGCTAGTTTTGTGTCACCCTATGTTATGACTGTTAAATGATGAACCGCATCCAGCATAATTCTCCATCACCGATCCAATGCCTACGAGCTTTTCACATATTGTTATTTGCTGATTTACTTTTTCGTTGCTACTGTTACAATCACTACAAAACACCAAAAATATTACCTTTGCTACCGTTACTTTTGCTACCGTTACCACTACTATCATATTACTTTGCTACTAAATACTTTGCTGCAGATACTAAGTTATCCAGGTGTGGTTGAATTGACAACTCAACTGCTAATACTTGAGAATATTCTTTGGCTCCCCTTGTGTCGAATCAATAAATTTGGGTTGAATACTCTACCCTCGAAAACTGTTGCGATCCCCTATACTTGTGGGTTATCAAGACTATTTTCTGGCGCCGTTGCCGGGGAGCATAGCTCTATTCTTTGAGTCACTTGGGATTTATATCTGCTGGTCACTATGAAGAACTTGAAAGACGCTAAGACAACAATTTATCCCTCAACTACGAGGGGAGGTAAGGAACTGCCATCTAGCTCTGCACTTGATTCACCTTCTGTTTTGAGTAAGCTTGTGACACCTAAACCTGCTTTTGCTATTCGTTCTGATATGTCGCATGTTATTAATGATGCCACTTCTGCTATGCATCATACTTATGATGAAACTACTTCTATGCTTGATACTACTGTGCCACTTGGTGAATTTCTTGATGAACAAATTGCTAGGGTTAGAGAGAAAGAAATTATTGAAACTAATAATATTGATGAAAGTGATGATGAAGACTCTCCTGTCATTCCTGAGGGTTATGTTTTTGAAAAAGAAGCTGCTTTAGCTATTTTAGCTTGGAAAGATAGATATGAGCTCAAGAGGTTATTAGCTAAATGGAAGCAGCAATCTCTTAATGCTAGAATGAAGCCTGACCCTGCTTTTGCTACTTCACCTATATGTGTTACTGATAAGGATTATGAATTCTCCGTTGATCCTGATATAATTACTTTGGTTGAATCTGATCCTTTTCATGGCTATGAATCTGAAACTGTTGTGGCACCTCTTACTAAATTAAATGATATAGCCACCCTGTTCACTAATGATGAGAAATCTCGCTATCTTTATATCCTTAAAATATTTCCGTTCTCATTAAAGGGTGATGCTAAGATATGGTTTAATTCTCTTGATCCTGGTTGTGTGCGTAGTCCCCAGGATATGATTTATTACTTCTCTGCTAAATATTTCCCTGCTCATAAGGAACCATCACAGGATCATAGCTCGGGTGAGATCCCCGAAGAACCTGCCAGGTATTGGAGAACTTGACGTCCAACGCAGCCATGTAGCGACCAACATGCTCGTCCTCCTCCATGACACAGCGACGTACCACCTCCGACGGAGCCGGCTGCCTCCGCACTGAAAATGGCCCACGCGAATGCCACCAAAGGACCTCCGGGTCGACGACGGGACCCGGGGCCGGGTTCCTCACCAAGCGGCGCGCCCCTGAAGGTAGCACCTCCCAGTGCCAGCCTGGCGGAGCCCAGTCCCGGACATGGCTCCTCTGAAGCACGACATCGTCGCGAATGGGTCGACGGCGAGGATGCGGGCCAGGCATCGTTGACGTCGAGAACAAATTCTATGCAAATGTAACATTTTTAAATGATTGGGTTGTGATTTCTCATATACAAATGCTATAGGAACAAGATTCAGAATCATAACGGATTCTGTTAACCTTTAAGAGGGATTTAACAAAATGGCGCCATTCTGGATGTGCAGAAAATGGTCCATGTTTTTCCTGATCTCATGTACCCTTCTATATGTAACGTTGTCTAGTGTCAAAGGATTCAAGAAAACCATAGCTTCATCATTAGCCAAAAGTAACAGGCGCATGATGGTACGAAGCTCTCCAAAATTGTTTCGGAACAGAGTCCTGGATAGGATAATTCGCTTTTTGGTACGAAGTTCGGCAAGAGCCTTCCGAATATCGCTATTTGGAAGGCCTTTGCTGAATTTCCTACTAAAAAGCGAATTATCCTATCCGGGACTCCGTTCCAAAATAACTTTGGAGAGATTCGTACCATCATGCGCCTATTACTTCTGGCTAATTATGAAGCCATGAAGTTCTTCAATACTTTGACACAATACAACGTGACATATAGAAGCTAGGGACGTAGATGAGATCAGAAAAAAAATTGGATCAACTTGTGCACATCCATAATGGGGGTATTCTTGATAAATCTATGTCAAAATTGAAACTTGACATATGATCAAATATTGTTGCATATGTCAAAATTCAAACTTTGACATATGATCAAATATTGTTGCATATGTCAAAATTCAAACTTTGACATATGATCAAATGTTGCATATGTCAAAATTCAAACTTTGACATATGATCAAACTTTGACATATATATGTCAAAATTCATCTAATTAACATTTATATATAAAAAATTCATCTAGCATTCATCTAAAAAATTTATTTATAAAACATTCATCTAACATTTATATATATCGATCTAATTCATCTAACATTTATATATACATTCATCTAACATTCATCTAAATGTATAAAAAACAGAAAATAATTCATCTAACTTGTGTGTGTGTGTGTGTGTGCGGGTTCTATGGGGGCAGGGGCTCACAGCGGGCGACGGCCGGCGAGGAGAGGCGACAGGGGGCGGCGACGGGGACGGATACCTGGGCGGGGGCAGCGACGGGGACAGCAACGGCGACGGCGCGCGACAGGGGCGGCGGTGATGTCGACGAAGTAGAGGAGATGACAAAGAGAAGCAGAAGAAACTGCAAAAATTTGAAGTGTTAGTATATATAAGAGGGACCTTTAGTCCCGGTTGGAGCCACCAACCAGGACTAAAGGTGGTGCGCTGCCACCCGCGATGCACGAAGTTTAGTCCCACCTCGCCGAGCGAAGGGAAGCGGCACTGGTTTATAAACCCAGCCGCGTCTGCTCCTTCGAGCTCCTATCTAAAGCAGGCCTTCCGGGCCTACACTAGTAGGAAACGGCCCATTTGTCCCAGTTCCAGAGGGCCTTTAGTCCCGGTTCTCTTATGAACCGCGACATAAGGGCTCCACATGGCCGCTCCGGGGCGCCCAGGCAGGAGGACCTTTAGTCCAGGTTGGTAACACCAACCGGGACCAAAAGGCATCCACGCGTCAGCAGCTGGCAGGAGCTGGGGTTTTTGTTTTTTGAAAGGGGGTGGGTTTAGGGGGTTTTGGAGGGTTAATTTAGGGGTTTCATATATTGTGTTAGCTAGCTAATAGAGAGAAGTGTCCTGTCTTTCTCCGTGCTTGGTCAAAGCTAGCTACTATATAGAGTGAATTCGACACGCTAGCTAGTAAGCAAATGAAGGAACCATTAATTACACAAGATCGTCATGAACATATACAGAGAGGGTTGACCTCTCTTTCTCTGAGAGATTGGTCGAACACCAAGTTTTCGTATATCTATCCGACGCTACTAGCTACATATATACAATATAAGATCTCTTACAATCCCTAACATTCATTTCTATATCAATTTCCACATGGCATTCTCCGGCTTTATGTATGACGTGGTCAAGAAAGAACCCCGCCAATTCCTCTTGAATTGCTCATATGCGATCATGTGGTAGGAGTTCATCCCGCATCTCCCAGACCTAATTTAAAGAAGGGGGTCAATACATATATATGAATGAAACTCAACAAAAATGATGGTAATAAAATAAAATTGTGAATATGATTGTTTATGTACTTGAAATTGTTTTTCAGAGTAGCCCCGCAGACATAGTATCCACAAAAATCATTCCCGGATTCCTGCCACAAGCACTTTACGAGAAATAGAGTTCAATCAAACTGATAATCAAGCATGATAAATGGCATTGATGAAACTAGAATCAATGGGAGATGCGTGGAACTAGGTAGTAGTACTTATTTTCGGGTGTGTAAATCGCAGCTCCCTTGGCAGTCCGGAACAATTCCGGTGAACTCTTTCCAAACCCTGCCAGACAAAGAAAATAGTCATTTGATATCAGGAAATGAACAAAGTTGCCGATATGGTGCGATAATGATCGATTGAACTTACTTCTCGAGCATTTTAGTCATGTCCACATACTCCTGGGGATCTTTTCGTCTCGAGTCTAAGACTGTTACTACTCCCTTCTCAAGCTGGATCTCCAGCAGAATAAAGTGGAACCTGCGCACGCATGCATAACTCATCAATTACATTACTATAACCTCGAGTAATAAGGGAAACTGAATATGCACAAGACAGTAACACTCACTTGAAGTTGTAAGGAAAGAGTATTCTATCTTTTTTTATTTTTAAGCAACGATTGTAGCAAGTTGTCGTTGGTTTCTGTGACATTCTTGTCAACCATCCATTCATGTATGATATTTGGGTTAATGAACCCAATGTCATAGATTTGTGCTTTTCTGCATGCGACGATCTTCAATCTGCATAATATAATGAGGATAATTATATATACATGCAATGAAAGAGCTGAGCTATATATAGAGACTTAATTACAGAAGTAGTACTTATAGACAGTAGAAAGTCACAAGTGTTTTGTCGTGGGCCTTTTGATTGTATAACTGGAATAACTCGTCAAATTCAACAGAAAACAGACCAGTTCCAACGAGGTCGTGCTCCTCTTTAATTCTCATCGTCAAAGTATCCTTCCCAGACTCGCTGCAGGTTTTTAGGTACCATTCATGGAATCTTCGCATTATCGTTGTTAGAGGAGGATGATCAGGCTTGATGAGAGGCTGCCCGTACTGGTATGTGAATTCGTCCACCTCCATTGTTTCAAACTCTACATCATCGCTTAGGTAATCAGTAGGATTGGTACTGGGCACAATCCCCGGATGATTAGCGACGATATCGCTAGACACCTTGAGCGAGGGGCACGATTGGTTTGCCTGTTCGCCGAGATGGGGAATATTTCCAACTTCTTCGTTCTCCTGACCTTGCATCACTGGAAGTAGGTCTTGAGTCTCGTGCATCTCAAAGTGTCTTTTTAAGACAGCGGACATAGTTGGAATCCGGCGGAGGCAGTGGTGGTCGCTTCAAGGCATCGATAGTGCGCTTCACTTTCACCGGATCTGGCTTCTCCTTCGGAGGTGGAGTTTTCTTTGCAAAATGGTCCCTTACTTGGGCACGACAGATGTCCTTGTTTTCCTTCTCGGCCCTCTCATATGGTAAATTTTCCGGACCTTGAGAGATGGACTGTATCTGAATTGGCTCTCGCCTCTGCTTGTACTGCTAGCCGCCGGAGCGGCCACATCTCTCTTCCGTCATGGCTTGCGAGGCGGAGTGCTCCGATGCGCCGGAGGCGCCGGAGCGGTGGCGTCTGTCTTCCGCCATTGCTGACGAGGCGGAGGAGGAGGCGGACTGCTCCGACGCGCCGGAGGAGGCAACGGAGGAGGCGGACTGTGCTTACGCGCCAGAGGAGCCAGAGAAGGAGGTGGAGTGCCTTGATCAATCGCCGGAGGAGGAGGGGGAGGAGGAGGCCGAGTGCCCTGACTCGCCGGAGGAGGAGGAGGAGGCGGAGGCATCCAGTTTGGAAGCTTGATGTACTCCTTCCACCTTAGACATGTACTCCTCAGAGCATAAACTAGCTAATTCCCCCCTTCACCTGTAGGGTGGTCAAGCTTGAGCTCCTCAAATCCCTTCATTACTTCATCCACTGTCACAACAGCATAGCCATGTGGAATCGGACGGCAGTGAAAAGTTCCGTCAGGTTCAGTAGGTACAATAGAGCTGACAGCCGCCTTCAAAGTGAGGTTCTGCCATTTCGTCATAAGTTGGCAATGTAGAGCCTCCGTGATAGTATCCACGGGGTAGCTAGGAGCCGTGAAGTGAGGCTGAACGAGCTCCGTGGAAGCCATGCTTCTTCTCCGCTGAGATGGCGGCGTAGCTTCTGGGGTAGCTTCGTGCCGCGGAGATGGTTGGTTGGCAGCTAGCTGGCTCTCAAGTTCCTCTAGCTTTAGTAGTCTTGCATTGAGCTTCTGCATTGAGCTCAGCTCCGCATTCCTCTTTCTCTCCCGGCTTCTGTAACCGCCTGCGCCGGGAAACCCAACCACCCACGGAATGGAGCCTGGTGTGCCTCATGTTCGTCCAGGGTGCTCAGGATTCCTGAGGGCCTCAGTCAGCTCGTCCTTCTCTCTGTCGGGAATGAACGTCCCTTGCTGCGCTGTGGTTATATACTCCTAAAGCTTCTTGACGAGTATTGCAAGTTGCTCGTCCGTCCAACGACACTCCCCTGTTTCAGGGTCCAAAGTTCCCCAACCCCGAAGAACCAAGTCCTTGAACGGTCTGGCCAGTTCAATGTCGCTGGTTCGACCCCTTTAGCAAGCAGGTCATTCTCTGCTTTGTCCCACAACGGCCGGGCTTTGAGGTAGCCACCTGACCCCGTGTGATGGTGATACTGCTTCTTTGCAGCATTTATTTTGTTTGTCTCTGACATTTATTTACCCTTATCCGATGTCTTGTAGGCCACAAATGCGGGCCAGTGATCTATTATCTTCTCATATCGGCCGGTGAATTCTGGAGTCTTCCCTTTGTTGACAAACTTTGTGTTCAACTCTTTCTTCCACCTCCTGAATAGATTTCCCATCTTCTTAAGAGTACATGCCTTGACCTTTGGCTCTATATCTAGGTTATTCAGATCCTCCTCTGGCGGTAGGGTGAAATTTGCCTTCAGCGAGGTCCAAAGATCAGCTTTCTGTCTATCGTCCTTAGGCTTATTCCATTTCCGGATGCTTACCGGGATGGTGTCCCTAACAATAGCTCCGCACTGAGCAACAAATGTGTCCTTTGTCCGCTTGGGTTCAATCGGCAGGCCATCGTCCGCGAGTGCTGTGATCGTGAACCTTTCATCCTGGCGCAACCTTTTCTTCGGGCCTCGTCTCGTTACTGAAGTTTGGCTCGATCTGGAGGGCTATAAAAGAAGAAATAAGCGTTAATATATGTACATACCAAAACAATTAATGCATCAATTAGTCAGTCCAGGATTAATTAATATATATACCTCGCCGGACTTTGCAATAGCTCCCTCCTCTGTTCGGTCACCGGAGCCGTCATCATGGTCTCCTTCTTCCTCTGGCATTCGGTCACTGGAGCCGTGATGATCATGTCCTTCCTCCTCCATTGATCGATCATCGGAGCTGTCATCCTCTCCTTGCAGACCATCGGTGTCGTTGAGAAACGACAAGACATCATGTCCGTCGCGGATTATGTCCCCCAACAACTCTTCTTGTTCTAAGTCACTTTGATCCATAGTTTCTGCAAATATTACAACACGACAATTAATATAGAAACATGAGAGATGGATATATTAGTGGCAAACATAGACCTAGCTAGCTTCTAGGGTTTGGGGTGGCCTCGACAACGCTCTTTTAACTTGGTTAATTTGGGTGGCCTCTACGCTTCTAGGGTTTGGGGTGGCCTCGACACCGCCTCTCTCGTGAATGTCCGACGTCTGGACCGCCTCTCTCATCAATGTCAAACAAGGGATTCTCTTAACCTTTAAGGGACTTAGCAAAATGGTGCCATTGTGGATGTGCAGAAAATGGTCCATATTTCTCCTGATCTCATCTACCCTTCTATATGTCACGTTGTCTAGTGTCAAAGGATTCAAGAAAACCATGGCTTCATGATTAGCCCGAAGTAACAGGCGCATGATGGTATGAACCTCTCCAAAGTTGTTCTAGAATGGAGTCCCGGATAAGATAAATGGCTTTTTGGTACGAAATTCAGCAAGAGCCTTCCGAATATCTCTATTTGGAAGGCCCTTGCTGAACTTCGTACCAAAAAGCGAATTATCTTATCAGGACTCCGTTCCAAAATAACTTTGGAGAGCTTCATAACATCATGCGCCTGTTACTTCCGGCTAATGATGAAACCATGGATTTAGTCAATACTTTGACACAAGAGAACATGCACATATAGAAGCATAGATGAGATCAGAAAAACTATGGATCAACTTAATTATGCACATCCGTAATGGGGGCATTCTTGATAAATCTCTTATTAATGGGGTTATTCTTGATAAATCCCTTATTAAATGTTGCATATGTCAAAATTCAAACTTTCACATATGATTAAATGTTGCATATGTCAAAATTCAAACTTTGACATATGATGAAACTTTGATATATGATCAAATGTTGCATATGTCAAAATTCAAACTTTGACATATGATCAAATGTTGCGTATGTCAAAATTCAAACTTTGACATATGATCAAACTTTGACATATGATCAAATGTTGCATATGTCAAAATTCAAACTTTGACATATGATCAAACTTTGATATATGATCAAATGTTGCATATGTCAAAATTCAAACTTTGACATATGATCAAATGTTGCATATGTCAAAATTCAAGCTTTGACATATGATCAAAATTATTGCATCTAGTTACATTGGAGCAAATGTTGCATCATGAAATATTCAAACTTTCATACATCCATATCCATATTCAAAATGTTCATCCATCCATATTCAAAATGTTCATCCATCCATGTTCAAAATGTTCATATTCTACAATATCACCCAAAAAAAATCTATGAACATAAAAAAATTCTAACTTTTGCATAGTCTTTGCATATGAACATACATACTTTTTATTTTTTTTCTTAAATGTAACTTTTGCATATATGAACATACATACATAAATTATATATACATGGAAAATTGCTATGAACAAAAAAAACTATGAACAAAAAAAAACATCATATATGAACATTTTCTATATACATCCATATCCATCCATCCATCCATACATACATACATACATGGAGAAACAAATGCTATGAACAAAAACATCAGTAATAATTATTTTATAATGATTTGGCCTCAAAAAATTCTTTTATTAGTATTTTCAAACTCTAGAATGACCCTGTTGCACTACAAATATTTCAAATAATTCTTTTCAAATGCCACATATTTTTTGAGAAGTCCTCTGATGCCTATAGACCATTTTTATGCAAAAACCCACTTTGGTAATTTGAAAATTTTGAGCACAACTTCCATTTTTCAATTTTGGTCCAATCTTGGCATTGAACTACAACCCTATTTTTCCTTGCTAAAAAAATTCTGAATTTTTTACATCTTGTAGTGCTTCCAACTAAACCCTTAAGTCCAGAAGGGCAGCCCCAATTTCATCTAGAAAGTCCACCAAAAAAATCCCTATAGTTTCTGTCCAACACTAAATTTTAATAAAACTTGCACTAACAAGTTTTTCCTTTTATCAAACCAAATTGACCATCTTCACTTAAATCCAAGGAGACATCATCCTGCCAAGTTTCACATAAAACAAAGTTCCCTAGCTAGCCCTAGCATTTCATCAAACACCTTGTGGACATGGCTGAAACCATGCAATTCTCTAAAACTTTGCACTGAACCAACTTCACCATCATCACATACATGGAGGAAGGACAGAGAAGAGGGGTTGGAGGGAGGAGGGAGTACTGGCCTGGCCGACGGGTTGTGGTGCGGCAATGTTGATGGCAGGGCAGGGGCACGGCGCGACGTCGGAGCAGGGCAGGGGCGCGACGGCGTCGGGGCAGGGCAGGGGCGCACGGAGCGGCGGCGTCAGGGCAGAGAGACAGGGCGCAGCGACGGTGTCGGCGTCGAGGTCCGGCATCCTGGCGGCGTCGAGGTGTTCGTCAGCTTCGAGGTGTTCATCGGCAGAGAGGTAGGGCGCGGAGAGCATGATCGAAGAACTGAATGAAAATTTTCACAAGTGCTGCTTATATACACTCAACATTGGTCCCGGTTTGAGGCAGGAACCGAGACCAATTCCCCCCTTTGGTCTCGATTCATGCCACCAACCGGTACCAAAGGTCTCTTGGTCCCGGTTGGTGGCACGAACCGGGACCAAAGGTGGGTATTCGTCCCGGTCTGTGCCACCAACCGGGACCAAAGGTGCGTATTGGTCCCGGTTGGTGCCACGAACCGGGACCAAAGGGGGGTGCTGCTGTCGCGGCCAAAACTTTAGTCCCACCTCGCTAGCTGAGAGGGGCTCGGAGTGGTTTATAAGCGCCGCTGCGCCTGCCACTTCGAGCTCCTCTCAACTGCAGGCCTGGTAGCCTAAACTTGTCTCTCTGCCTGTGGGCTGATACGTCTCCAACGTATCTATAATTTTTGATTGTTCCATGCTATTATATTACCCGTTTTGGATGTTTATGGGCTTTATTATACACTTTTATATTATTTTTGGAACTAACCTATTAACCGGAGGCCCAACCCAAAATGTTGTTTTCTTGCCTATTTTAGTGTTTCGAAGAAAAGGAATATCAAATGGAGTCCAAACGGAATGAAACCTTCGGGAGAGTTATTTTTGGAACGGAAGCAATCCAGGAGACTTGGAGTAGATGTCAGGGAAGCTTTGAGGAAGCCACAAGGCAGGGAGGCGCGCCCTACCCCGCTGGGCGCGCCCCCACCCTCGTGGGCCCCTCGTGGCTCCCCTGACCGACTTCTTTCGCCTATATATATCCATATACCCTAAAACCATCAGGGAACACAATAGATTTGGAGTTCCACCGCCGCAAGCCTCTGTAGTGACCAAAAACCAATCGGGACCCTGTTCCGGCACCCTGCCGGAAGGGGGATCCCTCACCGGTGGCCATCTTCATCATCCCGGTGCTCTCCATGATGAGGAGGGATTAGTTCACCCTCGGGGTTGAGGGTATGTACCAGTAGCTATGTGTTTGATCTCTCTCTCTCTCGTGTTCTTGATTCGGCACGATCTTGATGTGTTGCGAGCTTTGCTATTATAGTTGGATCTTATGATGTTTCTCCCCCTCTACTCTCTTGAAATGGATTGAGTTTTCCCTTTGAAGTTATCTTATCGGATTGAGTCTTTAAGGATTTGAGAACACTTGATGTATGTCTTGCATGTGCTTATCTGTGGTGACAATGGGATATTCACGTGATCCACTTGATATATGTTTTGGTGATCAACTTGCGGGTTCCACAACATTGTGAACTTATGCATAGGGGTTGGCACACGTTTTCGTCTTGACTCTCCGGTAGAAACTTTGGGGCACTCTTTGAAGTACTTTGTGTTGGTTTGAATAGACGAATCTGAGATTGTGTGATGCATATCGTATAATCATACCCACGGATACTTGAGGTGACATTGGAGTATCTAGGTGACATTAGGGTTTTGGTTGATTTGTGTCTTATGGTGTTATTCTAGTACAAACTCTATGATAGATCGAACGGAAAGAATAGCTTCGTGTTATTTTACTATGGACTCTTGAATAGATCGATCCAAAAGAATAACTTTGAGGTGGTTTCGTACCCTACAATAATCTCTTCGTTTGTTCCCCGCTATTAGTGACTTTGGAGTGACTCTTTGTTGCATGTTGAGGGATAGTTATATGATCCAATTATGTTATTATTGTTGAGAGAACTTGCACTAGTGAAAGTATGAACCCTAGGCCTTGTTTCCTAGCATTGCAATACCGTTTACGCTTACTTTTATCATTAGTTACCTTGCTGTTTTTTTTATTTTCATATTACAAAAACCTATATCTACCATCCATATTGCACTTGTATCACCATCTCTTCACCGAACTAGTGCACCTATACAATTTACCATTCTATTGGGTGTATTGGGGACACAAGAGACTGTGGCACCCCGGCTCAGAGCAACCGGTTCACCATGCGTTGCCAGCCCAGAGACCCAGTCTTCTGGCAACACACAACATCTTGGTACAGAAAACAACCGCTTTATTGATGCTAGCGGATCAAAGTTTATGTTACAACAGGTAACGAGGCCAAGCGGCACACACGCTGCGGCTGAACAATATGTACATTATTTAGTGAACATAAAGGGGCCTCGATCATAACAACTACGGGACAGCGGAACTCCATAGCACAGGGACACCGATGCGGACACGATCTAGACTCGGACAGCACTCCTTTGCAACGAGACTTTCCTGAAATCTGGCATGACACGCCAGGTTAGTAGATTGAATGTACTTGCAAGCTCACAACATGCATAAACATAATGACAAACAATATCATGATAATTAACTAATTATTAATAATGCAACAATATATCCAACATGCTGATCATGCTTTTGTGAGAAAAGTTCCTCGGACTGGCTTACCAACGGTGGTCGCTCTAGGATCACAAACGTACCAACCTCATGGTCTTAACTAGGGACACCTCGTGATCCTTTCGGCGACCACAACCACGACCAATATTTGGTCTCAACCGGTGATCCTTCCGGCGATCACAATCACGACCAACACTTGGTCTCAAACAGCAAGATGACCTTCCCGCCATCATCAATAGTGCAAAGTTCATAACTTAGTGTGCAAGAATTATTAAACGTTGACCCATGGTGTGACCTACTTTCGAGCGTGTCCGTAACCGTGGACTCAGCTATCGATAGATTAATACACTCTGTAGAGGTAGCGCACTGTACCCACACCACGGAACCCATGGCCTCGTCATCCCATTCGGGTGGACCAACGACATTCCGACAAAACCCCTCCATTGCCATGACACTCTCCCGGGCACTCCGACTCACTCCCCACTAGGCTAGTCCTAGGTGGCCCCGTGTCTACCAAAGACACTAACGACCACCGTCGTGGCCAAAACATAAACGTCCCACACGGTGACATGGTACCATAATCTCAACAACGGGCACACAAGGTTATGTCTGCTTACCGGGCCAGGGTACCGCACGCCCATAACCTCCCCTCGTTGGAGGCACCGACCAGAGGCATGACAACGGACTGAATAAAGGCCTTCCCACAAAGGCAAATGTGGTCGCACTGGGAAAAACTCGATTCAATGGCACCATGACCCGGTCAACGATATATTCAAGTTGAGTTATTATCAGGTTCAACTTAAAATGAAAATAACCGGTGTCATAGTATGCCATGAAATGCAACACTAACATATGCATCACATATCAACGGAAATGACTAAGTCAACTATATCCACACTAAGTATAAACATCAACAACTCATGACACTCCTCTGGTTAGGATTAAACATCACTTTAAACAGAATCTTTTCTAACAAATTTATCAATTTTACTGATGCAAGAAAATAACTCCAAATAACTACTTATATTCATAACCATATTACTCCTTCATAACAAAAATTAATTCTAGTTTCTTTACCAACTTAGTTAGCTTCAAACTTTCTGTAAATCAAGCATACTAACTTAAACAAGAAACTAACAGAATATAAATAACATAATAGTGATTTAAATGCATGGATTAAATCATTCATTCAAGTACGAAAATCATAAATATTGTAATGGCACCATGAAAATGTTGTTGTGGCTTGCCTTAGTGCAGATGAGGTTGACAAGCCTCCTGGTGATCCTCAAGACAAGCTTCACTCTCTGAAAATATTTATAAACACAAAAAGAAAACATCAAGAACCCTTATGAAATTCACTAGAAAATCTAGACAGAAGGGAAAAATCCCATTTGTGGCGAGCTGCTAGATTTCTTTACGAAGAACACAATGCAAAAAGAATCAATTCATTTGGACTTATGGTTAAAGAGTTTTGGCTGTTTGAAGCTCTCTGGAAAAATATGAAATTGCAATTTAAATAAAAACAGACTGGGGGTGACGACGAAGGCGTAAAGCCTCGCGGGCGCCACCACTCGTACCACTTCGCGCGCGTACTGAGTGGCTGACTAGCGGGCCCCGCTAGTCAGGTGAGGGGGAGGGGGAGAAGGAAACAGAGGATGGTGCGGCTTCGTCGGAGCACACGCTGGCGACGAGGGCTTCTTGGCCAAAACGAGAGGGAGGGATTGAAAGAGGAGACAGAGGCGCACCTGCCCGTACCCGTAGAGTAGCTAGGGGTGGTCGGACGGTGTCGGAATCAGCCTCTCTAGCGGAGGCAGAGAGCGGAGGTCGCCGGAGACGAAGACGACGGCAAACAAAGGCGACTCCAGGGGCTCCAACCAGGCGGAATAGCACCACCGAAGAGCGGCGGAGGCCCTGGCAGGGTTGCCCAGGCCTGGGAGGGGCTGGTGCTACGGAGACAACCCGAGGGGATCACCGGCGAGCTCGAGCTCGGGGATGGCGGCCCGCGACCTGCCCGGCCGGGCTACGGCTTTTACAAGATCATGGATCGTGTGGGAGGAGCGGGTGATGCCCGAGGAGGCTGGGGAGGGCTCTATTTTTAGCCGAGCATCGAGGGGGGATCGGGGTTCGCCGGTGGACACCTGGACACGGCGCCCGGCGATGAACGGCGTCAGCGAGAGGGGGAGAAGGCGACGTAGCTCACGCGGGAACTGTGGGCGAGCGGGGACGAGCAGAGGGGCACTGGGGTGACGATGAGCACAGTGCGCACCGCACTGTTATGTTGGCCGGCCCGTGCTCGCTACGGCGAGCTCCGGCGTCGGCGAGTGCCAGGAGGGAGTTAAGAGGTTCGGGACGACGATTGTGGCACGTTTTGGCAAGGCTAGGAAGTCGGCGAAGCGAGCACGCGAGCAACAGAAGCTCGGGCGCGACGCATAGCACGTCGACATGCAGGTTGGCATCGTGTACACGCGTGGTCCAAACTCTGCCCTCAGGCCGACCTATGCCCAAACTTCATGTCTCGCATGTTGTTCGTGGTAGTTTTGAAGGTTACCACACTTTGGTTTGGACTCAGACGCAGTAGAATAGATTTCAACTGCCTAGTAAGTTTCTGATCAGTAACTTTCAGAGCTTACTGAGGTCAAACTACTGGGAGTTGGGAGCTGGGCTTTGGAGGTTGGCAATCATCTACTAAGGTGATGATGCACAAGAAAAATCAGCCACAATGGAGCAAGTAAAATGGTAGTTGCTGTAGAAACCACCATTTCTGTCCAGAACAGAAAATATTTTCTGTAGCAAAAATATTCCAAAAAGTGATGAAATATTTTTACTCAGGAAGGTGCCCTAGGGTTCAAAGAATATTTGAGAATTTTCTCAGATTTTTGTGGGCAAGAAAAATTGGGGTTGCTTTGGAGCACATTGAGCTACCTAGGGTTTAAGAGAGGGAAATGAATATTTTTCATTTAAGAAAAATATTCCAAATATTATTTGGAGGTGAACCAGAGAGGGAATGATAGTTAAAGAGGGAAATGAGGAACTTGGGTGAAAGTCAGGGGGTACCCAAGTGTTCAAGTCCATATGAAAAGATTCAAAACTCCAAATTTCAAAATCAAACCAACTGAAAATCAGGCAAATAGAAAAGGGCAAAAACCAGGCTGTCACAAACCTCCCCCACTTAGAATGAATCTCGTCCTCGAGATTCGGTTGCTTGGGAAAACCATTTTGGATAATGTGCCTTTAGAAATTCTTCATGTTCCCAAGTTGATTCTGACTCTGTGTGATGCTCCCACTGAACCTTGTAGAACTTCCTTGCCTTACTACGAGTGACCCTTTCCATCTGATCCAAAATTCTAACCGACCTTTCTTCATATGTTAAATCCTTTGCCAACTCTATTTCAGTCATAGCAGTCTTTTTCTCAGGCGGCGATATGCATCGCCTCAATTGTGAAACATGAAACACGTTGTGCACGTCCGATAATTCAGGGGATAGTTCCAACTGATAGGCAACAGTACCCACACGAGACATAACTGGAAGAGTAAAATGCACTACATGTACTTGAACTTGCGCCGCGAGCTCGGTTTGGTCACCGTACTTCGAAATACGGTCACTACGGTCACTTTGTACGATCGGACGTGATTATACGGTCACTGTTCACCGTACTGAGCCGGTACGCCGCCGTTTTGACCAGTCCACGGGCGCCACGTAGGCGTGTGGGGGGGGGATTACTTATTTGAACAACACATTTAGGGGGGGGGGTTATGTGTAAAAATGCAGTCAGCTACAATCCCTAGCTCACTTCCCCTATTATCCAAAATCCCTAGTTTTGTTCCCCTCGCAGCGCCCGTTGCCGCCGCCGCCCACCGCTCGCCCTCGCCATCGCCCAGCGCTCGCCGCCGCCCACCGCTCGGCGTCACCATCGACCACTGCTCGCCGCCGCCCATTGCCTTCGTCCTCGTCGTCCGCCACGTCCAGCAGCAGTTCTGCCCGATCTGGACGTCGCGGGAGGACAGTGGTGGTGCCGCTCATCTCATGCCCTCGCTGCGGCTGCCAAGTGAGGTTCTATGTGTCCAAGACGGAGGAGCATGACGGATGGGTGTTCTACAGATGTGTGAACGTAAGCATCCCTTGACCTGATTGACTTGATTTCACTTGTTCAAATTTTCTAATTTTTCTTGATTTTGAGTTTGTAGCAAGGATGTGTTTTCTGGAATTGGGAGAGGGAATACGTGGCCTACCTTGTAGATCATCGTTTTCTTGTTGGGCATGAAGATGTTGATGCAATTGGAGCAATGGAAGATAGGTGGGAACATCTTGAGAGAGAAAGAGAAGAAAGAAGAAGGGTTGCAGAGAGAAATGCATGTCAGAGGATAGGTATGCAGATGCAGGAACAGCTTGGAGCTAGCATGAACATCACCAGGGCAGAAGCTCGTGCACTTCTTAATTTAGGTGTGCAGATGATGTTACTGTTGAAACTGCTGCTTGGTGGTGTATTGGTGCTTGTTGTGCTATGTGTCATGCTGCCGATGAAGAAATGAAGCTGGGGTAGCTCCGATGAAGAAGTGTGGTAGCTTCGAGTAGACCTAGTGGTAGTAGTAGTTGATGAAGAAGTGAAATGTCAGTATGATGGTTGTAATAGTTGATGTATGAACTGGTAGCTCTGATGTATGAACCTTTTGTATGATGGTTTGTCTCTGAAGTTCAATAAATTGTTGATGGAATGACTCTGTTGTATGAACTAAAATCACTGTCAATTTTAGTAGTATGATCCAACTGCATATCAGCACAAAATGATCATGTAAACTGTTGTTGAACAAAATGATCCAAGTAAATGCAAGCAAAAGTATGGTAGCAAACATGATCATTGGTTCCTGACATGTATATATAGCAAATAGCTACCACATAAGTACAAAAGATCATTGGTTTTTAAGATCCAAAAGATCATAGGTTCCTGACATAAGTTGAAAGAAAGCAAAATGACTAGTTCCTGAAGATGGCCAAAAGGACTAGTTCCTGAAGATGGCCAACATGATTCCAATTTTACATAAGATGGCCAAAAGGACTAGTTGTTAAACATTTCCTAGCACTAGTCCCTGAAGATGTCAAACATGCATCCATTCTTCTCAAGCCCTGAGCTATGGTGCTCCTCTTGAACTGTCCTGTTTCCAGTTTTTTTTCTTTGCAGCAGCAGCTGCTTTATCTGCCATCTTCTTTGCAGCAGCTGCTTGCCTGGCTTGTTCCTTTTTTGCACTAGCTGCTTGTCTCTCTGCCATCTTCTTGGCAGCAGCAGCCTCTTTCTGGGCTAACTTCTCAGCAGCTAGTTTCTCCTTTTTCTCTGCAGCAATTTGCCTATGTGTCTCTTGGATAATTTGCCTTGTCTCTGCAGCTGCCTGCTTTAGGATGGCCTGAACTTCTCTTTTTTGAGCAGCTGCCTCCTTCTTCCTTGCTGCATCTTGTGCTTTCTTCTCTGCTACCTCACGCCTCTTCCTGGCAGCTTCTTCTGCTTTCTTCATTTCTGCTTCCCTTCTAGCTGCTAGAACAGCTTGCTTCTTGTCCTCCAGCTCCTTCTCTCTTTGTGTCTTCATGGCCAACAGCTTCTTAGCAAGATCACCATGTGTATCTGTGCTGCTGCTTGGCTGAGTGGTTGAGCATAGACTGTGCATTGACTAAGAATGCAGACTCTGGTACTGGTGTTTGTTGTATGATTCTTTTTTAGAACTGATGACAGTGGGATTCTCTCACTTCCTTTTAAATTAATAAGATAAAGTTATGGGGGGTTAGAGTGTCCAGCACTAAACAAATTACATGGAGGGGGTGGGGGTTAGATAAGTAGGCTAACAAACAAGAGGTGAAATCAAAGCAAGTTAACTATTGATAGAATATAAGGGCCCTGCTCCTGCTTTGATCGATGAACCAGCATGGCAAAGTCCTGCTTGAATCTGTTCCTCGAAGAATCAAACGAAGGTTGAATTCCTCTGAAGTGTTTATCATTCCTCTCCTTCCAGATCCCCCAGGCTACGACTGGAAAAACTTCTAAAAACATCGGCCTTGCCCATCTGTCCTTGCCCTCATGCAGCATTCTGAACCAGTCAGTGTCATTTGGCCATTGTATCCCCAAAGCATCCCAGCATCTCTGACTGAAGGGGCAGGTGAAGAAGAGGTGAATAATATCTTCCTCAGGCGGGTGGTGGCAGAGTAGGTAGGTATAGTCATCATTTTGGACTCTGAAATGTCTTCTCCGGAGCATATTTCTAGTGTTCAACCTGTCAGCCAACAGCAGCCACAAGAACACCTTCCATTGCATTGTACATTTGGTTTTCCAGATCCAGCCAAAAATCTCATCAACTTATATCTGGCTAAAACAGTGGGCATAGTATTTTGAGGATCGAAATTCACCACCTCCCCAAACACAAGACCACACATCCTTGTCATCAGTCATTGAGGTCTCCAGGGTCTCTGACTGCAGTCCAGCAACCTCATTCCTAGCCTCCAAAGATAGAGGCAGGTGGAACACACCTCCCAACCTCTCAGAGGACAGGAGATGCCTCACTGATATGTCTGGTTCCTTAGCAAAGGAAAATGCTCTCGGGTATCTGTCTTGAAAAATCTCAGTATTCCAATTATCTTTCCAAAACAGGATCGTGTCCCCAACAAAAACCTCCGATTTGGTGACCCCTCTGTATATATCAGATAGTTGCATGAGATCTCTCCACCAGAAAGATCCACATGGGTCAGAAGCATGCGGTATCTTGCCCACATAGTAGGTATCCCAAACTAAACTTACCCAGGGAACATCATATTTATTATAGAACTTGTGAAGCTGTTTCAACAACATCCCTTGGTTTTGGCTCTTAAGATCAATGATACCCAGCCCTCCCTTGCTTTTGGGTTTGCACACCATACCCCAAGCTGCCAGCGAACTACCCCTATACCCATCGTCCGACTTTCTCACCCAAAGACATGACCTGCGCAGTTTATCAAGGTGCTCAATTATCTTTGGGTTTATCTTGATGGAGCACATGGCATAGATAGCCAGAGAGGTGACCACAGAATTTAGCAATGTTAGCTTGGAGCCATAATCCAGGAGCGAAGCTGCAGCAGGCACCCTGCTCTGAACCAAGGTGACAAGCGGCATCAGGTCAGTCACAGTCGGGCGCGTGGTGCCCATGGGCAGGCCCAAGTACGTAAACAACATGTTGCCAATAGAGCAGCCAAAAATGGCTGCAATTTCCTCCGCCAGCACCGGATCAGAATTGATGGGAACCAAAGTCGACTTGTGAAAGTTGATCTTAAGGCCCACCGACTTCGCGTAGTCAACCAGGATAGATTTCAACACTTGCGCTTGCGAGATACAAGCAGGGAACACAGCGATCGTGTCGTCTGCATACTGAATTACAGGATAGTTACTATCAGAAGTGGGCAGGGGTAACTGCAGCGAACCAGACGACTGGCATCATTGATCGCTGACTGTAATAGGTCCGGTGCGAGAACAAAGATCAAAGGCGACAGTGGATCTCCCTGTCGCACCCCACAAAGGCAGTCAAACTATTTCCCTGGGGTTCCATTAAGCAACACCGAAGAGCTTCCGGAGGAAAAGATACATTTGATCCACCCCAACCACTTTTCATTGAATCCCATATGCTTCATGATCTCAATCATCGATTCATGCTGGATGGTATCGAAAGCCTTCGCGAAGTCTAGTTTCAGGATACAACAGGCCCTCCCCGATGCTTGGCATTGGTGAATGTATCAAACGCCCAGGCCAGGCAGTCCTGGATCGATCTTGGCAAAGGCCTCTGCACATGTCATGAAAAAGTTTTAGTACTTAAGATTCTTGGCAAAGGCCTCTGCACATGTCAAGAATATAGTAGTACCTACTCAAGAATAGAGTCTATCATAAGATCATCCACTGGTGGGGCTCTTTGTGTTGATGCTTCCTCCTGGTTCTAATCAGTAGGGAAGGGAAGTGATCAGTACTATTTGATATTAACAAATGTTGTTAGCAAAACAAGAGATAAAGTTCATAATGTACCTGTGTTCTCACTGGTCCCTCTTCTTGCACAGTCTCTTGTGTTGTTTGTGCTGCTTGTGGAACATTCTCTTGTGCTACTTGTGCTTCAACTTGTGCATTTGGAGGTGGCAGGCCAGCCTTAAGATATTTACAACCTTTCCTGTTGTGGTCTGGCTCACCACAGTAGGAGCAATGCATTATGACACCATGTCTGGACATTCTCTTCCCTCCATTACTACATATGATCTCTTCTGCTGATTTCCTTCTACTCTTGCAAGGTCTTCCCACATGTTTTTTGTACTCTGGTGGCAATATTGGGGGCCCATTCATCTTCTCCCACTCTGTGATATCTTTGCAAGGATAAATTATGTTGCTGTAGGCCTTCTTGAACATTGCCACTGAGTAGCAACTATCCACCAATGTTATGGGGTCAACTCTCTCATTTCTGCAGCATGCAATGACATGTATACATGTGACTCCATTTTTTTGCCATCTCATGCAACTGCAAGACTTGGTGTGTATGTCCACAATGTAGTATGTTCCTCCATTACCTACTTGAAATACTCCATCTCCTGACTCATATACATAACAAGTGTTTGCCAGATCTTTGAGCTTCTCAACCATCTTCTTTATCTTAGGGCATGTAACTCCTTGCATCTTCTCACCCTCAAGTTGTTTGGTGTAATGCCTACCAGTCCACTGTTGTTTGATCCTCTCAAACATTGATAGGATTGGCAATTCTCTTGCTTCTAGGATGTACCTGCAAGCAAGACACAATGGGAACCATAGGTGAAACAGGACAAACTAGGAAGGGAATCATTAGTATCTGAAGGTAAAAAGTAGAATGTTTCTTACTTGTTGAAGACCTCACATAGGTTGTTCAGCAAAATATCACACTTTGGTATGTCACTCTGGAATGCCCTGACCCAAGTCTCTAGTTCTAATTCTTTCAACCACTTGTATGCATCCTCATTGAGTTCCTTCATCTCATTCATGTACTGCTCATATTTGATTGTTGTTGTGCTTCTTGCAATCTTCCACAGCTAGTTCTTCAGTGCATCACCTTTGTACAGCTGCTGGAAATTCTTCCACACATGCCTGACACAGAACCTATGTTCTGATTCTGGAAACACATCATTCACAGCATTGATAAGCCCCTTTTGTTTGTCAGACATAATGGTCCATGGTGAGGTGTTGATGATACCAAGATCCCTCTTAAGCCTCTCAAGAAACCAAACCCAGTTTGGCATGTCTTCCACTTCCACAACACCAATGGCAATAGGGAAAATACAATTATTAGGATCTATGCCAACTGCAACAAGTAACTGACCCCTATATCTAGTTTTTATATGACACCCATCTATGAAAATCACAGGCCTGCATCCTTGAAGGAAACCTCTTTTACAAGCATCCAGACACATGTATGCTTTGTTGAACCAAGCTTTGTCATCAAGTGCCAGGAAAAATGAACTACCTGGGTTGCTTCTCCTTATCTCATTTCCATAATCCCACAGCAACTTGTATTCTCCTTCTTCATCACCATGAATTATCTTCATGGCCAACCTCCTTGCCCTTTGTAGCTTAGTCCTACTTGGTGTCATATGCCATTCTTTCTGTACAACTCTTGAGAAGTTCCTCAAGTTCATGTCCTGATCTGCCCGGAAACTCTCAAGATATTTCCTTGCAAGAAATGGTGTAGTAAATGCTTTGATCTTCCATTTCTTGCAACATGTATGCTCTTCCACATACTTCTTGACCATGAAGCATTTAGTCCTACTGTCATATGATGCCCATAAATACCAAGTGCAATCCTCATCACATACTGCCTTTACTCTCTTCTTGTCATTCACTGGCAACTTCACATCCACTCTGTTTTTGCAGCTATACTCCTTTATAGCTTTCCTTAACAATTCAACATTCTCAAATACTTGACCCACATGAAACTTTGGACAATGCAGGTACTCCTTTCTGAAAGCTCTAAACTTGGTCTGAGTTTCATCATCTGAATCGGGTGCCCACAAGTCCTCACCTTCTGATTCATAATCAGACATGACTTCATCTTTTGCTTGAGGACCTTGTTTGACCTATCCTGCATGTCCCCCTTGCACCTTATCCTTTGACTGCACTGGCTCATCTTCATCCACATTGTCTGCATAAAGATCATCATCCCCATCACTGATCTCAAAATCACTATCAAACATATCAGCTGGATCAAAATCACTGTCATCTGAGTCACTGTTTGATGCTGACAACACCTCTTTCCTTCCCCTCTTGGCTCTTCTATCTCTGTCTTCCTCCCTCTCCACTCCATTATTCTCCGCATCTGCTCCACTAGCATCCAATTGTACTCTGCCTGACTCATGCTGATGTGGCTCAATAGTACTCTCTTGCTGCACATGATCCAAATTGTCTGACTGAATGTTCTCTGTCCTTCTTGCAAAGATAAATGGATTTCCATCATCAAATTCAACTTCTGGATAAACTATTTGCATTGGAATAGGATCTTCTTTTTCTCTATGTGATGGACTACTGCTGGATGCAGGATTGGTAGTACTTTGTTCTTTGGAAGGGCTGAACACTGGTGGCAGATGTGCTCTTTGATTATTGACTAGATCATCAACATCCTTGTTAGAATGCAAACTGTCATCATGGTCTAGATAAATATCAAAGAAATGATGGCCTATTGACAGAAATACCATCATTTGATCAGTATCTGCCTCACTCCTAATCTGTCTCAAAGAATTGCTGGTGATGTCAAGGATGGGAATTCGATAGTATGCTTTTATCCTTCCAGTCATCTCCCATCCTATCTCCTCTACCATATGCTCCACCATGATTGGAGACCATGTTACCCTATCAACTTGATCATACCACACTTCATGTCCATTGACATAACTTCTGTTGCTTCCTTGACCCATGAAAAAAAACCCATGATGAAATAGCACTGAAAATTTGTCACTACGTGCTCCTGTTACAAAAAAGCACACAAATTGAATATAGCCACCAATAACTGTAACAAACTTGACAAAAATTGAACCTTTTATGTGAACCTTAAACCCTACAACAAACCCCCAATTCTTCCTCGAAAACCCTAGCACACATTCTGAACCCAAGTACACGAGCGACTACACAATTCAGGACAAATTATGTACACCAATGAATAACAAACGTAATTGCATGTGGAATCAAACCTATATTCCACTTTTCAAACCGTGGCAAAAACCCTACCATAAACCCCCAAATTGGTTAGCAAAACCCTAGATTTTCTTCCAATGCGGGCAAGTTCAACAGAAAACTTAGACAAACTGAATCAAATCTCTACATAACTCATTTTGATGTCAAATAGACCATAATTTTGCACTTACTATACTGGGGGGCAGGGGCTCCATCGGGGCGACGAATTGCAGCCATGGCGGCGCCGCCTTGCCTTCAGCACGGTCGCGAGACCCTCCTCCGCGGCCGATCCTTCTGAGCCGACACCGAAAATCACCGCCGACCCCTACGCCGGCGATCAACTGCTCCCTCCTCGGCCGCGTTGTCGCCTCCACCCACCAAAACGACAAGACAGGGGAAGCGGAGAGACAGGGGAAGTGGAGCGGTGGGAGGGCGACCGGAGATTGAAACAAAGAGAGAAGTTTTTTTTTTCTAAATTGGCCACCGCTTCGCTTCTCCAAACGACACGTGGTGCGGGGTCTGGTCAACAGGTGGTCAGCCGGCGGCGTACCGGCTTAGTACGGGGAACAGTGACCGTATAATCATGTCCCATCGTACAAAGTGACCGTAGTGACCGTATTTCTAAGTACGGTGACCAAACTGAGCTCGCGGCGCAAGTTCAAGTACCTGTAATGCATTTTACTCTAACTGGAAATGGACCAATAAATCTGGGTGCCAACTTTCCACGAGTCTGGAATCTCTTGACTCCTTTCATAGGAGTGACTCGGAGGTATACGTGTTCTCCGGGTTCAAAACTGATCTGTCGGTGCTTTGCATCATAATAACTCTTATGTCGAGATTTGGCCAATTGTAATCTGTCTCTGATTTCCTTGGCTTGTTTCTCAGCTTTCATCATGAGATCTGTTCCGAAAATGCGGCTATATCCAGTTTGAGACCAATTTAAAGGAGTGCGGCACTTACGGCCATACAAAGCCTTTCGCTTCTTTCCCGGCTCCGGGCACTCTTTCCAATTTTTCAACAGCTTGTCTATTTCCTCGCCGCTCCTCGTACGCTGGCGTCTTCGGGGTTCGGTTTCACCATCGAACAGATCCTTGTGTTTTCTCCATGGGTCATCGTCGTGAAGCCACCTTCGATGTCCCATGAACACCGTCTTCGAAGACCCGGGATCTCTATCTAGCTGGCGATACGTTGTGTCATCCATGCACCTGACGCATCCAGAAAATCCGTGGACCACCTGCCCCCGCGAGATATCCGTAACCGAGATAGTCGTGCACCGTCGTGAGCAGTGCAACTCTCATAGGGAAATATTCTTTCTCTGCGGCGTCCCACGTATTGGCTGGCGTTTTCCACAGCGTGTCTAGCTCCTTTTTCAGCAGCCCCAGATACAGATTGATGTCGTTCCCTGGTTGTTTCGGCCCTTCAATTAGCATACTCATGTGAATGTACTTCCTCTTCATGCAACCAGGGAGAAGGTTGTACATCCACACAAACACAGGCCAGGTGCTATGTGTGCTTCTCTGGCTGGCAAACGGATTGACTCCATCGGTGCTCGCGCCCAGCACGATGTTCCTTGGATTGTCCCCAAATTCTGGGTGTTCGAAGTTCAACGCTTGCCACTGGCTCGCATCCTTAGGGTGACTCAGCGTCTTGTCTCTTTTATTTATCTCTGGATTATTTCAGTCATCTTCTCGCTTCTTCTCCTCCCTATCTGCGTGCCAACGCAGGAGCTTTGCTAGCTTAGGGTCCGCGAAATACCGCTGCAGACGAGGAGTGATCGGAAAGTACCACACCACTTTTCGAGGAGCTTTCTTCCTCTTCTTGTATCGAGTGACACCGCACACCGGACATATGGTAGACTCCGCGTGCTCGTCTCGATAAATGATGCAATTGTTCATGCACACATGGTATTTCACGTGCGGTAAATCCAGAGGACACACGATTTTCTTCGCCTCCTCGAAACTGGTCGGGCAGTTGATCCCCTTGGGAAGACGTTCGTGCCAGAATGACATGTTCTCGTCGAAGCATGTGTTGGTCATTTTGTGTTTTACCTTCATCTCCAGAGCCATGAGCGTTACTTTCAGGCGGGTATCCTCGGGCCTGCATCCTTCATACAATGGAGTAACCGCATCTATCTCCAGTTGATCCAGCTTGGCTTTCTCTCGGGCGGCAGCTCTTGCGTTATCCGTGTGCTTGAGAAGCAGTTCTTGAATATGAGGGTCCTGCACCCATCCCATCGATGGTCCATCGTCGTCTGCTCCGGCATCTTCATCTTCATGATCATGCCCATCGTCTTGATCTTCCTCATCATCATGTCCGGCATCTTCTACATGATGACTGTGTACTGCATCACCGTCGTGATCATGTCCTGGAGATTCTTTGTCTTCTCGCCCGCCCTCGTCGCGGTGGTTGTCTTGCTGCCCTTCCTCATTTCTTGCCTGGCCCCCATGGACGACTTCATAGTCATCTTCATCACCTTGCCACCGATAGCCATCCATGAAACCATGCAAGAGCAGGTGGTCCCGCACCTGTCCGGAATCCGGGTCTGCAATAAGGCTCTTCAGCTTGCATCTTCGACACGGACATCTTATCTCCGTCTCGTTCTTTTGAAGCATCTCGGCCTTCGCGGAGCTCAAAAACCTATTCACGATGCCTTCGGTCATCGTGCGGACCATGGTCGCCTGCGGGGTAGAGCAAAATGATATTTTAGAACCAAGAAAAAATTTGGCATGACTTTGCCTAAATATAGGACCAAAAAGAATGCATAGTGCCAAATTCTCGCTGAAACGGAAATGAATCAACATTCCGGCAAAATATTGGCAACTATCGCATTTCAAATACCGGTACCTGCAAACACAAACATATATGCTACACCACAAACATATGCAACACCACAAACATATGTAGATCTAGCTAGGCCATAAAAAGTGCATGTGCACGTTGTTGGAGGGAGAAAAAACTAGATCTACAACATAAAGAAAGCTTTCCCCTTACTTACCTATCAAAAAAAGGTAATTTAACCACTTAATTTGGCTGAATCTATGGTGCAAATGAGGTGAGGAGGAGGAGGCAGCCGAGACAAGCATAGAGGAGGTGGAGAGAATGAAGTGGGGAAAGTGAGTGTGGTAGGTGGCTGTCCAAAATATCTAGCTGGTCTCAGGTTACTAATGGCGCACCACCTAAACCCTGGTTACTAATGGCGCACCAGTTACGTGGTGCGCCATTACTAGTTTTGCAAAAAAAAATTGTTAGTAGTGGCGCACCGTGGTTGTGGTGTGCCATTACTAGTTTGAACTAGTAATGGCGCACTTTACACAGGTGCGCCATTACTAGTTTGGAAAAAAAGTAAAAAAAGTTGTTAGTAGTGGCGCACAGAGCGTGTGGTGCGCCATTACTAGTTAAAACTAGTAATGGCGCATTGTGCCCTGGTGCGCCATTAATAGTTTTGGAAAAAAAATTGCTAGTAATGGCGCACCGTGTGTCTGGTGCGCCATTAGTAATGTGGACACTAATGGCGCACCTGTATCTGGTGCGCCACTGCTATATAGTAGTGGCGCACCACATACATGGTGCGCCATTAGTGTCCATATTAGCTATAGCCCTTTTCCTAGTAGTGTAGTTTTGAAGGTTACCACACTTTGGTTTGGACTCAGACGCAGTAGAATAGATTTCAACTGCCTAGTAAGTTTCTGATCAGTAACTTTGAGAGCTTACTGAGGTCAAACTACTGGGAGTTGGGAGCTGGGCTTTGGAGGTTAGCAATCATCTACTAAGGTGATGATGCATAAGAAAAATCAGCCACAATGGAACAAGTAAATTGGTAGTTGCTGTAGAAACCACCATTTCTGTCCAGAACAGAAAATATTTTCTGTAGCAAAAATATTCCAAAAAGTGATGAAATATTTTTGCTCAGGAAGGTGCCCTAGGGTTCAAAGAATATTTTTGAATTTTCTCAGATTTTGTGGGCAAGAAAACTTGGGGTTGCTTTGGAGCACATTGAGCTAGCTAGGGTTTAAGAGTGGGAAATGAATATTTTTCATTTAAGAAAAATATTCCAAATATTATTTTGAGGTGAACCAGAGAGGGAATGATAGTTAGAGAGGGAAATGAGGCACTTGGGTGAAAGTCAAGGGGTACCCAAGTGTTTAAGTCCATATGAAAAGATTCAAAACTCCAAATTTCAAAATCAAACCAACTGAAAATCAGGCAAATAGAAAAGGGCAAAAACCAGGCTGTCACAGAGACTCTTTGTTATTTGGTTGCAGGGTTGCTTGAGAGAGACCATCTTCATCCTACGCCTCCCATGGATTGATAAACCTTAGGTCATCGACTTGAGGGAAATTTGATACTGTCCTACAAACCTCTGCACTTGGAGGCCCAACAACGTCTACAAGAAGAAGGTTGCGTAGTAGACATCATGGGCCAACTGGGCCTTCTGCGGGCCTGAATCCTGGCCCAACAGGCTAGTTGAGTTTCTAGTCATATTCAGGCCGTGGTGGCCCAATAGGCGGCATTTTTTTCCAGTTTTTTGTTTTTTTTGCTTTATTTATTTTCTTTTGTTTCCACTTACAGCTAAATGCTTACAGTTTTTCAATGATTCTTTTTTCTTTTAGGTCACAAAAATTATAAACTTTCTGTTAGGGCCATTAGTTTTCAAATTTGAATTGTTTAAATTTCAATTCTTTGAAATTTATGTGAATCACTAGTTTGTGAATAACTTTACTATAAAAAAAGATTTTTGAGTGATTCTTTGTCCTGCTATTTAATATTACTGTTTTTATCATTATATTCATTTGGTAATTTTTAGGTTATTTTAAATGTCTGTTCTATTCAAAAACATATTTTGTTATTTTAGTTTGCTATTAAAGTTTCTACTAAAAAATCTTTATGAAAATTCTTTTTGCTATCATTAGTACATCGACATGCTATAGAAACGGTTTTTAACCCCTTTCTGCGATGACATTTGGAACCGTCACCAAGTGAGTGTTGGCGATAGGAGATAGGTCCTCCTGGCTCACTGGCTGGGGCAAAATGAGCTCGTGTGTGATCTGGCGGGGCATCGAAACACAATTGTTTCCGTTCGTATGTACATCCCACAGAGTGAATCCCAGAAAATCATTTCCGTTCGTATGTATATCACACGTAGTTCTTTATGTGGAAACGTTTGTGCAAGGTGGCCTAACGCAAACAGTTCACTGCCGGAAAATGTGTGTGATTGTTAGTTGATCGAACACGCCTACTTTCTAGAAACCGTGCGGGTTGTTTGAGTTCATCGCCCACGGTGCTGTCTGAGTAACCGTCTGCAATAGAAAACCGCAATAAGCAGGGTAATTAGCCTATTATTGATAATGCATGTACTAATTAAATTGATATTTCTTATAAAACACACCAGATATTTCATATCCGTATAACAGCAACCAGGATTCCATAATCGAATTACATCAGATAGCTTCGGCACTCAGTTACGCCATTACACAATAGCACCAAGTTTCACATGCAACATCAAAAACCTTTGGAAAGTAGCATCATACATGGTAAATAGACAGATGAATCTCATCTGGGAAACCGCAGAATCGGAACGCAAATATTGAGCCTTCAGTGATGTTGAATGTCCTTGCAACTTTAGGCCAGTGGCTATGGATAATTGCCCGCCCAACCTTCGTCCTCTTCAGCAAGACTTCAATATTGTACCATGGGTGTTGAATGAATACCTTCCTCGCCTCTTGACCAAGCAGGTGATTTGAGAGGTAATCATCGGTGAACTGCTTTGAAAAGTACTTAAAACAAGGATATGCATAAATCGTTGTTATAAATTTTGAAATCGCGCAAGGGGTAAAAACAAGGTAAAAGAGTTAGTCCCATCCTATAGTTGACTGATGTCTTCTTCATTGTGCAAACAAAGATCTTGCTGTTATTCGTCGCAAGTTTCTTCATCCTAACAATCTTTCTGAGTTTCTTGACTTGACTGATATTCATGGACATCTCGTTTCCCCATATGCAAAATGGGTCGAACAGTGGGTCTAAGCCTCTGACAGCAGGACCTACATGTGCAAGACCAAATTGTAAGAAACCTAAATATTAGACGGATTCCTGCAACTGCACAATTATGTGCTATTAGCCAAAGGACCATGCTTGAACAAACCTCGATGGTAAACCGCAGTGTCTCCCATTGTTTCCCTGCAACATACATAAGGAAGATCTTGATCAGGTTAACTGAGAGTTGCCATACTATCAGTAGAATATGTATTGAGTACAGCCAAATTCGATTTATTTCACATGCATACCAATACAAAATTGTACCCACAGCAAATGAAAATCAAATTGCAGTACTGAACCAAACAGTTAAATGGACAACGGACCAAATGAACCAAAATAGTTAACTGTGCACGACATTGCAGAATAGAAACATGTACTAGAAGATAAGACAGTTAACAAAACACAGAATGCTTGAGAACAGTACTACGAAATGTAGCAATTGTTGGACCAAAGTGTTAACTGAACATTACATTTGAGAGGACCAAACTGTGAACTGAACATCATATTGCATATTAACATTACAGAGAACAACTCACTAGAAGGCACTGGCGGTAGCCTCGAGAAAGCAGCACGAACTGTATTTTAAAGTAGACAACCACGTGGCGGTGTCAACGGTGGCCTCAAAGACGAGGTGCTCCTCCAAGGTCCGGCGGTCGGCACACATGCACTACTGGAATCAGCTAATTTGCCATCTGCCAGCTCTTTGTCGTCTGCTAGCTGACGACAAAGAAGCTCTTTGCCATCAGCTACCCAAAAGCAGACGGCAAAGAAAGGGCAGACGGCAAAGAAGCTCTTTGCCGTCTGCCAGCTCTTTGCCGTCGGCCAGCGGACGGCAAAGAATCTTTGCCATCCGCTGGCGGACGGCAAAGAGTGAGGTGGCCCCCACCCCCCGCCAGTTTTTGAAAAACTTAACGGGCCACCTCTTTGCCGTCCGCTAGCAGACGGCAAAGAGGCAAAAAAGCGGACGGCAAAGGGGGGCGGACGGCAAAGAGCCTACTACCTAACGGCCCGTACCCCCCGCCCGTTACTCACTTCTTCCCTCTCCCTCGCCGTTTCTCTCCTCCCACGCCGCCGCCCGCCGCGCGCCGCCGCCGCCCCGTCGCCCCCGCCGCCCCGGCTCGCCACCGCCCCGGGGCCCCGTCGCCCTCACCGCCTCGGCCCCCCGCCGCCCCGCACCCCACCGCCCGGGCCCGGCCCCCCGCCGCCCCAGGCCCGCCCCCTGCCGCCCCAGGCCGCCTCCTCCACCGCCCGCCCCCTCCTCCACCGGCCTCCTCCACCCCCAGGTGAGCCCCCCATTTTTCAGTTTTTTTTCTTTTTTTTTCTTTTTTTCCTTTTTAGTTTTAGTTTTAGTTTAGATTTAGTTTTAGTTGTAGTTTTAGGTTTAGTTTTAGGTTTAGGTTTAGTTGTAGGCTTAGTTTAGTTTGAGGAAAGAAGAAGAAGAAGAGAAAAAGAGGAGAGGAGGAGAAGAAGAAGAGGAAAAAGGAAAGGAAGAAGAAGAAGAGGAGGAGGAGAAGAAAAAAGAAGAAGAGGAAGAAGAAGAAGAGAAAAAGAGGAGAGGAGGAGAAGAAGAAGAGGAAAAAGGAAAGGAAGAAGAAGAAGAGGAGGAGGAGAAGAAAAAAGAAGAAGAGGAAGAAGAAGAAGAAAAAAGAGGAGAGGAGGAGGAGAAGAAGAGGAAAAAGGAAAGGAAGAAGAAGAAGAGGAGGAGGAGAAGAAAAAAGAAGAAGAGGAAGAAGAAGAAGAAAAAAGAGGAGAGGAGGAGAAGAAGAAGAGGAAAAAGGAAAGGAAGAAGAAGAAGAGGAGGAGGAGAAGAAAAATGAAGAAGAGGAAGAAAAGGAAGAATAGGAAGAAGAAGAAAAGGAAAAAAGAGGAAAAAACCCCGACCCGACACGGCACCCCGACCCCGACCCGGCACCCCGACACGACACCCCGACCCCTAGACCCCGACCCCGACACCCCGACCCCGAGCCTGACCCGACACCCCGACCCCGACACCGACACAGCACCCCGACCCCGACCCCGACCCCGACACCCCGACCCCGACCCCGACACCCCGACCCCGAGCCTGACCCGACACCCCGACCCTGACACCGACCCGGCACCCCGACCCCGACCCGACACCCCGACCCCGAGACCCCGACCCCGACACCGACACGACACCCCGACACCGACACCCTGACACCACACCCACCCTTACCCCGACACCGACACGGCACCCCGACCCCGACCCGGCACCCCGACCCGGCACCCCGACCCGACACCCCGACCCCGAGACGGCACCCCGACCCGACACCCCGACCCGGCACCCCGACCCGACACCCCGACCCCGAGACCCCGACCCCGAGCCTGACCCGACACCCCGACCCCGACACCGACACGGCACCCCGACCCCGACCCGGCACCCCGACAAGACACCCCGACCCCGAGCCTGACCCGACACCCCGACCCCGACACCGACACGGCACCCCGACCCCGACCCGGCACCCCGACCCCGAGACCCCGACCACGATACCCCGACCCGGACCCCGACCCCGACACCCCGACCCCGAGCCTGACCCGACACCCCGACCCCGACACCGACACGGCACACCGACCCCGACCCAGCACCCCGACCCGACACCCCGACCCGACACCCCGACCCCGACCTCGACACGGCACCCCGAGACCGACACGACACCCCGACCCCCGACACCTCCCGAAAAGGTGTTCTTTGGCCTTCCAGAAGCCGACGGGGTCATATATTTCTGAATTATTAGTTAGGTCATATATCTTTCGATTTTGTTATGAAAAACATCATATATAATTGTGTTGATCGGGTAGTTTTAAATGTGCAGTTGTTTCATCGCTGCGAGGTTTGGTGTTCGACGACCTCGCCGTGCGTTTGACGAGCTCTGCCCCTTCGTTCGTGGGTGAGCACAAATGACATGTCCTCCTCCCCCATTAATTATTTGATCTATTCCGATGAAACTTGATAGCTAGATATATATGTGTCTTGAATCATCAGTATGCGTAACCAATATGTGTCTCCCGTTCGAAAGCGTCATAGTTATAAATATGCATGCATTTGCATATTTATAACCTTGATTCTTTCGAATTGTCCAACGCTATCCATGGACAGCCCGAGTATGTTTAGATTGGGTTCGTTTTCCCATATGCTTTGCTCCGGATCCGACGCATAAATTTCGTCAGTGCCTCCCCTGTTGTTCTCCGGGTACACATCCTCCCTGTTTATTGCAGAGACGTGTATCAGGAGAACAGCGGGGAGGTGCTGCCGAAATTTTGCGTAGGATCCGGAGCATAGCATGGGAAAATGAACCCAATCTAAACATACTCGGGTGGGATTAGGACCTATCATTACCTATTAGAGTGTAGGTTGCATGGACGTAATAAAATTGACAAAGTAGATCAACTGATGAATACATACATGCTGAATTATATATATATATATATTTGTTGTGTGTCTAGTAGCTCTGAAAGTCAAGATGAGTGATCGTGCGTGGATGTACACCGGTCACACTGGTCAGAACAAATGGAGCACTGAATGGTTCACAAAAACCAAGGGGTTTGTGCGAGCCGCATTTGCAAATGGCCAGAGGAAAACCTGGTGCCCCTGTTTACGGTGCGGCAATTGGGAAAAGAGGACAGAGGCTGAAATGGGCAAACACCTGCAGAAGAGTGGTTTTACGCCCGATTATACGGTGTGGACATTTCATGGTGAGTCTGCCCAACGTGACCGAGCTGAGGTGGATCGTCGTCGCACCGACGAGCATGGTACCGGGATGGAAAACATGGTGCAAGACTTTGATGATGCTCGGGATTCGGACGAGGAGATGGAGGAATCTGCAAAGGCCTTCAATGAAATGTTGGAGTCTTCAAAACGTCCGCTCCATGAGCACACTGAGCTTTGTCAGTTGGATGCCATCTCACAAGTAATGGCTCTGAAGGCTCAGTTCAACTAGAGCAGAGAATGCTACGATGCAATGATGACAGTATTTGGACGCTTTCTACCCAAAGGCCATGTAATGCCTGCAAACCTATACCAGTCGGACAAAATCCTCCGTGCACTGAAGATGCCCTATGATAAGATACATGCCTGTGAGAAAGGATGTGTCTTGTTTAGGCTTGACTATGCGGACTTGAACTATTGTCCCATTTGCAAGTCTTCCAGGTATGTTGTGGTAGACAACGGTATGGGTGAGAAGACACAGACCAAAATCCCCGTTAGTGTTCTTCGGTATATGCCAATCATACCAAGACTTCAACGTCTTTTCATGGTCGAAGAGACGGCCAGACAGATGACATGGCACAAAACGGGCAAAAGAACCGAACTAGATGCAGATGGGAATCTGATGATTGTACACACATCGGATGGTGTTGCATGGAAAAAGTTTGATGAATTACATGGTGACAAAGCGGCAGATCCGAGGCATCCTCGAGTCGGCATCAGCACGGATGGGTTCAGTGTGTTTGGTATGACGGCAGCCCAATACAGTTGTTGGCCCGTATTTGTCTTTCCACTCAATCTCCCCCCCCCCCCCGGACAGATTATGCAAAGAAAGAACATTTTCCTGATGTTGATAATTCCAGGGCCCAACTATCCGGGGAAAAATATGAATGTGTACATGCAACCGCTTAAGGACGAATTGCAAGAAGCCTGGGATAATGGGTTCAAGACATACGATGCCTATAGCAAACGGAACTTCATAATGCGTGTCTGGTACATGTACTCGATGCATGACTTGCCGGCGTATGCGCTATTCGTTGGCTGGTGTGTGCATGGAATTTTTAATGTTGTACTTGATGATGATACACTTAAGTGATACACATATTATTATTCATGTCGGTCTTTTTTTTATGTTGTACTAATTTCGTTTACTGTTTGTCATGGCAGGTGTTGAAAGATGGTGGGCGCTGGTCGGGAGCGCGCCAAGGCCCCTTCTTCGTCGGCGCGTGGTCTGAGGTCTTCGATTCCAGACGTACCTCTCCGCGGAGCGTTGCTGGACAGTATGTCCACACCGCCGGGCCCTTCTTCGTCGACCGCGGTGCCTAGCAGGGGACGAGGTAGGAAGAGAGGAGGTGGGGCACGTGGTCGCGGGAGAGGAGGTAGGGTGACTGCTAGGGCACCTTCCTCGCCGCCACCCCCAGCTGTTTCACCCGAGCACGTGACTGCTAGGGTGGACTCGTCCGAGGAGGAGGCTACACGGACTCCGGTCCACGAGCCTCCGGTCCACGGGTCTTGGGCCCACGAGCCTCGGGTCGACTGGCCTTCGGCCCACGAGAGTTCGGCCCACGAGACCCCGGAGGAGCACACGTCCGGATGGGGTACCTGGCCGGATCAGCCCGAGGAGCCGAGTGGCCATGCTGGTGATGGCGGGGAGCCGACTGATCTTGAGGAGGAGGGTGGCACCGTGTACCAGCGTGGTGCTACACGGCTCCCGTCCGTGCCGGCGACCCGCGAGCAGAGGTGGTTGATCTTCCCTGATGGGGAGAGGTACGTAAGTGCATTTAATATTTGTACCTTCTGCATTCACGTTTCTTCAAATAACTAATGCGTTGGCCTTGTCATGCTGCAGGGGTTGGGACCACCATCATAGTGTCCGCCGGCCCAACTCCGTCCTTGGAGTTCTTTGCCGGCAAAACATCCCGGGGTTTGTCACGTTGCCTGGTGAGGGTCGGCTTCCAGAGCTTGGGTTGAGCTGGGAGCACTACGTGGCTGCCCCGGCCCCGCCGGATGTCATTATCGACGGTGTCGTGTGCGACACGAGGGCAGACATGGTGATCAGGACGTTCTGGGTAATTTCTCCTTTACACATTTCAAAATCTTCAACTAGCTAGTTACTAATTGTACTAATCAATATTGTCTCATTTGATTGCAGACATTCTACAGGTGTGAGGAGGGATACGAGGAGGACTGCGCAAATGTTATCCAGAACGTCTGCAAGCGCCTACTCCAGAACTTACGGCACGAGGCTCGGGTGCAGGCTGTTCGAGACTACTACGCCTTGCGTGGTATCAAGAAGACCAAGCCGGCGTGCCGCGATAAGTTCCTGAGTAAGGAGCAGTACATGAAGGTAATTCTTAAGGCCTTCTACTTAAGTTCCTTCATTTAGTAATTCTTAGCCGTAGCGCTCAAGTTTCTATTTGCTAACTTAGGCGCCTCCGAGATGGTGTGCGGATCGGATGGATTGTTGGGAGGTGTTGGTCGATGAGTGGTGCTCACAAGAATGGCTAGCCCTCCACAACCAGGCCAAGGACAAACGTGCCCAAATGGAAGGTGTGCCACACCATCAAGGCAGCTCCAACTTATATCAGTTCGGGCGCAACTGGGTATGTGGTTTGCTTCATGATTCATGCAATTCATTTATCATGCTAGCTTGAGCCCTTTAATTACTAATTTTCATTGTTTCTCTCTTTCAGGCACGCCACAATAAGGCGGATAAGGTGCCAGAGGTGTACGACCTGTATGCCATGGCCCACACTGGCTCTTACAAGAAAGTCAAGGCTTTCTCTCAGTCTGACCTCGATGATGCAAACAACTTCACCAACATCTCCTCCCACAACAAGCTCGTGAGATATAGAGATGAGGGGAAGGCGAGGAAAGGGGAGGACTTTAACCCGAGCCAGGGTCCCATTGATCCAGAGCTGGTGATGATATCTGGTGGCGGGAGGTCCCATGGCTCCATAGCCATTGGAGATGGACTTATCCGTTGTCCTAGCACTCTCCCGGAGATCAAGGCGCGCCAGTCGAGCTCCGCTCCTGAGATAAGGCCTCGTGAACGGCCAGTGCAACTCGCCATCAAGGTTAGTGATACGTACTCAGTTATCTTTCTCCATTACATTGTGTGCGCTTCCATCAATGATTACAAATGGTCATGTGAGTGGTGTTGCAGGCTGCTATACAGACTGAGAGAGATAGAACGGAGAAACTTCTGGCGGAGGCGGCGGAGAGGCAGCGGGAGATGGAGGAGAGGACGAGAAAGATGATGGAGGAGGAGAGGGCACGGAATGACATGCAGGCAAGGGCCATGTACGAGCTCCTTGTGGTAAGTTTCTTCTGCAGATTACTTGCTAGTCTTAACATTTGAGTCTCATTACTAACTAGTATGACTCTGTTCTGAAAACCAAATGTGCGGTCTGTGTGCGAGAAGTCCGGTCAGCCCGCTCCGCCGATGCCAGTGATTGCTCCTGGGAGCACGGTGAGTTTAGTTTGAATGGACATTACTTGGTAGTCTTAACATTTGAGTGTCGTAATGCTAACGAGACATTGGAAATGATCTTTGGTGCAGCTTAACTCCAGAAACGCATCGCACGATCCTTCTCCAGGTAGCGGCACTAGCCACCCCGCTGCTACACCTCCCTGATCACGGTAAGTTTCTCTAGTGTTTTGCTTAACAAATGCATAAAGACCTAGACTTAGCTTTATTTCCTCCAATATGCTTACCATAATGACCTAGAGTTAGCTTATTTTCCTCCAAAATGACCCATTTTACCTAGGTTAGCTTATAAATGATGCAGTTCATCCAAGTTAGCTCAAAAATGACCCATTTTACCTACATTAGCTCCTAAATGATCCATTTTACCTACGTTAGCTTTAAAATGGCCCATTTCACCTAGGTTAACTCCAAAATGACCCATCTTACCTAGGTTATCTCATAAACGATTCATTTCAACTAATTTAGCTCATAAACGATCCATTTGACCTAAGTGAGCTAAAAAACGTTCCATTTCACCTAAATTAGCTCTTAAATGATCAATTTCACCTAAGTTAGCTCAAAAAGATCCATTTCAACTAAATTAGCTCTAAAATGACCCATTTTACGTAGATGAGCTCCTAAATGATCCATTTTACCTACGTTAGCTTTAAAATGACCCATTTCACCTAGGTTAGCTCCAAAATGACCCATTTCACCTAGGTTAGCTCCAAAATGACCCATTTCACCTTACTTAGCTCAAAAACGATGCCCTTCACCTTAGTTAGCTCATAAATGACCCATTTCAACTAAGTTAGCTCATAAATGATCCATTTCAACTAAGTTAGCTCATAAACAACCCATCTCAACTTAGTTAGCTCATATATGATCCATTTCACCTAAGTTAGCTCATAAATGACATATACTTCTTGTTCTAGTCTTCTTCTTGTTCTAGTCTTCTTCTTGTTCTAGTCACCTATTTCTAACTTTCTTATTTACCATTTTCCAGATTTCATTCACTTGATGGAAGCTAGCTTGCTATGATGGAGTGCTTGCTTTTCCTTTGATGAAACTTTGCATTGTATCTAGCTTGCTATCTTCATGACACTTTGCATTGTAATATATATATGGATGGAACAATGTGTATGGATGGAACTTCCTTATGTATGAACAATGTGTATGGATGAAACTGATGTGATATGTGATATGAAACTTATGTGCTAGATATGTGTTGGATATGTGCTGGATATGAAACTTATATATGTGATATGTGCTGCAAATTGTGGGATTTAATAAAAAACAGAAAAAACTGACAATATGCAGGCTCTTTGCCGTCTGCCACCGACGGCAAAGAGCTCTTTGCCGTCTGCCGCGGACGGCAAAGAAGCCACGTGGCAGCCAACTGTGCTTCCTGGGAGCTGACCCATTTGGTCAGTTTGCCTACAGTGGCAGACGGCAAAGACTTTGCCGTCTGTGGCAGACGGCAAAGAACCTGCACTTTGCCATCAGTGGCAGACGGCAAAGAACCTGCCATCTAGTGACGTGTAGATGACATCATAAGGCGGACGGCAAAGACCAAAGGCTCTTTGCCGTCTGCGGCAGACGGCAAAGGTCTGCCGTTAGCCACTTAACGGACTGACAGCGCAATTATTGCCGTCCGCCCTCTTTGCCGTCCGCCGCAGACGGCAAAGAGCCTTTGCCGTCCGCCGCCAGGAAGCAGACGGCAAAGCAGCTGTTTACCGTAGCCTTCTTTGCCGGAGCCTTTTGCCGTCCGCGGCTGACGGCAAAGGTCTTTGCCGTCCGCCTTTCGAGCCTTTGCCGTCCGCCATGGCAGACGGCAAAGTAGCTGTTTCCTGTAGTGATGGCAGCCATAGCGACCTCGTGCGCGCGTGCGGCCGCATGCTGCTGAGCTCCATGTTATACTGCATGCAAAATGGCTGTGGGCGGCGCTTAATTGGAAGAGGGGAACAGTGATTTCGGCGGAAGGTGTAGCGCCGTCGGCCGGGGCATGTGGGACGGGAAATGAGGAGGATGGTGTGGGTGGGGTGTGGATTAGCTGACCATATCGATGAGGCCGCGCAGGAAGAAGGGTCGGCGGCGAGGAGGCGGCGCTGCAAGAAGAAGGGTCGTCGGGGAGGAGGCGGCGCTGCAAGAAGAAGGGTAGCCGGTGAGGAGGCAGCGCTGCAAGAAGAAGGGTCGCCGGCGAGGAGGCTGAGCTGCCAGTAAGGAGCAGTGAAGGTTTGAAATTGGAAAGCAAGGAGGAACAGGGGAAATGTGGCTTTTGGTGTTAGGGAGGGGCGGGGAGATAGATATTTCCGCGGTGGCAAAAAAATTGCTCGGTGCCGCGAGAAACTTGCGCGCAAGTGTGGTTCAAGCGGGGGCGGTGGACTATAGACGACGAAGCTTTCTGCGTAAGCCAGACAAGACGATGCACCAAGATATTTTATATCGCATCCCACACGATTCTTTCTAGTAAAATGTTTGTGGTATACCTGATTTTTTCATTATGTTTTGAAAGACAAAATGGTGTTACGGAGGGAAAGGATGGTGTTTGAATTGCTAGAACATTTACGTACAGTGAACATGCAACTAGTACATGAGTGTCGTGTTTAAATTTGGAATTATTCCAGGTTCGTTTGGCATTTTTATGCATCAATTGAGTTTCTGGGCATTTAATGTGCATAATTCAAATTTGAACTACAAGCGCATGCTCTAGTGCACCAAAGTTTGTTGAAAAATCACATGTGTGTCTTTGGGTGAATTTATAGGTCCCATGCAAAAAATAGGAATAAAATTCAAACATCTGGGCGTCGTGGCTCGGCCGGAAAGATTGAGAAACTTGGTTTTTGAATTCCTGTAAATCCAAAACACGCCTGAAAATCATGAAACTTGGCATGGTCTCATGACATGGCACCAACATGCTGCGGTAAGTTTTTTGGCTGAATTGGGACAAAATTTGGTGTAAGCTTCTTGCAAATCGGAGCTTCCCTCAAGAAGGCTCATGCTTCCGAGAGGGAACGTGTCACCTCCGTGTGCGAAATGACATACGTACACTACCTTCTCCCGCCTTAATTTTTTTCACAGGCATATTAGACCAAACAGAAGTATCGTACTAAAATTTTGGAATTATTCCGGGTTCGTTTGGCCTTTTTTATACATTAATTGAGTTTCTGGGCATTTAATGTGCATAATTTAAATTTGAACTACAAGCACATGCTCCAGTGCGCCAAAGTTGGTTGAAAAATCACATGTGTGTTCTTGGGTGAATTTCTAGGTCCCATGGAAGAAATGGGAATGAAATTTAAACATATGGGCGTGGTGGCTCGGCCGGAAAGATTGAAAAACTTGGTTTTTTAATTCCTGTAAATCCAAAACACGCCTGAAAATCATGAAACTTGGCATGGTGTCATGACATGGCACCAACATGCCGTGGTAATTTTTCTGTCCGATTTGTGAAGGCGCACAAATTAACAATCAACAAAGTCATTTTGGAACAAGCGCTGTCACGTTCCAAATTGGAAACACAAGTATCATTGAAACCGTGGGCGTTCTACTTACCAATTACGTGCCGCCACATGTCCCCTTTTTTATTGGCTAGGAGGTGCTGTGCGGGGTAGCTATTTGAGTATAGGAGGCGTGCGATCAGACCCCTGCGCGCGCTCATCGGGAGGAGAGCCCTTTGACCTCTACCCGCCGCGCACCTCCCTACCAACGTCTCCATTAATGGCGCCCGAGCCCCTGTTCTACGGTGTGGCTATATGTCTCACTGGATTGAGATTTAAGGGAGAAAAATGAACATCAGAAAAGAAAGTTTTGCACGGATCTTGATGTAAGATCCGACGGACCTATATAGCATCAACTACGACTTATAGCAAGCATGATGAATATAAGGACGATGAGAGTGGATAATAATTATCTTACATATTTAGGAACATAATTAAAAAGCCACATGCGGCAACGCCCGAAATACACAAGGGAAAAAGAAGAAGGAAGACAACGATCTGGCTCGCTGATCTCTACTTTCTTGATGTGTTGCTGCAGGCCGCAGGAATTAGTCTCCGCGGCGAGCGGCGATGAGCTCTTTCTTGTCCTCAAGATGCTGCTTGAGAGCATCTACGGATTCCTCCACCAGCCTTATGCGCTCGATGCGCAGCATGGCATTCTCGTCCATAAGTTTCTCGACGATGACGCCGGTCCTCTTCAACAAGGCAGTGGTCTCCTCCTGCTGCTCCGCACTTCCCATGATTTTCGCCCTCAACAGGTCGCGCTCGGCCAGGAGCGTCACATTGCTCTCATTTAGTTGCCGGATGACGCCGGTAGCCTGTTCAAAAAAGGCTTTCATGTCGTCCTGCAAGATCGCCTAGCCGGAGATCTGATCCATCTGGCTATGGACGATCGCATGCATGCGCCTGTAAGAGTCCTCGCCTGCTCGCGAAAAATTTTCCCAGGCCGCCGCGGCGCGGGAAGACATCTCTGCTGCATTCGCAGCGCGGCGGGACATATCTTCTGCTTCCGCGGCGCGGCCGGACCAGTCTGCTGCATTGGCGGCGCGGCGGGACCTACGTGCTGGTTCAAGAGGAGAGGGCTGGCCCATAGCTTGGGCAAAATGGGCGACCACCCTAGGCCCCAAGAGGAGACGATCCAATCTACAAATTATACTAGTGAATACTATACATTATACATTACATACGAATGTTTATTAAATGCTGAAAATAAAGACTTGATTTACAGGAGCGTAAGTTCACACCACGTAATAATAGGTTATATCATGCGGAGGCAAACCAAATCGACTGGCGAAGTTGAGTTCAAATACACTAGTCTTTCTTCACGATGGATGTCTTAGTATCATAATGAAAATTATGTTAACTAGATTTCATTGTTTAAACCAGTGCACAATTTTTAATTTGAGAAACGGGTAGGACATCTCATTTACACCAAATCAAACTAAGTCAATATGGGTGAGCATGTCAGATAATCGAATCATACACAATACTACAACCAACAACATTTTTGGTTCTCTGATGATTCTATTCCTAAACCCAACTCACGAGTCACATTTTCTATACCCTGGAAGTTTCTATGAATATGGCCGGCTAATATACACTAGAAACCGCTATTAATTTTTTTTAGTGTATATGATTTTGAAATCTATACCATTACATACAATAATATTAAAAGATATATAAACACATGCATAAATATACAAATATATGTGTATACACCATATATTTTATGCAATATTAAAAATAAATTGGAAATATTGTTAACAATAAAAAATTGGTACATCATCATAAATTTTGCAGAGTCAAAATTTTCAATGGTATTCATTACAATTTTATAACAGTGAATAATATTACTATTATTTGGAAACATCGTTATCTCACTAAGTAATAGAGAAAATATATTAATTACTATTGTATATAGTACACTTATTAATTTAATATAAGTATAAAACTTTAGTATAAAATAGTTGTTTACATCGCCCTGGAGAACATGCATGCACATGATGGTGCAATAGCCACCCTCATCGTCGTCGACGTACATCATATCCGCAATGCGCCTTGCCTGCTCGATGTCGAATGCCGACGAGGCCACCGGAGAGGACCGCTGCTCGATGTCGAATGATGGTGAAGCCGCCGGAGAGGACCGCAGCTCGATGTCGAATGCCGGAAAGGACCCCGCGGCCGGCGAGGTTGGCGCCGAAGAAGATGTGGATGCCGGTGCCGGCGATCGCGGCCCGATGTCGATGGCGATGTTGACCGTCGCGCCGGTGCCGGTGCCGCGGAGCCGATGACGACGGCGGCGAACCTCGGTGTCCTGGCGGCACGGGAGGAACCTGGCCAAGAAGGTTGTATACTTCCTTGTAATAATCGTTTCATCACACAAAAACATAAAATAAAGACATATGGATCCTCGTACACTTGCTAATCTTTTTAAACTTGCCACTTATTGTAAACCAATAGCTTATAATGAAGAAGTGATAAAAGAAAACGATATTGGGATACATTTGTTGAAGGAAAGGCATGATTGCAATTGTGTTAGTATAAATTCTATGAATTTCAATTGTACTAATGATCATAATTGTGGTGGTAATTGTGATGCTTCTTTTGATCTTGAAATTTTATCTAAGCCTCATAATAAATCTACTATTAATGCTGCAATTTGCAATACTATTGAAGGTGGTCTTGGAAGAATGTCAACTTTAAGAAAAAGAATCCCACATGCTTGGAGAACAATCAATCTTATGATTTTTTTTTTTGATGAAAGTGGGTTTAGAGAGGACATGACTTTAGTTAATGTTAATCCCACTATGTTGGAAGATTATAAAACTTGCATGCATGAGGATCATGAAGAGAATATTTTGTATGATAGCTATATTATTGAATTTGATTATGATCCTTCATGTAATTATTTTGAGAGAGAAAAATATTGTTGTAGAAATTTTCATTTTACTCAGTTACCTCTTTTGATGCTTAAATTGTCAATGTTTTGTCCCTCCTTGCATATGCTAAATATTGCTTGCTTTGATACATTGTTTAATTATAAAATGCCTATTCATAGAAAGTATGCTAGACACAAATATGTTTGTTAAATGCTATATGATGCTCTTTTAATGCTTAATTTTTTATCTTCCATGTGAGCATCATTGAAATTTCAAGCTATCTTAATGGCTATAAAGAAAGAGCTTGTTGGGAGACAAACCAATAGGTATCATTTTGTTATTATTTGCAAATATGATTATTGCTACTGTAATGATTGTGTTTTATCTTTTAATTAGTTTTTATGGAAAGTAAAGCCTTTGGGGTGATTTGGATAATAGTTGACTTGATTCTGTGCAAAAACATAAGCTTTTGCCCCCAGTACAGAATTTCCTGAATTTTATTGGAACGTGCTTTTGATCTGAAATTTTTACAAATGATTTATATACAAATTGCCCACAGCCACAAATCCAACCCATTGACCAGAGACGCTTTGGACTGCATATTGGATATTGCTATGCTAGGATCATATTTTCTGAAATTGGATTGCTCGTCCAACCTGTCAGGTCATCCGATTACTGGGTCAGGGAGCACAGACAAACCCATTGATTAGAGACCATTTGCATTGCATATTACCAATGCTAGGATCATACTCATTGAAACTGGACTATTAATTATGGTCCGGTTACAATAACTGATTACTTCTGTATACAATACCAACCCAACCTCAGCAAAGGTCATGAATGAACCATTAGAGAATGGTTAATAAGTCTGCAGCCCGCTTCTCTTCTCTCTCTTTTTCTCTCTCTTCCAAATCAGCAAAGATATAGTATTTAAATCCTTACAGCCCACTTACATCAGCTTATTATACTTGCTCTTAGTAGTATCTACTGTCTGCTGTATGTTGCTACTTGGCCGTGTATGCTGTTCGAGTAGTATATCTAGTATATATGAATAGCTTAAATTTTGCTTTTTTTACTGCAATATCTAGAAATAACTTAATTTTTTTCTCGCAGCGAGTATCGGTCCCATGCGCTACACATCCAAACCGCCTACCCCAGAATACCTATTCACAGAACAGACTGTGGAGATCTTCTCCATCAGGGTCAGAGCCCCAACAGATGGTCTCAAGTAGCCGCTGCGTGTCTATGTTTGCCACTAGAGACTCGATGGATCAGAATCGCAACTAACTACCAAACCCTCGCACAAAACGTGAGTACCACCTATCGTCTATGTTTGTTTGTTTGTTTTTCCTTCTTGGTCAACAATCACTTGCTCCTAATCTACTATGCAGTTCCTCTATGTACTAATTCACTTTTGTCCATCTTACATTAAGGTCCGTTAAGTCTTATTAAAAATCCTAGTATCCTCCTTTGTGCCTGTGTTTTAGAGGTGATGATTGAACTATGTTTCCCAATGGGTCGTAATACAGCATGATGCTTTTGTGTACAGAAACACCATGTGTTTATGGAATAGTTGCGTTTTACACTGACCAACATTTATGTTTACCTAATTTCAACCTTGAACCACTAAGCAATAGAACAAATAAGACTCACTTTGGATCAACCTTCAATTAATAGAATGGGTGTGTCTAGAACTCAGTCGACTGAGACTAAACGAAGTCTCAGTCAAGTGACGTCGGCGTGGTTTTTTTGCTACAAGCGGCACGGCTGGATGCTACAACGGTGGCAAAAAATCTTGCAACGGTATTGTAAAACAACAACAATAAATGCTACAACCGTTCTAGCTGAAATGCTACAACCGTCAATGAAAGATGTTGCAACCGGTGAGATGACGTGCTACAAGCGATGAGGGACGGCATGCTACAACCCGCAAGACGGATGTTGCAACCGGTAGGAAAAAATGTCACAAACGATGGCATAAAATGCTGCATGGTCGAGTGAGACCTGGTTAAATCTCAGTCGACTGATTTTTAGCAGTCGCGTAATGGAATTGGATCCACCTTCAACTAATAGAATCTGTTAGTTGTATTTCTACAAGTCTGTCAGTTGATAATTAATCAATGGTGATGCTTGTGTTGCAGGATACATCCTGGCTGCTAACTGGCCCATCCCGGGCAATTGTGTACCTTGCTCCAATTACATTCGAAGTCCAGTTAAAAGTAAAGGGCGAAGGAGAGTCTGAAGATAAGATGCTAGCTTTTGGTGCCTTCTACTATGACGATAGGTCTGCTTGTGCACGCAAGCTCTCTACATGCTACGACCACAAGCGCTGCATGCTCGAGTACGAACTGGCGCTGCGGCCATGTTCGGTCGAGGCCACAATCAGCTTGAAGGTCATAGAGGGGTCGTGGCCGGAGAACTACCGAAGAATACTCGTCGCCCTCACCTCCGGCGTGGAAGAGAAGATCTTCATGCTTAGTTGTCGAGACAGAGAACTGCCCGTCGGTCCGGATGGCGTGAACTTGCGAGAGAAACTGTTGGCTGTGGTTGCGGTGGACGCGTCTTTGTCAAGCTTTCTTGCGCGGGGTACAGCTGAGTCCAAGCCGGTGTGCTCCGGCACGAGCCAGAGCGTGTGCATCCTCGGTTCAGGCAAGGTTCAGGTCACCGTTGCTTGGTCCCTCTTTGTGATTGTTGTGTTAACATAGACTTCGTTGGGTAGTGTTTGGTGGTTGCTTGACCGCTGTCGAGACACTAGATCATCGTGTGGGTAGTATTTTGTGGTTGCTCGACCGCTGTTGAAACACTACTAGATTGTGTCGGCACTGTTTGGTGGTTGCTCGACCACTGTCGGAAGTGTTTGGAAGCTCTCCAGCTCTGTCAGCTTAGTTGTTTTCAGTTTTTTTTTTATAACGAAGGCAAAAGATTTGCCTCATCGATTAATTAAGCAGAAGAGAATTACCCAGTTAATTAACGGAAAACCGGGCGAAAACCGATACAAACCAACCACATGCGGACTACTCACAGAAGTGTAGTGTCCCTAAAACCATTGAAGTGTTTCTGTACTATCGTGTCACTAGTGGCTGGGGCGCCACCAGGTGGCGCCTCATGAGGCATGACTTGTAGGAATAACCACGACGTGTCGTGTGGTGTTGTGTCTTGGTCGGACACGGATCAGCGCGTATAGTAGTAGTAGGATTATAGAACTCCAAGCCGAGTAGGTTAGACTGCTCAATCCTACCTGCTATATATACTCACGTATAACCCCTGTAACTTGTACACAACGAAAGTCGATCGAAGCAATATAAAGAAAGACAGGAGCGACACGCCCATGTAGCTGTCACCAAATCAGTCTCGTCCCGATCAGTTTTTCCGTTTGCTAAATTTAAGTGGAGACGTTCCGCTGAGGCGGCCGGCTAGGTCAAGTTCACGTATACATCTACGTTTACATGTGTGTTGCTTGAGAATCAATCAAGCTCGTCTAGCTAGCTTTGCACTTCGCGTGCATAGTTCCTGGGTGATTTGATCTAGGGATCAAAAGCCAACATGACTGTGCAGTGCCTGGTAGGTGGCCAATCCATTGAGCTGTGTTCATGCATTCTTATTAACACGTACACATGTGAATAGTTGAGTCCTTCATAAACGTATTAGGCCAAACAAATCACATGTATATGCAACTACAATTTACAAACTGTCAGAAGGAGAACGTCCATATGCATTGCTAAATGCTTTTTTTAAAATCACACATGTGTATGCATTTACAATTTAAACTGGAGCTCTATTAGTAGTGTTCCATGGTAGCCATGGCCATCTGAGTGTGTACCAGTTGAAGTGTGGCATTGGTTGGCACAACGAAGCAGCGGTGTTGAGCAGATCTTCGTGCTGACCACCAGCTGCTCCCTCAACTCCTGCAGGAGCGCCTCTATATCTTCGTGCACACCTCGGCTACCTTGTTTAGCTCGACTTCCGTTTGAATGCGAAAGCATACAACCTTGCCTTCATGTTGGCATCCTGGAAAAATCTTGTCCAGTTTGTGGTAATCGTCTCCCTGCCATCGATTACCATGATGATGCGAGCAATTGTGCGACCCTCCTGCTCCCAAACTTGGTTGGAAGGTCATCCAGATCCGGGTTGATGCAGTCTTGGGAGATGCTACCCAGTGAAACCAACTGAAAAGAGTAAGCAAAAACAATGAATTTGCATTTACAATAAATGAGGACTATCTACCACACTACCAATAGTAGTAGATGATATAGTAAGATAGGTACGATATAGGAATTGTAGTTGTGTAAGCACATTTTTAGATGACCAGATATTACAGAAACTCTGCCACCTTCAATAGAATTTTAGAAGGAGTAAATGTAATGCAAACAGGGATTCCTAAGGCTTCCAACATGAGATCTAGTATGAGTGCATATGGTATTTTGACTATGGTTGCTTTGCCATGTAAATGACAAGAACAGATGTACCCTAAGATTATTCAGAGAGCTTGATAAACAAGGCTACAAAGAAGAACAATAAATAAAGAGGCATTGCTACAGGATGCACGTATACATATGCATATACCATTGTATATAGGAATGACAGAAGGCAAAGATGAAAAGGCAGACAAATGAAAAGTTTTAAGTTGTCAGTAAAACGGATGGATGAAACCACAAAGCACGTGCTGTTGTTAGTTGATTAGAAATGCCCAACAGTATGAGCAAAGGGATGGCGTAAAGCTGGGAGCACAATAGATTTTTTTCATAGAGTATTGTACAGCACATCAACTAAAAAATATGGATTGAATGTTATTCGCAGGGACTAACACGTAGCGAAGGAATTATAATCAGCGAGGGAAAGGGAAGGAAAGCTAGTTTCCAGTGCAAACGAACCTAACTTCAGCGAAAGCATTTGTTGATGACGCAGAACCTGACGAGGCGTAAGACCCCACCATCCTCTGCCTCCTTCATAGGGAGAGAGACGGATTAAACCTTAAGTGAAAAGTACATTATTAGGATTGGAAAATGGAAACATTTATTTGTCAAATTATTAGTTGATTAAACCAGATGCCCACCCGTTGCACCATTGCACCACAAATGAAGAGATGTTCTATTTGAGTATTAATCAACATATATTTGTAGCAGCGGCTAAGAAAAACAGAAACTAAGTTTGCATGAAAAGATAATTATAAGTATGGTGCATAAGGACTTGGTTTATCGGCATATATATGCTTGATCAGTACAAAACAATAATCTGCACATCAAAAGATATTGGTTCTACATGAAAGGATATTGGTTTTGTAATACTGACTGTTACAGTAGGCAAGGCTTCACAAATGTAGAACCAATAATCTGCCAAAGAAAGTGTGATGCAGTAGGCAAGGCTTCACAAATGTAGAACCAGTATCCATTAATCTTCATCTTCAGTTAATAGTCCTAAATCACCATCATGAACATGGCAGGAAAAACTATAGTAAGCAAGGATATTTTAGTGTCAACAACCAAAAAGGTCAAGGTTAACATTTCAATTCGGAAGTGGAAGTGACATAGAAGGAAAACTTCTAAAGAAAAACAACACAGAAACATTGACCCGAGGGAGAATTCAAATAGTTTCCTAAAAAACAATTTATACCTGAAAGGAGCAAGGCAAAGGAACCTGATGACAACCCAAATATATGCACGATAACAACTACTCAGTACATCAGAAACATGCATAAAAAGATAGTGAGGCACAAACGGCAAAATAAAATTATGTGTAACATTATTAACTGATGCGACTACTGCACAAAGCATAAATAGTAGGTGAAAAAAGGTTTCGGGCAGTCATCGGTCATATAAATTGCATTTCGGATCCCTTTTCCATTGTAACTTGACCTGATTTCCCATTATAGTAACATGTCCATGCATCACAAATAGAAATAATTTCCAATTGGATAAATTTTGGTTTACAGATGATGCAGAAAAACACCTGCTCCACCATACTTCTCCACAATTTTGATGCTATTAGAACCACATGAGCACAACACACACGCAAAAAAATTAAAATGGCAGAACAAAAGGAATTGTTTGAAATTATTTTCTACCAGATAAAAGTCTCGAGAATCATTTATAAGGTAGTGTAAAACAACCTTTGGTACGTACTGCTAGATTTTTCTTTATAACATCTTGCTATTATTTTAGGATGATATCAATATGTCCTCCCTCTCACCTGGAACAGGAACTACATGATCATAATTTAGTCCAAACAGTCTCATTAACCCCCGATACAAGGCAGAAAAAACATGGCCATGATAAGGCGGTTGTCCCACTCCTTGTGCACCTGGACCAAACTAGCTTCATATATGGCCGCACCATCTCCGAGAATTTTCTCTACGCGGCTGATGTCCTCCAGGTTTGACTTCTCCAAGGCTTTTGACTTAGTGTGATGGCTCTCTCTTTTTGCTTCTCCAACAAATGGATTAGCTGGATAAAATCCCTACTTACTACCGGGAAAACGACCATCATCCTCAACGACATTCCTGGCCCATGGACTCAATGTATGAACGGCTTACTCTAGGGTGACCCCCTCTCCCCTTCCCTGTTCATAATTGTCGCTGTTGTCCTTCAAAGGATGATAAAGAACGCTTGTGATCAAAATCTTCTAGCCCACCCCATATCCTCAACACTCCCTTGCCCAGTCCTCTAGTATGCGAACGATACGCTAATAATCCTTAAGGCAGATGAAGCAGCTGCAAAACAACCTTAAACACATTCTAGATGACTTTTTTAGTGCCACAGGCCTCTCCACTAATTTCTCCAAAACAATGTTCGTTCCTTTAAACATTGAACCCGTGCTCGCCGCCTCCATGGCTGCGACACTGGCCACCTCAGTCACCTCGTTCCCGCCAAAATACCTCAGCCTTCCCCTGTCCTTGCATAAACACACCCCACCCCCCCCCCCCCCCCCCCCCGGTCTACGTTCTAGACACTTATTGACCGTTGTGATATCTACTTAGCAGGTTGGCACGCTCTTCTGCTCTCTCGTGTGGGTCGTCTCATTCTTCTATTTGCCGTTCTGGATAGCCTACCCACGTATTTTATGATGTGTGTTTCTCTTCCAATAACACTAGTAGAAAAAGGGGCTTTCGTTCGGGCCTGGCCAGCCCATTAGTCCCGGTTCTGCCACGAACCGGGACCAATGGAGACATTTGTCCCGGTTCAAGAGCCCAGGGGGCCAGCCGGGGCCTCGTGGGCATTGGTCCTGGTTCGTCTGGGCCCATTTGTCCTGGTTCTTGGCACGAACCGGGACCAATGGGCCTCGCTCCTGGCCCACAACCATTGGTCCCGGTTCGTGGCAGGAACCGGGACAGAAGGAAGGCCTTTATTCCTGGTTCCATCCACGAACCGGGACAAATGAGTTGCCTATATATATACCCCATCGCGGGCGAGCAGAGCACTCCACAGTGCTCTGTTTTTTGCTGGCCGGCGAGGGGGAGGGCATTGGGTGCTCTAGCTCACCTCCTATGCATATGAGGTGTTCGATGAAATGCCCGAGCCACACTAGTTAAGCTTTCTCCTCTCGAAGCTCGACCTCCGAGTTCCATTTTTCCTGAGATTTGTCTAGGTTTATATTAGCGGTCCGTCATGCGCCGTGCCCGTCTTCACCGCTGTCGATCGCCCGCGCCGATCTCGTCGCCGAGACCACCGTGGTGAGCCTCTTGTTCTTATCTTCTTTCTGAAAAAAAATTCTTACTTTACATAGATACTTGTCTAATTTTCTTACTTTTCACACACATAACTATATATAATGCCCGCAGATGAACCGGCAATGGATGTACGGTGATAGACACACCTCCGAGTACATTAAGGGCGTGCATAATTTTCTCGAAGTGGCTGAGGCAAACAAGCAGAATGGTTTTATGTGTTGTCCATGCCCTAGCTGTGGGAATACGAGGTCTTACTCTGACTCGAAAACCCTTCACACCCACCTGCTTTATAAGGGTTTCATGCCACACTATAATGTTTGGACCAAGCACGGAGAAATAGGGGTTATGATGGAAGACAGCAAAGAAGAAGAGGACGATGACAACTATGTGTCCCCTGAATAAGGTGATGCTGCAATGGTGGAAGTTGCTGAAGATCAAGAGGAACCAGACGATGTGCCCGATGATGATCTCCGTCGGGTCATTGTTGATGCAAGGGAAAAGTGCGAAAGTGAAAAGGAGAAGCTGAAGTTCGATCACATGTTAGAGGATCACAAAAAAGGGTTGTACCCCAATTGCGAAGATGGCAACACAAAGCTCGGTACCGTACTGGAATTGCTGCAGTGGAAGGCATAGAATACTGTGCCTGACAAAGGATTTGAGAAGCTACTGAAAATATTGAAGAAGAAGCTTCCAAAGGATAACGAGTTGCCCGACAGTACGTACGCAGCAAAGAAGGTCGTATGCCCTCTAGGATTGGAGGTGCAGAAGATACATGCATGCCCTAATGACTGCATCCTCTACCGCGGTGCGTACAAGGATTTGAACGCATGCCCAGTATGCGGTGCATTGCGGTATAAGATCAGACGAGATGACCCTGGTGATGTTGACGGCGAGCCCCCCAGAAAGAGGGTTTCTGGGAAGGTGATGTGGTATGCTCCTATAATACCACGGTTGAAACGACTGTTCAGAAACAAAGAGCATGCCAAGTTGATGCATGGCACAGTGAGGACCGTAAGAAAGACGGGAAGTTGAGAGCACCCGCTGACGGGTCGCAGTGGAGAAGAATCGAGAGAAAGTACTGGTCTGAGTTTGCAGGTGACCCAAGGAACGTATGGTTTGCTTTAAGCGCGGATGGCATTAATCCTTTCGGGGAGCAAAGCAGCAATCACAGCACCTGGCCCGTGACTCTATGTATGTATAACCTTCCTCCTTGGATGTGCATGAAGCGGAAGTTCATTATGATGCCAATTCTCATCCAAGGCCCTAAGCAACCCGGCAACGACATTGATGTGTACCTAAGGCCATTAGTTGAAGAACTTTTACAGCTGTGGAATGGAAACGGTGTACGTGCGTGGGATGAGCACAAACAGGAGGAATTTAACCTGCATGCGTTACTGTTTGTAACCATCAACGATTGGCCCGCTCTCAGTAACCTTTCAGGACAGACAAATAAGGGATACCACGCATGCACGCACTGTTCAGCTGACACCGAAAGTATATACCTGGACAGATGCAGGAAGAATGTGTACCTGGGCCATCGTCGATTTCTCCCGACCAACCATCAATGTCGAAAGAAAGGCAAGCATTTCAAAGGCGATGCAGATCACCGGTAGAAGCCCACCATGCGTACCGGTGATCGCGTACTTGCTATGGTCTCTGATTTACAAGTAATCTTTGGAAAGGGTCCCGGCGGACTAGCTGTTTCGAATGACGTTGAGGGACGCGCACCCATGTGGAAGAAGAAATCTATATTTTGGGACCTACCCTACTAGAAAGACCTAGAGGTACGCTCTTCAATCGACGTGATGCACGTGACGAAGAACCTTTGCGTGAACCTGTTAGGCTTCTTGGGCGTGTATGGGAAGACAAAAGATACACCTGACGCACGGGAGGACCTGCAATGTTTGCACGAAAAAGACGTCATGCCTCCAAAGCAGTATGAAGGTCCTGCCAGCTACGCTCTTACCAAAATATTTTTTGAATGCCTGCTCGGTATGAAGGTCCTGACTGGCTTCTCGTCGAATATAAAGGGAATAATAAATATTCCAGAGAAAATATTCCAGAACCTAAAGTCTCATGTCTGCCACGTGATTATGACGCAAATGCTTCTGGTTGCATTGAGGGGGCTTCTACCGGAAAACGTCCGATTAGCCATTGTGAAGCTATGTGCATTCCTCAATGCAATCTCTCAGAAGGTGATCGATCCAGAAATCATACCAAGGCTAAGGAGTGATGTGGTGCAATGTCTTGTCAGTTTCGAGCTGGTGTTCCCACCATCCTTCTTCAATATCATGACACACGTTCTAGTTCATCTAGTCGACGAGATTGTCATTCCGGCCCCGTATTTCTACACAATATGTTCCTCTTTGAGAGGTTCATGGGAGTCCTAAAGAAATATGTCTGTAACCGTGCTAGGCCAGAAGGAAGCATCTCCATGGGCCATCAAACAGAGGATGTCATTGGGTTTTGTGTTGACTTCATTCCTGGCCTAAAGAAGATATGTCTCCCTAAATCGCGGTATGACGGGAGACTGACTGGAAAAGGCACGCTAGGAGCGGACTCAATAATATGCAGGGACGGGCATTCTTGGTCTCAAGCACACTACACAGTTCTACAGAACTCTACCTTGGTGACCCCGTATGTCGATGAACACAAGAACAGTCTGCGCTCCAAACACCCGGAGCAGTGTGACGACCGGATTACATGTGAACACATCAGTACTTTCAGCAGTTGGTTGGAAACACGTCTCAGAGGTGACAACACTGTTTGTGATGAGTTGTACTCGTTGTCCAGGGGACCATCTTCGACTGTATTGACTTACAAAGGATACGAGATAAATGGGAATACGTTTTACACGATCGCCCAAGATCAAAAGAGCACCAACCAAAACAGCGGTGTCCGCTTTGATGCAGCAACCGAGAGGAAAAAGGACACGTATTATGGTTACATAGTGGACATATGGGAACTTGACTACGGACATGATTTTAAGGTCCCTTTGTTTAAGTGAAAATGGGTCAATCTGTCAGGAGGCGCGGTATAGGTAGACCCACAGTACGAAATGACAACAGTGGATCTGAACAATCTTGGGTACACTGACGAACCGTTCGTCCTAGCCAATGATGTGGCACAGGTTATCTATGTCAAGGACATGTCTACCAAACTGAGAAAAAGAAAAGATAAGGAAGCGAATACATCATACGATGAGCCAAAGCGCCACATAGTTCTTTCAAGAAAAAGGGACATTGTGGGAGTGGAGGGCAAGACAGACATGTCTGAAGATTATGAAAAGTTTCATGAAATTCCTCCCTTCAAAGTCCAGGCTGACCCAAGCATCATGATAAACGATGAAGATTATCCATGGTTACGGCGCAATAATCAAAGCACACAAGTGAAAAAAAAGTGAAGACTTTCTCTCCACAACTATTATGATGATACCATGCCAACTTTCAACCTTTTCGTAGTTCATTTGAAATGCCTGTTGTAACAGACGAGTTTCCGTATGAAATCCTGATACTTCGAAACAGATTGTCCGTTTTGCACACGAAGTGCATCCAGTTTTTCCGCAACCCTCTCAACTTTCTTGCACATGCTATGTGGGTGAAATAATGATACCATGCCAACTTTCAACCTTTTCAGAGTTCATTTGTAGTGCTTTTCAATTTTAGGGTCTTATAGCTCAAAATAATCAGTAAATACATGGAAACTAACCAATGAAGTCAGAAAGGGTTGAAAATTGATGATGTGGCTTTGAATGGTGCATTTGGACACAGAAAAACTATGGAGTTCAAATAAGTTCTAAAAAATGAAATCTCTTTGTAACAGACGAGTTTCCGTATGATACCCTGATACTTCGAAAGAGATTGTCCGTTTTGTACACAAAGTGCATCCAGCTTTTGCCGTAACCCTCTTACTTTCTTGCACATGCTATGTGGGTGAAATGATGATACCATGCCAACTTTCAACCTTTTCAGAGTTCATTGGTAGTGCTTTTCAATTTTAGGGTCTTCTAGCTCAAAATAATCAGTAAATGCATGGAAAATAACAATTATCATAAAATAAAATAAATAAGTAATTAGAAACAGAATAAAATAAACTTTAATAAAGTATATAAGTAGAAACAAAATAAAATAAAATAAATAAAATTTATGAAACTAAAATTATCAACGTATTTTCTGTTCAAAATGTTATAAGCAACCTCTGGTATTATTGAAACTAAATTTATATAAAATTGATGCAACTAAAATTATCAAAGTATTTTCTGTTCAAAATCATTAAAAGCAAAAGGAATTTTCATAAATAACTTTTTCTGTTAGAAACTTTAGTAGCAAAAAGAATTATCATAAAATAAAATAAATAAGTAATTAGAAACAAAATAAAATAAAATAAATAAGTATTTTGTTGTAAGTAGAAACAAAACAAAACGAAACAAATAAAGCAAAAATGAAAACAAAAAACTAGGAAAAATAAAAAAATTGCCACCTACTGGGCCACCACGACCTGAATACGACTAGAAACCCACCCATGGGCCAGGATTCAGGCCCGCAGCAGGGCCAGCAGGCCCATCAGGCATAGCAGTAACAAGTAGGCCCGTAAGCCTGCAATGGAGAGGAGGTTGAGAGGGGTGCGGTAGTGGGGCTTATAAACCACTGCGCGCCCCTCTCAACTAGCGAGGTGGGACTAAACTCTCACCACCACGCCGTTGTGCAAGGGCATTTAGTCCCGGTTGGTGACACCAACCGGGACTAAAGGGGTGTATTAAAACCGGTTCTTGGTAACAACCGGGACAAATGCCGCCTCTTTAATCCCGGTTGGTGCCACCAACCGGGACCAAATGTCTCCTTTCAGCAGCCCTTTGGTCCCGGTTGGTGGCACCAACCTGGACTAAAGGGGGGCATTGGTCCCGGTTGATGCCACGAACCGGGACCAATGCTCTGTCTATATATACAGCACTTAGGAAATTTTCCCCCACCTCCCATTCTCCTCTCGACGCTGACGCCCTGCCCCGACGCCGACGCCGCCAGGCTACTGCTGCGCCGCCCTTGCCCGAGCCTGCACGCTCCCCCAGTGAGCTCCGCCGCCCCTGCCCTCCCCTGCGCGCCGCCGCCGCCGCCCCCCCACCCCCCCTAGTGAGCTCCGCTCCCCTTCCCCTTGCGCCGCCGCCGCGCGCTGCCGCCCCTGCCCTGCGCTGCCACCGCTGCCGCCCTGCCCTGCGAGTTGCCGCCGCCACCGCCCCTGCCCCTACGCGTTGCCGCCGCCGCCCCTGCCCCTGCTTCCTAGAATTTTTTAGGTTCATAGAATTTTTTTCTTTAATTTTTTTCATATATATAGATGGATGGATTGATGTGTATAGATTTTTTTTATGTACATATGCAAAGAAAAAGGTCTATTTTTTGGTGATATGTATGTTCATATGCTCATTTAAGAAAATGTTCATATGTTACATTTAAGAGAGAAAAAAAGTAAATGTATGTATGTTCATATGCAAAGAATGTGCAAAGAATTATTTTTGGATGAAATGAGATGAGATAAGATGTGTTTTGTGGAGACGAGATGAGATGTTTGTGGAATTTTTTTTGTTCATAGAATTTACTAAGTTAAAAATCATATTAAAATTGTGTATGATCAAAGTCTTTTATGTATATGTTCATATTTAGAAGAAAAAGAAGAGGAAAAAGAAGAAGAAAATGAAGAGGAAAAGGAAGAGGAAAAAGAAGGGAAAAAAGGGGAGAAGAAGAAGGAATGATTATTCTATTTTTTCTTCTTCTCCTCTATTCCTTCTTCTTCTCTTCTTCTTTTTTTCTTCTTTTTTTTCTTTCTTTCTTCTTTTCCTTCTTCTTCCTCTTCTGATTTTTAGTAAGTACTACTTTATTTTATTTATAGTTAGTGCTTAATTAGTAGTTGAACTAGTTGATTTACTAAAACTACTTTATTTTACTATATATAGAAATAGTTTATTTTTAGTAAGTACTACTTTATTTTATTTATAGTAAGTGCTTAGTAGTTGAACTAGTTGATTTAATAAAACTACTTTATTTTACTATATATAGAGGTAGTTTATTTTTAATCAGTACTACTTTATTTTATTTATAGTAATTAAGTGCTTAGTAGTAGTTGAACTAGTTGATTTAAGAAAACTACTTTATTTTACTATATATAGAAGTAGTTTATTTGTAGCGAGAAAATTAATAGAACTAGTTTATTTTTTTAGTTCAAGCAATTATTCCCGCATCGACGTCGACGATGCCTATCCCGCCTCCTCGTCGTCGACTCGGCGGAGGAGGCCAGCTTGAGCAGAGGGGCCATGTCCGGGACTGGGCTCCGCCGGGCTGGTATTGGGAGGTGCTACCTTCCGGGGGGCGTAGGTTGGTGAGGAGCCAGCCCGTCGTTGACCCGATCCTTGTTTGGTGGCGGTCGCGTGGGCCTGTGACGGTGCCGAGGCTTCCGGACACCGCGGAGGTGGTACGTCACCGTGTCAGTGAGGAGGATGAGCACGTCCGTCGCTACATGGTTGCGTTGGAGGGCAGGTTCGACAATACCTGGCAGCTTCTTCAGAGATCTCACTGGAGCTATGATCTTGTGATGGTTCCTTCTCTTCGGGTGTCCACCGCCCGCGCCGATACCGTCGGGCGCTACGGTTCTAGCTGTACTAGCGATGCTATATGTATGATAGTATTCGAGGTGTATTAGTGATAATATTCGATGATGTACGGACGCAAGAGATGATGTAGTTTTGCTTATAATTGAATGCATCCTAATATGAATACTACTTTATTTTGCGATTTGATTTTGCTTATTAAATGCTCAAATTGGAAAACTACTCCTACTTTGAATGCTAAAATTGGAGAGCACTATGCAAGGCGTATGCATATGATTAGTTGATAGCTTATAGGGTTTTTGTTGTCGCAGAAATCTAGGAGCCCCCCTCCATCATCCCCGCCGTCGTCCCCGTCACAGACCCCCTCCGACCTCGAGGTGAGACCAGCCAAATCCTTTTTTAGAAAGATAATTAAATGATATTTCGGGTTGACTTTAAGTCTGTCGAGTCTCCACCATATATGAGAGGACGAAGAATCCCGACTGTTGTCGTGGGGGTCGCTTCTCCTTCGTTCTCGTGTGCTAGACATTTTGGTGTAATGCACTCGGGGACGAATGGAGGAGCGACCATCACCAACGGTCGAATGTATACACCACGTGAGCTCAGAGTTTTCAAGAAAAGACTCGACAAACCGATAGTCAACCCGTGATGAATAATAATGATCTAATTTAGTTTTTGTAGTACATATATTTAATTCTACAAGTTTAATCTTTGAATTATGAACGTAGGAAATGTCGTCATCGGACGACGAAAGTCTCCCGGGGGAGTGCGGCTGGTGCCACGACGATCGAGGTCTGTGCGACAGGCCTCACCTGGACGATGATCGGCGCTTCAGTATTAAGCTCGAGGAGACCTTCGAGGTTGAAACGGTACGCAATGACGACAAGTATTTTTTTCGTAATTAAGCATGACTTCAACTATTTCAACGTGTAATTTTCATCTTTTACAATTCGAGTATAGCTTATCCCATGCCATGCAAGACGCTATGTCTCGGAGAGGATGGATTTTGAAGACCATGAAAATTTTGAAACGAAGAAAATTCACCTAAGGACCCATCATGATGTGGATTTTGAAGTAAATCTGTATAATGCTCAGAGCGTAACCCATTTTGGTTGCAAAAATTGGGAAGCATTTTGCAAGATGTATGGTTTTGCTGAGGGTATGCTTGTCACCATGGATCTTGGTGATCCTGACATCGACCAAGACAATATGGACATTTGGGTCCTTGTTGATACGCCTCCAGTTCTGCCGCTATGTGAGTTTCTCAAACATAGTTAATTATTAACTAATTTATATTGTTCATTTCAAAATAGTTGACAGCTTATTTCCATTGACAGCTTATTTTGATTGTTCAAAGAATGTGCGGAAGATGGTAGACAGAACCTACTACACCGATGGCTCTGAGTTAACTTATAAGGAGAAAAATCATCTGGTCGGATTTTGTATTGATCTTGAGAATTACAATATCTATTGTAAAACTCCTCAACATTATGGTCAATACGTGCCACTAGTGCACGTGTTGAACTACGGTAACTACTATGGAGATACCCTGGTAAGATTTTCTACTATTACGACATTCGTGCATCTTTTCCATACTTCTAAAACTAGTACATCATTGCTAAATATGAAGTTATTACTATGTTTTTCAACTAAGAATCCCGACGGATTGTGTGCCTCATTTGATATATGAGTATGGTAGCCTTCATGTTTTGAACATACAACCAGGTCATCCTACGAATCTCAACTGTCCATACCGGATTTCTAAAAGAAGTGGAGACATGCTAATCAGAGAATGCAAAAAATGTATGGACAGTCGTAAGGAGGTTCTTGGAAGCAAAAGGAAGCGCCGCGCAAGAATTGGAGACAGGATGATCTCCATTCTCCATAATGGAGAGTCAGGGTCTATATTGTTTTATGCTATTTTACCTTAACTAGGGTATTTAGGTCCTGCCTAATACTGATGATCATGTGCTAAGAACAATTAAGTAGGGTTGGTTCGATGACTATCAGGATGATGATCGTATGACTTGTTATTAATAACGAGTAGAAGTTGTATGATGATGATTAGTAGGACTTGTTATTATGATGATGCATGATGCGAGCATGAAGAGTTATTATATATCTGTGGGTGAAATGAACATGTATTGGATTGAAGTGAAACCAACATGCATGTGGTGCATGTCAAAAGTAGTACAATCCAAACTTGATCAAGTTAGGATTAGTATTACTTTCGACATGCACCACATGTTGCCTCACTTCAATCTAAGTCATGTTTAGACATAGTAGTAGCAATAGCACGGAGATAAGAGAGGACACATATCTCTATTAGCTACCTATAACAACCTAAATTAACCCCCAAAACCCCTAAACCACCTCCTTTCAAAACAAAACCAGCCCCTGAAATGCTGACGCGTGGAAGCTTATTGGTCCCGGTTGGTGCTACCAACCGGGACCAAAGGCCCTCCTGTCTGGGCTCATCGGAGCGGCCACGTTGAGGCCCATCTGTCCCGGTTCGTATAAGAACCGGGACTAAAGGCCTAGGGCATTAGTAACGACACTTTAGTCCCAGTTCCCCAACCGGGACAGATGGGCCTTACGAACCGGGACAAATGGCCCTTTTTCTACTAGTGTAAGCGTTCTGGAAGAAATTGACAAGCGTCGATGGATCTTCTTCTGGTCGAACGATGATACCTTGTCGGGGGCTAAGTGCCTGGTTGCATGGGATAGGGTGTGTATGCTGATACGTCTCCGTCGTATCTATAATTTTTCATTGTTCCATGCCAATATTCTACAACTTTCATATACTTTTGGCAACTTTTTATACTATTTTTGGGACTAACATATTGATCCAGTGCCGAGTGCCAGTTCCTGTTTGTTGCATGTTTTATGTTTCACAGAAACCCCATATCAAACAGAGTCCAAACGGGATAAAAACGGACAGAGAATTATTTTGGAATATTTGTGATTTTTGGGAAGTAAAATCAACGCGATACGGTGCCCGAGGTGGCCACGAGGGTGGGGCCCACGCCCACTCCAGGCAGGTGCGCCCCTGACCCTCGTGGGCCACCCGTAAGGCGGTTGACTTCCTTCTTCGACCGTAAGGCGGTTTCAATCCAATCGGAGTTACGGATCTCCATATATACACGAAACGGTGAAAGGGCAGCAGACCAGATCGCAGAAACAGAGAGAGACAGAGAGACGGATCCAATCTCGGAGGGGCTCTCACCCCTCCCATGCCATGGAGGCCAAGTACCACAGGGGAAACCCTTCTCCCATCTAGGGAGAAGGTCAAGGAAGAAGAAGAAGAAGAAGAAGGGGGGCTCTCTCCCCCTCGCTTCCGGTGGCGCCGGAACGCCGCCCGGGGCCATCATCATCACCACGATCTACACCAACACCTCTGCCATCTTCACCAACATCATCATCACCTTCCCCCCTCTATCTACAGCGGTCCACTCTCCCGCAACCCGTTGTACCCTCTACTTTAACATGGCTCTTTATGCTTCATATTATTATCCAATGATGTGTTGCCATCCTATGATGTCTGAGTAGATTTTCGTTGTCCTATCGGTGGTTGATGAATTGCTATGATTGATTTAATTTGCTTGTGGTTATGTTGCTGTACTTTGGTGCCCATCATATGAGCACGCGCGTGCATCACACCATAGGGTTAGTTGTATGTTGATAGGACTACGTATTGGAGGGCAAGAGTGACAGAAGCTTCAACCTAGCATAGAAATTGATGCATACGGGATTGAAGGGGGACCAATATAACTTAATGCTATGACTGGGTTTTACCTTAGTGAACGTTAGTAGTTGCGGACGCTTGCTAATAGTTCCAATCATAAGTGCATAGAATTCCAAGTAAGGGATGACATGCTAGCAGTGGCCTCTCCCACATAATACTTGCTATCGGTCTAGTAAAGTAGTCAATTGCTTAGGGACAATTTCGCAACTCCTACCACCACTTTTCCACACTCGCTATATTTACTTTATTGTGTCCTTATCTAAACAGCCCCTACTTTTTATTTACGCTCTCTTTATATTCTCGCAAACCTATCCAAAAACACCTACAAAGTACTTCTAGTTTCATACTTGTTCTAGGTAAAGCGAACGTCAAGCATGCGTATAGTTGTATCGGTGGTCGATAAAACTTGAGGAAATATTTGTTCTACCTTTAGCTCCTCGTTGGGTTGGACACTCTTACTTATTGAAAGAAGCTACAATTGATCCCCTATACTTGTGGGTTATCAAGACCTTTTTCTGGCGCCGTTGCCGGGGAGCAATAGCGTGGGATGAATATTCTCGTGTGTGCTTGTTTCCTTTATCACTAAGTAATTTTTATTTGCTGTTCTTAGTTGTTCTTTATCTTTAGTTATGGATATGGAACACGAAAGACCAAAAAAATTAGGTGTACTTTCTGCTCATGGAGATGGGGAACCTCCTAAAACCCTCGGTGCTAGTTATGTGAAAGATATTATGTACTACTTTAATAATCCTGAGAAAACCCCATTTAATTATGTAATGGGAGTAACGTTAGATCAATGTGAATACTTTAGAGATTACCGCTTGACACAAAAAGGGAAACTATTATGGGATCAAATTCATATATTGAAGTGGTATGCTCGGCAAGTATGCTTGAGTTATGATTATACTTGTTGCTCTAGGATGAAGGCTCCACACCTTCCCTTTTCATGCAAATCTAATGATAATAAAACCTTAGCTTCTTATGCTAATGGTATATATGATTACTATGATGTGGAACAAATAGAAGAATTTGTTGCTTTTATGGGTGCTTATGAAATTGAATCTATGTTTAAAGAGTTTGAAGATTTTGATGATGACTGTTATGATCCCTTTGATTCTTTTGAAATATCCCTTTTTGATGATGCTTGCTATGCTTGTGGCCAAGATGCCAATATGAATTATGCTTATGGAGATGAACTTGCTATAGTTCCTTATGTTATGAATGAAATTGTTGCTATTGCACCCACGCATGATAGTCCTATTATCTTTTTGAATTCTCCCGACTACACTATATCGGAGAAGCTTGCACTTATTAAGGATTATATTGATGGGTTGCCTTTTACTACTACACATGATGATTTTGATGAGTATAATATGCATGTGCTTGCTGCTCCTACTTGCAATTATTATGAGAGAGGAACTATATCTCCACCTCTCTATGTTTCCCACATGACAAAATTGCAAGAAACTGTTTATACTATGCATTGACCTTTACTATGTGTGCATGAATTGTTCTTTTATGACATGCCGATGCATAGGAAGAGAGTTAGACTTAGTAATTACTTGATATATGTTGCTTCGTGCTCACTACTAAATGCCAAATCATTGCTAATTAAAATTGGCTTTGATATACCTTGGGATCCGGGTGGATTCACTACTTGAGCACTATATGCCTAGCTTAATGGCTTTAAAGAAAGCGCTGCCAGGGAGACAACCCGGAAGTCTTAGAGAGTCATTTATTTCTGTTGTGTGCTTTTATAAAGTTTAAAAGCAAAATAAAATAAAGAGGGGAACCCAAAACTTTTTCAAAAAGGAAAGTAAAAGTGAGAAAGACAAGCATTGTTGAAGTAGGAGAGGTCCTTGAACTTTGTTCATGCTCACGGCAACTTTGTGAATCTTAATTACAGAAACTTTTCAATAAAAATAATTATCCCCTTGTACAATTCCATTGTATTATAAAAATAATGTGCCAAGGTTTGCCTTTAGGATGTTTACGATGCTTGTTGGTTTGTACGGTGCAGGACAGAAACTTTGGCTGTAGTGCGCGATTTTTAATTTTTACTGGAACGTCAAATGGTTCTGATTCTTTTTGCACTGTCTTCCTATACAAATTTTTTATTTTTCCTAATTGTGGCAGAATTTTGCAAGTACCAGAAGTATGGTTAATGTTCAGATTATTACAGACTGTTCTGTTTTAGACAGATTCTCTTTTTGATGCATAGTTTGCTAGTTTTGATGAAACTATCAATTTATATCAGTGGATTAAGCCATGGAAAAGCTATATTACAGTAGACACAATGCAAAAACAAAATATGAATTGGTTTGCAACAGTACTTAGAGTAGTGATTTGCTTTATTATACTAACGGATCTTCCCGAGTTTTCTGTTGAAGTTTTGTGTGGATGAAGTGTTCGATGATCGAGGAGGTCTCGATGTGAGAAGAAGGAAGAGAGGAAAGAGCTCAAGCTTGGGGATGCCCAAGGCAACCCAAGTAAATATTCAAGGAGACTCAAGCGTCTAAGCTTGGGGATGCCCGGGAAGGCATCCCCTCTTTCTTCAACAAGTATCGATATGTTTTCGGATTCGTTTCGTTCATGCGATATGTGCAAATCTTGGAGCGTCTTTTGCATTTAGTTTTCATTTTCCTTCTATGCACCATTCTGGTATGAGATAGTCCTTGGTTGATTTATAGAATGCTCTTTGCACTTCACTTATATTTTTTGAGTATGGCTTTATAGAATGCTTCATGTGCTTCGCTTATATCATTTGAAGTTTGGATTGCCTGTTTCTCTTCACTTAGACAACCGCCATTTGTAGAATGCTCTTTTGCTTCAATTATATTTGTTAGAGCGTGGGCATATCTTTTATAGAAAGAATTAAACTCTCTTGCTTCACTTATATCTATTAAGAGAGATGACAGGAATTGGTCATTCACATGGTTAGTCATAAAACCCTACATAAAACTTGTAGATCACTGAATATGATATGTTTGATTCCTTGCAATAGTTTTGCGATATAAAGGTGGTGATATTAGAGTCGTGCTAGTTGAGTAATTGTGAAATTGAGGAATACTTGTGTTGAGGTTTGCAAGTCCCGTAGCATGCACGTATGGTGAACCGTTATGTAACGAAGTCGGGGCATGAGGTGTTCTTTCATTGCTTTCCTTATGAGTGGCGGTCGGGGACGAGCGATGGTCTTTTCCTACCAATCTATCCCCTAGGGGCAGGCGTAGTAGTACTTTGCTTCGAGGACTAATAAACTTTTGCAATAAGTATATGAGTTCTTTATGACTAATGTGAGTCCATGGATTATACGCACTCTCACCCTTCCATCATTGCTAGCCTCTTCGGTACCGTGCATTGCCCTTTCTCACCTCGAGAGTTGGTGCAAACTTCGCCGGTGCATCGAAACCATGTGATACGATACGCTCTATCACACATAAGCCTCATTATATCTTCCTCAAAACAGCCACCATACCTACCTATCATGGCATTTCCATAGCCATTCCGAGATATATTGCCATGCAACTTCCATCATCATCATATACATGACTTGAGCATATATTGTCATATTGCTTTGCATGATCGTAAGATAGCTAGCATGATGTTTTCATGACTTGTCCGTTTTTTGATGTCATTGCTACGCTAGATCATTGCACATCCTGGTACACCGCTGGAGGCATTCATATAGAGTCATATCTTTGTTCTAGATATCGAGTTGTAATATTGAGTTGTAAGTAAATAGAAGTGCGATGATCATCATTATTAGAGCATTGCCCCAGTGAGGAAAGGATGATGGAGACTATGATTCCCCCACAAGTCGGGATGAGACTCCGGACAAAAAAAAAAGAAAGGCCAGAAAAAAAAAGAGAAGGCCCAAAAAAAACAAAAAAAATGAGAGAAAAAGAGAGAAGGGGCAATGTTACTATCCTTTTACCACACTTGTGCTTCAAAGTAACACCATGTTCTTCATATAGAGAGTCTCTTGAGTTATCACTTTCATATACTAGTGGGAATTTTCATTATAGAACTTGGCTTGTATATTCCAACGATGGGCTTCCTCAAATGCCCTAGGTCTTCATGAGCAAGCAAGTTGGATGCACACCCACTTAGTTCTAGTTTGAGCTTTCATACACTTATAGCTCTAGTGCATCCGTTGCATGGCAATCCCTACTCCTCACATTGACATCAATTGATGGGCATCTCCATAGCCCGTTGATTAGCCGCGTCGATGTGAGACTTTCTCCTTTTTGTCTTCTCCACATAACCCTCATCATCATATTCTATTCCACCTATAGTGTTATGTCCATGGCTTGCACTCATGTATTGCGTGAGGGTTGAAAAACCTGAAGCGTGTTAAAAAGTATGAACCAATTGCTCGGCTTGTCATCGGGGTTGTGCATGATTTGAATGCTTTGTGTGGTGAAGATGGAGCATAGCCAGACTATATGATTTTGTAGGGACGAGCTTCCTTTGGCTATGTTATTTCGATAAGACATAATTGCTTGGTTGGTATGCTTGAAGTATTATTGTTTTTATGTCAAATGATAGACTATTGCTTTGAATCACTCGTGTCTTAATATTCATCTCATTATTAGATACATGATCAAGATTATGCTAGGTAGCATTCCACATCAAAAATAATCTTTTTTATCATTTACCTACTCGAGGACGAGCAGGAATTAAGCTTGGGGATGCGATACGTCTCCGTCGTATCTATAATTTTTTATTGTTCCACGCCAATATTCTACAACTTTCATATACTTTTGGCAAATTTTTATACTATTTTTGGGACTAACATGTTGATCCAGTGCCCAGTGTCAGTTCCTGTTTGTTGCATGTTTTATGTTTCGCAGAAACCCCATATCAAATGGAGTCCAAACGGGATAAAAACGGACGGAGAATTATTTTGGAATATTTGTGATTTTTGGGAAGTAAAATCAACGCGAGACGGTGCCCGAGGTGGCCACGAGGGTGGGGCCCATGCCCACTCCAGGCAGGCGAGCCCCTGACCCTCGTGGGCCCACCGTAAGGCGATTGACGCCCTTCTTCAGCCGCAAGAAAGCCAATTTTTGGAAAAAGATATGGGCGAAGGTTTCAATCCAATCGGAGTTACGGATCTCCATATATACACGAAACGGTGAAAGGGCGGCAGACAAGAACGCAGAAACAGAGAGAGACAGAGAGACAGATCCAATCTCGGAGGGGCTCTCGCCCCTCCCATGCCATGGAGGCCAAGGACCAAAGGGGAAACCCTTCTCCCATCTAGGGAGAAAGTCAAGGAAGAAGAAGAAGAAGGGGGGCTCTCTCCCCCTCGCTTCCGGTGGCGCCGGAACGCCGCTGGGGGCCATCATCATCACCGCGATCTACACCAACACCTCCGCCATCTTCACCAACATCATCATCACCTTCCCCCCTCTATCTACAGCGGTCCACTCTCCCACAACCCGCTGTACCCTCTACTTGAACATGGTGCTTTATGCTTCATATTATTATCCAATGATGTGTTGCCATCCTATGATGTCTGAGTAGATTTTCGTTGTCCTGTCGGTGGTTGATGAATTGCTATGATTGATTTAATTTGCTTGTGGTTATATTGTTGTCCTTTGGTGCCCATCATATGAGTGCGCGCGTGGATCACACCATAGGGTTAGTTGTATGTTGATAGGACTATGTATTGGAGGGCAAGAGTGACAGAAGCTTCAACCTAGCATAGAAATTGATGCATACGGGATTGAAGGGGGACCAATATAACTTAATGCTATGGTTGGGTTTTACCTTAATGAACGTTAGTAGTTGCGGACGCTTGCTAATAGTTCCAATCATAAGTGCATAGAATTCCAAGTAAGGGATGACATGCTAGCAGTGGCCTCTCCCGCATAATACTTGCTATCGGTCTAGTAAAGTAGTCAATTGCTTAGGGACAATTTCGCAACTCCTACCACCACTTTTCCACACTCGCTATATTTACTTTATTGTGTCCTTATCTAAACAGCCCCTACTTTGTATTTACGCTCTCTTTATATTCTCGCAAACCTATCCAAAAACACCTACAAAGTACTTCTAGTTTCATACTTGTTCTAGGTAAAGAGAACGTCAAGCGTGCGTAGAGTTGTATCGGTGGTCGATAGAACTTGAGGGAATATTTGTTCTACCTTTAGCTCCTCGTTGGGTTCGACACTCTTACTTATCGAAAGAGGCTACAATTGATCCCCTATACTTGTGGATTATCATATGCCTAAGCAGGCAGGTGGTCTAGGAGTTAAAAAATTACGAGCACGAATTTTTTGCCTTATGTTGAAATTTTCTTTCAAATTCCTTCACTCACCTCTTCTGCTTGGGAAGGACTAGATTCTTAACCACTATCCACTACATATAGGTCTAGGTAAAATGCCTCCTTCCTTGGTAAGGCTATTTTTAGACACATTAACACCCTCAGAGAGATCTCACAAGTTCATATAGTTAATAGCTCATCCACCTTTTTTTGGTTACATTGTTGGCTGCTTTGAGATCCCCTTTCCACTGCTTTCCCAGCCTTGTTCTCTCACCACACTAAGCCAAATGCTCTTGTTAAAAACTTAGTGATGGATGAGATTGATCTGGGCCTACGTAGCCGGCTAACCTTAACCACTTCCAATGAATTGGCTGCCTTGAGACTTTTGTTGCAGGATGTGAACCTCTCGAAAGTGTCGGACGAACGATCATTGCTCAACGGGGCCCCCTTCTCCACCAAGGGTGCATATGACGCTCTTGCCTCATAGCTTTTGGATCCGAACCTTGCTCACATTTGGGACTCCAATGTTCCTAGTAGGGTCTGAATCTTTGGATGACTGTTCTACTTGGACAGGCTGAACACTCGAGCTAACTTGCACCGCAAGACGATTATCGACTCTACATCATCTTGCCCACATTGCAATGCAGCTCAGGAGGACCACGCCCACCTGTTCTTCTCTTGCCCCGCTTCGACTGCCATATGGGTAGCACTCGGTCTTCGGCCCTACTCGTCGCCGCTCTCTGAGTTGTGGAACAAGCCATGCCACCCAAGCCTCCCGCAGGCTGTCTGGCCCTTTATTCTGTCCCTAGTACTCTGGGAAATTTGGGATGCTAGAAATGCCAGGACTTTTAGAGGAATTGTACAATCACCAGTTCATGTAATTCAGGCTTTATCTCTGACCTCACAATTTGGTCCCACCGCCTTCGAAAGGCGGATCTGAAAATCCACTCCTGAATGTGGCGGGATTTTTTCTCCTCTCGTCTTTCCTAAACATGTGTTGATATTTTTTAGTTGAAATATATTCATGTGGGGAGCCTTTCCTGCCGGTGACAGATTCACAAAAAAAAAGTGAGCCATGATGACATTTCCCTAAAATAAAGTTGCACACTAAAAACATGTTTTGCACCCAACTTGTTGTTGAGATATGTTGTACTGTCACGTGTAAACCTATTGTTGTAAGGATTCCTAGATTATACTGTAGGATCTAGCTAACCACGCTGTGCATGCACGATGTACAGTTCGTGCCCTCTCTGACGGGAGTACTCTCTGTAACTCCATTGACAGTAATACAATTTTTTTTGCGGGGAACAGTTGCAACCTATCTCTTAACTCTTGTCACAACTTAAGAAAAGGTATTCCGATGACTATATGATGTGTTGAGGTAGATGATCATGCATACAAAGATTACAGCCAGGACATAGTGATTAGAGAGAAGATGGTCCAGCATACTAGAAGAAACTAGAAGCAGAAAACAGAACAATTTTTTGGCCTATATAGGAACAGAGTACTACATACTAAACAAATCGTGGCACTTATATCAAGATTCATATGAGACCTGGCACGGTGCATGGAAAAGTACAGCTTTGAAGATGGATTGGTGGCAGGTGGCCGCGGTGACCTCATACCCGACAGGCGTCCTGGTTGAGGAGTGCGCCGGACTGATAGGTGCGCCATAGTCGGCAGGGGTCCTGGTTGGGACCTCGGGTCTTAGATGTTTAGGTTTGGCTGCGATGTCTGTTTGGTATTGGGCCCAGACTATCTGCGCCCCTTCATCAAGTGGATAGGTGTAGCGACAGTTGTTGCTTAGACGGTGGCTTTAGTCTTGTTGTTGTATGGCTTTGTAAGGTCTTGTGAGAATAATTAATAAAGTGGCCGTATGCATCGCCCAGATGCAGAGGCCGGTGGGCATCCTCCTTTTCTTAAAAAAATATCAAGATTCATATGTGTAGAATTCTAATTGCATAGATGGCACAGAATTTTGACTGAGTAACATGGTCACGTAATATTGAACACAACCAATCAAAACACACGGCAAATATTTTTATGTGTATTGCGAGCCGATCAAATCAGTCAAATATGACAGACTGGAAAATGTCTTCATATTTCCATCAAACAACAGACTGTCTGTTGAGCCACTTCCCAAGTCCCAGCTGCAGACTACGACTGTGGTGTTGGCATGGTAGACTGTTGAAACTAGAAGAATACCCCACACGTTACGGTGGAAATTTGTATGGAAAGCCGATGTATCAAGACGTACAAAATTACACCACATGTCTTATTCATAAAATTGATTGTACCTTTTCCAAATTGTAAAGAAAAGTAGATGCACATGTCCACATATTTCTGAAGTACAAATTTGTAAAATACTCCCTCCATTCCTTTATCTAAGGTGTATTATTTTCAACACGGTGACTAAGGCACATAATTATAGACTATTTAGGATGAAATTATCCTTATCTAATTCATAGATTAGTGGCAAGTAAATCATTTAGGCTAGGAAATGAAGATATACACACAATCGGAAGAGAGATAGTTTTATTTTCTTTCTCCACACAAGGAGAGATACATGCAATCAGGGAAGATATACTTTCCTCTTTCTGGAGGGTCCAGATCAGAATTACGAGTGCTTAGAACAAATGCATCTTATATTGTGGAATTTTATCAAAAAACAAATACACCTTATATGAAGGAGAGGGAGTAAAATAGCTCTATGCAAGTCGATGCCATACATATATAGCTCAGAACCAAAGAAAACAAAAGAAAATATAGTGAGAAATAAGTGTCCATGGAGTATTGTAAGAGCATCTACAGTTGCATACAACAAATCTGGCCCCTCAAACGCCTGCGGACGCGTTCGCAGACAGTAACCGACCACCCCTTAAATTTTCGTTTCCACAACGAGGTACCTCATTTAGCAAACCCCAATCCATACAACCACATGCATCGCTAAGCTATCTCTATGATCCAACACAAAGCGTCCAGCTACTACATCAATTCAAGCCATTTTGTCTACCAAAAATTGGCATGTTCAACGTACATACTAGCTATGGACAAAGATCATTCACGGTTTCCCTTGCCCTTGCCCGCGTCATTGCCGTCTATGTCGTGAAAGTAGCACTCGAAGACGCAAAATGGATCCAGCCGGAGTTGCTCGACCCGTCGTTGTCATCCTTCTCCTCTTTAGGAGCAATCCGGTCATGGCACAGACAACCCAGTTATGCTCCCGGGCGAGGGTGCACGTGTTCCTCCTCTATTGCTTCTGTACGATACGGGCACGGCTTCCTCCTCCAAGGCAAGATTAGTGCAGGTACATGCTTTATTTCATTGATGCTTTTTAACGGATACAACTGAAGGTATTATGCTCGACTTCTTCCTCCTCTTTAACATGTGCTTCCTTGCTCTGAAAATTACTAGTCGTCGGTCCATCCGACCTCCCCATTGCACCAGTTCCCCAACTCATGTTCTTGTGCGGAGTGAACCTAATTGATTCACGATATGGTGGGCGGTTGTATTCATCTCTCCCCGCTGGGGTTGGACACATCTAATGGGTATGACCCAACAAACCACACGAAAAACAGAAATACAAGAGATTTTAATGCTAAATATCAAAGAACTCCACCTCATGCGTCTTAGCTGATTCAAGTTGCACCCATCGCATAAACGGTTCTTGCATGTTAATCCACACATGAGTCCTCAAACATGAACCCCATGAATACCCATGCACGTCTGCATCCAGGTGCACCACTTCCCCAGCCATGTATGCAATCTTACGAGGCCACAGAGGGAACAACAAATTAAAGGGCAGATTCACCACTCGCGCCCAGATTTTCAGCCGATCAAACTTCAACTCTGACGGACGCGAATGAATATCGAAGATGTCCAAAACCACATTGTGCTTTCCCACAGACCACAGGCTGCCATCCCAGATTTAATCTCTGTCACTCTTGTTCCCAAAACTTGCCACAAAAACATTGCCCCCCATCGATCTGAAATTCAGACTTTTTGGGTTGCCCCAAGCAAGGTGAAGGGCATCTGCAATTGTTCTAACATGCAGAATTTAATGGTACAACACTTTGCCTATCGGTGCCCAGAGTTGTTCTTGAGACTCATTGACTTCATCATCTTTTTTTTTTTGCGGGTGCATTGACTTCATCATCAATCACTAGGTTCACCTTTTCTTTGTTTGTAAGATCACAGTAATAAAATATTTATGACAAAAAAGAAGAAGAGAAAGAAACTCCTATCTACTCCTATTACTAGTGCACGTACACACACAACTTCAAACCCACATGCTGACATGCATCGATCCATGCATTGCTCGGGTTCTCATTTGCTCTCTCCCTTTCACTCTGTTCCTTTTCCCTCTTCTTGAGAGTCTTCAGCGCCGTCTCGTATCCCCTCCCCTCCTTCTCCGGGTAGCAGGGGTGAGAGAGGAGGTCGGGTCCCTCCTATACAACATAAATCTTGGTGTAGGCTAGGGCCTAGGATTGCCTTCAGGTCGTATGGCTCATGCTGATTGTGTGCAGTGTACCGATGCTCTTGTGAAGCATGTGGTGGTCGTTGGAAGTTTACTTTTTGTTCTTTCTCCATGCCTCGATGGTGGGGATGGAGCGGCAAGGACGAATCCGACGAGACATGCGTCAATAAGCACAAGGTTGCGGAGACCTTTCCGCCCCCTCCCTCCATCCCGCGTCGCCCCCGCGCGGCAACCGGGAGGCAACCCTAATCCCCGCCGCCGCCGCCCCCCTCCCCCCTCCACCTCCCTCGCCGCCGCCAGGGGGCGCGCTGGCGGCGGCGGGGCTCCTCGCGTCGTCTCGCGCGGCAGGGTGGGCGCGGGCCGTTTCCTCCGGGCCAGGACGGGATGCTGGTGCCGGGCATCTCGGCGTCGACGGGCGGACGCAGCTGGGTGCGCCTCCGTGCCACCGGAGTGGCATGCGGCGTGGTGGCTGGCTGCACCCTTGGCAACAGCCGGCCCTTCACGTGGTGCGCGCGGGTGGGCTCCGGTCAGATCCGGCCGGAACGTGCTCCGACGCCTCTTCCAGCGGCGTGGGCTGGGTGCAGCAGGGCCGCGGGCGGCTGGCGCCGCCGTGCATAGGGGTGGCGTGGCGGTAGGTGGTGGTGGCGTGTGAGGGCTCAGAGGTACAGTTGGGCGCCCTTCTTGGCTGTGGTCAGCGGCGTGCGGCGCGGGCGGGCTGTTCCTGGACCCCTCCCTGGCGGCGGCGGCGGGTCTTCTCCCTCCTTCGTCGGACGAGCGGCCGTCGGTGGCCTCGCGTTGGGTTGTGCCAATAGCAGGGCTGGGGCGAAGCAGGTGCTTCGGGGGGGGGGGGGGGGGGGGGGGGGAAGAGATGTTGGAGGGATGGGCCTTCGACGTGGTCTAGCCGCCGTCGCCGGCACCATGGATGCCGGGAGTGGCCGAGTGGCGCACCTCCCCTTCCCCTTTCCCCGGCCTCATGCTTCGTGGTTGTTGTCCCAGGTCCGAGGCGGGACGGTCGTTGTCGGTTGCGGCGGTGGTGGGAGTTGGCCCCGTCCAAAGCTGTCTCCTTTGAGGGTGCCGGGACGGTCTGGATGCTGGGCGGCAGCCCTGGCGGTGGGAGATGCGTGGATATTGGGCAGATTGCGCATCTCGGGTGCGGGCGAGCAGACATGGCCGCGCGGGACGGCATGGATGCGGGTGGTTGGCGGAGCAGGGGATGCCGAAGGGTTGGTGCACCGGGGTATATCACTTGCCCAGTCCTCGTACTGGCCGATGGTGGCGGCGTCCGCGGACGTCGTCTCCTCCCTGCAGGCTCCGTCGCAGTGCTCCCTTTCCCTTTGGGTTACTCCGGGTGAAAGCTTGATCTGTGTGATCGGACGGTGGCGGCTACGGTTCGTGCCCTTGTTGGAGGCACCGTTTTGGAGTCCTTGCTTCGTCGTCGGTCGTCTCACCCTCTCCTCGGTGGTTGCTCATGGTGATCTCCGTCAGCTCAAGGCGATGCCTCTTTGCTCATATTTAGTGTGCTTTGTAGTTCGTTGGAGTGGTGTGTCGATGCCCGGCATTCTTGTATCTCGCCCTGGGTGTGTGTTCTTGCCTTGGGTGCGTGCTGTGTGTAGTGGTGGTGTGTGTTTGTATCGGCTCTCGGTTGTAATCGATGATGAATGCTTTATAATATAAAGCGGGGAAACCCTTTTAAGCACAAGGTTGCCTAGGATCGAGCCGTCGCGGTGGTCACCTCCAGTGGCATATCTGAGTGGAGATCAACCTGGGCCATCGCCCCCCAGGCCAGGAGATTTGTTCATGTTATCATCAGTAACACCCCCCCCCCCCCCCCCCCCCCCCCAACCCTTTTGCCCCTCCTAAGATGTGGCCCAAGCTCCGCCACTAACACCTCTCCCCTCTTATGTCCTTGTGGTGATGGAGGAACTTGGAGTCAATGGCTCAGGCTTGCCTTCCTTTCTTGGTGTTGTGCCTCGCCGGATTCGAGCTTCCGGCAACGATGTTGTTGTACCCTAAGCTGGAGAAGGGCCTCTGGAGTGGATCTGGAGGCGGATGATGGGGATCCCAAGCCCGGAACATGGTGGATTCACAGGAACTACGGCACACATGATGGCTTGCCGGGTTTTTTCGACGAGTCGTCGTATCTTTAGGCCGAGAATGGCGGCCAATATCATTCCTCTCGGTCATGGTGCCTGATGGGAGACAGTGTTGCTCCATGATGGAGCCTACATTGTTTAACTACAGGGGTCTCACCGGACCAAGTGGTTTGTCCGCGGCGCCGGCGACGGCGAAGGTTAGCGCTATCAGAGAGCAATTGGACCGGATTGTGTTTCGTATTTCTGTGGAGCGACCTTTTCGGAAGCTTTGGGGACTATTATGTAATTTTTGGTACCTTTGAGGTTCTATTTGTAAGATGTAATGCCCACGGCTTTGAATAATGCAATGCCGGGTCTTCTGAATGTCTTCTGGATCCTTTCCCTTGTTCAAAAAGAATAAAAAAAAGTGCATGCATGCATTCCTAGTAGACACCACTCGCACTGCATGCATTTGCATGCGTGCACTCACACTGAGCTGAGCCAGCTAATTACTCCCTCCGTCCGAAAAAAGTTGTCTCCGACGACATTTTGTGAAAAACACCTCCCCTTTCTTCCGACAAACTACGCAGCCCTCACTCCGAACGCTTTCCTGCTCCGTCGCATCGCCGCCTGCTCCATCGCCTCGCCACGCACCAGACGCCTTCTTCCCGTCGTCTCGCCGCTTCTCTTCGTCCGCACCAGGAAATCAAGAGGGAAGCGATCCCATTTTCTGCAAATCCCACGACTTGTCGGCTCCGGCGGCGGCGCTTACCTAAGATGATCTGCATTACCTAAGATGATCTGCAAATCCCGCGACATACAGTACTGAGCATTTTGTGTAGAAATTTCTTTCTTGCTTATCTAAGATGATCTGCATTACATTTCCTAAAATATCTCTATGCACTCAAACCAAAAGGAGTACTATCGGTGCTATAATTGGATCTACTAACTGTGAAATCCTACAAACTGTAACACTAATTCATAGAGAGCACGGATAAAGATATGCATCTGGTAGCTTGTAGAATATGACTAGCCAGGGATGAAATTACACTAGGTGCGTTCAATCAAAATCAATCCATTGGTTGGCTTACTACAGGACTAGAAAACTAGAACCTCGCATGGCTACATAAGGGCATTTCCACTATTCATTTGATGGAAATAATCTTAAGCAAATGTTGACCTATTGGTCATTTCCACTGTTCATATGATGGGAAAAAAATGACAGACAGTGGATGCTTGAGTCAAGGCAAGAAATTTCAGTTAACTTAATCTGAATAATTCAGTTAACTTAACAGGGGAGCGTGTGTATGCTGCGAACGAATGCATTTACTGAATGTTATTTTGAGGGACATGTTTTTATCTACTCTAATTTAAGATCAATTAACCATGTAAGGTGCTCTTTTGATTACTAGTGAAGTGCTGCTCTAAATATCATTGCAGCAAGAAAAACTTCAGTTTACTTCAGTTTTCAGTTTGGAATAGTGCACGAAAGACCAATAGATTATGCACTATTGTGCGCTATTCAGAGCACAATTCAGTGTACTGCAGTTTATTGCATAATTGTGCACTTTTTTAACACAGAACTTAGTTTGAAAAACTTAAAAGCAGCAATGTCTATTCCTGCTACCCTTGGTCTTGATCCAACCATTGCAAACTCAGGTAAAGTACCCTGCTCCTGCTCCTTCACATTTTTCTATCAGTGGTTAGCTAACTCAATTTTCACATGTCACACACACACACACACACACACACACACACACACACACACACACACACACACATAGCTCCTTCACATGCTCCAGCTCCTTCACATGCTTGGAAATAATAAGCTTATTCTTGTTCTTATTTTCAAAATGAACAGATAATACAAAATGAATCATAGTAGCATCTCTACCAAAAATGTTCCTTTCTCATCTTAGAAGAAGAAGAAGAAGAATGGTGTGTAAATCCAAATAGATTCAAATTGGAAACTTTAGGCATGTTTGCAATTGGACAAATGGTGTGTAAATCCAAATAAATTCAAATGATTCAAATAAATCCTAATAAATCCAAATAAATTTGAATGATTCAAATAAATCCTAATAAATCCTAATAAATTCAAATAAATCCACATACTTCTATCCTTTCTCATTGAACACATGACACATGACACATGACACATCACATACTCCTCTCCTTTCTTTTCCACTTCCCTTTCCCTTTCTTTTTTTCCTTTCTCTATCTACTCATTTCCTTGTTCTATAATGGCCTTGATGTCGGTAATTAGCTCAGGACTGCAATATACACCTATTATTTCCTCGCTAGCATTCTGTAGACGTACCTCATGCAAATGCGGCATCTTGTAGTTGTTTCCTCCTTGATCTTTCATCACTTCGACCATTACTGCTTGCAACGTCATAAAGCTTTTGAACAGCTTATGGGCATCGTAGTTCTCAAACTCCTCCTCTACACCCTGTACCAATTCCTGGATATTCATAGGTGCTCTGCAGTCGGTTAGGGATTGGAGGCAGCAGTGGAAACAAAGATCTAACACATTGAGCTCAGGACTGTTTGGTGGTTGTTGCAATAGTCGAATATCCAGATCTGTCTGCGCCACGGCTTATATAAAACCAGCATCATTAGGCAGGACATGCGGTGTTGCATTATCTTGTTGAATGAAGATCGTTGTGTCTCGTCACCGTCAGGCCATTTGCCTTGAATGGCAGGGATTACTTTATTGATCAGGTAATCTCTGCACACAGGTCTAGTAACTTTGACCGGCCTCAACTCTCTATTGTCCCCCTATCTCTGTTTTGGCTTGTCCATTGTGCCTCGGTCTCTACCACGAACGGCCAAATGCCAAGCTTTCCATCAAATGTCATCTCCCCATCTTCATTGTAGCGAGGTTTGGCCACAGCTGTTAGAAACATTACCTTCCCAATGCTATGAGTATTGTGCACAGTTCGATTTGGTTCTTCTTCTCCAGGCAGTACGTAGTACCTACTCTTCACTCGGGTCATGTCATACCATTTCTCATCGATGTGGACCATATTTGTCATTTGCTTGAAACTAGGCCAAGGACTTGATATCCATCTTTCATCCATCATGGATAGGCAGAACTTTAGTCTCGCTATCTTGTTCTGTGGCTTGAGGGTGGGTTTGATGGTGCTCGTGATGGATTTCTTTTTTCTTCAGCAAGGCATGATTTCTTGTTTCTTCTTCTTTTTTCTCTAGTGTGCCATGCCTTTTTTTAAACTAAAAGTGAATCAGAGCAAAAATCTTCTATGTCAGTGTGCTAGAAATAATAAGAAGAATTTACAAATTTTCAATTACATTCATAACACTTTGCTCTAACTTTTTTTTTTGCTCTCAGTTTAAGTTGCAAATTTGACCTGGAATGACCAGTCTCAATTTAAGTAACATATTCTAGTAATGTGAGCACAAGCACATCTGTACTGCTCTCAGTTTAAGTTACAGAATACATTCACAACACTTAGTTTGGAAAACTTCAAAGCATCAATATCTATTCCTGCTACCCCTGGTCTTGATCCAACCGGGGATGCGAGAAGGACGACGAGTAGAGCCGACCGTGAGCCGTGGAATCGCCGCCCGTCAAGGTGTCGCCACGGAGGAGCAGCAAGGCGGCGGCGAAGCTCGCCTCCGCAGCGCAGCTAAGCAGGGAAGGCGCAAGATGGCAGCTGCGGGGCAGGTGGGCGGCGGCGCAAGTGGGACTTCGTCGCCGGCTGATCCTACGGCGGCTGGGGCACGCGGTGCCCGTGGGCAACAGGGGGAGGCGGAGGCTGGGGTGCGCGCGGTGCCGGCGGGCGTCGGGGGAGGAAGAAGGGCTGATTAGCATGAGATTTAAAATGAAAAAGGGTTTTTTGCAAAATTACAATTGAACTACGCTGGTGACAACTTTTCCCGGACGGAGGGAGTACCTAGTACTCTCACCATCCCAAAATAAAACTAAATGTTTCAAGTTTCAACTTTAGTACAACTGTATTAAATTATACTGAAGTCGAAACACTTATTTTAGGATGGAGTGAGTACTCAGAAATTAATTAGTTAAGCATCGCGGCCTAGCTCAGTTTTTCTGTAATAATGAACATACACAGCTAAGGCCCCGATTGGAACGTCGTTTTCCAGCAGAAAACCCCTGTAAAAAACGGTTGATATTCGCGTACCTACTTGTATCGTCCGTAAAACTTGCGCTTGGTTCTCATATTACACCGGTATTTGGCCGGTTTTTAATACACACCTCCGCCCATCATTTTTCTCCCACGTATTCCTTCTCTCTCCGATCCACTAGTGCGCGCTTGGAATGGTTGTAAGTAAGTCCGTGTTGGACAGCAAACCCCCCTCCCCTCCCCTCGCGTCGCCCCTGCTAGGGCGACTCGGGGGCCCCAAACCCTAGCTCCGCCGCCTCCCCTTTCTTCTCCCCTCCTCCTCGCCGCCGCCTGAGGCCGCCGCCGGGCAAGCCCGGGGTGTCGCCGAGGAAGGTGGCGGCGGGGCCCTGGCGCCCCTGCCTCTGTTGCGGGGGGCCGTGTTCCCTAGGGCGGCGGCCCTGGTCGGAGAGGCGTCACCGGCCCGGCGGCAGGCGGTGGCGCGGGCGTGGGCCGGCGTTCCTGGCCGTGTGGATGGCGGGTGCCCCGGTGGACGGGAGCCCTGGTGGCTCGCGGTGGCGCCAGATCTGGCCGCCCCTGCCCCCCCCCCCCCCCCCCCCCCCGTTTCGAGTGCTCCGCCCCGGCCAGATCTGCCCGGCTTCTTGGCGGGCCGCCGGATCTTGCGTCGTGGGGGTGGTGGAGGCGAGGATTCGCAGACCGGGAGAAATTCCAGGCCGGCCTCGTCGGTCTTGGCGGCGGCGACGCTCGTGGCACCGTTCCCCTCCCTGGAGGCGCCGTTCAGGTCAGATCCGTCGCCCCCCATCCCTCTAGTCTCCCGGGTGAAAACCTCAACTCTGTTGGGCGGCGCCGCCGCCCTCGGCGTCGCGTCCTTCCTGAAGGCGCCGTTTTTGGGAGCTAGGTGGGCAGTGGGCTCCTCGGCGAAGTGGTGGGTGTGCAGCGGCGGCAGTAGCTGGTCTTCTTTGTCGGCGGCGAGTTCGTCAGCGGCTCAACGCCTACAGGGACACTATGCTACTGCTCCTCCGTCCGTTCCGGCAGTTCTTCCTCATCCGTGTCCAGTCCGTGGGTGTTGGGTGGTGCTCTGCTCCTTGAGATCATTTCGTGGCTAGTCGGGTGAGCTAGGTTCCTTTCCAAATGCAGCCTGCCGGTGTCTTTCCTCCCAGGTTCTAGGGTGAACTGCTACACTGTCAACGGTTCGGCGCCTTCGAGCCAGGCGAGGAGACAGGGGTCTTCTTTGACAGTGGAGCTGGGAGGACATGGCAATCCGGGGCCGCTGGTGATTTGGCGACGGCGTGCCCTTCCTCGCCGTCCGTAATGCTGCTCCTGTGCTGACACTCTCCTTCTCCCTGGTGATTTGTATGCGATTGAGGACCTACATATCCCCGAGCTGCGTGTCTCCTTGTTCGATCCTTTAGCTGGGTGTGTGTGAGGCTTGTGTGCTGTTGTCCAGCGCCTCTGTATCTTGTCGTTTTTTCGCTTTCTTGTGTTGGTTTCGAGTTTGTAATCCTGGCCGGTTGATGGCTTTGTTAATTCAAAGCCGGGCTCTTCTGGAGCCTTCGTTCTAAAAAAAAGTAAGTGCGTGTTCGGCAATCCATCAACTTCCGAAAATCCAAGGATCTGCAGAGTGAGGAAACAGCTGCTCCCTGATTTTCATCTACAGCTCCTGCTGCTCCGGAGCGGAGTTGTGGAGTCAGAGTGATTCCGAACAGGGCCTAAATATGGGGCTGTTTACTTTACACTTGTATCCCACCGGCCGCGTAGCAAATTTAGGCCGGAAAAGACTAGCCGAGATATGTATATATTTTACAGGTGTATTAGAGTAAATATGGGGCTGTTTCTCTTTGTTGCTGATGCACTATCTGCACTGCTGAGACGGGGGGTGGAAGCACAAGCCTTCAAGCCAGTCAAAATTTGCAGCAGAGCACCAGGAATATCGCATCTTCTGTTTGCAGATGACACCCTCCTTTTTTTTCGAAGCTAGTGTTGTACAAGCGGAGTTTGTGAAGGGTGTCATACAGAGCTATGCTAAGGCCACGGTCCAGCTCATAAGTCACCAGAAATGCTCTAGTCAGTTTGGTGAGAACTGCCCCATGGAGATACAAATGACAGTCAAACCGGTATTGCAGGTGCAAAACGCGGAGTTTGAAGGAAAATACCTTGGCCTGCCCACACCATGGTCGCATGCACAAAGGTAAATTTCAAATGCTATAGGCGAGCTTAACCAAAAGAATCATGGCATGGGCAGACACACTTTCTCAGGCAGGGAAGGAAAGTTTGATCAAGTCTATCTTGCAAGCTATCCCGACATATATTATGGGTGTATTCAAGCTGCCATACACCGGTGTGCGATGATCTCACGTGTCTGGTTTGGAACTTTTGGTGGGGTTCAAAGCAGGGGCAAAGGAAGACGCATTGGCGATCTTGGGAGAAATTAATTGAATCAAAAGGGAAGGGGGGGACTTGGCTTCAGAGACTTCCGCATGTTTAACCAGACCCTGCTAGCTTGTCAGGCTTGGGGTCTTCTCACAAGGCCAAACTCCTTGTGCTCACAGGTTCTGAAAGCAAAATATTATCCTAACGGGTCACTTGAGGACACGGTTTTTTCAGGTAATGCCTCACCCACATGGCATGCTATTCAGCACGGGCTCGATCCGCTCAAGCGTGGACTCCTCTGGCTCGTGGGGAATGGTGAGCAAATCCGCATCTGGCATGACCCCTGGATTCCGTGCCCACCTCCTGCCGGCCTATCATGCAGCGAGGTACATGCCGTCTTCGGCGTGTGGCGGAGCTCCTCGACGAGAATGGCCGGTAGCGGGTGGATCTCCTTCAACAACACTTCATTGCCCCCGACGTGGACTGCTTACTCGTGATCAAGACCAGCCCTCGGAGGCTGGAGGACGTCCTCTCCTGGGCGCCAGACATGCGTGGCATCTTTAGTGTGCATACAAAATCGCTCTGGAGGAGCAAACCAGCACCACCGCGTGCGCCACGAGCAGGGCACCAGATGGCACCTGAGCCGTCTGGAAGGCAGTGTAGGGGTGCCCTGCTCCCCCTAAGGGATGTGTTTTTGCATGGAGGGTTGCGACGAACTCTTTGGCCACGCTTGAAAATAAATATAAACGGAAACTTGAGGTTTCTAATATGTGCCCTTTGTGTGGACTCGAGCGCGAGGACACGTTCCACGCCTTATGCAGATGCCCCTTGGCTCGACGACTATGGACGGAGATGGCGCGGACATGGAGTATGCCCAAACTGGTGACCGTCCCCAACACTAGGCCGGAATGGATCCTCCACCTACTTGACCGATGCAACGACGACGAGAGGCTCCCGGTGCTGATGACGTTGTGGCAGAGCTGGCATGTGCGCAATGAGGTGTATCATGACTGTAAAAGAGAGAAATCAATGGGTTAAGCGTATGCTACCTGCAGGGATGCATGTGTGTTTATATTCAGAGAAATATTACAGATTGGTATGCTAAGATTTGGAAGATATTCCTTGATATGCAAGATGGCTATACAAGGGAAATATCAGGAATATCTCTAACCAAATCACAGCCATAACTCAGTACAAACTGAACTCATGCACGCACCTATACATGTCTATGTACGCTGTTTAACACCCTCCCTCAATCACAACTTATCCAAGTTGAGATTGCGTCTAAAGTTTTCCAGCTGGCGAACGGACAAGGGTTTAGTAAAACCATCAGCAACTTGATCACCTGTAGGAATGAACCTGATATTCAACAGCTTGTTAGCTACTCTTTCACAAACAAAATTATAGTCCACCTCAATGTGCTTTGTCCTGGCATGAAACACCGGATTAACCGACAAGTAGGTGGCACCAAGATTATCACACCACAGTAATGCCGCCCTTGGACGATTTATGCCAAGTTCTGTCAACAAGGTTTGAATCCATATTATTTCAGTAGTAGCATTGGCCAAAGATTTGTATTCTACCTCGGTACTAGACCTAGATACTGTTGCTTGTTTACGTGCACTCCAGGAAATAAGATTGCAACCTACAAAAACTGCAAAACCTCCAGTAGACCTTCTGTCATCTGGACAGCCAGCCCAATCCGCATCAGAAAAAGCGCTGACTAAAGTAGACTCGGACTTCACAAGTTTCAGTCCATGAGAAATAGTATACTTAAGATACCGAAGAATTCTTTCTACCGCTGTCCAATGAAGAGTTGTAGGTGCATGCAGAAACTGACACACTTTGTTAACAGAATAAGAAATATCTGGATGTGTCAAAGTAACATACTGTAAAGCACCAACAATACTCCTATAACGTGTGACATCACCTTTTGCAAGAGGATCGCCTTCTGTCAAGGACAACTTTTCGAAGGTGGAAAGTGGGGTGGTGACAGGTTTACAGTCCCCATACCAACACACTTTAACACATCTGAGATGTATTTCTCTTGAGACATCAAGAGACCACGTGGGATAGGTTTTACCTCAATGCCAAGAAAATAATGAAGTGAACCCAAGTCCTTGAGAGCAAAGTCCGTGCGTAAATCCTGTAACGCAGCAATGACTGCTTCTGGAGATGAACTGGTTATAATAATGTCATCAACATAGATCAACATAAAGATGGTGACACTTTTTTTTCCATAGAAAAATAGTGAGGTGTCCGCCTTGGAGGGAGTAAAACCAAGATCAATAAGTTTGGAGGACAATCGGGAGTACCACGCTCAAGGAGCCTGTTTGAGGCCATACAATGCTTTATCAAGTTTGCACACATAACTAGGATTTTAGGATGCTCATACCCAGGAGGTTGTTTCATAAACCCTTCTTCCAGAACACATTCTTCACATCTAACTCACGCATAACCCAATTTTGGGAAACAGCTAGAGACAATATTAAGCGAATGGTTGCAGCTTTAACCACGGGACTGAAGGTATCTTCATAATCAATGTCATACCTTTGCTTAAATCCTTTAGCCACTGACCGTGCTTTATATCGATCAATGGTACCATAATGTCGCTTGATCTCATGGACCCACTTGCAGTCAATAACATTACCGCGGGACGGTCGTGGAACCAAGTGCCATGTGTTATTCTTCATCAGGGCAGAAAATTCCTCATCCATAGCACCTTTCCAGCGGGCATCTCCAAGTGCTTCAGCCAAGTGCTGGGGTTCACCTGTACTGCAAAAATTACACCAACGAATAGTGCCATCTTTATATTCTTTAGGACAAAAAATGCAATGTTGAGAACGTGTGACGACTCGTGTAGCAGTCGATGTAGAAGATTCAGGCTGCAGATTGCCTGCAGCAGCAGCCGAAACACCAGATGAAGCTGGATCCAAGGCCGGGGTAGACACGAGGCTACTGCCGCTGGCTTCCTCGTACCCACAGCAGAGGCCCCCCACCTGGGTAGACAGCGCCTGCAGGCCTGTTAGCCCGCTCCAATGGCGAGGCGCCAATTGGCGTCCGTGGGCCGGCCCATGCTGAAGACCACGCGGGCGAGCCTGGCGCGCTCGTCGGCGCGAAGGAGGGAGCCGCCCTAGGCGGCGCCTACTCGTTCGGCCGCCTGGGTGACGAGGAAGGAGAGGCGGGCACGGTCTCCTGGACCGATTCACCCACAGAACCAGGCCACGCCGATCCCGAAGACTCGGCAGTTGCGCCAGCCGAGCTGGGTGCAGGCGAATCTGCATGGGAAGAGGTGCCCGGATTTCCTGTAACAGAGGGCTCCTGCATGCTGTTTTCATCAGAAAAATTAGCAGACACAGACATAAAATCATGACGCAAATCACCTTCCTGATCAGAGTTGGATGGATTTCGAAGAACAGAAGGAAGGAGGAGAAGTTTTGCACGAAGTTGAGCGCCGGCATTGGGATGAAGATTAGCAAATGGAAAAACGGATTCGTCAAAGACGACGTCACGAGATATATAGACCCTGCCGGTGGATATGTCAAGACTTTTATACTCCTTATGAAGTCCCCTATAGCCAATGAACGCACACTGTTTGGAACGAATTTGGAGCTTATGTTGATTGTAGGGACGAAGATTAGGCCAAACAGCACACCCAAAAATCCGAAGAAACGAATAATTCGGCTTGGTGTCAAAAAGTTTTTCCATGGGTGTTTGAAGATGAATTACTTTGCTAGGGAGACGATTAATGAGACAAACTGCCGTTGTAAAGGCTTCATCCCAAAACTTTAGTGGAATGGAAGCATGGGCTAAAAGACATAAGCCAATTTCTACTATATGACGATGCTTGCGTTCGGCGGAACCATTTTGCTGATGAGCATGTGGGCAGGAAACGTGATGTGATATGCCAATGCACTCAAAAAAGGAGTTTAATTTGTGGTATTCACTACCCCAATCAAATTGGATGGATACAATTTTCCTATTAAACAGGCGCTCAACAAGGTTCTGAAAATCATGGAATTTCTGAAATATATCAGACCTATTTTGAGCAAATAGAACCAAGTGAATTTGCTGTAATCGTCAATAAAACTCACATAGTATTTATAACGACCAACTGAGACGGGACCAAGTCCCCATACATCGGACAAAATTAGCTCCAAAGGAGCATGAGACTCACTAGTAGAGTTTGGATACGGTAACCGGTGACTTTTACCTTTTTGACAAGCATCACAAACCGTCTCATCATGTTTATTCAAAAAAGGAAGACTATTATTTTTAAGGACTTGTTGAACTATTGGAAACGATGTGTCCAAGGCGCCGATGCCACCGACTGGAAGATGGTTTGCTTGCACTAAGAACTTGTTTGGATTCTTCTTGAGACGCACTCTCGAAGGGATAAAGGCCACGCCTACTCTTTCCGTGAAGAAGAATTTTCCCCGTAGCCTGATCCTTAACAGAAAAGAATTGAGGGTGAACTTCAAAATATGCATTATTATCCATAGCAAGTTTGGAGGCAGAAACAAGAATTTTAGATGCTTGTGGAACATGCAGAATATCATTAAGATGGATAGGACGATCAGAAGTATGAAATTGCGTATGATCTATGTGCTATATTGCCATACCTTGCCCGCTAGCCATGTGGACTTGTTCATCACCAGTATAACGATCACGGACAGTGAGCTTTTCCAGTTCACCCGTCACATGATCTGTTGCTCCCGTATCAAGATACCAATTAGTATATGTACCATATCAAGGAACGGAGGTGGTTGCTGCATTGGCCTGAACCTCGGGCGTGACGGGAGTCATGAAGGAGCGGTTGTACCTCTGGAAGCACTGGTAGGCGGGGTGATTCGTCTTCCTGCAGATCTGACATGGAGGCCCGGTGTAACGTGGACGCTGCTGACGATTTCCGCCACCACCATACTGGCCGGCGCCGGCCTGATGTCCACCACAACCATAGCGGCCACCGCCGCCATGGTTGTTGTTGCCGCCGCCGCTGTAGTTGCCGCGCCCATCATTGGCGCGGTAGCCGCCGGAGTTTCCTCCACCATTGCGATTTCCGCCGTTGCCGCGGTTGTTGTTGCCGGGGCGCCCACCTTTTGACGCGAGATTGATGGAGTACTGGTGGGTGCCGACGGGGGGATTTTGCGCCTCCAAGCGCGCCTCCGCTGCGAGCAGCTGAGCATAGAGACTGCTCAGGGAGATCTCCTGATCCATGCGCGCGGACACCGCCTCCACGAACAGGGCGTAGTCGGAGTCGAGCCCGGTGAGGATGGCGTTGACGACGTCGTCATTTGGGATCTTCTTGCCGGCCGCTGCCAGTTCATCAGCAAGGCCCTTCACCTTGTTGAAGAAGGCAACGCAGCTCATGTCCCCTTTCTTCGCGTTGTTGAGGGACTTGCGGAGTTGGATGATGCGTGCGCGCAACTGGGAGGCGTACATCTCCTCAATCGCGGCCCAAGCAGATGCTGCTGTTTGATGCTCGATGACCTGCACCAAGACATCATGAGAGAGAGAACTGAACAGATAGGATAGAACCTTCTGATCGTCCCCGTTCCATGACACATAGTCAGGGTTGACCACCGTTGTGGTGGTTTTGTCCTTCTCGACAGTGATGGTCGCTGGTGGTGCTACCCTCGAGCCGTCGAGGAACCCAAACATGCGGGCACCTCGGACTTGGGGAAGAACCACTGCTTTCCAGACGAGGTAGTTGTCCCTCGTGAGCTTCTCATGCACCGGCTGACCGAAGGGATTGCCGCTCGACGCATTGGATGAAAACGACTTGGTGGCCGGTGGAGAGAGGTGAGATGTGATCAAGAAGAAGAAGGCTCTGATACCATGTAAAAAAGAGAAATCAATGGGTTAAACGTATGCTACCTACAGGGATGCATGCGTGTTTATATTCAAAGAAATATTACAGATTGGTATGCTAAGATTTGGAAGATATTGAGCTATTGAGTAGCCAGTGGTTACACGACTGTTGGCGATAATACGGAAAAGAAGTGTGGCTCTCGCCCCCCGTCGCTCCCGCGGGCGGCGGCCGGGCGACCCTAGATCCAGCGCCCCCCCCCCCCCCCCCCCGGTCTTCCCCTCGTCCCCTCCTCCCTCGCCGTCGCCGGAGGGCGCCATCGGGCAAAGCCCAGGCGGCGTCAGCGGCGGCGAGGTCCCTACTTTCCCTCCCGCTTGGGGTCGTCAGAGCGGGCTGCAGATCTGGTCGGGGGCGCGGCGCTGGTGTGGGGCGCGGCGGCGGCGAGGCGAGCGGCTGGGCCGGCGGCGAGGGCGCGCGGTGATGCTGCGGCGGCTGCACGGGGTGTGGTGGGTGCGTGGCGGCGCCAAGTGCGGTCATCCTCGTCATCCTCGATCCATGACCGGGTGGTGGTGAGCAGGTGGGCTTCGACGGCGGTCTGGGGCGCTGGTGGCTGCCGTGCGCGCCCGTCTGGAGAGGGGCAGCTGCTGCCGCGGCGCAGCCGGGCGCCTGGCTTCCTTGGGCTGCCCCCGCTGGATCTGGAGCTGTCAGCTCTGGCGGCCGGCGGCGGTTGACCCTCCAGCGGCGCTGGCCGGCGCTGGCCGGCGGCGGCCGGTGATGTGGGCATGGCCACCGGGGCTATTTCCCCGTTGTGTGGCTGTCCCGTGCGCAACGAGCTCGGATGTTGGCTTCCCCTTCCCCGTTGAGGTGGTCGTTGGTGGCAGATGGGTGGTGGCTTGTGCTTCGTGTCATGGCGTGGAGGTCCGGGGGGTGGCCGTAGGGTGGTGGCGCCCGCCGGCGAGGCGGCCACTGCGGCTTGGGTGGCGGTGGTTGGCGTTCGGCAGCGGGGTGAGGGTGGTGGTGCTCCTCTCTTCTCCTAGGTCCGGGTCGGCGGCGATGGCCAAGACTTGGGGCTCGTGCTCGGGCGGACCAGCTTGGGCCCGGGGCGGGTCGGTGCTTCGGCTCCGGGTAGGCGATGGTAGGCGCGGTCCGGATGGTGCCCGCGAGCAGTGGGATCTCCTTGCGGGTACGTTGGTCGAGGGTGGTGGTCGGGGCTGCGCTCCTCTATCCGGCAGAGCGGAGCCAGAGGCCACGGGCATGGCGTCGTGGGAGTCAGCTCGGCGACGGCCTTCGGTAGCCACAGGGTCGTGTCTCCCCCGGTCCACCGGGGCTAGGTGGGGACACGGGCGTGGGCGCCTCCGACGCTGGAGGCACCGACCCAGACTCTGTGGCTAATGCCGGGCTAGGAGTGAAAGCAGTCACCTTTCACTCTTCCTACCGTGGTCAGTGATCCGTGATGTGGATGGGGGCGGTGTCTGCGACATGGATGCCGGGGTGGCAGCCCCGGATGGCGGTCTGCATGGTGGGCTCTCCGGCGGGCACCATGGCGGTGGTGATGGATGTCCTCTTGGTCGTGTGGGCGGCAAGAGGTGTAGCGGCGGGTAGCTCGGGTGTGCTCTCTGTCATTGGCAGTGGGGACACCCTGATCCAGACCTGGGGATCCGATCTCATCGCGCGCGCCCTGAAGACCTCATGGTGTCATGGTGGAGCTGCCGAGCGAAAGCTCCGCGCTTTGTCGCCGGCAACGGCGACGCCCACGGGCGCCGCTCTCTTCCTGAAGACGTCGTCGTGGTGCTCCTCTTCGTGTCAGGGTTCCGGGTGAAAACCCTTGTCCATGGTGGACTTGGCAACGGCGTCGCTTCGCGTCGTTTTCCCTTCTGAGGGCATTGTCGTGGAGCTTAGGTGTTTAGGGCGTTGCATGGCGTTGTACTGTGATCTTCCTGTACTTTTTACCGGTAACGTAGTCACGTGCGTCTTGTGTGGACCGGTGATCCTGGGATCGGCATGTGAGAGCTACCCCATCACCTTGTATCGTTCGGCCGTGAACTAGGGTCGGTTTGTGCTTTATATATAAAGCGGGGCGAAAGCCTGTTTTCGAGGGAGATTTGGAAGATATTCCTTGATATGCAAGATAGCTATACAAGGGAAATATCATGAATATCTCTAACCAAATCACAGCCATAACTCAGTACAAACTGAACTCACGCACGCACCAATACATGTCTATGTACGCTGTTTAACAATGACAAGCCGGCACCTCCAGTTGAAGCGTCTAGCGGATTCTTAACCGGCTACATCAACACGCTGATATGATTTTCAACATTCTGAGGCGCACCCCCCCCCCCCCCCCCCCGCGTCGTCTCACGCAGGCGACTCGGGGGCGATTAGGTTTTTCCCCCGAGCGCCGCCACCCTCGTCTGCCTCCCCTCGCTGCCGTTGCCGGCGGCCTCCGGCCGGCCCGCGGCGGCAGCGGGACCCCTTCCACCTTCTCCTCCGTCCATCCCTGCGTTGGTCCCCCTCCCTGCTCGCCCGCCTTGTCCTCGGCGGCGCGGGGCTGCGTGGAGATCGCCGCCGCTGGATCTCGTCCTGGTGGTCTCCCCGCGGGCTGGGGCCTTGCCTCCTACCGCCGGCTGGTCTGGGGAGCAGGCCTGGCCGTTGCTGGGTGCTTCCCCGTCCAGTGGGCTGCTTCCTCTGCTTGGAGCGGCCAGATCTGGATCATGGCGTTGGGGTGCTTGGAGGGGGTCGGTCTGGGATGGCGCCTCGGAGTGGTGCTCGTTGCGGTGGCTGGAGCGGCCGGCTTCGCGCGAGCTACTCGTCTCTTCGGAGATGGGTGGGCGTGGCTCTCTGGATTTGGGGCGGCGGCCCCTCGGTGAGACTCCATTGGCTTGGCGGTGAGCGATGGGGTAGGCGTGGTGCTGGTGGCCTGGCCATGCGGGTGGCGGGCTTCCGGTGGACTGGGGCTTCAGCACGCAGCCCTGGCGGCTGGCGGCGCTAGATCTGCATGCTGCTCTTCTTCCCATGTTCGGTGTGCTTCCTACCCTCCGGATTGGTGCCGCGCTGGCGTGCTAGTCGGCCTTCGTCCGGGCTGCGGTGGGAGCTGGTGGTGGGGATCCGGACCGGGAGAAATCCCTGGTCGGCTTCGGCCGGCCGCGACGACGACGCCGCCCGATGGTGCCGTAGTTCTTCATGGAGACGTCGGTCATGTCTGCTCCACCTCTTCCGTGCCCAGAGCCTTCCGGGTGAAAACCCTTACTGCGGTGGGCGGCGACGGCGCTCTGCGTCGTTTCCTTCTTGAAGGCGCCGCCTTGGGAGCTCTGTGGTGCTGGGCACTATTGGGTTTGTTGGCGGCTGCAGCTGGTGTGCTCTACTTCGTCCAAGCATGTGCTTTTCCTCCGACGTGGCCTCGCCGTATGCAGTGTGGCCTCTGCTTTCTCTCGGAGTGCCAAGACCGCGCATCAGGTGTGCGCTAACCCTCTATAAGTGTTACTCCGGTGGCATTCATCCATCATTCCGGTCTTCCGACGGTGCGGCGCCTTGCGATCTAGGCGAGGAGGTTGTGGCCTCCTTCGGAGACGGATGTGGATGAAGGGTTTGCGCTGGGGTCCTTAGTGTTTGGTGATGGCACGCCATGTCGATGCTTACTCATTTCTCTCCAGTGCCGGCATGCTACTTGTTATGGTTTAGCTGCGAAAGAGAACCTCGACGTTTTTAGCACTTTGCTTCTGTGTTTATCCTTCCTGTGCGAAGCGTTTGAGGCCTTGTTAGCTGCTTTCCAGCGCCTTTGTATCCTTCCGCTTTCAATTTGCTCTTTCAGTTGTATGTTGCAGTTGTATCCTGGCCAGTTGATGGCTTTGTTAATTCAAAGTCGGGCAAGGTGCGAGTCCTTCTCGGACTCAGCTGAGTCTTTTCTCTAAAAAAGAAAGTGATTTCCTATGCTGGACGCAGGAGTAACAGGATGCAACACAAGATGACGACCACCTTTACGCGCCCCCCGGAGCGCTGGTGCAAGCCTCCTGTAGGCTGGGTGAAGCTAAACATGGACGGCTCATGGAAGGAAGAGGACCGCACAGGAGGTGCTGGATTGATACTTCGCGACCACGCGGGCGCTGTCATTTATGCATCTTGCCGCTTCATACAGAGATGCACCAACGCCCTTGAAGCTGAGATGATGACCCTCATGGAAGGAGTGACCCTAGCTCTCGAGCGGAGTCCGGACAGGCTCATAGTGGAAACGGACTGCTCTACGGCGGGACGGATGACGCCAATAGGTCTCCTGTCGCAGCCATGGTTGGAGATATCAGGCATCTCCTGTCCGGACGGCCGCATGAAATAGCGTTGATCAAACGTGAGCAAAACAAGGCTAGCATAGGAAATCACTTTGTGTTGGGCCGTTTGTTACCCAAAACTGCTGTATGGCTTCGTAGTGCCCCTGATGAGGTCGGCGTTCTTTGTCGACAGGACTGTAATGACTCTGGTTAATTAACGAAAGTTCTTTTATCCGCAAAAAAGAAAAGAAAAAAAGAGAGGAAACACGAGAATCCAATCAAGGACTAAACGTGCGCGGCGCAAATTGTCGACAAAACCTTTTTCTTCCGACTTCTCCTCTACCACCGCCGCTGTGTGCGCACCACCACGACACATTATGAGCATATCATCCTTGCACCTTGCCACGAGTTGAGGCCCGGGCATCAAGTGGATGCCGCCACGCCGGACGAGCTAGACCAACAACTCTACCAGTAGATTGTTCAAGTCGTGCGCCTCGTGTGTATAGTTGCTCAGGCATTAGATTGTGTCAGGCATGCATTCGTCAACAGGTACGTCGGACGCTCCGGTACCAACCAGGAGACCAGCGAGTCCATGGTGACCACGAAGATGCCGCTGTGGTAGTGCACGATCCCTTTGGGTGCCGACGTGGTGCCGGATGTGTAATTGAGTATCATCTGCACTGTCCCACTTCAACTCCGGGTCGCCCATCTCGAGCGGCCTCTCGTACGTCAGAGCCGCGGCGGGCGCGGGAGGGAACTGTTCCGTCTACTCGGGGTCCTCGACCAGCACGACCGCGTCGTCAAGGACTGGCATCAGCGCCGGGTCGATAAAGACGAGCCTGGAGCCGGGGTGGTGGACCGTGCGCGCGTCAAGGCGCGTGTTGATGGTATTGAGCACGGCGCCGCTCATGGGCACGCCGAAGTGCGCCTCGTACATGGCCGGCACGTTCGGCAGCAGCACGAACACCTGAAGCAGTTTGTTCATGCCATCGAGCATCAGGCATGCACGAGGAGGCGAAGAACACACACCCGACAGAGTCGCAGATGTATTTGCAAAAACGGCGAGGGGTGGATGGGTTACTCACGACATCGAGGCGGGAGACGCCGAAGGAGGAGAGCGCGGAGGCAGCGGCGGTAGGTCTGGGACCAGGTGAAGACGGTTCCGCCGTAGACGACGGAGGGGCGGTCGCCGTACACGGTGGCGGCGTGCTTCAGGACAGGAAGCGCAGCGGCGTGAGCGGGCACGAGCTGGCCGGGTTCGCGCCGAGCCTCACCCGCGCGAGCAGCTCACGATAACTTCACTGCTCACGAGAAGAGAAGAGAGCACGGAGCAGGGGAGCAGGGGACGGCAGAGCGTGCGGCACGACGACTTGTCCCCGCCACGAGCCCGCGCTACAAGTAGGGCTCTGTTGGAGCCGCCCGATGCGGAGCCAACGGTCGAGATGGAATCAACAGCCACGGGAAATTTCCAGCGGAGCTTTTGATCTCTGATTTTTTCGATAAAACAGATGTGATGACGACGCTGGTACCAGTCAGTCTACTTCTATTCACTTAGCATCAACCAAATATTACATATTCTAATTCCCGGTCAGATTCTTTTCTCTGGTTTTTGTGAGTTTTTTTTACTGTGGCACGTGTATTCTTTGGCACTTCAGCCACTGTAAGTTGCCTGGAAATTGAATATGGGCCAGTCGATTTTTTCTGGCAGTGGATTGCTGCTCTGCGATTCGTGTTATCTTTTTCTTCCTCCTGTTTGGTGACTTGTTTTTTAGAGCAACTAGTTCACGAGCGCTTTTTCGGGAGCATCGCAACGATCAGTGCTACTTGACGCGCTCTCAGCTGCCAGCCACGTGTCGTGCTCTGGGCGCTCCTTTCGTATTTTGTTTTTTTTTCGCACGCGTTTTCGGCTTTTTAAAAGTTTTTTTTGGTTTATTCGGTGTTTCGGTTTTTCACCGGTCTTCCTTAGCTTTTGGATAAAAAAATTGAATTTTTTTTTGTGAGAAAAAATGCGTTTTTTTTTGCGAGAGTCACAGTTTTGCTTCCACGAGAGTCAGGGTTGTGCCTATCGGAAACGAAAAAAACACGTTTTTTTTCTTTCACGAGAGGCACGGTTTTGCTTCCGCGAGGGGCACGGGAGTGCTTTCGCGAGAGACACGGCCGTGCCTCTCGGAAACGAAAAAATACGTTTTCTGTTTTTTTTCCTGCCGCGAGGCACGGTTGTGCTTTCGCGAAAGGCACGGCCGTGCCTCTCAGAAACGAAAAAAACGTGTTTTCTATTTTTTTTCTTTTGCAAGAGGCACGGTTTTGCTTTTGCTGAGAGGCATGGTTGTGCTTTCGCGAGACGCATATCGGAAACGGGAAAAAACGTGTGTTCTCTTCTTTTTTTTCCTCCCGCGAGAGGCACGGTTGTGATTTCGCGAGAGGCACGGGTGTGCCTCTTTTGAAAAGGGAAAAACCCCTGCTCCCGGTTCGGTTTTTTAGTTCGGTTTTTTTTCGTGGAAAAAAAGTTCGTCAAACCTATCAACATGGGATCTAGTTTTGAAGACCTCGAAGCGAGGAATCCAACGATGAAAATGGTCCGAGGTTTGGACGCATGATTTAAGAGATAAAACGTTTTGAATAAACGAATCTACGAAAAAAGGCAAAACTCCCAGATTGTTACAAATGGCGCACATGCAGCGCGCCACTTGTCGCAACCTGAGAAGATGGGAGTGATCTTTGCCACTCCTCAATTAGTGATTTCACTTGTTTTTAGCTGGCAATTTGTGACTAACCTCAGTGTTAGGTGGGTCAATATATACCTTAATGGGCTGAGGCCGGTTAAGTGGGCAACCAAGCTAACTCTATGTAGCCCACTTGACAACCCACTCATCCCCTCTCTCCCTTTGGCTTTTTCTTTTTTCTATATTTGTGCGTTTTTGTTTCTTTTTAAATATATTTGTATGGGTATTATTGGGATGCTCGATTAGTGTAAATGAGCTATAAAATAAGTGTGTAACTACAGTAGAGCATGAAAATTGTACTATTATATGCATATTATTTGTATATTACAAAAAAAAATTTAGTGCAAAGTTTTGTGCAAGTTTTATATTATTTATATTTTATTTTTTTAAGGGTAATACCAATGTCACTATTTCATTCTTACTAACAAAGCAACATTATTTTGATTTTTTTTAGTTTTGTTTTCATTTTTTTCTTTAAGGGTAAAACCAATTCCACTAATTCATTTTCTTCTTAGGAAACTTCCTTCTCACAAAAGATCCACTGTTCTATGCTTATTATTGCATAGTATAAAAAGTGCAATTTCTTCGTAAATTGTGTGCAGTTTTTTCATTATGGTTTAGTTTTTATTTTATTTTATTTCTTATTAAATTTAATACCATTGCCACAAATTCATTCTTACTTTGATGATTATCATCTAAAATGCTGGGATCTGCCGATCTGGAAACATCGAGGATGCGTTCTGGCAGCTGGAGATCATGGTCGCGAAGGGGCTACAACTAACCATGGGTCTGAACATACTATATGACTATGCTGCAAAAGATCTAGATACCTGGATGGCCAAGGAGGTGCTAGAGCGGTGCGAAGAGCTGGGCTTCGAGGTCGACGTCGTGACCTATAACACGGTCATGGATCATTTCTCCAACAAGATGAAGTGACTGCGTGTCATCAAGTTGTTCACGGATCTGCTCCAGAAGCCCATAACACCCAATGCGCACACATACAATATTCTGATCTCATCCCTGTGCCGAGCCGACAACTTCCAGCTTGCCAAGTTCATGTTCAGCTGCAACGGGTTTGTGGCGGACAACATGACCTGTAACATTCTGATCCACAAGTTCTACGACGCGGGAAAGAAGGGCGAGCTCGGGTTCTCATTCTCCAACGTCAATGCGGGGAAGATTGCCCCACACGAATCACATACAAGACACAAGTCGATTGTCTCTTTGGGTCTGGGAGGAGACCCGAGGCTGCCAATCTGGTTAGGCACATCGATGATGGATACCTTGCGGAGCCCGTAGTGCATCTGGCATGCTGGTTGGTTAGGAGTGGAAACGTTCGAGAGGCTTTGAGTATGCTCGATGACATGTTAGCGAAAGGAGTTGCTTTAGATGCTAGGGTTTTGCCACTTTACATGGCAGTGGCCTTAATTTTCAACTTGTAGTGGTGTATTAATAGGAGACAAACATGAAAACTAAAAACGCCTTTTTGGTCTTCTTTATTGTTACGCAATCCTGGGTCCATAGGCCCAACAATGTGGGACTAAACCCAACAACCGATGTGGGACTAAACCCAACAATCTCCCCCTCACACATCGGTTATCCATGGGCCCGCTAACACCAGCGTTTCCAGCCCACCAACCATGACCGACCACCTACTGAGACTTATTCCGGGCATCTAGGCCCTGATACCAATTGTTAAGCAATCCCGGGTCCGCTAACACCATCGTTTCTGACCCACATGCGTCATCAGGCCCAACCGGAGAGGAGCACCGACTTATGAGAGGCCTTGGGACCTCCCCCCCCCCCCCCCCCCCCCCCCCCCAAAGACTAGACTATTAGGAGGGGACAACCCCGCCCTTGTAAGTCGTGTTATGTCTCCCCCCAAAACCGATGTGGGACTAAACCCAACAATACAGTACATATATAAGCATGATATATTCCGTCACACAAAAATATCTTATGTTCCAACTTTTAAAAGGATTTGCTTCATGATGATGGGTTCTCAAGAAGCAATGATCTTAGTAAATCTCTTGTTTTGTTAGGCATGCCTATTGTTCGTGTAGCAAGTTACTCTTCACAACAGATTATTTCAATGTAGTTAGTTGCTTACGAGGTGATGCCAAAGGAGAGCATTGTCTGCAGAGCAACTGAGTTTTGTTCATTATGTTTTGGAAGCATTTGTGAGTTGTTATCCTGACACTCAAGCGGCTGATGCTTCAGTAAATTGCATGGTGATTCCAGATTCAATTGTTGTCCTGACACCTTCGAGAAACCTTGTCTGTAATGATGCACCATGGATGGACACTGATACCACTTCAAAGCATTTTGTGCATCATATTATCCATGATGATCTGCCCAACAGACTAGGGGCCTGGTCTCTTTTCCACTACATGTGTTGAGGAGTGAACCAGGCTATCTCAGATGGATGACAGGGGTGTTTGATTTTGCTACATCATGCGTGTATATTGACTGAAAATAATAATTTCCTCGTAACATAAGTAGATCCATGGTAAGATTTAAACACTTAAAATGATGATTTCCTCATAATATATGCAACAAAATGCATAGGGTTGGCCCATAGCTTGGGCAAAAGGGGCGACCGCCCTAGGCCCCAAGAGGAGAGGGTCCAATCTACAAATTATACTAGTGAACTATACATTATACATTACACACGAATGTTTATTAAATGCTGAAAATAAAGACTTGATTTGAGCGTAAGTTCGCACCACATACTAATAGGCTATATCACGCGGAGGCAAACCAAATTGACTGGCGAAGTTGAGTTCAAATACACTAGTCTTTCTTCACGATGGATGTCTTAGTATCATAATGAAAATTATGTTAACTAGATTTCAGTTTTAAACCAGTGCACAATTTTTAATTTGAGAAATGGGTAGGACATCTCATTTGCACCAAATCAAACTAGGCCAATATGGATGAGCATGTCAGATAATCGAATCATACGCAAAACGAGAATCAGCAACATTTTTGTTTCTCTAATGATTCCATTACTAAACCCAACTCATGAGTCACATTTTCTATACCCTAGAAGTTTCTATGAATATGGTCGGCTAATATACACTAGAAACTGCTATTAATTCTTTTAATGTATATTATTTTGGAATCTATACCATTATATTCAATATATATAAACACATGCATAAATATACAAATATATGTGTATACACCATATAGTTTATGCAATATTAGAAAATAAATTGGAAATGTTTTTAACAATAAAAAAATTGGTAAATCATCAAATTTAAATTTTGCAGAATCAAAATTTTCAATGATATTCATTACAATTTTATAACAGTGAATAATATTACTATTATTTAGAAACATTCTTATCTTACTAAGTAATAGGAAAATTATAGTAATTACAATTGTATATAGTACACTTATTAATTTAATATAAGTATAAAACTTTAGTATAAAGTAGTTGTTTACATCGCCCTGGAGAACATGCCGGTGCCGCGGAGCGAACCTGGCGAAGAAGTTGGTACACTTCCAGAGCATGACAAAGATGGCGATGGCACCTAGGACGCCTCCAACGATGCCGCCGATCTGGCCGTTGGAGAGCCCCTTTCGCTAGCCGGCGCCCGTGGATGCCGAGCTCGTTGGAGTGGCTGCCCCGTTGGCGTTGCATGGTGATAACCCACAAGTATAGGGGATTGGTTGTAGCCTTTCTTGATAAATAAGAGTGTCGAACCCAACGAGGAGCTCAAGGTAGGATTTGTATTCCCTTCAAGTTCTATCGACCACCGATACAACTCTACGCACGCTTAACGTTCGCTTTACCTACAACAAGTATGAAACTAGAAGTACTTTGTAGGTGTGATAAGATACATTTGCAAGATAATAAAGAACACGTAAATAAAAGTTAGGGGCTGTTTAGATAAAGAAACAACTAAGTTAGTTTTAGTAGAGAGCTTTTTGTCACAAGAAAGTTATTTGTCCCTAGGCAATCGATAACTAGATCGGTGATCATTATTGCAATTTTATATGAGGGAGAGGCATAAGCTAACATACTTTCTCTATTTGCATCATATGCACTTATGATCGGAACTCTAGCAAGCATTCACAACTACTAAAGATCATTAAGGTAAAACCCAACCATAGCATTATAAGGTGTCAAGTCCTCTTTACTCACATACGCAAACAACCTACTTACTCGGGTCTGTGCTTCTATCACTGACACCACCCACCATAAGCGAATCATGAGCATATTGCAAACCCTACAGTGGGGATCCCTCACACTTGCGGGACACGGAGAGCACCATAGGACATCACCAATAATAAAACATACAAATCAAACCAATCATGATCATCAATCAACCCATAGAACAAAACGGATCTACTCAAACATCATATGATAGCTATACATCATTGGGAAATAATATATAGCGCTGAGCACCATGTTTAAGTAGAGATTACAGTGGGGAGAAGGGGTGTTATACCGCTGCATAGAGGGGGAGAGAGTTGGTGATGACGGAGGCGAAGTTGTTGGTGCAAATCGCCGTCATGATGATGGCTCCGGCGGCGTTCCGGTGCCACCGGGAGAGAGGTGGAGAGAGCCCCCCTCCTTCTTCTTCTTCATTGGCCTCCCTCATAGACGGGAGAAGGGTTTTCCCTCTGGTCCATGGCCTCCATGGCGGCGGAGGGGCTCGGGAGCCCCTCCAAGATTGGATCTCTCTCTCTCTATTTCCTTCTGTTTCTGTGTTCCCAGATTGTGGCCTTGCACCATTTTTTAAATTCCCGGAAATCCGTAACTCTGATTGGGTTGAAATTTTAACACGATTTTTATCCGGATATTATCTTTCTTGCGGCCGAAGAAGGGCACCAACCGCCTAACGGGGTGGCCACAATCCTCCCAAGTGCGCCCAGGGTAGGGGCATGCCCCTAGGGCTTGTGGGCACCTCGGGCATTGTGTCGCGTTGATTCCTTTTTCCCAAAAATCACATATATTCCAAAAAAATCTCCGTAAGTTTTTATAGCGTTTGGACTCCGTTTGATATGGATATTCTGCGAAACAAAAAAACATGCAACAAACAGGAACTGGCACTGGGCACTGGATCAATTGTTAGTCCCAAAAATAATATAAAAAGTTGCCAAAAGTATATATGAAAGTTGTAGAATATTGGCATGAAACAATCAAAAATCATAGATACGACGGAGACGTATCAGCATCCCCAAGCTTAGTTCCTGCTCGTTCTCGAGTAGATAAACATTAAAAAAGATAATTTTTGATGAGGAATGCTACCTAGCATAATATTGTTCATATAATCTAATCATGGCATGAATATTAAGACACCAGTGATTCAAAGCAATAGTCTATCATTTGACATTCATATATTAAGACATGAATACTTCCAGACCATGACGAAGATGGTGACGGCACCTAGGACGTCTCCAACGATGCCGCCGATCTGGCCGCTGGAGAGCCCCTTGTGCTGGCCGCCCGTGGATGCCGAGCTCGTCAGAGTGGTTATCCCGTTCGCGTTGCAGGGCCCGGCGGTGCTGGTGAGTTTGGGGCACACCAGTGCATCGCAGGAGCAGGAGCAGCATGTCTGCGTCATGCCACCGCCACCACCGGTCGCCGTGCCGTCCGTGCTTTTGGGGCCTGCTCCCTTGACGAAGGCAAGGCCGACGCCGATCCCTCCAGACTGGCCGCCATCGCTGTTGGAGTTGGAGTTGGTGATCATGGTGCATGGCGTCGACCAGTGGCGTAGCTAGACAGGATGTTCAGGGGGAGCAAATATGGTTGTTTGGGGGGGGCCAAAAGCTTAAAAAAAATCTAATGTAAACAGCCCCCCAAAATTTTCTTCCGGTTTTGCAGTGAGGCCGGGAGGGCATGCCCCCCTCCCGGGCCCCAACTAAGCTCCGCCGTTGGCGCCAACGCCGGGCACGTAGGGATGGCGGGGCACTGAGCCTGCACGCACGGGCCACAGTCCGGGCAGGGCGAGTTGCAGTACTGCACCTGCGCCTGCCCGCCCGCGCCCATGAGCAAGGCACCGACGAGCGCTGCAGGCCAGAGCTTGGGCATGGAAGCGCCCATCGCGCCGAGAACAAGAGGCGACGAAATAGGGGCGAGAGGCGAGCGAGCGAGGGAGAGAGGCGTGCAGTGGTCGGTGGCTCGATCGAGGGGAGAAGGTAAGCGGCGATGGAACCAGGGCGAGAGGCGAGCGAGGGAGAGGCGAGCAGAGTGGTCGGTAGCTCGATTGACGGGAGAAGGTAAGTAGCCTGCAGCCTGCATCAGGACAGCAGGTAATGGACTGCGCAGCAGGAGGAGACCGAGGGGGAGCTTTTGTGTACTTGGCAACTTGCCATCCAACAAGAAAGCTGACATCCTTGTAGCACTATACTTGTAATAAAAAACGTTCGGAGTTGTCGTGTGTCCGTGCCACATAAGTGACACTTATCGGGTTTTTTAATACAGTACAGACGCATACACTCATACATACGCAGACACTCATACATACACACATACGTTTATCTCTATGACGCATACATGCACACCATATCCCTGTGAGCACCTTTGAAAGAATAAGCCGGCACACACCACTGAATGGACATCACCGAAAAGACTGAAATAAATCCAGAAAAATACAAGCATTAGTACGAACTCTAGATCTTAAACCCTGGTAGGCTGGTTCCATCACAAAAAACCTAATTAGGGCATCTCCAGCGCCCACCGTCAAACCGCCCGAATACATCCAGACGTGTTTTGCCATCCAACGCGGGCCTGTATCGGTCCAAAGAGTGATCCGGACACATATTTTCCCGCAAAATGGAAGCAAAGTTGGGAGTTGGGCGGGGGCCTTTGCGGGAGTCCAGACAGCAGTCAAGTAGGACTCTGACACCCCGGCCCACAAAAATCCCCCCTCCTGGTCTCACTTTCTTCCAATCCGTCTCTTCTCCCCCTTGCTTTGCATCTGCAACCTCTTACTCCGCCGCCGCCGCTGTAGCACTCCGTTCGTCGCACATGCATTACCGGACTTTCGCAACCAGCACTGACGCGCCCGCTTGCCCTTTACGATGGGGCCTTCCACCAGGACCCGACCACAACTACGTACACTCTGCCCCCTCTGTCGTCGACATCCATGGCGGACGCCACAGCGACCAGGTGTTCGGTCAAACGTCATTGAGCTTATTTTTGAGTGCATGTCACTTTTTTAGAGTCCGAAGGATGGCTGGGTACTCGACCATGCAGGATGAGTTGTTGTGCAGTGCGCGGTTGGCCGTATCCGCAGATTTCATAGGCAGGAGCATAACGGGGAGCTTCTGGCAAAGAGTGGATTATTTGTTTCACGCGCAAAAGCACATTGCGCCCTACGGCATACACATCATCCATGATCGCAATATGAAGTCGTTATCCTATCAATGGTACGCCATTTAGACAACCGTCGCCAAGTTTATCACGCAGTTGATATGCTGGAGGCAAGGTGGCCATTGCGCGCGGCAGCAAGGAGATCGTAAGTTTTGCTTCTTCTTGTTCAACTTGTTGATTAGATTATTCATTCACTCAATATTGTTCTATACATTCTGCAGCCCGTACGTGCTGCCGTGATGTATCACATGATAGAGGGATGATCATTTATGCACACACACTGTTGGATGAAGCTCAAGGGACAATATATGTGAGACGACATGATCGTTGTAGTAGACTTATTTGCATGCTATGTATGGATGATTTATGCTATTTTTTATCCGAACTTGAGTAAATTGCAAAAAAAAACACCACATTGAAGGCTAGATTAGCAGAAAACACCACTATACATATTTTTGGCAGAAAACACCATGTCTAGCGTAATATTTTTGCATCAGCGGATTAGGGAAGTTTGAGCACTTTATGACAGGTGGGGCTCACTCGTCAGGAGCTGACTTGGCAAAAAAAGCCACATAGGCGTGCTCTCCTCTCTCTTGAGCATTACGTCGAACAAGTTGTGTGCACACGCCTCAGCGTTCCTCCGGTGCCACCTCCTCTCTGTCGCAACTGTCATGGACGGCGGCGGGAGGCAACACACGGTCGCCACATTCCGGCCGCTGTCCCTCACATTGCGCCTCGTCTGCCAAAAATATATATAGTAGCTAACCTAACTTTCAATGTAGTGGTTTCTTGCAATTTACTCATCTGAACTTTGATGAATTCTATTGAGTTTGATGATTTTCGTCCGGTTTATTTAAACCTGGCTTGAAATATATGCGGATAGCATTGGACCGCCGTCTCTTCCACGAACTGATACCTACCCACAGAGGAAGCCGAAGCAAATTTATAGGTGTGCATTGGAGCTGCCCATAACCATCTAAGTTAGTTCGCGTATGGGACTTGTTGGTGATTCTATTAGACCGACCGTCTCCATCACGTACGTGAGTAACGGGGCCGATCGATGCATGGATGGATGGGTGGCCAGCCGGTCGGTCGGACAGACAGCCGGTCATACGACGTACACGTGTACGTGTTGGTCCTTTTTCTAAGATAACATAGTGTCATGGCAACTCGTCCCGAACGCTACATGCACCATGGATCGTATTCACGAATCTTGACACGGGTGCAGTGCCACGTCACATGTTCCAACCGTTCGTTGTACTCCAACCTCGGGAAAGTATCCATGGGATACTCCTGGTGCTTCAAGTTTAAAAAGACATTCAGAAATATTTTAAAAAAAATCAGAAAAAAATGTGAATGTTCGCAAGGAATGTAACTATAACCCCTAAAAATTTCAGGTCCAAACTCGAAATGTATATCAAGAAACAAAAATGTGAAATCTGGCCTGGATAGTGTAAGAAAAAGACAAAATCAACATTGACACTATTCATATCTAGATTTTACATTTTTGTTTATCAATGTACATTTCGAGTTTGGACCTGAAATTTGTAGGGATTGTAGTTCCTTCCTTACGAACATTCACATTTGTTTTTGAAACTTTTGAAAACATTTAAGATTTGTTTTTGAACTTGAAGCACCGGGAGTACCCGAGTACGAGATATTTTCCCCTCCAACCTCCATTATGGGTTCTCACGGGAGCAGCAGGGCGGGCTCGGGATGGATGGATCGATGTTCCAGGCAGTTTACAGGAAACCGGGGGTCCGTGTATGCTACTAGCCATACGTCAACCGGCTGATCCCCAGCCTAGGATCAGCCAGCTCGACCTGAAAAATCAGACGGTCAACTTTTCGTGCGATAATGTGCACATTAAACAGTTTGTTATTCTTTGTCAAAAAAAACAGTTTATTATTCACGCATAAATTACAAATTCATGCCACTCCAAAAAGACTATTCACAAAAAAATTACGAATTCATGCCACCGCACTCAATGGCGTCCACTCAGCTGGTTGGTCTGACTGCCCAACTAGCTTAATTTTCTTTTTCAGTACGCAACCCAGCCTGTTTTTTTTTCACGATAAACTTCCATGGCACTACAATAAACACCAATAATAATAATAATAATGACATCCAGGTTCGTAGGCCACCCAGCCCGTTTGTTCGGTTTGTTCTGCATTCGTTGACTTAAAACTGAAACACAAACCAATGCACCTTCATAAAATTACAGACCTCAAACTTGAAACAAGTGATTTTTTTTTGAACATCAGTACAGACACAAGCGCTCATATACACGCGCATACACTCACCCCTATGAACGGGAACGTCTCCTCCCACTGAATGCGCATTGCCAGAAATCCTAAAATAAATCCAAGAATAAATGCGAGCACCAGGATTCAAATCCTGGTGGGCTGGGGATACCACAGTCCCACTAACCATCCAACCACAGGTTGGTTCGCGAAACAAGAGAATTATTGTATACAACATACTTGTAAAGATTGAAATGCAACAAATATTGATAAGCTTATGTGGCGATGCAATTTAATCCGTACGACTACGCCAACAAAATGTATGTAACAAGTAAGAATTGAGAGACGATTCCCCTAGGTGGGGTGTGGATGGCCTGCGGCCCGCCCTGCTGCTAGCTTGGCTACCTACCGTGTTGTGATCGCCGCTGATGCGAGGGAAGGTGTCCCGATGGTGGCTACGAGCAAGCCAATGGTGCACTGCTGCAAAGGCGGCCAACAACTAATGCAAGGGTGTCCGACGGCGGCCAGCCGGCGGTGTTGCAATTAGCCCGCCGTAAGCTATAGTGAGGGCCGCTACTAGATGTTGCAAGGGCGCCCAATGGTTGTGAGCAAGCCGGTGCTACTGTATGTGGAACAAGTGATGCTGCAAGGGCGAGCGGCGGCTGCCACGAGTGAGACATGAGCTGCGAGAAGGATGTCCAGGGTTGTCGCGTGCAAGACGAATGATGCTGCTAAGGCAAGCAACGACTTCTACACCCGGGGCATGAGCTGTGACAAAGCTGCTCGTTGATGTTGCGTGCGGGGCGAGTCATGCAGTGAGGGCGGGCGGTTGCAGCTGCGAGCGGGACATGAGCTGCAACAAGGCTGCTCGGTGTTGTTTCGTGCGAGACGAGTGATGCTACGAGGGTGGGCAGTGGCGACTGCGAGCGAGACATGAACTGCGATAAAGGCTGCTTGGTGCTGCCGCGTGTGGGACGAGTGATGTTGTGAGGGCGAGCGGTGGCAGTGGCGATGCGATGTGATATATGAGAAGATTGTCCAGCCATACCTGGCCGTGGGCAGCCCGGCCCGGACGGCCTGACCCTACTCGGTCCGATAATCCCGGGCCTGAAAATTGAGCCCGACGGGCAGATCGGGCTGGGCTCGGGCTTGCGGAAAACAGGAATTTAGTCGTAGTCGGGCCGGGCCGACCAGGGCGTGTAGGGCTTTTTCAGGCTTGGGCTGGGCTCGGGCCTGGGTTTTCAGACTCGGTGGTGGAGTCTCGCCGGACGATGTGATACAACCGTCGTCCAGATTGATTGATTCAGAATGCGTGCTCAAACTTCCCCTTGTAAGGCAAGACACTTCATAGACCAATGGGTGACAGTCACAACTAGTACATGGAACGGAGGTGCACACACAACTGTTGCATCAAGTTCTCTGAAAATAGCTTGTGTTTTGGTTGACTTATTGTGAAGTTGTAGTTGCTATTAACTTGAAGCAAGATATGTTAAGTTCCTTTGGCAAGTGTCACGTCTAAACAGAAGCATGTAAACAATACCATTTTTTCTATTTGATGCATCCTCTGAAAGCTGCTGTGTCTCACTTCCATGAAATTATTCTTAAGCAGCCCTCTACTTAGGCTATGCCATCACACTTGAGTCTTTGTGTCAGTTCAACTTTTTCGATCTCGAATCAATTAAGTCTCTTGTTTCTTAGGCAATTGACAACCCCCAAAACTTATATTTTTAGCACACACAAATCTTGTATGACAGTTCAACACTTGAACTGTGCAAGTCTTAACTAGTGTCACGCCCTTTTCCCCTGATAGGTTATTTTTTCACTACATGCTATCGTTGAGCCACGTGGTGCCAAACAATTAAGCATGTGGATTTTTGTGCAGATCCTAGCACGTACTTCTGGGTATCTTATTTATCTAGCAGTAGCAGAAGCAACGTGGACACATTTTCTGATAACCATCACTGATGGTTGCTGAAGAAACAGGAGATAGTACAATATAACGAAAATAATGAGTATGCAGATGCAGATCACTTGATACTCTTCTACTTGTCATTTCGGAACCAGTGCAACTACAGATGGACATAAAGTATTTGGACTTGTGAGATGAAAAATATTCCGTTAGATTTTTTCATCAGAAGCATGTTATATTGATATCGGTTAATTTTGCTAGCAATAATTGGAAAAACAATGGTCACAGATGTGTGTTGGAGACTATTGATGTCCAGCATTGAAAAATAAAGAAGAAAGGCGGAAGTAATTGATACAATCTCACAATATATTTAGTTAGCCTTTTATTGATTGTTGGTGAAAGGCTGAAAGCTATTGAATGATTTAGTGGAATTAATGCATATACGAGTGTGCCGATCACCTCCTGGCATGCTGCTCCTTTACCCAAGCACTATGGAGTCTGATGCTGAACCACTGCAACCTTCCCACAACACTTGCACCGACAGGGGCAATCTCCAGCCTTGCTGAATGGTGGGAGTCCAACGTGGTCAGCATTAATCTGCCCAACTCAAGGGGCTGGGGTGGTCTTGCGGTGGCCGTCTGGTGGTTCACTTGGCGCGAGAGGAATGCTCGGATTTTCCAAAACAAGGTGTCCACTGTTAACGGAGTGTTCAACTCGATGATGGATGAGTTTATGCTATGGAACCAGGCTGGGCGTCACAGAATTCAGCAGATTCTAGATAGACCACGTGAGCCGGACTGACTTGGGCACTGACGTATAGTTGTTGTGATGCCTGATGTTGGCTTTGTTCTTATTCTCGGCCTGGCACTTGTGCAGACCACAATACCTGTAACACCCTTCTTCCTATAATTGAAAAGAAAAGCTGCTCCGCGGGTGTTTCGTCAAAAAAAGAATTAACACATATGTGGAAAGGGTGCTCGCATTGTGGAACATCTGGCATAGAAGCAACATAGCATTATGAGGAGCAATTGATTTGCACAATTCAACAATTTGTTCCTATGGTATTTCTTATCATTTTAAGCAAAGAAAATAATTTAATAGCAGAAACCGAGGCCACTCAAAATCTCTTTGACTACCCATGTAGGCGTCTACTCCATCAGCTCATACTCTGATGCATTACCGTTAGTTATTTTTTCTTGTTATTAATAATTTTATGTTCTTTCCTTCGCTGTAGGCTATTAATATTATGCTTGCTTGAGAATAAGGGGGTGGGCCAGATTGTTTCAGAGTTTATGTTTCTCAATAAGCATAATGATGGCGTTCTCAACCCAGATAGAACAACTTTCATCTCAAGGCTTGCACAACTACTTGCATCTGTTCCAGATAAAGCAAGAATGGGAGCCTCATCTGCGCTTACAGCGTCGTATCCTTTTTCTGTACAGTATATCTTCCATCCCAAATTACTCAGAATATAATACATCTTTGTGGCCTGTTGTGGTGTGAGTGGGCCGCAATTTTAAACAGTGGGTTTGGTAGGGAGAGGGTGGAGATTGCTCACTTAATTATTTTCCCCATTATTTACACAATATTTACCACTTGGATTTTAAGTCCTTAACATAAAACAAGGTCATTCTTCAAGAGTGTTGTCAGCCAACTTCTTGTTCGAGCGGAAGAAGCAGCTATCGAGTCGTATGCTAACAAAGAGTTTAATGAACAGGATGCACTAAGTTATGTGTTGCTCTTTGTGGGTGAAGTGTTATCCTGTGTTAGCCGTCGTGGATCTACTGGTAAGTTTTAATATCTCAGAATACAAGTTTATGTGTGCTGTTGACTTGCTTGTTCTGAAATATACATTCACGAATGGCAAAATCAATTAAGAAACTGTGTGCCCGATTCTAGTTGGTGCAGTATGATATCGTGCTGTAGTTATGTTCGGTAGGATACAATAATTGCAGTACATTCAACCCTTTATGCTGATTTTCCTTTTGTATTATCTGCTACTATAGCTTGGGTGACGTAGCAGTTTCCTTCCCCCCTTTGTAATCCTTTTGGTATGGATATGATAACCAGCACATCAATCATTTGGTTGCTTTCATGTATTTGACACTAATCCGCTGTTGATACTTGAGTGTTATTTCTGCGCTGTTGTCCGCACTCCCCACCTCTGCAAGTTTGACTAGATTCGGGCATTGAGTGGGATCTCTTGATAGCTAGCATAGCAATTACCTGGTCCATAACAATTTATAGTTCATAAGATTTGTACTCTCTGTTTAGGCATCAAATCATTTCTTTCATTCTTTGTATGTATGATAAGATGCATTGGTCTTTTCAGGCATTTTAGTTGCTGAATTGATCCCTATGATCCGTAATCACTTACAAAGATGTGTAGCACCAGACTGTAAGATGGTAATTCCGGACATGATCAAGCATGTTCCTCAGTCTCGGTTTTGGTTCAATGTGGTTGAAGCATTGAGAGGTCAGCATTCTATTGAAAGATTGACTGAAGAGATGTTGCGCCAACTTGCATCACACCATTTAAATGATGAAGAAGCGTACTGGATTTTGTGGACTCTGTTTAATCAGAGTATCATGCATATTGCTGTTATGAGGTGAGATAGTACCTATGCGCACTTTAATTCTGCTAAACATAGTTTTTCTTGGCTGGTAGGTTGTCAAAAGTAGTTCTCCCCTGCATCTGTGAAGTGGCAGAAGAGGGCTGCAACGGCTGTGCCCCGCGCCGCCTCCATCCCTGCACCATCTTCGTCACATGCAGCGGCCGACTTATCTCCACGCAGCATTAGTGGCTCCTTAAGGAGATTGAAGCTGAGGATGACGAGGCACACAAGCAGCACAATGACGATGCAAAAAAGTCATGTCGGTGGCTGGGTCATCGACCATGATTCGAACGGAATTATTTAACTTTTTTATTTGGTTTTTATAATGCTCGGTGTCTCACTTTTTGCGTCCACTTTGGTGAATTGTGTTGAATGACAACGCTGGACGGATGTCCGTGAACGTGTTGGTGGTATCTGTTTGGTGATCCACATTGGGGATGCCCTAATGTCCTTGTATATGAGTCATTTATTTAGTTCTTTTGAAATTTGTGGTGCAACTTCTTACTAACATGCCATGTCCATGTGCTACCAAGATTGCAGAAAAGCAACTAGAATGGGCGGCTGCCAACTTGGCACCGCCAAGCTTTCTCTTAAGAGGCGCCACCTCGTGGCGCCCCAACCCCTAGTGAACATTGTTTTTGATGTGCACGGACATATTTTTTACATTATTAATACTCCCTCTGTTCCTAAATATTTGTCTTTCTAGATATTTTAAATGGACAATAAATGTAAGATGTTTTGGATGTTTGTGACATGAGAGCCGAAATGAGCGAACAAACACACTAAAGTCGTCTATATATATCCGAATCGGATCTTTTTTTTTAAACATCTTACATCTATGAACGGAGGAAGTATATGGTAATTAAAGCAATTTTATTTTTCGCTAGATAAATTTTTCTTATTACGGTTTTTGGACACATGAATATTTTCTACTCTAATTCTTAAACCGATCACGTACCATCCGAAATGTAGAGCAGAAACAGAATGCATCCAGGCGGCCGAGGACATGTGTTGGTAACAAAAATGGAGGAAAGCCATTTCGCCGGCGTGCGGGTCCCACTCATCAGCCAGCACAGCCTCTTTCTCGCTTCCACTCCCGCACCAGCAGCCAAACCAGAGTACCGCCGCCTCCACTCCTCCACCGCCCACTCTCGGTCGGCGCAACCGGAACACACACCGGCCGAAGACCAAAGCCCCCCACCTCGGCCCCGGCGTGGCATCCCAAACCCTAGCGCGCCAATGCGAATGCCTCCCTCCCACCCCATCGCCGGGGATCCGGTCCGGCGGGATGCTGCTGGAGGACCTCATCCAGAACGCCGACGACGCCGGGTCCTCGCGGTTCCGCCTCTGTCCACACCGACGGCCGCTTGGCCAGCATCTCCCGCGGCGGGGGCAGCAAGAAGAAGGCCGGGCGCTTCGGGTACGCTCTCTGTCAGCCGCCAATTGCAATCTGAGCGTCCGGTTCGAGCTACCGTTACCAATGCTCGCGTACCTGTTCTACTTAGTGATGCCAAATAAGCCAACAGGATTTTTGATTCTGCTACTTATTACTGCTGATTAGTTTGCTCATGAGCTAACATATTGTTTGGTAATGTGATTGCTGACTCCACTGTTTTTGTTCAACCTGTCCAGTGGTAGAGGAGTACAGGATTTTTGTATGTTTATGGTGACGTGCTTACCAAATACAGTAGATACTTAAATTTGACAAGTGAAGGAAGTGATCTGTCTCCTGGTACTAATGCTTTGGTTGAACAATAGGCTCCATTTGACAAGTGAAGGAAGTGATCTGTCTCCTGGTAATAATGGTGTGGCTGCTATATATAGCTATTAAGGAAAGGATGTCTCTTCGAGAAGCAGAAGCACTTGCGAAGCAGTGGCAAGATATCAAATTTTATGAGGGGATCACGGCTGAGATGGGTAAATCAGTTAATTCTCCCGGAGGCAAAGGAGTGGAACACACAGCTCATCAATCAGATTTTCCATCCCTTTGTTGCATTGGAGATATGCAAAATTAAAATACAATCTCTCGATATTGATGATTGTGTTGCTTAGCACCCAGAGAAAAGTGGAGTCTTTTCGGTACGGAGCACATCCAAACTGTTGGTTTTAAGGCTGTGATCTAGTCGCTCTCTCTCTCTGAATTTTCTCTCAAGAACACAACACACGCACGAGAGGTGGGAGGCAACAGAGAGGAAACGCAGTCACCTGAGAGAGAGATTTTGCGACGCGTAATCAGTTGCGTCTTTTCTGCCTCTTTCTCTTTTATTCCATCGACTAATGGCGCTAATTCCGCCACGATCCACTTAGAGTGCGTGCCATCCCACGTACAATGGAAGGCGCCGGATGACTCGGTACAAATGCTAACAAATACGACCTGGCCGCAGCGTGAACATAGCACGCGTCTGGCCCATGCAGTTTGCATGGAATACAATCAGGATACATGCAAACCACTCTTACGTGACTAGGACTCTAGCTGAAACAAATCTAACGTGACAGTGTATGGAAAATAATCTAAACATAAATTTGTAACAAAATTAAATCTAACACAAACTTGCGGCTGCTCAACGTAGGAAGGATGGCGAAGAATTATCTAGCTCATCAAGTGACGTGGGAGACCGCAGCATTTTGGGATGTGATCTGGAAGGTTAAGATGCCGGAGAAGATTAAAATCTTCGGACGGAGAGTGGTGACGAACCCACTTGCCACCAAACACAATACATTCAGGAGAACCATTGCGCATGATAGCACATGTGAGATATGTGGGAATGAGGACCAGGACGAGTACCATGCTGTGGTGACATGTACTACTAAGAGCAGAGCACTTAGGTTTGCTCTGAGAGAGAAATGGCATCTATTCTACCGGACGAAGAAGCTTTTCAGAAAACAAGTGATGACTGGCTGCTTATTCTCTTGGACACATGCTCTGTTGAAGTCAAGAGTAAAAATTCTTCTGCTGTTGTGGCGCGCATGGCATTTGACGAACGACGTAGTGCATGGGAAAGGGAAAGAATCCATCTTGGGATCCGTTAACTCTCTGCTCAAATGCGATGATGAAATCAGAGGCCTGACTCGGGACAGAAAAAGTTGCTCTCTAGAAGTCTTTTATTTGTTTTCAGACAACAAGACCTTGTTGAACTGCTTTATTTTTTTATAAATGTGGCCGTATGCATCGTTCTGATGCAGAGGCCGGGGTAGCTGGAGTGGTCAAGCTAAATACCGATGCTGCATTCTCACCTGACTCGGGACAGTGCTGGGCAGGAGCTGTCGCACGCAACCATCTCGGGAAGGTGTTCTTCTCGGCCAGTCTGCACATGATCAGTCTGTGCCGATCGGTAGAAGAAGCTGAGAGCCAAGCTGCTTTGATTGGTCTGAAAGCTCTGTCCAGACTGCACCATGGCCCCGTTACTTTGGAGTTGGATTGTGCGTCTGTCGTCAGAGAACTGCAGCCCGGAGTAGAGAACCAGTCAGGTCGTTGCTACCCAATCATTTCAGATATTAGAGCTACTCTGTCCGCCTTCTCGCAATATGCAATCATGGGAATCAACAGGAAAGGGAACCGGCTGGCGCATGAGCTAGCAGCCAGAGCTAGAAGCAAGCCTGACCTACTTCTGATTGCAAATGTCCCTGCAGAGTTGCAGTCGATTGTGACTGACGAAAGTAAGTCGACCATGTACTACTTTTGGTGTTGTTGCCATTAAAAAAAAGAGAAAGATGTCAAATCTGAAGCTCTTGGCCCTGACTATCAAATCTATGCTCTCTGAGATCCTTTTATTAAGCATGTGATGGCATATGTTGTTTATGCATGATCGTGTATGCCGTGCATAATCAAATCAAATACCATCCTGCTGAGCAGCGGCGAGACTTGGCTTTATTAGCAAAGGATCAGTCCTGCTACTGGAGATTTGTTCTGTTGAATCTCTCTGTTGGTTGAGCCGAGATCCTGTTGGATGAGGCTGGTGACGGCGAAGAGGCAGAAATTGATGCTGTGCTCGAGGAAGCTAATGAGGTCGTTGATGACTGCCAGTCCAAGAAGTCACCTGTATTTTTGACGAATATGCCATTTCTGTCGGTTGCTTTCTCATTCTATTGTAAAACTAAAAATGGTACTGATGACTGCAGTATGTATGAAGTTAAGTACACAGCACGGTCGAGGATTTCCATGCCGTGCAGAGGGTTATCGATGATAGTGTTTGGAACTTGTGGGTGCCGGACGCGGTGACCTACAGCACCTACATTGCTGGGCTCTGCCGGTCTGGAAACATCAAGGACGCATTCTGGCAGCTGGAGATCATGGTCGCCAAGGGGCTTCAGCTGACCGTGTCGGCCTCAACATACTGCTGGACTATGCCGCAAAGGATCTAGATACGTGGGTGGCCTACAACACAGTCATGGATCATTTCTCCAAGAAGATGAAGTGGCTGCGTGTCATCAGGCTGCTCACGGATCTGCTCAAGAAGCCCATAACACCCAATGCGCAGACATAAAATATTCTGATCTCATCCCTGTGCCAGCTTGCCAAGCTCGTGTTCAGCTGCAACAGGTTTGTGGCGGACAACATGACCTATAAGACCATCTCCAGCCGCGCCCCCAACAGTTTTCCGCGCCGGTGCTCAAAAATCGGCCCAGTAGCGTCCCCAGAAGCCTGTTTTTTCCGGTTTGAGCCGAAACTGGCGCCGGCGGACCCACGCCGAACCCGGCGTGCTGGGGGCGCCTGGGCGAGCGATTTTGGCGCGAAAAAGCTGCGGGCCCGCTGAGTCAGCGACACTCACCTCGTCGTCCTCACAACACCTCAGTTTTCCGCGGGGAATATCAATGGCAAGGCTGCCGCCGGTCAGCCTTGCCATTAATTCCTCACGGGCGGCGCGGCGACGCCTCCCCTCCCGCCACGCGTACACACGGCGCGCGGCTATAAAAGCAAGGCCTCCCCTCGCCTCTGGCCACACCCGCCCACAGCCGCCGCCGAGCTCTGCCTCTCTCCCTGTGCGTAGCCGCCGCCGACGTTCCTCCCCTCCCCTCGCTCCCCAAGCCCATCCGATGGCCAGCGGTTCCCCGGCGATGGGGCGGCGGCTAACGGCTTCGGCCGCCGCTCGCTGCACGCGTGGGAGGCCTACCTCTTCTTCGAGGCGAACATCCCGGCGCCACCGGACATTCGCGCCGGGCCGACGGGGTGGAGACTCAGCGCCGGTGGAGTCCCCATTCCCCCGGTGCCCGACGTCGACGCGCGCCCCGACCTCTTCGCCGCCGAGGTCGACCGCGTGCGGGCGTCGCTCACGGAGGAGCAGCGCGCCCTCCCGCAGTACGCCGCCGACAACCACGCGTCGTGGGCGGCGTACTTACAGCACCGGCAGGCGCAGCGGCTGGCGTCCACCAACGGGGCGCCGGTGGTGGGGGGCGTAAAGAACAGCGAGTGGCGCCGCCTATGGTGGGGCGCCCCCAGACGCATGCTCCACGAGGTACTCCAGTATATCGAGGGCGGCAATGACCCGTCGTTGGCATACTTGCCGCGGCCGCCGCCCCGGTCCCCCGCCGGAGTGCCGGGCAATGGATGCCCAGGAGGTTCGGATCCTCCTCGTCTTCCTCCTCTCACTCCTCGTCCCGCTCCTCTTCCCACTCCACCGGCTCGCCGGCGGTGTTCGGCGTCAAGGCCGAGCCCGCAGCGGAGACGCCGCTCGGCCGGCACACCCGCAGCGCCGACATCGTCATCAACGAGGGCGGCGGGCGTGCCTCCTCCTCAGCTCCTCTGCGCTATGTCAAACCAAAGATGGAGCCGGGGATCGCCGCCGTGAAGACGGAGCCGGGGCTCGCCGTCGTGAAGACGGAGCCAGGGCTCGCCGGCGGCGTTAAGGAGGAGCTCGACGATGCGGCGGCCTTGAAGTGGGCGCGTGACGACTGGGCGCGGACAGAGCTGGAGCGCCAGTGCCTCGCCTACGAGCTGTTCGCCGCTCGGCACCGTGGCCGGGACGAGGGAGGCGTCGTCGTCCTCGACGACAGCGACGATGACGCGCCGCCACCACCGGTCCGCCAGGGCGACGCCGGGAAGGGGTCCAGCAGGGGCGGCCGCGTGAAGGAGGAGAAGGACGACGAGGACAACGGCGGCGGCGGCGTTGGCAGCGACTTCCCCTCTCTCAGCGCCTTATTCGTCCTGTAGTCACGTTTATTTTTTTAAGTTTTTATCTATTAAAAAACTATTTCAGTCCGCCGAAGTAATGCACTGTTTCGTCGAATATTTGTCCCGTTCGCCGAATTTTACTCAAATAAATGTTTAAAAAAAAAGCAGGCGCCTGGGGCCGACCCTGGGGCATCGGCTGGGAACCCCATCGCCCCCAGGCCGATTTTACCGCCGGTTCGTTCCCAGACGGCGATTTTTCGAGCAGCCTGGGGGGCCAACGGCTGAAGATGCTCTAACATTCTGATCCACGAGTTCTACGACGCTGGAAAGGAGGGCAAGCTCGGGTTCTTGTTCTCCGACGTCGATGCTGGGGAGATTGCCCCAGACGCAATCCCATACAACACACTGGCCGATTGCCTCTTTAGGTCTGGGAGGAGACCCAAGGCTGCCAATCTGGTCAGGCACATCGACGATGGCTACCCTACGGAGCCCGTAGCGCATCTGGCGTACTGGTTGGTTAGGAGTGGAAACGTTCGAGAGGCTTTGAGTCTGTTTGATGACATGCTAGCGAAAGCAGTTTTGCTAGAACTCATCTAGATGAGATATAATTTAGTTTCATTCATCTTTTATAGCCATTGGATGTGATGCTATAAGATACGTGTGTGCTGACGTGGGTTGTATCCGTTTTTATTTTCAAGATAAATGAGACCAAATTATATCTCATCTAAATGGATTCTAGGCACTCCCTATAATATATCTTGATTTCCTCACACCAAGGTATGCAGTTAGCTTATTTACATCACAAGCATCAGATTCAGACCACGGTACGACAGGTAGCTTATTTACATCACAAGCATCAGATTCAGACCACGGTACGCAGGTAGCTTATTTATATGTTTTGGTAGGATACGCACTGCAAAGGTAGTTTTTTTAACACAGTACAGACGCAAGCGCTCATACATACATGCATACACTCACCCCTATGAACGTATACATGCACACCCTACATACCCCTATGAGCACCTTCGAGAGACTGAGCCGGCATATCATCTTGAGATTTACGAAATCACCGTAGGCGTCTCGTCATCAACGGGAACGTTTCCTCCCACTGAAAGCGCATCGCCGGAAATCCTGAAATAAATCCAGAAATAGTGCGAGCACCAGGACTTGAACCCTGGTGGGCTGGGGATATGATGTCTACTACGCAACCTTCTTCTTGTAGACGTTGTTGGGCCTCCAAGCGCAGAGGTTTGTAGGACAGTAGCAAATTTCCCTCAAGTGGATGACCTAAGATTTATCAACCCATGGGAGGCGTAGGTTGAAGATGGTCTCTCTCAAACAACCCTGCAACCAAATAACAAAGAGTCTCTTGTGTCCCCAACACACCCAATACAATGGTAAATTGTATAGGTGCACTAGTTCGGCGAAGAGATGGTGATACAAGTGCAATATGGATGGTAGATATAGGTTTTTGTAATCTGAAAATATAAAAACAGAAAAGTAACTAATGATAAAAGTGAGCGTAAACGGTATTACAATGATAGGAAACAAGGCCTAGGGTTCATACTTTCACTAGTGCAAGTTCTCTCAACAATAATAACATAATTGAATCATATAACTATCCCTCAACATGCAACAAAGAGTCACTCCAAAGTCACTAATAGCGGAGAACAAACGAAGAGATTATGGTAGAGTACGAAACCACCTCAAAGTTATTCTTTCCGATCAATCCATTGGGCCATTCCTATAAGTGTCACAAACAGCCCTAGAGTTTGTAGTAAAATAACACCTTAAGACATACATCAACCAAAACCCTAATGTCACCTAGATACTCCAATGTCACCTCAAGTATCCGTGGGTATGATTATATGATATGCATCACACAATCTCAGATTCATCTATTCAACCAACACATAGAACCTCAAAGAGTGCCCCAAAGTTTCTACCGGAGAGTCAAGACGAAAACATGTGCCAACCCCTATGCATAGGTTCATGGGCGGAACCCGCAAGTTGATCACCAAAACATACATCAAGTGAATCAATAGAATAACCCATTGTCACCACGGTTATCCCACGCAAGACATACATCAAGTGTTCTCAAATCATTGAAGACTCAATCCGATAAGATAACTTCAAAGGGAAAACTCAATCCATTACAAGAGAGTAGAGGGGGAGAAACATCATAAGATCCAACTATAATAGCAAAGCTCGCGATACATCAAGATCGTGCCACCTCAAGAACACGAGAGAGAGATCAAACACATAGCTACTGGTACATACCCTCAGCCCCGAGGGTGAACTACTCCCTCCTCGTCATGGAGAGCGCCGGGATGATGAAGATGGCCACCGGTGAGGGTTACCCCCCTCTGGCAGGGTGCCGGAACAGGGTCTCGATTGGTTTTTGGTGGCTATAGAGGCTTGCGACGGCGGAACTCCTGATCTATTCTGTTCCCTGATGGTTTTAGGGTATATTGGTATATATAGGAGGAAGAAATACGTCAAGGGAGCCACGAGGGGCCCACGAGGGTGGAGGGCGCGCCCAGGGGGTGGGCTCCCCCCTGCCTCGTGCCTTCCTCGTTGCTTCCCTTACGTACACTTCAAGTCTTCTGGATTGCTTCCGTTCCAAAAATAACTCTCCCGAAGGTTTCATTCCGTTTGGACTCCGTTTGATATTCCTTTTCTGTGAAACACTGAATCAAGGGAAAAAACAGAAACTGGCACTCGGCTCTGGGTTAATAGGTTAGTCCCCAAAATAATATAAAAGTGTTTAATAAAGCTCATAAACATCCAAAACAGATAATATAATAGCATGGAACAATCAAAAATTATAGATACGTTGGAGACGTATCAGCATCCCCAAGCTTAATTCCTGCTCGTCCTCGAGTAGGTAAATGATAAAAACAGAATTTTTGATGTGGAATGCTACCTAACATATTTATCAATGTAATCTTCTTTATTGTGGCATGAATGTTCAGATCCATAAGATTCAAGATAAAAGTTTAATATTGACATGAAAACAATAATACTTCAAGCATACTAACAAAGCAATCATGTCTTCTCAAAATAACATGGCCAAAGTAAGCTATCCCTACAAAATCATATAGTCTGGCTATGCTCTATCTTCATCACACAAAATATTTAAATCATGCACAACCCCGATGACAAGCCAAGCAATTGTTTCATACTTTTGATGTTCTCAAACCTTTTCAATTTTCACGCAATACATGAGCGTGAGCCACGGACATAGCACTATAGGTGGAATAGAATGGTGGTTGTGGAGAAGACAAAAAGGAGAAGATAGTCTCACAGCAACTAGGCGTATCAACGGGCTATGGAGATGCCCATCAATAGATATCAATGTGAGTGAGTAGGGATTGCCATGCAACGGGTGCACTAGAGCTATAAGTGTATGAAAGCTCAACAAAAGAGACTAAGTGGGTGTGCATCCAACTCGCTTGCTCACGAAGACCTAGGGCATTTTGAGGAAGCCCATCATTGAAATATACAAGCCAAGTTCTATAATGTAAAATTCCCACTAGTATATGAAAGTGACAACATAGGAGACTCTCTATCATGAAGATCATGGTGCTACTTTGAAGCACAAGTGTGGTAAAAGGATAGTAGCATTGCCCCTTCTCTCTTTTTCTCTCATTTTTTTTGTTTTTTTTGGGCCTTCTCTTTTTTATGGCCTCTTTTTCTCTTTTTTTTATTTGGGCTTCTTTGGCCTCTTTTATTTATTTATTTTCGTCCGGAGTCTCATCCCGACTTGTGGGGGAATCATAGTCTCCATCATCCTTTCCTCACTTGGGACAATTCTCTAATAATGATGATCATCACACTTTTATTTACTTACAACTCAAGAATTACAACTCAATACTTAGAACAAGATATGACTCTATATGAATGCCTCCGGCGGTGTACCGGGATGTGCAATGACTCATGAGTGACATGTATGAAAGAATTATGAACGGTGGCTTTGCCACAAATACAATGTCAACTACATGATCATGCAAAGCAATATGACAATGATGGAGCGTGTCATAATAAATGGAACGGTGGTAAGTTGCATCGCAATATATCTCGGAATGGCTATGGAAATGCCATAATAGGTAGGTATGGTGGCTGTTTTGAGGAAGGTATATGGTGGGTGTATGATACCGGCGAAAGGTGCGCGGTATTAGAGAGGCTAGCAATGGTGGAAGGGGGAGAGTGCGTATAATCCATGGACTCAACATTAGTCATAACTCACATACTTATTGCAAAAATCTATTAGTTATTGAAACGAAGTACTACACGCATGCTTCTAGGGGATAGATTGGTAGGAAAAGACCATCGCTCGTCCCCGACCGCCACTCATAAGGAAGACAATCAATAAATAAATCATGCTCCGACTTCATCACATAACGGTTCACCATACGTGCATGCTACGGGAATCACAAACTTTAACATAAGTATCTCTCAAATTCACAACTACTCCACTAGCATGACTCTAATATCACCATCTTCATATCTCAAAACAATCATAAAGAATCAAACTTCTCATAGTATTCAATGCACTTATATGAAAGTTTTTTATTATATCTCTCTTGGATGCCCATCATATCAGGACTAAATTCATAACCCAAGCAAATTACCATGCTGTTCTAAAGACTCTCAAAATAATATAAGTGAAGCATGAGAGTTCATCTATTTCTTCAAAATAAAACTATCGTCATGCTCTAAAAGATATAAGTGAAGTACTAGAGCAAATGACAAACTACTCCAAAAGATATAAGTGAAGATCAATGAGTAGTTGAATAATTATGCAACTATGTGAAGACTCTCTAACATTTAAGAATTTCAGATCTTGGTATTTTATTCAAGCAGCAAGCAAAACAAAAGAAAATAAAATGACGCTCCAAGCAAAACACATATCATGTGGTGAATAAAAATATAGCTCCAAGTAAAGTTACCGATGAACGAAGACGAAAGAGGGGATGCCTTCCGGGGCATCCCCAAGCTTAGGCTCTTGGTCATCCTTGAATATTACCTTGGGGTGCCTTGGGCATCCCCAAGCTTAGGCTCTTGCCACTCCTTATTCCATAGTCCATCGAATCTTTACCCAAAACTTGAAAACTTCACAACACAAAACTCAACAGAAAACTCATGAGCTCCGTTAGCGAAAGAAAACAAAACACCACTTCAAGGTACTGTAATGATCTCATTCTTTATTTATATTGGTGTTAAACCTACTTTATTCCAACTTCTCTATGGTTTATAAACTATTTTACTAGCCATAGATTCATCAAAATAAGCAAACAACACACGAAAAACAGAATCTGTCAAAAACAGAACAGTCTGTAGTAATCTGTAACTAACGCAAACTTCTGGAACTCCAAAAATTCAGCCAAACTAGGACGACCTAAACAATTTGTTTATTGATCTGCTGCAATTGGAATCAATATTTTATCACGTTCTGGTGATTTTTAACAATTGTTTTCGTGAACAGAAAGTCTCTGGAATTTTCAGCAAGATCAAATAACTATCATCCAAGAAGATCCTATATGTTTAACTTGGAACAAACACTAATTAAAACATAAAACCACATCTAACCAGAGGCTAGATGTATTATTTATTCCTAAACAGAACCAAAGAGCAAGAAACTAAAATAAAATTGGGTTGCCTCCCAACAAGCGCTATCGTTTAACGCCCCTAGCTAGGCATGATGATTTCAATGATGCTCACATAAAACATAAGGATTGAAACATAAAGAGAGCATCATGAAGAATATGACTAGCACATTTAAGTCTAACCCACTTCCTATGCATAGGGATTTTGTGAGCAAACAACTTATGGGAACAATAATCAACTAGCATAGGAAGGCAAAACAAGCATAACGTCAAAACTTTAAGCACATAGAGAGGAAACTTGATATTATTGCAATTCCTACAAGTATATATTCCTCCCTCATAATAATTTTCAGTAGCATCATGAATGAATTCAACAATATAACCAGCACCTAAAGCATTCTTTTCATGATCTACTTGCATAGAAATTTTACTACTCTCCACATAAGCAAATTTCTTCTCATGAATAATAGTGGGAGCAAACTCAACAAAATAACTATCATGTGAGGCATAATCCAATTGAAAATTAAAATCATGATGACAAGATTCATGGTTATCTTTATTCTTTATAGCATACGTGTCATCACAATAATCATCATAAATAGGAGGCATGCTTTCATCATAATAAATTTGCTCATCAAAGCATGGGGGACAAAAAATATCATCTTTTCAAACATAGCTTCCCCAAGCTTGTGGCTTTGCATATCATTAGCATCATGGATATTCAAAGAATTCATACTAACAACATTGCAATCATGCTCATCATTCAAAGATTTAGTGCCAAACATTTTAATGCATTCTTCTTCTAACACTTTGGCACAATTTTCCTTTCCATCATACTCACGAAAGATATTAAAAAGATGAAGCGTATGAGACAAAATCAATTCCATTTTTTTGTAGTTTTCTTTTATAAACTAAACTAGTCCTAAAACAAGAAACAAAAAGATTCGATTGCAAGATCTAAAGATATACCTTCAAGCACTCACCTCCCCGGCAACGGCGCCAGAAAAGAGCTTAGTTGACGGGGTGTCAGTGCCGCTTACCTAGCCTCCCCGGCAACGGTGCCAGAAACTGCTTGATGTCTACTACGCAACCTTCTTCTTGTAGACGTTGTTGGTGTTGGGGAACGTAGTAATTTCAAAAAAATTCCTACGCACACATAGAATCATGGTGATGCATAGCAACGAGAGGGGAGAGTGTTGTCCACATACCCTCGTAGACCGAAAGCGGAAGCGTAAGCACAACGCGGTTGATGTAGTCGTACGTCTTCACGATCCGACCGATCAAGTACCGAACGCACGGCACCTCCGAGTTGAGCACACGTTCAACTCGATGACGTCCCTCAAACTTCGATCCAGCCGAGCTTTGAGGGAAAGTTCTGAAGGAAATATGCCCTAGAGGCAATAATAAAGTTATTATTTATTTCCTTATATCATGATAAATGTTTATTATTCATGCTAGAATTGTATTAACCGGAAACATAATACTTGTGTGAATACATAGACAAACAGAGTGTCACTAGTATGCCTCTACTTGACTAGCTCGTTGATCAAAGATGGTTATGTTTCCTAGCCATAGACATGAGTTGTCATTTGATTAACGGGATCACGTCATTAGGAGAATGATGTGATTGACTTGACCCATTCCGTTAGCTTAGCACTCGATCGTTTAGTATGTTGCTATTGCTTTCTTCATGACTTATACATGTTCCTATGACTATGAGATTATGCAACTCCCGTTTACCGGAGGAACACTTTGTGTGCCACCAAACGTCACAACGTAACTGGGTGATTATAAAGGTGCTATACATGTGTCTCCGAAGGTACTTGTTGGGTTGGCGTATTTCGAGATTAGGATTTGTCACTCCGATTGTCGGAGAGGTATCTCTGGGCCCTCTCGGTAATGCACATCACTTAAGCCTTGCAAGCATTGCAACTAATGAGTTAGTTGTGGGATGATGTATTACGGAACGAGTAAAGAGACTTGCCGGTAACGAGATTGAACTAGGTATTGAGATACCGACGATCGAATCTCGGGCAAGTAACATACCGATGACAAAGGGAACAATGTATGTTGTTATGCGGTCTGACCGATAAAGATCTTCGTAGAATATGTGGGAGCCAATATGAGCATCCATGTTCCGCTACTGGTTATTGACCGGAGACGTTTCTCGGTCATGTCTACATAGTTCTCGAACCCGTAGGGTCCGCACGCTTAACGTTTCGATGACAGTTATATTATGAGTTTATATGTTTTGATGTACCGAAGATTGTTCGGAGTCCCGGATGTGATCACGGACATGACGAGGAGTCTCGAAATGGTCGAGGCATGAAGATTGATATATTGGAAGCCTATAGTTGGATATCGGAAGTGTTCCGGGTGAAATCGGGATTTTACCGGAGTACTGAGGGGTTACCGGAACCCCCCGGGGGCCTAATGGGCCACAGTGGGCCTTTGTGGTGAAGAGGAGAGGCGGCCAGGGCAGGGCCGCGCGCCCCTCCCCCCTAGTCCGAATAGGACAAGGAGAGGAGGCGGCGCCCCCCCCCCTTTCCTTCCTCTCCTCCACCTCTTTCCCCTCCACTCCTAATCCAACTAGGAAAAGGGAGGGAGTCCTACTCCTGATGGGAGTAGGACTCCACCTGGCGCACCCCTCCTGGCCGGCCACACCTCCCCCCTTGCTCCTTTATATACGGGGGCAGGGGGCACCCTAGAGACACAACAATTGATCGTTTGATCTTTTAGCCGTGTGCGGTGCCCCCCTCCACCATAGTCCACCTCGATAATACTGTAGCGGTGCTTAGGCGAAGCCCTGCGTCGGTAGAACATCATCATCGTCACCACGCCGTCGTGCTGACGAAACTCTCCCTCAACACTCGGCTGGATCGGAGTTCGAGGGACGTCATCGGGCTGAACGTGTGCTGAACTCGGAGGTGCCGTGCGTTCGGTACTTGATCGGTCAGATCGTGAAGACGTACGACTACATCAACCGCGTTGTGCTAACGCTTCCGCTTTCGGTCTACGAGGGTTCGTGGACAACACTCTCCCCTCTCGTTGCTATGCATCACCATGATCTTGCGTGTGCGTAGGAAATTTTTAAAATTACTACGTTCCCCAACAGTGGCATCCGAGCCAGGTTTTATGCGTAGATGTCATATGCACGAGTAGAACACAAGTGAGTTGTGGGCGATATAAGTCATACTGCTTACCAGCATGTCATACTTTGGTTCGGCGGTATTGTTGGATGAAGCGGCCCGGACCGACATTACGCGTACGCTTACGCGAGACTGGTTCTACCGACGTGCTTTGCACACAGGTGGCTGGCGGGTGTCAGTTTCTCCAACTTTAGTTGAACCGAGTGTGGCTAAGCCCGTTCCTTGCGAAGGTTAAAATAGCACCAACTTGACAAACTATCGTTGTGGTTTTGATGCGTAGGTAAAAACGGTTCTTGCTAAGCCCGTAGCAGCCACGTAAAATTTGCAACAACAAAGTAGAGGACATCTAACTTGTTTTTTCAGGGTATGTTGTGATGTGATATGGTCAAGACATGATGCTAAATTTTATTGTATGAGATGATCATGTTTTGTAACCGAGTTATCGGCAACTGGCAGGAGCCATATGGTTGTCGCTTTATTGTATGCAATGCAATCGCCCTGTAATGCTTTACTTTATCACTAAGCGGTAGCAATAGTCGTAGAAGCATAAGATTGGCGAGACGACAACGATGCTACGATGAAGATCAAGGTGTCGCGCCGGTGACGATGGTGATCATGACGGTGCTTCGGAGATGGAGATCACAAGCACAAGATGATGATGGCCATATCATATCACTTATATTGATTGCATGTGATGTTTATCTTTTATGCATCTTATCTTGCTTTGATTGACGGTAGCATTATAAGATGATCCCTCACTAAATTATCAAAGTATAAGTGTTGTCCCTGAGTATGCACCGTTGCGAAAGTTCTTCGTGCTGAGACACCACGTGATGATCGGGTGTGATAGGCTCTACGTTCAAATACAACGGGTGCAAAACAGTTGCACACGCGGAATACTTAGGTTAAGCTTGACGAGCCTAGCATATAACAGATATGGCCTCGGAACACGGAGACCGAAAGGTCGAGCGTGAATCATATAGTAGATATGATCAACATAGTGATGTTCACCGTTGAAACTACTCCATCTCATGTGATGATCGGACATGGTTTAGTTGATATGGATCACGTGATCACTTAGAGGATTAGAGGGATGTCTATCTAAGTGGGAATTCTTAAGTAATATGATTAATTGAACTTAAATTTATCATGAACTTAGTACCTGATAAAACCTTGCTTGTCTATGTTGATTGTAGATAGATTGCCCGTGCTGTTGTCCGTTGAATTTTAATGCGTTCCTTGAGAAAGCAAAGTTGAAAGATGATGGTAGCAATTACACGGACTGGGTCCGTAACTTGAGGATTATCCTCATTGCTGCACAGAAGAATTACGTCCTGGAAGCACCGCTAGGTGTACCACCTGCGCCAGCAACTAAAGACATTGTGAATGCCTGGCAGTCACGTGTTGATGACTACTCGATAGTTCAGTGTGCCATGCTTTACGGCTTAGAACCGGGACTTCGACGACGTTTTGAACGTCATGGAGCATATGAGATGTTCCAGGAGTTGAAGTTAATATTTCAAGCAAATGCCCGGATTGAGAGATATGAAGTCTCCAATAAGTTCTACAGCTGCAAGATGGAGGAGAATAGTTCTGTCAGTGAGCATATACTCAAGATGTCTAGGTACTGCAATCACTTGATTCAACTGGGAGTTAATCTTCCGGATGATAGCGTCATTGACAGAATTCTCCAATCACTACCACCAAGCTACAAGAGCTTCGTGATGAACTATAGCATGCAAGGGATGGATAAGATGATTCCCGAGCTCTTCGCAATGCTAAAGGCTGCAGAGGTAGAAATCAAAAAGGAGCATCAAGTGTTGATGGTCAATAAGACCACCAGTTTCAAGAAAAAGGGCAAAGGGAAGAAGAAGGGGAACTTCAAGAAGAACAGCAAGCAAGTTGCTGTTCAGGAGAAGAAACCCAAGTCTGGACCTAAGCCTGAGACTGAGTGCATCTACTGCAAGCAGACTGGTCACTTGAAGCGGAACTGCCCCAAGTATTTGGCGGATAAGATAGATGGCAAGGTGAACAAAGGTATATGTGATATACATGTTATTGATGTGTACCTTACTAATGCTCACAGTAGCACCTGGGTATTTGATACTGGTTCTGTTGCTAATATTTGCAACTCGAAACAGGGGCTACGGATTAAGCGAAGATTGGCTAAGGACGAGGTGACGATGCACGTGGGAAATGGTTCCAAAGTCGATGTGATCGCGGTCGGCACGCTACCTCTACATCTACCTTCGGGATTAGTTTTAGACCAAAATAATTGTTATTTGGTGCCAACATTAAGCATGAACATTATATCTGGATTTTGTTTGATGCGAGATGGTTATTCATTTAAATCAGAGAATAATGGTTGTTCTATTTATATGAGTAATATCTTTTATGGCCATGCACCCTTGAAGAGTGGTCTATTTTTGTTGAATCTCGATAGTAGTGATACACATATTCATAATATTGAAGCCAAAAGATGCAGAGTTGATAATGATAGTGCAACTTATTTGTGGCACTGCCGTTTAGGTCATATCGGTGTAAAGCGCATGAAGAAACTCCATACTGATGGACTTTTGGAACCACTTGATTATGAATCACTTGGTACTTGCGAACCGTGCCTCATGGGCAACATGACTAAAACGCCGTTCTCCGGAACTATGGAGAGAGCAATAGATTTGTTGGAAATCATACATACAGATGTATGTGGTCCGATGAATATTGAGGCTCATGGCGGATATCGTTATTTTCTCACCTTCACAGATGATTTAAGCAGATATGGGTATATCTACTTAATGAAACATAAGTCTGAAACATTTGAAAAGTTCAAAGAATTTCAGAGTGAAGTTGAAAATCATCGTAAGAAGAAAATAAAGTTTCTACGATCTGATCGTGGAGGAGAATATTTGAGTTATGAGTTTGGTCTTCATTTGAAACAATGCGGAATAGTTTCGCAACTCACGCCACCCGGAACACCACAGCGTAATGGTGTGTCCGAACGTCGTAATCGTACTCTACTAGATATGGTGCGATCTATGATGTCTCTTACTGATTTACCGCTATCGTTTTGGGGTTATGCTTTAGAGACGGCCGCATTCACGTTAAATAGGGCACCATCAAAATCCGTTGAGACGACGCCTTATGAACTGTGGTTTGGCAAGAAACCAAAGTTGTCGTTTCTTAAAGTTTGGGGCTGCGATGCTTATGTGAAAAAACTTCAACCTGATAAGCTCGAACCCAAATCGGAGAAATGTGTCTTCATAGGATACCCAAAGGAGACTGTTGGGTACGCCTTCTATCACAGATCCGAAGGCAAGACTTTTGTTGCTAAATTCGGAATCTTTCGGGAGAAGGAGTTTCTCCCGAAAGAAGTGAGTGGGAGGAAAGTAGAACTTGATGAGGTAATTGTACCTGCTCCCTTATTGGAAAGTAGTTCATCGCAGAAACCGGTTTCTGCGATGCCTACACCAATTAGTGAGGAAGTTAATGATGATGATCATGGAACTTCAGATCAAGTTTTTACTAAACCTCGTAGGTCAACCAGAGTAAGAACCGCACCAGAGTGGTACGGTAATCCTGTTCTGGAGGTTATGCTACTAGACCATGACGAACCTACAAACTGTGAAGAAGCGATGGTGAGCCCAGATTCCGCGAAATGGCTTGAGGCCATGAAATCTAAGATGGGATCCATGTATGAGAACAAAGTGTGGACTTTGGTTGACTTGCCCGGTGATCGGCAAGCAATTGAGAATAAATGGATCTTCAAGAAGAAGACTGACGCTGACGGTAATGTTACTGTCTATAAAGCTCGACTTGTTGCAAAAGGTTTTCGACAAGTTCAAGGGATTGACTACGATGTGACCTTCTCACCCATAGCGATGCTTAAGTTTGTCCGAATCATGTTAGCAATTGCCGCATTTTTTGATTATGAAATTTGGCAAATGGATGTCAAAACTGCATTCCTGAATGGATTCTGGAAGAAGAGTTGTATATGATGCAACCAGAAGGTTTCGTCGATCCAAAGGGAGCTAACAAAGTGTGCAAACTCCAGCAATCCATTTATGGACTGGTGCAAGCCTCTCGGAGTTGAAATAAACGCTTTGATAGTGTGATCAAAGCATTTGGTTTTGTAGAGACTTGAGAAGCCTGTATTTACAAGAAAGTGAGTGGGAGCTCTGTAGCATTTCTTATGTGGATGACATATTGCTGATTGGAAATGATATAGAATTTCTGAATAGCATAAAGGGATACTTGAATAAGAGTTTTTCAATGAAAGACCTCGGTGAAGCTGCGTATATATTGGGCATCAAGATCTATAGAGATAGATCAAGACACTTAATTGGACTTTCACAAAGCACATACCTTGACAAAGTTTTGAAGAAGTTCAAAATGGATCAAGCAAAGAAAGGGTTCTTGCCTGTGTTACAAGGTGTGAAGTTGAGTAAGACTCAATGCCCGACCACTGCAGAAGATATAGAGAAAATGAAAGATGTTCCCTATGCTTCAGCCATAGGCTCTATCATGTATGCAATGCTGTGTACCAGACCTGATGTGTGCCTTGCTATAAGTCTAGCAGGGAGGTACCAAAGTAATCCAGGAGTGGATCACTGGACAACGGTCAAGAACATCCTGAAATACCTGAAAAGGACTAAGGATATGTTTCTCGTTTATGGAGGTGACAAAGAGCTCATCGTAAATGGTTACGTTGATGCAAGCTTTGACACTGATCCGGACGATTCTAAATCGCAAACTGGATACGTGTTTACATTAAACGGTGGAGCTGTCAGTTGGTGCAGTTCTAAACAAAGCGTCGTGGCGGGATCTACGTGTGAAGCGGAGTACATAGCTGCTTCAGAAGCCGCAAATGAAGGAGTTCATATCCGATCTAGGTGTCATACCTAGTGCATTGGGTCCAATGAAAATCTTTTGTGACAATACTGGTGCAATTGCCTTAGCGAAGGAATCCAGATTTCACAAGAGAACCAAGCACATCAAGAGACGCTTCAATTCCATCCGGGATTTAGTCCAGGTGGGAGACATAGAAATTTGCAAGATACATACGGATATGAATGTTGCAGACCCGTTGACTAAGCCTCTTCCACGAGCAAAACATGATCAGCACCAAGGCTCCATGGGTGTTAGAATCATTACTGTGTAATCTAGATTATTGACTCTAGTGCAAGTGGCATACTGAAGGAAATATGCCCTAGAGGCAATAATAAAGTTATTATTTATTTCCTTATATCATGATAAATGTTTATTATTCATGCTAGAATTGTATTAACCGGAAACATAATACTTGTGTGAATACATAGACAAACAGAGTGTCACTAGTATGCCTCTACTTGACTAGCTCGTTGATCAAAGATGGTTATGTTTCCTAGCTATAGACATGAGTTGTCATTTGATTAACGGGATCACATCATTAGGAGAATGATGTGATTGACTTGACCCATTCCGTTAGCTTAGCACTCGATCGTTTAGTATGTTGCTATTGCTTTCTTCATGACTTATACATGTTCCTATGACTATGAGATTATGCAACTCCCGTTTACCGGAGGAACACTTTGTGTGCTACAAAACATCACAACGTAACTGGGTGATTATAGAGGTGCTCTACAGGTGTCTCCGAAGGTACTTGTTGGGTTGGCGTATTTCGAGATTAGGATTTGTCACTCCGATTGTCGGAGAGGTATCTCTGGGCCCTCTCGGTAATGTACATCACTTAAGCCTTTCAAGCATTGCAACTAATGAGTTAGTTGTGGGATGATGTATTACAGAGCGAGTAAAGAGACTTGCCGGTAATGAGATTGAACTAGGTATTGAGATACCGACGATCGAATCTCGGGCAAGTAACATACCGATGACAAAGGGAACAACGTATGTTGTTATGTGGTCTGACCGATAAAGATCTTCGTAGAATATGTGGGAGCCAATATGAGCATCCAGGTTCCGCTATTGGTTATTGACCGGAGACGTGTCTCGGTCATGTCTACATAGTTCTCGAACCCGTAGGGTCCGCACGCTTAACGTTTCGATGACAGTTATATTATGAGTTTATATGTTTTGGTGTACCGAAGGTTGTTCGGAGTCCCGGATGTGATCACGGACATGACGAGGAGTCTCGAAATGGTCGAGACATGAAGATTGATATATTGGAAGCCTTTATTTGGATATCGGAAGTATTCCGAGTGAAATCGGGATTTTACCGGAGTACCGAGGGGTTACCGGAACCCCCCGGGGGCTTAATGGGCCATAGTGGGCCTTTGTGGAGAAGAGGAGAGGCGGCCAGGGCAGGGCCGCGCGCCCCTCCCCCCCCCCCTTTCCTTCCTCTCCTCCACCTCTTTCCCCTCCACTCCTAATCCAACTAGGAAAAGGGAGGGAGTCCTACTCCTGGTGGGAGTAGGACTCCACCTGGCGCGCCCCTCCTGGCCGGCCGCACCTCCCCCCTTGCTCCTTTATATACGGGGGCAGGGCGGCACCCTAGAGACACAAGAATTGATCGTTTGATCTTTTAGCCGTGTGCGGTGCCCCCCTCCACCATAGTCCACCTCGATAATACTGTAGCGGTGCTTAGGCGAAGCCCTGCGTCGGTAGAACATCATCATCGTCACCACGCCGTCGTGCTGACGAAACTCTCCCTCAACACTCGGCTGGACCAGAGTTCGAGGGACGTCATCAGGCTGAACATGTGCTGAACTCGGAGGTGCCGTGCGTTCGGTACTTGATCGGTCGGATCGTGAAGACGTACGACTACATCAACCGCGTTGTGCTAACGCTTCCGCTTTCGGTCTACAAGGGTACGTGGACAACACTCTCCCCTCTCGTTGCTATGCATCACGATGATCTTGCATGTGCGTAGGAATTTTTTTGAAATTACTACGTTCCCCAACAAGTTCCGCCAGCACGACGGCGTGGTGACGATGATGATGTTCTACCGACGCAGGGCTTCGCCTAAGCACCGCTATGATATTATCGAGGTGGACTATGGTGGAGGGGGGCACCGCACACGGCTAAGAGATCAATGATCAATTGTTGTGTCTTTGGGTGCCCCCTGCCCCCGTATATAAAGGAGCAAGGGGGGTAGAGGCGGCCGGCCAGCAGAGGGGTGCACCAGGAGGAGTCCTACTCCCTCCAGGAGTAGGACTCCCTCCCTTCCTTGTTGGATTAGGAGAAGGGGGAAAGAGGAGGAGGAGAAGAAGGAAAGGGGGCGCCCCCCCCCCCTCCTTGTCCAATTCGGACTAGAGGGGGAGGGGCGCGCGGCCTGCCCTGGCCGCCCCTCCTCTTCTCCACTAAGGCCCATGTAGGCCCATTGATCCCCGGGGGGGTTCCGGTAACCCCCCGGTACTCCGATATATATCCGATAACCCCCGGAACCATTCCGGTGTCCGAATATAGTCGTCCAATATATCAATCTTCATGTCTCGACCATTTCGAGACTCCTCGTTATGTCCGTGATCACATCCGAGACTCCGAACAACCTTCGGTACATCAAAACATATAAACTCATAATATAACTGTCATCGAAACTTTAAGCGTGCGGACCCTACGGGTTCGAGAACTATGTAGAGATGACCGAGACACGTCTCCGGTCAATAACCAATAGCGGAACCTGGTTGCTCATATTGGCTCCCACATATTCTACGAAGATCTTTATCGGTCAGACCGCATAACAACATACGTTATTCCCTTTGTCATCGGTATGTTACTTGCCCGAGATTCGATCGTCGGTATCTCAATACCTAGTTCAATCTCGTTACCGGCAAGTCTCTTTACTCGTTCTGTAATACATCATTCCGCAACTAACTCATTAGTTGCAATGCTTGCAAGGCTTAAGTGATGTGCATTACCAAGTGGGCCCAAAGATACCTTTCCGACAATCGGAGTGACAAATCCTAATCTCGAAATACGCCAACCCAACAAGTACCTTCGGAGACACCTGTAGAGCACCTTTATAATCACCCAGTTACGTTGTGACGTTTGGTAGAACACAAAGTGTTCCTCCGTTAAACGGGAGTTGCATAATCTCATAGTCATAGGAACATGCATAAGTCATGAAGAAAGCAATAGCAGAATACTAAACGATCGTGTGCTAAGCTAACGGAATGGGTCAAGTCAATCACATCATTCTCCTAATGATGTGATCCCGTTAATCAAATGACAACTCATGTCTATGGCTAGGAAACATAACCATCTTTGATCAACGAGCTAGTCAAGTAGAGGCATACTAGTGACACTCTGTTTGTCTATGGATTCACACAAGCATTATGTTTCCGGTTAATACAATTCTAGCATGAATAATAAACATTTATCATGAAATAAGGAAAGAAATAATAACTTTATTATTGCCTCTAGGGCATATTTCCTTCAGTCTCCCACTTGCACTAGAGTCAATAATCTAGATCACATCGCCATGTGATTTAACATCAATAGTTCACATCACCATGTGATTAACACCCATAGTTCACATCGTCATGTGACCAACACCCAAAGGGTTTACTAGAGTCAATAATCTAGTTCACATTGCTATGTGATTAACACCCAAAGAGTACTAAGGTGTGATCATGTTTTGCTTGTGAGAGAAGTTTAGTCAACGGGTCTGCCATATTCAGATCCGTATGTATTTTGCAAATTTCTATGTCTACAATGCTCTGCACGGAGCTACTTTAGCTAATTGCTCCCACTTTCAATATGTATCCAGATGAAGACTTAGAGTCATCTGGATCAGTGCCAAAACTTGTATCGACGTAACCCTTTACGACGAACCTTTTGTCACCTCCATAATCGAGAAACATATCCTTATTCCACTAAGGATAATTTTGACCGCTGTCCAGTGATCTACTCCTAGATCACTATTGTACTCCCTTGCCAAAAATAGTGTAGGGTATACAATAGATTTGGTACATAGCATGGCATACTTTATAGAACCTATGGCTGAGGCATAGGGAATAACTTTCATTCTCTTTCTATCTTCTGCCGTGGTCGGGCTTTGAGTCTTACTCAATTTCACACCTTGTAACACAGGCAAGAACTCTTTCTTTGACTGTTCCATTTTGAACTACTTCAAAATCTTGTCAAGGTATGTACTCATTGAAAAAACTTTTCAAGCGTTTTGATCTATCTCTATAGATCTTGATGCTCAATATGTAAGCAGCTTCACCGAGGTCTTTCTTTGAAAAACTCCTTTCAAACACTCCTTTATGCTTTGCAGAATAATTCTACATTATTTCCGATCAACAATATGTCATTCACATATACTTATCAGAAATGTTCCTATGACTATGAGATTATGCAACTCCCGTTTACCGGAGGAACACTTTGTGTGCCACCAAACGTCACAACGTAACTGGGTGATTATAAAGGTGCTATACATGTGTCTCCGAAGGTACTTGTTGGGTTGGCGTATTTCGAGATTAGGATTTGTCACTCCGATTGTCGGAGAGGTATCTCTGGGCCCTCTCGGTAATGCACATCACTTAAGCCTTGCAAGCATTGCAACTAATGAGTTAGTTGTGGGATGATGTATTACGGAACGAGTAAAGAGACTTGCCGGTAACGAGATTGAACTAGGTATTGAGATACCGACGATCGAATCTCGGGCAAGTAACATACCGATGACAAAGGGAACAACGTATGTTGTTATGTGGTCTGACCGATAAAGATCTTCGTAGAATATGTGGGAGCCAATATGAGCATCCAGGTTCCGCTATTGGTTATTGACCGGAGACGTGTCTCGGTCATGTCTACATAGTTCTCGAACCCGTAGGGTCCGCACGCTTAACGTTTCGATGACAGTTATATTATGAGTTTATATGTTTTGGTGTACCGAAGGTTGTTCGGAGTCCCGGATGTGATCACGGACATGACGAGGAGTCTCGAAATGGTCGAGACATGAAGATTGATATATTGGAAGCCTTTATTTGGATATCGGAAGTATTCCGAGTGAAATCGGGATTTTACCGGAGTACCGAGGGGTTACCGGAACCCCCCGGGGGCTTAATGGGCCATAGTGGGCCTTTGTGGAGAAGAGGAGAGGCGGCCAGGGCAGGGCCGCGCGCCCCTCCCCCCCCCCTTTCCTTCCTCTCCTCCACCTCTTTCCCCTCCACTCCTAATCCAACTAGGAAAAGGGAGGGAGTCCTACTCCTGGTGGGAGTAGGACTCCACCTGGCGCGCCCCTCCTGGCCGGCCGCACCTCCCCCCTTGCTCCTTTATATACGGGGGCAGGGCGGCACCCTAGAGACACAAGAATTGATCGTTTGATCTTTTAGCCGTGTGCGGTGCCCCCCTCCACCATAGTCCACCTCGATAATACTGTAGCGGTGCTTAGGCGAAGCCCTGCGTCGGTAGAACATCATCATCGTCACCACGCCGTCGTGCTGACGAAACTCTCCCTCAACACTCGGCTGGACCAGAGTTCGAGGGACGTCATCAGGCTGAACATGTGCTGAACTCGGAGGTGCCGTGCGTTCGGTACTTGATCGGTCGGATCGTGAAGACGTACGACTACATCAACCGCGTTGTGCTAACGCTTCCGCTTTCGGTCTACAAGGGTACGTGGACAACACTCTCCCCTCTCGTTGCTATGCATCACGATGATCTTGCATGTGCGTAGGAATTTTTTTGAAATTACTACGTTCCCCAACAAGTTCCGCCAGCACGACGGCGTGGTGACGATGATGATGTTCTACCGACGCAGGGCTTCGCCTAAGCACCGCTATGATATTATCGAGGTGGACTATGGTGGAGGGGGGCACCGCACACGGCTAAGAGATCAATGATCAATTGTTGTGTCTTTGGGTGCCCCCTGCCCCCGTATATAAAGGAGCAAGGGGGGTAGAGGCGGCCGGCCAGCAGAGGGGTGCACCAGGAGGAGTCCTACTCCCTCCAGGAGTAGGACTCCCTCCCTTCCTTGTTGGATTAGGAGAAGGGGGAAAGAGGAGGAGGAGAAGAAGGAAAGGGGGCGCCCCCCCCCCCTCCTTGTCCAATTCGGACTAGAGGGGGAGGGGCGCGCGGCCTGCCCTGGCCGCCCCTCCTCTTCTCCACTAAGGCCCATGTAGGCCCATTGATCCCCGGGGGGGTTCCGGTAACCCCCCGGTACTCCGATATATATCCGATAACCCCCGGAACCATTCCGGTGTCCGAATATAGTCGTCCAATATATCAATCTTCATGTCTCGACCATTTCGAGACTCCTCGTTATGTCCGTGATCACATCCGAGACTCCGAACAACCTTCGGTACATCAAAACATATAAACTCATAATATAACTGTCATCGAAACTTTAAGCGTGCGGACCCTACGGGTTCGAGAACTATGTAGAGATGACCGAGACACGTCTCCGGTCAATAACCAATAGCGGAACCTGGTTGCTCATATTGGCTCCCACATATTCTACGAAGATCTTTATCGGTCAGACCGCATAACAACATACGTTATTCCCTTTGTCATCGGTATGTTACTTGCCCGAGATTCGATCGTCGGTATCTCAATACCTAGTTCAATCTCGTTACCGGCAAGTCTCTTTACTCGTTCTGTAATACATCATTCCGCAACTAACTCATTAGTTGCAATGCTTGCAAGGCTTAAGTGATGTGCATTACCAAGTGGGCCCAAAGATACCTTTCCGACAATCGGAGTGACAAATCCTAATCTCGAAATACGCCAACCCAACAAGTACCTTCGGAGACACCTGTAGAGCACCTTTATAATCACCCAGTTACGTTGTGACGTTTGGTAGAACACAAAGTGTTCCTCCGTTAAACGGGAGTTGCATAATCTCATAGTCATAGGAACATGCATAAGTCATGAAGAAAGCAATAGCAGAATACTAAACGATCGTGTGCTAAGCTAACGGAATGGGTCAAGTCAATCACATCATTCTCCTAATGATGTGATCCCGTTAATCAAATGACAACTCATGTCTATGGCTAGGAAACATAACCATCTTTGATCAACGAGCTAGTCAAGTAGAGGCATACTAGTGACACTCTGTTTGTCTATGGATTCACACAAGCATTATGTTTCCGGTTAATACAATTCTAGCATGAATAATAAACATTTATCATGAAATAAGGAAAGAAATAATAACTTTATTATTGCCTCTAGGGCATATTTCCTTCAGTCTCCCACTTGCACTAGAGTCAATAATCTAGATCACATCGCCATGTGATTTAACATCAATAGTTCACATCACCATGTGATTAACACCCATAGTTCACATCGTCATGTGACCAACACCCAAAGGGTTTACTAGAGTCAATAATCTAGTTCACATTGCTATGTGATTAACACCCAAAGAGTACTAAGGTGTGATCATGTTTTGCTTGTGAGAGAAGTTTAGTCAACGGGTCTGCCATATTCAGATCCGTATGTATTTTGCAAATTTCTATGTCTACAATGCTCTGCACGGAGCTACTTTAGCTAATTGCTCCCACTTTCAATATGTATCCAGATGAAGACTTAGAGTCATCTGGATCAGTGCCAAAACTTGTATCGACGTAACCCTTTACGACGAACCTTTTGTCACCTCCATAATCGAGAAACATATCCTTATTCCACTAAGGATAATTTTGACCGCTGTCCAGTGATCTACTCCTAGATCACTATTGTACTCCCTTGCCAAAAATAGTGTAGGGTATACAATAGATTTGGTACATAGCATGGCATACTTTATAGAACCTATGGCTGAGGCATAGGGAATAACTTTCATTCTCTTTCTATCTTCTGCCGTGGTCGGGCTTTGAGTCTTACTCAATTTCACACCTTGTAACACAGGCAAGAACTCTTTCTTTGACTGTTCCATTTTGAACTACTTCAAAATCTTGTCAAGGTATGTACTCATTGAAAAAACTTTTCAAGCGTTTTGATCTATCTCTATAGATCTTGATGCTCAATATGTAAGCAGCTTCACCGAGGTCTTTCTTTGAAAAACTCCTTTCAAACACTCCTTTATGCTTTGCAGAATAATTCTACATTATTTCCGATCAACAATATGTCATTCACATATACTTATCAGAAATGTTGTAGTGCTCCCACTCACTTTCTTGTAAATACAGGCTTCCCCGCAAGTCTGTATAAAACTATATGCTTTGATCAACTCATCAAAGCGTATATTCCAACTCCGAGATGCTTGCACCAGTCCATAGATGGATCACTGGAGCTTGCACATTTTGTTAACACCTTTAGGATCGACAAAACCTTCTGGTTGCATCATATACAACTCTTCTTTAATAAATCCATTAAGGAATGCAGTTTTGTTTATCCATTTGCCAGATTTCATAAAATGCGGCAATTACTAACATGATTCGGATAGACTTAAGCATAGATACGAGTGAGAAACTCTCATCATAGTCAACACCTTGAACTTGTCGAAAACCTTTTGCAACAAGTCGAGCTTTATAGACAGTAACATTACCGTCAGCGTCAGTCTTCTTCTTGAACATCCATTTATTCTCAATGGCTTGCCGATCATCGGGCAAGTCAACCAAAGTCCACACTTTGTTCTCATACATGGATCCCATCTCAGATTTCATGGCCTCAAGCCATTTTGCGGAATCTGGGCTCACCATCGCTTCTTCATAGTTCGTAGGTTCGTCATGGTCTAGCAACATAACTTCCAGAACAGGATTACCGTACCACTCTGGTGCGGATCTTACACTGGTTGACCTACGAGGTTCAGTAACAACTTGATCTGAAGTTTCATGATCATCATCATTAACTTCCTCACTAATTGGTGTAGGGGTCGCAGAAACCGGTTTCTGTGATAAACTACTTTCCAATAAGGGAGCCGGTACAGTTACCTCATCAAGTTCTACTTTCCTCCCACTCACTTCCTTCGAGAGAAACTCCTTCTCTAGAAAGATTCCAAATTTAGCAACAAAAGTCTTGCCTTCGGATATGTGATAGGAGGTGTACCCAACAGTCTCTTTTGGGTATCCTATGAAGATACATTTTTCCGATTTGGGTTCGAGCTTATCAGGTTGAAGCCTTTTCACATAAGCATCGCAGCCCCAAACTTTAAGAAACGACAACTTTGGTTTCTTGCCAAACCACAGTTCATAAGGCGTCGTCTCAATGGATTTCGATGGTGTCCTATTTAACGTGAATGCAGCCGTCTCTAAAGCATAACCCCAAAACGATAGCGGTAAATCAGTAAGAGACATCATAGATCGCACCATATCAAGTAAAGTACGATTACGACGTTCGGACACACCATAATGCTGTGGTGTTCCGGGTGGCATGAGTTGCGAAACTATTCCGCATTGTTTCAAATGAAGACCAAACTCGTAACTCAAATATTCTCCTCCACGATCAGATCGTAGAAACTTTATTTTCTTGTTACGATGATTTTCGACTTCACTCTGAAATTCTTTGAACTTTTCAAATGTTTCAGACTTATGTTTCATTAAGTAGATATACCCATATCTGCTCAAATCATCTGTGAAGGTGAGAAAATAACGATATCCACCACGAGCCTCAATATTCATCGGACCACATACATCTGTATGTATGATTTCCAACAAATCTGTTGCTCGCTCCATAGTTCCGGAGAACGGTGTTTTAGGCATCTTGCCCATGAGGCACGGTTCGCAAGTACCAAGTGATTCATAATCAAGTGGTTCCAGAAGTCCATCAGTATGGAGTTTCTTCATGCGCTTTACACCGATATGACCTAAACGGCAGTGCCACAAATAAGTTGCACTATCATTATCAACTCTACATCTTTTGGCTTCAATATTATGAATATGTGTATCACTACTATCGAGATTCAACAAAAATAGACCACTCTTCAAGGGTGCATGACCATAAAATATATTACTCATATAAATAGAACAACCATTATTCTCTGATTTAAATGAATAACCATCTCGCATCAAACAAGATCCAGATATAATGTTCATGCTCAACGCTGGCACCAAATAACAATTATTCAGGTCTAAAACTAATCCCGAAAGTAGATGTAGAGGTAGCGTGCCGACCGCGATCACATCGACTTTGGAACCATTTCCCACGCGCATCGTCACCTCGTCCTTAGCCAATCTTCGCTTAATCCGTAGTCTCTGTTTCGATTTGCAAATATTAGCAACAGAACCAGTATCAAATACCCAGGTGCTACTGCGAACATTAGTAAGGTACACATCAATAACATGTATATCACATATACCTTTGTTCACCTTGCCATCCTTCTTATCCGCCAAATACTTGGGGCAATTCCGCTTCAAGTGACCAGTCTGCTTGCAGTAGAAGCACTCAGTCTCAGGCTTAGGTCCAGACTTGGGTTTCTTCTCCTGAGCAGCAACTTGCTTGCTATTCTTCTTGAAGTTCCCCTTCTTCTTCCCTTTGCCCTTTTTCTTGAAACTGGTGGTCTTATTGACCACCAACACTTGATGCTCCTTCTTGATTTCTACCTCCGCAGCCTTTAGCATTGTGAAGAGCTCGGGAATCGTCTTATCCATCCCTTGCATGTTATAGTTCATCACAAAGCTCTTGTAGCTTGGTGGCAGTGATTGAAGAATTCTGTCAATGACGCTATCATCCGGAAGATTAACTCCCAGTTGAATCAAGTGATTGTTATACCCAGATATTTTGAGTATATGCTCACTGACAGAACTATTCTCCTCCATCTTGCAGCTGTAGAACTTATTCGAGACTTCATATCTCTCAATCCGGGCATTTGCTTGAAATATTAACTTCAACTCTTGGAACATCTCATATGCTCCATGACGTTCAAAACGTCGTTGAAGACCCGGTTCTAAGCCGTAAAGCATGGCACACTGAACTATCGAGTAGTCTTCAGCTTTGCTCTGCCAGATGTTCATAACATCTGGTGTTGCTCCTGCAGCAGGTCTGGCACCCAACGGTGCTTCCAGGACGTAATTCTGGTGTGCAGCAATGAGGATAATCCTCAAGTTACGGACCCAGTCCGTGTAATTGCTACCATCATCTTTCAACTTTGCTTTCTCAAGGAACGCATTAAAATTCAACGGAACAACAGCACGGGCCATCTATCTACAATCAACATAGACAAGCAAAATACTATCAGGTACTAAGTTCATGATAAATTTAAGTTCAATTAATCATATTATTAAAGAACTCCCACTTAGATAGACATCCCTCTAATCCTCTAAGTGATCACGTGATCCAAATCAACTAAACCATGTCCGATCATCACGTGAGATGGAGTAGTTTCAATGGTGAACATCACTATGTTGATCATATCTACTATATGATTCACGCTCGACCTTTCGATCTCCGTGTTCCGAGGCCATATCTGTTATATGCTAGGCTCGTCAAGTTTAACCTGAGTATTCCGCGTGTGCAACTGTTTTGCACCCGTTGTATTTGAACGTAGAGTCTATCACACCCGATCATCACGTGGTGTCTCAGCACGAAGAACTTTCGCAACGGTGCATACTCAGGGACAACACTTATACTTTGATAATTTAGTGAGGGATCATCTTATAATGCTACCGTCAATCAAAGCAAGATAAGATGCATAAAAGATAAACATCACATGCAATCAATATAAGTGATATGATATGGCCTTCATCATCTTATGCTTGTGATCTCCATCTCCGAAGCACCGTCATGATCACCATCGTCACCGGCGCGACACCTTGATCTCCATCGTAGCATCGTTGTCATCTTGTCAACTTATGCTTCTACGACTATCCACTGGTAGAAAAAAGCCCTTTAGTCCCGGTTCGCAACAGCCTTTAGTCCCGGCTGTGCAACCGGGACTAACTATGCGCGACTAAAGACCCCCCCCCCTTTAGTCGCGCCTCTTACGGACCGCGACTAAAGGCTTTAGTCCCGGTTCTTGTGGCTGACCGGGACTAAAGGCCCGTCCACGTGGGCGCCCGTGGTCCGTCGGGGCGGAGGACCTTTAGTCCCGGTTCTCGTGGCCAACCGGGACTAAAGGCCTCCTCCGCAGGTTTAGGGTTTTAGCCCCCCTAAACCTGGTTTCTTTTTAATTGGGAGTGTTTTATTTCTTTTATATTTTATTTTGTGTTTTATTTTAATTTTGATGAAGTTTCAGTACACATGTTCTACGCTACTATATACATGCATATGAAATTTCAAACAAGAAGAATTCAAGAGGAATATATAATATATATTCAATCTCGGGTGACCATATACAACTTCGAACAAGTTTCCATACACAATTAGGATGGATGACCATATACAACTTCGAACAAGTTTCAATCTCGGGTATGCATATAAATTTCTTCGTCCTCGGTATAGTGTTCTCCTTTAGGATTGATGACTTCCCTCATGAAAAATCCTGCTAATTCTTCTTGAATTGGTCGGAAGCGAGCTTCTGGACTAAGCCTCCTCCGCAAGTTATCCGTCGCGTTCCGCACGCTATCCGATGCCTTCCGCTCAGAGGTGTGTCTCCGGATGTTCTCACAAACATAGTATCCACATAGATTGGTCCCCGGTGGCTGCTTATCCACATTAACTAACCTTCTGAAATCTAGCTCATGTTTGAATTCACCGACAATTTCTTCTGAGAACCGTCTCCAAACCCTACAGGGCAAAGAAAATTAAATGAACAAGGGAGTTATTAGTTACTTTATATTAGGAAATGAACGAAAGAGACCGATCGATATAGAGCTCAAATGATTGAAAATAATTACTTTTGCAGCATTTTTCTCATGTCGGCCCAACGCTTTGGATCCGAATCCATAGAGTCCATGATTAGAACTCTGGAGGTGTGAAGTTCAATATTTAGCAGAATCCAGTGGAACCTGCGGACACGTTACATGCACAGTCATGCATAACTCATCGATTAGACATACCATGCATGGAGTAAACAAAAGAGAATGGGCACAAGAGAGAAACACTCACCCAAAATGGTAAGGAAATAGAATATGACTTTTGAGTTGATGCTTTCTAAGAAACTTGTACAAGTCTTTCTCCACGTCTTCGGGGTGATGTTGTAACACATGTCCATTAACGATATGTGGGTCAATGAACCCAACATCATGGATGTTTCTTATTTTGCATTCCCAAATCTTCAATCTGCATAATAGCGTACGCAACAATATAGTTAGCCCACTTCTTTTGCTTCTCAGTGAATACTTGCTTGGGCTCAGGCTCTTTTATCGCCTTCATATCCGCCTTCCATTTCTCATAATCAGCAGACGCGGCCAATTTGGTTTCAGCTTCACTAAGTTCCCAAGGCCTTGGGAGGAGAGGCTTCAGTGATGGCTCCGGTACCCTTGTGGTCTTAGGTACATAAGGGTCCGGGTTAATAGTCCAGGAGCGGGTTTCCTTGCTGTCCGCCTGCTTCTGCTTCTTCGCCGGAGGTGGATTGGGGGGCGTCGTACCCGCCGGAGGAGGATTGGGGGGGCGTCGTACCCGCCGGAGGTTGTGGATCGGGGGACGGCGTCGAATGGCGTGAAGGAGGTGTAGGTGAACCACCACGACCACCACCACCGCCACCACCGCCACCACCACCACCACCACCATCGGAGGGGGTGGACTTGCTAGCCTTGGCGCCTCGCCTGGAAACACTATGTACTTCTTTTTCCATAGAATGATCTGGCGCTTGACATCTCCAAGTCTTCTCTCCCCTTCGGGTGTAGGTTTGTCAATCTCCAGGTCCTCAAACCCTTGGACTATGTCTTCCACCGTGACACGAGCATAGCCATATGCAATGGGGTTGTTGTGGTGGAGTGCTCCAGGTGTACAGGGTAAAGCACTGCCGCTAGCTACCTTCGTGGAAACGTTCCCCACGGGATAATGCAGATCACATTCTTTCATCTCCTTTACATCATCCACGGGTTAGTGAGGCTCCGGTGCACGAATCTCGATCATCGGTGCACTAGCACCAGGCGGGGCATCCGTGGAAGCCACGCTGCTTCTCCGCTGCTGGCTTCCGCGATCCGCTTCATGATCTTCATGCGGCCCTGCAGCCGATTTTTCTTTTACTAGTTCATGCACGGTCTGCTTCAACTCATGGAGTTCCGATGCAAACTTCGTCATAAGATCTGCATCCCGGTCCGTCTTTCTCTTACGGCTTCTGTAACAGTACGGGTCATTGTCCTGGGAAAACCCTACTTTCCACGGAACTTTGCCTTTGCCTCGTACACGTCCTCCGTGTTCATCATTCCCGAGGGCTGTTGTCAGTGCGTCTTTCTCTCTGTTGAACTTGATCAAGCCCTCTTGAGCTTGGGTCATTGCGTCAATAAGGGCTTGGGTGGGAGCAAACTGTCTCTGCCGGTGAACACACACCCCTGTCTCCGGGTCTAGCGATCCCCCATGCCCGTACCACCAGCTTTTGGCCCTTGGGTCCCATCCGTCTGTACCTAGAGGGATTCCTCGCACCCTCAGGTCCTCCTCCATCTTCTGCCACCTAGGCTCCGAAAGGCGGTATCCTCCTGGCCCCATAATATGATGGAACTTTTTCTTACTCGCATTATCCTTATTTTTTTCGATATTTCCTTGAAATGCTCCGATTGCTTTTGCCTCACAAATTCTGGCCAATCATCTTTCAGTTTCTCATGTTGTCCATTGAAATCCGGAGTCTTGCCCTTGTTGACATAGTCACGGGTTAAATTTTTCTTGAAGTTCCGGAATGCTTCGCCCATCTTCTGAAGAGCGAACTCTTTAACTAGCCTCCTCCTCTGACGTCCACCCGGAACCTCGTTACCGAATTCATCGACTTTGTTGTATTCCGGAGGTAGAATGAAATGTTCCATAAGCTTTCTCCAGCAATCTTTTTTCGTTCTCTTGTCGACAAAACCGAAACCAAGACGTGCCTTCTTTGGCTCCTTCCATTCCTGGACGGTGATCGGGACGTTGTCTCTAACAACGACTCCGCATTGGTTGATAAACTTTGAGGTGTGCTGTAGGGGCTTGCCGGTTTCACTGACAAACTCAATGGCATATGTTTCTCTTGTTTTCATCGCCTTGGATTTGCCACGCTTTGTCGTACTCGATCCGGAGGGCTAAAAAAAGAAAGAGAGTCGCGCGCGTTAATACATATGTATTCACATTTCAGTAAGTTTGTATCACGAGAGGCTCAATGTATATATATATACCTCGCCGGAGGTGGTTGCTAGTTGCAATTCGAGATCGTCGGTTGTTGACGGTTGACCTCCGTCGACAATGTCCGTTCCTTCACCTTCTTGATCATCGACAATCTCTGTTCCACCGTCAAGGTTCAGAAAAGAAGAGACTACATCCTCTTCTTGCTCATATTCTGAGCCCGGCACATAAGGAATCTCGTTGTTGATGATGCCCATTAAATAACGTTCAGCCTCCGGATCCCTAAGCGGCTCGGCTCTATCGTCCGCCATATGTCACTCCTGCATGTAGTAAAAATTCTTTAAGTATAAAGGAATTAAAAAATAAGATTAAGGGGACATAGAGGAGGAGGAATTAAAAAATAAGATTATTGAGCACTGCCAAGTATTTTGTTTTGTTTTCTTTGTTTTTCTTTTTGGTTTTTATTTGGTTTCTTTCTTCTTCCTTTTTTCTTCTTTTCTTTCTTCTTCTTCCTTTTTTCTTCTTTTTTTCTTCTTCTTCCTTTCTTCTTTCTTTCTTCTTCCTTCTTTCTTCTTTCTTTCTTCTTCTTCCTTTCTTCTTCCTTTCTTCTTCTTTTTTTCTTCTTCCTTTTTCTTTCTTCTTTCTTTTGGTTTTCATTTGGTTTTCATTTTTTTCTTCTTCCTTTTTCTTTCTTCTTTTTTTCTTCTTCCTTTTTCTTACTTCTTTTTTTCTTCTTCCTTTTTCTTTCTTCATTCTTTCTTCTTTCTTTTTTTCTTCTTCCTTTTTCTTCTTTCTTTCTTCTTTCTTTTTTTCTTCTTCCTTTTTTTTCTTCTTTCTTTTGGTTTTCATTTGGTTTTCTTTCTTCTTTTTTCATTTGGTTTCTTTCTTCTTTCTTTCTTCTTCTTCCTTTTTCTTTCTTCTTTCTTTCTTCTTCTTCCTTTCTTCTTCCTTTCTTCTTCTTTTTTTCTTCTTCCTTTTTCTTTCTTCTTTTTTTCTTCTTCCTTTTTCTTTTGTTTTCTTTAGTTTTTCTTCTATTTTTTTCTTCCTTTTTTCCTTTTTCCTTTTTTCTTCTGTTTGCTTTTCTTCTGTTTTCTTTTGTTTTCTTTTTTCTTTCTTCTTCCTTTTTCTTTTGTTTTCTTTTTTTTCTTCCTTTTTCCTTTTTTCTTCCTTTTTCTTGTTTTTCTTCTGTTTTCTTTTGTTTTCTTCTTCCTTTTTTCTTCTTCTTCTTCCTTTTTCTTTCTTCTTCTTCCTTTTTCCTTTTTTCTTCTGTTTTTTTCTTCTGTTTGTTTTTCTTCTGTTTTCTTTTGTTTTCTTTTTTCTTTCTTCTTCCTTTTTCTTTTGTTTTCTTTTTTTCTTCCTTTTTCCTTTTTTCTTCCTTTTTCTTGTTTTTCTTCTGTTTTTCTTTTGTTTTCTTCTTCCTTTTTTCTTCTTCTTCTTCCTTTTTCTTTCTTCTTCTTCCTTTTTCTTTCTTCTTCTTCCTTTTCCGGCGGTGGGAGGCGCGCGAAGGACGGCAGGCAGGGGCAGGCGGCGGGTGGCGGGCGGCGGGCGGCAGGGCGTCGGGCGGCGGGCGGCGGGCGGCGGGCGGCAGGGCGGCGGGCGGCGGGCAAGGGCAGGGGCTGCGGCGGGCAGGGCACGGGCGGCGGCGGCGCTCACTGGGGACGGGGGCGGCGGCGCGCAGGGCTTCGGCGTCAGCGTCGGCGTCGGGGCAGGGCTTCGGCGTCGATCGGCGTCGGGGCAGAGCTTCGGCGTCGAGAGAGGAGAATGGGAAGTGGCGGAAACCGCTAAGTGCAGTATATATAGACATACCTTTAGTCCCGGTTGGGGAGGCGGACCGCGACTAAAGGTACCCTTTAGTGTCCCGGTTAAAGGGTACCCTTTAGTCGCGCGACTAAAGGGTACCTTTAGTCGCGGTCCGCCTCCCCAACCGGGACTAAAGGGTTTTGGCGCCGCTTTCGTTCCCGCGCAGAAAGAGCCTTTCGTTCTCCGCCTCCCGAACCGGGACTAAAGGTCCTTTTTTCTTCTGTTTTTTTCTTCCTTTTTTCCTTTTTCCTTTTTTCTTCTGTTTTTTTCTTCTGTTTTCTTTTGTTTTCTTTTTTCTTTCTTCTTCCTTTTTCTTTTGTTTTCTTTTTTTCTTCCTTTTTCCTTTTTTCTTCCTTTTTCTTGTTTTTCTTCTGTTTTTCTTTTGTTTTCTTCTTCCTTTTTTCTTCTTCTTCTTCTTCCTTTTTCTTTCTTCTTCTTCCTTTTTCCTTTTTTCTTCTGTTTTTTTCTTCTGATTTTTTCTTCTGTTTGTTTTTCTTCTGTTTTCTTTTGTTTTCTTTTTTCTTTCTTCTTCTTTTTCAAATAAAATAAAACTAATTCATTTTAAAATCTTAAAAATACAATTATATATCAAAAAAATCAGAAAAATAAAACTAATTCATTTTAAAATCTTGAAAATACAAATAATATATCAAAAAAATCAGAAAAATAAAACTAATTCATTTTAAAATCTTAAAAATACAATTATATATCAAAAAATCAGAAAAATAAAACTAATTCATTTTAAAATGTTAAAAATACAAATAATATATCAAAAAATCAGAAAAATAAAACTAATTCATTTTAAAATCTTAAAAATACAATTATATATCAAAAAAATCAGAAAAATAAAACTAATTCATTTTAAAATCTTAAAAATACAAATAATATATCAAAAAAATCAGAAAAATAAAACTAATTCATTTTAAAATCTTAAAAATATAATTATAGATCAAAAAAATCATAAAAATAAAACTAATTCATTTTAAAATCTTAAAAATACAAATAATATATCAAAAAATTCAGTTCATCGATCCCTTGAAGGTTTGACAAAAGGTTTGATACATCATTCTGTTCATCGACCAAATACAAAGTTTGGTACAATAAATTATTACACATCAATTCTTCCCTTGTGTCCCTGCTTGCTTACGATTGTGCCGTATCCATGGAGCATCCTCATCATTTAACTTAATGCTTGGGTCAGTGTTCAATTTGAAGGGCGGAATTTCACCAAACATATTATAATCTTCTGACATGTCTGTCTTGTCCTCCACTCCCACGATGTTTCTTTTCCCTGAAAGTACAATGTGGCGCTTTGGATCATCGCATGATGTACAGATCGTTTTCTTATCTTTCCGTTTCCTCGGTTTGCTACTCATGTCCTTCAAATAAAAAACCTGAGCGACATCTTTGGCAAGGACGAATGGTTCGTCAAGGTAACCAAGATTGTTGAAATCCACCATTGTCATTCCGTATTGCTCGTCCACCTTTACCCCACCTCCTGTTAGCTTGAACCATTTGCACCGGAACAAAGGGACCTTAAAGGAGGGTCCATAGTCAAGTTCCCATATCTCCTCTATGTAACCATAATATGTGACCTTTCGCCCATTCTCGGTTGCTGCATCAAAGCGGACACCACTGTTTTGGTTGGTGCTCTTTTTATCTTGGGCGATGGTGTAAAATGTATTCCCATTTATCTCGTACCCTTGGAAAATCGTTATAGTCGAAGATGGTTTCTTGGCCAACATGTACAGCTGATCTCCAACATCATTGTCATTCATTAAATGTTTTCGCAACCAACTGCCGAAAGTCTCCATGTGGGCCTTTCTAATCCAGGATTCAGGCTTCCCCGGGTTGTCCGAGCGTAAAATATTCTTGTGTTGCTCGAAGTACGGAGCCACAAAGCTGGAATTTTCCAGAACTGTGTGGTGTGCTTCAGTCATAGAATGACCGTCCATACATATCGTGGATTTCCTTCCGATCTTGCCTTTTCCACTTAGTCTCCCCTCATGCCGCGATTGAGGAATACCAATCGGCTTAAGGTCAGGAACATAGTCAATACAGAACTCAATTACCTCCTCATTTCCATAGCCCTTGACGATGCTTCCTTCTGGCCTAGCACGGTTACGAACATATTTCTTTAATACTCCCATGAACCTCTCAAAGGGGAACATATTGTGTAGAAATACAGGACCGAGAATGGAAATCTCTTCGACTAGGTGGAGCAGGAGGTGCGTCATAATATCGAAGAAGGATGGTGGGAACACCAACTCGAAACTGACAAGGCATTGGACCACATCGTTCTGTAACCGTGGTAGATCTTCTGGATTGATTACCTTCTGAGAGATTGCATTGAGGAATGCACATAGCTTCACAATGGCTACTCGAACATTTTCCGGTAGGAGCCCCCTCAAAGCAATCGGAAGCAATTGCGTCATAATCACGTGGCAGTCATGAGACTTCAGGTTTTGGAACTTTTTCTCCGCCATGTTTATTATTCCCTTTATATTCGACGAGAAGCCAGACGGGACCTTCATACTGCTCAGGCATTCAAAAAAAATGACCTTCTCTTCTTTGGTAAGAGCGTAGCTGGCACGACCTTGAAACCATTCCGGATGCCGGTCATCTGGGTCTTTCAAAAGTTGCCGGTCCTGCCGTGCTTCCTTTGTATCATTTGTCTTCCCATACACGCCCAAGAAGCTTAGCAGGTTCACGCAAATATTCTTCGTAACATGCATCACGTCGATTGCAGAGCGGACATCTAGGACTTTCCAATATTCTAGCTCCCAAAATATAGATTTCTTCTTCCACATGGGTGGGTGCCCGTCAACTCCCCGCGGAACTGATTGTCCGCCAGGACCCTTTCCAAAGATGACTTTCAAATCCTTGACCATATCAAATATCTCAGCACCAGTACGTTCCGCAGGCTTCGGCCGGTGATCTGCCTTGCCGTTGAAATGCTTGCCTTTCTTTCTTACGTTATGATTTCGGGGAAGAAATCGACGATGACCCAGGTACACGTTCTTCTTACAATTAACCAAACGTACACTTTCAGTCTCATGTAAGCAGTGCGTGCATGCATTGTATCCCTTATTTGTCTGTCCCGAAAGGTTACTGAGAGCAGGCCAATCGTTGATGGTTACAAAAAGCAACGCTCGTAGGTCAAATTCCTCTCCTTTGTGCTCATCCCAGACACGTACACCAGGTCTGGCCCACAACTGTAAAAGTTCATCAACTAATGGCCTTAGGTACACATCGATGTCGTTCCCGGGTTGCTTTGGACCTTGGATGAGCACTGGCATCATAATGAACTTCCGCTTCATGCACAACCAAGGAGGAAGGTTGTAGATGCATAGAGTCACGGGCCAGGTGCTATGGCTGGAGCTCTGCTCGCCAAAAGGATTCATGCCATCAGTACTTAGACCAAATCTTATGTTCCTTGCGTCAGCTGCAAAATCTTTGAATACTCTGTCGATCTTTCTCCATTGCGTTCCATCAGCGGGGTGTCTCAACTCCCCGTCGGACTTACGGTCCTCTTTGTGCCATCGCAACGACTTGGCATGCTTTTTGTTCATGAACAGATGTTTCAACCGTGGTATTATAGGAGCATACCACATCACCTTGGCGGGAACCCTCTTCCTGGGTTTCTCGCCCTCAACATCGTCACCAGGGTCATCGCCTCTGATCTTATAACGCAATGCAGTGCATACAGGGCATTCATTCAAATTCTCGTATTCACCGCGGTAGAGGATGCAGTCGTTAATGCATGCATGTATCTTCAGAACCTCTAAACCTAGAGGGCAGACAACCTTCTTTGCTTCGTACGTACTGGCGGGCAACTCGTTATTCTTCGGAAACATATTCTTCAACATTTTCAGCAAATTTTCAAATGATGAGTCACCTACACCTTTTCCTATGCCTTCCATTTTAGCAAATCCAGTGTGCAGCCCAGCTTTTTCAGACTATTATCGCATCCTGGATACAACGACATTTTGTGATCCTCTAACATGCGATCCAAATTCTCCCTATCCTTGTCAGTTTCGCAGCGTCTCCGTGCATCAGCAATGGTCCGACCAAGATCATCAGCGGGCTCATCATGTGCCTCTTCTTCACCTTCACCTAACCCTTCCCCACCTTCAGCATCATCCTCCATGAAAGTATCACCGAAATGATCATGATAGTTGTCATCGATATCATCCCCTTCTTCATCTTCTTCCATTCTAACCCCTCTTTCTCCATGCTTGGTCCAACAATTATAGCTTGGCATGAAACCGTGCCGAAGCAGGTGCATGTGAACGTCTCTTGAGGAGGAGTAACCCTTCTGATTCTTACAGACAGCACATGGACAGATAATAAAACCTTGCTGCTTGTTCGCATTTGCCACTACGAGGAAATCTTTCAAACCCGTAGTGAACTCGCCGGAGAGTCGGGGACCGTACATCCATTGCCGATTCATCTGCATTATTATTATATAAAGTATATAATTAACCATCATGCATTTGTTAAACTAACTAGCTAGAAATAATACAAATTAAACAATGAACTACACACATGCATATTTTATCAATGACACATGAAAGGTTCAAGTTGCTAACCGCGATCGCGGAGGAAAAATAAATGAGAAAGCTCAAGTGTGGCTCGGACACTTCATATCATGTTTGTTTCAGGCTCTCGGGCATTTCATCGAACACCTTGTGTGCATAGGAGGAACCAAAAGCAAACCCACCACCCCCTTCTGAAAATTGTGAAGTGAGCTGAGTGAAGTGAACTGAGCTGAGTCCTATATATAGGGATGGGCCTTTAGTCCCGGTTGGCCTGGCCAACCGCGACTAAAGGCCTTCGGGGACCTTTAGTCCCGGTTGGCCAGGCCAACCGGGACTAAAGCCCCTCCCGTCCGCCAGCTGGATGGGCCTTTAGTCCCGGTTGGCCTGGCCAACCGCGACTAAAGGCCTTCGGGGACCTTTAGTCCCGGTTGGCCAGGACAACCGGGACTAAAGCCCCTCCCGTCCGCCAGCTGTCGACCGAGCGCGCTGGGCCCAGATAGTTGGTCGCGGGTCTCCTCCCGAACCGCGACTAAAGGCCCCTTTTGTCGCGGTTCGATTGTTTTGGGGACTAATGGGGGCGTATGGAAGCCTCTTTTTCTACTAGTGATCGCTACCGCTTAGTGATAAAGTAAAGCATTACTGGGCGTTTGCATTGCATACAATAAAGCGACAACCATATGGCTCCTGCCAGTTGCCGATAACTCGGTTACAAAACATGATCATCTCATACAATAAAATATAGCATCATGCCTTGACCATATCACATCACAACATGCCCTGCAAAAACAAGTTAGACGTCCTCTACTTTGTTGTTGCAAGTTTTACGTGGCTGCTACGGGGCTGAGCAAGAACCGTTCTTACCTACGCATCAAAACCACAACGATAGTTTGTCAAGTTGGTGCTGTTTTAACCTTCGCAAGGACCGGGCGTAGCCACACTCGGTTCAACTAAAGTTGGAGAAACTGACACCCGCTAGTCACCTGTGTGCACAGCACGGCGGTAAAACCAGTCTCGCATAGTGTACGCGTAATGTCGGTCCGGGCCGCTTCATCCAACAATACCGCCAAACCAAAGTATGACATGCTGGTAAGCAGTATGACTTGTATCACCCACAACTCACTTGTGTTCTACTCGTGCATATAACATCTACGCATAAAACCAGGCTCGGATGCCACTGTTGGGGAACGTAGTAATTTCAAAAGAATTCCTACGCACACACAGAATCATGGTGATGCATAGCAACGAGAGGGGAGAGTGTTGTCCACGTACCCTCGTAGACCGAAAGCGGAAGCATTAGCACAACGCGGTTGATGTAGTCGTACGTCTTCACGATCCGACCGATCAAGTACCGAACGCACGACACCTCCGAGTTCAGCACACGTTCAGCTCGATGACGTCCCTCGAACTCCGATGCAGCCGAGCTTTGAGGGAGAGTTCCGTCAGCACGACGGCGTGGTGACGATGATGATGTTCTACCGACGTAGGGCTTCGCCTAAGCACCGCTATGATATTATCGAGGTGGACTACGGTGGAGGGGGCACTGCACACGGCTAAGAGATCAATGATCAATTGTTGTGTCTTTGGGGTGCCCCCCTGCCCCCGTATATAAAGCAGCAAGGGGGGAGAGGCGGCCGGCTAGGAGAGGGGCGCGCCAGGAGGAGTCCTACTCCCACCGGTAGTAGGACTCCCTCCCTTCCTTGTTGGATTAGGAGAAGGGGGAAAGAGGAGGAGGAGAAGAAGGAAAGCGGGGCACCCCCCCCCTCCTTGTCCAATTCGGACTAGAGGGGGAGGGGGCACGGTCTGCCCTGGCCGCCCCTCCTCTTCTCCACTAAGGCCCAAGTAGGCCCATCCATCCCCCGGGGGGTTCCGGTAACCCCCCCGGTACTCCGGTATATATCCGATAACCCCCGGAACCATTCCGGTGTCCGAATATAGTCGTCCAATATATCAATCTTCATGTCTCGACCATTTCGAGACTCCTCGTTATGTCCGTGATCACATCCGAGACTCCGAACAACCTTAGGTACATCAAAACATATAAACTCATAATATAACTGTCACCGAAACTTTAAGCATGCGGACCCTACGGGTTCGAGAACTATGTAGACATGACCGAGACACGTCTCCGGTCAATAACCAACAACGGAACTTGGATGCTCATATTGGCTCCCACATATTCTACGAAGATCTTTATCGGTCAGACCGCATAACAACATACGTTGTTCCCTTTGTCATCGGTATGTTACTTGCCCGAGATTCGATCATCGGTATCTCAATACCTAGTTCAATCTCGTTACCGGCAAGTCTCTTTACTCGTTCTGTAATACATCATTCCGCAACTCACTCATTAGTTGCAATGCTTGCAAGGCTTAAGTGATGTGCATTACCGAGTGGGCCCAGAGATACCTTTCCGACAATCGGAGTGACAAATCCTAATCTCGAAATACGCCAACCCAACAAGTACCTTCGGAGACACCTGTAGAGCACCTTTATAATCACCCAGTTACGTTGTGACGTTTGGTAGCACACAAAGTGTTCCTTCGGTAAACGGGAGTTGCATAATCTCATAGTCATAGGAACATGTATAAGTCATGAAGAAAGCAATAGCAGAATACTAAACGATCGTGTGCTAAGCTAACGGGATGGGTCAAGTCAATCACATCATTCTCCTAATGATGTGATCCCGTTAATCAAATGACAACTCATGTCTATGGCTAGGAAACATAACCATCTTTGATCAACGAGCTAGTCAAGTAGAGGCATACTAGTGACACTCTGTTTGTCTATGTATTCACACAAGTATTATGTTTCCGGTTAATACAATTCTAGCATGAATAATAAACATTTATCATGAAATAAGGAAATAAATAATAACTTTATTATTGCCTCTAGGGCATATTTCCTTCAGTTGGGCCTCCAAGTGCAGAGGTTTGTAGGACAGTAGCAAATTTCCCTCAAGTGGATGACCTAAGGTTTATCAATCCGTGGGAGGCGTAGGTTGAAGATGGTCTCTCTCAAACAACCCTGCAACCAAATAACAAAGAGTCTCTTGTGTCCCCAACACACCCAATACAATGGTAAATTGTATAGGTGCACTAGTTCGACGAAGAGATGGTGATACAGGTGCAATATGGATGGTAGATATAGGTTTTTGTAATCTGAAAATATAAAAACAGCAAGGTGACTAATGATAAAAGTGAGCGTAAACGGTATTGCAATGATAGGAAATAAGGCCGAGGGTTCATACTTTCACTACTGCAAGTTCTCTCAACAATAATAACATAATTGGATCATATAACTATCCCTCGACATGCAACAAAGAGTCACTCCAAAGTCACTAATAGGGGAGAACAAACGAAGAGATTATGGTAGGGTACAAAACCACCTCATAGTTATTCTTTCCGATCAATCCATTGGGCTATTCCTATAAGTGTCACAAACAGCCCTGGAGTTCGTAGTAAAATAACACCTTAAGACACACATCAACCAAAACCCTAATGTCACCTAGATACTCCAATGTCACCTCAAGTATCCGTGGGTATGATTATACGATATGCATCACACAATCTCAGATTCATCTATTCAACCAACACATAGAACCTCAAAGAGTGCCCCAAAGTTTCTACCAGAGAGTCAAGACGAAAACATGTGCCAACCCCTATGCATAGGTTCATGGGCGGAACCCGCAAGTTGATCACCAAAACATACATCAAGTGAATCAATAGAATAACCCATTGTCACCACGGTTATCCCACGCAAGACATACATCAAGTGTTCTCAAATCATTAAAGACTCAATCCGATAAGATAACTTCAAAGGGAAAACTCAATCCATTACAAGAGAGTAGAGGGGGAGAAACATCATAAGATCCAACTATAATAGCAAAGCTCGCGATACATCAAGATCGTGCCACCACAAGAACACGAGAGAGAGGGAGAGAGAGACCAAACACATAGCTACTGGTACATACCCTCAGCCCCGAGGGTGAACTACTCCCTCCTCGTCATGGAGAGCGCCGGGATGATGAAGATGGCCACCGGTGAGGGTTCCCCCCCTCCGGCAGGGTGCCGGAACAGGGTACCGATTGGTTTTTGGTGGCTACAGAGGCTTGCAGCGGCGGAACTCCCGATCTATTCTGTTCCCCGATGGTTTTAGGGTATATTGGTATATATAGGAGGAAGAAATACGTCAGGGGAGCCACAAGGGGCCCATGAGGGTGGAGGGCGCGCCCAGGGGGGTGGGCGCGCCCCCCTGTCTCGTGCCTTCCTCGTTGCTTCCCTTACATACACTCCAAGTCTTCTGGATTGCTTCCGTTCCAAAAATAACTCTCCCGAAGGTTTCATTCCGTTTGGACTCCGTTTGATATTCCTTTTCTGCGAAACACTGAAACAAGGGAAAAAACAGAAACTGGCACTGGCACTGGGCTCTGGGTTAATAGGTTAGTCCCAAAAATAATATAAAAGTGTTTAATAAAGCCCATAAACATCCAAAACAGATAATATAATAGCATGGAACAATCAAAAATTATAGATACGTTGGAGACGTATCAGGATACCACGATCCCTCTAACCATCCAACCACAGATTGGTTCGCCACTACGCAGGTAGCTTCATGGACTCTTCACCACTAATATAATTGCGGATACGTAGGTACGTATGTATGAGTAGATAGGTAGTATTGGTATGCATGTAGTCGCGACCATGATACTGACTACGGAGTACGCACATCGGGTCGGGCCATCACGGTTCAGACAGGATCGAAGGACCTACATGATCATGCAGGCCTGGTCATCGGCGCCGGCGCCGGCTAGGGATCCTAGATGTGGAACGGAGGCACCACCATGCGGAAACCCTCTGGCACGGGGATGTGGCGCTCCTCCACGTGGGGCTGCTCCTCCAGGTCCTCCACCCGCTCCGGCGATGAAGGCGCAGACGAGGATGAGGAGGAGGACGAAGATGGCGGCGGCGATCGGCGACGGTGAACACGATGGTGACGATGACGCCGGCGGCGGCGATTGAGCTCGTCCTTGAGTCCGGAGAACAGTGGGTGCAGCGACCAGAGGACTACTTCCGCGCTGATGACCATGGCACACATCTCGCCGGCAGAGAATCGGTGTCCGCCGCCGCCGTGGTCGCTGGTCTCCGGGGAGGTGGTCGCGTTGCCGGTGCATGGTCGGGCTGCAGCTGTGCAATTGATCGTCGGGCATGGTATGCCCCTGCCTTCATGGCAGGAGCATATGCAGCACACCATCGTGGTGGAGCCGGCAGGATTGGACTGCGGTTGCTTGGCCTTCCCGAGAGCAGGAAACCTCCCCTTCACCAGTGGCGGACCGTCGTCGTCCTCGTCAGGCGCCGGCTGGGTGTTGCTGTTGGCATTGGTCACCACCATGCAGGGATCGCTGGGGCAGTTGGGCAGCGCAGGACACGCCGTCTCGCTAGCGCAGGACACGCTGTCTCGCCAGCGCAGCGAGGGCACGACGGTCAGGGGGACTCGCAGTAGAGCTGCTGCCCCTGCCCATTCGTGAGCAGCGCAGCAAGCAATGGCGGAGTTATGTGCATTTGGGGGGGGGGGGGCTGTGCCCCCCCTATGCAAGCACTACTGCGAGGCCGACCAGGCGCGCCATGCGAGCTGGCATGGCCGTTGCGAGGTGGGAGAGACGGGTTCTTGCAGGTGCAGCTGCGAGTGAAAAAGAGGGCGGGCGCGAGGAGGGAAACATGAGAGAGGAGGGCGATCGAGGACGGAGAGAGGGCGGCCTAAAAGTGAACTCCGGTGGATCGATGACGATGGACGTGCTAGTGCCAGGAAATTTCCTGTAGGCGAGGCTTACAGAAATGGAAAGGCGCGTCTGCTACTCTCGAAGAGCATTGGGGGCCAAGGAATCGTGGCGGCCGACCAGTGCTGCAGTTCACTCCCAACAATCCCTCTCGTTCGCCCCTTGATCTCCGACCTCTGCAATGGCGAGGTGTTTCATGACGATTTGTTCATGATGCCTTAGGTGTTGCGGTAGCGGCGGCGTGTCCACGACAGCTTGGTCCAATCTGCTTATAAGAGGTGGGAGGTGCGCGACGGTTCAAATGAAAATCCTGCTCGTCTTTGGTTGGAGCTGGCGGCGACGATCCCCATGAGACTACCACCCTTTTATTTAGGGCCGATGGAACAAATATCAAACATGGCATTGTGTTTGTTCCACTGAGACATCTTAAAAGTTCCTCTCCAATTTCAACCAGACTTGGCGTGTGTTGATTGTTGACCGTGTACAATTTATGTCTGATTCTAGTGCCTCACTCATCTCACCAAAAAAGCCGTCGCTTATCTGCTACCCTTGACTGAGAACAGAGGCTAAGAAAAGCTACATTTGTACATAAATTTCCCGTGATTGGTTTTGAGAAACGCTAATGACACCGTGCAGCAAATCCCAGGGGTTGCAACATACGTACCTCTATAGAAGCAAACATCATAGATCCTAAAGGTAGGTAGCTAGCTAGCTACCTCGAGCATGATTGGTTTGTTATCAATATTTTGCTAGCCAAATGTTGGCATTCTCAAATATTAACAATTTTATACTCCCTCCGTTCTATATTACTTGTCGCTGAGTAATATGGAACGGAGGAAGTATGAGATAGGAAGATAACTTAGTAACCAACCAATTAGTAGCCAATATTTGGCACAATGCCAAATATTGGCATGCTAATTATTGGCACCAAATCAATTATGCTCCATCCATCGACATCCTACTGCATATTATACCAACCACCAAATCAATTATGCTCCATCCATCGACATCCTACAGACTGAAACGTCTAGAAATTTAAACTGAATTTCCAATATACCTTTTGATCCATGCCAACCACAAAACTTACATCACGTGAAGAGAAGAAAAAGATGATTCTGTATGAGAGTTTTTTTTCATAGTCTAAATGTTTGGTTGCGCAGGAACCGTAATGAAGTAAAATTAACTAGCATCGGCACTAGGGCATTCCGGTGATTCGCATGTCCTTGATGGTGCTGATAATTGTATTTGGTAAATTCATACTGGTACATGTACATGTACTATGTGGAAGGCCGTGCTTAGCACCGTAGTGCTCAGTCGAGCAGTTCTGGTCAGCTGAAATCAAGCAGACAAACAAGTAGTACAAATTGTTACTCCCTCCGTTCCAAAATAGATGACCCAACTTTGTATTAAAGTTAATACAAAGTTGGGTCATCTATTTTGGAACGGAGGGAGTAGCTTACAACTGATTGTAGTTACACAATTGTTAGTGCAACGTGAATGCACTTGTGTGATTTTGGGCAGGTCGGCTGGAACTTGACTACAGTTCTGTGTGTGCAAGATTAGAGTTGTAGCATTTGCTGCTCAACTCAGTTACAGTTGCCTGACAACTGTGTGTCTTTCTGCTTACTCTCTCTTGCTCAACTGAACCACCTCGCGTGCATTTGTGTGCGCCGACGAGTTGCCTCGACGGCGTAACTCGTAAGCGCCCTTCCATCCCTCGTCATTTCGCAAGCGCCTCTGAGTTCGCTGCCGAACGTGCCGGACATGTACGAGGCGCACTTCGGCCGGCGTGCCCATGAGCGGCGCCGTGCTCAACACCATCAACACCTCCGCCGCGTCGACACCAAGGAATGTCTACGCCGCCATCAGGGATCACGGGGTCACGCACCTCTGTGGCGCGCCCGTCGTGCTCAGCCTCAACATGCTGGCCAACGCGCCGGAGGGTGTGCGCAATCCTCTGCATAGGAAGGTACGGGTCATGACAGCCGGCGCGCCGCCGCCGGCAGCCGTGCTGCACCGCGCGGAGGCATTGAGCTTCGACGTAAGCCACTGGTACGGGCTGACCGAGACAGCGGGCACGTGGTGTCGTGTGCGTGGAAGGGGGAGTGGAAGTGGAACAAGCTGCCCGCGTCGGAGCGCTCGCGGCTCAAGGCAAGGCAGGGCGTGCGCCCGCCCGGCATTGCCGAGGTGGACATCGTCGACGCAGCGTGCCCCGGGACGGCGCCACCATGGGCGAGATCGTGCTCCGCGGCGGGTGCATAATGCTTGCCTGCTTGGGTACCTCAACGACGGCGAGCCGACCAGGGCGGCGATCCGGGACGACGGGTGGTTCTACACCGGGGGCATGGGCGTGATGCACCCGGACGGTTACCTGGAGATCCGCGACCGATCCAAAGACGAGATCATCAGCGGCGGCGAGAACATCAGCAGCGTAGAGGTGGAATCCATGCTCTACAGCCACCCAGAGGTGAGCAAGGCGTCGGTGGTGGCGCGGCCGGACGAGTTCTAGGAGGAGACACCGTGCGCGTTCGTGAGCCTGAAGGAGGGCACGTCAGGCGTGGTGAGTGGTGACCGTGCAAGAGCGCATGGCGGGGTACATGGTGCCCAAGACCGTGGTGTTCCGCGCCGAGCTGCCCAAGACGTCCACCGGCAAGATTCAGAAGTACGTGCTCCGGAACCTCGCCAAGGAGATGGGACCCACTGGGAGCAGCGGCAGCAGCAAGATGTACTGTACGGCATGGCGATGGGCAAAGTGCTTGTCTCTAAATTTTCATCCATTTTTGCTTTGTGGGTGGGCAAAGTGCTACTCCCTCCAATGTACTACAAATATACAGTTTAGCTACACGCCAGTCAGCTGAATTTTCGATTTCGGGTCAGTCGATTTTGAGTGAAGGAAGGAGAAGGAATGGCCTCGCCGGAGAGAAGGAAGAGGCTCGCTGTCATCACCCCATTATCTATTTTAGGGTTCAGGGTGGGGGCGGTGGTGGTGGGGGCGCGGTGGTGGGGCAGTGGTGTGGCTTCGCCGGAGAAGAAAACTAGATGGCGACGGGGCTAGAGGGATGGCCGGGGGGCGGCGGTTGAGGGGAGGGCGGGGTGGCGAGGCTGGCGCGGGAGCGCCGCCGGCCGCGGGCGGTGATGGCTAGCGGTCCGGCCGGTGGTCCGTGGGGGCGGTTGGAAGAAAGTGTCGGGAGGAAGAAGAGATGCGCTCTGATCTGTTTTCAGAAACGGTTGGAGGTGGAAGATGACAGGTACCCGTTAGATTAGAGATCAAGGACGGAGAACATCGACCGACCTAAATAGGGATTTTCAGTCGACTCGCACATAGCCTCCCCCACAAATATAAGACAGGTTTTGCATATCACTGGAGAACTTGGACTTGATTGGAGAAGTTGGGCTAAAATCCTTTATCTCGGGACAGAAGGAAGAATACTACTCCCTCCATATAGAAATATATAAGAGCGTTTAGATCGCTTTCCGCTCTTTCTTTAGTGATGCAAAGGAGGATCCCTACTAATGCATCTTACTCTGAATTCTTAGTCAGTGATAACTCAAGCTATGTGCAAAATAACTTAAACTATTTTGTTCTTTGCTCGGTTTATACTGAACAACTTTTTATTTGTATGCTAAACAGGGCTTGTTTTTATTTTATTTTGTTATAAAGTTGACATCAAATCTTTACCAATTTTATTCATGTTGTTGGTTAGCAATTGCTGAAGCTCAATCAGGAGAATTATATCTAACTGTCTTTTAATATATTTTATTTTTAAAAATCAGAGTAATTCTGAAGTCATTAAACTCATTACAGAGGATGCAACTTCAGAACGCCGCAATCAGTCAGCCGTAGATATAGAGGCGAACTAGGAGATATAAAGTTGACGTCAAAACGCCTCGCTGGCCTAGCAGTAATGACGGAAGCATTCATAGACGACGCATCGATGGTGCAACACATGAAGTTTTTTCAGGGTTTTTTTCTCGGAACAATCCAACGACCGTTGAGGTGCCGTAATATCAAAGATTTCCTGGCTGGTGGGGGGGGGGGGGGGGGGGGGATAAAGAAAATAGGGTCGATGGTGGTTTCTTGCCAGAGTTGGGAGGGATTGAGATGAGAATTAATGGTTTCAATTAAGTCGTATGTTTCGTATGAGCATACGCATCCTGTAAGCAATCGGCCACTGCCTCTTATCAATAAACACCACACGGCTCTCCCTGTTGGAGAGTAGGAACGCTTCAACCATTTTCCAGGACGAAGCATACTTCTTAAACCATGACCAACAAAATGCAAGATAGACTTCAGACAAATGATGATGGTACTCCTTTCCTGATCTGCATGGAAGTGTAATACAACTAGGCTTGGTAATACTACATTGGCAGGGCACTAGAATGGTTCATTCTTTCACAGCTGTATAAAATTTTCAGTTTGCCATGTTTTATGTTGTTCTTGATGATTGTAGTTTTGCTTTCACATTTTTGCTACATTATGGGTATGGGCACCATCTAAGAGCTCTAACTTCTTGGTGCTAACACTAAACTCACTATAAACATAATTGAAGCATTATGTATCAGTCAGCATGATCTTTCGTTGAGTTTATATGATGTTGTTTCGCCACTTCTGCTGGAAGAGGGATAGGCTCCTGTAGCACTTTGACATTCTCTTCATGATATAGCTTAAATTACATACATAACCTAGTGTCTTCACGTTTGTTTCAGGAGCTCAATCAGTTGCTCAACTTCGTTGTAAAAGGGTATGTGTATGTTCTGACTTGAGATTCTTAGAAAGTTCTTGACGATATGTTTAAGATAACCTTATTTCCTGTTAGTTATACTCCGGTGTACAAACAAGTTCTTTTATCTTTTGTAGCTTTAGTTCTGAATGGCTGTACCAGAGAAGCCTGCAGGAGATGCAGGAGTAAGGAAGCGACGACGCTGACTTGCAATCACCCGATGGCGCGCCCTTGCTTTTATCATGCTGTGTAGGCGTGGCCCCTATGACATTTTTTACCGCAAGTGAACAAATTACATAAGTTCGCTCGATTGACAAAAACTTCCTCATGGATGAGGACAGGGAAACCTACTGATAGTCTTGTATGGCGTGGGTGGCCCTTTGTCTGTCTGCTACTCTGCTCCCAAACAACCTGTGGTTACTTTTGTTACGAAGATTACATGAAAAACTTGTTGTTCTTACTGATGTTGATGAGAACTTATGAGAATTATGAGGATGCTGTTCTTTGCAAGATTTGCATCAATCGAATATATACTCTGTTTTCCCTCAAAAAAATATACTCTGTTTTTTCAATAAGAATTCTCTTTTGTTTGGTGCAAACTGTTGCCGGCTTCAGAGGGTGCATATTGATTATACTGGAGCCTCTAGTTCATACTTCAGAAAATAATTAAGGTGGCCGGAGTCTCTATATGCATTTTTATTTAGAAAAACAACCAATAATCTGGCAATCGTACTAAGTGAGTGATCTCCTGACCTAAGATCCAGATATCAATAAAGAAAAATATGAGTAGCAAGATAAAAAGATATAGCGTATCAGCAACCTTGAGCTCTACACAAGTAACCCATCAGTTCATCCCCACCAGAACAGAACCGGCAGTCCACCCTCATATAATAAGAAGTCATACTGTCCTCAAAAGAAGAAGAAAAATCCAGAGCAGCACAACCACCCTTTCAAACATCAAGCTACTACCTAATTTATACAGAAACATTGATGGCATATGTTGTTCGACGGGAATCCATCCGTTGCTTCCTGGTCATGCTATAATTAGATGTATCGATGCGTCCAAGTTGGTCACGAAACGGGATGGGGTCGCGCAAAATGCCCGATTCTCGTTTCGCAAACTATGATTTTTGAATTCGGTGGACCGCCGTCCAAAGGTTCCCGATAAAGGCCGGTGCACGCGCAAGCCAGCTCAAGAAAGCCATGGCGGTAGCGTTCATGAAGCTTGCACAGGGATTTACCGAGCAAGCTCCGAAATCATTGGAAAGGAGAGTGGTGATAGCTGCTGATCCACACGCTGCACTGAAGATGAGTGTACCTGTGACCTACGAACAAAACATCAGGGTCAAAAGCGGATCGTTTTTACTTTTTACAGTAGGAGAAATAAAGATACACATGATCCTCAATTTGCATATTCAAAACACAATGCATGACAGATGGGTTGCTGTTATGTTTGGTATGCCTGAGAAAATACGTACGACTTACCCAGTCCCCGAGGGCAAGTATGATGACAGCCCGGCCAATTCGGAAGGAACGTTTGACAACAATTGCATAGGCATCCAGAATGGCCACGGCGAGGCTCCACAGGCATTGCACACTTGCTGCTGCTACGAGGTAGCTGCTCAAACGAACAAGAATAAGTTCATCTACAGAAGGGCAAACAAACAAATAAAAATCCCCTATTCTAATTTGTAACAGCAACATCTTAAGTGCAAAAACCTTCGATTTGCACCATCTAACTGGGTCGCAGAAATAATGTAAACTAACATACTAGTACTTGTTTCGCATAGTTCTCAATATACTGTACTAGCCCCAACACTAAATGTAGATCTTCAAATGTTGTCCTCAAGGAAGGAAATGTATGCTATGCACACGATTGTCCATTACAATTACACCATTCTGTATTCCGGATTGTCTACACACATGCATTTGTAGATCAAACTCCTGATTTTCGCACAAATGCTAAACATTGCTGCATCCAAACAAGACAGCTGAGAAACATCACATGGAGCATGATCTAATCGTACTGCCACTTTCAGGATGCCAGAGCAATCCAAAAAGGCGTAGAAATGTCGAAATGCGCGATTAAATGAACATTTCACTTCGGAGGACCCAATAATAATTTCTACTGGGAAACTTATGTCTTGCAGAGAGAGACAGTACGGGAGAATAGGTCAATGCACTGTACTACTCCCAACACTAAAGGAAGGAAATGTATGCAATGCACACGATTGTCCATTAGAATCACACCATTCTGAATTCCGGATTGTCGACACGGATGTGAAGATCGAACGCCTAATTTTCGCAGAAATGGTAAACATTGCTGCGTCCAAACATGACAGCAGGGACAACATTTGCAGATGAATCAGCTGAGATAACATCACAGGGAGCATGATCATGCTACTATGGCATCATCTAATCGTACTGCCTCTTTCAGGACTAGAAGATCCAAAAAAGCCGTACAGTACAAATATCAAAATGCGCAAATAAATATGAGCACTTCACTTTGGATAATTAAGAAGGACTGAATGCAAGTTGGTTGGACGACAGGCGGCCGCTTGTTATGAAACAGAATTGAATTCCTAAGAAGAAAATTGCTTAGCAGGGGAGGAGAAGGGGGCCCGGCCCATCCATCCAAGAAGCATTGGAGGACGCACCGGAATGTGGTGACGGAGGGGAAGTCGTCGGTCGACGCCATGACGGCGAGCGCGGCGGCCGCGAAGGCGGCCTGCAGGAGGCGGAACACGAGCCCGCACCTAGTCCACGGGTCCCTCATGATCACGCCAGCAGGCGCGTTCCCGTCCCCGTTCGCCCCCTCCACCTGCACCGCCTGCCCCTGCGCCGGCGGCACCATCTCCACCTCCGCCTGCCCCTGCCCCTGCGTCGGCGGCGGCACCACCACCGGCGGGGAGGGGTGCACCACAGGATGGCTGAAGTGCAGCATCGTCTTCCCCTCTCCTCCCTCCTCGATCGTCGTCCTCGAGCCAAAAGTGCTAGGATACCTTGCTTCCTCCGGTGGTTTTCTACTCTTTTTCACTCTCCAATGACAGCGAGCGGAGCCGGAGAGTGAGTGAGCGCGTTCAGTAAGGGAGGAGAGTGAGGCCAGTTCTTTTGACAGAATCCGACCCCGACTCAGTTTCTTCCAGAATCTTTAAGCCCCATTTATTTTATAATCCCCAGACTCTGATAAAAGAACTGGGCCTCAAGGTCAGGTCCTCAGAGTCGACTCTGGGTCGGGTCTGCACGTGGCACACGGCATGGCTAGCAGCCTAGCACTGCACTGTGCTCCACGGCGTGCGCCTGCACTCCACAAACCAACCGACTTTCGTCCGTCCGTAGTCGTCAATGATTCACACTTGACAGCATCGAGTCCGAGTGTATCGTCTATGGATGCTTTCCCACTTTGATCTATGGCGACTGCTACAAATCATCCGTTGATTTCCTGGGAAAGCAGTCGGGTCACACGTCGTTGGATTCATCCTCGCACATCCGTTGGATCTGGTCAACACGTCGGACGGGGCTTTCTTCTCTCATCACAGCCACAGCAAAAAAACAACGACCGTGTCGCCGACTCGCCGTGGGGAAGCAGCGCCGCCTGGCAGATAGCAGCAGTCATGCCCCCTCATCGGCAGCGCGGCGACGCTCCACCAATGGGCGCCCTGGAAGCTCGCCACCACCGGCGTGGCCGTGCTCCATCGCAGCACCCCGACGGCCGCCGCGTGCTTCACTGCAGCCCCTCGCCGCGCGGCGGTGCTCCATTGCAGCACCGCCTGGCATGGCATCTCCCATCGCCGTATCCGTTGGCCGCCGGCAAAACTTCAGTGTAGCGCCGCCACCGGCACGGCGGCGCTCCATCGCAGCACCCCAACAACCACCGCATGCTTCACTGCAGTGCCCACGGCACGGTGGTGCTCCACGACGGCTGCCGTCAACTCCCACTTCAGCACCCAATACCACCGGCGAAGCTTCAATGCAGCGCCACCGCAGGCGTGGTGGTGCTCCATCACATCACTCCGACGGCCACCGCAGGCTTCACTGCAGCGGCCTACCGCGCGGGCGCGGGTGTCGCTCTATCGCAGCACCGGCTGTCGTCGCATCTCCCATCACACCACTCGATGGCTGCCGGCAAAGTTTCAGTGCAGCATCGCCATCGGCACGCACGGTAGTGCTCCATCGCAGCACCGGCTGCATCCTCCTCCCGTCCTCCGCGTCGCAGCACGCACGTTGCCAGTGGCTTCATTTCCGCTCTTTGCAGCGGCCGGTGGCTGGCCTCGAACAAATCCGGCGTCCACTTGCAGTAGTCGGGACGGCGTGGTGACGGTGTGCTTGGAGCAGGTCTGCAGGTGGCCTGTGCAATGGTGGAGAAGGAAAGGGGATGGGGAAGGATGATGGCTCACGATGTTTCTGTGGAGGATAGAGACGTGTTGGGCCACAGGGCACGTGGCAGCCGAGGAAGGAGGTTGATGCGTGAGGAAATCATCCGGTTGATTTACATACTTTTCCTTGATATATCCGCCCGCGTCCCCATCTTTGCCTGCCGGCCTCATCGCAACACGAAGCCGCTATCTACGAGATGTCTTTATCATTCACTATGCCGTTCCGATCGCCACGTTTAGCCGATCCTTACCGATTGCGCATTCAAGAAAAAGTGTTCATAATGTATTTAAAAATATGTGTCGTTCTATTTTAGAAATGTTCATGGTACAGTTCAAAAAATGTTTACGTGCACATTTTCCAAATATTGTGCATTTAAAACGTGTTCATCTTGTATGTTCAGAAATGATCATCATGTATTTATCAAAGATATTTACCAAGCGTTTAAAATGTGCATCATGTATATTTCCAAACTATTTATTGCACATTTAAAATGTGCATCGTGTATTTTCGGAAATAAAAGCTTGTTGCGTACCTGAAAATATAAATAGCCTATTTCAAAATTTGTCCAAATGCGTATTTTTTTGATCATTTTTGTTTGGAAAATATGTTCATTGCGTATTTAACAATATTCATTGTATATTAAAATATGTTTATCGTGTGTTAAAAGAGTCCCACGTGTATTTAAAATACTCTTGTATTTAAAATGTGAATCATGTATTAACGTATGATCGTCGTGTATAAAAAATGTCTATCACATACTGAAAAATGTTTAGCACATATTAAAATATCCATCATGACCTACAAAAATGTTCGTCGCATATTGAAGTGTTGTATTTCCAAAATATGAATCATGATAATCGTGTATTAACATATCTATCACATATTGAAAAATGTTTGGCGCATATTAAAAAAATATTCATCGTGGGCTGAAAAAACTGGTGCGGCATATCTAAATGTTGTTCATCATGTATGTAAAAAAGTTCATTGTGTACTTCAAAAATGTTTGCAGTGCAATAAAAATGTTTATCATGTATTTAAATTATTCATCATGTATTTGAAAATGTTTTGTAGTGTAATAAAACGTGCTTATGCATTTGTTGGTGAAAGGCTCATTGACATTTTAAAAGGAAAACAGTGCACGTACATTCTCAAAAAGTGCCTGTATTTGAAAATGTTTTATGTAACTTAAAAAGTGTTTGTGATTTTTAAGAAGATGTTCATGTACATTTTAAAAGGAAAAAAAAAAGTGCACGGACATTTGAAATTTTGTTCATGATTTTTCAAGTAAAAACTAAGAAAAGAAAAAAGGGAAACTAAAAAATTGAACACACACGCTTCATACGTAAATAGTCTGAAAATAGCAACAACTTGATGGATATTTAGTGTTAGGTACATAGTAAAATTTATTTTACAACTTTGGAAGGGTTGCCATGGCACCCACGGCAGCCTCACTAGATCCGCCCCTGGTTAGGCCTTGGGGCGATCCTAATGAGCAAGTATACTACTGGTGGAAATAACAACGTCTTTTTCTTTAACCAGAAGTGACCCCTCTACCTAGCAAATTATGCAACCGACTGAAGTTCCCAAACTGCTGGGATGTCATTGGCATGTTGCATGCTGGAGCAGATATTTACGGGATGATTTGCTTTGTTAGCAGTCTCTGTTGGGTTTATGCGAAACATAACATGCATATTTCACCACACTATATACGAAGCTAAGGGCGTCTTCAATGCCGACTCTCAAACCGCCCGTAAACATCCCGACTGCGTGGTCCAGACGTGTTTTGCCATCCAACGCGGTCATGTATCCCTTCGCTCGGCAGTTCGAGCGCACTATTTCCCGCAAACCAGAGACAAAATAGGGGGCTTTGTGGGCGTCCGGACCGATGCCACGTCCGCTTCTGACTACCCTGGCCCACTAAATAACTCAATCCACCTCTCTCCCGTTTCCCTTCCAATGCAGATGCCGCTTCCCGCGCCGCATTAATGTCGGTCCAGAGCCCGCGTCGGTTGGCATTGATGCCGCGTGATGTGTCGAGACAACACTTCACTGAACGGTTTTGCGAAGGTTCTACAAACTTCCCTAGAACAGCTTTTTCCTTTCTCTTACTTTTTTCGTTTTTTCTCATTTTTCTTTTCTGTTTCCCTTTTCTTTTTCTTCCTTATTTTTCATTCTTCATTTTTGATTTTTAATTTCTTTTATTTTCAATTTGAGAACACCTTTGAAATTCATGAACTTTATTTAAATGATGAACAGTTTTGAAATAATTGAAATAATGAAAATGTTTCAAACACATGATCATTTTTTTGAAACCTAGAACAGTTTTTGAATTCATGAATATTTTTTACAATTCCGTGCACATATGTCCAAATTAACACACATTTTTTCCAATTGCATACATGTTTTTGGAACACGTGAACAATGTTTTGAACCAGCAAACATTTTTAAAATTTTGGAAGAATTGCCGAAATTCAAGATTTTTTTGTTTTTGCCAAACATTTTTTGGAGTTCAGGAATCCTTTTTGTACATGTGAGCACTTTTTTATTTTTGTGATTTTTTTCAAATTTTGCAACATTTTTTCGAAATCACCGATCATTTCTTAATATTATGAATTTATTTTACAAATTCAAGAGCGTTTTTTGAAACTATGAACATTTATTTGAATAGAAACACCTTTTTCTGAAACTTGTGAACATTTTTTTGAAATGTTGAGGAACATTTTTGAATTTGCGAACATTTTTTCAAATTGACGAGCAGTTTTTCCTTAACATTTTTATATGAAATGATGAACTTGTTTTTAATACACGGGCATTGCTTCAAATTCGTGAACATTTTTTAGTTTCTTTAAAAAAATTAAATATATTAACACTTTTAGAAAAATCACGGACAATTTTGGTTCCGTGAACATTTAGGACTTCTTGAACATTTGTTTTCGCAATTCACAAATTTTTGAAATTGTAGAACCTTTTTGTAAACCCGAACTATTTTATCAAAAAATAAAACAAAAATAGAAAAATAAAAGGAAAGAAAAAACAGGGGGCGGCCAGCCTCGCAAATGGGCCAGCCCAAATTGGCGTGCTGGGGGAAGTGCGCGTTCGCACGCGCACCGCGCCAAGATAGAGGGTCCCAAAAGCCTAAAGAAAAGCAGAGAGCAACTAGTTAATGAGCGCTCTTTCGGGAGCCTCGCAACGATCAGCGTGACTTGGCGCGCTCTCAGCCATTCGCCACGTCTCGCGCTCTGGACGCTCCCTCCGGATTTTTTTTTATTTTTCTGCACGCGTTTTTGGCTTTTTAAACTTTTTTTTCGGGGTTTTTTTGACGTTTTGGTTTTCCCCCAGTCTTCCTTAGCTTTTCGATTAAAAAAATTTCAAAAAAAAACATTTTTTGCGCGAAAAAACGCGTTCTTTTTCGAGAGGCACGGTTGTGCTTTAACGAGAGTCACGGCCGTGCCTTTCGGAAACAAAAAAATAACGCATTTTCTGTTTTTTTTTCTTTCACGAGAGTCACGGTTTTGCTTCTGCGCGAGGCACGGTTGTGCTTTCGCGGCCGTGCCTCCCGGAACGGGAAAAACAAAATGCGTTTTCTGTTTTTTTTCTTTCACGAGAGTCACGGTTTTGCTTCCGCGAGAGGCATGGTTATGCTTTCGCGAGAGTCACGATTTTGCTTCCGCGAGAGGCATGGTTGTGCTTTCGCGAGAGTCACGGCTGTGCCTCTCGGAAAGGGAAAAACAAAACGCGTTTTCTGTGTTTTTTCTTTCACGAGAGTCACGGTTTTGCTTCCGCGAGAGACACGGTTGTGCTTTCGCGAGAGTCACGACCGTGTCTCTGGAAAGTAAAAAAAACACATTCTCTGTTTTTTTTTCTTTCGCGAGAGTCACGGTTTTGCTCCCGCGAGAGTCACGGCCGTGCCTCTCAAAAACGAAAAAAAAACGTGTTTTCTGTTTTTTTTCCTTCCACGAAAGTCACGGTTTTGCTTCACGAGAGGTACGGTTGTGATTTCGCGAGAGGCACGGGCGTGCCCCTTTCGGAAAGGGAAAAAAAATCCGTGCTCCCGGTTCGGTTTTTTCGTCTTTTTTGTGAAAAAAAATTCATCAAAAACTAATCAATATGGGATCAAGTTTTGAAGATCTCGACGCGAGGAATCCAACGGTGAAAATGGTTTGAGATTTGAACGCACGGTTTTTAGATAAAACGTTTTGAATAAACGGATTTACGAAAAAAGGGAAAACTCACAAGTTGCGACAAGTGGCGCACTGTGCGCCACTTGTCCACTTGTCGCGACCAGGAAGGCAAGTGTTCTTTGCAACGAGTACTCCTTAATTAATAATTTCAAGAAAAGCACCCATGCATGAAGCACGCCAAGTATACCTGGCCATGGGCCGGGCAGGGCCGGGCCTTAAAAAGCCCACGGCAGAAAACTGAGACCCAGGCCCTACCATCGGGCCTACTTTTCAAGCCTAAGCCCGGCCCATCTGGTAAAAAGCCCTTGGGGCTTAGGGCCGTGGGCCGGGCCTCTTCCTTAAACTGCCAATATGCCAAGCCCAAGCCCGAGATCGGGCCCCAAGGGCTTTTTACCGATGGTAGGGCCTGGGAGGGCCTGGGCCCCAGTTTTCTGCCATGGGTTTTTTAGGCCCTGCCCAAGCCCGGCCCGGCCCGGCCCATGGCCAGGTATAACGCCAAGTATATTTGTTTTGGCCGAGCTTTAGCTCTGGGCACCTTTTGCAGTCCAGCATAGGATCGTGTTTATGCCGACCATCTCTAGCAATTCACATTTTGAGATGGCTTTATTTCATCTTAACTGGTCCACAATGTTATCCGGTGTTGGTTCTATTGTCCTTTTACGGCGGGAGGATTTAACAGTTTTTGGATAGTCGGCCTTTATTCATCTATGTTCATGTGTTTTTAGGTTGGATCCTTTCAATCTAAAATCTTCTTCATCGGCGGCGGTTGCTATTCTAGGCGTTGGTCCTATGGGACCTTAACACGGTGATTTCCTGACTATCTACTACAACAAGTTGTGTCCGGCTCGGGCAAGGGAGGGGCGATGACGGCGACGCGCCTTCGGCTCGCTTCAGTGCTTGTAGTCGTTGCTTGGTGGTCTATGAATCTGGATGTATTTTATTATTATTTCTGGTGTTCGTTGTACTGCCATGATTGAAGATGAATATATCGACAATTTCCCAAAAAAAAATATCAAAGGTTTTAAAATAGCGGGTTATGTCATTTAACGACAGCCTGTCGTGCCACTAAGACAACTATGGCATATAGCGCCTAGTCGCTTTTTCCCTTACCAGATAGTGCCAATACCCACCTTAGTAGTGCCAAGATGACGGCTTTCTTCGGGCTATCCGAGTCCCGCCACCCATAACTCTTTCAGGCTCTCAACGGTGATTGGTGCGTAGGCAACGATAGTTTTTTTTGGAGTTGTTGCTCTTTGAAGATGACAGGCGTGGGTTGAGACACGGCTTTGTTTGGTCAAGTTAGAACCTTTTTTTTTGCGTTCTGGTTGTATTGTATGCGTTCGTGTCGAAGATCGACCTGCTTTTCACCGGAATGTGGTGGGATCTCTTTCTTGTTTTTATCCTCTTCTTACTATAAAAGTAAAGTCATGCAATTTGCATGCTCTCAAAAAAAAGAAAATTAGGTTTTTCGGGGGGGGGGGGGGGGGGGGGGGGTAAGAAAAGGGGTGCATTTACAGGCAAAAAGGAACAAAAGGAAGACATTTAAATTCATAAGGAATGAGACAAGTTCCGAACAAAAATGAATAAACAGAGTGCACGGAACGGGTCAACAACTATTCAAATCGTTCATTTGCAATGCATTCGCATTCACCAGTCTGTTCTATCGATTCTGATGATTCCTGTTCCGCGCCTGGGTCGTTGGATAGCGCACATGCGCACACCCTCCTGTACGCTTGTGCCGCTTATATGGGCCGACCCGTCTGTGGTTTGGTTCCCATTGCTTTTACATTTAAATGAAAAGAAATGTTATCATGGTTTTGAGAAGGTTCTAGAATCTTCCTTTTACCTTTTCTTTTGGCTTCTTCTTTTTAACTCTGTGTATAATTTTTTTGAATTTACGGATAAGTTTTAAAGTCAAGAACATATTTCAGTTTGTGAACATTTTAAAATTCACAAGAAATTTTTGAATTCATGACATTTTTCGAGGTCGCCAAAATTTATGAATTTGCCAAAAGTTGTACAAATTTCAAGCATTTTTCAAATTCATGATTTTAATAAATGTGCATATTCTTCTGAATCCAAGTCTCATGACCATTTTAAAAATTCATGAATTTTTAGAATATGCAGACATTTATTTATTTTTGTGAACATTTTTAAAATTTGTGAAATGTTCTTGAATTGTAAAAACTTTCAAGTTGCGATGAAAAATTCATATTTCAATTTTTTTAATACACAAACATTTTTTAAAATTCATGATTTCTTTTATTTCAATAACATTTTTAAATTCATAACTATTTTTGAATTCGTGAATATTTTCTTAAAATCATGAACATTTCAAATATAAGTGGCTGAGAAAATGTAAATCTGAATATGAAAGGCGGAAGGATGCAAACAGGCATCGCCGTATTGGGGTCTTTGACGTCATTCAGTAACTTTTGGTTCTTACTTTGCAACGCGTGATGGAATCATACAGAGCACTGGAAGGATTATATTTTTATCATCTAAATAAAAATTAGATAGTAGCTCATGTTCAACGCTTGCGGATGATGATATTTTTTACTTTTCGAAATGGAGTTCAAATCTTCAGGTTCGGTGTCATGAGCGAATTACAAAGACACGATGAAAGGATAGCATACGCGAAATCCGAACTGAACCCTAAGCAGACATGAGGAGAAAGGTGAATCAGAAAGGCGCACAAAGCACAGATTCACCTTTCTCCCCGTTTCTTACACTCAAGTCTCTAACCAACGATGACTTCAGCGTAAGAAATCACTTTTCCACGGCACGACCACGACGAATTTGCCGAAAGATAACTGAAACGACAGCGGCCTAATTCTCGGTTCAGTTTCAGACTTTCAGTCACATACGTATTTGCAAATTCCTAGTTTTATCAGTTGATTGATTAAACAAGTTTATCACAAGGGTGCTCTCATTTCTCACATACCCAGCAGGGAGACATGCATCATGCCTGCGCATAATAGAATCTTGCAGCTGCAGCAGACAGGCTTGCTGAATGCTGATATGCGGAGCAGACATGCCAATGCGATCTGCCATGGCGCTGCAGATCAAGCCAAGCAAGACGACACAACCCTGAATTTCTACAGCAATTATACTACATCTTGCTGACGCCCCTGCGGGTCGGCCCCATCTCCTTGGCGAGGTTCCGGAGCACGTACTTCTGGATCTTGCCGGTGGACGTCTTGGGCAGCTCGGCGCGGAACACCACGGTCTTGGGCACCATGTACCCGGGCATGCGCTCCCGGCTCCAGGCGATCACCTCCGCCGCGGTCACCGCGCCGGCCGCGCCCTCCTTGAGGCTCACGAACGCGCACGGCGTCTCCCCCCAGAACTCGTCCGGCCGCGCCACCACCGCCGCCTCGTTCACCGCCGGGTGGCCGTAGAGCAAGGACTCCACCTCCACGCTGCTGATGTTCTCACCGCCGCTGATGATCACGTCCTTGGACCGGTCCCGGATCTCCAGGTACCCGTCCGGGTGCATCACGCCCACGTCCCCCGTGTAGAACCACCCGTCGTCCCGGATCGCCGCCCGGGTGGCGTCCTCGTCCTTGAAGTAGCCCATGGTGACGCACCCGCCGCGGAGCACGATCTCGCCCATCGTGGCGCCGTCTCGGGGCACGCTGCCGCCGGTCTCGCCGTCCACGATGTCCACCTCGGCCATGCCGGGGGTGCGCACGCCCTGCCTCGCCTTGAGCCGCGCGCGCTCCGACGCCGGCAGCTTGTTCCACTCGCCCTTCCACGCGCACAGCAGCACCAGCCCCGCCGTCTCGGTCAGCCCGTACCCGTGGCTGACGTCGAACCCGATGGCCTCCGTGCGGCCAAGCACCGCCGCCGGCGGCGGCGCGCCGGCCGTGAGGATCTGCACCTTCCCCGGCAGCGGCCTCCGCACGCCCTCGGGCGCGTTGGCCAGCATGTTGAGCACGACGGGCGCGCCGCAGAGGTGCGTTACCCCGCGGCGGGCGATGGTGTCGTAGACCTCGGCGGCGTCGACGCGGCGGAGGCAGACGTTGGTGCCGCCCACCACGGCCATCCCCCACGGGAAGCTCCAGCCGTTGGCGTGGAACATGGGCAGCGTCCATAGGTACGTCGGCTGCTCCGGCACGGACCAGGAGACGAGCGAGTCCATGGTGACCACGAAGATGCCGCGGTGGCAGTGCACGACCCCCTTGGGCGCCGACGTGGTGCCGGAGGTGTAGTTGAGTATCATCGGGTCCCACTCGCTGGCCGGCCGGACCCACCTGAACTCCGGGTCGCCCATCTCGAGCAGCCTCTCGTACGTCAGGGCCGCGGCGGGCGCGGGAGGGAAGTCCTTCTCCTGGGGGTCCTCGACGAGCACGACGCGCGGCGCCGGGTGGCCCGGCGGGAGGAGCCGGAGCGCCTCGTCGAGCACCGGCACCAGCGCCGGGTCGACGAGGATGAGCCTGGACCCCGAGTGGCGGAGCAGGACGGAGACGGTGCGCGCGTCGAGACGCGTGTTGATGCTGTTGAGCACGGCGCCGCTCATGGGAACCCCGAAGTGCGCCTCGTACATGGCCGGCACGTTCGGCAGCAGCGCGGACACCTGCAGCGGTTGATTCACGGCATCGGTCATCACGCACCAGCCCAATTCAATCCGATTAAATTCACCTTGTCGCGGCGCAATCGACGACGGAGGCGATCAAGATTCAAGAATTAAGTTAGGGGACGGACGGGTGGGTGCTTACGACGTCGCGGCGGGAGACGCCGAGGGAGGCGAGCGCGGAGGCGAGGCGGAGGCAGCGGCGGTGGGTCTGGGACCAGGTGAAGACGGTACCGCCGTAGACGACGGAGGGGCAGTCGCCGTACACGGTGGCGGCGCGCTCGATGAAGCCGAGCGGCGTGAGCGGGCACGAGTTGGCCGGGTTCGCGCCGAGCTTCTCCATGGCCGCCGGATCGGACGCGGAGGCTAGCTTCAGTCGCCTGCGACCGCGGGCGCCTATCTCTTGAATGTTTGGTAGGGGAGATAGAACAGAGCAGATCGGAGCAGAGCAAGTGACACGAGGGCTTGGCCTCTGCCACGGCATAAGAAGATGAAGCCAGGCGCTACAGGAGCCGCCCGATGGGGAACCGACGGCCCTGATGGGGTCAAGAGGCGCCGGTCATTTCCAGCGGGGCCATGATATCTAGGAGTATGAATTTTTTAGTCAACGTGTATACAGTCGCTATAGGATGGTTGGAGCTGACTGACAGGCAGTTTGATTAGTGGTTGGTTGGCTGGATAATCCAACTTGGATTCCACTTGCTTGCTCGTGCCATTTCGGCCGAGATGCCAAACCCGGATTGCCTTGTTTTTTCTCCCCTCCCGGCAGACATTTCAACATTTTATACGGCCTTGAAATTTCTTTTGACTCATTGGCCATGTTGACTTTGAAATGTTAGTGACCATTCGACGATAGTTTGTACTACATCTTTGTAGGTTAAGCATTTGTTGATAGATTTATGATAGTGCGGCCTTAAGATGGGGAGCCCGAAAGATTTGGCTTTCTTTTTCCACATACGTAAAAAGGAGACTTAGGAACACCTCCCTTTACAAGTGGTTTAAAGGAGACCTAGGAAAATTCCATGTAGTGTGTTCATGCAAAATAGACCCAACCATGGGCGCGAACTTGGTGCTCTCGGGTACCCGCGCACCCTATATGCCGAAAAAATAAGTAATTAATTTTTTTTTAAAAAAATCCAAATCTTTTTTGGAATCAAACATGATCAGATATTGTACTCGTATAAAAAGTTTGGAGAAGAAATGATTCATATTGACTTTACAGCAAAAAAGACAAGTTTATGACGATAATATAGCGTGCATAATGCTTGTACATAGCGTTTTTTGCTGAATCTTCGATCCAGGATGCAACGGAAGTCATTCTCTGACGATACGACTACAATACTTGAGCATGTTTAATACCAAAAAAGATTTGGAATTTTTTGGACTTCTTTTGAATTACTTTTTTTTTTTTTGCATATAGGGTGCGCTGGTACCCAGGTTCTCCTTCATATTTTCCACCAAACCATGCCTTTTTTTCTTGCTCTATTTCACATGACAATAATAATGATGGCAACGATGATCAACTGAAACTATGCCCCCACTCCCCTCCCACCTCGCAGGCGCCACGGGGCGAGGGGAGCTAGCTAGCTGTGACAATGACATTTACACGAAAACCATACCCATCTCTTTGTTCCGACGACAATGACAACAAGCTCACCAAGGTTCTCGGCAAAGGCGTTGATTGTAAATTGTAATGTTACTGACATTTCAATACCTTTTTTTGGCGGGGGACATTTCATTTCAATCTATTTGCTATGAGAGGAATAAAGAAGATAAGTCACATACAAACAAAAGATAGTGATGCACCTACAAAAGTGTGTTTCGTGCAAGATGCCATCTTCTGCAAAAGAGATATTACTTCCTTCGATCCGAATTAATTAGCGTAGCCTCTATACAACATTATATAGAACTTATATAGAGGGCGCGCCAATTAATTTAGAGGGAGTAGTATTTTTTTTCCTCTTAGTTTGGTAATATGACGCTTCACATCTTTCCATTGAAAAGCTGTGATCGTGTGCATCTGATGCTGCCGAGGCCCCCAAAGATTTGCCTTCTTCTTGCACGTAAAAGGAGATTTAGGAGCACCGTCCTTTAGCTAAATGCTAAATCCCGTGTGCTACTACGTTCATGGAAAGCAGACCCTCTGGCTGATTTCTTCTCTCTTACTCACGATCTCCAAGCCCAGGTGTACCACATATCAAGAGAGATCAATGGCATAGCTCATAATGTGGCTCATCAGGTTCTGAGGAGTGCTTCAGAACTTGACATTTGTTGTTTCGCTTCAGCTCACAGAAACTTGTCTTGCCCTGTAGTTTCTCTTCCCTCTAATTTTAGTTTTCAAGGCTATTGAGCTGAATGGAATTTTGGCGCTTTGTGCGCCTTTCCAAAGAAAAAAAAAACTGAAGTCTTATTCTCTTGCTCGTTTTCGACAGATGAGATGACGATGATGATTCTGGTGCCAGTCAGCTCTACTCATACACTTAGCATCAACCAGACACGTACTAGTGGCCACGATCGACGTGCCATGCTTATCGGGATTATGGGACGCCATTCCGAGTGTCGCTTTCACAGTTCCGTGTAGTTTCTCTTTCTTAAAAGAAGAAAAGACAACGACAAGTGCGCATGCATACATACATACATACATACATATCCCATGGTAATCTCGGCTTGTTTCACCTGGCCTCTTCTCTTTCGCCTCCCGTTCTTATCTGCCGTCTCTGAAAATAACGGCCGGGAGAGAAGCTCGATCGTATCCAACTTCCGGCCACATGCACGTCGTCCCAGCTATTATCACCTGTGTAGGCCGGAGGCGTAAACAAAATCCACGGGGTCAGCATCGCGCCGTATCATCGCGCAGCTAGCGCGAGCGTCCTGGTCCTCGCGGTTCAGACTGACAGCGATCGGGAGCTGTATTTGTTCTCGGCCGTCGGATGTGAGTTGTACCACGTTCAGCCCGGACAGCGATATTCACCTATTCAGCCTCTACCGCTACACCGCGGACAGCATCATGTCTGCAAATTGGCCTCTGCATTTGTACTGTAGTTTGCACTTAATCTTTTGAGGTCTGGCATAGTCAACGCATATCTAAGTCTTCCAGCAAAAAAACAAACGAACGAATGTCTACCAGACAGACAGACAGGCAGGAAGCTTGATGAGCAGTTGGATACTTGGATTCCACTTCCTTATTGCCATTTCAGCTGAGGTGCCAAGCTGAACTTGCCTTTTCTTTGCTTCACTGCCAGACGTTATCGAAAATGGACTGGCATTTCACTCGGAAGACTGGTATGTAAAGAGCTACTACTCCCTCCCTCCTAAATTATTTATCGCAGAAATGTATAGAAATGAATGCATCTATAACTAAAAATACGTTTGCTCCCCCATTTTTAAAGATTTTTACCAGACTTGTCTGCATCGACCGAAACTCACGCGGCCCTCGCGTCGCCCCCTGGCGACTCGGGGGCGATCCCATCTATCGCTGCCCGCCTCCCCTCATCTCCCTTCCGTCCCTCGCCGCCGCCGGAGACGGCCGCCGGCAAAGCCCGCGCAGACGCCGGGGAAGGTGGCGGCGGGGATCTCGGCGCCCGGATCGATCTCGTCGGCCTGCGGGCTGGAGTATCGCTTCGGTGGCCTGCGGATCCTTGGGCGGCGGCCCTATCGGCGAGGCGGCGTCGTCCGGCGGCTGGAGACGTCTGCAGGCGACGCTGGCCAGAGTACTCGGCCGCGCGGGTGGCGGGTCGCTGGTGGAGTCCGGCCATGGCGCGGTTCTCCGTTGCGTCAGATCTGGAGGTTCCCCTTTCTCCTGCTGCCTCTGTCGTCGTCCCGGTGGTTTGCGGCTGCAGGCTCCGGTGGTGGTGAGCCTTGGTGGTGTACTTTGGGTCTGGGGGAAACCTTGGCCAGTCTAGCCGGCCCGGCGGCGGCGACACCCATGGGCGCCGCTTTCCTTCATGAAGGCGCAACTGAGGGCCCAATCTACCCACCCCGATCCCCGGCCGGGTGAAAACCTTCAATCCTTTTCGGATCTGGCGGCAGCGGCGCTTTTTGCGTCGTGACCTTCCTGGAGGTGTCGTCAGGGGCACTGGGGCTCGGTTGGGAGTGCAGAGGATCTACAGGTGGAGGGGATAGGACCAGTGGTAGAAGGTGGTGTTCGCGAAGGAGGAGCGGCGTTGCATCTGATATGTCGACAATGGCGGGTCTCAACGGCATGGAGCAGCGGGGTCTCGCTGCTGGGCGTGTGTTGATGGTCGAGCGCAGGATGGTGGCGTTGTCTGGCGTCGTGGTGGCGTCGACGGCAGCTAGACCGGGCAAGGTAGATGCAGCAGTACATTTCTGAAGATGGATTGGTGGCAGGTGGCTGCGGCGGCCTCATACTCGGCAGGCGTCCTGGTTGAGGAGTGCGCCGGACCGGTGGGTGACCCATACCCGGCAGGCGTCCTGGATGGGAACTCAGGCCTTAGATGTTAGGTTTGGCTGCGGGGTCTGTTTGGTATTAGGCCCAGACTATCAGCATCCCTTCATCTAATGAATAGGAGTAGCAACAGATGTTGCCTAGACGGTGGCTTCAGACTTACTGCTGTATTTCTTTGTAAGGTCTTTTGAGATTAATTAATAAAGTGGCTGTATGCATCGTCCAAATGCAGAGGCTGGAGGTCATCCTCCTTCTCCAAAAAAATATAACTAAAATACATCTAGATACGCCCATCTTTACGACAAGTAATTCCGGGTTGAGGGAGTATGATTTGTTGTTACTACAAATATTTTGATATAATATAAATTAGTATAACTGTACTATACCATATGCATAGGAAAAAAACAAAGGTCGGACATAATACATACTACCTTAAATACAAACTAGAAATACCATTCCAAGAAAAGAGATGAGCTCTACCTACTTAGGGCATCTCTAGCGGATCCCAATAATTTAGAGGAGGATACAACCGAGCATCCTTTAGAGTATCATATTTGCTCCTCTAAAAAATGGCGTTTCCAACCAATCCCTATTACTTAATGGAGTAAAAAAAATAGTGGCGCATCAACCAAGTACGGTGCAAATTTTGGTTCAAACTACTATATAAAACTTACTAAAATAAAATTTGGTGCAAATTCAAAATATTTTACATAAATCTTCTCTGATGCGCGGCTTCCCTCCCTTCATTTGCAACCCCCTTCTCCTCTAGATCGGTCTTCTCTCCCTCCTCACCCCCACTTCTTCACAATCATGGTCGCGGGTAGTGTTGGTTCTGCCATGCCGATGGGCCCCTGATGGCAGATGAAGGTGAACCTCCCCGTAGCTGAAGAACTCGAGCCGTCATGAAAGTTTTATGTGGACTCCAGCGCGATCACTAGAGGATAAGGTGGAATCCTAGAAAAATATGGAATTAGCTCATGCTTCTTGGAAATACATCGCTGTAGCGGGCCGGCCGTAGTGAATGAACAGCCGCGTCACCCATGTTACTCCTTTGTGGGCTAGGCCAGAAGCTCCCGCACGCTCGTTGTGGGCTCTTTTATATTTTACAATCTCTTTTTATAGGACCCGCTGTTTAATGCTGCATCACAGGAAAAAAATGACAATCGGTCTTTTAGTTTTGAAAAAGTTGGTGCAAATAAAAAAATGTTCATGGATTTTTTAAAAAATGTTCAGAGTTAAATAAAAGTTTGTGATTCTGAAATAATGATGTGAATTCAAAAAATGTTCAGGTATTCAAAAAACAATTCATGTATTATTTTGTTTTGCAGTTTTGAAACATGTTTGCATAATTGAAATATCAATCTTTTTGCCTTGAATTCAAATAATGTTCGCGAATATGAAATACCCCCTTCGTCACAGAGGCAGTATGTTCGAAGGAAATTCAAAAAATTCTTGCGTACCCAAAATATGTTCAAGTATTCAATAAAATATTTGGTAGTTCGAATAATATCCATGATTTTTTTTTTGCGAATTCCAAATCTGTTTGCAGCAAATTAAAAAAATCATGAATTTAAAAATTATTCATGAAATGTTCGGGGTGAATTAGAAAAATGTTAATAAATTTGAAAAATGTTCGCGAATTCCATGAGTGTTTCTGTGAAATCAGAAAATGTTTGTGTTTGGAAAATGTTTGCGAATTCAATAAATGTTTGCAGTGAATTAATAAATAGTCCACAAATTCAAAGAATGTTCAATATTAAAAAAAAATAAAATTCGCAAAATGTCGGTGAATTTGGAAAATGTTCTTGAATTCGTTAAAGATCCATGTTTAATTCAAAAGGTGGTCGCAAATTCAAAAAAGGTTCACATATTCCAAAATATTTGCAAATTCGAAAAATGATCAAGTATTCTAGAAATGTTTGTGGATTCTAAAAAATGTTTGGGACCTCAAAATGCTCGCATATTTAAAATATGTTCGTGGAAAATTCAAAAGATGTTTGTGGTTGCAAAATTTGTTCACGTATTCAAGAAAAATGGTCACGTATCCAAAGAAAGTTTTGTGTATTTGAATATTGTTCATGAATTCAAAAACATTTGCGAATACAAAATATGCTCATGTTTTCAAGAAAAAATGTTAATGTATGCAAAAGAAGTGAACATAGATATTATTCACAAATTCAGAAAAGCTCATGAATTTAAAAAGTGTTCACGTATTTAAGAAAAATGTTCACCTATCAATAAAAATTTCTTGAATTTTAATATTGTTCACGGATTCAAAAACAGTTCATGAAATCAAAAAATGATTTGAAATTCTAAAAAATATTGCAAATTTTACAAATGCTCGTGGATTTTAAAGAATAAAATGAAAAAGAAACAGACAAAAAATAAGAATAAAAAAACGACCAAAAAAGAAACAGAAAAGAAAAGAAACCCAAACAATGTACCAAAAGCAGAATTGTTTGCAGTGCCAGCATGGTACATTTGGTGGCCGCGCCGACAGTTTGTGAATGGTGAAACTATACAGCCTGAATATTCTGCTACTTCAATCAAGGTTCTGTGCACAAACTTCGTTCGAGCATCAAAACCCAACCATCCCATTCGGAAGCGAGATCACATGTTGTAGAAACTGAGTAGAAAGTTAGTGGAGGTGATGTTGATGCTTCTTACTGTGCCGAAACCAGGTTAGGAGCTACTGGGGCGGTTGCTCGAGATGATAGGGGGGACTTCATCGCGGCGGCTACATGGTTCATTCCCCATGTCAGTACTGCCGAGTCCGCGTAAATTCATGCAATCCGAAATGGGACTTGGCTAGCGCAAAGACTAGCCTGCAACTCTCCGATATTGGAGTCCGGTAGCACGAGCGCAGTGGAGGCATTAAATCTATACGAAGAATACAATGGTCCTGATGTGGCTGTTGTTATGGAGAGCAAGCAATTAAGTTCAGAGTTTGCAGCAGTAACCTATCTTCATTGCTATCGTGAGGCAAACAGAGTTGCAGATGTGCTAGCTAAATTTTCTTTTGAGAGTAGATCATCTGAATTCCGGGAAAGTTCCATCGCTGATTTTATTTCTCATGTTATTGTAAATGACATGTCCGTCATTTGAGGAATAAAATCTTATTGCTGTAAAAAAACAGCTAAGAAAGATACATGTAGAAATAAGAAGAGAAACCCTGGGCTAGAAGCTTCATGAAACCAGTTGCGAAGCTACCACACCTCCCAAAAATCACTTCGGAAAATTAACCAGCTCGCGTCAATTCTCGGAGCAGTTAATGGGCCGATCCAAGTGAGCACACATATGGGCGTTCGGACCGATATGTATTGCCACGAGGAATACTAGTAAGGTACATATGCATTGTACCCATGAGATTTGGCAACCAAATTATGAATAAATATCACACTATAGCATATAAGTTTTGAGTCATAAATGCATGATGTAGATGTTTCTTTAATTCTTATAGTTCATCTTAATCAAAATCAATTAGTTTATAAAAAGGTTAAGATTCATGGGATTGTGCATTGTAAAGCATAAAGTAAAAACAAATAATGATAATTCATTTAGAAAAAAAAAGTTTGGGCAATTATGATACGGAAGATTCTAGAACAAAGGAGAAGTGCTTGTGTTTTGAGGTTTGTGTATTATGCTTAAGTTCAATCATGGAGTCTTCTAGATTATACATGTGGCAGAATCTGGTGAAACGTAAATGATATCAAACAGCCAATAGTGCTCGGATTTGCCATCTCCGCGTCGTCGGATTGGCTTCATCCAACGACCATCTTTTAAAGTTATTCACATACTATATAGAGGTATAGACACAGTTACAGCATGCCCAATCTAAACATAAAAGGAAATGTAATCAGCTCATATAAAACACATGCTCGTATCTAACACCAGGCACACTCAAGGATGGGATAGGCGAATCCTATATGACGACCACGGGCGTTAAAGAGGTGAGAGGCTTTGCTGAAGGCATCCCAGCCGACACCCCAGTTTGGTCCGGCCCACAGCTGGCTTCCCTGTTTCTTTCTCTTTTATGTTTCTTTTCTTTTTCTCTTTCCATTTATTTTATTTCCTTTCCCTTTTTATTTTTTCCTTTTTGTGTATTATACAAAAATTCATTGTGTATTATAAAATGTTCATCGTATATTAAGAAAATATACACGACATATTACAAAAAGTTCACTATGCATTATAAAAATCTACATCATATATTAAGAAATTGTTCAACGAATACTACATAATGTTGACGGTGTATTTGAAATTTGTTCAGCGTATTTTACATAAATCTTCAATGTGTATTCGAAAGTTGTTCAATGTAGGGCTTCGTACAGAAGCTCCCGATGGGATGGGGAGCAACTATTAATGGGTACCCCTTTGGGGGTTCCCGGAGAGTTCACTTTTTGGGTCCCGGTGGTGCGCCCAACCGTCACATGTTGGGCGCATCCTCAGGATTTCTCTTTTTTTTTGCGTGCGTTTTTCGGTTTCTGTTATTTTCTTAGTTTTTCTTCAGATTTTGATGCATTTTTTAATTTTCTATTTAAAAATGATGGTTTTCCATGAGAAGAACAGAAGTGCTTCCTGAAAAGAGGAAAACACAATTGTGCCTCTCGAAAAAGGAAGAAGCACTACCGTTGCTTCTTAAAAAAGTGAAAAGCACAAATGTGCTTAAAAAATACAACCTATACTTCCACGAGAAGCACAACATTGCTTCCCAAAAAATGAAAGCACATTTATGCTTGCCTGAAAAAAGGATAAGCACAACATGTGATTTCATGATAAACACAATTATACTTACCAGAAAAGAAACCACAATCTGTAACTTACGCGAGGAGCACAAATGTGCTTCTCCCAAAAAAGTGAAAAAAGCACGAACGTGCTTCTCGGGTTTTTTTTCAGTTTCATTTTTTTCTCGGTTTTCATTTTTTTAGGTTTTATTTTTTTTGGGGTTTTCGGTTTTCTGTTTTTCCTTTTTAGTGATTATTTTGTCGAAACCTGTTAATATGAGATCTAATTTTGAAGATCTCAGTGCGAGAAATCCAACAGTGAATTGGTTTGTGATTTAGATGCATGGTTCAAAAGATAAAACCTTTTGAAAAAATGAATCAACAAAAAATAAAGGAAAAACTCTCATATCGCGAGAAACTGCGACCACCGCGGAAGAGACCTCCTAGTCAGCGCCCCTTGCGCCAAGCAGCAGATCGCGCAGTGCTCCTAATTGGTGCGTTCTGCGCCAGTCGTAAAGGAGCGCTCACGCGACGCCCGCTCGTAGGCCAGTTCAATAAACAGGGCGAGCAACTCACTTGATTCCCTACTTCGCTCAATTCACTCGGTTCCCTAGTTCCCTCAGTTCACCCGGTTCCCTAGTTCGCTTAGCTCACTCGCTCCTTGTTCGCTTGGTTCCCAGTTGACCGGTCGACCATTGACGAGTAACACAGTTGATCGTTTACTTTGCAAAAATAAAAACACAAAAAATAGAAGAAGTTAATGAGTTTAATAAAAATCATAAAAATGAAAAGTTGATGAATTTAAAATATTTAATTAAACTTTGAAATAAAGAATTTGACAAAAATGTGCATCTGATAAATTTCACATTTTTTCTAGAAAGTTCATGAATTTGAACTGTTTAAAAAATCCCACGTTCAAACAAGATGAGTAACACAAAAACCGGTCTAGAAAACAAAAAATGTGCATTTGATAAAGTTCACAATTTTTTCTAAAAATTTCATAAATTTGAAAAAAACGCTATTTAAATAAATCCCATGTTCCAACAAAATGAATAACACGAAAAAAAGAAAAAACTGCTTGAAGCCAAACAAAAACCGGTCCAGAAAACCAAAAAAAAAAGACCAAGCACTTCTAGAAGCTTCGCCAAACCAGGGGGAAGCTTCCAAAACCGTGACGATCTTATGTGCTCCAACTGCATTAGACGGGCCGGCGCATTGAGGTCGGCTTCAGGCACCACGTACAGTGCAATAAGAAAAGGAGTTAAATGGACCGAGCCCAATGTCAAACATGGTTGTGCGTCAGACTACGAGAACACTTGTAACTGACGCTTGAGACATTGAATAGGGTCTAACACAACAGCGAAGCGTCAAAACGGCATGACATTGAGACACCAGTGTGACGTATGCGCGAACAAAAACAAACTTTTTGCATTAATCTTGAAGCCCTGATTGTGTGGTGGATAAATTAGTTGTGACATATACTCCCTCTGTTCGAGTGATACTTATTTTGGAAAGGGGAGAATAGATAATAATTAGCAAAACCGTGAAAGTTTAAAACCCTGCTATACACACGACCATACCCACACGATTGAAGGATGATGCAGAAGATCACACCATCCAATGCACAGCAGCAGCGCTGGTCCACCGTAGGATACGAGTGTCGGCTGTATGTCGTCTCTAAAGTATCGTCTACACAGCAGCTTTGGAAAGTTTATGCAAACTACAAAGCCTAATACACGGTTCTACGAGTGAATCGTGGCGTGGTATCAGCTAGTAGGATATTTTTTGTGGCAGAGTTAGTAGGACTTTCTAGACCAATGAATATACATGAGCCTTCCCACGCATGATTTGTTCATACCATTGGATTGTATTCTATTGTAAAAGAATCTAAGGTGTCACTTTATACTCTTGCGATGGAAAAATCAAGGCACCTTGCAACAACACGGAGGCGTCAAAGTTTATGAGCGCCGTACCAAAACTTTAGTTTTCACAACTCCAATAACAAGTGCAGCAGGGAATGAGCACGCCATTCTTGTCCGGATTAATTTCGCTTCAATATATTAATTCCTGTCGTAACCGAAGTATGCGGAGTTTGCAGCATTGTTTGTAGCGAAGCAGGTACAAGAGGACAGTTTAGTTTCTTGTTCCTTGTCCTCGGGAGCGAATACTACCAAACCAAGTCCCTGGCTACTGCGAGATCCGCCATTGCGCCACTATAAGAAACCCACTGCTGCAATGATCGATCTCCATGTTCAATTAACTATTTACACCATCACACGAACAAGGAAGGAGATTAGTGAGGTGCAACTCTTTGCTCAAATCTGCATGGCTAACACAACCTTGTCTTCGGGTACCATCTACCACTCGCGCGTGCTCATCAGATGCTCCTCGTCGGAGAGGGGAGGGCAGCAGCGGAGCAACGCGGCCGTGAGGGTCAACGGGGCCGCGCACCGCGCCACGCTGCAGGTGGGGGCGGCGCTGGAGACGTCCATCAACGAAACGCTGGCGGAGCTCAGCGCCCCGCTGCTGGCGCCGGCGACGGACGGACGGGAGCGCAGTCGGCAGAACATCCCGACGGAGAAACAGGCCGAGGATCCCTTCCGGCAGGCGCAGATCGTGGAGGGCGGGGTCCGGTACCAGCAGACGGTGGTGGTGCGCTCCTACGAGGTCGGCCCTGACAGAACGGCCACACTCGAGACCATACTGAATCTTCTCCAGGTACGCACTACTCTATCTATCTTGTTTAGCTAGGCTCATTTCTGACGTTGAGGGCACATAACATATGCATGCACGTACGCACGCAGGAGACAGCATTGAACCACGTGTGGATGTCGGGCCTGCTTGGCGACGGCTTCGGCGCGACGCACGGCATGATCAAGAGCAACCTCATCTGGGTCGTGTCCAGGATGCACGTCCAAGTCGATCACTACCCATTATGGGGTGATGTGCTGGAGATTGACACGTGGGTTGGCTCGTCGGGAAAGAACGGGATGCGGCGTGACTGGCTCATCCGCGGCCGCGGCTCCGGCAACATCTACGTCCGGGCAACCAGCACATGGGTGATGATGAACAAAAACACCAGGAGGCTGTCCAAGATGCCCGAGGAGGTCAGGGGCGAGATCTCGCCGTGGTTCATCGACCGCCACGCCATCCACGAGGAGGCCACCGAGAAGATCATCAAGCTCGATAGCAACGCCAAGCACGTCGACTCTGACTTGAAGGTAATAAGCTTCATTCGTTTGATTTGATGCACACCTTTCCTGACGTTCCTAGGCTTAACTTGTTTATTTGTCTGACGTTCCTAGGCACCTTTTTAAGATCGTTCTGTTTGCAGTTGTCCTGCTTTGTTGCCTTGTTTCTCACATCTATCTATGACTTTGTGTATTTTTTGCAGCCGAAGCGAAGCGATCTGGACATGAACCAGCACGTCAATAATGTCAAATATGTACGGTGGATGCTTGAGGTAATATATATACCGCGCAACTTTTCTCCAGCAGGGAGCATAACCCTTGTATTCGTCGCTATACAACTTCCAGTCCTAACTACTACTACTCGATTATTTAATAGTGTATTTATTAGTCAAATTTATACTCAAGTTTGACCCTAAATTTGTAGTCAAATTTAATATTTTATTAGTATTTAATAAACTCAGACAGATGGAGTAGTTGGGTTGGGGAGCTCCTGGACGAGGAATAAAATGAACGACAACTAAACACACCCCTTGCTTAATTCATCGGGACACATAGTCCCTCCGAACTTTGTAGTAAATCAACGATAATTAATATGGATCGGAGAGGGTAGTAATTAGTTTGTTGATCGTGTGCAGACTATCCCCGATCAGTTCCTGCAGCACCACCAGCTTAGCAGCATCATCCTGGAGTACAGGAAGGAGTGTGGGAGCTCCGATGTGGTGCAGTCGATTTGCCAGCCAGACGAGTACTCGGTTTCGCCAAGCGAGAACGTTAGCATGGTGAGGGGACCCTCACTCTTGCCAGAAGTCATCAATGGCCACCACAGCTTGGCCGGTGCACTGCAGCAATGGCCAACAAAGTACACGCACCTTCTGCAACTAAAAGCAGGTGAAGGGTACGAGGAGATTGTTAGGGGCAGAACCACATGGAAGAAGAAGTTATAACAATCTGTGAGACCATGACATTGATTATTTCCCGTTTGGAGAAAATTGCGTGCCGGCGACAGCGATGGGAACTGTTTCTTTCCAACCGTCGGATGTTCGTAGTAGTGCCAGTACCATGTTGAACCGGACAATAAGGTTAGTAGTGTCGTGTTAGACGATACAATGAGGTTCAGTTTGTACAATGCATCATTATTTATGTGTGTTTGCGTGTGATGAAAACCTCTGTGTATGTTGTAAGTCTCTATGATCACTGCAATCCTAGCCGTGGAAGTCATGTGGGGATCCGAACCACATCTCTCTTAAGTTTCAGCACTATTTTTTTTTTTAGCAATTTTCAGCGCTCGCAGGTTCTTTTCGGTGAAGTCAACACCTGCTCGTTGACGAAAACCCCGAACGACCCAACGGGCCTTGTGTCGGTCAAGAGTACCATCCGGATGAAACTTGTGCTTGAACACCCACTTCCCGGTAATGATGTTGGCCCGAGGAGGACGGGGGACGAGCTGCCAAGTGTGATTGCGTTGCAATGCGTCAAATTCCTCCTTCATCGCGGCGAACCACATGGGGTCACGAAGCGCGGAACGGGCAGAGGTCGGCAGGGGTGACGGTGATGAGGAAGACGTCGAAGCCACGCAGGTGTACTCATCCGGAGGGTAGCGAGTGCTCGGCCGATGGACACCCAGGCGCGACCGAGTGACAGGGCCAGCGGGTGGTGGCACAATAGCAGCCACCGGGGCCGGCGCCAAGCCAGGCGGTGAAGAAGCCGGCGACACGCCCGGCTGCGAAGAGGCCGGCGACACGCCCGGCTGCGAAGAAGCCGGGGGAGAAGCGGGTGATCCCGGCGGGCGAGCTGGCACAGCAGCCGGCGAGACCGGCGAGGCTGGCGCTGAAGCCGGCGAAGAAGAGGCCGGAGAGGCCGACGCGGTGCCCGGCGGTGAAGCAGCTGGAGAGGCCGGCTCAGAGGCCGGCGCGGTGGCCGGCGCGGAGGCCGGCGTGGAGGCCGGCTCGGAGGCCGGTGAGCCTGGCGAAGCAGCGGGCAGGAGCCGTAGTGCCGCGCGTCCAGGGGGCGCCCTACGCCGTGGGGCAAAGCCAGGGCGAACAGGGTCGGCCAAAGAGGGGCCGGGCACCGATGAAGAAGCCGCCTGCTGTTCCTGTTTAAACATGTCGGGATGTGATGACACGGTGGGAAGCCGGATGATAGCATCTATAGCCCTTGGTGTTAGCTGGGTAACCGAGGAAGACACACGGAAGGGAACGAGGGGCAAGTTTATGAGGAGAGGTGGCGGCAATACTAGGATAACAAAGGCAACCGAAAATACGAAGACCGTCGTATGAAGGAGGAGACCCGAAGAGGAGGTGGTGAGGTGTAAAGTTCCACCGGGTGCGATAGGGACGAAGGTTAATGAGTAGGGTGGCAGTAGCGAGAGCGTCGGGCCAGAAGCGAGGTGGCATGTATGTGTGGAAGAGGAGGGTACGGACGCAATCGTTAAGAGTGCAAAGAATGCGTTCCGCCCGACCGTTCTGCTGTGAAGTGTATGGACAGGTAAGACGAAAAACAGTGCCATGTGTGGATAGAAGATTGCGGATGGTGGTGTTGTCGAATTCTTTCCCGTTGTCAGTTTGCAAAGCTAGAATGGGACGACCAAATTGTGTAGACACGTAAGAGTAGAAGGCCGTAAGGGTGGCAGCAACTTCGGACTTCTTATGTAATGGAAAGGTCCACACAAAGTGAGAATAGTCATCCAAAATAACAAGATAATATGAGAAACCAGTGTTACTAGCAACAGGAGAGGTCCAGACATCACTATGGATTAACTCAAAAGGTAACGACGCAACTGTGGATGAAGCACTAAAGGGAAGGCGAACATGTTTGCTCAGACGGCATGCGTGACAAGAGTGCGCATCCGTTTTATTACATGTAAAAGAAAAATCCCTAATAATTTGACGAAGAGCGGTGGAGCTAGGATGACCGAGACGGGCGTGCCAAAGATCAATGCCGGCGGAGAGTGCAACTGGTCCAGCATGTGAAGATGATGGAGGCTGGACGGAGTATGTATCGCCGGGACTGTCACATCGGTGAAGAACCATCCGGGTGAGGGCGTCCTTAACAGAAAAACCATCTTCGTCAAATTCCACAGTTACAGAGTTATCTCGAGAAAGTTTACGAACACAGACCAAATTCTGACTAAATTCTGAATAAGTTCAGGAGACATAAGAACATTATTGAGATAAAGTGGTCTAGAGTTCGAAGGAAAACTGGTAGAACCAATATGAGTGATAGGGAGACCAGCACCATTACCGACAATGATACGAGAAGAAGTGTGAATAGGAGATGCAGAAGAGAGGTTACCCGGGTAAGCGGCCATGTGCGAAGATGCACCGGTGTCCATAAACCAATCGCCACCGTCGGAATAAGCCCCGACCGGAGGCTGCTGATGAAGAGCAGCAAGGAGGGCCGGATCATAAGAGACCGGCGCGGGATAGCCTGAGGAGCCGGTCACGCCTGTGTTGGTGGTTGGCCCGCCATAGCCAACCGGAGCAGGAGAGTAGTAGGCCGGTGGAGCGTCCGGACCGGGTTGCGGACCGGCAAAGAATGCCTGATGGCTGGAGGGACCGGGCCTGAGGAGGCTCGGAGCGGGGGGGGGGGGGGGCACGGGCATGGTGTAGGCGTGCACAAACCCTGTCCAGGGGTTGTGGCCACCCCCCCAAGGCGGCGTCGGCTGCTGCTGGACAGGCCCGGCACGTGGCTGTTGCTGCTGCGTCTGGCCTTTGCCGCGGCCGCGGCAACTCTGACGCTACTGCTGCTGGGGCTGCTGCTGCGGCGGTTGTTGAGGAAGAGCCGCAGGAGGAGCCGGTGGCCGCTGCTGGTAGGGGGCGCCGTAGGCGCCTTGCGGCATGGAAGGCGCTGGTGGCCGGGGCGCCTGGTACGGTGCTGGGAAGCCGGGGGGCGCGCCTGAGGGCGCGGGGCCACCGCGCGAGTAGCCGACGGCGAAGGCGGTGTGAACGGCACGTGAGCGAAGATGCTTCAACCGGCGTTCCTCGAGACAAAGATAAGCCACCGCCCGCTCGTAGGTAGGGTTCGTCATGAGGGTGAGGTTGGAGGCGGCGTTGCCGAGATCCTCATTGAGGCCGGCGGTGAGGGTGGAGAGGAGCAACTCGTCGCCCACCTTGAAGCCGATGTCATTGAGCTCGTCGGAGAGGGTCTTGAGGCGCATGCAGTAGTCGTCGACGGAGGAGTCGTTTTGATGACACCCGAAGAACTCCTGCTGCAGGAAGACGATCCGTTGGAGCCTATTGTCGGTGAAGAGGCCGGCGATCTTGTTCCACACCGTGCATGCATCATCCTTGTCGCGAACGACGGTGTAGAAGATGTCCTTGGACACGGTGAGGAAGAGCCACCTGATGATGGTGGCGTCGATCGCCAGCCAGTCGGCGTCGCGGTTTAGGACGAAGAGGTTGGCGGTGCCGTCGATGTGGTCCTGCAGATTATACTCACAAAAGAGGAGATTGAAGTATGTATACCAAGCATAAAAATTCGCCTCTTTGTGGGAAAGGATGACCGGGACGCGACGTTCGATGGGAACATCGCGGATGTAGGCGGGATCGGGAAGGGTGGTGGCGGAGGAGCCGGCGGAGGAGTCGAAGGGGTTCGGCGGCTTCACTACGGGAGGAGTGGAGGCGGCGGACTGGTCGGAGAGGTGAGAACCCGACATGGCAGCGGCTAGGGTTAGGTACGGCCGGGGCGGGTTTAGGGTTTCTGGTGGATAGGAGGTGGATGGCAGCGGGGGTTAGGGTTTGGGAGGCATGTGGCTAGCGGCGAGGAGGTTGGTAGCTAGCGACGGCCTGGGAGGAGATCGCGAGTGGGGGGCGGTGGCAGGAAGCCAGCGGCGCGGGGGAGAAGCTACGGCGGCGGCGAGAACTCGGCGACGCGGGCGTAGGCTAGGAAGCGGCGGCGGCTGGGAGGCAACGGCGACGCGCTTATGGTAGGAGGGATCGGACTAAGGCTGATACCATGTAGAGAATTGTGCAACTCACGATATATTGATCGGGTGCAATATGCACGTATATATAAGTACAAAGGATAGGCACGTCCTCAACTATACATGGAAGAAGGAGGGCCTGTTGTACAAGAAATACACATGTATTATCTACATCTCAACATACCCTAATGCTAAACCTCCACCGCCTACGAGAGTCCACCGTGGATGCCCACGCATATGGAGGAAAAGTTCAGTATTCTGCTCAGTCGCTTTCCCTCCTGTTAGCCATGCAGTCAACATGACTCCTTTGATTAAGGGAATTTCATAGGATTTTTGAAGGTTTAGAATCCTTAGTATTTTTTCCCTATGTTTGTCATTTGATTCACGGGATTGAATCCTATAGAATTTTTTTCCTATGAAATCAAGTGTACTGCATTTTTATTAGAAAACTAGCATCCACTGTAACTTTTTTTTACAATTCCTTTGATTTTCCAATGATTCAAATGGACATGCCACTTAAATCTTGCATTTTCCTATTCCCACGTTTTGAAAATCACGCAAATCAAAAAGGGCCCAAAGGAAATTCCATGGGAAGGAGAGACAACCTTTTTTTTTTCCTTTGCGACTGCGGCTGAGCCTTCTTGTCCAGCTTCAACAATGGTGCACCCCTCCGTCACCATGGTCACCGCCCTCTCCTGTGGCAACAGGCCCACTCCATCGTCGCCTTGGCCGTCGTTCTGATCTTGGGCAACCCTCCTCCGAACGTGCCCCTTCGGCAACGGCTCGACATGCACTAGTTGTCGCTGTGTGTCGCCGAATAGAGCTCGAAGTGGAAGTCCGCCACGCGTGGGTCGCAATCAAGGCCACACCATCGATGGTTGCATCCTATGACACGTTCTCCAGCACCAAAGTCGACTTCACCGTCAAGATATGTGGCCAAGGGGGGTTCCTGCTCATCCTCTCCTCGAGCTGGTCAACCTCCTGGGCTCCATCGACGTGGCCGACGGTGAGGTACTTCCTCGCTAAACATAGCTACATTTTTTCAATTTGGTGATGTTCCTAAGATGTTTGGCCCATTGGCCCATCATTTTTGGAGCATGTATGTCACTCTGTGGAACGCCGTAATGCCAGAGTGTTCAACAGCAAAGCTTGGTCAAACGCTTCACCCTGACTAGCATCGATGATCTTCTCAGGCTTTGGAATAATAGAGCCAACAAGCCTGTGGTCATAGAGTCTTTGCTCCTATAAGCTCTTCGTCTAGGTTGAATATACCTGTCTCCAAATATATCTAGGTTGAATAAACGCTTCATTCGCTTCGTTTGTTTTATTTTCCACTATGTACTTTTGTTTTTTGTTGTTGCCACTATGGCATGCCGTTGGCTTTGCGTTTCTGTGGCATTGATATGCCTGTCTCCAAATATATAAAGTAGAGAATGCTCTATCTTCAATTTCAAGAAAAAAAATATTTTTTAAAGAGGAGTCATGCTAAACAATGATAACCTCGCTCGACGCAAAAAAAGGGTAGCTTTTGCACTCAAGACAAGACAATTAAACACCTCTTCTATTAATGCAAGTTTGCGTGCTCTACGTGGCGAGTCATCCAAATAGCATGAAATTTGTATCCACACAAAAGAGTTGACAATATTTATGGTCATTGTCCTGATGAAATAGCAAATGAGTTTAGTACCCTAATGTGGGTGGTAGCGTCTATGGTTGCTTTAGCTATGTAGAAATTATTGTGTTTTTAATGGCAAAATATCTCCTCTTTTTAGATTATTCATCATTGTATGCACTGCCTTCGTATGTGTCTATGATACATCGAACGAAGTACCAACTGTTGTTCAAGATAGAGTGTCTGCAGTTGGAGTGGATGGCCAGAGAGGATCTTACCCAACATGGATGGTAGAATAATCTCTGGATCGGTCGACCTCCTCTGTCGACATATGCATCGTTTCAGTTTCATATGGCTTTACTTTGTTAGACGGTTTTGTTTGGCACTCTGTGCATCTTAACTATGTGGTGGAGGCAAGCTCTCACTCATTATGCTTTCTATGCGCTTAATACTATATTTTGAATTAATAAAACCATTATTTATCAAAGGAAAATTATAATACTCTAGGATTGAAGTGTAAAAGATAGTTAGTGTGGATTAAGTTTATTTTTGGGATTACTATTCAGTCTTTGCCCGCTCGATTAAACCACGTGGTGAGGTAACCATTGATCGCCCCACGGTCTGGCACATCAAGGCCCCGGATGTGATGTTTGAATTAGTCGTGTTTGTCTTACACCAAACACAAAAGCGAACAATTCAACGTTCTCAACCACGAAGTCGGATTTTTACAGTGTTTAAAAGCAAAAATATGAAAGGTGAACAAAGAAAAAAAATTGTCACGCCATTTCCTAATTGTTCCATATCTCAGCACTCAGCCCGTCTTGTACTCAGCAACGGCAATCTTGGTTGCAGGCAGGTCGCCTTCCGGAATGTTCACGACGGTGAGCTTCTCGCCAGCGTCAAATTCATGAACATTTTCCTAATTTTGGAACATCTTTTTATTGGTGAACAATTTTTTGAATTAATGATAATTTTTTTAAAATTTACAAATATTTTTTTATTTTTGTGGACAGTTTTTTATATTGATGAACATTTTTCAAATTCGCAAAAAATTTACATTTCATAGAATAGTTTTGGAATTCGTTAACATTTTTCAAGTTGGCAAACATTTTAAATTCATTAATAGTTTTTAAAAATCGTGAACACTTTTTAAAACTCACGAACATATTTTTAAATCTATGACTTTTTTTTGGATTCACGAATTTTTTTCAAATTATGATTTTTTGTAACAAAATAAAACATGCTGAAATATATAAAAGAGTGAAAATAGGTGGGGAACATGCACTCGCTCGCGGGGACGTCGCTCGCTACGTGATGGGCCACCCGCTCCACGGCTCCACGTGAGCGACGCCTGTGATACGTATCGCTAGAGGCGATACATATTACCACGTGGAGCTGTCTGTGTGTATGTGATCGACGCTAACAGGCCATTCCGAACTTGGGATGCAACCAAACGGCCCTGGACTCCGATGGATGGATTGAGATTCCATATATCCCGCGTCATGTGTGCGAATACGTGAACGAAGAGCAACGCATAAAGAGAAGATGCCTCCTGTCCTGCCCACAGGCAAAGGCAGCCAGCCCCCACAAAGCTAAAGGGCCAAAGACGTTGAGCAACTGGAAAGAATCTGAGGTGTTGCGCGCATGCCAAAACCATTCTCGACCGTCGGTCTGCATCATCATCTTGGTCTGTCCAACTCCATTATACGTTTTTTTTTTTTGCATCAAAACTAGGACTTTATTTCAATATCATTCGGTTACAATCTGCCCGTAGGCTAACAAGAAGGAAATCGGGACTCTGATCTAGCCAGCACTCCGTGCTTTCGATAGAGCATGCACGTTGTGCACATGTATGAGCCGGGCTGTTGAACTCCCTGCTAACATGGCGAACCGAAAAGGAAACAAAATTAAGGACTAAGTCGTCTAGTTCTCGTAGGATAGGCGTTGCAACCGAGCGAGAATTGCCGCGCAAATTCCATTGGGTGACCAGCTCCATGCTATCGACCTCCATGATCACATGTGACATCCCACGAAGCTGAGCAAAGATCACACCCTCACGAAAGGCTAGCAGTTCAGCGATGAATGGATCTGAAACGCTATTGAGCGGCTTGCACCAAGCCCCAATGAAGGGTAAATGGGACCGGGCAACACCACCCGCTCCGCCAGCTAGTGCATCCGGGAAAACCGAACCATCAGTGTTGATGGTAATCCACCCCGCATCGGGGGGTCTCCAACCCTGTCCCGCCTGCACCCTTGTGCGACGAACAGGTAACTCCAGCAAGGAAAGAGTTTCATGGATCCACTTGAGAGACTGGACGGGGTCATATCCAGCATGCTCATGAGTCCACTTGTTTCTGGAGGTCCATATGGCGTGCATGATTGTGATTATCTTGCATCTTGTATCATCTGTGAACATAGGATCCAGCACAATATCACGCGCCCATGTTGATGGATGCAACCGAGGTAGATGAAGATCAAATCGCTCCATGGCCGCAATCCAAAACTGCTTCGCATGCGCAGATGAAATAAGCGCATGCATCAAGTCTTCATCCATTGCTTGACATACGTCACAGCGTCCGAGTGGTTTGATATGTCGATGCTTCAAGGTCAAGGAGTCTGGCAATATGCCACGGAGAACTCTCCACCAGAAAACCCTGACTTTCGGCACCACATGTAGTTTCCAAAGTGCAGACCACAACTGTTTATTTGCGGATGAGGTATCCGTAATCGTCCCTTCCTCTAGAGAGCTCATCTCGTTGCGAGTCATTAGAGATCGATACGCTGATTTGACAGTATAGTTGCCTGACTTTTCCAGTACCCACGCCAAAGTGTCTTCCCCTCCCACTCTATTCAAAGGAATGTTCAGAATGGCCTCGGCATCTGGTAGGAGAAAATTTTGGCGAACAAGATCGACGTTCCAGTTTCTTGTATACTCATCGATCAGCTCCGATACGTGCTCGAGAGGGGCAGCTCCGAGACGACCGACAGGCTTCATAGTAACAGTATTGGGTATCCAAGGATCGTTCCAAATCGACGTCGAGGAACCATCACCTATCCGATGGATCAGCCCAGTTTCCAAAGCTTTCCTGCCCGCAATGATCGCTCTCCAGGTCAAAGAAGCACTTTTAGGAATCGTTGCTTGGAGGAAGCTTGTATGGGGGAAATATTTACCTTTCAAAACCCGAGCGCAGAGAGAGCTAGGGTTTGTAAGGAGGCGCCAACCTTGCTTACCGAGCATGGCTAGGTTGAAAACCCGAGGATCCCAAAACCCCATGCCTCCCTTGATCTTCAGCTGTGTCAGTTTGTCCCAAGAGAGCCAGTGTAGGGATCGCTTGTCCAAAGAACTACCCCACCAGTACTTTGCCATGGGTGATGTGATAGTCTTGCACACTTTTTTGGTCAACTGAAAGCAACGCATGCTGTATGTGGGGATTGCTTGAGCAATGGATTTAAGAAGCACTTCCCACCCCGCACAAGCTAGATAGCGTTCTGACCAGCCGCCAATCTTATTGCGGATGCGATCACCAATATGGTTGAAAGTACCACTGGTCATTCGACCAATGGCCGTGGGCAGACCCAAGTATCGTTCAGAGAACGCCTCAACTGAGATGCCAAGTGATTGTTTGAGGGTCGCTCGAAGGGGCTGCTCTGTATTGCCACTGAAAAAGATGGAGCTCTTGTCCTGGTTCACTGCTTGACCGGAACAAGTTGCGTATATGTGTAGAATCTCATTGAGCCATTCTGCACTTTGGGTATTAGCTTTGAGGAAAATGAGACTATCATCAGCAAATAAAAGGTGACTAACCCAAGGAGCATGAATACTCACACAAATCCCCCTATCAATGTGTGCCCCGCCAAAATTATTGAGCATGGAGGTGAGGCCTTGGGCGCATATGAGGAAGAGATATGGAGAGACTGGACATCCTTGTCGGAGCCCTCTGGATGGAGTGAAATACGGTAGCAACTCTCCATTAACCTTGATGGTGAATCTGACCGACGTAACACACTTCATAATGAGACCAGTAAAACGATCACCGAAGACCAGTTGAGCCAACATGGCTTCGAGATAATGCCATTCCACACGATCGTACACTTTAAGCATATCTAGTTTGATGGCACAACTGAAATTCTTGCCCTTCTTCCTTCGTCTGATAGCATGAATGCACTCATAGGCCACTAGAACATTGTCCGTAATTAAGCGGCCTGGAACAAAAGCCCTTTGTTCCTCCCCAATGACCTCATCAAGGATGAGACGAAAGCGATTGGCCACTGTCTTGACAGCGATTTTATACAAAACAGGGCACAACGCTATTAGCCTATATTGTGAGATCTTCTGGGGATGATGGACTTTGGGGATCAAAGTTATTGCCATGTCATTCAGGCCCAAAGGTAATTCCCCACCATTTAGAAAGCTCAAAATAGCCAGAGTGATATCCTCCCCCACGACATCCCAGTGTCGTTGGTAAAATCCTGCAGTGAATCCGTCTACACCTGGCGCTTTGGAAGGCGCCATATCGAACAATGATGTTTTTACCTCGGCCGCCGTGTACTCCCGTTCGAGTGTATAGTTCATAGCGTCGGTGACCCGTGGTTGTACGTATTGCAGCAACTCCTCCATCGGATTGTAGCCTTGTGATTGATATAGTGCCTGATAGAAATTAGTGATTTCCTCCTTTACTTCAACTGGATCACTACTCACATGGCCATCTGCCAATTCCAATGAGGTAATACGGTTGATCCTCTTGCGCTGTCTAGCTTGTGCCTGAAAATAGCTAGTGTTCCGGTCACCTGCATGTAGCCACAACACTTGAGACCTCTGTTTGAGCCAAATCTCCTCCTGCCTTAGGACCTCCCTTAGTTGTGAGGCAACAGCCCTCTCTTCGTCGTTCAGGCCTCGCCCTACCGCAGCAGTCCGGAGACGCTCGAGTCGTTTCTGAAGTTTACGCACTCGGCGTTCTATATATCCAAACTCTTTGTGCCCCCATGCTCCCAGCTCACGCTGGACCATGGAGAGGGCATCCACAATACCTTGCAGTCCTCCCTGGCCTGCTCCCGACTGCCACATCTGCCGTACCTTCTCGTCATAGTCGACGTGTGATTGCCAAACATTTTCGTAGCGGAAAGAGTGGGCCGCCCGGGACCAACCCGTCATTGCTGTAGCTCGGCACTCGGCAAGCAAAAAACAGTGATCTGATTCTACACTGCTGATATGTTTGACCCTTGAGAACTCGAACAGCTGCAGAAATTCGGCATTGGCGAAGGCCCTGTCTAGCCTTGCTTTCACGTTCATGTCCCCTTGCTGCCTATTATCCCATGTGAAAGGGACACTATCGGTGTCAAAACCGGCGGATCTCGGGTAGGGGGTCCCGATCTGTGCGTCTTAGGCTGATGGTAACAGGAAGCACGGGACACAATGTTTACCCAGATTCGGGCCCTCTCGATGGAGGTAAAACCCTACTTCCTGCTTGATTAATATTGACGATATGAGTAGTACAAGAGTAGATCTACCACGAGATCGTAGAGGCTAAACCCTAGGAGCTAGCCTGTGATGATTATGACTGTGATTGTGATCGTCCCTCTAAGGACCAACCTCTCCGGTTTATATAGACACCGGAGAGGGCTAGGGTTTACATGGAGTCGGTTACAAGGAAGGAAAGATAATATCCGGATCGCCAAGCTTGTCTTCCACGCAAAGGAGAGTCCCATCCGGACACGGGACGTAGTCTTGAGTCTTGCATCTACATGGTCCATCAGTCTGGCCAAAGTATATAGTCCGGCTGTCCGGATACCCCCTAATCCAGGACTCCCTCAGTAGCCCCCGAACCAGGCTTCAATGACGATGAGTCCGGCGCGCAGTTTGTCTTCGGCATTGCAAGGCGGGTTCCATCTCTGAATACTCCAAAGTACCTGTTGTGACGAACAGTGTCCGGCTTCCCATCAATGTTGTACTGCTCAGCTTCTGTGCTTCAATAATGGCCATCCCCACGTGTCGAGCGAATACAAGGAGCCGGAGTATTTTTGCATTTGCCACCCTGACCATGTTAGTAAATCGTCTATTAAAGAGACGGGGATCCTCAGATCCAAATCACACCTTCTTCCCCAAGCGAGGAATCACCAGAGCGCACCCGAAAATCCATTCCATCATGGCCGGCCATCGCAGCTCCTCTTCTCACTCCCGTAGCGTTAGGCCAGGCAATTGGGTGAAGTGTACCGTATCCCACGATCGATTGATAGAGTTGCAAACCCAGGGGTTTCTCCCGCCCGCATACATGGTCCCCGTCCGAGCCGGACTAGCCACCTATAATGGCGGGGAGCAAGCGGAGAGTTTTCCCAATCCATCCAGGGGAGAGCGGGTATGCCTTGTCCCTTACTTGCTGAGGGGGCTCGGGTTTCCGATCCATCCATTCCTCCGCGGGCTCCTGGAGTACTACGGCCTCCAGCTGCATAATTTTACCCCCGCCTCCATACTACACATCGCAGGTTATGTCGCCCTATGCGAGCTATTTCTGGGCTGTGAAGCTCACTTCGAGCTATGGAGGAGGCTATTCTGCCTCGTCCCTCGCAGTCAGGAGGGATCTATATATCAAGTGGCCGGAGCCGAAATATGGCGCATCGCCGAAACCGGATACCTCTCCGATACTCCAAAGAAGGCATCCGAAGACTGGCCTTCGGAGTGGTTTTATATGGAGGACGTTCCCCTTCCGGACCCTGTTCGGATCGGTCTTCCTGAGTTCTCGAACACCCCATTGAAGAAACACCACAGCTGGCGCCCTCGGAGCCCCCAGGCGGAAGATAACAGGGAAGTCCTTTACCTGATGGGCAGGATAAGAACGCTGGCCCAATCAGGACTGACAATAATCAAAGTTATGTCAATATGCATAATGCGGGGGGTGCAGCCACTTCAGTATCGAGGACAACCCATGTGGCATTTCAATGGAGAAAACGATGCCACCCGCTGCGGTCGTAAAGGTCTGGACTCTGCCACCGCTCTGGCAAAAATACTGTACGACCTGTACAAAGGAGAGGAAGAGGAATTTGCCCGTATCAAACCAAGGGATGGATTTTCTATGTACAACCCCCAAGCTGGGTGAGCCGCCATCTTTTACGCAACCTCACTCATTCCCGCATTCCTTATCACAAATATTTACCACGCTAGTTCATAACAGGAACTGCGAAGGGCCGTGAAGGAAGCTCACAGCCCGGCTCCATAGCCCGAGGACCCCGACAGGCCCTCGATCCTGGACTCGAAGAAGATCCGGATATATTCGTAGAGCTCGTTGACAAGACGTTTTACCAGGCAAGCCGTGACGGTACTCTGGTGGCTATCATAGCTGATTATCCCGGCCTACTCCCTGCATCGCATGTAAGTAAAACCGGAGTCCTGACTTCCAAGGAGGATCCCTTCTTTGCACTTTACCCATCGCACATGTATTGCGTTTTACAGGGAAGGCAATCGGGGCGCCGCGCCGAACTCGCGGTGACTTGCCAGCAAGGGGCACCGAAGCCGGGTAGGCTTAAAAGGAAGGCAGTCAGGACCGAGACGCCGTCGCAAAGGTATGATTCAAAACCTGCTCTGTAGTCGTCATCGTCTTTAAAATATAACAATGCCCCTTGTCCTCTGGCAGGAAAAGTGCTCGCCGGACTGTAACCGGAGACCCTACCAGCCACGCCTCCACTAGCCGAAATCAAGAGCCGGACTCAAGGGCAGAGGCCAATGTGGGGATAATGCCGGACGGTCCTCCTACAGAGGATGCGGATAGAATATCCGCTACAAATTCCGAGGTGGAGAGCGCCATGAATCACAGGCGTCGTCAGGCCGTACTCCGCGACCCAAATTTCTCCGAAGAGGCGTTTAATGCCTTCAACTCGGGAGAAGCGTACATCCGAGCTGCTCATGGTGGGCTTGCTAGAGCCACGGAGCAGTATTTAAAGGATATACAGGTAAGAAAAAATCTGATAGTTATGTATACCAGTAGCCCCTGAGACTTGAAACAGTTGGCGCAACTGATTTAAGGATCATTGTATGCCCAGGTTCTTATAGAAAAGAATACCCATTTGACTCAAGAGCTGGAGGAGTGCAGGGCCCAGCTAAGGGCCGCAGTTGCCGAAGTTGAGGAAACCAAGAAGGCCTCATCTGGTAATACTTGTCTTAAGCAACAAGAATGTAATAAGATGTTCCAGTTAGTCTTCGGCGTGTTCTCAAATCTAACAATAGATTATGCAGGCAATCCCGGAGTGAATCCGGAGATAGCCCCAGGGGATGGGCAACCCGTTCAACGACAGCTAGAGGCTGGTGAATGCGTGCTTGCACGGGTTATCCAAGAGAAAAATAAACTCCAGGATGCCCATACCCTGCTGGGAGTCGAACTACAAGATGTTCGAGCCCAGCTTGCTGACTCCGTGAAGGAGAATAAGAGGCTTCGACACGGCATTTTTAGTAAGTGCTCAAACGAGCTTTTATATAGTTCGGCGAAGAAGTGATTTAACAGAGCTATGTCTGTAGGTATGCTGACAGGACGCCCCGAAGAGGAGATGCCCGGGTCCACAGGCGATTTACTGCAGGACCTCTCACAGCTGCACGAACGAGTTCGGCAGGTGATGTAGGGTGTTGCCCAGGCCTTGTGGCCAACCACTTCCTTGCCAAGAGGCATGGGGGAGCTTGTGGAGATGCTCCAAGGAGCACGGCGGCGCTTCCGTTTGTGGAAGATTTCAGCCTGCCGACAAGGTGCCAGGGAAGCCTGGGCCATGGTGAAGACGCGCTACACTAAGCTTGACCCGAACCATATGGCCGAAGTCAGACCGGCGGGGCCAGATGGGCAAGAAATTCCTGTGAGTTTGGTATATGACCAGGTAGCGTTAGCCACAAAGTATTCCCAACAGGATTGTAAGCTAGATAACATGTTGGACGGTATAGAGGAAGAATATAGTCAGTCCAAGTGACTATGTAATTCAATGGACACATGTAGTCCCTAGCCGGATTAAAAAAATCATTTGCCATGGCGGACCTTTTCGCTTCAGCCCCCGGATCCGACAGTCCGGGGTGTATCCGAATACCCGCTCAGTTATGCAAAACCAGGGTATGCATGGAAACCAGGCGTAGGGGTCATAAGTGCTTGAACATACAAGTACCCAACTAGTTATGTTATATTACATGGGTAGTAAGAAACATCTTCTAGAGAGAATAGTTCCGTTAGGGGTTCCTTTCCCTGGGTACGCATGCATCGATGTACATGTCCAGATTGCGAACAAAAACACAGGATAAAAAACATCTGGGTATTCACGTTGTAATAAACGAATGAAACATCTTTTGTTCACCGACCGAATATTCCCTTAAGAACGCTAGCTTTCGGCTTCACCCAGTCTGAGGTACATATCCGGCTCAACCGGCAGTAACAATCGTAGAGGTGCTCCCCTTATGCCCTAGCCGAATTAGCGGGAACGTAGGGCATAAACACAAGAGCCAAGCAACCCAGCATGACCACATCTTAAGTCATATCGATGCATATAATGGTGAAGAAAAGGCACATATGGAGAAAGAACACATATGTGAAAGGCAATAAGCCATGAAAGTAATTGTATTTAGCTTCCGTATAGGAAGCCCCCAGGTATGGTTTGCACACATGGTGCGGTCGGAGTGATCCAAACATCCACACTGTATTGAATACATTGTGGGAAAAAAGAGTGAGAAAGGAAAAAAACCAGAGGAGGAACATAATTGAAAGGGGTGGGGTTAAGGAGACGAACACTGAGTTCGGCACTTAGGCGTAGAATCTCCGGAGTCTGGCCACGTTCCATGGGTTCGACTCGAGTCTGTTATCGGAAGCATTACGTAGGCGGTACGCTCCTCCTGTGAGAACTTTATCAATAATGAAGGGACCCTCCCACTTAGGTTTGAGCTTGTCTTTCTTCTTCTCCGGTAGGCGTAGAACGAGTTCGCCAATATTATAAGTTTTGGCCCGCACTTCTCTCCTTTGATATCGTCGAGCCTGCTACTGATAGAATGCGGAACGGGCTTTGGCCACGTCGCGCTCCTCTTCCAGGGCATCTAGGTTGTCCTGCCGATCTAGCTCGGCTTCCTTCTCTTCGTACAGGCGCACGCGAGGTGAGTCGTGTATTATGTCGCAGGGTAGTACTGCTTCTGCGCCGTACACCATAAAAAATGGTGTATATCCGGTGGTGCGATTCAGCGTGGTCCGCAGCCCCCAGAGTACGGAGTCGAGCTCCTCGACCCAGTGCGTGTCCGATTCTGTCAGGGACCGCACTAGTCTGGGTTTGATGCCGCTCATTATGAGACCATTTGCACGTTCGACCTGGCCGTTTGTTTGGGGATGGTAGACGGAGGCGTAATCGAGCTTAATGCCCATTTTGCCGCACCAAGCTTTCACTTCATCGGCTGTGAAGTTTGAGCCATTGTCAGTGATGATGCTGTGGGGGACGCCGTAACGGTGTACAACCCCTGATATGAAATCTATCACTGGTCCGGATTCGGCCGTTTTAACTGGTTTAGCTTCTATCCATTTGGTGAACTTGTCCACCATGACCAATAAGTATTTTTACTTATGGCTTCCCCCTTTAAGAGGTCTGACCATATCCAGCCCCCAGACCGCGAAGGGCCAAGTGATGGGGATTGTTTGGAGAGCGGTAGGGGGCATATGGCTCTGATTGGCAAAGAGCTGGCAACCGACGTAGTGTTGGACAAGGTCCTGTGCGTCTGCTCGGGCTGTAGGCCAATAAAAGCCTATGCGGAAGGCCTTGCTGACCAGTGCCCGAGCCGCGGCGTGGTGCCCGCCCAGTCCGGCATGGATTTCGGCCAAGAGCTGCCGCCCTTCCTCTTCGGAGATGCACCTTTGGAGCACCCCGGTCGCGCTTTTCTTGTAGAGTTCTCCCTCATGGACTTTATAGGCCTTTGAACGCCGCACAATACAACGTGCTTCGTTTTGGTCCTCAGGGAGTCCTGCCTATTTAGGTAGGCCAAGAAAGGCTCGGTCCACGAGGCAATTACAACCATGATTTCGTGGGCCGAAGGTGTTATTTCGGTGGCAGAGCCCCCGATTACATCGGATGGTTCGGAATTTGGGGTTGTATTCGGAGCCGGACTAGTGTTGCCAGACTCCCCTTCCCATACCACGGATGGCTTGAACAGCCTTTCCAGGAATATATTAGGTGGGACAGGGTCGCGTTTAGCACCGATGCGGGCGAGGACGTCCGCTGCTTGATTGTTTTCTCGAGCCACATGGTGGAATTCGAGCCCCTCGAACCGGGCTGATATTTTGAGGACGGCATTACGGTAGGCCGCCATTTTCGGATCCTTGGCATCAAAGTCTCCGTTATTTGTGATATTGCGAGGTTTGAATCCCCGCGCACCTCTAGGCGTTGAATGCCCATCGAGACTGCCATCCGAAGACCATGTAACAGAGCCTCGTATTCGGCTGCGTTGTTAGAGTCTGTGTATAATATTTGGAGTACGTACTGGACTGTGTCCCCGGTGGGGGAAGTCAGGACTACACCTGCCCCCAATCCGGCCAGCATTTTAGAGCCGTCGAAATGCATGATCCAATTAGAGTACGCGCCGTACTCTTTAGGGAGTTCGGCTTCTGTCCATTCGGCGACGAAGTCGGCCAATACTTGCGATTTAATGGCCCGTCGTGGTTTGTATGTTATGTCAAACGGGAGGAGCTCGGTGGCCCATTTAGCAATCCGTCCCGTGGCGTCGCGGTTGTTGATTATGTCGTTGAGGGGTACTTCAGAGGCCACCATAATTGAGCACTCTTGAAAGTAGTGTCGTAGCTTCCGGGATGCCATGAAGACCGCGTACGCTACCTTCTGATAGTGTGGGTATCGGGATTTGCATGGAGTGAGGACAGTGGACACATAATATACCGGCTTTTGGAGCGGGAACTTGTATCCGTCTGCCTCTCATTCGACGACGAGCACTGCACTTACAACCTGATGTGTTGCAGCTATGTACAGTAGCATAGGTTCGCCCATATTTGGTGCTGTCAGGACTGGATTACTGGCCAATAGGGTCTTTATTTCGTCAAGTCCGGCCGCAGCTGCATCCGTCCACACGAAGTGTTCGGTTCGTCGAAGAAGGCGATAAAGAGGCAATGCCTTTCTCCTAATCGGGAAATAAAGCAGCTCAACACGGCCACGCATCCAGCTAGTTTCTGGATATGCTTGAGGTCTGTTGGGATAGCCAACTGCGACAGAGCTCGGATTTTTGCCGGATTTGCTTCAATTCCTCTATTGTAAACAATGAAGCCGAGCAACTTCCCGGAAGGTACGCCGAAAACACATTTTTCTAGGTTTAACTTGATGTCGTATGTTCGGAGGTTATCGAATGTAAGCCTCAGGTCGTCTATCAGGGTTTCGACGTGTCTTGTTTTTACGACCACGTCGTCCACATATGCTTCCACTGTTTTGCCGATTTGCTTCTCCAGGCATGTTTGAATCATGCGTTGATAGGTTGCTCCGGCATTTTTAAGCCCGAAAGGCATAGTGTTGAAGCAGAAAGGACCATATGGCGTTATGAAGGCCGTTGCGGCTTGGTCGGACTCTGCCATCTTTATTTGATGGTATCCGGAGTATGCGTCGAGGAAACATAGTGAATCATGTCCTGCGGTGGTGTCGATGATTTGGTCGATGCGAGGGAGGGGGAAGGGATCCTTGGGGCAAGCCTTGTTGAGGTCTTTGAAATCGACACATAGGCACCAGGATTTGTCCTTCTTTGGTACCATCACCAGATTTGCTAGCTAATCCGGATGCTTGATGTCTCTGATGAATCCGGCCTCAAGTAGCTTGGCTAGCTCTTCCCCCATGGCTTGCCGCTCGGGCTCTGAGAAGCGCCTAAGAGTCTGTTTGACAGGCTTGTATCCTTTCAGTATATTGAGGCTGTGTTAGGCCAGTCTGCGTGGGATGCCCGGCATGTCCAAAGGGTGCCAGGCGAAGATGTCCCAATTCTTGCGTAGGAATTCTCGTAGAGCGGCGTCTGTCGGGGATATACCCCGCGGTATGACCCGGCCGGAGTCGTAACCCGGCTGGGACTTGCTAAATCGGCGGATGTTAAACCGGCGGACAGTTAAGACAGAGAGTCAAGACAGATGGCTAAGACAGACGATAAACCGGCTGGTGGTAAACCGGCAGGAGTCAAGTCAGATGTTAAACCGGTGGACAGTTAAGACAGAGAGTCAAGTCAGATGTTAAACCGGCAGACAATGTTAAACTGGCAGACCATGTTAAACCGGCAGACGGTAATAACTGGGTTGCCATGAGTTATGAAGCCCATGAAGGGAAGACAAAATAGTTTAAATTAAAGTTCGAGTTGGACTCCACATGTAACCCGCCCCTTCAGCATATATAAGGAGGGGCAGGGCTCCCCAAAGAGGGACAAGCAAGAAGCAATAATCCTAGGGTTAGACATGACAAAGGGGAGCCGGTTTATGACGACTCCCTCGTGATGATAATGAGATCTAGCCTCAAAAAGCATGTAGGGTTATTACCGGATGATGTTTCCCGGGGCCCGAAGCTGTCTAAATCCTTGTCTTGTGTTGCGTCTCTTGATTCCACTCAACCCCTCTCAAGCTACCACATAGATGCGTTGGCCTCGCGACTAAGTCCTCACACTAAGGACATCTGACATGTTAATTCCACGACAGTTGGCGCTCACCGTGGGGCAAGCGCACAGTGGTGTTGAGTTCTTGGAGGGATCTCTCATAGGGATTGTGTGGTGGAATTGTCACGGCAGATGTCCTCGAGCTAGGACTTAGTCGTGGAGCCATCGCAACTAGGAAGCTTAAAGGGGTTAACAGGACAAGGAACATGAGGGTTATACGGGTTCGGCCCCTTACGGTGAAGGTAAAAGCCTACGTCCAGTTGAGGTGGTATTGATTAGGGTTTCGATGACCAGGGAGCTTAATTGCTATGCCTGGCTCTTGATGAGATCTTTCTTGTCCCTGAACCGCCGCCGGGTCGTCCCCTTATATAGAGAGGTTGACGCCTAGCAGCTCTCAGAGTCCCGGTCGGCTCATAAGAGTGTCCGGCTCGGACTCTCAACTATTCTTGCCTTACACTACAAGTTCTAGCTTAATGACGGTTGTGACTACGGGCCTTAAGCCATCTCTGGGTCTTAAGCCCATCTTTGGCCCACCGTCTTCAAGCTTGGCGCCGGGCTTCAGACGATGACCCTTTATGAGTAACCCGGCCCCACCGGGCGGGTGACTCTAAGGTTTATATCCTCAACATTAGGCCCCAGATTGATTTGAGCCGGCTCATGTCAATCTTCAATCCCTTCGACAGAAAATCTCCGGCTTACAATTGTGTGAAGGCCATAACCCGGCGTGACGTCATCCTCTGGATTCCGGGTGATCCGTCGTGATGTCATCTTCCATTAGATCCATTTTTTACTCCGCCATATCCGCAACGGATCTTATCTTTACTGCCATCCCGAAAATCGAGGCGTTTTATGGTGAGATAACCGCGCCGTGGCCTCCTCGTTTCTCGCGGCCACTTATGAGTCTGGCCCTTATAAATAGCCCGGCCCATTGCCTCCATTCACTCCTCTCTTCTTCGTCTTCTTCCTCTGTCGCCCGAGAGCTCGAACTCCGCCGCCGCCGCGCCCCCGGTCTTCGTCAACCTCGGCCGCTGCATCACCCTGAATCGGTCCAGACAAACGGCGACAACCTCCGCATCTCTTCAGCGCCGGTAAGTCCTCGCTACTCCATAGGGCAGATCCGCATTAGGGTTCTGTAGTTCTTCCCGTGTTCTTCGCCGTCGCTCGCGAGTTCTTGGTAGTTTTTATTTTTACTACCCTCCTTGATCTTAGGCTTGTATAGAACTGCTGTGGTAGCTGTTTGGCACCCGTTTCAAATGCAAATAGATCTCTTTTTACTGCATAGAGGCCCCGTTTGAACCTGCGAACTTCTCCTGTGTCCGTTCTAGGTCTAGAAACTTTTCCTTTTATTCAAATATTTTGATCCAAAATTTTCACCGCGATCTGTGAAACCTGTTTTCACCATACTTAGTAAAAAACTGCATCTGCTGAGCTATGGCGGCTTATATTTTCGGCTCAAAGAAGCCACGCGCCGTAAAACTTTCCGGCTCAAAGAAGCCACGCGCCGTAAAAATTTCCGGCTCGTTTGCGACACTGCTGTAGACGATTGAATCACTCTCAATGCCTCCAGCGGCTTAAATAACCCAATGCACTTAGATATATATCATTAGGCCCCTCCATAAGCCACCACTTTAAACATTGAACTGTAATTTCCTCCGGCTTATAATTAAACCAGACATTTCCTTTTATCATAGGCTTCCGACTTTCACCATGCCTCCCAAAGCTCCCAAAGCACCCATCACTTGCAACTGGATGAGGTCCAACGTCACCGACGAGACCTTAGCGGATTTTGTGAAGTCGGGTTACCTGCCCAAGAAAGACGTCATGTCTTACCACGCCCCTGACCCGTCAGAGGAGAGACCACAGCCAAAGGACGGGGAGGTGGTAATATTTGCGGATCACATGAGCCGGGGCTTCGCACCGCCCGGCTCAAAGTTCTTCAGAGATGTACTGAATTTCTTTGACCTGCGGCCACAAGATATAGGACCTAATTCGGTGTCAAACATATGCAACTTCCAAGTGTTCTGCGAGGTCTACCTTGGAGAGGAGCCTAGCCTTCTGCTCTTTAGAGAACTATTCTATTTGAACCGCCAGAACGAGTGCGCCAACGGGCCGAGCTTAGAACTTGGTGGAATCTCCATTCAGCGACGGAGAGACTGCCTTTTTCCTTACGCTGAGCCGCCAAACCACCCAAAGGACTGGAACCATACGTGGTTCTACTGCCAAGACACGTCGCCGGCTGATGAGAGCCCGCTGCCCGGCTTTCGCCCTTCGCGTCTGGAACCAACTCACCCTCTGTCAGACAAGTTAACTCAGGCGGAGCGCCAACCTCTGATCCCCACCATTAATAAGATCAAGGCTCTCCTGGGCAATGGCCTCAACGGCATTGATCTGGTCCGGGTTTGGATCTCCTGGCGGGTGATCCCGTTGAGCCGCCGCCCCGGCTTAATGTGTGAGTACACGGGCCGGAAAGATGACCCCCAGAGACACAGCCGCAACGATCTTCCTGAAGACGTTGCTGAGGACATGACCAAAGCTCTCTTGAACGAGAGCTTGGCAGACTGCGGGAGGACCGGCTTAAGCCCCTTCTGCAAGACCAACCCGGCCCCAGCGGTAAGCCGCTGATCTGAACATCTTATTTTCTTCTGTAGATAGCTTTCATCTGAACCTTAAGAAATCGTCATTGTATTTTTCAGGCTGATGATAAATTCTGGAAGGTCAAATATGACCATGAGGCGGCCAAGAAGGCCAGGAAGGCCAAGAAAGCCGCCAAGAGAGCCGCTCCCCGCAAGAAGGGAAGTAGGCCTACTGCTTCAGAGCTGATGCAACTAAGCGACAGCTCCGAGTCAGAGGTAACCCCTGAATTTGTAAACTCTTGTTGTATTTGTTGTTTATTTCTGTCCATCTTATCAATACTTGTTCATCAACAGGATGACACCGGAGCAAGTAACCCGGTGGTTGAAGAGGTAATGACACTTTCCTCCGACTCGGAGCCCTTGCCAAGGCCGAAAGTCCGAAGGGTAACCCGGAAAGTAAGATTTTCACATCCTTTAGCTTATCAAGATCCTCAATTTCTTTTGAAGCAGCAGATTCATGAGAGCCGGCGGCACACCCGGACCAACAAGGACGCTGACCTCTCCTCCGGTTTACCTGACGCGTCGAGGAAACGTCGGACCGAGGTTATCTCCCACTTGTACCCTTTTCATCCTTTGGCGGGTGTTATACGTCAACCGCTCAATTCTTCCGATTCAAACTATCAGGAAACCCCACCCTCCTCTGGTGACTCGATGCAATCAAACCTGCCGGCCTTCAAGACCGTACCCGGGTAATGATGATCATCTCTTTGTTGTTCTGATCTTTACTCATACTTTTTGTACTAACCTTTGTTGTCCTTTCAGTGCCCAGGCAAAGCTCAGCAAGAGGGCGAAGAAGAACAAGCCGGTCGAAGAGCCGGACTTGCCTGAACCGGAGGTTGCAGCTCAAGCACCGCCAGTTGCCTCTGCTCCTGCCGCCGCCGCTCCAACCGACAAGCCAACCGCAGAGTCTTCTGCTAACCCGGAGACCTCCAGCCCGGCTCAGCCGGTCGATGACCCGGACGTGGTAATCACCCGGACGGAATTTGTTGAGCCGGGGAGACCCACTGCACTGGCCAAGTGCTCCGCTAAGGAGGAGTTGCTAGAGCGCCGCCGGGCCACTTTGGACCTCACCGACTACACAAACTTGAGCGTCGGAGAGATTGTCTCCGGCTATGTGAACCAGGTGCACAAGAGCCGGGATTTGGAGATCAATATGGTGCATCAGATACAGCAGAAGTCTGAGGTACCACTCTTCTGCTTACTGCATAGTTATCTTTACCATACTAGCCCCCTAGTCGACGACTTATGATGGAATATGTTGTAGACTTAAGTTCTGGCTTACTTCCATGAACCGGTAATTTGTAGATAGAAACGTTCGATATGCATTAGTCCCCAAGTGCCAAGTGTCTTTGCTTGGAAAGCGCTTGGGACTTTAAATTTGCATAATAATTGTTCATATTATAACCCGGAAATCATGCAGGCTGCTTGCAAGAAGTTTGAGGCTGACATCTCTGATCTAAAGACCCGCCTGAGGATGCAAGAAACTGAGACCCGGAAGGCCAATGCCAAATTTGTGTCCAGTATTGCTGCTCAAGAGAAGCTGAAAAAGGACTTTGAAGCTGAACAGAAAACTTGGGCCGACAAAAAGGCTACTCTGGTGAGCCGGGCCGAACAGGCGGAGAAGGCTCTGACGGAAAGAACCGCCGAGCTCACCGGCTTCAAGCGCCACGTGTCATAGATGGTCGCCGCCATCTTCGGTAAGTCATTCCACCGGCTCTCGTCCAGTTTATAATCTTTATGTCTCATAACCCATCATTGCCAGCGGCTTATCCTACTCTGTTAAACAGGTCCCAGAAGCGCCAACCTCAACCAAAGTGTACTGACCAAGTTGAAGGCCGTGTACACCCTGGTGGAGCAACTCTACACCGGGTCACAGCGCGCCTTGGCCGTGGTGGCCCTATCCAATGAGGTGCCGACTCACCTGGCAGAAGTTCTTCGCCGGCTTGCCGTGCTTCCTCAGCGTGTCCAAGAGCTGCGATGGGCCTCTGCAAGAGCCGAAGCTATAGCTGCTCTGAGCCGGGCCAAGGCGTTCCTTCCAGAACTAGACCCGGCGGACATTGCCCTTGGCTACCCCAGCTTGAAGGAAGACGGCACCCCCTTCGACCAAAGGGACTTTGCAGCCTGCGTGAAGACCGTACGCCCGGTGGCCACTCTGATTGGAAATGACACGGATCTGACCAAGTACCAGCCGGGTTACAATGCAGAGAATCAGAGGATCCCCACTCCGCGTTATGAAGCCATCAGCTTAGTCCCGCCGACTCGTAAGCACACCTTTGCCCCGAAAATTGACCCGGCTGGGTTAATTGATGAGGAAGCTCAATTTGAAGCTCTGAGCGGCATTGACTGGAAATCGTCAACTTTCCAGGTCTTGGGAACAGCCGGAGGAGCGGAGAGGGATGAGCCGGAAGCTTCAACCCAGCAAGCATCTTCACTCTGCAGGCGGTTTATGTAAACAATGCTTCACCCTTTTGGACTCGATGAGTCTTGTAATAGAATAGGACCAACACTTTAACTTTGCCGTGCCATCGGGCACGTGTTGAATGCTGAAATCCATTGACGTTGCTTCCTTATATTTCTCCGGGTCATAATTTGATCACTCATTTTCCTTAAGCTCAAATAGTTGCCTTTAACTATCCTGCATAGAAAAACAAATCACAAGTCTCTAGGCGGCTTACCGCACTAAGAATCATAGTCTCGTACATATAACCCGTAATAAAGAGCTAAATCATGAAATACTGATCCTCAATCATATCCTTGATATAATCGCAAGGTTGATACCTCAATTCCGGTTTACCAGTCTTGATAACGCCGATTGTGTTCGACTAGCACTGTAAATCAAAGTTAAGTTGGCAAAGTGAGACCCGGCGTGCACACTTGAAATAATCAGAAGAACTTTTTGTAAATCAGAAAAGCTTAGGGGCTTCCGGTTCGAATACGACCAGAGACCCGTCCCAAAGGGGTTATGCTATGATTCGAGTGCGATCATACAGTCCCCAGTGGGTGTGGCGATGCCAATCAAGAGGGTACCGACAACTATGTTCTCTTTGGTTCGAATACGACCCATGTTTGAACAGGAAGCCCCCAAATGACTTTAGGAGCTGTTTAACGACGCTGATTCGAATACGATCCACGTCGGTTCCCAAAGGGGTTAAACTATGATTCAAATATGATCAAAGAAAACTCCCCAATGAGCTCGGCACTTTGCCAATCAAATGGGTATCGACAGCTATGTTCCCTTTGGTTCGAATACGACCTATGTTTGAACAGGAAGCCCCCAGGTGACTATATTGCGTACGGCTAGATTCGAATACGATCATAAGCCGGATCCACCTCCAAGGTACCATGTGATCTTGTAATGGAAACAACACATTAGCTTTTGGAGGAGAAAAAAGGACAGAGGTCCTGCTTTATTGCTTATCATAATATATACATGACTTATAGAAATATGTACATCACGAGAGCCGGTGGCTCAAGTGTAATAAGGCCGAAGCTGAGCTATATTCCACGGCCGACGGGTCTCCTCCTCCGATTTACGTGAGTCTTTATGCTCCCGAACGTCGATAAGGTAGTATGACCCGTTGTGCAAGTTCTTGCTGACCACGAAGGGCCCTTCCCAAGGCGGGGATAGCTTGTGTGTATCTGTTTGATCCTGGATGAGCCGGAGCACCAGGTCACCTTCCTGGAAAACCCGGGATTTAACCCGGCGACTGTGGTAACGGCGCAGGTCTTGTTGGTAAATCGCTGAGCGAGCTGCTGCCACATCATGCTGTTCATCCAACAAGTCAAGAGCATCTTGGCGCGCCTGTTCATTATCCGCCTCAACATAAGCCGCCACTCGAGGCGAGTCATGACGGATGTCACTGGGGAGGACTGCTTCCGCTCCATAAACCATGAAGAAAGGCGTGAAACCCGTAGACCTGTTAGGAGTAGTATTGATGCTCCATAACACAGAAGGTAACTCCTCCACCCAACAACCCGGCGTCCGTTGCAAAGGGACCAAAAGCCGGGGCTTGATGCCCTTCAGAATCTCCTGATTAGCCCTCTCAGCTTGACCATTGGATTGAGGGTGAGCCACTGATGAAACATCAAGTCGAATATGCTCTCGTTGACAAAACTCCTCCATGGCGCCTTTGGATAGATTGGTACCATTGTCAGTTATAATGCTGTGTGGAAAGCCAAAACGAAAGATCACCTTTTTCATAAACTGAACTGCCGTGGCTGCATCACACTTGCTAACTGGCTCCGCTTCAACCCACTTGGTAAATTTGTCAACTGCCACCAAGAGGTGGGTCTTCTTATCCTTGGACCTTTTAAAAGGCCCAACCATATCAAGCCCCCAGACCGCAAAGGGCCAAGTAATTGGGATCATCCTCAGCTCCTGAGCCGGCACATGAGCCCGTCGCGAGAACCTTTGGCAACCATCACATTTACTGACCAAATCCTCCGCACCAGCATGAGCCGTCAGCCAATAAAAACCATGACGAAAAGCCTTGGCCACAAGAGACTTTGAACCGGCGTGATGGCCACAATCCCCTTCATGAATCTCACGCAAGATCTCTTGACCTTCCTCAGGGGAGACACAACGCTGGAACGCTCCCGTAACACTGCGGCGATGCAACTCACCATTGATAACAACCATTGACTTAGACCGCCGGGTTATTTGTCTGGCCAAAGTTTCATCCTCAGGCAAATCTCCCCGGGTCATGTAAGCCAAGTAAGGCATCGTCCAGTCCGGGGTGATGTGGAGAGCCGCCACCAACTGTGCCTCCGGGTCAGGGACAGCCAAGTCTTCCTCTGTAAGCAACTTAACAGAAGGGTTATGCAAGACGTCCAGGAAAGTATTAGGCGGCACCGGTTTTCGCTGAGAGCCCAGCCGGCTTAAAGCATCAGCCGCCTCGTTCTTCCTGCGATCGATGTGCTCTACTTGGTAACCCTGAAAATGCCCAGCAATGGCATCAACTTCACGGCGATAAGCCGCCATGAGAGGGTCCTTGGAGTCCCACTTTCCTGATACTTGTTGAGCCACCAAGTCTGAGTCGCCGAAGCACCTTACCCGGCTCAAGCTCATCTCCTTAGCCATCCGAAGACCGTGGAGCAAGGCCTCGTACTCAGCTGCATTGTTGGTGCAAGGAAACATCAGTTGTAGCACATAATGGAACTTGTCACCTTTAGGGGAAGCCAATATGACTCCAGCCCCCGAGCCCTCCAATTGCCTGGACCCATCGAAGTGAATAGTCCAATATGTGTTATCCGGCTTTTGTTCGGGCACTTGTAGCTCTGTCCAATCATTAATGAAATCCACCAAGGCCTGAGATTTAACAGCAGTGCGTGGCACGTATTTCAGACCATGAGGTCCGAGCTCTATAGCCCACTTAGCCACTCTCCCTGTGGCCTCTCTATTTTGAATGATATCTCCAAGGGGGGTAGAACTGACCACAGTGATGGGGTGACCCTGGAAATAATGCTTAAGCTTCCGGCTTGCCATGAACACACCATAAAGAAGCTTCTGCCAATGCGGATACCGCTGCTTGGACTCGATGAGTACTTCGCTGACATAATAAACCGGCCGCTGAACCGGATGCTCCTTACCCTCTTCCTTGCGCTCCACCACCACCGCCACACTCACGGATCGTGTGTTAGCAGCCACATACAGCAATAAAGGCTCCTTGTCAACCGGAGCAGCAAGGACCGGGGGCTCTGCCAGCTGCCTCTTCAAATCCTCAAAAGCAGTATTTGCTGCATCATTCCAGACAAAGTCATCAGTTTTCTTCATCAACTGATATAACGGCATGGCCTTCTCACCCAAACGGCTTATAAACCGGCTTAAAGCAGCGATACGACCCGCCAAGCGCTGGACATCGTTTATACACGCCGGCTTAGCCAGGGAGGTGATGGCCTTGATCTTCTCCGGGTTAGCTTCAATGCCTCTGTTAGAAACCAAAAAACCCAAGAGCTTGCCTGCAGGAACACCAAAAACACACTTGGCCGGGTTAAGCATCATCTTGTAGACCCGGAGATTGTCAAAGGTTTCCCTTAGATCATCTATCAAGGTTTCCTCCTTCCTGGATTTAACCACAATATCGTCCACATAAGCATGAACATTGCGCCCAATCTGGTTATGAAGACAGTTCTGCATGCAACGCTGGTAAGTCGCATGTGCACTCTTGAGCCCAAAGGGCATTGATACGTAGCAGAAGGCTCCAAAGGGAGTGATGAACGCCGTCTTCTCCTGGTCCTTAATTGCCATTTTAATCTGATGATATCCAGAATAAGCATCCAAGAAACTTAAGAGCTCACAACCCGCCATAGCATCAATGATTTGATCAATACGGGGAAGGGCAAAAGGATCAGCCGGACATGCCTTGTTTAAGTCCGTGTAGTCCACACACATCCGCCAGGTGCCGTTCTTCTTGAGCACGAGCACCGGGTTAGCTAACCACTCTGGGTGAAAGACTTCAACAATAAACCCAGCCGCCAAGAGCCGGGCCACCTCTTCACCAATAGCTTTCCGCCTCTCTTCATTAAACCGCCGAAGGAATTGCCTGACCGGCTTAAATTTTGGATCACATTGAGAGTGTGCTCAGCGAGTTCTCTAGGTACACCTGGCATGTCAGAAGGTTTCCATGCAAAAATGTCCCTATTCTCACGGATGAACTCGATGAGCGCGCTTTCCTATTTTGGATCCAGATTGGCACTGATGCTAAACTGCTGAGATGAATCACCTGGAATGAAATCAACAAGTTTAGTCTCATCAGCCGACTTAAATTTCATTGCCGGCTCATGCTCCGTAGTCGGCTTTTTCAGAGAGGTCATATCTGTTGGGTCAACATTGTCCTTGTAGAATTTCAACTCCTCTGTTGCACAAACAGACTCTGCATAAGCTACATCGCCTTCCTCACACTCCAAGGCCACCTTCCGGCTGCCGTGAACCGTAATGGTCCCATTGTGACCCGGCATCTTGAGCTGCAAATACACATAACACGGTCATGCCATGAACTTGGCGTAAGCCGGCCGCCCAAATATGGCATGATACGGACTTCTTATCTTGACCACCTCAAAGGTCAATTTTCCCACCCTGTCGTTGTACTCGTCTCCAAAGGCCACTTCCAACTCGATTTTGCCAACTGGATAAGCCGACTTACCAGGCACCACACCGTGAAAAATAGTGTTTGACTGGCTGAGGTTCTTATCAATCAACCCCATACGGCGGAAAGTCTCATAATAGAGGATGTTGATACTGCTGCCTCCATCCATGAGCACCTTAGTGAACTTATATCCTCCCACTTGAGGAGCCACCACCAAGGCCAAGTGACCCGGGTTATCAACCCGGGGAGGGTGATCCTCCCTACTCCACACAATGGGCTGCTCAGACCATCTTAAATAACGTGGAACCGCCGGCTCAACAGCGTTTACATCCCTTTTATGAAGCTTCTGATCTCGCTTACACAGACTGGTGGTGAACACATGATACTGGCCACCGTTAAGCTGCTTTGGATTGGTCTGATAACCCCCCTGCTGCTGTTGATGACCTTGGCCAGACTGCTGATTAAAGCCCCCTTGACCGCTCTGCGGATTAGAACTTGAGCCGCCGCCCGGGCCATGAAAACCACCAGCGCCTGAGCCGCCGCCCGGGCCATGGTTGCCATTAAAAGCATTGGAATTCTTAAAGGCTTTCATGATCGCGCAATCCTTCCAAAGATGAGTGGCTGGCTTCTCCCTATAGCCATGCCTTGGACAAGGCTGTAGGGTAACATAGCAGAAAACAAAAAATTTCTGACCTACGCACCAGCCCAGGACCACTATGGAGACTGCATACAAGGTTTGATCTTTTTCGTTACCGACTCGTAGCGCAGCGGGAAGTAGAGTCGATGACGATCGGCGGTGCAGATCCTCGCAGCTAGGATTTACAACCTCCCAACCGCGAGGATGTATACCCTCATCCGCCATACGGACAGCCCTCCGGGAGGCGGTCGAACAGTCCCCCGGACGGTGTCACGGACAGCCCTTCGAGAGGACCTTCGAAACTCGAACGGTCACTCGGACAGCCCTCCGGGAGGACCCACAGAACTCGGACCGTCACTTGGACAGCCCTTCGGGAGGCACTCTCGAACAGCCCCTCAGGGCACTAAGATCGAAACTATGACCTCTCTACAGAGTTGCACACATATGGTGTCAGCTATCCGGCAGGGCTTTGCCGTCCAGAACTAGTTCCTGCCGGAACCCAGACAGCCTTTCGGCTCTACGAAACTATTTCGCTGGGAGGGAGAGAAGAAGCCAGATCATTGCAATGGCATGTATGTGAGAAGGGATGATCCTTTAGGCAGCCCCCTCCACCCCTATTTATAGGCCAAGCCCAAGGGTGGCTTCTCCAAGAAGCCAAGGGGGGAAATACCAAAAAGGCCCTCAAGGTGGCTTCTCCAAGAAGCCAAGCAAAAAGCACTTTCACTATTCATGACGACATATTTCAGCGTCCGTTCGAATTGAAAATATTTATGTGGGCTCAGAACATTTCCAGTACCCACTAAAATAATTTTCAACGCGTTCCGAAACAATTTTGGTTTAGTGATTTTTATCTGCGAAAAGCAAACAAGAATGCGTTTTCACTATTCATGAAGACAATTTTTCGCGTCCACTATCCGAAAATATTTCTGTGGGTCTTAGAATAATTCCAGTACCCACTAAAATGATTTTGGATTCGTTCTGAAACAATTTCAGATTAGTGAATTTAATCTGCGAAAAACAGCCAAAGCGGTACCGGCAGCTCCGAAACATTTTCGGTTTTTATTTCTGAAAATTCCAAAAAGTTTCCAGAATGATTCTGGCACCCTCCAAGAATTATCAGGCATGTGCCGAAACCATTTTGACTTAATGGCATACCCCGAAACAACTTTTTCGGTTTCACCGAAACTCATCCGGTGACCTCTCTCTGCGGTACGATTCCGCTGTCCGAAACTTTTTCGGTGATTTGCTCTCAGACTCCCTGTCTAGTATTCAGCAGATAGATGACCCTTAAGCATGTGACCCTATAGGTTCGGTGAACTATAGACATGACCTGGAACCCCTTCCTGTCAATGATCAACATCGGAGCCGTGGACACCCATATTGACCCCTATACCCACACGAATGAATATTCGAGTGAACCCCCAGTTGAGGTGAGCTATTCCTGTTGCTTCACGATATATCATAAACACCTGAGGTGAGATTTATTGCATCCCCGTGGGCCAACACTTTGTCCACTATGCAAGTTACCTCGTTACCGGTTTTGTTCTCTTTTCTCGTTTCGTGTTCCGGCATCCCCGTGATCAAATCACAAAGTGTCTGGCCAGACGATGATGGACACCGTAACACCGAGTGGGCCTGAGTATATCTCTCCATCGTCGGAGGAGCAAATCCCAATCTCGAGCTATCAAGTTACTTAACATACTTTCCCATGAACCCGTAAGCCGCCGTAATAGCCATCCAGTTACGGATGATGTTTAACAAACCCCAAAGTTCATGAAGCAAGCATGAAGAAACTTGATACTCTCATGGTCTAAGGAATTATGCAAACATTAACTATCTCTGTGTTATAAACCATTAACTTGTGACGAATGTATCTCATAGCATAACATCAATTCGGGTCGATTCAACACAAATGTCCTTCCTGACATTGTGCCCTCAAAGTTGCTTGGCATAGACATGCCCATGATTGGGAAAACATAATCATCATGCAACACTTGAGCTAGTCTTAGAGGCACGACTAGGAATACATTTTACCGTTTATTATTCCACACGTGCATATGGGTTCTCCCTAGAGCCTTTATGGATATACGGGCTCGGGAACCACATCAGTTATAGCATGGAACATAAACATAATTATGAATAGGGAGATAATCAATAACATTTATTATTGCCTCTAGGGCATATCTACCATGGCTTCATTTCAACAGATTGGGCGTACCATGGAGATGATTTGGAATAGGTTTGTATCCTTTTACACAAGCCCCATTTTCAAATGTTAAGAAAAGATACAACATGATTGGGCGTACCATACCATGGCTTCATTTCAACAGACCCGATGTAGCTCTTTTCAGTGTAAAAGCCGCAGTCTCTAAAGCATCACTTTAAAAAGGATAATGCCAAATTTATTTATGTCATCTTTGACCTTACCATGTCATAAATGGTTAGATTACATCTCCACGGACTTTTCACTTGCAGTGGTGTTCCGGGAGGTGCAAGTTATGAAACCCCTTTCACAACTCATCAGACATTCGCTAAACATGTAACTCAAATATTCCTTTGTGCAATCAAATTGCAGAAACATAATTTTCTTGTTACAATAACTTCTACTTCATTTTTGAAACCTTTCGAATGATTTCAAAAGATCCAGACTTACGTCTCATCAAGTAAATATCCATATATCTACTTGAGTCATTTCTGAAGATAAATAAATCCACCACTAACAACACTTATCGGACTACACACATCAAATGTATGATCACTAATAAGTTTGTTGTTCGTTCCTTATGGCCCGTGAACGGTATTTTAGTCACTTCACTTTTCGGAGGAAAGTTGCAAGTGTCAGATGATTCAAAATCAAAAAGACTTCAAAATCCATCATAATGGAATTTTCCATGCGGGTTTCTCCAATGTGACCAAATGTAGTGCCACACTTGTGTGGTATTCTTTTAGTCTTGCGACATTTAGCGCCAGTGTTATGGATGTATCATATTACCCTCAATATTCATAACATACGTCCCATCTTGGATGGAAGCATGGCCCTTCATGTTATTCATAATACTTAACAACAATTGTTGTTTTTATGAACAACTCTTTTGCAACAAACATTGTGCAATGGGCTAGAGTGTATGAAACTCTAAAATGAATTATGAAAGTAAACCCAGAGGTATTGTATTATTATCAATATTCATAACATACATCTCATTCATAATGAAAGTATGGCCCTTGTGTTATTCATAACATCGAACATAAAAGGTTCTCTTATGAACAACCTTCTTGCAAGATACCTTATGCAATTGGCTAGAGTTTGTAAAACTCTAAATGAATTATGAAAATAAATACAGACGGCAATACACCGATGGAAGGTATAGTAACATTTACTATGTTCCCTGTGTATACCTTAACCTCATTTCTGGCTAGTCTTTTTAGGCCACAGTAGCTCTTACAGTGATTCACAATTGAATGCAATCGAGCGGGTATCTTTGTGATTAACTCACAATACCCAAGAATTAGTGATTAACATGTTTAACCATAATTCCCAAGAACTATATCTTTGACCAGCCTACTATACATCAAAAACTTGTATGACATTCATACATGAGCTGGATATTCCAGTCATCTTTCTTTTTGCCTTTATACTTCTAACAGTTTAACTTTTAGTATTTCTCCTACTCGCAAAAGAAGCACCCAACTTAAGAGTGGCGTTAGCCCCGGACTTCCTAGGCGTGTAAGTCATACTAACACCCTTTGGATACTTCCTTTCTCTTTAAGTTGTTGTTTTATTCACCTTTCATTATATGACAGGCGTTCTTCTGGATCCCTTTCCCAACAGTCAAATGCATAGTAAACACTTTTACTAATACTTGCAAACAAACATTGGTTTGTTTGTATCTGAAAATAATTTTCAGTTACATGAATATCATATAACTATCCCAACTTTCGAAGTTTGGGTTTCATGGAAGCAAACATATTGCACTTGACTGAAACGGAATTATAGCTTTTGGATCGAAGGACGAGAGTCACATGATCCATAGCATTAGCGGGAGGATATGGAAAGCATGCGATAGGACAAAGTCCTTCTCGGCACATTTGAGGACAATCCTCATATTACGTTACGAATCGTAAAGTTTTAACCAGATATTTAACAGTTATTCAATTTTAATAGGGAAGGTGGAAAGGCGAGCCATTATTCTACAACTATTTTGCAAGAAACACTTAGACAGCGTTCATAATTAATTGCACTGAGAATTAAACATGTTAATTCAACAGTGCGCTCCCACTCAAATCAATATCTCTCAAAATTGATTGTGAGTGATACAAGACCCACATTTCAATTGTTCGCCATTGGTGTAACACCACTGATGATGAAAAATCTCAACCGGTAGGCCAACTTGCCAATCACATCTCTATGTGACTCTTGTTCATCTTTCGATGCGTGTGTTCCGAGCTCATGACGGTCATGCCTGAACGTCAAGACAACCAAGTGATCTCGCTGCGAGGTCTCAACTCACCCGCCTCACACTTCTCTAATCGTTCGTACCCGTGTGACACGGCGCACCCCGAAAAGATAGGTGTCGTGACGGTGCTACACTTGGGAGAACACTAACTACTTGGTATTTTTGTGAGAGATCACCCTAATAAAAAGCGACTACCGCGCAATCAAGAAGGGTGCAACATAAGGGATAAACATCTCAGGCAATTCATAATAGCATGATATGGTATAGCCCTTTCTGACGGAGAAGTATTTCATTTCTTCGTCTTCGGCATTCGTGTTGGTGTTCACCTTCGCGAAGATTGCCACCACCTTGTCGATGCACCAGATAATATTGCTATCTCCATAGCGTATAAAATTAATGCATTACTTAAGGTTGACACGCAGGTCATTAAAGTGCAATCATATGGCTCCAGCCATCATGCCGAACCATGACACGCAGGTCATGTTAATCAAATTACATCATATAGTCATCTCATACATAATCGAATTAGTATGAGCACTGCTATAACACATCACATGCACATCCTGCAAAACCAAGTTAGACACCTCTAATCGGTTTATGCAAAAATTTATTTTACGTGGCTTCTAAGGTTTTGACTTAAATCGCAGCTACCAACGTTTTATCATCAAGTATGATTATTCAAGTTGCTAGATTAACATCTCGGGGTGTATGAAACACGAGATAATTAAATCTCGAGCCCCATACTAAACTTCGTCATACGCATGAGCCCCGTGCAGATAATATCTGCAATGCCCTTTCATCTGCGAATTTCATCTTTCTTTTGACTACGGCAGAACCCAAAGAACTGATAGCACTTCCATGATCAATCAGGATCACGGATTGCCAGAACTTTGTCAAATTCCACCATGCTCTCTCGAGATTGAGCAAACGCAAATTCTAGGGAAGCAACAAGAACGTCGGGTAACAGATTTCATCTGTCACCCGCATAAATAATTTTCAGCAATAGATCTCATCTACTACCTAATTATATTATGCAATACCCATACATCTCCATGTATTCTAGATCGAAACCTGCATCTACGCATAGCACGGCTCTTGATGCCACTGTAGGGTAACGTAGCAGAAAACAAAAAATTTCTGACCTACGCACCAGCCCAGGACCACTATGGAGACTGCATACAAGGTTTGATCTTTTTCGTTACCGACTCGTAGCGCAGCGGGAAGTAGAGTCGATGACGATCGGCGGTGCAGATCCTCGCAGCTAGGATTTACAACCTCCCAACCGCGAGGATGTATACCCTCATCCGCCATACGGACAGCCCTCCGGGAGGCGGTCGAACAGTCCCCCGGACGGTGTCACGGACAGCCCTTCGAGAGGACCTTCGAAACTCGAACGGTCACTCGGACAGCCCTCCGGGAGGACCCACAGAACTCGGACCGTCACTTGGACAGCCCTTCGGGAGGCACTCTCGAACAGCCCCTCAGGGCACTAAGATCGAAACTATGACCTCTCTACAGAGTTGCACACATATGGTGTCAGCTATCCGGCAGGGCTTTGCCGTCCAGAACTAGTTCCTGCCGGAACCCAGACAGCCTTTCGGCTCTACGAAACTATTTCGCTGGGAGGGAGAGAAGAAGCCAGATCATTGCAATGGCATGTATGTGAGAAGGGATGATCCTTTAGGCAGCCCCCTCCACCCCTATTTATAGGCCAAGCCCAAGGGTGGCTTCTCCAAGAAGCCAAGGGGGGAAATACCAAAAAGGCCCTCAAGGTGGCTTCTCCAAGAAGCCAAGCAAAAAGCACTTTCACTATTCATGACGACATATTTCAGCGTCCGTTCGAATTGAAAATATTTATGTGGGCTCAGAACATTTCCAGTACCCACTAAAATAATTTTCAACGCGTTCCGAAACAATTTCGGTTTAGTGATTTTCATCTGCGAAAAGCAAACAAGAATGCGTTTTCACTATTCATGAAGACAATTTTTCGCGTCCACTAAATCCGAAAATATTTCTGTGTGTCTTAGAATAATTCCAGTACCCACTAAAATGATTTTGGATTCGTTCTGAAACAATTTCAGATTAGTGAATTTCATCTGCGAAAAACTGCCAAAGCGGTACCGGCAGCTCCGAAACTTTTTCGGTTTTTATTTCTGAAAATTCCAAAAAGTTTCCAGAATGATTCTGGCACCCTCCAAGAATTATCAGGCATGTGCCGAAACCATTTTGACTTAATGGCATACCCCGAAACAACTTTTTCGGTTTCACCGAAACTCATCCGGTGACCTCTCTCTGCGGTACGATTCCGCTGTCCGAAACTTTTCGGTGTCTTAAACTTTTTCGGTGATTTTCTCTCAGACTCCCTGTCTAGTATTCAGCAGATAGATGACCCTTAAGCGTGTGACCCTATAGGTTCGGTGAACTATAGACATGACCTGGAACCCCTTCCGATCAATGATCAACATCGGAGCCGTGGACACCCATATTGACCCCTATACCCACACGAATGAATATTCGAGTGAACCTCCAGTTGAGGTGAGCTATTCCTGTTGCTTCACGATATATCACAAACACCTGAGGTGAGATTTATTGCATCCCCGTGGGCCGACACTTTGTCCACTATGCAAGTTACCTCGTTACCGGTTTTGTTCTCTTTTCTCGTTTCGTGTTCCGGCATCCCCGTGATCAAATCACAAAGTGTCTGGCCAGACGATGATGGACACCGTAACACTGAGTGGGCCTGAGTATATCTCTCCATCATCGGAGGAGCAAATCCCAATCTCGAGCTATCAAGTTACTTAACATACTTTTCCATGAACCCGTAAGCCGCCGTAATAGCCATCCAGTTACGGATGACGTTTAACAAACCCCAAAGTTCATGAAGCAAGCATGAAGAAACTCGATACTCTCATGGTCTAAGGAATTATGCAAACATTAATTATCTCTGTGTTATAAACCATTAACTTGTGACGAATGTATCTCATAGCATAACATCAATTCAGGTCGATTCAACACAAATGTCCTTCCTGACATTGTGCCCTCAAAGTTGCTTGGCATAGACATGCCCATGATTGGGAAAACATAATCATCATGCAACACTTGAGCTAGTCTTAGAGGCACGACTAGGAATACATTTTACCGTTTATTATTCCACACGTGCATATGGGTTCTCCCTAGAGCCTTTATGGATATACGGGTTCGGGAACCACAGCAGTTATAGCATGGAACATAAACATAATTATGAACAGGGAGATAATCAATAACATTTATTATTGCCTCTAGGGCATATCTCCTACAAAGGCTCATTCAACAGCTGCTCCAGCGTCGGGCCTGACCCGCCGGCTCGGGGAGGTGGCCTCCCCTTGCGTCGCTGATTATTCCCCTGTGAGCTGGTGTTTGCCACGAACTCTAGGCTGCCGTCAGCTTTACGTTTGCCACCTCCCGGGTTATGCTGAGGACCCTTGCCATTGCCGTTCTTCTTTCCCTTCCCTGTCATTTCATCATCTGAAGCGGGGTCCTTGGTACTATCAGAGTCGGCATACTTGACAAGAGCTGCCACCAGCGTACCCATATCATTGCAGTCGCGCTTAAGCCGCCCGAGTTTCATCTTCAGGGGCACGAAGCGACAATTCTGCTCCAACATTAAGACTGCAGAGCCGGCATCCATCTTATCAGACGAATGTATTATCTCTTTAACCCGGCGGACCCAATGTGTCGTAGACTCACCCTCCTGCTGTTTACAGTTAGTCAAATCCACAATTGACATAGACTGCCTACACGTATCCTTGAAATTTTGGATGAATCGGGCCTTCAGCTCAGCCCAAGACCCGATGGAATTTGGCGGTAGCCCTTTCAACCAAGTGCGGGCCGTCCCATCTAACATCATGGTGAAGTATTTGGCCATTGCCGCCTCACTGACCTCCAGTAATTCCATGGCCATTTCATAGCTCTCGATCCAGGCTGCGGGTTGTAAATCAGCCGTGTAATTAGGCACCTTCCTAGGCCCCTTGAAGTCCTTGGGTAGACGTTCATTGCGGAGAGCCGATACTAAACAAGGGACACCTCCAGTCCTCGTAGGGATACCCACGTCGACGGAAGTCGTTGGATAAGCCGGGGGAGTCTGGTAAGCCGTCAACTGGGGAACCTGCTCCGCCTCTTGCCGCGCTCTGTCCTGGTCTGCTGCGTGAAAGGCTCCGTTATGAACTGGGCCATAGCCAGGGGGCGGGTCATGGCGTCGAACATTACTTGAGCCGGTCGCCGAGTCCATGTGTCTGCTATAACTTGGGCTCCAGCCTGGGCGAGGAGTCGAGTGGATCCTGTCCCGGCTGTAAGAGTACGCCTCTTGCTGCGCCAGTGCTGTCTGAAGGAGTTCTCTGACCCGGCGGGTTTCAATAGCCGTTGGAGAGTCGCCGTTGATTGGGAGGGCCGCCAGTCGTGCTGCTGCGGCGACCATGTTCTCCAGCGGGTTAGCATAATGACCCGATGGTATTGGCACATACTGAGGCGGGGCAGGGTTCACCCAGGGCGGTCCCATTAGCAGGGGCTGAACTGACGTCCCGGCCCCGGGCACTATGATCTCCGGCGGGTTACTAGACCCTGCACCCGGCATGTTGAAGAGGTTCCGAGGATCGTAAACCGGAGGGAGTCGAGATTGGGCCTTTTGGTGCCTCCTTCTCATGACCTCATTGGATGCGTTCTGATCCATCGTGAGCCGGAAGGATTGCGCCTGAATTAGCTGAGTCTGGGCGTCGAGAGCCGCTCTCTCCGCAGCCATCCTGATCCCTTCCACTGCCAGATCCTCCTTGGCTTTCGCTAGATCTAACTTCAACTGCGCCACCTCCGCGTCATGCTGAGCTTGATCCGCTGGGTCAACCGCGGCGGACAACAGGGCCGTCATCTTGTCCGTGAGATCCATCAGCACCTGAGCCGGCAAGGGCACCGGGTTTCCCGCCCCAGCAGCAGGGTTCTGAACAGGCTGTGCACCGGCCATGAAGATTCCAACCCGGCTCGGCGGCTCGAACAGGTCCGGAATACTGTCACCATCGGAACAACCCATGAGCCTGCCATCTTGAAGTTGATACAACGAGTTTGACTCATCTGTGGACGACTCGCCGTCAGAGCCGGCGGCCGCCTCATCACCAGATCCAGATCCATGAGAGAGCCCTCCATGGATACATCCCACAAAAGCACGCTTCAAGGCAGGCAGGGCCCGGGCGGGTCGTGCGCGCTGAGCCGTCTCGATGAGATCGGCGCAGAGATCCGGCTCAGGGCCCAGCTCACCAATCTTGCCAATGAAAACATGAATTCCGCCAAAGGGGACCCGGTACCCGTACTCAATTGAGCCGGCGTCGGGGCCCCAGTCTGCATCGTCGATGTAGAGCTTGCCGCGACGACTCTTGGTCATCCGGCCCACAGCGTATCCCTTGAGCCCTTCGAAGCTGCCCTTCAAGAACTCAAATCCACCGTGCGCGAGCCCCACGGTGGGCGCCAACTGTCGTGGAATTGTCACGGCAGATGTCCTCGAGCTAAGACTTAGTCGTGGAGCCATCGCAACTAGGAAGCTTAAAGGGGTTAACAGGACAAGGAACACGAGGGTTATACTGGTTCGGCCCCTTACGGTGAAGGTAAAAGCCTACGTCCAGTTGAGGTGATATTGATTAGGGTTTCGATGACCAGGGAGCTTAATTGCTATGCCTGGCTCTCGATGAGATCTTTCTTGTCCCTGAACCGCCGCCGGGTCGTCCCCTTATATAGAGAGGTTGACGCCTAGCAGCTCTCGGAGTCCCGGCCGGCTCATAAGAGTGTCCGGCTCGGACTCTCAACTATTCTTGCCTTACACTACAAGTTCTAGCTTAATGACGGTTGTGACTACGGGCCTTAAGCCGTCTCCGGGTCTTTAGCCCATCTTTGGCCCACCGTCTTCAAGCTTGGCGCCGGGCTTTAGACGATGACCCTTTATAAGTAACCCGGCCTCACCGGGCGGGTGACTCTAAGGTTTATATCCTCAACAGATTGAGATGTTTGCAGTATGCTAGATAGAGAAGAACCGGCACAGAAGGTCATGTCGTCGACGAACAGTCAAAATGGCGTATTCAATATTTAAAAGATCAAGAGAAAATCAGGGCTGCATTGGAAGCGCTGCAACTCGCCGAGATCGAGGAGATTTTTTCCGCCGAAGCCAAACTACTGCGGCAGTCAGCCAAAGCTGTCGGCAGTTTCAATTGCGGGATCGGTGGCCGTATCCGATTGCTACTGCGTATTCAGTCAATGGTCCAATTGGCCTGGTTGTTGCTACTCCACGTAGCAGAGAAATCCCAAGTTACGACTCCCGAAGGATCGATGGTTGCTCCTACTTTTTTTGAGCGTGGAGGCCAAATCAATTCTAAAGGACTCCCACTAGAGCGAATTATCCACGGACTCAGACACCTCCGTTGACCCGCCATGTTGACCACCGTGGTGAGCCGCCGCCGACATCTCGTCGTCTCAGATTTGCCATCTTCGCCACCTTGCTTGAACTGTCGGCCGCTGTCAAAGCACCTCTGCCTCTGCGGCCGTTAAATCGCCGACACCATGGCACTACCTCCATCGATGTGACACTACCTCCATCGCTGTGGTGCAGCCACCGAGCCTCCGCGGCCTCGTCGCGTCGCTGGTGTCACTTTTGAACCGCTGCTGCGGAATTTGCCTTACTCCAAGTGGGCTCTACCGCGAGCCGCCGCTTTACCTCCGAGCCGTGGCCTCGGCCTCCGCAAACAGTCGCGCCTCCGCCATCGCCGGTTCGTGGATGCAAACCGCCATGGCCTCGTGTCGTGCCTCCATGGAGCCGCCCGTTGGACCGTCCCGCCGTCGCTTCCACGCATCCGAACCGCCCCGGTTTCCATGTTCCTTCCGCAGACTCGCCGGCGTCACCGCGGATCATCGTTCTTCGCGGGTTGTCGTTGGTCGCACCTCCGCGGGCCTCCTCAACTGCAGCCGCGCTGTTGAACCGCCGAGGCCGTGATCTGGCTTGCTCCGGCCAGCGCCGGTTCACGGCCGCAGCCCCATATGGACCGGAGCTTCCGCTTCTGCCGGCTGCTGTCGAGCCACCGTCGCCTTCACCGGTTTTCCGCGGGTGTGACCTGCCACCGCCTTTGGGCCGCCACTGCTGTCAATCCGGCTGTCATGGCTGATTCACAACACCAGCAAACCGGCCCCTGCGTCGCCTATCGCGCCGGACTGAGCCTGCCTCGGACGGCCATGCCGTTTCTGCAGCATGAGCAGCCGTGCCGGGTCACCATGCCCGTTTCTTCTTATAAACCGGAGCAGCCTTGGTTCGACGCCGCTCTTCCTCTGCGGACAAAGCCGCTTCAGAGACGTCTCCGCCGCGACTGATCTCCACACCGCCCGCCGCTTCGCACCACCGCGGCCACCTCAAACCGCCGTCCGCCATTGCCTCCGTGGCCCAGTTACACCGCGCGTTGCTGCCGTTCTAAACCGTCGTCACTCACCAGTGCTTGCCGCTTCAGCCTCGCTGTGACCCATCGCCAGAACGTCTCGGAGTCGGCCGCGGCCTCATTGCTTCAAGCTGCCACTGCCCCCAAGTCGCCGCGCCTCGCCAGTAGGCCCCGCTCGCCTCGCTCAACCGGACGCTGAAGACGCCCCCCGGCACCTCCACTGCTCCTGCTCGTCGGCGGGTCTGAATCGCTGCTGCAGCCCTGTCTCATTGTCCTGAGCCGCCGTCGGGGCTGCATCTGCGGCCTTGCCTTCGCTGTCACGGACCCGCAGCTGCGCCTCTCCGAACCGCTGCCGGTTCAGTCGCACGTTGCCGGACGGCCGCCTCGAGCTGCCCTCGCCGAGCCACCAGCTTCCGCCGATGCGCCTTCCGCTGTGGTCGCCCTGACCGGTGCGGCCTTCGGTTGCTGCCTTCGCCGAGTCGCCGCCTCACCTTCAATCTGTACGGCTACGGTCTTGACCCGGCCCCGCTTCACGGTGCTTCCAAGTCACTCACCGCTACACCTCGCCCTCGTCCGGTTTCGGTCAGAACACTCTGCTCGCCGTACTACCCGACACCTGAGCCGGCCTCGCCGTCAAACCGGAAGAGCCGCCCGGCATGTGCTTCGAGCGACTTTGGCCACCTGCAGCCTCGCTTCCACCGTTGTCCACCAGTTCATCTCTGCATCTAAAGCTCCGCCACAGCGGATTCACCTCAGAGCATGGCCTCGTCTCTACTGCAGCCCCGCGTCAAACACTAAGTCGCTTCGCTCTAAACCGCCATCGCCTCGCCAAATCGCCGTGGTGACCGAATCAGACCACCACCTAGCCATTTGCTGACTCATCTGGCCTCTCCGAGTCGCCGGATCGCCTCCGCCTCTGTTATGGTGCTGCCCAAACCGCCTGGGGTTGACCCGCCGAGCTGTGGTCGTTGCCTCTGCTGCTGTGCGCGCTCGCGCTGAACCGGCTACGACTGTGCCTCTTCAACCCGGGCTGCCGTGCCTCCAGCGCCCATAGCTCTGCCGCGGCCTCCAGCCGCCTCGCCTTGCTCCCCCTGCCACTGCGCCCAGCTGTTCTGGCAAGTCGCCACCGTAACCCGCGGGCTCGTCCTTTGCTGGCATCTCTTCAATTTACCCGGTAACCCGGCTGTGTTCAACCATACTGCGCAGCCTCTGTCTTATCAGAGTCAGCCGCCCTTGTTGTAAATCGCCAGCCTCAGTGTCGCCGAGCAGAAGATTCGACCATAGTACACATCATATCTGCTGCAAGACTTCGACCATGATCTGGACCTACAGCACTTGCCGGTCTTCACGTATTCTACCAAGTTTTCAACAACCTTTGGTCAGGAGTGGCAGTGTTAAACTGAAGATGGCCGGTGTTGCTGTGTTCTGGGTTTGCTACCCGTTCCTGATGTTTAGCCCGCCGGTCTCTGTGAAGCGTCAGTTTCGCCGCGAAAAGAAAAGCAGCGCTGCCAGTAATGACAACCCGGCGGCCCGGTCGTTTTACCCTGTAAGATTACAAGAGCTCGAGCTTGTTACGGATGGTGTAATCAGCCAAACATTGGAGATCTTTGTACAAAGGGACATTATGGAAGAGATACTGAATTAAGATCAGATGAAGCAAAAATGGAAATGGGACAACCGTGCTACCAGCTGCCAAAAATTGTTACGTACAGCAAGGGACCTGCTACATCCATCCGAGTCAGAAAAGATCAAGTGCTACTAGCGGATGGCAGACTACAAACGCTATGTGCGTAATACTATCAGTACTGCTTCTTACGTCAGGATCCAGAAATCATCCTCAACCTTGGGGCTGAGTATCAGGTGCTATTTAACCTATTTATTTTTAAGTATATCTTAATTCATCCAAGCAAAACTACTTTGCCCTGCTATATTTTATATACAGGAGAATATTCATTATAATGTGGCATTATACCGTGGAGATGGAGGCGCGCCAACATCATTCGGCACCAGTGGTTGTTGTTACTCAACGGATTCCCGCACCGGTTTATAACGCCGTGGCCGTCTCTCGTGACCGCGCCGGTTTACAACGCTGTGGCCGTCTGTCGGGGCCGACCTGCCCGTGAGCGATTTCAACTTCACCTAGTGATCATCAATTTCATGGCGGATTATTTCCGGCCTGGCACATCAGGTGATATTCATCTGCAATATATTTTATTGTCACATATTATTTTTGTCAAAGAGCAGTTTATCTTTGCCTTGGTCTGCAATATTGTATGCAGGACAATTATTCACTGCAATAATAAGGATCATGGAGATATGGCTCGTGCCACTATTATGATGCGCTATCATCTGGTCCAAGACCTACATATGTGCATGCCGCCGATTCTTCGGCCCAATTTATATCAACACGACGTGGCTGACTCACCTGTACGGTTTACCGCGTTCGCGATTGATTTGCCCGTCAGTGCTGGCTTACAACGCCGCGGCCGGGTCATCTGTTTGAGCCGCCTCTGATGCTGCGGTTATTTTTCCATCTGTCTCTTGCGGTCTGGTCGACATCAACACATCGGGCCGCATCTGTCTGCATGAGCTGTTTATTGAGTATGAGCAAGTCACTGCTTGGGTAGCCCGGTTTTTCTTCCAATACATTTGGAGGCAAATTATCATTCAGCCGCCGTCTGCACTGGATGGATCAATAGACATACGCACAAATCGCTGCCACTACAGTTTGGTCAACGTCAAATAGCCAGTTGGAAGGAACCATTGGCCGAGTTGCTGACACGGCTCATACGGGATCATCTATAACCCGCCGCAGTTACCTCAACCTTCTGTGGATTTACATCGCGTTATTAACACCGATGATATATACCTTCTGCTATGGTCAAGTACGGATAATCTCAAGACAATTCCTTGAGTCATCTTAAGACTCAGGGGCTACGATGATATGACGCAGAAAGTCTTGCCAGTTTCAGCAAATTCAAGTGCCCCAGGATGTTGAAGGGAAACCCGGTCCCGGAGGATACTGTCGTATTTAAAGGCTGTCAGAAATATTCCGGCTCACAATGATGCTTCCGGTTTATAGTCCGGTTTAAGAAGAATCCCGTCTCCCACACAGCGCTGAAGCCCTTAGTGTCTGGTTTAAATCCAGTTTAAGAGGAAACTATCTCTTGCAAGGCTCTGAAGTGCTCAAATCCGGTTTAACAATGTCCGGTTCAAAAAGGAATTAACTTCTTGCAAGTTCAAGTTTAAAGGCCGTCAGAAAATTTCTGGCTGAAAATGAAGATTCCGGTTTAAAATCCGGTTCAAGGGAAAGATGTCTCCCACAAAGCTTTGAAGCTCTCAATATCCGGTTTAACATCCGGTTCAAGAAGGATTTATCTCTTGCAAAAAGTTAAAGGGTGCCAAAGAGGACCTGCTGCCATGATGCGCGGTTCAAACATGGGTATCATGCCTTATTGGCTTATCATATTATTGATCACTTGGGGGCTTGGTCATGTCTGAACCATAGTCACACCTCTTGATCGACTCAATGCCACATCATTACTTGGGGGCTTTGGTCGTGTCCGAACCATAGCAACACCTTTTGATAGGCGGAAAGCCATAGCATCACTTGGGGACTTGGTCACGTCTGAACCATAGTCACGCCTCTTGATCGGCCTAGTGCCACAACATCACTTGGGGGCTTTGGTCAAACCCGAACCATCGCTACACCTCTTGATCGGTATAATGCCAAAGCATCATTTGGGGACCTGGTTGACTCAAACCATAGCTACACCTTTTGGGGGCTTGGTCGTGTCCGACTGTGGTAATGCCTCTTGATCGGCTCAAAGCCTCATTTACAATGGTTTTTATTTGCCTTTGTTTGAGTTTTGTTCTCTTTTTGATAAAGATTTTTGTTGTTGCTTTTTAAATCGGCGTTAACAACCCGGTTCGACTGTCAATTACAAGTTGTCAGTACATGATCAAGTTCTAATCCGGCGCTTATTAACCCGGTCTGGTTTCGACTATAAGTCACCAGTATATATTTGGATTGCGCTATTGGAATCATGCGCTCATAAATCATTGGATTATATTATTCAAACCTTCAAATAGCCAACATGGTTGGATTTTATTATGGTTATCAATAACCAGTATTATGATTAAGGTTTTCAAAGTCGCTTTAGCGCAATGGCTATTATATTATCAATGGATATGATTTATTTTACAATTGAAGGAATAGTCCCAAGTCGCTGCAGGCTTACGACCCGGTACTTGGGGGCTACATTATTCAACTTAAGATTATATCAAATATGCAAGTCTCATGTCGCTGCAAGCATGCACCATGACACTTGGGGGCTAATGCAAAGTCATTTTTTGCTCATCTTATTGAAGACCCGACTCATCACATTATAATGAGCCGGCCCTTGGAGACTACCAATTGCTCCTGTCAACAATTCAAGGTACACAAATTTTCATTTATCATTGAAGGATCCACTGCTCAGTTGGTAAAGCACAAGGTTCTTTACCTTGTGGACATGGATTCAAGCCCCATGATGGGGGTTACATCACAAGATGTTATTTTTGAAGTATATATCAAGTCCCAGCTCAATATTATTTTACTGAGCCGGCCCTTGGGGGCTATACCGTTGCTGTTCAAAGTTTACATGATTATATTTACAAAGTCCCTGCTCATTATTGCATAATAACCCGGCCCTTGGGGGCTACACTGGTTGAAGTTTTTATGAGCATCAGGAAATTACAAGTCCCAGGTTGCTGCAAGCATGACAACCCGGCACTTGGGGGCTACATATGTGGAATACTTAGTTTTGACTAGTGACTGAGATGAACAACCTGGATTTCTTCAAGCTTGTGACATTCATATTGAAGAAAATCTTAAGCTGTTACTACGTTACCTTCTTAAGATTTGAGGGCTACAAGTGATAGGCATATAAGAGGTATATTTTCAAAAGTTGATGTTAACAAACGGTTATGATCCGGTGCCATCAATATTCTTAAACCGGCAAGTTCTACATCTTTAAACTGGCTGAAGGTCAGATGAGTATTTCAAGGGCCAATATTGTTTTTAAGCATTGGGAGCTGAATCAAAGGAGTTATTCTTCACAATATTTCTCTGTGACAAACCAATGTCAGCAAATTGATTATGAAGCTAGCCTATTGACCCAGATTTTCTAGAAGGAAATGACAAGGATTTAAAGATGCTCAGGATCAGTTTAACATGGATAAATCCAAATTAAACTGGGGGCTAATGTCGGGGATATACCCCACGGTATAACCCGGCCGGAGTCGTAACCCGGCTGGGACTTGGTAAACCGGCGGATGTTAAATCGGCGGACAGTTAAGACAGAGAGTCAAGACAGATGGCTAAGAGAGACGATAAACCGGCTGGTGGTAAACCGGCAGGAGTCAAGTCAGATGTTAAACCGACGGACAGTTAAGACAGAGAGTCAAGTCGGATGTTAAACCGGCAGACAATGTTAAACCGGCAGACAATGTTAAACTGACAGACCATGTTAAACCGGCAGACGGTAATAACTAGGTTGCCATGAGTTATGAAGCCCATGAAGGGAAGTCAAAATAGTTTAAATTAAAGTCCGAGTTGGACTCCACATGTAACCCGTCCCTTCAGCATATATAAGGAGGGGCAGGGCTCCCCAAAGAGGGACAAGCAAGAAGCAATAATCCTAGGGTTAGACACGACAAAGGGGAGCCGGTTTACGGTGACTCCCTCGTGATGATAATGAGATCTAGCCTCAAACAACATGTAGGGTTATTACCGGATGATGTTTCCCGGGGCCCGAAGCTGTCTAAATCCTTGTCTTGTGTTGCGTCTCTCGATTCCACTCAACCCCTCTCAAGCTACCACATAGATGCGTTGGCCTCGCGACTAAGTCCTCACACTAAGGACATCTGACGTGTTAATTCCACGACAGCGTCCGTTGTGGGGCTCAACTGTGTCCCGATGGAGGCTGTCTTCGTGGGGTCCGTTGGATGGACCTGGAATTTGACTATCTCGTCTGCGGGTTTGAATGAGGTGGACTTGGGTCGCTTGTCGAGTATCACATCGTCGCTGTCCACGGTGGCACGCAGCGTTGTTAGTTCTTCGGCTGCTAGGGCCTCGGATAATGCTTCCAGGGCTAGTGCTGCGGTTTTGTTTTCGGCATGAAGTGCGACGTCCGGATCACTGACTAGAGTGATGATTCCATTGGGTCCGGGCATTTTAAGCTTCATGTACCCGTAATGGGGTATAGCTTGAAAGCTTGTAAACGCGTCCCGCCCTAAAAGGGCGTGGTAACCGCTGCTGAAAGGAGCCACTTGGAATGTGATTTCTTCGGACCTGTAATTCTCCGGTGTGCCGAATACCACATCGAGTGTGACTTTTCCCGCACACCGTGCTTCCTGACTAGGGATGATTCCCCTGAAGGTTGTGCCGCTCTGTTCGATGCGGCTTTTATCAATTTCCATCTTGTGGAGTGTTTCCTCATAGATCAAGTTTAATCCGCTTCCGCCGTCCATGAATACTTTAGTGAGCCGAAAGCCGTCCAAAATTGGGCTAAGGACCAAAGCGGCTGGAGCCTGGACTGGCTGGAATTGAGGTTCATCACTGGCGCTGAAAGTTATAGCAATTTTGTTCCATGGATTTATTTTTGCCACGTGGAGGATTTCAGCGGAGCTTCGATGAGAACGCTTGCGCCTATTGTTTGAGGCAAAAGTCTCGAAGACTGTTAGTACTGTGTTGTTTTCTTTGGCGGGATGTTGTTCTGCTTTATGGCTTACAAGAAGACCCTCGCCGCTTTTTGCCACCTGTCGGAGTATCCAACATGCTCTAAGGCTATGTGTTGGCGTAGTGTCCGGCGTGCTGTGGAGTTTACATGGCCCATTGAGCCATTCTTCCAACACGGTTCCACGCATTGGGGTGGGCTTTGGTTTCTTGTTGATTAGACCGGCTGACTTATGAGAGTTCGCCCATTTTGCTCGGACAAAGGTTTTAGTGAGAGCTGGACTATCCCAAAATTCCGTTTGGGTTTTCTAGGCGCTTTCCATCGCACAGTACTTCTGTACTATGGCTGCCAAGTCAGCAAAGTGTACTATGTCACGACGACTTATAGCATTAAGGATTCCTTTGTTCGTGCAGTTTTTGCAAAAAAGTGAGACTGCGTCCTCCTCACGACAGTCCTTGACCTTATTTAGCGTAAGGAGGAATCTGGCCCAGTAGTGATGTACTGTTTCTTGGGGCTCTTGTCTGATATGGGAGAGATGGTTTAAGTCCGGGTGGGCGGGCGTAGCTGAATCTGGGCTTGACAGCTCGGGATCCGGGGTGCTGCCCAATTTTTCCGGCCCGATACCCGATTCTAAGTCCGGGGTCTGGGTCGTGTCTTCCCTTGAGCGGGTGTCCGGCTCAGGGAGCTCGGTGATCCGGACATAGTTCGTCCTCAAGATAGAGGGATAATCCATGTGCGGCTCCTCCATACCTCTATCTCGTGGGTGACTGGCGGGGATTTAATATCCCTCTAATCGGGTTTAAGCCCAATCCGGTCATAGTCTGTAGCGACTCCCAAAGCGGCGATGCGATCCAAAAGCTCATTGAGGGAGGAGAGCTCCATTGGATCCATCTGTTCGGCGAGTTCCGAATCGACGTGGAGGTTATGCGTGATGACCCGAGAGGTCATCGTCGGCGCGACAGCCGACGGGGCAGCCATGATGAAGCCGCCTAGTCGGAGAGTTTGGTCTATATCCAGCGCTCCCCCAGAGGTGATGTTGTCCTTGACAACGAGACGGGCCATCGAGCCTTGCGGCGACGACACAGAGGAATTCTCAATGGAAGCACCAATGTCGGTGTCAAAACCGGCGGATCTCGGGTAGGGGGTCCCGATCTGTGCGTCTTAGGCTGATGGTAATAGGAAGCAAGGGACACAATGTTTACCCAGGTTCAGGCCGTCTCGATGGAGGTAAAGCCCTACTTCCTGCTTGATTAATATTGACGATATGAGTAGTACAAGAGTAGATCTACCACGAGATCGTAGAGGCTAAACCCTAGGAGCTAGCCTATGATGATTATGACTGTGATTGTGATCGTCCCTCTAAGGACCAACCTCTCCGGTTTATATAGACACCGGAGAGGGCTAGGGTTTACATGGAGTCGGTTACAAGGAAGGAAATATAATATCCGGATCGCCAAGCTTGTCTTCCACGCAAAGGACAGTCCCATCCGGACACGGGACGCAGTCTTGAGTCTTGCATCTACATGGTCCATCAGTCCGGCCAAAGTATATAGTCCGGCTGTCCGGATACCCCCTAATCCAGGACTCCCTCAGACACCTCACCACCCCAGATCTTGGAGTGCGCAATCCGAGATCGCCTCGTGGAAGGCACGCATTTGTGCCTCCGGCCTTGCATGTGTGCTAAAGTGCTCATCCGCAGATAGGGTTTCGTTGAAGTCACCCAAACATAACCATGCCCTATGTGGGATAGCAAAAAGGTTACGGAGAAATGCTAGGAATTACCATGTAAATGTACCATAACCTATATATTTTTGACTTGATCTATATATAATTATAGAATATAAAGAGGTACACTAGCCAGATAATCCCTTGTCGCCAATCTAAGCCATGTGTCCCGAATCCACCTTGTGCTTCCTCGACCATGTCGATGCTAGCACTAGTGTGCTCCAGATCTGTGATGCGTGTGTGGCGACGTGAGGCGATGTGTGTGTGGCGACTTGAAGCACTGGCGAAGGTTCTGAAGCAGTGGAGGCATCAAGAATAATTGTCGAGGGTATTGTCCTACCATACCGGAGATTCCTCCTCCTTGGTATGATGGTCGGAAGGTGTTTTTTTTGACACAGGTGATACGTCTCCGTCGTATCTACTTTTCCAAACACTTTTGCCCTTGTTTTGGACTCTAACTTGTATGATTTGAATGGAACTAACCCGGACTGACGCTGTTTTCAGCAGAATTGCCATGGTGTTGTTTTATGTGCAGAAAACAAAAGTTCTCGGAATGTCCTGAAACTCCACGGAACATCTTAGAAAAAATAATAAAAAATCGTCGCCGAAGATGAAGACCAGGGGGCCCACACCCTGTCCACGAGGGTGGGGGGCGCGCCCTCCCCCCCAGGCGCGCCCCCTACCTCATGGGCCCCCTGGAGACCTCCCGAAGCCAATTCCAACTCTATATATTCGTCTTCGGAGAGAAAAAAATCAGAGAGAAGAAATCATCGCGTTTTACGATACGGAGCCGCCGCCAAGCCCTAATCTCTCTCAGGAGGGCTGATCTGGAGTCCCTTCAGGGCTCTGGAGAGGGGGATTCGTCGCTGTCGTCATCATCAACCATCCTCCATCACCAATTTCATGATGCTCACCGCCGTGCGTGAGTAATTCCATCGTAGGCTTGCTGGACGGTGATGGGTTGGATGAGATTTATCATGTAATCGAGTTAGTTTTGTTAGGGTTTGATCCCTAGTATCCATTATGTTCTGAGATTGATGTTGCTATGACTTTGCTATGCTTAATGCTTGTCACTAGGGCCCGAGTGCCATGATTTCAGATCTGAACCTATTATGTTTTCATGAATATATGTGTGTTCTTGATCCTATCTTGCAAGTCTATAGTCACCTACTATGTGTTATGATCCGGCAACCCCGAAGTGACAATAATCGGGACCACTCCCGGTGATGACCATAGTTTGAGGAGTTCATGTATTCACTATGTGCTAATGCTTTGTTCCGGTTCTCTATTAAAAGGAGGCCTTAATATCCCTTAGTTTCCAATAGGACCCCGCTACCACGGGAGGGTAGGAGAAAAGATGTCATGCAAGTTCTTTTCCATAAGCACGTATGACTATATACGGAATACATGCCTACATTACATTGATGAATTGGAGCTAGTTCTGTGTCACCCTATGTTATGACTGTTACATGACGAACCGCATCCGGCATAATTATCCATCACTAATCCGGTGCCTATGAGTTTTCCATATACTGGTTCTCGCTCATTTACTTTTCCGTTGCTACTGTTACAATCACTACAAAATACCAAAAACATTACTTTTGCTGTCTTTACTTTTGTTATCGTTACCACTACTATCATATTACTTTGCTACTAAACACTTTGCTGCAGATACTAAGTTTCCAGGTGTGGTTGAATTGACAACTCAGCTGCTAATACTTGAGAATCATAATCTCACTAGTTCATTTGTGAGGAGGTTTGAGTTTTCATCTTCGCGTAATTCTCCTTCTGTCATGTTTGATCTTTATGATAAATCTTATACCATGGACTTAGAGGATTTTACTCTTGCTTGCAAACTCCCACAATGGGGTAGTATTGTTGATCCCCGTAAATCTGAATTTAGAGAATTTCTGGATAGTATAACTGTGGGTGAATCTAGAGATATAACACAAGCCACTATAGGGAGCATTCACTTTCCTGCTATACACTGTTTTGCTCTCTTCATAGGTAGATGCATAATTGCTAAGGATGAAGCATGTCACATGTGTGTCCCTGATCTCAGCATTCTCAGGAGTGTTGTGTTAGGAGACCAATCTTATCATATGGGAGCCATTTTAGCTCGTAGGTTGCATCATAATAGATATAACGAAGATTTCTTTGGAGGAATTTATGCAACCCGCTTAGCTAATTTTCTTGAGGTAGACATCCGTGATGGTGATGTGGAATTGCCTCCTACTTATTTAGATTTTAATTCTATGGTCCACCACCAGTTCGTCGAGAGGACTGAATCACCTCTCCAGTATCGGCTAATCTTTAACAAACGACATGTTGCCCGTATTACTCTCCCTGCTCCTGCCTTCTTTGATTTTCAGACAAAAGGGAGATATGTTATTACCAGAGAGGAGGCAGATGAGTACGAGAGGAGAGCGGAGGCGGCTCGACGCCACGCTGCTGCTCAGGAGGCGGTAGCCGCTGCATCGCAGTACGACCCCAACTACACTTACGGATATCAGCCAGGCTATCCCTGGCAATAGACCAACTTAGGCCAAAAGCCTAAGCTTGGGGGAGTACGTATTTCTCACCGACATTACATTTATGTTCACACACTCATTGCTAGGTGTCGGTGCTCATACTTTTTCACTGTAATATCCATGCTAGTTTATTTTCTTTTTCCTCTTTTCTTCTTGTGTGTTTGTTAAACTTTAAGAAAACAACAAAAAAATTAGTGTAGCTTCTAGCTAGTTTACTTTTCCTGCTGTAGTAGTAATAATTAAAATGAAAACCCAAAAAGATTTCCTGTTCTTCTTTTACTTGTTGGGAGCTTTCCCGTGTAAATAGTTTTATTTCTTTTTCTTTGGGGGTTGAGAAGACCATATCAAATTGTTGAAGTGGCTCTTATATGCATTATTGTTGATTTAACCAAGAGCCCATATTGCCTTGTCTTCTCCTGTTTATTGAATGCTCGCAGATTCCAGCTTAGTCCAATGCACGTGCACTCTTATTATTATTCACATCGTTCGGTTGTGCAAGTGAAAGGCAATTATGATGATATATGATGAATTGACTGAGACGGGAAAAGCTGGTATGAACTCGACCTCTCTTGTTTTTGTAAATATGATGAGTTCATCGTTCTTGATTCAGCTTGATATGAATAAACATGTTTGCAATGACAATTAGAGATCATAGTTTCTTATGCCATGCTTGATTAGCTATGAGTTATAATGGTTTACACTTGCGTGCCAACATGCTATTGAAATGGTTGTGATGTGGTATAGCGGGGTGGTATCCTCCTTTAAATGAATTGAGTGACTCGACTTGGCACATGTTCACGCATGTAGTTGAATCAAATCAACATAGCCTTCACGATATTTATGTTCATGGTGGATTATATCCTACTCATGCTAGTATTCGGTGTAAATTCATTTTAATGCATGTTCATGACTGTTGTCGCTCTCTAGTTGGTCGCTTCCCAGTCTTTTGCTAGCCTTCACCTGTACTAAGCGGGAATACTGCTTGTGCATCCAAACTCCTTAAACCCCAAAGTTATTCCATATGAGTCCACTATACCTTCCTATATGCGTTATTTACCTGCCGTTCCAAGTAAATTTGTATGTGCCAAACTCTAAACCTTCAAATAAACATTCTGTTTTGTATGCTCGAATAGCTCATGTATCAAGTAGGGCTGTCCTTATCTTCCGTGTTAGGCGGGTTATTCTCAAGAGGAGTGGACTCCGCTCCTCATTCACGAGAAAATGGCTGGTAACCGGGATGCCCAGTCCCGTGCTTTATGCAAACTAAATCAAAATAATTGCAAACAAAACTCCCCCTGGGACCTGTTGATTGTTGGAGGCACTCGTTGTTTCGAGCAAGCCATGGATTGATGCCTGTTGGTGGAGGGGGAGTATAAACTTTACCATTCTGTTTGGGAACCGCCTATAATCTGTTTAGCATGGAAGATATCGCCATCTCTTAGTTGTTATGTTGACAATGAAAGTATGCCGCTCAAAATATTATTCAATCTCTATTTTAAAACCGAGCTCTGGCACCTCTACAAATCCTTGCTTCCCTCTGCGAAGGGCCTATCTATTTACTTTTATGTTGAGTCATCACCCTCTTATTAAAAAGCACTAGCTGGAGAGTGCAACTGTCATTTGCATTCATTACTATTAATTTATATTGGGTATGACTATGACTGGATCTCTTTTACCATGAATTACAATGTCCAGTCAGTCCTTGATCTTTAAAGGTGCTCTGCATTTATGTTTTGCGGTCTCAGAAAGGGCTAGCGAGATACCATCTTGTTATATCATATTATGATTGTTTTGAGAAAGGGTTGTCATCCGAGGTTTATTATTATGACTCGCTAGTTGATTATGCTATTGATATGAGTAAACATGAGACCTGAGAATTATTGCAAACGTGGTTAGTTATAATCTTTGCTGAAAACTTGAATGCTGGCTTGATATATTTACAACAACAAGAGCAAACAAAGTTTGTAAAAGATTTTCTTTTTCTCTTTCAGTTTGTCAACTGAATTGCTTGAGGACAAGCAAGGGTTTAAGCTTGGGGGAGTTGATACGTCTCCGTCGTATCTACTTTTCCAAACACTTTTGCCCTTGTTTTGGACTCTAACTTGTATGATTTGAATGGAACTAACCCGGACTGACGCTGTTTTCAACAGAATTGCCATGGTGTTGTTTTATGTGCAGAAAACAAAAGTTCTCGGAAAGTCCTGAAACTCCACGGAACATCTTAGAAAAAATAATAAAAAATCGTCGCCGAAGATGAAGACCAGGGGGCCCACACCCTGCCCACGAGGGTGGGGGGCGCGCCCCCCTACCTCGTGAGCCCCCTGGAGACCTCCCGAAGCCAATTCCAACTCTATATATTCGTCTTCGGAGAGAAAATAATCAGAGAGAAGAAATCATCGCGCTTTATGATACGGTGCCGCCGCCAAGCCCTAATCTCTCTCGGGAGGGCTGATCTGGAGTCCGTTTGGGGCTCCGGAGAGGGGGATTCGTCGACGTCGTCATCATAAACCATCCTCCATCACCAATTTCATGATGCTCACCGCCGTGCGTGAGTAATTCCATCGTAGGCTTGCTGGACGGTGATGGGTTGGATGAGATTTATCATGTAATCGAGTTAGTTTTGTTAGGGTTTGATCCCTAGTATCCATTATGTTCTGAGATTGATGTTGCTATGACTTTTCTATGCTTAATGCTTGTCACTAGGGCCCGAGTGCCATGATTTCAGATCTGAACCTATTATGTTTTCATGAATATATGTGTGTTCTTGATCCTATCTTGCAAGTCTATAGTCACCTACTATGTGTTATGATCTGGCAACCCCGAAGTGACAATAATCGGGACCACTCCCGGTGATGACCATAGTTTGAGGAGTTCATGTATTCACTATGTGCTAATGCTTTGTTCCGGTTCTCTATTAAAAGGAGGCCTTAATATCCCTTAGTTTCCAATAGGACCCCGCTGCCACGGGAGGGTAGGAGAAAAGATGTCATGCAAGTTCTTTTCCATAAGCACGTATGACTATATACGGAATACATGCCTACATTACATTGATGAATTGGAGCTAGTTCCGTGTCACCTATGTTATGACTGTTACATGACGAACCGCATCCGGCATAATTATCCATCACTAATCTGGTGCCTACGAGTTTTCCATATACTGGTTCTCGCTCATTTACTTTTCCGTTGCTACTGTTACAATCACTACAAAATACCAAAAACATTACTTTTGCTGTCTTTACTTTTGTTATCGTTACCACTACTATCATATTACTTTGCTACTAAACACTTTGCTGCAGATACTAAGTTTCCAGGTGTGGTCTCAGCTGCTAATACTTGAGAATATTCTTTGGCTCCCCTTGTGTCGAGTCAATAAATTTGGGTTGAATACTCTACCCTCGAAAACTGTTGCGATCCCCTATACTTGTGGGTTATCAACAGGCAAGGACGGGGGAGCAAGAGGAGGCATGTAGTGGTGTTGTCTGATAAAGATTTTCCATCGGTGGTCACCTAGGAGAAAGGTGCGGGACTGCCGGAGCGTCCGAGTTGCGAAAATGGAGGCATGCTAACAATTTTTGGCCCAACTAATGAGAAGACGCCTAGGTCAATCTTCGGAGCAGCGACCAGGAGACGTTGCGCCAGAAAAGACACAAGGTGTGATGGGTCAAAAGAGCATTCGATCCATGATGGGATGATCGAATGATCTGGTGTGTTTGTAGGATGGATCCGACGGCCCATGTGCTCGAATCGCTGTGGGAGGGCATTGATGGCTCAGTTTTACTTGTTTTTATTAATGCCTTCATGAATGGGCTTTGACTATTTGGGGCACATATGGACTTGGGCTTCTTTGCTTCTTCTATCTTGAGTTTAAGTGGCCTTTTTTTAATTCTCTCCTGTTTGATAGTTGACCACATCAATTTCCTTAGAATTTCATTGACTTCCTTGACCTAGGTTGACTCGCTTGTACTTTTTTTGACCACCATGTAGAACTAGGTGGGGCCCCTAGGTATGGTTAATTATGTCCACAACAAGATCTACAATCAAACTACTTAAGGACTAGATCTTGAGGAACATGACGTCTCTAAGAACTTTAATACAATCATGTGTAATCCTCCTCAAGGTGCCTACGCTCCTTTATATAGGGGATTGATACCTTGTCGCCATCCAACTCTATCTACTCTTCACTCCTTGTACGACGAGTCTTGTCTGAAACCTTCCTTGAGTTGGTGTTTGATTGTATACACATAACTCTATATCTCCTAGAACATTTGAAGGCTCACAACTACCCATCATCCTAGGTATCAGGATATGAGCTAGTCATGGAAGATGCCCCTACTTAAGTATTGGACATGCTGATTATTCAAAGTGCGTTTAGAAAATAAATAAATTCTACATCTAACTATGTACTCGCAAGCATTCCATTCATATCAAAAATTAAATCTCGCAAATGGCAATAAAACTGTAATTTGATAAGCACCAGAGTAACAATTCATACGCCAATGAAGTCTGATCATGGTTTCTTTTTTCAAGGGTGATCATCGCAACATGGGGAATGTTGAGAAGCACTTGGGAAATTCAACGCCAACAAACTTGTTGCATTATCGGTTGAGTGATATGTGGAGGAGTCCTAGGGGGACGGTGCTCCGTATTGACGGATTAGCAATGGTGGCAATCGGCTGCTCCTTCTTCCTTGCTGCCTTTGGGTCATGTCGCCACAGATCCAGCCGTTGGATTATCCAAAAGGGCTTCTTGGCTGCACAAGCGTTATCTTTGTCCCTTGGGACTTACAGCATTGGCCTAATGCAATCTTCGCCGGTGAAGAGCGAGATGTATCCTATATGGGATGTATCCTTACTCGCAATCTTTGGTTGCGTCGACCCAATCACCACCTACATCGGCCTTGAATACAAGGGCCCACTCTTGAAGATGATATTTCAGCTTTGCCTCTACTATGAATATGTCATATTGATGAGTGTCTCAACCATCTCCGGTGTTGTCAGTAAATTAGCCATTGGCGTGTTGTCTACCATCACCTTTGTCAAGGGCTTTCATATGTCATTGGCACTTGTCCTACCAAGCAGAACGCGGGACGACATAGGAAGGTTTCGTTCTGCAGAACGAGGTGCTTTGGCAGGTGAGGGTGAGGAACTTCTAGTCCATTTACCAGTTTCCAAATCATTCAAAAGAGGGGCCTTCATAGGGGAAACATTTATGACAACTAGCATAGCTGACATACTTTCGAGCTGCAAGGAAATGTTGGGCATTGAAGATGTGTGCCTTGGCTACTTTATGTCTCATTTGTTACAGCAGCGTTTCCTTGGAATGGACACTGTTGTTGGGGAATGTAGTAATTCAAAAAATTTCCTACGATCACGCAAGATCTATCTAGGAGAAGCATAGCAACGAGTAGGGAGAGTGTGTCCACGTACCCTCGTAGACCGAAAGCGGAAGCGTTTAGTAACGCAGTTGATGCAGTCAAACGTCTTCATGATCCAAACCGATCCAAGTACCGAACGTACGGCACCTCCGTGTTCTGCACACGTTCAGCACGATGACGTCCCTCGAGCTCTTGATCCAGTAGAGGGTCGAGGGAGAGTTCCGTCAGCATGACGGCGTGGCAACGGTGATGATGAAGTTACCGGCGCAGGGCTTCACCTAAGCACTACGATGATATGACCGAGGTGTTAAACTGTGGAGGGGGGCACCGCACACGGCTAAGACAAATCTTGGAGTGCCTTTGAGGTGCCCCCTGCCCACGTATATAAAGGAGGGAGGGAGAGAGGCCGCCCCCCTAGGGGCGCGCCAAGAGTATGGAGTCCTACTAGGACTTCCAAGTCCTAGTAGGAAAAACTTTCTTTTTCGGAGTAGGAGAGATGGAAAGATGGAAAGAGAGATGGATTAGGAAAGGGCAAGGGGGGCGCCGCCCCCTTCCCCTAGTCCAACTCGGACCCATGGGGGGGCGCCACCTCCCCTTGGCTTGCCTCCTCTTTTCCCGTATGGCCCAATAAGGCCTATTACTTCTCGCGGTGAATTCCCGTAACTCCTGGTACTACGAAAAATACCCGAATCACTCGGAACCTTTCCGATGTCTGAATATAGCCTTCCAATATATGAATCTTTACCTCTCGACCATTTCGAGACTCCTCGTCATGTCCGTGATCTCATCCGGGACTCCGAACAAACCTCGGTCATCAAATCACATAACTCATAATACAAATCGTCATCGAACGTTAAGCGTGCGGACCCTACGGGTTCGAGAACTATGTAGACATGACCGAGACACATCTCGGGTCAATAACCAATAGCGGAACCTGGATGCTCATATTGGCTCCTACATATTCTATGAAGATCTTTATCGGTCAAACCACATAACAACATGCGTTGTTCCCTTTGTCATCGGCATGTTACTTGCCCGATATTCGATCGTCGGTATCATCATACCTAGTTCAATCTCGTTACCGGCAAGTCTCTTTACTCGTTCTATAATGCATCATCCCCTAACTAACTCATTAGTCACATTGCTTGCAAGGCTTCATATGATGTGCATTACCGAGAGGGCCCAGAGATACCTCTCCGAAACACGGAGTGACGAATCCTATTCTCGATCAATGCCAACCCAACAAACGCCTTCAGAGACACCTGTGGAGCATCTTTATAATCACCCAGTTATGTTATGACGTTTGATAGCACACAAGGTGTTCCTCCGGTATTCGGGAGTTGCATAATCTCATAGTCCGAGGAACATGTATAAGTCATGAAGAAAGCAGTAGTAATGAAATGGTAACGATCATAATGTTAAGCTAACGGATGGGTCTTGTGCATCACGTCATTCTGCTAATGATGTGATCCCGTTCATCAAATGACAACGCATGTCTATGGTTAGGAAACATAACCATCTTTGATTAATGAGCTAGTCAAGTAGAGGCATACTAGGGACACATTGTTTTGTCTATGTATTCACACATGTATCAAGTTTCCGGTTAATACAATTCTAGCATGAATAATAAACATTTATCATGATATAAGGAAATATAAATAACAACTTTATTATTGCCTCTAGGGAATATTTCCTTCAGTCTCCCACTTGCACTAGAGTCAATAATCTAGTTCACATCAGCATGTGATTTAACACCAATAGTTCACATCTGTATGTGATTAACACCCAAAGGGTTTACTAGAGTTAATAATCTAGTTCACATCGCTATGTGATTAATACCCAAAGAGTACTAAGGTGTGATCATGTTTTGCTTGTGAGAGAAGTTTAGTCAACGGGTCTGTCATATTCAGATCCGTATGTATTTTGGAAATTTCTTTGTCTACAATGCTCTGCATGCGCTAGTCTAGCTAATTGGTCCCACTTTCAATATGTATCTAGATTGCGACTTAGAGTCACCTGGATTGATGTAAAAGCTTGCATCGATGTAACTCTTTATGATGAACTCTTTTATCACCTCCATAGCCGAGAAATATTTCCTTAGTCCTCTTAGGTAACTAAGGATAACTTTGACCGATGTCCATTGATCCACTCCTGGATCACTATCGTACCCCCTTTCCAAACTCATGATAAGGTACACAATAGGTCTGGTACACAGCATAGCATACTTTATAGAACCTATGGCTGAGGCATAGGGAATGACTTTCATTCTCTTTCTATTTTCTGCTGTGCTCGGGTTTTGAGTCTTACTCATCTTTACACCTTGCAACACAAGCAAGAACTCCTTCTTTGATTGTTCCATTTTGAACTACTACAAAATCTTGTCACGGTATGTACTCTTTGGAAATATCTTATACCAAGCGTCTTGATCTATCTCTATAGATCTTGATGCCCAATATGTAAGCAGCTTCACCGAGGTCATTCTTTGAAAAACTCCTTTCAAACTCTCCTTTATGCTTTCCAGAAAATTCTACATCATTTCCGATCAACAATATGTCATTCACATATACTTATCAGAAAGGCTGTAGTGCTCCCACTCACTTTCTTGTAAATACAGGCTTCACCGCAAGTCTGTATAAAACAATCTGCTTTGATCAACTCATGAAAGTGTATATTCCAACTCTGAGATGCTTGCACCAGTCCATAGATGGATCGCTGGAGCTTGCATACATTGTTAGCACCTTTAGGATCGACAAAACCTTCTGGTTGCATCGGATACAAATCTTCTTCAAGAAATCCATTAAGGAAAGCAGTTTTGACATCCATCTGCCAAATTTCATAATCATAAAATGCGGCAATTCCTAACATGATTCAAACAGACTTAAGCATCGCTACGGGTGAGAAGGTCTCATCGTAGTCAACTCCTTGAACTTGTCGAAAACCTTTGGCAACAAGTCAAGCTTTGTAGATAGTAACATTACCGTCAACGTCGGTCTTCTTCTTGAAGATCCATTTATTTTCTATGGCTTGTCGATCATTGGTTTGACCGATTACTCAAACTTGGTGGGACCAATTTTGGTAATAAGCAATTTAAGTATTGGTCGAGCAAACTCGGTGGGACCGACTGAACAAACTCGGTGAGACCGAAATTGTTGCAAGAGGTCACAGAGAATTTGCAAGCCCATCTCGGTGAGACCGAGATCCCATCGGTGAGACCGAACTGATTAGGGTTTGGCAGTGGCTATGTCAAATGAAACTCGGTGGCGCCGGATAGATCAAATCGGTGGGGCCGAGTTTGACTGTTTGGTTTAGGACATATGTGGGAATGAGAAAGTGGTTGAGGGTTTTGGAGCATATCATTAAGCACTTTGAGCAAGCAAGCCATTAAGCAACACTTCATCCCCTTTTAATAGTTTTGGCTTTCCTATTGACTCAATGTGATCTAGGATCACTAAAATGAAAATGTAGTGCCTTGAGCTTTTGCCAATGTTTGTCCTTAGCATCTTGAAGGGGTTCCACATCCTCTTGTCCATGTCCATGCCACTCCAATGTTGAACTTATCTGAAATATACTAGTTAGAAGCATTAGTCCAACAAGACATATGTTTACATTAATTACCAAAATCACCTAGGGAGCACTTGTGCTTTCAATCTCCCCCTTTTTGGTAATTGATGAAAACATACATCAAAGCTTTAGATAAGGATATGTAGAAGTAGCAAGTAAAGCTTTGGAAGGACATGTAACATGCATTAGCTCCCCCTACATGTATGCAATCATGTGAAGATAGATCATAAGAGTATGTGAAAGCATAAACATGACAGAGCAAGCAATGAGTTACATGTGTCTTGGCTATATGCATCAGAGCAAAAGGTGTAGATACTGGAAATATATCTTCATGTCCATGAGTTTCTCTTGCAAACAATATATACCTCAGCAAGAGATCTTCAAGTACATGAGTGTGATGCATATACTTACCTTGTGGTCTTGATCTAGCTTTGAAAGAGATGTACCTGGGTAAACAAGGTTAGACAACACAAGAACATCTACTAGACAGAGCAAGAACAGAAGATCACAAGAATACCAAGACTGGGATGACATGTAGAGAGTGAGTACTAGGTACCCTAGGTGGTTGCAGACATGTCCCCAAGAATAAAGATATGCAATGAATTCCAAAGATTTTCTTCCCTTAGGTGTCTTTCTCCCCCTGAATCCGATATTGGATAATGGGAGAAGATAGGGTAATAGAAAATCTGAGCAAACGAACCAGAGCAAGATAAAATCATAAAATATACTCTCATGTCTTTCCCCTCTTGAAGACATGAGACAACTTTCCTCTTAAGAATAGAAGCATCTGGAGAAGCTTTAGGAGTCTCTCTCTCTCCCCCTTACGAAGCATTCTCTCTTATGTGATAAGCTTTGATGTGCTCTCTCCCCCCCTTTGACATCAATTTCCAAGAAGGAACTTCTGGAGCATGAGTCAAGTAGGTTTGGTCCTTGAGTCACAGTACAGAGAAACATGTAGTATTGGATGCTATTAGAGGATAAGTTTCATTGAGTGGAGCTGGGTCAAATATGCAGGACGCAAGTGACACATGTTTTATCTCAGTATTGAAATTGATAGCACCGAGTGGTTATTTTCGGTGGCACCGAGATAGTTCGGTTCAGCCGAATTAAACAATCTGGTGAGGCTGAGTTCAATCCAGAGAGAAAATACTTTGTCACCTCAGCTCACTTAGGCAAATAAGATCTCGCAAAGATATGCAAGGAATTAATTGAAGTATTTGCAATGAATTGGATGCAGGGAAATGCAGAAAAAGGAAAATAAATCTAGATGAAGTTTTTTTAAAGGGGAACAAGCATGCAAGAGACAAATGCAAGGGTACAAAGAAACAATAGAGAACTTCATCTAGAATTGGTCGGCGACAAAGTCACCTATGTTAGAGTATATTGACTTAGGAGTCAAGTGAGAACACTTGCTCATAGGTCATACTCATCGTTTAAGCTCAAAATGGGGTTACCATTTTTCGTTTAAGCATTTTGATGTATTCACATCTTGTTGAGTTGCTTTGACCCATGTCTTGGGGTAAAGCTTCTCTAAGATGGAATGACATACCTTTGGTGGTGGTGTTGATCTTGGTCATGTAGTTGAACTTGTGTAGGATGCTCAAGATTGATGTAGTCCATCAAGAATTGGGAGCACCATTTGTAGTTGAAGTTCATCTTCCTACATGGGTTAGTCTCACAAGGAAAAGCACTTGTGTATCCAAAATGACAATCATGAAATTTGATACTAATTGAAATTTGATATAAGGAGTTTGTCAAAGGATATATTGAATGGATTCATGCTTCCTTGTCTTCATCCATCATTTTGCAGAGACTTGGAGATGTAGAGATTGTTTATAATGTGATTGAGTTGCAATCTCATAGAGTTGGGTTTATACAAGTACCTACAAGGGTTAGATAGCATGCAAGAGTACAAAAATATCCAAGACATATGATCATCATCATAAGAGAAATATCAAGGATTAGTTAAAGTGAGACTCATGCTTTGCATGCATCCAGATGGAGTTTCTACTCCAAATTTGAGTCATCAATGATGTTCAATTCACCTCTCAACCTGAAAAATACTTTCTCATCAAGTGGTTTGGTGAATATATCCGCCAATTGCTTATCGGTACGAACATGCTTAAGATTGATGTCACCTTTAGCAACATGATCACGAATGAAATGATGACGAACTTTAATGTGCTTAGTTCGAGAATGTTGCACAGGATTATGAGCAATCTTAATATCACTCTCATTGTCGCAAAGCAATGGAACATGTTTCACATATATCCCATAATCTTTAAGAGTTTAGGTCATCCAAAGTAAATGAGCACAACATGAACCGGCGGCAATGTATTCCGCTTCGGCGGTGGATAAGGATACCGAGTTTTGTTTCATGGAGGACCAAGACACAAGAGATCTACCAAGAAATTGACAAGTACCCGAAGTGGACTTTCTATCAACCTTGTCACCGGCATAGTTCGAGTCAGAGTAGCGAACAAGATTAAAAGAAGACCTCTTAGGATACCAAATGCCAAAGTTTGGTGTATGTATTAGGTATCTCACTACCTTTTCACAGCCTGAAGATGACACTCTTTGGGGGCCGCTTGATATCGTGCACACATGCACACACTTAGCATGATATCGGGATAGGGGGCACATAGATATAACAATGAACCAATCATAGAGCGGTAAACCTTTTGGTCAACCGGTTCGCCATCCTTTGTCAAGTCAAGATGTCCACTAGTAGGCATGGGGGTATTCATACCTTTGCATTCTTGCATGTTGAACTTCTTCCTTGGTATACTTTGTTTGAGAGATAAAGGTTCCCTCCTTAGTTTGCTTTATTTGCAAACCAAGAAAGAACTTGAGTTCACTCATCATAGACATCTCAAACTTCTCCGACATTAGCTTCGCAAGCTTTTCACTAAAATGAGGGTTAGTTGATCCAAATATGATATCATCAACATAAATTTGGCACACAAATAATTCTCCATTAACCCTTTTAGTAAAAAGTGTAGAATCATTTTTTCCAATCTCAAAGCCTTTTTCAATAAGAAACTTTGTCAAGCATTTATACCAAGCTCTAGGAGCTTGATTAGGACCATAAAGAGCTTTGTGAAGTTTGTAAACATGGTCGGGTTTCTTAGGATTAACAAAGCCGGGAGGTTGTTTAACATAAACTTCCTCCTCAATTTCACCATTTAGAAAAGCAATTTTGATGTCCATTTGAAAGGTAATGTCATGATGATTAGCATAAGCAAGTAAGATGCGAATGGACTCAAGTCTAGCAACAGGGGCGTATGTCTCACCATAGTCCATACCTTCGACTTGAGTGTAGCCTTGAGCAACGAGACGAGCCTTGTTGCGTACAACTTGTCCATCTTCATCTTGCTTGTTCCGAAACACCCATTTGGTTCCAATGAAATTATGCTTCTCATCGGGCTTTTCGACCAACGTCCACACTTGGTTCCTCTCAAAGTTGTGTAGCTCTTCATGCATGGCGTTCACCCAATCCGGATCATCAAGAGCATCTTCGACCTTCATAGGTTCAACATTATAAATGAAGGAGTAGTGTTCACAAAAGTTAGCCAAACGAGTTTTAGAGCGGGTGATTCTCCCGGTTTGTATGTCATCAAAGATTTGTTCGAAGGGATGATCTCTTGAGATTCTTGCTCGAACTCGTGAGAGCTTTTGTGTGGGTTGGGGTGGAACATCCTCTTCATTGTCTTGTTCTTCCTCTTGTCTTTCTTCGTTGTTGTTGGCATTGATGTTCTCCCGTGGAGGTGGAGAAGGAGGTCGTCGAGGTTCATCTTGTTGTACATCATCGTTTTCATCATCTTGACGTGTCCCACTCGTGGATGCCTACAAGTCAACTTGTGGTTCACCTTGGCGTGAAGTTGAGGCTTCCACTTGGACGGACGAGGTACTCTCCTTCACCTCCGTTGGGCAAATCTTGCCAATAGACAAGTCTTGTATGGCTTCCGAAGGATCTTTGTCACCTACATCAATTGGCAATTGCTCTACTTGCGAGCCATTAGATTCATCAAACTTCACATCTACCGTCTTTTCAACCTTTCGGGTGAAATTGTTGTACACACAGTAAGTGTGAGAGTTTGAGCCATAACCAAGTAAGAAACCTTCATGAGACTTAGGAGCAAATTTAGAACGACAATGCTTATCAAGAATGTAGCACTTTGAGCAGAATACTCGAAAGTATCCAACTTGGGGTTTGTTACCGGTGAGAAGCTCGTATGTTGTCTTGCTGAGTAGCTTGTGAAGATATAAACGATTTGTTGCATGACAAGCTGTCTCAACCGCTTTTTCCCAAAAGTGTTTTGGCATCTTGTACTCATCATGCATCGTTCTCGCCATTTCGATGAGCGTCTGGTTCTTCCTCTCAACAACTCCATTTTGTTGAGGTGTGTATGTAGCCGAGAACTCATGTGAAATCCCTTCTTCGTCAAGAAAGGTGTCCACATTGGCGTTCTTGAACTCTGTTCCGTTGTTGCTGCGAACCTTCTTGATCTTCACTTCAAATTGGTTTTGGGCCTTCCTAGCGAAGTTTTCGATAATCTTTTGGACCTGCGATTTATCAGCAAGAAAGAACACCCACATGAATCTTGAAAAATCATCAACAATGACTAGTCCAAATGAGTTACCACCAAGACTCTTGTAGGCATTGGGACCAAAGAGATCCATGTCAAGTAGCTCAAGTGGTCTTCTCGTGGTCATGATGTTCTTCACGGGATGACTTCCTCCAACTTGTTTTCCTGCTTGGCAAGCACTACAAAGTCTATCCTTGTCAAATATAACATCTTTAACACCAAGGATATGATCACCTTTAATAAGCTTTTCAAGATTTCGCATGCCCACATGACCTAACCGTCTATGCCACAACCAGCCTTTAGAAGATTTAGCAATAAAGCAAGTTCTAGGTTGAGCCTTTTTAGTGAAATCAACAATGTATAGATCACCTTTACGTATGCCGGTAAAGACCATTTTATGATTATCTCTTCGAAACACTTGGCAATCTACTTTAGTAAATAGAACATTGAATCCAAAATCAGCTAGTCTAGATACAGAAAGTAGATTATAGCCAAGGGATTCGATGATCATAACATTTTGTATGGAGCTGTCATGTGATATGGCCACCTTACCGAGGCCAACCACCTTACCCTTTGAGTTATCACCAAAAGTGACATACTTTTGAGGGCTGTCGTTTTCAGCAAGCTCACGAAACATATCTTTATCTCTGGTCATGTGATCGGTACATCCACTATCAAGGACCCATTCCTTTCCTCCAGCAATGTAGCCGTGAAGGTTAGCCATAAGACCAAAGTGTCTCATAGACTCTTCAAGATCGAGATCACTATCATCATCCTCATCATAGTATCCATGTTCAACATCGTCTTGCAAATGATCATGTCCTAGAGAGAGTGAATCATTAGATATACAATTTTGACAATGTTCATCTATATGAATTGTAATAGCTTCAGAAATGATATTGCTAATGATTCCAGCATCTCCTTTGGCACGCATAAGATTAGTAAGCTCAAATAAACAATCTTCAAACTTAGGATCATTGAGATTCATCTTATTCAAAGCAATAGACTTGTGAAGAATCTCATCTAAGTTTTTCAAGGAATAGTTCAGAAATCGTTCCTCAAGAAATCTCCATATAGTATAAGCACAATCAAGAGTTGGCAAGCATGTAATCAAATTTCTAGGCAATCCTCTAATGATAAGATTGATAGTTCTAAGATTGCGAATCATGTCAAGAGATTCATCATGTGTAGGATGCAAGGGATCAACAAGGGGTTCACAAGGACTAGTAATGTACTTGTTCAAGTGATATTCATGAAAAATTCCAAGCATCTCATTTTTCCACTCACTAAGGAACTCTCCATCAAGCATAGACACTCTTTGTCTAATACTCCCAATCATAGACTCATCCATCTTCCTCCAATGGTGATTAAACCAAAGCAATGGAGACCAAAGCTCTGATACCAGTTGAAAGGATCGAGAAGAGGTGTCTAGAGGGGGGGGGGTGATTAGACCCTCAACAAATAAAGGTGGCAGTTTTTAAGTTTTTCAAGTTGAGGTGGTAGATTAATACAATTTCAAGCATACACAATACAATTCAAGCAAGCATGCAAAGAGTATATGAGCAGCGGAAAGTAAAGCATGCAACTTGCAAGAAAGTAAAGGGATGGGATTGGAGTGTGCAAACGCAATTGGAGACACGGAGATTTTTGGCGTGGTTCCGATAGGTGGTGCTATCGTACGTCCACGTTGATGGAGACTTCAACCCACGAAGGGTAACGGCTGCACGAGTCCACGGAGGGCTCCACCCACGAAGGGTCCACGAATAAGCAACCTTGTCTATCCCATCATGGCCATCGCCCACGAAGGACTTGCCTCACTAGGGTAGATCTTCACGAAGTAGGCGATCTCCTTGCCCTTACAAACTCCTTGGTTCAACTCCACAATCTTGACGGAGGCTCCCAAGTGACACCTAACCAATCTAGGAGACACCACTCTCCAAAAGGTAATAGATGGTGTGTTGATGATGAACTCCTTGCTCTTGTGCTTCAAATGATAGTCTCCCCAACACTGAACTCTCTCTGACAGATTTGGCTATGGTGGAAAGATGATTTGAGTGGAAAGCAACTTGGGGAAGGCTAGAGATCAAGATTCTTGTGGTTGGAATGGAATATCTTGGTCTCAACACATGAGTAGGTGGTTATCTCTCAGAAAATGAGTAGTGGAAGTGTAGGCACGTTCCGATGGCTCTCTCCACGAATGAAGAGTGGGTGGAGGGGTATATATAGCCTCCACACAAAATCTAACCGTTACACACAGATTCCCAAACTCGGTGAGACCAAATGGTAAAACTTGGTCAGACCGATCCAAGACAAAATATGAACGTTAGAGCTTTTTGGTGGGACCGACAAGGTCAACTCGGTGGGACCGATGTGCAAGGGTTAGGATAAAACCTCAACTCGGTTTGACCGATTACTCAAACTCGGTGGGACTGATTTTGGTAATAAGCAAACTAAGTATTGGTCGAGCAAACTCGGTGGGACCGACTGAACAAACTCGGTGAGACCAAAATTGTTGCAACAGGTCACAGAGAATTTGCAAGCCCATCTCGGTGAGACCGAGATCCCATCGGTGAGACCGAACTGATTAGGGTTTGGCAGTGGCTATGTCAAATGAAACACGGTGGCCCCGGATAGATCAAATCGGTGGGGCCGAGTTTGACTGTTAGGTTTAGGACATATGTGGTAATGAGAAAGTGGTTGAGGGTTTTGGAGCATATCATTAAGCACTTTGAGCAAGCAAGCCATTAAGCAACACCTCATCCCCTTTTAATCGTATTGGCTTTCCTATTGACTCAATGTGATCTTGGATCACTAAAATGAAAATGTAGAGCCTTGAACTTTTGCCAATGTTTGTCCTTAGCATCTTGAAGGGGTTCCACATCCTCTTGTCCATGTCCATGCCACTCCAATGTTGAACTTATCTGAAATATACTAGGTAGAAGCATTAGTCCAACAAGAGATATGTTGACATTAATTACCAAAATTACCCAGGGAGCACTTGTGCTTTAAATGGTTTTGCACATAAGCATCGCAGCCCCAAACTTTAAGAAACGACAGCTTAGGTTTCTTGCCAAACCATAGTTCATACGGTGTCGTCCCAACGGATTTGGACGGTGCCCTGTTTAAACTGATTGCAGCTGTCTCTAATGCATAACCCTAAAATGATAGTGGTAAATCGGTAAGAGACATCATAGATCGCACCATATCTAATAAAGTGCGGTTACGACGTTCGGACACACCACTACGCTGTGGTGTTCCAGGTGGCGTGAGCTGTGAAACTATTCCACATTGTTTTAAATGAAGGCCAAACTCGTAACTCAAATATTCTCCTCCACGATCAGATCATAGAAACTTTTATTTTCTTGTTACGATGATTCTCCACTTCACTCTGAAATTCTTTGAACTTTTCAAATGTTTCAGACTTGTGTTCCATTAAGTAGATATACCCATATCTGCTTAAATCATCTGTGAAGGTCAGAAAATAACGATACCCGCCATGAGCATTAACACTCATTGGACTGCATACATCGGTATGTATTATTTCCAATAAGTCACTAGCTCGTTCCATTGTTCCGGAGAACGGAGTTTTAGTCATCTTGCCCATAAGGCACAGTTCACAAGTATCAAATGATTCATAATCAAGTGATTCCAAAAGTCCATGTTTATGTAGTTTCTTCATGCGCTTTACACCGGTATGACCCAAACGGCAGTGCCACAAATAAGTTGCACTATCATTATCAACTTTGCATCTTTTGGCATCAATATTATGAATATGTGTATTACCATGATCGAGATTCAATAAACCATCAACATTGGGTGTATGACCATATAAGGTTTTATTCATGTAAACAGAATAACAATTATTCTGTGTCTTAAATGAATAACTGTATTGCAATAAACATGATCTAATCATATTTATGCTCAACGCAAATACCAAATAACATTTATTTAGGTTCAACACTAATCCCGAAAGTATAGGGAGTGTGCGATCATGATCATATCAATCTTGGAACCACTTCCAACACACATCGTCACTTCATCCTCCACTAGTCTCTATTTATTCTGCAACTCCTGTTTCGAGTTACTAATCTTGGCAACCGAACAAGTATCAAATACCCAGGGGTTACTACGAGCACTAGTAAGGTACACATCAATAACATGTATATCAAATATACCTTTGTTCACTTTGCCATCCTTCTTATCCGCCAAATATTCGGGGCAGTTCCGCTTCCAGTGACCGTTTCCTTTGCAGTAGAAGCACCCAGTTTCAGGCTTAGGTCCTGCTTTGGGTTTCTTCACGGGAGTGACAACTTGCTTGCCATTCTACTTGAAGTTCCCTTTCTTTCCCTTCTCCCTTTTCTTTAAACTAGTGGTCTTGTCAATCATCAACACTTGATGCTTTTTCTTGATTTCTACCTTCATCGATTTCAGCATCACGAAGAGCTCGGGAATCGTTTTCGTCATCCCTTGCATACTATAGTTCATCACGAAGTTCCAGTAACTTGGTGATGGTGACTAGAGAACTCTGTCAATCACTATCTTATCTGATAGATTAACTCCCACTTGATTCAAGCGATTGTAGTACCCAGGCATTCTGAGCACATGCTCCCAAGCTGAGCAATTCTCCTCCATCTTTTAGGCGAAGTACTTGTCAGAGGTCTCATACCTTTTGACACGGGCATGAGTCTGAAATACCAATTTCAGCTCTTGTGACATCTCATATGCTCCGTGGCGTTCAAAACGTTTTTGGAGTCCCGGTTCTAAGCTGTAAATCATGGTGCACTAAACTATCAAGTAGTCATCATATTGAGCTAGCCTAACGTTCATAACGTCTGCATCTGCTCCTGCAATAGGTCTGTCTCCTAGCAGTGCATCAAGGACATAATTCTTCTGTGCAGCAATGAGGATAAACCTCAGATCACGGACCCAGTCCGCATCATTGCTACTATCATCTTTCAACTTAGTTTTCTCTAGGAACATATAAAAACGTAGGGAAGCTACAACGCGAGCTATTGATCTACAACATAATTTGCAAAATACTATCAGGACTAAGTTCATGATAATTAAAGTTCAATTAATCATATTACTTAAGAACTCCCACTTAGATAGACATCCCTCTAGTCATCTAAATGATCACGTGATCCATATCAACTAAACCATGTCTGATCATCATGTGAGATGGAGTAGTTTTCAATGGTGAACATCTCTATGTTGATCATATCTACTATATGATTCACGTTCGACCTTTCGGTCTCAGTGTTCCGAAGCCATATCTGCATATGCTAGGCTTGTCAAGTTTAACCCAAGTATTCTGCGTGTGCAAATCTGGCTTGCACCCGTTGTATTTGAACGTAGAGCCTATCACACCCGATCATCACGTCGTGTCTCAGCACGAAGAACTTTCGCAACGGCGCATACTCGGGGAGAACATTTATACCTTGAAATTTTAGTGAGGGATCATCTTATAATGCTACCGCCGTACTAAGCAAGATAAGATGCATAAAAGATAAACATCACATGCAATCAAAATATGTGACATGATATGGCCATCATCATCTTGTGCTCATGATCTCCATCACCGAAGCATCGTCATGATCTCCATCGTCACCGGCTTGACACCTTGATCTCCATCGAAGCATCATTGTCGTCTCGCCAACTATTGCAACTACGACTATCGCTACCGCTCAGTGATAAAGAAAAGCAATTACATGGCGATTGCATTTCATACAATAAAGCGACAACCATATGGCTCCTGCCAGTTGCCGATAATTTTGTTACAAAACATGATTATCTCATGCAAGAATTAATATCACGTCATGTCTTGACCATATCACATCACAACAAGCCCTGCAAAAACAAGTTAGACGTCCTCTACTTTGTTGTTGCAAGTTTTACGTGGCTGCTACGGGCTTCTAGCAAGAACAGTTCTTACCTACGCATCAAAACCACAACGATTTTTCGTCAAGTGTGCTGTTTTAACCTTCAAGAAGGATCGGCCGTAGTCAAACTCGATTCAACTAAAGTTGGAGAAACTGACACCCGCCAGCCACCTGTGTGCGAAGCACATCGGTAGAACCAGTCTCATGAACGCGGTCATGTAATGTCGGTCCGGGCCGCTTCATCCAATAATACCGCCGAATCAAAGTAAGACGTTGTTGGTAAGCAGTATGACTATTATCGCCCATGACTCTTTGTGTTCTACTCATGCATATAACATCTACGCATAAACTTGGCTCTGATACCACTGTTGGGGAACGTAGTAATTCAAAAAAAATTCCTATGATCACGCAAGATCTATCTAGGAGAAGCATAGCAACGAGCAGGGAGAGTGTGTCCACGTACCCTCGTAGACCGAAAGCGGAAGCATTTAGTAACGCGGTTGATGTAGTAAAACGTTTTCACGATCCAACCGATCCAAGTACCGAACGTATGGCACCTCCGTGTTCTGCACACGTTCAGCACGATGACGTCCCTCGAGCTCTTGATCTAGTAGAGGGTCGAGGGAGAGTTCCGTCAGCATGATGGCGTGACGACGGTGATGATGAAATTACCGGCGCAGGGCTTTACCTAAGCACTACGACGATATGACCGAGGTGTTAAACTGTGGGGGGGGGCACCGCACACGGCTAAGACAAATCTTGGAGTGCCTTTGGGGTGCCCCCTGCCAACGTATATAAAGGAGGGAGGGAGAGAGGTCGGCCCCCTAGGGGCGCGCCAAGAGTATGGAGTCCTACTAGGACTTCCAAGTCCTAGTAGGAATCCCTTTCTTTTTCGGAGTAGGAGAGAAGGAAAGATGGAAAGAGAGATGGACTAGGAAAGGGCAAGGGGGCGCCGCCCCCTTCCCCTAGTCCAATTCGGACCCATGGGGGGGCGCCACCTCCCCTTGGCCTACCTCCTCTTTTCCCGTATGGCCCAATAAGGCCCATTACTTCTCCCCGTGAATTCCCGTAACTCCCCGGTACTATGAAAAATACCCGAATCACTCAGAACATTTCCGATGTTCGAAAATAGCCTTCCAATATATGAATCTTTACCTCTCGACCATTTCGAGACTCCTCGTCATGTCCGTGATCTCATCTGGGACTCCGAACGAACTTCGGTCATCAAATCACATAACTCATATAACAAATCGTCATCGAACGTTAAGTGTGCGGACCCTACGGGTTCGAGAACTATGTAGACATGACCGAGACACATCTCCGGTCAATAACCAATAGCGGAACCTAGATGCTCATATTGGCTCCTACATATTCTACGAAGATCTTTATCGGTCAAACCGCATAATAACATACGTTGTTTCCTTTGTCATCAGTATGTTACTTGCCCGAGATTCGATCGTCGGTATCATCATACCTAGTTCAATCTCGTGACCGGTAAGTCTCTTTACTCGTTCCGTAATGCATCATCCCGTAACTAACTCATTAGTCACATTGCTTGCAAGGCTTCATATGATGTGCGTTACCGAGAGGGCCCAGAGATACCTATCCGAAACACGGAGTGACAAATCCTATTCTCGATCTATGCCAACCCAACAAACGCCTTCAGAGACACCTGTAGAGCATCTTTATAATCATCTAGTTACGTTGTGACGTTTGATAGCACACAAGGTGTTCCTCCGGTATTCGGGAGTTGCATAATCTCATAGTCTGAGTAACATGTATAAGTCATGAAGAAAGCAGTAGCAATGAAACTATAACGATCATAATGCTAAGCTAACGGATGAGTCTTGTCCATCACATCATTCTCCTAATGATGTGATCCCGTTCATCAAATGATAACACATGTCTATGGTTAGGAAACATAACCATCTTTGATTAACGAGCTAGTCAAGTAGAGGCATACTTCCTTCAACTGTTAGGGAAATTGAGTTAAAATTTAAGGAATTTGCACGGATTGGTCGGGCCATCGACTTTAAGAAGACCTTCAAAGCGATTGAGATTGAGTTGGCTTTTCTGTATGAGGTCATCTTCACCAGCAATAAGTTCCTTCACTACGATGAAGCAAAAAAGTCTAGCTTCTGGGCACTCGCTTCATTCCTTGGGAAATGTTTTGTTGGGGTAGCGACTGTCATTCCTGGGGCTATATCTAGCCGCCATCATATTACCTCTAATAGTCATGGTGTTTCCACCATCCTAGTTAATACCGCAACAACTGAATTGATCATCACTCTTGTCTTATTGGTGTCTCTGGCTCTACTGCAATTGGTGCAATCGATGGGGTGTTGGACGTCAAATTGGGAGCTCAACGATGAACTAAAGCTAACAACTCATCGATGGTGTTCTCAATTGTGAGCTCATATACTTCAAACAGAGAGAGAAACTGAACAAATGTATCTTTTTTTTTCTTTTTTTATATAACGGAACAAAACAACCGACAGAAGAAAAAAAAAACTGCGGTACAGTAGTCGCTAGCTACAGTAACCACCTCGCTGCAGTGCGCCGGCTCGCTTGATTTCTGTGCGAATATCCGACTTTTATAGGAAGGATGTCCCGGGATGATGAGCCCGACAAGCCATTCCGGCCTCTCGCAACCAAACGTGCCCTGGACTCGCACCGATGAATTGCGATTCCCTCCAACGGCATGTGTGCGAATACGTGAACGAAGAGCAACGCATAGACAGGATGCCTCTGTCGGCAGGCAAAAGCAGGCAGCCCCCCAAAGCAAAGGTGGCGAAGACGTTGTGTAATGAGTACCGTACCTAGAAACAAGTTAAGGTGTTGCCCGCATTTCAAAACTGCTCTTCTCGTGTGCGTACTCTTGCTCTGTCCAACTCCATTATACGTACTAGAAAACTGAGGTCTTTTAGTAACATTTGCAGCTGCACCCAGAGGGGGAGAGCGTGTAGGCCTTCCTTCTCGAGGAGGCGAGGAGCAGGAAGAAGCCTCGCCGATTGGGAGGATCAACTCGTCCACAAGGCGGGAACATGGTATGCAACAATTCACCAAAACAAAAACTATAATTTATTACTTGTAGCAATCGTAGCAATAGTACTGTATTACCTTAAGTGCTATTGTGGGTTCGAGCTAAAAAATTCTGAATGTTTTTTTGACGAGAAACATTTTTCTATACGCATGCAAGTTTTTTCGATGGAGTCACATTTGTGGAGATGTGGACAGGAGAAATAAAATTGATGTTTCAAAATGCTTTCCAAAACACTCTTTTTGGAACATCAATTTTTTTATTTTTGCCCACACCTCCACGAGTGTGATTCCATCATGAAATTTTGCACGCATGTAGAAAAAGCATCAATATTTATTACTAATTTTTTGGACTTTTAAATTGTTTCACCGGAGCTCATGTGAGCTCGAGCTCACTATTATCTGTCAAGAAAGTATAGATATACCGGCAAAAAAGAAAAAAGTAGAGGCAAACGCATGCTTTGGATACAAACCCCTATTTCCTATATATTGTCTTCTCTGCCACTGCCATCGATCAATTATGTAGACGCACTGCTGTTTAGAACTGGAGAAATCACCAGTGATGGTCTACTTTTCATGTTATCAGATCTGTCCTTTTTGAGCATTGTCAAAATTAAATAGATTAAGAGCAACTCCAACGCGCCGACCCAAACGGACGCACGTATTCTACGCTTTTCGTCTGTTTCGGTCGGCCGCCCGCCCTGTATTTCATTTGGGTCCGACGTGCGCCCAACTTGCGTGGCCCATTTCATGTCCGTGCATAAATTTAAAAGGCCCGCGGCCATAGATCATGCCAGCGGCCATGCCGTCGCCCAAAGTTCATGTCGGCACCATGCCAGCGGTCGGCATATAATGTCAGCCTAAAAAAACCATCACACAGTTCATGCTGACGCACTTGCCAGCGGCTGGCACACATGCCAGCACACAAAAAGGGGTGGGAATTCGACCACGCCATTTCTGCATCACTCCTTGTCGAACTTGAGCATGTAGGCCTGCATCTTCTCGAACCATGGCCTCTTCCTCGGCGACACTGTGTTCAGGTCCACCTTCATGATCTCCACCCCGTCACCGTGCTAGCGAGTCCACTTCTTTCGCCTTGGTCTTGGCATTGGCGGCCTCAATCTCAAGCATCTTGGCTTCCTTCGCCTCCTCCATCTCAAGCATCTTGGCTTGCTTCTCCGCCTCCATCTTAAGCCTCCTCCTTTGGATCTCCATGAAGGCATTCATTTGCTCTTCCTTGTCTTGCCGGCGTTTCTCCTCCCTTGAGTCCTTTTTTCTCATCATGCCCTCCAGGGTTCAAGCAAGGCGATCGACGCCGCATCCCGCTTGTTTCCTTCTTGGAGTTGGTCTTCCCCTGCAGCCGTGCCTTTTCGCCGTCACCATGCTCCTCCACGGCTGCCTTCCCCCCACACGCCAAGAGGGCGGCATATTGCACCTTGAACCTCTCCTCCCGTTGATGATCGTCCAACAATGGGAGAGGTGGAAGGCCTTGCCGTCATGTTGGACCATGAATGCCTCCAAAGCTTGGAACACCTACAATTGAAAAGCAAGCAAGCATATGAGCAAATGGGTATGCAAATGGACTTGCAAGCAACGGGAATGGAAATCGAAGAGGGGGCGCATGTATACCATATCTTGTATGCCGATGCCGCTCACGGGGCGTGCCTTGATGCTCTCATAGGTGGCACAAAACTTGTTGCACTCTTGTTGATCATCCTCCATCGCTTCGAAAGGGACCCCCACCCACGCTTGCTTAAAAATTGGTATGGCGGAAACTTCTTGCGTTCATGAAACTCACGATGGACACGAATCCAAAAGGTTGATGCCTTTTGTTCAGCGTCGACCTTGGGGTCTTGCCCAAAGTCCCTCCAACACTCACAAAGGAGCTTGTCCACGGACGGCGTGTATGCCTTCATCAGTTTGCTCTTGCGCTTCGGCTTCGCCCTACAACTTGGTAGGCGAGCTCCTCCTCGAACAAAGGCTCCCCGTTCATGTCCATTCCATCATCATCCTCCTGGTCGTAGTCCTCCGGAAACTCATGGTCGAGCAGGAAGCCGTCTAGGCCGACCTGGTCTTCCATGAAGGCATCGTGCATGCCAGCTTGATCATAGGCCGCCTGCGCGAATGGCGCTCGGCCCTCCTACTTTTGGGTCTCGTCGAGATCGTAGGCAGCCGCGGCGGAACAGCCAGCAGGTGCCGCACCGCCTTCGAAGATGATGTTCTCGAGGATGAAATAGTTGGTCGTCTCATCGTCGCTGGCTGTCGGCATTCTGTCGAACTAGTTGCAGGCTACGGGGAGCATGTTGGCTGGCATCTCCCGCTGGCCTTTCCTTGCGCCTTCGGAGGATGATCCACCAGCCACCAGCGTGGCCTTGAGGTCAATGGACACGGGTGCGGGTGTGGAAGGCGCCACCACACTCACCTCCGGCGAGCATTCCCCGGAGAAGCGGGAGGCCTGCGGATAGACGTGGGAGCGCCGGGAATCGGGTGCATGGAAGACGCGCGCGGCGACTCTGGCAGCATCATCCGATGAAATGCAGACGAGACCATGCTAGCCACCGCAACGGCGGTGTTGACGAGCCCGTGATGGCAGGGTTTAACCCTAGGTAGATCAGGGCCTCCCTTGTTGCCGCCGCGACTCGGGCATTGGTTTCTTCCTGCTGTGCGGCGACGGTGAGGGTGGCGACGGCCGCTGCTTCGTCCTTTGCGTTCGCCGCGTGCCTCCGGCCCTTTCTCTTGGCCGACTGCACGGCCCGCTCCTCGGGCGTGAGCTGCTTCTTCTTCTTGGGCGCGGCGGCGGTCTTGCGGGGGGTGCGTGGCTTGCCTTTGCCGGAGGGGTCAGAGGTGAGGCCGGACTAGGCGAGGAGGCGAGGCCGGCAGCGGCATCGAGGTCGTCGTCCATGGTGAGTGGGTGGGAGCGCGAGCGGGCGGGAGGTTTTGGGAAAGTGGAGGGAAGTGGTGGTCGATTTGCCACCGACTGGCGGGCCAGGGGGAGGAGTAGGCGCGCGTCGCGACATTCCGCTTCGTGTCCGCGCCGACGTAAATGAGGCCCAAATTTGGGCCAGAAATTGGTCAGCAGGCGGATGAAAAGCAGACGCACGTCCGTTTGGGTCGGCCCATTGGACCAACTTTTTTGTCCGCGGTGACCCAAACGGACACACGCAGACGAAATGGGTACCCGCGTTGGAGTTGCTCTAAATAGGTAAAACTTAACCAGCACTGGAGGATCTCTAGGGGCGCTGTCAAAACAAATGCTCAAAAAAAAGTACTAACATGGAGAAAAAATAATCCCTTCTTAGGCTCGGCCAAACCTTTTCTCTAAAAAAAATCTTCATATTACCGCCCGAACTACATTTGGTCATCCGCTTTTTTGGGGACTTTGGGCATCCGCGTAACCGTATAATCATCAAATCCAATCATTTTACACCTTCATTTTTGTGTGGCAGCCATTTAACTCACGAAGATGGTTCTACTTTTTCGATGAAGGAAGCTTTCTTGATCTTAGACAACTACATCAAAATGATACAATTATACCAAGATCACTCGTGGCGTCTAAGATGCACAGGGCTTATAATTATTACAAAGTAAAATTGACATGGTACCAGATATCATGCCGCGACGAGCAATAGCACTCAACAGAGTCTTTAGCTTCATCCACCACTAGAAACCGACACTTGGATAGCGAAATAGGCCCTCTGAAAGGCAATGCCTCAAACAAAGAGAGCGACACACGCACACGCACACGCACACACACAACTGCCATGATCTAACCAACTGAGGTCGGACCAATAGTTTTCACCTCGAAGAGCACCTTCTTTGAACTCCAGACAATGAAATCAGTAAGGAATCGACAATAATTATGACATTGTTAGGTACAGCTAGCCAAAATTAGACCTAGGGGAATAGAAACAAGTACTCAGAAAGCACCACCAAGTTGCAATACTCCGGGTGTTGTCGCTCCCGCTTGCCGAGCTGGAATTGCCATACTTACTATCCTTAACAAAAAAATTGTCGATCCAAATGCCTTCTCAGCAATTCCACCGACAACGACTTAGTTGCGAAAAAGCCAACAGGCATAACCATGGATTCGCAATGCCCATCAGAGAATGGTCAAAGGATATCCTAGATTGCGAACTCCAGGTGTCCAGTGCCAAGGTGACACCAAGTTAACCCACAAAACAGGATGGCTTGGCCGCCAACCTCCTCAGGTGGCAACCTCAAAATGAGCAGATCGGGGTGCATGACCCTAGCTCTAATCAATCAACCCATCTGAAGACTATCATCATGAAGCTTATTACCTTTTCTAGGATGTCGATGTCTGCATCACCCATGTAATTGGCGAGTATGTTTGCTTTTGGCGGATTTATGCAAAGAGGAGGAGCATGGTTCTCGGTGGTTGTGGTTGAAGGTCGGTTTAGCTCTTTTTTCAAGCAAGGCTTGCATGAAGACGTGGATGATAGTCCTTCTTGAGGCATCGATGATTTGGCTTCAGACCTCAGAACTCGGTGGTGGAGGCCTCTTATGGGTGGTTTCTCTGTCGGATGGAGTTTCTCCTTTGGTTGGAAAACTAAGTTTGCGTAATTCCCGACGGCACAAGCGGGAATAGGCTTGCACATTTTCATGGTGTCAATAGTTTTTTCCATGGGTGTAGTTACAGCTCTTCTCTTCATCTTTCTAGGGACCTAAAGCAAGCTTTAGGGTCTTCTTGCAGTAGTGAATGTTTGTGTCAGCCTCTTCACTCTGTTCAAGTTGTGGACTTGGCCACATGATCCTCATGATGCTCTTATGGCTCTTCATGACGGTTGGTTGAAGTGTGGCCTACAAGCCATGAGTTTCTGTCGAACGTGTGTCATGCACCTTGACCATGGAGGTACTATTCTTGCTGGTGAAGTTTGTTCATGATCACCTCAAGTTGGCAAATACATGTTGGTGTCATGGCCATAAGCCTCCATGTGTGATCAAGGCGATGAAGATGAGTGTGTTGCAGCTCATAGGGCCCCCATGGCTCTAAGATGGTGATAGTGTAGCATTGAGGATTTGACTCGACGATGATGCGGCGTCGTGGCTTCGAGGATCTGTGCGACTTCGAGCTTGGCGAAGGTGAGCGATGTTTCTTCGTTGTGGGTTCGCGGGACCTTGAGCTTGGTGAAAGAAAGTGGCATCGCAACGTTGAGGATCTACTTGACTACGAACTTGGGGAAGACTACAACTTTTAGCTTAACTTCCTATTTTAGGGGATTTGCAGATAAAGCAAGTTCTGTAGATATGCAATCTACGGTGAGAACAACCTATATGGCAAGCAAGTTAATACACTAGATAAGTAAAAGAAACAAGCTAGCTAGAAAGCAACACAAGTAGAGGTGAAGGAATGGATAAACCAGACAAGTCAAAGACATGGATATATCCCAAAGTTCACACTCTCTGGGAGTGCTAATCTCCGCTGGAGAGGTACGAAATCCAAAGCTCTTGAACGCCACCAAATGCCTCACCCTTTTCTCCCTTCAGTTCAACCCAAACGGATGGGCCCCAAATCACTCATGGTTGGTTTTGAAGGTGACTACCACAGTACCACCAGACCTTTAAAAACAGCATGGAGCACAATTGATGCAAGGAAGCTTCTGAGCTTGACTCCTACAGCCTAGGAGTCTCAAATCTCCAAGAGTAATAAGTTCTCTCATGAACAGGTATGGGGATTACGACTTGGTTTTGTGTAAGTGTTGATCAAAGGCTAGGCCTCGGGTTTACCCAGAAAAATTGGTCGTATAATTCATGTTATTTGAAATTTGGGTTTTCAGAAACAACACCCCAAATATCTCTCAAAAACCTAAAACCCAAGCATTCAGTTGCCTAGTATACAACAATATCTCTTAAATAAATAGAGCATAATTGAGCAGTTTTCAGCAACATAATTCAACATGACAAAATCATTCACTGTGGAGTCATCGTGCCATCATATGGCTACTGGCTCGTGTCACTGGACGTGAACGAGGAATAGTGTGCGCCTACAGGCGAGGACGTGGGCAAATGGTGGCAGACACCTTGAGCCATGGATGTGGATGATAGACGGTAGAAGCTTCGAGCCGGTAAGGGACGTAGAGAGCGGAGCATAGGAGCGACAAACGGTGGAAGGTGGGTGACGATGGTGGGTGTGGAGGTGATGGCTGTAAGTGTTACAAGCGGTGAATGTTGAGTCACGGGACTTGTGGCTAGGGCTAGGTCACAGGTTGTTGGGAATTAGGGGAACGGGAAAGGGGCTCGTGGCTAGCCTTTTGGATGTTTAGATGGGCTATGCATGCATACATGACCCACGAGCTATAGGGCAACAAGGAAGTAGCTGTTTGGCTGGGTTGAAACAAAACTAAATGGGATATAGGGTAATGGGTAATGGTCTATTATTCAGGCTTAACGATGTTCCGTTACCAGAAGAAAACACCCAAAATACCTAACATAATTTTGAGTTTTCGTACATGCTATCCTAGAAAAATTTCTGGGCTTCAAGTTTTTGGGTTTGGGGTCGAGTTCAAAAAAAGTGGCCAGCCTGAGATCGGGTGATGCTATTTCATTCCTTAAAGTTTTGGTGGATTTTGAGTGGAGGGATGAAAAGCGATCGAGATTTTGTGGTTTCGCAATGGTAGAGAAGATCGAATGGAGGGTTGGGGCTGAAGGAGGAAGAAGGTGGGTATTTATACCCCCCCCCCCCGCTCAACACCAGCTAGCCATTGCCACCGTGAGGACCCAGCCATCCCCATAATACATCACTAAGAGACCACTGTATGTAGGTAAACTTGGCAAACGCATTAGTCCCACTAATCATACTATCAACAAGACCAAAATACAGTTAATTAGAGTCTAAATGCACTTTCAACCTTCCCCTTTTTGTGAATTGATGACAGTATGTTTAGAAGAATGGCAAGATAGATAATGAAGGAAATATGCCATGCAAATCCATCGATACAGGAAGAGCTCCCCCGTGATGTGTGCATTTAATAAAATATGTATGGAATGCAAAACACACACATAAAAGGAGCCCCCCCCCAACCCCTCCCCCGTATAAGCAGACAATTGCAATGATATGAGTGAAGAACATATCCAGAGATACAATGCAAAAGATAGTTGGCATGTGATAAAAAGAAAAAACAAGGCAGTCCATAAATCACATACTATAGAGGTATGGTGTGAGAGAACAATATGTATAAGACAAGTGCATAATATGACACGATGTGAGCATAACACAAATAAATAAGCACAACTCAAAATCCATGACATAGATAAGCAAAGAATCACATAGTCTTACACAAATAACTTAAACAAGTACCTTGGAAATACAAGTGTGGAATTTAAATAATAGTATCACAATCCCGAATAAGATACAAAATCAAATACCAATGGCTTGTATTCTCCCAACACATTAGCATCAAGATACCAAAAAGGGGGAATGCGATGCTAGCATGGAGAACTAGGCATGGGGATAGGTGCTCACGTCATCATCTTGCTCGTCGTCTTCCAGTCATGAAACATGTGCACATTAGCAATTTTTTCCATGTTGTATGACATTGCCAGCACTTGTTCACCCTCAGTTGCCCTCACTGCCTTGTGAACCATTTACATCCTCTTGCACCTGTTGATGTCTCTCACAGTGCACACATGAGTAGCCCTGCACAGGATGAACAAGTTGTTGAAGCCACGGATGAACATGTTCTTCTCATTCTTGTCCACTTTTGAGACTCTCATGGAAGTTGCATTGAGGTTGATGTGGATGTTGGAGGTGATGCCTATAGTGAAAGTATTCCTATTATCACGACTAGGATTGCCCCCTTCTTAGCTCCCTTGAGCTCATCTGGAACTGGAGACTTCCACATGGTGTTGCACTTGGGAAGGTTAATCGGATAACGACGAAGCTCACTAGCATCATGAGTCTGAGACTCTATCAAAGCCTACATGAACAAAACAAAGAAACATGATTTCTTCTCAAAGACACAATACCTCGTCTCCTCAAACATGAAGTCTAAAACACCAATCAACTTTTCCTCATGAGCATATACAAGCAAGTCAACAGTGATGCACCTCGGCTCACTAAAATCACCACCTTTGTAGTAAGGGAAGTGTTGAAAATGCTACAAACACAATCATACTTGGAGTTAAATTTTGGATGGATCCAATAAAACTCAATGTCATCTCAGCGATGAAAAGCTTGATCCACATCCGGACCATAGTCATTTTTGGGGACTCTAAGAAAGTTGTAGTCGACGATGGGAGTAAAAGCATCCATAGAACAGTGACACGTCTAAGTACCTGACATCCTCCGAGGTATTCAGAATGCGTAGTCATGGAACATACCCCTACTTCAGTATATGATAGGTTCATTATTCAAAATGCATTTAGAAAAATAAATAAAGATTGTTCTAACTATGTACTCACAAGCTTTCCTTTCATACTGGAAATTACATCTTATATACCGTCAAAAAAATCTTTAAAAAGTAATCTGAGAAGCATCAGAGTAACAATTCATAAGCAAGTGAAGTTTGATCATTGTTTATTTTTTCAAGGGTGATCATCACAACATGGGGAATGTGGAGCAACACTTGGGAAATACAGCGCCAACAACCTTGTTGCATTACCAGTTGAGTGATATGTGGAGGAGTTCTAGGGGAACAGTGCTTCGTATCGAGGGATTAGCACTGGTGGCAATCGCTTGCTCCTTCTTCCTTGCTGCCTTTGGGTCTTGTCGCCGTTGGTCCAATCGTTGGATTATCCAAAAGGGTTTCTTGGTTGCACAAGTACTATCTTTGTCCCTTGGGACTTACAGCATTGGCCTAATGCAGTCTTCGTCGGTGAAGAGCGAGATGTATCCTATATGGGCTGTGTCCTTATTCACACTATTGGGCTGCATGGACCCAGTCACCACCTACATCGGCCTTGAATACAAGGGTCCACTCTTCAAGATGACATTTCAGCTTTGCCTCTATTGTGGATATGTCCTGCTGATGAGTGTCTCAACCATCTCCCGTGGTGTTGGTAAATTAGCCATTGATGTGTTGTCTGCTATCACCTTCATCAAGGGCATTCATATGTCATTGGCGCTTGTCCAGCCAAGCAGAACGAGGGACCAATTAGCAGAGTTTGTTTATAGTAGAGAACCCGGGGCTTTAGCTGCACGTAATAAGGGTTTGGGGCTTGAAGTCCATTTACCGTTTCCCCGTGTAGAGATAAAAGAGGGCCATATTAAAAAGTCACGTATTAAAACTAGCATGGATGACGTGCGTTTCAGCTGCAAGCAAATGGTGTTTACGCTACAGTTGGAAGATGGCACTGCCAACAACATTGAAGATGTGTGCCTTGGCTACTCTCTGTCTCATTTGTTACAACGGCATTTCCTTGGGTTGGACACCTCTAGGGAAATGGAGTCCAAAATTGAGGAATTTGAAAGGATTACATTGGGGGCTATTGACTATAAGAGGACCTTGAAGGCGATTGAGGTTGAGTTGGCTTTTCTGTATGAGATCTTTTACACCAGCAATGGGTTTCTTCACTACGACGAAGCAAAAACGTCAAGCTTCTGGGCATTCGCTTCATTCATTGGGATATGTTTTGTTGGGGTAGCGACTGCCATTCCTGGGGCAATGTCCAGCCACCACAGTATTACAGGCTCTAATAATAGTCCTGGTGCTAGCACTATCGTTGTTAACACCACAACAGCTGACCTGATCATTACTCTTGTCATATTGGTGTCTCTGGCTCTGCTGCAATTGGTGCGGCTGATACGGTGCTGGACGTCAAATTGGGCACGAGTCGCCTTTGCCTGTGAATATGCCAGGAGATACTACAATCAACTGTTGAGGCAAGCAGCAGCAGCCGCGGATCCAGAAGTCTTTGAGCAAATAAACTCCAACTATAAAGAGAAGCAAATCAGCTGGTGGATGGGATTGAAAAAGTTTGCCGCACAAAGAAGTGAGCAAATCAGGTCCAACTCTATAGATAAGCAACTCAATTGGTGGGTGAGATTGAAAGCGTTTGTGGTTACCAGGATGAATTGGTTTGACAAGTACCTCTGGCAAGATAAGCTCGGGCAGTATTCGCTAGTTGATGAGGCGGCAAGGAGGATGAGGGAAACATGGTACCTTTCTGCTGGAAATGTCATCCTCACAACTTGTCTGGGAGGTGAAGTAGGCACTAAACGATGGCGCTGCGCTATCTTAGTAATTGAAGCTCTTGCAGTGCCAGTATACTGGACATGCCATCGCTTTTCTAGGATGCTTGGATTGCAGTACATTGGACGGGTGCTCCGGGAATTGTTGGCCCATGATACCAACACAGCCGTCATGCTGCACAGTGATGTGAAGGCATCCATCGCCGATTTCCTGGGCAAGATCAAGAGCAGAAGAATAGGGGTGGAGTGGTCATCCTTGTTTGTGGACAATGGACTAGCAGACATGTTATCCTACCTTCCCTATACCACTGTCCCTCTCAAGTGGGACGTTAAGTTGAAGGATACCAAGTCGGACGCCTACGCATTCTCGCACCGTGTCATGATTTGGCACGTCGCGACTCGCTACTGCGAGATAGCAGAAGCACGGGAAGGAAGCGCAGGAGGAGACGGTGAGAGCAGAGAGAGGAATCGGCGCGTGGCCATGGCCTTGTCCAGGTATTGCGCCTACCTTGTGGTGTCTGCGCCAGAGTTGCTCCCTGGGCCATCCATGGAAACAAAGCGTGCACACAAGGCAGCTGCCCACTCCGCGCACAGATCTGTCAAGTGGGGAAGAAGATCCACGACGCTACTGGAGGAAGTGGAGGCGATACGAGCGAGTTCAGATTTATCCGATCAAAGGAACTCCTTTGCAATAGGTGTGTATTGGGGGATGCGGCTTCTCAACCAAAGTCCGCCGCCTCCCGGATCCGGATGCACGCCGCGCCGCCGCTCTGATGTCCATTGGGAGGTGCTGGCGCTCCTATGGGTCCAGACGTTGCTCTACGCCGCGCCGTACGGCGATGTGCAGAGGCACATGCAGCGTCTCTCGCAGGGTGGCGAGTTCATCACCCATCTCTGGGCCCTGCTCTACCACATCGGCATCGACAGGTGGGACAGGGAACCAGCCCCAGCACAAGCTACTGCAGGAGTTTCGAGCCAAGTAGAGATTGAAGAGATTTTAATTAACTCATGATGAGCTAAATATTGTACAGTAATTAATAGTGAATCGCCTACTCTACTCGGCTGCTTTTCTTCTTACTACTTTTTGTTCCTTCTCGTGTACTGTATTTATGCATGATTATTGTGTGTGTGTGTGTTGTTCTATTCATATATGATCCAAATCGCATCTGGATTGCTTCACTATATGTATGTAACAGTAATGTACTCCCTCCGTCCTACTCCCTCCGTTCCTAAATATAAGTCTTTGTAGAGATTTCACTAGGTTGACTACATACGGAGCAAAATGAATGAATCTACACTTTAAATGCATCTATATACATCCGTATGTGATTTATAATGAAATCTCTACAAAGACTTATATTTTGGAACGGAGGGAGTATAATATAACAGTGTAACACTCTTATATTATGAGACGCATGGAGTACTACTGAATAATATATGCAACCTTTGTTTTTGTTGGGTTTAGTCCCACATCGATTGTGGAAGGAGGCAGAACACAATTTATAAGGGCGGGGGTGTCCGATCCTCTCATAACAGGCTAGTCTTTCGGGGGGAGAGGGCCCAAGGCCTCTCATAAATCGATGTTGCTCTCCGGTTGGGTCTGGTTGACGCATGTGGGTTGAAAATGCTGGTGCTAACAGACCCGGGATTGCATAACAATTGGTATCAGAGCCCAGGTGCCCGGTTGGGTTTAGTCCCACATTGGTTGTAGGAGGAGGCAGAACACAATTTATAAGGGCGGGGTGTCCCCTCCTAACAGGCTAGTCTTTTTGGGCGGGGGTGTCCCCTCCTAACAAGCTAGTCTTTTTGGGGGACAGGGCCCAAGGCCTCTCATAAATCGGTGTTGCCCTCCGGTTGGGCTTGGTTGACGCATGTGGGTTGGAAATGCTGGTGCTAGTGGACCCGGGATTGTGTAACAGTTTTCTTCAATTTATTTATTGGAAGTGTATGCGTGTATGTCACTGTTACTGTTTTTTCTTAATATAGTTTTATGGAACTCCATCGACTTTGTTTTCCAGGCCAGTCGGTACTCTGACTGTTATTTCTTAATAATTTCTTAGTTTTTCTATAAAACGAAAATTGAAAACCGAAGAACTTTAAGAAGAGCAAAATATGAAAAATCAATAGGAGCGCTCGCTATAAAAAAAAACCTTTTTGCTACATCGGCGGGCTCAGTCAGGGTCGCTCTGTGCGATCAGGCGACGTATATAGCAGCTGCTGAACCTTTTTCCGATTGTTGAGGCGAGGGAATCGTTCGTCTCGCAATAAGCCAGAGGTAGACGCGCCCTTGAAAATTTTCCGATTGGGGCTGGAAAGAGGAATGGAACCTTTCCTGATGTAGGCTAGAATGCACTACTTTGGATGGCGGGTAAGCCTAGTAATTTTACACCTGGTTCATGAGTAGATACATGGCATGTTAGCTACAGTACAAGGCCAAAATTCGAGAAAATTTTAAGGAATTATGTAGATTTGGTTCTCTTGCTGTATTTCATTTTATTTGATCTGCGTTTTGCTCCAAGTTATTTCTAAGTGAGACTTTGCTTCGGTTAGCTTACATTCTTCTCTCGAGAACATAGGAACACTCAAAGGAACATGAGTAAGGGATTTTACGTCTGGTCCTAACAACAGTACTAAAGGGAGTATGTGAAATTTGTATTCAAGGGGGCGTCACGTTAGGATACTAGTAGATTTATAACAAAGAAAAAGGGGACACATGATATACCTAGGTTCAGGCCGCCAAGATGGAAGCCCTAGTTCCTACCTTGTTTCTTCTTATATAAGAAGAAAATAGTTGATTACAATGTCGATGGGTACTCGCGGAGTCAGGAGAACTCAGCAAAATGTGATGATGGTGGTGTTGATTTTGACGGGAGGTGTTTGAAGTCTTCTACGTGGTGTAGGCCAGTCTAAGCGAAAAGGAGCAAATCCTCCTCTATGGTGCTTCTTATGTAGCTCTGGTTATGGAAAATACTATGTCGATAAGTGAGGGCGTACATGGATAGGTGTTAGACATGGTCTTGATCTTCAACATGTATAGCCCTTTCCTATGTGTCGTAGAGCGCATTGCTAATATGTTGTGTACTCCGGTGGAAAGTTCCTCCGCGCTTCTCCCAGCATTGATGTTTTGTCCTTGGTCCTTGGGGGGGGGGGGGGGGGGGGTTTATCATCGACACATACCAATCATTGTTTCAAAACTTAGTAAAATGTGTATTTCAAAAAGTTGCAAAATAGATGAAGACATATGTTTTAGCTACAAACTAAGTCATGTAACTTGTTTTTAAAAGAAAATGACCATTTGGGACATATTCGGAGATGAGAAAGCTACATGCACCCACAACTATGTTGCAAATGGCCATTCAATTTTTTATCAAAAAAATACAAAGTTTCTAGTTCCTACCTAATATCTATTTGTCGTGGTATTTTCCTGACAATACTCATCTCGGGTAGCGCACGCGTTGATGATCCAGATGCACACACAAGGAGAGATTTACCTAGGTTTAGGCTTTCAGACAAAGGAAATACCATACTTTTTGCTTATTTGGATTGATTGCTCTAGTCTTGTACAAGAACTAGCTAGGATTTTTGTGTACAAAGAGATTGTAAGATCGTATAAGGAATGAGGTGTACTGCGATGAGTTGACTGTGTAAAGAGTAAAGGAGTATTTAACCAAAAACTACCACATTTCGTGGAAACGTGCCCAGAAACTACCACTTTACGATTTTGTGGCGAAAACTACCACTTTTTTCCTAATCTATGGCAAAAAACTACCATGTCAGAGAACCGTCCGCTTCACCCAATCTAAGCACGTTTCTGACCGGTTGGGCCCACGAATCAGTGCCAGCGTGCCAACCCGTAACGGCCGTTTGCTCGGCGGGATGCGGCTGGCTGTCGGTGGTCAACTAGTCGTGGCCCACTCTTTCCCTCCTCGCTCATTCACTCTCTCCGTCCTCGCTCACTCATCCTCTCCCTCTCCCTCCTGCTTTGACCATATCGTTGTCGCCGTCGCCGCCGCCGGCATTGTTGCCGGTAGAACTTGAGGATGCCTTCGTGGAATGACGAGGACAGCTCGGACGACGACATCTGCATGGTTTCAATGGATCCTCAACTGTTTGTAAGTACGTCATGGTGCAACAGAGTTAGGGTTAGGCTTAGGTCATCCAAATTCAAGATTCCAAGTTTTCTTCCGGTTTAAATGTTTGATTCCAAGTTTCTTTTGGTTAAAATGTGGACAGGAAACCCCCGACAGTGTGGTGGATCCATCTTTCTCACTAGTAGAAAACATGGCTTTGGTTGAGGCTGGGATAGAGGCATTAATCCCGGTTCACTCACGAACCGGGACCAAAGGGGGCATTAGTCCCGGTTCGTGAGGCCAGGGCGCCGGCCGGGCCTCAGGCGCCATTGGTCCCGGTTCGTCTGACACCTTTGGTCCCGGTTCCAGACACGAACCGGGACCAATGGTCCTCGCTCCTGGCCCGCAACCTTTAGTACCGGTTGGTGGCCGGAACCGGGACCAATTGTAGACATTTAGTCCCGGTTTTAGCCACCAACCGGGACTAAAGAGTGACCTCTATTTTTTTGGCCGGCCGTGGGAGAGCTTTGTGGTGCTCTAGCTCACCTCCTATGCACATGAGGTGTTCGATAAAATGCCCGAGCCACACTTAAGCTTTCTCCTCTTCAAGATCCTTGTCCAAGCTCCATTTTCCTCAAGATTTGTCTAGGTTTGGCTGTCCATCCTGTCCCGCCCTCTCCCTCACCGCCGTCGATCGCCCGCGCCGATCACGTCGCCGGCACCACCGTGGTGAGCCTCTTGTTGTTATCTTCTTTCTAAAAGAAAAAATTCTTACTTGTACGATTTAGATAGATACTTGTATAATTTTCTTACTTTTGTTATTGTTTGTTATTATATAGTGCGATGGTTTTGGTATCCGCCTCCGTCGGCCCTCGTCCTGTCTATGATTCGAATGTGGTATATATTATCTTTTATAACTATTTGTTTCATTTAGTGTTTATGACAATTATGCCGACCAATGTGACATAGATGTTTTTATCTAGGAGGTATGTGAACCGGAATTTCCAACCGACCCTTTTGTCGAGAGGTTAAATTTAGTTGAAAAAAAACAATTACTTGAAGAAAAAATTGAAAAAAATTGAGGACGAGAAGATGAGATTGGAGTTGCATGTTGCGGATGTCGTCGATGATCACAAGATCAACATGGATGCAATGTGCTTGAAGATTAGAAAGATTAGAAAATATGCCATTCACACTGAGGCTTGGTATCATTATGCCGTTGGATCAATTGTTACCTTAGTTGCGATTATAATCGCATTTGTTGTTGCATTGAAATATTTTACATAGTTTCAATGTATGGTTTAATTAGATGCTCTAGAGAGCTATATGTTGTTCAATGAGCACTATGTATGAAATCTTGATCACTACTGTACTTTGGTTTTAATGTGACGATGAACTTCTATTAATTTGGTCACTTCTCTATTCATGATGTTCTTTAATAGTTTTTGACACACTTAATTGTATATAATGCACGCAGATGAATCAACAATGGATGTACGGTGATAAACGCACCTCCGAGTACATTAAGGGCCTGCATAATTTTCTCGAAGTGGCTGAGGCAAATAAGCAGAATGGTTTTATCTATTGTCCATGCCCTATCTATGAGAATACGAAGTCTTACTCTGACTCGAAAACCCTTCACGTCCATCTGCTTCAGAAGGGTTTCATGCCATACTATAATGTTTGGACCAAGCATGGAGAAAGAGGGGTTATGATGGAAGACAACGAAGAAGAAAAGGATGATGACAACTATCCTCCCCCTGAATACGGTGATGTTGCAACGGGGGAAGCTGAAGATCAAGAGGAACCAGACGATGTGCCCGATGATGATCTTTGCCGGGTCATTGTTGATGAAAAGAGACAATGCCAAAGTGAAAAGGAGAAGTTGAAGTTCGATCGCATGTTAGAGGATCACAAAAAAGGGTTTTACCCAAATTGTGAAGATGGCAACACAAAGCTCGGTACCACACTGGAATTGCTGCAATGGAAGGCAGACAATGGTGTATCTGACAACGGCTTTGAGAAGCTACTAAAAATATTGAAGAAGAAGCTTCCAAAGGATAACGAATTGCCCGACAGTACGTACGGAGCAAAGAAGGTTCTATGCCCTCTAGGATTGGAGGTGCAGAAGATACATGCATGCCCTAATGACTGCATCCTCTACCGTGGTGCGTACGAGGATTTAAACGCATGCCCGGTATGCAGTGCATTGCGGTATAAGATCAGATGAGATGACCCTAGTGATGTTGACGGCGAGCGCCCCAGGAAGAGGGTTCCTGCCAAGGTGATGTGGTATGCTCCTATAATACCACGGTTGAAACGTCTGTTCAGAAATAAAGAGCATGCCAAGTTGATGCGATGGCACAAAGAGGACCGCAATAAAGACGGGAAGTTGAGAGCACCCGCTGACGGGTCGCAGTGGAGAAAAATCGAGAGAAAGTGGTGTAGGAGATATGCCCTAGAGGCAATAATAAATGATATTATTTATCTCCGAGTTCATAATTATGTTTATGTTCCATGCTATAACTGCTATGGTTCTCGAGTCTGCAATAACCACGAGGCTCGGAGGAAGACTCATATGCACGTGTGGAATAATAAACGGTAAAATGTATTCCTAGTCTGGCCTCTAAGACTAGCTCAAGTGTTGCATGATGGTTATGTTTTCCTGATCATGGGCATGTCTATGTCAGCAACCTTGAGGGCATAATGTTAAGAGAACATTTGTGTTGAATCGACCCGGCATGATGTTATGCTATGAGATTCATTCGTCACAAGTTTATTGGTACATAACAAAGAGATGGTTAACGTTTGCATGATTCCTTAGACCATGAGAGTATCGAGTTTCTTCATGCTTGCTTCATGAACTTTGGGGTTTGTTAAACGTCATCCGTAAATGGGTGGCTATTACGGCGGCTTACGGGTTCATGGAAAAGTGTGTCAAGTAACTTGATAGCTCAAGATTGGGATTTGCTCCTCCGACGATGGAGAGATATCTCTGGGCCCTCTCGGTGTTACGGTATCCATCATCGTCTGGCCAGACACTTTGTGATTTGATCACGGGGATGCCGGAACACGATAACGAGAAAAGAGAACAATACCGGTAACGAGGTAACTAGCATAGTGGACAAGTTGTTGATCCACGGGAATGCCAACATGTCTCACCTCGGGTATTTGTAACATATCGCGAAGCAACAGGAATAGCACACGGCAACTGGAGGTTCACTCGAATATTTATTCGTGTGGGTATAGGGGTCAATATGGGTGTCCACGGCTCCGATGTTGATCATTGATCGGAAGGGGTTCCGGGTCATGTCTATACTTCACCGAACCTATAGGGTCACACGCTTAAGGGTCATCTATCTGCTGAATACTAGACAGGGAGTCTGAGAGAAAATCACCGAAAAAGTTTCGGACACCGAAAAGTTTCGGACAGCGGAATCGTACCGCAGAGAGAGGTCATCGGATAAGTTTCGATGATACCGAAAAGTTGTTTCGGGATACACCATTAAGTCAAATTGGTTTCGGCACATGCCTGATAATTCTTGGAGGATGCCAGAATCATTCTGGAAGCTTTTTGGAATTTTCTGAGATAAAAACCGGAAATGTTCCGGAGCTGCCGGAGCCACTTCAGATGTTTTTCGCAGATGAAATTCACTAATCTGAAATTGTTTCAGAACGAATCCAAAATCATTTTAGTGGGTACTGGAATTATTCTAAGACCCACAGAAATATTTTCGGATTTAGTGGACGCGAAAAATTGTCTTCATGAATAGTGAAAACGCATTCTTGTTTGCTTTTCGCAGATGAAAATCACTAAACCGAAATTGTTTCGGAACGCGTTGAAAATTATTTTAGTGGGTACTGGAAATGTTCTGAGCCCACATAAATATTTTCAATTCGAATGGACGCTGAAAAATGTCGTCATGAATAGTGAAAGTGCTTTTTGCTTGGCTTCTTGGAGAAGCCACCTTGAGGGCCTTTTTGGTATTTCCCCCCTTGGCTTCTTGGAGAAGCCACCCTTGGGCTTGGCCTATAAATAGGGGTGGAGGGGGCTGCCTAAAGGATCATCCCTTCTCACATACATGCCATTGCAATGATCTGGCTTCTTCTCTCCCTCCCAGCGAAATAGTTTCGTAGAGCCGAAAGGCTGTCTGGGTTCCGGCAGGAACTAGTTCTGGACGGCGAAGCCCTGCCGGATAGCTGACACCGTATGTGTGCAACTCTGTAGAGAGATCGTAGTTTCGGTCTTAGTTCGTGAGTGCCTCCCGAAGGGCTGTCCGTGTGACCGTCCGAGTTTCGAAGGTCCTCCCGAAGGGCTGTCCGAGTGACCGTTCGAGTTTCGAAGGTCCTCCCGAAGGGCTGTCCGCGACACCGTCCGGGGGGCTGTTCGACCGCCTCCCGGAGGGCTGTCTGAGGAGCAGATGAGGGTATACATCCTCGCGGTTGGGAGGTTGTAAATCCTAGCTGCGGGGATCTGCACCGCCGATCGTCATCGACTCTACTTCCCGCTGCGCTACGAGTCGGTAACGAAAAAGATCAAACCATGTATGCAGTCTCCATAGTGGTCCTGGGCTGGTGCGTAGGTCGGAAAATTTTTGTTTTCTGCTGCGTTCCCCTACAGTGGCATCAAGAGCCGTGCTATGCGTAGATGCAGGTTTCGATCTAGAATACATGGAGATGTATGGGTATTGCATAATATAATTAGGTAGTAGATGAGATCTATTGCTGAAAATTATTTATGCGGGTGACAGATGAAATCTGTTACCCGAGGTTCTTGTTGCTTCCCTAGAATTTGCGTTTGCTCAATCTCGAGACAGCATGGTGGAATTTTACAAAGTTCTGGCAATCCGTGATCCTGATTGATCATGGAAGTGCTATCAGTTCTTTGGGTTCTGCCGTAGTCAAAAGAAAGATGAAATTCGCAGATGAAAGGGCATTGCAGATATTATCTGCACGGGGGTCATGCGTATGACGAAGTTTAGTATGGGGCTCGAGATTTAATTATCTCGTGTTTCATACACCCCGAGATGTTAATGTAGCAACTTGAATAATCATACTTGATGATAAAATGTTGGTAGCTGCGGTTTAAGTCAAAACCTTACAAGCCACGTAAAATAAATTTTTGCATAAACCTATTAGAGGCGTCTAACTTGGTTTTGCAGGATGTGCATGTGATGTGGTATAGCAGTGCTCATATTAATTCGATTATGTATGAGATGACTATATGATGTAATTTGATTAACATGACCTGCGTGTCATGATTCGGCATGATGGCTGGAGCCATATGATTGCACTTTAATGACCTGCGTGTCAACCTTGTTGTAATGCATTATTTTGTTAGCTATAGAGATAGCAATATTATCTGGTGCATCAACAAGGTGGTGGCAATCTTCGCGAAGGTGAACACCGACGCGAATGCCAAAGACGAAGAAATGAAATACTTCTCCGTCAGAAAGGGCTATACCATATCATGCTATTATGAATTGCCTGAGATGTTTATCCCTTATGATGCACCCTTCTTGATTGCGCGGTAGTCGCTTTTATTAGGGTGATCTCTCACTTAAAATATCAAGTAGCTAGTGTTCTCCCAAGTGTAGCACCGTCACGGCACCTATCTTTTCGGGGTGCGCCATGGATGCATGGGTACGAACGATTAGAGAAGTGTGAGGCGGGTGAGGTCAGACCTCGCAGCAAGATCACTTGGTTGTCTTGACGTTCATGGCAGGATCGTCCTGAGCTCGGAACACACGCATCGAAAGATGAGCAAGAGTCACATAGAGATGTGATCGGCAAGTTGGCCTACCGATTAAAATTCCCGTTATGAGATGATGATTCTATGGCGATGAATTGAAGTCTGGATCTTGTATCACTCAAAATTAATTGTGAGAGATATTGATTTGAGTGGGAGCGTACTGTTGAATTAACATGTTTAATTCTCAGTGCAATTAATTATGAACACTGTCTAAGTGTTTCTTGCAAAATAGTTGTAGAATAATGGCTCGCGTTTCCACCTTCCCTATTAAAATTGAATAACTGTTAAATATCTGGTTAAAACTTTACGATTGGTAACGTAATATGAGGATTGTCCTCAAAAGTGCCGAGAAGGACTTTGTCCTATCGCATGCTTTCCGTATCCTCCCGCTAATGCTATGGATCATGTGACTCTCGTCCTTCGATCCAAAAGCTATAATTCCATTTCAGTCAAGTGCAATATGTTTGCTTCCATGAAACCCAAACTTCGAAAGTTGGGATAGTTATATGATATTCGTGGAACTGAAAATTATTTTCAGATACAAACAAAGCAATGTTTGTTTGCAAGTATTAGTAAAAGTGTTTACTATGCATTTGACTGTTGGGAAAGGGATCCAGAAGAACGCCTGTCATATAATGAAAGGTGAATAAAACAACAACTTAAAGAGAAAGGAAGTGTCCAAAGGGTGTTAGTATGACTTACACGCCTAGGAAGTCCGGGGCTAACGCCACTCTTAAGTTGGGTGCTTCTTTTGTGAGTAGGAGAAATACTAAAAGTTAAACTGTTAGAAGTATAAAGGCAGAAAGAAAGATGACTGGAATATCCAGCTCATGTATGAATGTCATACAAGTTTTTGATGTATAGTAGGCTGGTCAAAGATATAGTTCTTGGGAATTATGGTTAAACATGTTAATCACTAATTCTTGGGTATTGTGAGTTAATCACAAAGATACCCGCTCGATTGCATTCAATTGCGAATCACTGTAAGAGCTACTATGGCCTAAAAAGACTAGCCAGAAATGAGGTTAAGGTATACACAGGGAACATAGTAAATGTTACTATACCTTCCATCGGTGTATTGCCGTCTGTATTTATTTTCATAATTCATTTAGAGTTTTAAAAACTCTAGCCCATTGCATAAGGTATCTTGCAAGAAGGTTGTTCATAAGAGAACCTTTTATGTTCGATGTTATGAATAACACAAGGGCCATACTTTCATTATGAATGAGATGTATGTTATGAATATTGATAATAATACAATACCTCTGGGTTTACTTTCATAATTCATTTTAGAGTTTCATACACTCTAGCCCATTGCACAATGTTTGTTGCAAAAGAGTTGTTCGTAAAAACAACAATTGTTGTTAAGTATTATGAATAACATGAAGGGCCATGCTTCCATCCAAGATGGGACGTATGTTATGAATATTGAGGGAAATATGATACATCCATAACACTGATGCTAAATGTCGCAAGACTAAAAGAATACCACACAAGTGTGGCACTACATTTGGTCACATTGGAGAAACCCGCATGGAAAATTCCATTATGATGGATTTTGAAGTCTTTTTGATTTTGAATCATCTGACACTTGCAACTTTCCTCCGAAATGTGAAGTGACTAAAATACCGTTCATAGGCAATAAGGAACGAACAACAAACTTATTAGTGATCATACATTTGATGTGTGTAGTCCGATAAGTGTTGTTAGTGGTGGATTTATTTATCTTCAGAAATGACTCAAGTAGATATATGGATATTTACTTGATGAGACGGAAGTCTGGATCTTTTGAAATCATTCGAAAGGTTTTCAAAAATGAAGTAGAAGTTATTGTAACAAGAAAATTATGTTTCTGCAATTTGATTGCACAAAGGAATATTTGAGTTACATGTTTAGCGAATGTCTGATGAGTTGTGAAAGGGGTTTCATAACTTGCACCTCCTGGAACACCACTGCAAGTGAAAAGTCCGTGGAGATGTAATCTAACCATTTATGACATGGTAAGGTCAAAGATGACATAAATAAATTTGCCATTATCCTTTTTAAAGTGATGCTTTAGAGACTGCGGCTTTTACACTGAAAAGAGCTACATCGGGTCTGTTGAAATGAAGCCATGGTATGGTACGCCCAACCATGTTATATCTTTTCTTAACATTTGGAATATGGGGCTTGTGTAAAAGGTTACAAACCTATTCCAAATCAGACAAGTGCTACTTTGTAGGTTATCCCAACTAAAAAGATTTTATAAACCTCTTGTATTTTTTTAAACTAAAATTATATAAAATTTATGCAACTAAAATTATCAAAGTATTTTTTGTTCAAAACATTGATTGAAAAAAGAATTTTAATAAAGAATTTTTTTGAAACTTTAATAGCAAACTGAAATAACAAAATATGTTTTTGATTAAAACAGACATTTAAAATAACCTAAGAATTACTAAATTGAATATAATGATTAAAAACAGTAATATTAAATAGCAGGAAAAAAATCACTCAAAAATCTAGTAAAGTTATTCACAAACTAGTGATTCACACAAATTTCAAAGAATTCAAATTTTAACTACTCAAATTTAAAAACTAATGGCACTAACAGAAAGTTTATAATTTTTGTGACCAAAAAGCAAAAAGAATCACTGAAAAATTGTAAGTATTTAGCTGTAAGTAGAAAGAAAAGAAAATAAATAAAGCAAAAAGAAAACAAAAAAACTGGAAAAAATTAAAAAAATGCGGCCTACTGGTCAGAAACGCTCTTAGATTGGGCGAAGCGGGCGGTTCTCTGACATGGTAGTTTTTTGCCACGGGTTAGGAAAAAAGTGGTAGTTTTCGGCACAAAGTCGTAAAGTGTTAGTTTCTAGGCACGTTTACACGAAATGTGGTAGTTTTTGGTTTAATACTCAGAGTAAAGAGATAGCGATCCGGGTCCCTGCCGAGCCTTATATAGGAGTAGTCCTATGAAAACTACTCCGTGCTCTGCCACATCGGCATGGGCAGGTGGACAGGGAAGCTCTAGCAGAGATGACTCAGACGAGGGAAGCAGCACAAGCTGCAGGAGAGATGAGAGAAGCAGTACAAGTCCAAGGAGGTGCAACCGTGCAAGGGAATAAGAAGTGATTCAAGAGATCAATTAATTGATGGACTGTGATAACTGTCAACCGTGTGACAGATTGCAAAAAGTACCACACGACCCCTTCCCTTCGATCCCACCACCTCTCGAACGAACCCCCCTCCCCTCCTTCGATCTTATTTTCTCGTGATTTTTTTGGCTCCTCCCAATTTGTTTTTCCTCTGCACACGAGGTTGCGGGGTCTCCCCGATTTTCTCAGCTGCTGCACACAAACAATCAGCCGTTTAAAAAACGCACAATCAACAGTTTAAAAATAGGCAAAAAAAGGCCTATCAACAAGGGGATCGAACCCACACCCTCTGATACTAAATGTGACCACACCAACCAGCTAGGCTAGCTCACTTTCTTGATTCCACAAAACTTACATACTAATTGAATCTTCTTGAGACGACATTGCACAAAAAAAGACAACAAACATTAACTGAAAAATCCAAAACGGCAGCCTCACTTGTCCGGGTTTTAGGACTGTGCGCCCCAGTTCCATCATTTTTTTTCACACCGGTTCACATGGTTCAGAAAACTGATGGTCACATTCCCTCCTTTCAGATGCAAATTACCACAGTGTTTCCGCGTAAGTTATCAACTATGTGGGTATTATATTAACATGCTATTTACATAGAAATTACTAAGGGTTATTTTTTTAACAACTTTTCTCTCCCTTGGTCAAATTTAAGATAGACATAAGTTATCAGGTATGTGTTCGTATATTACAGTGCTATTTTCACGTAAGTTACCAAGGGTATGTTTTTTAATATTTTTCCCTTTGGTCAAAGTTATCACGGTGTTTGTAAGTAAATTATCGGGTGTGCGGTTCATTTATTCCCGTGTTATTTTCACATAAATTACCGGGGTTATATTTCATTTTTCAATAACCTTTTTCCCCCTTGGTCAAAGTTACCACAGTGTTTATACGTACATTATGGGGTATGCGGTTCAAACATTATGATGTTACTTTTCACATAAGTTTTTAGGGGTATGTTTTTCAAGAACTTTTCCAAATTTACTGCGGTATTTGTACCTAAGTTATCAGGATGCGGTTCGTATATTACCATTTTATTTAAAAAAAACTATCTGGAATATATTTTTAACAATTCCCACACAGTTATCGTGGTGTTTGTATGTATGTTAACGGGTATGCGGTTCATACATTACCATGTTATTTTCACATATGTTAACAGAAGTATGTTTTTCAACTTGTTCCTCTCCTTGGACAGAGTTACCGCGGTGCGTATATTACCATGCTATTTTTATATAAGTTATCCAGGGTATGTTTTTCAACAAAAAAAATTACTGTTGTATGTTTCAACAAAAAAATTCCTCAGGTCAAAAGTTACCGCAGTGTTCTGAACTTAAGTTATCACGCCTATGGTGCGTATATTACCATGCTATTTACATGTAAGTTATAGGAGTATGTTTTTCAGCAACATTGCTCCACCACTTGTCAAAGTTACTGTGTTATTTTTACCTAAGATCATGCTTGCATTACGTAAATTATCATGTTCTTTACACTGAAGTTACGGGAGGCAAAAAAAAAGGTTTCCCAATCTTCTCTCCATGCACTAGACACTGAAGTTATCATGTCTATGGTGTGTTAAATTAGCATGCTATTTAGGCAGGAGTTATCGGAGTTATTAGTGTATTTTTCCCCGAGTTGAAGTTAATAGGGCACGGGGTATGTAACTTACCAGCCATGCGGTGCGTAAATTACCATGCTATTTTCACGAGAATTACCGAGGTGTGTTCCAACAAATTTTATCTCCCGGTCAAAAGTTACTAGGCCCAGGTAACTTAGCAGCCCCTCAGGCCATCGTGTAAGAAAACTTCTTGCAATAATAATTTTTAGTGTTCATATATTGAACAATAACTAGGGTGGAATGAGTTATCTACGGGTCGATTCCATGATTCACTAGTTCCATGAATGTACAACTAGGTACATGGATTGATGAATCTTAGCACAAGCATGATGTAGCTGACCAGGTTAGTGCGGTCAGAATTTCCCATTGACCAGGCTAGGTCCTGGGTCGATGCACCATGTCAGCATCACGAAGGACATGCCGGACGCGACCACACCCTAAATTCAGATAAAATCATATCAGCGGCAAGCCATGCTTTGCTTACTGTAGCAAGCAATTCAGAAGCACGATGGTTGATTGGTTTCTTACGGAGTAGAGGAAAGTGAGGATCTGGAACTTGCTGGAGATGGTCCACCCGGCGAGGTTGTACTGCACGCCGAAGCCGACGACGGTAACCTGGAGGAAGCTGGAGGACACACTTATGTAGAATTGAGCACCATGGCGCCGACGAGCAAGACGACCTTGCTGGCGAGCTTGGTGGCACCGATGGCCGCCCTGAGGTTGAGAGACACTGAGCGGGTGACTACGACGAGCATGAAGGAACGTTGGGGGATGGCCGTCCGGTGGATTGAGAAGCCCCTGTTCATGTGGCTCCCCGCCATTTGATAAGATAAAGAGAAATGTGGTTTATCAGGTCGAAACAATACAAGTTATCGGTCGAAACAATACAAGTTATCGGTCGAAACAATACAAGTTATTGTGCTGACACATCATAAATTATCATGCTAAAATGAAGTTACCATGCAAAAAAATAGAATGAGTTAAACATGCTGACAAACTGTGAGTTAAACATGGTGACACTTTAGTTATCAAGCTTGCATATTAAGTTATCAGGCTCAAATTGCATAATTTATCGGGTTGAAAGTAAAAAAATTATTTGAAAGCAGATCGAATTAATAATGTTGTCACGGTATAATTTGTCAGGCTAAAACAGTATGGATTATCAGTTAGAAACTGTTCAAGTTACCATGTTGAAAAATATAATGAGTTAAATAGGCTAACAAAAGTGGTTTTTATCATATTGACACACTAAAATTTATTCAGGGCGACATACTATAAATTATCAGGTTCAAGCTGCATAAGTCATCAAGTTGAAGTAAAACATGAGTGTTGAAACCTGTTAGAGTTAAACATTTTGATACATCACAAGTTATCAGGCTGACATATTATAACTTATCAGGCTGATCAAGTTGCATAAGCTATCTTGTTAAAGTAAAAAAAAATAAGTATTCAAAGCGGTTCGAGTTAGAATGCTGGCACGATATAATTTATCAAGCTAAATCAATATGAATTATCAGGTAGAAACAATTGAAGTTATTATGCTCAAAAATAAAGTGAGTTAAACAGGTTAGCAAAGTGAGTGTTATCATGCTGACACGCTAGAAGTGACCAAGATGACATAGTGTAAGTTATAAGGCCCCAGATGCATAAGGTTCATACTTTAGCCTTCCTCTGAACAAAATACTCTTCATGCCAACTGATCCCAAGGTCAATAACATAAGGAAACGTAAGTACCTCAATGGTCGGTCCAAGATCGATGACGCCATCTTTGTGCCGCTCTCGGAAGGTCTCGAGGCCCTTTCATGATATGTAGCCGAACCAGTGCACGTCGACGTCGATCTCAAAGTATTTCGAGCCCTACATCATAATAAGTAGACATATGCACATGTTTCAATCTGGGGCGCATCAAGAATATATGAATTTGAGCATGGTGATGGAGACGTGAGGAAGCATGAATGGTTAGTATAGCTTGTAGAATTTGTGTTGAGGTCAAGACAACACCGGCTTCTGGTTGTAGGTCTACACAAGCCTCCCCTCGGCTGCACTAAGCTGCAGGTCTTGGGGTTCACAATGTCGGACAGAATTTTTAGCCTCTCTGTGTAGGGCACGTTGCTGTCCATCGGGAACCCCTTGACCTTCTCCATTTCCTCATTCATAACACTATGCATAACCAATTACTCATCAGAAACTTGTCTGGGGTACTAAAAAAATTTAGCTGATGAAATGCAATCAATTGGGCTCACCTTGATGTTGTCCCTGAGCTGAGGAGAAATCTCCTTGTCGAAGCTATTGGATATCTTGAAATACAGGACCAGGATTACGCCTTCATCGTCATTCTAGCCGAGCATGGTAGTAGGATAGGCAGGCAATTGTAGTCTGTACATATCAGTTAACTTGGTAAGTTTCAGATCTAAGAAATCAATACTGCTTGCTTAAGTAGTTGAAGAAACACAAGTGAATTACTGAATGTTCACAATGTTGGCAACTGCCACAAGTAAACATAATCCATACAGAACTAGATGAGTAGTCTGGAGAGACGTTAGATGAAACAGAGTTTACAGATGGCCGAGGGGACTGACTGACCATCCACTAAATTGGTTTGGCAGAGCCTTGCCAGCACGGTGACCGCCACCAGCATCCATTCTATCCATGGGCCAGTCCACGACGGACACCGGACAGCGTCCTCGTCGGCTGGCTAGTCGCCGGCGCATGGTTGGCTCGTGGCGGCTCGCAGTAGGTAGAGGGGGCGAAGCAAATTGGCCTGGTCTGGGGAGGTGGAGGGGGAGTGTTGGTGGCTCAACGGGCCAGTCCACGACGCACACCGGACAACGTCCTCGTCCTCTGGCTAGTCGCCAGCGCGTGGTTGGCTCGCGGCGGCGCGCAGGAGGTAGAAGGGGCGGCGCAAATTGACCTGGTCTGGGGAGGTGGAGGGGGAGTGTTGGCGGCGCGGGGAGGCGGAGGTGGCACGGGGGTAGGAGCCTCCGGAGGCGGTGGCGCGCTGGTGGGGGAGCGACCATGGTGGCGCGCGAGCTCGCCGGCGACTGGAATGGGGATCGAAGCGAGGTCAGCGAAGAGAGGGCAGCACTATTGGTTTTCTCCTTAGGGTGGGGTCCGATCTGTTTGGGTGTTTTTTCTGTGTACCGGTTCGATCGCGTGATCGTGATCCAACGTCTCCTAGCTCGTGTGGCAGTTTTGCAAAAAAGATTTCGGTTACCACATACATATTTCGTTAATTGATTGATTAATTAACAAGGTGCATGCAAGAGATTCCTAAATTAGCTTCTTGGATGAGCCATGGAGGCCTACCTCCTGGAAACCAATAACAAAAAAAAACATTTTTCTTGCTTAAAAATTCATCCAAACACATCATTGTTCCCACAAGGAAGAGTTTTTTTTTGCAGGGTAATACACGTTTCATTTATATCATAAGGATTATAGTACAAGTCACGTAAACACCGACAAGGCTAAGGAAACAGTAGAGCGCTATCTTAGCACAATGAAACACCAGCCAAGAAGAAAAATTACTATTAAGACCGGAGAATCATCACGTCCAACAACACAAATACATATATAACCCACATTTCATAATCTCCACGCAGCTTCTTAGCCAGGGAAGCAAATAGGAATGGTAGTACCTGCTAGATAAGATAATTAACGCCCGCGGCAGCCGAAGATGGCCTGGCAGCCGCTACCGGTGTAGGGCTGCCCCCGGCCAGCGCAGGAGCCGGGGCACGCCGGCCTGCTCGCCTGCACCCCTTTGTAGCTGATGTACTGGTCGCCGTAAAGCACCCTCCTCCGCGGGTATGCCTCCTCCTCGCGCTCCGCGAAGCCCACGTCGTCCTCCTCGACGCCGCCTAACGTGCGCACTGGTATCGCGTGGGTGGTGCCGGCGAGGACGTCGTGGCTCATGATCATCGCTGCAGTGATGGAAGCCAAGATGAGTAGTTGCGTTTGCAGCCTCATTGTCTCTGCTTCAAGAGGTGCTGCTGCCCTGTGGCCTGTGCTTCAAAGAGGAGTACTATATATCACCCAGTGTGAGGATCCTTCCCTTAATAATGAGCGATAGCACTGCTGCGTCAGAGAGATGGGTCAGGAACTCTTTTTTCCTCTTTGCGGATAAAAATTTCATCTAATCGTATAGGGTACAGGGTATGAATCATATATAGAAATGGTGGGACATAGTTTATCGAGTGGATGAGGGAACTCCAACAGCACCAACACGCCTAACATTGCATGTGATGCTAGACGACACGTTCGATAGCGTCCGGCGGGTGCGTGTCCGGTCACCGGCGTGACAAAGGAGGCTTTTCTTTCTTTTTGCAAACAAAAAGGTCCACAGCAGAGTTAAATTGCGCAAACCACCAGCAAGCAAAACCTTTTTTTCCGATGGGACCAGGTGGCAAAACTAACACTAACGCTACCTCACAAGGCAACAGAATTTAAAGTTTTCAATCGAACGCTAACCCTCAAACCCCCTCTATCTGTCCGGACCAGCCTTACATTTTCTTGCAGATTTCTAATGTGTATGCTTTTTTACTGGCTGATGATGACATAGACCTAGGGTAGGGTCATAGGCCTGACCTATAAGCCCTATTCAGGGTCATTATCAAAGAAGCAAAGGTACTCAAAGGACAACAGAGAGAGCCCAACCAAGACGTCGAGTATCATCCACTCGATTAACCAATCACTCGGAGATCCGTCATCCCTGCGATCACTCGACCATATAAAGAACCATTCGACTTATTGAAGACTAGGAGTCGACTAGCACCGCAACGGTCAGGCGTTCACTCCGTAGTTTTTAATAGCCATTTATAGCACTTAATGCTGGCGTTACCAGTAACGGCCTGTCTTTTTGTACATTGAACCCCTTGTAACGTGGGCTGGCTGGGGTCCTGGCGCACTCTATATAAGCCACCCCCTCCACAAGGGTTGGCACCCCCTGTAACGTTCACACGCATAAACCAATCGACCGCCTCCGGGCTCCGAGACGTAGGGCTTTTACTTCCTCCGAGAAGGGCCTGAACTCGTAAACTCGCGCGTACAACTTCACCGTAGCTGGGATCTTGCCTCTCCATACCTACCCCCCTCCTCTACTGTCAGACTTAGAACCACGACAGTTGGCGCCCACCGTGGGGCCGGTGTCTTAGCGACTTTTCGGTGAAGTTGCAGTTTTTCCGATTCCCATCATCATGGTTTCCGGCGGAGGATTGGCTGAGGGCCGCGAGATCCGTCTCGGCGCGCTCGTCTTCATCGCCGACGACTCTGCCTGGCTCCAAGAAGCTCCACTCGACGTTGAGGCGCTCCCAGTCCGCGGGGCGACGCACTTTCGCGCGTGCGTTCGCGGCGTCCTCCTCCGGCGGCAGTCGACCCAGTACCAGTCGACTCCTGTGATGTCCTCACTCCCTGCCGCACGCCGCCGCAAGTGGTCCGGTCGGTCGCGGCTCCAGCGGTGGGTGAGGCATGCGGTGGCCCGCCAGTCGGCTACTCCCCAGGTCACGGCAATCGAGCCCGACGAAACTCTCTACGGCTTGTTCGACTGGCTCCGCAGAGACCGCATCCGAGTGCGACAGCAGCGATCCCGCGGCAGAAGTTTTGATGGTCAACGGACCACGCAGTCCTCCTGGCTTCCCCCGCGAAGACGGAGGTGATGGCAACGGCGATCCGTCGCATGCCCACGAGGAGTACCGTCCCGAGCCACTTTCTTCGTAGCAGAGGGAAGAGCTTCGCCGCCGCAATATGGATGCACTCCACACTCCCATTGTTGGGGAGACCCCCGAGGCCCGGGCCTTGGAGGAGGTGCGCTTGGCCAACCCGGCTGACCGCACTCGACTGGATAACCTCCAGCGGGCTCTCGACGAGCGCGCTCGGCAGCGGATCCCTGATTCCAGTCGACGACAGCTTTTTCCACCTCCACCGCAGGTATACCGCACGCCGATTAAAAATCTCACTGCTGCAGCTCGTATAGAGGAATCGACTCAGCCCTCCCAATCGGAGGCTGGCCGGGGTTTGATGCAGATTCGGGCCTTGCTCCGAGCGGTAGGAGAACAGAATACCGCAGTGTCTCAGTCGCGGAACAGGATTCACAGTAGGTCGGTGAGGGCGGACACAGTTCAGTCGGCCCACAGCCCAAGATCGCCCCCGAGGCGTGAGGGACGTGAGCCCCGGCAAAATCGGCACGGGAACCAGGAGCAGTATGATCACCGACTCGGTCGAGACGACCGTCGTCGAGTGCCCACACCTCCTCCGAGGAGTGGTTCGAATGCTCCTCGGCAGCATGATGACAGACGCCCTCTCAGCGGCGAGCGCAGAGGTCCAGTCGACCCCAGGGAGCCGGTCTTTGACGCGAGATCAATTCTGGTTCAAGGTCTGGTGGACAGGAACAGAGCACACAGAGAGGGTCATGACAGAGACCAACCGACTGGCAGCAGGGTACATGTTTCAGGCCCCGAGTGTTTTAGCAGAGCCATCAGGGCTGCGGTGATTCCTCCCAACTTCAGGTTGGTGACTGGAGTCAGCAAGTTCACTGGTGAGTCCAAGCCTGACACTTGGCTAGAGGATTACCGAGTGGCTGTGCAGATTGGAGGTGGCATTGATGAAGTGGCCATGAAGCACCTTCCCTTGATGTTGGAGGGCTCAGCCGGAGCATGGTTGACTCAGTTGGCACCTGGCAGTATATACAGCTGGGAAGAGCTCGCCCGAGTGTTTGTTAGAACCTTTGAAGGAACTTGCAAACGACCAGCAGGGCTGACAGAATTGCAACATTGTGTGCAGAAACCGAATGAAACTTTGAGGGATTATATTCAGAGGTGGACCACCTTGCATCACATGGTGGAAAATGTGTCTGAGCACCAAGCTGTTTTTGCCTTCAAGGAAGGCGTGAAGTATCGGGAGCTTGTCCTGAAATTCGGGCGGACAGGCGATATGTCCTTGACTCGGATGATGGAAATAGCCACTCGGTACGCCAACGGAGAAGAAGAGGATCGACTCCGTAGTGGGAAGAGTAAACCAGTCGGCCAGGATGCCGGAGGTACATCCACTCGGAAGAAGAAGCGTAAAGCTGAGCCTGCTGCTCCTGGTGAAGCTTTGGCTGTGACTCAAGGAAAGTTCAAGGGGAAGGCCAAGGGGCCCTGGACCCCCAAGAAAGTAAAGGATCAGGCTGGAAATGATGTGCTGGATATACCGTGTCACATCCATACCAAGAAAGATGAAGAGGGTAATTTCATTTACCACAAACATACCACTCGACAGTGTCGACTCCTGATCCAACAGTTCCGTGAGAATCAGTTTGGTGGCAAGGAGAAAGGGTTGGACAAGGGTGAGGATAAGGAGGAAGATGATTATGGTTTCCCTAACATCAACTCCACTCTGATGAGTTTTGCTGATGTCGAGAGCAAGAGTCGACTGAAAGTAATCAACAGAGAAGTGAACATGGTTGCTCCGGCAACACCCAGTCATTTGAAGTGGTCTCAAACTGCCATTACATTCGACCAGTCTGATCACCCAGCGCGTATAGCCACCCCTGGGAGGCAAGCGTTGGTGGTCGACCCTGTGGTGGAAGGCACTCGACTGACCAAAGTGTTAATGGACGGTGGCAGTGGCCTGAATATCCTTTATGCGGAGACTTTGAAACAGATGGGCATTCCGATGTCCAAGCTGAGTGAAAGCAACATGAGTTTCCATGGTGTCATACCTGGCAAGAAGGCACAATCCCTCAGTCAGATCGCCCTTGACGTGGTTTTTGGTGATTCGAAGAATTACCGCAAAGAGAAGTTGACATTTGAAGTTGTGGATTTCCAGAGTGCTTATCATGCTATTCTGGGCAGACCTGCTTATGCACGTTTTATGGCTCGACCATGTTACGTATACCTCAAATTGAAGATGCCCGGTCCCAGAGGAGTGATCACTATCACTAGCAATCGGCAGAAGGTAGAGGAATGCTTTCAGAAAGGTTCCAAAATTGCTGATGCACAAATGGCAGTAGTTGAATTGCAAGAGTACCAGAAGAACGCAGATCCGAGTGATTTGCTGCGAGCCAAAAAGCCTGCTACAGACTCTACATTTCAGTCGGCCGGTGAGACGAAGCCGATTCATATTCACCCGACCGATCCCAGTGCTGCTCCGACTCATATTTCAACGACACTCGACAGCAAATAGGAAGAAGCGCTCATCCAGTTCCTCCGTGAGAACTGGGACATCTTTGCATGGAAACCTTCAGACATGCCGGGTGTACCCAGGGGACTGGCTGAGCACCGTTTGCGAGTCGACCCAAAAGCAAAACCAGTCAAAGAACATCTTCGACGGTCCGCCGTGCAAAAGAGAAAGGCAATCGGTGAAGAGGTGGCTCGACTCCTAGCAGCTGAGTTCATCCGAGAGATTTACCACTCCGAGTGGTTGGCCAATGTTGTCATGGTCCCCAAGAAGGACGACTCGCTTCGCATGTGCATTGACTTCAAGCATATCAATCGGGCCTGCCCGAAAGATCATTTTCCCCTGCCCCGCATTGACCAGATTGTCGACCCGACTGCGGGGTGTGAGCGACTGTCTTTTCTAGATGCTTATTCCGGGTACCATCAGATCCGACTGTATGGACCCGACGAGATAAAAACGGCTTTCATCACTCCATTCGGGTGCTTCTGTTATGTCACCATGCCATTCGGTCTCAAGAACGCCGGAGCCACATTCATGAGGATGATTCAGAAGTGCCTGCTCACTCAAATCAATCAGAATGTGGAAGCATATATGGATGACATCGTGGTCAAGTCACGCAAAGGTTCCGACCTACTGGCTGACCTCGCTGAAACCTTTGCCAACTTGAGAAGGTATGATATCAAGCTAAACCCGTCGAAGTGCACATTCGGAGTCCTAGGTGGGAAGTTACTCGGTTTCCTCGTTTCCGAACGAGGGATTGACACGAACCTAGAGAAATTTGGCACCATCCTCCGAATGAAACGCCCCGTGCGCGTGCATGACGTTCAGAAGCTCACCGGGTGTTTGGCTGCCTTGAGTCGATTCATTTCTCGTCTTGGTGAAAAGGCCTTGCCTCTTTACCGACTGATGAAGAAATCCGACAAGTTCGAGTGGACTGACGAAGCTGACGCATCGTTTGCAGAGCTCAAAGCCCTGCTTTCCACCCAACCGGTGCTCGCTGCCCCAATCAGCAAAGAGCCTTTACTGCTTTATATTGCAGCCACTGGACAAGTTGTCAGTACGGTACTCACGGTCGAGCGAGAAGAAGAAGGAAAAGCTTATAAAGTTCAGCGCCCAGTATACTATCTTTCGGAAGTTTTGACTCCATCCAAGCAGAGATACCCGCATTATCAGAAGCTTGTCTATGGAATCTATATGACCATGAAGAAGGTTGCTCATTATTTCTCTGATCACTCCATTACAGTCGTCAGTGATGCACCACTGTCTGAAATTCTGAACAACAGAGATGCAACTGGTCGAGTGGCGAAATGGGCAATTGAACTCCTTCCGTTAGATATCAAGTTTGAGGCAAAGAAAGCTATCAAGTCCCAAGCAATCGCTGATTTCCTTGCCGAGTGGGTTGAGCAGCAATTACCGACTCAAGTTCACTCGGAGCATTGGACCATGTTCTTCGATGGTTCCAAGATGTTGAACGGTTCCGGTGCCGGGGTGGTATTGGTGTCCCCCCGAGGAGACAAGCTCAGTTATGTTCTCCAGATTCACTTTGATTCTTCCAAAAATGAAGCTGAATACGAGGCTCTCCTGTACGGGTTGCGTATGGCCATTTCACTCAGCGTCCGTCGCCTCATGGTTTACGGTGACTCAGATCTAGTGGTTAATCAAGTGATGAAGGAGTGGGACGTCAGCATCCCGGCTATGACTGGTTACTGTAATGCAGTGAGAAAGCTGGAAAAGAAGTTTGAGGGGTTCACTACAAAAAAAATACACTTCCGTGATGATACGTGCTTGTCACAGTAGGTCGCGTTTTTTGTCATGCATGTACATCCATGACGATTTTATGACATAATCAAGATAGTCATACCTGTGCTGTCGTAGAAGTGTTCCATGACATTACCAAAATTATCATCACGGAAGTGTCCACTTCCATGACGATAAATCGTGCGTCACAGAAGTGCTTTCATCAAGGGTGACCGACATGTGGCATCCACCGTAACGGAATGCCGTTAAGCTATCAGGTCGGGTTTGGATCCGATAACCCGTTAACAGCCCCGACCAATGGGGATTTCCACGTGTAAAATCATCATTGGCTGGAGGAAACACGTGTCGGCTCATCGCTGGGACAGATGTCATCCACTCATTGGACAGAAGGCGCCTATGTTACGTCCACACGTGGCACGGCCCAACAGAGGCCCATTCCTATGAAAAGGCCGGTCCGTTTGACTTGGTCAAAAGGTGGCGGGCCGGCCCATGGAAAGCCTGTTAACGGCATGTTCGCATATAGCCCATTTACAGCCCGCTAACCCAAGGCCCGTTACGCCCTATCCGAATTAGGCCCAATAGCGTTATCTGGGCCATCCAATATGATTCCAGCCCATTTTCACTTCTGGCCCTTGTATGGCCCATGACGTCTTTCGGCCCATATGAGGCCCTATGTAACTCTTGGCCTATTAACGGCCCGTGGTGAAACTGGCCCGTAATGAACAGTGTATCACTTTACACCCATTAACGGCCCGTGGTGAAACTGGCCCGTAATGAACAGTGTATCACTTTACACCCATTAATGGCCCGTGGTGAAACTAGCCCGTAATGAACAGTGTATCACTTTACACCCATTAACGGCCCGTGGTGAAACTGGCCCGTAAAGAACAGTGTATCACTTTATACCCATTAATAGCCCGTTATTCCATTGGACCGTTTCCAGCCCATGTTATCTTTCGGCCTTCTCAGAGCCCATTTATTCTTGGGCTCATTTCCAGCATTCGTTTACTTACGGCCCGTTACTGTCATTTTCTGCTTGTGGGCCAAATTCAGCCCGTGGTTACAGTCGGCCCGTTTGTGGTCCGTTAATACGTTGGGCCTTTTTCATAGCGTCATCAAATACGGCCTATTAACGATGGCCCGTTATGGTCGGCCCATGAATGAACGATTCCAACTCTAGCCCGTTTACGGCCATAATGCGGTATGTTTGGCCCATGTTTGGCCAATCGATCATACGGCCCGTATAAGGCCCATTGATGATACGGCCCGTAGAAGGTCCATTGTTTCTACGGCCCGTAGAAGGCCCATTGTTTCTACGGCCCGTAGAAGGGCCACTGTTTCTATGGCCCGTAGAAGGCCCACTGTTTCTACGGCCCGTAGGAGGCTCAGTGTCACTATAGTAAATATTAGCCCATGGTTATTGTGGCCTAGTTTTAAAAAATAGGTTATTGCAGCCACTAGCAAACCGCGGAAAAAGAACTGCAATGACTACAAGCAAACAAATAAACAAGACAACAAGGAAATAAATAAGCAAGCAACTTACGCTAGGCTATCACGGCTATTACACATATTACATCCACTGGGCATCAAAGTTCGCCACCAGTGCAAATATAGGGAACACAGCAGCATATAAACGCCGCAGCAAAACAAGTCCAGAACTGAAACCACTTCAGAAGAGCTCAAGAAACAATATCCTGGGTACCCATAATGCTGGCAAGATGCTTAGCAAGCTTATTAACTTTCTCTTGTTTGGCTCGTAAGTCCTCCAGCGCTTGCTGTTGCACCAGAAAGTATGCATTTGAATTCTGCAGGGACTTCCTCAGTCCTTCGGCTTCCTGTCACATAACATATGATCGATGTCTTTCAACTTGAAGTTGATACTCAAGAAGCCAAACTGATTCAGGCAACGAGTTCGAAGAGCTGGTGCCAGCAGTGGTAGCCAGTAACTCAAACACTACATCAAGACATGACTTTGGGGTTGTCTCAGTGTCTTTAATATAGTTTTTATCAGCTTTCTTGGAGACCAACAGGGATGTCTCACTATCTTGAACCTTATCTGCATTACTTCCTTTACCATTGCATAACAAGGTACTCTTCTCCAATATTTTGTCCGCGTTCTAAAAGAGAAACAAACAAACACATCTCAGGTTTACAATGTAGTATTTGAAACTCATTTTGGTAAACCAGTTCAGTAGTAAGGTGGACAGGATAACAGCATGAAACAAACATATATCTATGTAGTATGGTCACTGTATGGTCTATATCATTCTAGTTTATGTTGCGAAATCAAGATGGATACAGTTCGAATCATATCTATTTAAGACAAAGCAGCATAGACAGAATATAAGTGTGGGAAACTACACAACAATAACAACACTTGTAATGTGCATGGCATGAGAACATAACTATTTATTCAATTGAAACTGAAATCAACATAGAGCAAGTTACAACAGCAAACAGCCAAACACGTTGAAGAAACGGGTTTAAAACATACCTGTTGCGCCATTGGAGTTTCAATTGCATCCTTCAAAATTGAAATTAGTTGGTATCAGTAAATACAGTGATGCAAGAGGAAAGTAGTATGAACCATAGCTACGGAACCTGACCTGAGAACAATTCTTCTTCTGCTTTAAGCGTTGACTTCGGGTTCGGAGTGGTGGTCCTCGTGATTTGGGCACTGCAGTTGCCTTACTAACTGCTCGTGTTTGGGTGCTCTGTGGTGGAGACGGTGCTATGTCAACGGGAACTGGGTGTCTATCTGCTGGGGTTGGGGTTAGAAGGGGTGTAGGTGGTTCTCTGTCCAACTGGGTAGGGGTACAATCTGCATGAGTGTGGGTTATGTGTGGTGGGGCTGGTTCTTGGGCAAGTACAACCGTGGTTCTATCTGCATCGACAGGTAGCACGATCTTTTCTGAAGACCGTGTTTTTGCTCCCACAGATACTGCCATCACTCCCTCCAATTGAAATGGCTGATAAACAAGAAAAGTAATTGAATGTACAGACATTGTAAGATAGACAGGTGCAATGGATAGTAGGGAAGAAAACAAGGCATGAAATAATTCACATTTATGTTGTCTAAGCAAACAGAATAGCAGGACATAATTTCACATATATGATGGCTAATTAAACAGGATAGCATGACACAATTTCACATGTATGATGGCTAACTAAACAGGATAGAATGACATACTTCAAAATATGATGACTATGTAAACAGGATGACATGATATAACTATACGATGTGTCTATTAAAGTGGTTGGCATGCCATAAATCACAAACGTGCCGTCGATGGAAACATGATGGCATGATATAATTCACGGATAGAATGACATAATTTAAAATATGATGACTATGTAAACAGGATGAGATGATATAACTATATTATGTCTTTAGAAAATGGGTTGGCATGCCATAATTCAGATACATGCTGTCTATGTAAACATCATGGCATGACATAATTCAAATATATGATTTATATACTAAGGAAGTGAGCAGACGGCAATCACATATATGATGTGTCAACTAAGGAGATGGCATTCAATATTGTGTATGATGTAAAAACTAAGCATTGCAATACAACATATGCATTATATGAGTAATATAACCGTGGCAAGTTTGAGCATACACCTCAGGGGGATAATAGGACTGGTCATCTGCCTCTGAATCCTCCTCTGAAGAGCTATCTGTAACCAGCAAGATATCTGCTTCAGCAGGTAGCATTGTCTGCTCTGAAGACCTTGTTTTCACTCCAGATTTCTCCATCACCAATTCAAATGGCTGATGCACAGGAAGAGCAGTTGAATATACAAACATTGTCGACAAAAGCAATGAGAAATACAAAAAAAGGACAGCATGATATAATTCACATATATGACGCTTGCCTAAACAGCATGGCATTGCATAATTCACATACATAATGCCTTGCAACAAGATAACATTGCATAATTCACATATATAATGTCTTGCAACAAGATGGCATTGCATAATTCACGTATATGGTAATTAGACACTAAACATGTGGCATTCACACAAAGCATGTGTAAACTAAGAAAATGACATAGCAATGCAAGATACCATACGCACGATATGAGCAACATAACCTTGCCAAGTTAGGGCATGCACCTCGGGGGGGAAATATGACTGGTCATCTGTCCCTGAATCCTCCTCTGAGGAGCTATCGCTAACCAGCAAGACATGCGCTTCGTCAGATAGCATTGTCTGCTCTGAAGACCTTGTTTCCACTCCAGATTTTTCCATGACTGTGCCGAATGGCTGTGCACAGGAAGAGTAATCGAATGTACTAAAATTGTTGACAAATTTAACACGTAATAAAAAAATGATGGCATGATATAATTCACATATAAGATGACTGGCTAACCAGGGTGGCATTGCAAAATTCACATATATGATGCCTGGCTAAACAAGATGGCATTGCATGTTTCACATATAAGATAAAGAAACTAAACAGATGGCATTGACACAAAGCATGTCTAAACTAAGCAGATGACATCTTTAATGTATATAGTAAGCAATGCAAGGCACCATATGCATGATATTACCAACATCAGCATGCCAAGTTAGAGCGAAGACCTCATGGGGTAAATAGGAGTGGTCTTCTCCTTCTGAATCCCCCTCAGAACAGTTATCTTCATCTTGATTACGATCCGAAATGGGTGGAGGGGGCTGCCTTTGCGCCCACCATGGAACGACGTCTGCATGAAATTTTATTGCCACGCAAGGCTCGTCTCTTTTGCTCTACATGATCAGTTCCATTGTGTACAATAACTGGCATGCATAGGAATAAAACATAGTGAGATTATGTAAGGAGTGCATGCACAAATCCAGAGTGATGGTAGCAAACTGTGGATAGACCCAAAACCAATGATAGCAGGCAGATAATAGCTTTATTTAAAAAATACAGATAATGGCTCCTTTAATGTTTGTTTGCACCCAACATGAAACTCATAGTAGACACCGGAGATTAACCAGATAGCAGACTGATAGTACTGATTGCTGCCCCAATATGTACCCCACAACCATTTAAAAACTCAAGTTTCAGCATTAGTTTGGACCTGACTCGGAGTCTAATAGGTGAACATGGCGATAATGTAGCATGTCATCATATTAAGCGACGCATAGCGTAAGCAGACACGGAGGAGTGCGACCTCTCTCGCGGACCCGTGTAGTCCTCAAGGTCATCTGCTCAGTTGATGATGGTAATGCAGTTGTCGTGGCTGCCGGCGGCAGGGAAGAAGATCTGAGGCGGCGAAAGAAGGTCTGGAGAGCAGATCCCTGCTGTGGTGAACCCTTCCATCGTTGGAGCAGCTGAGCTGGGGTGGAACACAGCGCCGCAGGAGCAGGACAAACCACACAAGGTTTTCTTTGACACATATTTGTAACAGAAGTAATTGAGTAAGGGCTTGTCCGAATTTGAGGGTTTTAACAATGCAGGGATAGGAAATAGACAGGAATAGGATAGGAATGCACGTGCAAAACAGAGAATTTAAAAACACAGGATTTCTGCCAATCTGGGTGTTTGATTCACAACAATTGGAAGATCACGGGATGCAAAAAAGCATGGTGAGATTAAGTCAAACCACAAGAAAATGTACGATTATAATGCTATTATGCTACTATCTCTTAGTCTTGTGCTTGATGAATAGGAATATGAAAAGGAGGAGAACTGGAAATTAGAATTCCTACGGTTTTTCTTTCAAAGAGACACTAAAGGAACAAATCCTACATTTTTCCTTTGCTCCATTCCTTTGCACCAAATTCATGAAAAGTAGTACCATAGGAAACTTTCCAATTCTTATGTTTTTCATTCACTTTTCCTTTCAAGCACTGGCGATTCTAGTAGGCAGGCTTGAGCAAGGAAAATCCTACACTAAAAAAATGTTTTTGTGCTACTTCTATTACTTTGGACCCAGGCGACTGCCATACTAGCTCAACTCCCAGGCCCATCGACAAATGCACAGCTCAAACATGCAGAGATAAATAACGATGGCGTTCAAGAGAGTCCATCACGGATAGCTAAGTTGCCTGGTACCTGACTGGTTGTCATATAGTAGGATAAAATAATCGTATTTCCCGTTACTACGAGTGCTCAGTGGACAATATATATAACATGTAGAGTAAAAAGAGATGCAACAAGTGTACAACCTCTTTGGCGAAGCCATGTCGATCTCAGCGTGATTGGGTTGGCCGGTGAGGATGCTCCGGCTGACTTGGCTGTCAGAGGAGGGGAAGAAGATCTTAGGCGTCTGGAGATGGAGCCTGAGGTACTGCTCCGCTGTGATGGAGGGTTTCGTCGTTGGAGCAGCTCCGGTGAGTTGTACGACGCCGAGGCTGAAGGAGGACAAGAGAGACAACGAACAACGTTAACCTGAGTGGAATTCTAATAGCATCTCCAGATGTAAAATACATAACCACAAAGTGCTAGATGTAAAATACATCAGCCGCTCATCTCTGAACTTAACTGTCGAAACTGAATTTAACTGTCGAAACTGAACTTAACTGTCAAAACTGAGCTTAACTGTCGAAACTGAATTTTGCTGTCGAAACTGAACGCACAAGCAAGGTGAGGCTACACGTCAGTCGACTGACTTTTTCATCTCTGGTAAGTCGATTTTGCAGCCGTTGGATACGAAATCAAGGGCCTGCGGTTCATCTTCAACCTCCACCCCTCTGAGCCGCCAGCCACCACCGGCCAAACAGCAGCCCCCCGCCGCCCGCGGCCGGCGGTGCGCCGCCCGCCCGCCCCGAAAACACTCCCCACCGCCGGTCCGCCGCCGCCCCGGCCATCCCTCTAGGCCCCCCCCCCGTGCCAAGCTTTTTCTCCGGCGATCCCCACGCCACCGCCCCGCCAACGCCCCGCCACCGCCGGCGACCACCGCCCCCATCCTGAACCCTAAGATAGATAGTGGGGTACCTCTTCGGAGAGCCCCCCTCCCCGCTGCGGCTGGTTCTTCCTTCACCCCGGCGAGCCCCCCACCCCCACCCCCTGAAAATCGACTGACCCAAAAGTCGATTCAGTCGACTGAAGTGTAGCTAAATCGGAGCAGCATCGCAAGCAAGAGCAAGAGCGAGAGCATCAGCGCGAGCAAGAGCAGACCAGGTAGGGGACCGAGAGCAAGAGGAGAGCAGCAGCGTGAGCGAGAGCTAAAGCAGCAGCAGCTCCTACTGATGTGGATGTCGCCGCCGATGGAGCGACGCCGTGGAGGAAGTGGCCGGCGACGCCGCCGTGGATGGAGCCGCGCCGTGTCGGCTCGGGACCGAGCGCCGGCAGCACCGTGAGATCGAATCAAGAAGAAAATGCGGCGATTAGTGTACAACCTCTTCGGTGGCGCCGATTAAGCTGCAGCTTCATCCGAGGAAACGGTGATGATGATGCTCTTCCGGTGGTGCAGGTGAAGACGGCGGTGTGGGAATGGAGGTGGCGCGAAAGACGAGGGGAACATCGGGGCAGCTCCTTGGAGGTGGAGGACGGGGTGGCAGAATCGGCGGGACGACGAGATCGACGACGGATCCTCATCCGCTACGGTGGATGAGGGACGTCGAGGTGTTGCTGTGGACGACGTCGTCGGGGAAGAGACTCCGGCTGGGTGGCGGACGGAGCAGGGTGTGGGGTTTCGTCGCGGGTTTTCGCGGCCTCGGTGTACGAATGGGTGGGCAGATGGGATGGCAGTGGGGAACCATGGCTTAGGGACGCGCTTGTTTGAAATGTGGGGTAAGTTATGAAAGTACCCCCACCGATTTGAGGCGGTTATTTGGTTCAGGGGTACCACGGGCATTTCGCGTGTCGGGATTTCACAGGAGGTGGGAGTTTTCGCGCGCGTTGTAATTTTGGAATAACAAGGCACGGGTTGAGATGGAGGGAGTTGTCAGAGCACAACGAGACAAAGATATATCTTAAATATTTCGGGCTAACAAGGCGCGGGTTGAAATTTCCGGACAAGCCTAACGTGTACTGTACCAAATCAATGCGCACTACAAATGTCATTCAAAACTTTGAATTCATGTTATGTTCAATTAAAATATTTCTCTACATGTATAATGCATGCAACCTACTACTCAAATGAACGTTTTAGTGCATTCCAAACGTATATACTACCGCTTCAATATGAACTAAATTTGAATTCGTTTCTCTATTTGAATAAGATCAACAGTAATGATTGTGGTGAAGTCAAAGCATTTGAATTCGTTTCTCTGTTTTAAGAAGATCTACAATCATCATTATTGTCAAGTTAAACCATCGTTTGTGTATTATCTTCACAACACACCACATGATTAGTCTCGAGTTACATATGAACTATGTGTACTATATGAACTCGAACTCGATTGTTTGAATCCACTTTATTTTGATTTCAAATCACATTACATTTCTAGCTCTAGCTAGATCTTCATAATCTAAACCATGTCTCATATGTATAATGTGTTTATCACATTATGTATGGTGCCCCGCCCCCTACGCCTACAAGTATTTAGATGTGAGTTGCAAACACCACACATTACCACAAATTCAAATAAAATGTGAGAACGTTCGATATATAGTATTGTTTAGATTGTTTGATATTTAGTTGTAAGCTGCAAACGCCACACATTATCACAAATTCAAATAAAATGTGAGATTGTTTGATGTATAGTATGGTTTAGATTGTTCGGCATTTAGCTGTGAGTTGCAAATGCCATGCATTATCACATTATAGTATAACATGTGCACGGCACGTGTATCACCGCTATATTCATGCATGCAATGTTTAAAACACTATGATCTCCTATTCAAATATATGAATCCGCTTTCATATCAAATTATGATCTTTGTTAGTCTCTTACACCCACACAATCCTCTAACCTTTGTAGCTACCACTAACTTTCTCTCGTGCATGCACACGCCCTCCTCGCCCTCCCCCTCCCTCGGCATTCTATCCACCGGGCACATTCATTTTTTTTCTTTAGGTCGTTCTCCCAGAGTCTCCACAACTCCTTTTCGACACACACCGATCGATAAACGTCTCCAGCGATGCCTGTCTACAACATACACACACACCTTCAATCTCCTCCTTTATGTGTCCTTGCCTCGTGTCTCTCATACGGTCACACACACGTGTAAACTCTCGCCCCTCTTCATCGATCTCACAACCGCACACTCCTCCCCCTATCTAGCTAGTAGTTGGGCCTCTCGCACCACCTCCTAGCTCCATTCTCTCTGTCTATCCGTCTCGCTGGGCCTTATTTGCCTCTAACAAATGGACGTACACCGACCGATCTCTCGCTATACATATAGCTAGCTAGGTCCTTATAACTCGTTTTTACCCATGCGTCGATCGATCTACCTCATTAGTTGTGTCTCTCCCTTCCTCCGACAAACAACAATTGATCTACCGATCTAGTTAGGTTTGCTTACCAAACACATGGTTCCCCTTCATCATCCATGGATGCGTCCCGACAGATCTATCATGCACAGGCACACACAGAAACACATCCCCACTCTTATTGATAACATTGCAGTTCCACCCTCAGTTTGTCTAGTAGGCCTCTCCCACCATCTCCGAGAAGCAACTCCATCACCCATCCAGCACTCTACCCCTCTCCCTCCCTATCTCTCTCCTCTCTCTCTCTGTCCCATCATATTTCCCGTCCTTCAGTTATGTATGGATGTCGACCGATCTCCCTCAAGACATAGCTGGGTCTCTCCTTCTCAACACATATACGAGTCGTTCTACCTCTATAGTTAGGCCTCTGCCTACCCCTCCCCCCACCCCCTCCCCCCCCCCCACACACACACACTGATACATCGAGCGCTCTAGTCACGTCTCCCTGCCACACACAAACTTGACATGTGCCCTCTAATGTTCCGGTAGGCCAGTCGCCCTATATCTTTGACTTGCACACACACACAATTTCGATGGCTCTCTTCATCGATCTCGCACCCACCCACTTGATCCTCTCTTCGACTCTATCGATAGCTATGACCCCTCCCTCTCTTCTCGTGGATTGCCCGACCCTCTATGTATGATATGGATAGGCCTCCATTTCACACACATTACATGCAAAATTTTGTTTGAGATGTCATCGACACATATTCCCACAAATAATTCACGAAATCAACCCCCCAGCCCCCACCCCAAAACAAAAAACACTCACGAACGCGGTTTGTATCTCTCACACACACCCACGTAGGTGGGGGACGTGCACGAAGAGAAGAGGTGCATGCACGACGCACGTACTCTCGTCTCTTTCCCAACCACACCCGCGCGGGTACACGGTGGAGCTCATTTCTATACGAAAAAGGCAGCCCACGCGGTAATTTGGCACGTGTACTGGTTGTCCACTTGGTGGAGGGAGGATCATCTACCACGGGTGAACAAACAAATTGCGACTTGACACGTTATGTTAAATTAAAAAAAGAGGTAAACCATGTGGGGCCTACCTTAGAGGCAAGGCTCTATACACCGGAGTACTTTTGATGTGTCCCGTCAACTCGTAGAACGAGGAGAAGCTTGCTTAGTACGCCGTCTCCCCCGCCCATGGGCGCGGTGGCTCGCAGGATGATGTGAAGCTTGCTCCACCTTAGGCCCGCTCCCTCACCCATGCGCGTGGTGGCTCGCAGGACGAGGAGAAAAATTTACTACTCCCTCTGTTTACTCCTCGTCCCTACTACCTTGGTTATAGAGATTGTATCATATTGTTTGGAATATATATGTCCTTTAGTAGATTTCAATATGAACTACTAGTACATACTCCAAACACTGATGTATATAGACGTATTTTAGAGTGTAGATTCACTCATTTTGCTCCGTATGTAGCACTCTCCCTCGCCCCTCAACCCTCGCCCATGTGGTGGGCGTGCAGCAATTCATTCGGTCTCATGTAGCCAGAACGATATATACTGCACTACCATTATTTCTCGACTTCCCAAAGAGGCAAAGAGCCAATCGCAAGGTTAATATTTTGGAGATGCCAAGCGCAAGCTTATAGGAGAACGAGTAGTAGGTGCTGCGTCATTTATAAATAAAGTTTTTTTGTCTTCAGTGGCACGTACGCAATATGATAGGTTCATATGGAGAGAAAAGGAAACCGCTCCACTATATACATAGCCAGGACGGGCCAGCCTACACGGTTGTTTGTTGGGGTTGCTCTCTTCACACTCTCTCGCACAAAACGACTGTGGCCACATCTCTAACATCCCGGCGGATCACGTCTGCTTGGGGAAGGGGTGGATGCTTAGTGTAGATGCGGTGGCCGTCGCCGATGGCGAAAACCCACTATCGGCACGTCCCGATCAGGGGTCCCCGCCGTTCTCTCTCACAAAGCCGGTGAGGTTGCCTTCGTCCCTTGCTCACTGCCGCGACGTGGGCAGTTGCCGCCTCCCGCCGCCCTCTGATACGTCTCCGTCGTATCTATAATTTTTGATTGTTCCATGCCAATATTATTCAACTTCCACATACTTTTTGGCAACTTTTTATACTATTTTTGGGACTAACATATTGATCCAGTGCCCAGTGCCAGTTCCTGTCTGTTGCATGTTTTTGGTTTCGCGGAATATCCATATCAAACGGAGTCCAAACGGGATAAAAACGGACGGAGATTTTATTGGAATATTTGGAAAGTCTGGAAGAAAGATCATCGCGAAACGGAGTCCGAGGTGGGCACGAGGTAGGGGCACGAGGTAAGGCGGTTGATGTCCTCCTTCGGCCGCAAGAAAGCTAATTTTTGGTAAGAAAATCACGGCGAAGGTTTCAGTCCAATCGGAGTTACGGATCTCCATATATATACGAAATGGTGAAAGGGCACCAGAACAGAACGCAGAAACAGAGAGAGACAGAGAGATAGATTCAATCTCGGAGGGGCTCTCGCCCCTCCCACGCCATGGGAGCCAAGGACCAGAGGGGAAACCCTTCTCCCATCTAGGGAGGAGGTCAAGGAAGAAGAAGAAGGGGGGCTCTCTCCCCCTCGCTTCCGGTGGCGCCGGAGTGCCACCGGGGGCCATCATCATCACCGCCATCTTCACCAACAACTTCACCGCCATCATCACCAACTCTTCCCCATCTATGCAGCGGTGTAACCTCTCTCTTACCCGCTGCAATCTCTACTTAAACATGGTGCTCAACGCTATATATTATTTCCCAATGATGTATGGCTATCCTATGATGTTTGAGTAGATCCGTTTTGTCCTATGGGTTATTTGATGATCAAGATTGGTTTGAGTTGCATGTTTTATTATTGGTGTTGTCCTATGGTGCTCTCCGTGTCGCGCAAGCGTGAGGGATTCCCGCTGTAGGGTTTGCAATATGCTCATGATTTGCTTATGGTGGGTGGCGTGAGTGACAGAAGCACAGACCCGAGTAAATAGGTTGTTTGCGTATGGGATAAAGAGGACATGATACTTTAATGCTATGGTTGGGTTTTATTTTAATGATCTTTAGTAGTTGCGGATGCTTGCTAGAGTTCCAATCATAAGTGCTTATGATCCAAGTAGAGAAAGTATGTTAGCTTATGCCTCTCCCTCAAATAAAATTGCAATAATGATTACCGGTGTAGTTATCGATTGCCTAGGGACAAATGACTTTCTCGTGACAACAAGCTCTTTACTAAAACTAATTTAGTTGTGTCTTCATCTAAACAGCCCCTAGCTTTTATTTACGTGCTCTTTATTTCCTTGCAAGCCTATCCAAAAACACCTACAAAGTACTTCTAGTTTCATACTTGTTCTAGGTAAAGCGAACGTCAAGCGCGCGTAGAGTTGTATCGGTGGTCGATATGACTTGAGGGAATATTTGTTCTACCTTTAGCTCCTCGTTGGGTTCGACACTCTTACTTATCGAAAACTGTTGCGATCCCCTATACTTGTGGGTTATCAAGACCTTTTTCTGGCGCCGTTGCCAGGGAGTCATAGTGTGCGGTGAATATTCTCGTGTGTGCTTGTTTGCTTTATCACTATGTAATTTTTATTTGCTGTTCTTAGTTGTTCTCTATCTTTAGTTATGGATATGGAACACGAAATACAAAAAAATTAGGTGCACTTTCTGCTCATGGAGATGGGGAACCTCCTAAAACCCTCGATGCTGGTTATGTGAAAGATATTATGTACTACTTTAATAATCCTGAGAAAACCCCATTCAATTATCTAATGGGAGTAACATTGGATCAACGTGAATACTTTAGGGATTACCGCTTGACACAAAAAGGGAAACTATTATGGGATCAAATTCATATATTGAAGTGGTATGCTAGGCAACTATGCTTGAGTTATGATTATACTTGTTGCTCTAAGATGAAGGCTCCACACCTTCCCTTTTTATGCAAATTTAATGATAATAAAACCTTAGGTTCTTATGCTAATGGTATATATGATTACTATGATGTGGAACAAATAGAAGAATTTGTTGCTTTTATGGGTGCTTATGAAATTGAATCTATGTTTAAAGAGTTTGAAGATATTGATGATGCTGCTTATAGAACTGAAAATTTAGCTATCCTCAAATATTGTTATGAGAATTATGAATACAATGCCGATATTAGTGCACTCATTGAGAAAGTCTCCGCTGTCCAAGAAGAGACAAATATTTTGCAGGAGTCTATGGAAGAAGAAATTGATGAAACTATGAGCTCATTGGATGAAAAAGATGATGAGGAGAGCGAAGAACAAAAGGAGGAAGAGCGGATTAGCTACCCGTGCCCACCTTCTAATGAGAGTAACTCTTCAACTCATACATTGTTTAATTCCCCTTCTTGCTTACCGAAGGATGATTGCTATGATGACTGTTATGATCCCTTTGATTCTTTTGAAATATCCCTTTTTGATGATGCTTGCTATGCTTGTGGCCAAGATGCCAATATGAATTATGCTTATGGAGATGAACTTGCTATAGTTCCTTATGTTAAACATGAAATTGTTGCTATTGCACCCACACATGATAGTCCTATTATAATTTTGAATTCTCCCAGTTATGTTATATCGGAGAAGTTTGCTCTTATTAAGGATTATATTGATGGGTTGCCTTTACCGTTGCACCTGATGATTTTAATAGATATAATATGCATGTGCTTTCTGCTCCTACTTGCAATTATTATGAGAGAGGAACTATATCTCCACCTCTCTATGTTTCCCACACGATAAAATTGCAAGAAACTGTTTATACTATGCATTGGCCTTTACTATGTGTGCATGAATTGTTCTTTTATGACATGCCGATGCATAGGAAGAGAGTTAGACTTCGTCATTGCTTGATATATGTTGCTTTGTGCTCACTAATAAATGCTAAATCATTGCTAATTAAAATTGGCTTTGATATACCTTGGGATCCGGGTGGATTCACTACTTGAGCACTATATGCCTAGCTTAATGGCTTTAAAGAAAGCGCTGCCAGGGAGACAACCCGGAAGTTTTAGAGAGTCATTTATTTCTGTTGAGTGCTTTCATATAGTTTAAAAACAACAAAAATAAAGAGGGGAACCCAAAAAAATTTCAAAAAGAAAAGTGAAAGTGAGAGAGATGAGCATTGTGAAAGTGGGGGACATCCTTGAACTTTGTTCATGCCCATGGGAACTTTGTGAATCTTAATTACAGAAACTTTTCAATAAAAATAATTATCCCCTTGTACAATTCCATTGTATTATAAAAATAATGTGCCAAGGTTTGCCTTTAGGATGTTTACAATGCTTGTTGGTTTGTACGGTGCAGGGCAGAAACTTTGGCTGTAGTGCGCGAATTTTAATTTTTTACTGGAACGTCAAATGGTTCTGATTCTTTTTGCACTGTCTTGCTGTACAAAGTTTTTATTTTTCCTTATTTTGGCAGAATTTTTCAAGTATCAGAAGTATGGTGAATGTTCAGATTGCTACAGACTGTTCTGTTTTAGACAGATTCTGTTTTTGATGCATAGTTTGCTTGTTTTGATGAAACTATCAATTTATATCAGTGGATTAAGCCATGAAAAAGTTATATTACAGTAGACACAATGCAAAACAAAATATGAATTGGTTTGCAACAGTACTTAGAGTAGTGATTTGCTTTATTATACTAACGGATCTTACCGAGTTTTCTGTTGAAGTTTTGTGTGGATGAAGTGTTCGATGATCGAGAAGGTTTCGATGTGAGAAGAAGGAAGAGAGGCAAGAGCTCAGGCTTGGGGATGCCCGAGGCACCCCAAGTAAATATTCAAGGATACTCAAGCGTCTAAGCTTGGGGATGCCCCGAAAGGCATCCCCTCTTTCTTCAACATATATTGGTATGTTTTCGGATTCGTTTCGTTCATGCGATATGTGCAAATCTTGGAGCGTCTTTTGCATTTAGTTTTCACTTTTCTTTTATGCACCATGCTGGTATGAGATGGTCCTTGATTGATTTATAGAATGTTCTTTGAACTTCACTTATATCTTTTGAGTATGGCTTTATAGAATGCTTCATGTGCTTCACTTATATCATTTGAAGTTGGATTGCCTGTTTCTCTTCACTTAGACAACCGCCATTTGTAGAATGCTCTTTTGCTTCACTTATATTTGTTAGAGCTTGGGCATATATTTTGTAGAAAGAAATAAACTCTCTTGCTTCACTTATATCTATTTAGAGAGATGACAGGAACTGGTCATTCACATGGTTAGTCATAAAATCCTACATAAACTTGTAGATCGCTGAATATGATATGTTTGATTCCTTGCAATAGTTTTGCGATATAAAGATGGTGATATTAGAGTCATGCTAGTGGGTAGTTGTGGATTGTAGAAATACTTGTGTTGAAGTTTGTGATTCCCGTAGCATGCACGTATGGTGAACCGTTATGTGATGAAGTCGGAGCATGATTTATTTATTGATTGTCTTCCTTATGAGTGGCGGTCGGGGACGAGCGATGGTCTTTTCCTACCAATCTATCCCCCTAGGAGCATGCGCATAGTACTTTGTTTCGATGACTAATAGATTTTTGCAATAAGTATGTGAGTTCTTTATGACTAATGTTGAGTCCATGGATTATACGCACTCTCACCCTTCCACCATTGCTAGCCTCTCTAGTACCGCGCAAATTTCGCCGGTACCATAAACCCACCATATACCTTCCTCAAAACAGCCACCATACCTACCTATCATGGCATTTCCATAGCCATTCCGAGATATATTGCCATGCAACTTCCATCATCATCATATACATGACTTGAGCATTCATTGTCATATTGCTTTGCATGATCGTAAGACAGCTAGCATGATGTTTTCATGGCTTGTCCGTTTTTTGATGTCACTACTACGCTAGATCATTGCACATCCCGGTACACCGCCGGAGGCATTCATATAGAGTCGTATCTTTGTTCTAGATATCGAGTTGTAATATTGAGTTGTAAGTAAATAAAAGTGTGATGATCATCATTATTCGAGCATTGCCCTAGTGAGGAAAGGATGATGGAGACTGTGATTCCCCCACAAGTCGGGATGAGACTCCGGACATTACAAAAAATAAAAGAGTCCAAAGAAGCCCAAATAAGAAATAGGCCAAAGAAGCCCACCAAAAAAAGAAAATAAAAAAATGAGAGAAAAAGAGAGAAGGGGCAATGTTACTATCCTTTTACCACACTTGTGCTTCAAAGTAGCACCATGTTCTTCATATAGAGAGTCTCTTGAGTTATCACTTTCATATACTAGTGGGAATTTTCATTATAGAACTTGGCTTGTATATTCCGATGATGGGCTTCCTCAAACGCCCGAGGTCTTCATGAGCAAGCAAGTTGGATGCACACCCACTTAGTTTCCAATTTGAGCTTTCATACACTTATAGCTCTAGTGCATCCGTTGCATGGCAATCCCTACTCACTCACATTGACATCTATTGATGGGCATCTCCATAGCCCGTTGATACGCCTAGTTGATGTGAGACTTTCTCCTTTTTGTCTTCTCCATACAACCTCCACCATCATATTCTATTCCACCTATAGTGCTATGTCCATGGCTCACGCTCACGTATTGCGTGAAAGTTGAAAAGGTTTGAGAAACGTCAAAAGTATGAAACAATTGCTTGGCTTGTCATCGGGGTTGTGCATGATGTGAATATTTTGTGTGGTGAAGATGGAGCATAGCCAGACGATATGATTTTGTACGGATGAGCTTTCTTTGGCTATGTTATTTCAATAAGACATAATTTCGTGGTTGGTGTGCTTGAAGTATTATTGTTTTTATGTCAAAGGATAGACTATTGCTTTGAATCACTCGTGTCTTAATATTCATGCCATGATTAGACATATGATCAAGATTATGCTAGGTAGCATTCCACATCAAAAATTATCTTTTTATCATTTACCTACTCGAGGACGAGCAGGAATTAAGCTTGGGGATGCTGATACGTCTCCGTCGTATCTATAATTTTTTATTGTTCCATGCCAATATTATTCAACTTCCATATACTTTTTGGTAACTTTTTATACTATTTTTGGGACTAACATATTGATCCAGTGCCCAGTGCCAGTTCCTGTCTGTTGCATGTTTTTGGTTTCGCGGAATATCCATATCAAACGGAGTCCAAACGGGATAAAAACGGGCGGAGATTTTTCTTGGAATACTTGGAAAGTCTGGAAGAAAGATCATCGCGAAACGGAGTCCGAGGTGGGCACGAGGTAGGGGGGCTCGCCCTACCCCCCCCCCCCCCCAGGGCGCGCCCCTGACCCTCGTGGCCCACCTGTAAGGCGGTTGATGCCCTCCTTCGGCCGTAAGAAAGCTAATTTTTGGTAAAAAATCACGGCGAAGGTTTCAGTCCAATCGGAGTTACGGATCTCCATATATATACGAAACGGTGAAAGGGCACCAGAACAGAACGCAGAAACAGAGAGAGACAGAGAGATAGATCCAATCTCGGAGGGGCTCTCGCCCCTCCCACGCCATGGGAGCCAAGGACCAGAGGGGAAACCCTTCTCCCATCTAGGGAGGAGGTCAAGGAAGAAGAAGAAGAAGGGGGGCTCTCTCCCCCTCGCTTTCGGTGGTGCCATAGTGCCACCGGGGGCCATCATCATCACCGCCATCTTCACCAACAACTTCACCGCCATCATCACCAACTCTTCCCCCCTCTATGCAGCGGTGTAACCTCTCTCTTACCCGCTATAATCTCTACTTAAACATGGTGCTCAACGCTATATATTATTTCCCAATGATGTATGGCTATCCTATGATGTTTGAGTAGATCCGTTTTGTCCTATGGGTTATTTGATGATCAAGATTGGTTTGAGTTGCATGTTTTATTATTGGTGTTGTCCTATGGTGCTCTCCGTGTCGCGCAAGCGTGAGGGATTCCCGCTGTAGGGTTTGCAATATGCTCATGATTTGCTTATGGTGGGTGGCGTGAGTGACAGAAGCACAGACCCGAGTAAATAGGTTGTTTGCGTATGGGATAAAGAGGACATGATACTTTAATGCTATGGTTGGGTTTTACCTTAATGATCTTTAGTAGTTGCGGATGCTTGCTAGAGTTCCAATCATAAGTGCATATGATCCAAGTAGAGAAAGTATGTTAGCTTATGCCTCTCCCTCAAATAAAATTGCAATAATGATTACCGGTGTAGTTATCGATTGCCTAGGGACAAATGACTTTCTCGTGACAACAAGCTCTTTACTAAAACTAATTTAGTTGTGTCTTCATCTAAACAGCCCCTAGCTTTTATTTACGTGCTCTTTATTTCCTTGCAAGCCTATCCAAAAACAGCTACAAAGTACTTCTAGTTTCATACTTGTTCTAGGTAAAGCGAACGTCAAGCGCGCGTAGAGTTGTATCGGTGGTCGATAGAACTTGAGGGAATATTTGTTCTACCTTTAGCTCCTCGTTGGGTTCGACACTCTTACTTATCGAAAACTGTTGCGATCCCCTATACTTGTGGGTTATCACCCTCCTCAAGGTTGAGCTACGTCCCTCAGGTACAACACCCTTTACAGCCGGCTTGCACCACTGCTCCAGGTGCCCACATCACTCCCTGTGGATATTTCTCTACTTCTTTGCCCCGCACATACCTCTACTGGCTTCTACGTACTGTGTTTGTGATGAGTTTATATCTCATCAACTAGTCCGAGTAATCTTATTCTAATCACGCTTCTTCAATTTCTTTGCCACAGGGATGCTCATCTCGATTTTGGTGAAACTAAACAAAATGATCCGATGGTCAAAAGGTTGCAAACTTCATTTATTAGGAAGCTCGAACGTTGCCAGCAAATTGAAGCCTGGTCAGGGTTCACGGTTCAAGGGCTAGGGACTGCATGGATCATTTTTTTCTTTAGCTGCCTCTGTTCCAAAATAAGTGTCAACTTTAGTAGTAGTACAACTTTGTACTAAAGTTTGCACAAAGTTGAGACACTTATTTTGGAACGAAGGGAGTACATATTTGCAATGATCTGTCAATCATTGAGATGCAATAGCATGCATGTTAGTCTCCTTTGTATTTGATGACATGTTGCAACGGCAACCTTGGACGCAAGATACATGTAACAGAAGCTGGAAGCTTCGTAGCATTGTACAAATTTATCTTGCTGATAAATTACGGTACGTACTATACTAGTACTTCCTCCGTTCCTAAATATAAGTCTTTGTAGAGATTTCACCATGAACCACATGCCGATGTATATAGATGCATTTTAAGTGTAGATTCATTCATTTTGCTCCGTATGTAGTTCACCTAGTGGAATCTCTACAAAGACTTATCTACTAGTAATAGCTAGCCCCCACTACTAGGAATTCTCTATCCTCTCCTTGAGCCACATCATCAAAATTAATGTAGCCGTTAGATGAACTAAATCAGTCCATAATAGCCGTCTGATCTAGACGTTGAGAGGCTCCGCACTAAGCCACATGCAAGCATGCAGAAATACCGTGGCATGCATGTGAGTGGGTTTTAAATCACATCAACATGTCTGCATGCAAGCATGCACCGGCAGCATGCATGTAAGTGAGCTTTTAAGTCCCATTAACATGTCAAAAAGAAAAATATAATCCCATTATGCAGTAGGAGTTGGCTGATCTTTTTTCCTTACGTGGGATGATCTAAATGATGATGGGAGTTTATTTAGTTTGGCTACCACATTTGTCATGCGGTTATAGAGTTTTTTTTAGTTCTATGAAGTCGATAATTTTGCGCAGAGAGATATACGGCTGTTCCGCGGCAACGCGCGGGGACTCATCTAGTAATATTTAGGAACGGAGGGAGTACTATGTAAAGAGTTAGGTGTCGCACGGTGATAGTGTGAGGTGGGCCATGTAATCACCGAGCCTGCGTGTTTTCACTGCTCTTGCACTCCTCCGCTGTAAGAATGGAGAAAATTGTAATCTAGTAGTAGTAGTACCTCCTTTCGCCGAAAGCGTGGGACATCCAGCAGTCCTACCACCTCAGTAATAAAGACCAATGAGCCGTCAAATCACATAGACCCAGCAGTAAGTTGGACGGACGAAGCAACCATCACTCTTGCGCCAGTGAGAGGTCGCGTCCGCTCTGCCCGGGCATGAATGCGGCACTGATTCTTTGGAGCAGCGCTGACCGTTTCAGGCGAGAAGTGCGCGCGGGCGATGGAGGGGCTTTGGGTGGGCCAGGCTGGTCAGGAGCGGGTGTGGCAGCTGTCCGCATGTCCCTACCGGACACGCCCGGAAACGAGAGGATGCACCGACTCTCGCGGCTAAAATCGTACACTACACACCATCTCTCTGTAGGAGTAGGTCGATCTGTCACTCTCTCTAACACACACATGCTGTTAAACACACACACGCACACGCACGCACCTTGGTCCCGTTGCACCTTCTAACGTGACTTATTACACCTAGACGGAGGGAGTAGTAAGTATACGAGATACGGTGGCACACTGACTTAAGTCGAATACAAGTGCCCAAAATCTGTGTGCATGTTATAATAAGGATTCACTTAATATAGTACGTGAGCGAACAGAGGGATCAATTGGACAGTGTTCCCGAGCAGTAGCGAGATGTGTGAGGTAAGATACACCACTAGCGCTTTGAATTTTTCTTATTAATTTGTTTGTTTCACCCTCTGACTGGTGGGACTCAACGTACTACGTGGACAGAGGTAAGGTGACTAAGGCTGCATTATTTCTGCACCACTGTGGATAGTCTTACCACCAAAGCCACATGACACGATTATGATTGAAACCCCAATGACTCCCACACACACACACAAAAAAACACGGCATGCTTGTCACACGAATGCAGGAATGTATAAAAGGTTATTTTCCTCTCGTTGAACATAACGGGAGGGTTGTGTAGCTGGTTAGCCTGTTCGCTCATCAAACTTGAGGTCTCGGGTTCGATAACTACACTTGAGCATAATTTGTGCCAGGAGGATTCTTTGACTGGTCAAAATGGATGGATACGGAGCTATACGATCTGGTAGTGACCGTATAATCACCTCATCACGTATAAGCTGCAGCCTCGGCACTTGTTTTCTAGGGTTTGCACGCTTCACACTCTCTCTCTAGTATATATATACACGCTGGAGCCTGAGCGCTTGTAGTTGCTCTCTTCACACTCTCTCGCCCTCTCCATATCTAAACAAGACTTCGTTGGCCTCTCTCTCCCCTCACTGCTGCTCAAAGAGCCGGCAGGATCCGTCCGCCGGGAAGGGAAGGAGGCTTAACGCTATCGCCGTCGGCGAGGGAGGGAATCCACTACCGGCGCAGCTGTTCACTTTCACCCAGCGGCGGCGCGGGAGGGCCTCCGACCCCTTCTTCTTCGCCGCCGTCCCGTCGCCCACCGAACCACGCCCCAAGAACCTTAAGGTATAATTTACTTACTCCACATGCATTGCTCTAGCTGCATGTATACCATGAATCTAGGACGTGGTTCAAAGAGGAAAGGAGTGGGGGAAAGTAGTGGGAAAAGTTGTATATAGCATGAATCTAGGACGTGGTTCAAAGAGGAAATGAAGGGGGAAAGTTGTATAGCATGAATCTAGGACGTGGTTCAAAGAGGAAAGGAATGGGGGAAAGTAGTGGGGAAAGTTGTATCGCATAAATCTAGGACGTGGTTCAAAGAGGAAAGGAAGGGACGAAAGTACTAGTTCAAAAAGGAAAGGAAGGGACAAGGCTGTAGAGTTTGAGCAGGACTAGATTTGCTACGCTCACATAGGGAAAGGTGTCTAAAGATAACAAAACTGGGACCAACACAAATATGCTCCTTGGTTGTTTGTTCTTTGTTGCAACCGACTGTGCATGACCACAGTACATCGGTAGATGCACATGGTGCTAGTGCGTCCACTGTCCCGTGCAACTCATTAGTTGTTGTTAATCTAAGGCCCTATTTGGTTAAAAACTCCCTAGTCCCTACCTGCTTGGTTCCAGGGACTAAACATGGACTAGAGGTTATTAAATGACATAATAAAAGACCATGTTACCCCTAGTAATGAACTAATAGATACAAGGTGCGATGCGTGGCAGGGGCAACTGTTGGAAAACGTCCCAAAAAGACTCCCTCGGGGTCTTGTTTCTTTAGTCCCAAATGCCCACTTTTAGTCCCTAAAAGTCCCTCCTCTTTGGTTTAGATGGGACTGACACGGAGTTTTTTTAGTCCCTACACCAAAATGTCCCTGTAAACAAACACCCTCTAATAATACCGCTGGAAAATTCATGCAATGCCACAGTTAAAAGCAAATTACATGTTTAACGAATTTTATTGTTAATATAATCTCTATGTTAATATTAATCAATGCCACCGTTTGAGAAATGCTACTGTCTTGCTTTCTTTCCAATTTAGATAAGGTAGATGCTTCTTTTTGTTGGCTTCTGTGTCATCCACCGTTATTGACCACTAATTGTTTCCTTTGCACCTCTGTGTAAACAGGGTTATCTACTTCACCTCGTTGCCATAGTGACCTTTTGTTGCACTGCACAAAACACTTTTATTTTAAGAGTGTTTTGTGTAGTTCAACCAAAATGTCACACCGACAACGTTGCTTGATTGCTTGATCTTAGTGGAACTACACAAGAGGAGATCTTACTTCCTATCCGTGTTGGCAAATTTGGTTCAAATCTTCTTCTTGTGAGTTGTTTGAATTCCGCATCATGAGAGGTCAGTACTAGCCTTCTTTCACATGATTCTGCAGTGTGCTTTCATATGTTGTGCTACTTGTACGATAATGTTGCTTGATTTTAGTGAACTACACAAATGGAGACAAGACTTCCAATCTGTATGTGCACCGTAATATCCCATTGAGGTAAGATAAGGATATTTCACAAGTGTTGGCCTGTATTTTGCCACTTTCATCAGAAAATTAAGTTTAGTACTATACTTGTGCTCCCTAATTGACATGCCAAATCTTACATTGAAGGCGAAGCTTATCTGTTATTGAACCAAGTGATGAAGGGGAAGAACAAGCGGAATAAAAATAAAAATCAACTCCCGGTGCTGTAATGAAGCACTGGAACTATGATGACACAAGTAATGATATAGTTTTGCATCTTAATTTATTGCTATGGCTGGAACGAACAATTGTTTTGCCATTGATTTGATGCCACTCTTAATGTAATACGTAATTATCTCTACTTGTGCAAACAGGGATCTTCTTTGAAGATACCATATATTTTAGTGGAACTGCACAAGAAGATGTTGGAAACATTAAACTAATCGAGAAGTATATAGTAAGCATGGCCACCACCGTAGATAGCAAGAGATGGTTCCGGAGAAGTGCTTCATATGTATGCTCTACACAATAAGCCTCCTGACAAAGGTTGGTACTCACCCACTGATTTCATCCATATGATTGAGCTTTGTCATCTCTATTGGTGTTGTGCTACTGTTTAGATACTGTCATGAAAAAGTGGCATTGTCCTTGAGAAGTGCTTCATCTGTGCTGTTTTAAATATTTCCTTTCCTTTTTTTTCAAGCAAACAGGGATGCTAGTATTTAGTAGTCCTCTTGTCTTTGCACAACAGGATCATCTTCCTCTGAAGAAGAATATGGAGTACATGAAGTGACTAGTTCCGATTATGCCAGGATGAAGAATCCATGTATGTCTTCTCATCAGAAGGAGCAGTTGAAGGATGGTTACATTACTCCCCACAAGACCAAACTAACTTCAGCTCAGAAGGACTGACAAATCTCCATTTTTTGTTGTGATGCGCGAGTACAATGTTGTTCTAGGATTCTTTCTGGTGAGTTCCATTTTTCTAAAAGTGTGCTCTACATGGACCATGTAGGTGCCTGTTGAAACTGACAATTCATAGTACAATTTGCTTTATACTAATCACTTTTTTGTATTTGTGCAAACAGGGGTGCTCATCTTGATTTCAATGGGAATTGCACAAAATGTTCATGAATACATCGAATCATTCATTTCCACCACAAGAAAGGAGGTGCCGATAAGTTCAAGGCATTGCAACATATAAGGGCGAAATCATACAAGCTACGCGCGAATTTGGTTGATTTTGGTGGAACTGCACAAAAAGAACAGCTGGTTTATTTAGCACGAGGTGCCATGTCAATGTCCGAACTGATGGCAAACCCTGCCCATTCCACAATCGTAGGCATTTGATATTTTGGAATGGGACAACCTTGTCAAATTTTGCTCATTGATTTTAGCAAGACATGCGTTTGATATTTTCGAATGGGACGCCCTTTGCTGCCAGCAGCGTCGATCCATTTTTCTTTATTCTTTAGTTGTGAAGTAAATATTGCCTCTGACATGTGAGTCGCTGAGATGCATAATCATCGATTGTTTTGAATGTTCTCTATGAATTGCCAGCCCTGTGTGTTTGATTGCAGTGTACAGAAACGCTAAAAAGCTGCTCAAACTCTTTGTACTCCTTCTGTTCCTTTTTACTTCGCACATTGTGAAAGTGCATACTTTTTTGTATAAGATTGGTCAAAGTAGAGATACTTTGACTGCAGACAAACTTGTATGCAGACTAGAAAGGACCGGAGGGAGTACATGTGAAACTGCTGCAAACGAGGTGATCACCCTGGGAATAATGCTAGTACGTATTGTTTTGCATGTTCATCCAATGCCAGTGATACAGGAATTTGAACTAATCGAAATAAATTCATTCATACATGGTCGGATTTCATATAAACATGCCGGATTTCATTACATTTCATACATTCTTCAACTAAAAAGGGTGCGCTGGAGGTATAATTAATTAACCAAAGCTACCCACCTGTGTCCCGCTGAGCCGAACAGAAGCTTCAGTGACTTAACTGCAGGTGCAGTTGCGTAACTGACATGTGGCCTGTTGGGCCCACGTGTCAGTCAGCCAACTGCACCAGCAGTTAAGTAGAAGCAGCGTTCTTCTCCAGCGCAGCTCTCTGACTCCATGTCGCCGCCAAGAAGCTAACCGGCCATCAATGGTCAACCCGCCTAGCTTGGCTTCAACCGGAGGGTAGCAGCGGTGGCCTTACTTGGACCCGAGCGGCGGCGACCTACCGTGTTCTACTCTTCCTTGTTTTCTGTGTGGCGCGGCCTCGTTGGCAGCGGGGCGGGGCCTCGGCGGAGCCGGCGATGTCCTCTGTCTCGTTGCCGGCGGGTGGCGCCTCGGCGGAGCGGTGGAAATCCTCCCCCACATTGCCGGCAGGGTGGGGCCTCGGCTGAGCCGGCGGTGTCCTCTGCCTCGTTGTTGGCGGGGCGGGGCCTCGGCGGAGCCGGCGGTGTCCTCTGCCTCGTTGTTGGCGGAGCAGGGCCTCATCGACGCCAGAGGAGCGGGGACTCGTCGGAGCCGGCATTGTCCACTGCCTCGTCCTTGGTCTCGCCAAACAGCGCCTCGCCCGCTTCATCGCCCTCTTTGCTAGCCTCTTTGTAGGCGGCCGCAGCCTCCGCCACCCGCATGCGGTACAGCCAACACTCGAGACGGCCCTTGCGGGCGGAGCGGTACGAGTCGAGCAGCGCCTCCTGCTTCGCCCGCTCCACGGCGATCTGCTCCTCCGCCTGCAGGTGCTCCTAGAGGAGATGGTGGTTGTAGGCGGCGTCGGCCTGCGCCTCCCGGAACTGCTCCTCACGCATCTACCTCACCGTGTCCATATATTGGGCACGAGCCTCGCCGATGGTCATGGTGCAATGCACCGGCGAGGATGGCGCGGAGGAGGGGGTTGGCGCCAGATTGTCGACTACCATGTTCTCCATTGGGATGTCGTCATCCTCCGGCTGCCTGCCGGCCAGCCGGTCGGCAGCAATGGCTGCCATCTCCTTGTGGTCCGTCGTCCGCCTGTCCCGAAGAGCGCTGGAGCGCGAGGAAGCCATGGTGGGCAATAGTGTTGTGGACAGGAGAAAGGGAACGGATGCGGATGACTGTGGCTATGGCCGGCGCAGCAGTTTATATAGCAATGGTGGGCGGCGGAGGGACGGACGTGTGGCGCCGGAGTAGCCGCCTCGGCAACCGCGTATCATTAATGTGGGCGGCAGATGGACGGACGGACGACACTTGTGTCGTTTGAAGGCGGAGCAATCGCCTGCACCGGGAAGCGGGGCGGGTGGCGCTGACTGTTTCGGGCGAAAAGCGCGCGGGGCGAGGAGATGACTTTACTTGGAGAGGATGACAATGGGGACCCACCAGGGCTATAGCCTCACGTACGCAAGTGCCTCCTTATTTTATATTTATATATATATATATATATATATATATATATATATATAACTATTTATTTTGCTTCCTCCTGGTTTCCTGACATCACGGTCCCACACCATTGTCAACCTATGTACTCCCTCCTTTCCGGTTTATAGGGCTTATCTCAAAATTTTAGTTTTTCCATTTTATAAGGCTCAATTTGGTTGTTTTCCATCACATGTTCAGATTCCAAGGTGCATTAAATCATTGCATGCAAGTATTAAGAGAAAATTGACCAATGCATGTACTTTACGCATGCATGCATTGCAATTAATGCATTGATAAACATAATTTTTTGAGGATAACAAGAGCATTAATTAGGTGCTTTTGCAAAACTACAAAAAGTATTCCACCACTCGCCATCTACCTTGATTGGTGAGATTTTTGAATTGAGCACTATAAACCGGAAAGGAGGGAGTAGTCAATAAACGAGAGAATTGCACAAGAAGCGGCCGACAGCTGGGACCAAGCAGCTCGAGCAGTATTTGTGTTTTTGAGGTGTGAGCACTACAGTGTTTTTCGATGTTTAGCCCAGATATTAATTTTTCTCCTCTGAACAACAACGAAAACATCGCTGCAGGTATTAACTGGTCGGGCTGTGGCCCGTCTAGCCCAGGCCAAATATTTTTTTTTTCAAGCTGAAAATGGCTAGCCCAGCTATACCTTTTTTAGGAATACCCAAGCAAGGTCAAGTTGTTATTCTCCGCCCCGCTGGGCTGCAAATCCTCCCTAGGAGGGATGCATTAGGCTTAACAAGAAAATGGGCTTTAAGAAATAATAAATGAGATGTAATTATAAAAACTGGGCAGTAACTATAAAAAAATGCACCAAACACGTAATTACTTTATAAATATTATTTTTGGATATTAAAAATTTTAATTTCATTAATTGTTGCAAGCGCAATGTTTCGTTGGATTTTTACGTAATATAAATTTATATTGAAATTGTCTTTAATCTGACTAGAAATTTCAGGATAAAAATATTTCGGATCCCATCAAAATGTGAGAAATTTTATTGAATTCTGTTTTGAACGGTTGGTTGAAATGGGTTGTACTTTTAACAAACTGTAAATCGGTTGTATTAAATTCCATTAGAATTCAAAAATGGGCTACACATTCTTACAAATCACAAATGGGCTACACATTCTTACAAATCTCAAATGGGCTATAAGTTCTCTGCCACACACTTCTGGCCATACTAAGTTGACGCGTCCCCTAAAAAACAGAGTTGACGCGTATGCAAGGCTTTCTCAACTTATACTCAACACACGGTTCTAGCAGCAGTGGCCGTTGGATGTCCATCCAACAGCTGCCGTGCTTCTTCTTCAATCTCGGATATTCTAGCTTCACCCGCCCAAAAAAATGATTCCTCCCCCTGACATCTGGGGCGCACCGTTTCGGAAGCTGACCTGTGGGCCTACTAAGTTGACGTACCAAGGGCTTTGTCAACTTAGTCAATATAAACGATTCTAGCTGCAGTGACCGTACGATGTCCATCCAACGGCCGTCGTGCTTCTTCAACCTCTGGTCTTCTTGCTCCAGTCGCCCAAAGCAGCGCCGGTCGTGCCGCCTGCTCCTGCCTCCCGTGGCCGGCTGTGCTGCCGCGGAGGCCTCACCGCCCCCTACTACTCCCACCGCTGGCCAGGCCATCCCTCCACTCACGCACACCCCCTGTTATTCTGCGGTGACGGCAGCGCAGCCAAACCAGTGAACCCTCGTACTCCTCTCCGCGTGTGCATCCACTGCCGCGTCTTCCCCGGCTCCGCGTCGTCCCCTTCCTAGGCCTCGCCGTCGTCCACCGCCGTGGTGCTCTCGGCGCGGCGTGGTCAACGTGGTCAAGGAACGACTTCCATCGGACGTGGACTGTATGTGGAGAGGCTGACAGCTGGGTCCACGGCAGCCGCAAGGAAGTGCCTCCTTATTACGCACAAAATAATTATTCCTCCACCTAACAGCCGGGACCCACCGGACGGGCCACCGTATTTCGCAAAAAAATGATTCGGCCCCTGACTGCTGGGACCCACCAGCTACATCTTCACACGCAAGGAAGTGCGTCCGGGAAAAAACGATTCGCCCCCCTAACTGCTGGGACCCACCAGCTACATCTTCGCACGCAAGGTAGTGCGTCCGGAAAAAAATGATTCGCCCCCCTGACTGCTGGGACCCACCAGCTACACCTTCGCACGCAAGAAAGTGCGTCCGGGCAAAAAAATGATTCGCCCCCCTGACTGCTGGGACCCACCAGCTACATCTTCGCAGGCATGGAATTGCCTGACAGTCGGGACCCACCTGGTCAAAGCGTACGTAGCGTTGTCATTCTGGTCACGAACGTGTACATACATATATACTGGTGGATGTAGAGGCACGGACGTGTCGTAGTAGAGGCGCGCACGTAGCAAGTACACGTACGTACAGCGGCCAGGGTGCAAGAAAGAAAATACGGCCACGTATGTGTACATACGGGCGGGGTCTCGAACACCTACTCACGCATACGTACGGCGAGGGCTCGTGTACACGGCTGGGTCGGAACGGAGAAACAGCGTCATCGTCGTGTTCATGGGGAGGCAACGGAATGTGTCGTGTTCATGGGGAGGCAACGGAATGCGTCGTGTTCATCGGGAGGCAACAGAACGCGTGAGAGCCAACCGGCTGGGTCAGAACGAAATGCGTGGTCGTGTTCATCGGGAGGGCTTGGACGGAACAGGCGATGGAAACGAGGCCTGGCGTACCGCACAACGGAGGAAACGGACCTCCTACGTTCGGAACGGGGTCCTGTTGATCGGGAGGGGTGTGGCGTACCGCAAAACGGAGGAAACGGACCTCCTACGGTCGAAACGGGGGTCCTGTTGATCGGGAGGGGTGTGGCGTACCGCAAAACGGACGAAACGGACTTGTGTTGGAGCGCTACAGTCGAAAAGGGGGTCATGTTGATCGGGAGGGGTGTGGCGTACTGCAAAACGGACGAAACGGACTTGTGTTGGAGCGCTACGGTCGAAACGGGGGTCCTGTTCATCGGGAGGGGTGTGGCGTACCGCAAAACGGGACTCCACGGGATACTGTTCATCTCCACCGTCGACCTCCTCCAGCCTCCACGGGCTCCTGTTCATCCAGCCTCCGCCGCGCGCTACTCCACCGGCTACTGTTCAACCACCCCTCCACGGGCACCCCTCCACCGTCTACTGTTCATCCAGCCCTCCACACCACGGGGTCCTGTTCAACCACCCCTCCACGGGCACCCCTCCACCGTCTACTGTTCATCCAGCCCTCCACACCACGGGGTCCTGTTCAACCACCCCTCCACGGGCACCCCTCCACCGTCTACTGTTCATCTAGCCCTCACACCACGGGATCCTGTTCATCCAGAGGCAACGCCACTGCTCACTGTTCATCCAAACCCCCCCCCCCCCCCCCCCCCGCGCAACGCTCACTGTTCATCCAATCGATCGGGTTCAGTTAGCAGCAGTAGCGAAGGAATCGCTCGATCGGGTTCAGTTAACAGCCATCGATCGATCGCTCGGGTTCAGTAACGCGTAGCCTGCAGTGCAATCGCTCGGGTTCAGTTATAGCCCAATGCCTCGCTCGGGTTCAGTTAGAGCCAACGCCTCGCACACACGCGCGTACGTGTACGAGAGAAACGCGCATCGCTCGGCCCCCGACCTCCCACCGTAACTGGGAACTCCCCGAAATTTTCCTCGCCCTCGCTTCTACCACAGTTTTTTCCGTCATGGACGGCCCAAAGAATGTCATGCAGCTGCGTCTCCGGCCCGCCCAGGACGAAAAGCCCATTTTCTGTCATGATTTTTTGTCATAGAAGTAGGAGCCCACCACATCTATGATGATACAGGGTTTTGTCACAATTATCGTCATAGAAGTGTCATATGTATGACAGAAATTCGTTGGCCCAAAATGTCACGGATGTGTCTTTTTTTTGTAGTGGTTAGAGCTCCATCATATACCCCGACTGAAAAATCAAGCAGCTGATGATTTGGCGAAGATAGGTTCCAAGAGGGAAGCTATTCCCAGCAATGTGTTTTTGGAACATATTCATACACCTTCAGTTCAGGAAGATCCCTTCACTGAAGAGCCCCCACAACCAAAGAGTGATACCGATCCGACTGAAGTTGAGGTCCCAGCCGTGGTCGACTTGATCATGGAAGCTTTGGTCGTTACTCCCGACTGGACTGTGCCGTACATTGTATACATTCTCAGGAAGGAACTCCCAGAGGATGAAGAAGAAGCTCGTCAGATCGTCCGTCGATCCAAAGCCTTCACTGTGATAAGAGGACAGCTGTTCAGAGAAAGTGTGACCGGAGTCTGTCAGAAGTGCATAACACCAGAAGAAGGTCAAGTGATCCTCAACGACATCCACTCGGGGACCTGTGGTCACCATGCGTCCTCTCGGACCATCGTGGCTAAAGCCTACCGAGCGGGATTTTATTGGCCACGAGCAAATGAAATGGCGAAAGAAATAGTAGACAAGTGTGAAGGTTGCCAGTTCTACACCAACATGTCCCACAAGCCTGCATCTGCTCTGAAGACCATTCCACTCGTCTGGCCTTTTGTTGTCTGGGGATTAGATATGGTTGGGCCTCTAAGGACCGGCAGAAGTGGTTTTACTCATGTGCTCGTGGCAGTCGACAAGTTCACCAAATGGATCGAAGCCAAACCTATCAAGAATCTTGAAGCCGGTACTGCTGTCAGTTTTATCAGAGAGTTGACATTCAGATATGGTGTGCCACATAGCATTATCACTGACAATGGATCGAACTTCGATTCTGATGAGTCCAGAGCTTTCTGCACTTCTCAAGGTACTCGGGTCGACTATGCTTCAGTCGCCCATCCCCAGTCGAATGGACAAGCAGAAATAGCAAACGGGTTGATTCTCAAAGGGCTCAAACCTCGGCTGATGCGTGATCTCAAGCATGCGGCAGGCGCCTGGGTTGATGAACTTCCGTCAGTACTTTGGGGTTTGAGGACAACTCCCAATCGGTCGACTTACCGAACTCCGTTCTTCTTGGTCTACGGAGCTGAAGCTGTACTTCCGAGTGACTTGCTTCACAACGCGCCCCGAGTCGAACTCTTCTCAGAAGCTGAAGTAGAGCAAGCACGGCAAGACGCAATGGACCTCCTGGAGGAAGAAAGAGAAATGTCCCTGATCCGGTTGACCATCTATCAGCAAGACCTGCGTCATTTCCATGCCAGAAACGTGAGAGGTCGAGCCTTTCAGGAGGGAGATTTGGTTCTTCGAGTTGATCAGCAGAAACCACACAAGCTTGCCCCAGCTTGGGAAGGTCCCTTCATCGTTACCAAAGTACTTCACAATGGAGCGTACCACCTCTACAACGTCGAACACAAGAGAGACGAGCCACGAGCTTGGAACGTGGAGCTGCTCCGCCCCTTTTATACTTAAACACTCGGTCTGTCGAGTTGTAATAAGAAACGCCTGTTTAATGTGGTTATCAAAGACAGAGTTTTACGGTTACCTCAATATGACTGTCGTCGAATAATCTCGTGTTTAAAATCCCGCAGTGGGTGACTTAGCTGCGAATCCGCTTCGCCTAAGTTTTAAAAAAAATCCTACCGAGTGATGAGCAAGCCTCTCACTCGGGGGCTTAGCTGCAGTCCAGTACTCGCCTAAGTTTAAAAAATCCTACCGAGTGGTGAGCAAGCCTCTCACTCGGGGGCTTAGCTGCAGTCCAGTACTCGCCTAAGTTTCAAAAAAATCCTACCGAGTGGTGAGCAAGCCTCTCACTCGGAGGCTTAGCTGCAGTCCAGTACTCGCCTAAGTTGAAAAATCCTACCGAGTGGTGAGCAAGCCTCTCACTCGGGGGCTTAGCTGCAGTCCAGTACTCGCCTAAGTTTTAAAAAAATCCTACCGAGTGGAGAGCAAGCCTCTCACTCGGGGGCTTAGCTGCAGTCTGGTACTCGCCTAAGTTAAAAAATCCTACCGAGTGGAGAGCAAGCCTCTCACTCGGGGGCTTAGCTGCAGTCCAGTACTCGCCTAAGTTAAAAAATCCTACTGAGTGGTGAGCAACCCTCCCACTCGGGGGCTTAGCTGTAGTCCAGTACTCGCCTAAGTATATAAAATCCTACCGAGTGGTGAGCAAGCCTCTCACTCGGGGGCTTAGCTGCAGTCCAGTACTCGCCTAAGTATATAAAATCCTACCGAGTGGTGAGCAACCCTCCCACTCGGGGGCTTAGCTGCAGTCCAGTACTCGCCTAAGTTGATAAAATCCTACCGAGTGGTGAGCAACCCTCCCACTCGGGGGCTTAGCTGCAGTCCAGTACTCGCCTAAGTACATAAAATCCTACCGAGTGGTGAGCAACCCTCCCACTCGGAGGCTTAGCTGCAGTCCAGTACTCGCCTAAGTATATAAAATCCTACCGAGTGGTGAGCAACCCTCCCACTCGGAGGCTTAGCTGCAGTCCAGTACTCGCCTAAGTATATAAATCCCTACTGAGTGGTGAGCAACCCTCTCACTCGGAGGCTTAGCTGCAGTCCAGTACTCGCCTAAGTATGAAATATGTTCTGAACGAGAACTTACCTTCTCCTCGGAGCTGCGCCACAAGTATAACGTACGCTCCATACCGATCCGTAAGGACGACGAGGTGCAGGTCGACTGCAACCTTCCCCTCGGAGCTGCGCCACAAGTATAACGTACGCTCCATCCCTATCTGCAAGGACGGCGGGGTGCAGGTCGATTGTCTCTTTCCACCATGAAGCTACACCGATCAAAAGGTTATTTCGAATGAACGAACAAGTACCATTCGAAAGCAAACGCAAGCGTATCCAGAAATAAACCAAGTTCGGATAAATCCTAAGGTTCCGGCCTACGAATTATAGTACTCGAGCATCACGCCCGAAGGAGTTTAACGGTTACACGGTCACTCGGCATTCCGAGGCAAATAAAAGTGAAGCATAAAGTTTTTTGAGTCACTCGGCAGGAGAAGAACTGGCTGGATCGCAGAAACTGCTGAGGTCTATGCTGTCTGCAATACGAGTGGCGGCATCAAGGAAAGTATCCATGAAGGACTGGAAAGTGAGATTTTCGGTGTTGACAACCTTGAGCGCCGCCAGTTTGTCCTCGTTGACATCCTTGCAGTGCACTCGAACCAGTGACAGAGCGACATCAGCACCACGGTGAGCAGATGATTTCTTCCATTCTTGCACTCGGTCGGGTATCTGGTTCAGTTGAACCATCAGAGACTCGAGGTCTTGGGACAGTTCCGCCTGGGGCCAGAGTTCATCATCAACCTGAGTCACCGCCGCCTTCAGACGAGCAAGGTAGGCAATTGCGCTGTCCACGCGAGATTCCATCCGCAGCACGTTCATTGCGACATTATCCTTGACTGGGCAGTTTATGGGGTCAAGACCAGTCTCGACCCGCCCGGTTTCTTCCTCGAAGTCTCGGCAAAGTTCTGCACAGTCGAGTGAGCAGCGAGTCGTCAGGATGGTAAAACTTATCAGTCGACAACAACAAGTCAATCGAATAACAAATACCTTCAAGCTTTGAGACCAGTTTTGCAGCAAGCTGGCCCAGATAAGATTCTAACTCGCCCTTCTTGGCCTTGAGGCTTCCAATCTCGTCAGTCAGCCTGTCCTTGTCCTTCTTCAATTGCTCGATTTCCCGGTTGGCATCTGAGACGGCGGTCTTGAGAGTGGAATTCTCTTCTTCCATCTTACCGACTGAAGCTAGCTTCTTGTCAGCAAGTGCCGTTTTCTCTCGCGCCTCCTTCTGGGCAGCAGCAAGATCAAGATCCTTCTGCTCCAGAGCCTGCTTCATTTTCTCTAAAGAAACAACATTCTTCAGACGACCTTGAAGTTGACGGTTTTCACTACGCACATCTGTTCGAGTGAAGTCACTCGGTTCAAAGTGACTAAAACACACACATGGAAAAATACAAGTTGTAAGATGAACAGTTGACGAGTGGTTACCTCCCATGGCTGTCACTTTGTCACGAGCGGTCTTGAGGTTTTTCTGAGCCAGTTCTAGATCAAGATTGAGGCTGATTTGTTGCTTGTTCATTACGGAAATCTGAGCTCCAAGATCACAAGACTTCTGCAATCAGCATATAAGTTATATCAGTCGACAGAAACAAAAGAGCGTCACAGTGAAAGTTACTCTAAGACTACCATCGAATTAAACATCCAACGGTAGTCTCGGGGACTACACCCAGTGGGTGCGCTCAGACTGCCCCCACTAGTTTGGTTCAACACTCGGCATGGTCTGCCCAGCATGAGTGTAAAAAAAAGTTATTCTCAGACCATAGTCGACTGCCCGCAGCCGACCATGGTCTCGGGGACTACACCCAGTGGGTGCACTAAGCGTGCCCCCACTGGTTAGACTCCACTCGGCATGGTCCATCCAGATCGACTCAGCGTGCCCCCATTGGTTTGGTTCAACACTCGGCATGGTCTGCCCAGCATGAGTGTAAAAAAAAGTTGTTCTCAGACCATAGTCGACTGCCCGCAGCCGACCACGGTCTCGGGGACTACACCCAGTGGGTGCACTAAGCGTGCCCCCACTGGTTAGACTCCACTCGGCATGGTCCGTCCAGGTCGAGTGAGGAAATTTAAACTCTCAGACCACAGTCGACTGCCTGCAGTCAACCATGGTCTCGGGGACTACACCCACTGGGTGCACTCAGCGTGCCCCCACTGGTTCATCAGTGTAAAAGCTACAACCCTATGCGTGATCGGATGCAAGGTGCAAACTCATGATAGATGCACATAAAGTTCCAAAACGCTCACCCACGAGCATCTTACAAATAATAAAGAAGTTTGTCAAAGATTCAGTCGACCCAATCTCAGTCGACTCCAGTGGAATTATGCAACCTTAAGGCAGACACACCCCAGTGGGTGATCGGAATAAAATCAGATGGGAGACAGTTACCTTAACATTGGTCTGCAGGGCGGTGCTAGCGTTGTAGGCCACCTGACTGGCCTCGTGTATCACCTTCACCTGCTCCATAACAAGGGTCACTTGGCGAAGAGCCTCCTTGGCAGCACTTGGCGGGTCGTCTGGGGTTTGGTATGCAGTAAAGAGTGATGACTCCAGGGCAGTCAGAGCAGGGACTTGCGCAGAGGCAGCAAGAGCTGTATTAGTCGACCCTGACGGGCGATCAGTCGTCGGCGGGTCGGCGAATGTAACGTTGGTCTGAACCGGATCTCCAGTTCGCTCGACCACTGCTTCAAGCACCGGCGTCGACTGAGAGACTTGGACTTCAGACACTCTCCTGCTCGAGCCTTTGCCCCTCCTCTTCCTCTCCTTCGGAGGCATTTCTTCTTCTTCGTCATCAGGAAGCACGACAATGTCTCGCAGAGCTGCATCGAAAAGAGCAAACGACAGAACATCAGTCGACCGACAATTCAATCGACGAAAACAAGTTTTGACTAAGTGGACTCAGCAGCTCGAGAGGAGGCCGCGTCATCGGTCTCTTCATCCTTTGTAGGCTGGACAAGTTTGTCATCCGCTCGGTCAGATCAGAAGAATCAGTCGGCACAAAGGAAAGACACGAAAAGAACATGTTACCCAGAGGCGACAGGCACGTCCATCTTGATCTTTGGCAGGGTCTTCCGAACCTTGGTGGGGTTGGTCTTGGGTTGCTTGGTGACTTTTTCCGTCAGCTCCGGAGTCGAAGACCGGGCACGCTTGTGCGCTTGGGTGCTCGAGGCCACAGCCTTACCGCGCCCACCTGCTGGGTCGTGATGTTGCTTGGATCGGCGTTCGGTTCGGGGCGGCGAGTCGACCTCCTCCTCCTCGTCTGACTCCTCGCTCTCATCGTCATCATCGTCATTGTCATCTGGGGATTCCCATTCACCGCTTTCCTCCGCACTGTCCTCACCCTCTTGGTCCTGTGCTGGAGCCTGTTCACCGTTAGGCATCGAGTACGTCTCGGTATAAATCTGCAAAACGAGGAGTCGAGTGAAAGTCAGTCGAGTTCAAGAGCAATCGGAACGTGCGGTCAAAAACAGTCGGAATAAAGGTCATACCTTGTCAGGCAGATTGCCGTCGCTGAAGGGCACCACTCTCCTGGCTCCTCTGGGGTTGTCCTTGTTACCAGTAATGCTTGTCAACCACATGGCCACCGTCTCAACTGATACTTCCTCAGGATGCACCCGAGCAGAATCACTAGGCCCAGTGTACATCCACATGGGATGATCACGGTACTGTAGAGGCTGAATGCGTCGACTGAGGAACACTTCTAGCAGATCCATACCCGTGACTCCCTGATTTATCAACTGAACCACCCTCTCGACTAGCATATTCGTCTCTACTTGCTCAGCAGCAGTCATTTTCAAGGAAGAAGGAGTCTGAGCGCGGTCGAAGGCGAAAGGGGGAAGTCCGGTCGATTCACCAGGAGTTGCGAGGTCCTGGCAGTAGAACCAGGTCGACTGCCAACCTCTAACTGATTCGGGAAAGGTCATGGAAGGGAAAGAGCTCCTCTTCCTCTTCTGGATACCTAAGCCACCGCACATCTGAATAACGTGGGTTTTCTCGTCACTCGAATTCGTTTTCTTCACCGACTGGGAGCGCATGGTGAAGATATGCTTGAACAGACCCCAATGCGGTCTGACATCCCAGGAAGTTCTCACACATAGATACAAACGCGGCAAGATAGATGATGGTATTGAGGGTGAAATGATGGAGTTGAGCACCAAAAAACTTCAGGAAACCCCGAAAGAAGGCATGAGGAGGAAGCGAAAAACCCCGGTCGACGTGAGTGGCGAGCAGTACGCACTCACCAGGTCGGGGCTGCGGCGCCATCTCGCTTCCCGGCAGCCTCGCCGCACCCTTGGCGACCAGTCCAGATTCCATCAGCTCATCTAGGTCATCCTGCCGAAGCGAAGATTGGATCCAGTCGCCTTGGATCCAACCTGCCGGCAGCTTCGAGCGTGATGACGACCCGCGGTTCAACTTCTTGCCCTTCACCGCCCCCGCCGTCTTCTTTGCACGCTCCAGCGCCTTCGTCCTATCCTTCACCATAATGGTGGAGCGGTGGCGTCGGGGCAGCAGAGCTAGATGTCGTGGGGAAGCAGAGAAAGAAGAGAAGAAATAGACGCAAACAGTACCGGTGCCTCGGCCCCCGTCGCCTTATAAAGGGTCACTTCCGAGTGACTGACGGGTGGGTCCGAGCAATCTTATCGAATCCTGCAACAGCCGCGCGTGTCGTACGTGGCGAAAAAGGTGGCGCGGAGATCGAGGCGCCCTCGTTTATCCGTCTCGTCTACTTCGGCATGTCCCGTCCCGCGCGCTCCCCCAAAAATTTCGAATCCCGTGAGATCCGGGATACGCTACGATCAATCGCGCTGAAGATTCAGCACACCAAAGCAACACTCGACGGATAGCGCTATAAATCCAATCGACGATTTCTGAATCGGTCGAGGCGACTGAAACAAAGCTGAAGTCTCAACATTAGCCACTGCGCAAAGCATGAGAGCTGCGAAACACAAGAGTCAAAGTGGGATCAACCTCAACCTTTTTTCACTCGGACCTCAATCCATTCGGGGGCTAATGATGATGACATAGACCTAGGGTAGGGTCATAGGTCTGACCTATAAGCCCTATCCAGGGTCATTATCAAAGAAGCAAAGGCACTCAAAGGACAACAGGGAGAGCCCAACCAAGGCGTCGAGTATCATCCACTCGACTAACCAATCACTCGGAGATCCGTCATCCCTGCGATCACTCGACCATATAAAGAACCATTCGACTTATTGAAGACTAGGAGTCGACCAGCACCGCAACGGTCAGGCGTTCACTCCGTAGTCTTTAATAGCCATTTATAGCACTTAATGTTGGCGTTACCAGTAATGGCCTGTCTTTATGTACATTGAACCCCTTGTAACGTGGGCTGGCTGAGGTCCTGGCGCACTCTATATAAGCCACCCCCCTCCACTGGCACAAGGGTTGGCACCCCCTGTAACATTCACATGCATAAACCAATCGACCGCCTCCGGGCTCCGAGATGTAGGGCTTTTACTTCCTCTGAGAAGGGCCTGAACTCGTAAACTCGCGTGTACAACTTCACCGTAGCTGGGATCTTGCCTCTCCATACCTACCCCCCTCCTCTACTGTCAGACTTAGAACCACGACACCGGCATAATACAGTGTATGCTTGTCGGTTAAATTCATCAAAAAATGTATATATCAAGCGGTAAAGACCGGGGTTCATGTAGTATTAAAAAAATATCAAATTGTTGGTCGAAAGATGACATGTATAAATTGGATGTTTCCTATTTCATAGTCGTCGGCTGAGAAATATAAAAACTGTTCAATCGATTTAAGTATATAGCCAACGGACCTACATTGAGATCCATGTTTTATTTCTTTTGACCCTATATTTCTATACTTTATTTCCTGCTTTTTTTAACAATTCTCTTGCCACGCTCCACGCCACATGGCAGGCTCCGGTGAATGCTTGCGGTGCGGGTTGCATGCATGCAGAAGGATCTATATCTATACTTCTATACTACTATTAAACAATTGAACTATTTCTTTTATAAAGCCACACAACAAATGTACCCAGGCTGATTAGCACCGCTAGATTAGACCCACCGAATAAAATCTAATGGTTACGATCTATTTAATCCCGAGTCAAATGTGTGGTTAGCAATTTAGAATGGCTGAACGCACTCCACCGATGGAGGAATATTCCACGCGCTGCCTCCCGCTAATCCCACCAATCACGCTAATCCCACCAATCATGCTAATCCCTCCATGTTCCCTCAAAAAAAATCCCTCCATGTTAATTCCTCCCCTACCAAAAATCCCTACCACTCCCCAAGGAGGGACGCACGCCGCCGTACGGAGTCATCACCAACCACTCCTCCGCTTCTCCCTCTCTCTCCACGCCCACGCGACGCGATGCATCCTGGATTGGAGGAATCGAACGTCGCCGCTCCGCCATGTTTCGTTAGGAGCCGAAACAATGGGCACCGCAGCCGGCGGCCAACAGAGGTGAGCCACACATCCGCCTACCCGTCGAATCTATCTTCCTCACTGCACCGTGTCGAGAACACCGCTGTAGTGGCTCTCGACTTGGTCACGCTATGTTGTTCATAAGACTCTAATTTCCCAAGATCGGATTTTTATCTACGTATCCAACCAGGGAAATCTTACGCGAGCGAGTTTCTTGCCGGATTCGTGCGTCAAACAAGCAACTCCTTGATGTTTACTCATGTTTCTCTTTGGTGATATTCAGGTGTCGCGGTACCAGCAGGGAAGCTCAAGGACGCCACCACCGGCGTCGGCCAACCTGGTGCGGTAGGAAACATGCACGTGCTCGGGGACATTGGCAACATCATCCACGCCACGGCCAGGTCCTCGATGGGTAAGAAAACCAACGCAAGGATGAAGGATCGAATGCTCATCCTGTTTTTCTTTCTTCCATTCTTTGTCCTTTCTTCGTCCCGAACTGAATCCCGTCTTGTTCGCTGCAATAGCAGGATCCATCTACTGGCCCGGCAGGGATCAATCGCCCAATCATCAGGACGTTCAGCGCTCAACTCTTGAAGAAGGCCCAGGCCGATCCATCCATGGTACGGATACCATTCCCTTTCTTCTTGCATGCCTTCTAAAGCAATTTCTGGATGATGGATTCTAAATTGCTCTGGTGATTTGCAGAACGGCGTAGAACTGATTCTTAATTCCTCCAGCAGCGCGGGCAGCCCTGAAGCCCCCTCGCTGTTACTCGCAGGTCGATTGGCACCGGCCGCACTCCAACACTGAGGATGGTGAAGAATGCAGTTTTTCCTTTTCTTTTTGTACACAAATGAGGCAATGCAGTTGGCATCGACAGCTGCTACTCGCTGGCCTCTCCTGGAGCGCAGGTTGCCATCACCGTCCGCCGCTTCGATGCTCGACTGCTGCCCCACGGACTCATTCGCCACACCCCTACAGCCGACGCTCCTGCCCTCCACTCTGTGCCTATCATGATTTTGACTCCCTGCCAATACTGCCACCCCGCTGCCGTGGCTGATTTTTCTTTGTACATGCAGGGAAATTAATTATATGCATGTTCTGAACTGTTGCCTGATTCCCACTATTGCTGTTCGCGGGGATAGTACAGCCTAGACTCTTCAGTAGGTGCAATGGCAATAAAGCTTATGAGCTCATTTTTAACATGTACGTGAGCAGTTGACTTGCGTGAAACAAGTATGTGCCTTGCTTATAAATAAAGCCTTGCATGATTTGCTCTTTAACTGATGGACTGAGGAGGAGGTCAGAGATGTATAACAAACATCTTGATCCAAATGACAAGTATGACAGGGCTAACCTGCTTACCTAGAATTTTACCACATCCTAAGACTTCCAAATCTGTACAATAGGAATAGCTAGCTGTTTTCTTGTCTACAACTCTCACATGTAACAGCTTCTCTCACCATGTCTTCATGTAGTGTTCAGGTATGATTCTTGCGTACTGTCGACAAGGGCGCGATGTATTTCCTGAACTGTGTTTTTTTTTTTGCATAATGGTTAAGCTCGGTTTCAACTTCTACCGAGTATTTGATAGTGAAGCCTGATGCAGATATTTGAGCAAAAAACAAAAGGCCGATGCAGATATTTGAGGGGAAAAAAGCCTGATGCAGATATATGGAGGTTATGCAGTTCCATTAGCTCTAGAGTTGTCCTCTATACTGATGAGGCCTACATTTTTTGCTCATGCAGGTTGGAGGGAAACATGAACTCTGGCAATCCAAAATAGCAGACATAAAACAACTGAAGCTCATGCGATGCAGTATGTTGTGAAGAACTATGGCAGAGCCTTGTTTGTATCCATGTCTAATGTATTTTCATACTGAATCAAGTAATGTACACTTGCCCCCCACAGTCCCGGCACTGCCTTTGCATTTGTATTCTTGGTCGTGCGTTGCTCAATCAGGTGAGTTTATTTTCTCTCTTTTTTATTTACAGTTGTTGACAAGAATTTGCCCGTGCATTTGGTCCTATCACTGACAACAATTCGAACATGTCAATCGGGGAAAGGTATGCCCATCATCAGTTCTCCACAGTTGAGTTGTTGATATGACAAGTTTAATTCGTGTTTAATCTTCATAGAACTAATTTCACATACCATGTATGTCATACAGAAATGTTAAATTCCCTTCATTTTTTCACAAATGTCACACTACAGGTGATGAGAGAAATTCAGAATGGGGACAAAATGGTCTTCACCACTAGCGGACTCTTCTATCCCACTGACTCCCCGGATGGCGTTGTATTCGAGTCCAGCAATTCAACTTATGAACATAACATGTACGCTGAACCCAAGAGAGAATGAGTTACAACTACTTTTTATTAATATCTTTATTCAAAGTTTGCATCTCTATCATGTTCACTTGGATAATGACTATACCTATTATACATCCTCTCAAGTTCACACAAGATATTAGACACCGTCCATTCTTTACTATACGACTGTGATTTCTTGGTTTGGGATTTCCTTGTCTACTAAAACTTCACATGAAATCATCAAAGATAAGTCACGAGTATTGTATTAAACTTCATGAGAAACGAGGGGTTCGTCACACACTATACATATTCTACCCCCACTGCCACCCCTCACCAAATTTCTAGAATATTAATTTAGAATGCTTTGATCGAGGCAACGCACGTACACGCTTAACACTCCCTCTATTCAAAAATATAAGATGTTCTAACTTTTCTATGGATTAGATATATATATAGACACATCTTAGTGTGTTTGTTCACTCATTTTAGCCCGTATATAGTCTATATTGAAATATCCAAAACATCTTATATTTGTGAATGGAGGGAGTAGGATACAGTACGCTTCATTTCACCCAGGCGAGCTTCCGCAACATGGAGGTTAATTAGTTTCAATATGAATTCAGATTTAATACCCACATGAATTTCATAGGTTGCTTTGATTCATACGTGCGGAAACTGCTCTGCGGACGACGAATGCATGCACGACAGCGGCACGATGGGCCATACAGCCGTTGATATGCGCTCGATGATATGCATGAACCACTTGATATGTGATGTCGTGCATGAATCGTCCGATGGCATCGTGTGCATAGCAGCGCTGCATACGTGCGTGCACGTGCATGCTTACTAGTGGATGAAAAAAACAGATCCAACCGCTCAGAAAAAGGAAGGGATGAGGTAGGACTCACACAAAGATTGAGTTCATCGGTCCACCTTGAGGCGCGGATGATCGGCGGTGTAGGCTGGAGCGGCCGAAAGGCACGCGCGTGTCTCCGACGTGCCAGTATGTCCACGTCCAGAGTCCCGAAAGACACATGCATCCAGATCCAGGTAGATAGATCATGCATGCATGCATGGTCGTTGCGCAATCATTTTCCTAGCTAGCTAGACACTCCTACACGCAAGGCTTGTACTATTGTACAAGTCTATAAGTACCTGAGGAGCATAGCAGAGTTCTTGGCACACAAAATATATCATGGCGCTCCAAGCTCAGCTTGAGCTCTACCACCACGCCATGGCGTTTGTCAGGTCCGCGGCGCTCAAGGCCGCCGTGGACCTACGCATCTCCGACGCCATCCACCGCCGTGGAGGTGCCGCCACCTTGCCCGAGGTTGCCACCGAGACCGGGATCCAACCGACGAAGCTTTCCCACCTCCGTCGGCTCATGCGCGTCCTCGTCACCTTCGGCATCTTCTCTGTCGATCAAGGCCGCCACGCCGATGCCAACGACGTGCGCTACAAGCTCACCCCGGTCTCCCGCCTCCTCGTCGGGGACTACAACCAGTCTCCCATCGTGCGTCTGTTTTTGGACCCGTCGTACGTGACCGCTCTCTGCGGCATAGCGGAGTGGTTCACCGACGAGCACGCGTCAGCTCGCACGCTCTTCGAGGTGGTGCACGGGTGCACGCGAGATGAAATGGTAGCAAGGATGGATACGCGCGGGGAGTACAACGTCGGCGTGGCCGCCGACAGCCGCCTCGTCATGGAGGTTGCCCTCAAGGAGCACCGCGGCATCTTCGAGGGCGTGAGCTCCCTCGTCGACGCCGGTGGTGCCCATGGTGCCGCAGCGGAAGCCATCTGCAAAGCGTTCCCCCACATCAAGTGCATCGTGCTTGATCTCCCACACGCGATCGCAGGGGCACCTGCCATTGAAAACGTCCAGTTTGCGGCCGGCGATTTGTTTGAGTACGTGCCACCTGCCGACGTTGTTCTACTCAAGGTACGTACACGTAGGACACTGTGTCTTCTTTCTTCCTTCAACTTTTTTTGTGGGGGTCGTTCAACTATTACATACACACGTGTGTGTCTTCTTCCGTTTCTCCAGTGGGTTATGTGCTTGTGGCAAGACGAAGATGCCGTCAAGGTGCTACGACGGTGCAAAGACGCCATAACAACCGGTAGAAGCGCCGGAGGGAAGGTGATAATCATCGACGTCGTGATAGGCTCCGGTGTGTCGCGGGACGAAGTTCTTCTTAGGGAGATGCAGGTTCTATATGATGTCTTCATGATGCGCGTTGACGGGACGGATCGAGACGAGCATCAGTGGAGGAAGATCTTCTTCGAGGCCGGCTTCAAGGACTACAAGATCACTCCGATGCTTGGATATCGGTCCATCATTGAAGTCTACCCTTGAATGTGTGCCTGCCAAAACAGAAATAAATAAGATAAATAAGCAGCATGTATGGTTTGGTGTGGTTCATGCTGTCGATCGAATAATGTCTTGCACTAGCAGACTATTTACACAATAATGTTTTGAGTCCTCCTTCATGTTTCGTGTTTTTCTTTTTTTTTGAAGTTTCATGTTCGTGTTTTCTAGAGGTTAGAAAATCATCAGTAGTGTCCCTGCCTGTAACCGTAAGACAGTCGGAGAATTTTCTTTCTGCTAAAAGACGTAATCTGTAGTGTGTGCTACTTTTTGGGGATTCCTTGGGAAAATAAAACTGGTACTAGAACAATGCTCGTGCGTTGCAACGAGACATAAATCTTCTAATACGTCGGCTTGTGATTTAACTGTCTATAATAATGTGATTGTGTAAATAAATGCTCATCAAATTCTGCCCATGAATTACCTTAGATTTTGATCTGAAGTTTGGTAAGTAAATTATAGTGAAACTGGTTCAGAAGATGAATAAATTAAGTTAATTTATTATCATACAAGGAAGGTTGGACGAAGGGGTGGTGGAAAGAAAGGTGAAATAGAAACCTTACGTTTATTTTAAGTAGTAGTAGACTAGTCACAGTGGGAAGTAACTTAGAGTAGTAACATGCATATGTTACTAGTCTATGTTACTACATTCACAGTGGGTAGTAACATATGTGTTGTGCCATGCATCACTTCATTTATTACGTTGTAGACTCATCTTTTCTTGATATGTGTGATGTTATAGTAACTAGCTATGTTACCACATGCCTCTCTTTCTTCATTGATTACATGCCACATCATCTATTTTGCCTAGATAAGTATGATGTTACCATCTATGTTACTCCCACTGTGAGTAGTCGTAGAGATAGAGACTACAATCATACAGTAGTAACCAATAATCCTTGACGCATGGATTATTATCGGGCTTTTACGGATTTTTGTCTAACGAATCTCTCTCCTCGGGAATTTCAGCCGGGGTGTGGCCATCTCCGGTAGTAACCTAGCCAGTCAGTCAGCCATTCTTCCATCATCGTCACGCTGATCATTTTCTTTTTCTTTTTCTTTTTTGCGGAATACACGCTGATCATTCTCTACTAAGTGCTTTCCACGTATTGGCGGACCATTATGTGGCCCATAGCGTCGTGGATGAATGTTCCTTTATTTATTTTTTGCCATCTACAGTATCATTTTGTTACCTCAAATGATTAACAAAAAAAAATGCTATTTGAGCAAGGCTCTGCATGTTGGAAGAGCATCCAGAAAAACGACTACGATCGGAATCCCTGGCTCCTCAGCGATTTGGGCCTCTCGGCCGTCCGATCGATTCCCTTGATGCGATTTCAGCCGTCCGATCGAGCGGTGGGAGGACGTCGGCCGTCGGATCGAATCCCCGCCCCCTGTAGCAACGAGTAGTTACCTCCCGTTGTAAAGATCTCGTGCCACCGCGGGTAATTCCCAGAGCCCGCCGAGGGCATTTTCGACATTTCGCCTGGTTGGGAAAATATCCAATACTAACAAGGGTGGGACAGTATGCGCCGGTCTCGACCCTAACCGCTGCCCAATCCTCGTGGCCTCTCTCCTCCAATGCTCGCTGCCCAATCGCCTCCCTCTCTCCCTCCCGCGCCCGCCTCCCTGCCCTGCCACCGCCGCCATCGCCGCTCGCCCGGTCACATATCCACGACTTCGCGCCGCCCCTCTCCTCTTCCTCCCGCCTCCTCTCTCCCTCTCTCTCTCTCCCTCCTCTCCAAACCCTAACCCTAGCCACCAGCCTCACCGCTCCTGCTCTCACCACCGTTCGTCCCCCTTCCCGTCGTTCGCCTCTCTCTGCCGCTCGCCATCGAGGATCTGCCGCTCGAGCTGCCGCTTCCCAGTCACCTCGCGCGACGGGAGGACGACCACCACGGCCCGCACATGGTCGAGCTCGCCGTCGTCTGCTCCGGTGCGGTGCTGGGCCAACAACCTCCGCCTCCACGGCTCCTAGCTCGGGTAAGCACCCCCATCCCCATTGCTGTTTTACTTTCCAGAGCCCCCTTCTCTTATCTTTTTTTTGTGTGTGTGTATGCTCATGAAGCTTCTCTTCTCCATGGACAAACTTCAAAAGGGAACAGCAAGCCATATCAAGGGAGGGGATTCTCAAGTCACCCCACTTCAAATCCATGGGCGCCATCCACAAGATAACCGCGGCCAGGACAAGGAGGCGGACATCTTGGCGCTGTTGTTGGCGGAGGGCGACGCAGATTTGCGAGCCTTGTGGCGCTGGTAAAAATTCCTCACTCCTTTTTCTCTTTTCGTGTCTTCTTCTTTCCCATGAGAATATGAGTATTTGCTGCTCCATCCCTTAATTTGGGAGAGAGATAGCATAGCCGTGGTCTGAGAAGAAAACTCAATCTTTCTTCAGAGAGTAGTCCTGCTGTGATAAGAAATCTGAAACAATGAATGTAGGTGACAAACAATGAATTTTTGGCTAACCTGCAAGGGTCTCTCTCTCTCTGCTGATCTTTGTTTTTGCAGCATTGTATGCCAGGAAACCGAGTCATCCAAGTAAGGTGAGTACTTGGTGTCGCGTCTGTTTGGGAATCGTAGCATAATTTAAAATTTTCCTACGTTCACCAAGATGCATCTATGGAGTCTACTAGCAACGAGGGGAAAGGAGTGCATCTACATACCCTTGTAGATCGCGAGCGGAAGCGTTCCAATGAACGTGGATGACGGAGTCGTACTCGCCGTGATCCAAATCACCGATGACCGAGTGCCGAACGGACGGCACCTCCGCGTTCAACACACGTACGGTGCAGCGACGTCTCCTCCTTCTTGATCCAGCAAGGGGGAAGGAGAGGTTGATGGAGATCCAGCAGCACGACGGCGTGGTGGTGGATGTAGCGGGTGTCCGGCAGGGCTACGCCGAGCTTCTGCGAGACGGAGAGGTGTAACAGGGGAGGAGGGAGGCGCCCAAGGCTGTTGTGTTGCTGCCCTCCCCCCCTTTATATAGGCCCCCTGGGGGGGCGCCGGCCCTGGAGATCAGATCCAAAGGGGGGCGGCGGCCAAGTGGGGGGGAAGGGGTGCCTTGCCCCCCAAGGCAAGGGGGAAGCTCCCCCCCCCTAGGGTTCCCAACCCTAGGCGCAGGGGGGAGGCCCAAGGGGGGCGCCCCAGCCCACTAGGGGCTGGTTCCCTTCCACTTTCAGCCCACGGGACCCTCCGGGACAGGTGGCCCCACCCGGTGGACCCCCGGGACCCTTCCGGTGGTCCCGGTACAATACCGGTAACCCCCGAAACTTTCCCGGTGGCCGAAACTTGACTTCCTATATATAATTCTTCACCTCCGGACCATTCCGGAACCTCTCGTGACGTCCGGGATCTCATCCGGGACTCCGAACAACTTTCGGGTTTCCGCATACATATATCTCTACAACCCTAGCGTCACCGGACCTTAAGTGTGTAGACCCTACGGGTTCGGGAGACATGCAGACATGACCGAGACGCCTCTCCGGTCAATAACCAACAGCGGGATCTGGATACCCATGTTGGCTCCCACATGTTCCACGATGATCTCATCGGATGAACCACGGTGTCGAGGATTCAATCAATCCGTATGCAATTCCCTTTGTCAATCGGTATGTTACTTGCCCGAGATTCGATCGTCGGTATCCCAATACCTTGTTCAATCTCGTTACCGGCAAGTCTCTTTACTCGTACCGCAATGCATGATCCCGTGACTAACGCCTTAGTCACATTGAGCTCATTATGATGATGCATTACCGAGTGGGCCCAGAGATACCTCTCCGTCACACGGAGTGACAAATCCCAGTCTCGATCCGTGCCAACCCAACAGACACTTTCGGAGATACCCGTAGTGCACCTTTATAGTCACCCAGTTATGTTGTGACGTTTGGCACACCCAAAGCACTCCTACGGTATCCGGGAGTTGCACGATCTCATGGTCTAAGGAAAAGATACTTGACATTGGAAAAGCTCTAGCAAACGAAACTACACGATCTTTTATGCTGTTCTTAGGATTGGGTCTTGTCCATCACATCATTCTCCTAATGATGTGATCCCGTTATCAATGACATCCAATGTCCATAGTCAGGAAACCATGACTATCTGTTGATCAACGAGCTAGTTAACTAGAGGCTTACTAGGGACACGTTGTGGTCTATGTATTCACACATGTATTACGGTTTCCGGACAATACAATTATAGCATGAATAATAGATGATTATCATGAACAAAGAAATATAATAATAACCATTTATTATTGCCTCTAGGGCATATTTCCAACAGTCTCCCACTTGCACTAGAGTCAATAATCTAGTTACATTGTGATGAATCGAACACCCATTGCGTCCTGGTGTTGATCATGTTTTGCCCTAGGGAGAGGTTTAGTCAACGGATCTGCTACATTCAGGTCCGTGTGTACTTTACAAATTTCTATGTCTCCATTTTGAACACTTTCACGAATGGAGTTGAAGCGACGCTTGATATGCCTGGTCTTCCTGTGAAACCTGGGCTCCTTCGCAAGGGCAATGGCTCCAGTGTTGTCACATAAGAGAGTCATCGGGCCCGACGCATTGGGAATCACCCCTAGGTCGGTAATGAACTCCTTCATCCAGACTGCTTCCTGTGCTGCCTCCGAGGCTGCCATGTATTCCGCTTCACATGTAGATCCCGCCACGACGCTTTGCTTGCAACTGCACCAGCTTACTGCTCCTCCATTCAAAATATACACGTATCCGGTCTATGACTTCGAGTCATCTAGATCTGTGTCGAAGCTAGCGTCGACGTAACCCTTTACGACGAGCTCTTCGTCACCTCCATAAATGAGAAACATATCCTTAGTCCTCTTCAGGTACTTCAGGATATTCTTGACCGCTTCCAGTGTTCCATGCCGGGATTACTTTGGTACCTTCCTACCAAACTTACAGCAAGGTTTACATCATGTCTGGTACACAGCATGGCATACATAATAGACCCTATGGCCGAGGCATAGGGGATGACACTCATCTTTTCTATATCTTCTGTCGTGGTCGGGCATTGAGCTGTGCTCAATTGCACACCTTGCAATACAGGCAAGAACCCCTTCTTGGACTGATCCATACTGAACTTCTTCAATATCTTGTCAAGGTATGTACTCTGTGAAAGACCAATGAGGCGTCTTGATCTATCTCTATAGATCTTGATGCCTAATATATAAGCAGCTTCTCCAAGGTCCTTCATTGAAAAACACTTATTCAAATAGGCCTTAATACTTTCCAAGAATTCTATATCATTTCCCATCAATAATATGTCATCCACATATAATATGAGAAATGCTACAGAGCTCCCACTCACTTTCTTGTAAACACAGGCTTCTCCATAAGTCTGTGTAAACCCAAACGTTTTGATCATCTCATCAAAGCGAATGTTCCAACTCCGAGATGCTTGCACCAGCCCATAGATTGAGCGCTGGAGCTTGCATACTTTGTTAGCATTCTTAGGATCGACAAAACCTTCCGGCTGCATCATATACAACTCTTCCTTAAGGAAGCCGTTAAGGAATGCCGTTTTGACGTCCATCTGCCATATCTCATAATCATAGTATGCGGCAATTGCTAACATGATTCGGACTGACTTCAGCTTCGCTACGGGTGAGAAAGTCTCATCGTAGTCAACCCCTTGAATTTGTCGATAACCCTTAGCGACAAGTCGAGCCTTATAGATGGTCACATTACCATCCGCGTCTGTCTTCTTCTTAAAGATCCATTTGTTTTCTATGGCTCGCCGATCATCGGGCAAGTCAGTCAAAGTCCATACTTCGTTTTCATACATGGATCCTATCTCGGATTTCATGGCTTTTAGCCATTTGTCGGAATCCGGGCCCGCCATCGCTTCTTCATAGTTCGAAGGTTCACCGTTGTCTAACAACATGATTTCCAGGACAGGGTTGCCGTACCACTCTGGTGCGGAACGTGTCCTTGTGAACCTACGAAGTTCAGTAACTTGATCTGAAGCTTCATGATCATCATCATTAACTTCCTCCCCAGTCGGTGTAGGCACCACAGGAACATTTTCCGGCGCTGCGCTACTTTCCGGTTCGGAAGGGGTGACTATCACCTCATCAAGTTCCACTTTCCTCCCACTCAATTCTTTCGAGAGAAACTCCTTCTCCAGAAAGGACCCGTTCTTGGCAACGAAGATCTTGCCTTCGGATCTGAGGTAGAAGGTATACCCAATAGTTTCCTTAGGGTATCCTATGAAGACGCATTTTTCCGACTTGGGTTCGAGCTTTTCAGGTTGAAGTTTCTTGACATAAGCATCGCATCCCCAAACTTTTAGAAACGACAGCTTAGGTTTCTTCCCAAACCATAATTCATACGGTGTCATCTCAACGGATTTCGACGGAGCCCTATTTAAAGTGAATGCGGCAGTCTCTAAAGCATAACCCCAAAATGAGAGCGGTAAATCGGTAAGAGACATCATAGATCGCACCATATCCAATAGAGTGCGATTACGACGTTCGGACACACCATTTCTCTGAGGTGTTCCAGGCGGCGTGAGTTGTGAAACTATTCCACATTTCCTTAAGTGTGCACCAAACTCGTGACTTAAATATTCTCCACCACGATCTGATCGTAAGAATTTTATTTTTCTGTCACGTTGATTCTCAACCTCACTCTGAAATTCCTTGAACTTTTCAAAGGTTTCAGACTTGTGTTTCATTAGGTAGACATACCCATATCTACTTAAATCATCAGTGAGAGTGAGAACATAACGATATCCTCCGCGAGCCTCAACACTCATTGGACCGCACACATCGGTATGTATGATTTCCAATAAGTTGGTTGCTCGCTCCATTGTTCCGGAGAACGGAGTCTTGGTCATCTTACCCATGAGGCATGGTTCGCACGTGTCAAATGATTCATAATCAAGAGACTCCAAAAGTCCATCTGCATGGAGCTTCTTCATGCGCTTGACACCAATGTGACCAAGGCGGCAGTGCCACAAGTATGTGGGACTATCGTTATCAACTTTACATCTTTTGGTATTCACACTATGAACTTGTGTAACATCACGTTCGAGATTCATCAAAAATAAACCATTGACCAGCGGGGCATGACCATAAAACATATCTCTCAAGTAAATAGAACAACCATTATTCTCAGATTTAAATGAGTAGCCATCTCGAATTAAACGAGATCCAGATACAATGTTCATGCTCAAAGCTGGCACTAAATAACAATTATTGAGGTTTAAAACTAATCCCGTGGGTAGATGCAGAGGTAGCGTGCCAACGGCGATCACATCGACCTTGGAACCATTCCCGACGCGCATCGTCACCTCGTCCTTTGCCAGTCTCCGTTTATTCCGTAGTTCCTTGAGTGTTGCCGGCCTTCTTCTTGTCCGCTAAATATTTGGGGCAGTTCCGCTTCCAGTGACCACTTCCCTTGCAATAAAAGCACTCAGTTTCAGGCTTGGGTCCATTCTTCGACTTCTTCCTGGCAACTGGCTTACCGGGCGCGGCAACTCCCTTGCCGTCCTTCTTGAAGTTCTTCTTACCCTTGCCCTTCTTGAACTTAGTGGTTTTATTCACCATCAACACTTGATGTTCTTTTCTGATCTCCACCTCCGCTGATTTCAGCATTGAATATACCTCAGGGATGGTCTTTTCCATCCCCTGCATATTGAAGTTCATCACGAAGCTCTTGTAGCTTGGTGGAAGCGAATGGAGGATTCTGTCAATGACCGCGTCATCCGGGAGATTAACTCCCAGCTGAGTCAAGCGGTTGTGCAACCCAGACATTCTGAGTATGTGCTCACTAACAGAACTGTTCTCCTCCATTTTACAGCTGAAGAACTTGTCGGAGACATCATATCTCTCGACCCGGGCATGAGCTTGGAAAACCATTTTCAGCTCCTCGAACATCTCATATGCTCCATGTTTCTCAAAACGCTTTTGGAGACCCGGTTCTAAGCTGTAAAGCATGCCGCATTGAACGAGGGAGTAATCATCAGCACGTGTTTGCCAAGCGTTCATAACGTCTTGATTCTCAGGGATTGGTGCTTCACCTAGCGGTGCTTCTAAGACATAATCTTTCTTGGCTACTATGAGGATGAGCCTCAGGTTCCGGACCCAGTCCGTATAATTGCTGCCATCATCTTTCAGCTTGGTTTTCTCTAGGAACGCGTTGAAATTGAGGACAACGTTGGCCATTTGATCTACAAGACATAGTGTAAAGATTTTAGACTAAGTTCATGATAATTAAGTTCATATAATCAAATTATTTAATGAACTCCCACTCAGATAGACATCCCTCTAGTCATCTAAGTGAAACATGATCCGAGTTCAACTAGGCCGTGTCCGATCATCACGTGAGACGGACTAGTCAAGATCGGTGAACATCTCCATGTTGATCGTATCTTCTATACGACTCATGCTCGACCTTTCGGTCCTCCGTGTTCCGAGGCCATGTCTGTACATGCTAGGCTCGTCAAGTCAACCTAAGTGTATTGCGTGTGTTCCGAGTCCATGTCTGTACATGCTAGGCTCGTCAACACCCGTTGTATTCGAATGTTAGAATCTATCACACCCGATCATCACGTGGTGCTTCGAAACAACGAACCTTCGCAACGGTGCACAGTTAGGGTGAACACTTTCTTGAAATTATTATAAGGGATCATCCTACTTGCTACCGTCGTTCTAAGCAAATAAGATGCAAAAACATGATAAACATCACATGCAATCAAATAGTGACATGATATGGCCAATATCATTATGCTCCTTTGATCTCCATCTTCGGGGCACCATGATCATCTTCGTCACCGGCATGACACCATGATCTCCATCATCATGATCTCCATCATTGTGTCTTCATGAAGTCGTCACGCCAACGATTACTTCTACTTCTATGGCTAACGCGTTTAGCAATAAAGTAAAGTAATTTACATGGCGTTATTCAATGACACGCAGGTCATACAAAATAATAAAGACAACTCCTATGGCTCCTGCCAGTTGTCATACTCATCGACATGCAAGTCGTGATTCCTATTACAAGAATATGATCAATCTCATACATCACATATATCATTCATCACATCTTCTGGCCATATCATATCACATAGCACATGCTGCAAAAACAAGTTAGACGTCCTCTAATTGTTGTTGCAAGTTTTTACGTGGTTTGTAGGTTTCTAGCAAGAACGTTTCTTACCTACGTATGACCACAACGTGATTTGCCAATTTCTATTTACCCTTCATAAGGACCCTTTTCATCAAATCCGTTCCGACTAAAGTAGGAGAGACAGACACCCGCTAGCCACCTTATGCAACTAGTGCATGTCAATCGGTGGAACCTGTCTCACGTAAGCGTACGTGTAAGGTCGGTCCGGGCCGCTTCATCCTACAATGCCGCCGAAACAAGAAAAGACTAGTAGCGGCAAGAAGAATTGGCAAACTCAACGCCCACAACTTCTTTGTGTTCTACTCGTGCATAGTAACTACGCATAGGCCTGGCTCATGATGCCACTGTTTGGGAATCGTAGCATAATTTAAAATTTTCCTACGTTCACCAAGATGCATCTATGGAGTCTACTAGCAACGAGGGGAAAGGAGTGCATCTACATACCCTTGTAGATCGCGAGCGGAAGCGTTTCAATGAACGTGGATGACGGAGTCGTACTCGCCGTGATCCAAATCACCGATGACCGAGTGCCGAACGGACGGCACCTCCGCGTTCAACACACGTACGGTGCAGCGACGTCTCCTCCTTCTTGATCCAGCAAGGGGGAAGGAGAGGTTGATGGAGATCCAGCAGCACGACGGCGTGGTGGTGGATGTAGCGGGTGTCCGGCAGGGCTACGCCGAGCTTCTGCGAGACGGAGAGGTGTAACAGGGGAGGAGGGAGGCGCCCAAGGCTGTTGTGTTGCTGCCCTCCCTCCCCCCCCCTTTATATAGGCCCCCTGGGGGGCGCCGGCCCTGGAGATCAGATCCAAAGGGGGGGCGACGGCCAAGTGGGGGGGAAGGGGTGCCTTGCCCCCCAAGGCAAGGGGGAAGCTCCCCCCCCCCCAGGGTTCCCAACCCTAGGCGCAGGGGGGAGGCCCAAGGGGGGGCGCCCCAGCCCACTAGGGGCTGGTTCCCTTCCACTTTCAGCCCACGGGACCCTCCGGGACAGGTGGCCCCACCCGGTGGACCCCCGGGACCCTTCCGGTGGTCCCGGTACAATACCGGTAACCCCCGAAACTTTCCCGGTGGCCGAAACTTGACTTCCTATATATAATTCTTCACCTCCGGACCATTCCGGAACCTCTCGTGACGTCCGGGATCTCATCCGGGACTCCGAACAACTTTCGGGTTTCCGCATACATATATCTCTACAACCCTAGCGTCACCGGACCTTAAGTGTGTAGACCCTACGGGTTCGGAAGACATGCAGACATGACCGAGACGCCTCTCCGGTCAATAACCAACAGCGGGATCTGGATACCCATGTTGGCTCCCACATGTTCCACGATGATCTCATCGGATAAACCACGGTGTCGAGGATTCAATCAATCCGTATGCAATTCCCTTTGTCAATCGGTATGTTACTTGCCCGAGATTCGATCGTCGGTATCCCAATACCTTGTTCAATCTCGTTACCGGCAAGTCTCTTTACTCGTACCGCAATGCATGATCCCGTGACTAACGCCTTAGTCACATTGAGCTCATTATGATGATGCATTACCGAGTGGGCCCAGAGATACCTCTCCGTCACACGGAGTGACAAATCCCAGTCTCGATCCGTGCCAACCCAACAGACACTTTCGGAGATACCCGTAGTGCACCTTTATAGTCACCCAGTTACGTTGTGACGTTTGGCACACCCAAAGCACTCCTACGGTATCCGGGAGTTGCACGATCTCATGGTCTAAGGAAAAGATACTTGACATTGGAAAAGCTCTAGCAAACAAAACTACACGATCTTTTATGCTATGCTTAGGATTGGGTCTTGTCCATCACATCATTCTCCTAATGATGTGATCCCGTTATCAATGACATCCAATGTCCATAGTCAGGAAACCATGACTATCTGTTGATCAACGAGCTAGTTAACTAGAGGCTTACTAGGGACACGTTGTGGTCTATGTATTCACACATGTATTACGGTTTCCGGACAATACAATTATAGCATGAATAATAGACGATTATCATGAACAAAGAAATATAATAATAACCATTTATTATTGCCTCTAGGGCATATTTCCAACAGCGTCTACCAGTATCTCCATCTCACGATTTGAAGACCAAGCAAGTGACTTAAAAAAGAGGATGTCCAAAATGTTCAAGGAGACTGAAGATGGCGATAAAAAGCTCGACATATCTAGCGACTTCTTTATGAAACATTGCTGCTTGGTCTCTTTTGTAATACTTGTACTTGCATACTGACATTTGATCGAGTGTACGTCCATCGCCCCTTTATCATGTATATATTGATTGCCAATGATGTAGGCTGATATATTTTCTTTGTTTGTCCATACTGATTGTGCTGTTAGAAGATATGTATGACTTGGTAGGAGAAATATTGGCCTTATGTGCTTTCCTACTGTATATTGATGCAACAACCATTGTTGCAGATTGTGAGGTCCCTATTTTTATGGATACTGACCCAGCTGTCACTCATAGACTCACAATTATTTGCTTCTTCTAAGCATTAGTTGTCGATAATATTCTGTTGATATTACTACCTTCTTAGTATATGCAGAGCACAACCGAACAGAAGATGACGCCGCCTCTGAAGCTAGACAAGACAAGTCAAGGTATACTAGACAAACCTTGCCTAAGTTCTAAAATGTAATTGTTTCACACGCCAAAGCATTGAACCATACGTTGAACTGTCGAACAGCAAGCAAGCTGGGAAACATGCTGTGTGCCATGCTCGCAAAGATTTATTTGGACAACGCAAGCACGACTATGAAGAGTAAAAAGGTATTTAAAAAACAATAATAATTTTTCAATGCTTTTGCTATGCTCTGATCTGATACCTTTCTTCGGCATTTCTAGGGGCTAAGTTCAGATGGATAAACCGGCGACACACAATGACCATCTGATGTATCGTCCAAGATGCAGTTAGTTATGTCCTTTTCGTAAGTATGGTATGTAGTGATCACTCGTTGTTCTATCGGTTGGCTGTATGGACCATTGCGCTGGTTATGCAAATGACATATCGTATGTGTTTTGCACATTGTCTTATGTACGCTTAAAATCTGCAATATATCAGGTTGCGATTCTCATGTCATGGCACACGAAGAGTGCATAAGCATTTAGACTATGTGTGCTTGTGAAATTACTTGCCTATAGTCACCGATGATTGCTATTACATAGATGGTTCGTCCTTTTGACAGTAGGCAGATTATTTTATGTAGTTCTCCATAAGCTGCAAGTGCCTGAAAGAAAACAGCTGATAGCCAGTCCTTCGACAAAGCCAACTAAGATAACTTTAAAACATGTTTTCGACATTTCAGCTGTAGTATATAGCAGTTGGTTTGCTCTGTGCCACATTCCTTTTCCATCTCTTCTTACAGCCAATATATATGTTTTTGTGCCTATGGTTGGTGAGCTCAGAAAGACAGCAGACCAAAGGCATGTTGTGTGTGTGTGCCTCTGCGGGTTCGCACCACGGTCCCTGGAGGCGTGGGCACCGCGGGTCAACCGCGTCGGGTGCATGAGCGCCACGCTGCTTGACTGCCGCAATGGCACCAACGGCTTCATGCCAATGACGTGCGGCAAGGTCCCCGGCACGACGACTGCCGTGGTGGACATCCATGCTCCTCACTAACCGCCCATCCATGCTCCTCTTTGGCGCTGGACAGGAGGGTCATGGCCGATGCTCTCCCCTATCCAACCACAAGACGAGCCAAAGGGTACGCCATGGATTCACTGTCCGGTTTGGCAGTCTGGGTTCATAAGTTGTTTGTTCTTCTTCAATGCGTTCTATTGATGTTTCATGTGATTCAACATGTATTCTTTGTTCCTATTGGTTACAGATTATACTAATGCATCTTCAGTTGTCAAGGCTGTGGCATATCTTGGAAGCTTAGTGGGGAGTGAGGTATACCGTATACCTCCTTTCCTATTTATTTTTTGCATCTTTATGTAATTTTGTTGTTCATGGGAACATTTATTTGGGACAGCTGCTTGATAGATAAGTTACATGTTGGGAAGTTACAGATGTGCCATGAATTCTACCGTCCTTGAACCTGCTTAATTTAGCTGTTTGCGCGCTCGATTTCGTTTTTCAAGCTGTGAAGTGCCTGTTGTTGGAATTTGCTAGTGGGCTTTTGGCCCAAAGCCCAACTAAAATTCTGAAATTCTCTTGGCCCATTCATGCACACATGTGAGTGGAGTGAGTGAGGCTAAAGTTTAGTCCCACCTCATAAGTTGAGAGAGAGTTGCACCTCTTTATAAGGTGAGCTCTTCTACCACTTGTATGAGCATGAGAAGAGGAGACCTACACGCGCGCTCCTCCTCCTCGCTCGCCTCGGCGCGCCGCGGGATTAAGCCGAGCCGAGGACATAGCTATGCACGTTGTCTATATTTTTGCTGCTTAGGAAAATTAATGAGTCATTAATTAATAATTAACAGACACGTTAATTACTGAACCGTTTCCGATTCTTTTGGATCGCGACGACTCGGACGTGGGATTTACTCCCACGACCTATCCGGCCCGCACTATATAGTCAGGCAGACGTCTAGCCTAGCCGCCGCCGCTTCGTATGGTTTCTCACCACCGTTCCAGATCATTGCGCCGCCAAGCAAGTCTTCTCCATCCCTCCTTTCGGCGTGCACCGGGAGAAGGGACAGCAGGCCTTCGGAACCCCGCCACTCGTGATCCTGTACGGGAGAGGGGCGATCAGGTTTTTGTGGAGCGCACTTGCGCGACTGCTGGCAGTGACGAATTCGCGAACGACGACTTCTTCCCCGACCTCGGCAACCTCATCCTCGACGACATGGGCGACAACGTCAACGCCGGCGGTGCTGCACCCGCTGCATCGTATGTGATTCTATCCTTCTTGTTCGAGATCGTGATAGAATTCATGTTTCTAGTATGTGCCCTAGATGTGATCTATTCATCTACTATGCTAGTTTGCATGATTAGTTTAATCTCTGCTATTGCTGTCATGATTTATTTCCTATTTATTCGGATTAAATCTCGTAGTAATTTGCTCATATTTTCAACAATCCAAAAACCTGATTATAGGCAATTTACTCCCAGTGGTTTTGCTGCGCATCTGAAGCCGCCTGCCTTTAAGGGGGCGCAATATAAGAGGTGGCGCATGAGAGCAGTCTACTGGTTTCAGACCATGGGCTGCTATGACGCCACTAAGGGCAAGCCTGAGGGCGATCTTAATCCAGCACAACTGGAAGCTTTTGAGAAGATCGATACCCTCTTTAAAGGCGCCCTTCTGAGTGTTCTTGATGATTCCATTGTGGATTCGTATATGTCGTTTGAAAACGACAAGGACATGTGGGCTGCGCTCGAGGCCAAGTTTGGAGCCTCGGACGCCGGCAGCGAGTTGTACGTCATGGAGCAATTCTATGACTACAAGATGACTGATGAGCGTTCTGTTGTACAGCAGGCTCATGAGATACAGTCGCTCGCAAAAGAACTTGAGTACTTCAAGTGTGTGTTGCCGGACAAATTTGTTGCCGGAGGCATCATTGCCAAGCTTGCACCTTCATGGAACAATTTTGCTACTTCCCTAAAACACAAGAGACAGGAGTTTTCCGTTGCGGATCTCATTGGTACTCTTGATGTTGAAGAGAAGGCGAGAGCAAAGGACACACGTGCTCGAGTTGCTGAGGGAACTTCTAGTGCCCACATGGTACAGAAGAAGAACTTCCAGCCCAACAAGTTCAAAAACAACAAGAACAAAACTCAGGGCAAAGGCAAGTTTGATACAAAGAACAAGCCATCACATTGTACCAACTTCAAGAAGAATTCTCATAAGAAGGGGAAGGGACTTTGCCATGTCTGCGGTGATCCTAATCACTGGGCTCCGAAGTGTGCTAACCGTTTTGAGGAGCGCGAACATGAGAAGAGTGGGAAGTCCGCTAACGTTGTCATCGGTGATACTGATATGAAGGATTCTGGGTACGATATTCTTCCTACCATCCTTTCAGTATTTCAATCTCCTGATTGGTTAATTGACACCGGTGCCAATGTACATGTTTGTGCTGACGCCTCCATGTTTTCTTCTTATCAGGCCACAGGGACTTCTCCCATGCTGATGGTGAACGGGTCACATGCCATCGTTCGAGATGTTGGTACGGTCGATCTGAAGTTCACTTCGGGGAAGACCGTGCGTCTGAAGAACGTTCATCATGTGCCGTCCATCAATAAAAATCTCGTTAGCGGTTCCCGTTTATGTCGAGATGGTTTTAAGTTGGTTTTAGAATCCAATAAAGTTGTAATTTCTAAGTGTGGACAATTTGTTGGAAAAGGCTATGAGTGCGGAGGCTTGTTCCGCCTATCTTTGTCAGATATTTACACTAAAGTTATTAATAATGTTTGCCACAATAATGAGTCTGATATTTGGCATTCACGACTTTGTCATATTAACTTTGGTTGCATGACGCGGCTAGCCAATATGAATTTAATTCCGAAAATCTCTACTGTCAAAGGCTCCAAGTGCCAAGTATGTGTGCAAGCTAAGCAACCTCACAAGTCCCATAAGACTGCAGAGGCAAGAGACTTGGCTCCACTAGAGCTTATACATTCTGATCTTTGTGAGATGAATGGCGTGTTGACGAAAGGTGGAAAGAGATACTTCATGACGTTGATTGATGACTCCACTAGATATTGTTATGTGTATCTTCTGAAATCAAAAGATGAGGCTTTAACTTTCTTCAAAAACTATAAAGCTGAGGCAGAGAACCAACTTGATCGGAAAATTAAACGGCTTAGGTCCGATCGTGGTGGAGAGTATTTTTGCAATGAATTTGATCTGTTTTGTGCGGAACATGGTATAATCCATGAGAGGACGCCTCCCTACTCACCTCAGTCAAATGGGGTAGCCGAAAGAAAGAATCGAACTCTAACTGATATGGTTAACACCATGTTAGACACATCGGGTCTTTCCAAGGAATGGTGGGGGAGACGCTAATGACTGCGTGTCATGTCCTAAACCGAGTTCCCACAAAGCTTAAGACCATGACTCCATTTGAGGAATGGGAAAGGAAAAGATTGAAACTCTCTTACCTACGTACTTGGGGTTGTTTGGCGAAAGTCAATATACCAATTCCCAAGAAGCGCAAGCTTGGACCAAAAACCGTGGATTGTGTTCTTCTGGGCTATGCTTTTCATAGCGTTGGCTATAGATTTTTGATAATAAAATCTGAGGTATCCGACATGCATGTTGGTACGATTATGGAGTCGAATGATGCAACTTTCTTTGAGGACATATTTCCTATGAAGGATACGTCGAGTTCATCAAATCAGGAGATACCTACTCCATCTAGTGAGGAATTCGCTGTAATTCCTGAACCCACCATTGCGATGGAACACGTTGAGAATCCTGTTGAGGGTGACAATGGAACTCCTGTGAGGAGTAAGAGACGGAGGACTACAAAGTCCTTTGGTGATGATTTCATTGTGTACCTCATGGATGACACACCCAGGACTATTTCAGAAGCCTATGCATCTCCTGATGCTGACTACTGGAAGGAAGTTGTTCGTAGCGAGATGGATTCCATCTTAGCTAACGGAACCTGGGAGATCACTGACCGTCCTTACGGTGCAAACCTGTAGGATGTAAGTGGGCGTTCAAGAAGAAGCTTAGACCTGATGGTACGATTGAAAAGTACAAGGCACGGCTTGTGGCTAAGGGTTATACCCAGAAAGAAGGTGAAGACTTCTTTGATACTTACTCACCCGTGGCTAGACTGACTACAATTCGGGTGCTACTATCACTGGCTGCCTCATATGGTCTTCTCGTTCATCAAATGGACGTTAAGACAACTTTCCTCAATGGAGAGTTGAAGGAGGAAATTTACATGGATCAACCAGATGGTTTTGTAGTACCTGGTCAGGAAGGAAAGGTGTGCAAGTTATTAAAGTCTTTATATGGCCTTAAACAAGCTCCTAAGGAGTGGCATGATAAGTTCGAAAGAACATTAACTGCTGCCGGCTTTGTAGTAAACGATGGTGACAAGTGCGTGTACTATCGCTATGGTGGGGGCGAAGGAGTTATTCTTTGTCTGTATGTCGACGACATATTGATCTTTGGAACCAAACTTGATTTAATCAAGGAGGTTAAGGATTTCTTATCTCGCTGTTTTGAGATGAAGGATCTAGGAGTAGCTGATGTTATCTTAAACATCAAGCTGTTGAGAGATGAGAATGGTGGGATCACACTGCTTCAGTCTCACTATGTGGAAAAGGTCTTGAGTCGTTTTGGGTATAGCGACTGCACGCCTTCTCCAACTCCATATGATGCTAGTGTGTTGCTTCAAAAGAATCGACGGATTGCTAGAGATCAACTGAGGTATTCTCAGATTATTGGCTCGCTTATGTATTTGGCGAGTGCCACGAGGCCTGACATCTCTTTTGCTGTGAGCAAGCTGAGTCGGTTTGTGTCAAAACCAGGAGATGATCATTGGCATGCGCTTGAGAGAGTTATGCGCTATTTGAAAGGCACTGCGAGCTATGGGATTCACTACACCGGGTATCCAAGGGTACTGGAGGGTTATAGTGACTCAAACTGGATATCTGATGCTGATGAGATTAAGGCCACAAGTGGTTATGTTTTTACACTTGGTGGTGGCGCTGTTTCCTAGAAGTCTTGCAAGCAGACCATCTTAACAAGGTCAACTATGGAAGCAGAACTCACAGCATTAGACACTGCCACTGTTGAAGCAGAGTGGCTTCGTGAGCTCTTGATGGACTTACCTATGGTTGAAAAACCAATACCCCCTGTCCTGATGAACTGTGATAATCGAACTGTGATCGTCAAGATAAATAGTTCTAAGGACAATATGAAGTCCTCAAGGCATGTGAAGAGGAGACTAAAATCTGTCAGAAAATTGAGGAACTCCGGAGTTATTACGTTGGATTATATCCAAACGTCAAAAAACTTGGCAGATCCCTTCACAAAGGGTCTATCACGTAACGTGATAGATAATGCATCGATGGAGATGGGCTTGAGACCCACCGCATGAGTTGTCCATAGTGGTAACCCACTCTATGTGATCAAAGATCCCGTGAAGTAGAAGTGGGAGACAAGCTGTTGGTCAGCTGAGAGGAGAGTATTCCTATTTTAATTATCCCACTCCGTGAAGATGCAATACTCTCCTGATCTGCATGGCAGGTTGGTATTTATCTTAATGTGTTCCAAGTGGCTTATTTGAGTAAGCAGAGATGTTGTCCTGCAGAGCATCTCCTGAGGAACACACCTATATGAATTTGACTGTTAACGTCGCAGTCTGTGAGAATTGGGTGCTCTCTAATAAATTCATGAAAGGCCCTGGAGTATGACGTATACGCTCCACCCGCGGGGAAGCCTTGCGGCAGCCCAGTATCGGTCAAGAATTTATGTGAAACTAGTCTCGCAGAAAACTTGTAGTTCAAGGCATAGTCCACTATTCAAGTTGTGATCTAGTGTAGCATAAATCTCTAAGTGGAAGTTCAACTTCACAATCTCCACTAAGCACCGGTATATAAACAATGTTTTGGAACCAAATGGTGAAATGTGCCAATGAGACTTTGTGGGGGATTGTTGGAATTTGCTAGTGGGCTTTTGGCCCAAAGCCCAACTAAAATTCTGAAATTCTCTTGGCCCATTCATGCACACTTGTGAGTGGAGTGAGTGAGGCTAAAGTTTAGTCCCACCTCATAAGTTGAGAGAGAGTTGCACCTCTTTATAAGGTGAGCTCTTCTACCACTTGTATGAGCATGAGAAGAGGAGACCTACACGCGCGCTCCTCCTCCTCGCCTCGTCACGACGCGCCGCGCCGCGGGTTGCAGGATTGAGCCGAGCCGAGGACAGAGCTATGCACGTTGTCTATATTTTTGCTGCTCGGGAAAATTAATGAGTCATTAATTATTAATTAACGGACGCGTTAATTACTGAACCGTTTCCGATTCTTTTGGATTGCGACGACTCGGACGTGGGATTTACTCCCACGACCTACCTGGCCCGCACTATATAGTCAGGCAGACGTCTAGCCTAGCTGCCGCCGCTTCGTATGGTTTCTCACCACCGTTCCAGATCATTGCGCCGCCAAGCAAGTCTTCTCCATCCCTCCTTTCGGCGTGCACCGGGAGAAGGGACAGCAGGCCTCCGGTACCCCGCCACTCGTGATCCTGTACGGGAGAGGGGCGATCAGGTTTTTGGGGAGCGCACTCGCGCGACTGCTGGCATTGACGAATTCGCGAACGACGACTTCTTCCCCGACCTCGGCAACCTCATCCTCGAAGACATGGGCGACAACGTCAACGCCGGCGGTGCTGCACCCGCTGCATCGTATGTGATTCTATCCTTCTTGTTCGAGATCGTGATAGAATTCATGTTTCTAGTATGTGCCCTAGATGTGATCTGTTCATCTACTATGCTAGTTCGCATGATTAGTTTAATCTCTGCTATTGCTGTCATGATCTATTTCCTATTTATTCGGATTAAATCTCGTAGTAATTTGCTCATATTTCCAACACCTGTGTTGGTTTTTTAAGCTGCGACGATGTGGGCATTAAAATGATTGGATTGGATTCGGTAGGTGTGCGTGCGTGGTGTACAGTCCAATTGCGGATCATATCATTGCTGCAGTTTTAGTTACGTTTTTTGGTCCCCTGTATATCCAATTGAAGAATACTTGTGGTTTGGTACTGTTATATTCCAAGTCAAAAAATAATGTATGTGCTAATATCAGATAGTCCAAGTTGAAATTCAGTTTATATTATTCAGTATCAAACATGTTCTGTTTGGCATCATACTATCATTCAACTTAAAAGTTGGCTTAACCGGTTAGCCCAATTTAAAATCTCAGGGAGATGATGGTTGTTCACCCTAACAGTTGGTTTAATTCTCGTTGACATATGCTCAGTTGCTCACTTGCTCCACATCTGTTAGATACTCTTTAAATAGTCTGGTTCTTCTTTCTTTAAAGTTTGGAAATAAAAAAAATTATGGATGTTTGCTTTATTAGTTGTATCAGATGTTCTCCTGCTTAGTCTAAATCAGATAGGAATTTTAAACATATTCAGTTTAAATAATGACATGCTTTTGAACTGTTATTGACTTTCTTTATCTCCTTCTGTTATGACTAATAGTGTTTTGCTTAATTAAACATCATATAGATCTTGCTTCGTGCATTTTTTTCCAATATTAATCTTCTTGCTTCGTGCAGTCCAATATTAATCTTCTTGCTTCGTGCATTTTTCTATTTCACTTGATTTTGGATGCTAATCATGTCCTTGAGGCCCTGTTCACCGGCATCAATAGAACTAATGGTCAGGTTGTAGTGCTCCCGCCCCTGTTGTTATGTTGTTTTATGTTGTTGGCCCCTCTTAGTGTTTGTTGTACATTTTCCTTGATTTTTTTGTTCTGCCTTGTTGTGCATTGGATCTTCAATGGTCGGGTTGTACTGTTACATGAAAAGAATCCATGTGTTGAAATCATTGAGCCATTGAGCTTCTGTTGTTGGGGAACGTAGTAATTTCAAAAAAAATCCTACGCACACGCAAGATCATGGTGATGCATAGCAACGAGAGGGGAGAGTGTTGTCCACGTACCTCGTAGACCGACAGCGGAAGCGTTATCACAACGCGGTTGATGTAGTCGTACGTCTTCACGATCCGACCGATCAAGTACCGAACGCACGGCACCTCCGAGTTCTACACACGTTCAGCTCGATGACGTCCCTCGAACTCTGATCCAGCCGAGTGTTGAGGGAGAGTTTCGTCAGCACGACGGCGTGGTGACGATGATGATGTTCCACCGACGCAGGGCTTCGCCTAAGCTCCGCAACGGTATTATCGAGGTGTAATTTGGTGGAGGGGGGCACCGCACACGGCTAAGAGATCTCAAGGATCAATTGTTGTGTCTATGGGGTGCCCCCCTGCCCCCGTATATAAAGGATGGAGGAGGGGAGGCCGGCCAGCCCCTGGGGCGCGCCAGAAGGTTGGAGTCCTACTAGGACTCCCTAGTCCTAGTAGGATTCCTCCTCCCACATGGAATAGGAAAAGGGGAAGGGAAAAAGAGAAGGAAGGAAGGAGGCGCCCCCCTTCCCTAGTGCAATTCGGACCAGACCAAGGGGAGGGGCGCGGCCACCTTTTGAGGCCTTTCTCTCCTTTCCCGTATGGCCCATTAAGGCCCAATACGAATTCCCGTAACTCTCCGGTACTCCGAAAAATACCCGAATCACTCGGAACCTTTCCGAAGTCCGAATATAGTCGTCCAATATATTGATTTTTACGTCTCGACCATTTCGAGACTCCTCGTCATATCCCCGATCTAATCCGGGACTCCGAACTCTTTCGGTACATCAAAACTCAATAAAACTGTCATCGTAACGTTAAGCGTGCGGACCCTACAGGTTCGAGAACTATGTAGATATGACCGAGACACGTCTCCGGTCAATAACCAATAGCGGGACCTGGATGCCCATATTGGCTCCCACATATTCTACGAAGATCTTTATCGGTCAGACCGCATAACAACATACGTTGTTCCCTTTGTCACCGGTATGTTACTTGCCCGAGATTTGATCGTCGGTATCTCGATACCTAGTTCAATCTCGTTACCGGCAAGTCTCTTTACTCGTTCCGTAATACATCATCCTGCAACTAACTCATTAGTCACAATGCTTGCAAGGCTTATAGTGATGTGCATTACCGAGTGGGCCCAGAGATACCTCTCCGATAATCGGAGTGACAAATCCTAATCTCGAAATACGCCAACCCAACAAGTACCTTTGGAGACACCTGTAGAGCACCTTTATAATCACCCATTTACGTTGTGACGTTTGGTAGCACACAAAGTGTTCCTCCGGTAAACGGGAGTTGCATAATCTCATAGTCATAGGAACATGTATAAGTCATGAAGAAAGCAATAGCAACATACTAAACGATCGGGTGCTAAGCTAACGGAATGGGTCAAGTCAATCACGTCATTCTCCTAATGAGGTGATCCCGTTAATCAAATGACAACTTATGTCTATGGCTAGGAAACATAACCATCTTTGATTAACGAGCTAGTCAAGTAGAGGCATACTAGTGACACTCTGTTTGTCTATGTATTCACACATGTATTATGTTTCCGGTTAATACAATTCTAGCATGAATAATAAACATTTATCATGATATAAGGAAATAAATAATAACTTTATTATTGCCTCTAGGGCATATTTCCTTCAGTCTCCCACTTGCACTAGAGTCAATAATCTAGTTCACATTGCCATGTGATTTAACATGAATAGTTCACATCACCATGTGATTAACACCCATAGTTCACATCGTCATGTGACCATCACCCAAAGGGTTTACTAGAGTCAGTAATCTAGTTCACATCGCTATGTTATTAACACCCAAAGAGTACTATGGTATGATCATGTTTTGCTTGTGAGATAATTTTAGTCAACGGGTCTGTCATATTCAGATCCGTAAGTATTTTGCAAATTTCTATGTCTACAATGCTCTGCATGGAGCTACTCTAGCTAATTGCTCCCGCTTTCAATATGTATCTAGACCGAGACTTAGAGTCATCTAGATTAGTGTCAAAATTTGCATCGACGTAACTCTTTACGACGAACCTTTTGTCACTTCCATAATCGAGAAACATATCCTTATTCCACTAAGGATAATTTTGACCGCTGTCCAGTGATCTACTCCTAGATCACTATTGTACTCCCTTGCCAAAATCAGTGTAGGATATACAATAGATCTGGTACACAGCATGGCATACTTTATAGAACCTATGGCCAAGGCATAGGGAATGACTTTCATTCTCTTTCTATCTTCTGCCGTGGTCGGGTTTTGAGTCTTACTCAATTTCACACCTTGTAACACAGGCAAGAACTCTTTCTTTGACTGTTCTATTTTGAACTACTTCAAAATCTTGTTAAGGTATGTACTCATTGAAACAAACTTATCAAGCGTCTTGATCTATCTCTATAGATCTTGATGCTCAATATGCAAGCAGCTTCACCGAGGTCTTTCTTTGAAAAACTCCTTTCAAACACTCATTTATGCTTTGCAGAATATTTCTACATTATTTCCGATCAACAATATGTCATTCACATATACTTATCAGAAATGTTGTAGTGCTCCCACTCACTTTTTTTTGTAAATACAGGCTTCACCGCAAGTCTGTATAAAACTATATGCTTTGATCAACTTATCAAAGCGTATATTCCAACTCCGAGATGCTTGCACCAGTCCATTGATGGATCGCTGGAGCTTGCATATTTTGTTAGCACCTTTAGGATTGACAAAACCTTCTGGTTGTATCATATACAACTCTTCTTTAATAAATCCATCAAGGAATGCAGTTTTGTTTATCCCTTTGCCAGATTTCATAAAATGCGGCAATTGCTAACATGATTCGGACAGACTTAAGCATAGATACGAGTGAGAAACTCTCATCGTAGTCAACATCTTGAACTTGTCGAAAACCTTTTTGCGACAATTCTAGCTTTGTAGATAGTGACACTACTATCAGCGTCCGTCTTCCTCTTGAAGATCCATTTAATCTCAATGGCTCGCCGATCATTGGGCAAGTCAATCAAAGTCCATACTTTGTTCTTCATACATGGATCTCATCTCAGATTTCATGGCCTCAAGCCATTGCGGAATCTGGGCTCACCATCGCTTCTTCATAGTTCGTAGGTTCGTCATGGTCTAGTAACATAACCTCCAGAACAGGATTACCGTACCACTCTGGTGCGGATCTTACTCTGGTTTACCTACGAGGTTTGGTAGTAACTTGATCTGAAGTTACATGATCATCATCATTAACTTCCTCACTAATTGGTGTAGAAGTCACAGGAACAGATTTCTGTGATCCAATAAGGGAGCAGGTACAGTTACCTCATCAAGTTCTACTTTCCTCCCACTCACATCTTTCGAGAGAAACTCCTTCTCTAGAAAGGATCCATACTTAGCAACGAATGTCTTGCCTTCGGATCTGTGATAGAAGGTGTACCCAACTGTCTCCTTTGGGTATCCTATGAAGACACATTTCTCCGATTTAGGTTTGAGCTTATCAGGATGAAACTTTTTCACATAAGCATCGCAACCCCAAAATTTTAAGAAACGACAACTTTGGTTTCTTGCCAAACCACAGTTCATAAGGCGTCGTCTCAACGGATTTTGATGGTGCCCTATTTAACGTGAATGCAGCTGTCTCTAATGCATAACCCCCAAAACGATTAGTGGTAAATTGGTAAGAGACATCATAGATTGCACTATATCCAATAAAGTACGGTTATGACGTTCGGACACACCATTATGCTGTGGTGTTCCAGGTGGCATGAATTTGTGAAACTATTCCACATTGTTTTAACTGAAGGCCAAACTCGTAACTTAAATACTCTTCTCCACGATCAGATCGTAGAAACTTTATTTTCTTGTTACGATGATTTTCTGCTTCACTCTGAAATTATATGAACTTTTCAAATGTTTCAGACTCTTGTTTCATTAAGTAGATATACCCATATCTGCTCAAATCATCTGTGAAGGTCAGAAAATAATGATACCTGCTACGAGCCTCAATATTCATCGGACCACATACATCTGTATGTATGATTTCCAACAAATCTGTTGCTCTCTCCATAGTTCCGGAGAACGGCGTTTTAGTCATCTTGCCCATGAGGCACGGTTCGCAAGCATCAAGTGATTCCAAAATCCCATCAGTATGGAGTTTCTTCATGCGCTTTACACCAATATGACCTAAACGGCAGTGCCACAAATAAGTTGCACTATCATTATTAACTTTGCATCTTTTGGCTTCAATATTATGAATATGTGTATCACTACGATCGAGATCCAACAAACCATTTTCGTTGGTGTGTATGACCATAGAAGGTTTTATTCATGTAAACAGAACAACAATTGTTCTGTAATTTAAATGAATAACCGTATTGCAATAAACATGATCAAATCATATTCATGCTCAACGCAAACACCAAATAACACTTATTTAGTTTCAACACTAATCCCGAAAGTACAGGGAGTGTGCGATGATGATCATATCAATCTTGGAACTACTTCCAACACACATCGTTACCTCGCCTTTTACTAGTCTCTGTTTATTCTGCAACTCCCGTTTTCGAGTTACTACTCTTTAGCAACTGAATCAGTATCAATTACCGAGGGGTTGCTATAAACACTAGTAAAGTACACATCAATAATCTGTATATCAAATATACCTTTGTTCACTTTTACTAGTCTCTGTTTATTCTGCAACTCCCGTTTCGAGTTACTACTCTTAGCAACTGAACCAGTATCAATTACCGAGGGGTTGCTATAAACACAGTAAAGTACACATCAATAATCTGTATATCAAATATACCTTTGTTCACTTTGCCATCCTTCTTATCCACCAAATAGTTGGGGTAGTTCCGCTTCTAGTGACCAGTCCCTTTGCAGTAGAAGCACTTAGTCTCAGGCTTAGGACCAGACTTAGGCTTCTTCACTTGAGCAGCAACTTGCTTGCCGTTCTTCTTGAAGTTCCCCTTCTTCCCTTTGCCCTTTTCTTGAAACTAGTGGTCTCGTCAACCATCAACACTTGATGTTTTTCTTGATTTCTACCTTCGTCGATTTCAGCATCACGAAGAGCTCGGGAATTACTTTCGTCATCCCTTGCATACTATAGTTCATCACGACGTTCTACTAACTTGGTGATGGTGACGAGAGAATTCTGTCAATCACTATTTTATCTGGAAGATTAACTCCCACTTGATTCAAGCGATTGTAGTACCCAGACAATCTGAGCACATGCTCACTAGTTGAGCGATTCTCCTCCATCTTTTAGCTATAGAACTTGTTGGAGACTTCATATCTCTCAACTCGGGTATTTGCTTGAAATATTAACTTCAACTCCTAGAACATCTCATATGGTCCATGACGTTCAAAACGTCTTTGAAGTCCCGATTCTAAGCCGTTAAGCATGGTGCACTAAACTATCAAGTAGTCATCATATTGAGCTAGCCAAACGTTCATAACGTCTGCATCTGCTCCTGCAATAGGTCTGTCACCTAGCGGTGCATCAAGGACATAATTTTTCTGTGCAGCAATGAGGATAATCCTCAGATCACGGATCCAATCCGCATCTTTGCTACTAACATCTTTCAACATAATTTTCTCTAGGAACATATAAAAAATAAAACAGGGAAGCAACAACGCGAGCTATTGATCTACAACATAATTTGCAAAATACTATCAGGACTAAGTTCATGATAAATTTAAGTTCAATTAATCATATTACTTAAGAACTCCCACTTAGATAGATATCCCTCTCATCATCTAAGTGATTACGTGATCCAAAGCAACTAAACCATGTCCGATTAACACGTGAGATGGAGTAGTTTCAATGGTGAACATCACTATGTTGATCATATCTACTATATGATTCACGCTCGACCTTTCGGTCTCTGTGTTCCGAGGCCATATTTGTATATGCTAGGCTCGTCAAGTTTAACCTGAGTATTCCGCGTGTGCAACTGTTTTGCACCCGTTGTATTTGAACGTAGAGCCTATCACACCCGATTAACACGTGGTGTCTCAGCACGAAGAACTTTTGCAACGGTGCATACTAAGGGAGAACACTTTTATCTTGAAATTTTAGTGAGAGATCATCTTATAATGCTACCGTCAATCAAAGCAAGATAAGATGCATAAAGGATTAACATCACATGCAATCAATATAAGTGATATGATATGGCCATCATCATCTTGTGCTTGTGATCTCCATCTCCGAAGCACCGTGCTCGTGATCTCCATCTCCGAAGCACCGTCATGATCACCATCGTCACCGGCTCGACACCTTGATCTCCATCGTAGTATCGTTGTCGTCTCGCCAACTTATTGCTTTTACGACTATCGCTACCGCTTAGTGATAAAGTAAAACTATTACATGGTGATTGCATCTCATACAATAAAGCGACAACCATATGGCTCCTGCTAGTTGCCGATAACTCGGTTACAAAACATGATCATCTCATACAACAAATTATATCACATCATGTCTTGACCATATCACATCACAACATGCCCTGCAAAAACAAGTTAGACGTCCTCTACTTTGTTGTTGCAAGTTTTACGTGGCTGCTACGGGCTTAGCAAGAACCGTTCTTACCTACGCATCAAAACCACAACGATAGTTTGTCAAGTTGGTGCTGTTTTATCCTTCGCAAGGACCGGGCGTAGCCACACTCGGTTCAACTAAAGTGAGAGAGACAGACACCCGCCAGTCACCTTTAAGCAACGAGTGCTCCGAACGGTGAAACCAGTCTCGCGTAAGCGTACGCGTAATGCCGGTCCGGGCCGCTTCATCTCACAATACCGCTGAACCAAAGTATGACATGCTGGTAAGCAGTATGACTTATATCGTCCACAACTCACTTGTGTTCTACTCGTGCATAGCATCAACGCATAAAACCAGGCTCGGATGCCACTGTTGGGGAACGTAGTAATTTCAAAAAAAATCCTACGCACACGCAAGATCATGGTGATGCATAGCAACGAGAGGGGAGAGTGTTGTCCACGTACCCTCGTAGACCGACAGCGGAAGCGTTATCACAACGCGGTTGATGTAGTCGTACGTCTTCACGATCCGACCGATCAAGTACCGAACGCACGGCACCTCCGAGTTCTACACACGTTCAGCTCGATGACATCCCTCGAACTCTGATCTAGCCGAGTGTTGAGGGAGAGTTTCGTCAGCACGACGGCGTGGTGACGATGATGATGTTCCACCGACGCAGGGCTTCGCCTAAGCTCTGCAACGGTATTATCGAGGTGTAATTTGGTGGAGGGGGGCACCGCACACGGCTAAGAGATCTCAAGGATCAATTGTTGTGTCTATGGGGTGCCCCCCTACCCCCGTATATAAAGGATGGAGGAGGGGAGGCCGGCCAGCCCCTGGGGCGCGCCAGAAGGTTGGAGTGGACTCCCTAGTCCTAATAGGATTCCTCCTCCCACATGGAATAGGAAAAGGGGAAGGGAAAAAGAGAAGGAAGGAAGGAGGCGCCCCCCTTCCCTAGTCCAATTCGGACCAGACCAAGGGGAGGGGCGCAGCCACCTTTTGAGGCCTTTCTCTCCTTTTCCGTATGGCCCATTAAGGCCCAATACGAATTCCCGTAACTCTCTGGTACTCCGAAAAATACCCGAATCACTCGGAACCTTTCCGAAGTCCAAATATAGTCGTCCAATATATCGATTTTTACGTCTCGGCCATTTCGAGACTCCTCGTCATATCCCCGATCTCATCCGGGACTCCGAACTCTTTCGGTACATCAAAACTCAATAAAACTGTCATCGTAACGTTAAGCGTGCGGACCCTATGGGTTCGAGAACTATGTAGATATGACCGAGACACGTCTCCGGTCAATAACCAATAGCGGGACCTGGATGCCCATATTGGCTCCCACATATTCTACGAAGATCTTTATCGGTCAGACCGCATAACAACATACGTTGTTCCCTTTGTCACCGGTATGTTACTTGCCCGAGATTTGATCGTCGGTATCTCGATACCTAGTTCAATCTCGTTACCGGCAAGTCTCTTTACTCGTTCCGTAACACATCATCCCGCAACTAACTCATTAGTCACAATGCTTGCAAGGCTTATAGTGATGTGCATTACCGAGTGGGCCCAGAGATACCTCTTCGACAATCGGAGTGACAAATCCTAATCTCGAAATATGCCAACCCAACAAGTACCTTTGGAGACACCTGTAGAGCACCTTTACAATCACCCATTTACGTTGTGACGTTTGGTAGCACACAAAGTGTTCCTCCGGTAAACGGGAGTTGCATAATCTCATAGTCATAGGAACATGTATAAGTCATGAAGAAAGCAATAGCAACATACTAAACGATCGGGTGCTAAGCTAACGGAATGGGTCAAGTCAATCACGTCATTCTCCTAATGAGGTGATCCCGTTAATCAAATGACAACTCATGTCTATGGCTAGGAAACATAACCATCTTTGATTAACGAGCTAGTCAAGTAGAGGCATACTAGTGACACTCTGTTTGTCTATGTATTCACACATGTATTATGTTTCCGGTTAATACAATTCTAGCATGAATAATAAACATTTATCATGATATAAGGAAATAAATAATAACTTTATTATTGCCTCTAGGGCATATTTCCTTCATCTGTGTGGGTGTAATCTTTCTTTTCACGTATAAGATAATTGTTTTATCTATTTAGTCACTCCTCAGTATCATTTAAAGTAGATAGATTGTCCATGATATCTACTGATTGGACATTTTGATTCCTCGCTTCCTGCCATCCCCATGCTGGCTAGATGATAGTATGTTGTAGGGATGCATCTGACATGTGTAATTTCTTAGCATGGCACCTTGCAATATTGATGAAATGCACGTGAGAACTAAGCAGGTGCCTCATGTGCCTTTTTTATCAGAAGGACAACCTGCTTCAGATTAGAACTTGGTCAGTTTAGCTGACAATCTTTTGTGTTTAGTGTACGATGGCCACATTTGTATTGACATCAAAATTCAGATTTAATATGTTTATTGGGTGACCTTACTTATATTACTAAATCATGAATATCTTTTGATCTTCTAAGAAATAGTTCTCCTGGATACTCCCAAGTTATACCTGGTTGTTTGGCATGGTCAGTGTTTGTACCTTCCGGTTTTGCTGAGGTGCACCTGATCCCACTTTTTCTTTGGTATGGTCAGTGTTTGTACCTTCTGGCTGTTTCCATTGAATGGTTTTCAAACATTTAATTTAGGGATTCATAGGAAGGGCTAAAAACCGTATAAGAAGCCCACTTCTGCTTGAAGAAAACTCCATGGAAAAATTACAAAGAGTGCACTCACAAAAATCACAAAAACCGAAAAAACTATATCAGTATTGCGGTTTTCGGTGATTGTCAGATGCAATGTAAATGTGTATTTTGGTCAGGTTAGTGTGAGGTCACTGCGGCCTGTGGTTGCCCAGATCCTGGCGGGGATGGTAGTATGTGGCCAGGGATGGCAGGGCATCGATCTTGGCGACCCAGCTGTCTCCACAATACTCCGAGGTATTTGGATCCTTGCGCCTGCAAGCCCTTCGCCTATCCTCACAGGAACTAGCATAAAATTCATATGCTTCTCTACTTCAAACCAAAGGATCCTTGTTATAGAAAGAAATTGCTCTTATTCATGTATTTTAGAAGTATATACATTCTTGAACTGATGCGAAAATTGTGTTGTATTTCATACTTAACCAAATGCAAATCAACGTTCTTAGCACTATATGCCATGTTATAGAAGGAAGGTGCTTAATTCCGAATATCTTTTGTGCATTCTTGTTTTCAAGAGCAGGCACATGTTAGGTTGGGGTTCCCAATGCATTATGAAGCATCATGATCAGGGAACAATACAATGATTTGTTTGATTTTGGTTCATATTATCCCTCTAAATATTAAGTGGCTTCTCTTCAGGTGTGCCTGATCATCGGCGATATAACCTTTGGACCAACAATGTACATATATGTACATAAAGGATATCAAGAAAGCTAAAAGGATTACAGTTTATTAATATGCACCACTGGTGGTGTAGTTAGGATTGACTCGTGTCCTATTTGTGTGTAGATGTCCATCTGTACATAATTTACAGTAATACAATTAATATGTTTCCAGTGAATAATTTCTTATGCAGTTTTTTTTTCACAAGGACTACACTCAATCAGAGGAAACTTTAATTAAGATTTAACAAGATGTTAGCTAGACTAATTTGTATTCTTGGCTCTAGGTAGATTGTAATGTAGTGGGATTTAAGTTTTAACATGAATTTGCTCATTCAGAGTGTTGTATTCTTAGCCCTTGGTAGGTTGCTTCTCCTTTTGAAATGATCTGTTTATTTCCCCATTATCTTGCTGGCTATCTTCATTAACAAGCAGTGATACCTTAGAGAGACAATTCGAAGATCAAATTCTTATATATGTGCATTTTATATGAAGTAATTTATGAATAAGGAAATATCAAGCTGATGCACTTGGGAGCTGATGATCCGAAACAAATGGTAGAATTAAATACTTCATAGGCATAGTAATTTTCTTCTAATGCCGGGACTTGAGTTAGATCCATATCAGGTAAAGACTTCAGTCTACATGTATATGCACTCTCTGACTGCTAATTCAGAAAGTTGAGGATTTTGATCTGCATGTTCAACCACACCTTGCACAAAGTGAACACTCAAATATATACGGATACTGGTTTTGCTTATGGTGCCTGTCAACTCAAACTAATTTGACATGTGTATCTTATTAGTTTTCGCCCCATCGACCATTTATGTCCTGCTTAAATCTGCCTTATAGTTTCATGCTGATATTGAGCACAATTATGTCTCGCTTGTATCACAATTGAATGTTTCTTCTTCATTGTATTGTTATTCTGTATGAATGCATGTGATAAACCATTACCTGCGTGACCAAAACGTTAGGACCGGCACCCTCGCGCCAAGGCGCGACCCCGATCTAGTAACTTGTGCATCTACCCCCCCCCCCCCCCCCCCACACACACACACACACACACTTTAAACTGGAATATATCAGGTACTCCCTTTGAACTAAAACAACATCACTTATTTCCGAACGGAGGTAATATCAGTTATACAAGTTGTTCATCTCTCTTCTAAACAAGATAGTCTGCAAGTGCGCGTATGAACAGAGTCATGTTGCCTCAAGGAGGGACCATTGATCTTGTTAAAGTTTCACGCGATGCTACCGTTGCTAGCCATATTCTTGCCAGTCTAGGCAGAGAACAACAGCAAACTGCGTGTTGGTTGCGGATTCCTCCTATAGAGATTGCTAGTGTTGTGGCAGTGGACAGTAACACCCCATTTGATCAATGAATTCCTTTCTCCGGGAAAAAAATCCTACCGCGTGGTGAGTAATCTTCAAAGTATTCAAAAGAAAAGAATAGTCCTTCTATTGAAGTTTTTCCTTCTAGCACCCATTCTTCAAGGCCTACTCAATCAAACCCACGCGGAGGGGTCGCTGTTGACCTCCTCACTTGCAAACTTTCTCCGACAAACCATATTGCCTCGATTTCATTGCGTCTCCTTCTTGAAGCAAAAAATCTAATATTTTTTAAAATCAAACCACAAAATGATCGAGTGAGTTGTATTCCAGAATGTAATCTTTGTCTTGAACCAAACCACAAAAGCAAACATTATGCAAACATTGTTTGAATTTGGCAACAAATTTTCGAATTTGCAAATAAAATAAAATTCACACACAGTTTTTAAATTCACGAACATTTTTTTAAATCTGGAACATTCAAAAAATTGTGATTTTCTTAAATTCGCTAATATTTTTTAAAAATGTGAATTTGTTTTTAAATTTCTATTTTTATATAATTTGGAACATATTTCGACAATATTTTTTCACCTTTGCAAACTTTTTTTGAAACCCATGATCATTGCATGAACATTTTTCAAAATTTTGAACTTGGAAATATTCTTCTGAAATTCATGAACTTTTTGAATTTGTATGATTTTTTGAAATTTGAAACTTTTTTTGAATTCATGAAATTTTCATTTATCTTTAAATCTATTTTTTTTATTTTTATATAAAATTAAATATTAAAATAAAACTGATAATGAAAAACCGAAAGATACGTTAAAAATGGCCCACACGCCCCGTAATGGGCGGGCCCATATCGAGCAGGGTGTATCCTCTGACCAGGCGTGGATTACTTTTTTCAAAAAATAAAGTGGATTAGGAGGTCCCGACCAATCACATCGCCTCAATTTCATTGGATCTCCTTCTCGAAGCATCAAGATCCGGCTCAAAATGTTAAACTTTGCTCTACATTTCAGAATGTAATATTCTCTTAATAAACCAAACAACAAAAGCAAACAATTCAACGATGTTGTTCTGAATTGGGACCTCGGATACCACATACAAAGAGAGAAACTAAAAAAGCAGGGCAAAAATCATAGTAATATAGACGCAGAAAAAAAAAGGGTGTCAATAGTGTTTGGTGTGGTTCTCAGCCCGTCTTGTACTCGGCGACGGCGATCTTGGCCGCAGGGCCGCCCTCCTGGATGTACACGATGGTGAGCTTCTCGCCGGCGTCAAGTCTGGTGACCCACGAGGGGAACCCGTACATCTCCTTGTCGTGCGTGGCCGAGACGCCGTAGATGGGGCCGGTCAGCCCCTCGATGCGCAGCTTCAGGTACGTGATGGGGTGGCCGCACGTGTTCTTCGCCGTCACGGTGTGCCGGTAGTGATCCACGCCGTTGTGCTCCCACGAGTTGGTCACCGCGTGCACGAACTCCAGTGGCGCGCCTCCGATGTGCAGGGAGCCCGGCGGAGGCTGGTAGCCCGGGCTATTACCGGCGGCCGCGGGCGAGGCGGCGAGGCGGGCGAAGACGCCGCACATCGGTGCCGCGGCAGCGAGGGTGGGCTCGGCGCGCTGGTAGTTGCAGCGGTCGTCGACGAAGCCGTCGTGGCCGTCTGGCCCGCCGACGAGCGCGCCGACGAGGACGTTGGGGTCGGCGCCCTTGCTGTTGTAGTAGGCGTCGAACCCCTCCATGCACCCGACGGTGTCGTTCACGGCGTAGACGGAGGGGATGGAGGCGCCGCGGTGGTGCACGTGCGTGGGGAACTTGTCGCCGTGGCCGACCATGTAGCTCATGGAGAGCGGGTTCTTGCCCAGGACGTAGTCGACCTGCGACCTGGCGAAGGCGACGATCTCGGCCGGCGCGACCTCGGCGTCGGGGCACTTCAACTTGTCGCCGGACTCGGCGAGGTAGTCGGCGTAGACGGTGAGGAGGAAGACGGAGGAGCTGACGTACTGCATGTTGTTCCAGTCGGCGACGTAGAGGAGGCCGCCGGGGGTGGTCCTGACGTTGTTGCCGCCGTTCTTCTGGATGCAGGCGCACATGAAGAACTCGGCCTTGGCCCGGAACTGCTTGAGCGTGTCGGCGTAGTCACCATCGCCGCCGCCAGCGAGGAGCACCTTGGAGAGCAGCACCTGGACGCCGGCGTACTTGTTGTCCCAGGAGAACTCGCGCACGGCCCAGCCGGTCCCGCCGAAGGCCTCGGCGTTCCGGGCGACGTAGTCGAGGTAGTCCTCGTCGCCGGTGGCCTCGTAGAGCCAGGCGGCGCCCCAGAGCAGCTCGTCTTGGTACCCGGACGCGGAGGGGTAGAACTTCTTGGCGCACTGTAGGGAGTCGTCGTAGCGGCCGCGGAAGGTGTCTGCGAAGGTGAAGATCTGCTTGGCGTGCATGAGCAGCAGGTCGGCGTACATGGAGTCGTAGTGCCGGAACACCTTGGCAGCCGCGGCGAGCGCCGCGGCCGTCTCGGCGGCCACCTCGGAGCCCGGGCGGCTGGCGTCGATCTTGGACGCCGTCCTCGGCGTCGACATGTCCTCCGCGCGCTCCCAGCACAGGTGGTCGCTGTCACCGTCGCCCACCTTCAAAGTTGTTCCAAGACGCCGAGTTAGGCCGGGCCGGGCCGGGCTGGGCTAAAGTAGGACGGGAGTGTTGGGTACCTGGACCCAGAGGGTGTTGGGCTCGGTGTGGGCCTTGATGAAGTAGTTGGTGCCCCAGCGGATGGCGTCGAGGGCGCGGTTGAGGGAGTTGGCGGCGACCATCTCCTTCTCGAACTCGAGCACGCCCCACGACAGCATGGTCACCGCGTACGCCATCGGGAACCCGAACTTGACGTGGTCGCCGGCGTCGTAGTACCCGCCGACCAGATCCACCTGCACACATCCATTCCTTCTCCATAAGCAAATGCGGATCGAGCTCCGATCGGAGTTCATACGTCGGATCGAGGCGCGCGTACCCCCTGGGAGAAGCCGTCGGTGAGGGCGGAGTCGCCGCGCCAGTGCACGGTGCGGTCGGCGGGGAGCTTGCCGGACCGCTGCGCCTCGAAGAACTGGAGGGACTTGTCGAACGCGCCGGCGTAGTCCGACCACGCCGGCGAGGCCTCCGCGGACGCCGCCGCGAGGAGCACGAGCAGCGCCACCGCCGCCGATGCGATCGCCAGCCGCGCCATAGTTGCCTCTTTCTTCTTCTCTGCAGGTAATTAAGCGGGCAATGTCGCCGTCGTGGTCGTGGTGCTGGGAGTGTCCGGCGCGGCGGGCGGGGATTTATACGGGGCGTGCGGATCGCGGGGCGGCCGGCCGTGACCGACATGGGGCGTTGCGTGGTGCCCGGCACGTAGGGGGTAGAGGGGAGACGAACTAGGCTGTTTGCGCCATGCACGTCTTGCAGCCAGAAATGGTCGCACGCACAATGGCTCGATCGTGGGCTCGCCGATCGTCTTTCGACATTAGACATTTCGACACCGTCGACCATTACTTATTTCTTCTTGTTCCGATAATCGAAAATAATCATACAACATTTTTTTGATCTTTTTTCCGGGGAACATTAATTACTAATTAAATCTTCAGATGCTGCCATCTGACCATGTATAGTTCTGCCCGTACACAGAGTCGCTGAAGATGTGTGATCACGTCGCGAGTTTTGTGGACTAAAATAGTTTGACTCACATAATGCTTTCTTTTGGCTTTTTTTGGCCGGCCTATGGTTGGTCAACTAGTACGTGTGTCCTTACAATAGGAAGCATTTAAGCCACAAATTAACTTGTGTGTTATGCTAACTCTCATCATGATGGTTGGTATAGTGGATCAATTATCTTATTAGTCTCAATTAGTAGAATTAAGGTGGTAGGCGTGATGATCAATCTTCAAATCATTCAAATTAGTAAATTAAGAGTTGATTATAAGATTTAGGACGCCTCCGCCCCCACCTCCAACACCCTCTTCCCTCAAAATACAATGAAATTCATTAATGGTGTACCTTTTGTTTATGTTTTTTTGAAAACGTAAGACTTTAAATTATGTCGCATTGTTTTAACAAAGGCGACGACTTGTGAAAAAATAATCTTGTATCAAAGTTGACATTCTCGCATCGTTTTCCTTAATATCTTTGAAAAAAACTTGGAAAGATGATAGTTGTACAAACAAGAATAACCTCAAAGATTTTGAGGAGATGCATATAGGTAGAGTAAAGATGGCACAACAGATCAAATCCCATTGAAACAAGCAACAGGAAACAAGACCCTAAAACACTAAAATGTTAGGTTATATGAACATCACCGACCTAGGTGTTGTCTCGAGTTTTGTCATTCGTGCCTACGTGTTCGTCTATTTTCTTCTATGAAGAAATCATAAACACGAAAACATATAAAAACTTATCTTCAAAATTGCGGGAAAACCTCCTTCAAGACAAGTTTTAACTAACAGCTTCATTTCAAACGGTTGGATAAGAAGATAAATATAGACCTATTCCTAAACAAATTGGAACGACTGCGGGTGAGCAAAAGAGGCGACCAAGAAAAAAACCTCATGGGCTATAGAAGACCAGCATATATGGGTTCAATCTCGCGCATACTTAATGACACTCACCTCTTTTTTTTGGCACTGACCTCTTTTACTAAGCAAAGCCTCGGAGACGCTATATCTTGCTTCTTTCGAGCAATTCGCTTACGTTTTTACACCCCGCATGGACCGACCCAATAAGTGAGTTATTTTTCTATTTTTTGTTTATATTTTTTCAAATTTTATTTTTCTCATTTTCTAGTTTGTATTGTAATTTAACATTTTTTATCTCCATATTTTTAAGATTTTTGGTAAATACATGAATAAATTATTATGACATACACAAACACTTGCCAAGAAACTTGTTTGTTATTCTCAAAACATCAACATCTCTTTTATGATTTACAACATTTATTTTACATACAAAATCAACTTTTAAAACACACATGCGCATTTCTTAATGGACAAAAGTATTTATTTTGATATACATGAACATTTCTCTTCACATTCAAGAACATTTGTAATCCTCGCAAAAAGGACATTTTGTAATACATATACGCATAACTTTTTTTGCTACACGTAAATATTTCTTATCACATACTTAGAAAACCACTTCCTTTTCGAGCACATTAGTATTCTATGAAAATACATAAAAGATATTATTATTATTTTGCAAGGAAAATTCCAATCTATTCGTCATCAAGGCAGTACAACGAAAACCAGAAATAATAAATATTACATCCAGATCCGTATACCACCTAGAGACAACTACAAGAACTAAAGCGAGCCGAAGGCGCGCCGCCGTCATCGCCCCTCCATCGACAGAGTCGGGCACAACTTGTTGTAGTAGACAGTCGGAAAGTCATCAGGCTAAGGCCTCAAAGGACCAGCGGACCAGAACAGCAACCGCCGCCGATGAAGAATAACGTAGATCGAAAGGATCCAACCCGAAGACACACGAATGTAGACGAACGACTGTTAGATCCGAGCAAATCCACCAAAGATAGATCCTTCGGAGACACACCTCCACACGCCCACCAACGGAACGGGGGACCTTTATTCCATCTTCAAGGAGCCGCCGCTGTCTCGCCTTCCTGAACAGGACAGAAATCCTAACAAAACTCAAAGGAACAACTAAAAACGGAGCCCTCCCGCCGGCCCTTGCTAGGATCCACCACGTCCCCATGGCCGTAGGGCCACTGGAGACGAGGCGGACCTGCGACGGCGCAGGTGAGAGGCAGAAGCCCTAGCTTTTTCTTTTGGAGGAGAAGGAGGCAAATATATTATTATTATTATGTGAACACCACTTCCTTTTTGAGCACATTAGTATTAACTACTAAAATAAATACATAAACTTGTGTGTGTGTGTGTGTGTTCAAGATCGTAGAAAAATAGACAACAACAAAGCCTTTTGTTGGGTAGACTACCACTACTAGGGAAAACCCTAGTAGTAGCGCGGGTTTTGAGGCTATCATTAGCGCGGGTAGCCGCGCTACCAATAAGGCGCTACAGCTAACTGTTAGTAGTAGCGTGGTCCGCACCCGCGCTACTACTATGGACTATATCAGCAGCACGTTTCCTTAGCGCGCTACTATTAATTAGCTGTAGCGCTTTCCTGTCCCCGCGCTACTGCTATATCTTTCATCATTTCTCCCCGCTTCCTATCCCGTTTCAGCTTCAATAAACTGCAATTTCCAGATACTAGGTACTACTAGATATCAATTTCATAAAGCATTATAGGTACTAGGTAGTACTCCCTCGGTTCCAAATTACTCGTCGTGGTTTTAGTTCAAATTTGAACTAAAACCACGACGAGTAATTTGGAACCGAGGGAGTACTAGATAACAATTTCATATATACTGAACATGCATCCTCAAGCAGTACAAGGTGATCATCATATGTAGTTCTAGATGATATCGACAACGATCATCATATGTAGTTCTAGATGATATCGACGACGATCATCATATGTAGTTCTAGATGATATAGCCACACACACATATGTAGTTCTAGATGATATCGACGACGATCATCATCCTCAAGCCTGGGCGGTGGGTGTTTTTGATAGTAATTAGGATGGCCTGTCCAACACGAAGATTATTGCCAATGAGGAATCTCTTCCACCCAACCAAGTTTAAGTGTGTGCGACTGTCTGTGTCCATGCGGTAAGTACAGGTGGTGACGGAGCCCCTTGCGGTAAGGCGTAGTCCAGCTGAGCCTTCTTCATCAGGCTCGATACCACAACTCACACATAGGTTCTTTGGCAATTTCTGAATAAGAAAAACATATCAATTAATAAATAGCCTCGCACATACTCTTGCAAATATATTTCTATTAAGTCTAGATTCCACTCTATGCAATTGTACTAACTAATCATGAATTCTACTAATAAGTATATATGGATTATCTATACTATTAATAGTTCCTTGGATTCTACACTAATACGCATGTGATCAGACTCTACACTAAAGAATATCATCGACTAGATTCCACAAAGCATATCATTGGACTCTACACTAAGCATATCATCAGATTCACTAAGCATATCATCAGATAATTTGCATTTGTAAGTATAACAATAAAGCATATATATATCATCAAATTACTATAGTCAGTACGTATAACATACCATTTCATGCCAATCGACCATGGTACTTGTCAGGCGGGTCATGAATGGCACCCCGACAAAGTCATCACGTGGCGGAATTATGTCCCATAGGTTGCACACCTCCTCCTCGCTCAGCCTCATTCTTTGAGCTATGATGGCTTCATGAAGTGGGTTCTCATCATCTTCATCGAGTGGGTCCTCATTATCTTCATCATCTTCGTCATCTTCATCATCTTTCACCAGGATGATATAAATGATAGCCAGCTTGGGTCTTTCTGCTCTGAAGGAGAAGCTGGGCAACTCACCACCAGTAAGACGCATGCGGGCGAGGAAACGGGCCATCCATCTCCTCCAATCCGTGACATATTGCGTCCTTTCTCGACCTCCATAGTGTGCGGCCCCCTAGGAGCCTCAAATGTCACAGTGTCTCCTGTCAGCTTGTTGAATTTCAGCCTCACATTGCATGGGACGATCTGTGTAAGAAAAACAAAATGACACAATGCAGTAATGCCAACACTAAAAATAAAATAGTTGTTACATTTCATATAATTTCTTACCGCCGCATGACGAAAACTCGGCTGGAAGTAGATGCCGAACAGCTTGCCAGTTGCAAGGCTGCTGGCGCACCTTGACTTGCACAATCGACATGGTGGTGGTGGTGGTGGTGGCGCCATTTTCCTAAAGCAATATGAGCAAGGATTAACGGTCCACTTCACAGGAAAGAAAAATAATTGTTAAATCAAAATGTTCTATAAATCAACTAAATCAACTAGCCTATTAAATCAACTTGCCTACTAAATCAACTAAATCAAAATGTTCTATAAATCAACTAAATCAACTTGCCTACTAAATCAACTAAATCAAAATGTTCTATAAATCAACTAAATCAACTAGCCTACTAAATCAACTAAATCAAAATATTCTAAATCAACTAAATCAACTAGCCTACTAAATCAACTAAATCAACTAGCCTACTAAATCAACTAAATCATATGAACTAAATCAAAATGTTGCATATGAACTAGCCTACTAAATCATAATGTAGCAGGGAGGAGGGGTTGTGGATGGAGGAGGGAGGAGGGAGAAGGAGGGGCGACTGGAGGAGGGAGGAGATAGTAGGACGGAGGAGGAAGGGCGAAGCGAGGAGGGGCCGGCCGGCGGCGAGTCGAGGGAGGACGGAGGAGGAGGGCGGTACCGAGTCCAGCGAGGAGGAGGAGTTGACGGCGGCGCAGAGGGAAGAGGGGTAGGCGACGGCGGCTGGCGGGGGAGAACCGGCGCGGGGGGTGGGGTGGGGGATTGGGGGGAGATGCAGTGAGTGTGAGCGTGAGTGTGGATCGGATAGAGGAGAGCGTGGGGTGGGAGATAGCTAGTTTTAGCAGTAGCGCTCTAAAGGTAAAGGCGCTACTGCTAAACTACCTAGCAGTAGCGCGCTCCGACTTAACGCGCTGCTACTAGAACTAGCTTCGCGGCGGGGTCGTGGGAATTATAGAAGTAGCGCGTCTTAGAGGAGACGCGCTACTGCTACGTTTATTTCAGCAGCGAGTACTTCCTGAGCGCGCTACTGCTACATTGTAGCAGCGCCTTAATTTAAAACTCGCTGCTGCTAAGATTCGGTGTATAGGGTTTTCCCTAGTAGTGATACTGATGGAAATTTAATAGAAACATGTGAATACCGAAAGAAATATGTGGTGGATATTAGACTCTTTGCATAAGAAAATCTCAACTACAGACAAAATTGTCTAAAAGTACATATGAAAGTTGTTGCTATAAACATTTTTAGAAAAAAAAGAAAGTTGTTGCTATATACTCCCTCTGTCCCAAAATAGGTGTCTTTGATTTAGTACTAAGTCAAAGATCAAACACACTTATTGTGGGATTGAGGGAGTAGTTCCTAAAACCACAAGGATGACTAGAATCTCTGAAATGACTGTGTTTTCCAGAGGGATGCTAATCGATGTGTTTTTTTGGCGAGGACTATGTGGTTCATTGAAAAAGTGAACAAGAGAACTTATGTTCTTATAGGCCATCACTATTTACAAATCCATCGCCAAAGGCTAAACTGACTTAATAAAAATCATAGTGAAAGATAAAAACATGCCAAAATAAGTTGTTTCAATGAAGCTTTCCTGTTAAAAACAAGAGGTGCTCCAGTTAGTAAGTAATCACCCCAAAACTGTAGGGGAACGTAGCAGAAATTCAAAATTTTCTACGCATCACCAAGATCAATCTAAGGAGTAATCTAGCAACGAGGGAAAGGGGAGTGCATCTACATACCCTTGTAGATCGCTAAGCGGAAGCGTTCAAGTGAACGTGGTTGATGGAGTCGTACTCGTCGTGATCCAAATCACCGATGATCCTAGTGCCGAACGGACGGCACCTCCGCGCTCAACACACATGCAGCCCGGTGACGTCTCTCATGCCTTGATCCAGCAAGGAGAGAGGGAGAGGTTGGGGAAGACTCCGTCCAGCAGCAGCACGACGGCGTGGTGGTGGTGGAGGAGCGTGGCAATCCTGCAGGGCTTCACCAAGCACTGCGGGAGAGGAGGAGGACTTGGGAGAGGGGAAGGGCCGCGCCAGAACTTGGGTGATGGCTGCCCTCCCACCCCTCCACTATTTATAGGTGGGGAGAGAGGGGGCCGGCCCCCTTAGATCTCATCTAGGGTTGGGGGCGGCGGCCAAAGGGGGGAGGAGTGCCTCCCAAGTCAAGTGGAGGCCCTCCCCCTTAGGGTTTCCCCTCTCCCATGCGCATGGGCCTTGGGGGGGCTGGTGCCCCTGGCCCATTAAGGCTAGGGCGCCCCCTTACAGCCCATGCTGCTGTATTGGACGTGGTGGAACATTTTCCGGACCTCCGGACCCCTCCGGAATCCTCCGGAACCTTCTGGAAGCTTCCCGGTACAATACTGAAAAACCCGAACTTTTCCCGGAACCCGAACAACAACTTTCCATATATAAATCTTTACCTCCGGACCATTCCGGAACTCCTCGTGACGTCCGGGATCTCATCCGGGACTCCGAACAACATTCGGTAACCACGTATATCTATTCCCTATAACCCTAGCGTCATCGAACCTTAAGTGTGTAGACCCTACGGGTTCGGGAATCATGCAGACATGACCGAGACAGCTCTCTGGCCAATAACCAACAGCGGGATCTGGATACCCATGTTGGCTCCCACATGTTCCACGATGATCTCATCGGATGAACCACGATGTCGAGGATTCAATCAATCCCGTATTCAATTCCCTTTGTCTACCGGTATGTTACTTGCCCGAGATTCGATCGTCGGTATACCGATACCTTGTTCAATCTCGTTACGGGCAAGTCTCTTTACTCGTTCCGTAACACATCATCCCGTGATCAACTCCTTGGTCACATTGTGCACATTATGATGATGTCCTACCGAGTGGGCCCAGAGATACCTCTCCATCACACGGAGTGACAAATCCCAGTCTCGATTCATGCCAACCCAACAGACACTTTCGGAGATACCCGTAGTGCACCTTTATAGCCACCCAGTTACGTTGTGACGTTTGGTACACCCAAAGCATTCCTACGGTATCCGGGAGTTGCACAATCTCATGGTCTAAGGAAATGATACTTGACATTAGAAAAGCTTTAGCATACGAACTACACGATCTTTGTGCTAGGCTTAGGATTGGGTCTTGTCCATCACATCATTCTCCTAATGATGTGATCCCGTTATCAACGACATCCAATGTCCATGGTCAGGAAACCGTGACCAACTATTGATCAACGAGCTAGTCAACTAGAGGCTTACTAGGGACATGGTGTTGTCTATGTACCCACACATGTATCTGAGTTTCCTATCAATACAATTATAGCATGGACAATAAACGATTATCATGAACAAGGAAATATAATAATAACCAATTTATTATTGCCTCTAGGGCATATTTCCAACAGTCTCCCACTTGCACTAGAGTCAATAATCTAGTTCACATCACCATGTGATTAACACTCACAGGTCACATCGCCATGTGACTAACATCCAAAGAGTTTACTAGAGTCAACAATCTAGTTCACATCACTATGTGATTAACACTCAATGAGTTCTGGGTTTGATCATGTTCTGCTTGTGAGAGAGGTTATAGTCAACGGGTCTGAACCTTTCAGATCCGTGTGTGCTTTGCAAATCTCTATGTCATCTCCTAGACGCAGCTACCACGCTCTATTTGGAGCCATTTCAAATAACTGTTCTACTATACGAATCCGGTTTACTACTCAGAATAATCCGGATTAGTGTCAAAGTTCGCATCGGCGTAACCCTATACGACGAACTCTTTTACCACCTCCATAATCGAGGAAATTCCTTAGTCCACTAAGGATATGTTTGACCGCTGTCTTGTTATCCATCCCTGGATCATTCTTGTACCCCTTGACTGACTCATGGCAAGGCACACTTCGGGTGCGGTACACAGCATAGCATACTATAGAGCCTATGTCTGAAGCATAGGGGACAACCTTCGTCCTTTCTCTCTCTTCTGTCGTGGTCATGTTTTGAGTCTTACTCAATATTCACACCTTATAACACAGCCAAGAACTCCTTCTTTGCCGATCCCTTTTGAACTCCTTCAAAATCTTGTCACGGTATGTGTTCATTTGAAAGTACTATTAAGCATTTTGATCTATCTTATAGATCTTGATGCTTATTGTTCAAGTAGCCTAATCCAGGTTTTCCATTGAAAATCACTTTTCAAATAACCTTTTATGCTTTCCAGAAATTCTACATCATTTCTGATCAACAATATGTCAACAACATATACTCATCAGAAATTCTGTAGTGCTCCCACTCACTTCTTTGGAAATACAAGTTTCTCATAAACTTTGTATAAACCAAAATCTTTGATCATCTCATCAAAGTGTATATTCCAACTCCGAGATGCTTACTCCAGTCCTTAGAAGGATTGCTGGAGCTTTGCATACTTGTTAGCATCTTTTAGGATTGACAAAAACCTTCTGGTTGTATCACATGCAACCTTTCCTCAAGAAAATTGTCGAGGAAACAATGTTTTGACATCCTATCTGCAAGATTTCATAAATAATGCAGTAATTGCTAATACAATCCCAACAGACTCTTAGCATCGCTACGAGTGAGAAAGTCTCACCGTAGTCAACTCCTTGAACTTGTCGGAAAACATCTTAGCGACAAGTCGAGCTTCCTTAATGGTGACACATACCATCATTGTCTGTCTTCCCTTTCAGAATCCATCTGTACCCAACAGCCTTACGACCATCAGGCAGTTCTTCCAAAGTCTACACTTTGTTTTATACATGGATCCTCTCTCGGATTTTATGGCCTCGAGCCATTCATCGGAATCCGGGCCCACCATCGCTTCTCCACAGCTCGTAGGTTCATTGTTGTCTAGCAACATGACCTCCAAGACAGGATTACGTACCACTCTGAAGCAGTGCGCATCCTTGTCGACCTACGAGGTTTGGTAGTGACTTGATCCGAAGTTTCATGATCACTATCATAAGCTTCCACTTCAATTGGTGTAGGCGCCACAGGAACAACTTCCTGTGCCCTACTACATACTAGTTGAAGTGATGGTTCAATAACCTCATCAAGTCTCCACCATCCTCCCACTCAATTCTTTCAAGAGAAACCTTTCCTCGAGAAAGGACCCGTTTCTAGAAACAATCACTTTTGCTTCCGGATCTGAAATATGAGGTATACCCAACTGTTTTGGGTGTCCTATGAAGATGCATTTATCCGTTTTGGGTTCGAGCTTATCAGGCAAAACTTTTTACATAAGCGTCACAGCCCCAAACTTTTAAGAAATGACAGCTTAGGTTTCTCTAAACCATAGTTCATACGGTGTCATCTCAACGGAATTACGTGGTGCCCTATTTAAAGTGAATGCGGTTGTCTCTAATGCCTAACCCATAAACGATAGTGGTAATTTGATAAGAGACATCATGGTATGCACCATATCCAATAGGGTGCAGTTATGATGTTCGGACACACCATCACACTATGGTGTTCCAGGCGGTATTAGTTATGAAACAATTTCCACAATGTCTTAATTGTATACCAAACTCATAACTCAGATACTCATCTCTATGATCATATCATAGACATTTTATCCTCTTGTCATGACGATCTTCAACTTCACTCTCAAATTACTTGAACCTTTCAATAATTCAGATTTGTGTTTCATCAAGTAAATATACTAAGAATCTACTCAAATCATCTGTGAAGTAAGAGCATAACGATATTCACTGCGTGCCTCAGCACTCATTGGATTGCACACATCAAATGTATTACTTCCAACAAGTTGCTCTCTTGTTCCATCTCACTGAAAACGAGGCCTTTCAGTCATCTTGCCCATGTGGTATGATTTGCATGTCTCAAGTGATTCAAAAACAAGTGAGTCCAAACGATCCATCTGCATGGAGTTTCTTCATGCGTGTATACCAATAGACGTGGTTCGCATGTCTCAATCCTTTCAAAAACGAGTGAGTCCAAAGATCCATCAACATAGCTTCTTCATGCGTTTTATACCAATATGACTCAAACAGCAGTGCCACAACTATGTGGTACTATCATTACTATCTTATATCTTTTGGCATGAACATGTGTATCACTACGATCGAGATTCAATAAACCATTCATTTTAGGTGCAAGACCATTGAAGGTATTATTCAGAGCAACCATTATTCTCCTTAAACGGATAACCGTATTGCGATAAACATAATCCAATCATGTCTATGCTCAACGCAAACACCAAATAACAATTATTTAGGTTTAACACCAATCTCGATGGTAGAGGGAGCAGGCGATGCTTGATCACATCAACCTTGGAAACATTTCCAACACACATCGTCATCTCACCTTTAGCTAGTCTCCGTTTATTCCGTAGCTTTTATTTCGAGTTACTAACACTTAGCAACCGAACCGGTATCTAATACCCTGGTGCTACTAGGAGCACTAGTAAAGTACACATTAACATAATGTATATCCAATATACTTCTATCGACCTTGCCAGCCTTCTCATCTACCAAGTATCTAGGGTAGTCCTGCTTCAGTGACCGTTCCCCTCATTACAGAAGCACTTAGTCTCGGGTTTGGGTTCAACCTTGGGTTTCTTCACTAGAGCAGCAGCTGATTTGCCGTTTCATGAAGTATCCCTTCTTGCCCTTGCCCTTATTGAAACTAGTGGTTTCACTAACCATCAACAATTGATGCTCCTTCCTGATTTCTACTTTCGCGGTGTCAAACATCGCGAATATTTCAAGGATCATCATATCCATCCCTGATATGTTATAGTTCATCACGAAGCTCTAGTAGCTTGGTGGCAATGACTTTGGAGAAACATCACTATGGAAGATTAACTCCCACTCGATTCAAGTGATTGTGGTACTCAGATAATCTGAGCACAAGCTCAACGATTGAGCTTTTCTCCCTTAGTTTGTAGGCTAAGAAAATCGTCGGAGGTCTTATACCTCTTGACGTAGGCACGAGCCTGAAATCCCAATTTCAGCCCTCGAAACATCTCATATGTTCCGCGACGTTTCGAAAACGTCTTCGGTGCCTCAATTCTAAACCATTTAACATTACTGAACTATCACGTAGTTATCAAAACGTGTATGTCAGATGTTCGCAACATCCACAAACGACGTTCGAGGTTTAGCACACCGAGCGGTGCATTAAGGACATAAGCCTTCTACGAAGCAACGAGGACAATCCTCAGTTTACGGACCTAGTCCGCATAATTGCTACTATCAACTTTCAACTAATTTCCTCTAGGAACATATCTAAAACAGTAGAACTAAAGCGCGAGCTACGACATAATTTGCAAAAACCTTTTGACTATGTTCAGGATAATTAAGTTCATCTTATGAACTCCCACTCAGATAGACATCCCTCCAGTCATCTAAGTGATTACATGATCCGAGTCAACTAGGCCGTGTCCGATCATCACGTGAGACGGACTAGTCATCATCGGTGAACATCTTCATGTTGATCGTATCTACCATACGACTCATGCTCGACCTTTCGGTCTCTTGTGTTCCGAGGCCATGTCTGTACATGCTAGGCTCGTCAAGTCAACCTAAGTGTTTCGCGTGTGTAAATCTGGCTTACACCCGTTGTATGTGAACGTTAGAATCTATCACACCCGATCATCACGTGGTGCTTCGAAACGACGAACTTTCGCAACGGTGCACAGTTAGGGGGAACACTTTCTTGAAATTATTATGAGGGATCATCTTATTTAAGCTACCGTCGTTCTAAGCAAATAAGATGCATAAACATGATAAACATCACATGCAATCAAATAGTGACATGATATGGCCAATATCATTTTGCTCCTTTTGATCTCCATCTTCGGGGCTCCATGATCATCATCGTCACCGGCATGACACCATGATCTCCATCATCATGATCTCCATCATCGTGTCTTTATGAAGTTGTCTCGCCAACTATTACTTCTACTACTAAGGCTAACGGTTAGCAATAAAGTAAAGTAATTACATGGCGTTATCATTGACACGCAGGTCATACAATAAATAAGACAACTCCTATGGCTCCTGCCGGTTGTCATACTCATCGACATGCAAGTCGTGATTCCTATTACAAGAACATGATCAATCCCATACATCACATATCATTCATCACATTCTTTTGGCCATATCACATCACATAGCATACCCTGCAAAAACAAGTTAGACGTCCTCTAATTGTTGTTTGCATGTTTTACGTGGCTGCTATGGGTTTCTAGCAAGAACGTTTCTTACCTACGCAAAAACCACAACGTGATATGCCAATTGCTATTTACCCTTCATAAGGACCCTTTTCATCGAATCCGATCCGACTAAAGTGGGAGAGACTGGCACCTGCTAGCCACCTTATGCAACAAGTGCATGTCAGTCGGTGGAACCTGTCTCACGTAAGTGTACGTGTAAGGTTGTCCGGGCCGCTTCATCCCACAATACCGTCGAAACAAGATTGGACTAGTAACGGTAAGCATATTGAACAAAATCAACGCCCACAACAACTTGTGTTCTACTCGTGCATAGAAACTACGCATAGACCTAGCTCATGATGCCACTGTAGGGGAACGTAGCAGAAATTCAAAATTTTCTACGCATCACCAAGATCAATCTAAGGAGTAATCTAGCAACGAGGGAAAGGGGAGTGCATCTACATACCCTTGTAGATCGCTAAGTGGAAGCGTTCAAGTGAACGGGGTTGATGGAGTCGTACTCGTCGTGATCCAAATCACCGATGATCCTAGTGCCGAACGGACGGCACCTCCGCGTTCAACACACATGCAGCCCGGTGACGTCTCCCATGCCTTGATCCAGCAAGGAGAGAGGGAGAGGTTGGGAAGACTCCGTCCAGCAGCAGCACGACGGCGTGGTGGTGGTGGAGGAGCGTGGCAATCCTGCAGGGCTTCGCCAAGCACTGCGGGAGAGGAGGAGGACTTGGGAGAGGGGAAGGGCTGCGCCAGAACTTGGGTGATGGCTGCCCTCCCACCCCTCCACTATTTATAGGTGGGGAGAGAGGGGGCCGGCCCCCTTAGATCTCATCTAGGGTTGGGGGCGGCGGCCAAAGGGGGGAGGAGTGCCTCCCAAGTCAAGTGGAGGCCCTCCCCCTTAGGGTTTCCCCTCTCCCATGCGCATGGGCCTTGGGGGGGCTGGTGCCCCTGGCCCATTAAGGCTAGGGCGCCCCCTTACAGCCCATGCTGCTGTATTGGACGTGGTGGAACATTTTCCGGACCTCCGGACCCCTCCGGAATCCTCCGGAACCTTCTGGAAGCTTCCCGGTACAATACTGAAAAACCCGAACTTTTCCCGGAACCCGAACAACAACTTTCCATATATATAAATCTTTACCTCCAGACCATTCCGGAACTCCTCGTGACGTCCGGGATCTCATCCGGGACTCCGAACAACATTCGGTAACCACGTATATCTATTCCCTATAACCCTAGCGTCATCGAACCTTAAGTGTGTAGACCCTACGGGTTCGGGAATCATGCAGACATGACCGAGACAGCTCTCTGGCCAATAACCAACAGCGGGATCTGGATACCCATGTTGGCTCCCACATGTTCCACGATGATCTCATCGGATGAACCACGATGTCGAGGATTCAATCAATCCCGTATTCAATTCCCTTTGTCTACCGGTATGTTACTTGCCCGAGATTCGATCGTCGGTATACCGATCCTTGTTCAATCTCGTTACCGGCAAGTCTCTTTACTCGTTCCGTAACACATCATCCCGTGATCAACTCCTTGGTCACATTGTGCACATTATGATGATGTCCTACCGAGTGGGCCCAGAGATACCTCTCCGTCACATGGAGTGACAAATCCAGTCTCGATTCATGCCAACCCAACAGACACTTTCGGAGATACCCGTAGTGCACCTTTATAGCCACCCAGTTACGTTGTGACGTTTGGTACACCCAAAGCATTCCTACGGTATCCGGGAGTTGCACAATCTCATGGTCTAAGGAAATGATACTTGACATTAGAAAAGCTTTAGCATACGAACTACACGATCTTTGTGCTAGGCTTAGGATTGGGTCTTGTCCATCACATCATTCTCCTAATGATGTGATCCCGTTATCAACGACATCCAATGTCCATGGTCAGGAAACCGTGACCAACTATTGATCAACGAGCTAGTCAACTAGAGGCTTACTAGGGACATGGTGTTGTCTATGTACCCACACATGTATCTGAGTTTCCTATCAATACAATTATAGCATGGACAATAAACGATTATCATGAACAAGGAAATATAATAATAACCAATTTATTATTGCCTCTAGGGCATATTTCCAACAAAAACACGTTGTAAGATCAAATGCCTCAATTTTTTTATAATGTATATAAGTAAATATGAACACAATTTATTATAGTACCAAAAAAACATGTAGAAATGCCCAACATCTCAACTCTTTCATGCCAGTATTCAAAGCGGATTGCTTGTTTGCAATATAATCTGAGATGGAACAATATATTCTAGCTATATTGTTTTTCAATTTAATACAATAAATAATTCTCGGTGAGCATGTATCATCGTCTACACAATTATGTAAACGTTGTGGAACATATCTATGTAGGAGGTTTCATCATAAGCTTTGTTTCTGACGGAAGTTAAATGACCAATCCTCATGTAATGTAGTGGTAGTGTATGATACCCAATACTTCTGGATGTACAAAACTATACTTTGATGAACAATTGTGGTCTCTTAAATGCTAAAGTGCACTAATACATACCTTAAAAAAGGGTTCTGCATGTCCATCAATCAATTGCATCTAAATGAGTATTGAATGGTTCGTATCTATGTAGTTTTTAAATTTTTTAGGGACACAATATGCATTCCTAGGTCACCATTATAGCTTACGATTTTGCAAAACTAAATTTTATAGTATTATCTGACAAAATCAATCAACACTGGTGGAAATGGGATAGAAAAAAGGTCTTTATGATGATCAATTATAATAATATCGGTGCACCATTTAATGATATACCCACTTATTAGGAACCTTCATGAGCATGAGTACCGAATGGTACCAGTAAGAATGATAAACTTCTACATAGATCACACCCCGGTAGTTGATACTTGATACTATGATCAAATGGATTGCCTGAAGTTAAACCGGGAAGAAGAGCCTCCTCCATAGCTATCTTTAGTAGTGAACATCAAATGTATTAGGAAGCTATATAAATGTGCGTGTCAATGCACAGTGTGTGCTGATTTTGAGAGGGGCATGCTGCAAAACCCTCAAGGGCTAGTTGTGCTACCGATTCACAAAGCTTTCCTACATTTTCTTCAGCCGACATAAACAACATAATTACCCAGATAGAGGGTGGACAAAAATATAAAGAGAAACTACACATCGAAGATCATTACACAAAATACCTTTGCTAAATCAAAGTGAATATTGTAATCTGCACCATCCTCATGGGGTCGTAAACACCTAAGATAAAACACACATGTATGTGATTGAAGTTGAGAAAGGACTTAAATTGCTCGTACAGCTGTACCTTACTCATGCGCATTTGTCTCCAAAATTGAGCACGTTGGCAATATGTTACCAATCGGGCCAAGCGTTGGAAGTGGCGGCTGTGGCTCAATAGACTCTCTTTCCCTGCCCCCTTTCCATCTTATCTGAGAGATATCCACCGCCATTGCAAGAGAGCTCCCTTTCGAAGTCGGTGGCAAGGATTTGATCCGACACACAAATGGAAGTGATGGGAGGGGAAAGGCCATAGGGCCATGACGACCATGGCACACAATCATTCATTGATCGCCCCTTTCTTCCACATCAACGAGTACCCTAGCAACAAAAGAAGCCACGACCACCACCATGAGACTACTGTTGCGCGACACTAGGAGTGTCGTCGTTGTGCATACGAGGGTGGAGGATAATGACAGACCTAGAGCTTGACCGTGGGGCTGGGGTGCCAACCTTATCACTCATAATATAACCATAAAAATGTTAGTTTATAATTTTAACCATATAATACACATAGGATTAGACTAACCACTACTAGATAAAAAAAAGTTTTTCATTTTTGGAGGGGCGCTAGATCCGCCACAGATAAAAAAAGTTTTTCAAAAAAGTTTTTTGAGCAACAAGTATTATCTTCATGTGTTCTTTAATCTCCTCATCACCATTTTTTTAAAAGAAAAACAGACAACGCTTGTTAATGGGCCACATTAGCCGGGCCAGCTGCTCGCTGCCTACCCATTTCGCCGGCACGCGGGTCCCACTCGTCAGCCAGCAGCAGGATCCCATCCCCGCAATCCCGTTTCTCGCTTCCCCTCCAAGAAGAGGAAGAAGAGGAAAGCCGGCGACGAGTCAAGAGTCAAATCTCTCTCCGCGGCACCAACCACCTCCCCCATCCCCCTCCCGCCGCAGCCCAAATCGGCAGCGACCAAATCCCCCCCAGCCCCCACCCCCGCCCCAAACCCTAGCGCGCCAATGCCCCGCTAGCCAGCCCCCCCTCCCACCCGACCCGATCGCCGGGGCGGCCATGGATCCGGGCGGGACGACGCTGCTGGAGGACTTCGGGCAGCGGGTGGACCTGACGCGGCGCATCCGCGAGGTGCTGGCCAACTACCCGGAGGGCACCACCGCGCTGCGGGAGCTCATCCAGAACGCCGACGACGCCGGGGCCTCGCGGGTCCGCCTCTGCCTCGACCGCCGCGCCCACGGGGCGTCCTCGCTGCTCGCCCCGGCCCTCGCGCAGTGGCAGGGCCCCGCCCTGCTCGCCCACAACGACGCCGCCTTCACCGACGACGACTTCGCCAGCATCTCCCGCATCGGCGGCAGCAAGAAGGCCTCCCAGGCCTGGAAGACCGGCCGCTTCGGGTATGCGCGCTCCCTGTCCCCCCTCGCTCTCCCTCAGTAGTCGCCCCCGCCGAGCTCTGCTCCGAGCTGCCAATTGCAATCTGAGCTTCCCGACTATTGGAATTGAACCAGCGCGTGTTCATTTTCTAGTGGCGTTGTCACCTATGAATGCTGCTGCTGCTGTTTTGTGTTCTGATGCCATGACCGTTTCAATATGTGCCCCATGATCGTGATCACTAATGGTTGTAAGCGAATGCTTCAAAATGCTTAGTATGGATATTGTCGATGCCCCTGCACAAGTTCATTTGCCATGTGATTAAATTCAGTTCGATTGCTGCCCTTGTTACTCATTTTGTTATGTTTGCCTTTCTATCTGATCTGAAGCACAGAGGGATGCAAATGTTTTATTATACATAGTAGTTCTAGAAACCAGGGCCATGCGTTTAGTAAGTTGTTATCTATAAAGCTTCGGAAGCATGTTATTCGAACTGTTTTATTGATGCTCATGCACCCCCGTAGTAACCCATGGTTTATGTTTCTGCAGCATTGGTTTCAACTCGGTGTACCACTTGACTGACTTGCCATCATTCGTGAGCGGCAAGTATGTTGTCATGTTTGATCCTCAGGGCGCTTACCTTCCAAATGTGTCGGCGGCAAATCCTGGAAAGCGCATAGACTATGTCAGTTCCACGGCACTTACATTGTACAGTGACCAGCTCTCGCCCTATCGTGCATTTGGCTGCGACATGAAAGTGCCATTTCAAGGAACCTTGTTCCGTTTCCCTTTGCGGAATGCTGAGCAAGCATCCTCTAGCCGGTTATCAAGACAAGTGTACACAGAGGATGATATCTTATCTCTTTTCGCTCAACTGTACGAAGAAGCTGTATACAACTTGCTTTTTCTTAAAAATGTCCTCGCACTTGAAATGTATGTGTGGGAATCTGATATGGGTGAGCCAAAAATAGTATACTCTTGTACCTTACGATCACAGGATGACAAATTGTCATGGCATCGCCAAGCTCTAATCAGGTTCTCTGGCACTTCTGCTGAATCTGTTGAGCAGAAGATAGATTCCTTTTCTATGGATTTTGTATCGGAGGCATTCCTGGGGAACAAGTTTGAGAAAAAGAGCCATACCTATTTTATTGTACAGGGAATGGCATCTGCATTAAGTAAAATAGGTATTTTTGCAACTGGTGCTGCCAAGGAATATGATCTTCACCTACTGCCCTGGGCTTCTGTTGCTGCTTGCATCTCCAAAGTGGAGCCTGAGGTAATGCTCGATTCATTTTCAGTTTACCAGCCTAGACTACCTATGCTCCTGTAGCTATGTAGAAATTGCTTTTTGTTTAGTTTACAAACCATGGACATATTTTTTTCCCTTCGACATGTTTCCTGCTTTTGATTGACTCGTGACCAAAATAGTTGTTATCAATGCATGCCTTGTTAATGGAATGGAACTTGTGAATGTGATTGTGTGAACTGTAAAGCTTGTTAGTTTCCATCTGATTTTGCACTTAAACTATTAAGATGAGTGCATGACCACAACTCATAGAATTGCATGCATTTTTTGGCCTATTAGCTGTGGCTAATGTAGTGACCATTTCTTTCATGGGTATGCTCTTCGGTAGTTCGGTGGCAACAGCTGGGCCCAAACTGTTGTTATCTGATGTTGCTTCATTGCAAAAAGTAAATAAAAAGAAATTACATCAACGACAATGCCCTTATGTAAAAGAGTGGTTCTATATAATCTGTAGTTCTTTTTGTTTTATGTTCAGTGATGAAGTCTGCCCTATACACTTCAATGATGAGACATAGTTCCTAGAACTGCAAATAATTTGTTTGATTTATGTTGCAAGATGAACGTCATGTTCTGGCGCTGTAGCACATTTTCCTAATGCTTGGCGCATTATTCCAGTATTTTGGTTTTTGCTTCATAGTGTTCCCTGTTTTTACGCTTTATGGCAATTACTGAATTTTACAGGATATTAATCTCAGACAAGGTCATGCATTCTGTTTTCTTCCTTTGCCAGTAAGGACCGGACTATCTGTGCATGTGAATGGTTATTTTGAAGTTTCGTCCAATCGACGTGACATTTGGTATGGAGCTGACATGGACAGGGGTGGTAAGCTCCGTTCTGATTGGAACAGGCTACTGCTGGAAGATGCTGTTGCTCCATTGTTCAGAGAACTGTTGCTGGCGTTGCGGACACTTACAGACTCCACAATACTGTATTATTCTTTATGGCCAACTGGTTTATATGAGGAACCCTGGAGTATTCTTGTGGAACAAATTTACAAAGTTATCTATACCTCTCCAGTTTTGCATTCAGAGTTCAAAGGCGGGACATGGGTATCACCGGCTGAGGCTTTGCTTCATGATGAGGGCTTTTCAAGAAGTAATGATCTTAGTGAAGCTCTTGTATTGTTAGGCATGCCTGTTGTTCGTGTACCAAGTGTAATTGTTGATATGTTTTCGAAATTCTATATGAAGTCTACGGTAAAACGAGTTGCTCCTGCTGCAGTGAGGCATTTTCTCCAAGATTTTGTAAAGCTTGGTACATTAGGAAAATCTCACAAGCTAATATTACTGGAATATTGCCTTAGTGATCTGGACAGTGCTGATATTGGTAAATGCATGAATGGCCTCCCACTGATTCCACTAGCAAATAAGCAGTATGGGATTTTTTCTGAGATTTCACAAGAGAGCAACTACTATGTCTGTGATAAGATAGAATATGACCTCCTTTCTGCAGTTGGTGACAGAATAATTGACCGAAGCATCCCCCCTGTATTACTAGACAAGCTGTATCAGATAGCCAATAACTCTCAGGTGAATATTTCACCCATTGATGGTCCAATCTTTCTTCAGTTCTTCCCCAGGCTATTTCCTCCTGGATGGAAGTGTAAAAGCCAAGTTCCTTGGGATCCATCATCGGGTGTGTCATCTCCTACGGCAGATTGGTTTAAACTTTTTTGGCACTATATTGGGGAACGTTCTTATGACCTTGATTTGTTTAGTGACTGGCCTATACTGCCTTGTACTTCTGGACACCTTTACAGAGCATCTACAGCATCAAAGTTAATTGAAACAGAGTCACTATCTAGTTTGATGAAGGAACTATTGTCCAAGTTAGGTTGCAAGATATTAGACACCAAGTATTTACGTGTGTATCAACAGCTTTCTCATTATGTATATGATGGTGATGCAACTGGAGTTCTTAATTCAATCTTTGGGATTGCCTCGCTGGAGGGAGTCGATGTGCATGCACTGTTTCAACGCATCAAGCCTGGTGAGAAAATTGAACTGTACCAGTTTCTTCTAGATCCGAAATGGTACATAGGAGTCTGCCTTTCTGACATGAACATAAAGCTATGCAAAAAGTTGCCCATCTTCAGAGTATTTGATGGAGGATCTCACAGTTCTTATGGCTTCTCGGATTTGTCCAGTTCAAAAAAGTATCTGCCACCTCTTGGTGTTCCTGAACACCTACTCAAGTCTGATTTTGTGTTCTGTATATCCCCAAGCAACGAAGATATCATAATGAGGTATTATGGTGTTGAACGTATGCCGAAATCAGTCTTCTACCAGAGGTATGTTTTGAACAAGTTAGATGAGTTGCAAGCAGAGGTTCGTGATTCAGTTATACTAGCCATCTTGCAAGATCTGCCCCAGCTGTCCTTGGAAGATCCAAGGTTCAAGGAAGGCTTGAAAGTCCTTAGATTTGTGCCGACCATTAATGGGACCTTGAAAAGTCCTCTGTCTCTTTATGATCCTCGAGTGGAAGAACTCTATGCTCTTCTCCAGGAATCAGACTGCTTTCCCAATGGTTTATTTCAAAACCCAGATGTTCTTGATATGTTACTCTGCTTGGGGCTTAGAACTTCTGTTTCTACTGATACTATTATAGAAAGTGCTCGGCAAATTGATTCATTCGTGCGCAAAGATCAAGAGAAGGCTCATTCAAGGGGTAAATTGCTTCTTTCATATCTTGAAATTCATGCTCACAAATGGAGTGTAAATAAGGCATTTGATGCCCGGAAGAAGGTGAATAATATGTTTGCGAAAGTCACTACTGCACTGAGGCCTCGTGATACGTCTTGGGAATTTGATCTCGAGAAGTTCTGGAGTGATTTGAGAATGATTTGTTGGTGTCCTGTGTTGGTCACTGCACCAAGCCCAGCCCTGCCATGGCCTTCAGTATCATCGATGATTGCTCCACCTAAGCAAGTAAGGCTGCAGGAAGATATGTGGATTGTTTCTGCTAGCTCACGTATACTTGATGGCGAATGTACTTCCTCAGCTTTGTCTTACAGCTTAGGTTGGTCATCTCCTCCTTCTGGAAGTGTAATCGCTGCTCAGTTGCTTGAGCTGGGTAAGAACAATGAAATTGTGACTGATCAAGTCCTTCGGCAAGAGTTAGCGTTGGTGATGCCTAAGATTTATTCGTTACTGACTAATTTGATTGGTTCTGATGAAATGGATATTGTCAAAGTGGTTCTAGAGGGCTGCAGATGGATTTGGGTGGGCGACGGATTTGCAAAAGTTGATGAAGTTGTTCTAAGTGGCCACCTTCACCTTGCGCCTTACATTCGTGTCATTCCAATTGATTTAGCAGTTTTCAAGGACTTGTTCTTGGATCTTGGCATAAAGGAGCACCTCGACCCTGTGGATTACGCTAGTATTCTGACCAGAATGGCCATGAGGAAAGCCACGGCTTCGCTTGAAGCTGAAGAACTAAGGACAGCTGTGTTAGTGGTGCAGCATCTAGCTGAGTTCCGGTTTCAGGATCAGCAAACACAGATATATTTACCTGATTCTTCAGCTAGGCTCTGCCTATCTTCGGAACTTGTATTTAATGATGCTCCTTGGCTTCTTGACTCTGGTCATGACATCATTGGTGATGCATCCAGCATTGCTTTCAGCCCACAGAAGTATGTTCACAATTTTGTGCATGGTAATATTTCCAATGACGTGGCAGAAAGGCTAGGTGTTCGCTCCCTTCGCCGTCTCTTGCTTGCTGAGAGTTCCGATTCGATGAATTTGAGTTTATCAGGGGTTGCTGAGGCTTTTGGACAACATGAAGATTTGACTACAAGGCTCAAGCATATTGTTGAGATGTATGCAGATGGTCCTGGGATTCTCTTTGAGCTGGTACAGAATGCAGAAGATGCTAAAGCTTCTGAGGTTGTGTTTCTTTTGGATAAGACCCAGTATGGTACTTCATCTATCCTTTCACCTGAAATGGCTGAATGGCAGGGGCCTGCTCTCTACTGCTTTAATGACTCGGTTTTTAGTCCACAAGACCTTTATTCCATCTCACGAATTGGTCAAGACAGCAAACTTGAGAAACCTTTTGCAATAGGAAGGTTTGGTCTTGGCTTCAATTGTGTCTATCACTTCACAGACATGCCTGGATTTGTTTCTGGTGAGAATATTGTCATGTTTGATCCACATGCCCGTTATTTACCAGGAATATCTCCTTCTCATCCAGGTTTAAGGATAAAGTTTGTAGGACGGAAGATCTTAGAACAGTTCCCTGATCAGTTCACACCATTCTTACACTTTGGTTGCAACCTGCAACAGCCATTTCCAGGCACACTTTTCCGGTTTCCTCTTAGGAATGAAGCTGCTGCTTCTAGAAGTCAAATAAAGCGCGAACAATATGCAACCCAAGATGTGGAGATGCTTTTCTCTTCATTCTCTGAAGTTGTATCCGAGGCTCTACTTTTTCTCCGCAACGTTAAAAAGGTAACTCTGTATGTCAAGGAGCATGACTCCCAGGAGATGCAACTTGTTCATCGTGCTTTGAAGCAGAACAGTTCCGAGGTCTCCAAAGAACCACATGCACTTAATACGATGCTTGCATTTGTACATGGAAATCAATCATCAGGAATGGATAGGAATACTTTTTTCAATAGGTTGAATAAGACAAAAGACAGTGATTTACCCTGGAGTTGTCAAAAAGTTGCTATTCTTGAGCAAAGCCCTACTGTCCACTTGGTGCATTCATGGATCTTAACCGAGTGTATAGGCGGGGGTCATGCTAGAAAGTTGTCAACTGCTTCTGATAGTAAATCTCATTTCTTTGTTCCCTGGGCATCAGTAGCTGCATATCTGCATTCTGCGAGTGTGGACGATACCAAAGAACTGTCTGGTGAAGCTGAAGTTAACTGTGATGATTCTGTTCCTAAGCATCTAGCTCTCCAATCTTCTCAGAGCAGGAATTTGTTTGAGGGTCGGGCCTTTTGTTTTCTTCCTCTACCAATCAACACTAGCATACCAGTGCACGTAAATGCTTATTTTGAACTATCTTCAAATCGAAGGGATATCTGGATTGGAAATGACATGGCCGGGGGAGGAAGAGTGCGATCAGAATGGAATCTTGCACTGCTTGAAGATGTGGCTGCTCCTGCTTATGGCCACCTCCTTGCAGCCATGGCAGAAGAACTTGGTCCCTCTGATCTGTTTCTCTCATTTTGGCCTACTGCTGTAGGTGCAGAGCCATGGTCTTCCATGGTGAGGAAGCTTTATGTATCAATCGCGGAACTTGGACTTAATGTTTTGTATACGAAAGCTCGAGGTGGCCATTGGGTGTCAACAAGGCAAGCTATTTTTCCTGATTTCAGTTTCTCAAAGGCAGCCGAGCTGGCAGAAGTTCTCTCGCAAGCTGGTTTACCTTTGGTATCTGTATCCAAGCTGATAGTAGACAGTTTCATAAATGCATATCCATCAGTTCATCTCCTGAATCCTCATTTGCTAAGGAACTTGTTGATCCGACGGAAGCGTGGGTTCAAAAGCAGAGAAGAGGCCATACTTGTTCTGGAGTATTGCTTGAGTGATATGGATGATCCTTCCTTTTCTGATAAATTGCACGGATTGGCTCTTCTTCCTTTGGCAAATGGATCATTCACAACATTCAATAACCGAGGGGAGGGTGAAAGAGTATTCTTTGCTTCAGAAATGGAATTTGACTTTCTTAAGGATTCAGTACCACATCTTGTTATTGATAACTCTTTACCAGATAGCGTTTTGAAGAAGTTGTTTGACATAGCTTCTTCTGCACGGTCAAACATGTACTTATTTACGTGCAATTTCCTTCTTGAGCTGTTGCCCAGGATTTTGCCGCCTGAATGGCAGCATGCTAAGCAGTTATCTTGGTTTCCTGAACAGCAAGGCCAGCCCAGCGTGGAATGGATGATATCACTTTGGAATTTCTTGCGTCATTCATGTGAAGATCTTTCAATATTTGCAAAATGGCCTATACTACCACTTGTAGATGGCAAGCTTATGCAACTTGGCAGTGCTTCAAATGTAATAAGAGATGATGGTTGGAGTGAAAATATGCACTCATTGCTTCAGAAACTGGGCTGTTTCTTTCTGAGACCTGATCTGCAGATAGAGCACCCCCAGTTAGCTAATTTTGTTCAGGAATCCACTGCAGCTGGTGTTCTGAATGCTGTGCATTCTGTTGCTTCTAATGTCCAGGATATTAAGGAACTTTTCGAGAGTACTTCATTGGCAGAAACACATGAGCTCCGTAGTTATATTTTCCAGTCAAAGTGGTTTTCAGGGAATCAGATAAACATTTCACATATGAATACAATCAGGAACCTCCCCATATTTGAATCTTATAAATCTAGGGAGCTTGTTAGTTTGGCAAACCCTAGAAAATGGCTTAAACCCGACGGTGTACATGAGGATCTGTTGAATGGAAGCTTTATAAGAACTGAATCTGAAAAGGAAAAGTCGATTTTAGTATCATACTTTGATATCAGGGAACCTGAAAAGGCTGAATTTTACAAGGATCATGTGCTTCCTCGGATGTCAGAGTTTCTGTCACAGCCAGCTGTTGTTTCAGCAATTGTTCGTGATGTGAAGCTGTTGATAGAAGACAATAGTTCTGTGAGAGCTGCGTTGTCTGAAACCCCTTTTGTCTTAGCAGCTAGTGGAGCATGGCTACATCCTTCTAGGTCTCTCTCTCTCTCTCTCTCTCTCTCTCTGATATTTGAGAATGTGTATTTGGGTTGGTAAACCTTATCTTCTTTACTAGTATGCTCCAGCAGCTTTTATTAGCATTTGCACTAGGATGAGGTTTCAATGACTTAAATATTGATGTTCATCTTTTCTTTTGTCCTTTGCTCTCTAGACTTCAGTATGAATAACACCTATTTTTCTTCAGGCTTTATGATCCTCGTGTGCCAGAGTTTCGTAAGTTGCTGCACAAAGAAACCTTCTTTCCTTCAGAAAAGTTCATGGCAACTGAAATAATTGAACTGTTGGCAAGTTTTGGACTGAAAAGAAAAATGGGTTTTAGTGCTTTGCTTGACATTGCAAGGTCAGTTTCACTGGTGCACAATTCGGGACAAGATGATGATGCATGTGCGCATGGGCAAATACTACTTACCTGTCTAAATGTTCTTGAATCAAAGATGTCAAACATGGAGGACAAGGACACTTTCCATGAGGATGTCGATCTCGAAGCTTCTAAAACTGATGAAAATTTGGAAGCAGTAAATGAAGTGGGTAGTTGTGACCCAGACCCAACTATTATGTCTTTATTCTCAAACTTTGATCTTGACCTACCAGAGCATGAGTTTTGGTCAGAGCTGAAAAATATTTCTTGGTGCCCCGTCCATGTTGCACCACTTATTAAAGGTCTTCCATGGCTCGAATCAGAAGATCATGTAGCACCTCCACTCATCACAAGGCCGAGATCACAAATGTGGCTTGCTTCATCAAAAATGCGGATACTGAATTCCGATTCTTGTTCCATGTATCTGCAAAGAAAACTCGGTTGGTTAGACCCACCAAATGTGAATGTTTTATTGTCCCAGTTAGTTGAGCTTTCCAAGTCTTATGATGAACTCAAGATGTTTTCTGAAGACACATCCATCGATGCTGTCCTACAAAAGGAGATCAAACTAATCTACTCGGAATTGCAAGATATCGTTGACAGTGGCGATGCCCACATTCTGAAAGAGAATCTGGATGGGATTTCATGGGTCTATATAGGGGACAGGTTTGTGCCTCCACATGCACTTGCATTTGAATCGCCTGTAAAGTATCATCCTTATCTTTATGCAGTTCCGTCTGAACTGTCAGAATTTAAAAAGTTACTCTTCAAGTTGGGTGTGAGGCAGACATTTGATGCAACAGATTATCTCAATGTACTTAGTCGCTTACAAGGTGATGCCAAAGGAGAGCAACTGTCTGCAGAACAACTGAGTTTTGTTCATTGTGTTTTGGAAGCATTTGTGGATTGTTATCCTGACAGTCAAGCAGCTGATGCTTTACTGAATTCATTGGTGATTCCAGATTCATTTGGTGTCCTGACACCTTCGAGAAACCTTCTCTATAATGATGCACCCTGGATGGATACTGATCCCACTTCAAAGCATTTTGTGCATCATAGTATTGGTAATGATCTGGCCAATAGACTAGGGGTACGATCTCTTCGCGGATCTTCGTTATTGGATGATGAGCTAATGAGGGATTTGCCATGCATGGAATATGCTAAGATAAGTGAGTTGCTAGCTCTGTATGGTGAGAGTGACTTCCTTCTGTTTGATCTCATAGAGCTAGCTGACTCTTGCAATGCAAAGAAAGTGCACCTGATATATGATAAAAGAGATCATCCGAAGCAGTCTCTATTGCAGCAAAACCTAGGTATGCTACAAACCGTCTCTCTGTACAATTATTTCAATCACACTCTAATTTATTCCTATAAACAGTCTGCTATCAGTAGTTATTATTCTGTTTGTCTCCTTTATCCTATGACTGCAAAGTTGATACCTAAATATTTGACTCATTTAATGTGATGAACTTTTTGTTCCAAAAAATTATCTTTAGGTGACCTCCAGAGTTCTTCATTGACAGTGGTCTTTGAAGGAACCATGATAAGCCGAGAAGAAGTTTGCAGCCTCCAACTTCCTCCTCCTTGGAAACTAAGGGGAAACATCCTTAACTACGGGCTGGGACTTCTTAGCAGCTATTTTGTATGTGATGCCTTGACTATTCTTTCTGCTGGCTATTTCTACGTTTTTGATCCATTGGGCTTGACTGGTGGTGCAACTTCCACTGCAACCTCGTCTGCCAGATTCTTCTCTTTGATAGGTACAGTTGTTACTTCAGTTACACTCGCTGAATTCATTTATAGAATAAATTTTCATGTTCTAGTTGGTTATGACTTGTTAGAGCATACTCAAATGCCAAAGTAGGCTCTGAGCCAAGGGCTGAAAGAAATATGTTTCAGCATCTACACCAATTTCTTTCGGGCAGACAGGCCTGTTGAGGGCCAACACTTAATAACCTCATTTATCTGCTAAATGTTATTTTGGACCCATGTTGAAGCATGTACTATTCCATGTATGCTGGATTTTTTTATGAGTATTTAGGTTCTTTAATGAGGAATTGGACATTTTATTTATGCTATGGTTCATTAATTGAACTACTGCGTCACTGTTTTGCCAATTATATGCATACGTGAATTCCAGTATTAGTTTATTGTTGTAGTATCAGCTCATGTTTTTTATACTTTGAATGAAGCCCTTAACGCTACTGGCTTTTCAGGAAATGACTTGGTTGAGAGATTTCGTGATCAGTTCCTCCCAATGCGTGTTACACAGGAGGCTTCATTGTCTTCTGCAAACTCTACGGTTATTCGGATGCCTTTATCTTCAAAATGTCTGAAAGAACTTGAAGCAGGTTGCGACAGAGTAAAGCAGATTTTTGATAGATTTATGCAGAATCCATCCAGTACTCTCCTGTCCCTGAAGTCAGTCATTCAGGTAAGGGTTATTTGTGGATGCTTTCACACTGAAGTAGTAAATCATAATACTTCCTGTACATTCAGTTTAGTCTTTCTGCTGCAAAGTGTTACGGCTTGTGTGTTTCTTCACTCATAATTTGTTATTCTGCTACTGAATTTCAAACCCTGTGACCACATTGATGTACTTTAAACTGCAAAGAAGACACTTTCACTTGCATCTGAATTTCATTTCCAGTGATCACATTGATGTTGTACTTTAAACTGCAAATAAGGTATTTAGCTCAAGTACGCCCCTAGATTATATTTCAAACTGAACATGTTAGCACTCCCTTTGTCTTATCTTACCCTATTGTTGTTTCGTAGTATTCTTCTATTATTTTTAATGTTCTTGATTTATCCAGGACCACAATTCTATTTTAATTTAACTGGTTCAGCATGTATTGAAGAGAAACTGGATATTACTGAGTAATTCTTTCTCTTGTTGCATATCTTTAGTTGTAGCAGGATAATAATATGCCGAAAAATGAAAACTGACCACATTACCTAAGCAATACGATTTCCTTTGACTTGCATAAATTCTTAGTTTTCTTAAAAGATGTTCAGTATGCGCAATTGCTTTTTAGTTTAGTAGATTTGTTCAGTGTTTAATGTGAACATGTTATAGAACTGTATCAGATGGTGATATTTCTTATGAAAACACCAAATGTATATATTATGGCAGAATGCCAGAGAACTTCCAATCTTTGTTGATCTTTTGGATGTAGACTTTTTTTTTACCTGTTGGATGTAGACTAATTGATCAAATAGTATTTGATACACAGTTACTTTTTGTATAACTTTGTATGAAGACAGTAATTATTTTATAGCTATCCTGTACTGTCTTTTAATCGATAGTACTCAAAACTGAAACAGTTTTGCTGCACCTACTCGATAGTGATTTCAATATCGAGTGCTGGCAGTACTAAACCATAGTTACAATAGAGTACATGCCATCTATTCAGACATAGTAATGACAAAGCCCTAGTGGATGATTTGACAGCATGATTTATAAAATTAAAACATGATCTGCATTTATCAAGTGATGTCAATGTATTTTGAATCAGGTATCTTTATCAACATGGGAGGATGCAGCCTCTCAGCCAACCCTGAACTATTCCGTGCTTGTTGACCCATCAGTAGCTACTTTGAGGAACCCATTTTCAGAAAAGAAATGGAGAAAGTTTCAAATATCCAGAATATTTGCAAGTACAAGTGCAGCAATAAAAATGCAAGCTATAGATGTGCATGTGATTGAGAGTGGCTGCAGTTATATTGACAAATGGTTTGTTGCCCTCTGCCTTGGGTCAGGGCAAACAAGGAATATGGCTCTTGACAGGTTTGTCTCTTTCAGATCATACTGTAGTTGAGAACCTTTTATACATTAAAATGGCACTCACTTTACCTACTGACTAATTCCCAAGATTCTTCTATGGATGTTTTAAAATGTCTATGCTAATGTAAACATCTTTGGCATACATTGATTTATTTCTGTTTCAGACGGTATCTTCCCTACAACTTAACTCCTGTTGCTGGAGTAGCAGCTCACATAGCTCGAAACGGAGTACCTACCAATATAAATGCATCAAGTTGTATATTATCTCCTTTGCCGCTATCTGGGTCAATAAGCATGCCAGTCACGACTCTAGGTCATTTCCTTGTGAGGCATGATGGTGGACGCTACATTTTTGGCAGCACACATGATAAATCTTTACGGGAAATGGACAGAAACAAATTGGTTGAAGCATGGAATGAGGAACTTATGCTATGTGTGCGTGATTCATATGTTGAGATGGTCCTAGAATTTCAAAAGCTTAGGAAAGACCCTCTATCTTCTGCTATTGAATCACGGTGTGCACACTCTGTGAGTATTATTTTACAGGCTTATGGTGATAGGGTATACTCTTTTTGGCCAAGATCGAAACAACCTACAGCTTCACTCACTGGGCAAGGTTCTACCGTAGACAATTTGAATTCACCAAGAACATCTAAAGCAGATTGGCAGTCCTTGATAGAGCAAGTGATAAGACCATTCTATTTACGGTTGGCTGATCTTCCCGTTTGGCAACTTTACCGGGGAAATCTTGTTAAAGTGGGTGAGGGTATGTTCTTATCCCACTCAGGGAGCGGAGATGATGATAACCTACCATCTGCTACTGTCTGTAGTTTCATTAAAGAGCACTATCCTGTTTTTTCTGTTCCATGGGAGTTGGTTAGTGAAATCCAAGCAGTTGGAGTTACTGTAAGAGAGATCAGGCCCAAGATGGTTAGAAATCTACTAAAAGAGTCTTCATCCATTTTACTTCGATCTGTTGAAACATATATAGATGTTCTTGAATATTGCTTCTCCGATATGGACCCATACCGGTTTACAGATCTACATATACCTGATCAGTCACAACTTAACAGTCAACTTGTTCAACCAGTGAATGCTTCCACATCACAATTTATGCCATCTTCAAGCAGTTCTTCATCTTACCATACAAGTACACAGAGGCAGGGTACTTCTGGGGGCGACGCACTTGAAATTATGACATACTTCGGGAAGGCCCTATATGACTTCGGTCGGGGGGTTGTCGAGGATATCAGCAAGACCAGTGGCCCAGCATCCCATAGGGCCCAAGCTGCTGAGAATAATGTGTTGTCATCTATCATATCTGAACTCAAAGGTGTCCCATTTCCGACGTCAACAAAATGTCTAACAAGGCTGGGAGCTACTGAACTTTGGATTGCCAATGAGGAGCAGCAAATATTGATGCGCCCCTTGCTAGATCGCTTTATCCATCATCAGTGTTTAGAAAAGCCTTTCTTGGCACTGCTGCTCTCCACTCAGGTTATTCATGTGCCTCTGAAATTGAGGAGTTTTTCTCCTCACTTATTATCAGGCCATTTGAAGCACATATTTGATGAGCGTTGGGTACGTGCAGTTGAGAGGAAGCCACAATGGGTTCCTTGGGACAGTAGTTCTGATTCATCTACCACTGGGCCAACTCCCAAATGGATTAGAAGCTTCTGGAAAATATTTAGCTCCTTGAATGGTGACCTTTCACTTGTGTCTGATTGGCCCTTGATTCCTGCTTTTCTCAACAGGCCAATTCTCTGCTGTGTGAAAGAACGCCATCTAATATTTGTACCTCCAGTAGATGATTCAAACACTCAGATGGTACATGTTAGTGCGGTTGTTGATGATGTAGCTAGTGAGGTTGATACATCTGGTCTAAACGGAGATGACACTGGTGAAGCTCAACAGAAGAGTCCACTTGATACTGCATTCGAGTCAATGAACTCAAAGTTTCCGTGGTTATCTGCTCTGCTTAATCAGTTGAACATACCAATTCTTGATTTGTCTTTCCCAGAGTGTGGTGTCATATGCAATTTGTTTCCTTCACGTGATCGAACTCTTGGACAGACGATTGCTTCTAAGTTAGTTTCAATAAAAAATGATGCTCATTTACCTTCATCACTTAGTCTATCAAGTGAAGATTGTGATAGACTGTTCATGCTATTTGTCTCAGACTTCAGATTATCTAGCAGCCACCTTTATCAGAGAGAAGAATTGGATGCCTTGAGAGAGCTTCCGATGTATAAAACAGTTACAGGAGCATATACTAGTCTTTCAGGGTCTGATCATTGCATTATTTCTCCCACAGCATTCTTTCACCCCAGTGATTCCCGGTGTTTTTCTAGCTCAGATAATGCAAATTTGTTTCTTCAGGCGTTGGGGGTTGAACAATTAAATGATCAAGAAATACTAGTGAGGTTTGCTTTGCCTGGCTTTGGGAACAAAACAGTTCAAGAGCAGGAAGACATTTTGGCTTACTTGTATGCTAACTGGAAAGATCTGCAACTTAATTCAGCTGTAGTAAATACCTTGAGGGAGACTAATTTTGTGACAAATGCAAATGAGTTTTGTACAGAGCTGTTCAAACCAAAGGAACTACTTGACCCTTCAGATGCTTTGCTGGCTTCAGTATTTTCTGGGGAGAGAAATAAGTTCCCTGGCGAAAGGTTCATGTCAGATGGTTGGCTTGGTATACTCAGAAAAGTGGGTCTTCGGATATCTACAGAGGCTGATATGATAGTACAGTGTGCTACGAAAATAGAAACAATGGGAAATGATGTGATGTCATCTTTAGAGAAACATGATGACTTTGATGCAGACTTGTCAGACAGAAAAAATGAAATTCCTTTTGAGTTATGGTCATTGGCAGAATCTGTTGTAAATGTGATTTTGGCAAATTTTGCTACTTTGTATGATAGCAGTTTTTGCCAAAAGATCGGAAAAATTGTATTTGTACCTGCAGAAAAAGGCTTTCCAAGTATTGGTGGCAAGAAAGGGGGTAGAAGGGTATTTGCATCTTATAGTGAAGCTATCTTATTAAAGGACTGGCCACTGGCATGGAGTTCTGCTCCAATTCTTGCCAAACAATCAATTATTCCACCTGATTTTTCTTGGGGAGCATTTCAGCTTCGGAGTCCCCCTGCCTTCTCTACAGTTCTAAAGCACTTGCAGGTCAATGTTGTAAAACACTTGCAGTTTAATATCGAAATGATTTCTTCCCTTACCTTTTTTGTGAAATTAAACAGACTGTTGGGAGAGGCAATGGTGAGGACACACTGGCACACTGGCCATCTTCATCAGGGATAATGACAGTAGAGGATGCCTTTCTCAGGATCTTGCAGTACTTGGAGAAAGTATGGGGAACAATATCGTCTTCAGGTAGCACAAATACGCAACTAAGCTTTTACCTTACTGTATATGCCATTTGTAGTAATATCGTTAGTTCATCACCTTTGTACTCTCTTCAGTTCCAATTTCTTGTGGTGAAGTTTGTTCTCTCATTTTTTACTACAAGACACCTAATGATATACTTGGTGTTGCAACCAGTCCCAATTCTATTCGGTGAGGTTTCATATTTGAGTGCAATCATGCAAATTTTCGTGTGGCCTGTAAGGCGGATGAAGCCCTGAAAAGTGAAGACAATATATCCAGATTAAATTGCACCTGAAATGGTCATGCGAGTCTCCTAAATATCTAGATTTGATCTAATAAATTTCCTTTTTCACGTATAACTTTTTGAGGCCAGTAGATGCTCCATATTTCAAAAAGGTTAAAACCTGTGGCGAACTATTCATAATCGCTTGTTCTCTGCATCAACTCAATGTCTTCATTTATTTCAGCCGGGAATCATTTTCTTGCTTGAGTGAGATTTACTTCTTGCTGATATTGTAAATAAATGAACAGTTATTACCATGGTCATGTGTGATTTTGACATTTTGCCATTGTGCTTATCCATGTTGCTTGATTGCGGTAGTAAGAAGTCATAACTGATAAACCATAAAGCCAATACAGCTACTAATGAACTTACTAAGACATGCCCTTGAGGTTGTATTTATACATATGCACAAGCTTTTGTTTGCTATGGTATATAGAGAACCACAGAAGGGAAGGTGCGGTGGGTTTTTGTTGCTTTTTGAAAAGAGATCCGCTATTACTTTAAACTGATTGTTTTTATTGCTTGATTTTCTTTTCAGGAAAAACAGAATTGATGGAACTGGCATTTATACCAGTTGCAAATGGTACTCGCTTAATAGAAGCGAAATCACTTTTTGCTCGTCTGACTATCAACATGTCACCTTTTGCTTTTGAACTTCCAAGTCTGTATCTTCCATTTGTTGCCATTCTTAGAGAAATTGGGATGCAGGAAAGCCTTACAAACTCTTATGCAAAGGAGCTCCTTTTAGATATCCAAAAAGCATGTGGTTACCAACGCCTGAACCCAAACGAACTCCGCGCAGTGATGGAAATCTTGGACTACATGTGTTCAGGAGTCAACCAGCCTATCTCAGACGGATCAGAAGGGCTTTTTGATTCTGTAATACCAGATGATGGCTGCAGGCTTGTCTCAGCTACATCATGTGTGTATATTGACCCATATGGTTCTCATTTCCTGAGTAATATAAATACATCCAGGATAAGATTTGCTCACCCAGATCTTCCTCAGAACATTTGCAAGGCCTTGGGCATAAAAAGACTCTCCGATGTCATTGTAGAGGTATACTTCTCTAACGTGATCTGACATTTCTTTGCCAAATAAATGATTTTGCGCAAGCAATCTTAAGTGGTTTCTATTTCAAGTTAACTTAAATTTTGCCTTGTCAGGAACTTGATGGGAAAGAAGAGCTTGAGGTTCTGGACAACATTTGCTCAGTTACTCTGGATAGAATAAAAGAGAAACTGCTCAGTAAATCTTTGCATGCTGCATTAAGGATTGTGATGATCGGTATAACCAATCATTTCCCTTCTTTTGAAGCCCTCAGTATAGTGCAAATAGAAAGTATACTGAAGGATATATCACAGAATCTGCAGTTTGTTAAACATGTCCATACTCGCTTCCTGTTGCTTCCCAATCTCCAAGATGTTACGAGAACAGCTCAGCATCCTTCTCTTCCTGAGTGGTCAAGCAACAGAAAGCACCGAAGCATTTATTTTGCTGATAAATCCATGGGTCATATTCTAATTGCAGAGCCCCCGAGTTTTTTGACAGTACATGATGTTATTGCAATTGTCGTCAGTCACAGATTAGGGGCACCAGTAATCTTGCCAATCGCTTCGGTATTTGCATGCCCGGATGGTTCAGAGAAAGAAGTGCTTCAAATACTCCATCTTGGCACTGACGTTGGAGTTTCGAAACGCGAAGGAAGGTACGACTGTTCCCTGGGAGGAGAGTTATTGTCACAAGATGCTCGCCAGGTCCAATTCCTTCCGTTGAGACCATTCTACAGCGGAGAGATTGTGGCATGGAAGACAGGAAAAGAGGGGGAAAAGCTCAGGTATGGTAGGGTTCCTGAAGACGTAAGGCCATCAGCCGGCCAAGCACTTTACAGGTTTCCGGTGGAGACAGCCCCCGGCGAGACTCGCATGCTACTCTCCAGTCAGGTTTACTCGTTTAAGAGTGTTTCAACGGCTGACCTCTCTCCTGCTCCTTCCCTACCGGATGTTGGTAGAGTGGCAGAAGTTGGACAACCGGGCCACTCGTCCGTCAGCTCTAGAACTGAAAGCACAGACAATACGGTTAGTTTTCAATTTTTTTTGGGGTGCAGTCTCTACTCTTTGGAATCTGGATTGTTTGCCATAAAATAGTTTTACTGTTTAACAGGCTGCTGGGCTTGAATACGGCAAAGTATCTTCCACGGAGCTGGTTCAAGCAGTCCATGATATGCTTTCAGCTGCAGGGGTAAGGATGGATGCTGAGAAGGAAACACTGCTAGAGACTACTCTTTCCTTGCAAGACCAGCTTAAAGAATCTCAAGTGGCTCTCTTGGTGGAGCAGGTTTGTCACTTCTATGTCTTTTATGTTGTCTTAAAAGCAGTTCCTATTGGTAGTATCGGTCAGTCACTTGTCGACTAAGACACATGCTGCGTGCTCATATATCATGTCTTTTAGGCGATTTTCACCAGGATCTGTACTTCTGTAGATGTTTACATAGGGGTTTCGACGCACTGACCGGAGAAATTGCGTAGTTAGTTGCACAATGTAATGTCCTAGGGAAACCACTTCGTAGTTGCATTGCATAGCTACCTAGTTAGCATTGCAGAATCACCACTCTTCTGAATTCTAACTTAAAGCGCTTCTTCTGAAAACATGCTTGCCTATATGACACTGAAAGTTGTTTACACTACTACTGTAGGAGAAAGCCGAGTCGGCGGTGAAAGAAGCCGACATTGCCAAGGCGGCATGGTCGTGCCGCGTCTGCCTGAACAACGAGGTCAACATGACCATTGTACCGTGTGGCCACGTCCTGTGCAACAGGTGCTCGAGCTCGGTGTCGCGATGCCCGTTTTGCCGGACCCAGGTGTCCAAAATGATGAAGATATTCAGGCCATGAAGACACCGAGGTGCACCTGCTCGATGTTGTTCGGATCTCGCATTCTTTGCTCGACGAGCGTTTGTAAATATGAGCATGTGTAAATATGAGCCACAGCGCATTTTTAGGTTAGTTTAGAATTGCTGCAAAGTCCTTTTCGTCACACCAATAGTTCAACTCTTCATACCCAGGGCTGCCCGAAATACGGATGCGAGGTGCCTAACATCTTCCGGTTTTCTTCAGACTCGTTCGTCGTCTAGCTGCTGAAAGCGTTTGATTTCAACTTCCAACTAACTCATGGAAACTTCGCTTTCTTGCTGACGGAATCATGAATCTGTCACCCCCTCGGGTTTATTTCAATTTGGCTACAGAAAAGTCCTAGTACCTTATTTCTGGCGCCAAGCCACGCTCGCTGGTCCAAAATATCAGTGCCCTGCCGCCGTACGTGCGTGGGCACAGGGGTAAAAAGGCAAAGCAAAAAAAGCTCCAAGGAGCAGCGAGAAAAAATCTTGCTCACCAGAACGACGTTTGGTGATCGAGTCGCTGAAGCTTCTCCCACCAGTCGGGGGGCAGAGGCAGAGTAGCAAATCCAATCAAGCGAAGCAGAGCAGCCAGCGCCTCATATGCCGAGCTGCTGCCTCCTCCAGCACCACCGGCAGTTCCTCCTCGTCGTCGCGCTCTAGCGGAGGAGGGCGCGCGCAGACGGAAAAAAAGTCAATTTTCTGAAGGCTCAAATGTCTTTTGATTTATTTGAGTCGTAGGAAAACTAAACTATAAAAAGCGTCGAGGAGATTGCACAAATTTTAAGAAAGTCCTTGGAATCTCTGATCCCGGAGCGGAGGTTTTCCTTTTTGTATAGGCTGGGTCCTAGGATCCCTGACCCCTGGGTCCCCGGGGTTAAGAGTTTCCTTTGGGGGAACCGCATGTCAACCCTTTAGCTCAGGTCCTCGAGGTGTGCTGGTGGGCAACAACTAGACCCTTCTTATTCCTCCAACCCTAATCTTCTTCTTGAGTTTTCTCCACCGTTGCCAAATCCTAAAAGCTTGATTCCTCCACGCAAACTCCACCAAACTTTGAGGATTGAAAGAGAATCACCCGATCTACACTTTGACCAAACCAATTTGTGATCCCCATAGTTGTTCATCACCAAATCTGTCACTCTTTGATACTCAGGACTCCTAGGCGGTAGGAGTCATGCACGGGTGCTTCCTTGCGTGTGGTGTGCTCCAGGAAGTTTGTAAAGGCCTGGTTGCCGCCTTCAAGATCAACCGCAAGTGATTTGAGACTCATCCGTGCAGTGGCTCAAAAGGAAGAAAAGGATGAGCCACTTGGTGGTGCTTGGGAGCTTTGGCTTTTGCACCTCTCCAACTGAGATTACCACTCCCCAATAGTGCGAACTTTGGGACACATGCACGTCTCCGACTTGTATGAATAATATATTGTTAGGATTGTTGGGTCATCTAGATCACCAGTTTCACCAACAACCATTGTCGGTTTATCACCGAACCGTGTAAGTAGAGAAGGTTTGACAAAGGATCTTAGAATGTCTAGGGTTGGGCCAGGAGGGTCTCTTAACGCCTTCCTGTAAGTCACGTTTGACCATGAAAAACAAGTAAATAATTATGTCAACGGTTCAATTTATACTCTAGAAGTTTCTACACATTTACTTTACCTAATCAAAGATTACAAAACGCTATGAATATATCTATTAGATCATACCATTTAGAGATCTTACCAAGATATTTAGGGATATTAAAAAAGCACACACAAATACATACATATACAATATGCAATTTATGTAGCTGTAAAACATTGATTCAATAAGCCATGCCTTTTTTGTATTACATTTTTTGTCACAAAAAAGGAGTAAAGTAGCATAATGTTTATTCTCGAAATAAAATTTAATTTAGCATAGTGTAAGTGTAATTTTTAATAACACACATTACATTTGTATAACAAATAATATTATACTCCCACCGATCCATATTACTGTCGCTGGTTTAGTACAAAGTTGTGTTGTTAATATTACATTTGTTGTGTTGTCATGAAAAAGGATCCATATTACATTTTTTTTACTAACTTTGGACTAAACCAGCGACAAGTATTATGGATCGGAGGGAGTACTAACATTTAGGGAGCGTTCTTAGGAAAAACCAAAGACTTCAAATTTTTTTTTGTGTTTCTCTGAATTCTTCTTTTGCTCTAGAAAATATTTTGAAATGACTAAAAAGACTTTCTCTCACTTCTCTTTCGTTTCTTTTATTTGCTTCTTTTGATTCTTCTTCTTTGTTTCTTTTTCTTTGTCTCTTATTGAGTCTTGTTTAAAAAGGAGAAGATAACAAAAAGAATTCCAGTTGGCTCTTATGTGCTTTATCTGAACTAATAAGATCCAAAATTATATATGTGTCTTCTCCTTTGCGTACAGTTATTTGCGGACTTCAGCTTAGTCCACAGCGACACTTGCACTATGTTATTTATTTTCCACATCATTTGATCATGTAAGTGAAAGGCAATAATGACGATAATTTGGTGAAGTGATCGTGGTAAAGAAAGTTGGTATGAACTCAACTTGTTTTTATTGTTGTACAAACATTTGTCCTAGTGATTTAGTTATAGCCAAGGTTGAAAAAAACGCTAGGCGTAAATGAGACGGTTGGCCGTAAGTGTGGCCTAGACAGTTATGCAGTTTTGACTACCAGGGCATATTTTGTGAATTATATGTTCGAAGGAATGAATTCTTTTAATATGTAAATGAGTAAACTATATCAGTTGGAATATGGCCCATTTCACCCGTCAATGCAATATGGCATGATTTTCTGTTGGAATGAACAATTCCAAGCTTGTACTGCCTAGACTACTGCTTATGTCCTAGGCGAGGCATTTGGCCATCGCCTAGCGACTAAGCATGCGTAAGCGCCTCCTAGGGATTGCCTTTTCCAACAGAGGTTATAGCACATTAAGGATAAACTTGTGTATGATGATGAGTAGTGGTTGTGTTTTCTTATGCCGGTCTTAATTAGCTAGGTGTGCATAATATGTTATCTTGAATGTCAACATGAGTTAAATTGGTCATAATGTAGTATGTTAGAGTGGTATCCTCCTCTGAAGAATTCAAGTGGCCTGCCTGGTACATGTTCATGCATGTAACTGATTCAAATCCAATCTCGCCTCGATGAAATTTAAGTTTAGCATGTCTATATCCTCCTCATGCTATTATTTAATGTTGATTATTCAAAATGCATGATTATGACCGTTGTCGCTCTCTAGTTGGTCGATTCCCTGTCTATTGCTAGCCTTCGGCTATACTAAGCGGAATGCTTCTTGTGCATCCAATTCTTTTAAATCAACTATATAAAGAGTCCAATATATCTACCTATATATGGCACTTCTCTACCATTCCAAGTAAATTTGCATGTGTCATCTCAAAACCTTCAACTAAGCATCTGGTTTGTGTGCCCGTAAAGCTCATGGAGCAGTAGGGGAGAGAGTTATCTTGTATGCTAAATTTTGTTCCTCTCAACAAGTATGACATCTACTTGTTTAAAATGGCAAAATAGTTGGTCAATGGGATGCTCAGTCCCGAACCAATTAAACAAATAGAAAGCACTCCTCCCTAGGGTATGCTGGCAGGCACCCATGAATTCGGCTAGCCATGATTTGTGGCAAGAGGACGTTGAGGGGGAGTGTTAAGCATGGGAACCGCTCTCGCACATGTTTAGCCTGTAAGATGACGAGATTATCTGTCGTTAAACCATTGACTGAAATGTACACCTCTCAAAATAATTTATCTTTGTTTTGCCGCTTGAGCTCTGACACGTGTTAATCTTTGCTTCCCTCTGCGAAGAGCCCTTCTTTTACTTTGTTGCTATTTTTTTCTTGAGTCATCACCTTCTTATTCGAGCACCAACATAGAGAGTGCTATTGTCATTCTTAGTTTAACATGCATTGGGTCTAATTAATGTTAAATGGAGCATGACTGAATGTCTTCTATGCTGAATTACAATGTTTAGTTGTTGTTTGAACTTTAGAATTGCTCTACATTTGTGTTTTACGTTCTCAGAAAGGGCTAGCGAGATAGCATTCTATCATATTGTATTATGGTCAATTTCACAAAGTGTTGATGTTTGTGATATTTTATTATGTTCCTCTAGTTGATTATGCTATGGTCATGAGTGAACATGATTGTTAAGTGTTATCATGAATTTGGTTACTCTATGGTCCTTGTTATAATTAAATCGTTGATTAAATTTATTTACGTCTATAAAAGCAAATGAGTTGGTAAAAGTTTTCTTTATCGCGTCTAGTTTGTGAACTGAATTCTTGAGGACAAACAATGAGTTAAGATCTGGGGGAGCTGATACATCTCAAATGTATCTACCTTTCCAAACTGTTTTTGCCATTGTTTTGCTCTCTAATTTGCATGATTTGAATAAAACTAACTCGAACTGATGTTGTTTCCAGTAGAATTGACAGGGTGTTATTTTTTGTGCAGAAATAAACGTTCTCGAAACTGGATGATGATTTTTGAAGAATTACTGTAGATTATTTGATCATTTATGGAGCAAAGATGGGCCGGATGGGAGTCACCGGTCCTTCACACGGGCAGGTGGCACGTCTCCTAGGGCGCTCCATGGGGGCGTTTGGGCCCCTCAGCCACCGTCTTAGAGCGATTGCGCCGCCATAAATTCACATATATACCAGAGAAAATCCAGAAAAAATCACGAAAGCTTTTTGCTACACGGAGACGCCACCACCTCCTATTTTTCCTCTGGAGATCTGATACAGAGTGCGTTTTTGGCTGTAGAGAGGGAGATTCGTTAACGTCGTCATCACCAACCCTTCTACAACAACAATCTTTTGATGCTTCCTGATATGTCTCGAACGTATCTATAATTTTTGATTGTTCCATGCTATTATATTACCTGTTTTGGATGTTTATGGGCTTTACTTTACACTTTTATATCATTTTTGGGACTAACCTACTAACCGGAGGCCCAGCCCGAATTGCTGTTTTTTTGCCTATTTCAGTGTTTCGAAGGAAAGGAATATCAAACGGAGTCCAAACGGAATGAAACCTTCGGGAGCGATCTTTTTGGAACAAACGCGATCCAGGGGACTTGGAGTGGACGCCAAGCAACAGAGGAGGCGGCCACGAGGGTGCCCGGCGCGCCCCCTACAGGTGGGCGCGCCCCCCACCCTCGTGGGCCCCTCGAGCGTCCACCGACCTACTTCTTCCTCCTATATATACCCACATACCCTGAAACCTTCGAGGAGCACCACGAAAAACTATTTCCACCGCCGTAACCTTCTGTATCCGTGAGATCCCATCTTGGAGCCTTCGTCGGTGCTCCGCCGGAGGGGGAATCGACCACAGAGGGCCTCTACATCATCTCCAAGGCCTCTCCGATGAGTTGTGAGTAGTTTACCACAGACCTTTGGGTCCATAGTTATTAGCTAGATGGCTTCTTCTCTCTCTTTGAATCTCAATACAAAGTTCTCCTCGATCTTCTTGGAGATCTATTCGATGTAACTCTTTTTGCGGTGTGTTTGTCGAGATCCGATGAATTGTGGGTTTATGATCAAGTTTATCTATGAGAAATATTTGAATCTCCTCTGAATTCTTTTATGTGTGATTAAGTTATCTTTGCAAGTCTCTTCGAATTATCAGTTTGGTTTGGCCTACTAGATTGATCTTTCTTGAAATGGGAGAAGTGCTTAGCTTTGGGTTCAATCTTGCGGTGTCCTTTCCCAGTGACAGCAGGGGCAGCAAGGCACGTATTGTATTGTTGCCATCGAGGATAAAAAGATGGGGTTTATATCATATTGCATGAGTTTATCCCTCTACATCATGTCATCTTTCTTAATGCGTTACTCTGTTCTTATGAACTTAATACTCTAGATGCATGCTGGATAGCGGTCGATGTGTGGATTAATAGTAGTAGATGCAGAATTGTTTCGGTCTACTTGTCACGGACGTGATGCCTATATACATGATCATGCCTAGATAATCTCATAATTATTCGCTTTTCTATCAATTGCTTGACAGTAATTTGTTCACCCACCGTAATACTTATGCTATCTTGAGAGAAGCCACCAGTGAAACCTATGGCCCCCGGTTCTATCTTTTATCATATAAGCTTTCAATCTACTTTTATTTGCATCTTTTTCTTTTCCAATCTATATCATAAAAATACCAAAAATATTATCTTATCATATTATCTCTATCAGATCTCACTTTCGCAAGTGGCCGTGAAGGGATTGACAACCCCTTTATTGCGTTGGTTGCGAGGTTCTTGTTTGTTTGTGTAGGTGTGTGTGACTTTTGAGGAGCCTCCTACTGGATTGATACCTTGGTTCTCAAAAACTGAGGGAAATACTTACGCTACTTTGCTGCATCACCCTTTCCTCTTCAAGGAAAACCAACACAAGCTCAAGACGTAGCAAGAAGGATTTCTGGCGCCATTGCCGGGGAGGTCTTCGCTCAAGTCAAGACATACCAAGTACCCATCACAAACTCATCTCCCTCGCATTACATTATTTGCCATTTGCCTATCGTTTTCCTCTCCCCCACTTCACCCTTGCCGTTTTATTCGCCCTCTCTTTCCCAATCTCCTCTCTCTTTCGCTTGCCTCTTGTATGCTCGTTGTCATGGCCAGCTCGGTCTTCATCCCTTCGTCTCCCGACTTTGAAGTCCTTCACTTCAAGCAAAGACAAGGAGAAAATTTAAAAGATGCTTGGTTTAGGATGCTAGAATCTTATCGTAGTTGCAATATAGAAGGAGACTTCAAAATTTTACTTCGCAATTTTTACGTTGGGCTAACCATATCCCATAGACAACTTCTTGATTTTGCTGCCAAAGGGAGTTTTATTGAAATTGATCCTAGCTTTGCTTATGAAATTATAGAGGGGATAGTAGGAGTACTCACCCTACAAAAGGGATCACCCCTTACTCAAGAAGGAACCCAAATTTTAGAGAAATTGTGTGAATTGCAAAAATTTGTTGAACCTCTTAAAAATATTGGTGGGAATATCAACCGCATGAATAATTTGATTACACTTTGCAATAAGCGGTTGGATGCTTTAGATCAAAAGATCTCCGAGCATGAAGGGAAACATAAGGAGCCTCCCGGATCCGAGCATAACTACATTAAAAAGATGAATGCCAAAGATGGCACTACTTAGATCTATCCTCGCTTTTATGCCTAGCTAGGGGCGTTAAACAATAGCGCTAGTTGGGAGGCAACCCAATTTTTTTTTTCTGTTTAGTAATAAATATTTCATCTAGCTTCTGTTTAGATGTGTTTTTTATGTTTTAGTTAGTGTTTGTGCCAAGTAGAACCTATAGGATAACCTATGGTGTTAGTTAATTTGATTCTGCTGAAAAACAGAAACTTTGTGCGCACGAAAATAATTTTAATAAATCACAGAAACGTGCTTTTGCGTTGATTCTTTTTGCTGTAGATCAATAGACAAATTTCCTAGGACGTCCTATTTTGGTAGGATTTTTTGGAGTTACAGAAGAATTCGAAAGTTACAGATTGCTACAGACTGTTCTGTTTTTGACAGATTCTGTTTTTCGTGTGCTGTTTGCTTATTTTGATGCATCTATGGCTAGTATGTAGGGGTATGAACCATAGAGAAGTTGGAATACAGTAGGTTTAACACCAATATAAATAAAGAATGAGTTCATTACAATACCTTATGTGGTGGTTTTTCCTTCTTGCACTAACGGAGCTTATGAGATTTCCTGTTGAGTTTTGTGTTGTGAAGTTTTCAAGTTTTGGGTAAAGATTTGATAGATTAGGATAACCAAAAGCCTAAGCTTGGGGATGCCCCGGAAGGCATCCCCTCTTTCGTCTTCATCTATCGGTAACTTTACTTGAAGCTATATTTTTATTCGCCACATGATATGTGTTTTTCTTGGAGCGTCTTGTATGATATGAGTCTTTGCTTTCTAGTTTACCACAATCATCCTTGCTGTACACACCTTTTGGGAGAGACCCACTTGATTTAGAATTTATTAGAATACTCTATGTGCTTCACTTATATCTTTTGAGCTAGATAGTTTTGCTCTATGTGCTTCACTTATATTTTCTAGAGCACGGCGGTGGCTTTATTTTGAAGAAATTGTTGATCTCTCATGCTTCACTTATATTATTTTGAGAGTCTCTTAGAACAGCATGGTATTGCTATGGTTATAAATTTGGTCCTAGAATGATTAGCATACGAGTTGGGTATAATAAAAACTATCATAGAAAGTGCATTAAACACTATGATCAATTTGATGCTTGATAATTGTTTTGAGATATAAAGGTGGTAATGTTAGAGTCATGCTAGTTGGGTAATTATGAAACTGAGAAATACTTGAGTTGAAGTTGGCAAGTCCCGTAGCATGCACGTATGGTAAAAGTTGTGTGACAAATTTGTTGCATGGAGTGCTCTTTTAATTGTCTTCCTTATGAGTGGCGGTCGAGGACGAGCGATGGTCTTTTTCTACCAATCTATCCCTCTAGGGGCATGCGTAGTAGTACTTTGCTTCGAGGGCTAATAAACTTTTGCAATAAGTATATGAGTTCTTTATGACTAATGTGAGTCCATGGATATACGCACACTCACCCTTCCACTTTGCTAGCCTCTATTATGCCGCGCAACCTTCGCCGGTATCATGCACCCAATATTTACCTTCCTCAAAACAGCCACCATACCTACCTATTATGGCATTTTTATAGCCATTCTGAGATATATTGCCATGCAACTCTCCACCGTTCCGTTTATTATGACACGCTCCATCATTGTCATATTGCTCTTTGCATGATCATGTAGTTGATATCGTATTTGTGGCAAGGCCACCTTCATAATTTTTCATACATGTCACTCTTGATTCATTGCATATCCCGGTACACCGCCGGAGGCATTCACGTAGAGTCATATTTTGTTCTAAGTATTGTTGTAATTCTTGAGTTGTAAATCAATAGAAGTGTGATGATCTGTTGGAAATATGCCCTAGAGGCAATAATAAAATGGTTATTATTATATTTCCTTGTTCATGATAATTGTCTATTGTTCATGCTATAATTGTGTTATCCGGAAATCGTAATACATGTGTGAATACATAGACTATAACATGTCCCTAGTGAGCCTCTAGTTGACTAGCTCGTTGATCAATAGATGGTTACGGTTTCCTGACCATGGATATTGGATGTCATTGATAACGGGATCACATCATTAGGAGAATGATGTGATGGACAAGACCCAATCCTAAGCATAGCCCTAGATCGTGTAGTTCGTTTGCTAAAGCTTTTCTAATGTCAAGTATCATTTCCTTAGACCATGAGATCGTGCAACTCCCGGATACCGTAGGAATGCTTTGGGTGTACCAAACGTCACAACATAACTGGGTGACTATAAAGGTGCATTACAGGTATCTCCGAAAGTGTCTGTTGGGTTGGCACGGATCGAGACTGGGATTTGTCACTCAGTATGACAGAGAGGTATCTCTGGGCCCACTCGGTAGGACATCATCATAATGAGCTCAATGTGATCAAGGAGTTGTTCACAGGATGATGTGTTACGGGAACGAGTAAAGAGACTTGCCGTAACGAGATTGAACAAGGTATCGGTATACCGACGATCGAATCTCGGGCAAGTATCGTACCGATAGACAAAGGGAATTGTATACGGGATTGATTGAATCCTCGACATCGTGGTTCATCCGATGAGATTATCATGGAGCATGTGGGAGCCAACATGGGTATCCAGATCCCGCTGTTGGTTATTGACCGGAGAGTTGTCTCGGTCATGTCTACGTGTCTCCCGAACCCGTAGGGTCTACACACTTAAGGTTCGGTGACGCTAGAGTTGTAGAGATATTAGTATGCGGTTAACCGAAAGTTGTTCGGAGTCCCGGATGAGATCCTGGACGTCACGAGGAGTTCCAGAATGGTCCGGAGGTAAAGATTTATATATAGGAAGTCCAGTTTCGGCCACCGAGAGAGTATCGGGGGTCACCGGTATTGTACCGGGACCACCGGAAGGGTCCCGGGGGTCCACCGGGTGGGGCCACCTATCCCGGAGGGCCCCATGGGCTGAAGTGGCGTGGGAACCAGCCCCTGGTGGGCTGGTGCGCCCCACCCAAGGGCCCAAGGCGCCTAGGGTTGGAAACCCTAGGGGGCCGTTGCCCCCCGAGGGGGCATGCGCCGCCTGGTTGGAAACCCTAAGGGGGTCGTTGCCCCCGAGGGGCCGCCCCCCCCTCTAGATGGGATCTCCAAGGGGGGCATGCGCCCCCCTAGCCCCTATATATAGTGGAGGGGAGTGAGGGCAGCCGCACCCTAAGCCCTGGCGCCTCCCTCTCCCTCCCGTGACACCTCTTCCTCCTCCAGTAGCGCTTGGCGAAGCCCTGCTGGAATCCCGCTGCTTCCACCACCACGCCGTCGTGCTGCTGGATCTTCATCAACTTCTCCTTCCCCCTTGCTGGATCAAGAAGGAGGAGACGTCTCCGCTCCGTACATGTGTTGAACGCGGAGGTGCCGTCCGTTCGACGCTAGGATCATCGGTGATTTGGATCACGACGAGTACGACTCCATCAACCCCGTTCTCTTGAATGCTTCCGCTCGCGATCTACAAGGGTATGTAGATGCACTCCTCTCTCTCTCGTTGCTAGATGACTCCATAGATTGACCTTGGTGATGCGTAGAAAATTTTAAATTTCTGTTACGACCCCCAACAGTGGCATCATGAGCTAGGTCTATGCGTAGTTTCTATGCACGAGTAGAACACAAGTTGTTGTGGGCGTCGATTTTGTCAATTTACTTGTCGTTACTAGTCTTATCTTGATCCGGCGGCATCGTGGGATGAAGCGGCCCGGACCGACCTTACACGTACACTTACGTGAGACAGGTTCCACCGACTGACATGCACTAGTTGCATAAGGTGGCTAGCGGGTGTCTGTCTCTCCTACTTTAGTCGGATCGGATTTGATGAAAAGGGTCCTTATGAAGGGTAAATAGAAATTGGCATATCACGTTGTGGTTTTGGCGTAGGTAAGAAACGTTCTTGCTAAGAAACCTATAGCAGCCACGTAAAAATTTGCAACAACAATTAGAGGACGTCTAACTTGTTTTTGCAGCATATGCCGTGTGATGTGATATGGCCAAAAGGATGTGATGAATGATATATGTGATGTATGAGATTGATCATGTTCTTGTAATAGGAATCACGACTTGCATGTTGATGAGTATGACAACCGGCATGAGCCATAGGAGTTGCCTTAATTTATTTATGACCTGCGTGTCAACATAAACGTCATGTAATTACTTTACTTTATTGCTAAACCGTTAGCCATAGTAGTAGAAGTAATAGTTGACGAGACAACTTCATGAAGACATGATGACAAGGATCATGATGATGGAGATCATGGTGTCAAGCCGGTGACGATGATGATCATGACGCCCGAAGATGGAGATCAAAAGGAGCAAAATAATATTGGCCATATCATGTAACTATTTGATTGCATGTGATGTTTATCATGTTCTTACATCTTATTTGCTTAGAACGACGGTAGCATAAATAAGATGATCCCTCATTAAAATATCAAGAATTGTGTTCCCCCTAACTGTGCACCGTTGCTAAGGTCCGTTGTTCCGAAGCACCACGTGATGATCGGGTGTGATAGGTTCTAACGTTCGCATACAACGGGTGTAAGCCAGATTTACACACGCAATACACTTAGGTTGACTTGACGAGCCTAGCATGTACAGACATGGCCTCGGAACATGGAAGACCGAAAGGTCGAACATGAGTCGTATAGAAGATACGATCAACATGAAGATGTTCACCAATGATGACTAGTCCGTCTCACGTGATGATCGGACACGGCCTAGTTGACTCGGATCATGTATCACTTAGATGACTAGAGGGATGTCTATCTGAGTGGAAGTTCATTAAATAATTTGATTAGATGAACTTAATTGTCATGAACATAGTCTAAAACTTTGCAATATGTCTTGTAGATCAAATGGCTCACGCTAATGTTGCCCTCAACTTCAACACGTTCCTAGAGAAAACCAAGCTGAAAGACGATGGCAGCAACTACACGGACTGGGTCCGTAACCTGAGGATTATCCTCATAGCTGCCAAGAAAGCATATGTCCTTGATGCACCGCTAGGTGAAGCACCTGTTTTCCCAGCAACTCAAGACGTTATGAACGCCTGGCAGTCGCGTAGTGATGATTACTCCCTGGTTCAGTGCGGCATGCTTTACAACTTAGAACCGGGGCTCCAAAAGCGTTTTGAGCAGCATGGAGCATATGAAATGTTCCAAGAGCTGAAAATGGTTTTCCAAGCTCATGCCCGGGTCGAGAGATATAAAGTCTCCGACAAGTTCTACAATTGTAAGATGGAGGAGAATAGTTCTGTCAGCGAACACATACTCAAAATGTCTGGGTTGCACAATTGCTTGTCTCAGCTGGGAGTTAATCTCCTGGATGATGCGGTCGTTGACAGAATCCTTCAGTCGCTTCCACCTAGCTACAAGAGCTTTGTGATGAACTTCAATATGCAGGGGATGGAGAAAACCATTCCTGAGGTATATTCGATGCTGAAATCAGCGGAGGTGGAGATCAAAAAGGAACATCAAGTGTTGATGGTGAATAAAAACACTAAGTTCAAGAAAGGCAAGGGTAAAAAGAGCTTCAAGAAAGACGGCAAGGGAGTTGCCGCGCCCGATAAGCAAGCTGCCGGGAAGAAGACAAAGAATGGACCCAAGCCTGAGACTGAGTGCTTTTATTGCAAGGGAAACGGTCACTGGAAGCGGAACTGCCCCAAATACTTAGCGGACAAGAAGGCCGGCAACACCAAAGGTATATGTGATATACATGTTATTGATGTGTACCTTACCAGTACTCGTAGTAGCTCCTGGGTATTTGATACCGGTGCGGTTGCTCATATTTGTAACTCAAAACAGGAGCTGCGGAATAAGTGGAGACTGGCGAAGGACGAGGTGACGATGCGCGTCGGGAATGGTTCCAAGGTTGATGTGATCGCCGTCGGCACGCTACCTCTACATTTACCTACAGGATTAGTTTTAAACCTCAATACTTGTTATTTAGTGCCAGCTTTGAGCATGAACATTGTATCTGGATCTTGTTTAACGCGAGATGGCTACTCATTTAAATCCGAGAATAATGGTTGTTCTATTTATATGAGAGATATGTTTTATGGTCATGCCCCGCTGGTCAATGGTTTATTCTTAATGAATCTCGAACGTGATGTTACACATATTCATAGTGTGAATGCCAAGAAATGTAAGGTTGATAATGATAGTCCCACATACTTGTGGCACTGCCGCCTTGGTCACATTGGTGTCAAACGCATGAAGAAACTCCATGCAGATGGACTTTTGGAGTCTCTTGATTATGAATCATTTGACACGTGCGAACCATGCCTCATGGGCAAAATGACCAAGACTCCGTTCTCCGGAACAATGGAGTGAGCAACCAACTTATTGGAAATCATGCATACTGATGTGTGCAGTCCAATGAGTGTTGAGGCTCGCGGTGGCTATCGTTATGTTCTCACCCTCACTGATGACTTAAGTAGATATGGGTATGTCTACTTGATGAAACACAAGTCTGAGACCTTTGAAAAGTTCAAGGAATTTCAGAGTGAGGTTGAGAATCAACAGACAGGAAAATAAAGTTCTTACAATCAGATCGTGGAGGGGAATATTTGAGTCACGAATTTGGCGCACACTTAAGGAAATGTGGAATTGTTTCACAACTCACGCCGCCTGAAACACCTCAGCATAATGGTGTGTCCGAACGTCGTAATCGCACTCTATTGGATATGGTGCGATCTATGATGTCTCTTACCGATCTACCGCTATCATTTTGGGGTTATGCTTTAGAGACTGCCGCATTCACTTTAAATAGGGCTCCGTCGAAATCCGTTGAGACGACACCATATGAATTATGGTTTGGGAAGAAACCTAAGCTGTCATTTCTAAAAGTTTGGGGATGCGATGCTTATGTCAAGAAACTTCAACCTGAAAAGCTCGAACCCAAGTCGGAAAAATGCGTCTTCATAGGATACCCGAAGGAAACCATTGGGTATACCTTCTACCTCAGATCCGAAGGCAAGATCTTCATTGCCAAGAACGGGTCCTTTCTGGAGAAAGAGTTTCTCTCGAAAGAAGTAAGTGGGAGGAAAGTGGAACTTGATGAGATGACTCTTCTTGAACCAGAGAGTAGCGCAGCACAAGAAAATATTTCTGTGGTTCCTGCACCGACTAGAGAGGAAGTTAATGATGATGATCATGATCAAGTTACCACTGAACTTCGTAGGTCCACAAGGACACGTTCCGCACCAGAGTGGTACGACAACCCTGTCCTGGAAATCATGTTGTTAGACAACGGTGAACCTTCAAACTTTGAAGAAGCGATGGCGGGCCCAGATTCCAACAAATGGCTTGAAGCCATGCAATCCGAGATAGGATCCATGTATGAAAACAAAGTATGGACTTTGACAGACTTACCCGATGATCGGCGAGCGGTAGAAAATAAATGGATCTTTAAGAAGAAGACAGACGCGGATGGTAATGTTACCATCTATAAAGCTCGACTTGTCGCTAAGGGTTATCGGCAAGTTCAAGGGGTTGACTACGATGAGACCTTCTCACCCATAGCGAAGCTGAAGTCCGTCCGAATCATGTTAGCAATTGCCGCATTCTACGATTATGAGATATGGCAAATGGACGTCAAAACGGCATTCCTTAAGGAAGAATTGTATATATTGCAGCCGGAAGGTTTTGTCGATCCTAAGAATACTGACAAGGTATGCAAGCTCCAGCGCTCAATCTATGGGCTGGTGCAAGCATCTCGGAGTTGGAACATTCGCTTTGATGAGATGATCAAAGCGTTTGGGTTTACACAAACTTATGGAGAAGCCTGTGTTTACAAGAAAGTGAGTGGGAGCTCTGTAGCATTTCTCATATTATATGTGGATGACATACTATTGACGGGAAATGATATAGAATTCTTGGAAAGCATAAAGGCCTACTTGAATAAGTGTTTTTCAATGAAGGACCTTGGAGAAGCTGCTTACATATTAGGCATCAAGATCTATAGAGATAGATCGAGACGCCTCATAGGTCTTCCACAAAGCACATACCTTGATAAGATATTGAAGAAGTTCAATATGGATCAGTCCAAGAAGGGGTTCTTGCCTGTATTGCAAGGTGTGAGATTGAGCGCGGCTCAATGCCCGACCACGGCAGAAGATAGAGAAGAGATGAGTGTCATCCCCTATGCCTCGGCCATAGGGTCTATTATGTATGCCATGCTGTGTACCAGACCTGATGTAAACCTTGCCGTAAATTTGGTAGGAAGGTACCAAAGTAATCCCGGCATGGAACACTGGACAGCGGTCAAGAACATCCTAAAGTACCTGAAGAGGACTAAGGATATGTTTCTCGTTTATGGAGGTGACGAAGAGCTCGTCGTAAAGGGTTACGTCGATGCTAGCTTCAACACAGATCTGGATGACTCTAAGTCACAAACCGGATATGTGTATATTTTGAATGGTGGGGCGGTCAGCTGGTGCAGTTGCAAGCAAAGCGCCGTGGCGGGATCTACATGTGAAGCGGAGTACATGGCAGCCTCGGAGGCAGCACATGAAGCAATATGGATGAAGGAGTTCATTGCCGACCTAGGAGTTATCCCCAATGCGTCGGGGCCGATGAGTCTCTTCTGTGACAACACTGGAGCTATAGCCCTTGCTAAGGAGCCCAGGTTTCACAAGAAGACCAGGCACATCAAGCGTCGCTTCAACTCCATTCGTGAAAATGTTCAAAATGGAGACATAGATATTTGTAAAGTGCATACAGATTTGAATGTCGCAGATCCGTTGACTAAACCTCTTCCACGGGCGAAACATGATCAACACCAAAACTCTATGGGTGTACGATTCATCACAATGTAACTAGATTATTGACTCTAGTGCAAGTGGGAGACTGTTGGAAATATGCCCTAGAGGCAATAATAAAATGGTTATTATTATATTTCCTTGTTCATGATAATTGTCTATTGTTCATGCTATAATTGTGTTATCCGGAAATCGTAATACATGTGTGAATACATAGACTATAACATGTCCCTAGTGAGCCTCTAGTTGACTAGCTCGTTGATCAATAGATGGTTACGGTTTCCTGACCATGGACATTGGATGTCATTGATAACGGGATCACATCATTAGGAGAATGATGTGATGGACAAGACCCAATCCTAAGCATAGCACTAGATCGTGTAGTTCATTTGCTAAAGCTTTTCTAATGTCAAATATCATTTCCTTAGACCATGAGATCGTGCAAGTCCCGGATACCGTAGGAATGCTTTGGGTGTACCAAACGTCACAACGTAACTGGGTGACTATAAAGGTGCATTGCAGGTATCTCCGAAAGTGTCTGTTGGGTTGGCACGGATCGAGACTGGGATTTGTCACTCCGTATGACGGAGAGGTATCTTTGGGCCCACTCGGTAGGACATCATCATAATGAGCTCAATGTGATCAAGGAGTTGTTCACAGGATGATGTGTTACGGGAACGAGTAAAGAGACTTGCCGTAACGAGATTGAACAAGGTATCGGTATACCGACGATCGAATCTCGGGCAAGTATCGTACCGATAGACAAAGGGAATTGTATACGGGATTGATTGAATCCTCGACATCATGGTTCATCCGATGAGATTATCGTGGAGCATGTGGGAGCCAACATGGGTATCCATATCCCGTTGTTGGTTATTGACCGGAGAGTTGTCTCGGTCATGTCTACGTGTCTCCCGAACCCGTAGGGTCTACACACTTAAGGTTTGGTGACGCTAGAGTTGTAGAGATATTAGTATTGTAACACCCCGCATGTAACTTGCCATATTTGTAACTCCGACTCTTGCCATTTCCGGCTATGTGACATGTTTTTCCCTCCGTTGTCGGGTTTTGTCTTCCGTTTTGTATTTTCTCATGTCATGCATTTTCATATCATGTCATCATGTGCATTGCATTTGCATACGTGTTCGTCTCATGCATCCGAGCATTTTCCCCGTTGTCCGTTTTGCAATCCGGCGCTCCTATCTCCTCCGGTGCACCCCTCTTGTTTTCCTTCGTTTGCGTGTGTCAAACTTTCTCGGAATGGACCGAAGCTTGTCAAGTGGTCTTAATATACCACTCGGAGACTACCGGTCAAGTTTCGTTCCATTCGGAGGTCGTTTGGTACTCCAACGGTTAACCGGGCATCCGCAAAGTCCATTTGAGTATCCAGCAAAAACCCCCTCCAAAACCAGCCCAAAACCCACCAAACTCTTTTCCATGCTCTAGGTCGTTCGATCACGATCGTGTGGGCGAAAACCGCACCTCATTTGGAGCCTCCTAGCTTCCTCTACCTATAAATATGTGGGCATCCCGTATTACAACCGCAGTCCAAACCCTAGCCCTCGTCCCACTCCGCCGCCGGACACGTCCGGGCGGAGCCGGACACGTCCAACCGCCGCCGCCGGCCCGCGAAGCCCGCAGCGGGCCCGCCCGAGCCCGCCGCCGCCTCCTCCTGTGCCCGCGCCGCCGCCGCGCACCGCCGCCGGGCCCGCCGCGCGCCGCCACCAACGGCCGGCCCCGCCGCCGCCGCCATCGCCGCCGGCCGGCTCGCCTTCTCCGCCGCCGGCGCCGTGCCCGCCGCCCCGGCGCCGCCTCCTCCGGCCCCGCCGCCGGCGCCCCTCCTCCGGCGCCCCTCCTCCGCCGCCGGCGCCCTCCTCCGGCCGGGCCCCCGCCGTCCTCCTCCCTCGCCGCCGGTGACCTCCCTCGGCCCCGCCTCGGAGCTCGCCGATCCAGATCCAGTACGGTAGCCCGTTGACTTGTCCTCTCCCGTGCCCCTCAAATTTTCCAAGTCTTGAGATTTCCTTAGTATCTTGCCCTGTTCCCGATGTGATAACTTCGTGCATGTAGCTCTGATTCGCGCGTGTAATATGTCAAATTGTTTGTCTCGTGATGCTCTTCATTTTGTTCAATTGCACCATGTTCATTAGAGGTCATCTTGATGCCCAAATCTTCATTGCAAGAGGGCTAGTTGCTGTTAATCTCTGGTTCTCAGCAGAACTTGGAGATTTGTCATTTTTGTATCATTTATTTTGTGCATCTTTTGAGCATGAGCTCTACATGTGTTTTGAAGTATGCCATGCCATCTTTCCAGTGGTGTATTCCATGTATTTTTGTGATCTCTGTGGTGACTAGCACAAGCATGCAAAGTAGGCCCCGTAATAATTCTGATTTCAGGGACTCGGTGAGTTCTGTCTTTGTCTGCTGTAATTTTGTTGCCATGCAAACTTGATGCTACAGAGAGATCCATGCATATTTTGGAGATGTTCAGTAAGGATGTTTTGTAGCTATAGTTGTAATTGATCCATTACTGCATTTTTTGCAATTTTAGAGTACCATAGCATGACTCAATATTGCTCTACTTTTGCTATAAAATATTTCTGGCAGATTCTTAACATGACATGCATTTTTGCCAAGCTTATTGTAGTTGATCCATACATGCTATGCTATTGTTCTTTCCATGGATAGCTTCATAAACATTCCATCTTGCTGTAGGTATGCTTGGTTTGTAGTGTATTGCTCTGTAGTGAGTGAATCAAGCTCACAAAGAGGCCTACATATTATTATTTCTGCCATGCTCTGTTTTCTGTTAAGTCTGAAACCTGATAACGAAACTTGCTATGTTTACATGCTTGCCATCATATCTTCTGGTCCTTTTTGGCTTATGGTCAGGAAGGGACTTTTGTCATGTGCTTTTAGTAGAACACTACCATGCCTTGTTTTGCTATGTTAAGTTCCTGTAGCATGTTGATTTCGTGCTCTGAACATAGCTACCTGATGCTGTTTTCTGCCATGTCCAGTTTTTCACCAAGTCTGTGAACCTGTAATCTTTTGCACTTTTGCCATGCTTGTTTGAGCTTGATATGTTGTGAACTAGCCGTAGCTCAGTGTTCATCTTTTGTCAAGAATCTCCTGTAGATTACTACCATGTGATTTGTTGCTATGTTGGGGTGCTGTAACATTGCTACTTGCTGTATTTTAAGTGCTATCTTGCTGTTTATCGCAGATTAGTGTCATTCTTGTTTTGCTTGCCATTTGCAAACCGTGCATCCGATTCCGGTGATCTTTATATCGATTTCGACCGAAACCATCTCATCTTTCCAGTGGCATGCTTGGTTTGCCAAGTTACTACCATGTTCATCTTTTTCCTTCCGGAGCACGCATATGCACCGCATATCATATCTTGCTTATCATACATGTTTTGCATCATGTTGCTTGCGCATTTCTCGTTGTTGATTGTGGTTCCGTTTGTTTGTGCTCTTGTCTTGGGTAGAGCCGGGAGACGAGTTCGTGAACGAGGAACCTGTCGAGTACGCTTACGAGGATCAAGCTTTCGACAACTCTGAGAATCTTGCAGGCAAGATGACCACCCCTCGAAATCACTTCTATCTTTGCTATGCTAGTTGTTCGCTCTATTGCCATGCTCGCTACCTATCACTTGCTATATCATGTCTCCCATTTTAGCCATGTCAGCCCTAACCATCCTTTCCTAGCAAACCGTTGTTTGGCTATGTTACCGCTTTTGCTCAGCCCCTCTTATAGCGTTGCTAGTTGCAGGTGAAGTTGAAGTTTGTTCCATGTCGGAACATGGATATGTTGGGATATCACAATATCTCTTATTTAATTAATGCATCTATATATTTTGGTAAAGGGTGGAAGGCTCGGCCTTTTGCCTGGTGTTTTGTTCCACTCTTGCCGCCCTAGTTACTGTTAAACCGGGATTATGTTCCTTGAGTTTGCGTTCCTTACGCGGTCGGGTGATTTATGGGACCCCCTTGACAGTTCGCCTTGAATAAAACTCCTCCAGCAAGGCCCAACCTTGGTTTTACCATTTGCGACCTATACCTTTTCCCCCCGGGTTTTCTAGAGCCCGAGGGTCATCTTTATTTTAAACCCCGGGCCAGTGCTCCTCCGAGTATTGGTCCAAACTGTCAGTCGCCGGTGGCCACCAGGGGCAACTCTGGTCTGGCCTATCGGAAGCTTGGACAATCCGGTGTGCCCTGAGAACGAGATATGTGCAGCTCCTATCGGGATTTGTCGGCACATTTGGGCGGCTTTGCTGGTCTTGTTTTACCATTGTCGAGATGTCTTGTAAACCGGGATTCCGAGACTGATCGGGTCTTTCCGGGAGAAGGTTTATCCTTCGTTGACCGTGAGAGCTTATGATGGGCTAAGTTGGGACACCCCTGCAGGGTATTATCTTTCGAAAGCCGTGCCCGCGGTTATAAGGCAGATGGGAATTTGTTAATGTCCGGTTGTAGATAACTTGTCACTTGACCCATTTAAAATACACCAAGTGCGTGTGTAACCGTGATGGTCTCTTCTCGGCGGAGTCCGGGAAGTGAACACGGTCTGAGTTATGTTTGACGTAAGTAGGTGTTCAGGACCTCTTCTTGGTCATTGCTAGATGATGACCGCTCCATTGCTTCTCTTCTCGCTCTCATTTGCGCAGTTAGCCACCATATATGCTTTTGCCGCTGCAGCTCCACCTCTTTGCACCATCCTTTCCTACAAGCTTAAATAGTCTTGATCTCGCGGGTGTGAGATTGCTGAGTCCCCGTGACTCACAGATTTCTACCAAAACAGTTGCAGGTGCCGACGATGCCAGTGCAGACGATGGCGTCGATCTCAAGTGGGAGTTCGACGAGGAACGTGATCGTTACTATGTGTCTTTTCCTGATGATCAGTAGTGGAGCCCAGTTGGGACGATCTGGGATCTAGCATTTGGGGTTGTCTTATTTTCATCTGGATTTTGACCGTAGTCGGTCTATATGATTGTATTTTGGATGATGTATGAATGATATTTATGTATTGTGTGAAGTGGCGATTGTAAGCCAACTCTTTATCCCATTCTTGTTCATTACATGGGATTGTGTGAAGATGACCCTTCTTGCAACAAAACCACTATGCGGTTATGCCTCTAAGTCGTGCCTCGACACGTGGGAGATATAGCCGCATCATGGGCGTTACAAGTATGCGGTTAACGAAAAGTTGTTCGGAGTCCCGGATGAGATCCCGGACGTCACGAGGAGTTCCGGAATGGTCCGGAGGTAAAGATTTATATATAGGAAGTCCAGTTTCGGCCACCGGGAGAGTATCGGGGGTCACCTGTATTGTACCGGGACTACCGGAAGGGTCCCGGGGGTCCACCGGGTGGGGCCACCTATCCCAGAGGGCCCCATGGGCTGAACTGGCGCGGGAACCAGCCCCTGGTGGGCTGGTGCGCCCCACCCAAGGGCCCAAGGCGCCTAGGGTTGGAAACCCTAGGGGGCCGTTGCCCCCCGAGGGGGCATGCGCCCCCTGGTTGGAAACCCTAAGGGGGCCGTTGGCCCCCGAGGGGCCGCCGCCCCCCCTCTAGATGGGATCTCCAAGGGGGGCATGCGCCCCCTAGCCCCTATATATAGTGGAGGGGAGGGAGGGCAGCCGCACCCTAAGCCCTGGCGCCTCCCTCTCCCTCCCATGACACCTCTTCCTCCTCCAGTAGCGCTTGGCGAAGCCCTGCTGGAATCCCGCTGCTTCCACCACCACGCCGTCGTGCTGCTGGATCTCCATAAACTTCTCCTTCCCCCTTGCTGGATCAAGAAGGAGGAGACGTCTCCGCTCCGTACGTGTGTTGAACGCGGAGGTGCCGTCCGTTCGGCGCTAGGATCATCGGTGATTTGGATCACGACGAGTATGACTCCATCAACCCCGTTCTCTTGAACACTTCCGCTCGCGATCTACAAGGGTATGTAGATGCACTCCTCTCTCTCTCATTTCTAGATGACTCCATAGATTGATCTTGGTGATGTGTAGAAAATTTTAAATTTCTGTTACGATCCCCAACATGATCTTCGTTATTAGAGCATTGTCCCAAGTGAGGAAAGGATGATGAAGACTATGATTCCCCCACAAGTCGGGATGAGACTTCGGACTTTATAAAAATAAAAGAGGCCAAAGAAGCCCATACAAAAAAGAGGCCAAAGAAGCCCACCAAAAAAAAGATAAAAAATGAGAGAAAAGAGAGAAGGGACAATGTTACTATCTCTTTTCCACACTTGTGCTTCACAGTAGCACCATGATCTTCATAATAGAGAGTCTCTTATGTTATCACTTTCATATACTAGTGGGAATTTTTCACTATAGAACTTGGCTTGTATATATTCCAGTGACGGGCTTCCTCAAAACGCCCTAGGTCTTTGTGAGCAAGCAAGTTGGATGCACACCCACTTAGTTCCTTTTGTTGAGCTTTCATATATTTATAGCTCTAGTGCATCCGTTGCATGGCAATCCCTACTCACTCACATTCATATCTATTAATGGGCATCTCCATAGCCTGTTGATATGCCTAGTTGATGTGAGACTATCTTCTCCTTTTTTTGTCCTCACAACCACCACCATATACCACATATAGTGCTATGTCCATGGCTTGCGCTCATGTATTGCGTAAGAGTGAAAAAGGCTGAAGCGCGTTAAAAAGTATGAACCAATTGCTCGGCTTGTCATCGGGGTTGTGCATGATGGGAGTATTTTTTGTAATAAAAATGAAGCATGGCCTAACTATATGATTTTGTAGGGATAAGTTTTCTTTGGCTATGCTATTTTGATAAGACATGATTACTTGTTAGTATGCTTGAAGTATTACTATTTTTATGTTTTATGGACTTTTATCTTGAATCATTTGGATCTGAACAATCATGCCACAATAAAGAAAATTACATTGAGAATTATATTAGGTAGCATTCCACATCAAAAATTCTGTTTTTATCATTTACCTACTCGAGGACGAGCAGGAATTAAGCTTGGGGATGCTGATACGTCTCCAACGTATCTATAATTTTTGATTGTTCCACGCTATTATATTACCTGTTTTGGATGTTTATGGGCTTTACTTTACACTTTTATATCATTTTTGGGACTAACCTACTAACCGGAGGCCCAGCCTGAATTGCTATTTTTTTTGCCTATTTCAGTGTTTCGAAGGAAAGGAATATCAAACGGAGTCCAAACGGAATGAAACCTTCGGGAGCGATCTTTTTGGAACAAACGTGATCCAGGGGACTTGGAGTGGACGTCAAGCAACAGAGGAGGCGGCCACGAGGGTGCCCGGCGCGCCCCCTACAGGTGGGCGCGACCCCCACCCTCGTGGGCCCCTCGAGCGTCCACCGACCTACTTCTTCCTCCTATATATACCCACGTACCCTGAAACCTTCGAGGAGCACCACAAAAAACTATTTCCACCGCCGTAACCTTCTGTATCCGCGAGATCCCATCTTGGAGCCTTCGTCGGCGCTCCGCCGAAGGGGGAATCGACCACGGAGGGCCTCTACATCATCTCCAAGGCCTCTCCGATGAGTTGTGAGTAGTTTACCACAGACCATCGGGTCCATAGTTATTAGCTAGATGGCTTCTTCTCTCTCTTTGAATCTCAATACAAAGTTCTCCTCGATCTTCTTGGAGATCTATTCGATGTAACTCTTTTTGCGGTGTGTTTGTCGAGATCCGATGAATTGTGGGTTTATGATCAAGTTTATCTATGGGAAATATTTGAATCTCCTCTGAATTCTTTTATGTGTGATTAAGTTCTCTTTGCAAGTCTCTTCGAATTATCAGTTTGGTTTGGCCTACTAGATTGATCTTTCTTGCAATGGGAGAAGTGCTTAGCTTTGGGTTCAATCTTGCGGTGTCCTTTCCCAGTGATAGCAGGGGCAGCAAGGCACGTATTGTATTGTTGCCATCGAGGATAAAAAGATGGGGTTTATATCATATTGCATGAGTTTATCCCTCTACATCATGTCATCTTTCTTAATGCGTTACTCTATTCTGATGAACTTAATACTCTAGATGCATGCTGGATAGCGGTCGATGTGTGGAGTAATAGTAGTAGATGCAGAATCATTTCGGTCTACTTGTCACGGACGTGATGCCTATATACATGATCATGCCTAGATAATCTCATAATTATTCGCTTTTCTATCAATTGCTCGACAGTAATTTGTTCACCCACCGTAATACTTATGCTATCTTGAGAGAAGCCACTAGTGAAACCTATGGCCCCCGGGTCTATCTTTTATCATATAAGCTTTCAATCTACTTTTATTTGTATCTTTTACTTTTCCAATCTATATCATAAAAATACCAAAAATATTATCTTATCATATTATCTCTATCAGATCTCACTTTCGCAAGTGGCCGTGAAGGGATTGACAACCCCTTTATTGCGTTGGTTGCGAGGTTCTTGTTTGTTTGTGTAGGTGCGTGGGAGTTTTGAGGAACCTCCTACTGGATTGATACCTTGGTTCTCAAAAACTGAGGGAAATACTTACGCTACTTTGCTGCATCACCCTTTCCTCTTCAAGGAAAACCAACGCAAGCTCAAGACGTAGCACTTCCACCCATGTGTTAGTAATTCTCTTGTAGGCACATAAAGATAGTTGGAATTTGGATGAAATTTCTTATGTAATCAAAGTCAGATGTGTTAGAGCTTGATGCCTAGTATCCACTATGTTCTGAGATTGATGTTGTTATGATTTTGCTATGATTAATGCTTATCACTAGGACTTGAATGCCATGATTTCAGATTTGAACTCTTTATGTTTTTATGAATATATTTGTGTTATTGGTCTTATCTGCAATTTGTATGCACATGTTATTGTTCTGAATCCTAGACCCCAAGATGATAATAATTGGGATATCAACAGTGATGACTTTACCTCGAGGATTTCATGTATTCATTGTGTGTTAATGTTGTTTCTGTTCTCTATCAAAAGGAGCGCCTTAATTACACTTAATTTTCTTTAGGGTCCCGCTGCCATGAAGGGTAGGGCAATAGAAAAGGAGCGCCTTAATTACACTTAATTTTCTTTAGGGTCCCGCTGCCATGAAGGGTAGGGCAAAAGATATTGTGCAAGTTCTTATCGCAAGCACACACAATTAAATATGGAATGAATGTTTACATATGATTGATGAATTGAAGCTAGTTTGTTGTCACTCTATGTGCTCTGTGTTATGCCCGTTGCATATTGAATCTCATATGAACAAACCCATCGCATATTCCATGCCTACACTTTATACTATTGTTGCTCTCTTTAAAAGTTGCTAATGCTGCAATTTACTACCACTCTGCAAATCTTGTTACTGTTACTTTATCACCATTGCTATCACATTACTTTGTTACTAATAAATTATTCTAAGCAAGTTACCTATTATGGTGTGGTTGAATTGACAACTCAACTGCTAAGACTTATAAATATTCTTTGACTCTACTTGTGTCGAATCAATAATTTTGGGTTAAAATACTTCCCTTGAAAACTCTCGTGATTCCCTATACTTATGGGTCATGCAAGCCTGCTGGCAGTCGCTAACGTTAGCGAGAGCTTGCTGGCTGTCCTCGCTCGCGAGTTCTTTCAAATTGATTCGACATGATTAACTATATGTCTAATTAATTACAAACATAATTAAATGTCTGCCTAATTATCCACAAACATAATTAACTCTGTCTAATTGATTAATTACCTTCCTAATTGAAACAAAATCCCTACTTCTAATTATAGGCAACCTTAATTAACGCTCTTGCTAGTTAACTAATTTCAAATTGATTCGTTGTGAAGAATACTCTCTATTTAAATGAATCTAATTAATTGCACATGTAATTAATTGCCTGCCTAATTTATTGTATTAATGCCATGATTTCGAAATTGATTTGAAGCTCGGTTTGCAGATTGTTTTCACATTATTGGTTGCATGCGAACATGAAGATGTAGGGATTTCCCTCTACTAATAAAGAAGATCCAAAAATATATTAGTAGATTCATTGTCGCATAAAGTTTCTTACTTTATACTTTTATGGCATATTACAAGCCTTTCATTTTTCAAACGGAATACCTAGAAAACCATGCACGACATGTATTCCCATCCAGAGGGAGTAACTGTGAGGTGCCGAGGGATCTTGCTTCATTTTAGGTGTTTTCGTGAGTTCGTTTAGGGTTTGTGTTATGCTTAGAAAGATGAGGGGGTGACGACTCCTTGAATATGAAATAAGGTTCTTTCGCCTAGCCTTCGTTTTGATGATGTGTCTCGCGTCGTCGGAGGGCGTGTGGAGATGTGTCTCCGGTGGATCTGTTTAGATCTAGTCTTTGTTCGTCTTCATTCATGTGTCTACAGTCACTAGTAGAAAAACCCCCATCTGTCCCGGTTGGTAAGGGCCTTTTGTCCCGGTTCTTGAACCGGGACTAATGGGTCGGTACTAATGCCCTAGACCTTTAGTCCCGGTTCAAACACGAACCGGGACAGATGGGCCTCCACGTGGCCGGTGCGCCGAGCCCAGGCAGGAGGGCCTTTGGTCCCGGTTGGTGGCACCAACCGGGACCAAAAGGCATTCACGTGTCAGCATTTTAGGGCTGGGGTTTTTGTTTTTTTTGAAGGGGGGGGGGGGTTTGGGGGTTTTGGGGGGTTAATTTAGGTGTTCCATATATTGTGTTAGCTAGCTAATTAATAGAGAGAAGTGTCCTCTCTTATGTCCGTGCTTGGTCGACGCTACGTACTATACATAGAGAGGCCCTCGACACGCTAGCTAGTAAGAAAATGAAGGAAACCATTAAGTACAGAAGTTCGTCATGCATACCGAGAGAAGTGATCGATCGACCTCTCCTTCTCCGAGAGATTGGTCGAACAACAAGTTTTTGTATTATCTATCCGACGCTACTGGCTACATACATATACAATATGTAAGATCTCTTACAATCCCCTAGCTAGCATTTGAAATCAACTTCCACATGGTATTCTCCGGCTTTATTGATGACGTGGTCAAGAAAGAATCCCACCAATTCCTCTTGAATTGCTTTGATGCGATCTTGTGGTAGGAGTTCATTCCGCATCTGCCACGTCTAATTTGAAGAAGGGGGTTAATACATATATATGAATGAAAGTCAACAGAAATGATGGTGTAATACAATGAAATTGTGAATATTATTGCTTACGCACTTCATATTGTCTTTTAGAGTAGCCCCTCTTATTTTTCAAAGTCGCGTTGTACATGAACTCGCACACGTAGTATCCACAGCAATCATTTCCTTGTTCCTGCCACAAGCACTTTACGAGAAAAAGAGGTCAATCAAACTGATAATGAAGCATTATAAATGGCATTGATGAAAGTATAGCTATAGAATCAACGGGAGATGCGCGCAACTAGCTAGCTACTAGTACTTACTTTCGGGTATGTATATCGCAGCTCCTTCGGCAGTCCCGGAGCTTGTGCGGTGAACTGTTTCCAAACCCTGCAAGACAAAGAAAATAATTATTATTACTTGTTGAGATATCAGGAAATGAACAAAAAGTTGCCGATATGGTGCGATAATGATCGATTGAACTTGCTTGTTGAGCAATTTAGTCATGTCCGCATAGGTTTCGGGAGCTTTTCGTCTCGAGTCTAAGACGGTTACTAGTCCCCGCTCAAGCTTAATCTCTAGAAGAACATAGTGGAAGCTGCGCACGCATGCCTAACTCATCAATTACATTGCTATAACCTCGCTCGAGTAATAAGGGAAACCAAATATGCACACGACAGTAACACTCACTTGCCGTTGTAAGGAAAGAGTATGGTATCTTTGTTTTGATTTTTGATCAACGATTGTAGCAAGTTGGCCTCGGCCTCTTCGGCGTGCTTTGTAACCTGAATTTCATCTATGATATTTGTGTTAATGAACCCAATATCATACATTTCTTGTTTTTTGCACTCGACGATCTTCAATCTGCATAATATAGTGAGGATAATAGATTATAAATACATGCAATGAAAGAGATGAGCTATATATAGAGACTTAATGACAGAAATAGTACTTACAGACAGTAGCAAAAGACCGTTAATTTATCAAGGGCCTTTTGATTGAAGAACGCGAAGAACTCCTCAAATGGAACAGTCAACAGATCAGTTCCAGCGAGGTCGTGCTCCTCTCCAATTCTCAGATACAAAGTATTCGTCCCCCCAGACTCTCTGCAGGTTTTCATGTACCAACTATGGAATCTTCGCATCATCGTTGGTAGAGATTTTTCATCTTTGACGAGAGGCTTCCCGTACTCGTATCTGTGTTCGTCCACCTCCAAGAAATCATAATGTACATCGTCGGGCAGGTAATCTCCAGGATTGTTATAACCGGGCACCATCCCGCCCGGAACATTAGCGACGATATGTTCGGACACCTGGAGCGGGGGGCAAGATTGCTGTTCTTGTTCGCCGAGCTGGACAATTTTTTTCCCAGCTGCTCGTTCTTTTAACCTTTGATCACTCACAGTACTTCCCGACCGCGCCGCTTTGAGATATGTCTTTTCAGTAATGCGCTCATAGTTGGTTTTCGGTGGAGACTTTGGTGGTTTCCTCAGGGCATCGATAGTGCGATTTGCTTTCACCGGATCTACCTTCTCCTCCGGAGGTGGATGTCTCGCTGCTTTCAACCCTTCAAAGAAGTCCTTCACTTCGGTCCGCACGATCTTCACGTTTTCCTCCTCGGTCATCTCGTACGGTAACTTCTCTAGAGGCTTGAGAGATGGACCGTATCTGTATTGCCTCCCGCCTCTGGCTGTACTGCTGGACGCCAGAGCAGACGGAGCGGCTGCGGCTGTCTTCTTTCATGCTTGCTTACAAGGCGGAGGAGAAGGACTACGACGCGCCGGAGCAGCCGGGGCGGCGGCGGGTCTCTTCCGCCCTTGCTGGCGAGGCGGAGAAGGAGGAGGCGGAGTGCCGCCACGCGCCGGAGAAGGAGGCTGAGTGCCCTGATCGTCACTCGCCGGAGGAGGAGGCGGTGGAGGAGGCGGAGTGCCCTGACTCGCCGGAGGAGGAGGAGGAGGCGGAGGCGTCCAGTTCGGAAGGTTGATGAACTCCTTCCGCCATAGGCATGGAGTCTTCAGAGCAGAACCCAGCCGAGTCTCCCCTTCATCGGTAGGGTGGTCAAGCTGGAGGTCCTCAAATCCCTTCGTTATTTCGTCCACCGTCACCCTAGCATATCCTTCTGGAATCGGACGACAGTGAAAAGTTGCGCCGGGTTCAGAAGGTCGAACTTGGCCGACAGTCACCTTGACTTTTAAGTTCTGGCATTGCGTCATAAGGTGGCAACTCTGAGACTCCGTGATAAAATCCACAGGGTAGCTAGCAGGAGCCGTCAAGACATGCTCCGGCTGAAGCAGCTCGGTGGAAGCCACGCTGCTTTTCCACTGAGATGGCGGGGTAGCTTCGGGGGAAGCTTCGGCAGTTCGTTTGCTGCAATTTGCTTCTCGTTCCTCTAGCCCTTGTACCCTTTCGTGCAGCGCCTGCAGTTCGGTCAGCTCCACTTTCTTCCTCCTCTCCTGGCATTTGTAACCGCCTGCGTCCGGAAAACCAACCTTCCACGGAACGGAGCCTGGCGTGCCTCGTGTCCGTCCAGGGTGCTCAGGATTCCCGAGGGCCATTGTGAGCTCGTCCTTCTCTCTGTCTGGAACGAACGTCCCTTGCTGCGCTGCATTGATATAGTGCTGAAGCCTCTTGACTGGTATTTTCATTTGCTCGTCCGTCCAACGGCACTTCCCTGTTACAGGGTCCAGGGTTCCGCCAGCCCCGAAGAACCAAGTCCGGCAACGGTCTGGCCAGTTCATTGTCTTTGGTTCGATCCCTTTATCAAGCAGATCATTCTCAGCCTTGGCCCACTTAGGCCGGGCTATGAGGTAGCCACCTGACCCCGTGCGATGGTGAAGCTTCTTCTTCGCAGCATTTTGCTTGTTTGTCGCCGACATCTTCTTACTCTTTTCCGATGTCTTGTAGGCCACAAATGCGGGCCAGTGATCTCTGATCTTCTCATATTTGCCAATGAATTCTGGTATCTCTCCTTTGTCGGCAAACTTTTTCAGCTCTTTCCTCCACCTCCTGAATAGGTCTGCCATCTTCTTAAGAGCAAAAGACTTGATTAATTGCTCTTTAACTGGCTTCTCCGGATCCTCCTCTGGCGGTAGGGTGAAATTTGCCTTCAGCTCAGTCCAGAGATCATCTTTCTGCATATCATTGACATAAGACACCTCAGGGTCTTCTTTCTTAGGCTTATACCATTGGTGGATGCTGATCGGGATCTTGTCCCTAACAAGAACCCCGCACTGAGAAGCAAATGCGTTCTTTGTCCGGATGGGTTCAATCGGTTCGCTGTCGCGCGTGATTGCTGTGATCTAAACCTTTCATCCGAGCTCAACTTTTTCTTCAGGCCTCGTCTCCTTACCGAAGTTGTGCTCGATCCAGAGGGCTAGAAAAAAGAAGAAAGACGAGAGTTAATTAATATGTGTACATATACCAAAACAATGAATGCATCAATTAGCTAGTAAGCACAGGCATAACTAATATATATACCTGGCCGGACTCGGTTCGGTCACCGGAGCCGTCATCACGGTCTCCTTCTTGCACCGTCATTGGGTCACCGGAGCCATCATAATCATGTCTTTCCTCCTCCATTCTTCGATCACCGTAGCGTGCTTCTTCACCCTGTTCTTCGAGACCATCATTGTCGTTAAGACACGAGAAGATATCAGTAACACCTCCGGCTAAGATTATGTCCCCCAACACCTCTTCTGCTTCCTTGTCTCGTATGTGCTCCATTGTTTCTGCAAATATTACAACATGGCAATTATTACACAAACATGACGACAGATGGATATATTAGTGGCAAACAAACGTAGAACTAGCTAGCTAATCACAGTAAGGAATCATATTAATTAGTGGCCTCGACGCTGCTTCTCTAGGGTTTGGGGTGGCCTCGAGAACGCTTCAAGGATTTGGGGTGGCCTCGAGAGAATTTGTCGGTTAGGGGCGCAGCGGGAGGGGGTAGGAGACCAACATCGTTTTTTTTCTAGCGAGAGGGTCGGGGGGGTATATATATCGACCGCACCTCATGTCGAAGTTATTCGGGAGGGGGTAATATCGACAACGACGACATACGTACAATGGAAAATAATATTATCGGGAAGGGGGTATATCGACCCCCCCCCTCATGTTGAAGTTATCGGGAGGGGTATATCGACGACGACAGACCCGATAAAACATAAGAAAACGAAGAAGAAATAAAAAGAGGAGAAGAGGAAAGGAATAGAAGAGAATATCGAAGAAAAAAAAGAAGAAGAAAAAAGAGGAGAAGAAGAAAGGAATAGAGGAGAAGAAGAAAAAATAGAAAATTTTCTATTTTTTCTTCTTCTCCTCTATTCCTTTCTTCTTCTCCTCTTCCTTTTCTTCCTCTCCTCTTCTTCTCCTCTTCCTTTTCTTCCTCTCCTCTTCTTCTCCTTTTTCCTCTTCTTATTTTCCTTTTTCCTCTCCTAAATATATAAAACTTTTCTAAAAATGAAACTAACCTAAAATGTACTAAATCAGAGAACATATATAGATAATCCTTTTCTAAATATATAAATCTAACTTTTGCATATATATATGAACATATATACACAGAGAACATACAAACATATATACATTTTTATAAAAAAGCAAAATACAAATCATCATATATTTGAACAAAAAATCTGAAAAGAAGGCGTATATCATATATACACAATACATATACTCACATATATACATATATATATTATCTGAAAAAACAAGCATATAATATATGAAAAAAATTAAAACAAAATTAGAAGGATTATCGGGGAGGGGCGCCGGCCGGACCAAGGGCAGGGGCGCGGGTTCGGCGGCGACGACGGCGACGGGGCAGGGGGCGCGCGTTCGGCGGCGAGGACGGCGACGGGGCAGGGGCGACGGCCGGCGAGGAAGGGGGCAGGGCAGGGCGACGACGACGACGTACGGGTGCGGGCCGGGGCGCGCGTCGGGGCAGGGCGGCGAGCGGCGACGGCGTCAGGCGAGGGCACGGGCGACGGCGACGACGTACGGGGGCGGGCCGGGGCGCGCGGCGCGCGTCGGGGCAGGGCGGCGAGTGGCGACGGCGTCGGGCGAGGGCACGGGCGACGGCGAGCGGGCGGCGACGGCGACCTCGGGCGGCTCGGGGAGGCGACGGCGACGTCGGGGCAGGGACCGGCGTCGAGGAGCAGAGCAGCAGCCTGGCGGCGTTCGAGAGAGAGGAATGACGGGCGGGGGAAATTTCCTAAGTGTTTGGTTATATAGAGAAGTCTTTGGTCCCGGTTGATGCCACGAACCGGGACCAATGCCACCTTTAGTCCCAGTTGGTGCCACCAACCGGGACCAAAGGCCTCTTTTCAGCAGCCCAAAGGGCGGGAAGCGGAGGCCTTTGGTCCCGGTTGGTGGCACCAACCGGGACTAAAGGGGGCATTGGTCCCGGTTCGTGGCACCAACCGGGACCAATGCCACCTTTAGTCCCGGTTGGTGCCACCAACCGGGACCAATGCGGGACCAATGCCACCTTAAGTCCCGGTTGGTGCCACCAACCGGGACCAATGCGGGACCAATGCCACCTTAAGTCCCGGTTGGTGCCACCAACCGGGACGAAAGGCCTTGTGCTGCCCCGCGTCAAAAGTTTAGTCCCACCTCGCTAGCTGAGAGAGCTCGAGAGTGGTTTATAAGCGCTGTTGCGCCCACCCTCTCGAGCTCCTCTCAATTGCAGGCTTTCGGGCCTAACCGTGTGCTGTGTGCCTATGGGCCTACTGGGCCTCCTGCGGGCCTGAATCCTGGCCCATGGTAGGGTTTCTAGCCATATTCAGGCCGTGGGGGCCCAGTAGGTGGCACTTTTTTTGTTTTCTTTGTTGCTATATTTATTTTATTTTGTTTCTACTTACAACAAAATACTTATTGGTTCTATTTTTATTTATTTTATTAAAGTTTATTTTTAATTATTTTTCTTTTAGGTCACAAAAATTATAAACTTTCTGTTAGTGCCATTAGTTTTCAAATTTGAATAGTTAAAGTTACTGTGTTTAAAATTCAAAGTTTTTTCCAGTTTTTTTGTTTTGTTATTTGTATTATTTATTTTCTTTTGTTTTTTGCTTTATTTTTTTAATTGTTTTTGCTTTTAGGTCAGCAAAATTATAAACTTTCTGTTAGTGCCATTAGTTTTAGAAAAATTATTTTGTTTTTTTGTTTTCTTTGTTGCTTTATTTATTTTATTTTGTTTCTACTTACAACAAAATACTTATTCTTGCTATTTTTATTTATTTTATTAAATTTTATTTTTAATTATTTTTCTTTTTGGTCACAAAAATTATAAACTTTCTGTTAGTGGCATTAGTTTTACAAAAATTATAAACTTTCTGTTAGTGCCATTAGTTTTCAAATTTGAATAGTTAAAATTTGAATTCTTTGAAATTTGTGTAAATCACAAGTTTGTGATTAACTTTACTAAAAAATGACCATAGATGCGCTTATAGAGAAAATTCAACCTAAATTCATATTAAATTTCTATGAATTTCAGAGAAATTCAATATGAATTTAGGTCAAATTCCCTGTATAAGGGCATCTATTTTCACTTTGAGAGGAGCTCAACAAGGCAGAGAGGGAGGGGCTTATAAACCGGTGTGAGCGCCCTTCGGTTGGCGAGGTGGGACTAAACTCTGACCGCAACGAGGACCGACCCTTTAGTCCCGGTTTGTGGCACCAACCGGGACCAATGCGCCCTTTAGTCCCGGTTGGTGGCACCAACCGGGACCAAAGACCTTGTGTTGCCCGTGCCCAAATGTTTAGTCCCACCTCGCTAGTTGAGAGGGGCGCGCAGTGGTTTATAAGCCCCACTGCCGCACCCCTCTCGAGCTCCTCTCAATTGCAGGATTTCGGGCCTAACCGTGTGCTGTGTGCCTGTGGGCCTACTAGGCCTCCTGCGGGCCTGAATCCTGGCCCATGGTAGGGTTTCTAGTCGTATTCAGGCCGTGGGGGCCCAGTAGGTGGCACTTTTTTGTTTTCTTTGTTGCTTTATTTATTTTATTTTGTTTCTACTTACAACAAAATACTTATTGTTGCTATTTTTATTTATTTTATTAAAGTTTATTTTTAATTATTTTTCTTGGTGAGAACATAGTTGACAAGGAGCGAACCGGGATTAATGGTATTACGAGGGCCGAACCATAAGACATTAAAGCATTTCAAATGAACTCTGAAAAAGTTGAAAGTTGGCATGGTATCATAATTTCACACACATAGCATGTGCATGTACAAAACGGACAATGGTATCATACTGGTCTATTACAAAGTTGGCATGGTATCATCATAATAGTTGCGGGAGAAAGTCTTCACTTTTTCTTCGCTTGTGTCATTTGCTTATTGCGCTGTAACCATGGATAATCTTCATCGTTTATCAGGATGCTTGGGTCAGCATTGACTTTGAAGGGAGGAATTTCATGAAACTTTTCATAATCTTCAGACATGTCTGTCCTGCCCTCCACTCTCACGATGTCCCTTTTTCCTGAAAGAACTATGTGGCGCTTTGGCTCATCGTATGATGTATTCGCTTCCTTATCTTTTCTTTTTCTCAATTTGGTAGACATGTCCTTCACATAGATAACCTGTGCCACATCATTGGCTAGGACGAACGGTTCGTCAGTGTACCCAAGATTTTTCAGATCCACTGTTGTCATTCCGTACTGTGGGTCTACCTGTACCCCGCCTCCTGACAGATTGACCCATTTGCACTTGAACAAAGGGACCTTAAAATCTACTCCGTAATCAAGTTCCCATATGTCCACTATGTAACCATAATATGTGTCCTTTCCCCTCTCGGTTGCTGCATCAAAGCGGACACCGCTGTTTTGGTTGGTGCTCTTTTGATCTTGGTCGATCGTGTAAAATGTGTTCCCATTTATCTCGTATCCTTTGTAAATCATTACAGTCGAAGATGGTCCCCTGAACAACGAGTACAACTCATCACAAACAGTGTTGTCACCTCTAAGACGTGTTTCCAACCAACTGCTGAAAGTCCTAATGTGTTCACATGTAATCCAGTCGTCGCACTGCTCCGGGTGTTTGGAGCGCAGACTGTTCTTGTCTTCATCGACATACGGGGTCACCAAGGTAGAGTTCTGTAGAACTGTGTAGCGTGCTTGAGACCAAGAATATCCGTCCCTGCATATTAGGGAATACCCTCCAAGCGTGCCTTTCCCAGTTAGTCTCCCCTCATACCGCGATTTAGGGAGACCTATCTTCTTAAGGCCAGGAATGAAGTCAACACAAAACCCAATGACATCCTCTGTTTGGTGGCCCATGGAGATGCTTCCTTCTGGCCTAGCGCGGTTACAGACATATTTCTTTAGGACTCCCATGAACCTCTCAAAGGGGTACATATTGTGTAGAAATACGGGGCCCAGAATGACAATCTCGTCAACTAGATGAACTAGGACGTGCGTCATGATATTGAAGAAGGATGGTGGGAACACCAGCTCGAAACTGACAAGACATTGCGCCACATCACTCCTTAGCCTTGGTATGATTTCTGGATCGATCACCTTCTGAGAGATTGCATTGAGAAATGCACATAGCTTCACAATGGCTAATCGGACGTTTTCCGGTAGAAGCCCCCTCAATGCAACCGGAAGCAGTTGCGTCATAATCACGTGGCAATCATGAGACTTTAGGTTGATGAACTTTTTCTCTGGCATATTTATTATTCCCTTTATATTCGACGAGAAGCCAGTCGGGACCTTCATACCAAGCAGGCATTCAAAGAAGATTTCCTTCTCTTCTTTAGTAAGAGCGTAGCTGGCAGGACCTTCATACTGCTTTGGAGGCATGCCGTCTTTTTCGTGCAAATGTTGCAGGTCCTCCCGTGCCTCAGGTGTATCTTTTGTCTTCCCATACACGCCCAAGAAGCTTAGCAGGTTCACGCAAAGGTTCTTTGTCACGTGCATCACGTCGATCGAAGAGCGGACCTCTAGGTCTTTCCAGTAGGGTAGGTTCCAAAATATAGATTTCTTCTTCCACATGGGTGCGTGTTTCTCAGCGTCACTCGGAACAGCTAGTCCGCCGGGACCCTTTCCAAAGATTACGTGTAAATCATTGACCATAGCAAGTACGTGATCACCGGTACGCATGCGGGCTTCTTCCGGTGATCTGCCTCGCCTTTGAAATGCTTGCCTTTCTTTCGACATTGATGGTTGGTCGGAAGAAATCGACGATGGCCCAGTTACACATTCTTCCTGCAGCTTCCCAGGTATATACTTTCAGTGTCATCTAAACAGTGTGTGCATGCGTGGTATCCCTTGTTTGTCTGTCCTGAAAGGTTACTGAGAGCGGGCCAATCGTTGATGGTCACGAACAGCAACGCCTTTAGGTCAAACTCCTCCTGTTTGTGCTCATCCCACGTACGTACACTGTTTCCATTCCACAGCTGTAAAAGTTCTTCAACTAATGGCCTTAGGTACACATCAATGTCGTTGCCGGGTTGCTTAGGGCCTTGGATGAGAACTGGCATCATAACGAATTTCCGCTTCATGCACATCCAAGGAGGAAGGTTATACATACATAGAGTCACGGGCCAGGTGCTGTGATTGCTGCTCTGCTCCCCGAAAGGATTAATGCCATCCGCGCTTAAAGCAAACCATATGTTCCTTGGGTCACTTGCAAACTCATCCCAGTACTTTCTCTCGATTTTTCTCCACTGCGACCCGTCAGTGGGTGCTCTCAACTTCCCGTCTTTCTTACGTTCCTCACTGTGCCATCGCATCAATTTGGCATGCTCTCCGTTTCTGAACAGACGTTTCAACCGTGGTATTATAGGTTCATACCACATCACCTTCGCAGGAACCCTCTTCCTGGGGGGCTCGCCGTCAACATCACCAGGGTCATCTCGTCTGATGTTATACCGTAATGCACCCCATACAGGGCATGCGTTCAGATCCTTGTACGCACCGCGGTAGAGGATGCAGTCATTAGGGCATGCATGTATCTTCTGCACCTCCAATCCTAGAGGGCATACGACCTTCTTTGCTGCGTATGTACTGTCGGGCAATTCGTTATCCTTTGGAAGCTTCTTCTTCAATATTTTCAGTAGCTTCTCAAATCCTTTGTCAGCCACAGCATTCTCTGCCTTCCACTACAGCAATTCCAGTACGGTACCGAGCTTTGTGTTGCCATCTTCGCAATTGGGGTACAACCCTTTTTTGTGATCCTCTAACATGCGATCGAACTTCAGCTTCTCCTTTTGACTTTCGCATTGCGTCCTTGCATCGACAATGACCCGGCGGAGATCATCATCATCGGGCACATCGTCTGGTTCCTCTTGATCTTCAGCAGCTTCGCCCGTTGCAGCATCATCGTGCACATCGTCTGGTTCCTCTTGATGTTCAGTAGCATCATCGTATTCAGGGGGCACATAGTTGTCATCGTACTCTTCTTCTTCGCCGTCTTCCATCATAACCCCTATTTCTCCGTGCCTCGTCCAAACATTATAGTGTGGCATGAAACCCTTGTAAAGCAGGTGGGTGTGAAGGATTTTCCGGTCAAAGTAAGACTTCGTATTCGCACATATAGGGCATGGACAACACATAAAACCATTCTGCTTGTTTGCCTCAGCCACTTCGAGAAAATCATGCACGCCCTTAATGTACTCGGAGGTGTGTCTGTCACCGTACATCCATTGCCGATTCATCTGCGTGCATTATATATAATTAAGTGTGTCAAATACCATTACCGAACATCATGAATAGCTAATTAAGTGACCAAATTAATAGAAGTTCATCATCACATTAAAACCAAAGTACATACATAGTTCTCATCTAACAACATAAAGCTCTCCAGAGCATCTAAATTAATTAAACCATACATTGAAACTATGTAAAACATTTCAATGCGAAAACAAATGCGATCATAATCGCAACCAAGGTAACAATTGATCCAACGGCATAATGATACCAAGCCTCGGTATGAATGGCATATTTTCTAATCTTCAGGCGCATTGCATCCATCTTGATCTTGTGATCATCGACGACATCCGCGACATGCAACTCCAATATCATCTTCTCCTCCTCAATTTTTTTTTATTTTTTCCTTCAAGAAATTGTTTTCTTCTTCAACTAAATTTAACCTCTCGACAGTAGGGTCAGTTGGAATTTCCGGCTCACATACCTCCTAGATAAATAAAATCTATGTCACATTGGTCGGCATAATTTTCATAAACAATAAATGAAGCAATAGTTATAAAGATAATATATACCACATCCGAATCATAGACAGGACGAGGGCCGACGGGGGCGGATACCAAAACCATCGCACTATATAATAACAAGCAATAAAATAGTAAGAAAATTAGACAAGTATATATCTCTAAAGAAAGAATTTTTTTCTTTCAGAAAGAAGATAAGAACAAGAGGCTCACCACGGTGGTGCCGTCGACGAGATCGGCGCGGGCGATCGACGACAGTGAAGACGGGGACGGGGCGTGACGGGCCGCTAATATAAACCTAGACAAATCTCGGGAAAAATAGAGTTCGGAGGTCGTGCTTCGAGAGGAGAAAGCTTAACTAGTGTGGCTTGGGCATTTCATCGAACACCTCATGTGCATAGGAGGTGAGCTAGAGCACCACAAAGCCCTCCCCTCCCCGGCCAGAGAGAAACAGAGCACTGGAGTGCTCTGCTCGCGGGCGAGGGGTATATATAGGCGCCTCAATGGTCCCGGTTCGTGGCACGAACCGGGACTAAAGGGCAGCCTGTTGTCCCGGTTCAAGCCACCAATCGGGACCAATGATGGTGGGCCAGGAGCCAGGTTCATTGGTCCCGGTTCGTCCCACCAACCGGGACCAAAAATCCAGACGAACCGGGACCAATGGCTCACGTGGCCCGGCCGGCCCCCTGGGCTCATGAACCGGGTCCAATGCCCCATGGGTCCCGGTTCTGGACTGAACCGGGACTAATGGGCTGACCCGACCTGGACCAAAGCCCCCTTTTCTACTAGTGAGTTTTAATCCTTTTAATCTTACTTCTTTTCATCAATGACATGACTTTTTAATTGTCTACTACAATAATATGTCCTGGCTCCGTTGAGAGATGGACGATGATGAACTTCTACTTCTTTCAATGCTTGCGGTTGTCGCTGGTTGAAATAGATCAAAAGTTTCCTGAAAGAAAAATCTAGCTGCTGAAAGCGTTTGATTTTTTTCCTTCCAACCAAGTACCGGATACCTCGTTTTCTTACCGATGAAATCACGGAGCAGTCACCACCTCATGTTTGTTTCAATTTGTTTACAGAAGAAAATCCCTACTAGTACTTCCTCCGTTCAGAATTAATTGTTACAGAAATGGATGTATTTAGACGTATTTTAATTATAGATACGTCTATTTTCGAAACAAGTAATTCAGGGCAGGGCGTAGTAAGTATGGAGTACCTTATTTCTGGCGCCTACCGAAGCTTGTCCAAAATATCAGTGCCCAGCCGCCGTACGTGGGCACACCGGTAAAAGGCAAAGCAAAAGGCTCCAAAGGAGCGGCGAGGAAAAATCTCGCTCACAAGCACGACGTGTCGTGATCGAGTCGCTCAAGCTTCTCCCACCATTCGGGAGGCAGAGGAGCAAAGCCAATCAAGCAAAGCAGAGGGGAGCAGCCATGCCCGGGCTTCTCCTCAACACCGCCGCCCCCCTCGCCAACCCCAGGCCGTGCTCCAGCTTCAGGCCCTCCCGCCACCGCCTCAGATGCCAAGCCGCCGCCTCCTCCTCCTCGTCGTCCAGCTCTAGCGGCGGCGGGCGCGCGGGGTCGTCGTGGGCGACGGACTACGACCTGTACGAGCTGCTGGGGGTGGAGCCCTCGTCGCCGCAGGCCGACATCAAGGCCGCCTACCGGGCGCTGCAGAAGCGCTGCCACCCGGACGTCGCCGCCGGCAACGGAGACGCCTCGGCCGGCCCCTCCTCCCACGACATGGCCGTGGTGCTCAACGAGGTGTACGCGCTGCTCTCCGACCCGGCGCAGCGCCGGGCCTACGACCGGGAGCACGCGCGCCGGTCCGAGTTCCAGGGCTACACGGGCCGCCCGCTCTACTCGTCGTGGCGCGGCGGGGACGCCGAGACGCGCGCCGTGTTCGTCGACGAGGTGGCCTGCGTCGGCTGCCTCAAGTGCGCGCTCCACGCCGGCCAAACCTTCGCCATCGAGTCCGTGCACGGCCGCGCCCGCGTCGTCGCCCAGTGGGCCGACCCCGAGGACCGCATCGCCGACGCCGTCCAGACCTGCCCCGTCGACTGCATCTCGTATGTGGAACGGTCGGACCTGGCGGCGCTCGAGTTCCTCATGTCCAAGCTGCCGCGCCGCAGGGTCCGCGTCTCCGAGGCCAACGCCGCCGGCTCGCCCGACATCTTCGCCGAGGTCGCCAAGTTCAAGGCCAGGTTCGAGAAGATGGAGAACAAGTCCGCCACCAGGCAATCCGAGGTAGTACTAATTTCATCCAACCCAGCTGCCTCGTGAACATGCTCTGCTCAGCTAATCACATCACATCAATGGTGAATGGTGAACGCAGGAGTCGGAGGCGACGTGGCAGTCGAGGAGCTCGGCGGTTCAGACCATCATGTCCATGTCCAACTGGTGGTACTGGCGGCCGTTCAGAGCCCCGGCCGGCGCCGCCACCGCCGCCGTCCCTGCCCCTCTCCGCCTGCTGCCACCGCCATCGTCACCGCCGCCTTCTAAAGAAGTGGCTGACCCCGTCACGGAGAGGCTCAAGGAAGCAGCCGCGCGACGCAAGGCGGAGGGCGCGACGGCGTCGGCGGTATACGCCCGCCAGCGCGACGAGTACTGGACCCCGCAGCGGAACCTGCCGTCCACGGCCTCGTTTCCGTCGCCGGAGGCCCAGAGCGCCGCGCCGCCGCGGAGACGGGTGCGAAGAGCGTCCGGTGGCGAGAGACCGGCCGAGAGGAGGGTGAGGATCGACCTGACGGTGCCGCTGCTGATGGCGATCGTCGCGGCGGGGATCGCCGGGTACAACAGGGAGGAGATGGCCGGGGGCGTGATCGAGGACCACATCGGCGGTGCGGCCGCTCTGGGAGTCGTGAATAGCTCCGAGCTTCAGGTCGTCTTGGCCGGTGTGACGTGGTTCATCATCGGGGCCGCTGTCGCCGGCTTCCTTCAGGTGGTGCTTGGAAGAAGGAACGACCAGGAATCCAGAGAATGAATGTGCACGCGACGTAGTTAGAGATAGAACAAAGCTGTAATTTGTAGTACTAGGTAATAGCCGTGCGTCGTAAGAGCATCTCCAATAGATGGTTCAAAATTTGGCGGTCTAAAACCGAAGATGTAAAATTTGGACCGTCAAAAAGTGCGTTTTGGAGCTCCGAAAAAAGCTCAACTCTAACAGATAGTCCAAATTGATGGTCCAAAAGAGCAACTCCAACAGATGGTCCAAAATGAAGATGTAAAATCGCCTTGATCGTCTTCTTCAACCTCGGGACGTCGGCCGCCTTCGTCAAATCCATCGCCATCAAGCTCTCCCCGACCTCCCCGAGCACGTCATCCTCCCCGTGATGAGCTCCTCTCCCAATCCCTCTATTTTTCCCCTTCGATCGGTGTCGTTTGCCACCGCTCCCGTGCTCGTTCGTGGTCGCCATGGCCGGAGCCCGAGCTCCCCTATACGTGCTCCTTTGCCGGCCAGCAGCAACAGAGGCGGGCAGCGGCCGAGGCGAACACCACGAGCAACGGCACAGGCACGCTGCACGGGGCAGCAACGACGGCAGCTCGGCTGGACAGTGCGGGGCGGCGGCGGGGCCGGGAGGCGGTGGCCTAAGGACCCGGCGGAGGCCTACATGGGCAGCCAGACCGCCGGAGGCGCCGAATCCCACCATGGCTGCCTCCCGATTCGGCGGCGCCCGGGCGGCTGCGAGACGGCTTCCGGCGAGGGAGGCGACGGGGGCGAGGGCGGCGGAGGGCGGCGCGGCGATTTGGGGCGGTGGCGGCGGGGATTTGGGCGGTGGCGGCGACGGATTCCGGCCGACTGGTGTTCGGGCGGGCGGACATGCGCGGCTGTGAAATGAAATGAAGTGGCGGTTGGGCGTTGGTGGGCGGTCGCCGAGTTTGGACCAGATGCATCTCGTGATGTAAATTTGTACCGCGAGGTGTTGTATTTTACATCACGAGGAGGCCGCGGTCCAAATATTTTTACATATGGACCGTCTGTTGGAGCAGCGTTTTTTGCCTCAGACGGTCCAAAAGTTAGATATTTTTACATTTGGACCGTCTATTAGAGATGCTCTAACGAGGTTAATATATATTTTGGTGGTTCAATACCAAGGCATTTCCTATTTAGCGCTGCAGGCGCCCGTTATTGGCAAATTTACAAACGGGCGCCTGCAGCACCCCGCGCTGGGCCGGCCCATTACAATGTATTCTCATCGTACGCAAAAAATTGGTGCGCTCATTGAGAATCAAACCAGAGACCTCCCTGGAACAGATTTGTTTGCACAACCACCGCGCCAGCAAGCGGGATCCGATAAACTTCAACTTTTTACATCTTTCATTCCTTGCCTTCCTCTTTTTTCTTTTTTTCTTTTTCTCATTTTCCTTTTTTTTCATTTTCGTTTTTTGTTTTTTCTTTCTTCTTCTTCCTGGTTTATCCCCTCATCAATTTTTTTCCTTTTTCTCTTTTCTTAAATGCGAGAACCTTTTTCAAATCGATGGTGTTTTTGTTTTCAAAATCAATGAACTTTTTTCTATTTTTAGTGAACTATTTTAACAAATGATGATTTTTTTACAAATTCGATGAACTCTTTTTCAATTTTGACTTTTTTTCTAATTCGAAGAACTATTTTCTAATTTGATGATTTTTTATCAAACCCGATGAACTTTTTTTCAAATTCGATGAAATTTATGCAAATTTGATTAAGAATTTTCAAATTCGATGAACTATTTTTAAATCTGGTGAACTTTTTTCAAAAGTTGATGAACTTTTTCCAAATCCAGTGAACTTTTTTTCAAATTCGCTGAACTGTTTTTAAATTTGATGAAGAATTTTCAAATCAGATGAACTTTTTTAAAATTCGATAAACTTTTTTTCAAATTCGATGAACTTTTTTCAAATCTGTTAACTTTTTTGAAACTCATGCTCGTCTTCATTGTTCTGAACTTTTTTTTACAAAATTTGTGCACTTTATTTCCATTTCATGAACTTTTGTTTTTGAATTCGTGAACTTATTTGAATACATGAACCTTTTTTACATTGGCCAACTTTTTTATGCAAGTTCTTCAACTATCCAATTTTTAAATATTTTTTCCGTACATTCACGTTTTTATCAATGTTTTCAAATAATTCAAAGAACTAAGCGAGATAAGTAGCGCTGCTACGGTGGTTCTTAAAGAAAGTCGCGTTGAAGTGAATCACTAGCGGCCATGAGGTGTACCGGTTAGCTAAACTCCAACATGGCTGCGAGGTCGCGAGTTCGATTCAAAGAGAACCACGTTTTTTAGATGCTTTTTTAGCGTAGACTGTGCGGTCGCTGGACTGTACGTTTCGTGGGCCGGCCCGGCATCGGACGCTGCAGGCGCCAGGAGCGCAAACGGGCGCCTGCAGCGCCGTATAGGAGCTCCCCAATACCAATCATTGTAAAAAAGAAATTTAGAACATGTTGTCGCAACATGTGTACCTATAACTGGCCATTTGCTGGGCTTCGGGCCGGGCCTAACAAAGCCCGAGGAAGAAAATCTAGGCCCGAGCATGACCCAGCCTGGCCATTGGGCCTAGTTTTTAGGCCCAAGCCTGACCCGGTAATGATAAAGCCTGCCAGGCCTTGGGCCTCGGGCCGAGCCCCCTTCCCTTAAACACGAAAAAGCCAAGCCCAGGATTGGCCCGATGTGTGCTTCAGGCTTAGAACTCAGGCTCGAGCCTGGCCCATGGGCAACACCAGGCCAGGTCGGGTCGGCCGGGCCGGGTATCCCATGGCCAGGTATATGTGTACCTCTCTCTCTCATAGTTTCGTAGGTCACCGCTTCCCATTATTAATACTCGAGCTTCAAATGTTTGACTTTTTTGCGAGATAACTCCTGATCTATTCATTTCTAATTATGACAGTACGACGAACACAAAAAATAATAAAAATTACATTCATATACGTAAACCACATAACGACGACTACAAGCACTGAAGCGAGTTGAAAGCGTGTCGCTGTCATAACCCCTCCTCGCCGGAGTCAGGCAAAACTTGTCATGGTAGACAGTTAGGAAGTCATCGTGCTAAGGCCCCATAAGACCAGCGCACCAGAACAGCAATCGCCGTCAATAAAGAGTGGCGTAGATCGGAAGGATCCAACCTGAAAACAATGTAGACGAACAACAACCAGGTCCGAGCAAATCCACTAAAGATAGATCTGTCAAAGACACACCTCCACATGCCCACTGACTGCTAGGTGCACCACCAGGACAGGAGCTAGGCAGGGAGAACCTTATTCCATCTTCAGGGAGCCACTGCCGTTTCGCCTTACTGAGCAGCACACAAATCCTAACAAAACCCAAAGAAATAACTAAAAGCGGAGCCCTCCCACCAGCAAGGGCCAGGATCCACCGCGCCCCCATGGCCCTATGGCTACCGGAGACGAGACGAACTGGCGGCAATGCCGGCTGGAGGCAGAGAAACCCTAATTTTTCTTGGGGAGGAGGACATGAGGCGGCGACTCGTGAGACTTCTTCATAGGATTTAAACCATTTCTTTTATAACACGAGAACAAAAACTATCATCAATGTCATCCATACAACCAAAATGATAAATGCATTTTGACAGTGTTCCGTGAGCTCCAAATATGCATAAAAGACAACCACCATTTATATGATACTCCCTCCGTGCGAAAATACTTGTCGTCGAAATGGATAAAATGGATGTATCTATAACTAAAATAAGTCCAGATACAACTATTTCAAGGACAAGTATTTTCGGACGGAGGGAGTAGTTAACTAACTAAACAATCTGGCAAATGTCACTGAACAACACCTAGTCAGTTCAGTAGCTAGGATCAACCAGAATCAGAGGTTTACCAGAAGAAATCCCGGCTGAGGATACAGCCGCCCCGATTTTCCATGGGCCCATCCGCTTCTATGTGTCCGAACTATTGCGTCGGAGCGGGAGCCGAAGCCGAAGCCGAGTTGATGGACTCCTCCTTGAGGAGCTTCCCAAAGGGCTTGGGTGTGACACGGGATCGGTCAGCAAGGTACGAGAAGAGGGGTGATGTGCTTGTGCTGCCACTGTCCTCCAATCGCCGTGTCGTGTAATGGATATTTCTTTACCTAATAATAATAATAATGATAAAGTAAATTGGGTTTTTTTCGTCCGTCATGGCATTTTTTAGAAAAGTTCCTTTATTTCAGAGAATTCAACCCGCAGTCTTGTTTTAAGTCAAAACGAATCGTTTTTCGTATTTTACATAAAAGTCCCTATGTTTTCTTGAAATCAACCGGCCATCCGGATTTAAGTCACACCCGAACCGTAATTTACGTTTTCCGAAACCCCCCGACGTTTTAGGTAATTCATCCGCGGATCATATTTAAGTCAAACAAATACTTTTTTAAATCATCCATATCTTTTAAACCGTAACTTCGATTTGAACATGTTATATATGAAATTTGATTAGAAAAATATGTAGAATATGAATATGAGATTATTTTTACCTATTAATTATTTTTAAATATTATTTTGTAATATATTTAAATCAAACAAATGATTTTCTAAATTATCCGTATCTTTTAAACCGTAACTTCGATTTTAGCATATTATGTATGAAATTTTATTAGAAAAATGTGTGGAATCTAAATATGATGTTAATTTTCCTATTAATATTTTTAAAATATTATTTTGGAAGCAAACTTATAATTTATAGCGCAAGATCCGTTTTTCTTTCGTACTGGCGGCGATCCGGATTGCAAATAAACACCCCACTATAACCATATAGGGAAAAGAAAATATCGATAACTACACATGCATACCTCTGAAAAATGTCGCAGGGGAAAACAACAGATTTCTCATCGCGAGAGTGAGAGAGAGAGAGGGCGAGGGAGGAGAGAGGGAGAGAGAGACGCCTTAGAATTAACCATATTCAAACACGTTTTTGTGTTGTTTTGTGTGAACACTGAGGCGATCGCCGGCGAGGGTGAGAAGGAGGATAAGCGGCAACACAAATGTGATGCCTCGCAAAAATAAAAGAGATGGACCTATTGAGTGATGGTTGTTGGGTTAAGAGCGTGTGTTATGTTTTTTCTCCCGTTGCAACGCATGGGCTTTTTTGCTAGTAGATTATAAGGACTGTAACATTAAAAAAATGCGGCGACGGGCGTGCTAGGTGGAACGCCATGTCAGATAGTATTTGCAGTGGCAGGTGCAGAAGTGGTACTGCCACCTCAGGCATTTGCGGCGGCGGGCGGGACGGAACGCCTGCCACGGCTGTCTGATCCCAAAATCACCTGCCCCCATCTACCTTAGCTTAGGCGTGTTCCGTTCAAACCGTGCCCCCGCTCACCGAAATCGTCCACCGCCGCGAGCCGTTAGACCTCACCGGCCCTGTGTGCTCGCCTCCTGCGCTGCCGCCGCCGCGTGCTCGCCTGCCTCGCTTGCACGGCATCGGAGAGGGCGCCACTCTACTCCGACGACGCCGCCGGCCACTAGATCTCCAGCACCGTCGCTGGTGTGCCCACTCTACTCCAACACCACCGCCACCGCCGAACCGTCTACCACTGAGGTACATATGTATTACGGCTGACACTCTCCTCCAAGTAACATGAACAACATTATTTGAGCAACGCAAGATGTTTGATGAAATGTCTACACCGGTAAAGACACAATTTATTTGCAGGACTTGATATGAGTGCCAATGTTCTGACGAAACATTGATTAATTTCTGTTTCGTCAAATTTCTAGCACTCAACATGACATACTTTTAGCAAAGGTCATGCTGAAATTTCTACTCAATAATAACTCTTTTTCAATTTTGCAGTTAAACGAATGGATCCCCACGCCAGAGCATCATTTCAAGAGGAACTCAGCTACAACACCCCTGATGTTGAGATGGACGCCCCTGACGTCGACACGGGTGACGACCGAGAAACTAGCCTCACCGATGGGACTTCATCCAGCACCGCCGCCAGCAACAAGAGCAGTCATAAGGCTAGGGAACCGAACAAGCTTCACGAAGGTATCATTATAATAACCGAAGTTGGCCCAAAAGGAGAGCCCATCGCCCCAGATGCCGCGGCAAGGACATATAGCAAAATGCTAGGTTGCATCTTGAGGAATAATGTCCTGATCTGTTGCATAGATTTCCGCGGAGAAAAGCAGAAGCTACTTGAAGCGTTACACCGGAGTTATGCATTTCCTCTAACTCTAAAAAAGGCCGAAGAGTATGCCCTATCGAAATGGCCGAAGATGTTTAAGGACAGGAAGACCAGTGCCCGTTGCAATCCCCTGGATAAGGACTTCGAGACCGTTAAGCGGCTCGATCCCAATATGGATCTTGATGAATGGTTGAAGTTCCATATGAATTATCAAAAAGCGAGTACAACAACCTGGTCAGCGATCATTTCCGTAAATTGCAGAAACAGTTGCCAGGTAACCACCATCTGGGCCTTGGTGGTTACAAAGCTGCAATACCCAAGTGGGAGAAGGATGCGGCGGACTTTGAAGCTGTGGATAAACCACCCCCATTCTTGGAACATCGCGATCGTCCGCATGACTCAGGGGCCGTGTAGTTCGTGACCCAGATACTAACGAGTTGGTCATCCCGGCGCCGCAACTTTGCTTAACGGAGGAGAGCCCAGTAACGTCACTGAAGACTAATAATTTAGTACCTACTACAATTATTATCATACTAATCGTTTACCACAACTTATGTATTTTTTGTAGAGAAAACTGAAGGAGGAAGTTGGACTTGGTCCCGATGAATCTCCGTACAGCTATAGGTATGAATACCATCTTACACGGGCTGTGAACGAGGGCTTTGGGGTTGACAGGAAGCCCAAGACTGGGTGTGTGTTGGGCGCGGGTAGGATACCGTGGGACGAGGCCTACCCCCAGACTAAAGAGTTCAAAAAATATAGATGTAAAAACAGGGTTGATGACAAGATCGATGCCAAAGTAGATGCGAAAGTAGCTACAACAATTCAAACCAAAAAGACCGAACGCCTCGGGTAACCCACTGGCTTGTGGGGTCCTCATGGGTCTTGTCATCCTACCTCGAAGCTTCTAGGGTCTCCCTTATTGTCTAGAAAAAATCATCAAGAAGTTTATCGTGTTTGGACTTCTGTAGGTATGGATTATAAGAGAAGGCCAATTTGGCTCCCGGGCTCAGCTGCACCCTCTCCGATGAAAACAAAACAAATACTAGAAAAATTCAAAAAATTCCAATTTTTTTGTGTGGTATATAATTTCATGCGTGAGGTTCGTTGCAAATTTCGGCTCGTTTGGACATTTGAGCAGCTCTTTGCAAAAAAGACAAAATCGGGGTCCGTAAAAAAGTTCATTGTTCATGAACTGTTTTGACCCGATTTGTCTTTTTTGCTGAGAGCTGCTCACACATCCAAATGAGTTGAAATTTGGAGCGGACCTCGGGCATCAAACGATCTACCACACAAAAAATTGGATTTTTTTGAATTTTTCTAGTATTTGTTTTGAATTTTTTTTCTGAGCGGGCGCATCTGAGCCTCGGCTCAGATGCGGATTTTCTGGCATATAAAGCATACAAAACTAGTAATATAAAAGTATTTAGCAATAAAAATTTATAGATACGTTTGAGGTGTATCAAGGGGCTGGGTCCCGTGCCTTGATGAAATTATTCATGAACTCAAGAGAAAGAAACTGTTGGCAATCATACTTAAACTAGATTTCGAGAAAGCCTACGAGATGGTAAGGTTGTAGGTGATGCATCCCAATTTGGTTAATGGAGAGGGTCCAGGGCAGCTTTCATCCACAAAATCATGCAGCTGGTCCAGGGCAGAGAAACCGCCATCTTGGTTAACGGAGAGGTCGGAGGGTACTTTCGCAACAAACGCGGCCTCCATCAGGGCAACCCAATTTTGCCACTTCTCTTTGACATCGTGGCCGATTCTCTCTCAACGATTCTTGACAAAGCCCGTGCCTAACTGCGATCGATGTCCACTTTGTAATCAGGTGCAAGAATATGCGGCTCACCTCCTCTTCAAGTGCAGATTCTCTACTCGAGTTTGGAATGAGGTCTTTGTTGGGGAACGTAGTAATTTAAAAAAAATTCCTGGCACACACAGGATCATGGTGATGCATAGCAACGAGAGGGGAGAGTGTGTCCACATACCCTCGTAGATCGAAAGCGGAAGCGTTAGCACAACACGGTTGATGTAGTCGTACGTCTTCACGATCCGACTGATCCAAGTACCGAACATACGGCACCTCCGAGTTCAGCACACGTTCAGCTCGATGACGTCCCGCGAACTCCGATCCAGCAGAGCTTCACGGGAGAGTTCCGTCAGCATGACGGCATGGTGACAGTGATGATGTTGCTATCGACGCAGGGCTTCGCCTAAACACCGCTACAATATGACCGAGGTGGAATATGGTGGAGGGGGGCACCGCACACGGCTGGGAGAGATCAACAGCTCAACTTGTGTGTCTTGGGGTGCCCCCTGCCCCCGTATATAAAGGAGCAAGGGGGGAGGCCGGCCGGCCCTTGCAGGGCGCGCCAGGAGGAGGAGTCCTCCTCCTAGTGGGAGTAGGACTCCCCTTTCCTAGTCCCACTAGGAGGGGGAAGGAAGGAGGAGAGGGAGGAAAAGGAGGAAAGGGGGGCCGCCCCCCTAGTCCAATTCGGTTTGGGCTAGGGGGCCGCGCGCCCTGCCTCCTCTCTTCCACCACTTGGCCCATGAGGCCCATTACTTCTTCCTCGTATTTCTGTAACTCCCCGGTACCCCGAAAAATACCCGAATCACTCGGAACCTTTCCGATGTCCGAATATAGTCGTCCAATATATCAATCTTTACGTCTCGACCATTTCAAGACTCCTCGTCATGTCCCTAATCTCATCCAGGACTCCGAACTACCTTCGGTACATCAAATCACATAAACTCATAACACCGATCGTCATCGAACTTTAAGCGTGCGGACCCTACGGGTTCGAGAACTATGTAGACATGACCGAGATACGTCTCCGGTCAATAACCAATAGCGGAACCTGGATGCTCATATTGGCTCCCACATATTCTACGAAGATCTTTATCGGCCAAACCGCATAACAACATACGTTGTTCCCTTTGTCATCGGTATGTTACTTGCCTGAGATTTGATCATCGGTATCTCAATACCTAGTTCAATCTCGTTACCGGAAAGTCTCTTTACTCGTTCCGTAATACATCATCCCGCAACTAACTCATTAGTTACAATGCTTGCAAGGCTTATAGTGATGTGTATTACCGAGTGGGCCCAGAGATACCTCTCCAACAATCGGAGTGACAAATCCTAATCTCGAAATACGCCAACTCAACAAGTACCTTCGGAGACACCTGTAGAGCACCTTTATAATCACCCAGTTACGTTGTGATGTTTGGTAGCACACAAAGTGTTCCTCCGGTAAATGGGAGTTGCATAATCTCATAGTCATAGGAACATATATAAGTCATGAAGAAAGCAATAGCAACATACTAAACGATCAAGTGCTAAGCTAACAGAATGGGTCTAGTCAATCACATCATTTTTCTAATGATGTGATCCCGTTAATCAAATCAACTCATGTTTATGGTTAGGAAACATAACCATCTTTTATTAACAAGCTAGTCAAGTAGAGGCATACTAGTGACACTCTATTTGTCTATGTATTCACACATGTATTATGTTTCCGGTTAATACAATTCTAGCATGAATAATAAACATTTATCATGAAATAAGGAAATAAATAATAACTTTATTATTGCCTCTAGGGCATATTTCCTTCAGTCTCCCACTTGCACTAGAGTCAATAATCTAGATCACATCGCCATGTGATTTAACATCAATAGTTCACATCACCATGTGATTAACACCCATAGTTCACATCATCATGTGACCAACATCCAAAGTGTTTACTAGAGTCAATAATCTAGTTCACATCGCTATGTGATTAACACCCAAAGATTACTAAGGTGTGATCATGTTTTGCTTGTGAGAGAAATTTAGTCAACGGGTCTGCTACATTCAGATCCGTATGTATTTTGCAAATTTCTATGTCTACAATGCTCTGCACGGAGCTACTTTAGCTAATCGCTCCCACTTTCAATATGTATCCAGATTGAGACTTAGAGTCATCTGGATCAGTGTCAAAACTTGCATCGACGTAACCCTTTACGACGAACCTTTTGTTACCTCCATAATCGAGAAACATATCCTTATTCCACTAAGGATAATTTTGACCGCTGTCCAGTGATCTACTTCTAGATCAGTATTGTACCCTCTTGCCAAACTCATGGTGAGGTACACAATAGGTCTGGTACACAGCATAGCATACTTCATAAAACCTATGACTAAGGCATAGGGAATGACTTTCATTCTCTTTCTATTTTCTGCCGTGGTCGGGTTTTGAGTCTTTACTCAACTTCACACCTTTGTAACACAGGCAAGAACTCCTTTGACTGTTCCATCTTATACTAATTCAAAATCTTGTCAAGATATGTACTCATTGAAAAAACTTATCAAGCGTCTTGATCTATCTCTATAGATCTTCATGCTCAATATGTAAGCAGCTTCACCGAGGTCTTTCTTTGAAAAACTCCTTTCAAATACTCCTTTATGCTTTTCAGAAAAATTCTACATTATTTCCGATCAACAATATGTTATTCACATATACTTATCAGAAATGTTGTAGTGCTCCCACTCACTTTCTTGTAAATACAGGCTTCAGCGCAAGTCTGTATAAAACTATATGCTTTGATCACACTATCAAAACGTACATTCCAACTCCGAGATGCTTGCACCAGTCCATAAATGGATCACTGGTGCTTACACACTTTGTTAGCATCTTTTGGATTGACAAAACCTTCTGGTTGCATCATATACAACTCTTCTTTAATAAATCCATTAAAGAGTGCAGTTTTGTTATCCATTTGCCAGATTTCATAAAATGCGGCAATTGCTAACATGATTCGGACAGACTTAAGCATCGCTACGGGTGAGAAAGTCTAATCGTAGTCAACTCCTTTGAACTTTGTCAAAACCTTTTTCAACAAGTCTAGCTTTATAGATAGTAACACTACTATCAGCGCCCGTCTTTCTCTTGAAGATCTATTTATTCCCGATGGCTTGCCGATCATCGGGCAAGTCGACCAAAGTCAACACTTTGTTCTCATACATGGATCCCATCTCAGATTTCATGGCCTCAAGCCATTTTGCGGAATCTGGGCTCATCATCGCTTCCTCATAGTTCGTAGGTTCGTCATGGTCTAGTAACATAACCTCCAGAACAGGATTACCGTACCACTCTGGTGCGGATCTTACTCTGGTTGACCTACGAGGTTCAGTAGCAACTTGGTCTGAAGTTTCATGATTATCATCATTAGCTTCCTCACTAATTGGTATAGACGTCACAGGAAACGGTTTCTGTGATGAACTACTTTCCAATAAGGGAGCAGGTACAGTTACCTCATCAAGTTCTACTTTCCCCCGACTCACTTCTTTCGAGAGAAACTCCTTCTCTAGAAAGGATCCATTCTTAGCAGCGAATGTCTTGCCTTCGGATCTGTGATAGAAGGTGTACCCAACAGTCTCCTTTGGGTATCCTATGAAGACACATTTCTCCGATTTGGGTTCGAGCTTATCAGGTTGAAGCTTTTTCACATAAGCATTGCAGCCCCAAACTTTAAAAAATGACAACTTTGGTTTCTTGCCAAACCATAGTTCATAAGGAGTCGTATCAACGGATTTAGATGGTGCCCTATTTAACGTGAATGCAGCTGTCTCTAGAGCATAACCCCAAAACGATAGCGGTAAATCAGTAAGAGACATCATAGATCGCACCATATCTAGTAAAGTACGATTACGACGTTCGGACACACCATTACGCTGTGGTGTTCCGGGTGGCGTGAGTTGCGAAACTATTCCGCATTGTTTCAGATGCAGAGCAAACTCATAACTCAAATATCCTCCTCCGCGATTAGATCGTAGAAACTTTATTTTCTTGTTACGATGATTTTCAACTTCACTCCGAAATTCTTTAAACTTTTCAAATGTTTCAGACTTATGTTTCATTATGTAGATATACCCATATCTGCTCAATTCTTCTGTGAAGGTCAGAAAATAACGATACCCGCCGCGAGCCTCAACACTCATCGGATCGCATACATCAGTATGTATTATTTCCAATAAGTTAGTTGCTCGCTCCATTGTTCCGGAGAACGGAGTCTTAGTCATCTTGCCCATAAGGCATGGTTCGCAAGCATCAAGTGATTCATAATCAAGTGATTCCAAAATCCCATCAGCATGGAGTTTCTTCATGCGCTTTACACCAATGACCTAAACGGCAGTGCCACAAATAAATTACACTATCATTATTAACTTCACATCTTTTGGCTTCAATATCATGAATATGTGTATCACTACGATCGAGATCCAACAAACCACTTTCATTGGGTGTGTGACCATAGAAGGTTTTATTCATGTAAACAGAACAACAATTATTCTCTAACTTAAATGAATAACCGTATTGCAATAAACATGATCAAATCATATTCATGCTCAACGCAAACACCAAATAACACATATTTAGGTTCAACACTAATCCCGAAAGTATAGGGAGTGTGCGATGATGATCATATCAATTTTGGAACTACTTCCAACGCACATCATCACCTCGCCCTTAACTAGATTCTGTTCATCCTGCAACTCCTGTTTCGAGTTACTACTCTTAGCAACTGAACTAGTATTAAATACTGAGGGGTTGCTATAAACACTAGTAAAGTACACATCAATAACATGTATATCAAATATACCTTTGTTCACTTTGCCATCCTTCTTATCCGCCAAATACTTGGGGCAGTTCCGCTTCCAGTGACCAGTTCCTTTGCAGTAGTAGCACTTAGTCTCAGGCTTAGGTCCAGACTTGGGCTTCTTCACTTGAGCAGCAACTTGCTTTCCCTTCTTCTTGAAGTTCCCCTTCTATCCCTTTGCCCTTTTCTTGAAACAAGTGGTCTTGTTAACCATCAACACTTGATGCTCTTTCTTGATTTCTACCTCCGTCGATTTTAGCATCATGAAGAGCTTGGGAATCATTTTCGTTATCCCTTGCATATTATAGTTCATCACGAAGTTCTAGTAACTTGGTGATAGTGACTAGAGAACTTTGTCAATCACTATCTCATCTGGAAGATTAACTCCCACTTGATTCAAGTGATTGTAGTACTCAGATATTCTGAGCACATGCTCACTAGCTGAGCAATTCTCCTCCATCTTGTAGGCAAAGTACTTGTCAAAGGTCTCATACCTTTCGACATGGGCATGAGTCTGAAATACTAATTTCAACTCTTGGAACATCTCATATGCTCCGTGGCGTTTCAAAAATGTCTTTGAAGCCTCGATTCTAAGCCATAAAGCATGGTGCACTAAACTATCAAGTAGTCATCATATCGAGCTTGCCAAACGTTCATAAAGTCTGCATCTGCTCCTGCAATAGGTCTGTCACCTAGTGGTGCATCAAGGACATAATACTTCTGTGCAGCAATGAGGTTATTCCTCAGATCACGGACCAAGTCCGCATCGTTGCTACTAACATTTTTCAACTTAGTTTTCTCTAGGAACATATCAAAATATAAACGGATAGCTACATCGCGAGCTATTGAACTACAACATAGTTATGCAAATACTATCAGGACTAAGTTCATGATAAATTAAAGTTCAATTAATCATATTACTTAAGAACTCCCACTTAGACAGACATCCCTCTAATCATCTAAGTGATCATGTGATCCAAATCAACTAAAGCATAACCGATCATCACGTGAAATGGAGTAGTTTTCAATGGTGAACATCACTATGTTGATCATATCTACTATATGATTCACACTCGACCTTTCGGTCTCAGTGTTCCGAGGCCATATCTGCATATGCTAGGATTGTCAAGTTTAACCCGAGTATTCTGCCTGTGCAAAACTGGCTTGCACCCGTTGTAGATGAACGTTGAGCTTATCACACCCGAGCATCACGTGGTGTCTCGGCACGACGAACTTTGGCAACGGTGCATACTCAGGGAGAACACTTTTATCTTGAAATTTAGTGAGAGATCATCTTATAGTGCTACCGTCAATCAAAGCAAAATAAGATGCATAAAAGATAAACATCACATGCAATCAATATAAGTGATATGATATGGCCATCATTATCTTGTGCTTGTGATCTCCATCTCTGAAGCACCGTCATGATCACCATCATCACCGACACGGCACCTTGATCTCCATCGTAGCATCGTTGTTGTCTCGCCAACTATTGCTTCTACGACTATCGCTACTGCTTAGTGATAAAGTAAAGCAATTACAGGGCGATTGCATTGCATACAATAAAGCGACAATCATATGGCTCCTGCCAGTTGCCGATAACTTCGTTACAAAACATGATCATCTCATACAATAAAATATAGCATCATGTCTTGACCATATCACATCACAACATGCCCTGCAAAAACAAGTTAGACGTCCTCTACTTTGTTGTTGCAAGTTTTACGTGGCTGCTACGGGCTGACCAAGAACCGTTCTTACCTATGCATCAAAACCACAACGATAGTACATCAACTTAGTGTTGTTTTAACCCTCTCAAGGACCGGGCATAGCCACACTCGTTTCAACTAAAGTTGGAGAAACTGACACCCGCCAGCCACCTGTGTGCAAAGCACGTTAGTAGAACCAGTCTCGCGTAAGCGTACGCGTAATGTCGGTCCAGGCCGCTTCATCCAACAATACCGCCGAACCAAAGTATGACATGCTAGTAAGCAGTATGACTTGTATCGCCCACAGCTCACTTGTGTTCTACTCGTGCATATAACATCTACGCATAAACCTGGCTCTGATGCCACTGTTGGGGAACGTAGTAATTTTAAAAAAATTCCTACGCACACACAGGATCATGGTGATGCATAGCAACAAGAGGGGAGACTGTGTCCACGTACCCTCGTAGACCGAAAGCGGAAGCGTTAGCACAACGCGGTTGATGTAGTCGTACGTCTTCACGATCCGACCGATCCAAGTACCGAACGTACGGCACCTCCGAGTTCAGCACACGTTCAGCTCGATGACGTCCAACGAACTCCGATCCAGCAGAGCTTCACGGGAGAGTTCCGTCAGCACGACGGCGTGGTGACGGTGATGATGTTGCTACGACGCAGGGCTTCGCCTAAGCACCGCTACGATATGACCGAGGTGGAATATGGTGGAGGGGGCACCGCACACGGCTGGGAGAGATCAACAGATCAACTTGTGTGTCTTGGGGTGCCCCCCTGCCCCCGTATATAAAGGAGCAAGGGGGGAGGCCGGCCGGCCCTTGCAGGGCGTGCCAGGAGGAGTCCTCCTCCTAGTGGGAGTAGGACTCCCCTTTCCTAGTCCCACTAGGAGGGGGAGGAAGGAGGAGAGGGAGACGGAAGGAGAGGGAGGAAAAGGAGGAAAGGGGGGCCGGCCCCCTAGTCCAATTCGGTTTGGGCTAGGGGGGCCGCGCGCCCTGCCTCCTCTCTTCCACCACTTGGCCCATGAGGCCCATTACTTCTTCCTCGTATTTCCGTAACTCTCCGATACCCCGAAAAATACCCGATCACTCGGAACCTTTCCGATGTCCGAATATAGTTGTCCAATATATCGATCTTTACGTCTCGACCATTTCGAGACTCCTTGTCATGTCCCCGATCTCATCTAGGACTCCGAACTACCTTCGGTACATCAAATCACATAAACTCATAACACCGATCGTCACCGAACTTTAAGCGTGCGGACCCTACGGGTTCGAGAACTATGTAGACATGACCGAGACACGTCTCCGGTCAATAACCAATAGCGGAACCTGGATGCTCATATTGGCTCCCACATATTCTACAAAGATCTTTATCGGTCAAACCGCATAACAACATACGTTGTTCCCTTTGTCATCGGTATGTTACTTGCCCGAGATTTGATCGTCGGTATCTCAATACCTAGTTCAATCTCGTTACCGGCAAGTCTCTTTACTCATTCCGTAATACATCATCCCGCAACTAACTCATTAGTTACAATGCTTGCAAGGCTTATAGTGATGTGTATTGCCGAGTGGGCCTAGAGATACCTCTCTGACAATCGGAGTGACAAATCCTAATATCAAAATACGCCAACTCAACAAGTACCTTTGGAGACACCTGTAGAGCACCTTTGTAATCACCCAGTTACGTTGTGATGTTTGGTAGCACACAAAGTGTTCCTCCGGTAAATGGGAGTTGCATAATCTCATAGTCATAGGAACATATATAAGTCATGAAGAAAGCAATAGCAACATACTAAACGATCAAGTGCTAAGCTAACGGAATGGGTCTAGTCAATTGATACGTCTCCAACGTATCTATAATTTTTGATTCCTCCATGCTACTTTATCTACTGTTTTGGACTATATTGGGCTTTATTTTCCACTTTTATATTATTTTTGGGACTAACCTATTCACCGGGGCCCAGCCCAGAATTGCTGTTTTTTGCCTATTTCAGTGTTTCGAAGAAACGGAATATCAAACGGAGTCCAAACGGAATAAAACCTTCGGGAACGTGATTTTCTCACCGAACGTGATCCAGGAGACTTGGACCCTATTCCAAGAAGTGCCAGAGGCGGTCACGAGGATGGAGGGCGGGCCCCCCTACCTCGAGGGCCCCCTGTTGCTCCACCGACGTACTCCTTCCTCCTATATATACCTACGTATCCCCGAACGATCAGAACAGGAGCCAAAAACCTAATTCCACCGCCGCAACCTTCTGTATCCACGAGATCCCATCTTGGGGCCTGTTCCGGAGCTCCGCCGGAGGGGGCATCCACCAAGGAGGGCTTCTACATCAACATCATAGCCCCTCCGATGAAGTGTGAGTAGTTTACTTCAGACCTTCGGGTCCATAGCTAGTAGCTAGATGGCTTCTTCTCTCTTTTTGGATCTCAATACAATGTTCTCCCCCTATCTTGTGGAGATCTATTCGATGTAATCTTCTTTTTGCGGTGTGTTTGTTGAGACAGATGAATTGTGGGTTTATGATCCAGTATTATCTATGGAAAATATTTGATTCTTCTCTGAATTCTTTTATGTATGATTGAGTTATCTTTGCAAGTCTCTTCGAATTATCCTTTTTGGTTTGGCCAACTAGATTGGTAGTTCTTGCAATGGGAAAAGTGTTTAGCTTTGGGTTCAATCTTGCGGTGTCCTTACCCAGTGACAGAAAGGGTTGCAAGGCACGTATTGTATTGTATTGTATTGTTGCCATCGAGGATAACAAGATGGTTTTTTTTATCATATTGCATGAATTTATCCCTCTACATCATGTCATCTTGCTTAAGGCGTTACTCTGTTTTTAACTTAATACTCTAGATGCATGCTGGATAGCGGTCGATGAGTGGAGTAATAGTAGTTGATGCAGAATCGTTTCGATCTACTTGTCTCGGACATGATGCCTATATACATGATCATTGCCTAGATATACTCATAACTATGCTCAATTCTGTCAATTGCTCAACAGTAATTTGTTCACCCACCGTAGAATATCTATGCTCTTGAGAGAAGCCACTAGTGAAACCTATGGCCCCCGGGTCTATTCTCATCATATCAATCTCTATCACTTTATTTACTTGCTTTGTTTTTACTTTGCCTTTTACTTTTTACTTTGCATCTATCTATCAAAAGTACCAAAAATATTATTTATCATCTCTATCAGATCTCACCCTCGTAAGTGACCGTGAAGGGATTGACAACCCCTAAGCGTTGGTTGCGAGTAGCTATCGTTTTGTGTAGGTACGAGGGACTTGTGCGTGGTCTCCTACTGGATTGATACCTTGGTTCTCAAAAACTGAGGGAAATACTTACGCTACTTTGCTGCATCATCCTCTCCTCTTCGGGGAAATCCAACGCAGTGCTCAAGAGGTAGCATCAATCACATCATTGTCCTAATGATGTGATCCCGTTAATCAAATGACAACTCATGTCTATGGTTAAGAAACATAACCATCTTTAATTAACGAGCTAGTCAAGTAGATCCCGTTAATCAAATGACAACTCATGTCTATGGTTAAGAAACATAACCATCTTTAAATAACGAGCTAGTCAAGTAGAGGCATACTAGTGACACTCTGTTTGTCTATGTATTCACACATGTATTATGTTTCCGGTTAATACAATTCTAGCATGAATAATAAACATTTATCATGAGATAAGGAAATAAATAATAACTTTATTATTGCCTCTAGGGCATATTTCCTTCAGTCTTTGCCTAGCTTGGTCTAAATATCCCCACGGCTCCTTGGCTTCAGTTTAACACGGTCAAATCTTGGTGGGATGCGATACTCACTAACAATGTTCAACCTGCGAAAGCTCTATCTTCCCTTCTCCTTCTTGTGGGATGGGAACTTTGGAAGGAAAGGAATGCACGCTTCTTCAGGAACAAGGCGGCGCCGGTGGAGATCATCACACGATGCATCAAAGAAGAAGTGTCCATTTGGGCCATTGCGGGCGCCAAACATTTGCGTAATGTAATACCGCGAGAGTAATTGTTTTGCCTTTTGACCACCTGACGGTCTGCTTGTAACAAAACCTCTTCTTAATTAATGAAATGGCAAATCTTTTGCCTTGTTTCAAAAAAAAAAAGGACAAAGCCCGTGCCTCAGGCCTCCTGAAGGTGGTAGTCCCTCACCTTATTCCGAGAGGTGTGTCCCACCTCCAATATGCAGATGACATAGTGCTTTTATTCCAGCTCGACACCCTCAATTTAGCTATAATTAAGATTATCCTTATTTGCTTTCAAGCTATGTCTGGGATGAAAAGTAACTATGCGAAGTGTGAAGTTTTTACGATGGGGATGAGCTCTGAAGTCAGTAACAGGATAGCTAATTTGCTCAATCGCAAAAAATCTGAGCTACCTATGACTTATCTTGGCCTTCCTTGTTCGGATAGAGCTCTGATTTAATTAGAGTGGGACCCCACAGTGCTCAAAATTCGGTCCCGCTGTGAGCCTTGGCAAGGAAAATTGATGTCTTCCGCGACCAGACTTATACCCTAATGAATGCTTGCCTCTGAGCTATCCCTACTTTTGCGAGGGGATTATTCCTGCTAGGAGAAGGTGTCCACGTTAAATTTGACAAAATCAATGCTAGGTTTTACTAGGACGTCGATGCCAAGAAGCGCAAATACCACATGCCGGCCCAAGAGAAGTGCGGCCTTGGTATTTCTAACACTAGAAATACAAACTTAGTGCGAATTACCAAGTGGATTTGGAAAATTGCCCGAAACGACGACAGCTTGTGGGCCAGGATTTTAAAGGCTAAAAATATCCCAAACTGTTCTTTTTTTTGCCTCGGCTTCTAAGGGATCTCAAATCTGGAATAGGATCCAGAGATAAAAGGAAATCTTCTTCCTTGGCACGAAATTTGAGACCACGGATGGGAAAAATACAAAGTTTTGGATGGCCGCCTGGTGTGCAGATAAACCTCTGTACGCGTTATACCTAACATGTATACCATTGTGTCGAACCCCTATAGCATGGTCCATAACGTGCTTCATGCTGGGATTACCAATATTGGTTTCCTTAGAGATTTAAATCGGGCTGAGCATGCGATGTTCATTGCCCTGCAAAATTCTCTAAGCTCCTGCTACCTTTTTTTGGGGGTAAAACCAAGTTTATTCAGCAAAATCCACATGGAGTGGGATACATCTTTGGTCATGTGGTACACCAAACCAAACGTGGCGACCCGGACCTCTAGAAAGTGAAAACTTAGCTAAGCTATGTGCTTCATAATTAACAACACGACTCTCAAAAGAAAAGTTACAATGAAACGTAATTGCCTTAAGGTTTGTTTCCATGATGATTGCTCCATATGCGCCCCATGCGTTCCCGTTGATGTCAGAGACAACTTGCTGGCAGTCCGAAGCCACAACAAAGTTTTGGATGCCCAAATCTTCTGCAAGGGAGAGAGCCTCTCTGCAAGCTACTGCTTCTAGGGTGGCCGAATCAAGAACTCTTTCGACAACTAGTGCCGAACTCCCCATATAGTTTCCTCCTTCATCTTTGCATACAGCTGTTGCCGAGCCTCCCTGTCTCGCAGTGACTCCTGCGTCAACATGTATCTTGCAGAAACCCGGGGGTGGCTTCTTTGGCCTTTGCTGACCGGCCTGTGGGACAACTCTTATGGAAGCGCTTCCCTGCCTGTTTCTGATGATGCCAAGATCCTCCATGAACCTGCCAATGAAACTGTGAGTAGCTTGAGGGCTCTGGAAGATTGACTCGTGAATGGCCTTGCGTCTCGCATGCCATATGGACCACAATGTTACTGCCATCAGGATGAACTGCTCGTGTGATAAAATTTGCATAAGTGTAAACAACCACTGCTTTGCATTTGGCTTGGTGTTCTCTATGATTTTATGTGTAAACTCGCCATCCGCCAAAGCCCAGATGCTCCTCGATGTTGTATAATCCAGCAAGGAATGTCGCCAGGGGTCCTGGACTCCGCACAACCCACAATGATCCGAGTCGGCCATATGTCGATGTGTACGTACATGATTGGTTGGCAATGAGTGCTTGGAAAGCCTCCACAAAAACATTCTAATTTTACCTGGTACTTCAGTTTTTCATAGCGATTTCCAAGCCCTTTCTTCGGCATTGGGACTTGAGGTACCAACCGACCCGTCAAGTAACGCCTCCCTTCGTTACTTTATAGCCACTAGCATTTTGTATGCAGATTTTACCGAAAAAGAGCCATGTTTCTCATAGTGCCATGCCCAGAAATCGGGTATATTCCGTGTGCACAATGGAATTCCCATAATGGTCTGTACGTCCATGGGCATGAAAGTAGCTTGAATAAGCTGACTGTTTCAAGAGGCCGTTGCACTCAAAATAAGTTCAAACACTTTACGTGGTGGGTTCGGTGCAATGCTTTCATATGGCCTGAACATGTCATCTCGAGGTAACCAGTTGTGTGTCCAATTGTTGGTGTCTGCTCCGTTGCCGATGCATCTGATCAAACCCTATTTTAAAGTATCCTTACCCTCGATAATGGCTCGCCACACCTGGCTCGGGTGACCCCCCAGTTCGGCCTCAAGAATGTCCGTGTTTGGGTAATAGATACTCTTTAGAACACGAGCGCACAGTGTGTCTCGACCCTGCAATAAGCGCCAAGCTTGCCTAGCCAGCATCGCTAGATTGAACAATTCAAAGTCTTTGAATCCTAGCCCCCCCCCCCACATGCCCTTGGGTTGGGTCATTGTTTTCCAGGACACCCAATGAGGTTTTCTCTTCCCTTTCTTGCTCCCCCACCAAAACTTTCTGATAAGCATATTTAAATGTTCACACAGCCCTCTTGGCAGCTTGAACATGACATAGAAAAAACTGGTACAGCCTGGGCGACAGACTTGACTAATACTTCCTTACTAGTCGTAGACATGGTGCGCTCAACCCAACCCTGTACCTTACTCCAGGGTCGGTCTTTTAAGTATTTGAAAGCACCGTTTTTTAGCTCCCAATATCAGACGGCATCCCCGGATACTTCTCGTTAAGAGTTTCATTAGGGATGTTGAGTGCCTCTTTAATCTCTTGTCTGACCGAATCAGGGACTCCCTTGATGAAATAAATTGATGACTTTGCATGATTGATACACTGTCCAGTTGCCTGACAATAGGTATCCAGAAGATGGTACACCTCATTAGCACCCACACTGTTTGCCTTAAAAAACAGCAGGCTGTCATCAGTGAACAGGAGATGGCTCACCCGGTGGCGCCAAAGGAGCAACCTGTAGGCCACTCAAGTTTGATGACTCACTTTTTGATTGCAAGAGGCATGAAAGGCCCTCTACTACTAGCAAGAATAAGTATGGAGATATAGGGTCCCCTTGTCTGATTCCTCGTGAAGGTTTGAATTGTTGAAGCTTCTTCCCATTAAACAGCACAGAGAAAGTCACTGTGCTTACCAAACTCATAACAATATCCACCCAGCGGGCATTGAAGCCTAGTTTTAGCATTATGGCTTTTAGGTAAGGCCACTCCACCCTGTCATAAGCTTTCATCATGTCAAGCTTGAGAGCACATGACTGGTTCTTCTTAGCCTTATTTCTCTTCATGAAATGTAAGCACTCATAAGCCATAATGATGTCATCTGAGATAGCATCGGGAAATACTACTTTCAATCTGTTAGAGATGACCTTCGATGCAATCTTATACAAGACATTACATAGGCTGATTGGGCGAAATTGAGACAGAAGTGAGGGATTTTTTACCTTGGGGATAAGAACCAAGATCGTATCATTTATGCATTCCGCTGATTCGGTGCCATCTACAATCCTCAAGACTGCCTTGGTAACATCATCCCCACAAGTATCCCAATGGTGTTGAAAGAAATGTGCCGGGTAGCCATCCGACCCAGGTGCCTTGATGGGGTACATCTGAAACAAAGTTGGTTTCACTTCTTTTTGGGTGTATGGAGCACTCAAAATCTCATTCATGGCTTGCGTGACTTTGGTTGGGACTGTTTCAAGGACCCGTTCCATGTCATGGAGGCCCTCAGACATATACAGATCCTGATAAAAAGCAGTGGTCATATTCTCCATCTCTGTCACATTATCAGTTAGTTGCCCATCCAGTTTCGGAAGTGATTTTATCTTGTTTTTCCTTCGTCGACGGCTTGCATGTAGATGAAAAAAATACGTGTTCTTATCCCTGTGCATCAACCATTCCAAACGGGCTCTCTGACGCCAAAAAATTTCTTCTCTGTGATATAGTTCAGTTAGCATGTCAACAATCGTAATCTCTGCATGCAATGGCCCAGTGCGGTTAGGAACCTCCCTCAACTCATGTAGCTCCTTTTTTAATCTCTGTATGTCCCGTCGCACGTTCTCAAAGTGTGTCCTATCCCAGTTCGAGAGATCCGATGAAAGCGACTGCAACTCTTCCATGCGCTTTGCACGATTGGCCCCAGACCCGGGTCTCTCTCCCATGCCAACTCATATTTGAATGAGCGTGGGACCTGTCTGCATGCATCCTCATGCACATATCTCACGTAGATGGGTACATGGTTACTGGTAGCTGTTGTTTTGTGTTCGAGGCTTTGCAGTCGGGAAGGCGATCGACCATGCCGGGTTTGCCACACCCCGGTCTAGCCTAACCCTTGTGAACGTCCCCCCTGCGACTTCCCGCTCAAAGGTCCAATTAGTACCTATAGCCTATGTCTGTTAAACCACATGTATCGAGTGCATCCGTAAACACATCCATTTTGTGCCTGGCTCCTGTTTCCAACTCCATCATGCTCGTGGGCTTGCAACACCTCATTAAAATCGCCTAGGACTAACCAAGGTATGTCGCTTGCGCCAACAATTCCCCGTACGTAGTGTGTCCCAAGTCTTGTACCTTTCATTTACTTGGGCTTCTCCATAGACGAAAGTCACCCTTGTTCTGACATCAACAATATCATTAATAATAGCATCAATGTGATAATGGGAATAACCGACAATCTCAAGCTTTATTTCCTCATTTCAAAAGATTCCTAAGCCACCACTTCTGCTCGAGCTACTAACGGAAAAACTTTTATTATATCCTAGAGAACCAACCATACTCTCAACTCTAGATCCCTCTATTTGAGTTTCAAGGATACATAGTACAGAGGGGGCAAACTGCTTCTTTATATCACGAAGCTCTCGAACTGTCGCTGGTTTGCTAGCACCACGACAGTTCCAGTATAGAAGATTCATTGCGCTAGGCGCGACCACCCTTGGGGCCAGCCAAACGCGCATCAGGGTTTTTGGTGGCAATTGTGTTTTTTCCATTGGGTTTTTCACTAGTCGCCGAGCTGAGCTTGTTCCTCTTTGGCTCCTGTTTTGATGATGGACTTGCTGGGACCTCAGGAGGGGGCAGCAGCAATGGCCTATTTGCATCAGCTGGAGGTACTGCTGGGGGTACAGAGGCCGTTGGGTCACCTGCCACGGCCCCCCTCTTCCTGTTCCTTTCGGCATCTTGCATGGAAACATCCAGATGATTATACTTAGGTTCAAAATTGTGTCCTTCAAAAGTATTCTGGTGTGTTGTTCCTCGTCCATAGCCTCTGCCAGACCGTCCTCTACCACGGCCCCCCTAGTGCCATTACCTTCTCCTGAGCCTCTTCCTTCTCCTGGTCCATTGCTCGGCCCCTTGAACCAAGTCGCTTTCAGGTCCTTGAAAACTAGCAATTTTGGGGGGTTAACTCCATCACCACACTCTTTAAAAAGATGGCCAATGTATCCGTGACACGACGTTCTTGAGGGGTTTTGTCACGTCAATCCTCAGCCGAACCCGTGCAAAGTTTCCTTCAAAGTCCTGTGATTTCGGCTCGGCGTAGATGAACTCTCCTACTTTAGTGGAGAGAGCCTTGATTTTGGAGAAAAAGCCATTTGGGAGGTCATGGATTTGCATCCATATATCAATCTTATTCAGCTCTGTTGTTGATGGTTTGGTGAAGCCATCATAATGTGCTAGAACCACAACTTTTCCTTTGAAAGTCCATGGTCCATCCTCCATAACCCGTTCCCAGTCGCCGAGGTAGCCAAAATGCATCGTGTAGAGGTTGTCTTCCAGCAGCCTTATCTTCACCTCCTTTGCCAAATCCCAAGCAATTCTCATGTTCCTGAAGAACCAATACTGGCTGTAGGTTTTCTCTGTGTGAACCCTAGCAATTGCCATCCAGCGGGTTGCCTCCGCCGGTAGCTCCTCGTCTTCGATCGCAACATCTTGGAAGCCCTCTTCCTTCAGCCCTAATTCCTTCATCATTGCCTCTAGATCGGAGGCGCCCTGCCCCGATCCCGAAGCAGCATCACTCATATTCTCTTGCCCGAAGAAGAGTTGGTCCGCGGGCAGTATGATCCCAAACGCGCCTCGCCCCCCACCCGCTGGAGAGGCCCAAGAGCCCCGGCAGTCACCGGCAGGGAGAAGAAGGAAGGGGGGATCGATTTCTCTATGGGGGTCGCGAGCGTCGCCACCGAGAGGAGAGAGAAACCCTAACGAGAGGGGATTTTTGCCACCTAACACCGACAAAAGATAAGATTACGTGGGCCTTTAACCCTCTGGCGATTTCTCGGTTAAATCTAGTTACGCTAAGCTGGCCTTTGGCCCTAAAATCAACTATGCTAAAGCTTTGTGGGCCGCTAGGGTGCCGCCCAAGTGTACATTTTTCTATGGCAAGCCGCTCTCTATCGCCTGCCTTCTGCGATGAACCTTCAAAAACTCAATAGCCCGGGCAATGGTAATTGTGCCCTTTGTGGAGTGCCCGAAGATGCTAGACACATCTTATTTCGCTGCTCTCCGGCTAGATTTCTTTGGAGTTTTATCCGGGATTGCTTTGGCGTGAATTGGAACCACTCCTCCATGACGGACATGCTTGCCATTCTTCAGAACTTGTGTGGCCAATTCCGTAGACTCGTGTGGCGAGCTTTCGGGGCCTTAGCATGGCCGCTTTGGACCTCTTGTAATAAAATGCTAACGATATTTTCAAATGGGCCATGTTTTCAGCAATGGCGACCTCTGAGGAGGAGGAAGGACCGTGAGACGACGGCGACGATTTCTTTTGTTATATCCCTTGCAACTTAGCGCTCGTTTATCAGTCACGACTTGTATTGTATCCCTGTTTTTATCTTCAGACTTCGGTTTGTATTGTATAACTATATGGCGCTTTTTCGGCCTTGTTGGTTTTATTAATTTATAATAAAGCCGGTCGCTGCTTGTGCATGCTTCTAAAAAAAAGAAAAATCTGTATGCCTAAACATGGGAAGGGAGAGATATCATAGAATCACACGCAGGAAAGATATCAAAATATTGCCATGTATTCGCTAGCGGGGATTAGAAGATAGAAAGTTAGCTATAAAAAAATTATATACTACCTTTTTATTGAGGCCAATCGCACATACGAATCCATCTCCATTATAGCGTGCAGTGGTTTCCTAAAATGAACCGAAACCAAGCACCCCTATAAATTGTGGCGCTTCTTCCGCCAAAGATCAACATAGCTGACCTTCTAGTCGCCATCATGATCATGATGCTGCTGGTGCTGCTGTTTTTCGTCGGTGGAGCCAATGCAGTACTGTTCTTCCCAACAAGCCAAGAGGTATGCAGCTAGTATAACTCTAGCTATCTAGTTCTAGTTCGGTACTCTGTTATTTTGATTACCAGGCCACTAATTTCACCGTACTTTTCTGTTCACAAGTTCAACATCAACGAAACAGGCTCCTTTGTTCAAACACCTGGACTTCTTCAAGGATTGGCGTCAGAGGACAAATATGTATGTATATATGATTCCCTCTTAAATCGTTACAGTTTTTCAATCCGGCATGCATGATTGCTGTGTTTCCTTCCACGTTAGCTTAACTGCCATCCATTCGTTCATGTTTCATTTGGTTATAATAACAATATTAATGCATTTTTAACGTCTTTATTTGTCATGCATGCATCACGTACGTGTGTACGCAGTATGCATATCACCATTTGGAAGCGGAAGGATCGGCTGGTTACTACGGAGTCAGCGTGACCATGGACGTGTACGCCTTGTCGCTAAGCAACGATCAGTACAGTTTTGGTGGATTCCAAATCAATAATGGGAGAGACGACATCATTGCAATCGGCTGGGAGGTACGTAGGTAGTATATAATCGGCCGCCACATGCATAATGCAATGCAGATCTGTCACCAAATTTAATTTGCTACTGGCTAGGTGTTCCCACGCCTGTACGGTGATTCGCGCTCTCATTTAAGTGCTGCGTGGACGGTAAGTTGTATTGAACATTGGTAGCTCATTTTTCATGATAATGGTTTATGTATATGTATTGCTGACACTCGATGTATACAGAATGATGGTTATAGGAAAACGAAGTGCATCAACACCGATTGTCCGGTAGGTTTCCAGCCCGAGGCTGGTGCGCCCTTTGCTCTTGGCGACATCATCGACCCCGTCTCTCAGTCCAGCGGAATCAAGCAAAGCATCACAATCAAAGTCATCAAGGTAAGGGTCAACAAAATACCTTGGTGATCCATCTTAGCATATAAAATAAAAATATTGTGTTACCAATTTTATAAATTAAGTTGTGCATGGACCTAATTACAACTTGATATTACAGGACGGTGCAACGGGAGACTGGTTGGTGCATTGCGGGCTTAACCAGAGTAACCCTACGTTGATCGGTCGTTTTCCCAAGTTGCTGTTCACCGGTGGCTTGGCAGATCGGGTGACCGTAATCAATGTCGGTGGTATTGCGTCAGCCAGGACCACCGATCTGCCTCCAATGGGCAGCGGCTACCTCCCGACGAATGACACTATGGCATCGGCCACGGCGGCGTCATGCAGCAACATTCAGATTTTCCATGAGAATGGGCAACCTTCGCTCTTACCCAACAACTTGCCTACATATCTTAGTTCGGGCTCATACTCCGCGAGTCCTGTGATCAATGGCAAGTTTTTCTACGGTGGGCCCTTCTAGTTGACCGCGTCAATCAAGAGCTCACATGATTATTCAATATGAATAGCTAGCTCAATAGTTGATCATTTTGTTATCTAATAATTATTGGGAGTGTCTAATAATAATTTTACTGATGATTTTGAGTTTGGTTGAAGTTGATTTTTTGGTCCAATGTACAATAACATGTTTGCAGCCTGGCTTTATATCCATTCAAAGAAAAATCAACGGATATGTTCTTTCGTTTGTTAACCCGGCCGCTACCAACATGCCTCACCTCCTGGGTCCTGCCTTTATTTTTAGAAACTTCTGGGTTCTGCTTTTCGTTTTTAGCATAGTGTGCTAGGCTTTATTAATCATAGGCAACATTTATAAGTATTACATTTGTATCATGTGGAATGCCTAACCAAATGTGTCTCCCATGAGCAATGGAAATGCCTAACCTAGCCAACTTATGAGCCTCATAAACGTAAGATGGGCCTACCGTTCCGATTTCCATTAGAGAAGCCATGCGGTTCAACCTAGAACAAACTAAAAGCTGCAGAAACATAAACAGTTCAGGCCCCTCGCGCACGCGTCGAACCCCCTTCTCCAGTGGACGAACCCCTTGAGCCTCAAACAGTTCAGGCCCCTCGTTCATGCACAAACGAACATGACCTAAGCGATTCCTCCATCTGTTTAATCTCCTTGATAATGCGCCCATAAGAACCGCCGCTGCCTTAATGTATATGGTTTACAACCCCTTTGCAATCCGATGCTGGTGAAGATGTTGCATGCCAAGATCCGCTGCTAGTGGAAGTGCCTCTCTACACGTAATTGCCTCCAGCGAGGATGAATCAACAAGGCCATGGATCACCAGGCCACTTATTTCATCCTAGTTTTCTGTTGACAAGTGCAACATCAATGAAATAGGCTCCTTTATTCAAACACCTGGATTGCTTAAAGGATTGGTGGAATCGGACTTCATCTATGTATGTATTTTTTTTTAGAAAAGGAGGATGACCCCCGGCCTCTGCATCTGGACGATGCATACGGCCATTTTATTAATTATTCTCACAAGACCTTACAAAGTCATACAACAGCAAGACTAAAGCCACTTTCTAAGCAACAACTGTCGCTACACCTATCCAATCGATGAAGGGGCGCTGATAGTCTGGGCCTAATACCAAACAGACATCGCAGCCAAACCGAAACATCTTAGACCTGAGGTCCCAACCAGGACGCCTGCCGGGTATGGGGTACCTACCAGTCCGGCGCACTCCTCAATCATCTATGTATGTATATATGACATTTTTTAATCTGGCATGCATGATTGCTGTTTTTCCTTTCACGTTGGCTTAATTGGCATCCAAGCTTACATGTTTCATTTGGTTTTCATGCCATGCATGCATCACTTGTGTACGCAGTATGCATACATTTGGAAGCCGGAGAATCGGCTGGTTACTACGGAGTCAGCGTGACCATGGGCGTCTACGCCTTGTCGTTGAACAAGGATCACAACAGTTTAGCTGCTGTTCAAATCTCCAACGGGAAAGACAGCATCATTCGAAACGTTTTTTTTAAGGTAAATGTTGTCGCTCTATTTATTAAGTGTAACCAGGAACTTCGTGGTCTCAATGGCATTTAACCAAACACCTGCCAAGCACGGTGTCCGTCATGAAGGTCGTCGATAGAGGGTGGAGTGTACCTGGGTACAAATGGCTCCAGGATGGACAACGCCGTCGTAGAGGCGAGCAGGCATGTCAGTGTTGGTTGCAGATGTCCGGCAATGCCTTTGTGACGGTAGGACACGTACAGCGGTGGCGGCGAAGGTGGAGAGTGCTGATGTAAAGCAAGGGGGAGAAGGGGGGAATGGAAGGAAATGGGACTGGGATGGGGATTGGGTGGGCCGGGGGTGCCAGAGTCCTATGTGGCTGCCGTTCGGGCTCCCGCAAACCACCAGCCTCCCACTTTGACTCCAATTTACGGAAAAAAGCACGTCCGGATCGCTCGGCGGACCAGTACAGGTCTGCGTTGGATGGCTACTATGGTTCAGGCCGTGTGGTCGAGACGTATGCGGACAGTTTGAGTGTCGATGTTGGAGATACCCTTAGAAAAATGAGTTGCATCAACACCAATTGTCCGGTCGGTTTCTAGCCCGAGGCTGGCGCGCCCTTAGAGCATCTACAACCAGACCCCTCAAACCCGTCTCAAACGCCCGGGCAAGCCGCCCGGTCACTGACCGGTCACGAAATTTCGATCCAACCAGGCCTCTCAAACCGGCCTTAAACGCATGGGCTGACTGGCACCCCCCATATCCAACCCAAATATGAGGCGGATATGGGGGAGCCCAGGCGCGCCCGGCACGTCGGCCTGACGGCTTGGCCCCACATGGACTCGCCAGGAAACCCGACGGTCCGACGGGTGCCTCGACGGTCGACGCATTGTGAACGCTGCGTGGCCGCCGCTCTGACTCCCCGCCCGAGGGCGTAGCCGGCTATTTAAGCCGGCCGGCGCCCCAGCCCTAGCACATCCGCCTCTTCCCTCCCTCCACCGCTACTCGAGCCCATCAGCCATGCCCCCACGCCGCCGCTACTACACAATCCAGCGTCGTCTGTTCCTCCTTGAGCAGGTCCGGATCTGTAGGGAAGCGGGGCTACCTCTGGAACCAGAGGAGGATTTCGAGGAGAAGGTGCCACCGGAGGAGGAAGAGGAGGAGGAGGAGGAGGAGCAGGTGGACAAGGAAGAGGAGGAGGAGCAGGAGCCGGCGGAGGAGGTGCCGACGCTAGATGTGGAGGAGGAGGAGGCGCCGGCGGTGGAGGTGGACGTGAATGTGTGGCCGGAGCAGCATGCCATCCTAAACTCCATCCACTCGGAGTCGGCTGCGGAGGCCAGGCGTCATCGTCAGCAGTAGATGGAGGCGTCGCAGGCTCCGGCGCAGGCGGCCCAGGCTCTGGAGCAGGCAACTCAGGCCATCTTCGACAACGATGAAATTTGAGTAGTATAGAACGTAGTACGTAGCTATATATTCTGCATGATTTTGTATGGATTTACAGGATGAATATGAGAAAGTTGTATGTGGAGAAGGAAATATGAGATGTGCCCGGTCAGTGTTCGATGCGCCCGATCGTGTCCGCGGGCGAGGTCGAATTTGTCAAGTTCGATTGTAGAAATCTGAGATTAATTTTATCAGCATTCGAGCAACTCTCAGGGCTTAAGATCAATTTCCATAAAAGTGAACTGTTTTGTTTCGGCGAGGCTCAAGACGAGGCCCGTCTGTATGCTGACCTGTTCGGATGCGGATTGGGCCAGTTTCTGATCACTTATTTGGGGATACCGATACATTATCGGAGACTCACAAATGCTGAATGGAAACACGTCGAGGAGAGACTACAAAAAAGACTTAGCAGTTGGAAAGGTAAATTGCTATCTCTGGGAGGAAGGTTGGTCCTCATAAATTTAGTACTAAGTAACATGGTACTATATATGATTTCCTTCTTCCAATTGCCGAAAGGAGTATTAGATAGATTGGATTACTTCCGATCGAGATTCTTTTGGCAAGGAGATAGCGAGAGAAAGAAATATCGACTGGCTAAATGGAGTGTGGTTTGCCGTCCCAAGGACCAAGGTGGTTTGTGCATTCATGACCTTGAGGTTAAGAATAGGGCCCTCCTCGGCAAATGGTTGTTTAAGTTGTTGACGGAACATGGTGTATGGACCCTCCTAAGGAGAAAATATGTGGGTTCTAAGGCGGTATCCCAAGTATACTGGAAGCCTGGGGACTCTCATTTTTGGGCCGGACTAATGGCAACGAAGAAAATTTTCTTCCGCTATGGTTCCTTCTCAATTAAGGACGGCTCGGAAATTAGATTCTGGGAGGATAAGTGGTTAGGTAATGCTACTCTCCGGTAACAATATCCAGCTCGATACAATATTGTGCGTCACAAGGGTGATACTATTGCCAAGGTTTTGGAATCATTTCCACCAAATGTGACGTTCAGAAGGGATTTAATTGGGCCTAGACTCCAATCGTGGAACATACTGCTCCAGCGGTTAACCACGGTACAGTTGTGACAAGGATCCGATGTCTTTCGTTGGAACTTACATGGGAATGGACAATTCTCAGTGGATTCTATGTATAGAGCTTTGGTCCAGTCAGACGTGCCAGCTGATAATAATAAGAAGATTTGGAAGATGAAGATACCTCTTAAGAATAAAATCTTTGCATGGTATCTTCGTCGCGGAGTCATTCTTACTAAAGATAACCTTATTAAAAGGAATTGGCATGGAAGTACGCAATCTGTATTTTGTCCGCATGATGAGACAATAAAACATTTGTTCTTCCATTGTAAATTGGCTCATTCTATATGGTCAGTCATCCAGATAGCTTCTGGCTTGTATCCTCCGTGTAGTGTTGCTAATATATTTGGCAACTGGTTACATGGAATTGATCACAGGTTTAGAATTCTTCTCAGGGTGGGAGCGCTTGCCGTGATTTGGTCGCTTTGGCTATGTAGAAATGATAAGGTTTTTAACGATAAAAGTACTTCTCTTATGCAGGTTATCTACAGATGTATCGGGACGCTTCGTTTATGGTCCTCTCTACAACGAGTGGAGAATCAAGACCTGTTTACGGAGGTGTGTACACGATTGGAGGCTGCGGTGAGGGATACTTTTACCCAACATGGATGGCAGCATGATCTTAGGATTGGGCCACCTATGCTTTAGGCGTCATACAAATTTCATCTTTGTATTGCGCCTTCTTCTTTTATATATTGGCTTGTCATGAGGACTTTGTTGACTGTGTGCATTTTAGTTATGCAGAGCCCGGGTGTAATGCTTAAACCTTTTAAGTAATAAAGCACCCTTCTTCGAAAAAGATGCTCTTAGTTCTTGGCGACATGGTCGGCCGGTCTCCCCGTCCAGCAGAATCAAGCAAAGCCTCACAATCAAAGTCATCATGGTGAGGGTCAACAAGATAACCTGGTGTACGCAGATCCATCTTAGAAATAAAATAAAAAAGTAAATATTACCTATTTATACATTTACATTATGCATGGACTTAATTATGACGTGATATTACAGGATGGTGCATCGGGAGATTGGCTGGTGTATTGCGGGCTTAACCAGCGTGACCCGACGCTGATCGGTCCTTTCCCCAAGTCGTACGTTGTCCACCGGTGGCTTGGCAGATCAGGCGACCACAATCAGTGTCAGTGGTATTGCGGCAGGCGGCACCACTGATCTATCTCCAATGGGCAGCGGCTACCTCCCGACAAATGACACCATGGATATTGGAGAACGGTGTCATGCAGCAACATCCAGATTTTTCATGAGAACGGACAACTTTGGCTCTTACCCGACAACTTGCCCGCGTATCTTAGTTTGCCGGACTCATACTCCGCCACCCGGTGATCAATGGTAAATTTTTCTACGATGGCCCCCTTCTAGTTGACCGCGTCAATCGAGAGCTCACATGATAATTTGATATGAATAGCTAGCTCAGTAGCCGATTATTTGGTTATTAATAATAATTGTTGGGAGTGTCAAATAATATTTTGACTGATTTTGATTCTAGTCGAGGTCGATTTGTTTTTAATTCAAAGAAAAGCCAACTGATTGTTCTTTCATTTGCTGGCCCGCTACTATCCCTCACCTCCTGCGCTTTTATTTTTAGAGAAAAAAAAGCATCTTTTCAAAATACCCTAAATACGGTGTCCAAAGTTTCTTAAGGGGTTCACATACGGTCACTAGGGATTAGTTCTTGGCGATTCCGTGTACATACTTTGCTTCGTTGGCATACGGTTGACTGGTTTGACAGCTACATGGCACTAATTAACTACTCCTTTGCTAAAAAGGACATATATTATGTATGCTGATTCAAAAGACCTACATTGATAAGCTATCAACTAAGCATTATTATACTGAAAAGGACATATATTATGCTGAAAAGGACATATTCAATGAAATAATGACATTTGCTAAAAAGAACATATATTATGCTGAAACAATGTTCTCGGAGGTGTTCTCTACATTGATAAGCTATCAACTAAACATTATTATGCTGATTCAAAAGACCTACATTTACTAAAATTTGTAAAACTAGTATTTTTAACTAAAAGTTTGTATTACCAAATATACCCTAGTTCTAACCCTAATAGCTATCCATCCATCTATCTATCCAAAGTATTACTGAAAAAACCTAGTTTAATTCATCTGTCTATCCATCTATTTATCCAAGTATTACAAAAAAACTAATTTCATCCACCCATTTATGCAATGCAGGTGGGAGGGAGGGAGGGATGGAGGTTGAGGGTCCGAGGGAGATTGTGGGAGGGAGGGAGGAAGAGGGAGGAGGGACATGGTCGGAGGGAGGGAGGGATGGAGGAGGGAAGACGGTCGGAGAGAGGAAGGGAGATATACCAGGGGTGCGACGGCGGCAGCAGCGGGCGGCAAATGCGGCGGTCGACGACAGCAGCGGTGGGTGGCAGCCTTTGGCAGCGATGGAGATGGAGAGGGAGAGTGGAGAGGGAGAGTGAGGGTCGCGCTCGGGTGAAGATAAGTTAGACTTAGAAGTAGTGCGGGATTGGAAAAGGCGCTACTACTAAACACAATAGCAATAGCGCTACATTGTAGGCCGGTGCTACTGCTAATCGGGGTCCACCCGCTAGCCCGTGCACACGTAGCAGTAGCCGCGGGCCAAAGAAGCGCACTACTGCTAACGAATTAGTAGTAGTGCGGGTTTACACCCACCGCTACTACTACAGGTAGCCCGGGTCAGTTGCGATGGGAACACTTAGCAGTAGCGCAGGTTATCACGGTCGCGCTACTGATACTTGACAACTTGTAGCGCTTGTTGTGACCTAGCACTACTACTAATTAGCAGTAGCGCGCCCTAGGAACTAGCGCTACTGATAAGCATCTACCTATAAGGTTTTCCCCAGTAGTGCTCTCATCATGGAAGGATCAATCTCCATCAACATCTTCACTAGCACCATCTCATCTCAAACTCTAGTTCATCTCTCGTATTCAATCTTTGTATCAAAATCTCAGATTGGTACATGCGGGTTGCAAGTAGTGTTGATTACATCTTGTAGTTGATGCTAATTGGTTTATTTGGTGGAAAACAATATGTTCAGATCCATTATGCTATTGATTACCCATCTGATCTTGAACATGAATATGTTTTGTGAGTAGTTACTTTTGTTCTTAAGGACATGGGAGAAGTCTTGTTATAAGTAATCATGTGAATTTGATATTCGTTTGATATTTTGATGATATGTATGTTGTGATTCTCCTATTGGTGTCGTGTGAACGTCGACTACATGACACTTCACCATCTTTGGACCTAATGGAATGCATTGTGAAGTAATTATTAGATGATGGGTTGTTAGAGTGACAGAATCTTAAAACCTAGTTTATGCGTTATTTCCGTAAGGGGATGATTTGGATCCATACACTTAATGCTATGGTTAGATTTTATCTTAATTCTTCTTTTGTAGTTACGGATGCTTGCGAGAGGGTTTAATCATAAGTGGGAGCTTGTTCAAGTAAGAACATCATCCAAGCACCGGTCCACCCACATATCAAATTATCAAAGTAGCGAACGCGAATCAAACCAGCATGATGAAAGTGACTAGATGAAATTCCCTTGTGTCCTCAAGAACACCTTGCTTATTATAAGAGACCGTTCCGGGCTGTCCTTTGATACAAAAGGATTGGGCTACCTTGTTGTACCTATTGTTACTATTGCTACTCGTTACTTGTCACAATTTATCTTGCTATCAAACAACTTGTTACAAAAATTTCAGTGCTTGCAGAAATTACCTTGCTGAAAACCGCTTGTCGTTTCCTTCTGCTTCTCCTTGGGTTCGACACTCTTACTTATCGAAAGAACTATGATTGATTCCCTATACTTGTGGGGCATCATGCAGCTGAGGGAGATATCCTTAAACCCTTTCTTGATCATTTTCCCCCCTCTTAAATTGAGGCCTTACGGACTTTTGAAACAATCTGTGATCAAGAATATAAAACCTAGGAGACTGCACAAAATATACATTTTATCTGACATTTTGTAACAATATTCATCATTCACAAAATTTCCTAGCTCTCAAAAAAGACATCAGTTACATAACAATTCACAGAGGTAACTGATGTCTCCCATATTGAAATGGATTAAGATGTACCTTCATCTTTAAGTGCAACAAAGAATAGAGTGACCCAAGAGCGCCTAAATGGCTCCCGGGATCATATTCTCCTGCGCATGAACAATGAAATCAAAACAAATACTACAAAATTCAAATCATCTGGAATTTTTTCATGGAAGATGTTTGAATGTGTGATATACATGCCAATTTTTAGCTCACTTGGATATTTGAGCAACTCTCAGCAAAAAAATTGAAGTATGTGAAAAAGTTTACTGTTTGGGCCTGTTTTTTTTGCTGAGAGCTACTCAGATGTCCAAATACGCTGAAATTTGGCATGGACCTCAGGCGCTAAAATACATTCCATTCAAAAGACTTCATTTTTTTATTTGTTTTGATTTTACTGTTCACCGAGCTCGGACGCAGAAATGGATATTCAAGAGTGACCCCTGCTATTTACACGGTACAACTTTCTTTACTGATTTCAAATGCAGATATCTATTATGCAATTCTGCCATAACACATCAAAACTTGGGGGAAACTTTGGTTTTGGCACTCTAGATTTTGTCCATTTTGCCTATGCCACTGTAGAATCTGACATCTCACTTTTGCACCCTTAGTTTTTAACAATGTATCAAGAATATCATTTTGTGGCAAAGCGAAAAAGAAACACACTTTTGCCACTCTTAGCTTTTGACAGTGTATCGCAATTGTCAATCTAAAAGTTTTGCTTTTTCCACGAAATGACAAATGTGATGTATTGTCAAAAGCTAAGAGTGACAAAAGTGAGATGTCAAATTCTAGAGTGACATAAGTAAAGTGCACAAAAGCTAGAGTGGCAAAAGTAAAGTTTTCTCAAAAACTAGAGTGACTAATACACATAGACACATATATATCAAAACTTGAGTGATTAATACACAAAGCTTACCTATTTTTAATAAAAAGCACAAAAAATAAAAATCATATAGGAGGTGTAGTTTAATACTAGTACTTCCATCAAAATGTGAAAATGAAATGAAATGAAATAAAGGGGAAAATACATTTGGAACTGTTTTTTGACTAAGGAATGAGTCATAAAAATAATAATAAATAGCACAAAAAATAAAAATCATATAGGAGGTGTAGTTTAATACTAGTACTTACATCAAAATGTGAAAATGCAATGAAATGAAATAAAGGGGAAAATACATTTGGAACTGATTTTTGACTAAGGAACGAGTTGTAAAAAAATCATCTTTATTAAAATTTAAGTCTTTGTAGAATTTTACCTTCATATTAATTCATATTTGAGCTTTTCCAATTAAATACTCCATCTACTCCTAAATATAAGACCTCTTAGAGATTCCAATATGGACTATATACGCAACAAAATGAGTGAATCTACACTCTAAAAATATGTCTACATACATGTGTATGTAGTTCGTATTGTAATCTCTAGAATATCTTATATTTAGGATAGGAGGGAGTACTGTCCTCGAAATTTGGATGGTGCTGAGTTTAAATTAATTGTCGATATGGACATTCTATTGGAAATGCTTGGACTTAGGAGTCACCTACGATAAGTCAACCTCAATTAGAAGATTTTGGTATTGTGGATGCTGATATTTTTCGTAGTTTCATGAAATCCATCATAAAATTTATTTTTATATTTTACTTATTTCGTATTGCAGATGTTGATATTCGTTTGAATAAACTTGGTAAAACATAGAACAGTTTGACTTATAAAAAAACATCATATATTTTGAAAACAATAGAGTATTTTTGCCGCTCCATGATGATAATGATGACATTGTAGTATTGATATGTTGATGTTGTCATATTTATTATTGTAGATGTTGGGCTTTTGATAAACTCGATTAAACATACTCCCTCCGTTTCTAAATATAACTCGTTTTAGAGATTTCAATATGGACTACATATGAAGCAAAATGAGTGAATCTACACATTAAAATACGTCTATATACATCTGTATGTAGGCTATATTGAAATCTCTAAAAGAACATTTATTCAGGAACGGAGGGAGTAGAATAGTTTTACTTAGATTACATAGAAAGTAAAATAAGATTTCGTTGGAGCTAAACAACGCAAGCATGCATTGCACATGTATGTCATGCTAATTTTAACAAGCACATGCTCCCAAACGAAGAAACCTCAAACTTTACTTAGTAATAAAAGGGCTATTGCTTCTGGCAGTACATCATGAAAATTGCCCTCGATGTTGCTATAAATTACCCACGATACCATCGATAAGTGAAGAAAACGATTCAATTTTTTTTGCAAAGTCGTCGTTGTAGGGTTCACTCTTATATGATGATACCCTAATCTATATTAGAAGGTCACATATACTGCGATGGCTAGAGCCGCCGTCTTCCACCCTGGAGGAAGACCTGCATTCGATCCCAAGTACTACCCTTTTTTCCTCTACTTTTCTCTCTTAACAGCACACTTTTTTCTCTACTTTTCTCTCTTAACAGTGAGCGTGCCTCCTCCACCCCGCACACCTCCATGGACCGGGCCATGACGTCCCCCCCTACTTTTCTCTCTTAACAGCGAGCATGCCTCGTCCACCCCACACGCGTTCACGGGCCAGCCCATGTGCGGGCCGTGACACCCCTTTTTTTTGGGACCTCCTATATGACGCATTTTGCGTCATACAAGGAGTTGGACGCATAGAGTTGACACACGACTGGGCCGGCCCACCAACCCGTTTGTTGTTTCGTTTCCTATCGTGGGGCACAAAAATAAGCATAGCGAGCCAGGATTCGATCCGTTAACCTCACACACCGACAGCGAGCAGTCAACCACCACATCACACGATGCCAACTGAAAATTAAGGTGCGAAAAGCTATAAGAATACGTAGCCACGTTGAGATTTGGAAACCATTTTGAATACATTTTTTGAAAATTGCGAGTAGTTTTGAAAAGCCACAGTTTCTTTATATACCAATTTTTTTGTGAAACTGAAGATGGTTTGTAATTCCGATTGAAAAACAAAACACGAACAAATTTTGCAAATCCCGAACAGTTTTCACAAGCGTGAACAGTTTTTCCGAAAGTTAATATTTTCACAAAAAACGATCAATTAACCAAAAACACGAACATTTTTTCTAAATTTCCGAATATTTTCTGAGATAGTGAACAACTTTTATTTTTTAACAAAAATGGAAAACAGGAACTTTTTTTAACTCAGAACAAAAAAGATAAAACACAACTTTTAAAAACAAATGTGGACAAATTTTTTATTGTACACTATTTTCGAAATGCGAACAAAATTTGAAACATCGGAATATTTGTTGAAATTGTGAACAAAATGTTGAAACCTCGAAATTTTTCTTAAAAATGAATATTGTTCTAAATGGTGAACAAATTTCGCGTAGGAGAACATTTTTCGAAATTCATGAACATTTCTCAAACACGAAATTTCCTTGAAATTGCGAACAAATTTGAAAAAATGAAACATCTTGTAAAACAAGAACATTTTTTTGAAATTATGAACAAAACTTTGGTATGGCGAACAGTTTTTGAAAACGAACATTATCTTGAAAAATGTGAACATTTTTTGAAATTTACGAATATTGTTTAAACACGAACATTTTTTGAAAATATGAAAATTTTCAAGGTTATAAACATTTTGAAAACACAAACATTTTTTTAATTGGAGAATTTTTTTTGAAAACACGAAGATTTTTTCAAATTTGTGAACTTCTTTTGAAAACATAATTTTTTTTAAAACCCCAAACATATTTTTGATTTTCCGAATAATTTTGAATTCCAACATTTTTCAAATTTGCACATTTTGGAAAAACGAAACAGACAAAGGAAAGAAAATAAAAAGAAGAAAGAAACAGAAATATAAAAAGGAAAACAAAAATAAAAAAAGAGACTGAAAAGAAAAAACAAAAAAACTAAATGAAAACCGATTCCATAGCTACGGTAACCGCTAACGGGCCGGTCCAGATCGCTCCGAATTCTGTGTGAACTCTGAACAGTTTGACGCAAAGTGCGTCATATAGTATTTTCCATTTTTTTTTCTTTTCTTATTTCGGTTTCTTTTTTTCCTTCTTAAAATTAATTCGGGATTTCCAAAGGTTTCATGGACTGACCCATGTGCGGGCCATGACATTCCCTTTTTTCCTCTACTTTTCTCTCTTATCAGTGAGCGTGCCTCCTCCACCCCGCACGCGTTCATGGGACGGCCCATATCCAGGCCATGACACCCCTTTTTTTCTTTCCTTATTTCTGTTTATCTTTTTCCTTCTTCAAATTAATTTGGTATTTCCAAAAGTTGTGAGCTTTGAAGTTTATTTGAGAAATCATAAAACTCATGAATTCAAAAAATGTTTGGAAAATTACCAAGTGTCTAGTATTATAAAAACCGTCCACATTGTTTTTGAGAAACCATAAAATTTGCATCAATTAAAAATTGTTTGGAAAATCATAAAATGTCTAGTATTATAAAAAATGTTTACATATTATTAAAAAAATCATGATTTCGAAAAAATATTTGTAAAAAATACTCGTGATTTTAGAAAAAATGAGCGTGTATTCAAAACATATTCCGGTATCTAATTTTTTTTAGAAAGTATTCATAAAAGTTCAAACAGATATGTAAATAACGAACAAAACTAACCTTCTTACATAACGTATTTTATCTGTAGAGGTTGTTTTATGATTTTATTTAGTACATACGCGTAAAAAAAGGTTTCCATGTTCTAAACAACGTTGAGCCCAAAAAAATTAACCCAACTTTCGACTGTTAAGCTTTTGTTAGCTATATGAAAATGACTAATATCTAATTTGCCTCCATACACATCTATCTTTATTCTGTTACCATAGTTTTACTGATCAGGGTAAACACCGTTACCCTAGGTCAAGGCGAGACACATCATTCATTAGTCTAGCTCAGGCAGGGTCAATCAATGCAGTTTGCTCGGGCAAAAAATATTTTATTATGGCGCCTTAGGAAATCAAGTCGTGATGAGACCATCACATTTTTTGCTTTTGAAATGACTTTCTAAAAGTTCCTTATCTCATCATGACATGATTCATACGTAATTTATGAAATCACATTTTAAAGGTCCTGGTCTCATCCTCGCACATGTTTTAGACATTTTTTATCTCTATCACATATGCATAATCTGATTGTTTTTCTCCAGTTGCAACGCACAGGCATATTTGCCAGTCATTTTTAAAAGTGGTGATTAAGACTGAAAGCCAATTTTTTTGAGTCTAAACACACTCGACTTTATTGATTATAAAAGTTCGTAGGAATAGAATATAGATCCAGCGGATTAAGAAGCCACACATGGCGTGCTAAAGAAAGGCCTAGAGTATATTTAGCGACGCTATGTGCCTCAAGATTAGTTTCTCTTCCTTCGAAGATGAAGGAACAATGAGAGAACTGCTAAGATGTAAGATTGATTTCCTTAATAATGCTAGAGTGTAGCCCATCCATATTTCCATGGATATATTTAATCACACCTTGACAGCCTGAAGCTATATGTATGTCTTCAAGTGATAAGTCAAGAGCAAGTGCGAGCTCTTCTCGACAAGCCAAAGCCTCCAATGATGTTGGGTCAGTCACACCTTGACATTTTATCGACGAAGAGCCTAGATATTTCTCAGTTGAATCCTTGCAAGCCGCGCTGTAAGTCCCTTCCATTGCGTCGCGTGACACGGCACCATCAACATGAATTTTTGCAGCTCCTGTAGATGGCGGGATCCATCTGTGATGTTGTCTCAGAGGTGTTTGAACAGCTGCATGTTGTTTCAAGGGTTTGCAAATCTGAAGTGATCTTAGATAATTCTTGACAAACTGATTAGTAGCAAACGGCCCTGATATACATGCTCATGGATAGCCTTTCTCCGAGCATGCCAAATCGCCCATAGTGTTACAAGTATCTTGATGAAATCCTCATGCGGTATAGACTCCATCAGTGAGAAATGAAGCATTTTGCATCGGGTTCTTTACACTGCATCATAACTTTCACCAGATTATCATCCTCTAATGCCCAAACACAGTGTGCCATGTTACACTCCATCAAAGAATGCCCCCAGAAATCTTCAGAGCCACAAAGTCCACACTTTGATTGTACTGCCATCTTCCGGTATTTGAGCAAGTCTGAAGTTGGCAAGGACTGTGCTGCTAGCCTCCATAGATTTTATTTTTATTTTTGATGGAACATCAATCTTCCACCTTTTCGTTCATGCTTTTATTTCTCCATAGAATTTGAGTTGTCACCATAACCTTCCAACCATGCTTCCCGACCGAGTTTAGTTCATACCAGCATGCGGTATGCCAAGCGTACCGAAAAAGCACGGTTTCGTTCATGTATCCATGAACAGAAATCATCAAGCTGTCTTGTGCAAATTAAACACTTTGTTTTTCAAATTACAGAAGGTGGGCACGCAAGCAAGTCGTGTCGGGCTCTGGCCCAACATCCCAGGGCCAGCCACCTATAGTATAGAAAGTGTGGCCCACGATCGGCCCCATAGTCCACAGTCCACGTCTCGCTTGCCACACAGAAACCCCAAATCCCGAAAACCTCGCCGCTCACCGCCGGCGCCGCCGTCTGACCATGGCCGACCCGAGACCATTTACCAACGTGGATCCTGCGACGGCGTCCGCGTCGCGGCGCAGGGGCTGTGACCCGAGACCATCCTCCGCCGCCGGCCGGCCAGCAGCAAGGGCCGGCTCATCGCCTTCATCGCCGATTCCGACGGCGTAGACCGCATCAGGCTACTCGCTGACGAGCTCCTGAGCTCCAAGGACGCCGCGCGCACCACCGTGCTCTCCTCCACTGGCGCATGCTCTGGCTCTCCGCCCCTCGTTCTAAGCGACACCAACCTCCTCCCCGAGGGCCACGGCTGGCTGCCTACGCCCGCCAACTCGCCGGCCTTCATCGCCACCGTCTCCCACATTCTCGAGGCGCACCCGGGGCCCTTCCACTGCGTCCACCTCGTCTGCCGCCACATGAACGCCTACCGGGGCCCACCTCGCGCGCTGGCTCCCGCTCCTCACCGCCAAGGGCTACCAAGACCTCGTCCTCGTCAACCGCCCGTGGTCGCACGGCGTGCCACTCCCTGCGGCTCTCTGCAGCATCACCACCTCACCCGCCCCTACCTCGGCGTCTACGGTACTGCTTGGTGACTCCTTTCCCCACCTCTGTGAGCTCTGTTTCTGCTTTGCTGTTATGGAGAACGGCGTTGTCAATTCCCTTGTCTCCAGGAGCCCAGTCCTGGAGATCCTGAACATCCAGGGATGCATGAAAGTGCTGCGTCTTAGTCTCGCCAGCTAGAGCCTACGGTGCTTGCTAATCGGCGAGAGACAGAGACTTCATATTACAATACTTGTCATTACCTCATTTTCTGCTTACATTGTTACCATTTTGTGTGTGTTTAATTGTTTGTAGCTAGTGCTTTTTGATTGATTGCACAGATCTTTTGAGTTATTCATCTCGATATCTCTCTATGGTCTTTTGGTTTCTTTAACTATCAATGTTAATGCTGGGCTGTATGACTAGGCATACTTTGCCAAATATTATATGTAACATATGTGACCAATTATCGGCCAAATGCCGACCTTGGCATTTATTCTCATCCATCAGGTCTTCTCTACAATTTCTATGAGCCTAAACATGTACTAGTATGTACTCTGGAGCACACACACACAATTAGAATTATAAAGGGTTTCATACTCATTTGTTTAATTATGCTATGACATTTGGGTACAGACTTTTCATGTGATTCCAGTATCTCGATTTATATCGCTTTACTTTTTCTGGCGTGTCTAGATTTTCTTGTTTTAGTGTTTCTCATTGTTTTCATGCTAGCAAAGTAGTATTTGACTATTTGTACGATGTTATTTTAAGTTAAAGATATGTATTGCTTATTTTAGACATATGAACGTCACACATAATATGTAGAACATTGCTCCCTACAGTTTCTTGTAGATCTGTGTGGTATTGGTAATACTAATGTTGATGCCAGCACACTGGCTGGCCCCTGGCTGAACGAGGAATTTATTTCCGTCGAATTAATTATAAAACTCGCTGTTGTGGCTCACATCTGGAAATTTGTATTAAGGCTTAGCTGGCAAGACGTGTTTAAGACGTCCACTGTGGGTTGATCTTTGCAGAGCCACATTTGAATTTACTAATTGTTATGAATGAATTATAATCATGAGAGGCCGTATAGTGCAGACATCATGTCAGTTATTGTTTTCTCTCTGTACTACTGGGCTATTTGGTAATTGGTGTTCTCTGCTAGTTTCATTCATGAAAATATAGACTGGAAATATCAGATGACACACCTGTATAATCTGCAGTATTTATTCTCAAGCTGTTACATTGCATGCAATGTAATTTCTGAAATTAGCCGGAAAATGTGCTCCCTTTGCTTAAAAGAGTACTTTTATAATGCTATCACCTGTTCTAATCTTTTATTTTCGAAAAGCTACTGGCAAACTAGGGAACAATGTGCCTGAGCTCATTCATGCTTTGTTTTGACTGATTTGTGTAGATCCTTCAAGTTGGTTATCATTAAAGCTCGTCATGGTCATTGTTGTCTTCTACTGTGAGATGAGTCATGTCTGTATTTAACTATTTATGCATGCTAGTCTAAGTAATTCGCCCTTGAATAACAGAATATGGTGGCGATAACATCAACAATATGACTAGGCATACTTGACTATTTATTATATAATTCTCGACCAATTCCTCTTATAAAAGAGGCTGGGCAACCTGCCTCCTCAGGCCGTTCAAGGGTTCAAATGGTCTATTAACCATCAACTCTCGACCAATTCCTCTTATAAAAGAGGCTGGGCAACCTGCCTCCTCAGGCCATTCGAGGGTTCAAATGGTCTATTAACCATCGGATCAAATTACTGTAGTACTCTTTGACTGCCTTTCAATTTTTATACCATGTGATCTCATTAATTGTGTCACTTTTGTGCAGGGTTGAGAGGTGGCTGATGGGTGGCCCTTGGTATGTGTGGGCCTGAGGGAATGAGATGGAGTTTGCTGCTCGTTTCGGTGCGGATTTATTTCCTAGACGGGTGAAAAAACCTAACGCAGGCACGCATATTACCCCTGTCATCTTCTCTTCCCTTTTATCCCTCCTAGCCAACAGTTTCCAGGTTGTCTCATGTTCTTGTTTACATAGCATGTGAAGGATACACACAAGCTGTGTCAAATTTTGCATATGGCTGTTCTAGTTACACTACACCTGTAGTTTTTGGTCTCAGAATCCAAGGATTGTGACGGATGTTATAATTACACCCACATCTAGAATAGAAAAGAATGTGGTATGTACCTTCATTGGATTTACTGGAACGACTGTACATATATCTCTGCTTTAGACCAATTTGATTAATTCTTTGCATACCAAGAAGATTTTCTTATGGTGTTCTTACTCCTGATTTAATTGTATGTTTGATTTGTAGTCTCTTCGTATATAATCAAATAGTGTCAGATAGACAAACGTGTTATCTTGCATCCATTTCTGAAAACATTAAAGATTCTCTCTGGTCTTCCTTTCCATGTGTTATCCGTACCCATGCTTGATGCAGTTAATTTGTAAGCTCTCTCTAATTCTTAGCTCATGAGATCAGACTGGTTCTTTGGGGTGATTGTGTAGCTGACTTGAAAGTCGAAGGGTTTGTGCTATGGGGTGATAATGAATGGTCATAGCCTTCTTTGTTGGAACATTGCCTAAGATGATCCAAGATAATTATTTTAGGCATGTGACTGTCCTCAACAGCTTGTGAGGCTCGCATATATAAAATTCATGCTAGTAATGTTATTGCCCTGTTAAATGACCACAAATTAATTTGTGCTATGCGAACTTGAGAATGTTTTAGCTGGTAGGCATGGCAAAAACGAGATATATGTTTAAGGTGTAATTTGAGATGAGGTTGTCCTGCTCAATTAATTCCATTTAGAATACATTGTGTTTGGTATAGAAAAGCAAAAGGAGTGTTTTGGCTGATGTGACGTGTTAAGTGTTACCTATGCCACTAGCCTTTCCATGAGCTTTTCGCTTTACTTTTTCTTGTACTGGAATAAATATACATTTCAAATGTTCTGATTTTCAGAATGGGAGCAAGTAGAAATACCAGATTTGATGCTTATGCTTCAGAGTTTTCCACATTGCGCGAGAGCTAGACGTACTTTTCGACGACCTCGCCGTCCCCAACCTGTCCGCAGTTATTGCAACTCCCCATCTGTTCTCCATTACCTTGTAATTTTTTTATCATGAGATGAATCATCAATATTGTACCTTTGTTAATCTTCGCAATTTTCTATGCTGTTTTTGGTTATACATTTAGATTATTCCGAATTTCCTGAAGGTGGTGGTGGGGGTTGTACGGCTTGTTCCATCTGGTTTCAGGAGTGTGTGCTGCTCCTATAATTTTTTCTCACGTTGTCTCTCTTCTTGTTGTTGCCACCTTAGTTCTTGTGATTTGCTTTTCAATTGCTAATTGTTTGAGCCATAGTAGTTAGTGTACAATCTATATTTGCCTCCCATGGCTCCTGATTAGCGAGCTGGAGATGCTTGGTTGGAGTGGTCGTGGTTAGTGATGCATGTGTCCTGGTTGGGGAGTTGACCATGCTTAATTTGAGTTCAAAGATTAGCGTGTAGTCCTTCCACACCTTCTAATTAGATAGTTTGGCTTGATTAGGAGATGCTTACAATCTCCTGTCATAGAACTTTATAACAGCTTTTCATGGAAATGATTTTGCTATATCATCTATGAATGTTTTTGGTCACTTACAATCTACCGTGATAGAATTTTATAATTGTTTGTTCAAATGCGCCCCAGAGGGTGAGATACATTTCGAGATCCTAATCTAGCTAATTTAACCATGCGAAATATATTGTTTACTCTGTCTTGTAGATGTAGAGCCGAACTTACTAAAATAGGGGATGTTGTTATTTATTCTTATTTATGCTATAATGTGGGCCAAAGAGAAACTATGATAAATTTGTTTTTCTGGATAAAGCTCATGCTAATATATGTTTTGCCTTTTCATTTCTTTCTTTCACACCAGATCAGTTTAATTATCCCCTAATGCCCTGTAGCCCAATTCTGCCTTCCGCGAGCTAAGGTTGCAGGAGTGAAGCAGAAGTTGTAGCCACAACGGCCGCAGCCATCGGTGGAGGTCGAGCTCGGGCAGGGTGATCTCATTAGCCAGCTCCACCAGGTCTCTCCATTTGATCTCATTATCCAGCGCACAGAATAGCAGATTGATGTCATTACTTATTTGTTATTCCTTTATTTTGTGAAGATGCAGCAAGTAGTGACATATTGAAAGATAACATTAGTAGTAGCAATGTTTCCCTCAAGGAATTCCTTCTCTCAATGCTTGTACTAGCTAGCTAGAACATTCCTCGACAAATCGCTGGATGCAGGGAAGACGTACACATGTGACATGTCCTAAGAATAGGATGCCTTTATAGTTAGTTGCATAATCAGAACTGTTGATGCCTGGTAGGCTGGTACCTAGGAAGTTGGATAATCATTATATAGTAGTCAATGGCAAACTGGATAAGATTTTGAAATGCGATCTCAACTAATCATTGGAAATTCAGAGTGCAAATCCCTATATACTTTTTTAAGAGATATTTTTTACATAGTTTTATGATCGCCGCAAGCACTTCAGTAGAAATGTTTGCACATAATTTGGCGTTCAAACCTGGTTGCATTTGCCGTTACTTCAGTTTTTGTCCTCATATTGTGTGAAACCTCTGTGACTACCTGTAAAATATACCGTCCCATGTGGTGTTACCTGTGTTTGACGAATGGCCTGTACTAGATTTAGTTTCAGTCGGGCTTGGGAGTCGCAGTTTAATTGTGTAGCTCAACCTGGCTAAATAATTTGTGTTGTGTAGTGAAATCTCATGCGTATGGATCGGATCAATTAATCCGATGGTTTTGCTGTTGCCGCTGCTTGTAGTACATTTTGACCATGCATGAATCTGTTTGCTGTTAATTAAAATGGTTTCGGTGTTTGTTGCTTCAGAATAAAGACAATCTGACCAGTAGTACTATAGCAGTATAGTTATAGTATCTAATACCAGATGTTTTCGTACATCGTTATTTGATTCAGCCAATGTTTGGGAATGTACATTTAACGGTGCTATGCTAAGTGCCATTCTAGATTACCGCCCTTCATTGCAGTAAACTAGATGCTTGCAAGTTGGTATTGTTCTCTCAAAGCACATAGGATATGGGTCGTTGGATTAGTTGCCCTTCCATAAGGATTTTAGTATGAACTCTGCATATAGGAGCTTGTTTAGACTTTCTTTTTTGTTCTTGAGTATTAAAGGAGCAATTTTTGTATGTCTGCAGCATCCCAAATACAAGTATACAACTAGTAGTAAGCACTTTCTTTTTTGATCCCTTAATTATTGAATCAAGTTGGCATCTGCTGATTTGACAACTACTTTATTAATTTTTCGTACATGCTTGTCATCATATTTGTAGGACAAGAAAGAAGCTGCAAGTTTCAAATTTCTACTAATCAGACTCCATCAGCAGGGCGTTAAACTGACAAGTGTTCAGACGGTTGCGAAATTGTTTGAATGGTTTTATGTTTGCCGTTTGTTTATCTGTTCACATCGTGGCAATCGCCAAGGATTGAAATGTTATGTTTAATACTGCTCCCTCCGCCCGGAAGTACTTGTCGTAGAAATGGATACAAATGGATGTATGTAGAACTAAAATACATCTAGATATATCCATTCCTCGGACAAGTATTTCCGGACGGAGGGAGTAGTTTTGTTATTAAGCTGTGCATGCATGTGTAAGACTGTTACGGCCTGTCCTGAATCTCTCCAGCTCTTAACTTCACAAAATCCTTGTGCGAAGCTGACCCGAACGCCTGAGCTATGAAAAGCTAGAATCGAGAAGCAAAGAATGTATGGGCAATGAAAACGGACAAGCTCTTTGAATTCTTACAACGGAGGCAGAAAAGAGAAAAACAAAACAAGGAGAAATAATGTTCCGATAAAAAACAACGAAAAACAACAAAAAAGAGCAACGATGGAGCGATAGTGACGTTCGCGCGTGACGACTAACAAAAAAGAGCAACGATGTCCCTCATCTACTACCATTATAAAAGAAAGAGAGGGGCAGATCCAAACAATCACATCCATCCATCATCAATATCTAATGGCCCTTAATCCTTCCATGTTTAACACTGCAAACCACGCATTAAGCCACGACCATCGATCGCTAACCCTCCCCCACCCCTCGCGCTACAAAAAAACCGCTGCCAAGCACGCCCGCAGCCCCGCACGACCTCTCGCCCCCTCCCTCCTCCTCCCGCGCCGTTCGCCGCCTCCCGCAGCCGTTAGCCGACGCGGGAGCCGCGCCGCCGGAGCCGCCGCCCCCTTCCGTCGCGGGAGCCGCCGGAGCAGCCGCCCCCCTCGCCGCGGGAGCCGCGCCGCCGGAGCCGCCGCCCCTTCGCTGCGGGAGCCGCCGCCCCCTTCGCCGCGGGAGCCGCCGCCCCCTTCCGCTGCCGGAGCCGCCGCCCCTTCGCCACGGGAGCCGCCCGTCGCCCTTCGACACCCGAGTCGCTCAGCTTGGCCTCTGCCCCGCCGCCCCCGGTCCTCTTCTGCTTCAACTTCAAGTAAGTTTCTTTTAACAAGAGTTTGTGCTTACTTTGTTTGCAACATTTAAGAATTGATCTTCTCAATATCTCCTACTAACAAAATACATATTTCATCTTACATTCTTTTCTTTATTCTATGCATCTTAAATTCTGTGAGATATACACGTACTGTACATTTCCCCAGGCATATAGAGGTCAATCCTCAATTCTTTATTTTATCTTTATAATAAACTAATTGCTGATGCTTTAAATGATCTTCACCACTCTCTCTATGCCCTTCTATATATTGTTTTCATCTAGAGAACGCTCCCTGTTTATAAGGACCTAACAAACAGAACTATGGATGGTAGTGCAAATATAAAGCATAATCCAACTGATGATCCTAAAAGGAGAAGTGTTCAATCACGGAATTGGAGAATGTCGGATGATAAGAAAACGGAATACAATGTGAAGCATCGTATATTCTGATAACAAAAGAAAGTTGCAGCTCTAGAGTGTGTTAACCAGGACCAATTATCACAAACATTTGTTTCTCCGTTGCTATGGTTCAGCTCTGTACAACAGTCCTCATAGCTAACATCATGATTCATGTGTTTCTAGTTGCAGCTCTTGGTCAGGTCCCACTTGTTTCTAGCAATCCTTGTTTCTAATAAAATGCAAGAGCTTGTGCAATGCTTATTTGTCGTATTCATTCAGCATGTTAACTCTTCTCTCCTGTGACAGCAATGTAGCAAAACTTCACCGCAAAATGGGCCACTCCCTCCTGATGCTCTCATGGTGCCATGCCAAACTCTTTTCATGCTGAAGGGCTTCTCAGGTCCAAAAAATACTCTCATAATTGCTTTAACATTTATCTCCTTGAGCTATAACAACAGTTCCACGACAAGGTTGCTTGCAATATTTTAGAAAACTGTATTATATTCTGGACATTTTATATTACATGACAATGAATTTGGCTTGAAATGCTCCTGATGAGGCTTAAAAGTTCTTGAAGTGTGTTAAGACCCACTATCATATTCAGATTTATTCACCATTAAATTTCTATAAAGGGACTTGCCAATCCCTTTCACCCATACCAAAAAGTGTGTTTCCAGAGAGCATGATAGGTGAAATGCATTTTTCTTCTTAAATTTTAACCTTTGGGCAGGGATGCTTTGTAAAACACGGCATGGTGATGAAAATCTCTTCTTAGAAAATTAATTTATAATGAGAAGTTATGTTCTAATTTGCTCTAGCCGTAGAATTAATGAAGGTGGGTTAAGAGTTGTGCCTATTTAATTAGCGTGAAACTTCTATGCATATGGCACCTTTGATCTTAAGTTCATTGGTCTTTCATATGATGGTGACACAGGCGAATCATCTTGAGGTGAAAGTCATAAATTATTTGAAAGTCATAAATTATGTTTTGGCGTTGTTGCTTTGTTTGAGGTGTTTTTCTCACCATGAATGATATAAGCATATCTTTGCAATTTTACCTCGATGCACTCAGTCACCAGGAAGAAAATTTCACAAGTTGCAACTCAAGAATTCTCCATGATAGAAGTGGTGTGCAATATGTATTCTCCCATTCAAGCGACATTGTAGCTTATTTACATAAATTTCACTCTTGTCTGCATATAGTCTTTATTATGTCTGCCTTGCTACTCTGAACTGGAGTGATGTTCTTTTATTGTTATCTATGCAAACGAATAGATGATAGTACATCAAGTGTCTTAATATCTGTACTGCGACTAATATTTGAAGTTTTGCTTTTGCCGAAACTCTCAAAGGTGTCGCATGCGAGCTTTAGAAAACGCATTCAGATTTCAGAGTTGATCAATCCATTGAAGTGTAAGGTGTTGCATGCGAGCTTTAGAAAATGCATGCAGATTTCAGAGTTGATCAATCCATTGAAGTGTAACTGCAGCTGGAGTGACCATACACACATGCAACATTGTAGTTTAAGACCTCTAAACAATAGCCTGGCAAGTTCTTATCCTGATGTCAGCTCCTGTGTCTTGAGTAAGCGTCAGTGGCATCCCTATGCCCAACAACAATCATACAAGCATTATTTTGGCAAGTTTAGGTTATTTCTGGCACACATTTAATTTTTGCAAGTTGTGATTTTATTTTTGACGTGAAGTGATTTTTTCCACAATTGGAAAGCATCTCTATTACCTCGATTATATTTTTGTTCATTTTACTGATATATTTTCTCTCTTGATCACATGATATTATGTGCGTTGCACGTGCACGATTACTATTTGGGGTAGTGTGTAGGATCTTCACAGTTTCAAACATGGCTATTTCTGGCACCGCTATCTCTTGCGTGAATGTCCTCCTGGTTTCCATGTCGGTGCCTACATCAATGTTCTACCATGATGTTACCAGGTATTGTCCATTGGCTGGTTATGAACTGCTATATCTGTTAGTAAATAGCTGGCATATTAGATAGTGGGCAGTCTAAACGTATCATGACATGCAAAAGAGCATCCAGAACTGCATCATCGTTTTTTCATGAAAATAATAATTTTATAATACCACAATTTTGAAACTTCTGTACTAACATATAAAAGAAATGATGGACAAGATTATATGTCATAATTTTATTAACTCTGGGATCCTCTGTGTGTATTTGATTGGTCTCTGGTTAGATTTTGGGAGGCAAAATTTTGGTCTCTGGTACCTAGATAATTTACTGCAGTGAATGTGTAGAATAGGCGGTACTCACACAAGAACAAGTAGAAATACTTTCAATGCTCATCTGATCTACTTTTTTTTGCCTTATAATTAACATGTTTCCTTTTTCTGATATTTTTGTTCTTCAGTTTAAGCTGCTACTATGGTCAGTCATAAAGCATCATTCTCTAGCTACAACATCTGTTGATGTTTGCCGCCAAAGCAACATTAAATTATGAACTGATATTAATAGCGAAGGTATGGTCAAAGATTCTATTCTTGATGTGAGGAACCGATGAGGGCGGATGGCCGGAAACTCTGGATTGGATCCATGTTTTCTTACTGGAGTTTTAATCTGATCGCTGGATAAACTAAGTGCATACGTGTGTCTATATGCATTCTTTTCAATGGTAATTTTGATATTTGTTTTTCCAAACTAAGCTTGTATTTTTTAGAAACGATAAAGTTCTTCATAAATCCATTGAAACATTCTCCAGCAAAGCTCATGAGGAGCATATGAGTTCCCTTTTAATACAGAGGCTCGAACTTATTGTATTCTGAATACATTTCCATCTATTCATTTTCCCATGTAAACAAGTAACTGGCGATCAGATCGGATTCGAGGACCATCGTCTCTCATGTGTTACGTATTAGTGATGCCTACATGACAGTGGAAAATGTACGAATATGCAGTGTTGACAGTAACAAGGTAAAATGGATGTTTCATTTTTTTTTCGCTCTGAGATATATATATATCCAGGTCTGACTTGTTTCTCCATAGAGGACATAGCTGCCTACTTGGACATATTTGGCTTTTAACTATATCTTTCGTTTGTTGCCTTTCTTGTTATTGTTTTGATAAAGTTAAATTTCTTCCATTCCTGTGTTGTAGATACTTCTTCTCTTGCAACCAAAAGTATTGCTTCTGATTACAGTGAGGCGGCTTGATGGATCATCGGCCTCATGGCAAAATTAGAGACAGAGGAGGGAGGAGGCTTCATAGAAGCACAACTTCAAGAGCTCAGGGTATGTATGCCAGCATGCACTGGAGTTGGTGTCTAAGTTCTTTTTGTCAAAACACATTTCATTTTGTTTTCAGAATGCTGGCCTGGTGTACATTGATCAGTTGTGGTATTCTTTCCCTGTGCAGAAGATCAAACCGAAGAAAGACAACACTCAGCGCAACATGCTCGTGTCGATGATGCCGGTGCAGAGGAAGATTGTGGGATTGATCAGTGAGAGCAGGGACGTGCTTACCAGCGAGCACAAGAGCATCTGGTGGAGCCAGTAGATCCCCAGGGAGGAGTAGGCGGGCGTACATTGTCCAGTTCTTCTGTAAAAAATGTCACTCTACACAATATAATTGTTTAGAACAACACACATGATATACTCGACTAATCATCCTTTATAAATCAACAGGCTGGTATGAGATGTTAAAATTTGTTCCTATTTGTCTACCATTATTCATCTTTTTTAGAAGTGTTAATGTCATTGATTTCTTACTTACATGTATATACTGATTGCAGATTTGCTAGAATTTCACTTTGCAAAACCCATGATCCAATCCATGTTTTGTCTTTCCAAATAGATAAATGCATGAAGGGATTGAGATAGCTCCTGCAGATGCTTGCTTGTTGTCAACATTAGATGGTGATTTTGGCAAGTAACTATTTTAAAAAATATGGATAATATGACACAGTAGTCTTGCTTCTGCACCCCATCTCTCTCTAGCCTCTTATATGCATTGGCATGTTTGAGCAAACGGCCTAGGTTGAGTAGATCACATGAGCTGGCCGTCAGCACCCTCTTTGATCTAATTTTTTGTCCCAAAGCCTCAAGCAATTTCTTCCGTAGAAAATAACATGGAAGATCAAAATTTGCATTTTAAAAAGATTCTTACAAACTGAATTTTATCAATCCCACATTCATGATAATTTGTCAATTTGTGTTTGGCTCTAGACGCATTTTTGAACAGGAAGGTCTTTCAGCATGATAATAAGCATATGCATTCTTTTTTGAATATATTTTTGATATGCCTCTATTGTTAGAGGATTTAATTTAATTGAACGTATTCTAATTGTTTTGTTCAGAGGCTGTATTTTCTAAGATCCTGCCAGTCGTGAGGTCAATGACTCGATGTATGCATCTTTGCATTCATGGATCTAGGCCGAAGTCTAATAGACATCAAGGGTAGAAGCACATGGATAATATAAACACAAATATAGATAATAAATGATTTATTGGTGTAAGCTACATATGTTACATAATAAATTGATGTTTAATCTATTTGCAGCTTCTTCATTTGCCGATGTGATTTTCTTTTTCTTCCACCCGAACAAACACTATAAAGTGGAAACCTATGTAAATAGGAGTATTAAACATTTTCATAACAATCTGATTGCACTTGAGACGTGCATTGCACGTACAAGCTTACTAGTCAAAAAAGAAAGAAAAGGAGCAACGATGGAGCGACAGCGACTTGCGCGCGTGACGCGGGACGCGCGGGCGGGCGGGGTCGTCAAATCAAAACTGCAGCAAAATCACAGCCGGATAGATCCGCCCGTTTTATGTTTGCCGTTTGTTTATGGGCAACGATCTGCGCCGGCGCACCGGCCCAACTATTGGGCCGGTCGAGCCTTAGCTGTCAGATCTGGTCCCTTAGCCGTTAGATCTCTTTGTTCCTAACCATCAGATCTCTCCCCGTCCCCCCCGTCCTCCCTCTCCATCGTCAACCTCCCGCACGAGAGAGAAGGGAAAGGAAGGAGAGCGCCGCCCCCAAACGCATCGACTGCCTCGCCTGCTCGTCTTCCCTCACTGCCGGTCGCCGCCTATGTTTCTCGCTGGCTGCAACTCCATTGGCGGCGGCGGCGAGCTCCATGGTTGCAACCCCCGATGCGCCCCTGCGCTTGCAACTCCAGTGGAGACCACGGCAACTCGCTGGCGAGTTCTATGGTTGCAGCTCCCGATGCGCCGCCACTGTCTTGGCCGTCGACGCTCACTGCACGGGATTGCAAAGAATGACGGGACCAGTGAATGCCTTTTTGAATTGATGTAGCAAAAAACTTTGCCAGTCGTACCAAAAAGCGACAATGGTTGCAGCAAGAAATCATCGGTAGTACCATCCCCAAAACAGAGTTGCAGCTCTGGCTAACACGGATGTAGCTTCATACATATACAGTTGTATCATTTTTTAGCGCGGGTTCCAGCAAAATCCAAATCCGATGGAAGCATTTTTGGGTGGATCCTTCCAGCAACACAAAAGCCGATGGTAGCAATTTTGGGCCCTGGTTCCAGCAAAAAACGATGGTAGCATTACGGGCGTAGAAAAGAAAGGCATCGCCGCCGTCGACCAACACTACCGTTCATACATGTAGCAAAAAAGTTCACTGGTGGTAGCAAAAACAGGCTACGGTTGTAGCAAAAACGTTGTTGTTCCAGCAGGATGAACACCGCGGTTCATGATGTAGCAAAAGAAACACCCGGTTCCAGCAATAATTTACTCTGGTTCCAGCAAAAATTCCACGAACATCAAACTCCAACAAATTTGATTGTAGCAAAAGAAACACCCGGAATAATTTACTCTGGTTCCAGCAAAAATCCCACAAATCACAAACTCCATCAAATTTGATTGTAGCAAAAAAGAACAGCCGGTTCCAGCAACAAATTACTCTGCGTCCACCAAAAAATCCACAAACATCAAAATCTAACAAATTTGATTGTAGCAAAAGAAACAGCCGGTTCCAGCAACAATTTGTCTGGTTCCAGCAAAAATCCCACAAACATCAAATCCAACAAAAATTGATTGTAGCAAAAAGAACAGGAGGTTCCAGCAACAAAAAAGTCCCGTTCCAGCAAAAAAACACGTTGCCGGAGAGCTCGCTGCCCACGCTCGCAGCACCCCCCGCATCGCCTCTCATCGGCACCACGCGCACGCACAGCCGCCGTCGCCCGTCGCTCCATCACCACGGGCATCCAACCCCCTCTACTGACACGCGAAATGGGAGAGTGGGTTGGGCACGGCTTGTAACGAGAGAAAAGGGATGAGTTCGCCGGAGAAAGCCGCTGGCGGGATTGGTTGGGAAGCGCCTAGAAGCTTCGTGTGGGCAGGGCGTGAAGGTGATGGTCATCGCTGGTGCTGCTAGTCGGAGGTGCGGTTTGAGCAGAAGAGAGATGCTCAGCTCACAAAGAAATGAATGGTGGGGAAGCTTCACGTGCGTACAGAGGATAGCGCTTCACGTCCAAAAGGATAAGGCAACGCGTGTCCAGCGGACGTGTCCATCGCGCATGTGAGTCGCACGATCGAGAACGATCATACGGCGTGCGTCGGACCGGCCGAGTCATTAGCCGGTCGACCGGCAGCAAACATTACCCTCTGTTTATCCGTTCACATATCGTGGCAATGGCCAAGGATTGAAGGTTATTCTTAAATATTTGTCGTTCTAGAAATCTCTAAAAAGACAAAAAAATAGTTGAGAACCGAGGGAGTATTAAGCTGTGCATGCATGTGTTTATTTATGTCGTACGTAGTAGCAACATTGCGTCAAGACCATCTGACCAGTTTTTTTTTTCTTTTTTTGACAGCGCGTCGACTAGTCCTGCGGTACAAATACGTACGCACGTCTGTCTGTGTTGGGTTGGCACGCAGATGGTGAGGCAAGGGTCGCTGTCGAACCTAGTGATGCATAGGCTGCTGCACGTTACACACTCACGCGGTGCAATTTTAGTCTCCTGAAAAGAAACCGAGGAAGGTTGGGTCGGCCGAAACGAAAGATGCTGCTGCCAATGATGGCTTTTCGTCAGAGAGTCCCTCCCCTTTGTGGTAAGCTAGGGAGGGAGGGAGGGAAGGAGGGAGTGCGGTGTCTCGATCGTGACTGGTGACCAGCCCTGTGCGGTGCGGTTGCCGTGCCATGCCATTGCGCGAGATCTCAAGTGAGACGGACCGGAATTCCACTCCTCCAACTCCAAGGGCTGGGCGGCTCTGGGCCACGGAGGCGCGTACGGGACGGACCTGGCGCCGTTGCTCGCGCCGGTCACGGCTCGCGCGCGTTGAGTGATGGGGGAGCGTCGCGGGTTCGCATCCTCCCCTGCGCGCGCAGTCATGTCGCACGCCACCACCTCGAGGAGAACCGGCCCGCACCCACGGCTGCCACGCTTTAGGCCGGGAAGGGAACCAGCACCTCGCACTCCACGATGGGAACCAGCTCCACAGCCTGCACCCGGCGTTGGACCCCTTTCTCTTCATTTTTAGCTATCCATCATTATCTGACATGCCGTGACCCAGTAGAGGTACACAAGAATTTTGTGTTTAGAGTCTCACCCCATTTTCGTGTCATGACCAAATACACTAGTACACTGGTAGAGATGTCATGGCAATTTCACCCCCATTTTTTACGAGTAAAATGCACAGAACCACCCCCGTAAAAATGAAAATAAAATGCAAAGAACCACCATTTTCATGTCATGGCCAGCAGGAAACCACCATTACTATTCCCGCAAAAAAAAATCACCACTTTACGAAACATCACACTTTGCACTGAACCGAAAAACTGACAGTGGCAAAAAACACAGCACCGTTTCTGAGCGCGTTTTCACGTGGCCGATCACTCGCGAGTCGACAATGGTGACGGCACGCCGTTAACAGCTCCATTCGAAGCGATTGGGCCGCCCCTCACTCCCATCCCCCGTCCTCTATCCCTCTCCCCTCTCTTGCAGGCATGGCGGCGGTGGCGGCTCCGGATCCATCCGCGATGGAGTGGTGGGGGGCAAGGTGTGGTGAACAGAGCCAGTCAAATTGGCTAGCCGGCGTGGCAGAGGGCACCCGCGGCGAGGAGGAACATTGTGTGGCCACATCATAGAGTATTTCATCGTCGCCACATTTGGAGCAAAATTCGTTGAGCTACTGTCCAATGGTGCTGGTCCAGCCCTAGGTGACCTGCCTTCCTCTCTCTAGTAGCAAATTTTGTTGGTGGAATTCTAGGGTTTTCAGATTCGGAAACAAGGATTTGCTGGAATTCTAGCAAATTTTGTTGTTAACCGAATCTTGTTGTGAACTTATGCAGTTAACTGAATCTTGTTGTTTGCGATTGAACAAAGTTGTTAACTGAACCTAGTCCACTAAAACTTTGTTGTCACTATACCTAGTTGTTAACTGAATCTTTGTTGTCTGTCACTGTACCTAGGTGTTAATTGAACCTACCTAGGTAACTGAATCTTGCTGTTTGTGACTGAACCTAGTTGTTAACTGAATCATTGCTGTCTGTCACTGAACCTAGCTGTTAATTGAATCATTGTTGTCTCTCACTGAACCTAGTTGTTAACTGAATCATTGTTGTCTGTCACTGAACATAGTTGTTAACTGAATGCATGCAGTTAACTGAATTAGTTCACAACACGATACAGTTAACTGAATGCATGCAGTTAACTGAATAAGTTCACAACAAGATTTAATGAACTGTATAATTTCACAACAAGATTCAGTTAACTGAATAAGTTCACAACAAGATTAACTTAACTAAATGACTGCAGTTAACTGAATCAGTTCACAACAAGATTTGGTTAACTGAATCTTTACCGTTGTCACTAAATTTTCATGTCCTATTTGACTAAATTTTAGGGTTTGCAAATGATTAATTATTCTTGGGTTAGTTACTTCACTGATTGATAGATGTAGTCGAATTATCCTTGTGGACTGAATGAAACTGACACTAAATGACACTACTGAAATTTGCAGGGTGTTGTGCAGTGAGTGCATGAGTTAATTTTGGGTTGAGTGATGCAGTGGACGAGTTGACCACCGAAGGAGTGAGTCAGTGTACATGGGTTTAAGTGATTTGACTGATATGAAGTGTCAGTAGGTGTGGTCAATTTAATGTTCAAACTGTGTTGATTAAAGACAGCAAGTGTCTCTAACTAGGAGAGAACTTTCAATATTCAGACTTGCAATGTTCAGACTTTATTCAATCCAACTATACTAACATGTTATCTTTGAATTGACGCCTAGAGCACACCTACAGTTCCATAGTAAGCTGACTGGAAAAAGTTTGAGACATAGATTTTATGACACTTTATCTTTACATTGACACCTATAGCACAACTATAGTTCTTTCCATTGAAACCTAAAGCACCGTAGTTTGACATTTATAATGGATAATATGAGCACAAAGATTCAGATACTGTCAGCACAAATATTCAGATAATATGAGCACAAACATTCAAATATTGTCAGCACAAAGATTCAGATAATATGATCACAAATATTCAGATACTATGACCACAAACATTCAAATAGATAGATATCATAAATAGATGAGTTCAGATAGAAAGGACACATAGTTCTAGTTCTTCAGATGCAAGCCACAGTACTAAGTTCAGAGACTAACTAAACCCACATATTGGTTCAGATCTTGCTGCAGAAATTAATTAAGAACTAAGTGCTGCGCCAAACTCACTCTTGCCACAGCTTCAGAAGATGGAGTGGTCGACGCACTGCCCCCTGATGTGGAGCTGCTTCTTCTTCTTCCTCCTCCTGCTTGTGCCTGTCTCCACTTCCACCCGCTGCTGCATCTGCTCCTCCATCTGCTATTGCTGCTGCTCCATCTGCGACGCCTCCACCTGCTGCTCCATCCACGACAATTCCATCTCCATTAGAGGGATGGGCATTAGTGGCACCACCCTGTCGAGCTCATAGTCCAGGTGGAGTTGGTCACGATTTTGGTACATGTACCAGCGTGCCCGCTGGAATGGATCTGGGGAATCCCTGGCCTCCCCCATCGCTCAGACCAAGTTCTCGATGAGTGGGTGGTGGAGGTCAGGCAGTGTTGCTCTTTCCTCATGCGCGGTGCATGCCCTCACCACACACGCATGGTTCAAGGATTGCAATGCCGCTAAACCAGGAGCTCACCTCGCACGTTTAGGAGAGCTTGGTGTTGTCGCCATCGTAGATGTCCTGCTGCATCTGGTCCCATCCAAGGCCAAATGCCATGGCGCGATGGAGGTTTTTTTTGGTTTGTGTGGGAAGGAGGAACTTGGATGGAGAAGAGTGATGGAGAGGGGTGTTTATCTGTGCAAGGTGGGTGAATGTGAATGAATGCATTGTGTTTGTGGGGAGACTTGGGTTTTCTGGACAAACCGAGTGGGCGCAGTCAATCGATCAAACTATCATTTTGTTTTTTGAGAAGAATGATACGTCCATTTTGCATCATGTTTTTATATTGATATTTATCGCATTATGGACTGTTATTTCACTTTATGGTACAATACTTATGCCTTTTCTCTCTTATTTTAAAAGATTTACATGAAGAGGGAGAATGCCAGCAGCTGGAATTCTGGACCGGAAAGGAGCAAATCTGAGATACCTATTCTACACAACTCCAAATGTACTGAAACTTTACGGAGAATTGTTTTGGAATATATAAAAATATTGGGCAAAGAAACAACAGAAGGGGACCCACCAGGTGGCCACAAGCCTGGGGGGGGGGGGGGCGCCCCCTGAGCTCGTGGCCCCCCTGGCCATCGTCTGGTGCCCATCTTTTAGTATATGAGGGGTTTTGACCTAGAAAAATCATAAGGAAGCTTTCGGGATGAAGTGCCGCCGTCTCAGGCGGAACCTGGGAAAAAGCAATCAAGGGCTCCGACGGAGCTGTTCTGCCAGGGAAACTTCCCTTCGGCAGGGGGAAATCGAAGCCATCGTCATCACCAACGATCCTCTCATCGAGTGAGGGTCAATCTTCATCAACATCTTCACCAACACCATCTCCTCTCAAACCCTAGTTCATCTCTTGTATTCAATCTTTGTCTCAAAACCTTAGATTGGTACCTGTGGGTTGCTAGTAGTGTTGGTTACTCCTCGTAGTTGATGCTAGTTAGTTTATTGGTGAAATATCATATGTTCAGACCCTTAATGATATTCAATACTCCTCCAATCAGGAACATGAGCATGCTTTGTGAGTAGTTACGTTTGTTCCTGAGGACACGGGAGAAGTCTTGTTATAAGTAATCATGTGAATTTGGTATTCGTTCGATATTTTGATGAGAAGTATGTTGTATTTCCTCTATTGTTGTTATGTGAACGTTGACTACATGACACTTCACCATGATTTGGTCCTAGGGGAAGGCATTGGGAAGTAATAAGTAGTTGATGGGTTGCTAGAGTGACAGAAGCTTAAACCCTAATTTATGCGTTGCTTCGTAAGGGGCTGATGTGGATCCACATGTTTCATGCTATGGTTAGATTTACCTTAATTCTTCTTTCGTAGTTGCGGATGCTTGCGAGAGGGGTTAATCATAAGTGGGATGCTTGTCCAAGTAAGAACAACACCAAAGCACTGGTCCACCCACATATCAAATTATCAAAGTAACGAACGCGAATCATATCAGCATGATGAAAATTAGCTTGACAATAACTCCCATGTGTCCTCGGGAGCGCTTTGCTTTCTATAAGAGTTTTTCCAGGATTATCCTTTGCTATCAAAAGGATTGGGCCACCTTGCTGCACCTTTGTTACACTTGTTACTTGTTACCCGTTACGAATTATATTACTAACAAACTATCTGTTACCGATAATTTCAGTGCTTGCTGAAAACTGTTTGTCATTTCCTTCTACTCCTCGTTGGGTTCGACACTCTTACTTATCGAAAAGAGCTTGAATTCAGATGGGATCTTTTGGAATGAATTAAACACAACTCTGAAGATTGAAAGCTCGATGAAGGTAAGGAGTCAGGTATAAAGCTTGAATTTGATTGTGTTAAAACTTTTATGGATACCGATGCTTTTTAGAATTTTAGCACTAAATATGGACTTGACTCTGAGATAGTAGCTTTGTTTTGTGAATCATTTGCTACTCATGTTGATCTCCCTAAGGAGAGTGGTTTAAATATCATCCTCCCATTGAAGTAACAGTAGTAGAACCAATTGAAGCTAGAGAAGAAACCATTACTTATCATGTTGATTCAGTTATCCCTACCGCTTATATTGAGAAACCACCTTTTCCTTTTGAGATAAAGGAGCATGCTAAAGCTTCAGTTGTGGTTCGCAAAAGTAATACAAGAACACCCACACACCCTGAACAAATCAAAGTTGAACCTCATGTTGCTATGGTTAAAGATCTCTTGGTTGATAATATTGATAGGCGTGTTATTTATATCTGTGATGATGCTACTAGGATTGCTAAACCTGATGAAAAAGATAAACATAGACATGTTGTTGGCATGCCTGTTGTCTCTGTTAAAATAGCGGATCATTTTTATCATGGCTTATGTGACTTGGGTGCTAGTGTGAGTGCAATCCCGTTTACTTTATATCAAGAAATTATGAATGATATTGCACCTGCTGAGATAGAAGACATTGATGTTACTATTAAACTTGCTAATAGAGATACTATCACACCACTTGGGATTGTTAGAGATGTTGAAGTCTTGTGTGGGAAAATAAAATATCATACTGATTTTCTACTTCTTGGTTCCCCACAAGATGACTTTTGTCCCATTATATTCGGTAGACCTTTCTTGAACACTGTTAATGCTAAGATAAATTGCGAGAAAGAAACCATTGGTGTAAGTTTTGGTGATGTGTCTAATGAGTTTAATTTCTCCAAATTTCGTAGGCAACCATGTGATAAAGAATTACCCAGTAAAGATGAAATTATTGGTCTTGCTTCTATTGTCGTGCCTCCTGCTGATCCTTTATGACAATATTTGCTAGACCATGAAAATGATATGTTTATGAATGAAAGAAACGAAATAGATAAGATATTCTTTAACAAAATGCCTGTTTTGAAACACAACTTGCCTGTTGAGACCCTTGGAGCTCCTGTTCCACCCAAGAGCGATCCCGTGTTTGATCTTAAACAATTACCCAACAAATTGAAATATGCTTATCTTGATGAAAAGAAGATATATCCTGTTATTATTAGTGCTAACCTTTCAGAGCATGAAGAAAAGAGATTATTGAAAACTCTGAGGAAGCACCGTGCCACTATTGGATAAACTCTTGATGATCTTAAGGGCATTAGTCCCACTTTATGTCAGCACAAAATTAAGCACCGTGGTTGAGCATCAGCGACGGTTAAATCCTAAGATGAAGGAAGTGGTAATAAATGAAATATTAAAGCTTCTGGAAGTAGGTATAATCTATCCCATAGCTGATAGTAAATGGATAAGTCTTGTTCATTGTGTCCCTAAGAAGGGAGGTATTACTGTTGTTCCTAATGATAAAAATGAACTTATCCCACAAAGAATTATCACAGGTTATAGAATGGTGATTGACTTTAGAAAATTAAACAAAGCAACTAGGAAAGATCATTATCCTCTATCATTCATTGATCAAATGTTAGAAAGACTATCAAAACACACACATTTCTGCTTTCTAGATGGATATTCTGTTTTTCTCAAATACCTATGTCAGAAGAGGATCAAGAACAAACTAATTTGCCGTGCCCTTTTGGTACTTTTGCTTATAGATGTATCCCTTCTGGTTTATGCAATGCACCTGCTACCTTTCAAAGATGTATTACTGCTATATTCTCTGACTTTTGCGAGTAGATTGTTGAGGTTTTCATGGATGATTTTTCCGTTTACAGAACTTCTTTTGATGATTGCTTAAGCAGCCTTGATCGAGTTTTGCAGAGATGTGAAGAAACTAATCTTGTTTTGAATTGGGAGAAGTGCCACTTTATAGTTAATGAAGGCATTGTCTTGGGGCATAAAATTTATGAAAGAGGTATTGAAGTTGACAAGGCTAAAGTTGATGCAATTGAAAAAATGCCATGTCCTAAAGATATCAAAGGTATACGAAGATTCCATGGCCATGCTAGTTTCTATAGGAGATTTATTAAAGACTTCTCTAAAATTTCTAGGCCTGTTACTAATCTTTTGCAAAAAGATGCTCTGTTTGTTTTTTATGATGATTTTGTAGAAGCCTTTGAAACACTTAAGAAAGCCTTAATCTCTACACCTATTGTTCAACCCCCTGATTGGACCTACCCTTCGAAATTATGTGTGACTCTAGTGATTATGCTGTTTGTGATGTTCTAGGAAAGAGTTGATAAGAAATTAAATGTTATCCATTATGCTAGTAAAACCCTAGACAATGCTCAAAGAAATTATGCTACCACTGAAAAGAATTCTTAGTTGTGTTTGCTTGTGATAAGTTCATATCTTACATTGTTGATTCTAAAATAATTGTTCACACTGATCATGCTGCTATTAAGTACCTTATGGAAAAAAAGATGCTAAACCTAGACTCATTAGGTGGGTTCTCTTGCTACAATGTAACATCCCAAAATTTAATTTGTAATGTTATACATAGAGCATCATTGCATATCATATTTCATTTACATTTTGGTTTTGATGCTAGAAATTCCACGCAACTCAAGGTCCCACGGAGAGAGTTGGGGATTTCGTTATTTTCATATTTGAGTTTTATCAAATTTTGAAAATAGGATCATTTGGTTTTATTTATTTTATCTTCAACTATTCCAATTATAAAAAAATAAGAGAGAGGGAATAAAATGACTTTCCCAAAACAAAGGAATATTGAGGATTTAATAAAAAAATCAAATAAGATTTTATTTCAGAGTTTTCGATATTTTATTTGAATTTAGGAAAATGTGCGTTTTCCAAAATTGCATTTAGGCCCCAAATAAATGTTCATCTTGTCCGGCTTGATTTTAGAAGCCGGCGAAAATTTATTTTGGGATTTTTGGAGTCCGTTTAGTATTTCTTTCGTTAGATTTTCTGTGCGAAAATTATTTAAAAAAAAGTCCGAACCGACCTTGGGCCATACCCGAGCGGGACACCGCCGGGGGGGGGGGGGCTTTAAATAGCGCCGGGCCGACCCCCGCCCCCAGCTCAGCCGCCACCCCAGCCCACTCGCGCGCCGCCCCAAACCCTAGCCGCCGCCCGCAGCCGCCGCCGCCCGCCGCCGCCGCCGGAGCCGCCGCGCCGACCGCCGTCACGCCCGCCGAGGTTGACCCCGCCGCCGGTTTTTTTAGAAAACCGCTCGGTTTTCGTCGGTTTTTTTATTAGATCCTTTTTTTATTAGATCGTTTTTTTGGTTTAGGTTAATTAGCGAGCGTTCGCTCGTTCGTTCGTTTTAACGAACGCATTCATCGTTTAGATCCAGATAACGAACGTTCGTTCGTTAATCTGTTCGTTGTTTTTCTTTTTCTCGGATTTATTCCGCGATTTTTCTGATCGCGATTTCTGATCCGATTTTCGATCTAGTATAACTTTTCGCTCGTTTATCGGAATCAGGCGATTCAAGCGCCTAGAGTTTCGTCTCGAAGCCCTCTTTCCGTTTAATCAACTCAAACAAGTTTTTGCCTTTGTAAAATTTGACTTAGGTCCAGATTAGTAAACGAAGTTTGTTTCTTTCGCCGTTTGACTTTTGTTGCTTCGTTCGATTTGATTCTTTTTGCAAACCGGAGTTCTTAAGTTGAACTTTCTGGTTAGTTCTCTTATTTTAGTTTTACCTGTGCATTAGATGAGTACTTATTGTATGCTTGTTTCTTTGCGATAGAGTACCCGGAGTGCGCCGCTTGTTACTTCGAATCGCTAGGTTTCGCGGATCATCAGCAAGGCAAGTAACACTTTGATCATACTCTTTTACTATCCAGTTTTATTGCATTAGATCAACCCTCAAACATTGCATGGTTAGGAACTAAATAACTTGTGGGATCTGGGAAGTAGATAAGGTAGAACCTATTGCCTTGTTACCTATCAAACCTTGGGAGTTACTTTTACGTTTTGCTTATACTGCTATGCTATGCTTGTAGACGTGATTTGGGTTTGAGAGAATTTTTCCATGACAGATGTGAGATTTTTTTAATTAATGGTTCAACTTAAGGTGGCTACTTAAATAAACTACTGGGTGGATTGAGGCACCTGGGGAACCCAGTGCTGCCTGTATTTTTGGATATCCCGGAGTACCCGTGTTGTCATCCTATGGACCGCCACCCAGGCTCAAAGGGATCATGTGATTATTCATGCTAGAAACTTCCGTGTGCAGCCACAAGCTATTATGGGCTCTAGCATAGTTGAGTAGGTTACATGACCTCTTGAAGAGGTGGGCTAGCAGATGTAGAGGGAAGTAGGTGTAACTGTCCACCCGGAGTAAAGAGTTAATGTTTCTGAAAGACTGTGTCTCGGTCATCCGTTTCTCAAACACCTTGAAGTGCGAGAATCCCAACGGAGGAGATCGAGTCTTGTGGGGAAAAGTGCGCAAACCTCTGCAGAGTGTACAAACTAATCATGGTTAGCCGTGTCCCCGGTTATGGACATCTTGAGTATCTAGTACCTGGATTATCATGTGAATCTCATCATCATGTTACCTAATTTAATTTGATTGGGTTAATCACGTTCTTAATTGGGATTGAGTTGGAGGTACCTTCTCAATGTTTAACAACCACCATGATAGTTAAATAAAATTTATTCCTTTGCAGTAGGGAAAAATTGGCTTTTCGCAAAACTGTAACCATAGAGCCTTCTACCAGCCAAATATGCATGTAGTATAGTATTACTCTGTTCATTACTCTCTATGTGTTACATTGCCAGCATATTCCATGTGCTGACCCGTTTTCGGGCTGCAACGTTTCATGTTGCAGACTTTTCAGACGACGAGTAAGGTGCCTTAGGTCGTGGTTCTATACTCAGTGATGCCGTTGGAGTTGATGGACTCACTTATCTTCCAAGTCTTCCGCTGTTATCGTTGTTAGATGGCCTTAAGCCATATTTATTGTAATAAGTTCTCTTTTGAGACATTCGTTGTAATAAGTGTGTGATTGCTACTCTGTTATAAATCCTTCGAGTACTGTGCGTGTCAGCATTACTGATCCAGGGATGACACTGATGCACAGAGACTTGACCGTCTGAGGTCTGGTCACTACAAGATGGTATCAAAGCACACGCTGACTGTAGGACACGACCACTAAGCTTAAACCCTAGATCACTATTCTCTTCTCATTTCTGACTTCTCTCCATTTTCTACTCTTTTAGGATGGCGGATGCAAGGAACAAGTTCATGCAACCAGATGAGGATACACCCTTTGGACGCCACTTGAAGGAAGTCACTAGATACATGAACATAGGAATTCCAAGCTTCACCGGAACCTACAACGCCACACTACCAGAAGAGGAGCGTTGGTTGATTCAAGTTCAAGTTCCAGGAAGGACGTTCATGCCCGTCACCGAGCCCATAGAGTTTTCCTTTGATGCACCAACCTGGAGTCTAGGAAAGAGCATGGCAGCTCACATCACCATGGGACGCATTGGAGAAGTATACCACAAGGAGCTTAAGGATACTATCTACCAGATTTGTGGGCGCCGAGATGAGCAATGGGAGATGATCAGCACCAAGAAGGACAGATCAATTGCAGCATTCATCCAGGAGCAAAACCAGCACATTTGTCGCCAAGAGAACCAGATGTGCGCAGGCATGGCAGATCTGAAGAAGGCATTGACCAAGATCAAGGAACTGGAGGAAGAACTCAAGGCTACACGCAAGGATTATATGGAGGAAATCGTCGCACTAGTGGGGAAGAATGACGACCTGGAGAAGAAGATCGGAGTATTCATGGGAGATCCAGCACCAAAAGGAGAAGATGATGATTGCGCTTGCCCGGATAACTACATCATCATCGACGACACTGACTCAGAACCAAGTGAAGATGACTTTGTTGATGAAGCTGGAGCAGATATCATGGAGTCTTCGACCGATCAAATTTTTTAGTAGACCACCATATCAGTAGTAGAATTCCCCCATGTATATAGTATAGTCCGAGCACTTTGTAATGATAGTTAGATCGATTGTATGCCCTTGTTTGAATTGATATGAGTGATATTGTTTGCTTTTTCCTCATGTGCATATGGGTAGTGTTTTCTCTCTAGACCTCATTCTATTCTGACTTCTCATCTTTTCTAAACCCTCAGATGCCTCCGAGACGTGACACCAGATTTGTTTCCCCACCGGAGCTCACTTAGTTGATCCAGCAGCAGAATGCATTGATGCAGATGCTAGTCCAGAACCAGAATCAGGGGAACAACAACAAAAACAACAACAACCCACCGTCTCCACCACCTGTTGATCATTTGACCTGTTTCCTTAGACTAAATCCGCCGGTGTATTCCAGTAGCACCGAGCCGATTGTTGCAGATGATTGGCTCCGCAAAGTTGGAAGGGAGTTGACCACTGCAGGATGCACGGATGCGGAAAGAGTGAGTTTTGCCGCACATCAGCTTGATGGACCCGCAACATCATGGTGGGAGAATTACACAGCAACACACCCTGCCGACACTGTCACATGGGACCAGTTTCAGCAAGCTTTTCGTACCGCCCATGTTTCAGCGGGAGCTATGGCCATGAAGAAGCGTGAGTTTCGCAACTTACGCCAAGGAGGACGCACCGTAGGCCAGTATGTGGAGGACTTTAGCAAGTTAGCCCGTTATGCCCCAGATGACATTGCTACAGATGCTGCCAACCAGGAGAAGTTTCTGGAAGGATTGAATGATGAGTTGAGCATGCAGTTGATGGTAGCAACCTTCAACAACTACTAGGAGTTGGTAGATAGAGCTCTCATGATTGAAGGGAAGCAACAACAGATTGAAACCCGCAAGAGGAAGTATGGACAAGGAAAGTATAATTCTGGAGCCCGGCAGAAGCCACGTTTTACCCCGAAATCGGGAGGACCATTTCAGCATACCCATGGAGGAGGTTCGCATAACCATAATGACCCCAAGAATGGTAATGGGAATGGAGGAGGCAACGGCCAGAACCGTTCCAACCCATCAACACCAGCCAAGAGAGATCTGAGTCACATTACTTGTTTCAAGTGCCAGAAGACTGGACATTATGCCACTGAATGTCCGGAAGCCCAGAATGGAAATGGCAATGGAAGCTCTGGGAAGAAGCCCAACCCTTTCAACAAAGGACATGTGAACCACGTTAGCGTGGAGGAGGTTGAAGCACAGCCAGATGCAGTAATAGGTAAGTTTTTGGTTAAATCATTTACTGCACTCGTTCTTTTTGATACTGGTGCATCACATTCATACATATCAAGGGGATTTATGGATAAATATAAACTGCCCACCAAAGTTCTTAGGACACCTATGATAGTAAGTTCACCAGGAGCAGAGTATATGGCAAGCGAAGGATGTTTTCAGATGCCTTTGGCCATAGGTAGGCATGTTTTCCCCTCAGACCTGATAATTTTGGAGTCGCAAGGTTTGGATGTGATTTTGGGTATGGATTGGCTGTCGATGTACGGAGGAAACATCGATTGCGCTAGTAAGACGATTTTTCTTACCACCCCAGAAGGAAGAAGGATCAAGTATGTATCCCGGCATATGCCGAAGAGGACTCAAGTAAATTCCTTATCAGGAGTTGTACAGGAGGAAGTACCACTGGTGAAGGATTATCCTGACGTATTTCCAGAAGAGTTGCCAGGTATGCCACCGGATAGAGACATTGAGTTTTTGATTGAGCTTTTGCCAGGCACAGGGCCAATATCTAAGAGACCGTACAGGATGCCCGCAAAGGATTTGGAGGAAATTAAGAAGCAGATTAAGGAGTTACTGGATAAAGGCTATATTCGCCCAAGTTCTTCACCTTGGGGATCGCCAGTGCTTCTAGTGGAGAAGAAGGATGGATCGTTAAGGATGGTTGTTGATTATCGGGGAGTGAATGAAGTGACCATCAAGGACAAGTACCCACTACCGATGATTAACGATTTGTTTGACCGATTGCAAGGAGCCAAGGTGTTCTCCAAGATCGATTTGCGATCGGGATACCATCAGTTGAAGATTCGAGAGCAGGATATACCTAAGACGGCTTTTACCACCAGGTACGGGCTGTACGAGTATACCGTTATGTCATTTGGTCTGACTAACGCACCTGCATATTTCATGAACCTGATGAACAAAGTGTTTATGGAGTTTTTGGATAAGTTCGTCGTGGTGTTCATTGATGATATTTTGGTCTACTCAAAGAACGAAGAGGAGCATAAGGAGCATTTGCGTTTGGTACTCGAGAAGCTCAGAGAACATCAGTTATACGCCAAGTTCAGCAAATGTGAGTTTTGGCTGAAGGAATTTGGATTCCTCGGACACGTTATATCCGGAGAAGGAATAGCAGTAGACCCCACCAAAGTTGACACCGTAACCAGCTGGGAATCACCCACGTCGGTTGGAGAGATCCGAAGTTTCCTTGGACTTGCAGGATACTATCGGAGATTCATTGAGAATTTTTCGAAGATTGCAAAACCCATGACGGAGCTGTTGAAGAAGGACACCAAGTTCAATTGGACTGAGGAATGTGAAACTAGTTTCCAGGAGTTGAAGAAACGTTTGGTTACGTCACCAGTGCTGATTCTGCCTGATCAGCGCAAGGATTATGAAGTATACTGTGATGCTTCTCGTCGAGGACTTGGAGCAGTGTTGATGCAGGAAGAAAGAGTTGTTTCCTATGCCTCACGACAGCTTAAACCCCATGAGTTGAATTACGCTACGCATGATTTGGAGTTAGCAGCCGTAGTGCATGCGCTAAAGACATGGAGACATTTCCTTATAGGAAACCACTGTGAAGTATACACGGATCATAAGAGTTTGAAATACATCTTCACGCAGAAGGAGCTGAATCTCAGGCAGAGGAGATGGTTGGAGTTCATAAAGGATTATGATATGAGATTGCATTACCACCCCGGGAAGGCTAACGTAGTAGCAGACGCGTTGAGCCGCAAGAGCCATGTCAACACACTAATGACCGGAGAGTTACCGAAGGAATTAGCCGAGGATCTTCCCGAGCTATGTTTGGAGATAGTTCCGAGAGGCTATGTGGCCGCATTAGAAATTTAGTCTACTTTGATGGATAAGATCAGAGAAGCTCAGAAGACAGACAAGGAGATTGCTGAAATAAAGGAAAGGATGAGCAAAGGAAAAGCCAAGGGTTTTCATGAGGACGAGCACGATACCTTATGGTTTGAGGACCGCGTTTATGTGCCTAATGACCCGGAGATCAGGAAGTTGATTTTGCAAGAGGCCCATGACTCACCGTATTCGATTCACCCAGGAAATACCAAGATGTATTTGGATTTGAAGGATACTTTCTGGTCGACCGGAATGAAGAAAGATATTGCGGAGTATGTAGCAGTTTGTGATGTATGTCAGAGAGTGAAGGCAGAGCATCAGAAGCCAGCAGGATTGCTACAGCCATTGCCGATACCCGAATGGAAGTGGGATAAGCTAGGTATGGATTTTATCATGGGATTGCCCAGGACTCGTTCAGGCTACGACTCAATATGGGTTGTAGTCGATCGTTTGACGAAAATAGCTCATTTCATCCCAGTAAAGACCACTTATAGCAGTGCTAAGTTGGCAAAGATATACATGACCAGGATCGTATGTTTGCATGGAGTTCCAAGGAGTATCGTATCAGATAGAGGAACCCAGTTTACCTCAAAGTTCTGGCATCAGTTACACGAGACTTTGGGTACCAGGCTAGAGTTCAGTACAGCTTTTCATCCACAGACAGATGGACAGACCGAAAGAGTGAATCAGATTTTGGAGGATATGTTGAGAGCCTGTGCGCTAGATTATGGATCTAGTTGGGATGACAATTTGCCATATGCAGAGTTTTCTTACAACAACAGTTATCAATCCAGTCTGAAGCCCTTTCGAAGCTTTGTACGGAAGGAGGTGTAGAACACCACTGTTATGGGATGAAGTTGGAGACCGCCAGTTGTTTGGACCAGATTTGGTTAAAGAGTCTGAACAGAAGGTGCAGTTGATTCACGATAGGCTCAAGGTAGCCCAATCCAGGCAGAAGAGCTATGCGGATTCTAAACGCAAGGAGACAGCCTACGAAGTCGGAGACAGAGTTTATCTTCGTGTATCTCCACTTCGAGGAGTTAAGCGCTTTGGAGTTAAGGGAAAGTTAGCGCCACGATTTGTAGGACCATACAAAGTTTTAGAATGTATGGGAGAAGTTGCTTACAAGTTGGAATTACCTGAAGGATTATCAGGAGTTCACGATGTGTTCCACGTTTCCCAGTTGAAGAAGTGCCACGCAGAGATGGCTGATATACCGCTGAGAGATACCGTGCCGCTGGAAGCGATTCAGTTGGATAGTGATTTGACCTACGAGGAGAAACCAGTTAAGATTCTTGAGTATGCCAGCCGAGTCACACGCAGCAAGGTTATCAAGTTTTGCAAAGTTCAGTGGAGCCACCATACCGAGGATGAAGCCACCTGGGAGCGAGAGGAAGATCTACGGAAAGACCACCCTCACCTATTTTCTAGCCAACCCGAATCTCGAGGGCGAGATTCATCTTAAGGGGGTTAGGTTTGTAACATCTTAATGGGTTATTTCATGAAGGTTTTTACTTTTATGTTTTATTTGAGAACCCCTTGAACGCCTTCTCAAAGGGTTCTCAAAAATTCGAGATAGATCTAATTATACTTTTTTACTTATTTCTGCATTAATAGAGCAGACGAGTAAAAAAAAGCAAACCTATTTAGGATAATAATTGGATAAGAGAGCCTCTACCCTGTCAACGGATAGGGAGAGAACAAAATCTGGATAAATACCAATTCCTATTACTGGTAAAAAGATACAGATTAAAATAAAGAGTTCTCGTGGTCCAGAATCCACAAAATTTGCGTTTGGAACATTAAATAGCTTGTATCCATAGAACATCTGGTGTAACATAGATAATAAATAAATAGGAGTTAATATCATTCCAATTGCCATTACAAAAGTAATTAGTGTTTTTGGCATTAACAGAAATTTTGGACTAGTAATTAGTCCAAAAAATACTACTAATTCTGCGACAAAACCACTCATTCCTGGTAAGGCAAGAGAAGCCATTGAAAAGCTACTAAACATGGTAAAAATTTTAGGCATTGGGATGGATATTCCCCCCAGTTCTTCGAGATAAACAAGACGCATTCTATCAGAAGCGGTTCCTGCCAAGAAAAAAAGTGTAGCACCAATAAATCCATGGGATAATATTTGTAAAATAGCTCCATTGAGTCCAATGTTGGTTATGGAACCAATTCCTATAATTATGAAACCCATGTGAGATACAGAGGAATAAGCTATTCTTTTTTTGAAATTTCGTTGACCAAGAGAAGTTGAAGCTGCATAGATTATTTGGATCGCTCCTATTATTACTAACCAGGGCGAAAATAGATAATGAGCATGAGGTAACAATTCCATGTTGATCCGAATCAATCCATATGCTCCCATCTTTAATAATATTCCCGCTAAAAGCATACATGTACTATAATGTGCTTCCCCATGGGTATCTGGTAACCACGTATGTAGGGGTATAATCGGCAATTTGACAGCATAAGCAATAAGGAAGCCAAAATATAAAAGTATTTCCAAGGTTGCAGGGTATGATTGATTAATTAATCTTTCCAAATCTAATCCTGGTTCGTTGGAACCATATAAGCCCATACCCAGAACTCCGATTAAGAAAAAAATGGAACCGCCTGCAGTATACAAAATAAACTTTGTAGCTGAATATAGACGCCTCTTCCCCCCCCACATGGATAAAAGTAAGTAAACAGGAATTAATTCTAACTCCCACATGATAAAAAAAAGTAAAAGGTCTCGCGAAGAAAATAATCCTATTTGACCACTATACATTGCGAGCATCAGGAAATAGAATAATCGCGAATTCCGTGTAATTGGCCAAGCTGCTAAAGTAGCTAAAGTAGTGATAAATCCTGTCAATAAAATAGATCCTAATGAAAGTCCATCGATTCCCAATCTCCAGTGGAAATCGAAGACATCTATCCATTTATAATCCTCCTTTAATTGGATTAAGGGATCCTCCAGTTGGAAATGATAACAGAACGCATAAGTCATTAGAAGGAATTCTAATAAACAAATAGATATAGTATACCACCTAACGACTTTGTTTCCCTTATGAGGTAAAAAGAAAATTAATGAACCTGCAAATATCGGCAAATCAACAAGTATTGTTAACCAAGGAAAATAACTCATGATAAAGTGATAAAGACAAGATACGTTTTGACCAGAAAAGCCCGTGCTCGATTATTTCGAGCACAGGCTTCTTCGGTAAAGAGGAATCAGACGATTCGAGTGAAGTTTTTTGTAACGTATCAATAAGATAGAGCCATGCTACGTGTTGTTTCAGGCCCTAAATAAACGCGGACACTTAAAAAAATCTGTCGGGCAGGCAGATTCACATCTCTTACAACCCACACAATCTTCGGTTCTCGGCGCGGAAGCAATTTGCTTGGCTTTACATACATCCCAGGGTATCATTTCTAATACATCTGTTGGACAAGCTCGTACACATTGAGTGCATCCTATACATGTATCGTAAATTTTTACGGAATGTGACATTGGATCTATAAATTTTTCTTTTCAACATAAAATTTTTCGATCTGGTAAAAATGAAATTAGTACTATAATGAGTCATATGTATTGTAGACACCAGACGAAGCAATGGTTTATCCAAACTTCAAAAATAAAAATCTATTTTTTAATCTGTTTGTGAGAAAGCGTGAAGAGAGCCAAGAGACTTTAATTTTGGATTTCAACAATAAGAAATAAGAAAGAATTTTACGAATTGTACAGACGAATTCGAATTAGCCAATAAATTGGCTATCGTCTTTTCAATATAAATTATTGCAATATTCAAATTGCAATATCAATGAATTACAAATACAAAAATTCATTTAAGTGAAAAAGAATACTATGCAATAATCTACTAAAAAAAGCAATAATCTACTAAAAAAATGGATATTCTCAAATAATACTAAGAAAATAGTATTGATTTCTATTTATTTTAATATGTGCGCCTTTCTTTAGAGGATTCTATGTCTAATTATTCAAAATTCTAATTATTCAATAAATTAGATTGATTGATACGAGTGGATTTCCTATTACGATGGATGGAAGAAAGAATGGATAGTCCAATAGCGGCTTCAGCAGCCGCAAGGGCTATAACAAAAATTGCGAAAATATCTCCTTTTAATTGGCGACTATCAAATAGATCAGAAAATGTTACGAGATTTAGATTAATTGAATTCAGTATAAGTTCAAGACATATTAGAGCTCTAACCATGTTTCAGCTTGTGATCAATCCATAGATACCAATCGAAAATAAATAGACACTCAAAAAAAGTACATGCTCAAACATCATTAACTAACTCCTTATCAATCTCGATTCATTTCAATATGAGGGCAAGAATTGAACCGATTCAATTAATTACAATAGAATAATTACACAACAAAAGAGAAAATAAAGGAGGTATTTGTTGGCAGTAGATGGATTTTACTAAATCAAAATTGTGATTCTTTAGTTATTTATTTTAGATTTGCAATTCTTATAATTTGTACTTTTTCTAAGTTTTCTTATTGCCGAGCCATAGTAATTGCACCTATTAAAGAAACTAGAAGAATTATGGAAATGAGTTCAAACGAAAGATAAAAATCGGTTGCTAAATGAATTCCAATTTGTTGAACATTATTTATGAGACCCTGTTCTACTATTTGGTTTGATCTTGTAGTCCAAAGAATTCCATACCACGACGTATCTGGGATAGTAGTCATTAGCGAAAAAACAATAGTTATACAAACGAGTGAAGTGAACCCATCTCCAATAGTCCAATAATTCTTATCTTTAGACCATTCTGAGCCATTTACGAACATTACAGCGAATATGATCAAGACATTTATGGCTCCCACATAAATAAGAAGTTGTGCGACAGCTACAAAGTAGGAATTTAATAAAAAATAGAATAAGGATATACAAACAAGAACTAATCCCAGCGAAAAGGCAGAATAAATGGGGTTGGTAAGTAATACTACTCCTAGACCCCCTAGTAGAAGAACAAATCCCCCAAATAGCATAAGAATCTCATGTATTGGTCCAGGTAAATCCATTATGGATAAAAAGAAATTAATAGTATAAAATTTTTCATGAACTGACTAAAACTAAAGGATTCAAGGAAGGAAAAAAGGATTAGGGTATTTTTTTGTGTATAAACTGTATAGTTATAAATTATATTATATCACGAAAATCTAGTCTGATTTAAAATAAGAAATAATTTCCAATAAGCAGTAGTTTTTCTTTATAGTTTAATTTTAAAGTTTAATAAAGAATTATTAGATTTTTATAACAAAAAGACAAAATCAAAGTTTAGTAATCAGTAATCGTTCTTGAATTCGAAGATTTTTGTTTGTTTATTTTACTTTCAGACGAATTCCTAATTGTTTGAATTGTGTAATCTCCCATTATGGAGATTGGTAACCGACTTAAAGCAATTTGATTGTAATTCAATTCATGACGATCATAGGTAGAAAGTTCATATTCTTCAGTCATTGATAAACAGCTTGTTGGACAGTACTCAACACAATTGCCACAAAATATACAAACTCCGAAATCAATACTATAATTAAGCAATTGTTTTCTTTTAATATCCTTTTCAAATCTCCAATCCACAACGGGTAAATCTATCGGACATACGCGAACACATACTTCACAAGCAATACATTTATCAAATTCAAAGTGGATTCGCCCTCGGAAACGCTCTGGTGTAATTGATTTTTCATAAGGGTAGTGAATCGTTATAGGTAAACGATTTGTGTGGGATAAGGTAGTTATGAAACTTTGACCTATGTACCTTGTAGCACGTATTGTTTGTTGACCATAACTCATGAACCCAGTTACCATAGGGAACATATTCATTCTAAATATCTATGAAAAAGATATGTTTCTTTCTCTTGTTTGAGAGAGCTTTTGTGTTGAAAATATTCTTACTATTATTGTATTATCTTATTTATAGTGAAACAAGTTGAGAAGAGGTTGTTAATAAGAGATTGCCCAGGGAAATAGGTAAAAGAAATTTCCATCCAAGATTTAATAACTGATCCATTCTCATCCTCGGTAAAGTCCATCTTATTGTGATAGAAATGAAGAGAAATAAATAAGCTTTAGTTAATGTAATAAATATACCCATTGTCATTTCCAAAATTCCAACTGCTTTATTCATTTGGAAAAAATCAAAAAAGGATATATAGGGAATAGATAAATTCCACCCGCCCAAGTAGAGAACTGTTACAAATAAAGAAGAAACTAATAAATTTAGGTAAGAAACAAGATAAAATAAACCATATTTGATACCGGAATATTCAGTTTGGTAACCTGCTACTAATTCTTCCTCCGCTTCTGGTAAATCAAAGGGTAATCTTTCACATTCTGCCAAAGAAGAAATTAAAAAAACCAGAAAACCTATAGGCTGACGCCAAATATTCCATCCAAAAAAACCGTATTTTGACTGTGCTTCAACTATATCAACTGTACTTGAACTGTTAGATAATCATAGTCGATGATAACATCACAGTTCCCACCGCTATTTCAAAACCGTACATGAAACCTTAGCTTCATACGGCTTCTCTATGATCAGAAAAAGGAAAGGACTGTTTTGTTCCTAGCCCCTGGGGCGTAGATAGAATTAGATAAAATAAAATAAATAGATTTGAAAGTCCTAAATTAGACCAAAGGAATTCCGTCTGCTAGAATAAGAAAAAGCGCTTCCGAATTGATCTCATCCTTTATAATATAATGAAAATTTTTCTTTGTTCAGTAATAACTTAATCTTGGAATAAAACACTTGTTACTTGTTATAGGAATTCAATTAATAAATGGAAAGAGTTGGGTATTAGTTCATGAGCAATTCTGCATGAATATGCATAGAGGAAGGAAATAATGAAATTTTTTTCTAGTGCACTCCATATCTTTTTTACTATTCTTCTTTCCCCAGGGAGGGGGTATTCAAAAAGAAAAAATGGATAAAGGGTTAATTCGTTCTTGATAGCCATTTCCTTAACAAGTGAATGGGAACATACTCTGGATCGGAATCCGAAGAAAGTACTACTTGATAATTTCTACAAATTGCAAGTCCCTATTATGATTCCTTTTATGGGCAAAAATCTCGAATGTTTTAGATTTTCCATTACTAATCCTTTATGTACTTTAGTGTTCCTAATCCTTCACTAACTTTTGGTGGATTCTTCTTATGGATTATTAAGTTATAGTAATAACTAGGAGTATTCTAGTAATGGAATTCCATATCGTGAATCCTTTATTCTTGGCCGCTTCAAGATATGATGACTAATTAAAAAATATCAACCTTGGGATAAAGAGTTTACACTGCTTATGTTTACTTCCACTTTTTTCTTGTACGTAGGAAATGAGATTTTTTCTTTTTACTACAAATTTATAAGCTGTTTTGTTTCACTCATATAGCTATCTAGTTTAACTTACCAACCCAAATACTAAATAAGAAAAGGAATATAAATAGTTAATGGATTTTATAGGAAAAAGATCTATTTTAACGAATCACACGTAGAGATATTGCTAGCACACAAAAAGTTAATGGTATTTCATAACTAATGGATTGAGCAGCAGCTCGTAGACCGCCTGAAAAAGAATATTTATTATTTGAGCTATATCCTGCCATAAGAAGACCAATAGGAGCTATACTTGAAATGGCAATCCATAAAAAAACACCAATACTAAGATCGGCTAAAACAAAATGATATCCCAAAGGGATAACTAAAAAACTTAATAAAACTGATATGACTGCTATAGAGGGTCCAATGCTAAATAAAGAAATATCTCCTCGGGATGGCAGAATATCTTCTTTAAAAAGTAGCTTAGTCCCATCTGCTATAGCTTGAAGCAGGCCCAGGGGGCCAGCATATTCAGGACCAATACGTTGTTGTATCGACGCAGATATTTCTCTTTCTAACCACACAATTACGAGTACCTCTATTGTTATTCCCAAAAGGAGGGTCAAAATGGGTAGAATCGATATCAGTCCATAGACTTCTTTTAATAATTCCAATTTCGAAAAAGAATTGATAGTTTCTACCTCTACCCTATCTATTATCATTTCAACGATCAACTTCCCCCATAATGATATCTATACTACCTAATATCGTCATGATATCAGCCAATTTCATTTTTTTAACTAGCTGAGGAAGAATTTGCAAATTAATAAACCCGGGTGGACGGATTTTCCATCTCCAGGGGAAAAGGCTATCATCTCCTACTAGATAAATCCCTAATTCACCTTTTGGGGCTTCTACTCTTACATAAAGCTCTTGTCTTGACAATTCAAAATTGGGCGAAGGTTTTTTACCAAGAAATTTATACTCAAAATCATTCCATTCAGAATTCTTTTCTTTCTTAAAGCGTCAGACTTCTAAATTCTCATAAGGTCCTCCAGGAATTTTTTCTACAGCTTGTTGAATTATTTTGATGGATTCCCTCATTTCACCAATTCGTACTAAATAGCGAGCTAACGAATCCCCTTCTTTTTGCCATTGGACTTTCCAATCAAATTGGTTGTAAGACTCATAAGGATCTACTTTACGAAGATCCCATTGTATTCCAGAAGCTCGTAACATCGGTCCCGATAAGCCCCAATTTACTGCTTCTTCTCCGCTAATAAAACCTACTCCTTCAACTCGCTCTAAAAAAATTGGATTCTGTGTAATAAGTTGTTGATATTCAACAACTCCGCGTAAAAAATAATCACAGAAATCTAAAAATTTATCGATCCATCCATAAGGTAGATCGGCGGCTACTCCTCCGATTCGAAAGTAACTGTGCATCATTCGCATACCTGTAGCAGCTTCAAATAGATCATATATTAATTCTCTCTCTCTAAAAATATAGAAAAAAGGAGTCTGTGCGCCGAGATCCGCCATAAAAGGTCCAAGCCATAGCAAGTGAGAAGCTATCCGGCTTAATTCTAACATAATTACCCTAATATAGCTGGCTCTTTGTGGTATTTGAATATTCTCCAAGAATTCTGGTGCATTTACTGTTATTGCTTCTGTAAACATAGTAGCTAAATAATCCCACCTTGTTACATAAGGTAAGTATTGTATAATAGTTCGGTTTTCCGCGATTTTTTCCATTCCTCTGTGTAAATAGCCTAATATGGGTTCACAATCAATAACATCCTCACCATCGAGAGTAACGATCAGTCGAAGAACACCATGCATTGATGGGTGTTGAGGGCCCATATTGACTATCATGAGATCTTTTCTTGTAAGCGGTAGACTCATATCCTTTCTTCCTTAATTCATTATTCCATGAAAATGGATTATTCCATGAATTCCTCAAAGCGAGGCTCATCAAAATGAAAAATCTAAGACTACTATAAGACTACTAAAAAAAAATAAAACAAGAAAAAAATTTGAACGATTAAATTACTGCTCCCGAATATTCAACTGACCGATTAATTTCTTATAACGTACTCTATTTTTCTTTGCCAAATAAGCCAGCAAACGTCGACGTTTTCCCAAAAGTCTTCGTAGACCTCTTTCCGATGAAAAATCTTTTTTGTGTAATTCCAAATGTGAAGCAAGTCTCCGTATCTTATTGGTGAAACTGAATACTTGAAATTCAACAGAACCCCTGTTTTCTTCTTTTTCTTCTTTAACCATAAATCCAAAAAATTTTCTACCTCCTTTCTTTTTCATGTATTTTTCTGATCAGGAAAAATACAAAATTATGTCAGTTATTTTGAAGTTATTCTAATCTCGTACACACACAAATTTGCAATTATTCATCTACTACTGGAATTTGGATTTATTTTATCGATGCAAATTGGATTTGGATAGAAGGGTACATTCTTTCTAATATTTTAGATAGAAGAAATGTTTCTTCTATCTAAAATATTAGAAAGAATTTTGCTGATTTATTTATTGCTATATGCAATTTATGGAATTGATACACCATTTAATTGATATCATTTAGCAAAATGAAACACATCATATGCATCCATCTTTTGGCTCGAGAATTTCACGGGATA